>NC_086376.1:43210089-46076358 GCF_036588685.1 Mytilus trossulus
TTTTTGGATCCGACGTCCGTGAACTTTTTACTCTTTGAACATCTATTTGAGACCCACGTAAAAGGATCACTATATTAATGGATTATTTTTTCCATTGTTGAAGCAAATGATAAAAATATCATAATATGTCATTTTTCATATCGCATATATTATCAGCCCTCAAGCCATGCGGCTCTTCGGCTGATATTAAAGCTAGTGCTGATAATACATGCGATATGAAGAATGCAATGTAATGATCTGATAGTATTGACTTTGCTGATACTCGTAGGAAGCATTTCAATGTCAAAAAAATGTGTTTAATAGTGTTCCTATTACAAATATTGTTTCATTCTTTAAAGAATTTGAAACTATTTATAAAATGAATATCATTAAATGTGGTCATTTTCATAAATTTTCTGTATACAAAACTTTGAATTTTTCGAAAAACTAAGATTTTCTTATTCCAGGCATAGATTACCTTAGCCGTATTTGGCACAACTTTTTTTGGAATTTTGGATCCTCAATGCTCTTCAACTTTGTACTTGTTTGGCTTTAAAATATTTTGATATGAGCGTCACTGATGAGTCTTATGTAGACGAAACGCGCGTCTGACGTACTAAATTATAATCCTGGTACCTTTGATAACTATTGTATAAATTTAAAATGATTTTAGTTTTTATCACATTAGCATAGTGTTGAATTTTATTTGTAAATTATCAATTTGCTTTAGACGTGAATTTCAGTTTATTGAAGGACCCCTTGTATGATTTTAAAGATATACTTTAAATTGTAAAAATATTTTAATAGGCTCTAGCCTCGACATAAACGTTGTGCGTTCATGCGGCGTAAAGCAAAAACCAATCAATAAAAAAGAAAGTAAAAAATGAGGAATCACAACCAGATTCACCTTCAAAATCAGAATTGCCAACCGAAACCAAATAATTGCGCTTAAAAGCGACACTGAAACCCCAAACAAAAAAATAATTATTACACTGTTCTTTTACTTGAATGTCCTTACAGAGGTACTTTACAAACTTGATATAAGAATCGTTTAAGAACTTTTTTGTCATGATCGTTGAAATTAAGTGGCTCAAATACTGCCTTTTTTCGTGTTTAAGTATTCTATTCATACTTAAGTTTTATTCTGCCGTTTAACGCCATTGTTAGTGTCGACTAACTCAACCAAAACCCCCTTTTAGTATTCCTTAATCCAATGCTGCAATAAAATTGGGTTAATTGAAATGTGTTCATCCATTTCGAAACACAAATTATTCAAACACTAGAAGAATGTGAGCAGGCTCTCAAAATGGAGCAGTTGGACTCTGGTATTACATACTGGGTTTAATTATCGGACAATTCCTTCAAACTGTCCATCAGTTTATAGAATTTCTCCTTCTTCTCCTGTTCAACACAATTCAGTTCATTATCACACTCTAGAAATAACTCGTAAACAGACCGGTAAATTAAAAAAAATACAAATCTTACCAAAACAGGTAGGTTAAAAGGACATAATTTCAACATTTTACAGCAACGTATTTAACCATTAATAAAGTAGTATACCGCTATCCAATTCTCATAAATCTATGTTATTTTAGATTTACATTACGCAAAGGCAAGTTACATGCTAGAGGTGTACATAGCATCAAGAGTATTGTCAATATGAACCGAAAGGTAATTTATTAGGGAATATATATAATTGTTGACATTATAAGGGTTATAATCATGCCTCCCGATACGGAATGTTAGGTGAATGTAAAATGAAAATGATTAATATAGTATCTATAAACATAAGGAACAGCTTGCCATCGTTTGTATATGATATTTAACAAATGCCGAATTTCCATAGTCTTAAACATAGAAATATGTCTACTGGCAATTTATATTCACTCTATATAAATAAAATGTACAAAAACAGTGTAAGCTGTTCGCTTGTAGTCAATCAAAAAAAAGTAAGTGTTTTATATAATTCTATTTTTATTTTATTATTGTATTATTCTTACAGATTTTTTTCACTTGTGAAATCATCGGGGTTTTTTTACTGAGAAATCACGCTAATTCATTGCAACTAATATGATAATGTACGTTATTGCTATGCTTGTTTTTGTACTATTGTTTTCTCCTAAACCAATATCAAGATAAGCGTTTTTACTCTTTGGTTTTTGTATACTATTAGTTACACAGTGCGCTAGCTGGTACTAATAGATACATGTATCAGTCCTTTGTGCAAGTAACCTTATACGATATAAACCGGGGCAGTATATTCCAAATGCACATTTTCAAAAGACTTAGATTGTATGCAGACTTTAACAAAACCACAAAGTCAAATATGCACGATAATACAATGTTCTTTTAATCCACAAAAAATGACATCTACAATGATCGGCATTCCATTGTCAGGGTTGAGATTAAAAAAAATAACAAGTTTAACCACGCTGTATATACACATATACATCAAAGTAGGGAACATAATTGTATTCAGTGTTTAAAATGTTTATAGTTATACCTAAACATGTTTAAAGAGAAGCGAAATATACCTAGATGACATTCAAACTTATAAGTCGAAAATAAACTAAAAAGTCATGGCTAAAAAAGAAAACAAACAGACAAACAAACAAACGACAGTACACAAAACACATCATAGACTTAGCAACAAAAATCGCACCAACAACTGGGGTTGATCTCAGGTGCTTTATAGTTTTGTCACTAAGGGGCTGATGTTTTTTAAGCTTTCTATTGAAATATTGCCATTATAGATTTCTGATCTGAAATAAGAATACATTTTATATTTTTTGTCAGACACTGACGATGTGGTTTATTACTCTATTGTTGATGTTGTTCCTAACGGAGAACGGATGTTTTGGTTGCTCATGTGCCCCCACAGGGCCTCTTCGAGTAGCCTTTTGTAGAAGCAGTTTTGGTAAAGTATTTCATTTGATTCACGGTATAAACAGTTACACTGTATATATATAGAAAGTGTGAACTGATAAAACGATTGATTGTAATTTAGCATACTAGAAATGAATGGGTATCCAACATTAATTGAAAAAGATTTGCAATACAAATAAATGATGACGCAAATTGTGAAAGAACGATCTTATTATGCAATAATGTCTTTTTTGTCTTTCAGTTAGTTCTTTAAAGAACGCAAGAGTTATTATTTTTTTTAAAAATCATATATATATATATATATATATAGCTGATCTGTAACAATAACATCTGCATGCCTTATATATCATGTACTGTAGTACGCTGATAGATTAAAACTGACGTGGAATGGTAACACATGGCCAGCGAAAGCTCTTTTTTTGAGAGCCCATGTGATCATGTGGTCTAGCGGGACGGCTGCAGTGCAGGCGATTTGGGGTCACGATATCACAGTAGCATGGGTTCGAATCCCGGCGAGGGAAGAACCAAAAATTTGCGAAAGCAAATTTACAGATCTAATATTGTTGGGTTGATGTTTAGACGAGTTGTATATATAGATTATGAATATAATTATTTTCTGTGACTGAATCTTACATTAATTTGTAGGATCCTTTACTATAGATAATTTAGCTGATCTGTAACAATAACATCTTCATGCCTTATATATCATGTACTGTAGTACGCCGCTAGATTAAAACTGACGTGGAAAGGTAACATATGGCCACCGAAAGCTCTTTTATTGAGAGCCCAGGTGGTCGTGTGGTCTAGCGGGACGGCTGCAGTGCAGGCGATTCGGTGTCACGATATCACAGTAGCATGGGTTCGAATCCCGGCGAGGGAAGAACCAAAAATTTGCGAAAGCAAATTTACAGATCTAACATTGTTGGGTTGATGTTTAGGCGAGTTGTATATAAATAAAAAGTCCTTGGTACAGAAAATATAATTTAAAAGTAAAAAACACAAAAAATCACATCATATATCGAACATTGTTTCTGTTAGCGCTTTCACCGCATCTCCAGCGGTTCGATTTATTATGTGATTTTTTGTGTTTTTTACTTTTAAATTATATATATATATATATAAACGTCTGAATAGTAGTCAACGATTTTTCCCACGAGGGCGCTGGATAGTTACGGAGTAACGATACATGTACACAATTAATAAATAATATAAACGCCTAAACAAGTGTACACAACAACTCCAAATACATAACAAGGTAACTATAAATGTAACTACTTATAAATATTTTGGATGACAGATATCCTTCCGCAGTCCGATTCTGATGTTTAATGAATCATATCTAAGTCTTCTTAGATTAAACTTTCCTAAATCTTGAAATTTATACAATAGAAAAGTCTAACCGAACATCAGTTAAGACGCTTGCACCATTCTAAACAATTGTTAAACATGACCTAGGTTATATGGCTTATTACAACAGAAAGCTCACATATATGCTTTAAATACAAATAATAATGTGCGATTTGAACTAGCACAATTCTAAAACTTTATCGGGAATTATGATGGTATAACATGTATAAGCATGATAACGTCTGTAAAATTACCAGATAGACAGCACTGAACGAACTAAATTTAAAAATATTTGAAATTGACAGAGTAAAGTAGCTCAAAAAGAGTCCGAATATATAAACGGCGCGAACAAACGGCCGTTAAAAAGGAGTTTTAGAATTGTGCTAGTTCAAATCGCGAAACTTTGCGAAAGTAAAAACTGCTTTCGTGGTAGACATTTGATATAGTTCATCCAAATTAAGACGATCATCATTCATTTGTATTGAACCGATTGACAATTACGAAAATCGTATTCCAGATATACTGATATCCTATGCGATATAAAACAAAAACATATTGTATGCAAACCATTATTTGTATTTATAACATTAATTATATTTAGCTGCCTTATTTTCTCATTGAATATTAAATTTTACTCTACACAAAATCAAGTTCATATTTGGTTTTTCAAAACATTATATTTAGAATTGAACAGTTACTTGTTTGTAGTTTTAAAATTTGTATAAAGTAAAAGAGAACAAAATAAAAAAAAAAAAGATGTTCCTTCTTTTTTGATTTCTGCCATGCTTATCTATTTGTTGCCCATTTTTCATTCTGAATTTAGTTATAAAAGGTAAACCAGTGAAGGAGGAACTCAGTGCACCTATTGAAGGCGATTTGTACAGCAGCAACAGGTATTGGGATGTCGAGAGAATATATGACGTCAACGTAATAGAAGTGTTTAAGGTGAGTTCATACATAGGTCATTTTAGAAAGAGCGTTCCTGTTGATACATAATTCGAATAATTCAGCACCCTCTATCGGCATTTAGCCTATTGAGGTCATTATATAAGGCGTTGATGTAGCCATAGGAGATTAGTCAACATTTGACGGAAAACTACGACTGATATTTGGTTAATTTGATACACAGTTAAAAGAATATATAATGGGTCATATCACGTTTTTTTTTATTAATGTTGTTTATTGGCGTCTTGTAATATTGAATTGGTTTTCCCTGTTTTAGTAAAAATATACTATTACAGATTTATTTATATTTGAAATGAATTTAGAAAGGTTCATTATTTTAGTCTATCGGCTTGTATCGGGGTTTTTTTCTTTCTTTCTGCATAGTACCAATCTTATAAGTAAGATCACTTACAATTGATTAAGCCGTTAGTGGTTTGCTTGAATTTGAAATTGTATAGTTACTTATACTGTATCAGTATAGTCATTGTTAAAGACTATACGGATATTTATATATAGATTCTTACATTGATACCAGTGTATTGTCGGATTTATCCAATCGAGATAGTTAAATTATCAATTTTAAAGTTTGAGCCGCCTCAGCGAGCACTTTAAAATTTATAATTTAATTATCGAGATTGGATAAATCTGATAATCCACGAGTAACTTTTTAATAATCTGTTACGCGTGATTAAAAAGACATTTTCTGTTTTTTTTGTTAACCGAAAATCTCCAAAAGTATCAAAACTGAATTAATAGTTCGACTCCGGTCAAATGTGACCAATTGAATTGTTATTTTAATCACTACGGATATGTCCAGATTTCTTTTAACGGTCTGTTAGAGAACGTATTGAGATGTCCATCCATTGTCCAGACATGTTTTAACACCAGAAAAAGGAAACCACCGAAAAATTTAGATGCCATCAAGGCAACGATATTTCTCCACACAAGACAGTTAAATTTAAGGATCGAACAATTATTTGAAACTTTGTACACAGTAAAATGTTTGAAAAGTACGACAACTTTATGTCATGAATATTCTGAACGTTGACAAATTTCAAACGAGTAGCAATTCCTTATAATGAAACCCTGTCATTGAGAAATTAATAACTACAATAAATTGTTTTATTTCTCAGAATACAAATTGCTGTTTTCAACTACAAAGAGAGTTCCAAATTAATCAAATTGTGAGAAAAAAAAAGACGTGGTAGGAGTGATAACGCTTTACAATAGTCCAAATGACACATACATTACTATATTATAATTTATGTTAGTATGTTCTGGACCATATGAGTATTTGGACCGTACGCGTACGGTATGAACCGTATGTGTACTTTTTTTTCAAAATACTCGTGGGGTCTGGACCGTATGTGTACTTTTTCAAAATACTCCTACGGTACGTCTGGCTAATTTTAACCAAGTTCACTGATTAGACTAAAATATATATTACAGATCAAGATAACAAAAATTTTATTATGGAAATAAATTAAGTAATTAAAAAAATAAGGATTCATATAGACAATTAAATAAATACTTAATTTCAATTAAAATCCAATGTTCACTTATTCATCTTATTCATGTAATTATAATAAAATTGATTTTTAAAATCCAATAAAAGATATGTTCCAGCTTGAACTAGACCGTACAAGTATACGCATACGTGGCGCATACGGTCCGGACCATACGCGTATTGTCCAAATACTCATATGGTCACGAGTATACGCATACGGTCCGGACCATACGCGTATTGTCCAAATACTCATATGGTCACGAGTATACGCATACGGTCCGGACCATACGCGTATTGTCCAAATACTCATATGGTCACGAGTATACGCATACGGTCCGGACCATACGCGTATTGTCCAAATACTCATGGTCTGGATCAAATTTATTACTTTTTTATTAATGATTTTCAGTAATGATTGATAAGTTTGTAGGGGGATATTGAACATGCAATTATCGCAGCATACTGTTGGTTAAAAGGAAGTAATTAAATATAATTTCATCTAGTTTTAGTGGAAACAGCATTATGAACATGGTAAGCGGAGAGTTTGGCGCCCGCTAACATGTTTAACACCGTCGCATTCTGTATGTATGGATATGAACTAAGTTAGGAACCTGTTGTTCAGTGTCGTTTGTTGCTAACTTGCTAAGTCACGTATTTGCTTTTTGGTTTATTGTTTTGTGTATAACTCTGATTAGTTTTTCTCGATTAAATTGTTTAACATTTGTCATTGATGGACCTTTTATTATAGCTGATAAGTGGTACACGCTTTGATCATTGCTGAACTTTTGTTCTTAATTTTAGCGTTTTGTAAAGAGTTTTCTCATTAGCAATCTTACCCCATCACTATATATATAAAGCCTTTTTATGACGTAACAATTGGAAATTTGAAAGAAAAAAAAAACAAGAATATTACGTATCATTAACATGATTTAATCAAAAGACAAACGGATGAAATTAAATGAAATATAGGCCATGCTTTCCCAAAAAGGTTCCGTCCTCACTACAACTTTGGATCATGTTCATGAGGGTCTGTTGAGCCGTACCCAGTACTCCATTTCAGATCCGTAGCTAGGCTGGATTCTGCCAGGATTTTTGGCCAAGTCGCCTTTAGATACCTTTAAAGGGTTTTGTCACTGCTGAATTAGAAATATAAAAATGTACACTCAATAAATAAGAATGAATCAATGCATGCAATTCCCTTTTCTCAAACACCTATTTTGAACAAACAAATAAAATGTGATGTGAAGGTTTAGCATTACGACATGCACTTTAATATGTGAAATAAGTATTTTACCTACCATTTTTCTTGGAAGATACGGAAGATCGTCAGAAAATTTCAATGACTTTCGGTTTTGGAACTCATTTTCTATTGTACCAGTATTAGGTTCAGTTGAAACAGATATATGGAAATCAGTCAATATTTAGTCTAGATACTTTTTTTAATCAATATGAAACAAAGGTCTGTGAATTCGTTCTTGTTAACCCGACAATGAATTGAAGATTGTATTGGCATCAAGATAAAAAAAAATATATTTCGGTATTCTTAAACTGTAACAAGTATCTATCATAGGTCGCTGTTATCAAATTATTTTTGGTCAAGTGCGTGTTTGCTATTTTGTGTTTTTGCTGACTGGGACGATGGTTCGAGGAGAAATGTCGCGTAACATCAGTAGTATGACATAACCATATAACGTTTTTGTATGTATATTTTTCTATTTCATGATAAATCAAAATATATTTTTGTAAATAATAACCTTTCACAAAATGCTTCTCTGCATATTAATGTCATAGGAAACGTGCTCCTATTCAGGACATTCAGCTGTTAAATCTTTGGTGAAGGATTCCTGAGTGCACTAAGGACTATACAATGCCACTCTTGAAGGACTAGAAGGAGTGCTGTAATATGTATTATTTTTACATATGATATTAAATGCATAAATTTCAAATTGTATCGGAAAATAATCATAAATAAACAAGATATTCAACATTATTTAGACACGTGTCCGTTTTTCTTTGATATGCCGAAAATCGATGAACCGTCTGACACGTGCCTGTTACATTTTGTTATTAAGATCATGCTGTTAATTATATTTATAAACCATTTATTTGTAAATATCGCATATCTGCTCGCTGTTTGAATATAATACTGATCGATTTTAAAATATTGAGAGACATCTGAGATTTTGTAATATGTTTGATAAACAAGTAATTGAAGATGAATATCATTTTATTTTAGTATGTGAAAAGAATAATGAACTTCAAATGAATTTTTGACTAATTGTTTAAATGTTAATATATTTCACTGATGTAATTGAATATTTGTAATATTTATAATTCTATAAGCTGTATTGCTGACGAATAAAAGATTATAAATCTAAACCGGAAATAAATCTCAGCTTGATTTGACATCTTATAGCTTTATCCGTTAATTAATCCCAGCTTCAACATGCGTGATTTATGACAACTTATTATTTGGTGTGTAAATATTGACACCTCCTTTTAAAAGATTTGATGTTAAAAACAACAAATGTATATACATGTACTTGTTGATATGAAAAGTATGATCTTTTTAAAAATTTTAATTTCTATTTTCAAAATAAGATTTTCTAACTGAATGTCGTGTTTTCTTTTCAATCCTATTTTCAAAGGAAACCAACAACTTTTATACAAAAATACTGCCCCAACCCTCTTTCCACAAAAAAAAAAAAGAATTTGTTTGTCATTTTTTTTTTATATATAATCATTAATAAACCGCAATTGCATATTGTAAAAATTAAAGAGGTGATTGTTGGTTACTTAACGTCGTGTCATACATGTTAGGACAATTATAATAAAGATTAATTGACAAAAGAATAAAGTGAAATGTTAGAAAAAATAACGATAGAGAACTATAGAAATGATGATCTGACATCTGTGATTTAAAATATTAAGTAGACCAATTTCAAAGAAACAAGACCATTTAAAAAAGTTAACGAAATTATTGTAATATAGCGTAATCAATTAAATTCTTATAATGAATAAAATATTACCAGAGACATATAATACAATTTATATTATATGTCTCTGATATTACTATTACCCCCCCCCCCCCCCCCCCCCTTCTGACTTCCAGGTTCTTGATACGCCCTTGTTATTTTTTCGGTATATTTTTTATACGTGTTAATCGGTATTCTTTCTCATTTTCATGTTATAAGATAACTGTTCCAGACCGTATGAGGATTTGGACCGTATGCGTACTTTTTCAAAATACTCATACGGTCGGACCGTACGCGTACGGTCTGGCTAATTATTAGAAGTTGGTCAAGTTCATAAGATACAAATGCATATACCATGTATAACAGATCAACATAACTTAACTTAATTGTAATTGAAGTAAAAAATATATTTTAACTATCTTAAAAATTTACGCTAATTAATTCCGTTAATCTCGTGTATTTAGCATGCGATCTGTAATACATTAATTAAATCATGATCACTGAAATCAAAGATATAGGAAATAAACATAATGTGGGAGGATATTTTTAAAAATATTTTAGCAACTTTACAAAAATGCAAATGCAACGGAACATGCATGAACTGCAAACGTGTAAATAAAAAATAGTAGTACGTTATACTTGTGGTAGCAAGTGTCACCTTGGGCGAGAGTACCAAAATAGGATTCAGATACAATTAAACAAATATTGGATTTCAATTACTCGTTAATTCATTTTATTTATCTTATTGAAGTAATATTAATTTGTAAAACGAAAAAGAAAGAATGTATTTGTTTAGATTAAACCCATATGATCAAATGACACTATTGTTTGCTCGTACTGGACCATACGCGTATACTCATACGGTCCGACCGTTCGCGTATGGTCGGACCGTACGAGTATACGTATACGGTCCGGACCGTACGCGTACGGTCCAAATACTCATATGGTCTGGAACATGACCACTTAAACATTTACCGGCTTTCTTGTATATGTAGAATTGCTCTATACTATAGTGTACTACTTTCCAGACACCTCGAATCGGACGGCATAACAGTTACTAAGTGGTTACTCTATTTTGTAAAAAAGAAAGACTTCCTTCATTGGATTGGATGTTGAACAGAAAAAGAAGCATGCATATAAATATATTACATATCTAAAACTTGCAAAACGCAAAAAAATATACTTCCTTTAATATTCGAACGACCAAAAGACGAGATATATATATATATATGTCACAGTATGGCCTCTAACGATGTACAAAACCAATACCATTTAGTAATCTTTAAAGAAATGGCATTCTATGCGGCCCTTACTATGAAGGGCGTTTAAAAATAAATTTAGTGGCAAAGAACGTATTTGAAGAAGAAGAAAAACGTGTCCGCTTTCATACTCCAAATCTCTCATAAAAAGGAAAAAAGATCGTACCTAAACATAATTTCTTTCGAAAGATTACAGGTAAATGTTAAATTCGATTACACAGTGTCCGTGTAATTTTGTTTGTTACCAGACTTTACCTGACATTATAAAATCTTACATAATAATACCTATGTGATAATAGTATTAATGAGGATATTTGTCAATTGCAATATACAGTAATAAATAACAACCATGTCAAAACTTATTTTGTTAAAGAGTTAATGAAATGATTGTTACATAACATAATTAATCAAATCGTTAGAATGAATTATATATTAGACTTAATCGAAAATTAGAAAAAGTTCCCTTATAACTTAAATGAGGACCCCAAAAACTAGAAAGTAAAGCAGAAAGTCACAATTCATTTTTTCTGATATTTTCTTTGAATAAAAAACGCCTATTTCTACAAAAATATTTTAGTATTTTTCTTGAACTATTGTAAATAAACCAACTTATTAACAAAATTTATCAAAAGCATATCAAACATGATGAAATGATATTTAAAAAAAACAAAATGTCAAAGTGGCTTCAGTTGGCACTTAAATGGCTTCATGGTGCCCAGAAATCTTTCTTTTGCATTAATAAATTTAAATAAATTAAATAATTTTTCAAGTATAATGACACATTTTCTAAACTTTATTATGAATATATGTATTAAAAAGTAATCATTTCAAGATAATTCTCTTACATATTCAAACAATTGTCAACAGCTTATTTGTGACTTTTGTCCTGTGACTGTTAGGTGATTTTTTGTCCTGTGACTTTCTGTCCGTTTACCAAAAAATAGATAGGGCTCTCTGATCTGTTTTTGGGATTGTGATCTATTATAGATAAGAACTGTCACAAACGGCTCAAAAGGGTATAATCAATTCAAGTAAATGATAGCTAAAATACATATATGTATAGGAACATAGTCCCCTATGACTTTTTTCAAAGCGCTTTTAGGACTATAGGACATGATTTTTTTACTAAGGACATGTATGTGCCTTTAGCCTTTTTCAAACAATCGTATATTCGGAAAGTCATAGGAATCGTCTCATTAATCAAATCGACTCTTAGATGTAATTTCAATTTAACAAAGATGAAAACTTAATCGTTCTATTCTATAACATCAAATAAAAGATGAAAAAGGGTTTCAGTCAAGAGTGAGACTCCTTCCTAAAAATGGGAACTCTATATACTTCATACAATGCTATTCTTAAATCTGTCCCGAAGTCAAACTATTATTTGTTTTAAATTTCTTACGAAAATGATCTTAAATTAAAATATATTTTTTATATTTTGATCAATTATAACTGTTAAAACAAAAACAACTTGAAGAACCAAAATATAAGTACCGTATTCTATCTTTGTTTTCTCGTTGACGATATTCCATTACCAATCTTCTTTTTGCTGGATGAAAGAAATACTGTCGCTCTGTCGAAATTCAATTGCAAAACTACATATGACAGTACTTTTTTAACCTAACATTTTGATTAAACCAATCAAAATACCTACATTGAAAGACTTGTTCCCTGTCCTTTAAAGGATATTTGAGATACCCGGTACGGTATATTAGAGATAGAGGACCAGCCTATTGTATTTCTGCATGGTTTTGAATTCTAGATATCATGTGTTATTATATTATTTCTCACTGAACCTACATTTACTAGAAGTATTTTAAAATTATAAGCGAATTAAAACTGAAAAATACCGTATTCTGTCATAATAAATAAATTGAAGTGCAATCAGCAAAAGGTTCTGTTTGCAACATGTTTGTCGCGTTTATGTTACATTATTTATCAAATAGCACTAACGATATTTTTTCTATTATTTATTTATGCTTCATAGGTTTGAAGGCTGTACAGATATGATATACATGTATATACAAGTTTAAACAACGTTCGAACCTATGATATTGCTTTGGATTTTGTTTTACACATGTGCATGCAAAACAAATTTCTTGGTAGAGGTGTCTAAATACAGCACAAATGACGTTTTTAAAAGACCGAACAGTGAACAACGCATTTGACGAACAGGTCGAACAAAGGATGTTAATCCTATGTTCAGTATTTTAGTACTTGATTCAATATAGTAACACTTTTTTCGTAATTTTTTGTTGTAAAACTTGTACTTTATTATATCAAGATTTGTTTGCTTTTGTTTTTGTGAGGGCGAGAAAAAGTAAACTTGAAGTAGTTGAAAACCATACAGGTACATACACATGTCCGACTTTTTTTTAATATGTCGGAATTATATGCCATAATATAGAAAGCAAAAAATAACCAATTAATCAACTGCCATGGACATAGTTTTGTTTTGTAATTCCAAAATGTTTTTAATCAAAATATAAATAAAATAGATAATTTGCTTCGGTTTAAAACATATGCGGCATGGGCTTTGCTCATTGTTGGGCGCCGTACGGTGACCTATAGTTGTTAATTTCTGTGTCATGTTTGTCTCTTGTGGACAGTTGTCTCATTGGCAATCATACCACATCGTCTTTTTTTATATGTGTCTGTGTGTGGAACAAAAATACAGGAACCAAAACAATTTGGAAAGTGGAACTTCTTATTGTCCTTTTATTTAGCTGATCATCAAACGTCTTTAAATTTTGCTCATAGGAATCTTTACTCTACAATCATTTACGGTACCAACGAAACAAACACAGAAATAGGACAAGTAGCTCCTCATAACATATCATTTCCCTTGTGTAACTCTGTTAACTTATATAATAAATATTTGTTCAGATTTCTCATGCCTCATGCGTAGGCCTCAAAATATTTATGTACGATACAATGACCACTGTTATACTACTAGTTCCAATCTATATAGAATTCTTATAAATAGCAAACGGCGAAAATCCAATTTCAAACAAAAAGAAATATATATTAATATCAAATGGAATGAAGTTAG
The DNA here is from genome assembly GCF_036588685.1 of Mytilus trossulus. NCBI lineage: Eukaryota > Metazoa > Mollusca > Bivalvia > Mytilida > Mytilidae > Mytilus > Mytilus trossulus. The sequence goes on from NC_086376.1 coordinate 43,224,040, forward strand.
GTGATATCTAATCGCCATCGTGGCGGGTTGAGCATACGTTTACGACTTTTTCCTTCCATAGACATGTAGGTTGAAAAATCACAAATGTTCATGTAAAATTGTAACCAATTAGATAATTGGTTATTTTGATACATTTCCATGTCTTCATATGAATTGGTAAAACAGTTAACAGTAATTAAGTAATTTTTATTATAGTGACATGTGTAATATATCAGTTCAGTAAAGTTCAAAATATATATTACATACACAACAAGTGTGGACACAGATTAGTGTGGATAGTATGTTTGGAGGTGTGACAGTGTTTTATATGACAAAAGGAGTTCTGCGATTTTCCTATATGGTGTTATTAATAATGTTAACTGAGACACTAATTGCATTAATTACCAAATGATTTTTATGATAGAATATGGCCGTGTTCACACCAAACGCCGTGTACAGTAAGCATGTTTACACTTGGTTTAATGTAATCTACACTAGTTTCACATAAGATTTGTCCAAATCTATACACCTTGTTTAGTTACCTGTACATAAGATTTGTTCACACTTGTAAACTATATGTCATTTAAATGTCATTACGTAGAACCGAACTCAAATTTTCGAACAACTTTTCTAGCAGTAAGGGAACGACCATTTGACCTAAAAAAAAAAAGGGGAGGATGGATTTTCCCACAATTTGATTAAAAAAAAACGGGTCATACAGATGATAAAAATGAAAATATAGTCTGATTCCAAAGTTTCCCCATACATTATGGTGTTAAATATTGAATTGGTACCATCGAACAAAATTGAATATTAACTTTCGCGCGAGAAAAAAATCAGACTAAGACCCCCCCCCCCCCTTTTTAGGTAAAGTGGTTGCTCCTTTAAAAAGTCATTTTGGATGATTTGCAGAAGTCTAAAGATGCCTCGACTACGCATTAAAAATATAGGCTGCATCAGCGTGCTTAAAGACAAAGAAACAGAATTGCGATGTTAAGGATCACTACATTTCTATCTTTTCTGTTTGTTTCAAATTATATTTTTTCTCCAAAGAGTATTTAGCAAAAAAGGAAGGGGTGATGTTTTTTGTTTTTGTTATTTCTTACTATCTAACGGATCTGAGATACTAAACCTCACCCTTTTTCAGTAATGCATTTTTGAGTGAATCATTGTTTGAGTAAAGGCCAGTGGCAAATATTTCTGTCAGTGTGTACGTCCAGTCGATTCGGGAAGACCTTTTCAAATGGATTATGTGTTCGGCAATAATGGTGAATGAGTCTTGTCTGTCTTGATATGGGGTTAATAAGGCTACGTAAAGTGTTTTTATAACAAATAAATATATCAAGTATAGAAAAATATTTTTGTAAATAACTTTATTCATAAGTGTTATAAGTATCAATTTTATATAAAAATTGCTTCTTTTTTTAAATATACATGGGAAAATCAGAGTTCTGAATGCTTATTTTTGTGTACACTTAACCTACACAAGGCCTACATCGACTATGGACTGCATGTATACAAAACACGATTTACACTACATGTAAACATTGAGTTTTATCAATGGGAACGTAATTATGTTTAGTTTATGTGTGAGTTACACGAACACAACACCAAATTTAGGTCAATGTGAACACGGCCTATGTTCCACATCTTTGATTTTGGATACATTTTGTAGCTAGGAGAGCAACACATAAAATTTTAGTTTACATTTGTTTATATAATAACAATCATTGAGGTTTCTGTAATCAACATCAATGTGAAATCATAATGCAGAGACTCTAAAGACACATGCAGCGCTTATGTGAACCCTTGTTCGGTTGCTTTCTGTCAAATTAGTTTTTTTCTAACCGGGTTTTAAAAACCATTATTTAAGAATTGAATGCTTCTTTTTGTAACTCCATCGGAATGTAAAAGCGTTGAACGAAGTACATTTTGTACGAAGCGCGGAAGCGCTCTATTTAAAAAAATGTGCACACGGTCAACGCTATTACAACCTTACGAAGTTACAAAATGAAGCATTCAATACTTATAATTACATTTCTTTTAGCTAGGATCATGAAAACACGGTTTTTATCAAGTTTTCATTTAACTTACTTGTGCACTTTATTGTGGAACCTCGGCGTGTCATTATGCATGAGAAATTTTATTGTGTTATGAAGTTGATTAAGGAATAACGCGAGATTGCAATGTAGCCAATCAAAATAACGTGTTATAATGAAACATACATCTACTGTAATTATATCTTCATGGCAATGGTTTAAACTTTGTTATATATTATGTAAGATGTTGTAAGATTGCCAATGACTAAATGTTATCCTCTGTATGTTGTCGCAAGGCCCTCAACAATGAGTTAGATTCATGTTTTGTTTCATAGTGGACATTTACGACACCCTTATTTGAAAGAGAGACATTTCTGAAGTAAAACCGATCCCAGAATTATTTTGCGATTTAAAAAAAGTAAAAAAAAATTCAGACATCATTTTTGTACCAGAAACAAAAGGAACCACGAAATGTTTAATTTTAATCTTTGACCAACCTGATGTTCCAAGTTTAATTTCCATAATCATGACGACCTCTATACTCCACAAAGAATTTATATTAAATGTGAAATAAGTGAAGAAAGTGTTTCGTGATAAATGTACTGACCCATTAAAGGGCATTTGAAGTATACAAATACAAGAAAGATATATTTGATTTGAATACCAAATATTCATCTCTCTTTCATTTATCTCTTTCTTATTCGTGTTACTTTTTATATATATCATCACAGAAACAAGCTATTGGAACCATATTTAACGTATAACTCTTATGAAAAAACTACACCTATTTGTCACTGCACGAACTCATTATTAAACTGAATTTTAATTTCAAGCACTGAGAAGGACTTCAATCTGTTATTTTTACGAATGTTTACTTGATTTTGATTTAAACGTTCTCCTGAAACACAAAAAGGCCATAAAAATGTGCTCCGGAATATTCCGGACTGGATTGCAATTTCAAAATTGGGCATGGTAAGTGAGTCCGGAATATTCCGGAGTGGTCGGAGTCCGGAGCCAAGGTGACTCCGGAATATTCCGTACCAGTCCGGAATATTCCGGAGTAAGGGAATCGGGATTCACGTCCAGGTCCGGAATATTCCGGAGTGGTCCGGAATATTCCGGAGTGAGGGAATCGGGATTCACCTGGGTCCGGAATATTCCGGAGTGGTCCGGACAGATCCGGAGTGAGGGAACGGGGATTCAGGCGGAGGGAATCGGGATTCGGGCGGAGGGAGGATCCCCTTCGAGTGCCTTTCACATTACACGAAGTTGTCAATTTCATTAACACCTGTTATCTAATTTTGATTCATCCAGTTAGCTAAAAAGGTCATGGCCCTTAAAATCATCCGTTGATCTTTTAAAATCACCAGCAACCACACGTTGATTAATTTTTTTTATACAATGGGTTCGGAAAGGGATAAATTTTCATAGAATTAGAGAAATAGGATTTAATCAACTTCTTAGGGACTCTTTTGAACAGTTGTCTTTGTCAATCATACCACATCTGAGAAACGCAACGATTTCGCAATGACAAAATACAAATTAGTTAACTATCATTAACACTGCTATGAGCAAAGAAACACACGCGTTTGACTACAAAGCTATTTATTACACTTAATAAAAAATGCTTTCCCGATAGAAAAAAAAATGAAAAATTAAACATTAAACGCTTGTGCCTTAACATAATAAAAATGTATAGATTAAAAAAAATATATATTTGACATTTGTTTTTATTCTTGCAAAAGGCACCTGAACACGTTCAAGTGAAACCAGGAGATGTTATCCAAGCTGTTACTGATGCTAGCGGGTCGTTGTGTGGTGGAAATTTAGAATTAGATACCGAACAATTAATTATAGGTTGTATATTTATATGTGCTTGTTTTGATATCAATTTGAAATAATGTGGGCTGTTATTGAAGTGCATTGGACGCACGAAATAAATAGTGTAATTTTCATTATCCGACATATAAATTGTTAATCTTTACTAGACTTCGAAATGAATATTTCTAACTTACTGATTTGGTGCAAGCACTACCGAGGAGTCCTATGTAAACAAAACACTTGTACTTTATATTATTATAGGCCTTGTATTTTTTTTATCAAAAGTTACAACGACTGGGTGAATGTTACAGCTAGTGGATTATTTGTTTAGTTATTATTTCTGTACGGACCTTCCAAACCATTGATGCTGCTTATTTCAATAGTTAAACATTTCCAAAAAAAAACATATTAATTCTATTTGAAACACTACCCTAGAGCACATATGGCCCCTGACAGTTCGGACGTTAAGTCTTTAGAACTTCTGGTTTGTTAACAGTGCTCTCAAACTGTTCGATTTATAAGTATATTATATCTGAATTGTTTCAATTCTGGTGTCACTTATTATCCATTTGTACACTAAATGGGTTGTTGTCGTATTAAATAATGTGACATGTAATTTTTACTAGATTAGTACAATCTGCCGTATTTATTTATATAAATTATGCCATTTTTTAAATCATTTAAACTTTTATTGGGTTTAACCACAAATTCAATTATTTTCTACGCTATCCGGTTTAGTGGTAAATATGATACAGATACTTTTTCCAAACCTTTTTTGTCAGAAATTTTTTTTTGGTTCAAGTATGTTCTTTAAAACTGTTTTTATAGGTACAATTGTTTTTATGTTTCAGGCGGAGTTAATGACGATGGTCAGTTAACCTTTAGTTTATGTTCCCACAAGGAACGAAATGGGGTGACACCTTTACAGTTAGAAGGATTGAGAGGAGAATACTCTTGCTAATAAATTAATGTTTAGTAAGTCGTAATTTATTAACATCTTCTGCAAATATCGTTGTAAGATATAACATCTGATAATTTCAAAACCAGTAATTCTTTTAATTTCTTCTAAGGGATTTTCGAATTAAAAATAGATATATATGTGTATTTATATATGATATAAATTTCAAATGAACAATTTAAACTACACATATATATACAAAAATACATATTATAAATTGAAAGAGTGAGTCTAAACTTGATAAAATCTTAAACCTTTCTTAAGCAAAATTTTGTTAGAAATAACATTATAACTAACTGTAAAACTGGGCTCCAATTGAATTCATAATCTACCCTTTCTTGACAAACGTTGATCGCAAATTATATTCAAACAAGCAAATTAAGGAACAGAAATGAATTTCATTTTTCGAAGAGAATATTTAAGACGTGATGATAGGAATTTTCTGCAAGAATTGTTTTACTGATCAAAATGTAAATAGTTCATTACTCTCTGTTTCAAAAAAGGTTAAATTATGTTATCACTTACATCATCCAGCGATTTTTTTTAATCTATCAGTATTCTCAATGTTTATATATTTGTTCCGTATTTGTTACACTATAAGATTATATATTATTGTATATCAATATAATATTCCCTACAGAAAGTAACCAAAAGTTAGCGTGCAATAAATTCTAATATTGCACTAGTGCAATAAATCTTCAAATTCATGACGTCATCAACGACAAAATCTTAGTTTTAAACCAATTTGTACGTTCAAATATTATATTGCTATACAATAAAAGGGTTATTGCATGAATATTGGGGAATATTGTCCCTCGTAGAACATATATTGCACTCGCAAGCTCGTGCAATATAAAATTCTACTCGGGACAATATTCCCCAATATTTATGCAATAAACCTATAATATTCTTTGAATAAAGTATTTAATCTAAAATATAATATTTCCCATGATATTTACAGGAGATACGTCCTAACAACAAAGAACTAACGAATCATCTATGAACTTATTTTGGAAATGCAATTGGTTCTCAACTGACATACAAAAGCTGTAAAGAATAAAAAAAAAAAAAATCGGAATGAAAAGAAGACGAAAAGTTAAATGTGTGTGCATACTTGAAGTTATGTATAATTGTTACATTTAGAAAAAAATAATGTATTTTGTCGGAAGTGAAAAATAAAGGAACATGTCTTACAATATAATTGGTTTTCGAGTAGTTTTTTTTGGTTTGCAATTTGATGTTAGATGTCTACAATTGGTGTATATTTTTCATTTCAATATAATAAAAATGAGATGCAGTATAATTACAATTATTATTGTAAGACAATTATTCACCAAAGTTCAAATGAAGTGGATTTAAGCAAATATATGCAACCGTATGGCCCCCAACAATGAGAAAACCTATACCATATAGTCGACTTTAAAATGCCCAGACATAACATTTATGATACAATTAAATTTAGAAAATTTAAGGACAAATGATAACACCAGGCTCTCATGGCTTGCAACAGACGCATACAGAATGTGGTGGCGGGATTAAACCTGTTAGAAGGCGCCCACTAAACTATGATAGTGATGTAACAGTACAAAATAAAAACAAACTATAAAAAATAAGCTTTAAAGGGCTTAATTCATCAGATCGATTATGAAGCAGAAAAAACAGCTATCAAAACACGTACAAAAATACGGTGAATACAAATGGATAAGAATGATATTCTGTCATTTTAAGTGATCTTTTCGAAACTTGGTCCAGATTCGAAGGGATTTGTGCGTTTAGCAAATACAATACACAAGTACGTGTACGTAAAAAGTAAATGACTATTAGACTTCTCTTGAACAGAATTTTAATTTGTGTATTGTTATGCGTTTACTTTTCTACATTGGTTAGAGGTATAGGGGGAGGGTTGAACAAACATGTTTAACCCCGCCGCAGTTTTGCGCCTATCCCAAGTCAGGAGCCTATGGCCTTTGTTAGTCTTGTATTATTTTAATTTTAGTTTCTTGCGTACAATTTGGAAATTAGTATGGCGTTCATTATCACTGAACTAGTATATATTTGTTTAGGGGCCAGCTGAAGGACGCCTCCGGGTGCGAGAATTTCTCGCTACATTGAAGACCTGTTGGTGACCTTTTGCTGTTTTTTTAATTGGTCGGGTTGTTGTCTCTTTGACACATTCCCCATTTCCATTCTCAATTTTATTGGTAAACATTTTTTTGTGGCTGACATAAATGTATCTTGCTGATATTCATGCTGTTCCATATCAATTACATCATTTTAATTATATATTGCTAGGGAAGGGCTAGATAACAGGTTTGCGATATCTTTGGGAAATTTAGAGAACCAGCAGTAGGGGCATAACTAGCCATTATGTTATGCAAAGGTTAATGTCTCCCGACACGGTGTGTGTAATGTTCAATTTAAAATTAAGATGATAAATATATAGTAAAAATATAAAATTGAGGTGATTAGTATAGTATATATACACATATGGAACAGCTTGCATTAAAAAACAAAATCAAACCTATGAAAATGTTTTATAATTTTGCCTTTGTTGGCATATAATAATTAATGCCGACAATCTAACACAAAAAAAGCGAAATCTCTGCTGACAATAAACGAGAAAACTTGAACCTCAATGAAATCAAAATGTCCGAAAGCAGTGCAAGCTGCTCGCTTTCGCTTAAAATAATAAAAGAAAGCAGTGTAAGATGTTTGCTTTCAGTTTAGACAAACTAATCAAAGTTAGTATTTTGGTATAATTTATTTTTTAATCATTCTTTCATTTATTTTGTTGTTGTAGTATTTATGTTTTTTTGTTTTTATTATCAATTATCTTTTAATTTGTATCATAAAGAATGGTAATTTTGAAGATTTTTGTCTGTCAAATATGTGGATCATTTAGTTATAGAATATGCTGAACAAATATTTTTCACTAAACGTTAAGCGAAGGTAACAGGGCTTTATTGTGTCAACTAGTAACGGCATTGTTCGGATCTATTTATCAAGGGCAGATTTATACATGGTTTATCCGTTAGCATTGGAATATTTCTCAATGATTAAGGTCTTTTTGAGTACTGGCTATGTCAATGTGAACCACAAAATGTTAAGATATCACTACAAAAGTCAAAAAGTCTGAAAAGACCAGTTTTTGTCTTGATTTGCATGAACTTTTACTTGCCATTCTCCAAAAGTATGACTCGTGTCTTAATTTTTCTTGACAAATTCTCATTTATATCAAATGTGTATGAAATTTACTCGACATATTCTTGACATTCTGAATATGGTCTTGAAATTTCTCGACATATTCTCGACATTCTTATTCTTTCTCAGTATGGCTTGACATATTCTAAACATTTTGAATTGTGTCTAAAATTTACTTGACAGTTCTGAGTTTTACAAATCATGACAAATATTCATAATATAACTTTAATCTTTATTTCTTTTACATAATATACTGTTGTTTTAAGTTACACTTCTTACAACAAATATAAAAGTTGGACATGTAAAATAATTGAAAATTTGGTTATTCAAATAGTTTCACAAATGCAAATATGGCTATGAAATCGAATGTAAAAAATAATTTAAATGAGGGTGTGTTGATATTAAACAATTTAAATGTGTTTTTTTTTTTTAAAAATACAAATTTTGATTCCTAAATCTTATGAATTAAATGATTAAAACCAATCATACGGTAGACATATTTCACTCTACATTCATAATATCCAATGTTAATATGGTAAATAATTATTGTACAAAAATGTGGTTTATATAAATAGCAAATTATGATGATATAAATATTGGTACTTCAAATGTTTTCTTTATGTTGTATTTGCATAAATTGTCAGGTTTAATGTGTTTATATCTTGGAATACGCATTGTATCATATGTGCTTTGTCCAATAAAATATTTGAATATTTGAATATTTGAAATAAATATCATTCATTTAACAGAAGAAATATTTGTGTAATGTCATCTGTTGCAATATATATTAAGTATTACACATAGACAGGATGTTCCCCATAAAATTAGGGTATTCCATTACACACCCCAGAATAAACGCAACTGTCAAATAGAAATTATTGATTTACCTGTAAGCAGCCATACAACTTATCAGATGACCTGCCATAATGATTCCAAAGATTAAAAGAAAATTATCAACCTCTCCAGGAATAATAATAACAAAAAAGATTCATAATGGGTCCCATCAATGATTTCTATTTTTTATTCAAATTTGAGTGTTGAATTTTATAATGTTTAAACAATGCTTTCATTGGTCTCAAACATACATACAAAATATAGATCTAAACATTTTTTTTCCTTTTCAGGAAGGAGTTATCACAAATTTTTGTTGATAAAAAATTATTAAATTCAACACCCAAATTTGAATGAAAAATATTTTGGGTTGTTTTAAAAAATTAGAGTTTGAATCAAGATGATAACAAATTATTTGACCAACACAATAGCCCCGCCCCCTCCTCTTTCTTAAGCCACAAAAACCCCAAAGATGTCATAAACCGTGCAGAATAAGTCTGTACACATTTCAGGGGAAATTTATATTGTTGAGATAGTGTCAAGACATATTTAATACTGTCAAGAATGTGTCAAGACATATTCAGACATTATTTAGAATGTCAAGAATATGTCAAGAAATATTCAGACATTATTAAGAATGTCAAGACAGATCGAGACAAATTTAAGACAGTCAAGAATTGGTCAAGACAAATCCAGACTCTTATCAGATGATACAGGAAGTGTTGAGAAATTTTAAGACAAGGTTAATACTGTCAAGACACTTGTCAAGAAAAATCAAGAACCTTTTTAGACAAACTAATACTATGTCAAGAATTTGTAAAAAATATGCAGACATCATAATAATGTCAAGTAAAAATTCATGCAAATTCAGACAAAAATTGGTCTTTTCAGACTTTTTGACTTTTGTAGTGTATCAAAGCTAGTCAAACAATCACTACAAAAGTCAAAATGTCTGAAAAGACCAGTTTTTGTCTTGATTTGCATGAACTTTTACTTGACATTCTCCAAAAGTATGACTCGTGTCTTAATTTTTCTTGACAAATTCTCATTTATATCAAATGTGTATGAAATTTACTCGACATATTCTTGACATTCTGAATATGGTCTTGAAATTTCTCGACATATTCTCGACATTCTTATTCTTTCTCAGTATGGCTTGACATATTCTAAACATTTTGAATTGTGTCTAAAATTTACTTGACAGTTCTGAGTTTTACAAATCATGACAAATATTCATAATATAACTTTAATCTTTATTTCTTTTACATAATATACTGTTGTTTTAAGTTACACTTCTTACAACAAATATAAAAGTTGGACATGTAAAATAATTGAAAATTTGGTTATTCAAATAGTTTCACAAATGCAAATATGGCTATGAAATCGAATGTAAAAAATAATTTAAATGAGGGTGTGTTGATATTAAACAATTTAAATGTGTTTTTTTTTTTTTTTAAATACAAATTCTTATGAATTAAATGATTAAAACCAATCATACGGTAGACATATTTCACTCTACATTCATAATATCCAATGTTAATATGGTAAATAATTATTGTACAAAAATGTGGTTTATATAAATAGCAAATTATGATGATATAAATATTGGTACTTCAAATGTTTTCTTTATGTTGTATTTGCATAAATTGTCATGTTTAATGTGTTTATATCTTGGAATACGCATTGTATCATATGTGCTTTGTCCAATAAAATATTTGAATATTTGAATATTTGAAATAAATATCATTCATTTAACAGAAGAAATATTTGTGTAATGTCATCTGTTGCAATATATATTAAGTATTACACATAGACAGGATGTTCCCCATAAAATTAGGGTATTCCATTACACACCCCAGAATAAACGCAACTGTCAAATAGAAATTATTGATTTACCTGTAGGCAGCCATACAACTTATCAGATGACCTGCCATAATGATTCCAAAGATTAAAAGAAAATTATCAACCTCTCCAGGAATAATAATAACAAAAAAGATTCATAATGGGTCCCATCAATGATTTCTATTTTTTATTCAAATTTGAGTGTTGAATTTTATAATGTTTAAACAATGCTTTCATTGGTCTCAAACATACATACAAAATATAGATCTAAACATTTTTTTTCCTTTTCAGGAAGGAGTTATCACAAATTTTTGTTGATAAAAAATTATTAAATTCAACACCCAAATTTGAATGAAAAATATTTTGGGTTGTTTTAAAAAATTAGAGTTTGAATCAAGATGATAACAAATTATTTGACCAACACAATAGCCCCGCCCCCTCCTCTTTCTTAAGCCACAAAAACCCCAAAGATGTCATAAACCGTGCAGAATAAGTCTGTACACATTTCAGGGGAAATTTATATTGTTGAGATAGTGTCAAGACATATTTAATACTGTCAAGAATGTGTCAAGACATATTCAGACATTATTTAGAATGTCAAGAATATGTCAAGAAATATTCAGACATTATTAAGAATGTCAAGACAGATCGAGACAAATTTAAGACAGTCAAGAATTGGTCAAGACAAATCCAGACTCTTATCAGATGATACAGGAAGTGTTGAGAAATTTTAAGACAAGGTTAATACTGTCAAGACACTTGTCAAGAAAAATCAAGAACCTTTTTAGACAAACTAATACTATGTCAAGAATTTGTAAAAATTATGCAGACATCATAAGAATGTCAAGTAAACATTCATGCAAATTCAGACAAAAATTGGTCTTTTCAGACTTTTTGACTTTTGTAGTGAATGTATACATATTCTTGAGTAAGAAAAGCCACAGTATTTCAAAACCTGAATAGTTAATTTATAATTATGAACATATCAATGATAACTAAAGTCAACACAGACGTGCTTACTACTGGGCTTGTGATACCTTTGGGGAATTTACACTCCACCAAAAGTGGCATCGACGCAGTGGTTGTAAATAAACTCATCATAGATACCATGATTGAAATTTTATTTTCAAGCTAGACGCGCGTTGGTGAACAAAAGACTCATCAGTGACGCTCGAATGTATACTACATCTTATGTGACTTTCCATATTTAACTTAAGAACGTTTATCTCCCTTTTGTAATTATTTTATGACGTTACGTATACTTAACTTCTGTCTCATAGTTACAATTATTCGCCTTTCACCTGAAGATTGTTGAAAAACATGAAAGTTCTTGTGATTATTAAATATTTTATGTATAATCCGGATATATTGTACTTTTTTTTATTCATATATATATATATATGAATCAGGAGATGTGGTATGACTGACAATGAGACAGCTTTCCATCTAAGTCACAATGTGTAATAAGAAAACAATTATAGTTCAAAAGACCCTTGTCTCATACAAAACAGCAAGGAACGCAACATGACTAGTGTAAACAAATTCAAACAGGATAACCAAGGGTAAGACAACAAGAAACGAAAAACACCAACATACCAACGCAACTGCTGACTTAGGACATTGAGAACTGGGGATATATATAAAAGACCCCGACGTGAAAGATTTGAACCAATTCAATTGAGAAAACTAACTGCCTAATTATAATAAAACTATTAATTAAAAATACAGACACGAACTAACGACAACCCACTTCCTACAAGCTCCTGATTTGGGACAGGCCAAAATATGTTGCGGGTTAAACACAGTCCTCACTAGTGGTGTTACAGTACAGACTATAAAACAATCACATAAAAAGGCTTAACTTATCAGATCGATTACATAGCAAAAAAAGCATCTTACAAATACACATGGCAGGGTATTTATTAATCCATCTAAACAAAAAAGACACACACAATACAGATCTAAGAGTTCTCGCAGTTACTATAGCAGCTAATTCAAAGCCAATAGCAACTAATAAAAAAAGCCTGCATCTTAGACTAAAATATCAATCATTACAACCTAAAATTCACTAAAAACAATATTCAAAGATCTAATTAAAGTGTTGAGTTTGTTATCTTTTAAAAAAAGTTTATTAAAAGGTAAAATCACAAAAATACTAAACTCAGAGGAAAATTCAAAACAGAAAAAGTCCCTAATCGAATGGCAAAATCCAATGATACAATACAACAAACGAATGGACAACAAACAATTGATTAAATTACCCGGATTATATCTACATTTCGGGCTCTATCAACAACATCCTTGTAACAAATAAAGTTTTATACAAGTACAGCCGGACTTTGAATTTAGTACAACTTACATAACATGTGGATGAAATCTATTTTTTTAGGGGAATATTCAATTAAAGATATGTAAAAAGATATATATGTATCTCTTTTTACTTAACTAAGTAAAATTTGTAAATATGGATGGGTAAATTGAAACAACTTATATTATTAACAGTGTTAAACCTGGCTTCTACCAGAAAATTGTGGCATACAATGAGGTATCAGAATCACATTGTCAAAACAAATGTCGAAAGGTGAATGAAATAATAAAAATTATTCAGTCGAAGGTCGTGAATGATAAAGGTTTTACATTAGTAGCGACAGATAAAAGTAAGTGTATTGGTTTGTTTTTGGTATTTATTTTTTACTTTGTTTTGTGTTGTGTTGGTGTTGTGCTTTGTGTTGTTCTTCTTTGTCTGTTTTACGGGTTATATTATATGTTTTGGCACCCTAACAACACAAGGAAAATTGAAAACCCTTTTCTCTATCAAAAGTGTAACATTCGCTACACATTAATTAGGGGATACAAGATACATCTTCTTCGGTCTTTTAGACCTATATCTCGAATTTGAATACAGCGACAATCTCAACACCAGATCAATGGCAAGTTTCCCTTCAAATAATAAATTTGTCTCAACTGAGCAGCCCAATTCCAACTTCATCCGTATTTGGATTATACATTTCTCCGTTTAAACGATAACCAAGTGATACGCAGACTTTGTAAAACTTTATCGATGTCTTTGCATAAAAAATAATGAGAAAGGTTTTTTGTCAAAGAGCGTGTCGTTCTTTATTCTCAAAATGTTCATCGGCATTTTCCAAGACTTAAAAGATTAATATTCAATGTAACCGTCTAAGCATCTATGGAGAGTTTCTTCACAAACCATACAGGATGGTATTGAGTGATAGATTCTACGTGATGACATTGTGCATTTTATTTGAAGTAAAATAACAAACAACTAGTCAAATTCTAAACGTAAAGTCCCTTAACAAATGGCAAAATCAAAAGCTCAAACACACCAATCGAATGGATAACAACTGTCATATTCCTCACTTTATACAGGCATTTTCTTATATAGAAAATGGTGGGATTAACTTGTGGCTTTTTTTGCTAGCTTAACCTTTCGCATGTATGATAGTCGCGCACAATTCTATTATTATGACAATTATGTGTAAACAAAACAAACAGACATCAAAGGTAAAACTCTATAAAATAAAATAGAGGGGTACAGCAGTCAATATTGTCTTATAATCTTAATCATTATATGTCGATATGTCAACAAAGATAAACTAAAAGGCATTTAGACAAAGCATATTAGCAAAAACGTAAGACAAGAAAGCAAAATAATACAATAGCATGATTAACTGAAAAAATAATCCCTTAATTTTTGTGTGTATTTTTATGCTCCTTTGAAATTAGTATTCAGAAATCATAAATCGGCGAACATCTAACAAATACATAATAAAAAGTGGTAAAAGTGCAAATGATCGAGACAATTCTCCAAAAAATAACGTAGAGGGATAGCAACCTTTTCAAAAACGGTAAACGACAAAAACTAATATATTGCTCATAAAGACTACAAATCGCTGAAGACACAAAACTGAGGCACAGAGAAAAAAGACTTATGGTTTTGGTGTCTGTATTTCTTATGGCAGTTTTCCATGTTTTTCAGTTTTTCAAATAAACCATGTTAACCAGTAATATTATCAACTTGATTTTCAATAGCCGAAACTAAAACGACTCATACATTTCTAGTTTGATTTAAATATTGCGATAGTATCATAGGATTATTGCACTGCAGTGATAAATACTTTTATGTTACTTCACACTTAAAAGTATTGAGAGATGCATATAAAGGTATCATATGACAACACCAAATGTGTAGTGACGTTAATTAGCTATATTTTTAAGTCAACGTATACACTGGTCTGCCATTCTATCTAAACCTTCGCACCGTAAGTGAAGCGATAAGTGAACACAACAGGGGTCCAGTTTAGTCAACCTAAGCGAAGATGTCACCACTGTTACGGAGTTTAGTGTCAACACGATTCGAAAAGTCAAGAGCAGGGTAAAATGCGAACTGTTCCTTTGTAGAATTACGTTTTAATGACTGATTTGCTAAACAGAAAACTAGGTGTATGATTTTTAACACGTTTCACTATAATTATTTACCATTTGATCTTCAAGAAATTAATAAGTTGATACAATAAACTCATGATCGAAGATAAAAATAAATCAGAAATTTAATATTATTTTTTGCAGAAACAGGCCTAGGGTAATATGTTGTTGATAACTCTTTTGTTCATGTTGTCACTAATGCAGTATGCATGTTTTGGTTGCCAATGTAGACGAAAGAGACATTTGCAAGAGGCATTTTGTGGAAGTGCTTTTGGTAATGTACATATTAAATCAATGAAATATCTAACGCCTGAAAACTATGTTTTACCCATCCCATAAACAAAATCCGGGTTGATCTCATGTGGTGAAGAAGAGTATGCAAATTATTTTATAATACAAATAACGATGGTTGTCTAAAGTAAGATTTTCATATTGTTACTTTTTTTGTTTTTATAACATATCGGTTTATTTGATACATATAATGGAAGTATCAGTATATTAAACTGCTCGCTACATGGCCTTTCAAACAAGATAATAATACTTTTTTTCAAATACGTATGTAAAGTAATTTTCGTACTTATAAATCAACGAAAATTTCAAGTGAAAAAATTAAATATCTCCTGCACATTCTACATTTATTTATCATTTATCATGACGTCAGAATATCTTCAGTTTACCTTGTTTTATGCTGAAAAGTAATTGACAATGCCATGACAAATTGGAAAACGACAAAAAGATAAATAAAGTTCATAAAAAAACAAGTAAATAGAAAAAGGAACATCGAATCTTACAATAAAAATGCATGGAGGAGTTTTATACAGGAGGTTTGAAACAAACATTGGTCAAGCAGCCAGAAAACAAATGATTGTTCCTAAGATTCGAACACAAGAGCTATTACACTATTTCATGACGTACCATCAGCTGCTCATTTAGGCGTAGACAAGACACTGGAATAGCTCAAGAACGGATTCTATTGGCCGTACATGAAGGAATATGGTCAATCATATTGCCGTTCATGCGACAGTTGATTTGCATGAAAACCCAAGAAAGAGTGAAATAAAGCACCTTTGGGTACATACCTCTCAGAAGAACCAATGGAAGAGTAGCATTATACAATTTTGGACCACTGCCGTTAACAAAACGAAACAATTAGTTCATCTTAGTCATCTCAGACCTGCTTACAAAATGGACAGAGGCTATAGCCTTACCAAAACAGAAAAGTCCAACGACTTGTACTGCATTTATAGACCATTTCGTAACAAAATTTGGAGCCCCTCTACAACTACACTCAGATCAAGGGAGAAACTTTCAAGCCGATACTTTCCAGAGAATGTGCAATCTACTAGGCATTCATAAAACCAGAACTACGAGTTTCATACCACAATCCAACGGTGGTGTGGAACGTTTTAATAGAACACTTGCTTCTGCTATCGATGTACTATAAACAAAAACAAGCTCAATGGGACCAGTATCTACAACAGGTGATGGCATTCAGATCTTCCGTAGATGCATCTATTTCCAAGACACCAAATTTAATGCTCTTTGGAAGGGAGGTAACTTTACCGCTGCAGGCTGTGATCCCACAGCCAGATACTGAAATTCAAGGAAATCGGTCGCCAGATGACTATGTGGCACACCTACAAAATAAATTAAAAGAAAATCATGCATTTGCAAGGAAAGCACTTAAATAAGGACAAAGGGAGTATGTTCAGAACTCACACCTAAATGGAAAGGACCATTTATAATTGAAAAGAGCAAAGATGATGTTACTTACCAAGTAAAGAGAAGGTTATGACAGCCGTCTACTGTATATCATGTGGGTCGTTTAGCACTGTATCAAGGAAGGAATGTACCATCGTGGGCAAGCAGATTTCGAAGAATTATGGATTTAGAGAAAGCAAATAACGACCAGCAATTGGATAAGCCAGTTGGCTAAATATTAGAGGAATATTAAAGTCCTTCAGTATTCTGTACCTGTTCATACTTTTATTTTTGGATATACTGCAGTAAATATTTTTATGGCAGATCTGTCGGAGAGAGATTTGGGGGTGGTCCGTCCAACCACTAGTCAAATCATTGAGATATAGGATAGGGATGCTGACTGACTAAGCCTAGTCAAGTTTATTTTAGGATATGAACAGTTATAGATATTTTTTTAGTTGTTTTGTTGGTGTTTTTTGCATGGTTTGAGTTGAGTTTATTTGCCGGATGCTGGCCTTCTATGAATACATTTATAGAAGGACGGGGGGGGGGGGGGGGGGGGAACAGATCACGAGCCGCCACAAAGTTTTAGAACAGAATAAGAGTTGTCAGAATCAAAACACACCTTAAATCAGGTAACCAAGGCATTGGGGACTGGTGAAAGACACGTCAGGAAGCTCTTTGGGGGAAAGGTGACATTCGAAGCTAAGTCCCGGAAGAAGGCAAAGGAAAAAACAAGGGAAGAATCTGGCCAGTCAGATATTGGAGAAGAGCCGGAGTATGAGATCATGGACTCCTCTGGAGATGTAGGCGACCTAGAAATTATCTCAGAAGAAAAGGAACAACCAGAAAAGCTAAGACCATCACAACGAACCAGGAACAATCAGAAAAATTTAAGACCATCAAAACAAACCAGGAACAATCAGAAAAAGTTGCAGATTACAGCAGAAAAGAAAAAATCAAGCAAACCAGTTCCAATTGAAGACAGCCCTCTTAGAAGTTAGACAACACGGAGACTGCTAGATATTTACCAATGCTGAGCAAGGACGAGGAGGGAAAGGAGGCAACATCAGAGACGTCAGATAAGCATTTCAAGTCTATATGTAACTTTTTACATCTTTTGGAATATTAAACTAAAAGCTTACATAAGGACATCCAGGAACCGAATACCGTATTTATAAATATTCCCGCTTTAGCAGGTCTTCAAAAGGAAGTGGCTTCATATTTAAACAATATGCGGAACCAGTTCAATCTTATCAATTTATAATAGCAGTTTTTGGCAAATTATACAATTATTAAAGATGTAAAGATACGATGTCCCACCACGTTGAAATCTTTCTAGTATTGTAATTTAATGAAATAAGTATATTTCATTCTCGAGATCTCATTATTGTAATATTGATAGGATAAATCTTGTAAATCTGTATATAAAAGTTACATCTGTGGTTCGGAAGGCCAGCATCTTACTATTCCAATTTATGATTATACTATGTTATTGCTGATATTTGCAAACGTTACTTATTGAGATATATATGCATACTGGACAAGAATCAAAGTCATTCTTTTACGCTGAATTCATAATGTTATATGTGATTATTCTGGAGTCAACAAACTACACTCAAAACAAGACTAAGTAAAGGAACACTATCAATAATGAATCATACGGAATATAAAGTACACTCGATCCCTACTCACCCGCATGTAACAAAATGGTAAATATTTTGAGCATTATTAATTGCTGCAATTATTCTACCATTCATTTTCGTTGAATATTATTTATTATCAGCCTACTTCTATCCTAGAAAGATGTATTTTTTCTTCTATATAATTCAATAAATTTACGCAATATGTAATCTTTATTGCTTGGTTATTAAGCATATTAATTATCGTGAATCAAATATTAGTATTGTAAAGGTGAATGAAAAACCAAACACATAAACATGATTTTCTTATGTTTACAGACAGGAAGTCGTTCGTACAAAAAAAATGCAATGTTTGCTAAAAACACTTCCTTGATATAACACAGATTGCCTACTGAAATATGTTGTATGTAAAATGGTACTAAACCAGACATGTGAATTGGAGGTAGAAGTGCATGACGACTGTGTCTACAATCCAGTGATTGGTTAATTTGATAAACTAAAATCGTGTAATCTTGTTTTGTGTTTTCAATATGTTTATTTCATAGCCTTATAAATAATTTAGGAATATTCCGTAGGTCACGCTAATGAATTTTACTGTCACCGTTTTGGAGGTGCTTGAAAGAATGAAAAAATTGCGTTTCTTGTGGAATCAGTGCTTTAACTCCTGAACAACTCCAACAAACATTTTCAAATTTAAATATGTTGTTACTGATGACAAATTGTAGGTATTTACGAAAAAGTCTGGACATAATTAAATGTTGAAAAATTAAGTTTAAAGTCTGCTTCCAGCTCTGTTTTTTTACAACTGATTTGATAGAAGATTGTATTAAACCAACTACTCTTACCTAGACCTCCTTATAAAATATGTTTTTCGGTAGACCTATAAAACGTTATACCATTCATATGTATATATGCTTATTTTCAGTTATTTCGGGTTTTTTAACGTGCTGAATAAATAATTGTTGAAATGTTCTCTCTGTCTTATTGCATATGTTGCTGGTCCTATTTGAATCGAATAGTACATGTGTTTCCGCATCAGAGAACACAAGTGGAAGCACGTACCCAATGTGCTTATATTTTGCAAAAATAGACCGAAATTAATAACTGCTATTATTGGGTTTATACAGCTAAAGACCCCTATATGTTGCAATATTTAAAATAGACGCACTGAAATAGGATGAATAGCTTTAACATTAATTAACCAGGAAGGGGGCAGAGTTAAATTTTGCTGATCAGTTAATTTTTACCAACATGTAAAACTCCTATTTTAAGTTTGTTAATTGAGTTATGTCTAATAAGGGTGTATAATTGTAATATTCCTCAGTGACAAGAGTTGTTTCTCGTTTGAATTGTCTTACATTGCCATTTCGGGGTCTTTTATACCTAACTATATATATACGGTATGGGTTTTGCTCATTGTTGAAGGCCGCATGGTGACCTATAGCTGTTAATTTCTGTGTCATTTTGGTGTCTTGTGGAGAGTTGTCTTATTGGTAATCATGCCCCATGTTCTTTTTTTTTTTTATTTAACTCTAATGCTTATAGATATAATAAGTTCATAACATTGTTTAGACAATCCATTACCAGTAGCTTTGATATAAAAATAGACAAAACATGTGCAGTTACACATTTCAGAATTGTGTCATTGAAACCCATTAAAACAGATTTTGTATATTTTTGTTTGTCCTGCTGATAGAGAACGAAATAAAGATAATTTATTGGTTTAAAATACAGAATTGTTACCAAATTTGACAATAAACATAAGCTATACCAAAAACACTGCTGATGGTCAACGTCTCTTACTTCTAATGAATATGTATACACTAAACTATATATTCATTTGTTTAACCTGTTCTGTATACCGTCAAAACAAAACCTCACTGACGAACTCTTGGTGTATAGATTCTGCGTCCTTATGTTGTTTATCATCTTAAAAACGTGTTTTATTATTCTTTCATTTCTTTGTTCTATTATTTATATTACTTTTACTATTGAATTGTTTTATGTGATATCCATTTAACGTGGCTCAGTACTTATACGTCCCGTCAATGTGTTCAAATGTATTGTCTTTCATTTTTTGGTAGTGTGTTTTGTATATGCGACTTTTTTGTATTTCTTTGGTTCTTATAACGTGACTCTGTACTTTAAAGGTTCTCGTCAGTATGATATTGTTCTCTTTTATGTCATTATGATATATATTTCTTTTATGAATTACGAAATACGTTGAACCACAAACGTCAAAATTATTAATCGCGTAGTGGAATTTACTATTTGTGGATTCTTATAAATTCTACATAACTTTTGGACTATTTTAAATCTCGGTCTATTTCTGAAATTTATCCTTACATACTTATTATTTTTTAAACCTGTATGCTAACATTGCCTATGAGAAATTTTAAAATTGTTTGTATGTACAATGAACGACAAATATATGTGACGTATAAAATTTTCTGACGTCAGACACGCAAATCAATGGATGTGTTTGATAGATGTTTTTGTGTTCTGTTAAATTGGTCCTTTTAAAATTGTTACACGATGATGACGGCTGTACCTATATTTTGACGGTTTTATTTATTGTACCTGCTTAGTTAACGCAACGCATTATTGTAAATATAACGGAATTTGATGAAGCTGTCATCAAATTGAGAGGGTCAGCGCTATCCCTATCTGTTCAACCAAATTTAGCAATTTTCACAGCTTTCTAAATATTTACCTTAAGTTTAACTTCATAGAAACCAGATATATCCTTTATTGTACATGTATCAGCTTTCTACATGTCAATTTTCAACATTACGTTAAAGCCTTCTAACAAAGTAACTGACCTTTAAACAGAGGTACTCCAAAAAAAAAACTGGTTTTCTGGAAATCTAACATTAGTATACTATGGAGCGCTCAATTTTTAATGCAAACTCATAAACAAGTAAATTTTGCCTAAAAATGATCTAGATATATTTCTCTTTCACTAAAAGTTTCATTTCTGCAAATTTGTTGGTTAGTTTAAGTTAACAAGGACATCAAAAGCACTATTTTGTGTCAGAGTAGGGCTACTAACCAAGGCATTGGGGATTGGTAAAAGACACGTCCGGAAGCTCTTTGGGGGGGAAGGTGACATTTGAAGCTAAGTCGCGGAAAATGACAGAGGAAACAACAAGGGAAGAAACTGGCCAGTCAAATATTGGAGAAGAGCCGGAGTATGAGATCATGGACTCCTTTGGAGATGTAGGCGACCTAGAAATTATCTCAGAAGAAAAGGAACAACCAGAAAAGCTAAGAGCATCACAACAAACCAGGAACAATCAGAAAAAGTTGCAGATTACAGCAGAAAAGAAAAAATCAAGCAAACCAGTTCCAATTGAAGACAGCCCTCTTAGAAGGTAGACAACACGGAGACTGCTAGATATTTACCAATGCTGAGCAAGGACGAGGATGGAAAGGAGGCAACATCAGAGACGTCAGATAAGCATTTGAAGTCTATATGTATCTTTTTACATCTTTTGGAATATTAAACTAAAAGCTTACATAAGGACATCCAGGAACCGAATACCGTATTTATAAATATTCCCGCTTCAGCAGGTCTTCAATAGGAAGTGGCTTCATATTTAAACAATATGCGGAACCAGTTCAATGTTTACAATTTATAATAGCAGTTTTTGGCAAATTATGCAATTATTAAAGATGTAAAGATACGATGTCCTACCACGTTAAAAACTTTCTAGTATCGTAATTTCATGAAATAAGTATATTTTATTCTCTCATTATTGTAATATTGATAGGATAAAGTCTTGAAAATCTGAATATAAAAGTTACATCTGGGGTTCGGAAGGCCAGCATCTTACTATTCCAATTTATGATTATACTATGTTATTGCTAATATTTGCAAACGTTATTTATTGAGATGTATAGATTCATACTGGACAAGAATAAAAGTCATTCGTTTACGCTGAATTCATAATGTTATATGTGATTATGCTGGAGTCAACAAACTACACTCAAAACAAGACCAAGGAACACTATCAATAATGAATCATACGGAATATAAAGTACACTCGATCCCTACTCACCCGCCTGTAACAAAATGGTAAATATTTTGAGCATTATTAATTGCTGCAATTATTCTACCATTCATTTTCGTTGAATATTATTTATAATCAGCCTACTTCTATCCTAGAAAGATGTATTTTTTCTTCTATATAATTCAATAAATTTACGCAGTATGTAATCTTTATTGATTGGTTATTAAGCATTTGAATTATCGTGAATCAAATACTTGTATTGTAAAGGTAAATGAAAAACCAAACACATAGATAAACAAGATTTTCTTATGTTTACAGACAGGAAGTCGTTCGTACAAAAAAACTGCAATGTTTGCTAAAAACACTTCCTTGATATAACACAGATTGCCTACTGAAATATGGTGTATGTAAAATGGTACTAAACCAGACATGTGAATTGGAGGTAGAAGTGCATGACGACTGTGTCTACAATCCAGTGATTGGTTAATTTGATAAACTAAAATCTTGTTATCTTGTTTTGTGTTTTCAATATGTTTATTTCATAGCCTTATAAATAATTTAGGAGTATTTCGTAGGTCATGTTAATGAATTTTACTGTCACCGTTTTGGAGGTGCGTGAAAGAATGAAAAAATTGCGTTTCTAGTGGAATCCGAGCTTTTACTCCTGAACAACTCCAACAAACATTTTCAAATTTAAATATGTTGTTACTGATGACAAATTGGAGGTATTTACGAAAAAGTCTGGACATAATGAAATGTTGAAAAATTAAGTTTAAAGTCTGCTTCCAGCTCTGTTTTTTTTTTCAACTGATTTGATAGAAGATTTTTATTAAATCAACTTCTCTTACCTAGACCTCTTTATAAAATATGTCTTTCTGTAGTCCTATAAAACGTTATACCATTCATATGTATATATGCTTATTTTCAGTTATTTTGGTTTTTTTAACGTGCTGAATAAATATTTGTTGAAATGTTCTCTCTGTCTTATTTCATATGTTGCTGGTCCTATTTGAATTAAAAAAAAAGTACATGTGTATTCAGCATCAGAGAACACAAGTGGAAGCACGTACCCAATGTGCTTATATTTTGCAAAAATAGACCGAAATTAATAACTGCTATTATTGGGTTTATACAGCTAAAGACCCCTATATGTTGAAATATTTAAAATAGACGCACTGAAATAGCATGAATAGCTTTAACATTAATTAACCAGGGAGGGGGCAGAGTTTAATTTTGCTGATCAGTTAATTTTTACCAACATGTAAAACTCCTATTTTAAGTTTGTTAATTAAGTTATGTCTAATAAAGGTGTATAATTGTAATATTCCTCAGTGACAAGAGTTGTTTCTCGTTTGAATTGTCTTACATTGCCATTTCGTTTTTTTTTTTATACCTAACTATATATATACGGTATGGGTTTTGCTCATTGTTGAAGGCCGCATGGTGACCTATAGCTGTTAATTTCTGTGTCATTTTGGTGTCTTGTGGAGAGTTGTCTTATTGGTAATCATACCCCATGTTCTTTTTTTTTTTTATTTAACTCTAATGCTTATAGATATAATAAGTTCATAACATTGTTTAGACAATCCCATTACCAGTAGCTTTGATATAAAACTAGACAAAACATGTGCAGTTACACATTTCAGAATTGTGTCATTGAAACCCATTGAAACAGATTTTGTATATTTTTGTTTGTCCTGCTGATAGAGAACGAAATAAAGGTAATTTATTGGTTTAAAATACAGAATTGTTACCAAATTTGACAATAAACATAAGCTATACCAAAAAAACTGCTGATGGTCAACGTCTCTTACTTCTATTGAATATGTATACACTAAAACTATATATTCATTTATGTTTAACCTGTTCTGTATACCGTCAAAACAAAACCTCACTGACGAACTCTTGATGTATAGATTCTGCGTACTGTTGTTTATCATCTTAAAAACGTGTTTTATTATTCTTTCATTTCTTTGATCTATTATTTAAATTACTTTTACTATTGAATTGTTTTATGTGATATCCATTTAACGTGGCTCAGTACTTATACGTCCCGTCAATGTGTTCAAATGTATTGTCTTTCATTTTTTGGTAGTGTGTTTTGTATATGCGACTTTTTTTGTATTTCTTTGGTTCTTATAACGTGACTCTGTACTTTAAAGGTTCTCGTCAGTATGATATTGTTCTCTTTTATGTCATTATGATATATATTTCTTTTATGAATTACGAAATACGTTGAACCACAAACGTCAAAATTATTAATCGCGTAGTGGAATTTACTATTTGTGGATTCTTATAAATTCTACATAACTTTTGGACTATTTTAAATCTCGGTCTATTTCTGAAATTTATTCTTACATACTTTTGATTTTTTAAACCTGTATGCTAACATTGCCTATGAGAAACTTTTAAATTGTTTGTATGTACAATGAACGACAAATATATGTGACGTATAAAATTTTCTGACGTCAGACACGCAAATCAATGGATATGTTTCACACTATACGGACTTCATATACAGGAGTGTGCTCCTTACGCAGAAACTGCTCCAACAAAGTTATGAGGAGGACAGATTAAAATTGACACTCCGTAAATTTTATGGACACCATCACGAATTGGTTGATCCATATGATGTCTCTTTAACCAAACTAGCTAAAGACATTTTTACCACATGGTAGATTGTGGTTTGTCATTATGTCGTCTAATCTTTTAATTACCAAACGTGACTTATTCCCGATTGTGACCGTTTTGCTGAATGTGAATTCGCATTACTATAAGACGTGTTTCTGTACTTGTTTATCCCAAATTCATGTATTTAGTTTACATGTTTAATGTTATATTTGTAATTCTCATCAGATTTTGTCAAATGTGTTGACGTCTTCTTATTATATATTTAGGTATGACGTATAGAAAAATTAATCACCTCCTCTTTATTAATTATATTAAATTTTGTACGATTATTTACGTTTGAAGTTGGATTCATAACAAACTGGACACATATATATATATTACAGTTAATTGCTATTAATAAGTATTGCAATATGCATTTTGTTTAAATGAATTATCAGTATTTAGTTCTAAATCAATCCTAATTCTATCTCATTTATGAATGATAGTTTTTCATATGTGACGTCATGCTGTTTCTAAATTTCATAAATTCAAATGTGGCATAACGTTTCTGCCTTTTCGCCATCGTATGTGACGTCACAATTTTTTTAATTAGTTTAAACATATTTATTTATAGTGGATTGGGAAACAAGTTTTACAACTTATATTAATCCCTTTCCACTTTGCGGGTGCGAGTGCTGCCTTGTAGCGGCATTAGCCTACTCTTTTTCGAAATCTACAAGGGTGTCTTTAACGTGCAAGAGATATGGCTCTCTCTTAACACGGGTCAGCCATTTATCGTCCCCGTCCGACGGACTATCATCGTTTCCTCAAGACCATACTCGCAAATGGTGTCAAGGGAGAGCCGAAAATTGAGTTCCTGAAATTTTCATCCCAAACGGGAATCGAACCAGGAACCTTTGTGTTAGTAGTCCGATGCGCTAACCACTACACCACGGCTCTCTCTTTTTTAATTACGTTGACGCCTGGACTGATTCGGATGTGTGTCTATTTTGTGATAAACTTGGGTTTAGTTTTCTGTAATTAGTTAATATTTCAGTTTCATTATGTATATCTTTTTCATATTCATTTGTTAAAATTTACTGTTTGCAATAGCATTAAGTATTCTATATAATAAGGATGTTCTTATCCCGTGCATAAAAACAATGCCGTATTTGTCAAAACCTTTTCAACTTTTGATCTTCAGTGTTGTACAACTTTGTATCTTTTTCACGTTCGATCTTTCATATCTAGGCGTTATGTATTCAGGTTTAGTTTTCTGTAATTAGTTTTACTTTAGTTTCTTTGTGTATATTTCTTTCATATTCATTTGATAAAATTTACTGTTTGCAATAGCATGAATTGTTCTATATAATAAGAATGTTCTTATCCCGGGCATAAAAACAATGCCGTATTTTGCGAAACCTTTTCAACTTTTGATCTTCAGTGCTGTACAACTTTGTACTTTTTTCACTTTCGATCTTTTATATCTGGGCGTCACTGGTGAGTCTTGTGTGGACAATGCGCGTTTTTGGCGTATTGAATTTTAAACCTGATGCTTTTTGTTATCTATTAATCATGTTTTTCTGTGTCTATTATGTTCTCCTATTTATTTGTATTGTAGTCCTGTAATATTATGTTGTCATTTCAATGTTATATTTAACTTTGCCATTAAAGTGCGAGGTTTGGCATGCCTTAAAACCAGGTTCAACCCACCACTTTTATTCCCCTTTAAAAGTGTCCTGTACCAAGTCAGGAAGATGGTCATTGTAATAATATTGTTCGTTTCTCTTTGTGTTGCATTTTCACGTTGAGTCGTTTGTGTTTTCTCTTATTTTTGAGATAATGAGATAAGACGTGGCACGGTACTTGTCTATCCCAAATTCATGTTTTTGGTTTTCATGTTACATTTGTTATTCTCGTGGTGTTTTGTCTGGTGATTGGTCTGTTTCGGTGTTGTGTCGTTGTTCTCCTCTTATATTTAATGCGTTTCGCTCGGTTTTGGTTTGTTACCCCGATTTTGTTTTTTGTCCATGGATTTATGAGTGTTAACAGCAGTATACTACTGTTGCCTTTTTTTATTTGATAGATGTTTTTGTGTTCTGTTAAATTGGTCCTTTTAAAATTGTTACACGATGATGACGGCTGTACCTATATTTTGACGGTTTTATTTATTGTACCTGCTTAGTTAACGCAACGCATTATTGTAAATATAACGGAATTTGATGAAGCTGTCATCAAATTGAGAGGGTCAGCGCTATCCCTATCTGTTCAACCAAATTTAGCAATTTTCACAGCTTTCTAAATATTTACCTTAAGTTTAACTTCATAGAAACCAGATATATCCTTTATTGTACATGTATCAGCTTTCTACATGCCAATTTTCAACATTACGTTAAAGCCTTCTAACAAAGTAACTGACCTTTAAACAGAGGTACTCCAAAAAAAAACTGGTTTTCTGGAAATCTAACGTTAGTATACTATGGAGCGCTCAATTTTTAATGCAAACTCATAAACAAGTAAATTTTGGCTAAAAATGATCTAGATATATTTCTCTTTCACTAAAAGTTTCATTTCTGCAAATTTGTTGGTTAGTTTAAGTTAACAAGGACATCAAAAGCACTATTTTGTGTCAGAGTAGGGCTACTAACCAAGGTATTGGGGATTGGTAAAAGACACGTCCGGAAGCTCTTTGGGGGGAAGGTGACATTTGAAGCTAAGTCCCGGAAAATGGCAGAGGAAACAACAAGGGAAGAAACTGGCCAGTCAAATATTGGAGAAGAGCCGGAGTATGAGATCATGGACTCCTTTGGAGATGTAGGCGACCTAGAAATTATCTCAGTAGAAAAGGAACAACCAGAAAAGCTTAGAGCATCACAACAAACCAGGAACAATCAGAAAAAGTTGCAGATTACAGCAGAAAAGAAAAAATCAAGCAAACCAGTTCCAATTGAAGACAGCCCT
This sequence comes from Mytilus trossulus, assembly GCF_036588685.1. NCBI lineage: Eukaryota > Metazoa > Mollusca > Bivalvia > Mytilida > Mytilidae > Mytilus > Mytilus trossulus. The sequence goes on from NC_086376.1 coordinate 43,252,085, forward strand.
CTTAGAAGGTAGACAACACGGAGACTGCTAGATATTTACCGATGCTGAGCAAGGACGAGGAGGGAAAGGAGGCAACATCAGAGACGTCAGATAAGCATTTCAAGTCTATATGTATCTTTTTACATCTTTTGGAATATTAAAACTAAAAGCTTACATAAGGACATCCAGGAACCAAATACCGTATTTATAAATATTCCCGCTTCAGCAGGTCTTCAATAGGAAGTGGCTTCATATTTAAACAAGATGCGGAACCAGTTCAATGTTTACAATTTATAATAGCAGTTTTTGGCAAATTATACAATTATTAAAGATGTAAAGATACGATGTCCTACCACGTTAAAAACTTTCTAGTATCGTAATTTCATGAAATAAGTATATTTCATTCTCTCATTATTGTAATATTGATAGGATACAGTCTTGAAAATCTGAATATAAAAGTTACATCTGGGGTTCGGAAGGCCAGCATCTTACTATTCCAATTTATGATTATACTATGTTATTGCTAATATTTGCAAACGTTATTTATTGAGATGTATAGATTCATACTGGACAAGAATAAAAGTCATTTGTTAACGCTGAATTCATAATGTTATATGTGATTATGCTTGAGTCAACAAACTACACTCAAAACAAGACCAAGGAACACTATCAATAATGAATCATACGGAATATAAAGTACACTCGACCCCTACTCACTCGCCTGTAACAATATGATAATTTTTTTGCGCTTTATTAATTGCTGCAATTATTCTTCCATTCATTTTCGTTGAATATTATTTATAATCAGCCTACTTCTATCCTAGAAAGATGTTTTTTTTTCTTCTATATATTTCAATAAATTTACGCAATATATAATCTTTATTGCTTAGTTATTAAGCATTTGAATTATCGTGAATCAAATACTAGTATAATAAAGGTGAATGAAAAACCAAACACTTAAACAAGATTTTCTTAAATTTACAGACAGGAAGTCGTTCGTACAAAAAAACTGCAATGTTTGCTAAAAACACTTCCTTGATATAACACAGATAATAGATTGCCTACTGAAATATGGTGTATGTAAAAAGGTTCTAAACCTGACATGTGAACTGGAGGTAGGAGTGCATTACGAATGTGTCTACAATCCAGTGATTGGAAAATTTGATAAACTAAAATCTTGTAATCTTGTTTTGTGTTTTCAATATGTTTATTTCATAGCCTTATAAATACTTTAGGAATATTTCTGAGATCACGTTGATGAATTTTACTGTCACCGTTTTGGAGGTGCGTGAAAGAATGAAAAAATGGCGTTTCTAGTCGAATCAGTGGTTTTACTCTTGAACCACTCAACCAAACATTTTCAAATCTAAATATGTTGTTACTGATGACAAATTGGAGGTATTTACGAAAAAGTCTGGATATAATTCAATGTTGAAAAATTAAGTTTAAAGTCTACTTCCAGCTCTGTTTTTTTCAACTGATTTGATAGAAGATTGTATTAAACCAACTACTCTTACCTAGACCTCTTTATAAAATATGTTTTTTTGTAGCCCTATAAAGCGTTATACCATTCATATGTTTATATGCTTATTTTCAGTTATTTTGGTTTTTTTAACGTGCTGAATAAATAATTGTTGAAATGTTCTCTCTGTCTTATTGCATTTGTTGCTGGTCCTATTTGAATTAAAAAAAAAAAAGTACATGTGTATTCAGCATCAGAGAACACAAGTGGAAGAACGTACCCAATGTGCTTATATTTTGCAAAAATAGTCCGAAATTAATAACTGCTATTATTGGTTGGTTTTTTTTTTACAATTATACAGACAAAGACCCCTATATGTTGCAATTGAAAATGAACGCACTGAAAAAGCATGAATAGCTTTAACATTAATTAACAAGGGAGGGGAGAGTTAAATTTGCTGATCAGTTTATTTCTACAAACATATAGAATTCCTCTTCTAAGTTTGTTAATTGAGTTATGTCTAATAAGGGTGTATAATAATTATTGTAATATTCCTCAATGACAAGAGTTGTTTCTCGCTTGAAATGTTTTACATTGCCATTTCGGGGCATTTTATAGCTGACTATGCGGTATGGGTTTTGCTTATTGTTGAAGGCCGCATGGTGACCTATAATTGTTAATTTCTGTGTCATTTTGGTGTCTTGTGGAGAGTTGTCGTATTGGTAATCATACCCCATCTTCTTCTTTTTTTTATTTAACTATAATGCTTATAGATATAATAAATTCATAAACATTGTATAGACAATCCCATTACCAGTAGCTTTGATATAAAACTAGAAAAAGCATGTGCAGTTACACAATTCAGAATTTGTGTCATTGAAACACATTCAAACAGATTTTGTATATTTGTGTTTGTCCTGCTGATAGAGAACGAAATAAAGATAATTTATTGGTTTTAAATACAGAATTGTTACCAAATTTGACAATAAATATAAGCTATACATAAACACTGCTGATGGTCAACGTCTCTTACTTCTATTGAATATGTATACACTAAACTAAATATTCATTTATGTTTAACCTGTTCTCTATACCGTCAAAACAAAATCTTATAAACACGAGCTCTTGATTTATAGATTCTGCGTTCTGATGTTGTTTATCATCTTAAAAACGTGTTTTATTATTCTTTCATTTGTCTTTGTTCTATTATTTATATTACTTTTACTGTTGAATTGTTTTATGTGATATCCGTTTAACGTGGCTCGGTACTTATACATCCCGTCAATGTGTTCAAATGTATTGTCTTTCATTTTTTGGTAGTGTGTTTTGTATTATTCTTTAGTTTTCTATGTTGTATCATCTGTACTATTGTTTTTCTGTTTGTCTTTTTCAAATTAGTCATGGCGTTGTCAGTTTGTTTTTTAGATTTACGAGTTTGACTGTCCCTTTGGTATCTTTCGTCCCTCTTGTATATGCGACTTTTTGTATTTCTTTGGTTCTTATAACTTGACTCTGTACTTTAAAAGATCCCGTCAGCATGACATTGTTCTCTTTTATATGTCATTATGATATATTTCTTTTATGAATTACAAAATACGTTGAACCACAAAAGTCAAAATTATTCAATCGCGTAGTGGTTTTCACTATTTGTGGATTCTTATAAATTCTATTTTAATTTTAGACTATTTTAAATCTTAGTCTATTTCTGAAATCTATTCTTACATACTTTTGATATTTTAACCTGTATGCCAACATTGCCTGTGTGAAATTTTAAAATTGTTTGTATGTATAATGAACGACAAATATATATGTGACGTATAAAATTTCTGGCGTCAGACACGCAAATCAACAGATGTTTTTGTGTTCTGTTGAATTGTTCCTTTTAAAATTGAGTTTTTGCCATGAAACTAAAACATTAAGAGAAAATAAACGAGACGATTTTAATTTTGAAATTATAAATTTCGCCCACCTTAGTAGCAACATACCAACTTCACCTGCATATGGGATATATATTTCCCAACTCCCAACTTATTCGATATTCAAGAGCTTGCAGCTCCTACTCAGACTTTGTAAAACGTCATAAGTGTCTGAGTAGAAAGTTGATGAACCAGGGGTATGTCAAAGAACGTCTCGTCCTTTTTCTAAAAAAGTTCATCGGAAGGTACCAAGACCTTGTTGATAAATATTCCGTATCAACTTCTCAAATAATTCACGATGGTCTCGATGTATAGATTCTGCGTACTGATGTTTTACTGTTCTTTCATTTGTCTTTGTTCTATTATTAATATTACTTTTACTGTTGAATGGTTTTATGTGATATCCGTTTGACGTGGCTCGGTACCGTTATACATCTCGTCAATGTGTGTGTATTGGCTTTCATTTTTTGGTGGTTTGTTTTGTAGACTACATATGCGACTCTTTGTATTTCTTTTGTTCTTATTACGTGACTCTGTACTGTAAAATATCCCGTCAGTATTATTTTGGTCTATTATATAGCATTATGATATATTTCTATTATGAATTACTATAGTCTATATACGTTGAACCACAAACGTCAAAAGCATTTATATAGAACCCGGTTTAATCCACCATTTTCTACATTTGAAAATGCCTGTACCAAGTCAGGAATATGACAGTTCTTGTCCATTCGTTTTTGATGCGTTTTGTTTTTTGATTTTGCCATGTGATTATGGACTTTCCAAATTGATTTTCCTCCGAGTTCAGTATTTTTGTGATTTTACTTTTTAATCGCGTAGTGGAATTAACTATTTTTGGATTTTCATAAATTCTAACTATAACTTTTGGACTAGTTTAAATCTCGGTCTATGTCTGTAATTTGTTCTTGCATACTTTTGATTTTTTAACTCTGTATGCTTACATTGCCTATGTAAATTTTAAAACTGTTTGTATGCACATTGAACGACAAATTTATGTGACGTTTACAAATTTTATGACGTCAGACACTCAAGTCAATCCATGTGTTCATAGATAATGTTTTTGTGTTCTTCATAGATAGATGTTTTTGTGTTCTGTTAAATTGTCCCTTTTAAAATTGTTATCGATGATGACTGATGTACCCATATTTTGACTATTTTATTAATTGTGACTTTATTTAACAAATTCAAATTCAAATATTTATTGCCTTATAAACTAAAACATTAAGTTTGTGACATATAAAATAATAAACAATATAACTATATTTCACATATATATGTACACAATCATCCATTTACCGTAACTATTCCAGTGTCCCCTGTCCTCAGTTCTAATGACCTTTTGATGTAGGACCCCAATTTATTTACTTGTGATGGTGTTGATGGATGGAGTATAGAAATCAACTTTTCTTCATCAGATAAATCTTTAACAGAAAAATTAAAATCCAAGTTGTTAAAAAAGTTATTTCTTAGTTCCATATTTAATTTACAATCTAATATAAAATGTTTTTCGTTTTCTAATGTTTTACATTTAAGGCATATTCACGCATCATGTAAATATAACGGAATTTGATGAGACTGTTATTAAAGAGAGAGGGTTAGCGCTACAGAACCAGGTTTAATCCACTATTTTCTACATTTAAAAATGCCTGTACCAAGTCAGGAATATGACAGTTCTTGTCTATTCGTTTTGATGCGTTTTGTTATTTGATTTTGCCATGTGATTATGGACTTTCCGTATTGATTTTCCTCTGAGTTCAGTATTTTTGTGATTTTACTTTTCACATAAAGGTAAAATTTTCATAAGGTTGGCCACATTTTTTCAAATGAATCAGACAACCCGTTGGTGTGTTGCTGTCCCTGAATTTGTAGTTATAACGACATTTTGCAGTTTTTGGTGTTTATCTTGAATATTATCATTGATATCGATAAACTGTAAACAGCAATAATGATTAGCAAAGTATTTAAAGATCTATTAAAGTCACATACCAAAAATGGTCAATTGACCTAAAAAAAAAATGTGATCATTTTCTAACATCTTCTCTGAAACCAAACTTTGCAGCACTCATCATTGGGATATTTGTGTCCGATAAACCTGTCTGCAAACCAACATGACTAAAAATAGACTATAGGGGTAAAATGCAGTTTTAGGCCGAACAAACGTCATTTCATATTTATTAGGTATACTAAGTATTTCTTCTTTTAATGGATCAATGCAAAATTGAATATTCAGAGAAAAAGGATTATTTAGAAAGAAAAAAAAATATTCACAAAATGGACTTTTAGATAAACTTGAACGATATGTCAGCTGGTGACAGAATTGTGAATCTGTGTGGTTAATTAGGCTATAAACTTGAAATTGTAATAAATTGTGGAAACTACTACACATAAATCTATATTGTAAATACATTGGCTGAATGATTTGTATAGTAGCTTTCTGTGTTGTGTTTGTATACGGTTTTTGTTTGTCTTTCGTTTTTTTTTTTTTTTTGCGCTGCCTTTATCAAGGTTATTTTCGACTCATGCGTTTGGATTTTTCTTAATGTGTCTGTTCCAAATCAGGAATCTGTATTTTAGTGGTTGTTCAGTATTGTTTTATGGTCCGAGACCACAATTATTTCGTAGTGCATTTCTTTAAGAACATAAATGAAAATTAAAAAATCCCACCTGCGCATTTTCAATGAATTTTTTAGTGTGCTGTACTACTTTTGGGACAAATTATATCAAAAGGAAGGAAAACTTCATCGGCTCTAACTCAAAATATGGACAATTTTATGTTTAGGGCGTCTTAAAATCTTTTGACAGCTTCCGATGTGCTAATGTTTAACCTTTTTAATGTAGCTGGACCAAATCACTACTTTCCTTTAAAATTGTGGACCCAAATTTTTTTAGTTTTATTGTATTGAACATAGGAATACATTTGGAAAATTATAAAAATTAATAGCAAGTAACCCACTGTCAACACTATATTTGTGATCTCGGACCTTATATCTGACATATTTGATTATCGTTAATTAATAGTTTTGATTAAGCTTCAGTTTAGTTTTCTAAATTGAGTTGTTTCATATTTTTCATGTCGGGGCTCGTTATAGCCGACTCTTACGGTATGGGTTTTCTCATTGTTGAAGACGGTACGGTTGCTTATAATTGATAATTTTAACTTTGGTAGGTAGTTGTCTCAACGGCAATTATACCACATCTCCTTATTCTTATTCTGAGCCAAAAAAATGATTCCGAGTCCTGTGCAAGAACGCAAATCTATGTGATGATATAAAAAAGAAGATGTGGTATGATTGCCAATGAGACAACTATCCACCAAAAAAAATGACACAGACGTTAACAACTATAGATCACCGTACGGTCTTCAACAATGAGCAAAGTCCATACCGCAGTCAGCTATAAAAAAAAACAACAATAAGACTATGTAAAACAATTCAAACGGGAAAACTAACGGCCTTATTTATGTAAAAAAACATGTTAACGGGATCCCAACCCTCCCCTGAGCTAACCTGGGACAGTGGTATAACAGTACAACATAAGAACGAACTCTAAAAATCAGTTGAAAAATGCATGTTTAGCATGGAATGAATATAAATAAAAACGGGCGTATTTTTTGGTGACCGGGGTTTGCATGTCAGACTGGAATGTCTGTTTTGCCGGACTTATATATTTATATTGAATACTTTTTAGGGAACAGACTGTAACCTGCCTGCTGGGTGTGACCTTTATGTCTCCATTTGTCGACCGTCATTTATAACTGTGTAGTCATTTCAGACACTTTCGTAGTCTTTGGTGGATTTGGAACCCCTAACTTCGGTTCTTTAAATTATGTTGGGTGAAACACATCAATCAAACATTTTGATAAAAACTGTTTGTCTGTCTTTTTTTAAGTCGTGTCGGTCGTATTGTAAATTTCATCGAATTTCAATGTCTCTTTTTTTACTGACAAGTCCGTCATCAAATATATCAGTACATAGCTTTGGATCAATACTATCATTTTATGATAGACAACTAATAGGGAGCTTACAGCATAAAATTGTCCAACCCTTATACTTTGCAGCAACTATAAAATATACATGCCCCAAGCCAGGAACCGTTTAAGTAGTGCATATTACACCTATTTTATAATTTTTAGCTCAAAAAGGGTCCAAATTTTTTTCGCCTCGACCCCTTTCCAAAATCCTGGATCAACCGCTGAACATGTTTACCCCCCCCCCCCCCCCCCCCGGCCACATTATTTATGTAATGTTCCTGTCCCAATTCAGGAGCCTGTAATTCAGTGGTTGTCGTTTGTTTATGTGTTACATATTTGTTTTTCGTTCCTTTTTTTACTTAAATAAGGCCGTTAGTTTTCTCGTTTGAATTGTTTTACATTGTCTTATCGGGGTCTTTTATAGCTGACTATGCGGTATGGGCTTTGCTCATTGTTGAAGGCCGTACGGTGACCTATAGTTGTTAATGTTTGTGTCATTTTGGTCTTTTGTGGAAAGTTGACTCATTGGCAATCATACCACATCTTTTTTATAAACATTTTATATTGTTAGAAATTTTCGTTTTTAATAGAAAAAAAGTGGACAAGACTTTTGTTTTCAATCCAGATACGGCCAGAATTTTTGTTTAAGACAAGAATCGGAGTAATTTTTTTTCCTCTCAAATATCTCCGACTGCCTCCTCAAATCAAATGGTTCGTACCTAAGACTTGAAATATTACTAGAGCTTATACTAAAATTGAGAATGGAAATGGGGAATGTGTCAAAGAGAACAACCCGACCATAGAAAAAACATCAGCAGAAGGTCACGAACAGGTCTTCAATGTAGCGAGAAATTCCCACACCCGGAGCCGCCCTTAAGCTGGCCCCTTAACAAATATATACTAGTTCAGTGATAATGCACGCCATACTTATTTTCAAATTGTACACAAAAACTAAAAATAAAATAATACAAGATTAACAAAGGCCAGAGGCTCCTGACTTGGGACAGGGAAAAAAATGCGGCGGGGTAACTGGGGATCATTTTCCATCTTTGTTATTTATAAAATAATCTGGGGCATTTGGGGTTAATCATGTTTTCGTAGGTAAATAATATTGTGGAACTTATTTTTCATGAGAGTGTACTAGTCTATAGAGTATTTACTATTACTTTCTGTTTGGTGGAATAGTGAAATATAAGTCAATACGTTCTTGCTCAATCCTGTGTCGCTTTGAAGGTTTCCTGATTGACATGACATCCTCAGCCTAAGCCAGGTGTATTACTGTAATGTAATTTGAATTTCAAAATGACCGAGTGCCGTTTTTCAACACACTGGTCAACTCCACCATAGCAAATCACATGACTTTGACAATCAGTAAATACCAGCGAAAAATATCTTAAGTAAAGATTTGTCGTATAAAAATTAAATACCCGGGAAATGGCAAAGTTTATGAAGTTTAGTCTGATTAATCATTAATTTTACAAAAAAAAATCCGATCAAAAAGCCCTTTACGCTTCCCTCTGAATCCGCCACTGATGTTAGCGGTGTCCCAACCCTCCCCCTAACCTGGGACAGTGTTATAACAGTATAACATAAGAACGAACTATAAAACTCAGTTGAAAAGGCTTAACTCATCAGATGGACAAAAATACAAGTGGACGTGGTCGGGTACGTATACATCCCGACACAAAAAGACACAATGAACAGATCTGAGAATACTCGCAGTTATCTGACAGCTAATTCAAAACCACTAACAACTAATAAAAAATCATTCATTTAAGATGGTGTGTTTCATATTATTAATTTGACAATGTACTATATGCCGCTTTGGGCATTTTAAATTTAGCGTTGTTCGATGTATGTGCATCCCTGATTTCAGTTTTAACAGTTTTTGTTTTGGTTTAGGGGGTCTTTTAACGATCGATATATACATGTGTGTCTGAATATGACTATGACGTATGTTTTTACAAATTGGCCGCTGGATCACAAAAATTGCCAAGGGAACTATGTCTGTTTGAGTTGCTCAACCAATTTAGTAAAAGATTGGAACTTTGACATCTATCATACAATTATGGCAAGCTATAAAACAAGGTTTAATCAACCATTGATATATGGTTGCCGCACACAAGGAAGCTATAACGCCAATAATTCCAAGTGGTGAAGTTAAAATCACTCCTTTGACAATTTGACGGAAGCAATCTCGAGTTACAACAAAAAATGTTCAATTTCCAACTTTATTATTAAAAAGAGACCACAAACTTTCAAATAAGTACAACTATTGTAGGTTATATCAGGAAAGTGAATTATGTAGGAAATGTTGGTATCTTTGGTATATTCCATAAAAATGTTTTGAATGTTCTCTGTCGTAGTGATTTGATATTGTTTGTACATAATAGTAAGTTAACCAGTGCTGTATTGTGCTGTGAATTTTTTCTTAACTTGGACAGCTATATTGGACACGACTTGAAAAGAAAAAAAACAATTTTGATAAAAAATCAAAAATATTATTTTCATGAATCAAAAATCAATATTAAAGATAATTTCTTCTTCCTTTGCCCTTTTCCTCTCCAAGTTCGATTCTTTTTTGGTTTTAAGTATCTCTTCTTTTTCAATCTTTTCTTTTTGTTTTTGTAATAAACTCGGCAGATCTGTTTCCTGAAATGAAAGAATGTTAAAGTCACACGTTGTCTTGTGCAGCGTGCTTCTAATTATCTTCTTACGTCTAAAATATCAGATGTGTTTGGCTTAAATCTATTCGGGTTTTATTTACTTTTCAAAAAGTTAGATTCTATGAGTGAAATAGACCAACGTTTCTTGTATATTGTTTCTCGAAAAATTGCGATTTAACGTTTTGCCGGTGAAGTCACCAACTTAATTTCTGAATGTCTCTAACGTCTGTAACCTGCTATGTATTTATCTACTGTAACATGTCAGTATAGGTGTACAGTACGAGAGTAAAACAAAAAACGTTTTCTTGAAACCTAGCTCTCGCGGTCAGTGTTAGGTATCCGATAGTTTTGGTCAGACAATATATTTCTTACTTGTTGAACTATTACTAGTATTGTCTTGTCTACTCTTAAGGTAGCACAATACAAAGATTTGTTTACCATGTTTACTTCAAATCACTAACCTTTGAAATGCTGTAACTTTCTTATGAATGCATTGAAAATAATAAAAGAGCATATAGATAGATAAAAGATTAATCTTTTAAATGGATGCAGTATTATTATGTAATCAATTATTATGTAATTAGTGGCAAAATCTGGGTAAGTTCACTTGAATGAATTTAGCTCTATCATCTATTTAACTATACAGAAAATTTTAACGAATCTTAATAAACACATCATGGGCTTCAAAAAGTGTCTCAGATTGTCTCTTTGGTATTCCATTCTCTCATAAATTTCTAATTAGTGTAAACATCCTAACCACATAAAAAAGATAATGTTTAATTAGGTGTAAAATTTGTTCTATACATTCTATCTGAAATCTGAGACACCCTTTTGTAGATATTGGCCATAGGAACAACATATAATAAAATCAACCCTCTAGAGATACCCATGCAGAATCTAATTTCATTTGAAAGTGGAAATTTGGTGAAAAATATTATAGACACAGTTAACATTATAATTGGTAACATAATTGTTGCATAATACTATCATTGCATTAATCTGAAAGAGTAATCTTTTAGCTATCCAAAACAACCACTTTTATAAATTTTCAGGCATTATTAAGGAAGTTACAGATTTTAAAACTTGATAGTTGGAGTTTTAAAATCTTTGTATTGTGCTACCTGAACGAAGGATAGTATATCTTACCTACAAATGATTTTAAAGTTCAGATAGCAAACAAGCTAACGAAAGTTAAAACCTTTACCTACACACTCAATGCGTTTTGCTGTCAACTCTTGTTCAGTGTTACTGTTGATTGGGCTGTACTAAGTTTGAATGGTACCCTATATTTGAAATTGACAAAATTCCTCGTTATAAAGGGGTTTAATGCAATTATTTGTCCACGCCTTTTTGGTATCATCAAACCTTAAAAATAAAAAATCAATCATTATAAAATGTTCCATAAATGAAATCTGAAAGTGTAAATTAAGCTTTAATCGGAAAAAGGCCCCAGAAAGAGGATCACATGCAAAATGGCTAAAATACATTTACATTTCTTGAACGGGGAATTTATACTGCACTTTTTTTATGTAAACATTTTTAGTTAATTACTACTATAACTACTACTACAGCTATACACCGACTGTCATAATTAAATATCGATTAATACTTAAAACTTATAGAAAATATACAACATATCGTGAATCTATAAAAAGAATACGGGATACCAGTCTAAGGTTAAGATGACCAGACTACAGTTAAGGTATACCAGACAAACGTTAAGGTTACCATACTAAGGTTAATCTGTCAATTTTTAAATCGAATATCAGTATTTCTGACTTAGTTGGTTGTGTTACTAGTTTCTTTATCATCGACATTTAAAAAATGAAATAGTATTACGAAGTGCAAATCAAAGAAACTAACAGTAAACCGAATCCGATTTAAGAATTCAATTTGAGGACAATTTGTTTAAGTAAGTGCAGTTGTCAATATACCTGGTGATGTAGTGCAAGTGTCCTGGTCTAATTATGTTCTCAAATCGGTAATATCGTCTGCCTCTGTGCCAGTTTCATCTGATGTTGTACTTTCAATCCCGCTTTCCCCTGTGCCAGTTTCATCTGATGTTTTCCTTGCAATCTCACTGTCCTCTGTACCAGTTTCATCTGATGTTGTCCTTACAATCTCACTGTTCTCTGTACCTGTTTCATCTGATGTTGTCCTTACAATCTCACTGTTCTCTACCAGTTTCATCTGATGGTGTCCTTGCAATCTCACTGTTCTCTACCAGTTTCATCTGATGTTATCTTTGCAATCTCACTGTTCTCTGTGCCAGCTTCATTTAAGTTTTGTCCTTACAATCTCACTGTCCTCTGTACCTGTTTCATCTGATGTTGTCCTTGCAATCTCACTGTCGTCTGTGTTAGGTTTCATCTGATGTTGTCCTTACAATCTCACTGTTCTCTGTACCTGTTTCATCTGATGTTGTCCTTACAATCTCACTGTTCTCTGTACCTGTTTCATCTGATGTTGTCCTTACAATCTCACTGTTCTCTGTACCTGTTTCATCTGATGTTGTCCTTGCAATTTCACTGTTCTCTGTGCCAGCTTCATTTGATTTTGTCCTTACAATCTCACTGTCCTCTACCAGTTTCAACTGATGTTGTTTTAAATTCTTCCGTAAGTAATTCGTTTCTACCTTTTCTTCCGATTCCTTATTCCCCTTGCGATGCATTAAAACTAATTAAGAGTAAATTTGAATTCTGCAACACTTTGCTTCGCTGGAGAGAATTCTCTGCTAAAAATCGACATTTCTTTTTCATCGAAATTGTCCCCATATCTGAACCTTTCTTCAAATACAATAGAAAGAGGGTTTTTTTGTCAAAAATAAAGATTAATGAATTTGAAAATTTGCCTGACATGATGCGTAAAGTTAGATTTACATTTCTGATATTCGATACGTAAGACAATGTGTACCAGGGGCATACATGTACACTATAAAAGCTGTGTAAAAGGGTTATATAGTGTCTAACATAACTAAACGGAGACGTTATAGAAAATTAAAAGTTTTAGCTACCAACAAATAAAAATGCAGCACCTAATGACGTGCACTGTGTCAACTAAATCATTACCTAATTCCTTTGCAAATTCTGCTTCTCTGGCTTCTGCAATCTTTATAGCTTCCTTTAATTGCTCCAGTTCAGTTCGAACTTAGCTACACTTATAATGGCCCTACACAACTTGACAACAGGCTGCTGATTGGGCTCGTTATCCTTTAAGTTTGCTGACATGTCCATATCTGTATAAAAAAAGATACATCTTTAGAATTTCGTTTAAATAAATACGTTGTAGTTGAAAAAAGGTCAACTCAAAGTTAATAAAACAGTATTAGAAAACAGAGTTAAAAATAATCTAAATAAAACCCAAGTCAAAAATATCCGGCTGCTACATGTATACAAAGAAAGGACCGAAAACACGAGTACGAGAGAAAAAGGTACAAAATACATATATACTCACCACACTTTCTTTCTTTTACTTCGATTTACCGATGAGCACAAAATAAAACGACGATTTATTTAAATTGCGCTAAAATTTACCGGCTTTGCTGTATCTGTGACATGTCGACGATAACGTTACCATCGGCTATGTTTATGCCGTGTAGAATTGTGTTCGGTGCAGAAGCCAAGTTCTGTCATTTCCATCAAGATTTAACTATACATAATCATATTCTTCTGTATAAGCTTCAGTCCATTAGTTCATTGATTGGTTGTTGGTTTCTTAATGTCCAGTGGCAAATATTTCATGCATTTTTCGAACAACCATGTTTGAGTCGTTCACACATCATAATAATAGTTTATTTTGGCACAGGGACAAAGGCATGCAAATTACATTTAATAAACCACAATACAACGATGAGCATAGTAGTTATTCATTTCCTGGATCAATACATCAGCAAATTATATTCAAAAGGGGGGGGGGGGGGCAATCTAGGATCAAAAGGGGCTCCTACCAATTCAAAAGTATTGATCCTAAAACAAAAAGGGAAAGCAAAAAAAATTCTGACCACAGTATCTTCACGAGGTCCTCCAGGCTGACGAATTGAGTCGAGATGATCAATATTAAATATTTCCTTTTCACAGAAACCAAGAAAACTTGAACCACACTATCTATACATTAGGTCCACCAGGCTGAATGGAGTCTAGCGCTTATTAGACTTGCTTTTGACTTTGGTGATGAAGGTTAAAAAAAAAAATTTTTAAAAACGGCAGAAGGACAAACGGACTACAGAGAAAATTAAAGACTGGCGACGTTTTCAAACTAACGAATCTTTCTAAACTTGCGTAAAAACTTTTCAGATTCCAGGCTTATAATTTTGATGTTAGATGAGCGTTTTGTCTACATAAATCTCTTGTCTCGCGAGAATCATTACAGATTGAAAGCAAAAAATTGAATAAGATGTTGAAGAGCAATAAAAACCAATGCTGTCGAATAATTGTGTGCCAAAATACGACAAAGAGGGCACTATTGACTTATAAACAGTATGTGTATATGATAAGCCGGAAATTTTCATTTAAGAAGGCGTGCGTTAAACAGTTAAACGCCTAATGAATTGAATTGTGAGTGTAGACACGAATGTACAGCATTGCATCAAGCAAAAGATATATACAAAAAAACGTTTACTTAATAAGTCAGAATTGTCACAACACAGAAGACGACTATTCTTCTAAGTTAAACTGTTGATTGGTTTGCAGATCTTCTTTTGCTGATATTTTTTTCCAACGTAGTCAGTATAGTTTCGGTTTGTGGCCTTTGAACTTAAGGACGCTTAACTATGGCAACAGAATACACATGCTCGAAAATCCTTTCTGTGATTGGACAAAATGCTGTCATGGTGGGTGATTTGGTTGTGTTTGAAAAAACGTCTCGAAAATTATATCGTGATGGAAAGCAAGTGAAAAACTATAAATATTTAAACTCGATGTTACAAAGATTTATATATTTTTAAATAAATGTTTTTCCAATAGCTCATTGCCTCCATGACAGCTGTTTATTCGGGATAATTATATAATTTGTAATGTAAACTTTGTTGTAGAACGTACATGACTTTTAGGTGGCACGGTAGTATTTCCTGGCCATAAGGGATAATGATAGCCTTTTTAGAATTTTCACCACTTTCTAACACTGCAAAAAATTATACATTCACAGTTAACTGAGGTACTTTCATTTTACCATTCAGAAATGAATTTGGAAATGTACCATGACCGTTTACTTTTTTTGCTATTTTTAAAATCCTAAGGCCACTAGTACTTTTAGGTCTTTTAGGTGCAGTGAATGCAAAATTTAAAAAATTTCTCAAAAATTCATTTTCATCTGTATATAAATATATTTAATTTTAAAAATTCAAACAAAACTAAAGTATATTTTGACAAAGCCCTGCATCCTTCCTAAATACGAAGTTTTATATCTGACTATTTCTGTAAGGGATCATGAGCAAAGGATTCCCAAACTACACTTGACATTTTTCAATCGAAAATGTATAAATATAAAAAAAGAAAAAAGAAGATGTGGTATGATGCCAATGAGACAGTTCACCACAAGAGACCAAAATGACACGGAAATTAACGACTATAGGTCATCGCACGGCCTTTAACAATGAGCAAAGCTTATATTGCATAGTCAGCTTTATTAAAGACCCCAAAATTACCATGTAAAACAATTCAAACAAGAAAACTAACGGCCGTATTTACATAAAAAAAAAAAAATCAAAAAATAAATGAACAAAAAACTTGAATGTAACACATAAGCAAACGACAACCACTGAACTACAGGCTCCTAACTTGGGAAAGGCACATACATACATAATATGACGGGGTATATTCCATGGGGTAAACATTTTCAAATTAAAATGAGTAAATAAGTATTTACTGTAAACCTTTTTTAACTCTCAGTTATTTTTGTTGTGATCCGAATTGATATGAGACTATAGAAATAATTTTCGAAACTCATGATACGGTAAAAAGAAAATTTTTAGTCACAATTATTAATATACAGCTTTTTAGAAATTTAGTGACTGGTGAACATCACCATTCAATATTAATAGTAATAATTTATATCAGTAACACCACTATAAAAAAGGAGGAATACACCAAACTTACTTCAACCTAACATAGAATAAATTCATTCCTTCCTGGCATGCGACAGAAATTATTTTAACAAACTGTCATTCCAATGCAATACATAAACAAGAGGCTCTCAAGAGCCTGAATCGCTCACCTGAATTTTTGGTTTAATCTCTCATCAATGATTATTTTGGCTTTTCAATTTATTTAAATGTTCTTTGAATTGTCCTATTTTCTTCAAAAGCAAAAAAAAATCATTTTCTCCTATGTTCTATTTTAGCCATAGGAGCTATGTTTCTTGACATACAAGGAAATGAAATATAAAATTAATACTAGATATTCTGAAACCCTGAAACTCATTTAGCCTAAGTTTGGCTGAAATTGATACAGCAGTTTCAAAGGAGAAGATTTTTTAAAGTAAGTCAACATGATGAACAAATTGTGAAAAAAGTCTTTAAAGGGCAATAACTCCTTAAGAGGTTAATTGACAATTTTGGTCAAATTGACTTACTTGTAGATCTTACTTTGCTTAACATTTTTGCTATTAACAGCTTAATTGTATCTATAATAATATTCAAGATAATGACCAAAAACTGCAAAATTTCCTTTAAATTACCAATTAAGTGGCAGCAACCCAACAATGGGTTGTTTGAATTTAAAATTTAAGAGGTGATAGATATTGACCTAATGAACATTTTTACCCCTGTCAGATTTGCTCTAAATGCTTTCGTTTTTGAGATATAAGCCAAAAACTGCATTTGACCCCTATGTTCTATTTTAAGTAACGGCGGCCATGTTTTTTGACGGATCAAAAATCGAAGCGCACACTTTGTGCAGGATATACTAAGGAACAATCATGCTAAGTTTCATTCAAATCCATTCAGTAGTTTCAGAGAAGAAGATTTTTTAAAGTTAGCAAATATGATGAACAAATTGTGAAAAATTGTCATTAAAGGACAATAACCCCTTAAGGGGTCAATTGACAATTTTGGTCATATTGACTTATTTGTAGATCTTACTTTGCTGATCATTTTTGCTGTTTACAGTTTATCTTTATCTATAATATTCAAGATAATGACAAATAAAAACTGCAAAATTTCCTTAAAATTACCAATTAAGTGGCAGCAACTCAACAATGGGTTGTTTGATTCATCTGAAAATTTCAGGGCTGATAGATCTTGATCTTATGAACATTTTTACCCCATGTCAGATTTGCTCTAAATGCTTTTGTTTTTGAGATATAAGCCAAAAACTGCATTTGACCCCTATGTTCTATTTTAAGTAACGGCGGCCATGTTTTTTGACGGATCAAAAATCGAAGCGCACACTTTGTGCAGGATATACTAAGGAACAATCATGCTAAGTTTCATTCAAATCCATTCAGTAGTTTCAGAGAAGAAGATTTTTTAAAGTTAGCAAATATGATGAACAAATTGTGAAAAATTGTCATTTTAAGGGGTCAATTGACAATTTTGGTCATATTGACTTATTTGTAGATCTTACTTTGCTGATCATTTTTGCTGTTTACAGTTTATCTTTATCTATAATATTCAAGATAATGACAAAAAACTGCAAAATTTCCTTAAAATTACCAATTAAGTGGCAGCAACCCAACAATGGGTTGTTTGATTCATCTGAAAATTTCAGGGCTGATAGATCTTGATCTTATGAACATTTTTACCCCATGTCAGATTTGCTCTAAATGCTTTTGTTTTTGAGATATAAGCCAAAAACTGCATTTGACCCCTATGTTCTATTTTAAGTAACGGCGGCCATGTTTTTTGACGGATCAAAAATCGAAGCGCACACTTTGTGCAGGATATACTAAGGAACAATCATGCTAAGTTTCATTCAAATCCATTCAGTAGTTTCAGAGGAGAAGATGTTTGAAAAATTGTTAACGACGACAGACGACGACGACGACGGACGCCAAGTGATGAGAAAAGCTCACATGGCCTTTTAGGCCAGGTGAGCTAAAAAGGTTTATATTGTATAGTAGTAAATAAAGTTGTAAAATGAATATTAAAAATTCCCGCTTTAAGTTATGTTTTATATAATTTTTTGTACCTTAATTGCGATAAAAGTTAAAAAGATGTAAGTTTTAACCGAGTAAATATTTATAGCTTTTGACACATACTATAAACATTTAACCAAAAGAAAAAAAAATTTAGTTAATAAACAGTTTAGTTAAATATAAAAACTTTGGTTTGTGATGGATTTATCTCTAAAGACCATAGCATTTAGACAATATTGGAATGAACCATTAAGTCGTTTTATATATATAATTTGAATAATTAGTATGAATAAGCACGGCAACATTTACATGAATTACGAATTATTCCTGTATACATACAGGAAGTTAAACCGAGCCTACCGAATGATCCCATTGACATTCGAACAAGGTGTAAAGAAAGCATGAGGAGGGCGGCAATAAAGACATATATTGTATGAAATAAAGATCACAAACGTTTTAGCAGGCTATACTGACCCAAAACAAGATACATTGAAATTATCTGAAATAAAGATAAAAACCGTTTTGGCAGGCAATGCTGACCCAAAACAACACAGTTGTAATTATATGAAATAAAAATCATAAAACATTTTGGCAGGCAATTCTGGCCCAAAACAAGACATATGTAATTATAAGAAATAAAGATCATAAAACGTTTTGGCAGGCAATGCTGGCCCAAAACAAGACAGTTGTAATTATAAGAATTTAATAAATCATAAAATGTTTTGGCAAGCAATGCTGACTCAAATCAAGACTGTTGTAATTATATGAAATAAAAATAATAAACGTTTTGGCAGGCAATGTTGGCCCAAAACAAGGCAAATGTAATTATAAGAAATAAAGATCATAAAACGTTTTGGCAGGCAATGCTGGCCCAAAACAAGACAGTTGTAATTATAAGAAATAAAAACCATAAAATGTTTTGGCAAGCAGTGCTGACCCAAAACAAGACAGTTGTAATTATATGAAATAAAGATAATAAACGTTTTAGCAGGCAATGCTGACCCAAAACAAGACAGTTGTGATGGTTTGAAATAAAGATCATAATGTTTTGTCAGGTAATACTGACCCTCAACAGCTGAAGTATTAAGTTCTGATACTAAATTTATTCTTTTTAGCTGTTAAATTCTATAAACGCATTTGACTTCAATCCTTGAATCACGGACACTACTAGGACCATTTCATCCATGAACTGCGGCATAAGTCTTTGTTTGTTTTATTTTCCTTCCTCCAAAACTAAGTGCTGTATTTAAGTAACGAGAGTCCTGGACAATTAACGACATAGTCAACTTTAAAGAGATGATGGAATAACATTAGGTGCTTTGAGCTTTCATCGTAACTAGGGTCCAGTTGTGTATCAAAATGCTGATTGAAGTCGTATTTTGTAAATTTGTATTTATAAAACAGTCAATTAGGCTTTGGTTAGTCAATGTTGATACGACTCGCACTTCTGGATCAAAATTCTAATCACGAAATAAGGTATGTGTCCTTAATGTCAGTGAAACAGCAACCCATCAATATTCGTATGTTCGTATTATCGGACTTATGGCATACCGCTTGCAAAAGAAAGTATATGGAAGTTGTTGATATCACGCTTTATTGCACACATCCTTAAATGGAGAAAGCTCTTTCGTAGATGAATGCCATTCTTAGCGCTCTTCGTCCATAGTCAAGGCATGAAATAAACAAACAAAAAAAGAATATAAAATAATGGATAAAAATTAAATTCTCATTAAAAACAAACTTGGTCTTACTCAAGGACCACAAACATAACGTATGTTAAGGAATAATATGCGATAATTAAATTATCAAAGTTTCTCTTCTTTAATAATCAACCATTAAACAGAAAAGATGTTTTTATCATGTATTAAATGAAGAGTATGAACTTTAAAATATCATCAGTTTATATCTATATATGTCTTGTCCAATGTTTTTTTTTTTATTATTATTAACAAATCTAGTATAAAGAAAAAAGCAAACGACCTTACAGTGCATAAGTATCGGCATAAAAATTATCAATTACGTTCATCGCAACCCAAACTATATCATTTACATGAATTATACTAGTAAAGATAAATAAAATAATACAATAAAAACATGTATTACAAACTGAAAAACATGTAAATCTGACTACATGTATCAAAATACTGGCAATTTTGTATGAAGTTAAAGAATTGATTACAAAATTAATTTATTCCAAACCAATCACCATGACGAAAAAATAATTAAATGTAGTTTAGCATGAGTTTCATGGCGAAGCATAAAACAATACAGAGATCATAGACCAAGCTACTACGACCTCTGCAAAAATATAACATGCGTTTCATGACGAAGCATAAAACAAAACCCACTACAAATTAATTTTACAAAAGCAAATACACAGAGGTCATAGACCAAGCTACTACGACCTCTGAAAAAGTAGCATGAGTTTCATGAAGAAGCATAAAACAATACAGAGATCATAGACCAAGCTACTACGACCTCTGTAAAACCGAAGCAGCATGAGTTTCATGACGAAGCATAAAACAATACCCACTACATACTACAATATTTGCAAAAGAAAATACACAGAGGTCATAGACCAAGCTACCACAACCTCTGAGAAAAATAATACACAGAGGACATATGTACAAGCAACCACGCCCTCTGCGAAAATTTAAATATCGTCCACATTATCCAAAACAGGCAAAGACAGGTAAATTGGTTCGTAATAAATAAGCATTGGGTTGCGATAAACATATAGGTAAGAGACATATCCTTTTTATACCGATCACATGAAGCAAACAAGGTACACTTGCATAAATTAAAATACTAACAATTATAGCAATTAGGCTAACTTGCAAAATTATGATAAGCTCAAACCAAACTGCCGTGACGAGATTTACGAAAGTAGCATGAGTTTCGTGACATAGCATAAAACAATGAACTCTGCATAAAACGTAATGAAAAAGCACATAGTACACAGAGTTCATAAGTAAAAGCAGTCAAGCTCACTGCACCAATTGAAATAACTCCAACCTTACCCAAACAAGTAAGTCAAATGGGTTTTTAACACAATAGCTTAGCATTAATACTTAAACTGTCTTGCTCTTTCATATAAGAGTACTTAAAATGTATGAAACCGTTAATAACACCATATAAATTATAAGTGTATAACTTTGCATTCTATCATGTATGGTGTTATTATCGTTATGCAATAATCAAATTTTTAATTGTAGTAAAATTTAAACGAATCATGTATCTTACACATACATAAGGCGGATATACGTTCTGCAAATATTATGATGCTGTAAAGGATGCAGTAACTTGTAAAATTACAATCAGGTTAATCATCAGATAAATGGTAAATAATTACATTTTGATCGCAAACGCATAGTGTCGCCACCCACATGAAAATCAAATTGACCCAATATCAAAAATATCCGGCTGCTATTCAAAGAAAGGACCGAAAACCCGAGTACGAGAGAAAAAGGTACAAAATTCATATATACTCACCACACTTTCTTTCTTTTACTTCGATTTACCGATGAGCACAAAATAAAACGATGATTAAATTGCGCTAAAATTTACCGGCTTTGCTGTATCGGTGAAATGTCGACGATAACGTTACCATCGGCTATGTTTATGCCGTTTAGAATTGTGTTCGGTGCAGAAGCCAAGTTCTGTCATTTCCATCAAGATTTAACTGATACATATTTATATTCTTCTGTATAAGCTTCAGTCCATTAGTTCATTGATTGGTTGTTGGTTTCTTAATGTCCAGTGGCAAATATTTCATGCATTTTTCGAACAACCATTTTTGAGTCTGATGTTCACATCATAATAATAGTTTATTTTGGCACAGGGACAAAGGCATGCCAATTACATTTAATAAACCACAATACAACGATGAGCATAATAGTAATTCATTTCCTGGATCAATACATCAGCGAATTATATTCAAAGGGAGGGGGTCCAATCTAGGATCAAAAGGGGCTCCTACCAATTCAAAAGTATTGATCCTAAAACAAAAAGGGAAAGCAAGAAAAATTCGGACCACAGTATCTACATGAGGTCCTCCAGGCTGACGAATTGAGTCGAGATGATCAATATTAAATATTTCCTTTTTACACAGAAACCATAAAATTTTGAACCACACTATCTATACATTAGGTCCACTAGGCTGAATGGAGTCTAGCGCTTATTAAACTTGCTTTTGACTTTGGTGATGAAGGTTAAAAATTTAAAAAAAAAAACGGCAGAAGGACAAACGGACTACAGAGAAAATGCCGACGTTTTCAAACTAACGAATCTTTCTAAACTTGTGTAAAAACTTTTCAGATTCCAGGCTTATAATTTTGATGTTAGATGAGCGTTTTGTCAACATAAGTTTCTTGTCTCGCGATAATCATTACAGATGGAAAGCAAAAAATTGAATAAGATGTTGAAGAGCAATATAAACCAATACTGTCGAATAATTGTGTGCCAAAATACGACAAAGAGGGCACTATTGACTTATAAACAGTATGTGTATATGATAAGCCGGAAATTTTCATTTAAGAAGGCGTGCGTTAAACAGTTAAACGCCTAATGGATTGAATTGTGAGTGTAGACACGAATGTACAGCATTGCATCAAGCAAACGATATATACAAAAAAACGTTTACTTAATAAGTCAGAATTGTCACAACACAGAAGACGACTATTCTTCTAAGTTAAACTGTTGATTGGTTTGCAGATCTTCTTTTGCTGATATTTTTTTCCGACGTAGTCGGTATAGTTTCGGTTTGTGGCCTTTGAACTTAAGGACGCTTAACTATGGCAACAGAATACACATGCTCGAAAATCCTTTCTGTGATTGGACAAAATGCTGTCATGGTGGGTGATTTGGTTGTGTTTGAAAAAACGTCTCAAAAATTATATCGTGATGGAAAGCAAGTGAAAAACTATAAATATTTAAACTCGAGGTTACAAAGATTTATATATTTTTAAATAAATGTTTTTCCAATAGCTCATTGCCTCCATGACAGCTGTTTATTCGGGATAATTATATAATTTGTAATGTAAACTTTGTTGTAGAACGTACATGACTTTTAGAACCTACCTTCGCATGTGAGATTTCCGCGTTTTTTTTGGTGAATGTAACTTGACAGAAAGATACTACTTATACTACCAATAGTTTCTAGCTTTGTTAACCATGAATTAATTTTAATGTAAACAGTAGTAAATGTTTATTTGTTTCTTGTTATTTGCACTGGATTTTTTGACAAATAATTTTTTTAGGTGTCATCACAATATTATATATATATCATTGACTTAATATAACCAGACTTAGTAAAGAATTTCTTGTAGTTACATTCAGATGGAGATTTTATTAAAGAGATCCTGCAACATTAAGTCATTGTGCTTCTGAAGGTTATCGAAATGATAGTTTTAAACATATACTCAAATTTAAATACGTCGGATATCTTTTTTAAAGATAGTTCTTGTTATATTCTATAATTGCTCTTAAACTAACACAGTAACTTGTTTTGCGAAAACTAAGTATAACTCATCATAAAGGACAAAACTGGGAAGGTCTAAAACGCGGAAATGGAAAACGCGGAAGAGAAAACTGAGTGTATTATAACTAATATCTTTGGAACCACTAAAGCTAAATTAATAAATAAAACTGATTCTGAAAGCTTATATAATAGTCTATAAGATAAGATAAAAAAGATATATATTTGAATATGTTTGTTTATTGAAAAGTTGACCGGAAGACTTTCTTAGTGTGACTCTGGCAACACATTTTTGAACATTAAAACTTAAATTCACAAAAAAGCATATAACCCGGTCAAAGTCTGTAAATTGACTCTTAAAGATATTTAATTGACAAATAATATGATATAAAGAACAAAATAAATATATTACTATAAAAGGGCAAAAAGTTGACCGGAAGGCCCCCTTGTACACAAATATTGAAGCGAACTTTTCATCTTTTAATTAAAATTCACAAAAATATAAAAAGCCCGGTCAAAGTCTGTCAATTGATGCTTCAAGACATTTAA
Organism: Mytilus trossulus; assembly: GCF_036588685.1. Taxonomy (NCBI): domain Eukaryota; kingdom Metazoa; phylum Mollusca; class Bivalvia; order Mytilida; family Mytilidae; genus Mytilus; species Mytilus trossulus. The sequence continues at coordinate 43,276,194 of NC_086376.1, forward strand.
TTGACAAATAATATGATATAAAGAAAACAATAAATATATTTCTATAAAAGGGCAAAAAGTTGACCGGAAGGCCCCCTTGTACACAAATATTGAAGCGAAATTTTCAACTTTTAATTAAAATTCACAAAAATATAAAAAGACCCTCCCGACAAAACTCTTTTAAGTAGTTGATGGACGATTTCAACCATGTTGACAAGTTTCTTTAGTTAAGTCTTTTCTCCTAAAGTTAAGGGAAAATGCCACAAAAATGGTAATTACTCCCATCAGAAGTTGTCGGCGATGATTAACACATGTTTACAAATTTGTACATCTCAGTTGTCATGACGATCATGTCTGCTTTTTAAAAATTTCTGTGCATTCATTATATTTTTCATTTTTATAAGCAAACACACAACGTTGTTTGTTTTCCAGTCGTTCTGTATGTTGATGTAATCAATCGTTTGGTTTTGCCAGTTTCTGATACATATTAAGGTTTGTTATAACATTTTATTTTGGTTAATATCGACATTTTGGGCTACGACTCCAAAAAAGCGACTGAAAATCAAATTATTGAAATATTGCTTATTCGCAGATCTTGATAACTTTTGCAAGTGACAATTTGTCTTCATCTCTTATGGTTTTACCAAAAATTTGAATAGTAATTTAAGAAATCCGCAGACGATTTAAACCATATTGGCATATCAGTCGATTTAGACTTTCCGATCTCTTTTAAAATAGATTGTCATCAATTACTGTAGTTTTGGACATAAAAAGGCACAAACGATTTTAACTTTCCTCAATAGGATTATGCTAGGTGGGAATCGAATCTTGTAATTGCTCCTCGGGATTTGGATTCCTCCACGGATCTGGATACTAGGTGTGCTAAACTCAATAGATAAATAAAATTAACGGGTACCAATTTTCTTGCACCAGATGCGCATTTCGACAATACATAAGTTGTTCCCTTTGAACTGTTCTAATTCAAAAAAGAGCTGCGCTATAAGCGCATGATACGCCTGTTGTCCTTTAAGTGTGTCTTTATGCTTTAAATGCATTAATTACGCTACATATGTTTTCTCATTTGAATTGTTTTACATTTGTCATTTCAGGGTCTTTTGTAGCTCACTGTGCGATATGGGCTTTGCTCATTGTTGAAGGCCATACAGTGACCTATACATGTTTCTCCCAGATATGTTAACTACAAAAGCACCCTCTTCAAACTTTTTAATAATGCCAGCTGGAAAAATTTTCAAGTCCGCTATATGATATGGTAAAAGTCGAGCATAATATTTGCTTTCAGTGATTTGGGTGATTTTGGTCACTTCTTTTATACAAAAATTACGAAGTTCCCAGTTACCAGAACGTATAGCAAGGAAATATGAAATATAAGTGAAGCAGTGCTTACTTAAGAAAGTATTCCAAAATCTCCAGTTTTCATTTTCTACACAAAGCTGATCTAATAATTCTTCATATTCAGATGAAAAAATTTGGAAAAATTTCATTTGTTTTTGTATTATTTCTAAAGGGGAAAGTGTATCATCTGATAAAATGTCAGATACTCTTTTAAAATGAATAAGATGGTCATTTTGGTCATGGTCAAAAAGAAAATATTTAATAACAGTTTCTATTTGAAAACGAAAAAGTGATTCCCAGAATTGCATCAAGAAATTATGTGTTATATCAAAGTTCAAAGCCTGTATAACTGAATTTGCAGTTGCACCTTGATGGAAAATTTCAATAAAATCTTTGAGACCAGCATCAAGATAAAACTTCATAATCATCCTTTGATAATTTTTTAGTATGTGCCAGTCACCTGGAAAAGGGAGGACCCAATCAAGTTCTGATCCATATCCCCCTTTTAGCTTAACTAACAGGTTATATGTCTTTCCATCACCAACAACAACTAAATGGTTGATATACTGACCAACATTTAAATTTTGATGCAATATCTCTAAAGAATGTTTGACAGTATCTTTATTGTCACATTGTTCGTCCAACAAAGACAGATATTTCACCTCAGATTTTTCAATTACAGTAATATTACTGTGTTTACTTATAAAATCTTGAATACCAGGGGATTGGGAATGGCTATTTGGACAGGGCAATTTACAAAAACAATATTCAAGTAAAGTAGAAGCACAGCTTTGGGCCACTGCAATTTCAGAATCTGATTTTTCAAAATCATTTACAATGATTTTTGTTTTTTAATTAGATTTTTGTTTGTTACTATTAGAAGGTTCTATAGTAACTTTATTAACAAAACTATCTAAATTAAGTATACATTAGGCTGATTACAGAAATGAAGATCTTCTGGTTTTCTTTTTCTGTTTCGAGCAAATTGCTGAATTTCTGATTCTTTCATTACTTCTGTGCAAATGGCTGCAATGCTTGACAATTTTTTATGAAAACCATTATACTTCCTTAAATCTGAAACATCAGTAATATTTTTTGACATGAGAAACATACCACTATCAAAGTTTAACTATGATTTATTAAAGGACAGTATTTTCTATCAACCTCCATAATGTGGAAGGAATGGTTAGTTAAAAACATGGGATTTATTTTCTTTTTAAGGAGTAAGTGATTTGGGTTCAAGGGATTTTTTGCGTTTATGTCATATATATAAATACAGCATCCTGTAGCAAAAGATACAGCAGCTAAATCTACTAAATCTGACTCTCTCCTAGTATTAAAAAGATATAATTCATGGTTAATGTCCTCATCTGGAGAAAATTTTGAAACTTTACAAAAGTTTTCATCACTTAAATAATAAGGATCTGACAATATTTCTCTCAGAGATTGATCCATAACAGTATTTGTTAGGCAATTTTCCATAACTTTTCAATATCAGAATTGCAAATACCATCATTATCTCTTTCAGATGTAAGTAAACCATAATTCATTAAAATGGCATTTGACTTGTAAAGGGAAATAACTTTTAAATCATTATCTGGAAATAAATTGATGGAACGATACTCATCTTTACCATATAAATATATATGCCATTTTAATATTGTTGCTTTTCCTCGGGCAATAACTCTATTGGTGGCTTAGGTATAACCAATTGAATTTAGCTTCAATCAAAACCACGATGGGCATCTGTAGACTTAAAAGCAGCACAAGATGGTCTTTTGTTAATGTAACGTGTAACCGGGCGGGGACGTTTATATGTTTTTATCCTCGGGTTCGTACCAGTTTCCTGGGATTTGAAAAGCAACTCAAAAGTTCAAAAGTCAATAAAAAGTGTACACTATCACTATCAAATATGTAACAAATACTATACTACATAAAAACGAATTTCAACACCTATCAACCTAACCCGAACTTGTTTAATTAAAACTGTTTAAAACCCCTTTCTGTCCGATACTGTTTAAAACCAACTGTTTGAAACTATAGTCTGGAACCTAAATGTATAGAACTGGTTTTAAACCTAAATGTATAAAACTGGTCTGAAACCTAAAGGCGTATTTGTTAGTGCAAACCCAGTTTTAGTTTGTTAAACTTTCAATTTGTTAATGAGAACCAGTTTGAAACTAGTTTCGAACCAAAACTGGTTTGCCGTTTGTTATTCTCAAACCCAAACTGGTTCCATAAACTATTCAAACCATGTCCAAGGGTGGTTTGTGGTTTCGGTTTAGGGTTTACAATGGCGACAATGTTGATGCAGTGTATAGTGGTCGCGAAATTTTTTTTGCAGATTCTATGGTCAAATTGATCTTTTTAGTGGATTTTCAATACTAATGTACTAGTATCATCTTTTTGTGTTTGGTGTTTTTTAACTTCACATAGTTTTATATAGATAATCAATATTAATTCTCAACACTATACATGCATTTGTTTGGCCATTTACTTGTTTCTGTTATTGCTATTTTTCTCAGTCTGGCAGTTACCTTCTTGTAAAAATTGGCAATTAAAAAAAAGTTTTAAATTGTAATTTTTTTGTTGTTGTAAATTGGAAAATACTGAGAAGACGATAAATGTTTCTTAGATATCAATCAGATAAAAAAAAAGTGTATGCATTACTAGAATTCATAACTGAAATAGCCTATGAGAACAAAAGCTTATGAAATTGTTAGAACTGTTAAAATTTGTGATTAAGTCGTCATTTCTAAGTCTGTGAATTTTGGTATATATGTTGTTGCATTAAGATAAGCACAACTCATTGTGAAATTAAAAAAAATTGGCTCCATTCTCGAATTGGTATGATCAAAAGTACCAGATTTATAATTTAGTACGCCAGACACGCGTTTCGTCTACATAAGACTCATCAGTGACGCTCATATCAAAATATGGACACTGAAACATTTGACAGGTACCATGTTGAAGTTAATTGTGATTAGGTATGGTGAACCACCATTGATAATTCATTGATATTGGTATACAGTGTGCACATCTCTTTTTAGCAGAGATATCTATAATTTGACTGGGTGTGTCTGTCAGTATCTTACCAATAATTATGAAGAGATTTTTTATGTTTATGTCTAAATTCTAAGCAAAAATACACCTTTCCCTCTGCATTGTCAAGGATTATTCAACAAGTTTAAATTGATGCTAATTTTTAACGCCCAGTGACAAATATTTCATGCATGTTCAGGAAAACACGAGATTAAAAGTCAGGTATCTATAATACTAAAATTACGAGGTCCAATTTGTCAGCCGTCATCACGTAAAAACGACGAATCAAAGAATTCGACTTTATATATAACTAATATAGTACAAAGGTGTAGATTAAAAATTACACCACTCCAGGCCCTTTTGTTTTCCACATAATTAATATTGCCAATAATTAAGAAGTTCCGGATCGAGTCCGATACCGATACCAATAGTATATTCACCTGTTACCGATTACCTTATTTGTACGTTCCGCATCTGACAGGCGCACCACCAAACGGTGTATTCAGGATTAATATGCTATATACAAGGGTCGTATCCACAGGGTTGAAACTACTAAATTGTCAAATTTTAATCAGTTTAGACTTTATAAGATAACAATACGAATACTAAAATATGGCGTATAGGTACAGTTTTCAATTTGTTAGCCGGCATGACGTAAAACAGCGAATCTGCTGGGTTTTTTTTATTTGGTCGGGTTGTTGTCTCTTTGACACATTCCCCATTTCCATTCTCAATTTTAATCAAAGAATTCAACTTTATTTAGACAATGCGGTTGATTAAAAAATACTCCATTCCAGGACCTTTTGTTTTTCAAATAATTAATATTACCAATAATTATTACGTTCCAGTTCGACGGGTTCAAACAGAAAGATTTGAAAGCAGAGAAAACTGTGTATAGTTTAATCGGCATAACTTTATCAGATAAAAATACTAATACTAAAATAAGGCTTGCGCATAGTTATATACTTTAATTCAGTAACGGACCCGCGATACCACGGGTGTGTTCTAGTATAATGTAAGAATTAAGAGATGTGATATTATTGCTAATGAGGCAACTAACCAAATATGAAGTTGATGTAAGCAATTATAGGCAACCTTAAGGCCTTCAACAATGACGAAAACCAGATACTGTAAAGTCGTCTATAAAAGGTCATGAAAAGGAAACATTCAAATGAAAAAACTAACGGCCTCACTATACAAAACAGAACAATTTACAAAATATCAAATATGAGTTGAGACATGAACCAACGACAACCACTAAACAAGTTCATAAAGAATATGGCAGAGGTTGATATTATAACGAAGATGTGGTATGATTGCCAATGAGACAAGTCTTTAAAGAGACCAAATGACACAGTATAGGTCACCATACAGCCCTAAACAATAAGCAAAGCTCATACCACATAGTCGGCTATAAAAGAATCAGAAATCACAAATGTAAAACCATTTAAAGGAGAAAACTAAAAGCCTAATAAATGTAAAAAATAAAGTGAACGAACACAGTAACAAACGACAACCACTGACTTACATGCTCCTGACTTGGGACAGGCACATACATACAGAATGTGGCGGGTTTAAACATGTACAAAGCACTCAATCCTCCCTAAAGCTGAAACAGTAGTGTGGCAGTACAAAAAGAAAAGAAACCGGCCAACTGACAATAGACTCAAAGTAAAAAACTAAAAGTATTTGCAAGTATTAGAAGTTTGTTCAAAGCTAGCTGCAAATGGTACTGAAATAGATATTGTTCCTGCTGTACGTTGTATCCTTACATATACATTCATATACAATAAAGGACTTTGAAAAGTCGTAGTGCAAAGGTTTTGACCATCGAATTTTTGCATAAGAAATAAAAGTTAGGACTATGATTTTCGTCTAGGACCATCAGAGAAAAATGATTTTGAGAACTTTCTGATATCTTTGCTTTATACAAAAAAATCATTTCGGTAACTTGAAAAAAATGGATAAACAAGTCATTTTTACAGGCACTTGTCTCAGTTTCATGTCATCGAACATAACAAAATTTTATTGATCTTCTATAGAATATCTTCAGAAGAGGTCCAAATTCAATTTTTTTTTGGATTCTTCACCAAAAGATATTCTGGAGATGTACAGAAGAGACCATCCGTGATGCCCAAATAGTTTTGGCATCATGTTTTTTTAGATAAACTTTACATTTGTTGAAAACTATCTCAACCAAAACCAGTTTTGAAACCTAAACCAAAACCAATCAAAACCAGTTTCAAACCAAAACCTAAAACTAAAACCAGTTTTTCTGTAACAAATTCGCCTTAAATGTATGAAACTGGTCAGACGGTTTGGAACTATTGTCTGAAGCCTTAATGTTTGGAACCTGTCTGAAACCTAAATGTTTGGAACCTGTCTGGAACCTAAATGTTTGGAACCTGTCTGGAACCTAAATGTTTGAAACGGATCAGACGGTTTGGAACTATTGTCTGAAACCGAAATGTTTAAAACGGGACTAAACCTGAATGTATAAAACGGGCTGAACCGAAATGTATCAAACGGGCTGAAACCTTAATAAAACGAATGTTTGGAAACTATTTCAACTGTTGTTAACTTTCGACGTATGAAACTTTATCAAAATATATTTATAAAACTGTTGGAACAGGGCAGCACTAAGGTATGGTTTAACAGCAAACACTCACTGCAATAGTGAGAGATGTGGAACGCAAAACCTTAGCACTAACCCTGTTTATACAACTTCTACGTAACCGAAACTATTTATATCTTTTCAATAGGTTTCTAACACTCCACTTTGTTTGAATACTCCTGCTACTCGTCTTTAAATATTAACGGTCCAACCTTTTTAATCTTCTTCTTACGACGTCTCTGATAAGAATGACAATTTACAACAACAAATGGAAGTTTTTAACGACCTTGACTGGCTATACAGCCCTTGCACGGTCGGGACAATTTACACTGGATAGCTACCACTATTTATACTTCTAACGCGGACCTCGAAGAGAGCACCCTAGTAACAACTGTACAGGTAAAGCGTCTGATAGCAACCAAGGATAAAGGGATGATTTTAGATACAGTTTTCAACGATAAACGGATGATATAGGAAACTAATAGAGATATCGATAAACATATAACTGTAGAATCATTATAACCTTCTTAAACATGCAAATTCGTAACATTAATATCATCTACAGATGCTATTTGAAATTGACATTTTGCGGAATTTATTGAATTTGATTTCCTTTCTTCAACAATTTGCGTTTGATATCTCTCATAAGTCTGCTTAGAAACACATATACCAAATTTATTTAAAAGGTTAAAGCAATCAGTAGAGGAATTGGTAAACATGTCAATGATGTCAGCTATTAACATTTGAAATTTATTACATTTAGAATCTCTGTTGAAAATTAAACAACAACAAATATTAAAAATTTGAGAAAACTGAACAGAATCCTCACTTAATGAATTCTCCCCAAAATTGTGTTTCCTGTCCAATTAAGGAACACAAGAAATTCCACAATGCTGGGTCAATAGTATTCTCTATGAAGTTGTGAAATTTAAAATTTGACAAGCTTCTATTTGAATTATTTTTAATGTTTTTACAAGATGATTGTATTTTTAATTTTATAATTTCTGCAGCTTTTTTCAAAACATTTCCATCATTAAGTTGTACATTCTCTTCAAGTTTATTTTCATCATGTGAAGTACATGTATTGAATTTCTTCAATTCAGCTAATGAGTCAATAAGACATGAAACAATATTCAGTTCATTCATTAGTATTATAGTACCATGAGGGTCGTATTTACAGTCAATGGAATCACCAAATAATAAGTTTAATTTATTACATAATATACGGTTTTGATTTCTCAACTGATCCGAGATAAAATTCCCCACAAAATCTTTATAAAACTGCACAATTTGTGAAATAAGAAGTGCCTTTCTCTGCAGAAGATCGTTGCAAATTTTAATAACAAGGATTTCAAAAGATTTAGTATTACTTTTATCAAAATAAATGGGAAAGGAGCTCTTAGTGGCTTTTGTCAAAATTTCTCTAATCTTTTCACGACTTAATATCTCAACAAAAGCATCACTATCAAAAAAGTTTGAAATGGAGAAAAAACATTTTTTGCATATATCTGAATTTTTAGATAAATCAACAGGAGTCAAATTTTTGTTTTGAAAGTAATAACACAATTTGTCCATCTTGTCAACCCTCAATTTATATTTTCTCTTTAAACTAGAGCAGCAGATTTTGCATTTGTCATGTGTGGATTCAAAACAAAATGTTGCCTTTATAAAATGTGAATCACAAAGAAAATCTCTTCATTATCAGTAATATTTGTACCAAAAACAGAATTTATTTTATCCAGAGAAATGGGTGATGGGCGTAAAATAGATATATCTGGGGAGCACATATCAAGAGAATGTAATGTACATTGAACCTTTTTCTTTTTAATAATCGGTACATCTTCCTCATTTCTCTTGCTACTGACTGCTCTATCTGATTTTTAGAAAACAAGTCTTGCAAATGCAGTCATTATCTATGAGACCATATTTTTCTTGAATATAATTTAAAACAATGTCAGAATGTTTATCATTTTTAGACAAGTGGCGATATGAATAATTACTGTGTTTTTTGCATATACTGCATGGACCACATTCTTTTTCAGGGTGATAATTTGAACCTTTATTCCAGTTTTTGGTTTTAATGAATTATTTGGAGTTCCTTTAACTTAGAAGCATTATATTTTGATGTAGGTGCCGGGCATATACTGATTTTGGATGATTTTGGCAATCATTGGAACTATCATGTTGCCATGGAAACTACACCAAAAATTTCCAAAATATAAAAATGCTCCAAATTTAATAAAACTCCACAGTAACGATGAGCAACATTGGTAGATGTAAAATTTGGCGTTGGAATTTCAAAAATGTCAGCCGTTACCATGGAAACAAGTCAAAAATGGTCAAAATGCTTCAAAAACCTTAAAGTGGCATTTACTTTCTTAAAATGGTAGGTCAAATCCATTGAAACTTTGATGGTATGTTCCCTCCCATGTACCAATGTGGTATCTGCCATTAGAAATTTGGAATGGTATCTGTTACCATAGAAACCAACCAAAATGTCAAAAATTTCAAAAATTTCAAAATGCTCCAAAATTGATGAAATTTGATATACTTGTTCACTATCAAGTCTGCATGAGACTTTTGAAGTTGGAATTTCCAAAATGGCCAATGTTGCCATGGAAACTGCAGAAATGTCAAATATTTTCAAAATGCTCCAAACTTAATGAAACTTAATATTATTGTTAACTGGCATGTAAAGATCAGACTCTTGACTTGGGAATTTTCAAAATGGCTGCTGTTGCCATGGAAACAGAAGAAATGTACTGAAAGTTTACAGAAAGATATATCGCAATGTGTTGATCTGCATTCATTGTTAAATTGTTTTCAAATGGCTGCTGCTTAGTGGCAATAGGGGAAGGGTGACATCCGCTATTGCTTGCAATGGCAATTCTAGTTTAAGGCTTGCTTTTGCTACAGTTTTATGAAAAGTATTGTATGTCAGAGATTTACCAAAGGCTTGGATATGAAGACTTGTTCTTTTATCAGATGTATTACAGAGTCTGTTATTGTAATCTACTTGAATTATATCTATTTTTCAATGCATGAGGAATTTCTCCTGAATCAGATATTTTAACACTATGACAGTTTTATTTCTTGTCAGAAATAGATAATACATCAAAGGAATTTTGTAAAGACAGTGTGAACGAGTCAGGGACAAGACAACAATTCAAGTTGTTTTTAGAAACATATTTTGAGCTGCTACCACATGTACCAATATTAGAAACAGGACGTTTATTTTTAGCCTGTGGCTTTTGTCTCAAACTCTGTTTAGACTGTCTGATAGTTTCTATTTCAACATTATTAGTATTGACTGTAACAGGTTTAATACCAGCATTTGTGTTTGCTAACTTATAGGAGAATTTAAAATTATTCAGAAAATTGTTGATGCCCATTTTGTCAACTGGGTCAATGAGGGGTGGAAAATCTTCCACATTTAACTGAAAGCTCATTTTAAATATATGTGAATTTCAAATTAATCTGTTCAAAATATTAATTCTAAAGGTATCTTCAATATACAATCAGATTTTCAATAAGTCGTAGCCTGATTTTAATATGTTAACGTGTTGTAACAGTCGAGAACCAGACAGGTATAGAAAAATGCCGGAGAGCTTATTACAAGTCTTTTGTACAACCAGGAGATAAATATAATACCATGAAAGCTGATGACAAATGATGTGACGCGTTCTTTTATTGATGAGGTTCAGGATAGTGCAACCGATTGGCATTTTCTTTCTGACAACCTGACCAATATTATTGTTTTGCCAGGGAAATGTATAATGCAGTTCTCTTGCGGTGCGAATACCAAATAATTCCGGTTTGCTTAAAGATTGCCGAATTATTGTGGTTTGATTTGAATTAAAAAGTGAAAAAAATAATATGATGAACATCTTTGAAAAATAAACAAGTAGTAACAGCTGAAATATATACTTGAGTGTACAGGTGTATGGTGTCCGCCCGCTGCCAATGTATTGTGACGGGTCAAAACATAAAATGCATGTTGTCAATTCATTTTTTCTGCCCGATAGAATTTTTCAAATTTTAAAACAGACATGCTACATGTATTCAGAATCATAAAATTGAAATTTGGGAAAAAATTGAGGCGAAAAAATTAATTCCAAAACATGAATAACAATACATGGTGAAAAAACCAAGTCACCCCTCCGTGATGGGGACCCTCAAAATAAATATTGTTTTTCTCAATATCTAATCGATAGAACCGTTTAATTTTTTTATACAGCATACAATACATACCAACGATTATTGCAGGAATGTATGAAAAAAATTGAGGCGACCAATTTTTTAAATTTTCTTATAATTCAAGCCGAGCCGTAACGTTAGCGAGAAAAGGTAAAAAAAAACACACAATTTTTTGCCATATTATTTTTTTTTTGTAAAAATCAATAAATCTATAAATACGGTTTTATTTCAGGAATGTATATACCAGGGAATAACCTTTTTCAGAGCAGTGAATACTTCATATAAACACCAATACGCTAATAATTCCACCACCTTCTGCACTTGCAATGAAAAACATTGAAAAAATAGGACCCCTACTTCAAAAGTGGTACACATTTCTGCCCTGGCTTGGACCCTCCTATTCTTATCGAATTCGATTCCAAATACTTACGAGAATAAGCTGTAAAAAAATTTATACGATCGGAGGATATGCTTTTTTTTGTACCCATTTTGAATATCACTATTTAATTCCACAGTGCAGACAATCAAAATCCGAAATTCTATCCTTAGACAAAAAAAATATATGTTTCCTATTATTTTAATGTATGAGAACAAAAATGATATGTATTTTTTTTTATTTTTCTAACACAAAAGTGCTTAAAATCAACATTTTTTTCCGTCAGTATTTCGCAGTACTTGATAGAAAATAAATTACAAAAGCGCGCCATTTTTCAGTTGACGTCGGACGACGCAAAATAGTCCAATTTTCGGCGTAGGGCTACTAAGCGCCGCCGAATCACATTTTGGCCGAAAAGGCACATCCGGTTGTCCTACTGATAGTTGTTAATTTTCTTTTAATTTTTGAAAGGTAGCATGAGTCAATTAATATACACATTCACCAAAGTTTCATTAAAGTTGATGTAAGCATGTTTGAGTTCTTGTCTGAAAACTGGAAAATCTCCCCTTTTGAACGATAATTCTTCATAACGTGGAAACGAAAATTCTGATTTTTTTTAAAATTGAAAGGGAGCTTACATCAATAGACATAAACCATTCAAGAAAGTTTCATAAAAGTTGTTGGAAGCATTTTTTTAGTAATTGTCCGAAGTGTGGACGACGGACGGACGTACAGACAACGGTATGAACCATAATAAGTCCTGTCTTAAAAAGTTTGACGTCAGTTAATCATGATATAGGATCGGGATCACACAATTACAATGGAAACGAGATGCGATAATGTTTATACAATATAAAAAAAAAAAAGAAGATGTGGTATGATTGCCAATGAGATAACTGTCCACAAGAGACCAAAATGACACAGACATTAACAACTATGGGTCACCGTACGGCCTTCAACTCCATATATCAAAAAGCATTGATTCACCATCGGTATTTTGTCTTTCACTGAAATTATGACCAATTGTCACATGTAAACTATGCAAAAGTTTCAGTCGAAAGAACAGGAGTGAGTGTCAGTGCCAACAAATACTCCATGGAAACTGGACGTTCCAATTTTGATACAACTGGGTCACTATTTAATAAACCTTATATTAGTAGTGATTCAATCAAAAACCTTAGCATGTAATTAATGCGAAATACATTAAGACGTTACGCACGTTATTGCGTCAATACCGTGCAATCAACCAGTCCACACTTATAAACAGGTTTTCCATAAAATCATAACAGTTAAGTTATAAAAAACTTATATCCATAGACTAGACAGGTAAATACTATTCCAAAAAAAAGTAAAACTTGTTTTATCATATATTACTTTAGTCTAAAGTAAGGACAACATATTGACAAAACGTCAAAAAAATGCGTGTCAGACGTAACAGACTATACGCATAATCACTTTAGCAGCGGTGGTGTAGTTCTTCAAAATAGTGTTACATCCACGAAAATTCGAATGAATGATATGCATCATATATAAAGTAAACAATATTACGGGATATGATTGTGTTTCTGATACGGCAAACGCTATTTTTTGACAAAAACAAATAGTGTTCATATTGGTCAGATTTTGGAAGATGATAAGTTATTAAAATTTAAAGGTTTTAAAATATAAGATTATATGATATTTCGTTTGTGTTAATTCGTCTCACATATGTGCATACATAGACCATATCAAAATCGATTTTTTGGAGCACGCACACTACATATAAAAATGCAACGTTCGGCTTCTGGCAAATGTCTTGCAAGATGTCCAATGTCGGATTTCGTATTTTACAAATACATTGTCATTTGCGACGTTCTTTATTACAAAAATAGATTAGTTGCATGCTAAATAGTCCTTTTCCGCAATTGTGCTTTAACTTAACAATACATCTACATACTTTTTGGTAACTTGCGTAGTCAAAACGACTTCGTTTTCAAAGAAATGAAATGTCTTGCAAGTTTGTCCACTGGACGATTTTCGTACGTTTTCAACGTTGTCGATTCGGGGTATGCTATTTATGGTGGATCATCTATAATACTTCCTCAGATAGAACTTTCTTGATAGTCAGATACTATCAACAAGACCAAATTGTGGACTTTTCAACACGAAAAGAGAATACCCTAGATTTATTGCTTACATCTCATCCTTCATTTAAATTAAGATGCAAACCATTACCATCAATAGGAAACAGCGACCATGACATCGTCCTCCTAGATATGGCTTGTAAACCACTTAAACCTAAACCAGTCAGAAGAAAAATATTTCTATGGAAAAAAGCGGAAATACATAAAATAAAGGAAGATCTACAAAACTTTATAACTACCTTCAAAAACATCAAAGATAGAAGCGTTGAGTCTTTATGGCAGGCATTTAAAACAGCTGTACAAACCACCATAGAGAAAAGAGTACCAACGAAAATGACCCTTGGAAGAAACACTCATCCATGGATCAATACAACCATTAGACGCAAAATAAACCAAAAGCAGAAAGCACACAAGAAGGCGAGAAAAACTAAAAAGGAAAGAGACAAGGATTGGTATAAAAGACTACAACAAGAATTGCAGTTGGAGGTCCGTCAAGCCAACAAGAAGTATATGGAAGAGGTCAGTTCAGACTATAGAGATAATGCAAAGAAATTCTGGTCTTATATCAAGAGCAAAGGTCAGGAATGGACAGGAGTGGCACCGCTAAAAAACAAAATGGGATTTCTGCAAAGTGATAACAAGAGTAAAGCTGACATTTTAAACGACCAATTCCAGTCAGTATTTACCAAAGAAAACCTAAATAACTTTCCAGATAAAGGTAAAAGTCCATACTCCACCATGAAGGACATAAAAATTAGTACCAACGGAGTCCACAAATTATTAAAAAACTTGAAACCGCATAAAGCTACTGGTCCCGATTCAATACCAGCCTTTATACTGAAAGCAGCAGCAGAACAACTTGCTCCTATACTCACAGACCTATATCAAACATCATTGAACACTGGTGAAGTCCCGCAAGATTGGAGAGATGCCAATGTAGTTCCACTTTTTAAAAAAAGACGAAAGGCACCTAGCATCTAACTACAGACCAGTATCTCTAACTTCCATCACATGTAAGGTCTTAGAACATATTGTACATAGCAACATCATGGACCACTTTGACAAAAATAAAATACTAACTGATGCACAACACGGATTCCGCAAAAGACGATCATGCGAATCCCACCTAATCGTAACCATCAACGACATTGCATCGAAATTAAAAAGTAGCGGCCAAGTAGACATCATCCTGCTTGACTTTGCAAAAGCATTTGACAAGGTACCACATCACCGCCTCCTACAAAAGTTGGAATACTACGGCGTCAACCCCAAAACCAATAAATGGATTCGCTCCTTCCTACATAACAGAAAGCAGAGCGTGATATTAGAGGGTGCCGTCTCTTCACAAGTACCAGTACTCTCTGGTGTACCCCAAGGCACAGTCCTTGGTTCATTACTGTTCCTGGCCTACATTAATGACATGCCAGAAACAGCATCTACATCAGAGACCAAATTGTTCGCGGATGACAGCCTTCTCTTTCGTACCATCACCAACCAAGCTGACAGTGAACTTCTACAAAAGGACTTAACAGCATTGGAAGACTGGGAAAACAAATGGCAGATGAGTTTTAATGCCAAAAAATGCCTTGTCATTAGAATATCCCCCAAAAATAGACCAGTGATACAAACATCGTACCATCTTCACGGTCATACTCTAGACACAGAGGAAGCAAGTAAATATCTTGGAGTAACCATCAGCAACAACCTAACATGGGATAAACACATAGACAATACAGTAGGCAAAGGAAACAGAACGTTGGGGTTTATACGTAGAAACCTCAAAGGCTGTACAAAACCTGTAAAAGCAGCTGCATATGTGTCCATGGTAAGACCTGCAGTGGAATATGCAAGCACAGTATGGGACCCAACCGCCCAAAATAAAATCAAGGCAATTGAACAGGTGCAGAAAAGAGCAGCACGATTTGTGAATAACAACTACACAGACCGAACACCTGGCTGTGTCACAAATATGGTTAAAAATCTAAAGTGGGAAAGCCTCGAAGAACGGAGAAAAACAAATAGATTGTGCATGCTATTCAAGATCCAGCATGAACTTATAGATATAGACCGTCACCAATATTTGACCCCGAATGATAACCGGACCAGAGGTAAAAACCGCTTCTTCCAAGAAAGAACAAGTACAGACACCTACGGCCAATCTTTCTTCCCGAGGACAATCAGGGACTGGAACAACCTACCAACAACAGTTACAGCGACCAACACCGTTGAGGGATTCAGAGCTGCCCTGAAGGCATGCTCTGAAAGGAAGTAGGAAAACCAGTTGTAAATAATTTTAATTGTATATTTTTTTTGCGAACGTTTTAAATGTAATTTGTAAATAGCCAAGAGAAATCTTTCTGTGTTGCCCGACACTGCGTAAAGTTTTCGCGCGGAACCATTAACATTCAGCAATGAATCCGGTTCCTTACCTGGAAGAAGAAGAAGACCACAAAGCATCATAAAAAAAAACCGATGACTGGGTTTGCTCGTTTACATGAGGTTCTTAAGTTGTGAAAAAGTTTTGTATCACAAGAGGATAAATCATCTTTATCAAATTTTCAAATTTGGGAAGCGTAAACTGACTGCGATTTTTTTTATTTCTCTGCAATAAGATTCATGTGTATCAATCTAATTAAAATATTGATCTCTGATTACGTTATACTCATATGCAGTATAACGTAATCAGAGATCAATATTTTAATTAGATTGCATGTGTATAGAATTCGAATTGAAAGTGAAAATAAAATTGGGCCTTAAGCGTGGCTATTTACCTCTCCACATCATACAAAGCTTGTAAACATATAAGATGAATTATAATTAACCTGTTTTTTCTGACAATCGTTTAATTTCATAATCTAATTGTACCGCTTTTAAAGAAAGTATAGTGAATTTTACAAGCAAGACCCGTTTAACTTGTTATTCTCGACAAACATTTTATATTAAAGCAAAATATATATCCTCCTCCTTTTCGGATCTAAATGGGAAAACATTGCACTTTGATACGCTTTATGTCAATTCATCTCTGGTAGAGAGTTGTCTCATTGGCACTCCTCATACCGTATATATTCTGTTGTTTGTTGCTTACGTTACCTTCATTGGGAAATATTCAATGCATATTCAGTACAACAAAACAATATAAGAAGTATCCATATTGATGTGCAAAACAAAAATTGCAAGAGAAATACAAAACTTATCCGTTTGAGACGCAATATCGTGCTTAACGTCAAAAAAGATGTGGTATGATTGCCAATGAGAAAAACTCTCCACAAGAGACCAAATGGCACAGAAATTAACAACTAAAGGTCACCGTACGGCCTCTAACAATGTGTAAAGCCCATACCTCAGTTTTTTCAATACCACATGACAAAGGAAAGGGGACAATTAATCTCCAAGGAAATCAGCTTTGCCAATTCTGGTACAATTTTCCAAATATTAATGACCAGTGATTCCCCTTAAACTGTCCTTATCACATTATTTCATGTAAACTATGTTAGGGTTTTTGTCAATAGGCCATTGACTGTAAGGGTGGGATTATGCAATCTCTATTGAAATCAGATGTGTCAAAGCTTATACAATGCATACAAAATATCATTGACCTATCACTAGTGATTCCCCAGAAATGAAATTGACCTCATCATAAACTACTAGTATCACATTGTTGCCATCATTGGCCCCCAAAAACAGCTCACACAAGTCTTGGTTCTTCAACTACATCGATGAGAGAGAAAACACTTGCTTTTATCAATTAAAGGGGACATCCCTGCTTCAAGCATGAAAATATTGTTCATTCATTTGTAAAATAGTTCACAAAAAATCTGAGCTACTAAACTGTCGTGACGAATTCACTTTTTTAAATTGAAGAAATTGGTGTCTGGTAAAAAGATGGATTGGATTTTGAAATAACTAGACAAAGAAGCTCTTGTTGTAACCTGTTGTCATTTATGTCATCTCGTGAAGAGTTGTCTCACTGGCAATCACACCACAATTTCTCATTTTATATACAAGTAGCTATAACTACAGGCACATGTCCAGTTTCTATTCTGTAGATGCTTTTCAACATTTGTGTTAGATTGTGGGTTTTCAAATGTTTGTTTTGGCTATCACTGAAGAAATGTATCAATTGTTCAGGTCATATCAACTCAAGTTAAATCATTAAACCACCCCTAACATACAGCCTATTTAGTTCTATTGGTTTGATTGACATTGTTTTTAAACAGGTATAATTTTTATACATGTAAAATTAATTTTTATTATTTCTCTTTGTCTCATTGGCAATCATACCCCAATTTTTCTTTTCATAAACTAGTAAATCTAGCTACATGTATGTGTCCAGTTTCTGTCCTGTTCAATTATAGCTGCTTTTTTACGTTTGTATTTGATTGTGGAATTTCATTTGTTTTGTCTTTGGTATCACTCAAGAACTGTCAATTGTTGAGATCCTAGCAATTCAGTTAAATCATTAAAACACTCCTATCGACCATTTAAAACAGCCTATTTTGTATTTTGGTTTGGTTGACATTGTTTTTCATCTGAATAATTTTTCTATGATTAAATTCTTATTCTTGTTCTGGCCCATTTGGCTATAAAGTTGAAGGTGTCAATTTTGTCAAATAATTTTTGCACGATTTCAATCTGTTGACTTGATTGTCAGATTTTTCTTCTGGAACCATTTCAAATATGTTACTTATAAAACAAAGAATTCAAAACACTTCAAAATTGACTAGTTTAAAAATAGAATAACATGTCTACCATATCTGATCTTTGTTTCTTTTCAACATTTGGATGTCATAGAGTATGATTTGAAATCATTATCAATACCAGTAATCTGCATAGAATCATACAATTTTTAGATTTTTATTCAATAAATGAAAATCATACAAATAAATCTACATCTTACAAATTTCAAACAAAGTAAATATTTTTTTCTAGATTTCTAAGTCATTCACATTGAGAAGGAATGCTTATATAAAGATTTGGAATCTAATATACAAATAATTTCAGCTATATTAAATTCACAGCCTGCAAATTAGAAAATTCTCTTGCATTATTATATTACAATCATTAATATATACTACAATAATGATAATTATTATCTTTATTTCAAGAGTATATATACTCAATATGTACAAACATATTCTTCCTCAAGTAGCTCAATAATGAGCAGGTATATATATTGGTGATTGTCATGATTGTTTTAAGAACTTATCTAGCCTAGGTTTCCAAATCTATATAAGTGAAGTACAAGTAAAAATATTTTGTTTAATCTGCAATCCAAATAAAAATAAGAAGGTGCAAAAAAAAATAATTTCCAAAATATAACCGTTTGTTTATAAGCCAGATACATACCTTGAAAGCCTGGCTTTTATGCTTATAAAAGTAGCTCTAACAAAGTAATTGATCACTAAATATATATGCCAATAAAAATAACATTCTTAAGAATTTTAAACAGTAGTTTTTTTATTTTATTTTGTGATAAATATATGTACTATGTAGACATGTATCTTGGTGCAGTCTAGCTTCTGTTTTTCATTCTAGCTAAAAAGCTTTCAGTGTCAACAAAGAAAATTGAGAATGGAAATGGGGAATGTGTCACAGAGACAACAACCTAACCAATAGCAGAAAACAGAATACTAAGTCTCACAGACATATTCTATTGAACAGTAAATATAGATATCAAACAAACAAAAATTCCTAAAATTTCCAAGACAAATAGACAAAGTAATACAATACCTATGAAAATACCAGTTACCCCTGATTAATCATATGCACAGGCTAAAAGCATGAATACATGCATGAAAAAGAAAAACCTTTGGGTCAATTACTTTCAAAAAAACATTGTAGAAATTGGAAAATTGGCCTCCAAAAATTAAAGCACTTTCTCAGAGCTGTTGTTCAATATTCTTTTTAGACAGACATCCTAAAAATTATGATCAAATTGCAATGCAAATTTTATTACAAAACATGTGTAAATTCTAAAAAGATCTATACTTTTATCTTTAATTACAATATTCATTACAGACTGAGTACAAAAAGAATTTGAATTCATATCAAAATCTAAAGTAATAATTCAGAGAAAGACACGGATAACATGGCATCTCTACAAGAAATGGTTGAAATTGCATATGAGAAAAATTTAATTTGAACATAATTCAGTGTTTAAAACAGGAATTATTACATATAATAATATGATGACAGCAAAAATCAGTTACGAAAATGAGAGATTATTTCAGACTGATTATTCAAAATCAAAAGCATTCATTTTGAAAACTGCCCTTCTAGAGTGATTTAAAACATTATCACATTTTGTCTTTTACATTAAATTGAGACATCAATTCGCCAATGTTCAAACACAGTGAATGTTAGTCATTATTTGCAACTGTACTGCCTTTAACAATGAGGAAAATCATTCTGTATATTTGGCTTTAAAAGGCCACCACATGAAAACTATAAAACAATTACCGGGGTAAATTGAAACTAACAGCCTAATTGGTAACAAAACAATTTACAAAAAAAAAAAGAAGACAAACATGAACTTACAACAGTCACTGAACTACAGGCTCCTGAATTGGGACAGGCATAGAAAGACTGGATATTTCTTTGAAGTAAAAAAAGTAGACCATGCCATTTTCTACCCTTTATTAAAAAAAGCTCTATTAAGAACTCTGTAATCCAGTAAATATAATGTAATGTACAAATACATACAACAATAACAACATATAGAAATGTGCTCTCTAATATATATAATATAAAAGAAAAATACTTAATACAACAGACAAATAAACAATACAAAATCATCATATAATATAACTAGAGGTTTTATGGGACATGTAATTTTGACACCTGGCACCTCTACATGATATATATTCAGCATGCTTTGTAGTGAAAGACACCCACCTTTTTGGGGATAATTCTTTTACAAGGGAAAGTATAAGAACACTGAATATATAATTATTCGTATTATGCAACAAAGCTTTCATTATGAATAGATCTACTATGTTTCACCAACAATTGTGTTCATAATTATAAGTCATTACAAATTTCTATTAAGTGAATAAGTGAGTTATATCCCAAAATTATGTCTTTGCAAATTGCAAACTTTGCTGAGAAATTATGATCAAAAGTTGTGTTTTATCCTCTATGTTCAATTCATCACAACTTTCTCCAATGTGAGTTGGTTGAAGGAGTCCTCCAATAAAATACTGTAAAAATAGTTCAAAAGTAATTTTTGAAAAAAAAAAAGTTTTAATGGAAGATTTCTTGGAATTACACAGAAAATGGATAACAAGCTAAAATTAAAGACAATTTTTCACATTTTCTGTATCTTGGATTTGGGCTGAGCTAGCAAGGTATAAAACAAAAATGAACACTTCTTTTTCTTCATGACATTTCATCTCCAAGAATAACATCTAATTGTTCTTCCTCTTGGTTCAAGAAGTCCTCATCATTACTTGTATTCAATTTCTTTTCTACATCTCCTGTCTCCATTTCTCCTTCATCAATATCCTTCTTTTCTTCCCCTTTTTTCTCTTTTCTTCCTTTATTACCACTTTGCAGAAGACGATTCTGGGGAAGCATTTTCATCATTCTTCTTTTTTCCCTTTGTCTACAAAAAATACAAATAACATATAACATGTTTAACTTCTTTTAATAAATTTCAAGCTCTTCAGTACTGTAAACTCAGAAATATTTGCCCTCATTTTGCCATTTTTGACTTAAATGCGATGTTAATTTTTGCGACATTGAAAAAAGTCTTGTTTAGTTTAAAAAATATAAAATTGAAAAATGCAGGTTTAAATTATTGCGTTTATGACCCTGTCAGTCCTCCAAGTTAAGTTACGTTATTTATTCACACATGTGCATGCTTATATATACATATATGTAATTGTAAATATATATTTTCTCTGTAACTATGACATGTAGTTTTGTGAGAATAGAGTTCATTCATTCATTCATTTTTTGTCATAATAAAAGCATCGCAATAATTTCTGAATCTACAGTATTCAAAATCTCAAGAGTTTCTATTGGATAATGGAATTTTTATCCATATCATCTGTATATTATCCCACATGCTGTCTAATTCTTAAACAACATGATTTAACATCTTCTGTCACAGATATTGTCAATTAAACAGAATGCCCAAAAAACTTGTCAATAACCTTTAGGAAATACGAGGAAAAAGTATGTACAGATTCTCATTTTTCCTGGCAGCTGTTTTCATATTGCAAAGGGAAAGAACAGAGCTCCAAATTAAATATCCCCTTGTTGCATATAATTTATCTGTGAAAGTGAATTACTTTTAAATATTTTAATATTTTTAACGTTTTAATTTTTTTTATAAAAATCTTTAAAGAAATGAAGGCTTGAGAGAGCTTACAAATAGATATAGGAAGATGTGGTGTGAGTGCCAATGAGACAACTCTCCATCCAAATAACAATTTAAAAATTAAACCATTATAGGTTAAAGTACGGCCTTCAACACGGAGCCTTGGCTCACACCGAACAACAAGCTATAAAGGGCCCCAAAATTACTAGTGTAAAACCATTCAAACGGGAAAACCAACGGTCTAATCTATATAAACAAAACGAGAAACGAGAAACACGTATATATTACATAAACAAACGACAACTACTGTACATCAGATTCCTGACTTAGGACAGGTGCAAACATTTGCAGCGGGATTAAACGTTTTAATGGGCCCAAACCTTCTCCCTTTTTCTGAAACAATAGCATAACATCACAACATATAAAAACATACGATAAAATATCAATTAGCAGACTTAACGCAATCAAAAAACGTATGATTACACAAAGAACGAATAAATTTGATCTGCGATATCTGAATACAAATGCACAGTTAATTAAATATTAGAGACAAACAGTCATGACCAAAAGGCTATCAAATAAATTCAAACACACTGAGAAATATTTAACCAATCAATGTTCACTTTAGAAAAAAAACCGTTTTTTTATAATCTTGAAGTTTATACAAATGTTGTAAGAATAAGTGAAAAATTGAAGATATTACAAATAATCAAAGCTGGTATACAGCCAAGATCCATATAAATAAAAAATGACAAAAAAGCATTATAAACAGTATCAACAGGTCGAATTAACAAGAAAATACGATTTGAGAGTACTCGCAGTTACTGACAGCTAGTTAAAAGCCAAAACCAATTAATAGTAAAAAATCATGCATCAGAGACTAAAATCGACTAAAACACATCACAGGGATTTAGTATTTTAACGTCATTAATAGTCAAAGAAGACATGACTTGTGCAATGCCAAAAATAAATGTATCGACAGGTAGTAGTATAGTGAAGAGCGACTTCTATAGAAATAAAAGTTAACGTGGCTGTGTCCCCTATACATCTCGCCTCAAAAGATAATGAAATTTAGTTATGTTTTAATTTGCTAATGACAAAATCAATATTAGTGCCAATGTGAACTATATTCAGAGATCTAATTACAATATTGGTACGATAACCCTTACTTATAAGTTTGTTCAAAGGTTCGATGAGTTTACAAGGATCACATAGTGATTTCCTCGCTTTAAGTACAATATTACCATAAAATTTAGGATGAGAAATACCATTTTTAATAAGCTTTCTACAGGTATAGCCAAATTTACTAATCAAATCTTTGTATCTATGAAAGAATTTAGTAAAAGTTTTAAGTAATTTATGGTATCGAAATCCCTGACACAACAATTTACCAGTGATGCATTGATTACGTTCGTTAAAATCTATGACATCAGAACACACACGGGCAAACCGAACGAGTTGCGATATATAAACACCGTATGATGGAGTCAAAGGCACATCGCCGTCTAAAAAAGGAAAATTAACAATAGGAAATGAAAAATCGTCTCTTTTGTCGTAAATTTTAGTGTGAAGTTTCCCGTTTGAAATTGAAATGTCTAAATCTAGAAAAGGACAACTGCTGCTGTTTATGTTAGATTTAGTTAAAGTAAGTTCGTTTGGGTAAATTTCTGAAGTATATTTAGAGAACTCTGGATTATTCAACGAAAAAATATCATCCAGATAACGGTAGGTATTTTTGAATGTATCAACCAAATGTAACAATGATGGGTCTTTACTGAGTTTGGTCATAAACTGAGATTCATAGCAATATAGAAATAAATCTGCTATTAAAGGGGCACAGTTGGTGCCCATAGGAATACCTACTACCTGACGTCCACTTTATCGCCGAAACGTACATAAATGTTATCAAGCAGAAAGTTTAAAGCTTCAATCATATCCTCACATTTCCAGTAAGTGTATCTAGCATACTTTCCTTTTTCGTTACAGAAAAAGGCCTTAAACGAGTTACAGCAAATAAAATTACAATGAGATTTTTCGAAAGACCATTTTATCAAATACAAAAACTTTTTCTTTATAAGCATGTAATTAATATTTCCAAAACAAATAGATAATAGGCACTGATTTTCAAACATGTCCCAGATATTGCTGATATAAATCTTTGACGTAAATTTCATAAATATCTGTCCAGAATTCTACACATGATAGCACTTATCATGCAATTCTAATTTTTCATTTCTAAGGGACATAACTCTTGAACAAATAATTTGTCCCCCTTGTTACAGAGTGAGACATGGTTGATAATAACATTAAATGTGTCATTTGTCATTTCATAAAATGAGAGGCACATCTTTTGCTTATAGGAAATAATCATAAACAATTCTATGCATTATGGAGTAAGATAAAAAAAAAAGTGCCTCCCTTTGCCCCTACATTCATTTTCTGGAACAGAACGATGAACAATAGTTACAATTTTTATTTCTTTTACTAATCAAAAGGAAAATCAGCAATCAAGTTTCACCCAACAACTCCTCTAAATCATTGTTACAATTTCAATTTTATTACTGCCTAATGAACTTTCAAAATAAGTGTTCACTAACAGAACAACCATAAAATTGCAAACCTTTTCTTTGATTCTATTTTCAATTCCTTTTGATATTTCTTTTGTTCTTCGGCAAATATTTCATCCACCATATCTTTGGAAACGTTTTTATCTTGTTTAATTAGCTGTATATAAACACCACCTGGAGTTCGTCTTCTCTTCCCATCCTACAATTTGTTTTAAAATAACAAAATAAGTTTATATAAAATTTAAACTATTTGTGTGGATGCAGATTTTCATTCATTTAGAAAAATCATTTGTTAAAACCGTGTTAAGTTATTAAAATTATATTACCTTTCAACATTGTTCAATGTTTCAGTTTGTTATAAAAAAAAAAAAAGGTTTTTGGCTCACTTCAGTTTAATTAAGAAATAATTGATGCAAGCTATACTTTATTGTAGTTTTAACATGGTTAGGCATTATATTCGTGATTTATTTTTTTCCGAGCGATAGTGAGGGCTAAGATAACACAAATATATTGCCTACCCTTGTGAAAACTACAATAAAGTATGTCTTGCATCAATTAATTCGATTCTGGTTTGGACAATTAAGGTTATTTTTATGTCCAATATGTATAAGTGTAGAACGTTTGTGTAGGCTCTTCCATGAACCTCCTTTTTTTTGTTTGTAAACAAGCAAAGGACTTGCAATGTGATTTTTCAGAGGGAGGAGTTTTTAACAGCCAGCATGATGGTTGTCGTATTTTGGTCAGATATGTCAATTTCCAATTGCAACACATTACAGTCATAATAAATGAATAAGTAACAAAATGTGCATCATTTAATAGTTTGGAAGTATTTTAAGTTTAATAATGAAATATATTGAATGGATGTTAATTTGATCGAATTCATTATTTTGCAGTAGTCAATATACGCATGTGCAAACACACTATATTGGATTTAGAGCATGGGTTTATTTACAAAGCGAAAGAAGCATGTCATATTAGAATCTACTATTCTACATAAGAACTGGAGGAAAATGCCTGTACCAAGTCAGGAATATAAGTTGTTTTTCATTCATTTGATGTGTTTGATGAGGTTATGATTTGTCATTTGATAAGCATGGACCTTCTGTTTTGAATTTCCTCATGATCAGATTTCTTTATTTTTGTGATTTAACTTTTTCCAAACGGATTTACTTTGGATCTACATGATCTATGTGTCTTTCCCTGCATGTAAGAACAGTTACATGTCCTTTTTGAGAAATGTAATTACATTTATAAATTGTCTTGAACACAAACATTTTTTTAGTATGTAGACCCAAACATTTTCAATGCAGCAGGAAAAAATGTTGATTTTTATCACACAAGATAATACATTGTAATACCTTGAATAAAACATTCATGGTGACCATGCTGTGTAAAACATGTAAATGGCTATGAACAGTATTTATGAGGAAATAACAAACATTTGGAGTTTAAATTGTTTTAACTTACAAAAGTTTTCATACCACCTTCTTCTTCTATGTCTTCTGTAGCATACATCAACTCTATTGCCTTCTCTTTTCCAATCACACCTAGGATACGCTCTGAAATGAAAAACTATTTCTTGAATCATTTAAAAAAATATATATATATAAGTATTATAGTACATGTACATGTAGTATGGTGAGACTGGTGACCTATAGTTGTTAATTTCAGTGTTGTTTGGTCTCTTGTGGAGAGTTGTCTCATTGGCAATCATACCACATGTTCATTTTTATATTGAATTGTTTTTGACTCATTCATAAAACATCATGTACATCATGTACTATTATAACTTACTAATTTTGCAAAAACAATTCTGTGTCTATTCATATCTTAACTTACACAAACCAAGTTAAAGTCATACATAGGAACAAGTTTTGATTAAAATTATTAGCATGCTAATGTTAAATTACTTGACCAATGCATCATAAAAATACTCAACTAAGCTATCTGTACTTGTTCTTCAAATTTGTTACAAATCCAGAATGTCATGAATGTAAAATCAACATTTTTTTTTTATTTCTGTGATTGTTCATTTAAAATTTGGACGGCTAATTTACTTTAAGGTTCTTAGTTTACCAGTTGCAACCTGATCATGTTGATTTACTATCAACTCGGAATCATGTACATGTAGCATACATGTATAACTGTGATTATTCTATGAATAATAAATCCCCTCATATACATTTGTACATTATATTTTATATTGATACACATCCCAGATGATACAATTATTTATTTATTGGATAGACATACATCTAGGTGGTCATAAGTAAAATCTTTCATACCTACGAGATGAGGTTTTCCTTCGTGCAAATTTTCAACAATTGTTTGAACTACAATTTCATCACTGTCGCTTGGATTACAAGTACGGTAACGTTTCTGTCTTTTATTACTATGGTTATCATGGTGTTTGTTATGCTGCTTTTTACGACGTTTATATCCACTTTTATTACTATCTTCTTCATTGTCAGAGTCAATTACTTTTTGATATGGGTCCACACTGTCTGGTTTCTTACTCGTTTCTTCATCAAAAGGTCTATCATCATCATGGGCTTGTAAATAATCATATGCTTCAACATTTCTATAACTGTTTAGAACATGATCTTTCCTCTCCACACCTATTGACCCCATGGTTTGTGTTAAAGTTTGTTCAGTCAGAACTGAGCCCCAAACATTATTCGACTGTTTGCGCTTTTCCCCTGAATTAAAGTTTATATTTCTTCCTGATACTGCTCCATTTTGAGAAACACCATTTGTAGATGCCCTTATTGGTGACTTTATAACACTTGACAATTGAACATCTTTATTGTCCGTCTTATTAGAAAAATATTTTGACTTTTTCAATTTCCACAAATCAGTGTCTTCGTCACTTGAAGCAGAGGAGTCATCGTCATGGTCACTATTACTCATCAATGTACTTCTCTGACGATATGCATTATTCGTGTTATTTCCAGAATCAGATGGGCGTGTTATAACAGTATATGTATCTAGAAGATCTGGCTCAGGTTCCTTGTCACTAGCCTCTTCTTCAGATGATGATTTCTTACTTTCTTCATTGTCCTGCAAATTGAAATGAAAATCAAAGAAATGAAAGGAATGCATGGAAAATGATAAATCACATACATGTACATCATAATCAATAGCCCATCAAGAATTACTTTAAATTTCACAACTTACATCAGTGTACTCATGGTACTGGTGAAACTTAACTAATATACATTTTCCATTTTAACAGGAAAATATTGTTATTTTGTCTTAGACAAGGTTAAATTTAAGGCATGAAAAAAATCCCAATTAGCATGATTAGGATTAGCTGCAGAACCGAAGCTCTTAGGTCCTTATGTTATTTTTTGACTATATGCAGTCCGCAAATAGTCAAAAAATAACATAAGGACCTAAGAGCTATGGTTCCGCAGCTAGATTAGGATAAAAATTTGATGTTCTAGGGACCCATTTGAAAAACACCTGGAATCTCTTTCATCCACAAATGTTTGATTGTTTGATTGTTAATAATGTTAATCTCATTTTCTATTTTCAGTCATGAAAAATTACATTAATCATTGTTAATTAAACACCATTGAGGCCAAAATAAAAAATAGGTTTGTTTGCCCAAACACTACCTACCCAGAAAAAAGCTGCCAACTCAAATTCTTTTATTGTCCTGATTTGAAGAAGTTTTTTTTTAATCAAATAGGCATGAAGGCTTACTAACATCTGATACTTCAATTTCTTTTTTTGAAGAAAAAAAAAGAAAATGCCTACCTACCTACCCATTGTCTCAACCTTTGGGTAGGGTTTGGGCAAACCAAAATATTTTAAAGTGTGGCCTGAAAGTCAAATGAAAATTTGTTTAAAGTCTTAACGAGGACTTATCACCAACATCTTACGGTACAAAGCAGTCCAGTAAATCTGCCCAAATACTTCACCATGTTCACTAGTTTTCAAAATTAAAATAAAATTGCAGACAATTTTTTTTCAATAGGGACGTACAAGGAAGGGAAGTAGCCTATGGAGTTACCTGACAGAGAATTACCGGATTTGACTGTAATATATACGTCCTTGGTCTAAATACACCTTTTTGCTATTTGTCTGCCTGTCATTACTGATCATCACATACATGGCATAATTCCCGTAAAATTTTGACATTATATAACATGTTTAAATACAAAATATCTTCATTGTTCATGTTGTTGTATGACGTCAATAGTTCAAGCCGGACAGATTCTCTAGTCCGCTAGGAATTGTGATAAGGTGTATCATGGGCTGATCAGATGCACTCTTTTATAAGTTTTATTAAAAATGACTTTTTGTTGAGCAATATTCCTTTTCAAAACAAACTTCTTACATTATTTATTGCCTATATATATGTTTATATGTGTGTGGATGGTGTGTTAATAAAATACGTAAAACTGTGAGTATATCGACTGTGACAAAACTGGTTATGTGGCCGAAACGACATGTGACCGAACTGGTTGCGAGACCGAAACGTCTAAACGACGAAAGCCAAATTAACAACGTATTATCATCGTTTCTTTTGTCTACGAGCAAGCTAAACTTAATATTTTTTGTGTGTATCATTTGAAACGATTTAATGTGTACATATTGCAACCTTATTTTTTTGGTCGTCTCCATCAGAATCCAGAATTTCACCCTCCTCAAAATCGTCCTGTTCCATGCTTCACACCTTTTACAATCTGGTACTTGCAGTAAAACAGAAGGTATAAAAATGCATTCTCAGACCGGAAACCAGATTTAGTTCTTTATTTCCTCCTTTCGAAAGAAGAAAAAAGTTTTGACATCACAGATTAGTTAGTGTTAATTATTTTTATGTTGACTTTAAAGTAACTATTATAATTATACATTATTCATGTTATCATACACGTTCACAGGCCTTTGATTTATTTTCTGGCAGATTTGAATGGGTTTAAAAATTGGCTAACAGTTGAAAGGATACAACTTGTGGTATCCAAGTTTTTGGCAGGAGTTGTGAAATTTTTGTTTTTAAATAATATGCTTGCTGATGAGGCTGCTCAAAAATCGAACACACAGGTATCAGACTGTGAGTGAGTGAGCAAGACACTTACCTGAATATGCAATGTGTGTACATGTTGTTTTTTTTTTAAATTTTCTTCTGAAATCTTATTTTCCCCCTTTCATTGCCTTTATTCATGTTCTTTCACCAAACTGAAAAATGCCAAATGGGCATATTTGATTGATACATAATGTGTTGATACAATATTAAATGTCCAGTTGCAAGTACTTCATGCATTTTCAGGACAAGACCGTGTTTACAAAGAGTACTATACATGTAGCATTTTCTTATTATAGAAAATGACATGATAGTCCAAATAATTATGACATCTTGAAAGTCTATCTCAATGAGGATTGAGGGCACACTGTAGTTACTGGTTAAAATACACCTTATCGCTATTTGTCCGCCATTACTGGACATCACACAGGGTCCCGTAAAATTTTGACGTCATGATTCAAAATATCTGACGCCACAATGGAAAAGTGATTGTTGTATGACGCCAATAGTTCAAGCGGAACCGATTCTCGGGTCAAGCGGGAATAGCGATAAGGTGTATAGAAGATACTGTCAGAAATTTGCAGTTTTATCAATAATTTAATATTTGATACATTGTATGCTACATGTATACTCTATATATTTTAGAAATATTCTTTTTTAAAACACAAAAAGTTAATTAGGGTACCCTTAAGCTTGTTTATGTTTTGCGCTGATCACCTACATGATTCTTCTTCTGACGACAGACTAAAAACAATAATATTTTTTTCAATTTAATACTGGTAATTCATGTAATTTCTTGATTTCTTCAGTTTTTTTTATTTCGACCCCTCTTTTATAAACATGATAAAAGTTGGATGAAATTCAAGGATAACATGGATAAGTTGATATAACTTGGATGAAATTCAAGGATAACATGGATAAGTTGATATAACTTGAATGAAATTCAAGAATAACAGGGATAAGTTGATATGACTTGGATGAAATTCAAGGATAACATGGATAAGTTGATATAACTTGGATGCAAGTCAAGGATATGTTTTTAAAAGTTTGGTTGAATATCAGCATGATAATTTAGGCCTTGCAGAAGATTACAAAAAGAAAGTCATATAAGCACCAAAACAGCTATATGTTTACATATTGCATAGAACTTTCAACATGTTTAACATGTTTTCAAAATTCAGCTACATTCAGGTCAGACATGTCAGACACTGTGACGTCATAAAACAGTAAAAAAAATTACATTATTGTCCAAAAATTGTCAATATTTAGTCAAAATATGTATAAGTAACTGCTTTACTATAATAGATATTTTATACACTTCAAAGTCTCTGTAAATACATTTTGAAGCCAAAATATCAATGAAGAGGTCAAATCAAAGCTATTTTTATCAATTTTTTTGCTGCTTTACTCTAAATGCCATATGAACACATCATGATGAATGTGAGAAATTAGAAACCTGAACACAATATTTAACATGTTTAAGGCCAAAATGTAAGACAAATTAAAAAGTTTTTATGCTGATGTTCACAAACTAATTTCATAATAAACATCTAAAAATGTTTTTTGGTTGATGGATAATACAAAAATAGTGGTCTTGTCATAGATGAACCTTCTCCTTTATCTACATCTATTAAATATCAGTGCAATATTTGCAGAATATATATTTCTAACATACATGTACATTTTGTACATGATGTACATGCATTTAATACTATTGTTTTTCTTTTTCTTTTCAGTTTGCCATGCCATATATATATACATGTATATATATGTATATATACCTCTTAGACAAACACATTGAATGAAACTAATATGAGCATACATATTTACATGAAACTTCTATAATGGAAATTCATGTACAACAGAGGTCATCAGAATGGTTTGAGTTGAGAAAATCTGTCCAGCTGACTGCATCAAACTTTGGCGAAGCTTTGGGTGTAGGTCGAGGTAAACCATATGATTTTCTTGTTTATTACCTCACAGAAGAAGAGGAAGAAGAGACATCTAGTTCAGCTCAGCATGGTATCAACATGGAAGTTGTCATTAGTGAAATGTACCAGATTTTAACAGGAAACCAGACAAGAGAAACTGGATTTTGGATACCAGCAAAGGGAGACTACTTAGAAGGTTTAGTTGGAGTATCTCCTGATGCTGTTGTTTTAGATAATACAAGGAAACCAGTCGGTCTATGTGAATTTAAAGCACCTGTCTTCTCATTGTATGGACAAAATGCTCCACATGGCATACCTAGACATTATATGGCTCAAATACAAGGTCAGATGGGTGTCTCGAAATTACCTTGGTGTGACTTTCTGGCTGTCTGTGTGAAAACCAAAAGTCTTATATTAAAACGGGTGCATTATTGTCAAGATTATTGGGGTAATGCTTCAAAGATGCTGAAGGAATTTTGTCTTGCAATAAAGGTACTGTTATCAGTTATAATCAAAACATTTTTTTGTTGAGCCTTCAACTTTTGTTGAAAAAGCAAGACATATCCTACATCCCGTCAGCTGTGTCCACAAATATTCTCTGTATGTTAAAGTTTTTGAAATTTAAATAACTTTCTTAAACTACCCTGGATTTCTACCAAACATGCCAAACTTGGACAAAAGCTTGTTTATGATCAGAAAATGTTATCCAGAAGTAAATTTTGTAAAAAATAATTCCTGTTTTAATATCTGTATTTTACAATGTTTACTGCAAGTTAACATTTCATGATCATCATGATCATGGTGGTTAAAGTTTTTAAAATTTTGATAACTTTCTTAAACTATCCAGGATACATGTATGTAAAATGTGTCAGAAATGTCACTGAAAGATTGACTGAACATGCACTTACAAAAAAGAAGATGTGGTATGATTGCCTTTGAGACAACCATCCAAATGAGACCAATTGCAAATGAAACAAAAATTAACAACCAGCTGTTAATTAAAAACTGTAGGTAACTGTATGGCCTTCAATAATGAGCAAAGTCCAAACTACATAGTCAGCAATTAAAGGTTCCAAAAAGACAAATGTAAAGCAATTCAAACATGTCAAACGAGAAAAATTACGGCTTAATTTTTATAAATGATGTTACACAGCAACAAACTAAAACCACTGAATAAATGAATAACATGCTTGTTTATTCATGTATTTATAAAGCATTTCAAAACAATTCTTTGTCCTTTCATATATAACAGGAAGCCAGACAGAATGCAGGCAACATAGAAAAGCTAAACAATGAGTTCATCAACCAGCTGAAGCAAAAAGGAACAAACTACTCTAAATTTCTCAGTGGAGAATCAAGTATACGCGTGGAAAACCTCCTGAAACTAAATACCAATAACAAAACCTTTGCTGGCCCATCAGATGTTTGGTTTACGTTTGATTGTTTAATGGGTAATCACATAGATTTCCCTCCTGCTACAAGAGACTTTATAGATCACAGAATTAAAGAAATTGACAGGGAGATTAGGTTCAAAGATCAACAATCTGAGACATAAGTTATTTTATATGTGAATAGAGAAATTTGATATTTTTTGTTATAGAATTGTTCTGTGGCAGCTTGACTTATATCTACTAGATCTGTTATTTTGTCAAATGTATTTGCAAATGGTGTACTTAAAAGATAATTTAAATTATTTGTAAATTATACAATAGCTATCTGATTATGTAACTGAAGAATATCTTATATTAGGATATAAGTAAAAATAGCTTACTCTTTCAAATATTATTAAATGATATTTTTTTATTACTATTTTATAAAAATATTACAGAAAATGTAATTACAAAAATGTATGTACAAAGAATTTTAAAATAAAACATACATGCTTGTTAGCTAGGTGAACCATTAAATCAATAAAACCTTTGTTTTCTACCAAGTTAAAGAATTGCAAAAGTTAATGCTAACCAATCAAGTTGTGAGACAGGTGTAAGAGAATCACTGAATAAAACAGGAAAAAGATGCAATTTAATACATGAATCAAAACTTGATTGATACCTGGCAATAATTATTATTTTACTGCTAATTCATAATCCTTTATTTTGGTTTCATATCTGCACATTTGAAAATAATTGATTCAAAAGTAAAAATTAAAACAAAAGGTAAAATGAATTTTGAAATTAAAAGTTTTGTGACTGCTACATTTGAGTAAACAAACCATTAATTGTCACATAAATTCTAAACAGGATGTTAATTGAGGAGTTGTCATTTCAGAAAAGTACAAATTGTTTACATTTGTTGTTTTGTTCAAAATCTAAAGCAAATTAAATCAAAGCGATCACCTTTTGAATTAAGAGTTATAAGTTAAAAAAAATGTATTCCAAGGGCCATAAAAGTACCGTAGAGGTTTAGCAAGCTTAAAAACCAGAATTCTGTACCAAGTCAGGAATATGACAGTTGTTATCCTTTCATTTGATGTGTTTGCAGCTTTTGATTTTGCCATTTGATTAATGACTTCTGTTTTGAATTTGTGTAAATTGCAATAAAAGCTGAATCAACCAATCAGAATAAAAAGTTGGCAAGTGTAGATTTATTTATAAAATATATCTGGGTTTTTGAAGGTTCCTAGTAATTATGCAATCAAATATATATGCTGTTGTGATCACATGAAAATCAAAAATACCATTCATCTACTGTAAATTTTGTTAATGAAAACTGCTTTGATGCTGCATAATGAAATACCAATTGCATTTTTAAGATGTTATCAGGGTCATTAATTGTAATCCTACATTTATTCTTATTGTAAAATTTTACAAATGTCATGAATGTAATAAGAAAAACATTACAATTGGTAAATTGTATACGCTTCAAAATTGTGATTTATTTTAATATCTCCATCTTTTTTTCCTGATTAAGTAAGGCCACACCAATTTAATTTCTTGTTCTACGGATTTTTGGACTCCAAAAATTGGGGCGAGCGAGCGATTTGAAAATTTTAATAAAAAAATAATTAATTTGCAAATTTTTGAGGCGAAGCTTAAAAAGTAAAGGCGAGCGATTATAATTTTTTTTTGTAAACCTAAAAAAGTAGGTTTTGACCATATTAAAACTTGATTTATCACTTGTACCTTGACATTTCTTAAATTTATGAAGTATTTTTTCCCGGCTCAACAAGAAATAATTGAATAATTAAATCTGGTCTATGTATGTGTGACTGACAATGAGACAATTCTCCATCCAAGTCATAATCAGGTTCAGAACAACCCCTTAATGTTATGAATATCCCATTTATGAGGGGTCAAAATATTAAAGTTATATTATATTTTTTTTTGTAAAAACACTTTAAGTACAAAAGGGCTTATATTTTCCCAAAGATCTATAATATTTGGTATAAAATGGTCAAAACATGTCCAAGAATTTGTAATATTCCTGGACTTTAACCATGTTAACACATTTACTTTAACAGTTTAATATTATTCAAAATAAGTGAACCCATCCCTCTTTTAGAAAAGTTGTTTAAAATATAATGTATTTCTCCTCTTTTTGAGTAAAAAATTCCAAGTTGCCAAATGTTTTGTATAGTAGCACTGTACAAATCCTTAGTATTTCTATTTTCTTTTCTACAACAGACTGAACAGTAAACATGGTAAAATGACCCCTTCAAGGCCCTTGTCTGAGGGAGGGTTGGTCCCAACCTGATAATAACAAACATAGGTCAAAGTCCGGCCTTTTACACAGTGCTTTGATCAAGACTAACCAGCAAGCTATAAGGGACCACACCTTAGTATTGTACACAATTCGAACAGGAAAACCAACGATCTAAATTATATTTTCAAACGGGAAAATACCAATGAACCACATCAACAAACGATAACTGCTGATCGACAGGTCTCTGAATCAACCAGGACAGGTGCACAAACCCGCAGCGGGTATGACCGTCACCATACATTATAATTGCAGTTGTCAAGGCAAATCCTTCGGAAGTTCTTAGTACTTTATTTTAACAACATAACCAACGAACATTTTTTTTTTATAGGGAATATATTAAGTTAGGGGAAAGAAACCAACGTTTTGTTCTGTACTGGTATTTCTATTTATATCGGAGCTTGGAATATCATGCTGAAACAAATATTCTCGCAGATATTTACAGTGTTGTGGGGTGCTGGTACGTTTAAAATCGTTATATAAAGGCTAGACTGTGATTTAAAAAAACAAATGTTGAGATCTTTATATAATATTTACAAAAAAACGGTGCGGGAAATGGACATGATTTCATTTCCGGATGCGGGAAGCGGGAATATAATAAAAATAAAAAAAATCTGTTTTGGAAAAAATAGGTGCGGGCGGGTCCGTCGAACAAGGAATCAAATTGGTGTGGCCTAATGAATGATGTATAATTTATCATGACTCACAGTCTGTGTTCGAATTTGGACTGTGAGTCACTGAGTCTACAATGCCCTTCATAACTTGCCTCATGCAAAAAGGAAACTGAAACACAATGTTAAAATCAAAAATCACAGACAGAGTTCTAATTTGGGCAGCGATGCATTTACTGTTCAAAGAGTTATGCCCCTTGACAGTTGTGAATCTTTTCGTTTCATGTTTTTTAAAACTTAAGTTTGCTGCATGTAAATTTTATGAAACTCTTAAACAATGCTAATAGCCACAACATGCAGACGGAGGAGTTTGAATAATAGTAATGGAGTCTGTTATTGTAAAAGAGGAAGGTCACTAAATAATTTGGAAAATTGCAAGGCTTAAATTCGAAATGCTTGAGCTGGGGCTTTTGTGTAATTGACAACATTCTTCTTATGAACAAAAGAAAGCTCTATTATAAGATTTTGAGAAATTGAAATTAAAGGTGGTACCTAACACTACAGGGAGATAACTCTGTAAAATCAACAAAACGTTTTGATGATGTTGTGTTCTCAAGGGAATATTAAGCTTCTCACTGATCAAAATAAGTGTTTGTCAACCTGCTATATAACCAGTGTAATTTTTCTGATTAAACAGTTGGTTCAAATTTTTTGAAATTTTTAAATTTTTGTCAAAGGGTCAAAGTAAATACTTTGTCAAAATTTTAAGAAAATTAAACGAGCCAAATTAATTTAAGTTAAGGTGTTAGGTACCACCTT
The DNA here is from genome assembly GCF_036588685.1 of Mytilus trossulus. Classification (NCBI taxonomy): domain Eukaryota; kingdom Metazoa; phylum Mollusca; class Bivalvia; order Mytilida; family Mytilidae; genus Mytilus; species Mytilus trossulus. The sequence continues at coordinate 43,312,857 of NC_086376.1, forward strand.
AAGGTGAAAAATGATATATTTGCTGCTATTTAGATTCATATTCATCTTTATATTTGTTATTGTTGGCTTTAATTGTACATGGTATCCAATGCTACAGACTCTTTCAATTAGTTCTTCCAATGTATGTCTTTATGTGATTTATAGTTAATTCAAATCAAATAAAAAGAATACAAGATTACTATAATTAATAATAGTTCATAAAACTTGAAAAAGCTCTGATAAAATCAGAATATTTTCAAGACAATTCATACATATTTCCTGGACAGATTTGAATTTATTATGCATTATTACATGTACATGTAAAATATGTGTTTTTGAGCTTCACCTGTTCTGCACATGTCTTCTTTAATTAGACTGTGATAAATAACATTGGTTCATTATTTAATTCCCTCTATATATATATTTTTGAATGAATTAATTTGTAAAATTAGACTAAGAACATGTGGATAAAAAGGAAAAGATTTATTAACCATGTCCCACTTAATAATCTTATTTTAAGAACTTATGTATTAATAGTAAAATGATATCTACAGTACAACCAGCATTTTTGTTAAAAAATGTTACCTTATGAAATGCTTTTTGTGAAAAGAAAATGATAGTGCATTTACAAAAAAATAATTTTGTTAATTGTGGAACAACTTACTTGTTACATATTGTTTATTTATAATATTTTGTATCTTTGATGACATTAAAACCAGTTTGCCATGTGACTAATACCAATGTGGAGTATCTATTTTGAAGAATTAAATTCAATTAAAAACACATGTAGTTTTTTTGCGAGCCTGCCACTTTTGTTGCAGAAAGCTTGACATAGGGATAGTGATCCTGCGGTGGCTACATTGGCGGCTTAGCTTACTTCTTAAAAGCTTTATATTTTAGAAGTTGGAAGACCTGTATGCTTCATACTTTGTAAATAGAAGCATTATGTTATGAATTTTCTGTCTGTCACAAGACTATTGTCCTTGACCTCATTTTCGTGGTTCAGTGACTACTTGAAAAAAAGTTAAGATTTTTTGTAATGTTAATTTCTCTCTTTTTATGAGTAATAGGATACTATATTTGGTATGTGCCTACCTTGCAAGATCCTTACATACAGTTTTCACATAACCTTAACCTCATTTTATTGCTCAGTGAACAAAGGTTAAATTTTCGGGATTAAGTCCATATCTCAGATACTATAAGACACAGGTCTACTATATTTGATGTATGGAATGATTGTAAGGTGTACATTTCCAACTGGCGGGTGTCATCTGACCTTGACCTCAATTTCATGGTTCAGTGGTTATAGTTAAGTTCTTGTGTTTTGGTCTGAATTTCTCATACTGTATGCATTAGGTCTACTATTATTTGGTGTATGGAAAGGTGGTAAGGTGTTCATGTCCTAATGGCAGGTGTCATCTGACTTTCAGGTGAGTAGCTGCCGTAAGCCACTTTAGGCACGTGCCTACACATAATTTTTTTCACAAATATTTTGTTTAATTAAAAAAATAATAAACAACGTTATCTGTAGATGAAAGCAGGTGAAGTTGTCAACACTCTTTAATTATCGAATGTCATGTGTACACTAGTCTCTCGTCACTAGTGAATGGAATATTGGATAGAATTGAATGTTTTTACTATTTTACCTTATATAGAAACTATAAACTAAAACTTTGGTTCAGATCATTTCACTTCTATCAACAAAAACTTGAATGAACCTCAACTTAGACACATGAGTTTTATATGACCGCAAAAATTTTAATTTTTGGTGGTATATTGGTGTCACTTTGGCGTTATAGTCGAATACATTTGGTTTTCGCACTATAACTTTAGTTTAAGTAAATAGAAATTTATGAAATTTAAACACAAGGTTTATGACCATAAAAGGAAGGTTGGGATTGAGTTTGGGAGTTTTGGTTCTGACTGTTTAGGAATGAGGGGCCAAAAAGGGCCCAAATAAGCATTTTCTTGGTGTTCGCACTATAACTTTAGTTTAAGTAAATAGAAATCTATGAAATTTTGACACAGGGTTTATGACCACAGAAGGCAGGTTGGGATTGAGTTTGGGAGTTTTGGTTCTGACTGTTTAGGAATGAGGGGCCAAAAAAGCATTATTCTTTGCACAATAACTTTAGTATAAGTGAATAGAAATCAATGAAATTTAAACACAAGGTTCACGAACACAAAAGGAAGGTTGCAATTTATTTTCGGAGTTATGATCCCAACAGTTTAGGAATTATGGCCAAAAAAGGGCCCAAATAAGCATTTTTTTTGTTTTTTGCACTATAACTTTAGTTAAAGTAAAGAGAAATCTATGAAATTCAAACACAAGGTTTATGACCATAAAAGGAAGGTTGAGATTGATTTTGGTAGTTTTGGTCCCAACAGTTTGGGAATTAGGGGCCCAAAGGGTCCAAAACTAAACTTTGTTTGATTTCATCAAATTATTTAAAATTAAATAATTGGGTTTTTTGATATACCAAATCTAACTGTATGTAGATGCTTAATTTTTTGGTCCCGTTTTCAAATTGGTCTACATTAAGGTCCAAAGGATCCAAAATTAAACTTAGTTTGATTTTAGCAAAAATTGAATTCTTGGGCTTCTTTGATATGCTGAATCTAAACATGTACTTAGAGTTTTGATTATAGACCCAGTTTTCAAGTTGGTCCAAATCAGGATTCAAAATTATATTATTTTAAGAAGGTTGATGTACTGTTGTTTAATTCTTTTAATTTAATTCAGATGAAAATATATTTTTTTGCCAAATTCAAGTGTACGCCCGGGCGTTTTGACGTAAACGTAGCTACGCAGTGGCGGATCCAGGAATTTTCATAAGTGGGGGCCCACTGACTGACCTAAGAGGGGGGCCGCTCCAGTCACTCACGCTTCAATGATTCCCTATATAAGCAACCAAATTTTTTACCCAAAAAGGGGGGGGGGGCGGGCCGCCTGGCCTCCCCCCTTAATCCGCCTCTGCTACGCGCATGATTTGTTGTTTCTATCTGAATCAATACTATAGTTTCTATTTGAAGTGACTTGTAGGTTCATTTGGGCCTGGTGTAATTAAATTGAAATATTTCAATATTGTACATAATTTGTTATACACAATGTCACTATCATAAACATATTTGCATTGTATTGTATTATATCGTGTGATATTAGGTACTGTGAGTGATTATTTGTGATCCAAGTATGCAAAAGAAGATGTGGAATGCTTGCCGAATGAGACAACTCTCTATAAGAAACCAAATGACACAGAAATTAACATCCATAGGTCACCGTACGGCCTTCAACAATGAACAAAGCCCATATCACATAGTCAGTCATAACTTGAAAGACCCCGAAATGACAACTTTAGTGCAGTTCAAACGAGAAAAGATTATGAACCATTACAGACGATAACAATGCTATACGACTGAAGAGCAAATATTCATTACCAAGAAGGCTCAATGTTATTAAAACATGTTAAGTTGGGTGTTCTTAGTGACTATGCGACCAAATGGCAAGTAACCATAAAGTACGGTAGTGTTTAGTTATAAATATAGTCTCTCTTACGACCTCTCACATGCTTCAAAATAAAACCTGATGACATGTATTTTTTTTGTTTGTTCACTTCGTTTGTCCTCATAAAGAATATACATTTTTTGGTATGTATCCTGACTATCGTGGCTATGTTAATTTGTTGCGATCTGGACGATTTTTTTAGTAGATAAAGGAAGGTGTGCCCATTGGCAGTGCTCAAAAACAATTTTAATGTAATCAGTGCTTTTCTCATTGTTCGTACGGTGATCTATAGTTGTTAATGTCTGTGTCATGTTGGTCCTTTGTGGATAGTTGTCTCATTGGCAATCATACCTCATCTTCTTTTTTACATCTGAAAAAGGATTGCTTTTAATATTGGGGCTATAAGGATATAAACACCGACAACTAAACATCGCTACACACATGTTGACACAAACCATCATTGATTACATACAGAAACCATTTCAAAAAATAAAAAAAAAATGTTAAAGTATGCAAGAAAAAATATAAAGTTTATTTGTCGAAATAAAATAAATACAATATTCATAAATAAGTTTCCACATTAAAAACATTTATACGGATACATCTGGTAAGCCGGCAGGTTGGATTGATCTTGGTTCCCTGGCAGGTCTTTTTCTCTTTTCTCTTTTAGTCTGAGCTCCTTGGTGACCTCCCTCTGCTCTATTTCCTCTCCTTAATTTTTGTTCCGTTTTTCTAATTTTTTCTTTTAGACGCTTGTCTCTTCTTGCTTTTGCTTCCTGCCTTCTTCTTTCCGATGCTTTTGCCATCTTTCCTAAATACGACAAAAGAAGAATACATATTTAACTTCCTTATATTGCTTATGCATATATTTATTATGTTCCTGATTTTTTTATAGAATAACCGGGGAAATACATTTATGACATAATCCGATCTGATTTTGAATATGTTTGGCTTCCATAACTCCGCCGCAAGAAAACAAAGTAATATAAATACGTTTATAAACATGGTATCAATCTTTCATTCAAGTCACTTTATTAAGATGTACAGTAAATTTGATTATGCGAATCTTTTAGAATTACCTTTATCAGCCAAGACATCCATTCGTCGAATCTCGACCATAAGCTCCTTATCTTCATTATCATATATATCTAAAAGAGAAAACAAAATGTTGACGTTCAAAATTTTCATAAGTTCAAAAATTATATATTCCTTGTCCCCCCCCCCCCCCCCCCCCTCTTAAAGCCCTGAATAATAAATCAGATACATTTAAACATAGAAAATACAGAAGATTTTGTATTTTAATCTACAAACTATATTTCTTAATCAGTATACATGCATCAGTTCGATAATACACCAGATGGTGGTATGAACTGTATATCCCAAATTCAACTTCCAGTTTTTTCCCAACTTCACTAACTTGCAATGATCTTGCCTTTCCAAATTTTAACTTTTTTTAATCTGAATATATACCTTTTGACGTACTAGCCCTGGATTTATCAGTTAGTCTTCCTCTTGATGATTCATTGGAAATAGAGATAGACGGAAGTCTCCTGGGCTTTGTCATCTCACTTTCTGTTAATGTCTCAACAACAAATCTCATACCCCCGGATCTTTCTGAGATTATCCCAACACTCTGTAACTCCTGCAATATTTCTGCTGATGGTCGCGTTTCATTGTTGTTGGTTATCTCTAGAGAACTAGAAACAACACCTATTTTGTTGTTCCGTATTCCTTTACAACAATTAAGTTTAGCAAATGATGCTCCCATTTTTCCTTTTGGTTTTGTTTTAAGCGGGTTTCGAACTGAGGTTTCCAAGTCGTAACTGTGACGTTTAAAATCATTGTTTGTGATTTAACGTCATGTGTCAGTTTGTTGCAATGCAATACAGTGCATACTAGCTTGATAGCATATTTTAACCTGCATGTTATCAAATTAATTATTAAAGATAGGTCGTAGCTTGTGTATCTAAAAACAATATGACAATTTTCGTCTCTGAGAAACCAGCAATATAAATTATACTCACTTTCAAGGTCCATTCATACATTTTTTATTCAAATTTATCAGTCCAAAGAATGATGTTTTACAAGGATCATCAGTCATTTGCCATTTATTTGAAAACCGAATTACTAATGTATGAGGGTAATTAACGAAAAATATTTAACTAAAATCATTGATACAAGGCAATATAATTATGATCGTCATATAACCGATAAAAATGAAAACAACGTTAAAAGTTATGATCGAAGCGCTTTTCCACGGGTGTCATTCGGTTTATCGAGAGAAATGAGCGTGAATTTAAAGAATATATAACGGCGGTCAAGTATTGAGCGACGATCGTGAAAGTTCTGGTAACGGATCGTGAAAGACATTTAGTCGAGAAGACATATGAAAGTTCAATACATATTCTAATTTAATTAATTACACAGGCAATTTGTGCAATAGCAAGAAATTTACAATTGCACAGTATTCAGCAATAGCAAGAAATCTTCAATTGTACAGTATTGTGCAATAGCAAGAAATTTTCAGTTGCACAGTATTGTTCAATTGTACAGTATTGTGCAATAGCAAGTATTTTCAATTGCACAGTATTGCACAATAGCAAGAAATATCTAATTGCACAATATTGTGCAATAGCAAGAAATTTTCAATTGTAGTTATCTTTCTTTTTCCAGAATAGTAGTTGAATAAACAATGTATTTTCACTTTTATTGCCAACTGATAAATTAAAACAATCTTGTTCATTCAGTGATTAGCTGCGGAACCGTAGCTCATAGGCCCGTATGTTATTTTTTGACTATTTGCGGACCATAGATCCGCAAATAGTAAAAAAATAACATAAGGACCTATGAGCTACGGTTCCGCAGCTATTCAGTGATAACAAGCATTTTTTTTTTACATTTTAATATTTTATTTATGATGTATTTAAATGAGCAGTTATTGTTGCAAACTCCATTAGAAATTTGAATTGAGATCAGTTTTGGAATAAGGGAAAGGGGGATGTGAAAAAAATTGGGGGGGGAGGGGGGGTGAATTTTTCTCATTTCAGATTTTATAAATAAAAAGAAAATTTCTTCAAACATTTTTTTGAGAGGATTAATATTCAACAGCATAGGGAATTGCTCAAAGGCAAAACATTTTTTTTAAGTTCATTAGACCACATACATTCTGTGTCAGAAACCTATGCTGTGTCAACTATTTAATCACAATCCAAATTTAGAGCTGAATCCAGCTTGAATGTTGAGTCCATACTTGCCCCAACCGTTCAGGTTTCAACCTCTGCGGTCGTATAAAGCTGCGCCTTGCGGAGCATCTAGTTTGATTAGTTGTTGTTAGTTTTCAACTAGCTTTCCACTTTGTCTTCGACCGACTTGCCGATGTTGGTCGTCTGTTTGGCTGTGCAGGATGTATAAATACGCAGTTACGTCTGGTCAGAATGGGGACATTTAATATGATGCCTAGTTGAAGAGAAAATGCAACTCTTTGAGGAGTTCGTAGTTTGTCTACTGAAAGGCAAAATTTCTGCTCCTATCAAATAATCCCTCATTTTCCAACGCATGGTATTTTTAAATTTCCAGACCTGGCTTCGTCCTGGACGACACCGTGACTATTACAGGACCTAGCTCCAAGTTGTATTTAATTTATTGTCCAAAAAAATTCAACGGTCTTGAACTTGCATACATATTGTAAGTTGATACTAGATGTAAAAAAAACCAAACCAATCAACTAGCTTCCAGTAATTTTGAGTACTCTCAAATCTGCGTGTAATGGCCACAATTATTCAAAATTCCTAAGCAGGTATATATTTTTCAGTAATACGAATTTCTTGCAATTTGTTAGGCATCGACTATGTCTGTATGTGTTTGTGTGGCTATGGATAGATATGATAATATCAAACAGGGTGTACTGCTTAATTTAAGAGATACGCTGATCTACGCTGGGCAATGTATATTGTTTTTTTTTTTATATTACGAATTGCACTGCGTTATCCAAAATTTTTCACCTGTCAGATTTTATGGTACATAATTCATAATTCTTCGAACTTTTCATCATGTATATTATAATTATCATGATTAAATAACCAGTAAATTTAATATTTTTGTACATAAAATTTTGCAGCTAAAAACGCGGAAAACAGTTTTCCGTCGGGGAGCTTCGCCCCCTGAACTCCCTACCAGTGCTCTGCCCTGAGCCTGATGGGGGCCTTAAGCGGTCCCAATACCCTCTGCCGATTGGTGCCTTCAGTTGACTGAATACCTAGCTACGCCCCTTGCTTGGGCCTTATTTTTATAGTTCAGTGATTAAAGTTAAGATTTTGAGTTTGAGTTTGTTTTCTTATACTATATATGCAGTAGGTTTACTATATTTGGTGTTTTGGGTAATAACTGGATAGATGCCTCTGCTGATTGACTGATTGTTCCCGATACTATAACCTACCCACAAATCTCGTATACTGAGACACTGCTTGGCATGTTAACTAATTGTTTAAATTTACTGTAAATTAAAGTTGTAAAATGTTCGAAATCCTTTAAAAAGTATCTCACTCAAACCACAAATGCCTAGTTCTGAGGCATCAGTTTACATTTTGGGTGATTAGATCTTTAACGTGTTTTTATATCAGGCTTTGAATTTCCAAATATTTGGAAACAAAATGCTAACGCCTTGACAAAAAACGAAAAACGGCTAAATAACATACAATAATACACAAAACACAACACAGAAAACTAAAGACTGAGCAACACGAACCCCGCAAAAATCTTGCTTCACACTTGATACTTGTTGTTTTCCTTATGTAAGGACAAATCTTGCCATTACGGTTAATTCGGTAGGTCAAATTCATTTGAAAGAGGACGGAATCGTGATAACTAGTCTACTAGTCAATTTGGAACATTCGTGTCGTCAACTGTGAAACATCTGAAAACTGCCAACCAACTCGTGTTGGTGTCTTTAAAACGTTTGAAAGACTCGACTTAATTCAGCATCACCACTAAGAATCAATGAATAGATAGCTGTCTTTAGCTTATAAGGCCAACATATATAAAATAGAATTTATTTAGATTTTATACCTGTATTACTACCATGTTTTGTCATCTTACTTTCCAATGTTTTAATATATACATTAGTGGCTTATTTGGCCTTTTTAACTTTTTTTTTTGGATTAGAGCGTCACTGATGAGTCTTTTGTAGACGAAACGCGCGTCTGGCGTATATACTAAATTTAGTCCTGGTATTTATGATGAGTTTATTTCTAAGACCCTGGGTATAAGAGCTTTACAGATGGATTTTACTCTCAATAATGTAAGCTGTCATTAACTGTGAGTACTTTCATATCTGTACTGTGTGTTTTTGTTTTGTTTTGTTTTTGTTTTTAGTGGTGTATAAATACCCTGCCACGTCCGCCCTGTGTTATTTTTTTATGCTGTGTTTCGATATGATGAATTTAGTCATTTTCAACTGATTTTTAAACTTTGTTTTTTTGTTGTGCTGTAACACCACACTCCCAGGTTAAGGGAAAGGTTGAGCACTCACATATATAATATGTTTAACCACGCCACATGCTTTATGTGCATCCAGTTCAGTGGTTGTCATTGTTTCGTGTCTACCAAATTTGTTTTTTCATAAATTGTTTTGCAATGAAATAGGCCATTAGTTTTTGAAATGACATTGATTCATATTATTCATTTTGGAGCTGTTCATAGCTGACGGTATGGGATGTTTTCATTGTAGAATGCAGTACTGTTGTCTAAAATTACTCACCTCCACTTCTTATTTGCACATTGACTTCCATTTCGTATCTTTCGTCCTTTTTTGATAGAAAGTTGTCTCATTGGCATGCATACCATCTGATTTTTATATAATTATATAAATTCTATGATACTGTTTGTAAACGATACAATTTAAATATTTTGATACTAAGAGTTAGATATGTATACATCCTAAATCCGAATAGACACGGATTCTTTGCTTGCATTTGTTTTACATCAGCAAAACTAAACCCAAACAAGCATTTAAAAGAGGGGCGAAAGATACCAAAGGGACAGTCAAACTCATAAATCTAAAACAAACTGACAACACCATGGCTAAAAATGAAAAAGACAAACAGACAAACACTAGTACAAATGACACAACATAGAAAACTAACGAATAATCAACACGAACCCCACCAAAAACTAGGCCCTAAGGGGTGGTCTAAGGTGCTCCGGGAGGGTAAGCAGATCCACATGTGGCACCCGTCGTGTTGCTTATGTAATAACAAATCCGGTAACTAGTCTAATTCGGTAGGTCACATTCCTGAAAGGGATTAACTTAGTTCTAGATATTCGATCCCTAGATTTAGACACAACAATACGTAGTGTGTATAAAGAAATGTATGATAGATACGGTTACATGAATAATTTGCATCACTTGGGTAATCATATTTATTTACATTTTATTCATATAAACATTTATAACATATTTTATTGAGACATATGGTTTACATTTTGGTTCTGATCTATTAAAAGTGTGATTGCTTTTACATGGTGATAATGTTATCATTAAAATTACACAAATCAACCCGCATCCAAAAGCTTTATAAAACAGTACACAAAAGACAGAGACAAGTTCTTTTCTGTTACTGGTTACACAGCGGAGGCAATATCGGTGCATTCAAAATAGCATTTTGTTGTAAAATAACAATATGACTAGTGCAACTACATGTTACTACGCCCTATTTTTTGTATCATGTATTTCATATTATATATAGTTTTACACGTTGTATACTAGAATGTAATCCTTGTAATATGTTGTGATTTGTAAACGTTTCTTTTTAAAATCTGCATATTCCCAACTTCAATTATTTATACAAACTAAGCATTTATTTGATAAGCAGTACCTTTGTTTTTAAAAATAGTTGATTTAAAAAGCATTTCCTAATACATAATCTATTTCTGAATTTGTCCTAATTTAAAAGCGAAAATAATGTCATATAATGTCAGTACAGTGTTATCATTATGATAAAATGCTACGTATTCAGTGTTATTGAACATCTTATATCTTGTATGAGAAATAGTTGCACATCTACATACAATTGAACACTCAAATGTGACCAACGAAGAACATAAAACAAACACGAACACTGTCTTTAGAATCATCATTCACCTACAACAGTTTGCAATCTGATGTGATACGATTCTGGAAAATCCACATTTCCAAATTTTAAATACGAAAATACCATCATTTGCTATGTCTCTTTCTTTTGCAAAAATCTAAACACTGGTATATTCCAAAACTAATTTTTTATTTGATCTTTTTAACATTGATTGTTTGTATTCCAACTCTACTTGTCAGTTCAATGTTAAATGGTATCTATTTTAATAGCAGTATGCATGTTTTCCTCTGTGCTATTCTTTTTAAAACTTCTTTTAAACATTTTCTCACGCATAATATCATCTTTTTGTGAAAATCGGTTATCGTCAAATCTATTAAAACGTCTTTTGTCACTATTTCGGAAGGCCAATGTACCTTGCTTCCATTTTCTATGAATATTTTCAAGTCGATCTTCAAATATTTGCTGGAGTAAAGGAATATTTGGGTCGCTAGGACCACTATGTCTTTTTCTGTTTTTTGGTTCCGATTTTATTGTTCCGTCCGGTGTTGGAGGTAAGGATGGCAGTTCGTCATACGGTTCATCAGGCATATTATATGTGGTTGTTGTAGTGTCATCGTCGTCATAGTCAGGTGGTAGGTCATCATAATCCGGAGCTGGTTCCATTCTTTGTAATCGCTGAGCTTCGTTGACTACAAATCGAACAAAGTCCTCTTCTGTTTGGACTGTCTTTAACCAATCGATTCTTGTGCTTGACATCAAATGTAAGAATGTTCCCCATCGGTGCATAAACATACTGAAGAATTGCAAAGTAATAGCAATGGCAAATATCGAAAGAAATATCAAAGATAACGGTTCGTACTTTTCTATGATATAAAAATTCTTAAGCTCATCCTCCATAGATTGTAACTGTAGTGTGATGACTGTCCATAGGAAGTTTATCATACAGTAGATAAAAACTACATTATTTTTTAGTGTAATTAGATCTTGTTTTATCTTTTCCTTGTGTTGCTTATCTTCATTGATGGGATGTAAATATTTTCTAATCATGAATTTCCAAAAATCAGTTTCGTTCCTTGAAAGATGCTTGACGGTACCATTGCCCAAACGATCCATTTGTAACCAGTATGGGTTATCTGGATCTGGTTCCCATCCAGGAGGAACAACATCTTCGACATTCATATTCATTGATGTATCCTTTGATTGGACAGAATTGCGACTATTTCTTGAAACAGTTCTTGCCAGACAATTGTTTTCATCAGTCTGACATGAAGCGGAAACCTTTTCTGTAGTGGCTCTTGACCCTATGAAATTCTTTATAAGATCCCTTACATCACTGATTAAATTAGTGATTCCAAGGCGATTAAGAAAGCTTTTACTCTCTTTCTTTTTCTTTTTATCCTCATTTACACGTTCTTGCTCTTCTTCTTCTTCTTTTGTAAGTTTCTTTGGTGTTTCTCTTGTTCCCCATGAAACGTTATTGAGGTTACAAAGGTAGAAAATAGTCAAGAGAATAAACGTCGACGGTACGACCATAAAATATAAAGCGCCATATACAAGACAGAAGAACTCCTGAGGATGAAGAATTCCCGCTATCAAAAATATTGCTGTTAGACCAGTTAAGAAGACTACATTTGGGCTTCCGAAATTTTCCGTAACAATACTTATGACTGTTCCAACTGTCGCTATCATCATGATAACTGCATACAGAGCTGTAATGACTGCTGCTGCCAATATCTGAATGTCACTTTTCATTGTCAGACAAATTGCTAGATATATAACAACCGGCAATAAAGATAGTAGATATGACTCAAATATGCTCAACTTAAACACAGAATGATATGACCCTGTTATCATCAAAATAACGGTAGATGGCGCTATGATAGTAGACGCCATTAGAACAAATTGATAAAGCATATAAGGTCGACTGATGTTATCGTTGATTCGAACAGTATCACGCCATGAAGCTAACAAATCCATCATGTTGGCCAAGGTTGAAGGAGACCATCGACGTCTTTGGTTAAAGAACTCGTTGAATGTTTCCGGAGCAAATGTAAGAGCGTCAGAACCAGCACAGTAATCAATTCGGTGTCCTTGTTGAAGCATAAGTGTACATAGCCATCTGTCCTCCCCTAAAAAAATCAAGGCTTAAGATTAAAAATACATCATACGACAAAAAGGCACAGATAGTATTCACTTAGATCGATTTTAATTTAAAACTAAAATTAAAAATAAATTATGAATTTTATTTGACATAATACTGGACATTAATTCCTACATTGGAGTATAATATTGTATATATATATTTTTTTCATCTTATATGTATTTGATGAAGAGCATTGGTGGCCGCGTGTTCTAAGCAGTGCTTCTAGTGTGACCACTCGCCCGTCAACATTGAGGTTGTAAGCTCGAACACACTCGATTCCTATTTTAATTGACAAGAAATGCCTGCTTTCCTGCCGAGTCATCTTTCCGGTTACCCAGGGTTTGATGACTAATAAAAATTATCCGACAAGATAAAACCAATCAATTTTACTTGCTTTTAAATATATTGCTAGGCCTCCCTGTCGTTGTTCAATTTCATTTCAAATTTTTAGATATATCTATATAAAACGACGAATTTACATAGATCCCATCATTTTACATCTAAAAGATGTACTAGTATGAAACATCGTTTTTAGATGGATTTTGTTTCTTTATGACATACCTTGTTCAAACTGGATGTAATGCCTGGCTTCCGTTGGTGGTGTGGTATACATTTTCAACACGTTGTCATCCATTATTGCAGATCCTCTGAATAAACTGAAGCATCCAGGACAACAAAGCACACAACCAAAGACATGTTCTGCAGCTTTCTGAAGCCAATGGCCAACTGCATACTCAAACTCCTGGTACCACACCATCGGACCTAGACGGCAGAAAAACACATTTATTTTGGATATCTATAACCGTTTAGCATTAAACTTTAAATGAATTGGACAAACCCTCCAATTGCTATGCGTATCTTAGATTGAAAAAAGTTCACAAAGAAGCACACACAAAGTATGTTTATAAATTGTCATCTAGAATTCAAAATAAATGAATTGGCCTTTATAGTTTAAAAAAACAGGAAAACACATGTTGCTTTTTCTTGACTTGGTTTTGTTCATACCTGATCCGATGGGATGAATTCTACCACAAACAGCTCCAACTTTTCTGTTTTTCTTCATCCTGTCTATCAACAGTTTAACAGCATCCGGTTTAAAATCAACATCTCCATCAAGTGTCAAAAGGAAAGTGTTTTCAGCCTGAAGAAAAAAAAATAGAAATTCACTGTAACTGCTTTGGTTTGGAAACACAACACGTTTTCAAAGTTCTATCATTGCTTACTTCGTGTAGCTTTGGCGGAGCGTTACTGAAAGGAATATATCGTCCTCGAATTTTCATATGTAAGATCAACAAACTAATGGCTGTTAATATCCATCAGAGTCACACAATGTACTAGTATAATGTGAATTAACCATTCTAGACATAGACCAATACATTCTGGATCTTTTCGATTTTATTTGTCAATAATTGCAAATGATTTGTTTTCAATTCAGAATTATTTTCAAATTGTTTATGAGATTTTATACGTTCTGTACTATGCTATTTACCTGATCATATTGTTCCGCATTCATACGAGAAAACAGTGATTTTAAGGGTCTAGATTTTTCTTTCTTCTTTCCTTTATTCTTCTTTCTCTGTCTAATATTCTTTGACATTGGGTTTTCCTTATCCATTTCTTCCATCATGAATTTGTCTGCTTCGTATGCACCAAACATCTTGTAACCAAGTAAGTAGTACATGTACATCACCTTATTAAGTACAAAAATAAATACATTAATTAATCAATTAAATTATAAAGATAATTCCAATAATGACAACGACAGTATTGTCTCTACCATTTAAAGATTGACGCATGGAATAAACATTTGTCTGTTGTTGAATCTTTAGAAAATATTTCTAGAATTATTGTATATTTGGGTTGTACTATTGCATTGTCTTATACTTCAATTCTTTTTTTTTTAAATTTATACTGAATAAAAAGTAATATGCAATCAGTGATGATTTTTTCACAATTTTGCATCTTTTGTAACAGCCCACTTTTGTCTGCCACATTATATTAATTAGATTAACGGTACCAATTTTCTTGCACCAGATGCGCATTTCGACAATTCATGTCTCTTCAGTGATGCTCGTGGCCAAAATATTTGAAATCCAAAGCTTATATAAAAGATGAAGAGCTATAATCCAAAAGGTCCAAAAAGTATAGCCAAATCCGTGAAAAGAATCAGAGCTTTGCAACCTATCAAATGAGTTGATTTTTTCTACTGGTTGTCAAAGTAGTACATGTCTGTTCTTTGTCATCAAAATAATATTGACGGTCCTGTGGTTTTGAAGGCTTTGGGCATTAAAATACCTTTAAAAGTCGAAATGTTTGAGAAGGAATAACATTTTTAAAGTCTGAGATCAAATCTCCTTATGTCTTCTATTTCTATGGATCTATGAGGATGCCTCATTCATCAGTACTTTATTTTTTGTCCTATAGACCAAATGGCAGACTTTAAGTCCTTGCTTTTTTACTGAATATTACTAATTTTTAGTATAAGATTTCTATTTATTTAAGAAGTAGATATGACATAAATTTGATGTGTGTATGTTTTTAACTCTTCATTAGTAACAATCACTTTTCCTGTTTGTAGTAAAACATCTTACGCCAAAAATTCGAAGTGTTTATTTAAATTGTATTCAATACCTGTGACCATCTCTTTCGATGTCTCATCTTATTTTTGTCTTTCATATGAACATGTAATTTTGTATGTCCAGGCATGGTCCATATAAGCTTGCCACCATATGGTGTAGGAACTTTTTCAGGGGAGGATAAGATGACAGGACCTTTTACAACAGATCTACAAAAAAAAGATAATATGCAATGTTAAAGATAAGAAAAAGAGCAAGAAACCTTTACAGGGTGTCATGGCAACTATCTTAATCATACTGCGCTCGGAATAGACCAAATTATTATCTAATTGACAAACATTTTTCATATTTTAACATGTCGAAACTTTTTTTGATATAGTCGACTATACGAATGAATTTTCTCATTTAAGGCAACGCAGTTGCCTCTCATTGTTACCATTCACCTCATTTCACTTCTGGTGGATATTTGTCTAATTGGCAATATCGCATTTTTCATATATACCTCATAATTTTGCACTTATTCAAGATTCATCAAATTGTAAATCATTGTTTATTACTATATATTATTAGTTCACAGAACGCAGTATGATTTTGAATAATGTTATGGATCTCGTATTAAAGATGTATTGGTGGCTTATGTTAGTGAAAGGTGTGATTACAATGAAAATTTTGTTTTGACTAACAAGACACTCATTAACTCATAGGGCGTTAGAATTAATAAAACAATTGGTGAATTGATATGTTATAATCAAGTTGACAACGTAATTACCACATAAACATATTGAAAATTTATCAAAAACGAAAGTGTTTTTCAATTGATTAGATTGTGTTATTTATTCTTAGTAATCTATTTATCCTAATAGTTAATAGAAAATAATTTACTCTGGTCATTAATTGGATTTATAATGAACCGGATATAAGTAAATTTTTTGTTTGTTCTTTTTAAAAATTTACAAATTTTACATGGATTCACCTTTTAAAAGTTTGATTATGTCGGCAGTAATATCTATGTAGAATTATCTTAATTTGTCTTCTCAAACTGGTTTGTTAATTCTGTAATTGTATTTAGTTTATATCTTACTTGATAAAAGTATCTTAAATTCATTTAAGCCAACAACAACAAAAAAACTAATACACTATCTTTTAAATAAGGAAAGGCATGTACAACACCTTAAGCCATGCGTTTGATATGTTTCAGCTTTCTATTTTGCCATTTGAGGAAGGATTTTTCGTTTTAAATTTCCTTGTTGTTCGATATTATGCATTTTTACTTCTTGTTTGATGTAAAATTCATCCACAATACCAAATTTGTTATTATATTCATTCACTTGAAAAAAATAAAGTTTCCTCGCCTCAAAATAATAATTTGCATTAAATAGAGACAATGAATGCATATTTCTTCTCCATTTCTAATTGTTATTTATTATCCCTTTAATTGACATATGTAATGTAATAATTATGTGACAACTTTACTGCAAGCTGTTATATGTATTAACAGTTTATTAATGTCATGTCATCAGCTGTCCATTTACATGCACATATATACATGGTGTTTAATTCTATGCTTCTTTTTACCATGCATTTTTGTAACATGCAATAAATAACAGTAAAAAATATTTTAAAAACAAAAAAGTTTATCTTTTTTAAGAGAATGTACAGATATTAAACTTAAAACAAAAACGCTATCATCAACTGATGCAGTCAAATAAGTAAAAAAAGACGTGTCCTCGTGTATTTACATGTTTGCAGTGAACCCAATGCAAAGCCAATTTATCATAATTAAATGTGAGTTTGTATTTTTAGAATTTTAAGCTCCCTTGTTTAATTCGATCCACATATTTCTACCGCCTTATCAGTATGCAGTTTAAGTCACTACCATAAATCATGTCCAGTAAATGTATCTCGTACTTTAAACTTGCAGAAGTGAGTTATTATGACTGTCACAGGCGTTATACAGGGCGTTTTCCGGAATAAAGCGAGAAAAAAAAAACTGTTTTAAAATACACCCTTTTGTCAAACCTGTCAACTACATGGTTGTTAAACGACAAAGTTCATCATTAATTGTCCAATGGCAATACCACAAATCAAATTTAAATCAATAACATTAAATTGAATTCGTTTAATATATATTACATACTTATAAAATTTAAATAAAAATAATAAAAGAATAAAAATGTGGGAGTGTTTAAAATTGAAATGCCGTTCTATGTTTTAAAGTATTCATACTTTATTTCTTGTTTTAAATTATAACATTTAAGCCACATTAATTTCTCTGTAAGTGCTTTTCATTTTTAGAAGAACAATAGGCATTTTTATGGAACTTGTTTTGTTCATTTGTGCGGCCCAATCACTTTTGAAGCAACCTGTTATGTGCGTTTTAAAGTATCAAATAGTTTAACTCCATTCGAACTCTGCTGTTATCTTGACTGTTTACTTAATCTGCCTACCTTGCTGCGTCTTCCATACAGTCATATAGTAATCTAACAAAGCCATTTGGAACATATTTATCCACCGACTCGTCCAATTCAAAGGCATCGTCAAAAATAATGTGCACTAAAAAAAAAGAAATCTTTTTTTGTCAATCTATGTATTCCAAGTAAGGTGATCATTTTGTAAAAACTCAATTATCATTTGTCATGTTCGATTCAATGTTACTTTACAAATATAAAATGACGAAAGAACGATGTACAATGTAGTAAATTCTTGCGAGAAATGAATTTCGTCCTGTTCATAAGATAATATTTTACAAACATAAAACATCAACCGAGATGAGCTTAATAAATGTGTTTCATTGTAGTTGACCATTATATTTCACAACAAATACTACTTATACCAGTTCTTACTTTCAAGGTCAAAGAAATCTGGATCTTTGATTCTGAATTTATCTTGGGCTAGTTTGCTTGCACAGTGGACATAGTCAAGTCTGAAAAGATAAAAATTAATTCAAATATTGCTAACGATAAAAGAAATTAAAAAAAAACCAAGAATGTGTCCCAAGTACAAGGATGCCCCATCCGCACAATCATTTTCTATGTTCAGTGAAAATGGGAAAAAATCTCTAGTTTGACATAACAATTAGAAAGATCAAAACAAAGAGAACATGTTTACTAAGTTTCAATTTGATTTGAATTCAACTTAAAAAAACAACCTACCTCGACCAAAAACTTTAACCTGAAGCGGGACGAACGGACGGACGAACAAACAGACGGACGAACGGACGCAAAGACCAGAAAACGTAATGCCTATAAATGGGAAATAAACATAGCTTAATGTATGTGCCCAAAAAGAGATTGTGCAGTAGAAACCATCTTTAAAAATACAAAAGCTTAAAATAGGAAAGTTTAATAATTTACACAACATGAACAGAACAAATGCGGAATAAACTTCAGTGAGATGACTGGTATCTATGATGAGTTTATTTGTCACTTTGAATTCTGTTTTTCTTGATTTATATCTTCTTATTGCATTTAATATATGTTAATATATATATGAACTAAGGTTGCATCCGATTTAGAATACACAAAAATCAGTGTTAAAACATGTACGAATGTGAAGTTGAACCTTATGTAAGTAAAATTGAGAATGGAAATGGGGAATGTGTCAAAGAGACAACAACCCGACCAAAATAAAAAAACACAACAGCAGAAGGTCACCAACAGGTCTTCAATGTAGCGAGAAATTCCCGCACCCGGAGGCGTCCTTCAGCTGGCCCCTAAACAAATATATACTAGTTCAGTGATAAAGAAAGCCATACTAATTTCCAAATTGTACACAAGAAACTAAAATTTAAATAATACAAGACTAACAAAGGCCAGAGGCTCCTGACTTGGGACAGGCGCAAAAAAGCGGCGGGGTTAAACATGTTTGTGAGATCTCAACCCTCCCCCTATACCTCTAACCAGTGTAGAAAAGTAAAAGCATAACAATACGCACATTAAAATTCAGTTCAAGAAAAGTCCGAGTCTGATGTCAGAAGATGTAACCAAAGAAAATAAACAAAATGACAATAATACATAAATAACAACAGACTACTAGCAGTTAACTGACATGCCAGCTCCAGACTTCAATTAAACTGACTGAAAGATTATGATTTCATCATATGAACATCAGGCACAATCCTTCCCGTAAGGGGTTTAGTATCATACCATCATAACATATATGAGAAGAACATAACCCGTGTCATGCCAACAACTGTTTTTAGAATAAATGTGTTTAGTTCCGACGCAAAGACCTTATCAGTGACTCAATATTAACGCCAAAATATGCAATCTTTAATGACTTGACAACAGTATCGTAATTATATCCCTTCTTAATAAGTCTATTCAAAGGTTTTGTAAGTTTATGAGGTGAATACTGACACCTTTGTGCTTTATAAAGAATATTTCCATAAAAAATTGGATGTGAAATACCTGAACGTATAAAAAGTCTGCATGTTGAGCTATATTTACGAATGATGTCTTTATACCGATGATAAAATTTAGTAAATGTTTTGACTAGTTTGTGATATCGAAAACCCTGGTGTAATAATTTTTCAGTAATACATAAATTTCTCTCGTTAAAATCTAAAACATTGTTACATACACGAGCGAATCGTACAAGTTGAGATATATAAACACCGTAAGATGGTGACAAGGGAACGTCACCATCTAAAAACGGATAATTAACGATAGGAAATGAAAAATCATCCCTTTTATCATAAATTTTAGTATTCAGCTTCCGTAAGTACCGTTTGGTAATCAATAATTCACTAATATTTCAATTGTTGCATTCCCGTCAGAACAATTTATCCTTATCCATCCGCAACATGAAAATACATATAAAAGAAATATATTGATAGCTTTTCCCAAATTATATACATCACCGTTCTGAAGTACCAGAAATATTTGTTTGTCATACGGAACCTTTTCTGAAATTTATTTTATTCATAACTGCAATACAACTTACCGAAATAGAGATTTGAGCAGTTGGGTCATTTCTTGTCGTGTTTCGTGCCACATTGTAGCACATACATACACAAACGGTATTCTATTGTTTACTGAGTATATTTCTTCACAATAAGTATCGTCACCAACATAACGGAATGTATCAAATCCTGTTATCTTTATTTCTTTGTCGTTTCGTCTTCTTTTCATGGTAAGTGTAAAATCCGGGAAAATGGTCTCAAAGTGGGGTGTTATAAACAGTCTGTTGATGAAAAATTAGATATTTTCAATGCAAATTATTAGCATGTAGATAGAATGAATCAAATTAATCTTTAAGGTGATATTTCATATGTTTTACATAACTCCTCTCCATTTTTAGATGGAATTTTATATTGTAGCCCAAATGAAAAGGAAGTTTGTTTTTTCAAACGGTAATAACTTATGTGATTGGGGGATGCAATGTCTTTGTGATTTGTAATTGTACTAGCAGTACTTATTTTTGTTTCTTTTTTTTAAAGTAGAGACTTTTAAATCTTTCTCATTCTGACAAATACAGCAGAAATGTTCATGAACAACATAATCGAGAATAATTTATTACTTGTGTGTCGTGTTACCTATAGTCTACATTGGGGTTTATATGAGCAGTATTAATGTTGTAATGATAATCATCAATTTTCCATAAATCTACAGTTAAGCAATGTCACTACAACATACCCTACAAATTGTTAAAACTTGTTTTCCTTTAATTAACATTGAAAAAAATGTGAGAAAAAAATTGTGAGTTCAACTAAAAACATTTATTGAATAAGAAATAACGGACGAATACAAAACACGTTCACTGGTCATCTTAAATTTATCATTACTTAATGCCAAAAAAAAACGCATACCAGAAGCATAAACAATTCTACCAAATTCTGTTTTATAAGAAGACAAAAATAAAAAAACTAGCATGAGATACTATACCAATTAAGACTGTAACCAGTGAACTATACAGAAAAATATCAGATTTTTGTTCCAAGTAACGTGAATTACTGTCTTATTTATTTGAATGATTGCTGATTACTGAACGCCCAATGTAACGGAATAATACATTAGCAGAATAAATGAATGACACTTGATTTCTTCAATTGAACTAACGACATCTTTAAAAGAGTACTGCTAACTTTTATGTGACCATATTCTTCATCAATAGTTTATTTTAGCATATGAAAAGACCGCTCACAAAGTACTTAAACTTTAGTAGCATTTTCACTTTTGAAGGAGGCTTTCGAATAAAGGAATCACGATTGCACTATATATAAAAAAAAGATCATTCAAACTCATATCACATCTTCTAATTAATATTCTCTCTCATCAAAACAGTGCAAACGAATAGGTATCAAAATCAAATTACATGTTTATTTTATCCAAACATTTTCGCACTGGACTAAACTTAAAAGAGAGACGTTATTAAATAACATTTTCTATAGGCATACATTATGGTAGAAAGATGCCATTCGAAGTATAAAGGACAATGTACAATATGGTACACTTTAGGCCCCTCTCACAATGACTTGAATTTTATAATTTCAAAAGACTAGATATAGAATTAAAAAAATTACATTTTTTTTTATCATTTGTTGGTTGCCTATTTGTTAAAATATGAAATTTTAAAACGAGTTCACGACATTTTGTTTTGACTTTGATATTATCATATAAAAAGAAGATGTTGACTGATTGCCGTTTGAATATTCATGAAGATTAACAGCATATGATGTTCGAAGCAATCCAGGTCTTAACTATTTTTGAAAGCGTTTTATTGTATTGATAAAGCCACTAAATATATATTCATGAACTTACTTTTCAATTTTTGCCATTCTTTCACATTGTGGGAACCAGATATGGGATACGGTAATTGAATAGGATAACCACAAAAGCACTGCACAAATCAATGGTATCAGCAGGGAATATAAATCCAGTTTTGGACAAAACCATCCTCCAATATGCCAATGGGCTGGCAAAAATTGGTATGAACATTGCAGAAAGACTACAACTAAGGTGAGAGGTGGTGCAAGTGTCAATGGCAATGCAAATGCTGCTTTCTGCATGTGTAATTTACAAGCTAGGCCAGCTAGATATGTGCAAATTATTCCAGATCCAAGCTGAATGAACATTAAGCTATAAGACACACCTACTTCTTCTGCTTTCGACGAAAAATCGCTTGTCGTTGCATTGAAATCCCCTGTTGCTGGTAGAACCAACACACTATCGTTGGTTAAAAATCGCGAGAGAAATATGCATAATCCAATTTTTAATGGACCAACAAGAACATAGGATGTTTCACGTACGTCCTGCAAAATAGATCGCCATTGCTTGAATGGTATCGTTATCTTTCCAAAAACTGTCCATTCGCCAGACACATAATTCTCCCACCAACCAATAGATATCAATACAAGTGATACTGGCAGTTCCCATTCGCCACCTCCTTCACAAATCACATATGTGTTGCTAAAATGAGTTGCATTATATCCTGTCAAAAGAGTGTGATTTCCTTCACGAAGAAATTCTCCAATGGTGAAAAAGGGAATCGCAGACACTTGTACTAAAAATGCTCCAATGTTCATCACAACAGCAACGATTTCACTAATGCTTAAATTCGGGCGCCTCTGGTGAACTATTACTTTTAGCAAACTAGGAATTTGACACACTGCAAATGTAATCACTAATCCTCTAAAGAAATCAGTCGATGGTAATACTCTGAACAACAACAGACACATTCCAAATGTTTGTAGTCCTTCAAATAACAGCAGCTAAAAGAAATAAATCATAATTATAATTTAATATTTACAATGTACAAAATGTACAAACAAGTCGTTGAATTAAAAATATGCCAGATTCCGACAAAAATTAGGAAAACAGTCTCATGTTACGATAATAAAACGAGCTTTCATTGTAATTGTAAAATTTTAAGATCTATGTAGACATTAACAAATTATGAAATTAAATGTATACTTTATACGAGTACTTACAACAAAAAATGTCTTCATAGAGGGCCAAGTTTTACCACCAAACAGTATTTTCATGAATGAATTGAGCCAGTTCCAACCAATTGGTGCACATAAACATATCACCAACAGCACTATGTTCTCTCCTCTAGCATTTTCATCTTTCTGCAAAATATTTCTATTATTTACAGACATTACAAATGGCATTTTAATTCTTACATTTTAAGTCAATGATTTTTTTAAAGAAATATAGACTGTTTTAAAAATTAGAAAAAATAAGGTTAACAAAGAACAATGTAGTAAAATGAAAATGGATATAATCATTCGTATACCTCAGACTAGACATTTGAACCCTTATGCTCGTGCTATTACTGTTCGTGGTATTGATGTCTTCGTTAGTAAATTGCAACACTTTTTACCTGAGATATTCCAGATGTTATCAGAAGTAAGGACATCTTACTGGCTACAGTGCACCCCAGAATCATTACAATGAAAAACAAGTACAGAAATACTCGAATTCCCTTCATGATTTCTTTAAACACATAGTCGTTGTCCTCAAACTCTCTCTCCGAAACTTGGAATATATCATATGGTCGCCTGAAATAAAAAAAAATCATCAGTGAATATTAGGACATTTGTTTTGAATAAAAAAAAAAAGTAATTGATAAAATTCAGGGTGTGTTTCATTCCGTTTTGTTTAATACTAAGTCGTATAATGAAAAATAAAAAAAAAAAAAATCTGTTCTCTATTCAAAATTCAAATACAGTTTTCTCATTGGCACTCACACCACATCTTCCTATATCTATTGGTTATATGTTTTATACCATATCAAAATCTCCATAAAGAAGCATTCAAGAGTTACAACTGAGCGTAACAATGTAATGTTCTGCTTAATGAGCTCTTGTTACATACCACATATCGAAATCTTCTCCTACATCAATAGATGTTGATGTAGATGTTGATGTGCTCTTGCTGTCTGCTGATTTCCGCAGTTTCCCTTTCTGAACACTGACACTATCATTGACATCAATTGTGTCAGCAACACTTCCAAAATCACCCCTGTTTTGTGTATAAACTGGTTCAAATGTCTTCTCTGGAGTAGTAAACTCATTGGTGATTTGTTCTAATAATGGTTTGCTTGGAGTACTGGTATCGACAAAAAAGACGCTATCAGTTGTCTTTGCAGAAATAATAGACTCTAAAGATTGTCTTCTGAGTGCTTCCATTCTCTTTTGTTCTTCTTGTTTTGCTATTTCGTCTTTTCTCTTCTGCTCTTGTTCTGCAATCTGAAAGAGTTGTATTTATTTTTAATTTATTGATATATGCAAAAATATCAAACTGTGTGATTCATGATAACAATAATTTCTTGTTATGTAAATGTTTGTATACAAAAAAGCTTGTTCGTACCGTGTCACTGAACACCAATTATAATGTCAATACATACTGGCGTGGTCAAGACAAAACTAGGTTTGATGTCTTTAATGACACAATAATTATTGTTTTGTGTTCTTTATGAATTCGATTTTTGTTTATCAAAGGAATAACGTAATTGTTACCCATGTATTTAGGTTTGATATTTCGGATTTTAATTGACACTGCTACACTTATGTATATGTAAGCATAAACAATCAACCGTGATGAAAAAAAAGTAGAAAAAAATACTTAGTTTTACATACCTTTTGTCTAAGAGTATCTTCAAGAAGATCTTTCTCCCAGCTTTTCATAAAGATCTAAAAAACAAAAAGGAGAATAAAAAACTTGTGTAATACAATTGTCATTATAAATATGAAACTAACTTACTCTGTTCAAAACATTTTTCAATTTCTATTTTGTCATTTGAAAAAAATCACTTTGAGAATGGTTTAAATGTTCATTTTTGCGGTTACTGTTATCAATATGGTTTCGATCTCGGCAATTTTATTCTTCGTTATCACAATTATATACCTTACAAAATGTTCCCGGAAATAGAAATATGGATAAATACCTTTGATTTACCGAATTGTGCTCCTTCAATGTGTGCTGCCTTAAGAATATCCACACACCTTCCAAAATCTCCGTACATTTCATCTGATGAATCACACAACATGGCAAACCTAAGCATAAAACAATAAATGAAGGAAATATGCAATTTATGTACAATACCGATTTCAAAATATACAATTAAGAAGTTTTAAAGTCCTAAGAACAGTTAAAAGAAACCCCAAAAACAACAAATTTCGATTAATAGTGTGTTATATTATTATGAGTATTGAATTTATAAACAATAAAACTTGTTTACACGATATCGTATCACTAACACAAAGGAAAACTAAAAATTTTTTATAAAACAAAATATGTACCTTGCAGCAAAGTCTTCAAACTTTACTCTCACTGGATAACCATATCGCCTAAGTTCTGCTATTTCCATTAATCCGTTGCATAGCATCTGTCTCCGTACCAGTTCAGTCTCAAATTTATCAGCTGCTATAGTTTTGTTTGGCTTAATGCATCTGAAATGGTAGAAACAGACACAAGTAAGATGATGGCAAACATTTGATAGACTGTGTTCACTTTTCTTCCACACCTTTATATAGAACTTGTGACTATGTAGAACTGCGTATTTAATGAAGACACCAAGCTATTGTTGGTGGATCAATACATAAATATCGTTTTATTCAAAAGCAAATCCAATACACCAAGTAAACCAAGTAAGACAATTGAAAGACTAGTAATCCTTTGGATATATTATAGCTAAAACTTTATCAATGTACAGATCATCTCAAAGTTCAAATTACAAATAAACATTGTCTTCACATAGTACTTTTTAATCTACTAGTGTTTTACGTTGGATAACTTATAGTCAAAATAACACATATAATATAGGCAACAGTAGTTTGTCGAGGTTTAAATCTCACAAATGAAAATACAAATCTTTACACCACCACCATTATCATGGTTATTATTGTTGTAAAAGTAATTATTATTAGTTTGATGAATAAAGTCACATCATTTTCTTTGTTATTGAACACTAGTTCTGTACCTGCTTGTTTGAACTTTCTTCTGTTCTTAACTGATTCATATATCAATTCCATTTTTGAATAGTGACATTTAAGTAGTTTCATAAGTACAGTTTCATTTGGGTTCGTGTTGGTGAGCAGCACTCCCACAAGTTATGAATATTAAGGGATGAATTTTAAAGACAAATAATATATAACTGTTTTAAGAACAATAATTTCTTACATGAAACAGACCAATATATTAATATTCAAACAAATTACACGATGGTTATATCAATTAAATCATACCTAACAAACAGTGGTTGGGACTGCGTCAGTTTTGTCATCAAATCAGACAGTGACCTCTAGAAAAAAAGAATTAATCTTGTTTAAGTCTGTAAGACTTGTAAAAGTTTATTAACCACAATTATTCCAAAGCATACTATGTTTAAATTTATGTAACATTAACGTTTTGACACATGTCCTTACTACACGTGCAATAACAATAAAATTATGAAACATTTTCTTATCATTATTCTATTCTTCATATAACTTGATGTGCATCTATGGCAAGAACAACTACGTTATTGCTGATTAAATATGGCTTACATTAGCTAACAAAAGTAACTTAATGTTAATGCACAATATAATCATAAAGCGTTGATTCAAAAAATAAAATTACTCATGGCAAATTGACCATTCAAAATTTGTTCGGACTGTACCTTGAAGTGATTTGTAACAGTTGGTGATGATCTACCATTGATAGTGCTAGCAATGCTGTCGCAGGAAATACTTCTAAAATGAAAAAAAAAGATTACTATTCAATTGTTGGTTTATGACTTTAAAGAAAGAAAGTTAAATTAAATTTCCTTAACATTAAATAGTAATGAAAGTTTCTATGTATTAATTGATTCACTAGATTATAACGATTTTTTTCAAACTTAGTTCAAATACTAGTATAGGGTTATTAAAACCTCTTCAGTTACAGTTATATTTTTTTTATTAAGGAAATACTAAACTTTATTTTTATTTAACAAACCTCCTCTTGATGCGTAAAGATGCTTGTCGAGATAAGCTCTCCCTGAGTTTATCTGGATCTATTGCTGATGGCCAAATACTGGGTAGTCGTGGACGTGATGAACATTTGCTAGCAAAGCTGCAATGAAAGAAAGTAGAATATATAACAGTGTCGTACTGATCATTCTTTTTAACGAAAGTAAAGGTCAATCATTAAGTTGGAAAAAACATTAGTACATTGCAAATCACAGATATTTTTTATTGTGAATAATTTACTGCTTGCCATGTTAAATAAATAAAGAACATATAAAACCGATGGGGAATTTGTGTCCTCAATGCTCTTCAAATACGTACGTTTTTTGCTTTTTAACTTTTGTTTGCTATAGTAGCACTAATGAATCTTTGGAATTCAAAAGGTGCGTCTTGCGTAGTACCCAATTAAAGCCCTGTCATCATTGGTGAGTATTTTTTTTTATTTATTATTGTTGGCGGTAATATCGTTACTTTCTCAGATTTCACACTCAACATGACCTCCAAATTTTTATACGTTTGATTACAAAAGAGTAAGTTCCAAAATTCTAATTGACTTTTCATTAAGCACAACTAGTTTTTCTGGTATTTGCTATCACTTTGTAAAATGTTTTATTCATATAAGAAAGGTCATCATTATTCATTCAAGTGGTACATGCAAAAAAGTACAGGGGTAATTAGTTTGATTATTACAAAAGTACTACTATCATTTCACGGTTAAACAATTCGTTCCGGTCATGTCGCATTTATATGTCAATTTTTCATAAAAAGCCCTCACCAAAAAGTTGTGGCAATCTTGCTGGTAGTTGATACATATTACAATTCGTATATGAATATGAATAGAAATCAAATTCGGAGGCAGACTTTGAATGTTTAATCTTATAAAAAGATTCAAAATTCTAAAATGACAGTCAGACATTTAGTGTTATTTATGAGTATATTTTTAAACAAAAAGGCGTATAAAGACTGGCTCTAGGAATCAATATGGCTGATTTTAAATAGTTGACCTTGTGATTCAACTTCCGTGTTACGTCAATCATTTCATTAACGACTCCAGTTTTTCAAGATTATTCGTGTTAATATTAATTGAATGTTTGAATATCTGCCAAATAATAAGGGGAAGTAATTTTGCTATTACCATGAAATAACTTAGACAAAGTATATCACGTGATAATTTCCTGACCGTTATGACATTAAGTATTATCCTAAAAAGTGTCGTGACAACCTTAACTGTTTTAGGATCATTAAAATTCATAAGACGACCTAGCAACATTTGCTGACTTTAATTAAAACAAATTAGGAGACACTCGTCATAATTCATATATAGAAGGTGATGATATGTCATGTTTTAGGGTTGGTCTTTTAATTAAATAAAAGGGAGTTTATTGATTTTAAATTGATTTTTTTTATATAATAAAATCTGTTTACGACAAAAATACAAGTAAATCAATGAGTAATTACATTTACAATTAACTTCAGGTAAAAATTGTTTGTTAATTCAATTAATCAGGGCATGACTAAAAACAAGATAATTAAAATATACAGGTCTTGTTTGTTATGTATTAATTGTCATTCCCAGCCTTCATACACCTGTATTTATATATATTTAAGAAATTAGAAGCTTTATAAAAATAGACAAAGCCAAGGTCATAGGAATAATTTGTAAGAAAAAAACATATTCATGATATTTGCCAAAAAGGTTAAATGAAAACAAGACCTTTTTATAATAAAGTATTAAGTTTTGGCATTTTGCAGTGTTTGATACTGAACATAAAAAATCAAAATATAAGGTTTTTTGAATATTTTGTGGCTTATAATAATAAAAACATTGCAGATTTATATCTCTGAGTAAAAACGAAAAGTTGAGATTCACAAGATTTAGAGATAGATAAAAGCAATGCTGAAATAACGAAACAAGTTACAAGTGAGGGGTTAAGCTAGCTTTAAAACCAGATTTGATCCATCATTTGCTACCTCAAAAAATGCCTGTACCAAGTCAAGAATATTAAATTTATTTTCCATTCGATTGATGTTTTTGGGCTTTTTATTTTGCCTTTGATTAGGGACTTTCCGTTCTGCATTTTCCCCGACGTTCGGTATTTTTGTAAGTTACTTTTTACATTTTATACATCATACAATTAAACATCCATAGAATGTTCAAATGTGATGGTCTATTCGTTGCCAGATACAGTTATTCGGATGAGGGGAGGGGTCATTAAAACATTGAAAATCCGGGCCAATTTCCTAAATCTAATTTCAAACCAGAGCAATTTTCAAGAAGTCTTTCAATATTTACATAAATTTATAGTATAACCGTTAAAAAGGTAAATTTTAAGGTTCTTACAAAATAATGGCTTATTTCGAAACAAATCACCTAAGTATAAACGCATGAAGATAGTCAAAAACTGTATTGGTCTCGAAAATGTATTAGGAAATCTTTGACCAAATTCCAAAATCTGTTGGTAATATTTATCATAAGCTATTTATTGTCTTTCTGAAACAAGTGAATTTACCTTAGTTTTTTTATACAGAAATCATGTGAGTGAATTTTATTGAAAAATGTTTTTTTTTACTAATTGTAAAGGTAAATGATAAAGACTTCTATTATCAACCTTCAGATAGATATAGGAATATGTGGTGTGTGTGACAATGAGACAAATCTCCATCCAAAAAACAATTTATAAAAGTAAACCAGTATATGTCAATGTACGGCTTTCAACACGGAGCCTTTGCTTACACCGAATAACAAGCTATAAAGGGACTCAAAATTACTAGTGTAAAACCATTCAAACGGGAAAACCAACGGTCTAATACATGTACATATATTCCGGTCTGTTAGGGAGAAAGAGGCGGAGAACGGAAAACCCAAACGGTCTAGTCTATATAAAAAACGTTTTATATTAAAGATGTTTTCCCTGTTAGGAGTATTAGCCTTATTTCTTTATTTTTTGTTGTTGATATATGCATATATCCTAGTACATTTGAAGGGTACCTGTCAATTGTTGAAATTTATTTGATTAAGAAATTATATGACAAAACTTCACAATATATACTCACTCTGAAATAGTCCCAGTTGGTGACATCGATGCAGTGAACAAGTCCTTGATGAATTCATTGTTACTGTTTAGCATACAACCAACCAGGTCAGAACTTAAATTGTCCCTGTTTCTTTCCAGGAAACCATCTGCGTTGTATACGACCTATTTAACAAGAAAACAAATAATAATAGTAATGATCTAGTCCATAACACACAACTAAGAGTTACCGAAATGATTTGTTGCATCATTTGCGCAGTTTGATATTTAAGTTCCAATTACAAATGTAGTGGTGACAGAAAATCAAAAACTATCAAAGGCCTAAATAAGTGAAACCGAAAAAATATTCCCGACTCTAAGCTTGTAATGCCTATTTGTCGAGAGAATAATGATCTTACTTTTCATATTCTTGTATATAGACGAGTCTTGTACTATTGACGTATCAGGTTATTTCAGTCTCCCAACCATATCAGAAGTTTTTGCTTAGACCTTCATACAATTACAAACCAGTTCTATTATCGGCATCAAAATATGACATTATTTCATAGTTAAATTTTACAATGATCAGTTCAATCAATTTCCTTTTTATTTACAGCATTGAGTTTGCCGTTTTCTTCTTAAATATCCTCTAAAATATTGTATATACCTGTTCAGCATAATGTTGAATTTCAAAGCAGGTCTTATTTCTTAAGGATTGAATATATCGATCACTTTCACTACAATATTTGTTCAGCTTCTGTACAAAACTTTTGTCACTGGATTGTGGAAAATGAGACTCCTCGTCCATTAATGATAAGATTCCATCCGGTTTCTAAGGAAAAATAGCATATTTGGTTATATATCATTAGATCGATTCAGTTACTAAGAATACAGTAGAAAATTTACGTATACTCCCATACCCACTAGCTGAAAGAAAAATAACAAAAAAACAGCTCCAAAACAAATTCTTATTGAAAAAAGTCCTATAAGTAAATGGCAAAATCGAAAGCTCTAACACATCAAACGAATGGACAATAACTATCATATTCCTGACTGAGTACAGACTTTCTAAATGGTTGATTACACCTTGTTTTATAGAAAGGCAATTGTTTACTATAGCAGCGTTATATTGATTTACATCTTTTATAAAAAATTTAAAAAAAACGAAAATACTATGTCAAGTTGCTAAGTGAATTTGTTCATTTGTATTTCTTTCAAATACTCCGGATGTATTGATAACCGAACTTTTATTTCAATTTGCGAATTCAATGCTCCTTGTCTGATATTTAACAGCTTGGCATTTAAAACGAAAAAATAAGTATATGGTCAGACCTACAATATATCTATAGACAATTGTGCATGAAACATCAAGACGAAAAACACAACGATCTATAAAAATGAGCAGTTGATGTGGGGTCAGAAATTCTCTGACTGTGCAAGGACTGTATGGCCAGTCAAGATCGTTAAAAATTTCTATTTGTTGGTTCAGAAAATGTGGAATTATGAAGCACCAAAGATTAATGCTATATAACGATTATAAACACCAACTAATCATCTAATACAAAACGATGAAAATTATTGAAAAGAAGATAGTGATATCAGATGCCATGGACGTGCAGGTATGTTTTTATGTTCCAAAAGGGTAAGCAGATAAAAAACATAATTTGAGAAAATATTGACTTTTTCAAACACAAATGTTTAAAATATAATTATATGATTATGACGTATGTTTAAAATCAACCTCATTTTTCAATGACACTTTCAGTCTTCGTACCATTTCAAGAGATATATTGTTAGTTTTCATTTGCAAAAACTTTGACTTATTTGATGGAAGTTTTTTGAATTTATGATATATAAGTAATCAGCATAACTTATGCATTACAAAAACGCATATCAAAAATGAAATATACATCATTCTCACGCCAATGTTATGCTGCTAATATATAAGATAAAAAATACATACTCCTAGAAATCTACATATCTTATTGATAAGCATCGAAAATAAAAGTAGAAAACGACTCTAACATTTTGCCGATTCATCATTTATAGTGAGTGTTGTATCATAAAATTCTTGCAAGTAATCAGTTCTATATGGATAACATTGTTTACATAATAAATTCATTCCGTTTAAAATTTTGAAATTTATCAGCGTCAAGTTTAAAAGCAAAACTGAGGAATCCATCATCTTATAAAAAATCAATAAAAAAAAACAAAATCATAACAAAATTCTTAAACATGAACGATGTGTGTTACTTAAAATCCCAGAAATATGAGAAGACAAATTGGCACATGAAGTAACAAATGCGTTGTATGATGAACTGGGATTACTTTTAATATACTAAATAGTGTGAATATCTTGCTGATATCCTTCAACCTATTTCAATGGATTTTACCTCACACTGCAAGGAAACGACAAAAGAATAAATGATTAATGGTACAAAATGTTTCTCGATTCTTTTCCTTTTACTTCGTCCTCTCTAACTATCAAAAAGAGAGGTCTAATACATTACCATAAATAGTATAAGCGAGGCGAATGATAGCAAAGGAGCATTCAAACTTACAAGTCGAAAATAAATTGACAAAGCCATTGCTAAAAAGGCAGGCAGACAAACAACAGTACACAAAACAACACAGAAATCCAAAGGCTTAGCAAAAGGAAAACCATCAATAAAGGCAACAGTAGTATACTGCTGTTAAAAATTCATACATCGATAGTGAAAAACAAATCCGGCTTACAAACTGAAACGTATCAAGACTTGGGATTGATCGGAGGTGCTCAGGAAGAGTAAAGGATGTTTAAATCTTTTGTATTCTTTTCATGTCGTTCTCTATTACCTTAAACAGAAGATCTAGAACGTCATCATTAGAGTGGTACATTATGTTTCTCCATTCTATTCCTTCTATATCGTATTCTCTTTGTTCTCTGGGAAAGATATATTCCATAAAATATTGCTGTAACCTTTCATTGGAAGCATTGATGAAAAATTGGTCGAAGCTGTTGTTTGTAAAATTCTCAAATCCAGACAGGTCAAGC
The DNA here is from genome assembly GCF_036588685.1 of Mytilus trossulus. Classification (NCBI taxonomy): domain Eukaryota; kingdom Metazoa; phylum Mollusca; class Bivalvia; order Mytilida; family Mytilidae; genus Mytilus; species Mytilus trossulus. Next base: position 43,346,125 of record NC_086376.1, read on the forward strand.
AGGCTTATTGATGGTCCTCTGACCATGCTGAAATGAGTATGGGATTTGTTTTACAAAAGACATATATGGCATATATTCATTTTTAAAGAACTTTAATAAGACAAATTAGAAATTTAAGTACTAGTTAAAAGTAAAAAATTTACGAATATTTCAAAAATTGAAATTGAATACTTACTTTGATTGACGTTTCTTCGCTGTCCATATTTTTCTGTTGATCTGTCCAACAATCCACCCAAAGAGTCTGGAGTAAAGGTCCTTGGCTAAAGCATCTCTGCTGTTGTTTGCATCTCTGAAGTTTTTCCATGACTGAATTCTCTCTCCTTTATAAATAGAAAAAAAAAAATAACGCATCATATATTTTAAACATACTAATTGTGTCTGTGCAACGTTCGATGTTGTCTTGAAGACATTTGGAAAAAAAAACTTCACCCTATGAGTACAGTTAAGCCAGCATATTCTTCGTGGTAGATTTGAAAATACATGTTTACTCACCCTTTATGTAGTTGACGTTGGAAATTAGTGCTTCAGTTAGTTCAACCTCATCTTCTATTCCAAGTAACTTAGCAACAGCATGTAGGGGATACTCGTCTGCCACGGTGACTCCATCTGTTTCCTCGCATGTTACGAACTGAATGTTGGCTAGATGTAACACTGCTGCTAGAACTAGAAATATTACTGAGATGTGCTGAAAAATTAAAGCAAAATTAACAGTAGCATAGTTTCTACCGTACATGTTCTTCATGAGGTCATACAAAAAGTAAAACCACAAAAATACTGAACTCCGGGGAAATTCAAAACGGCGAGTTCCTAAATAAATGGCAAAATTAAAAGCTCAAACACATCAAACGAATGGATAACAACTATCATATTCATATCTTGATTCAAGAATTTAAGTCTATAAATCTTCTTTCGTGATTTATCAGTATTTGATTTAACCAATAAAAGCTGCCAAAAGAAAACACAAAAATTGTGTACTCATAAGGTTTTCAATCCGTGCTGTTCAGCTGTAGATTGTTCAATGAGTTGTGGACTATTGCACGTCTTTTCATTATGTTCTCTAATGAATATAGAATTGTCTGTCCATACTCGACGGCACGTCTACATTTCACCGTAGTATCATCTATACTTGTCCCGTATTAAGTCTTTTTACATCTGAAGGCAAATATAACTACGACATTGGGATAAATTTCTACATTCCGAAATGTCTTGCATTTCATCAACTTGTGTGTAAATTGTATTGCCTTATATTTAAGGTTAAAGCTACTGAATAAGTTAAAGTGTGCAATGCATTAACAATGTTATATTTATTAGATGTTTAAACCATTATATTACCTCTTCAGAAAATCCTATTTCTGCCATAATTTTGGTCAGATTTGTAAACATTTGATGGTAGTATTCGTATTCTTCGTTGTCTTTGAACACACTACTACTTTGGTCATCGTCCCTCATGATCCTATGAATTGGGAAAATTGTGATTTTAGTATTATATATATTTGGAAGAATGTTTCTCCATAAACACACACTGTACGCAAATACGTCATATCATATTTAAAGACAAATAATTTTCTTAACAACAGGTTTATATTTCCTCAGCATATAGTTTTTATTTTTGTACACTTGACGTGCGGAAAGAGACAAACCAGTACACCTTCTCTTCAGGAGTGATATTGTGGTTGATGAAGAGAAACAAAAAAAACAAAAAAATAAATGCTGGACAAATGTTCTACATGTATGTATAAAAATTCTCGTGTTTCAAAGGTGTCACCGTTACTTTATTTATAACAACAGATAGATGATTCATACGTTTTCTTATAGAAAAGAGCGTACTGTCTTAAATCTAAAATTACATTTATCATGAATTCATGACACTTTATTTTTAAAATGATAAAATCATATCAAACGGTCAGTATATCGGTTTTTAGCACCGATGTGATAGTATTTGAATAAGTATTTGGAAAGAGAGCGAAACATATATACAGTTGACAATAAAATGATATTTTTATACCTCTACTGTGACATTTATTGTATATCGCACATAAATATATTATGTTCTAATATTTTTGTTACATGTTTACTTAGTCATGATACACAACAGCATAACTAACGTTTAACGAGCAATTACACTGGACATGCAATTGTGTATATTTTGTCAATGGTACAGAGGAATAATATAGGCATTCAGCACATGTCTCAGATCCCCCTAATATACCTTAATTTAACACTAAGGTATAGAGGGGGAATTCTGAGACAAATGCCTGGGGCATTCCGTTTATCTTTACTAATGTGTAGATACCTATGGCAATCAGGATCTTCCAAAAAGTAATAGAGTAATCTGTCTCTTGACATCCCAGCAAATAATGCATAGAAGACATGAAAATTTTTCTCGCCAGGACTCCGATGGACAACTCTTGATTTCTCCAAAATGTAATCATCAATTTTAGCTGTTGTAGAAATTTATTGAAAATTCATATTTATGTTGTATAATACAAAAAATTATTGACAGATCAATATTATGTCAGAGTTATTTGAAATAATAACCACAAAATTAAATACACATTTTCTTGTGGTAAATAGTAATAATGATGTATCGATGTTTGTGAAATTTTATCTTGTAAAATACGAAGAAATAAGAACGTTATTTGCTACAATTTTTGCATCGATACAGTGTCTTTTCGTGATATTCTGAACATTTTGTTTTCAAATTATTTGGAAAGCACTTTTCATTTTTTTACATGATGAAGGTTTATATGATGATGATGCATTGAAACACGTTGATACATTTAACCCTATGGTTATTTAAGAAATACATAACAATTAAAAGAGGAAAAAAATTAACGAGATCGTGGTTTTTTATAAAGAAATTTACATAAGAATAAAAAGATAATAGACTTTTTGTTATCGCCATTCATTACCTCCCAACAACGATCCATCTTCGGCATACTGCAGTTCAATGAATTTACCAAAACGACTTGAATTTTTGTTCATAACAGTAGATGCATTACCAAATGCTTCTAGCAGTGGATTAATCTGTCAAAATATAAAACAAGTAAAATGATTTATTGATTTTTAGTGTTTGACGCCATTTCCTGCACTTCTATTTATTCGTGGGGGTCATTATTTATTGGTGTAGATCTATGTTAAACAATTTGTTGGTTTTTTTTTGTGTTTTAACACTACTTTCAGCAATACTAGCAATTTCTTGTCAGGCAGTTTTCAATGATAGCGGAATTTGGAGTGTCCGGAGAGAACCAACCTTTCGCAGAAAAACTGACCATACTAGTTAATTGAAATTACAATTTAACGTAGAAGGTACTGTCACGTTCTGGGCCCGAGTTCACAACATCAGTGTTTTCAAGATAGTGCTATAGTGGTTGGCCAATTAAGACCAGTCGGTCCAACAAGTAAAAGAAAATAGTACTTTTTTGTTTGTTTGTTTGTTTGTTTGATGGGTTCATCTCTAGCACTTTTTGAAATTAAGTTTCACCGGGAAGGACCAAACCCCTAAATCATGTTTTTTTACTTGCATTTATGACGAGGTGCATGTAAATGACCAAAAGGAGTAAACTAAAATAGAAAAACCCTTGCTTCTTAGGGGTTGGAATTGTAGTTTTTAAACTAATTTCAACATTTAACAACGAGGAAATTTTATAAATTATGTTGAAATAACACTGTTAATTTGAATCTTGTGTAGTTCTTTTGAAATGGATTGACAAATGTTTCATTCAAGGGTAATATGAAATATACAGTTGTTATTTCAGTCATATTATTAGTTATTTCACAATACAACATACATTTTTATACGTTGTGTTTCTAATTGAGTATCAGGGAAAACAACTTAGTATATACAATATCTTGAATAAAAGACATATCATGGCATATCTGGGTTTGTTGGCTTTTAGGTGGGTGATGAAAGGAATTGTGTTATAAGATAAAAAATTATTAACATCCTTATCCTTTTACTTTTGTTGGGTAATTGTCTCAACGACAGTCACATAACATGTCATAATTTTGAAATAAGTACATTTACCCCACAAATCGTGTAGTGACTGTATTTGTTAGAAACCACAGTATTGTGAAATCATGAACAAGTCTATTGTTTGTGTGAAAATAAGTAATAAGATTACAGATAGAACGTGAATGACGACAGCTAATTGGCTGACGTCTGTTTACCAAAAATTGACGCAGATATTGGAAAATATCACAAAAAAATTGTGACAATATCATCGTATGGTAGAGGGGCTTGTAAGAGATTATGTGCATTCTGTTAACTTCCTACTATCTTTACTTTGATGTAAGTGTGGTATTGCTACCTCATTTACGTGTCTTTCACACAGTAGAACCCAGTTTCAGAGGTATTTTGTTTTAAAATCTCGTTGAATTTGACGAGAATTAGATTATTTTCCGTATTTTGGCAAAATCCTATGAATATTCCCCTATTTTAATATTTCAAAATCCGTACATGCCTCCCATTTCATTTCATTCAACTCATTAACAGTTTTAAATCAAAGTCTTGGTCACTTTTTCATTATAAAAGGTTAAAACCTTTCTTTCTTTTAGAAGGAAAGGTACAACTATTTATTCATATTAGGGATTTCCCCTGGCAAAACTGTACATTTATCATTGTGCAAGTATGACAATTGTCACTTCACCTGTAAAAAAGGTGAACTATCTCTTAACTATATCATTAGTCCCATGCATAAACATGAAAAAGCCATCATTACTTCAATCATATATCATTTGTTCGCCGATGCAATAATCATATTGAACATCAATCGATGAATGTTAATAGGTCAGTGGTAGTAAAGGGAAAGGAAATGACTTAATTATTATTATCTTTCTAGAAATTAAGTGACACAAGGACAAATTATTGTTTGACAAAATCATGTACTTATTATCACAAAATATGCATTAATATTATGGCAGGTATAGAATTTGTAACTACTTATGTTGTCATATTTTGCAACAAAAATGTAAAATGTATTCATTATTGCATGAACGATATAAAGCCTTTATTGACATTGCAGAATGCTAAAATTCTATAACAAAAGAAATCACTTTTGGTACTTAAAATCTAAAAGAACAGATTTACTTGTGTTTTAAATATTAAAGTTTCTTTCGAAATAAGATACTTCACAATTGTTATGTAATAGGTCCTAGTCAATATACTTTAAAATGAATGATTCACTTCATTTTTAACTAAGATGCCCCTAGTTTGGAGAGTTTCATGTTTGTTCTCTGGAAAGATCCCCTCCAATAACTGTTTGATGAGTCGTTATGATCGTTAGGTGAACAAATACAAGATCAATTGATGGAAAGACATATTGCCGAAACAAAAATGCTTAATGTCTGCTCCCAAAACCAATCAATTTAACAATTACTAAATCAATCACAATGAATTTTCCCTTATTCGGAAACAGATGTCATACAAAGAAATAATGTACACTAAATTCTGACTATTTCTTTATACAAAGAATGCTATATTCCTATACAGTACCTGGACAATCTTATCAAGTAGAGACTCGTCATCACTTGGGCTGAGTTTCATCAGATGTTGTATCATGTACTTGGTACTTTCTGTTTTGCCGGACCCGGACTCTCCACTAACCAGTATACATTGGTTCCGTTTGGTGTCTTGCATTGCCCGGAAAGCTTGGTCGGCCACCCAGAATAAATGTGGTGGTCTTTGGGAACGAACGGTGAGGTTTTTGTAATCATGATGATTCTGAGAAATAAATTTAACTTAAATTAGACATGCAAAGGTATCATTATCATGTAAAAACATAAGAAACCGTATTAAAATAGTATTTCGTTTAAAAAATTCTTTCATATATTTTTTTGTTGCAATCTTGCTTTCTAATTAAACAAAACTTGAAAAGCACCACAAGGAGATATTTCATCGTTAGCAACTGAATAACATAAAGAAAATGTGTCTGATTAAATTGTTCTAATTAAACAAAAAAGATATATTATAGACGTATTCACATGTGAAAAACCATGCTTCTGGTATTACTTGAATTTAATGCATGTATTCTTCCTATAATACTATCTAATTTTATTTATTTTAGGTTAGCTAACAAGTGTCTACAATATACAATAAACATTGGAATGAAATAGAGATTCATAGTATCTATAATAATTAATGTCAATCAATATTTAATATTTTTTTCAACAAATATTCATCCATTTGTGGGTTCAATGTGAAAAAATATCAACAAAGATAAATACCTTTTCGTCGAATAGATGTAGTGGTTTACATGGATTGATGGCTACCAATATTTCTCCTATGTATGTCTGAAAAAACAACAGTGAACAAATTTTAATACACCTTAGATGTAAATCTAGCTTGTAAAACTCAGGGTTATTAAGTATTTAGACATGTTTTTTCACGTTTTAAAGTTAAATTCTACACATTTGCAAAATACACAGACCACCTAAAAACAATTGAAGGCATGAATAAGATTGAGTGATTGATTGATTTGTGCTGAGTGTACAATGGTATAAGATACACTTTTGTTAAAAATTAGACGAAAAGTTGTCTGACTGTTTGGAATGTAGACGTTTCATAGTTTTTTTTCAATATCAGCAACTACCTTCATTTGCTTTTCTAAAACGCTTTGAAATTTTTGGGTTTGAAAATGTCAACCTTTTCATTCAGAAACAGTTTAGAAATAAGGTCAAGAACGACATGCAGTTCTTAATATTTACTCACATAAAATATGTCTTTGTTGAACCTGCATCTTAAAGTTTGGACAATGGAAGTTTCATCAAGAATTTCTAATTCACTTAAATCTTCTGTTTTCATTTCGTCTACTCCAATTCTATTCTAAACAACTTTCCTGAAATACAAATGAATAGTGTTAAGACTAAAAACAAATTCCTGAAACTTCCCAATTTCATTTGATATTTTATAGTGTGTCCTTCTATGTTGTAATGTCACACTTTTGTTTCAGATACGGGTGAAGGTTTGGTATCAATAAAACGTTTAAACCCGCTTCAATTGTTTGCATCTGTCCTAAGTCAGGAATCTGACGTTCGATAGTTGTCATTTGTGGCTGAATTTGTATAGAAACACAATGTGGCTTGGATAAACCAGTTTTTCATGCACGCAATGTGGCTTGGTTCAACAAGTTTTACACCACACATTAATATGCTCTTTTTTCTGATTAGACCATTGTAATAAAGAAAATCACAAGCATGAAACCATATGCACACACAATGCAGCTACACACAGGATGGCCACTAACTAATGCAAGTGAATAAAAGACGATATATAATTAATTTTGGATGGCAGGGTCATACATTGTATTAGCTTGAAATTATGTAAAACAAAAATTAACGAAAAACAACATGAAATCTTAAGAAAACTAAATACAAAGATAAATCATAAGGGGTGAATGGGGTTAAGAAATATGGACCAACGGGACTTCTCTCGCGCAAAGCAGTTAAGTCCATGTTGAGAGGTCCAGTTTTTATAGGGTGTATATATCTGCAATTAATATTCTATTAGGTTTTAGATGTTAAATCCGATGTAGGAAGGGTCAGGGAGTTCAACCGGTCTTGCAAACACTCTTGGAGTTGCAGGATACACATTTCTGTGACTGTCTAACATAGCGTATAATTCAAGTGACAGTTAAAATTGTACACGTTTCGTCCTAATCGACACCTTTTTCACTTATCTAATTTATTGTAAATGTGTCCTGATATAAAATTGAGAATGGAGATGGGGAATGTGTCAAAAATAAACAACAACCCGACCACAGAACAGATAACAGCAGAAGTTCGCCAATAGGTCTTCAATGCAGCAATATGTATGAATTGTATGCAACTAAGTATTTCACAATCAACAAATAATATAGCTATTATAGAAAGCGTGCAAATATTTAAAAAAAAACTTTTAATACAAAAGCCTTAAAATAACTACGATCAGTAGAAAAATTTAGAACGATGTTAGTACTGGTATCTGTCATGTTGTCCTGTAATATAGTCATTATATCTTACATTGGGTCAGTCTTGTTGAGAAAAAATAGAAAAGAAATCTATTTTATTATCGAAATCGATTGTCTACATATGTTAAAAAGGAATGCTTCGCCTCCAACTCATCGTTAACATTACTTTCTACATACTCATTTACAATGTAACATGGTTGAGTATATTCAAATACAACCAATGGACAAATACTCGAAATCATGATGAGAGCTGCAATGTTCTACGATTAAGACAGGCAATTTCAAGAGAGGATAATATATAAATCAGGATATGTGGTATTATTAATTCATTTCACTTCAAGATGTGGTGTGATCTGTGATTAGCCATTTACTGTCACACATCTATCCACCAGATGGGTTTGTACGTGAACAACTTAATATATATAGGAAGATGTGGTATGAGTGCCAATGACACAATTTTCCATCCAAGTAACAATTGATAAAATTAAACCATTATAAGTCAAGGTACGCCTTTAACGCGGAGCCTTGGCTCACACCGAACAGCAAGCATTTAAGGTCATGTAGCAAAAAATATCCAGATCTTAGGCACTCTGGATATAAATGAGTCACATTCGGTGATATATGTGTAAGGCTTCATTTAATACGGTGGTAGTGGGACGGTTGATTTCTACATATAATAACCTTTCTTTAAATACAAACAAATGATGTCAAGGTATTAGCATGTTTAAAAGTTATCCTAGTAGTTATTAACTTAAAAAGTAAAGCATTGTCGCATTGCAAATTTGAAGTCAAAATTTTGTACTTCCAAAAAAAATTAAAGATGTTAAACAGATTTTTTTACAGCATTAAGTTATTCTTTTTTTTTTTTTTTTTTTAGATCAAATTGGTCATAAATTGCCCTATTCATACTGATTAATAAATCAGCAATTTTGACCAAATTAATTTTTTTTCAAAATATAAATTATGCTACCAAAATTGACTATGCTAACAAAATATAAGTTCATTCTAAAATATACAAAAGTAATAGTGTTGAGATATTTTGAGTATTTGAAATTCGTCAACAAGACAAGATATTTCTCAATAGAATTAATTTAGTATTATTCCTTCATGCAATGTAAAATTAACAACGAAATATTCAGTTACACGATCGCCAATGTGTACAATCTAACAATTTCTTTGCAGATTTTGTTCTTTCATATTTAAATGTTTTTTCGTAGAATATTAATATTTGCATTTACTTAACATTCTGTTGCACAGGAAAAATATAGACGGAATCGGAAAGTATCTAAATGCTTTCGTTCGTCAAGAACCATAATAAAATATCGTACACAAGCATATTAGCCTGTCTCTAAAGGTACAGTAAACAAACTTCGTCTAAACTTAATAAAAAAGAGAAATGTTAATAAGATCTTAAAGGACAAAGAACAAAGGGTTAAGTGTTTCTTTTCCCCCTCTTTTGTAGATACACAATAATTCATTTCAGAAGAGAATTATCATTTTTATTTGGTGTTATTAAAGCCTTATATATATGCTAGACGAAATTTAAGACACAGAAATTGTTAAGTAATTTGCTTTTTTCATACAATTATCAATAAATCATAATTTTGAAATCTTTTGAGTTATTTAAGAGATAATTATTATCAGTTATGCATAGCTGGCGGATATTGCATATTTAATGCGTAATAACTTATCAAAATGAAGCCTTGTGTGTGTTAATTTTTGTTAACATACGCATTCTTTCTTTTTTGTATTTCGTTTTTTACAAATTGCCCTTTTGAAGATAAGACGAGATATTCAAGCCTTTGAAATCAGAATAATGAAGACCCCCCCCCCCCCCTTAACACTTTTTACCGTATACCTGCACACAAAAAAGCTTACAAAACCAAGTCGGTTTAAAAAATAATAAAAAATGATAATTAATCCCCATATTTGCATATTATTAAAAAAAGATGTGAAATCAATATTTAAAATTAGAAAAATGCTGGTTTTCAGAGACGCACTTTCAATGTTGCCAAATGTATGGTTCGAAATATCTGTATTACACAATAAAACAAACAAGGTACTTACAGGGGAAAAGTCTTTTGTTAAATCCAAGCACGTAACATTATATATTTGTTTTTGTTTCCAATTGTTTAATTCAGTTTTAAATATTTGAAATAATTATCTAAATCACTCTTTTCGTTTCCTCTACCAATTCTGTCCCAATGAAAACACCAATGTTCTGTATTAATTGATGATCACGTGACATCATTTCATGACAATGAGTGACATATGATTCCCATTTGACGAATTCGTAAAACAATACATAAGACATTAAATCTATGTTAGTACTGTTATAGCTTCGGTGTCTTTGTAGAGGTGTTATTGGCTGTTTGTTTTGATACTTTTACAGTTACTTTGAGTCTATACCGATACTACTTTAAGTCTATACCGATTCTACTTTAAGTCTATACCGACTCTACTACGAGTCTTTACCGATTCTTCAGTGGAATGTCGTGTCTACCACTTCAAAGATTTTAATTTCCGCAATTATGAGATCGAGTTCATTAACGTGGTGCAATAGTGTTGGAATTTTTTTAAGAAAACACATTTTTTTTTTATCGGAAATAGAATTAAAGGAAAATATTACCCTGATAATAAAAAAAAATAATCCTCTCTAATAGAAAACTACAACACATGTACCTGATATGGAACTAGTATTTTGTTTCTTCCGCTCTTTTAACGGCTTAGAATATGAAAATATAAACATTCATCTGTTTTGCCCAAAATGTTCCTTCTCGATATTTAGGTAAATTAAACATTTATTGTCGTGAATTTTATTACCCAATCGACTGTCAGAATAACGATAAAAATAGAATACTGAAATCATAAATTTTCAACAAAAAGACATTTTTGTGGCTATCAGTAAGAAATTGACGTAACAACTTATATTTTCACGTATAATTGTAGATGTAAATAATAGATAATAATGTAAATATGTATTCAATTGTTGACATCACACCTCTAATGATAGGTCGATAGCTTTAGGACGTATACAATGACAACACTACACAAGGCGTGTACCTGTGTTTATTTCCTATTCTAAAATAACTGTGTCATGGTGGTTGATATGGCTTAGATAGGAACATTTTATAACAGATATTATGGAACCGGAATTACATTTCAAGTTTATCATGATTATCTGGAGGCGCAGGTGATTCTGCTGTTTGATGTTACTTCCAGTGATAAGCCTTTCGTGCTAATTAAGGACAAGAAAATAATAAATCGAAAAGGACGTTCTGCCTGAAAGTGTCGACCGAGATTTAACTACTTAAAACAAATAAGCCTTTTATGATGACACCGAGACTTACAAGAGTTGTTATAATGACTCTTTAAATATTTTGCAAAGCATGACATGCCCAAAAAAAAACAATCGTAAAAAAAGGGTTTAGATCAGGGTAGCGTTGTTAGCTAGTATGTACGCATAACGAAATTTGTCATTTACCTCTATTGACGAAACACCTCGAATACCTGAAATATCATAGTTAATATATTCTCTATGTGATGACCTTTCGAATAAACTATTTATAAATTTCCTTCCGGCCCCCCTCCCTCTAATTGCAATGGAGGAGGGAGAAATCAATAAAACCAAAAAAGGTAAATATTAAAATTTGGTATTGCACAACAATTTTAGTATGTCGACGAGTTTACATTTTTTTTTGTGAAAATCAACTTTTAACATTTACAGAGGCAGGAACCAAACTTTAAAGAGATGTAACTGTATAACGTAAAGGAATTCACACAAACAAACAAACATACAAAACAATAAGTCAGCTAAAACTGTAAAATTACGGAAATCACCAGGATAATATAAATGCTATATTTCGGACTCTTAATTAATCGTCTAGAGTCTAGACAAGTTACGAATAAATCTAACGTGCAATTATTTATTTGTAAACATGTAATCATAAGCATAAATGATGTTAAATGTTCCTTATGCAGATGAAAATGACAATTTTTATGATATATTGCAACACATTTCTAACTTGAATTTGTCATTTTTAGAATGGATGTTGATGGGAGATTTTCGATATAACAGTACTAATTAAACTTAGTTTCAGCTTTATTTTCCTAGTGGTCTTATAGAGCTTTACATAGTGTTTTGACACCTGTGCCTTGTTGAAGACAATTTATTAACCTTTATATGTCTTTGTTGTATCTTTTTTATTCATATACTTTGAATTTAATTAGCATTGGTAATGACCTCTTTACACTGATATATAATAATACTTAATAAAAAAGGTATTAATTGCGCGCGCACTGCAATAATATAATGATTATCGAGTTATTTTCTTTAGATAATACTCGAGTACCTGCACAAGTTTTAACGCCAAAAACAGAACATGTTTTAGAGCATACTTAAATACTTTTAAAAATTGATTGGTCTACAGAAAATATTAAAAAAAATCTTTCCATGGCCAACATAGAAAAAGACAAGAGAATTTGCATAATGATTAGTCTATGATTGAAAATACTAGTATGCGTGCCTGTCTTGTGATTCTGTCCTAATTGACACAATGCTTAGTGTAAAAGTAAGAAGGAGAGATGATATTGCATGTGACAAAAATAAGATGTTTTAGACAGCTCGTGAAGTTCAGGTTCGATAACGTTATGACATCTGACCGGGAGAAACCATCAATGAATGCAACTTAATATTATCGAACTCTGCATGCAACAAGGTAAAACTGGTTAAGCAGGGAACTGTCTACCATTACGAAACATATCGGATTTCACACACTGTAATGTTGCGAGGTTCGTGTTGCTTGAAATATTTAGGTTCTTGGTAGTGTTTTGTTTACTTTTGTATATTTCATCGATTCGGGTTATTTTTGGCCATGGCTTTTGTCTGTTATTCTACTTGTGGATAGACATTGCTTCCTCTGTCTCCTTTCTAGCTTGTTAGTGAATACTTTTGGAGTGGTTGCTTTTACAAATTACAAAAAAAATCAATATTTTCCGTTGTTGGTAATAACTTTAATTTCATGAAAAAAATATGTTCTTTAGTATTACAATATAAGATCATAATATATATAAAAATACCTACACTTAGACTGGGCTCTTCTTTGAAATACCTTGACAACAACACTATTTTGTCAACAAACAAAAATACTGTTAAACAGAACACGAGATGTACTTGTTGCTGACGCAACTTTTTGGCAGAATGTGTTTGATCATGATTCAAACCCACATTAAAATGGGATCGGGTATGAGACGTGTAATATGGTGATGGTTCATACCGATCTTTGAACAACATTGTTAAAACTCTGTCAGGTTATCTGTATGATTGTTTTAAAATTATTCCATTTTTTCCTGCTACCAGCCAGCCATTGTATGAAACAGCATATAAACATAAATCGAATAACACTTTTTACTTTGCCTTTAATTATAGAACTTTCTCTCCAAGGTATATAATAATAAACATATTTTGTATTATTGCTCATGAGACAACTTTCCACGAGAGTTCAAATGAAGTGGATTTAATAATCATAGTGCCTTCAACAATGAGAAAAGAATCAAACTGTATTGTCGGATATTTAAGGTTCCGGCATGAAACATGTGAAAAAGAAATAAAACGAGAAAACTAACGGCTTTACCTATGACAAAACAAATATGACGGAAATGAACCAACGACAACCACTGAACTACATGATCCTGACTTGGGACATGCACATAAAGAATGTGGCGTGGTTACACATGTTTTACATCTATTTTGAGCGAACAGTAATATAAAAATTGCTATTTTCGTCACAGGTAATTTTGTGGTCCTCTTTGCGGTTTGCGTTAAAGTAATGTATTTTTTTTATTTTAAAAGAAAGAAAACGTAAGAAGAAACCAAATGAAAAGTGGACTGCCCTGTTTATATTAGTTTAATTTTTAATTGTCCTAAACTATTTCTTAAAACCCTTAAATGAAGGGCGTATACATTATGAAAGTGAAGCTTTATGTAACATCTCATTAGAATACAATTTAGTATGCTGTGGATTCATTTATTTTCGTGGGTACCAATTTTCGTGGATTAGGAAAAACTTGCATGTTCGTGGTTATTTAATTTCGTGGTTTTTATGCAGTCTACATACAAGCCTATAGCAAATTTGTCATTCGTGGAACATTTAATTTCGTGGTTCACATGTAACCACGAAATCTACGAAAATTGGTATCCAACGAAAATTAATGAATCCACAGTGTTTGATTACTTTTAAAACCCTTTACACTTTACTACAGGTACCAAATCTTCATAGACGTTGTTCTTTTGTACATGTGTATATAACCTTAGCTGGATTTTACCAAAAATAGACTTCCAGAATTTTGTGTCCTCAATACTCTTCAGCTGCTGAATTTCTTTAATCTTTTTTACTTTTTTGATTCGAGCGACACGTATGTGTCTTTTGTAGACGAAATGCGAGTCAGAAATAAAAACAAAAAACTCCTGTTACCTACAGATAAATTGAAGAAACATGATTGTACTAAAATTTAGGTTTTTCTACTTTAAGCACAATTGACTTTTGTGAATAATTTACTCACGCGCTTTTGATTGTAATTTCCCAAAACTTCTTGGTTCCAATATAATGTTGTTTTCTGCCGAGCGCACATTAACACGTGTTATCCCATACAGAAATCAAATATGTATCATACGTTTTGGGAATTGATATTGAGATTTTTGCAGGAGATATCATATTTAATTTATCATCACATTTGACGATTTGAAAGTTCATACCATAGTTGGTAGTATGTGTATTCTTGTAAATTCGATGCAATATCAATTACTCTTTTGAGAAACGAACCAAAAGTTGAGTAACGGTGTAAAACCTTTAAGAACAAATGAAACATACAACTCTGAAGGTCGATGTGACAAAGCAATGTGGATTAATTCGTAGATTATTATAGCATATTATGTATTTCAAACTGGATACAAATTAGACATGACCACGTTTATGTAAATAATCAACATATTCAAAGAAAAAAAATGATTATAAAACACCAATTCGTGGTTAGTATGACACTTTACAGTTAATTGTCACTTTCATATTTTTGTACTTATTCAAAATTTTAGACATTAATTAACAATAACAAATAGTGTTATATTTTGTTTTGTCGTAGGAGATATTTTCCCACAAATTTAAATATGGGTTTCCTTTTTATGTTTCATAATTAGTTTTTGTTTTAAACAATACAGAATTATACCATACCCTTTGTAATATACAATGGAAAACAATATGTAAGATCGATAAATAAGATTAGATTCGATCAAAATATAATCGTTAAATTAGACAGAAGAAAAGTGAATAACACTTTTGTCAAAGTGTTTCAAGCATTTGACAGCCCAATAGGTATAAAGAGTAATTGTGATTCAGTTATTTGCTAAACACGCAGTGGCAAATATTTCATGCGTTTTTAGTGCATCACAAATTAACAAAATATCCTTTCAGAAATCTGCAAAATGGGTATGTTTATCGGGATGAGAGATGAAATATTTAGACTGTCAAAGGTAAATATGATGAGCTGAATAGGACATTTGTTTCACGCTTGCAACAATTTACCTATATATATAGACGGACCCCCAAAGAACTTTTTCAATTGATCTTTTAACGAATTAACAGTACCTCGAGATTATTCGTTACTATATTTATATAAGTATATATTCATTCCAAATAGACAATGTTTTTCATTTCTCGTTTTTTATATAATAGATTCGAACGTTGGTTTTCCTGTTTGAATGATTTTACACTAGTACTGTTTGGGTCCCTTTTTAGCTTGCTGTTCCAGTGTGAGCCAAGGCTCCGTGTTGAAGACCGTACCTTGAACTATAATGGTTTACTTTTATAAATTGTGACTTGTACCGCATCTTCCTATATCTATATAAAGACTCCCTCCTTAGGTTGAGTTTTAACTGTAGTTTTTCTGCCGGAAGTTTATCATTTTAGATTAAATTCATTTGTGAATAAGTCAAAGGTACGATCATTCTATATAATGAAAACTGTGACCATAGTCATTTGTTCCTAGCTGTATGGGTAATTTTATGTAATATTCCTCATTTTGTAAGGTGATTTGCGATACGACAAATTCCAAGAGGCGACCGAACAGACATACGGAATTACCTTATACAAAGCTTCCTTTGGTGGCTCAAATTAAGATATAGTCGGTGATGTTTAGAATTATATGGTTTCTTCTTTTCTTATTAAGATCTGTAGTTAAGAACAAACTTAAAAATTGAAGCTTATAGAATAATTTCGAAACTTGTAAAATATTGGAATAATTCTTAACCCATTGTATACTTGCTCCCAACCACAAAGCATTCATCTTTTGTGAATGGTCATAGTATCTTAATAAATCATTTGATTGTTAAACTTTTGCAACATTATATTTTTTCCAGAAGGTGAAAAAAGGTTTAATTCCAAATAAAGGGGAAAATTAATTTTAAACTGAGTTTAGAAACAAATTGTTTTCCTAATAAGTATATGTTATAAAATAACATAAAAAAGGATTAATTTGAACAAATTAGGAACCAGAAGGAAAAAGTGCATGCCCTCCAAAAAAATGAATAGTCGGTGCTAATCTACTATGAAGGAGCGTTATGAAAACGCATAATTATGCATATATGAAGTGTACTTGCCTTTACTAGTTACAGCTGTAACAATTTCTCAATATCTAATCCACGTTCTAATCAGGTGGCTCAAACCATCAGATCGTCAAGGATTCCGGAGCTTTCTTAGCCCCGAAAAGGGCTAGCTCGGAACTACCATCTTGACGGCAATTTCACAGGAGGCCCTAGTACAAGTGGAAATGCCAGAGAGACAAAACAAATGCTAATTACATATAATGAGAAAGGCTCCAAAAGGTTTTCATTTCCGAATGGACACTTAGATTTTTTGTGTTAATACACAGGTCAACTTCTCTCTACTATAATTGTGTATTTTCTCTTTCTTTTTATTATAACGTAAAGTTAGGACTTTTTTATGGTTAACTTCAATGATTTCATTCACTTGTCAACCCTTTATTTTACCTAATTTTGACAAGACTTTCTAAATTATGCACTATTTTGGTGACATAATTAATTAGTTATACACTGAAGTTCTATCTTGCTAATTACATACGTGGTTCCATCATTTATCATAAAGATGTATTACATTCAACAATGAATCTAAAAATGACAAATCTACACTGTATTTTTAACAAATGTGAAATACATGTTGTTTTTTTCTCTACTCTTTTTGATCTCTATTGTACGGAAGCCGATAAGGGCCATTCAAAAAAAATATTTTATGTCGTTATTACGACATATCATGTCGTAATTTCGACATAACATGTCGTTATTACGACATCGCTATGTCGTAATTTCGACATAACATGTCGTTATAACGACATCGCTATGTCGTAATTTCGACATATCATGTCGTAATAACGACATCACTATGTCGTTTATGTCGTTTTAACGACATAGCTATGTCGTTATAACGACATCGCTATATTTAAAAGAATATGTATTATGATTGGCAAGAGACTAAATGACAAAGTAATTAACAATTATACGTCATAATACGGAAGCCGATACGGGCCATTCAAAAAAAATATTTTATGTCGTAATTACGACATAGCATGTCGTAATTTCGACATATCATGTCGTTATTACGACATCGCTATGTCGTAATTTCGACATCAAATGTCGTTTTAACGACATCGCTATGTCGTAATTTCGACATAACATGTCGTTAAACGACATAGCTATGTCGTAATTTCGACATATTATGTCGTAATAACGACATCGCTATATATAAAAGAATAAGTATTCTGATTGACAAGAGACTAAATGACACAGAAATTAACATTTTGTTATATTTGTTAATTACAAAGCTTTTGCTATTTTAATTCATTGGTTAAAGATTTTTATTTATATTGTAAAGTTTGATATTTGCATCGTCGCAAAATTTTTGATGACCCTCTCTGGATACCTTCAGTGAGAAACTTATATATGTTATAGATTCCCGTAAAATTTCAAACATGAATTGAAATAAAGGGCTATACAGCCAGGCAAGATTATAGTTAACCACAAGGTTATAGATAACCTCTAATGCAAGATAAGCAGTCCATCTCCTTTTTAATAAGCGCAAATTACATGTTTTTTTTGTAATTAGGGTAAATTGAAGTATTGATTGCTCTAATTTACTTTCAAATGTTGGGCACCATGTTCCTACAACACGTTACACTTAAAATGCGGTGTCGAAGAGGGTTTTACATTGTTGGTTAATTCTGGTTCTGTTCGTTTTGTGATGTCATTTTATCAAAAATTACCTCTAGTTGTGGAAATCGATTTGATAATGTTTACGCTTTAAGTTTTTTTTTTAACTAAAAATGCAGTACTGTCGCAATTAATGCAGGAAGAAAAGATGGGACGGAAGTACATGTATCAGTGACGGTTTTCCATCTTTTTTTTATCATAGGATGTTTAACTTTCAAGGTGCATAGCATCCAGTGTGATATCATCTGTCATTGTAAATTTTCTATATCTTAATTCAACCATAATACAAATATATCTGACACTGCAAATAAATCGAACATTTTTACCCTTGGTTAAATTTGAATAGAATTGTATTTCCCTGGCACATATGTTGTCGAAATACACCCCTTCAATTACTTGAACCTTAGCTTGAGAATTATTTCCCAAGTAAGTCATTTTGACTTCAGATATATACATTTTAAAATATAGTAATCAACTCCTGGATCGTCCGCGAAAACGGCAAATATAATCCTGTGTTTTTATTAATTCGATGAAACGGGTTTCGTCGCTTTTGGGGATTTGCCTTTCAATTACCTCCATTTCATGCACAAGTTTATATTCGGACGAAAAGTTCCGGCTTGCGCTAGTACAGGAATTGCTTTCATCACGACAGTTATACCATGAATAGCAGGACAAATCGCGAAGTAAAACATTCCGTTAAATGGTATTAAGTCTTTTAATACTGGTGATTGCACCTTACTGAAGTGACGAATTTAAATGATCTATTTCGGAGAACTTCCGTAACATAAATTTCCTTTCGCTTTTTACATTTAGAGGACTGTCTTGGTGTCTCAAATTTGTCTTTGCAAAAGTTGGACGAAGTTCATGTAATGGGATTTTTTCCCAATTTCAAATTTTCTTAAATAACTCGTTAAAAGCTTTATAGTTTTTCGATTAATAAAAAATGCAAAATTTAACCTGTGTCGAACCTATGTTCTCGGGCGGAGTCTATAGCAACATGCGCTTTTTTCCGTCAGCAATCATCAACCTCTTTTCCAAATTTCATAAACGAGTTGTTTTAATTATCATGAACATTTAATTGAAACTTAAGCACATGTAACGTCGGAAATTAGCGTCTTTAGGATCTTAGACGTTTTTAGATGTTTGGACAAATTGGCTACCGTTTAGTAATGTATAGAAGCATTTTATTCCTTTAAGACCCAAATATGTAGTTGATAACTTGGCATTTTTTACTCCTCGTGTATCAAACTTATGTTTTGATCAATTATAAAAAAAATACGCGTTATTTGCTTTGAAAAATGAAATATCAACTTGGACAAAATGACTGTGTAGAGAAGATTTTATTGAATCAGCAATATTTGAACTCACATGAGGCAATTTCGACAACTTGTCAATGTTTGTATCGATCATTATTTTTTTTATCTTTATTCAATTCTTCATCATATATATACAACAGATATATTACATATTACACAAAAGTATCACAAGGCAACGTTTTAATTACAAACACATACATATCTATCATTTTATTTTATCTGTATTATCATATATATCTTTCTTGTCTTGCAGTAAATCTTCTTCGCAACCAATTTAGGGATCTATAAAATATATATGCTTCTCACTGAAGGTATCCAAAGAAAGTACCCAAAGATTTTGCGACGATGAAAATATCAAACTTTAAAATATAAATATAAATATTGAACCAATGAATTCAAATAGCAAAAGCTATGCAATTAACAAATATATACTTATTAAGCTTCATGTAAATCATTTAACAATAAAATACATTAAATATGAAATTTGGAGTTTTACCAAGGGAGCTAATAATCAAATAATTATAACACTGTCTGCCACACAGCATTACGGGGACTCTCCCTCTGGTATCTTTCCTCCCTCTTTTATAGCTGACAATGCGGGGGCTTTTCTAATTATTGGGGGCATCATGATGACCTATAGTTGTTAATTTTTGTGTCATTTACTTTTTTGCCAATCATAATACATATTCTTTTATATATAGCGATGTCGTTGTAACGACAACGCTATGTCGTTAAAACGACATAGTAATGTCGTTATTACGACATGATATGTCGAAATTACGACAAAGCTATGTCGTTATAACGACATGTGATGTCGAAAATACGACATAAAATATTTTTTTTGAATGGCCCTTATCGGCTTCCGTACTATTGCGTACTCTTTAAAATAATATTTCCATATGAAAGAGTATAACTAGAGAAGTAAACTGATGGAAGCTTGTTTTTACCAACAGTAATTGTTACTATGGATAGATGTCCATTTTCAAAGCACACAAGTCCCTATTAAATAGGAAACCAAATGCGTTCCTAAAAGAAAGAAAATATGACAAAATGAAAGCATAGCTCCAAAATTCAGAAATTCGCTCTCATATTCGATATGGCATTAAATACGTATCAGCTAATTACCCCCTCCCAAAATAATCAGATTAAAAAGTACAATAGGTGACGCCCAATGACATATTTTATGTATGACAGATTCTTTTTTATTTTGAACGTTTCAGTGCTTTTACAAAATACCTGAACAAACATTTACTTTTAAAGTTTTTTTTGTAAAAAAAAGGATCGTTACTGAATAATAGATACATGATTCTACGTCTTATGTACTACAAACGACGCGGTGATACTGAGTCAGTGCCCCGTCTACGTATATAGAGCACATATGTTTGATGTAACTTTTTATAGATAAAATTATGTTGTATTTCTTAGATAATTTGCAGAATAACAATCATTACTATAATTACTTGTTTCAAGCGCTTCCGGAATTAAGACCGTTCACCGGACAATTTTTAACAAGAGGCTGTCACAACGACAGCAAACCGGATTTATTAGCATTTATTTGTGTCCTGGCAATATCACAAGAACCATTACGGATGATTGGTGAAAGGGAAAATCGTCAATATCAAATTTGACCTCTATATTGTCATCAGTATCAACATATTAAAATTTGAAAAGCTTAGATTGAATGGTTCATGAGTAAATGCAACAACGTGAATGGAAACAACATTTTACAATCATTCAAGAACCATAACTCCTGAACGGTAAAAGTCAAAATCACCATTATTGAATTTGACCTCCATTTTGTCATCAGTAACAACATATTAAAATTTGGGAAGCCTTGGTATAACAGTTCATGCGTAAACGCATGGACACGACTGGAAATGCCATTTTACGATCTTTCAAGAACCATAACTACTGAACAGTAAAAGTCAAAATCATCATTATTGAACTTGACCTCTATTTTGTCATCAGTAACAACATATTAGAATTTGAAAAGATTTGGTTGAATGGTTCATGAGAAAATGCACGGACACGACTGGAAGCACCATTTTTCAATCTTTCAAGAACCATAACTCCTGAACGGTAAAAGTCAAAATCGTCATTATTGAACTTGACCTCCATTTTGTCACCAGTAACAACATATTAAAATTTGGGAAGCTTTGGTAGAACAGTTCATGCGTAAATGCACGGACACGACTGGAAATGCCATTTTTCAAATTTTCAAGAACCATAACTCCGAAACGGTAAAAGTCAAAATCGCCATTATTGAACTTGACCTTCATTTAGTTGTCAGTCCCAACATATTAAAATTTTAAAAGCTTTGGTTGAACGGTTCGTGAGTTAATGCACGGACAACATTTGATTGCCGCCCGCCCGACCGACCTACCGACCGCCCGCCCGCCGAGCATCCTCAAATCAATAACCGACATTTTTGTCACAAAAATCCGGTTAGAAATCATGATATTCAGCAAGTCGACTACAAAAAAAAATATTTAAAATTTACGATTGTTGCAATGAACGAAATTGATAAAGATTTTAAAGGATATTTGCAATTGAATTTGTCCAATTTACATTATAATCAGCCATGTGGAGAGGCATGTGTTCACAATTCTGTATCATCTGCAATGACTTCGGTTTCTAGTTGGGTTCATGTTACATAGTCTTTGGATTCCTATGCAGTGTGTTGAATAATATTGTCTGCCTATACGCCGGGGTAATTTCCCATGGTTTTGTCAGTTTCTCTTCGACTTATCAATTTTTATTGACTGTATATATAGTATATATTCCGCCCTTTTTTCGACACAAGCATATAACCTCTGGAAACATGCGTTGAATCCAATTATGAAAATATGTGATTTGATTTAGTAAGAACTCGCAAAAACTGTAATCTCTCTATATGCATATGTTTGTGTTCAAAGTATTATTTTTTTCAATCTCTTAATAAATTTATTTGATCCCTTTGCACCATTACTTATAAATGATTCGATAGTCCAGTCCGAACACCGGAATTTGTTTAATGGACCTTCGACAATGAGCAAAACTCATAAAATTCTCTTTATAGGTTATAATTACCCTTTATGATTGAGTCGTTTGATTGCTGTCTAAAATTATATTTACATGATAAACTAAGTCCAGGTCATGTATCTAAATAGGACTATATACAATTACAAGACGCACTATATAATATATATAAAGAGTAAGGGTTGTTTATATGATTTTATTGCAAGCATTACTTAAATACTGTTGTTCGTCTCTCTGGTGTGGGGGTCAGGATGGGGTCCATAAATTCTGTATTCTTTAATTTTTATATATAATTATTCCTTATAAATTTCACTCATGTTTCTCTTTTCTTTATATATTAGGGTGTGGATGGGATTAACAAGGAATAAAGGGCAGATATGCAGAATAAAGGACAAATTATATATAATAGAATAGAGAAAATTAATTAGACAGATAAAGAATAGAGATTAATGGGGTGCTCAAATATAAAGGATAACAGGTAAAATTTACAAAGAATAAAGAAAAATGGTCTAAATAATTAAGTAATATAGAAATGAAAGACCTCCATGCAGACAAAAAGTAGGACACGGAGTCTATAATTATTTTAACAGTGAAACCATGAGTATATGATTCTAGTGCTATTAAATGAAAAGACGCCATTTTGTGTGCCGCTTCTCATTTTTCACGATGAATTAATCACCATGCCTCTATGTCCAATATGTAACATGCTAAGTCGCATTTGTCACCCTCGCTTATTTTTATAATCTTTTGGATTATTTTGGGAGGTAATTCAGTTGTTTTCATAAGTTGATGTGTTACGTATTTGTTTTTCATTATTTGTTTGTTCATAAGTTAGGACATTAGTTTTCTCGTTTGAACTGTTTTACATTTGTCATTTCGGGGCTTTTTATAGCAATATGGGATTTACTCGTTGATTATTGAAGGCCGTAAAGTGACCTGGAGTTATTTTCTGTGTCATTTGGTCTCTTGTGGAGATTTGTATCATTGGTAATCTTACCCGTGACATCTTCTTTTCTATATTTGAATATAGTTGACCTATTGCACATAAAGTATCGACTGAAGAAACCAACGTAACCATTGATCATTTGACTGTGAAAACTAGGTCAAGGTCGGATGAATCCTTCTAGAAAGACATATACATCGGTTTTTTTTCATATAACGAAACAGGAGATGATTAAGTGTCCGCCACATGCCTGTGCCAAGTCAGAAGCATGTAATTCAGTGGTTGTCGTTTGTTGCTGTTTTACATATTTGATTTTCGTTGAGGCACTGTCTACGGTTACATGGAAATGTAACAATGATAAAAAATATCATTGTTACATTTGAGACTAATTGCCGGAATACAGAGTTTGGTAAGGATCCGATTAATTACGAATGTAACAGTAATAATTGAGTCTACGGTTACATTGCGTTATTGTTATGTAATGCACTTCAATGTACGCCAGATTAATTCAACTTGGACCCTTTAAAGTTGTGTTGCTTAATTTTTTTCGCCAATTAGAATGAAATAACTATCAAAAAATATCTGGAGGAAAACCCCGATTCCACCAGTTACAACATGTCGGCAAATGTTACATCAAATGCCTTCACAATTGATTTGTATTTTTATGTTTTATTGGGTTTTTCAGCTATGCTAAGTTGGATACAGAAATCGGAGGTGAACATTAAATCACTAATGTACGGTAAAGAAATCTTTTTACAACCTCACATTTGCTTCAAACAAACAAAAATTGATCTCAAGAGTAAAAAAATGTCACATTCAGCTTAAGCATGACAGACATTTAAAGTTTCTTTAACCCCTAAAAAGTATAGTACAGAATGGAATTCAATGTGCAAAGTGAAATTTAGACGTGCATATTGCTGCATCACACGTTTGTGATGGCTGCTTGGTTTCACCAAGATTCGTCAGAATGAAACATGCTCCCAAAAACAACATATTGGATTTTGTAGAAACTGTAATACAAAAATGTATTACAAGTAAGAATAAGTTTTCAAATTTTATTTGAATACATATTACTAGTCCCAGCGGACATTTAAGTGAATATAAAATGTTTATGTAACAATAATGTAATGTAACAATAATGTAATGTAACCGTAGACTGAATAATTATTGTTACATTCGTATTTAATCGGTTCCTTGCCCAGCCTTGCATTCCAGCAATTAGTCTCCAATGTAACACTGTGATAATAATACTTTTATTATATTGTTACATTTCTATGAAACCGTAGCCAGTGCCTTTAGAATATTATTTTGGACATATATTAGGCCGTTAGTTTTCCCGTTTGAATCGTTTTACAATTGTCATTTCGGGGCCTATGACTATACGACATGGACTTTCCTCGTTTTTAAAGGCGTACGCTGACCTAGAGTTGTAAACTTTCTGTGTCATTTTGTCTCCTGTGGAGAGTTGTCTCATTGCAATTGGCAATCAAACGACTTCTTCTTTTATATACATTGAATAAAGTTGACCTATTAAATATAGTATCTAAGAAACACACTTAGCCAGAAAAACTAACCACTGGTCAATGCACCATGAAAATGAGGTCAAGGTAAGATGACAGCTGAAAGACTGACAAACGGACACCTTACAATCATTCCATACAATGTACACCAAATATAGTTGTCATGTTGCTCAGAGTGTAAGAAAAATAGATCAAAACACAAAAACTTAACATCGAGCAATGAACGTAAAATTAGGTCAATGTGTAATAAAAATTGTGAGCCTGACATGTACATCGTAAAATATTTTCATACACCGAATATAGTTGACCTATTGCATGCAGTATTAGAAAACAGCCCAAACACTATTTTTAAAGTTTAACCACTAAACAATGCAAACGATGTCAAGGTTGGCTACACCTGCCAGTTTGACATCTTCATCTTACATAATCATTCCATACACCAAAAGTAGTAGACAATCATATTGTTTATATGAGATATGGAAAATTAACCTTGTTAACTGGTTCATGAAATGAGGTCGAGGCCTAGTGAAAACTGACACAGACCTTGCCAGGAACTCACATACCAAATATAGTTATCCTTTTACTCATAATAAGAGAGAATTAAGAATACTATCTATCTAAACTTTTTTTCAAGTAGTCACTGCACCATGTAAATGAGGTCAGGACAACGGACATGTGATAGACAGAAATGAGGCATCTATAAACAAAGTATGAAGGACCTAGTTCTTCTATCTTCTGAAATATTAACGTTTTAAGAAGTTTGTTAACTCCGACGCAGCCACCTCATCACTAACCCTATGTAGCGTATTTTTGCGACACAAGTCGCAGGCTCTACAAAAACCAGATTATACCAACAAATGTGTGCTTAAAAGATGGACGAAAGATACCAAAGGGACAGTCAAACTCATAAATCTAAAACAAACTGATAACGCCATGGATACAAATGAAACAGACAAACAATAGTACACATGACACAACATAGAAAACTAAAAACTAAACAACACGAACCCCACCAAAAACTAGACTCAGGTGCTTCGGAAGGGTAAGCAGAGCCTGCTCCACATGTGGCACCCGTCGTGTTGCTTATGTGATAACAAATCCGGTAAATAGTCTAATTCGGTAAGTCACATTCATGAAAGGGAAGGGGATTGTAGTTACGACGTACTAAGGAACATATCCGATATCCTTTGTGAAACGGTTATTCCATAACGGTCAATCAACTCGTGATGGCGTCCGTAAAATTTACGACGGAATGATTTCAACTTCACCATTTGGAACTCTTGGTTTAATAGCTTCCTTGTGAGCAGCAACCCTCTATCAAGGATGATGATAGGAAATGCAAGCACAGGAATATCGTATCAATTGGGAGATATATACCCCGTATGCCGGTGCTGCTGGAATGTTGCTACTTAGAAATGGAAAGTTCACAATTGGAAAGCTGAAATCATCTCTTTGGTCGTAAGTTTTGTTTTCATCCGACCCTCATTGTCAATTTCTAGATGTAAGTCAAGATATGAAGCCGACTTAACTGTATATATAGTATTCTATATCTCTAGTTCAATGGGATAGATGCGTTCCACATAGTCTCCACATAGTTAAAATGCATGTACGAAGTACGAATATCCCAGTTACGTTCACTTGTTCCGTTGATTGGTACCGTTTCATTTGGGTCACTTTTTTTAATTTGCCTCGGATTTCAGTATGTTTGCTATACTTTTTGCTAATGAAAATCACAAACAATAGTGCACACGCTAAAAATTATCGCCTGCCTTACTGCTTTGATTTTATGTTGATAAATAATAAAAGAGAGATTATTTTTTTGACTACTAAAAACTTAATTTTATTTCCACTAGTCACTAAACCATGGAAATAAGATCAAAGACAATATATATATGACAGACGGAAACCTCATAACATAAGACATCTATATACTAATTATAAAGCATCCGGTTACCAGATTTTCTTCCTTCTTAAATATTACCTAACTAAAGTTTGAAAGTTCAAAATGTATTTGCCAATGAAAACGAACGTATCGCATATTCTATCACGTGAATTCTACTGCAAAGGCAAAAAATTGAAGACTGATTACTTTTCTATACCTAATAATTGACATGTTTGATAGTACCAAAATTTGTTTATTGTAAAGACTTACGGAGAGAATCAACCTTTTCGTATAGCGGTTTTGGTGAACGGCAACAATAGTTGCATTACGACGTTGCATCAAAAATACACTGCGACATAAATTAGTGCCAAAAAGAGAAATATATCCTCAGCTATTTCTTGTCTAGCGTCTGAAATCTAAAATTAAAATATGTTGAGTTGAAAAAATATCGAAACACACGTGATGCAGTGGTGGGATCTATATTTTTACAATACAGAATAAATGTTGTTTATTTTTTTTCCAATTTAGCACATATTAAGGAAAATAGCTTGAATAAAAATAACGTTGATTAAGTAATTATAATAAACACTTTATTAAGAGATGGTGAAATCGGTTAGTACAATAATAATCTCCCCTGGAGCCCTCAAAAAAGCTCAAAGTATCATAATATAATATATACATGCATTGTAATATACATACAATAAATGGTGAGACACATATTTTGAATCTGATAATTAGCCTTTTTTGTACCATTGTTTAAAATGTTCTTGTTGTACTTTTTCATCTTTTTTTTTTAATTTTCTAAAGGAACACTGTTCCAAACAACAGTACCGGAATATTGAAATGTGTTTTTCATAAAAGTTGTTCGAAGACGTGGTATGAAAAGACAATTATTGTCCAATGAAAGTAAAGAATATCTTGCATTGACAATTTGGTTATTGTTAAATAAAGAACAGATAATCAGGTGCAAAACTATTTACACATTAATAATCATTAGTGATATATGTGTCCTTTTTGAAAAGTTAACCATCTTTATTTTTTCAAAAGTTTTTGACAGTGTATCATATGCTTTCTAAAGTTGATTTCGGCTATCCTTTTTGTAATTATAACATTTGATCAATATTTGAGTTACTAGTGCTTGTTTCTGTCAATACTGTACAGTAATAATTAAAGAAGCACAAATCCGGTATAAAATAAACATAAACCTTTTATGGAATATGCTTTAATCGATTTAGTAAGCCTACAAGTATGTTTGACATTACGGCAACACTTCGTTGATTCAATGAAAGACAATCATCGATCAAAATGTCAAGTAATTTTTCAACCAACATATTGCAAATAATTAAGACTGTCTTTTTATATATCATCTTACAATTCTATTGTTTAGTTTTCTTTCTATTCACAAAAAATTACTTCTTCGATTATCATTTATACAAAATCTGCTAATCTTCATGTTTATAGCTTTCAAAAAAGTTCATCAGAGACCAATACTTTTTAATAAATTTAAAAAAAAACAAACTCTTATTTATATTTTATGCTTTTTCTTTCATGAATGCAAACTGCATGTATTCCTAAGAAACAGCATGGAGGCATAATTTAAAAAAATAAATAAACATGAAATTTGCTTTATTCCATTTTTTTTTTTAAATAATATCATATGGATGGCTAGTCAGTATATGCATTGTTTACACTACCATCTTTTCTTCGGCGCAAATCTTTGTTTTTTGTATATCCAGTATTATTTGTCAATCTTTGGGTTGAATTCGAATTTGAAACAGGCAAATCAGTCCTGGTTTCTTGGCTACAATTTTCCGTTTTGGTTAATTTTTTTCCTGTTCCTTTTGGTGAAGGCCATAGACTTGCACTTGATATTAGATGTAAAAAGGTGCCCCACCTGTGGATTAGCATTCCAATAAACTGTAACAATATAACTAATGCAAACACCAACAAGAAAACTATGGACAAAGGTTCGTATTCGTTTAAAATGTATACATTTTTTAACTGATCTGTGTTGTTTTGAAGTTGAAATACAGCCGTTGCAAACAGAAAGTTGATAAGTAAGAATCCTAATGCGACATTGTTTCTGAGGGATTTAAGCTCGATTTGAATTTCCTTCTTTTTCTGAGAGTCTTCGACAAGTGGATGGAGATACTTTTTAAGAATATAACTCCAAAATTCAGTTTCACATTCATCCATCGTTTTTTCCCCAGGTCCTAAGTAATTCATTGCCGGCCATGCATCACAATCTTGACTTACTTCTGGGCAACTTGGTACATTAGACGGAACAGGTGATACAGGTGATTCTGTTTCATTGACATTGGCTTGCTGCTCGACTCTGCCTCCAAATAACTGCTTTAATTTTAATTTCTTCTTTATAAAAGTCAATATGCTTACTGTAGGTGATTTTTTGGAATTTGTAGAACTTACCGCTTCGTCTTGTGTTTTCTTTTCACGGGTACCCCAGGACACAACATGAATATTGCACATATAATACACCGTAAGGAAAATGAAAGTAGACGGAACCATAAGGTAGTACAGCAACCCATGAGCCAGACACATCAGTTCCTTTGGATGAGCCAATCCTGCGAATAGGAAAATGCATAATATTTCTACGAAAAATATAACATTAGGACTGTAAGTTTTTTCTGATGCAATATTCACGAATAATCCTACTGTGACTATAACCATCACCAATGTGTAAACTGTTGAAAGTAGTGCTGCTGCTGCAATTTGTTTGTCGTTACTACATTTTATGCATATGATGGCATAAACAGCTACTGGTGTTACAGCGACGACATAAGACTGGAACAATGTTATTTTTAGTACAGCATTAAAAGATCCG
Source organism: Mytilus trossulus (assembly GCF_036588685.1). Classification (NCBI taxonomy): domain Eukaryota; kingdom Metazoa; phylum Mollusca; class Bivalvia; order Mytilida; family Mytilidae; genus Mytilus; species Mytilus trossulus. The sequence goes on from NC_086376.1 coordinate 43,375,865, forward strand.
GTTATCATTAACGTAACAGTTCCCAAACCAAGTAAACTTGAAGAAAAAAGAATGAATTGGTAGAAAACGAACAAGGTGCTGATATTAGGATTTTCTTTCGTTGTTACTCTCCAAGATGAAAGCAAGTCAATAATATTTGCAAGTGTTGACGGTGCCCATCGGCGCCTTTGTACAAAAAAATCTTCAAATGTTTCTGGCGCAAATGTGAAGGCGTCAGCACTAGCAGCGTAATCTATCTTCCAACCCTGTTGTAGCATCAATGTACATAACCATCTATCTTCCCCTGTAAAATAAATATATGTAAACAGAACAATTCTCTAACCTGAAATAAAACTAGAGGCTCTAAAAAGCCTGTGTCGCTCACCTTGGTCTATGTGCATATTAAACAAAGGACACAAATGGATTCATGACAAAATTGTGTTTTGGTGTTGGTGATGTGTTTGTACATATTACTTTCAAACAATCTTGCTGCTTACAATTATCTCTATCTATAATGAACTTGGCCCAGAAGTGACAAAAGAAAATATTTTGTAAAAATTTACAAAAAATTACAAAATTTATGAAAATTGTTTAAAATTGACTATAAAGGGCTATTTTTAAAGTTTATCTCTATGTGAAATAACATTGAAGATAATAACCAAAAGCGGCAAAATTATCTTAAAATTACCAATTCAGGGGCAGCAACCCAACAACAAGTTGCCCAAATGGTTTGAAAATTTAAGGGCAGATATATCTTGACCTAATGAACATTTGTATCCACAGCAGATTTGGTCTAAATGCTTTGGTGTCAGAGATATGAGCAAAAAACTGCATTTTACCCTATGTATTTTTTTAGCCATGTCGGCCAACTTGGTTCATGGACATATTTTTTAAACTAGATACCCTACTGATGATTGTGGAAAAGTTTGATTAAATATGTTTTAGTAGTTTCAGAGGAGAAGATTTTTGTAAAAGATTACAAAAGTTTCCAAAAGATGTTAAAAATTTACTATAAAGGTCAATTATATATTACTCATTAAGGGATCAACTGACTATTTTGGTTATGTTCACTTATTTGTAGATCTTACTTTGCTGAACATTATTGCTGTTTACAGTTTATCTCTATCTATAATGACATTCAAGATTATAACCAACAACGGCGAAAATACCAATTTAGCGGCAGCAACCCAACAACGGGTCCCCGATTCATCTGAAAACTGTAGGGCATATAGATCTTGACCTAATAAACAATTTTACCACATGTCAGATTTGCTATAAATGCTTTGGCTTCAGAGATATAAGCCAAAATCTACATTTTATCCCTTTGTTCTATTTTCAGCCATGGCAGCCATCGTGGTTGGTTGGCCGGGTCACCGGACTCATTTTGTTTTGATACCCCAATGATGATTGTTAGTTTAATTTGGCCAGGTAGTTTTAGAGGAGGCGATTTGGAAAAGTTATCGACGACAACGACTGACAACGGACAATAATAAAGAGAGGACGCCAAGTGATGAAAAAAGCAAATAAGCTCAGACATGCTATATATGTATCGTGACGTACTGAAACTAAAATATCTGTCAAAACATCTGAGGCCAACACGAATTTTTTTTTTTAATAAAATTTGTACCATATGATAAAGTAACAACTAATAACGATATTTAACAATATTTGTAATGAAAAATAAATGGGTTTTTTCTGAAATTTGTTTACGCTCGAGCCTCGTTAATGATGTTTTTCATTACCATTTACCATTACATCGAATAATATAGCAGAGGGCTAACTATTCATGATAAGTAATTTCAAGTACAAAAGAATGCAAAGTTCCGCTCCCTGTGGGTTCTGTTTTGCTTGTTCATTGTATGCTTCACACTGACGAAGGCCATTCATCTGCTGTGCCAAAATGTTCGTATAATTATGATTTTATTTCACATTATCATAAAAATAAGAAGATGTGATATGATTTGCATGAAAAAACTCTCGACAACAAATGTATCATTTAACAACTTTTGATCACCATACAGCCTTCTACAACAAGCAATACACATGACATTCAATAAGCTATATATAGCCCCAAAATAACAAATAGTGAATAATTCAAACGAGAAAACAGACGTTCTGATTCCTGTTCAAAACATTAAACTATAAACAAATATGATGTAATGTGACAAACGACACATAATGGGTCCAGGTTCCTGACATTGTACATACACGTATTGAATTTTAGGCGAAACATATTTGCTAATGTTAAACTATAATAAGTTAATTCCTTGGTAGGGTTGTTGTCTCTTTGACATATTCCCCATTTCCATCTCTAAATTTTAATCTTTTTACAGTGCTCATGCACATATGTTCAGATCTGATACCTATCAAATTTAATGGTTGGTCGTTTTCCCTGGTATAGACTCTTATAATATACAAATAAAGAAACTATGTAATTATGTAAAAGGGATAATGATAGTTTTGTTGAGTCTTATGTAGACGAAACGCGCGTCTGGCGTATGAAATTATAATCCTGGTACTTTTGAAAACTATTTGTACCTTGTTCATACTGGATAAAATGACGTGCTTCCACCGGAGGACTTGTATACCTTCTCAACACATTATCGTCAATTAGAGCAGAAGCACGAAATAAACTAAAGGCTCCTGGACAACAAAGTACACATCCAAAAACATGTTCTGTAGCCTTTTGTAGCCAATGTCCAATAGCATATTCAAATTGTTGATACCATACAACTGGACCTATAGTAAACAGCAACACATTAAAACAATGAAAATCCTATAATCATTGGTAGTTTTATCTCATAGAAATATACTGAGTTTTTTTGCTATTAATATTTGTTTAATGTTAATCGTATTGTTTTATAAGACTTCAATATTTCCTGTCTTTATTATGTTGGTACGGTTTGTCTTCTTGTCCTTGAATTACATTTCATAATACATGTACCTTTATACATGTAGGTTCTGTCAAACAAACAATAACAGGTTTTTTTTTTTACGATTGCATATCTTATTAAACGGATGCATTTTCTTTAGTCTCCGAATTTTTAGTCTAACAGATACAATTATCTGATTGTTGTTACTGACTCTGTGGACAGAGAAGTTTCACCATCTTTTGATAATTTCCAACTGATGCAAGTACATTTAAATGCAGACTAGGCTCTTGGCAGTCTAAAATATTGAAGTTATTGACAAAGGTAGTTGATAAATAACCACTTGAATATGTTTACCTGATCCTATAGGATGTATTCGTCCACATACAGCGCCAACTTTTTCATTCGTTTTCATTTTATGTATAAGTTTCTGTATTGCTTCAGGTTTGAAATCTACATCTCCATCTAATGCAAGAATGAATGTGTTATCTGCCTAAAATAAAATTACTATTCTAATCATCTTTATGCTTCGTTGTACATCAAAACTAATTGTGGATGCGTACGGAAAATATAATTCATTGCATTTTCTACTTTAATTCTATACAATGTAAGTAAAAAAATAACCATTTGAATAATTCAAATAATCCAAATATCGAAAAATATTCAGCTCGTGACCAAACAACTATGATAATTACCATCGATCATGCGCTACTACTCGCATTCGTGAATTGGATACCGTTGGATATTTCCCTATATTTGAATTCTTCAATTAGCTATTCTAAAATTTAACCATGTGCTACGAATCCCATCGGTGTTTGACGCAAAAAAAAATATAACAAGATTAGTGCTAGATGTTGAATCTTGTTTTTGCAGTTCCATGTAGGCTGATTTGATTAATTCCAAACAGAGGGACTCCATGTATTCAAAGATAGTATATGATTTTTATTATTATCCTAGTATATATATACAACAGAACACTCATACTTATTTTTTAAGAATCATCTGCCATATTCCGTGTATTAAAAGTATTATGATTTCGATTGTTTTGACATGTTTTTAAATTATACTTAGATTTACTTGTTCCTTTATCTCTTTCATTTTGTCTTCCAGTGCATTTCCCCCAACCGTAAGTTTACAATATTTCCCATTTTCTGCCAACATCTTATATCCCAATAAGTAGTACATGTACATGATCTAGGAAAAGAAACATCAAGATGTAAGTATATTTTTCTTTAATATAAATGTGAACAGTATTGAAGTAGACATATTTCAATATGAAATACCATATCATTCTCAAATGTTATATTCCACCCTTATATTCGCACGGCCGTCACTCGGCTAACCGATATATATATCGAGTATGCGTCTAGCCTATACGGGCGATTGGTCTGTTAACCGGGTTGGTTAAAGTCTGTAACAGTTAATCAGGTGTTATCGCGTAAATCATTGCAAGATCAGTATTTTTCATTGGATAACTATTTAAATATATTTCTATCATAAAGAAATGTTCATGTCTGGCGAAACAATTCAGTGTACTGAATCCAGCGGTGTATTTTGTTTTGTTTTCTAGCGTCGATAATAAAATCAACGGTACCAATTTTGTTGCACCAGATGCGCATTTCGACAAAACATGTCTCTTCAGTGATGCTCGTGGCCAAAATATTTGAAGTCCAAAGCTTATATAAAAGATGAAGAGCTATAATCCAAAAGTTCCAAAAAGTATAGCCAAATTTGTGAAAAGAATCAGAGCTTTGCATGAGGGAGATACATGCAATATTTTGAACATCGAAAAAAGACAGGCATTATGTTGTTAACCATATTAATATCATTATGTGAAAAATCTACACGAAAATCTGTATTTAGGTGACATAAATCTATTTTTTTTAATAAACACCCGATTGTTAAAGGGTCGGATGGATAAAACCCGATCTGTTTAGAGTTATGAATGGCAAGAAAATAATAATTTGATTGCTATATTGCTATATCGGAACAAATGGATAGGCTCAAGATGAGTGGCTAAAATATATTGAAACAACACACGAACAATGAAACATAAATTAAGACCATGGAAAATGATAATTAATAAAAAATAGTTTCAAAATGTGTAATATTAACGGTTATATCAAAGAATGATCGAATATCATGTGGATTCTGTTTTCATTGTTATGAATGACACAAATGTGTAATCTACATTGGTACCAGTAAATAAATCAGAGGTGAACGTCGCAAAGTAACTTAAAATCAGTAAATAATTAAAGTATTATGAATGTGTTGTGATTTACAGCAAAATCAAAAACTGGGTCTTCATTTGTTACACATTAAAGTTAAACAGCATCCAGCACAAAATAAATACTAATGTCAATTTCTTGTTTAGAACCACGTCTTACTTAACGAATTTAAACAACGGTAATATTCCTTACTTGGTACAGAAATTCCTTTGACAGAAAGTTACAATGATGACAAGGTAGAAAAGACAATTTGCATTTCGGAAAACTCGTGGAATTTACACAGCTGCATTGCATTACATGACAGATTCATAGATTTGCAGACTTTGTACTGACACAAAAAATAAGATTAATTGAAAACGTTTATAGCACACCCATGTATATTCCACGGCCAATTTATATCATGCTTTATTGCAGTGACACACCATTCAATAAAATGCAAAGAAAGTCAGAATAAAAATTATCTTACTAGAAGGATACTGTTGCACCGTATTGTAATTTTTACATCGCGATGACCGTGAGGGCATTCTTATGTATTGTAGCAAGAGATATTTGCATAACGTAACTTCGTGTTGGACTGGTTACCGATCTACAATCTATAAATACGCAGACATCGTTGACTGCAAAATAACATTTCTTATCACTTGTAATAAATTCATTTCGTCAATGAATACTCATAAAATATTTTTCCAGAACATGAATTAATAATATGAAAGTGTTTTATCATAAAGCATACTGAAGAATATCTCAAGGACGTTTGCAACCTCACAAAAACCGATATTTCTGCATGTGAGATCTAACGTTTTGCGATAAAATATGAATGCCTACTCAAATAACATTTATGAGAAAAATCGAATTTTTACTTTCAGGTATAGAGATGTTATTTTTTTTCTGTAACAAGTGTTTTTGAACATTCAAAAGAACTTGCGGTATCCGATGTTCAGTGCTTCATTAGCTTGATTTCTCACAAGTACATCTCATTCTAAACTTGATCAATAGGAAAATATAAAGGTAGCAAAACTATTGTCAAGGCTTAATAACTCTTAACTGACACAATTTAAATTGTCCAACCAATTAACAGACTTTATTTCCTTAATATTCACTAAAATGTGGTATTTCTCACGTTACATCACAATAATGAAATATTTCCTGATGTCAATTTATTTTGTACAATCAAAGTACTATTTTTTTGTCCTTTGCATGATTTCTATAAATGTTTGTTTTTTGCCTTTTATCCAAATATGTTTTATGCGTAAAAGCACAAAGACCACATACTTGCGTGACGCCTTTTGGTTTTACTGACAAATGGGAAGACTATGAAATGCTTTTACATGTGGAAAATGTTCTATGATAGATATCATTTTGCCAGACTCTTTTCTTTTTTTTTTTGATTTGGTTCTTATAATATGCCAACATTTTAACATTAAATTGTGCATTTTACTCATAACAGACGTATAACCGACCGATTAACAGACCAACCACCAATATAGCCGCCTACTCAATATAGATTAACCGACCAATATCTCGGTTAGCCGAGTGACGGCCGAGATTCGATGATACATAAGTAAAATCGTAACTTTAATCGATTAATATTTTACCAACGGCGATTTTTAAAAAGTAAAAAAACAGAACTCCAATTGAATTCAAAACAGAAAGTCCATGAACATTGGCAAAATAGACACAAAAGTAGTGATGCAGCAGTCAGCATTGTGATATATTTAAAACATGTCAACAAAGAAAAACAAAACTACATTTAGACAAAGCACAAACGCATAAATGAAAAAATTACTAAACTTGACCATAGCACAATCATACAATGGCGGGATATATAAGTACCTGGCCATGTCAAAAGTATTGTACAAAAATTGATAAAATAATGAGGTTAATAGTCTACAAAGACAAACAAAATTTAAAACACAAAAACAATTTATTAAGATGCTAAACAACGTCAGAACCTAGAATCTTCACACCAAGACCATCATGTATTATTTGTAAAGTTAACATTCATCAGTTTAAAGTTTAAAGTTTAAAGCGCCAAAAAAATACACAAGTGTGTATCGCTTAAAATAATAATTAAATCTCATACTATGATAACATTTACATCTATTTACTCCAGAAAGCATATCTAATGAAGGCTTGGGTCGCGCCCATGTAACATTTCTTTGATATTCTGAATTTAAATGATTCATCAAATTGAAATGCACGGAATACAGTCATTGCATTATTATTCTATTACCCCTAAATCAATTATACGCAATCGCTTCCTAGTTATATGAGATATAATTATGCCAGGGAATCCCGATTGTGTTGTCTTTAAAGACATTCAGTCGTTTCAGGGTATCACCAGCCCAGTAGCCAGACTTCTGTGACGACTTGAGTTATCATTGATTTGTTTATAATTATAAATTAACTGTTAACAAAACTTTGAGTTTTGGAAAAACTAAGGCTTTGCTATCTCAGGAATAGATTGTTTTAGCTATATTTGGCAAAACTTTTAGGAATTTTTGGTCCTCAATGCTCTTCAACTTCGTACTTTATTTGGCCTGTATTACATTTTTGATTCGAGCGTCACTGATGAGTCTTTTGTAAACGAACCGCGCGTCTGGCGTACATATTCAATTTTATTCCCGGTATCTATGATGAGTTTATTTGTAACCGCTGGGTCAATGCCGCTGGTGGTGGAGATTTATTTCCCCGAGGGTATCACCAGCCCATTAGTCAGCATGTCTGTGACGACTTGAGTTATCATTGATATGTTTATAATTATAAATTAACTGTTAACAAAACTTGGAGTTTTGGAAAAACTAAGGCTTTTCTACCTCAGGAATAGATTGCCTAAGCTGTATTTGGCAAAACTTTTAGGATTTTTTGGTCCTCAATGCTCTTCAACTTCGTACTTTATTTGGCCTTGGTAACATTTTTGATTCGAGCGTCACTGATGAGTCTTTTGTAGACGAAACGCGCGTCTGGCGTAAATATTAAATTTATTCCTGGTATCTATGATGAGTTTATTTGTGTAGCGCATGCGGTGTTGAGAGTAACACTATGTCACCCAATGATGCACAGACAGGCCTATTTTGTAACATCAACGTGTTATCTTATAGGTGAAAACTTACAAAACATCTGAATATTATGCGATAAATATGATAAACTTTTTGAATGTCCTTGTGCTCATGCAATACTATCATGTGACTAAACAGTTGATGCTCGAGATCAATTTTGGAGTAGTGTTATAGACATACATCCGATGATATTTAGTGTTCAGTAATGAAATATGACTGACAATAAATTGTGAAATTGTATTCTTGCCTGTGCACCTATTTTGATCTAGAGAATGCGGAACGTGAACAGTTTAATTTTGTGTGTGTTAATTTTATTTACAATTCATGTAATTTCTTACAGAACTGTGACTGCTACTTGTAGTACACACATTATCTTTAAAAAACCTTTAAAGAGCATTTATGTAAATCTTGAACTTTTCGTCGTGTTCCCGTCTACTAACTGTCATAACTCGTGTTGTTTGGTTTATGCTTATTTGTACTTGTCTTTGCTTGTTATATACTCTCCAATAGAAGGCAAATAAAATATATATATAAGTTCTTCAATATATGGCAGAGAATGGCATATAAGGAACGAAATGGCATACAAGTACATATGTATCTTCTTATGGTACGAAATGGTTTTTGGCAGGGTACGAAATGATTTTGATTCGAAAAACCCATATCAGAGTGCCGAATAGTCATAACTTTCAACAAAATAAACAAGATCATGGGACAATCAAAAGCATGGTCTTTAACTCTAAAAAACGTAAATGAAACTGGTTGAAAGCACATACATATTTGAATACAAAATTACATATAATCTAATTATTTAAATTTTGTTTGTATAGATAAGGTAACCAATACAAAATATTAACTTTCAAATATTGCGAGACGGCCTTATGACGGTGTCATGCTTGTTTCCTTTATTCCATGTTTTGAAGCCGTTAGCCTTAAATGGATGATTATTTCAAATTTCCCCCATGAAAACTTCAATGTAGTATTTACGTAATACCACTTTCATATTATTAGCTGTTTTGTTTGTATGCACGATCACAAAACTCATGTGTGTTCTTTAAAAATGTTTGACCATTTAACTATTTAGATTCGAGCGCGTCACTGATAAGTCGTTGTAGACGAAACGCGCATCTGGCAAAACAAATCATAAGCCTGATATCTTTGATGAGTGATTGTTATTTTTTACAACATTGTTCGAAATTATTTTTCGATTGACGACGAAACTGTGATCCTTTGTTACAGACATAGTAAACACCTTTGATTATGAACTATGCGGTGTTCATTTGTTCAAAAATGACCATAGAGATGTTTTACTGTTTCAGTTTGAAGAAGCATTACAGTCTATACTGACGCCTGATTTATTTGATGTATAACCAAAAAGAAAAAGATTCTCGCCTAACTTCTACTGAAAGATAATCTGCACATTTTACATTTCTCTTCGAATTGTTTAGTTTGTTGATTGTTTTTGAGCAGAATATTCTTATTTTTGTTTTTAAAAAGGTAGAACTGATGAATGATTTTACCTGTGACCATCGTTTTTTGTGTCTGATTTTTTCTTTATCTTTCAAATGAATTGTCATTTCTGTTTTACATGGCATGGTCCATTTCAGTTGTTCCCCGTAAGGTGTAGTTATTTTCGTTGATTTATTCGTAACCCACTGTATAGGGTCCATAGAATGTGATCTGATATTGACAAAGACATAACTTTAAATCATATTTGATTTGGTACATTTATAATTGCATAATATATACTAGAAGCAATCATTCTTTTTGTTCCAAGTTGATTAAAAACGGGATAAAAAATCGTTAAATAGACAAAAGATTATAGAATTAAAGAATGAAACTGACACGTTATAAATAGCATGCGTACTAAGCGTGAACTTTACACGAGGCAGTGTAAACCTTTGTTACCTTATAAGAAAAATGCAATATGAACATGATAAACCAGTCGATCAAAAACAACTCAATAACTGACCAAACTTAACAAAATTACTCAAAGGGTTTAGCTTTGATTATCGACACTGTTTACCTGATTTCAAGCTGTTCATCGTCCTTTTGAAAATTTGGATTTGAGAATGATAAGAAAAGGCACCACTTCAAATCTTTTCTAACAACATATGGTATGTAGCCAAGTCCTATGGCTGTATGATATATATATATATATATTTAAAGCAAATGTCAAAATCTAGACTGTCAAATTAACGTATGACATTGACCTCAGTTTAAGTTAAACCAAAGACCTCAGGTCAAAAGACCCTAGGTATTTAATATGTATGGAAAATTAGTTATATCACTTTACGCATTCTAAATATAGGAGGGGCGAAAACTCCCATTCAATGTATACGCTCCCTTTCCACCAAAATGTATGAGTTAAAACATGATTCGAATGACAATTTAATGAAAACATATTGTCAATAGCTTGTACAATTTATGAAAAAAGTCCGAACAAGCCAAAATCAAAATTAAGAATTTGTCCTTTTTTTTTTTTTTTTTTTACCAAGAACATCAAATCAAAAGACCCTAGGTCTTTCTCACTTATGGTCTACCAGTTAGAAATGCTTATCACTTATAAAAAGAAACGCATAAGGGGAAATAACTCTAATGTGGAGTCTCCAGAACGCTTCGGTAAAGGCAAAACTGAACATCCTGAAAATATAGCGAGTAATTAGGTAAAATACATTTGTCGTAATCTTTTATGGTTGCGACGGAGTAGTTCACACATGAAAAAACAGTGTTCGGGTAGACTTACAAAATAAATCATTTGGTTTAGCAGTGTGTTTCAAAATCGTATTAACTGTTAGATATCATATAACAAGATTCTAAGCGACATCTTTTGAAACAATAAAAGAGCGAAAGAAAAAAAGTACAAAAAACAATAATCAGAACAAAAGCAAAAGGACTTTCCACGGGAAAGTGGAGAGACCTTATAATCAGCGAGCTTTCAGATTTAGAGGCATAAACTGAAATAAAAATGCTTGTCATAACTGATATTTGTTTTGTTATAAACTAAATTTGTAAGGGTTCCGCGGAACCCAGTGTCTCGCCTACTTTTGCTGTAAATCGCAGGCTTAACAACAATGAGGTGAAAAAATCAATAAAAATATTCCTCTTGATACTATCTTTTGATTGTAAGAAGCTTCTGTCCAAGTTTGGTAAAAATCCAGACTAGTTTATGAATCTTATTATATAAATGTTTTTAAAACTTTTACTGCAGACTGTATGTAATGTTATCTGGAAGAAAAACTAAGTCCTTTTATAAGTAAAATAAAGATACACAGGTTCAAAATATTAACAAAATTTCCTTCTAGATACTAGCTTTTGATCATGAACAAGCTTCTGTCCAAGTTTGGTAAAATTTTAAAAAAGTATAAGAAATTAAGTTTTTTTTTTTTTTTAAATTTAACCACAGAAATTGACAGAGTGCATGAATGTGTTGTTTCCTGGCAGAAAATCCAAGTCCATTTAAAAGTAAAATACGGAAAAGATGGATTAATTGTTTTACAAAATTTACTTCTGGATACTATCTTATGATCACGAACAAGCTTCTGTCCAAGTTTGGTGCAAACCCAGGCTAGTTTGAGAAAGTTATTAAAATTTTAAAAACTTTAACCACAGAGTGAATGTCATGTTTTCCCGCAGAAAAAAACTAAGTTCATTTATAAGTGAAATACAGAAAAAAAGAATTTGATTTTTGCAAACTTTACTTCTGGATACTATCTTATGATCATAAACAAGCTTCTGTCCACGTTTGGTAGAAATCCAGTATAGTTTAAGAAAGTTATTAAAATTTTAAAAACATTAGCCACAGAGTGAATGTTATACTTCTCCGCAGAAAAACTAAGTCCATTTATATATATTTATAAAGTACAGAAAAAATGGAATTTTATTTTACAAAATTTACTTCCGGATACTATCTTTTGATCCTAAACAAGTTTCTGTCTAAGTTTGGTAGAAATCCAGTATAGTTTAAGAAAGTTATTAAAATTTTAAAAACATTAGCCACAGAGTGAATGTTATACTTCTCCGCAGAAAAACTAAGTCCATTTATATATATTTATAAAGTACAGAAAAAATGGAATTTTATTTTACAAAATTTACTTCCGGATACTATCTTTTGATCCTAAACAAGTTTCTGTCTAAGTTTGGTAGAAATCAAGTATAGTTTAAGAAAGTTATTAAAATTTCAAAAACTTTAACCACAGCGTGAATATTTGTGGACGCCGCCGCCGACGACGACGGAATGTAGGATCGCTTAGTCTCACTTTTTCGACTAAAGTCGAACATATTTGTGATACTGAAATTGAGAATAGAAATGTGAAATGTATCAAAGAGACAACAACCTGATTATAGAGCAGACAACAGCCGAATCTATAACACAATGATTTTAAACTAATAAAACTTACGTTGATGCCTCTTCCATGCATTCTACAAGCTTTTCTACGTATCCATTTGGTATCCTTTGGGTGTTATTTTTATCTGTTTTAAAAGCGTCATCAAAAATGATGTGAACTGAAAAAGAGGACAGGTTATAAAGTGTCTACATATACTTTGTACAAACATAAGTGTGTTTTAAATATGTAGAATATATAGGATGACAGACTACTCGTGTTTTAAAACTTACTTTCTTTATCAAAACAAATATCTCCTTCTTCGTAGAACTGTTTATCATCCAACCTGAAAAATAACACAATAAAAATAGTGGGTATATAACAGTTAATTATTAAACAATTTCAAACCAAAATCTGTTACAAATGATTAAGAAGTTTTGTGTTCTACTGAAACTTTGGTGTTCGTTATTCATGAACTGCGTATTTGATTTTGGCCTTACAGCTGTTTTTCAAGTATATCTGGAGTACTTCATTAAAAGACAAATATCACCAATAAGTTAACAAAACCACTTGCTTGATGCTACTGCAGTTAACTTTTGTCTTTTATAGTATCACTAATAATTACCACTTAATTTTGTGATGACTTAAAAAATCATTCATTTGTTTACATCTGTAAATGAACTGTTTATACAATGTTATTGGCACAACATACTTAGTTTATCAATACTATTCAACTTCGTTTCTATCTGCTGACTTTTGTACACACACAGTTTTGTTTTATTCATACATATATCTACTGTAGTTTTAAAATCATGTCAAATAAGGTTAAATAAAACATATAATATACAGTTTAAGATACCCTAATAATGATTGAGGACACATTTGGTTTAATTAACCCTGTAGTACGTTGACCCACAGACTAAGCACAGTCTTACAAAGTTACTGAAGACGGCTCATCATTATTTGTTTTGGTTTTCAAGTTGTGATCATATTGAAAATTGACTTATTTGAAGAGCTTAATTTGGTTTACATTTTTCAGTTTATATCTATCTATTTCATTACTTACGATATTAACAAAAAAATGCAAAATATTCTTAAAATTACTAATTCAGGGACAGCAACTCAACAACTGGTTGTCTGATACGCCTGAAAATTTCATGGCCGAGAGATTTTAACCTGATCAACATTTTTATCATTTTTCCAATTTGCTCAAATGCTTCGGTATAAAAGATAAAACTGCATTTCAGTTTATTTTGGCCTAGTATCTTCAGAGGAGAAGATTTTTGTTAAAAAAATACAAACATTTACAAAATATTGTAAAAAATAGACTTTAAAGGGTAGTAATTCCTTGGTCAATTGACCATTTTGGTCATTTTGAATTATTTGTCGAGCTTTCTTTGCTGAAAATTTTACTGTTTGCAGTTTTTCTCTACAAATTATAATCAAACAACCCTTGCTAAAAAGACTTTCAAATGAAAAGCAGCAACCCAACAACAGATAGATATTGACTAGCTAGAAATTTTAATACATAAGAGGAACTTTAAATGCTTTGATTTTAGAGATAATACTGAATTTTACCCCCATGTTCTATTGTATGCCTTGGCGACCAAGAAGGTCGGTAGTTTTCTTCAGACCCTCGTGCTTCCTCCATCAATAAAAACTGATCGTCACGAAATAGCTTAAATGTGGTGAAGTTAAACATCAAACAATTAACTCAAATCTTCCTTGGTACTATTTTGGATGTTAACGCTGTACTATACATCTTTAAAGCCTTTTATCTAAACGGTAAACTATCCAAACAAATAACAACAGAAATTAGTTAACACACCTGAATAATGATTTGAGGAGTTGTAACATTTCCTGTCTTGTTTCATGCCACATAGTTCCACATATATAAATGTACGGTCTGGCTTTCTTTCTTTTCTCATTTGGCTCTTCCTTCTCACGTTTGAACAGTTTATGATCAAACGATTCGTCTTTTCTTTTCATCAATAATCCAAGTGACGAGAATAAACTATCCCTAGTAGGTAATACGAATAACCTAAGGAAATAAAAAATCAAAACGATGTAGCAATATTAATGACTATCCAAATTAAGCTAGAGACGTTTATTTACAGGTAGTAAGAGTAAGTAACCGTGTTGATCATATATGACACTAATAATGTTCTCAGACATCTACTATATTTATCACTATATATATTTATTTGTTATTGGATCTACTGTACTGAATACTATTTGTACATCAAAACATAACGTATAGTACCTTTGATCTTGTTCCATTTTGATGCATGTGGGAAACAGTACATGCCAAGACAAACATATAATAGATACCCACAATGCAGCACTAGATCCTAACCACATGGATATACTATTTATGTCAACACTTGGACAGGAAACTGCTACTCCAAACAAGTTGGTTTCTTCCGACCATTCATAACAGTATCCTATAACTCCACTTAAACATCCAAGAGGCACTAACGTCAACGGAATGAAGAATGATATCCTTTGCATATTAAGTTTGCATGCTAGGACACCTTCATACGAAATGAATATGACGCAGTAGATATAAATAAACATTAGCTGATGTTGTCTGAAGATTTTGACAATCTTGTCAACAAAGTTGTCTTTTAAATTTGCATGTTCTTCTGTTAATGTCCAACTTATCTCTGGCAGCAAACATTTTGCCATTACTAAGAATAATCCAATTTTAATGATGCACAATTTCAAATTCATGTTTGGTCTTGCTTCGTCAGCATCTGCTCGCCAGTCTTCGCTTGATGTGTCGGAGGACCAAGAAAGCAGAAAATTTTGACAAAATCCCATTGAAACTCCAACTAGACTTCCTACGATAAGGAATTTTTCTCCCGTAGTAAAATGTGTCTGAATAGACATTTTGTCACTAAAAATTATATTGGGTTGTACAATCATACAGACCAGACTTCCAACTTGAATGAACATTGCAATAAATGCTATGACCACTCGAGACAGCCGTATTGCCAATTTGTGAATATGTTTCTCTGATTGGTTTTTTTTCAGTGCCAGATTAATTTGTTTCAAAATGTTCAGTATTGATGGGAGAGTAAATGCAGCCATATTGAAAGTTATTCCTGATGTCATGGAATGGTTATGAAAAACCTTGAACAAAAGGTAGGATGTTCCACACACCTCAGCAACTTCTGATATTAGTACCTAAAATGAATTTTTAATATCATAAGACATACATATGTTTATTATGTTCAATTTCATTCATTCTTATGGCCGTGGACACAAGACCAAAATATTCATAGCAAGAAAATCACGCATATGGAGACTCCTAGTCTATTGACAGTTATGTTTAACTCAATGCACAGTGAAAATAAATCTATAGTAAACATAAAATCTGAATACTTCGGAATAAAACATTTATCTATTTAAAATCTACCAGGAGATATAGAACGAATACCGATGATACAAACTATCCAAAAGAGTCAAATAAAACCGACGTACTATATCTTTAAATAAATACTTACAGGTAAAAAGATCTTCCATCCAATGTGTTTTACACTCCCAAAACACACTTTAAATAAAGACTGTATAAAAGTTAAGGCAATTGGTGTTGAATAACACAAAATCAGTTCTGTTAAAGCGTTAGACCGTTGAGATTCTTCCTTTATAATGGAAGAAATAAAATAATACGCATTTATATAAGAAATTATCATCAAATTTAGAAATTTCTTGTATGAACAAAAAAAAGTACATCGAGAAATGCAAATTTGTATCTTTTTCATTAAAAAATTCAAAGAGCTGAATATCTTGTTTTAAACACATGTAATTGTTTTGTAACAAAGGGTCAGTTATATATTCCTAATGCTTTCTAAATGGATTCAAAATGTTTGTATAAGTGTTTTTCCAAACGTTTGAATCTGAAAGTTTTACTATTCAAATTTTTTGTACTTGATAACTGAAATTTCTGCCATACCTTATCCGTGTTCAGCTGCGATGCCAGGAGCAGTGGGATGATAGTGATTGCAATACCTTTTGCTGTGATACCAACTAACAATCCAACACATATGATAAAACGACACAACTTCAAAAAGACCTTTTCTACTTTTGCACAGCCTACATTATTTCGTTCTCTATTTCTAAACACATCATATATCCTTAAAAGAAATTTATAAGTTACAATACTAAATCATTTCAAAATGTTCAGAGTTCTATTCACGTTTATATCTCTGGAACTGGGAATTTTACATTTACACAACGTAATATTCAGCAAAACTCTTATATATTATGAATACATTTATGTGTTTGGTTTACGTTTGGGAAATAAAAACAACTATGGAAATGACTGAATAGTTTAGATAATTCTAGATATTTTTGTTCATAAATTTTTCAAGAATTCATTACAACTAGAACACACCCACGAAATCGCGGGCTTTCAGAGTGTGGTTGAAAGTATGTAAAGTGTTGTAGGAAGAATTTTGTTTTAAAGACTTGAGAATTTCAGGAAAAGTATCAAAATTCATAGGTACTTGGGGACAGGAAAATGTTTTTTTTTATCTCTCCTCCTTTATTTCCAAAATTCCCATTTTTTAGTTTTCTATTAATTTCATTATGAACATTCATTTAGTATATTATGAACATTCAAGTCAGGAGCCTGTAATTCAGTGGTTGTCGTTTGTTTATGTGTTACATATTTGTACATAAATTAGGCCGGTAGTTTTCTCGTTTGAATTGTTTTACATTGTCATTTCGGGGCCTTTTATCATCTGACTATGCGGTATGGACTTTGCTCATCGCTGAAGGCCGTAAGGTGACCTATAGTTGTTAATTTCGGTGTCATTTTGGTCTATTGTGGAGAGCTGTCTCATTGGCAATCATACCACATCTTCTTTTTTTGTAATCAATGAATTTTTTATAAAGATTTGATTACTGGAGAATTTCAGAAAAGGTATAAAAAAATCATAGGTACATTGTGACAGGATAATTGTTTTTCAAGCCCGGCTACTCCTTTTTTCCCCTATTTTTTGTTTGTTTTCTATCATTTTTAATAACAAATGAATAAGTTTAGCGCTTATCTGTATATTATAAACATTCATAAAGGGGCCGGAGGGTGGGTTGTGGTAGGGGTCCTGATCCCGATATCCTGGTCTTAAAAACATGAAATCCCGAGGTCCCGAATTTGATAAAAATTAAATACCCCGATATCCCGAAATACGAAAAAAGAAATCCCGGAACCTGAAAGGTACTATTCCGAAAACCAGAGCATAAAACACCCGATTCAGACGTCCCAAAAAAGGTCCTGTATTCGTAGTATATGTATGTTGTTATGATATTGTAATGATTATGTTTATTTATGTTGGCCTAATTTGTGTTGAATGGCCTGATAGTTGTTTACCAAATAATTATATAACTGTGCAGTTTAGGAATCACTGGAACAATCACAGAATGATTGGAACTTTCTAGAATGATCCTTATAAAAGATGCGTAATTTAAACTTCTACGTTATTCCAGAAACTTCCGTTGTCACTTTCCGGGATTTTCCACAATGTTCCATTATAGAGTGTTCTAGAACTTTCCATGACAACACTATATATACAGACACTAAAGTTAAACTCTCATAATTAAACTTGGACATAGACATTGATAGACATTAGTATTCACAGCATTTGGATTGACACTTTTATTCTACAAACAACATCATACTGGATTGTGACATTAGTAGTGAACGTAATATTCAAATTGGATTCCGAAAGATTTCCGGATACAGATAAAGATAACAGATTGGACTCATATTTTGACAGTTAAGTTAACAGTAATATTTGTGTAATACCTTTTGTAAACTTTTGTATATTAAATATTGTTAAATTTTACTATTGATTTGTGTCTTTTGTTGGCTACAATTTAAAGGCGATTTCTGGCCGTAACAGAAATTGGGGGCTCGTCCGGGATACTGAACATATTTTATTCAAAATTTGTTTAATATTTTTATTATAACTAGCCAACAAAATTCTACAAAATGGCATTTGATGCTGGTAAATTTTTGAAAACGCCAGACCTGGAGAGTTTTGATAATTTAAAGAAAGAGGAATTAGTGTTGCTTGCTAAACATCTGAAATTAGTTTTTAAAATATCTATGAGGAAACAAATTATAAAAAATTTGGTTATAGACAAATTAGTTGATGCAGAAATTTTAGGTGAAGAGGCTCTTGAACTTAAGGTCGAAAATGTTGACGCCTTTAAATTAAAACAACTTGAATTAGAACATGAACTTAAATTAAAAGAACTGGAAATGAAGGAGATGGAGAAAATAAAAGTAAAAGAACTTGAAATGAAGGAAAGATTAGAAATGGATAAAAAAGAAAAAGAAGATGAATTTAAATTAAAAGAACTTGAAATGAGAGAAAGGCTGGAGATGGAAAAACTGAAAATTGAAATGGTCAAAGAAGAAAGCAACACTAAAGTCCAGCCAAAATCAGATTATTTTGATGCAGCAAAAAACATACGTTTGGTACCAAAATTTTGTGAAAAAACAGTCGACAAATATTTTCCACAGTTTGAGAAAATTGCTAATAATTTGAAATGGCCAATGCCGTATTGGACTACGATGCTGCAAAGTGTTTTTGAGGGTAAGGCAGCTGAAATATACTCCGCACTTCCAACAGAAAAAAGTTCTGATTATGACACTGTGAAACAGGAAGTTTTGAAAGCCTATGAGCTAGTACCAGAAGCATATAGACAGAAATTTAGATCTTATAAAAAGTTTGATTCGCAAACCTATGTGGAATTTGCTCGGGAAAAAGAAGATCTATTTGATAAATGGCTTACTTCAAAGAAAACAAATAACAATTTTGATCACCTAAGACAATTGATGTTATTAGAAGAGTTCAAACAATGTGTTCATTCAGAATTAAAAACACATTTAGACGACAAATCTGTTGAGTCAATACATGATGCAGCTGTTATATCAGATAATTATACTCTTTCACATAAAAGAAGTTTCAAGGGTCAAAATTATAATACTTCCAGTGGAAATTACAAAAATCAAAGCACTGAGCATACTGATAGTAAGCCTGTTCCACAGAATAAGAGTCAGTCCAGTTATAATATGTCTAGTTCAAAATTTGATACTTTTGAGAAGAAGTCACTGACTTGTGCTTATTGTAAGAAGATTGGTCACCTGATGGCTGATTGTTTTAGACTCCAGAAGAAGAATGAACGAGATATTAAGCCAAAGACCAGTGCTTGTACGACACCTTATATTACCAGTACATTGGAATGTCCTGCGCGTCAGGCTTTTAAGTCCAGTTTTTGTGATTACATGGAGGAATATAAACCCTTTATGTCTGATGGGTTTGTTTCTATTGTTGATGATACCACTCTTCAGCCTATTAAGATTTTACGGGACACTGGAGCTTCTCAGTCTTTATTGTTAGAAGGTGTGTTGCCTTTGTCCGAGAAGACTTCTGTTGGTGCCTCCATTTTGTTACAAGGTGTAGAGTTGGGTTGTATAGATGTTCCTCTCCATCGTATCTATCTGAAGTCAGATTTGATAACTGGACCAGTTGTTGTAGGTGTTCGTCCTAATCTCCCTGTTGAGGGTGTTACATTATTGCTAGGAAATGATCTAGCTAGGAACAAAGTGGTTGCTGAACCAATTGTTACCAGTGAACCAGTGGTGGATGTTAAATCACCTGAAGATGATGCTGAATTGTATCCAGCTTGTGTTTTTACTAGGGCGATGGCTAGAAAACAACAAAATGAGAATTTGCAAGAAGACAAATTTGATTACATGGACCTTTCTGACACTTTTATAGCTGACATTGAAGGTCCTGGTAGCTTAGAAAAGGCCATTACAAAACCACCTAGTGTTAACAAGAATGTTATTATGCCATGGCCAGACGTTAACAGCCATTCATTAGACCGAGAAAATTTATCTGAAGAACAACATAAAGACCCTGAGGTTCTTCAGCTCAGCCAGAGAGCTCAACCACAGGAGGAAGCAGACAAAGTGGCCGAATGCTATTACCATCAGGACGGCATTTTAATGAGAAAGTGGAGGCCTCCTGATGCTACCCCAGAGGAGGAATGGAGAGTGGTGTACCAAGTGGTGGTGCCTAAAGTTTATAGGCAAGAAATTATTGGTCTTGCCCATGACACCCCCTTGGCTGGACACTTAGGTATAAGGAAGACTTGCCTAAAAATATTGCAACATTTCTACTGGCCCAGACTTAGAAACGATGTTACAGAATACTGCAAATCATGCCATATATGCCAGGTTGTTGGTAAGCCTAACCAGAAAATACCACCAGCACCTCTTCTGCCTATTCCAGCCTTTGACGAACCTTTCAGCAGAGTTCTAATTGACTGCGTTGGACCTTTACCAAAGACCAAGACTGGAAATGCATATTTATTGACAATCATGTGTACATCTACTCGCTTTCCTGAAGCTATTCCGCTCAGAAATATCAAGACAACTACTATCGTCAAAGCTTTGATCAAATTTTTCACATTAGTAGGACTTCCTAAGTCTATACAGTCCGACCAGGGATCAAATTTCATGTCAGGTTTATTTCAGCAAGTCGTATACCAGTTAGGGATTGCTCAATACAGATCAAGTGCTTATCATCCAGAATCTCAAGGTGCCTTAGAACGTTTTCATCAAACATTGAAGAACATGATTAGAACTTTTTGTCTTCAATTTGACAGAGACTGGGATGATGGAGTTCACTTTCTACTTTTTGCAGTCCGAGAGGCTGTTCAAGAATCCCTTGGATTTAGTCCCTTTGAGTTGGTATTTGGTCATACTGTAAGGGGACCGTTAAAATTGATTAAGGAAAAGTGGCTTACTGAACATACTGACTTGAATCTTTTAGACTATGTATCTAGATTTAAAGAAAAATTGTTTACTGCTTGTCAAATTGCTCAGAAAAACTTAAAAAATGTACAGAACAAGATGAAAATATGGTATGATAAAGATGCCAGGGACAGAGTTTTTGAGCCTGGTGATAAGGTACTTGTATTTTTGCCAGTCCCTGGACATCCTTTACAGGCTAAATATTGTGGTCCTTATACAATAGAGAGTAAAATTAATGATTTGAATTATATTGTAAAAACTCCAGGTCGGCGCAAACAAAATAGAGTGTGTCATATTAATATGTTAAAACCATATTTTGAGCGTACTAATGTACTATGTGATAGTAAACCAGTTGCCACTTTAGGCATGGTTAAATGTGAGAACAATCATGACAAACCAGATGTAATTGAACCAACTTTTAGTTGTAAAACTATGGAAGAGACAGTTAGATTGAAAAATTCAGAAATTTTGTCAAATTTAGATTCAAAACTTGCACATCTGTCTTTTGATCGTAGAGAAGAAATAAAAACTTTGGTATTTTCTTTCAAAAATCTTTTTCCAGATGTGCCTAACAAAACAACTGCTGTTTGTCATGATGTTGATGTAGGAGATGCTTCTCCAATTAAGCAACATCCTTACCGGCTCAATCCACTCAAACTTGAAGTTATGAGAAAGGAAATTAAATATATGCTTGACAATGATATTATTGAGCCGAGTAACAGTGAATGGAGCTCTCCTTGTCTCCTTGTGCCAAAACCAGATAAAACCTTTCGTTTCGTGACTGATTTCAGAAAAGTAAATTCAGTCTCAAAATCTGATTCCTATCCGATTCCAAGGATAGACGATTGTATTGACAATATTGGTCAAGCAAAATTTGTGAGCAAATTTGATTTATTGAAAGGTTATTGGCAAGTTCCATTGACACAGAGAGCTCGTGAAATATCAGCTTTTGTTACACCAGATGGCTTATTTCAATATACTGTAATGCCGTTTGGCATGAAAAGTGCTCCAGCTACATTTCAAAGAATGATCAATAATGTTATAAAAGATTTAGACTGTTGTTATGCTTATATTGATGATCTAATTGTATGTAGTGATAGCTGGGAACAGCATTTAACACATTTGTATGATACTTTTGATAGATTGTCAAAATCAAATTTGACTGTTAATCTTGGTAAAAGTGAATTTTGTCAGGCCACTGTTGATTATTTAGGGCATACAGTTGGCCAAGGTCAAGTAAAACCTATTATGGCTAAAGTGGAAGCTATTTCCAAATTTCCATCTCCTACAAATAGAAAACAACTTATGAGATATTTAGGCATGATTGGATTTTACAGGAAATTTTGTTCAAATTTTGCTACTGTTGTTCAACCATTGACTCATCTTTTACGAAAAGACTCTAAATTTATCTGGAGTGAAAATTGTCAAAACGCTTTTGAAAATAGCAAATCACTTTTAATTAATAGTCCAGTTCTGATTACTCCAGACTTTGAAAAACAATTTAAACTTGCCGTTGATGCAAGCGATGTAGGAATAGGAGCTGTTTTATATCAAGAGACAGATGATAATGTTGAAAAACCTATATCATATTTTTCTAAGAAATTAGATAAACATCAGAAAAATTATTCAACTATTGAAAAAGAGTGTTTTGCAATGTTGTCAGCACTTCAACATTTTGATGTATATTTGAATCCCACTGTATATCCTATTCTTGTTTATACTGATCATAATCCTCTCACCTTCATGCATAAAATGAGAAACAAGAATCAGAGGTTGACTAGGTGGAGTTTATTGTTACAGGAATATGATGTAATTGTAAAACATATTAAGGGTAAAGATAATGTAATAGCTGATGCTTTATCTAGAGCTTATTAAATCACTTTGTATATATTATGTATTTTTGTTCATATTATTCATGATAAGTTTTTGTTACACTAAAACTTCTTTTAAGGGGGGAGGTGTTATGATATTGTAATGATTATGTTTATTTATGTTGGCCTAATTTGTGTTGAATGGCCTGATAGTTGTTTACCAAATAATTATATAACTGTGCAGTTTAGGAATCACTGGAACAATCACAGAATGATTGGAACTTTCTAGAATGATCCTTATAAAAGATGCGTAATTTAAACTTCTACGTTATTCCAGAAACTTCCGTTGTCACTTTCCGGGATTTTCCACAATGTTCCATTATAGAGTGTTCTAGAACTTTCCATGACAACACTATATATACAGACACTAAAGTTAAACTCTCATAATTAAACTTGGACATAGACATTGATAGACATTAGTATTCACAGCATTTGGATTGACACTTTTATTCTACAAACAACATCATACTGGATTGTGACATTAGTAGTGAACGTAATATTCAAATTGGATTCCGAAAGATTTCCGGATACAGATAAAGATAACAGATTGGACTCATATTTTGACAGTTAAGTTAACAGTAATATTTGTGTAATACCTTTTGTAAACTTTTGTATATTAAATATTGTTAAATTTTACTATTGATTTGTGTCTTTTGTTGGCTACAATTTAAAGGCGATTTCTGGCCGTAACAATGTTCTAAGTATTTAAAGAGAAAAACGCAAACCGGAAGTCTAATCTGACTTACAATTTCGTCCAATGTCGGAAACATATCCGGACGCCTTTTTTTCGTTTTTCTCCCAAACTAACTCATTCTGAATAATCATATGGAAGGATGATAAATGCGATTATGCACTATACCTATAGGACACAGAGGCATGATGATTAATTTATTGTGGAAAACAGAGAGGCGACACACAAAATGAGGTTTTCTCGTTTAATAGTATAGATTTGACCAACTTATTAGTATTTTTTCCTATATTTTCCTTTTTAACATTTTTTTACATTGAATTTACATTAATAGTAACCTCACCATTTCTCATCTTCATTTCCTTCAATTTGATTGTCTTCATCTGATGTATCATTTTTAACTGTATTTCTCTGCATCTCAATCACTGTATCAGTTTGTTTTCGTATAGAAGCACTCCTTGTGTTTTTCTGTAAATCCTGTGAGCAATGATGATCTTGATGTGTTGATAACTGATCTATTTCCTGCGGTCTTGTTGTTTTCTGGTTTTGTTTTTGTTCCCTCTTTCTTTCTATTTCTTTTTCCTGTTTTTGTTTTTGTTCCCTCTTTCTTTCTATTTCTTTTTCCTCTTCTTTTCTCTCTTTTTCTTTTTCCTCTTCTTTTCTTTTTTTTTCGTTTTCCTCTTCTTTTCTTTGTTTTTCTTTCTATTATTAATATAAACAAACTGGATTCATTATAAAAAAATGTTTTTGCCTTCAAAAGAAACGTTATTTTTTTTTTATTTGTAACTGTACTGAAATATGATGTTATCATCAAAATATTTAAATTTCTTTTGATTCTGAAATATCGTTATCACATGGACTACTTCTATAGAGTCGAATTTTCAGTATAGTACAATTGAAAACATGCTACACATGTCAGAACAATTTGAATTTAAAATAAGCAGTGCATCAATGTGACATGGCATACGGCCAACTTGTCTGTGTTTTACTCCTATGTGTCAAGACATCTCTTTTCGTAAGGAGTATCTCAAAAGATGTCAATTGTATTTGATAAATTACTACTAGAGATGTCGAAAGATCTGAAATTTAATACTCAGATACTTGGTCATGATACTCGAGTACTCGTGAGTACTCGGATTAATTTTAAACGTCTATTAAAAGTATGGACTTTAAGTGGAATGCAGTGATTTGTTGTTACCTTTCATAAAAATATTTACGAAAGATAAACATTCTACAAATATAGATTTTTCGTGTCCATTAAAAAATGAATAACCGATAATTTCAATTATTGTTTGTGTACGTGTTCATAGACTAAACTCCAATAAAATCAAAATTATTTGCATATTCAGTCCGACAAAGTAGACAATACATGTATCATCTGTCCTGAGGAGTTGGTATTTTTTATAATACGACTTGTCCCTTAATTAGTCAACAACAATATTTGACTTCAAATTACTTGTGCTTTTTCGTGTTGCACAGTCTTAAATTTCTGTTTTTTGTTGTTGTTTTTTTTGTACTTTCGTTTGTCTGATCGTTTTTTCAAGCCTTGACATTGTCAGTTTATTTTCGACTTTTTTTTTTGCATCATGTTGCCCTTGCTTGTACTTTCGCCTATCTTTAAATTGTAAATGAAACAATTATTTAGTTAAGTTTCAAATACAGAGTAATTGAATTAATTTAAATGTACCTCTCATACCCATCACGTTTACATATAAGTCATGATTAACAAACAAAAGTAAGTTTTTACGGCTTGTGATGAGTTTAATTTTTTTTATTCTTAAAAGTGTTGGTCCGTGTACAAACACCGTTAAAAATTTCTTTAATGAGTTGTTTAGGGTTCACCACAGGTTACTATGATTTTGTTGTTGTTGACCTTCTATTTTGTTACAAGTAGTGCACATGAAAACATTCCATTGGAATGAAAGAAAGTTGCTGGTACTACTATTATAAATAGTATCCTCAAGATAAACATATTCAGGTTGTTAATTGATTTTATTTAGTAAGGGGATATTTCATCAGAACTGAAGTGAATGGAAATGTGGAGATAAATATCTTAAGATGTATAACAGACAAACGAGTATCCACGTAATAAAACTGTACTCGAGCACTCGGCCTTCCGAGCGAGTACCCGAGTACTCATAGCCATCCCCAATTAATTCAGCATTTATACTGTTTGTTAGTTGGAAGTTTTTTTTTAATACAGATTCTAGTGTATTTTCGGATTTGAAAACTGTTTGAAATAGTTCGACAAACATGGTATGCAAATTTTATTTTGTTCAATTATCAATTTCCGCCAAAAATTCTAGTTTACAAATAAATCATGAAATGATTCAATGCTTACAGCAAATTAACAAATTTCGACAAAATTTCATAGCAAACGAAGGACATAAACATGCATCCTTTAAACAATTTTTAAAAACAAAAGATTTCAGTCTGAATACTAGATAAAAATATCAGGAAATTTGTTTAAGGACAAAATTTCCCTTAGCTCAAATGGGAAAGACGGAAATACAGAAGGACAATAAACGGACGATCAAGGGTAAAACTTAGTGCCCTAGTTGCTTACGACCGGGCTTACAAAAAGGAAAAATAAATCATTATTCTATGCACTACGGTACTAAGTCGAAACGGGGATACAAACAAAACATGACAAAACATATTAGAATCCTTCCAACAATCGGGGACAACAATCAGGTGCCCTGCAACGATAATCACCTGTTCTAATTGTTGACCTTGTAGTTGCAAAGAGTGAACTACAATGAGAAGCTTTATTCACATAGCGTGATCGTTGTCTGAAGATGTTGAAATCTAAGTTTATTATCATTTACAGTTTATACGACGAACTAAGGTATGTATTCATCCAAATTCATGTATGGTATGATGTTTAATTTCTTGTATAGGCCAATAAACTCATCATAGATACCAGGACTAAATTTTGTATATACTCTAGACGCGCATTTCGTCTACAAAAGACTCATCAGTGACGCTCGAATAAAAAAAAGTTACAAAGGCCAAATAAAGTACGAAGTTGAAGAGCATTGGGGACCAACATTCCTAAACGTTTTGCTAAAGTAATCTATGCCTGAGGTAGAAAAGCCTTAGTATTTTAAAAAATCAAAATTTTGTAAACTTAACCATATCAATGATAATTCATGTCAGCACAAAAAGTGCTGACTAAGGTTGGATATTGTGTAACTGGTAATGGCTTATTGAATTGGTTTGAATACTGTTCATTTGACATATGTCTTATTTGTAAGTAAGGTCGACTTAGTTTCCATTTTCCATGGATAAAGTAATTGTGTTAGTTCCAAATGGATTGTGAAAATAATTGAGTTTTGGTTCTCGTATGATATAATCGTCAGAATTTCAAGAATACCTTTGATTATATAGACGTGATAAAATACGCCTTTTCGTGGCGTTGATCCATTAATGCGACGTACAGTTCGTTGTGTCCTGGTAAATGTCCGTTGTTATTCTGCGGTTTACATGTTGTTATGTCGATTTTAATATTTATGTACTTCATGTACTTCTCTGTGCTTTTTTTTTTTTTTTTTTTTTTTAACACTTGAATATAAATTTATTGCACTAAAGCTGTGCTTAATATTCTTGGGTTTGGTTTAATTGTATTCTTTAAATATGATGTTGTTATTTCAGCGGTATTTATACAGATTGCCATATACACAGGAAGTTTTGCTGTATATAGCTAGCCATAAAATCAAGTTCAATCCACTATCTTTCCTTAAAATTCCTAGACAAAGTCAGCAATATGGCAATTTTATCGAATAGCCAGTTGTAAGTTCTCATTAGTATGTTGGAGTTTGTTTGTTTATGGAGCAGTTCAGTGTTTCATTTTCTCCTATGGTTTTCTCTTATAGTTGATGTTATTCCATTGTCTTTTCAGTTTTATTTTCTCAAATATGTTCAAATTCATTGATGACTTTTTAACATTGGTATACTACTGTTAACTTTATTTCTGACGGATATTTCTCTTGAGATTTTTTATCAAACCATAGAACAGATTTAAAATCACCAACCTTGAAAATAGCATATGAAATTCATTTGGAAAATAAAAAAAAGACTGATACTTGTTTTTCAATTTGCTGTTTAGATAACGTCATTTTACTGATAGATAGTTGCGTCTCAGTATGAACTTACCTGTAACAATGCTTTTCTTTTCTGCATTACGTTTTTAAAGACATGTCCTTTCATAAACACCTAGATAGACACAATTATCAATTATTTTTTTTTATTTTCATTATGATAATGATGATATTTCAAGTTTCTTGTCTTTGTTAATACGTTCTTCTCAATTGAAAATCGTCTATGTATGTTGTCTTGATGTTTTAATGACAGAAATAAAAACAGATCATTACTTACAATGATTATTAAAAAAAGGAACAGTTTCGTTGGCTTTGTATCTCATTGAGTATACTTCATCAAACCAATTAAATAGTTGTAATAGCAATAAAAACATTGATGTTGAAACATCATTCATATGCTAACAAAATCTGACAAATGATTTTTTGATTGATTACAAAATTGATATAGAGAATAATACATGGCAAAATCAGTATCACATGTGGTATCATCCCGAGATACCAATATCAGCCTGAAGGTTTTAGTGTCGCAGCATGTTATTAGTTGGGGATGATATGGCATATAATACAGATTTTGCCATGTTTTATACGCTTTATATTATATTCAAATAGGAGAGTATAATTATCTTGCATACTTTCTGATCCAAAGCAGATTTATTTTAATTGCTTTATTTTAACAGCTTTATCTTAGGAACTGCTTAATTACTAATTTTGGTTGTACTGAATGAAACACATTCTGAATAAAACCTTTAAGCTAAACATAAACAAAACAAAACCAACAATTTAATAACAAGTATACTGTAATAGAAAAAAAGGGACTGTGGAGTAAAATGTGCACTTTTGTATATCAAAATTTAGATTAACCCTTTTCCTGCCCCGTAGTTTTTTTTATGATTTTCTTTCGTGTGTCTGAAAATATGCAAGCTCGACGTCTGTGACGACACATGTCAATAATCTCGTAATATTCGTTCCATTTCAGACCAATTGTAGAAACTGTCCCTCTAATTTTAAACTATTTTCATATGTCCGAGAAGGGATGGGATAAAGGTTTGACATGCGATAAAGGGATTTGAAAAAGGGAAGACATGCGATTAAGAGATGTGATAAGGGTCTGCAACAAAGTTGAGTGATACGGATTAAAAAAACTAATGTATTTACTAATAAAGGAGTAGGTCTAGTAAGGGCCTATTTTGGCCTCAAATTTCAGGTTCATCTGATAAAAGAATGTGGACAGTTTTTAAACACTTAAGTGTCTATTTTAGTTGATTCAATTAGTATATATGAAAGATTTTAACTGATAAACTCATTAAAAATGATCCGATTCAAGCTTAAATATGAAAAATCTATCAAATACATGCATGAATCTGATGTACAGTAGTTGTCGTTTGTTTATGTAAAATATACGTGTTTCTCGTTTCTCGTTTTGTTTATATAGATTAGACCGTTGGTTTTCCCGTTTGAATGGTTTTACACTAGTAATTTTGGGGCCCTTTATAGCTTGTTGTTCGGTGTGAGCCAAGGCTCCGTGTTGAAGGCCGTACTTTAACCTATAATGGTTTAATTTTTAAATTGTTATTTGGATGGAGAGTTGTCTCATTGGCACTCACACCACATTTTCCTATATCTATGACAAAAAATGTCACTTTTCAGATGGTGTTTGTCAAAAATGAAAGTGGTCGCATCCGCGTTAATCCTCAATCTTTAGATATGTTATGTATTACTATCAAATACAACTTACATTTCGATATTAAGAATGATAAACAAATTCGGCCACTTTCATTTGAGATGGAAACCGTCTAAAATCTTACTTAAATTCTAAAATTTTGTGAAGATTTCAGTAATTTAGCATAACTTAATGATGCTAGTACCCGATATATGTGCATTGTATTGTCAAAAAAAAAAACCAGCCAATATTTAAGTAGCAGAAGCATTATAATTTCCAATAAATAACTAAAAGTATACATTTTAACAATTTTGTAAAACTGACATATTTTGGAGCCAAAAAGGGGTCTTACTAGACCTACTCCTTTATGATAAATTTCGTGATCATATATATTTTGGCAATAAGTTAAAAAAAAACAACATCAGAAGGTATGCATTGTAATGATTCCTTGTTCACCTCATACTGTAAACTTACCTTTGTTTTGCCTATTTTGTAAGAGACTTCATCAAAAATATTACAAGTCTGAAATATGCGGTCTATTGTTTGATCATTTTCACTATTTGGCTCAAGAAATACTTGACACCTACAATGCCAAATCAAATCATATTTATTTGGGTTGTATTTCAATAGTACGTATAATACCGGAAATTTCGAAAATATCTTTATAAAATAGTTGTTTTCGCGCGCTTCTATAGATTAACCTTACTTAGACATTCTCAAAGTAAAATCTTAAAGCCAAAGATGTATAAGTTTATCAACACTTAAAGAGCTTTATGACAAAAATGCACATAGCAATTATAGCCTTATCAATCTCAATTAAACTTTGCCAGAGAAAGCTAGTTTCTTTATACTTTATAAATTTGTAAACATACAAATAAGAAAGTTATGTTAAAATCACATTTGTTCCAACGCGTTGGAGGTAATGACACCGTATGTAAATATACCGGCGGTAATGATACCCTCGAACATAGTAGGGTTGGCCACCTTATCAATTGTATCTATTCGAAACGGTTGTTCAAATGAAAGATAAACCCCAGAAGGAAAACTTCAGGACTTGCAAGTAAATAATTCATCATCAATGTTTTCCTATCCTGACAAAATTGAACCATATTGGCCGCTAAGAGCGAAGTATTATTTCACTATTTCCCTTTCATTTATGATTGAGCAAAAACAAATTATATATCGGATAGCTAGTGCCACTTTAATGACTCAGAACGAATGACTTTATATCTATTCAAGTGTTTGAGGTATTGTTACTTTAAAACGAGCAATCATATGCAAAACATTCAATTGCAGAAAGGACATGGATTGTAAGAATTGACGAAAATTAACATAAGTATTGATGGTATTTAAGTTTTCTTTTTTAATCAAGAGGAACGTACGTTGTCATAAAAGTTTCAATTGACTCTCTGCTCGGATATCCCTCACTTCTTATTCTAAAAATGTCGTCCATTCCAACACTTTTCATTTGCTCTAATACAACCTTCTCATCGAAACATCCAGCCTGTTGGTTGTCATTTGATTTAATGCAGCTGTAAATTCGATACATATAAACAATATAATGTAAATTATTGCAATTGATCAATTGCATTGCTGATGATGAATAAAAGACTTTCTCTATTTAATTTTGAGTACATTTCAACTTAGAGGAGTTTTTGTTTAATACTTATTGTACATATATACTTTCAGTACTGCTGTTTAACAAAATGTTGAAGAAAAGCAACATTTGATTTTAAAAGAAATGATATGAGAGTCACTGATGAGTCTTATGTAGACGAAACGCGCGTCTGGCGTACTTAATTATAATCCTGGTACCTTTGATAACTATTGACAAGTATTGGTCAAGGTATGGTCTTCAACACGGAGCCTTGGCTCATATTTTTTTTAATATTGGTATGCATAAAATGTGTATAGCTATTATGCTCATGTGACAATACTGAAACGAATCATAAAGTAGTTTTCCTTTAGTTTTTACTTTTATAATTGTGACTTGGAAGGCGAGTTGTGTCATTGGCACTCATACCACATCTTCCTATATCCAATTAGGTGCAATCAATCTAATTAAAATTAAATTTCTCACCGCTCATGTTTAATACTTGGTCGGTGCAATATAAAACAAAGGCAAAACATACTCATCACCCGGGGAGAACCACCGAAGACCATTAGCAAGAACACTGATAATTAAGATAGAAGCCGAGTGCACCTGCTACATGTACGTGATGATCGCAGCATTTTTTTCCGCTTTCGTACTGAGTATTTTGTTTTTACGAAATATACATTTTTGTTTGTCTATTAGTTCTCTTTGATATAATTTAAGCGCTATTACATTAGTTTGCTCAGATGATAATTTGCCTCTCTATACGTATAATTTTGTAAACAGAATCTTAAAATAATTTCTTAAAATAAATGCTTCTGTATGTATGAGAATCACATGGTTCTATATACAAAGGAGCAAATGTGTTTCTATAAAAAAAAAAAAAAAAAAAAAAAAAAATACTGTACCAGACAAAGAGTGGCTCCCCATCTTCTAAAATTTCCACGAGACAGTCCACGGATTTCTAAATAAATAAATAAATATATAACAGACTCTATTTCTTTAAGTTTCATTAATATTCAAATTGGCACTTCATTTCCAATATTTCAATATTTGTTATATTTTAAAAGAGATTCGTTAAATAGTATCAATAATAAACCAATTAAATAAGTATTCCAAGAATATTCGTGCAGTTAGAAGAAAGTAAAGAAAATATTATCAACCAAAAATGGTTAAATCTCTATTTATTTCCATAAAATCATCCTTACTCTGAATTGGATGGCTTCACTGTTCAATGGTCTTTCATTTTTCACAGATTTGTTTTGGTCTGGTTTGTCTCTGTAATTTTATCAATATAGTTTAAGTGTTTGTATTGAAAAAAATATATTTTAACTTATTTTAAATCTTGAGAAATCTTCTGCCTATTTTCAATGCTTATTTCTCCAAAAATGAATATAAAAAAGCTAAACCTTTGAAGCTTACACAGCCAATTTGGCATAGGTACTATGTCTATACGAAAAATCTGTAGTACTGGAAATCTACTTTTCATATTCAGTACTATTTTGTTACTCTAAAAGTATTGTAATATTTAGGTACCTGTATTTTACAGTACTTGATTTGTACTTTAAAATTTAAGTACTCCTTATGTTTGTTACAACGTTACATTTTAAGCATTTTGAAAGAATGTCTTCTTCAAATCTCTTAATATTATGATTTTTAAACATAGAATATTGTGATCGCTTTTTGTATTATGTCTGTATCAAATTTTAAGTACAAAATCAAGTACTGTAAAATACCGGTACACAAATAGTACAATAATTTTGAAGTAAAGAAATAGTACTACATATCAAAAGTAAATTTTCAGTACTACAGATTTTAAGTACAAAAATAGTACCTAGGCAAAATTGGCTTTGTACATATGTCTTTTCGGAAGTAGTCATCTTTGGGAATCATGGGTGTGGAAAGTTATTCGGTTTTGAATTGTTTAAGGCGGTTGATTTGAAAGATTCTTTTTGTCTCTCTCTCTACAAAACGAGTGATCAGCGTACACAATTTTAATGATTACGAGTTTAAGAATTAATATTTAAATGCTAAAAAGCTCATATAATTATGATATAATTCTTTAACTATAGCATACGATATAATATTTTCAACATAAGTCTGTTTTGTATATACGAAAATGCTAAAGTGTATGTCTCTTGGTTGAGTTTTTATTGATATACCTTATGGAAAAATCAGTTCATACCCACAAAGATAGATAACCATTTTTTATTGTCGAGTCTTTCCTTTTTGACATGGCATTTTTTTTTAAATTAACCTATTACTTGATTTCTTTCACTTGACCGGGCAGAGTTTAATCAGTTTGCTCATCATATACCAGGCCATCTATAGACAGGTGTTTTAGGATAAACTCATCAATGAAGTGTCCAGTTATGGTCATTGATCCCGGTGAAATATGTAATAATTGTATTTGCAAAATGTATAATGAGACACAGCCGTTATTTTTCTTGTATGGCAAAGTTTAAAACATGCTAAATTTGTCACATTTTGTAATGGGATCATGAAAGTAAAACTATAACGACATCAGTTGCAACGTATGATATGTAGTTACTCTATAACGTTTTATATATTTCTTTTTCTTTTTAAGTCTTTTAAGGGTAGGCGGTGCAAGGAGAAACGATGCAAATAAAATTATTCATACTTAAAGAAGAGAACAAAAGGGGCTTAATAATTGTTTTTAATTTATTTTTTATAAATTTAAACGTAAGCTTAGCCCAATCAGTTGAAGTCATATTGGTAATATGTATGTATAAGGAAATCTCACATAAATGGAACGTAAGAATTACTCGATTTTCTTTCAATATAAAGAATGAAATAGTTCTATGTGTTAAAATCTTAAACATGTTAAACACATGCGAAATGAAGGAAGTTGTAACTTGAACAAACTTACCGGTTAGACGAAATGGAGTCCCGTGAATTAAAATATTCACTAACAATGCAGTTGTTACTTCTTTCCGTAAGAATTTCTTTTATTTCTTGGGGGACAGTTCCTCTATTTTTTTCTAAAAATTCTCTAGCGTTATACTTCACCTATTTTAAAATATATATGTATATATCATCAGTCGATCAGATATAATTGTAATCTTTGTCTTATTTGATGCATTAGTATCAATTACATCTAAAGGCAAAGTGACCATAATAAAGAGTCTTTAAATTTTATTTTAATCATATTACAGTATGAAAAGTGTTTGTTAACACACTTATGATATAAAAAGGACGCTACTAGTTAAGTTTTTAACATACGAGCTATTGAATTAAATAGCACGATATGATGATAATCTAAAGCCTTTAATGAAAATTATAAAAAATATTCGATATTTTCTGTCTTATATGATTGATCAATTGTCGGAACGTTTATCTTTTGTCTGGATTTTATATCCATTATCCTATTTGACTTATCACTACAATCGATTTTAGTTATCTTGAAGTTAGCCAGACTAGAAAAAGATTTCGATATAAACATAGCTCGAATGTAACGAAAACCAAAAGGTTGACATACCAAGGAACTCAACTCTTTGCTTAGGTTGGTGAAGTTCAAAATATTCCAAATCTATATGGATGAGGAAGTGATATTCTGATCTGATATCGATATATATTTATATATATATATGTATATAGATTTGAACGTAGTTTTCAATTTAGACTCGTTTATATACATTATGTATATGCAGTTGACTCTCGTAGTCTTGTTCTCAGTTGACTTGAAATTTCGGGTGAGTGAAAGGTTTTTCGTGGTCTCATTACATAAACACATAATTTTATGTATTTACACTCATTTGTAATTATGAGTTAACCGAGTTCAAGACAACCAGAATCAACTGTTTTTATATCATTGAACCTTTACTGTCCTATTTCTATGAATATAGCTTTAATAAATTTGATAACGAACGATGTTATCACAAATACATACCGGCCCAGCATAATGAACAATGGTAAATGACTCAGTACCCCCACGCTGGAAAGCATCAACTTTCTTTGATTCGGTAAATTCTTTATTGTATTCGGTGACAAGCCTAGCTCCATCAGAACTAGAAACTAATGTTTGATCATCAAAAATAGAGAGTATTCCTGGTTTCTAAAATGAAAAAAAATATACAGACCTGTTACGTTTTAATTATTTCTTAGTGTTTTTTTGTTATTCTACAGTAAGTATTTTCATCTTGATTTTTGTTTATAATGGGAACAATATGTATTTCTAACTATACTTTGACAATCTAATACACTAGATGTACTTCTAGAAATGTTCCAAATAGCAACAGAAGTTAATTATATGTTCTACATAGGAGTGGCAAAACAAACATGTTAAACTTGCAATGTTGTAAATACAAACCTTTAAATTCTTTGCAAAACAAATGCTTTTTGTAAAAGTTAGATATTAGCATTAAAAGAGTCTACATTTTTATTTCTTGCTTCAATGTTGAAAGAAACAACAATCTGGTTTAAACTAATGCATACTTCAGGAAAGTATATTTCCATTACTGACAACGAACATTAAATTGCAACTTTTACAGGATTATAAGAAACAATTATACCTATCGCATAATAGGTATGCCTTCATTTGAAATAATGACAAATTTGTATAATAGTTTTTGAAAAAGCTACAAATAACGCCAGAATAAATTGTAGGTATCACACTCTTTATTAGAAAGACAAAGGATGTTGTTTCTTTGTCTAATACGTTATCCTATTTATTTGTATTGTAGTCCTGTAATATGTTGTCATTGCAATGTTATATTTAACATTGCCATTAAAGTGCGAGGTTTGGCATGCCACAAAACCAGGTTCAACCCACCATTTTTATCTTTAGAAATGTCCTGTACCAAGTCAGGAGCATGGCCATTGTTATTTCATAGTTCATTTCTGTGTGTGTAACATTTTAACGTTGTGTTTCTGTTGTGTCGTTTGTTTTTTCTTATATTTGAGTGTGAATTCAAACTACTATAAGACGTGTCATGGTACTTTTCTATCCCAAGTTACATTTGTTATTCTCATCGGATTTTGTCTATGCTTAGTCCTTTTCTGTGTGTGTTACATTTTCATGTTGTGTCGTTGTTCTCTTCTTATATTTAATGCGTTTCAGTTTTAGTTTGTTACCCTAATTTTGTTTTTTGTCCATAGATTTACGAGTTTTGAACAGCGGTATACTACTGTTGCCTTTATTTGGATGGGTACTGATTGATATTTTAGTCTTTCAGTAATTACAAGTATTCTCAGATCTGTATTTTGCAACTTTTTGTTGTTACGGATTTATAAAAGCCTGTTGGTCCGGTACGTGATTTTTTGCTTTGTATCGAATTAAATAAAGGCAACAGTAGTATACCGCTGTTAAAAACTCATAAATCCATGGACAAAAAACAAAATCGGGGTAACAAACCAAAACCGAGCGAAACGCATTAAATATAAGAGGAGAACAACGACACATCACCGAAACGCAACACACACAGTAACGGACCAATCATCAGACAAAACACCACGAGAATAACAAATATAACATGAAAACCAAATACATGAATTTGGGATAGACAAGTACCGTGCCACGTCTTATCTCAATATCTCAAAAATTAGAGGAAACACAAACGACTCAACGTTAAAATGCAACACACAGAGAAACGAACAATAATATAACAATGACCATCTTCCTGACTTGGTACAGGACACTTTTAAAGGGGAATAAAAGTGGTGGGTTGAACCTGGTTTTATGGCATGCCAAACCTCGCACTTTAATGGCAAAGTTAAATATAACATTAAAATGACAACATAATATTACAGGACTACAATACAAATAAATAGGAGAACAATGAGATAAGCAATTTTTAATTGATTTTTATAGGTTGTTATTATAAATGTCATGATGAAAGACCACTATTCCAGGTGAAGGTTTATTGTTTTGTTATATAAATAAGTCCATTAGTTTTCTCAACTGAATTATATTATTATTGCATTCTTTTAATGCGTTAGTCAACCAGACGGCGAGGTTCTCTTATTGTTGAAGGTCACAAGCATACTTGCATATTTGAAACCAATCTCTGGCAATATCGTCTTAGATTTTTTTCAAAGTTATGGTGAAGATATATCATTTAACATAATGAAATATTAGATTATTAAAGCTGTGTGATAACTGTATAGCGAGTTGATAAGTACACAAAATAAATAATTAAGCGAATATTACTTTAAAGATAAGATCAATAACTGGTTTTTTATCATGGAAGGTATTTGCTGGCATATGTATCTCTTCGTTGACATACTCTTTGTTTTCTAAGATAAATATCTGCTCTTGGAGATAGCGATGCATTTTTTCATTTGTGATGTTAATAAATAACTGCTCTAAGCTGTTGTTTTCTATCAGTCTCTCAAATCCACTAATGTCGAGGATTCGTAATAGCTGTCTGTAAAAAAAGAATGTATTACCGCCACCATTGGTAATGGAGGTCTGGACAGCGTTTACAAATAAGAGTTTTAGACCTTTATTAGTAATGATAATATTTAGTTTCGGAAATAAATAATGGCAGTTTTACGAAATTATAGCTAAATAAAAATTATAAAGGTGAAGTTTTCAATTTACAAAAAGAATGTTCATCCCCTAAAACACTTTATTGTTGTTAATATTTAAATAAAGGAATACCTCCAATGATTCCCTTGTTTATTTGATGTATTGTTACTGTTTAAAATCTTCAATACATTGCCTTAACAATACAATCTTTCACATCAGCAGATTGAATCTGGTTTAACGGTTTCCTAGTGATCTGACCTATTGAATAAAGTTTATTTACTGTCATTTACAAATACTTTGTCTAATATATACCTGTCACCAATAAAATTGGTTTTTTCTTTGATGCTCTCGTTTATTTGATCGATAATAGCATTGAACACACATAAATACAAAGCTTTCACAATAGAATCTCTCACATCAGCAGCTTGTATCTCACTAAGTCGTCTTGGGGTCTTTTCACCTATTGATATGTACAGTTACAAAAACGTATCATTATGCATTGCCTTTAGAAGTTAATGACACTAAATTTATATAAATACTATCAATTTTCGACAGAAGTCCAAATATGTGGTAAAAATTAAATAAACGTTTTACAATATAATTTATAGTGGAAACAGGAAATATGTCGAACATAAAACAACTTGACGAAAGAGCAGAAAACAGCGCAAGGCAATAAATGGGTCTCAAACTCATTGACAAAATCCCACACCCAGCGCCGGGCTATAACTGATTCCTAACAAAAATGTGTACTATTTCAGCAAAATAAATGTTCTTATTCTTTTTCTTTCTTTTTTGTTTTGATTTGTCAATGATTTTAACTTTCATATAATTACTATTCTTTTTAATGTTTCAATAAAATGAGAAGTTTATATTTACAATACCTCGAAAACATATAGGAGGTCCTGTTGTAAATATGTCCTTAATTTCTGATACGACATTTTCGTCCGCAGCATCCAACCCTAGTAACGGGATTGCTAGAAATATAAGTGAACACATAATAATTGTCTGAATTAAAAGCAATTACCAAAAACTGTTTCTTACTTCTGATCATAAATTCTGAACGTTTCCACATATAAGATCGCTTAGTCTTCTATATTTCAATATAAAAGTAAGATATTATAAGAATACCAATTACAAATCCCAATTTTTTCAAAATCGTACTTGAATGAAGGAACTCAACAAGTACACATTGGTAATGCTCATTCTCAAAAACTTTATATCACGTATGGTGTCAGCCCCCAAAGCTCCATATTAGGACCCCTTCTGTTTATATTGTACATAAACGACCTACCTATCTATATGAAAAATTGTTGCACTGACTTATATGCTGATGATTCAACTTTACATTTTTTTCTGGTAATTGTAATCAAACTCTACAGTCAAAGGTACAAGAAGATTCAAATGGTGTTGAGGAATGGGTCAATGATAACAATGTCCATCAATAAAAGTAAAACGAAATATATGATTATTGGAACAAAGCAAAGTGCAATGCCACATTGCAATGAGAGTTGTTTAACTATTTTTAATAATCAAGTGATACATTCCTCCACATGTGAAAGTCTATTAGGCTTTAAAATTGACCCTTCCCTCACCACTGGGAAGATGCCACTGCTGGTGGAGATTTATTTCCCCGAGGGTTATCACCAGCCCAGTAGTCAGCACGTGTGTTGACTTGTGTTATCATTGATATGTCCAAAATTATAAATTAACTGTTAACAAAACTTTGATTTTTTGAAAAAAATTAAGGCTTTTCTACTTCAGGAATAGATTACCTTAGCTGTATTTGGCAAAACTTTTAGGAATTTTTGGTTCTCAATGCC
The DNA here is from genome assembly GCF_036588685.1 of Mytilus trossulus. Classification (NCBI taxonomy): domain Eukaryota; kingdom Metazoa; phylum Mollusca; class Bivalvia; order Mytilida; family Mytilidae; genus Mytilus; species Mytilus trossulus. The sequence goes on from NC_086376.1 coordinate 43,415,382, forward strand.
CTTCAACTTCGTACTTTATTTGGCCTTTTATAACATTTTTGATTCGAGCGCCACTGATGAGTCTTTTGTAGACGAAACGCGCGTCTGACGTAAATATTAAATTTTATTCCTGGTATCTATGATAAGTTTATTCACATGGACAAACCAAATTGATGTGATCTAGACTGCAGAAAATTGTTCTATAATGTTTATATCTTGCCACTAATTGATTATTGTTGTATAGTGTAGAGTAGTTGTAGCAGTGAGGGTTTAAATAGAATATTAAAATTACAAAAGAGTGCTGCAAGATTAATACTAGAAACAGACCCTTTCAATCCTTCCGAGCCCTTTTTCAAACATTGGATGACAGTTCAACAGAGAATAAAATATCACAAATGATGCCCCATCATATCTTACTAACAAGTTTCATTATGTTTCAGACAGAAATCCATACCCCTTAAAAATGCTGTTCAAGGAAACCTCATACTCCCTATTTACCAAAAACAGAATTGTTAAAAAAATCTCTTATGCATTCTGGACCATTCTTGTGGAATAATTAGCCAATACCATTAAGAGTTTTAGACATATTGCAAATGTTAATTCTTTCAAATACAAAATAACAGATCATTCATTGAAATAAACCTGTATAAATAATATTGAAAACTGATTATGTCATCATGTTTATTTTTTCATAACATTTTATCCAGTTATATTTAACGTTATTATCATACTTGACTTTTTATACTGATGTATACAATCTTTATGTTTGCATTTTGTTTAATTTTCATGATGAGGGCTTTGGGGGAGATAAGTTATTTAGCTTACTGTGTAACCCTCTTATAATAAAGTATTGTTGTTGTTGTTGTTGTTACGGACCAAATTGCATAAATTTTAACGACTATAGGTCACCACACGATCTTCAACAGTGAGCAAAACTCTTATCGCATAGTAGATTATTAAGAGCCTGGAAATGACAAATGTAAGATAATTCCAAGAAAAAAAACAATGGGCTGATAACCACTGAGCTACTGGTGTATTGTTTTATCGTATATAAAATCAGTTGTTTCTTTTTGTTTGTGTTGCTTAGTCTTTTGTTCATTTTTTGTGTTGTATTATAATGGTTTTATTTTGCCTTTGAATAATCATGTTTTTTTTCCTTTTATGAGTTTTAATATCGCTTTGATATTTCATTTACTTTAGGGAATTTTCCCGTTATATTTATCATAATGGTTGTTGTAAAACAATTTATAAATGACACAACTCAAATATATCTGAGATACCAGAGATTATTTATTCTGCTAACCTCGTCGTAAGGATTTATCACCATCTTCACCATCTACAATTGTTACGCCATACGTGTTGTCATCCATTTCCTCAAACTTAATATTACCTAGATGTAAACATGCTGCTAAAATATCCAGGATCTCACGTATTTCCTAAATACAAAACAAGTCAATTTACTAATAAAATGAATATGAATGAAATAATTGATTTATAGTAGATTCTTAACGTCTAGTTGTTTATCTTTCTTGTATATTGACATGATTGAGGACTGGCATGATTCATAACCTACTTTTCATTAATTCTACAATGATAATTTGAAACCATTATGAAACCCATTTATCCCTAAGAGATTACCACAGATGTATTTGGGTATTATGTTTAGATATATTTAGGTCGTGTTGTTCTTCGCGCGTTTTAAAGTTTCTTGGCTTTCAAAGTTTAGAATATAGGTCCTTCCGTTGAATCTAGAAATTGCTTTGGATACATAACATGTAAAGAGTTATTCCATTTAACGATAAATCAACAAGATCAACTTGATTTGACAGGGAAAAGGCAGGAGATTAAAAATATCACAAGCTTGATGGGACAAATAGTTGGCCTTTTACGCATTTTCTTTTGAACCCTCAAACAGTCGGGACAATACCCCTAATGCGCCTTGAACTGAGGAACACAAAAGTCATGTGTAAACAAAAAATCTGTGTAGTGATATTTGACACATTTCTATGATAAACAAATGACTGAGCTGAACCATTAGTGTTAATTTAGAAAGTAGGGGAACACAGAATAAATGTGTAAAAACCATGGAGCTATTAAATGTGTTCAAAGTATTAAAATTTCAAAGAACTTATTGTGTTAAAAAAAAATATTTTACCATGAGGAGCCACATCGCAAAAGGATACTCGGGGTTTGCTAAATTACGGAAAAATGAATCACACTTCGTACCCCGAAAATTTAACCACATATGTAAAAATGTCTCAGCTTCGAAACAAGCCATCATACAAATACAAGTTTACGATATGGGCTGAGCAACAGAAGAAAACGTTACCATTACGGCCTATGGAGAAACAATTGCGCATATTGCCCCAGTTGATAACTGTGTTTTCTTTCATAGATAATACGATACATAATAGATGAACCCTTCAATTATGAAAGATACATACACGTTCATTACCTTCATGTTAATATATTCTATATTGAAATGGTATATATTAGATACAATTAAGAGTTTCATGTATAAAACCGTGTTGTTGGTTTTTTTTTTGGTTTTTATTTTACCTTACTGCAATAGAGATAATTTACTACTAGTATATTCAAACTCAATTATTTGGAATAGTGTGGATGTGGGTTTACAAATGTACACCTTACTGCAGTAGTGACAATTTTTTATTTACCGTTTCTTTAAAGTCGATTTCTCTTAAGATTTCACAGCCTTTAGAAAACCTTTCCCTATATTGCTGTTTTTCTTCTTTTTCCCAAAAGCTGGTAGCGTCGCTATGTCGATTACTTTTATCTCCAACCATAATTCTATAAAATCATGGCAAGACTTCGTAAGTAAGTGAGAAAAATGCAATCAATTTGTGTCAATATAGCTTTTTACGTTACAACATAACATGTGTAAATTATGCAAGATTAATTTTTTTAGGAACTTACATTATGCAAATTTTCAGAGAAGATGAGTTAGTTGATCTATGTTAAAATTACTTGATAACGAAAATATGCCAGGGGCCACTTTTGAAACAACTGAAGTACAAATGAATTGCATTTAAGATGAAAAACATTAAACTAAAACAATATCTATATTTGAATTAGATAGATTTAATGGAAAAGCGATGTATATTTAATGTATTATCAGATAAACTTCGTCATTGTCATTGATAATTTTAAAAAAAATCATGATCTTGTACCTGTATGTAGATGGTTGTTTTAAAGAATATTGATATTCCAACTCTTGCTCATCATATCCAGCAAAAAATGCATAGAATATGTGGAAATTCTTCTCACTGGGTTTATGTTGTACGACACGGGATTTCTCTACCATAAATGTTCTCACTGCTCCTACAATAGTTTCAATTGACAAATGCATCATAATCTTAAACTGAAATTATTCGTCAATTTTTCCTAATTAAGAAGCAGATTTTTTTTCTGAACTGTTTGCGTACTACTCTTATCACTAGCCAGTCAGCACTGATGTTGTGAGTTCGAACCCTGCTCATAGAAGTGAACTCGACTCTAATCTTAATTGACTTGGATTGTCAGTTTTTCAAAGGTCAGTGATTTTCTGCGGGCACTCCGGCGTCCTGCATCAATAGAAAATGGCCGCTACGAAATAGCCTACATGTATATGCGGTGATTAAAAGTGGCGTTAAAACACAAAAAATCAAATGAATTGCCAGCCAACGATTCGACGACATGTTTTTAGTTTGCAGTTACCTCAACGTGACCTTTATCGTAAACACCAGCTGATCGCATTTAGAAAAGTGCAAAAGGAAGACCCAACTTTGCAGACTGAGTAAACAAACGCAAACATCGATCCGTCAGCGAAAAAACTATTTCTATATTGTACATGTTTTACACGTGCTTATATGTACCTGAATATCCATGCTTCTTTGTTGATTGTTCACAAAGGTAACATTCGGTTTCTAAATACGATTACTAATTAGCTACTACATTTTCACAACACCACTGACCGAGTGAATTTTTTTTGGACGATTAAACGAAATGAATGCGTTATATATGTAAATATGGTACACAGAAGACTTAGTGTATGATATATACATGCATTGGTTCGAGAATAAGATTAGGTTTATGTTAAGCAGTCACTCGTTGCATATGACTTAAATCAATAAGGTCGTTGCTAATTTTTGAAATTATATATTTGTTTGAAATGGGAAACAGTTGTAAACCAGACTGATTTCAACAACATCATTTTGAACTGAAAATACAAATATTACTGCACAAAAGTTTGAGAAATTTAATAAAACGATCACCTCCAATTAGAATTCTGCCTTCATATGAAAGTTCTATCAATTTCACAAATCGGCTTGAATTGTTGTTCAGTGTTGTACTAGCATTGCCAAATAGTTCTATTAATGGATTGACCTAGATAAAAAAAAATGAATATTTTGAATCTATATACATGCAAAACTTTTATCAATAAACATTAACTAAACATGTCTTATAAGAAATTGGAACAAAGCATCCTTTAAATGAATGAATTGATGTGGGTCCCTTGAATTTTCTCTTTTATTGCATAACACATTCATAAGTATTTTTTGGAATATTATTGTTTGTTAATTTTATAGAATGGCAACAATTAAAAACCTTCTGTCGATTAAGTTGATAGTAAAGCTTTCTTAAATGCTATTAAAATGAATACAAACTGATTGAAAATAAAGTTTTAAAAGTTCTGATAGTTTATGAAAAGAAATTATAACAAATTATGACACCAAATGGATGTGTTTTATACTTAATTTAATACAAAATGAATGTTCATTTTACTAATCATACCAAATGTCTATAATATACTAACACGGTTAAGCTTCTTGACTAAATCTTCGATTTCACATTGCGATCTTGCTGTCAGGTGCTTCAATATATATTTCGTACTTTCGGTTTTTCCTGCTCCCGAGTCACCAGTCACAAGAATGCACTGATTAGTTTGGTCTTTATGTAGGCGGTCATAAGATTCCTCAGCTGTCCAATAAATGTGTGGTAAATCACGGGTTTCACAATAATCGATTTGCTTGCAAAAAATAAGTCAGTTGGATTATTGTAACTCAGGAACCAGTAGAAAATGAAGAAGAATACAATAAATGAGACAAGATGTGTGAACAGAAAAAACATATACTACGAGGGTATCACAAGCCCAGTAGTAAGCACTTTTGTGCTGACATGAATTATTATTGATATGGTTATATTCATAAATTATATGTTTACAAAATTTAGAATTTTTTAAATACTAAGGCTTTTCTACCTCAGGCATAGATTTCCTTACCTGGATTTAGCAAACTTTGAGGAATTTTGGTCCTCAATGCTCTTCAACTTCGTACTTTATTTGGCCTTTTCAACTTTTTGGGATTCGAGCGTCACTAATGAGTCTTTTGAAGACGAAACGCGCGTCTGGCGTATATACAAAATTTAGTCCTTGTATCTATGATAAGTTTATATACTACGAAATATTCCTAATACTTTATGTGATTTTAAAAACAAAACAAAGAACCACATGACTTAGGTATATATATATAGTTCACATGGTTCACATGTACAGACAAATTTATATATACAATTATTAAATCATCTTTCTTACAAATATCTAGAACACGATGAAAACATACACCGGTTTTAGCATAATAGCTCACAAAGTCTTATTTAAAATAATATAATTGAAATCAACGTTCAAACCTAATATAATCGCGTTGGATAAATCCGCAATTTTTATGCGTGTGCATGTAAAACAAATTTCTCGGTTGAGGAGTCTCAATACTGCACAAAGAACATTTTCCAAAATACATTGTAAGTGTAAAATTCTATGCTAATAAAACATATTTGACAAACATGTCGAACAACTGATGTTCTTAAGTTAATCACCAATTGGCGCAAAATTGACCCTAATATTATTTGTTACATAGTGTGCTAGTGACCTCATACCATATATTTGGGTCACTATTACACAATGTAACGAATTTAACTTACTGACTATCTTAACGTTTGGAAGTAAAATACTGGCTAGTAAAACACACCACTACTAATAAGCCCTGCCTAGTAACCTATAACGGAATATACACGGTCCCCAAGCGTTTGTTTAATAGAATAGAATAGGAGGTGAGATATATATATATGGGCGAGGGACGAACAAAACATTTTCGAATACAGATCTAACATTGATGGGTTGATGTTTAGACGAGTTGTATATACAGAATGTACACAGCCATGTATCACCATCACAGCTGGTGATCCGATGGATAAAGCATAGAGTTGTCTCTGGTTCAGACGTACTTATAAATATAAATATTTCTGTGACTGTATCTTACATTAATTTGTAGGATCCTTTACTATAGATAATTTAGCTGATATTTTTACAATAGATTTGCAACAAATTTCTTTAAAGAGGGGTCTTAATACAAAACAAACAACATTTTCAAAAAGACCAAAAGAGTGAAAAAATATATTTTAACAAAACGCATTTGACAAACAGGTCGAACAACTGATGTTCTTAAATCTTGTTGACTGCCATTGACGATTGCCAAACGAATTGATTCCAAGATGTAACAAAATGGATCTCTATATTAATCTTATACCGAAAACAATAAACTTGCGGCAAAGATGGAAAAAACACAACATGAGGATCATGTCCGCATTTCGATAATAAATGTCTCTTCAGGAAGTACACCACTAATTCATGGTCCCATTACTTTCTATGTTAAATTCCTCCATTTCAACCAGGCACACCTCTTTCATTTTAAGTTCAAATAAAGTGGCAATCATTGCATGTCAAAGCAACACTTTATGGTGTCTTCTACTGAAAAAATCAACATACCTTACATGGCATATAAGAAAGAACTGGTTCCCAGAACTTCGGATGTACCAAAACAGGTACTTCAGATCTGACAAACAGACTAAATGTACCCTCTTTTTAAAATTTGGTGCAGTTTTTTTAATATTCAAAATTTAAAGTCCAAAAGTGTTCTGCAATGATCACCAGTCCTTCAGCTTTCATTTGATACCAGAAATACCTAAATATTCTTCATATTTTGAAAGTTACACTCATGCGTAGGAACTATTTTGTGTTAAATATGTACTACTTTCTGGTATGTGCTTTCTGGCCGGGCCTGAATTAGTGGTGTTACACCTTCAGTGATGTTAGGGATCGAAAAGTATTTGGAAGGCCATTAAATGTACCTCAATTTAGGATAGACTCTTGAATTTATATAATTACGTCGGAACTAGTAACACCTCTACAACAGATTTGTCGATCGGATCACCAGCAGTAATGGTGTTACATGGCTGTGTACATTCTGTATACACAACTCGTCTAAACATCAACCCAACAATGTTAGATCTGTTGATTTGCATTCGCAACTTTTTGTTATTTCCTCGCCGGGATTGGAATTTACTGTGTTACGACGCTAGATTAAAAAATGTCAAATAAAAGTAACACCCAGCCACCTGCTTTATTTGTGTAGCGCCTAGGTGGTCCAATGGTATAGAGCGTTGGGTATTGTGCAAGTAGATGTGTTGCCACGATATCTCTGTAGCATGATTTCGAATCCCGAATAATAAAAAAATGCTTCAGAAGATAAACAGATCTTACATTGTTGAGACGAATTATATATAGATAATGACAAGTGGTCTGATCTCCAATGAAACAAAGCAATCACGGTAGACAATAAAACGTAGATGAAGGCAAACTATGTCGCCCATACAGTCTTCAGCAAAGAAAAAACACTTAGTGCATAACAAAATTTACAAAGTCCCAAAGCAGAGACGAAAGATGACAAAGGACATACAAACTTATAAATCAAACATCAACTGACAACCCCATGACTAAAACGAGACCAATAGGCAAACAACAGTACGAAAAACACAACAAAGAAAAATAAGATTTAGCAATCAAATGACAAAATTCCCCCAAAAATGATTTACAGCAATAATGGACGATAAACGAATTAGCCGAATTCCATGGAACAGACTCATACAGAATGAATTGACAAAGTTTTTTTTCGCATTTTTACGCTTTTTTCTTTGTTTTACCTTATTTGATGTGCTTCTCGGTTTTTAATAAGGTAGACAAGAATAAAATATAACTCACCTCTGTATCATATAAATGTGGGATATTTTTATAAGGATTGACTGCAATTAAAACATCTCCTATGTACGTCTGAAATTAAAAACAAAATAAAACAAAATATGTTACATGTATAACTTCTGATACTTCTTAATATTTTTCTTCTTTAACCATAATGATCTAAGACAGGAGTAGTTTTTTGCCATACAAATAAATTTCGAATTCATGAGTGTTTCTTGTTTATTATATAGATTAGACCTTGGTTTTTTTTCTGTTAAAATGGTTAAACATTAATCGTTGTTTGGGCCTTTTATAGCTTGTTGTTCGATGTGAGACAAGGCTCCGTGTTAAATGCCATACTTTGACCTATAATGGTTTACTTTTTTCAAATTGTGATTTGGATGGAGATTTTTCCCATTGGCACTCACACCACATCTTCATATATCTATATCTTCAATAACTTTGATTAATTTTATATGAATGTGTCAGTTCTGTATTATATTGTTTTATTTGTCGTTTTCTCTCTTAATCAATCTTTATTGAGTTATTTCTCAGACATAAGATCATTAAGATACTACTATTGAACGTTTTAAAACCAATACCATAAGTTACAGCATTATAATTGTAACCACATAATAATATTTGTTTCTCTCAAAGGCTATTCTTTTATATGAATAAGTTATCAAGACTTTTCACCATTACAGTGTACATTTATAAATCAAGCATTAAGCTTTATAACTTATTCAAACTAAACAACCGCTATTATTGAGTTCTAATAAAAAAGATACATTATTTGTCTTCGCATGAGGGCACATGTTTTGTTTTATTTCATTTGAACCGGTTGAAAAATCACTGATTTGCAGTATCTGTTTCAAATGTTTTTACAATAAGCAATCAAAATCAATAATTTTAAGTCCATTTTTTTATTAGGTGCAATGACATATTCAATTGCCAAAAAATATTACACGTAAGAAAAACTCTAGTGACAGTATTCTAGTGTAGTTAAATAAATAAAGGCAACAGTAGTATAACACTGTTCGAAATTCATAAATCGATAGGATAAACAAATCCGCGCTACAAACTAAAACTGAAAAAAAAAACGTATCCAATATAAGAGAACTACGGCACAACATAAACACAACATTAAAATGTAACACACACAGAAACGAACTTAAATGCCCTGTTCCAAGTCAGAAAAATGGTACAGGGCATTTTAAGAATAACAACAGGTGGATTGAACCTGGTTTTGGGGCATGCCAAACCTCTTGCTTTAATGGCGATGTTAATTTTAACATTAAAATGACAACATTACATGACAGGGCTACAATACAAACGAATGGGAGAAAATATAGGACAAAGATTCAAATAAAATACGCCAGACGCCACGTCCACACAAGACAAACCAGCGACGCTCAGATGAAAAAAAGTTTGAAAGACAAAACAAGTATAAAGTTGAAGATTACCGAGGATCAACAGTTCCCAACACATGTGACCAATTCGGCCAGGGTTATCGACCTCGAACAAGAACATCCTAATCATTTAGAATAATTCATACTTTTACAAACCGTAGATTTCATAAAACAACTATATAATAGATATACATGATTAAACTGAAGTGGTGACTAGCTACAGAATAAAAACGGATACATTACAAAAATATGCAGCCGTGTTTAGCAACGCACAAAGTACAAAGTTACGTCACATCTGAATTTTTAAAATGAGTTCTAAAAATTAAGAAAGACTTTGGATGAAATTCAAGATTAGATTTGTATGACTTATCTAATATTTATAAAGAACAGTGAAAATTACAATACTCCTTAATATCAAATTGTAGTAGGTAGTAATAAGATAATTAATTATATTATCTAGCTTTGTCGGTGTTTCTACTGAATCAAACTGTATACCAAATATATCGTGTAAATTTAGTTTATCCTAACTAAAATGTAATAAATGAACTGATTAATCATCTTTACCATAAAACACGAATACAACAGAAAAGAATAAGATTAACAACAACAAACGTTAAGCTCTTCAACGATTTTCGGTACTTATTCATCTTCGGATTTCAAATGTTTGGCTGTGAGCGTTCCTAATGAAGGTGAATCATGAAAAGCGCTTCGGACGCAATGAATTATTAAACGTGGTGTTTTCCATTTTTTGAGACATGTGACAAAATCCGATGACAATATCAAAACTGAATAAATGAATTTGGGTGGAAAAGTACCGTGACACGTCTTATAGAAGTGCGAATTCAAACACAATAAAACAGTCACAATCGAGAATAAGTCACGTTCGGTAATAAACGATCAGACGACGTAATGACAAACCATAATCTCACACTGGGTAAAATGTCCACAGTTAGTTTGGACAAAGATGCATCGTATGGATCAACCAATTCGTGATGGTGTCCGTAATATTAAGAGTGTCATTTTTAATCTGTCCTCCTCGTAACTCCGTTCGAGCAGTTTCTGCGTTAGGAGCACACTCCTGTATATGAAGTCCGTAAAGTGTGAACATGCACGGGAATAACGTATCAATCAATATGTAAACACCATACGAAGGGGCAGATGGAATGGTACATTGATAATAGGGAAAAGTTGAAATCGTCCCGTTTATCATAGATTTTCGTGTGAAGTCGTCCATCTGTGTCAATATTGAGGAAAAGATCAAGGTATGAAGCAGTCCTTGTTGTATCGTTAGTATCACTTATTTCAAGTTCACTGGGATATATCAGACAAGTATTGGCTGAAATATGGGTTATTCAATGATAGGACATCATCAATATATCGGAAAGCAAAAATTAAAAGAATTTCGCAAGGTGCTTTTTCTGAGTTTTTTTAGAATGAATATGAGTACAAAAACAGATCGGCTAGTAAGGAGCACAATAAGTATCCATTGGAATACCGACTGTCTGTTGAAATATGAATCTTCCAAACTCAACAAATACATTGTTGATAAAAAAAGTCCAGCATTTTGATAACATTATCTTCAGTATATTTTCTGGTAGATTCAACGTAGTTTCTTCACATAATATGAATTATTATAACCCAAAACAAGAAATTTGTATCTACGATTCCCATAAATAGACAATGCTTAAAGAACAAGTTGGTAGTTGATTATTTGGTATTTGAAAGAGCTTTTCTATTTTGCTCACCTCGCCCAACGGGCTAAGTAAGCTTTTCTAATCATTTAGCGTCCATCGTTCGTAGTCGTTAACTTTTACAAAAATCTTCACCTCTGAAACTACTGGGCCAAATTTCTCCAAACTTGGCCAACATAATCATTGGGGTATCTAGTTTAAAAAATGTGTCCGGTGACCCGGCCAAATAACCAAGAGAGCAAACATGGCTAAACATACAACATAGGGATAAAATGTAGGTTTTTGGCTTTTGTCTCTGAAACCAAAGCATTCCCCTTCCTTTTCATGAATTTGACCTTCCGAATAAGACTATTTACCGGATTTTATATCACATAAGACACACGACGGGTATCACATGTGGAGCAGGATCTGCTTACCCTTCCGGAGCACCTGCAATCCCCCCTAGGTTTAGGTGGGGTTCGTGTTGTTTATTCTTTGGTTTTCTATGCTCTGTCATGTGTACTATTGTTTGTCTGTTTGTCTTTTTCATTTTTAGCCATGGCGTTGTCAGTGTGTTTTAAATTTATGAGTTTGACTGTCCCTTTGGTATCTTTCTCTCTTTTAGAGCAAATCTGACACGAAGTTAAATCTGCCCTGAAATTTTAAGATTTATCGGACAACCCGTTGTTGGATTGCTGCTCCTAAATTGGTAATTTAAAGGAAATTGTGCTGTTTTTGGTTATTATCTTGAATATCATTATAGATAGAGATAAACTGTAAACAGAAATAATGTTCAACAAAGTGAGATTTTCAATTAAGTCAACATGACCAAAATAGTCGATTGATCCCTTCAGGAGTTATTTCCCTTTATAGTCAAATTTTAACAATTTTTCGTATATTTTTGTAATCTTTTACAAAAAATCTTCTTTTCTGAAACTACTCAGACAAATTTTACCAAACTTTTTCACAATCATCATTAGGGTATCTAGTTTTAAGACCCTGCACGCTGACCAAGATACCAAGATGGTCGTCATGGCTAAAACTATTACATAGGGTAAAATACAGTTTTTGGCACATATCTCTGTAACCGAAGCATTTAGAGCAAAAGTAATGGAATGAAATTGTTCATTATGTCTATATTTATCTTCCCTGAAATTTCGGACAAGTCAGGCAACGTGTGGGTTGCTGCCCCTGAATTAGTAATTTTAAGAAAATTTTCCAGCTTTTGGTTATTATCTTGAATATTATTGTAGATAGATATAAACTGTAAGCAGCATAATGTACAGCAAAGTAAGACCTACTAATAAGTAAGCATGATCGAAATGGTCAACTGACCCCTTAAGGAGTTATAGCCATTTAAGGTCAATGTTTAATAGTTTTCATAAGTTTTGTAAATTTTAGTAATTTTTTACAAAATATTTTCCATTTTAACAACTGGGCCAAGTTCAATATAGTTAGAGATAATTGTTAGCAGCAAGCATGTCCAATAAAGTAAGATCGACAAACACATCACATTACCAAAACATAATTTTGTCATGAACCCATCTGTGTTCTTGTTTAACATGCACATTGGTATAAACCAAGGTAAGCGACACAGGCTCATTAAAGCATCTTGCTTTTAGACATTTACACATGAAAACAAATGAGATTCATACATAAAATATACCTTGTAAGTACAAAAGCTCTTTACACAAATGACGGGAATAAAGCTGTTGAACAAGGCAAAATGACAAGAAAGTGTGTCGTTTAATTTTGAAAACGAATTCACCAACGTTAACACCGTATAACCGATTAGGTCATGTTTAAAGAGGAAAAATGTCAAATTCATGAATGGCAGAAATCATCGCAAACAAAACAGCGATGTGAAGAAGACATAAAATAGACTGACTTCTTAAATGTAAATGCAAGAAAATAGACTGGTTAATATTTATCAAAAGTACCAGGATTATAATTGTATACGCCAGCGCATGTTTCGTCTACACAAGACCCACATACTTTGAATTTGAAATGCAACGATTTTTATACAGTTAACTCAAAATAGATAAGCTAGAAATTTTCTGAAATATAGACTTAAATATGTTTAATTAGAAGTTTACGCTTGGTAGTCTGCAAATACACTAACAGTTAGATAACAGACTGTTGTAACTTTAAAAAAAAAAGTGTTACACGTTGTGACAATCTAAAAACTGTTATGACCTCGCTAGATTAATATCTTTTAAACATACCTGTTATTTAATCCGAAAGATGGGCCCACCCATGAATACATAGTCATTACAGCGTGAGTAATGGAACAATAACATTAAGAAACTGACGAAAATTTGTTTTTTCAACATTGTTGACATATCTCGTTCATATTTTGGTACATTTGCTGTGGGATTGATGAAATTATAAATAGTCTGTAATATTCGATGTTCCGATTATAAATAGTCTGTAATATTAGATGTTCCGAAATGTTTTAAAATGTTAAAGTGTCTAATAAAATTCACCCAACCTGTTATATCCAATATATATCTACTTTAATGTTTGATTATTTTGATTGACCATTAGAAAAATGAAATTGTTTAACTCGGCTACATTCCCCCTTTTTATTTCAAATTAATAAATTCAATCGAGAAGAAATGATTTATTTCCCGAGTGTGTACATAGTTATCATGTTTCTTATCAGAGCTTTGTTGTAATTTCTAATATACATTAAAAAAAAATATAAGTTAAAAGACCAAGGAGCAACAAACTCGGATTAGAAAATATTCTTCATAAAAAACTACAAATTATGCAACATGAACCCTTTTGTAAATTAAAGGTGTCTTTGTTAGATTTATTGGTAATTTCGTTTGAATATTTTAGTCAGTCGTTTTGTTCATAGATATTAGAAGATGTAGTATGAGTGTCAATGAGACAACTTTCTATCCAATTCACAATTTGTGTAAAAAGTAAACTATTATAGGTCAAAGTACGGCATTCAACATGGGGCCTTGGCTCCAAACAAACAGCAAGCTTTAAATGTCCCAAAAATGACTTGTGTAAAATCTAATTAAACAGGAAAACCAACTGTCTAATCTTTAGAAAAACGAAAAACGAGAAACATGTTTAAACATGTTAAATAACAGGTTCCTGTTTACACAAGTTTGGCTGTTTAATTCTTATTATTGTCACATTAACCTATTATGTCTATATGAGTTGGTAACTCAATTTTGTCAATAAAACGGAACTATAAACAACTGTCATACAGGTTGGAGGGTTGAATAGCAATGTCACCAGATATGAAACTTCATTTTCTTTGAAAACATGTATGTAATTCTTCCTTTTTGAAATTGGCAATTGGAATTTGGAGTGTTTGTTAATTTTTATTGACATACATTTTCAATATCAGTTATCTAAATTGTGATTCTGTGCGTTAAATTTTTGAAGACATGATTTCATTGGAGAAAACATTATAATCAAAATAGTGGTAAATGATTTAAAGGAGATATCGGTTTCCTTCCAAGAAATAACAAAATAACAAAACCATCAAAAAGTAATATTTTCTGCATCACCAATTGCTTGTGTCGACAACAGTCAGCAAGTGAAAAAAAAAAGTTTAGCTATAAATTGTCGCTTTTCTCTTCAAGTCTTTAAACTATTTAAAGAAACCATAAAAAATCTGCTATCAAACCCAAAATCCTTCCAGGTTAAGACATTTATTTAAATTGATGAAACATAGATTAAAGGATGTGATTGTAGCCATTCTCCTGAATATAAGGCTAGCTAGTCAAGCATTAGTTTATATATCAAAGTTACTTGTACATTGTACATACATATATCAAGCATGAGTTTTATATATCAAAGTTACTTGTACATTGTACATACATATATCAAGCATGTAATAAAAGAAACTTGTACATACATATATTTTGTCTTCATAAAATCTTTTTTTTAGTCGTGAAAGTATTTCCTCATTGTTCAAACTATGAAGCGTGGCTAAATCACTATCATCTTCTCTATTTGTCGACATTTTGATCGGAAGAAATGTGAGCAATCCTGTTCACATTTTGAGGATGTTCTGAAAGAGAAATTGTATTCATTGTTTTATAAATAATAATGTTCATGCTGCAATATACTCTTTCCTGGATTTGTTTTGTCAAACTTAAATGAAAATACGCCAAAACTAAGTACAATCAAAAACAGTTATAGAAAGAATATAGTTTCATCCGAATATCTATATTTCTCCGAATATTATAGAGTTTTCAAGTATAAGGAAAATAAGTTGTTACTCCTCAATTAATATCTTAATTTTTTTTTTAAATTGTTAAATCATAACAACTTTACATTACCACATTTCCTAGTGCACCTTCAGATGATAAGTGACTATATGTTTTGCAAAGGTGACTGTATGTGTTGTGGTTAATTACAAAATTCTATTTTTGTTCCTTTTTTTACTTCGAAAAAGGCATTATTGGGAAAACTCTAAATCTGACAAACTTAAATAAAACAAAACATTTAAATTAGCTGTTTCTTGATTGGTTACATAAAAAAGGCGTTCATGCTTTATTAAATTACATGTCAGTCAGCAAAAGCATTAACGGTGTTAAAAATACTTCAAAGCAATTTTAAAGATATCTCTTTTTCAACTTAAATGAGTTTTGATAAAAATCAATTGATACAAAATACGACAACTTGTATTGTGTGAATGCCTGGGAAACCATTCGATAATTTGTTCTTCCACAATGATTATATTTAAGAGTTCTTTGAAAACAATGACACCATAGCATACACTTTCAATATCATGTTCATCATAATAATGTTAAGTATTAATTATTTCTTTCAATGTCTACATAGTCAGGAGCCTGTAAATTCAGTGGTTGTCGTTTGTTTATGTGTAACATATTTGTTTTTCGTTCATTTTTTTTTTACATAAATAAGGCCGTTAGTTTTTTCGTTTGAATTGTTTTACATTGTCTTATCGGGGCCTTTTATAGCTCAAAATGCGGTATGGGATTTGCTCATTGTTGAAGGTCGTACGGTGACCTATAGTTGTTAATATCTGTGTTATTTTG
This sequence comes from Mytilus trossulus, assembly GCF_036588685.1. Taxonomy (NCBI): domain Eukaryota; kingdom Metazoa; phylum Mollusca; class Bivalvia; order Mytilida; family Mytilidae; genus Mytilus; species Mytilus trossulus. Next base: position 43,431,541 of record NC_086376.1, read on the forward strand.
GTCTTTTGTGGATAGTTGTCTCATTGGCAATCATACCACATATTCTATTTGACATAAGCAAATTAATGATCGCATAAAAGCACCACCATGTCTTTGAATAATTAAACATATCAAATAAAGTAAAAAAACTAAATTATCACTTCTTCCTCACAAACGAATTACTCGTGTACTACCAGTTTCCATGTATTAAGTAAAATATTGATGTGAGTATCTTTCTTAGATTATACTATACAAAAACATGATACCATGCTAATTATTATAGGTGACCTATACTTGTTAATTTCTGTGTCATTTTGTGTCTTGTGAAGTGTTGTCTAATTGGCAATCACACCAACTTATTTTTTTCATATTAATAGAATGAATTAAGGCAACAGCAGTGGTAGGTTTTAACGATTTTTATCATCTTAATACGCGTTATAGTGCTCTTTTATTTGTCTTTGAAAATTATTATCATTCCCTGTTTAGTTTATTTTTTGGTATGATCAGGTTGTCAACGGTATCCACTACCAATCAAAATACTCGAATTGGGAATATATGTAGGTCACAATCAGTAAAATCCCAATATTGGCGACAATTTTGTATATTTTAAGATCTTTTGAGTTGTGCCATGTAAAAAATTTTCGTGATGATGACAGTTAAACTTATGTTGTGTCGATTTCAAACGTTTTTCGTTTTACATATGTGATAACAGTTTTACCTTTGATAATAATGGTGAATTGAGTACCGCTATACTTTTCAAATGTTTCGTATATCGGACATTATCATTGGTAAAAGGACTTGTTACAAATAAAATAATATAATAATGACTCGCTTTTAGAAATAAAAAAAAACCGCTTAGATGTAACTGCAAAATTGTAAACATTGTCAAATTGTTGTACATTTATAGATTGTTTACGAATCCGCATCCTGATGTTTGACACAACTTGTTGAATATATCTCACCATGATTCAAAAGAAGATTTATTTTGCAATGTTATAATAATGGCAGTAAGATCTATCATGTGTCGTTCTTTAAAACGATAATTGTAAAATTTCAAAATCTCCTCTATCGTGATGGCATCCGGGGGGGGAGTGGTAACTTCCTATTATTGGGTTTACGGGGATGTGCCAAAAATATGGGTCACAATTTTGCGAAATATTTGTTATGGGGCTATCTAAAGGACGCCTCCGGGTGCGGGAATTTCTCGCTGCTTGCTGTTGGTGACCTTCTGCTGTTGTCTGCTCTATGGTCGGGTTGTTGTATCTTTGACACATTCCCCATTTCCACTTTCAACTTTATTAATGTAACTTCAGAAATCATCACGATGTTTTGTTAATGCAAAAAATGAACTCCTTGAGGATCAAAAGAAATCACATTATTTGTCTGGTACATTTATCTGTATGTAGCTTTTGCTAAAATCTCAATAGCTAATCTAACAGTTTTCAAAAATCGCAATAATAGAATAACTCCAAAACAACTGTATTAACAGTACATAGAAATACTTCAAGATCATCATTCTGTAACTGAATCCTTTATATCCCTTGTTGAAACCAGAACAGTCCCATCAAGTATTAGCAAGAGACATTAACTCTACTTCATTAATCCACAATATAAAAACAATATATATTTTTGAATATTCAATCGGTTGAGGAAGATGTAAATAAATGAAGTATTCCTGCTTTTACCTGTGCACTTTATTTTATGTCCCTCTGGTATCTTTGAGCTTCACCCTCTTTTATTGAATTTGTTGATGCTCGGTTCATCCTGAATGTTACATTCCTTTTTTAAAGAAAGAGTTGTTACAGAATGACTCGAGGTTGCTGTTAGCCAATTAAGATACATATTGTAATAAAAAATAATAAAATAACAAAAATAACGAAGAAAAATCAGAACAGAAAGTCCATAATCAAATGGCAGAATCAAAAGCTCAAACACATCAAACAAATGGATATAACAACTGTCATATTTCTGATGTGGTACCTGGTACAAGAAAATGATGGATTAAACCTGGATTCATAGCTAGCTAAACCTCCCACATGTATGACAGTCGCATATAATTACATTATATTGACAACAATGTGTGAACAAAAATAACATGAAAAGTAAATATGTAAAAAATAGTGAAACATAAGTTTGATCTTTTGCTACAATTGTTAATGAATGTCTTTTGTTTAATATTTACTTATAAAGTGTTATATCGCGTCTCACTATTTTTATGTATACAAGCTATGATAAGTGTTTAGTATGACTATAAATTTCACCTCTGATTTCGTACTATGAACAACAACAAAAAATATTTCCGGACTTCATACTTTACAAAAAAATATTAGTTTTAAGTGCCTGTTTACGTTATTTTATGTCATGGCATTTCGTCCAATGTTGTTTTTCTGATATTGATTTACATCTCACCCTAATCTTATTGATTTTGTATGTATATTGTATATTGTGTCATAAATCAAATTTATTCGTTCAGTGTAGATAAAAAAGATGTGGTATGATTGCCAATGAGAAAATCTCTACATGAGACCAAATGACACAGAAATAAACAACTTTAGGTCACCGTACGGCATTCAACAATGAACAAAGCTTATACCGCATAGCTCAAAAAGGCCCAGAAATGACAAATATTAAACAAATCAAACTTAAAAACTCACGGCCTATCTTATGTACAAAAAAAAATAATACAAAAAAAAGATATGTAACACATCAACAAACGACTTCACTTGATATTTTGTGTTTTTTTATTCTCGTTTTTTTCATAGAGATTAGCTAGACCGTTGATTTTCCTGTTTGGTTAAATGGTTTTATGCTGGTCATATGGAACCCTTTATAGCTTGTCGTTTAGTGAGGTAAAATTATGTGTTGAAAAACGTACTTTGATATATAATAATTTACTTTTATACATTGTGACTTGGATGGAAAGTTGTCTTTTTGGCACCTTTACCACAACTTCTAATATCTCTGTTATGTAAATACATTCATTTGAAATGAATGTATCATTATTAAATCCATTCTCTTATATGTTTCTGATCTTGAAATGGAAGACTTTATTTTAGTCTAAACCTCAAATGTACACATTTCCCTTTTTAATGTAGGCGTAAAGATTTAGTTTAAATAAAGAAAGACGAAATCTAAATATCTACTATTGTTTAACGCTTTTGTAAAACCACACCTTCCTTTCATACTTGGTCAATTTCTCAAACATTAGATATGTCATTTAAAGGAATGCCAACAACATATTACAGGGTATCTTTTTTAAGAACAAAAACCCCACAAAAAACCCCTGTATGCTTACTGGGTTTAACTTATTTTCATTTAGAAGGGAAAAATGGATATATGTCATCTTCCGCATTTTGGGAAAAACACTATTAAAATTGTTACTTGCTTATTATCAACAATGTGTATGCATGACGTAAACACTGAAGAATTTCATAGATCGGAAGACTTTGACAAATCAATTTCACATAAATAAACCTGATGAATTATTACATATATACTGGAATTTATCGCAATGTGTATAATTAGTTTTTATTTTTATACAAACAGAAAGGCAAAACAATGTTAGGTTTTTCACCAAAAAAATAAGGATTATAACCGGCTTCTATTAATAATAACATCTTTATTTGTCAATAAAAGATAGTTCAGTTACTAGTACTCATTTGGATTCAACTATTTTAGTAAAGCTCTCTACATATAATACTAACTACTAGTATGCGAATAAAACATAATCAATAATAATCATAACATAATCAATGATAATCAAAACATAATCAATAATAATAATAACATAATCAATCTACCAATATGGATCCGTCGTACAGTTGTAACATATTAGACGTACTTATTATGTAATAAATTTATTTCAGTGCCTGCATCTTAGTCTTTAGTTCTATATGTTGTGTCTTGTGTACTATTATGTGTCTGTAAAATGTCTTTTTCGTTTTTTGCCATGGCGTTGTCAGTTTATTTTCGATCTAGACACACTTTAATAGTAATCTTGAGCGTTCACGAATTAATACGTACGCTGGGAATTGTTTTCAATCTGTGAAGCCCTCAATCATCCCTTGTTGTGGTCTGTGATAGCGATGATAAGGCGTTAAATATAAGGGTAGGCGGGCCCAGGCGATTGCAAATGACGATTTACGGGGGAGGTCGAGCTTGCAAGTGTAGTCACTTCGATGACCATTCATGCGTTTGTTGAATGACTGTGTGTCTCTCCCACATACTGCATGTCATCACATCGACATTCAAGAAAGTATACAACGTAATTCTTGGTTTTTCAAATTACATTGAAATATATTGTGTAAACGGACCCAGTGGAATGACAAGTAAATGTTTGAGTTTTAAGTATTTGTTGGTCAGACATCGTCTGTTACAATACGACTTGCACAATCTTGCAGTTAAAAGACTAAATAGAAGAGAGCAACTTTGCTGGTCTCCGAAAAGATAAGACAGGAGGTTTGGGGAAAACCTTATTTCAATTACATCATAAATTCCAAGACCGTGTAAAAAAGAGATGATACGTGGCAAACAATAATTCTAAGAAAATAAGAAACATTAACAAATACATATTGATACAATCTTATACATTTTCAAAATTCTTTACCTGACATGTCACCTTATCTATTGTGATGATATACAAACGTATCAGCATACACTACGAAATTATATAATATAATAATGCACATACATGCATGAACAATGAATTCTTGTCTGTCCTGCTATATGTATGCTGTTACTATGATTACTACAGTTATAGAATAGATTACATTTTACAAAAACGTCTTTAAACAGATTATAACTTTAGTTGTGGTCCGTGTAACACTTATCAATTCAAAGTTTTAAAAAGTTTTGAAATTTTAGATTTTTGGAATTTTGATCAAAGTTTTAAAATATCAAAATTTCAAATTGTGTTAAAGTTTTGAAATTTTGAAATTTTAACCAAATTATTAAAATATCAAAGTTCTAAATATCGTTTATAAATTTGATAGTTTAGAAATTTGATCAAACTTTTAAAATACTAAACCTAACGCGTAATTTTGATTATTTCACTTTTTGAAAGTTTGATTTTTTAAATGTTTGCTTAAAATATCAAAACAGAAAAGGGGCAATAAGAGGGATACCTGTAAAAAGCGAAACGAAATAAAAGCGGAACGAAACGAAACAATATGAATTAAAAACATACTGATACTTAAAAGTTTATGTATGAAATAAAACGGACATTTGTAAGCGGTGAAAAATTGGATGACAAAATTAATATTTCTTAAAAGAAGATAATCTATTTAAAAAACAGACGTACGGCTCTGATATTGACCATTTTACCTGCTGGTTTTATGATACTGAATGATGGTGTCCTAATTAAGGTTGTGCTAGTCCACAGTGTGGGAGGTTTTTAATATAATCTTATTTACGCTGAAATTAAGACGGTACTAAGATCCAATATCAGCAAATTGGAACCAAGATACTGTTACAAGGTATCTACAAAAACTCATCATAGATGGATACCAGAATATAAATTCTGCCGGTTTTGCGCCAGACGCGCGTTTCGTCTACAAAAGACTTATCATTGACACTCGAACCAAATGAAGTTAAAAAGGCAAATAAAGTCAAATAAAATTGAAAAGGTCAAATAAAGTAAACTTTTAAATCCAAAGAATAGCTCTGGTTTTGTAAAAGTTGAAACCTTTCATATCATATATAAACGTATACCATAAACATTATTTTCACGAGCATTCATATTTATGTAATAGTTACCGCTGTACTACATTAACCACCCAACTTGCATTCATGTTTATGTAATAGTTGTCGCTGTACTACATTAAGCACCCATCTATCCAGTTGTAGGTGCCGGCATTTTGAAAGTTGAAAATTGTGTTCAAAAGTTTCTATCAGCGAAAAATGGTAATCTTCTGGGGAACCAATATTTAGATAGTCCCTGTTTTTTTACTTGATATTACCACTAGGGGCTTTGATGGTAATGGTACATTAAAATATTCTGATCCCTAATTTGATGATATAATATTCTGTGCCAGCAGAGAACAAAAGAAAAATTATCCATGCCTTTTAGTGTTAAATTTTGAACCAGACAAGTTGATTAATAGCGATTAAAAACTTAATAAAATTGTTAGAGCTTTTACAAAACAACCTCACCCCACTTTAAAAGTTAAACGTTTGGACTGGTTATCATACACGTAGCTCCATTAGAGGTTCTAAATCAACTTCTGTTTTATAATAGTAAACAAAAGGAATAGATTTTTTTTGTATTAAAGGATATTATTGTCCCGTATTTGCATTTTGTTATTTGGGTATTTTTAAGTTATCGTACGACAATCGACTTTGAGCAAACTAAAAGTACACATGTACATCCAGTCAGAATGGGGCGTGCAAAGAGAAGCCACACTGTCAGCTGCATGATGGATTTTTTTCCATTTTTGGCCGTACACTTATGTTGCTCTCGAAAAAACAGTGCAATGTAAAACGCTGAATTTTTAGTAAAGAATTCACCTACAGAACGCTGAAACTGAAATTTGAAATTAAAAAAAAAATAAGAACGAAACAATTAAAGAGGTGTTTGACCAATGTGAAGTTAATACATATTTAAATCCATCTATAAGAGAAACTTTGTCCTCGGAAGTTGAATCTTACGTTTCTTCGTAATTTGTATGTTAACAACCTATTTAAAAATTATCGATTTTTGTTGTTGCCAGTGAGAAATATTTCATGAATGTTCCGGAACAAATTAGCAATAAATGCAACAGGGAGAGAGTGTGCATAATGAAGACATATAAAACCTTTCAATTAGTTTATAAGTTGAGGTCTGAAGCTGGCGTATGATAGTAACTGCTAGCCTTATATAGTAGTCCTTTGTTATTTTATTATCATTGTCATGTTGATTAGTTTATTAGTTTGTTTCCTATTTTGACATAGGACTTGTATTTCCTATTAAAGTGCGTTTTACTGTTCGTATTACTGTGTGTTTTTCATTCTTTATTGGCTAGAGGTATAGGGGGAGGGTTGTGATCTCACGAAGCATGTTAAACCCCGCCGCATCTGTGCGCCTGTCCCAATCCAGGAGCCTCTGTCCTTCTAAGTCTTGTATGATTTTGATTTTAGTTCATTGTTATATATTTTGGAGTTTAGTATTACGTCTATAATCACTGAACCAGTACATTTTTTGTCTAGGGGCAAGCTGAAATACACCTAGCACAACTTTCATTGCAACGCTATATATTAAGTATTCCTTCCGTATCATTTCTTGGAACTGAAATAAATCATAAAAGAGAATATATTATCATCATGGCTTTTGCAATCGATAAACAAGAAAGGAAAACGTTTTAAGTTGTATACGACCGAAGCGCTTTTTCTGGATCTACCTTCATCAGGAACGTCAAAAAGGCGAATATTACTATATGGTTTACTTCGAGTTGGTCATTTTTCACTGATACTTCTAAATGTTGGGCACTGGGAACACAAAATAGCTTTGAATTATTTATCTCAAACGCTAAACCTTATATAAGAGATTTAAATCAACGTAGTTGATTCCGCTTTAAATAGGTTTAATTATATTTTTTTTTGATAGATGCACAACTTTAAAATTTCAGGATACTGTTATCCCATGTGATGTCTAGTATGTTTCATAAAAAAAACCTGACTTCTTCCTTCCTTTCATTATTTATTTTGTTATTAAGAATGATTTGATATATTTCATGCTATTAATTTATAACTAAGAATAGTTCTTATCAGAGCCGTGTTTACATCAGTGATTACAGGTACCCCTTAGTTTAAACATATTTTATTTGTTAAAGTACAAATTGGATAAGACACAAGTCAAACAGACTTATGAAGTCTTCTCCATTTAACATTTATAGCAATATAATACAAAAATATATGTATGAGCATGCATGTAAAGAATGGTATATCTAATTTAGTAAATATATATATAAATATGGATCAAAAGACGGAAAATTGAAGATTGAAGAAAAAAAAAAAAAAACAATAATAATACAGAAAAAATAAATAAAAATATATAAATGAATAAATTATTTTGAAAACAGAAAAAAAAAATAAATAAATAAAAAAAAAAAAAAAAAAATATAATATTAAAAAAACAAAACCCCAATTAAAAAAAAATTAAAAAGGACAAAAAAAAGGGAGAAGAAATCTTAGATGATGATGTGTGTGCGATCATGGTTTGCTACCTAGACAATTTGAAATCTTTCCGAACTTTTAATAAACTCAAAGACATTTTTGAAAATGTTTCGGTTTTGCTCTAAAGTAAGAAGACAACTACCCGAGGTAAGTAGTTCTATGTTAATTTTACAATCATTTGGAAGCCAGCGAAGACTTTCAAACATTTTATTTCGTATGTTTGAATATAATATACATTTAAAAAAGAAATGATAGGAATCTTCACGATTAACACCACAGCGGCAGGAAGGGTCAGAAATAATGTTGACCCTATATAGATCATAGTTTAAGGATGATGCAAAACATCGAAGTTGGGTGAGAATTATATTCAATTTTCGATTTCCAAATTCATATTGCTTCGGAACAAAAATATTACTCTGAGGGTAACGGTTTTTTAGTTCAGTTTTAAATTTATTAATTGATTCCACATCACGAGTTGAATCATCAAGATTATTCCAAAGACGTATGGTTGATGGAATAAAAGAATCATTAGTTAATGCTAGTCTGCAGAATGGAATAATGATGTCATTTCCATTGCGTAGAGGATAAACCGTCATACTTTGTATTTTTTGGGGAATTAAATTTGACAAATATTCTGGAACATTATTATTTTGAATATTATAAAACATTTGGATTTTTCTTCTCTCTCTTCTTTCAGCTAATGTTTCCCATCCAAGTTCTTCAAAAATAGCCCTTGAGCTTGTGAATATAGGTAAGCCCGTAACTATCCTAGCAGCTTGGAGCTGTAATTGCTCCAGTTTATTGACATAACTTACCCCAATATTATCCCAAACCTCACTTGCATACTCAAATAAAGGTCTTATAAAAACTAAATAGAGTTTTTCTAAATTTTTCCTGCTCAGTTTATATTTCAACTTCCTTAGCATATTTATATGTTTAGACGTGCTTGATATAATATTATCAACGTGGGCATTCCATTTAGCATCATTGCTAAATGTAACCCCTAAATGTTTATGCATATTTGTAATAGGTATATTTTTATCATTGAATATAAAGTTCATTTCTGGGGTTTCAACATTAGAAAATAACATAATTTCTGTTTTATCTGGATTAAAAGACATTAACCATTTTTTGGACCATTCGTTCAGCTGTTCTAGATCATGGTTTATCACAGTTTCTATCTGAAAAGCATCACGATCCGCACAGCTGAACGATGTGTCATCTGCAAAGAGTCTGCACAGTGAAATAAGTCTTTCTGCAATATCATTTATATATATTATAAAAAGTAATGGTCCAAGGACCGACCCTTGAGGAACTCCAGCTGAAATACTGCAAAGTTTTGAAGAAGATTGCTTGATAACCACCCTTTGTTTTCTATCACTTAAGTAGCTTCTAAACCATTTTAACAGATTTCCATTTATACCATAAGCCTTCATTTTATGTAATAAACCATCATGCCAAACTTTATCAAAGGCTCTAGAGAAATCGCAAAAAACGAAACAACTTATCTCTTTCTTTTCAAGTGAGTTCAATATGCAATTATATATTTCTAACAGTTGGTGAACCGTTGAACATTTAGGAAGAAAACCCGATTGATACTCATAAATTAATTTAAATCTTTGTAAGTGGTTGTAAACATATTTATATACAACACGTTCCATGACTTTGCCTATGCAACTTATGAGTGATATAGGTCTATAATTTGAAGGTAATGAACAATCCCCCTTTTTAAATAAGGCTATAACATTTGCAATTTTCCAGCTGGAAGGATATTTGCACTGATGCAAGGATTTATTAAATATAATACATAATGGAATTGCAATTTTGTCGGGACAAATTTTAAGCATCTTATGACTAATGACATCCGGGCCGGACGCTTTTTTGGGATTTATAGTTTTTATGATATCAACAATTTCACTAGTACTAATCACTATATCATTCAATAAATTGTTAGTTTTTTTGTCGAAATCGGGTAATTGAGCATCAACATCTGCTAGCGATGAAATGAAACAAAAATACTTATTTAGAATGTCGCATTTCTCGTCGTCTCTATCTGCGAACTCCTCAAAACGATTATCATTAAGAATATTTTTTAATGGGGGTATGTTATTAGATCCTCTATTTGGCTTAATCAGCATCTTCATAATTTTCCAATAAGTCTTAGAATCTGAAGCGTTATCTAGTATTATATTTTCCAAGTTTTTCTCAAAATTTTCTTTCGCTTCCTTTTTCATATTGTTCACTTTATTCCTCTGTTTCTTATATTTATTAATATCCGTTTCTTTTTTAGATTTTATTGATTTTTTTCGTAATCTATCCCTTATTCGAATTGCTTTTCTGATATTAGTGTTAAACCAGTGTTTGTCATTACCACGTATGGTTACTATTTTGGTTGGAATGCTCTCTCTTGCAATGCTGAGGATTTTTTCAGTGAATATAGTGACCATTTCGTCTACTTCCTCAACATTGGAAAAGAGTTCATTCCATTCAATTGCATTCAACATATTTGAAAACTTTTCAACATCTGTTTTTTCATATAACCATATTTCCCGTTTAAAAGACTTTGTTTCGGACTTTGGACATTGTAAAAAAATAATAGAGGCATCGTGGTCACTGATGTTATCAGGTACATTCAGTACATCAGAAAAAGAAAATTGTATAGCATCACTTAAAATGATTGGATCAAGTAAAGTACTACTGTGATCAGTTACCCTTGTTGGTTTATTAATAACGTTTTTTAAATTAAATTGATGAATTATATCATATAACTTATTATTATTATACGAAAATAAATCTGAATTCAAGTCTCCAGAAATCACAATGTTTTCTGTATACTGATAACCAAGTTCTATAGCATGATTTAGCCGTGTCCAATATTCAACACCTGACCATTCCGGTCGATAAGTACAACATAATAAAAAAGTTTGACCTTTACCTCTGATCTCCACCCAGATAGTTTCGTCAATGTGGTTTTCGAGTACACCTTTTCTGGTGACTGACATATCATCTTTTGTATAAATGAGTAAGCCTCCTCCGGCGTTATTACGATCTTTACGGAATATATTTTGTGAAAATGAATCTATCATTAATTCTTCGTTATTTATGTTTGGATCTAAGTGCGTTTCAGTGACTGTTACAATATCAAACTCTTCTGCGAAATTTTGAATGAAATCAATCTTATTTCGTAAACTACGAATGTTAATATTACATATTGATATGGAGTTATCAGGTACCCCTCTTGTCGCCCCTTTATACTTTTGATATTTTAAGCAAACACTTAAAACATTAAACTTTCAAAAAGTGAAATACCCAAAGTTGCGAGTAAGGTTTAGTATTTTAAAAGTTTGATAAAGTTTCTAAAATATCAAATTTATAAACGATATTTAGAACTTTGATATTTTAATAATTTGGTTAAAATTTCAAAATTTCAAAACTTAAACACAATTTGAAATTTTGATATTTTAAAACTTTGATCAAAATTCCAAAAATCTAAAATTTCAAAACTTTTTAAAACTTTGAATTGATAAGTGTTACACGGACCAGTTGTACACATACATGACATAATGAAATGATTTGTTGTTTAAACTTATCTATAGCTTATAACGTTTTAATCTTCGCAAATAAGCTTTTGCAGATGCAATATATTTGCTATTGGTAACAGAATAGACGAAAGGGATAATAATATAGAACTTGATAGGGAGACATATCATTAACGCACATTCCTATTGCCAAAAAAAATAAAGACAAAAGACCAACCTGCGTGGGAATAGACAACTTTCGAGTTCGATGCATTTCCGTCAAAAATTCTGGTTTTAGTGAACGTCATTTGTGCGTTTAGGGGCGTCGTCACTTCCGTTCCAATGTTGAGCGAGTGGTTGGAAAACTATAATTCTATATTGTACGCATTTTACGGCAAATTGAAGTCTCAAAATTGACAATCAGCACTGCTGTCCGAATGATTAGGAAATTGTTATTAAGTGCCTACAGAACAACGGTGTTACCATTCTTTCTAGTTTATTCTGCACAATGACGATCTCTAAGACGCTTGATGAACGTTTATAGTGCAGGGATACAGGCGACCCCCTCTATCTGGTAAATGACGTCATAAAGGTGCGTATAATTGACGATTTTTTCCGGTGACGGATGAATTCGAAAAGGGTCTATTACTTGATGTTGGATTGATTAGAAAGGGGAAAACATGCAGAATATTATCATAATTATACTACCTTAGATTTGCATTACTGTTGGGCTTTTTTTTTTAACTAATAAAACATTAGATATAAAAGTTCATATTTTATATGAAATAAAAATACATAGACGTTAAGCACGTTATTGCGTCAATGCCGTGAAATGCGACAGAGCAATTTGATAAATAGCTCTTCTATGTAAACTAAATAGTTCAGCTTTATGAAATTTATATCTATAGATTAGGCAGGTATTACTGTTTCCAAAAATTAAAAAAAAATATTCTTTAACTGTTCATAATTGTTTCAAATAATGATACAAATATTACCAAAACGTCAAAAATATGCGTGTCAGACGTAACAAATTCTTAGCATAATAACTTTTGCGGGAATTTTTGTGGTCTAATAAAAAGTTTAAAATCCACGAAAATTCGCATGAATGATAAACGTCTAATATAATTTATGACGCCATTGCTGTTTTTTGTGTTGATCGAACGGTTAAAGCTGATTTTTTCAAAAAATGAATAATCCTCGCCATGGTCAGGTTTCTGAAAATGGTAAGTTATCAAAATTTATCGCTTTTTAAAATATCAGATGATATAAAATTTTGTTTTCATGAATTATTCCTACAAATGTGCTTAGATAGACCATTTCAAATCCGGATTTTTACAGCACTCGCACCACAAATAAAAACGCATTGGCTTCGGGAAAATGTCTTGCAAGATTGTCCAATGTCTAATTTCGCCGCTTTTTACAAAAACACTGTCAGTTTCAACGTCATGATATCAAATATTCAATTTGTTGCATATAAAACAGTGCTTTTTCGTAATTGTGCTTTCACCCCACAATACGATAACATACTTTTTGATAAGCTGTTAAGTCGAAATGACTTCGTTTTTTAACAAATCAAATGTCTTGCAAGTTTGTCCACTGAGCAATTTTCTAACGTTTTGAACGTTTTCGATTCGGGACGCTATACATATATGTGTTTTCAAATTATTTCTAAAAGTTTGTTCTTTGTTTTGGTGTTAAACACCACTACATGTATAAGCGACATTTGTTGTATTTTATTGACCTGTCATCAAAGGTAGGAGAAGTCGGACATCAGGCGACCTTAAGTTAAAATAGTTGCAATAACTGTCGATTAGGATCGGAGTCGAACAAATCTCGCCACGAGCGTATCTTAAAATTACCCTGCTTTTTATCACTTTATATGAACTCGATAGGCCAATCATCCTCCTAGGCCATCGAATTTGAAAGCAGTTCGTATTATCATATGATATATGAACGATATTTCATTGTTTTTAAATAACAAGTACGGTTCGATTTCATGTTTTAAGATCAGAGGACAAAACAAAATAACCAAATTATAAATTTCGAAAATAGATAGAATCATAGAAACCACGATAAGAACTGCAATATATAAAAGAAGTTATAATCAAATAGAAAATGAATAATTATCTAAAATGAAAAAAAAACATATTGTAATTTGTCAATAAATAGGTAAAATATTAATTACAGAACAGAAGAATTTCAAATCCGAGACAGAGAGAATTAAATATTGTAAAGAGATAAAGAAACTGAAAAGAAAAGAGCCAAAAAATAAAAGTTACAATAAATATAAAGAAAAATACAACACAAGCCGAATCAGAAGTCCGAAAATTTCATTTGCTTGCGTATCTACCAGTAGCAAATATTTCATACATATTCAAGACTTTGAAGTATCAATATCGATCAAAAATGATTACAAACAAAACGAACAAAGTATACCGATTACCGACGGAAAACGTCAAATTTTTACGTTACCAATTGGGACGCAATATCGTGCGTAACGTCATAATTATAACTGACAACAATATGCATAACCTTTTAATATATACATGAACCTGTACTGTTCAATAAATTGACAATGAATTATCTGTCGGGTCGGGTATTGTGGTTTTAAAGTAGATATTTTTTTTATTTTCTTCGAAGTTTCAATGTTATGTGCGCGTTTGAGGTTTTTTGTTTTTTTTTGGGGTTTTTTTTTTGGGGGGGAGGAGAGAAAATAGAGTGGGATTAGCAATATTTGATACCCCAAAAGTGCAAAACTGTTGTTTTTAATTTCTCGTCACATTCCCCATTTTTATTCTCAATTTTATTAATCACAAATCTGATGTAGGGTGACACACGTGATTCGCCCGACAATTATTGCAAAATATCATAATTTCCTTTAAAATTGCATCTTCGCTCATTCACATATTTTGTGACATTCCTAGTTCTTGGAGGTTTAACATAGTTCGTGTTTTTCCCATTTCCAAATTTCTTGAAGCTTGAATCTTCACCCTTTCAATTTTATGATATAATAGTATGTAGCCGTTTTCATTAGAACTATTAATAATATATGCACAAAAAGAAAGGTCATAAGATGTTGAAACGTGTTTAATTCATCACCATAATTTCATTATGTGCTATCAGATATACGTTTTTAGTGTCAATATCAATAAAACACTATCCAGTTACGATTATCTTCTTATTTTTTAATACGATAATTACAATTATCTTTTTTCCGAGTTACGATTATCATCCCGAATTTTTCAACGCCAATTTTCAAAGCGCTTATAAAATTCCAGTGCACCGTTACGATTCAAATATGATGTAATGGTATAGAAGAACCTTGCAGCTGAGTAACTATTGACAAAAACATGCTACATTTGAGAATAATTACTGTAAAGATTTTACCTTTATCTGCCGTCACCATTTTGGGATAATCGTAATTCCAGTTATGATTGTCTCCTTAATACCAGTGATAGAGCGAAACGTTACGTAGTGAATAATGATGGCTTCTTTTCTGTTTTCTCAAGAAGCTTGTGTATGGAATCTTTTTCATATGAGTGTAGAAATAAGTCTGCAAGGAAGAAAGCACATTGTTTTCCTATTGGAATGCTGAATATATTTTGATAAAACGGTCCCCAAAATGTAAAAAAAAACATTTTGAAAATGCAATTTGAATATTTTTAAAATAAATTAAAAAATTGTTTTAGGGCATTTAACCATTACTTCATTGTTTTCTGATAGTAGCTTGTGTTCATGTATCTTAAAGGATCAAGTTAAAGAAAAGCATTTAGAAATGTTTATAGGGAATATGCATTATGTGTGTCTATTAAGTGTTAATAATCCGCCAAAAAATGAGAAATCTATCATTTCATACGTATTTTAAAGTACATGGACCACTGTGGACGTAGATTTTTTTTTCAAAGAAAAAGAAAATAAGCATTTTGAGCAATCATAATACGGCTTTGATTTTAGTAGTGTATAACATAGAAATCTTTCATATAATCTGTGGAAAAATTGTTTTTAAAGCGTTGACGACAGACTAAACCGTCACGTGAAAATGAAAGTCGAGACACGAAAAACAACAGATCACACTTATATTATCCTTTGACTCATATTATGAAATATATTTAACATTGCATATTTTACTTATTTAAGATGAAATAACCGTGAGGTGAATGAGTATAGTTTTATAAAAGATATTTTTCTTATCTTTCAAGACGAACAAAACATACGAATATAACAAAATGTTAGTATCTGTTGGTGTATTTATGCATAAACTGTATTTAATTTTCAAAACTTAACAATACTAGGATGAGGTTTGCTTATACAATGTATATAATATTTTTTACAAGTTACACTTACTGTGTTTTATTTAAAGAGTTGTGTAATCAAAATTTGAAACGTAATTTGTTATGCCATTAAGAGCCTTGTTACATAACAATTTCTTTTTTTCTCGTGCAGATTCCTCGTGTTGACTGATAAATTCCGTTGGTTACATGTATGTTAGTACCTTACGTAGTCTCATTATATTATATTATATAGATATGGATATAGGAAGATGTGGTATGAGTGCCAATGATATATCTCTCCATCCAAGTCACAATTTATAAAATTAAACCATTATAGGTTAAGGTAGGGTCTGGAGCCATGGCTCACCCCGAGCTTTGCATACATGTAAGGACGGATTAGCTGGACTACGCTTCTTGTAACTTCTAACTTCACTCAAAACAACTTTTCTAGGGTAAATGCAGAATGAACAAATAAGGTTCTGTAGGTATGTGACTGTGACCTGTCCCAAGTCAGGATTCTGTAATTCAGTGGTTTGTTTATGTGTTACATATATTTTCGTTAATTTTTTGTACATAAATTAGGCCGTTACTTTTACAGCTGACTATCTGGTCATTGTTTTTGCTCATTGTTAAAGGTCGTACGGTCACCTATGGTTGTTTATTTCCGTGGCTTTGGTCTCTTTTGGAGAGTTGTCTTATTAACAATGATACCAAACTTTTGTTTTATATTGTAAAGTGATAACATTATATTTAACTTGGCCAAGCATGACCAGTTCGAGCTTTTGAATTTACTTGACGTCCGTTTTTTCTCTCTCGTCATCGTCCTACTCCGTCGTTCCTTTAATTTGACAAAATAAGTCTCTTCTGAAACAAAATAGTCAAATTAAGCCATACTTGGCCACAATGATACTCGTGATATCTGGTTTTAGAAATCTGCTCGATGATCATACCGACCAGCCAACATTGCAACTTAGGCTAAGAAGAAAGTAAAAAAGCAATTAATAGATATAGGAAGATGTGGTGTGGGTGCCAATTAGACAACTCTCCATCCAAATATCAATTTTTAAAAAGTAAACCATTATAGGTCAAAGTACGGCCTTTAACACAGAGCCTTGGCTCACACCGAACAACAAGCTATAAAGGGCCCCAAAATTACTAGTGTAAATCATTCAAACGGGAAGACCAACGGTCTAATCTATATAAAAAAACGAGAAACGAGAAACACGTATATATGACATAAACAAAGTTTAACAACAACTACTGTACATCAGATTCCTGACTTAGGACATGTGCAAACATTTGCAGCGGGATTAAACGTTTTAATGGATCCAAACCTTCTCCCTTTTTCTGAAACAATAGCATAACATCTGTTATTAATGTCATAATGTCTGTTATTTAAAAAAATACCATTTATATGTTGTCTTTTTGAACCAAAATGTGTGACCACTATTAATAGGAATTATTCCACCTTTAGAAATGACTATTTGCGCACATTTTCCTGAAAGAAAAGAATATGCAGAACAAACTTAAAAATTTAGAAGATCTACAAATTAGTCAATATGGCGAAATACTATATAAGATCCTACTAGGTGTTATTGCCTCTTGACGACATTTTTCCCTAATGTGTGCCAAAAACTATTAGAAAAACTGAACCTAAAAAATGTACCAATGAATCTAAATTTGCAAAATCATCAGTCTACACTATTTTAATAGAAGTTATTGACATTTAATAACATTCTTATAATACGCGTAATGCGAATGATTTTCAACCCATTGAAGCTAGAGCAACATTATACTCATTATTTTCTCTCATCAACAGTAAAATCCTAGAACTCGCAGACAATTAAACTACAAAATAGTCCATCCCTTCTCTCCTTCAAAAATGATTTTAAAAGTAACCATGAAATTAAGCTGGTATTTTATTATTGTGGTTCCAGATCCGGTCAATTTATCATGCGAAATAAGAATGAGCTCTAGTGGACTTAACAAACACCTCTATGACAGAAACTTGATACAATCCCCGAAGTGTGTTCGCGGAGAACCTGAAACAACGGTACACTTTTTACTAAAATGAAAAATATTCAATGTACCTCGCAAAGGACACATTTACGACTTGCAGATTCTAATGAAAATTTCTACAAATGTCTTACTTTTTGGCTCCGATAGACTTACAGTAGAACAAATAAATCTAATATTCAAAGCTGTGTAAAACTTTGCCATAAGTAGCAATCGATTCATATCCACAATCAAATAATTCTAATTAATCACTCCTCCCCTATATTAGAAATATTGTTTTATTCTTCAATAACTCTCTTCTCATTTTTTTTCTAAGAACACCTTTCTCCCCCTTCCTTTGCTATATATTTTTTTCTTATGAATTTTCCTTTTGTTTTTGTAATCAATGACTGTATTTTGTTACACATTTACTCGTTTGCTGTTCGTTTAAATTAGAGCACTGCTCTTGTTTCCTAATCCCAGTTATTGAATATTTTGTATATTTCTTATTTATGTCTTTGCTGTTGTATACATGTATAAAACGGTTTCTTTAATAAAATATGTTTACATTATAGTTCATAACTAAAAAAACATACATTTTTATTTATCTTAGAAAGAGGCAGCAAAAATGATAAGGAATCTAAGAACTAGAAATAAGTTCAACATTGCTGAAATTGTCAGTAGAATTCATAAAATTATAAAAGCTCTCAGCTTATTTACTTGCAGCAACTCTTTAACGCATCATTGTGTGATTCGCTGCAACGCAATGATTCTGTTCCAATCCAATAGAACTTCATTTTCCCGATGGCAGTCTAAATTTTCAGTCATTCATCCCGGACGACCCCTTCATCAGTGCCTACTCTTTGGATTAATAGTATTTTGTTTTCTAAATATGCATGAAATATTTGTGACTGGACATTAAGTGAACAACAATCAATCAATCAACTTACTTTCAGTAACTGCGAGTACTCTCAGATCTATACTTTCTACTATAAGTTCTACTTTTAGTGGGTTTTTTTGTGTTTGGTATCGATTTGATGTCAATTTGATGTATGGAGATCTTTTCAATTGAATTTTAAGTTTGATCTTATGATGTGCTGTTATACATATATCTCGGGTTTTGTAGGGTTTGTCGGTTGCAAGCAAGTTTAACACCACTGCATAATTTATAAATTTATATGTTCCTCTCTTAAGTCAAGAGTCTATGATTCACTGGTCGTTTGTTTCTGTGTTTCAAATTCATTGATCGTTTATTGTTTTGTACATTTTTAGTAAGACAGTTAGTTTTGTCTTTTGAAATGTCAATTTGCTTACTTCTACCACTTCTGCTAATGTAGAATTGTCTCATTGTCATTCATACTAAAAAAAATATTTTAAATTCCCTGGCTTTATATTTCAGAGACACAGAAAAATAGATCCCAATTAAAAATCAGATTGGATGTCCTCGATAATAAATGTTTGCGAGCCATATATCAGCCAGGGTTTTTTATAATCAGATTGATTATAACAAAAACGTGAAATGACCATACTTTTTCATATTCCAAGCCGGTAGTGATTTTACAGCGTAAACAGGACAACCGAACTTCTAAATACATGTATGGCCTGGACTTTTAGTGTGTGTTTGTGCTGCCAGAGAGGGAAACGGTTTAAGAATCACGGTAAATTGTCTCTGACTAACGCAAAGGGAATATAAAAAGAAGGTGTGGTATGATTGCCAAGATAAAACTATCCACAAAAGACCAAAATGACACAGACATTAACAATTATAGGTCACCGTACGGCCTTCAGCAATGAGCAAAGCCCATGCCGAATAGTCAGCTATAAAAGGCTCCATTAAGACTGTAAGACATTTCAAACGAGAAAACTAACGGCCTTATGTACATAATCATGAAAATTTAACAGTTAATTTTATGATTTGTGTTCGCAATGTTTTTTGCGAGGCTTGTATACAAAATGTATGCCTACAGTTCATTGGATACCTAACTACAACCACGAGACACCGAAGGTTTTTTTTTTATAAGTGGAAAATAAAATTGAAAAATGAAATCGAATCGGGAATGTGTCAAACGGACAACAACCCGACCAAAGAGCAAAATACAACCGAAGGCAACCAAAGGGTCTAAAGCACCGCGAGAAAATCCCACACGAGGGGGGGGGGGGGGATTTCCTTGCCCCTAAACCAAATTGTGTACTAGCTCAGTGAAAATGGACGTCAAACTAAACTCAAACACATATAAATGAACTAGAATAAAAAAAAATCCATACAAGACCAATCACTGATGCTTCTTACAAGGTACAGACGCAAAACACCGGCGAGATTTAACATGTTCCATGAGGTCATCACCAAATCAGTGGTTTCAGAGATAGTCATTGAAAAGAACGCAGGTTTTTATCGTTAGGTTACTATCTTATTTAAAGCATGCCCTAGATTTTCGTTGAAGATGTACATCTCGACAGGAAAAATTACACAATATAGATGAAACAAGTATAATATATGCTGCAAAGGGAACCGGTGAGTTCGTGAACGAAAGAAGAGGAAATTACTGCAATTAAAGCTTATCTTTTTGAAGTCGCTGTTCCTATATTTTCCAAAATGATCCAAAAATAGTGAAAACAAACAATCGACGGGTATTATGAACGTACTGTATACGAAAAGATCGAGTGCATTGCCAACTTCTTTTTTTACCAGATAGAGAAATCCAAATAAACACGGTATATAAAAAAGAAGATGTGATATGATTGCCAATGAAACAACTATCCACACAAGACCAAAATGACACAAACATTAACAGCTATAGGTCACCGTACAGCCTTCAACAATGAGCAAAGCCCATACCACATAGTCAGCTATAAAAGGCCCCGATATTACAATGTAAAATAATTCAAACGAGAAAACGGTATGATCATTTCTCTAAAGTACTCTATTGACTGTTTTATCAATCAACACATTTCAATAATATTAATCCATTTTATTTAACCAAAACAAAACAAAGAAGAGTCGGATGTGAGGTTCAATGAGGTTCACAATAGTATAACAAATTATAGTTATGTCTCCATATAAATGCTTACATGGTAAGAACGGAATGAACTGTATTTATTGCACGATATTGTAAATAATTAAACTTGAATTGAATATCATGAAAATTGTTGATGCATGTACAACAAAAACACTTAAAAAATTACTTGCATGTTGGATTGTAAAATAATACAGGAGTGTAAACTAAAAGTACCCAAATGCTTATTCATTCGTTTATTTTTACAATATAGTTATCATATGTAAGTTCTTTACTTCATCCCTTGAGATATTTTGCAATTGTGTAAAATGTATGATTCTTTTAAAATCATATCAAATAGCAAATACAAATAAATTTATAATTTTCTTAATTTATTGATCGTTCCGTGCTATTTTTTTATAAAAAAATTTAAAATCTTGCTGATCTGTTTTTTTTTCTTTATAGAAATATATACTTGAGTCCTAGACTATCGCGAAAAAAACTTTTGTTATTCAAAGTTACATTGTAAGACTTAAGAAAAAAATCCTCTTATTTTCATTTTTCTGATAACTTTTCCTATTTTTGCGAAAATCCTCTTTTTCTAGAACCCAATAAAGGCTATAAAGAAATCACATGAATAATTTTAAATACATGTACATGTGTAAATTCGTAATTTTTTTGTTCATCTTTATTAATCTTGACGTCAGGAATAAATTAATCTTGACGTCAGGAATAATAACCTTTAATCAATCAAAACATGCATTTTACATTCCTTATCAAACGTTAAATGCATGATTTATTCTAGCGCCGGCACGCCGACCAAGTGTTCTTTGGTAAAGATTAGCTCTGTTTATACTTGTGTTATGTGTTTGTACAGTTCTGGTGCTGATTCTTCTAGACGGACCTAATTGTTTTCTTATTGTCTCAAATCTTCGACGAAAGTTTCTTTCATATTCGTTACTTGTCTGCTCGTCATAACTTGGATAATCTTGATCCGGTTCCTCATCACTTGGATAATCAGGCGAATCC
Organism: Mytilus trossulus; assembly: GCF_036588685.1. Lineage (NCBI taxonomy): Eukaryota > Metazoa > Mollusca > Bivalvia > Mytilida > Mytilidae > Mytilus > Mytilus trossulus. Next base: position 43,453,474 of record NC_086376.1, read on the forward strand.
TCTTCCGGTGCATTTTGTCGCTCGTGACCATTTACCCGTGAATCGTATGATATAGTCGATAAACTAATGGTTTCCTCAAAGTCAACTTCTTGATCAGCAGACTGCAATTTTTCTGTTTCTTTAAGGGCTTGTTTAGCCCAATCTTCTTCTGTTTCTTTTGAAAAAGTCCAGAGTTTTACACTTGATATTAAATGCAAAAAGGTGCCCCACCTGTGAATAAGCATTCCAATAAACTGCAACAATATAACTAATGCAAACACTACTAAGAAGGTGACCGACAAAGGTTCGTACTCTTTTAATATGTAAAAACTCTTCAACTGGTCCTCGTTGTTCTGAAGTTGGAATACTGCAGTTGCAAACAGAAAATTCATCAATAAGAATCCAAAAGCGACATTGTTTCTGAGAGTTTTTAGTTCTTTTTGAATTTCCTCTTTTTTCTGTTTATTTTCTACAATTGGTTTAAGATACTTTTCAAGGATATCACTCCAAAATTCAGTTTCATTTTTCTCAATATTAACTTTTTCTTTTAGTCCCAAGTATTCCATCGACTGCCAAGCATCCGGCTCTTGTCTTACTTTTGGACGTCGTGTTGCAGCACGTGGTATAGGTATTACTCCAACAGGTGGTGGCGTACCTGCTTCTATTTCATTACCATCTGGTTCCTGCTCAACTCTTGCTCCCACTAATTGCTTAATTAACCTTGTTGATTCTTTCACTAAAGCATGAACGCCTAGTTTCTGCAAACATCTTATTAGTATGGGAGATTTCGCTGACTTAGTAGCATTTTCAGATTCCGTTGTCTCTATAATGTCTTCTTCCGTTTTCTTTTCACGTGTACCCCACGTGACAACATGAATATTGCACATATAATACACAGTTAGGAAGATAAAAGTGGATGGAACCATAAGATAATACAGCAAACCATGAACCAGGCACATTAACTCTTTTGGATGTGCAAAACCAGCGATTATAAAAATAGATAGTATTTCTATGAAAAATATTACATTTGGACTGTACGACTTTTCTGTTGCGAGATTTACAAACAACCCTACCGTGACGATAACCATGACTAAGGTGTACACTGTTGAAAGAAGCGCTGCTGCTCCAATTTGTTTGTCATTGCTACATTTCATGCATATGATGGCATACAAAACAACTGGTGTTATTGCAACGATGTATGAATGGAACATATTTATTTTGAGTACAGCATTGAAAGACCCGGTAATCATTAACGTAACCGTTCCGATACCAAGTAAACTTGAAGAAAGAATTACGAATTGATATAAGACGAACAACGTGCTGATATTATCATTCACTTTCGTTGTTACTCTCCAAGATGAAAGCAAGTCAATAATATTTGCAAGAGTTGACGGTGCCCATCGTCGTCTCTGCACGAAAAACTCTTCAAAGGTTTGTGGTGCAAATGTGAAGGCGTCAGCGCTAGCAGCATAATCTATTTTCCAACCCTGTTGTAGCATCAATGTACATAACCATCTGTCTTCACCTGAAAAAATTTATGTAAGTAATTAAGAAATATATCGCTTCATCTTGCCACGAATGTTGGAAATATCACAGCCAAAAGGGGGAGGGGTGCATGATTTTTTATTTTTTTTGTGAGGCGCAGAAATAAGTAAGTTAGAACTGATGCAATCAAAGCTGATAATTATTTTTTTTTAAATATTGATAGCAGTGATGAATGAAACCCAATGATGTTTGTGGAATCAATTTGAAATTTTAATTATATATTTAATTGTAAACCACTTATCTTGAATTTTTTTTTTATATCTAATTGTAAACCACTTATCGTGGTGAAATTAAAAGATGTGTCGTTGATTTTGTCTTATATTTATTAGAGAGACATCAAAGAGGAACTAGTCGATGAGAAATGTGCACCTTGTTCAAACTGGATGAAATGGCGTGCTTCAGTAGGAGGACTGGTATACATCCTCATCACGTTATCGTCCATTACAGCAGAAGCACGAAATAAACTAAAGGCTCCCGGACAACAAAGTACACATCCAAAAACATGTTCTGTAGCCTTCTGTAGCCAATGTCCGACAGCATATTCAAATTGTTGATACCATACAACTGGACCTATAGATAAAAGCATTGCATTTAAGCTATAAAACGTAAATCAATGTAACTGTTTTGAATTTTACATAAAACAGCCAATAATTAGTATTCATGACATTCAAATAATTTATTCATATTAATTTATTTAATTAAAAATGATTGCACAACAATGTTATGATTGGTTATCACCGTTCTAAATGGACATATCTACCTAATGCCGTCACAATATTTTTGTTTTTACAACTTAAACTAATAAAACTACTCTAATAATTAAGATAATAAGTTGAGCAATTTCAACGTTGACCTATGCTCAAAAATAAGATAGTAAAACAGGGACATATAAAACATCCAGATTGTCACGTTTCAGAAGGTTGAAAAGTTAGGACCACATACGAAATTAAAAATCCACATACACAACAGGAGTTTTTTTTTTGTTTTTTTTTTATTAAAAACAAAAACATTTTCCATTTCAAATTATTTTCATTGAACAAAGTTAAATCAATTTTTCTTTTGAAAAAGTAAAAGAAAAAAACAGTATCATTTGAAAGGATTTCTGAGGTATAAACATATATCTTATGTGTTTTGAAGTAGCTTCATATTTTTTGTTTAGTGTTCGTATAAAACATGGAGGTGACCCGTTGATCACTTCAGTATGTAAATAGGAAACATTGATAACAATTTACTTATAAACTTCCGTTTTATAATATCAAATTGAATATTAAGGAATTACCAATATCTGCGTACCTGATCCAATAGGATGTATTCGTCCACATACAGCACCAACTTTATCATTCTTGGTCATTTTGTCTATCAGTTTCTGTACTGCCTCAGGTTTGAAATCTACATCTCCGTCCAAAGCTAAAATGAAGCTGTTGTGAGCCTAGAATAAAAACAGTTTTAAATGTTATAAATATATATCAGAAAAATGCAAAGAGTAGTTTCTGAAAGATACACAATTATTTATTTTTATAAAGTGCGATAAGATTTTTTTCTCCACCCGAATATAAAAAAGAGGATGTATCTATTGTATCTTGTATTGCTTAGTACTACTTATATAATCTTTTTGTAATGATTCTTTTAAAGTAAATATAATAAACAACATAAAGACAAAAGAAATCAAGCAGAGAGAGAGAGAGAGAGAGAGAGAGAGAGAGAGAGAGAGCGAGAGAGAGAGAGACATTGAATGTGTCGGTTGATAACCTAAACTATAAATCGTACTAACCCTTTTAACCTTGTCTTTTGGCAATTGGTTCAGTAATGATGTTATGCGTCTGTAGTGATATCTTTTATTTGTGTCCTTCTCCAGTAAGTTATTTTCCAAAATGGCGCCGATCATCTTATATCCCAATAAGTAGTACATGTACATGATCTAAAATTGTAATTAAGAAGGACCGTGTATGATAATATGGCTTGTCGAGTATGCAACTTTTAAAATGGACAATACCAGGCGATATCTTATTAAACTGAGCTAATACGAATACCTGTTAGAATAAACTTTAAACATTCTTGAATCACAAAATACACGGAAGTTTCGTGTTATAAAATTATGTCTAGGCCTAGAATGCAACCAAATATAACGATTATCATCTTTTATTTCAGCTTATTTAATATCATATGGACTTTGAGATTGCCATCCGACAAACTTTATCGTAAACTTGTGTGTTATAGAAATTTAGTCAAAATTCAAGGAATTTGTGTGGCTTAATTTCTTCATTGTCGTGTTGTGTCGATTTTTAACTTTTACGTGTTTTTCCTTTAGCCAATGTCACTATTTGTCCTTTCACTTATTTGCTGTATGTGTTTAAAGAAAACGATAAATTGATTTTACCTGTGACCATCGTTTTCTGTGTCTGATTTTGTCTTTATCTTTTAAATGTATCGTCATTTCTGTTCCCCCTGGCATGGTCCAATATAATCGTCCTCCATATGGTGTAGTGGTTTTTGTTGGCTTGTTTTCCCATTTCATACGGCCCCTTGCGACTGATCTATTATAGAGAAAAACCAATTAATCATTCCAATTGAGTTTGGAATATAATAAAATTTAAGAAAATACAGTTATAAAGAAGAAAAGATGAAATATGAATGAAAGGCTAGAATATCAAACGTATAACTCAATGTAATAGCACCAAAATACGATTAACCCAAAATTGTAATGACGAAGGCAACATACAATCTTTATCTAGAGACAACAGTCGACTCATTTTGGCAAGCTTTCAGTTTTATTCTGCAAAGCCGAATGGTCAATGACTTTGATAAAGACTTCATAAATTTGATTTCAAAGCAATTACGATGGAAAAGGAAATTAAAAGGCTTATTATCAACTACCAACATTGCTGATGTGATTAATACCTCTTTTATGTGAGTTAACAGATTTGTTAATAATAGTTTTCTTTAAAACTATGAAAATATTAAATAGAAAAACTTACGTTGATGCCTCTTCCATGCATTCTACCAGCTGTTTTACCCACTCATTTGGTAGTCTTTGTCTGGATTTCTTATCAGTTTCAAAGGCGTCATCAAAAATCAAATGAACTAAAACAAAAAGTCGAAGGATATATATAGATAACGTGCATGTATGCAAAATATACGTTTTGATAAATATTAAAGAAGAAAAAAGATACACAAACAAACTGATTATAAATACTTATTATAACAAAATAACACTTTTCAAAAAGACAAACTTACTTTCGTGGTTAAAGTAATCAACATCTACTTTAAAAATCTCTTCTGCAAGCTTATATTTACTTCGGTGAAAATCCAATCTGAAAAAATAGAAAAGCTGAAATCTACAAAAGGTGTTATGACATATTTTTGTTTGAGTTTGATTACAATGTTATATTTCATATTTATTTCCACCAAAAGGGATTGCATCGTAGAGTGCTGTACCTCAAATCAGCCTCCTGAATGAATAATTATACTACTTTGAAATATGACAATTCACCGAGTCTGATATTAGATATACATGTACTAGCTTTTGAAATTACAGTTTGTAAGGTGATGTGTCTATACCACCAACCGATTAAGTTAACTGTGTTGTATTAGTGTAACTAAGTATCACGAACAAAGCCTTCACATATGACCTTAGTATTTTGTAAAGCTGTAGGGCTCAGCAAGACATATATCAGTCGTCCTTTATTGTTCGATGCATCACCAAATATGTTTAATCAAGAATAACCCGATGAAGGTTCTTTTGGTTTGGTTTGTGTTAAGTCAAATGTGTTTTCTGTCTGTTTTTAGTAAGAATATCTAAAAATTAGAAAATGTGGTATAATTGGCGATGAGAGAATTCTCCACCAGAAGACCAAATAGTATAGAAGGTGATATCAATTGGCCACCGTACAACCTTCAACAATGAACAAACGTTTTTTTTTGTCATGATGCTTTTCTGTATTTCTATGTAGATGTAAGAGATGGCTTTTATTGCCACTTAAAAGTACTTTTTTAACTGCTATTACAACAACCGATTTATTGAACAAACCTGAATAATGATTTTAGAAGTTGTAACATTTCTTGTCTTGTTTCATGCCACATAGTTCCACAAATATAAATGTACGGTCTGGCTTTCTTTTTATGCTTCCTTCTCTCTTTACTTTCTCTACGTTTTTCATTCATAAACGATTCATGTTCGTCTTCATTTCCTTTTTTAAAGACAGGTTTAAATTTTGCATGTTTGAGAAGTTGCTCTTCAACCGTATCATCTTTCCTTTTCATCAGCAATCCAAGAGATGAGAAGAAATTATCTCTAACTGGTAATACGAATAACCTTTGGAGAAAAAAATGTAGAAAATTTAAAGGAGCCTTAAGCGTGCAACCACACTATGCATTCCACTATCACGTAAAGCCAAAAATATAATGTTGCATGTTGAGATAAAAAAAAAAATAACTGAAAAATACATTTAGAAAGTTAACACAAACAACAAAACATGTCAACTTGATAATGGTTACTCATTATTTGGTCTCTTAATAACTTAATCTGCGTACTTACTAAATGTTGAGGTGAAATTCGTGAAATGCACAGTTTATTATATCTAATAATACAGTGTAGACATTGTACAATCATTTTTATAATAAAAAATGAAAAAAAAAGTAATTCGTTCGTAGTTAACGTAGCTAATACCTTTGGTCTCGTTCCATTCTGTTGCACTGTGGAAAAAGAACATACCATGTCATCAATAGAACAGATACCCACAATCCAATAGTAGATCCGATCCACATAGATAGACTTTCAATGTCAACTCTTGGACAGGAAACAGCTAACCCAAACACATTACTGTCGTCTGGCCAATTATAACAGAATCCTATAACTCCACCAAAACATCCAAGAGGCACTAACGCCAATGGAATGAAGAATGATATTCGCTGCATTTGTAATTTGCAAGCAAGTATGCCTTCATATGAAGCGAAAATGGCACAATATATATATATGAACATTAACTTATGGTTTTTGAAGATGTTGAAAATCTGGTCAAGAAACGTTTCATTTAAATTTTCCTTTGTCGTGTCAGAAATAGTGTCTTTTATAGGTTCAATAATCTTGTCATGGGAAGTGTTATTATTGAAAGTTTCATTGATATTGTTTAGAAAAGTGTCATTTAGATTTTCATTGATATTGCTAAGAAAAGCGTCATTTAAATTTGGAATATCTTCTGTAAATGTCCACTTTATATCTGGCACCAAAAAATTTGCCATCAATAAAAATATACCAACTTTAATGATGCACATTTTCAAATTTATTTTTGGTCTTGCTTTGTCCACCGCTATTCTCCAGTCTTTTATTTTTAAGTTGAAGGATCCAATTTTCAAGTTGCAAAACAGAAAATTTTGACAGTATCCCATTGAAATTCCGACTAAACTTGCTACGAGACAAATTTTCTCTTGTGTCGTATAATGGATATGATCGGTAGTGGTATCGCTAAACACTATGTTCGGTCTAACAATCGCACAAACTACGACTCCACATTGAATTAGCATTGCTATCAAAGCTACGCTTACACTTGACAGACGTATCACAAATTTTTGTCTATTCCTTGCTAATGCAATTTGTTTTAAAATGTTGAGAATTGACGGAAGTGTAAATGATGACATCATGAGAGTTATTCCTGATGTCATGGAATGGTTAAGAACAACCTTGAACAACAAATAGGCTGTTCCACATGCCTCTGCACTTTCTAGTAAAAATACCTATAGACAAATAGAAAAATATGAGATATAATAAATATTACTTAATTAAAGCACAAACTTCACCTATAAGAGGGCCAATGGCATGACAATTACATGTAATAACAACAATAAAGTTGTGACAAAACAAAATTAAGTAAACAAAATAAAGATGTGTTTATAGTGCTGGGTTTTTTTTTAATAAAATTCATGCAAATGTAAATTTTTCTACTCCGTTATAATATGGATGCCAAAACTTTTTATTTTTCTTCCCGAGTATTAACAACATATTTTGCTACATACTTACTGGTAAAAATGACTTCCATCCAATGTTTTTAGCTCTCCCAAAACACACTTTAAACATTGACTGTATAAATGTTAAGGCAATTGGTGTTGAGTAACAAATAATCAGTTCTGTCAAAGCGATAGACTTCCGACCATCAACCTTTGAAGTATGAAAATACAAACATGATTTTTTTAAACTAATAACAACTACATTTAAAATCGACTTAACAAAAAAAAAAGTGTATATTGTATTGCTTTTTTATTATTTAAAAACACCCATTAAGAAAAGTTATTTCTAATTTCATTTGTTGTCGCATTCCGATAACATCATTCACAAAGATCCAATGCATTTTTTAACGTGACATTTAAGGAGTTTTATATAAAGATAAATTGGTATGTGAATTGTCACTAATATATATATTATATATTCCTTACCTTTTCTGTTTTCAACTGTGACGCCAGAAGCAGTGGAATTAGAATGGTGGCAACACCTTTTGCTGCAATTCCCACAAATAATCCAACACACATCAAAAGTCGACAGAATTTTAAAAAGTATTCTTCCACTTCTACACAGCCTTCGAAGTCTCTTTCGGTATTTCTAAATGCATCCCATGCCCTAAGGAGTAAAAGAAGTAAGCCATAGTATTCATTGATTTTAAAACAACAGTTCTTATTTATAGGAATCTTATCATTTTAAGAAATTCAAATTTTACCGAATATACACAAAATTACATGAGTCCTATCATCTCTTTGTCTTTTGTATTCCAGCCATGTATGTATACCTTATAACGTAATAGAGCATATCGTCTCTTTGTATTTTTTTGTAAGATTTAAAAACTATGAAAGACTTTTTCGGAATTTAAAATTGTATTTTGTAATTGGAACCGAACTATGAACATATGTCCCAGGTTAGGGTAGGGTTGGGAAACCGCTTACATATTTAACCCCCTCGTATTCTGTATGTATGCGCCTGTTCCAAGTCAAGAATCTGTAATTTAGTGGTTGTCGTTTTTCATATGTTACGTATTTGTTTTTCTTCCATTTTTTGTACATAAACTAGGTCGTTAGTGTTTCATTTGAATTGTTTTACATTTTTCATTGCAGGGTGATTTTCATTTAAATATGGGTTGATCCTTTTTTTATACCTTTTCCTCGTGTTTGTACTTTAAAAGCTCTTGTACATTACACTTAATTTTAATCGAACCTACCATCTCGTACTTTCGTTTCTTTTGTTTTGATTTTCTACATCAATATAAGTTGGAGGAAAACTATTCACGGACTGTGTTTCTGGTGTGTCATCTTGAACAATAGTACCAGCCATGTCCTGCATTGGAATATCATCAGTTCTTGTGTAAACTGGTGTGCTGATTTGTGGATTATGTGTGACAACCGCATCCTTTTGTGATTGTTCTATTTCCCTTAGCTTTGTTTGTTCCTTTTCTCTTTTTTCTCTTTCTTGTTCTATCATTTGCTCCTCTCTTTTCTTTAAATAAATAAATAGTACAATAAGTATTTCAATATAATGTGTATATTTGTTTGATCGTTATCAATATGATGTCAACAAATAACATATTTTCAATTGTCTTACGTTTCCATGGAAGACCATTAAGTTTTCTCTTGCCAAATATAAAGATACTACAATGACTGATGCATTGTAAATTAATGATGCATATTTATACGTTTGAGTTTTGAATGTTCGCTTTGAATCGCCCACTTTATTTCATCAAATTAAACCAAAAAATGTATAATGAAGTTGTAGCTACAAAATTCATTTTTTTCAATGATTTTGCCAATGATTTCTCAATATCTTTTTAAGTAAAGCATTTGATAGTAATTATTTACAAAAACAAGAGGAAGTATAAACTAGCCATTTAATTAAGATCAATTGGTAAATTATTTCGACATGTTAATTTCGTCATAGTGACATCACATTCAAGTAATCTATCTCGCCTAAAGTGTCGAGATTATATTAAATATAGGCAACAGTAGTATACCGATGTTCAAAACTCATAAATCGATAGACAAAAACAAATACGGGTCATGAACCATAAATACAAGTAACATTTTCATTTATAGATATAATCAATAATCGTTTAGAAAAAGCTTAACACGTTTACAAGTTCTTTAATTGTAATGGTCAAATAATGTCCCTGGTCGTTCCTCATTTTTTTCATTCATCATAAAAGCAGATAAAAAAGGGTCCCGTACTCTAACATTATTAACAAGGGAAATTCGGTGGTTGACGTTTGTTCTTATGTATAAATATTATATGATTTAATAAATTTTTGTTTGGAAGGGTTTTTTTGGTAAATTATATTTTCATCTGAATAATAATAATATAGTGACCCATGTAAGTATCTATAAAGAGGATTATATATTCTGAGAAATATAACATAAATTTAGCGAATGCTTTCATTGTGAATTCCTTTTAAATGAGAAGTTTCCTTATACTATTTGAAGGACGATAAAACACAGGATAATAATTTTCTGCAATTTATTCCGATTTGGATTTCACTATTTAATATTTAAATGTATAAATGTCTCGTCATAAACAAACCTGTATCAGTACTATCTTCTCCTTGTTAATTTTCTCTACGACATGTCCTTTCATGAACACCTAAACGAAAATTTAAAAAAAATCGACAATTAACATATGTTTGATGTTGTTTGCATTCAATGTATTTATATATTCTAATATTGCCATAGTCTATCATTTAAAATTCAAAACTAAGAGTTCAAAACGCATCCTGTTAGAAGCAGCTGTTCAATAACGAACACCAGTTTAAAGAATGTGTATGCAATACATTTCATTATACATGTTACACTAACAGTAATCATTCGCTCACGATATATAGTTTATCTGATTGATTGATTTTCTTAATTTAAATATGTTGTTACTATGCAAGTGTTTTTTTGTCATTTAGCTCTTCAATTGTTTCGATACTTATACATCCTCGGCTTTCAAGTATTTGGCTTTGAGCGTTCATGATGAAGGTAAAGCCAGAAAAGGGCTTAGGACGCATGCAATTATTAAACGTATTGTTTTCCATTTTGAACTAAAGATATCTTTGAAAAATAAATAAGAAAGTACTTATTGGTTAATTTTGTTAGCTCAACATGTAAAATTACCTTTGTTCGACCAATTTTGTAAGAATCTTTGTCAACTTTACAAGCCTGTAATATGTTCTCTGTTGTAAGTTTCTGATTTGTACCTTCTGGTATTATGGCACAATCCCGAAATATTTGAAACCTACAAAACAGGTTAAAAATGTGATAGCAGTTGCGTCTTTCACGTGACGATGATGAAAGTCTTTTATAAAACTTGTCGATTCAAATTGGTTAATTGGATAGGCACTTTGTCACGGTGGGTATGGTTGTCCTGCGAGAGAACGTACTGTGCTGGTGATTTGGTCCTGACGGGTGCTGGTGGGTCCTGATTCTGTGCTGGTGGGTTTGTTTACATTGTATCAAAACGGCAATAAAACGACAGTTTTGTTGCTAAATTTTTCTCTGATGTGTCATAAGTACCATGCAAAGTATATTACAACAATATTATATTGCAAAAGTCGTGCAAGTTCGTTAAACGGAATTGTCCTGACGCTGTGCTGGTGATAAGAAAAATGGTCCTGGTTCTGTGCTTTTATATTTTAGTTAAAAGTGGCATATATTCAAGATCATTGATGCTGTACTGTTATTGACTAATTAGCTGTTGTCTGCTTTCTTGAAATTGACATTGTTGTGAATCTGTTTACTGTTATTATGAGAGAAAAAATACCCCTATTTTTTTTATTATTTTTTTTTAATTAACTGTAATCTTATTTATTAGCCTGTTAATGGAACCCTTCTTGCCCCCTTTTAAGATAAGAAAATATGTTTACGATTTACGGGATTACGATCATTTTGCAAGATCACCAAAATACGTTGTAGTTTTCACAATACTTATATAAAGTAGATGATGTGGTATGTTTGTTGTCAATGGAAAATTTTCCATAAGAAACCAAAGGAAGTATGTGTTAACAACCATACGTCATCGTACGACCTTCAACAATAACCCATAAAATAAAAATGTAAAAGGTTTTACCTAAAAATGGAGAGCAAAAATATAGAAAAAAGGAATTTCTGGGCGTTTGAATCATGTCTTTAGCAGCTTAAAACCCATTTGTTTGTGAACAATTGAGTGCTGACTATAAGAATGACAATAGTATTGCGGGTTTGTTTGTTTGGTTTTTTTTTGGGGGGGGGGGGGGTGGGGTGGGGGATGGGGATAAGTTAGAGCGAGGTTACAGTGAAAGCTTGTAATAGTTTCCCGTAAGATTTAAAAGTTGTATTGTAAAAGAAAAATGTATCTTATAGCTGTTAAGAATCACTTGCTGTTAGATTTTTCCAACATATTTTTTTTGTCTTAAAGGTTATCAGGTAATTTTTTTTTCTTTTCGAAAGTTCGATAGAACACTAAAAAAATCACTATTTTTTGAAAGGGCAGGCTAGAATATGTCAGAGAATGAAGACGTCACGAGATAACCTAGAGAACACTAACAAAATTAAGATTTCTTAGCTTTTTCATTTCAAAATAAATATTTTTGATAAAGAATTACGGGGGAGGAAGTGAACAATGTGTCCTTCTTTTCTATATTTAAATATTTTTCATGAATAAAAATAAAATGTGCCTTGATTATAATTGAAAATGAGTAAATGGAAAAAATACCCAACTAAAATACACTTTTATTTTAATATTGGAAATATCACTAAGCTTTTAAGTTTTGTGTGTCAAACACACCATCTCTGTAGTAATGACTCCTTACTAAGATATTTCACTTCATTCAATTTTTTTTCTGCATTTTTTTATATTGTGAATTCATAGAATTATTATATTATAATGTAGCCTTAATTTATATTTAAAAAAAAAAACTGAATCTAAAGCCAGATATATCAAACATTTTTGTTCCCATCTATCCGTTTTCAGGACTTTAACAATCAACAATAACACGCCTGGAAAATGCGTACTCGGCTGTCTGTAATCAACCATTTTTAGACACCACAGGCTTCTAAAAAAACAAGCCGGAGTGGGGGTTCAAAGATGCAAATTAAGTTCTTATATCAATATTTTATCTTTTCGTGTACGGTTTATGACCCCTCCTGTGGCCTGTTAATTCCGAAATGTGCAAACTGCAATAGTATCAAAACAGTACAGAAAATGAATAATAGAGATATAATTTTGTACATATATCGAGGGGAAACTTCTTGCAAAGCATTATTATATATATTTATTGTTCATTATTGTATTTAGTAGAAAAAGAGAATTTAGTGAAAATAAAATTACTATTTTTGTAGAGAATTCACAGACCTTTGTACAGAGATTTTTGTCATGTTTAGCATGGGATCAACACAATGGTTCATTACCGAGTAAAAAAAAATCAAAATGTCTTTCTACCTTGCACATTTTAGAAAATTCAGATCAGATAACGAAACTGGGTCCAGCAACATTTATAATCAATTTAAGATTGTGACCCTCACAGTTTCCATTCACCACAAATATTCTCGTTACAACGAATCATTTTAAATACAAAAATACGTGTTGCAGCCTTTTGTTTATCTATTAATATATGTATACGGATAAAGTTATGAAAGGCAGCAGGGTCATCAGGGTGAGGAGTCCATGTCATCTGCAATGAATGCTAAGCATAGATCTAGAAAGCGACAGATAATCATGACATTAAAAAAGTCTCTTCTTTTCGACTTTTTTCGAACAAATCGACACATAAAATGAATTATATAGTATTGTGGAATTTTGAACTTATTTTAGCTACTATATATTGTTATCTGATATTGGACGAAAGATGTTGCCCTTTTATGTTATTATGTAATACAAGTTCAGATCATTTGAAAACACATATTAAACAGTCAAATGGATGCACAAGACCTAAAATAGGAGTTATAGATCCTGTTGGCAACAATTATCTGGCTAACTTTATTGATTTTGTAACATTTGTTTCAAATATGACCAGCTTCTTATCCAAAATCACCAGCACCGTATCAGGACCCACCAGCACAATGACAGGACCCACCAGCACAGTATCAGGACATGAATAAATTGAGAAAAGGCTAAATTTTAATAAATTGCAATGTTTTTTCACAAAATTGTTTTGTCGTGTGGATTGCGGTTTGGAGAAGCGGACTCAATGAGCATTTTTGTTTTATTTTTTCAGTTCGAGATTTTCTGAAAATGAGCATTTTTGTGTTACGCTTACTGAAACAGTTTAGAGGGTCAATTTTTTAATGGTTTATATATGAACCCGTAAGAAACGAAATTGAAAAATCTCAACTTTTTTCTTCCATTTTTTATGAGTGAAAACGGCAAAAATCATCATTTTCGTCTTTGTTTACATTTTTTCATTGATCACCAGCACCCGTCAGGACCGAATCACCAGCACAGTACGTTCTCTCGCAGGACAACCATACCCACCGTGTTTGTTGATATTCGTATTGACAATTAGATAAATCTAGAATCTTGGATCAAACAAATTATACTAAACATCTTATATTAGAGCGCAGTTTTTGTGAGTGTTTTATATCTGACATCTTAACTCTATAATAATGTAGATAAGGTTTGAATAAAATAATATTTTTTTTTATCACTGCACAACTTTGCACGATCGTTTCTTACAATATCTAGGTCTTTTGCTTGTTTCCATCTTTTGCCTAATTTTTTGGAAATATTTCATAATCGCTTTATGTAATTGCATTGAATTTTGCCACTTCTCGGTGCATTGTATAATGAGAAAATGCTACAATTCAATAAATGCGTTTTCTCTATTGATATTTACAAATGTTCATAACGGAGGCTATTTCAAATGAGGCAACTCTCTAAAGTATAGTTTTGCATGTGTTATGTTATCAGTTTTTACTTGGAATTGCCTGTTATAAGTCAGGAATATGACAGTTGCTTTAAAACTCGTTTATTAACTTTGGCATTTGATTAGGGGGTGTTGAATTTTTCTCTAACTTTTGTATTTTTGTGGTTATTTACTTAATGCATGATTTATCAATAAATAGAAAACATTAGATCAATTTCTTGGTAAACCTACATTTTCAGAAATTTGTTAAACGGCATTCTGCTTTGAAATCCATCTCTTCTTATTCTGGTAATATCGTCGATACCGGCACTTTGCAGCTGATTTAATACAACTTTTTCATCGAAACGATTAGGCTGTTGATTGTCATTCGATTTGATGCATCTGCAAATACGAACATGTTCTCTTATTAATTAATATTTAGATATCGACTGAATCGAAAGTTATAAAACAAAACGAATACCCTTCATCGACTCTATCACAACAACAAAATCTAACATTGATTTATTAAAGTTTAGTATTAAAAAGAAGCCTCTGTTAATCTCTGTTTTATTTAACCAATTTGAAAGGAAAAATGCAAATGTCGAAACTCTTGATAGAACAATTTGAAATGAACATGTCCTCATAACGTTCGATAAACAATTCATATCCATAAGCGTTCATAGACATTAAAAAATCATAATACATAAACACAAAAAGTACTTTACCTGACAAAAAGCGGCCTAGCATCGGCCAAGATGTCAACGAGGCAGGTCAATGATGTCTAAAATAGACAACACGAAATAAGATAAAACATACTTCATTTTACAATTTACATATTTTTCTGTTTTGTTGATCGCAATAATATTTAAATCATAGCACTTATCGAATATATATTTAACAATATCTGGCGGACAATTATTTCAATGGTCAATTAACTATGTGTGTTGCATATCATATTTAGAAATAATCATAAAACACTTTTCCTTGCATAATCAACAAATATGTTTGACAAAAGCATTGATGATAAATAAATTAATCCAAAAGGATTTACGCAAGTAATTGTATAAAATAATCAGAACATTTTTATATTGTAAATTTATGTTACCACGTATTGTGATGCTGCACTTTTCGCTGATCTTGACAGCTGTTTATCTTCAGATTTGTTCACAGTTTTATTGTATCTGCAATTTCAAATACATTGTTTTAAAGTAGATAAGTCAGGAATCAAAATAAAATTGAAGCTTAATATAAGCGCTCTCTAAACTTTTACAACTCAGTCTATAATTGAGTTATTTAGTCTTTGAAATTTGATATGGTTCTACGTTCGCTACATGCAAAAATTTATGTTTATTAACTTTTTAAATGGTGTTTTCGTTACCCGCTGGAAAGTGTCTGACCCTTTCAAATATACTCTAATGTTTGAGTCTCTAACTGTATTTCAGTCCTGTATCCAAGCTGAAAACGTTTTAGAACTTATTTCATATAGTAGTTTTGCTTATCTTTTTCAGATCTTTATATGTATGAACATTTTACTACTGAACTGAATTTAAACGTAAACATTCAATGTCTCAATCTCTGATGAGTGCATTTCATTTTTTTTTTCAAATTAGGAGATAACTGTATTGTATTTTAAGCTTGGACTTCGTAAAACGTAGATTTTACTGTCGCAAATTGAGTTTACCTAGCGACGCGGAGCGGAGATAGGTAAACGGATATTTGCGACAGTAAAATCAAGTTTTACGAAGGCCAAGCTTAAAATACAATACAGTTATCTCCATTCTAATGCCACATATGAAAATAAATGTCATTTGATAAATACTTTGGCTTAAAAATGGCTTAAATGAAAAAGTCCGCGAAACTGTTGCATTGTCTTTAGCATCTAAACAATGTGACGTCATGTGCTTACTCTGGATGTTAAACATCAATACTAAACATATTTTTACTTTTCGTACGCTTCAGAATGGTTTCAATATAGACTAAAAGAAGATTTTGAGGCTCAAAATGCAAATATCTTGTTTATTTTTTGAGAAATTACATATAAAAAAATTCAAAATGGTGGCTTTCTTAGTTACGGACTGGTAGAAAGTGGAATCTAACCCCTCAAAATATTTATCAACGTCCAATGAAAATTATCGTTACAAACTAATTGCATTAGAATTAAGAATTACTCCTTTAACTGTTAAAACACCAGCATTGATATTTTTACGCCACATGGTTGGTACAGAACAGATTGTGTTATATTTGTAAGCCAACATTTAACATGGTTAACATACATTGTTTCTGTGTAAGTACAAATAAAGAAATACGAACACAGAAAAAGACAGACGGTACTGGGTGTATTATCACATTAACAATTTATTATTATCAAAACAATTAGACAAAACATGAAATATATAAACATACCTTTGGCCAATTTCTCTGGCCTGTCTTTTTGACAGAGTGTCTCTGCAGGAACTCCTTCAAAATTAATTTAAAGAGCATTATCACTTGTAAACAACTTTGGAGATTGTATTTATTTCTTAATTGCATCTCTTAAATTCGAAAAAAGCTTAAAATAAAATTGAAAACAAAGTCTCCTTATTTTTTTCTATTTCAAAACTATGAATTGCTATACTTCAATGTGTCAATCTAAAACCATAACTGACTTTCATCACTTGTAATTAGAGAATACATACCGGTGAGTCAAAAACGAATCCTGTGTATCAAAATATTCACTGACAATATAGAAATCACTCCTTTCTGTAAAAATTTCCTTTATCCTATCTGGAACAGTTCCTCTGTTCTTGTCTAGAAATTCTCTAGCGCTATATGTCACCTTTTTGGAAGACAAAATATTACATGAAATCTAACTCATAAACAGTGTTTTCCGTGACCCAACTGTGAAGACAACCTCCATTTAATTGTAGTGTATACGTATTTATTTAGTACTGGACATGACTTTTTTACCCAACACAGTATAACACATACACCAAACATTATAAAACAAGCAAATGGTTCTGATAAAGAATATATAAAATGTGTTATTATAGGATTTAAGAAATTTACGAATTTGAAAGTATATGACAAAAAGTAAATACAATAAATATTAAGAGGAAAATATCATAATTTTTCCGTATTTTCTCTTTACAATTGCCTTCATGTTTTGTCGTGTCATGCGATTTTATATACGTATGATGTTTACTTTACAAATCAAAGTTAAGTTACGATCCAGTAAACTATGTCGATGCACCCGATCTTAATTTCTTATTTGTTTAGGAGTATGCGTTACTGCATAAATATTTAGTTGTTACCTTGAATTGTATCTTCTTGATCGACTTTAATTTTCAACAGTAGTGAATTATTGTTGTCTTAATTCATTTAGAGTTTGATAAATGTTTAAGATGCTACTCATGGTAGTATTTGAACCGCAAAGAGACACCTTTTATCTGATTTCAATGATTGATTCAGATTTTGGGATGCATGCAAGAAACCAAAACACAATGTTGACGTTAAAACGACAGCAGACACAAAGGGTTGTCGGTATTTGTCAATATCAACAAACTGAGACATCGGTAACAACACAAATATTTATTAATCATCAGTTTGTCTGTAAACATTCAAATTTACAATAGGTAATTATTATCTAAAGTATCATCGTTTTCTATTTGTCTTGATTCTACATGAAAATATTTGTATTTTCAACCGACAAATAATATTTCTCCTGACAATTTGCAAACACCAACAAAAGAATACATATAATATAATAATACCTGTCCAGCATAATGAACAATGCGAAATGACATATTATGTCCAGTCGACTGGTAAACATCATATTTGTCTCTAAATTCTGAATTATATTGTGCCACGAGCGAAGACCCTTCAGAATTGGAAACTTTAATTTGATCATCCAAAAGAGACAGTACTCCAGGTTTCTATAATGCAAAAAAAAGTGAAAATAAGAAACAAACTGAATTGCAATAGTATTAAAGAACTTAACAATGTAGTTCACAATCTACAATGATAATTGATATTCAGTTACTTCACATACATGTAGATCGTCACACTGCAAACTACCTTATAATAGAGAGCACAATATTTTTATTTATAGTAAAAAGTTCATTTCAATACATTTTTTTGTATCTGCAGACGTTATACGTAAGTTTCACTGAATCTAAATTTATCATCTTTTATTCTTTTAACATTCTGTTATCTCCCTTCCACCTGACATAATGTCAATTAACAAATGCATTTCTAATGGGTAATTAATAATCTTTAAACATTGGGTTATCTCCCATCCACCTGACATAATGTCAATTAACAAATGCATTTTGATTGGTAGTTGAGCATGTTATAACTCTAGGTTACCTCCCGTTTACCTACATGCCAAGTAACAAATGCATTTGGATTGTGTAAGTATGCATGTATATCTAACAGAATGGTATAACAATAAAAACATATGTTCATTTGTCCTTTCATTGTATGCATGTCTGAGAGTTCCTGTTTTTTAATTGTTTCTTCTCTAGATCTCTATACCTTTTATGTATTGGTAATATTTATAGAGTATGAAATGACAAATGCTACATTCGTCCGATTTTTTTTCAAATTGAGATGTCTACAAACGTATTTTATTAGTGAAAATTAAAGCTCATATTTCAAACAAGGGACGTTTAAAGTATTCTGGGCATGTTAAAGACATGCTTTGAAAGTTTCAAAAGTATATGTGAGCCGTTTGTATTGACTTAAGATATCTAATTGGAATTCAAGGTACACAATAATAGTTTTAGAATATTCGCAGGATCTTTTGATTATCATTCTACAAAATTATCAAAAACCATCAATCGTTAAGCCTTCCCAAATACCCATTTGGGGATCTTTACTTCTTTTGAACAGTATTCTGTTATTTACTTTGATTTATTTAAATTTTTAAGTAGTGAGGTACTGAAGAAAAAAAGGTGAAATTACCAGTGTCTAAGCAAATTAAATTTTCTGATTCGTTTAAAAAGGGATGAATACCTAACAAATAAATAACTTACGCCAAATATAAGTCCAAGAACTGATGTGTTATCTTGAAATGTATTTGCAGGCACATGTATCTCTTCCTTGGTATACTCGCTGTTTTCTAATTCAAATATCTGTTGTTGGTGGTATTGATGTATTTTTTCATTGGTGCTGTTGATTAACAACTGTTCCAAACTGTTTTCTGAAACACTCTCAAATCCGCTGATATCAAGGATTCCAATGATTTTTTGACTGACAAAAATTAATAGAATTATGAAAACAATTGTAAGTATTGGTAATGATCTAATTGTAAATAAGCTATTTTAGGGATTCTGATTTTAACAATTTGCAATTCAAAATATCAAAATTTTGAAATTGAATCTAATTTCATTACAGCCTTACGTACTCGGACAATTTGTTGTCCAATCTTACTTACCTCAAATACGTCTCTAAAAAAAATGTCACATTTTAAAAACTACCATCAGATTTGTCTTATTATAATTATGAGTCTACATTTGAAATAAACAAATATTTTTATTGATAAATACCTTGCTCTAGTTGAATACGTGCTGCCTTCGATGCTCTTGTTTATTTGATCAATAATAGCTTTAAAAACTCCTGAATATAAAGCTTTCACAATAGAATCCCTCACATCAGCAGATTGAACCTGGTTCAATGGTTTCCGAGTAGTCTGACCTATAGATGAAAGTCCAATAAAATTATCCTTGTCACGTTTGCTAAAGTAAGAGACGACAATGAGAACATAATAATAAAAATGTTTTTCATATATATACAGAGTTTTGTAGGCTGGTTTTATTTGTTTTATTGTTGGTTTTCGTTTGAGGCCATGGCATTTTCACTTATGATTTGGTACTGTTCTCTTGTGACTTTCACAGGCGCTTGGGTATATGATGCAGATATTGTTTCCCATTTTTTATTTGTTGGTTTAAATATTCCATTTTCTATATTTATAATACATATCTATCACTTCTGTGCATGTCTCACCTAATTTCGAATGTCGTTAATCAACAAACAAACAAAAAATTAAGAACAAATATCTGCATTAAACCCAAGTGCCTGTGTTTATTGTCCTGGGTTTTTTTTTTCTTTTTTTCTTTTATGTTATTTTCTTGTTGGGTAGAATATCCTACGTATCTATTATCTTATTCCTCCCTCGTTTAATAGGCCTTTTACTTGTTTTATATTAAAAAATAGAGAGGAACAAACCTTGAACACATATAGGTCGACTTATAAAAACTTCATTGATATCATCGCAGTTGTCATCTTCTATTCCAAGTAACTTGATTGCTAAAAATAAAAGTAAGTGTGAGCTATCTTTATGAATTAACTCTAACTTTTCTACTGACCCAAGATTTGTCTTATATATTGTTTAATTGTATATCTAGTTAAGATTAATATTCCTTTCAAAGACCCGATTTTAATCTACATAAAAATAAAAATATAAATATATAAAAGTTGTAATAAAAAAAGTTAAAATATATTTAAAAAAAGTATTTGTATGATGGTCACTTTAGATTAGCCCATTTTTAATTCTCATGTTTCTTATTTAAATATCAGAGTGTATATTATATGTTTACCATGTCGTAAGGGGTCGTCATCACGAATAGCAACACCATCAGTGTCATCTCCAACTTCCTCAAACTCAATGTTACCAAGGTGTAAGCAAGCTGCTAAAATACTCAGGATCTCAGTTATTTCCTTAATAAATAAAAATGATTAAGTGATTACAAGAAACGACAACCAAACCACATCAAAAACTTAAAGACATCTAGAGACAAAAGACAACCTTCAACAGCAGAAAGGTGTATATACTATATGCTTAGCTTAAAACTAACCGTGCCAAAGTATTTGTGAATATTTATTTAATATATACTATCAAACATCTGGCTTCAATGAAAAAATTGATGAAATTATCTAATTATCATTTAAAACTCCTAGAAAGAACTCACTTAGTAGAGACACATGACAAGTTGCTCTGTTCGTCATTTATTGAAATTTGAACTCTTCCCATGTCTAAATCTTTATATGTGTAAGTTTATGTAATTCATATTTCATATTTCAGTTATTTTGTACCTTTTTATATATTTATTCAGTGTAACTGTAATGTATTGTACATACATATGTCATTTATAGGAACTTTATGAAGTGTTTGCATCTGGTATGTTGTTTAATCTCAATAAAGATTTATATTATGATATCAAAGTTTAAAATACCTTTTCCGTAAATTCGATTTCTTTTAAGATTTTACAGCCTTGTGAGAAACTATTCCCGTATTTCTGTTTTTCTTCCTGGCTCCCAAATATACCAGTATGTAAATGAAGCATATCTTCGTCTTCGCGCATAATTCTATGAAAATACAAAAAACGATTATGAATAAACAAAACCAATCTTAATCGTATCCTGCAGACTTAAATATGCGTAAACTAACAAAAATATTTAAAAAACAAAACCCGAATTCATTTGTTTACTGTGCAAATATTACAAATAAAAGGTTTTTACTTGACACAAGGAAAACATTTATAGTGCAAACTCAATGAGAACAACTAAATCAAAACTGAACTGCACACATAGCTCTAAATCACAAAACATTGACAATTTAGATTTACACTGAGGGTTATCATCATACTATAAAATTATAACTATGTTAAACTTATTATTTTTCAGGATCGTCTTGTTAAATTTCAACTTTTATATTATTAGGTACCTGTATTCATTTGGTCTTTCCAATGAATATTTGTCTTGTAAGTCACGTTCATTATTACCACTGAACAAGGCATGAAATACGTGGAAATTTCTCTCCTGAGCTTTATGATGAACTACACGGGATTTTTCTAACACAAATGTTCTCAGTTTACCTAGAATAAATGATGTAATTTACATATATATTATTATATGTAAATTCATGTATCCGTATTAAATCGACAATGAATGGGTTGATGTAAGAAGAGAATACTATCAAATTTAAGGTTATGTAATACATTGCAGTGACTTGCATGAAACTATGCATTTCCGGAAACCACTTTACTTTATTTCTATTTTTATACAACTTCACAGGAAAAACATAAAAACCGATTTTCTACCCGATATTGTAAATAATACAACATGTAATACAATGAGTTGATTATACACGTTTGTAAAGAAAATAGATATAAAAATGTATTCTTACCTCCAATTAATTTGTCGTTTTCGTTATATGAAAGTTCTATAAGCTTCCCAAATCGACTAGAATTGTTGTTCAGTAAGGTACTAGCATTTCCGAAAAGTTCTATCAAAGGATTGACCTTAAAATAATACTTTAACTATATAAATATGAATGCAATATTATTTTCATAATTACATGTAAAAGTTGTAGATTATAATTCATAAGATACAATTTAGAACATTATATGAAATTCAAGTGTTCTTTTGCAACGTCACGTTTCTACTTTTATAGTTTATATCAGAAGATATTCGCAGAAGAGAATCAAAATGTGTATTTTTTTTAATTCATATATATTATTTGATGATTTTTTTTATTAAAACTTATATTCATACTTGATATACATCTCATAATATTTCTAATCAATGTTAAAGAAAAACTTAATAAACATAAACATGTAGGCTATTTTCAAAGGCGTTTGAAAGTAGTACTTATAACGATAAGATACTCTTTGAGCTAAGATTATAGCAAATAGTGTTTTAATCAAACAGTCTCTTATAAACATGAAACGTAAACAAAAATGATGAAACACTCTAAAAATACAACTTTTATTTCACCAAAAGTAGTATGTGGCAATAATAAACTTACATGATTAAGCTTTTCGACTAATTTAGTGATTTCACATGGCGATCTTTTTGTCAGATGCTGCAATATATGTTTAGTACTTTCAGTTTTTCCTGCCCCGGAGTCACCAGTCACAACAATGCATTGATTTCTCTGTTCCACCTGTAGACGTCTATATGCCTGCTCTGCTGTCCAGAAAATATGTGGCGGATCTCGGGGTGCTTGTTGATAATAAACATGTTGCTATAAAAGATGCAAAAATTGGATAAAATGCAACTCAGCGGATGCATTTAAGTCAAAGTAATATCAAACTTGTGGAACAGATAAGCATATACTGCTTATCAAAAATCTTATGCACATGACAGAAAAGAAACAAACAGCTTATGCACATGAAAGAAAAGAAACAAACAAAAGCTTCTATGTTGGAATTCATTCTGACAAATTTGGTTGACAAAAACGGCTATTGACAAATACAAAATACGTTTACATATTTTTCCCAATTCTTTTCTATTTTTGTTTGTTTCGATGATCAGCAAGGCAAGGATCTACAGAACAATTTTGCTGATGAAGTTAGTTGAATGTCACTCTGTATAAGAGCAATCGGTCTTAGATGAGGATTTTATCTAATTTATTTGAAAAAAAACTAAAGAAAATAGAAGATAGGGAGCATTTAATTGACATAACAACCAGAATTATCAGCACAAATGAGATTTTTGTCTATAAGAGTCTAAAATGTTGAAAAACGTCTGTTGTTAGATATGCGCATATACATAGGTATGCGACCAAGCCTCTTTAGAACCTCTAGATTAGAAATTGTACCTGAGAATAAAACTCACCTGATCATTGTATAGATTTAGGATTGTTTCATAAGGATTGACTACAATTAAAACATCTCCAATGTACGTCTGAAACATAAAAAAAAGATAATACATGTATATGTGTAACTTCAAATATTTTATCCTTCCTTTGTTAAATGATAGTAAATGATAATAGTTCTACACGATTTTGCAGTGTGGTTTTGTCAATTCAAAAACATTGTTTTTCGTTTTTGTTCATTTTGACTTACAAAAATTGTTGGAACGATTTGAACGATTTAAATGTTCGAAAAGTTGTGTATAATTATACAAGTGCACAAATGCAATTTTAATCTATGATTAAAACAACATAGATTTTGCTTTAGTGTATTGCTGTATTATTATTTGCTTAAATCACGTCTTCATTTAAAAAGTGATTTTTGCGAAGATTTGTCATGAACTACTATATGATGATTATTAAATTTTCATCAAAAAGCTAGTGATTTAAAACTCAAATTGTTAGTCATGGTATAACATGAACAACGTAATTACATAATTTCATGAAGAATATTCTCCGTTGAAATGTAAATATTACATTGATCTTTATCCCTTATTCAGGCCAAACATTGTGCTTTTAATTGTCTTAGAAAAATACAAAAATCATAAATTGTTGTTAGTGCATATGTCATGTTCTAGTTCATTTGTGTCAGCTTTAAAGTTCGTGAGGTCCTTAAATAGATTTGAAGGTTGTTCCAACTTTGTACCGTTTTCGATCATTGTCAATATCTATAGGACTGTATACTAGTATTTAATTACCTTTAATGATAATAGGTCAAGGAAAAGAAAGATTATGTTACAATTTTGATTGTTCATATAAATAGACAAAACTTCAATCACCGACAAATATGTATGACGGTTACTTGTTGACAACTTTTTATAAAAGTTATTTCTTTGATTTGTATGAAGTTACGTGTTGAAAGAATGGGTCTTCGTATTGTGAACTTTCAATTTTCAAATCTACGGAAAATGTTGAGCTTTTGTTTCATTTGAATGAAAAAAAACTTTCAATTTTAGAATTTTACAACATACTTGCAATAATGAAAACAGTGTCATTTCTAATAATAGGGAAAACGTTTAGGTTTTCCGAAAATAATTTCATTCAATTCAATTATATATAAGATTTTCCTGATACAATAGAAAAAAGTCCTAAATTTTATTTATTTTTACAACTGTATTTAAGAATCATATTTACTTATCATAGATATTATGTGACAATAGCATGCAACGCGCGCTCTTTATAAATTCTATATAAAAATGGGGCATGTCATAATGAAATTAAGACATGAATAAATTGCATTCGATGAAATAAAAATTGTCTTCTAGACTACCTATGGTGTAATCTTAAGTTAATTGCGGCCTATGTTGGTTTAAATTCAAAACAAACTTTTAAATTATCAAAACGGCTACTGGTACTTCACGGTAGCGGATACCTACAAAATTGTCAAGTTTATTGACAACTCGGATTAAACACTGTTATATCATTTATTTGAAAACAAGATAAATATCTAATGAATAGTGCGTACTTTTCTTTCCTCTTATGTTAACCTACATGTCGGTATGTGACCAATATTTATATATTTGGTGTCATTATTTAGATTACCATATTAAGTTACAACGTGAATCTTATTATTTCATCAATGTGACATTACGTTTTGATATATGTAGTTGTCACAAATTATAATTGTTCAGTAACTGGTTTATTCAAATTATCAGATGTATTTTTTTAAGCACATATGAACGCAAAAAAAACCCAGATACATAAAAATGTAAGCACAGAGACATCTTAGTGGTGAGTCTCTTTTAATAAAATGAATACAGATGAAAAGTTCGGTAAAGTAAATTGTTGATAAAAAAAAAACACTATGTCTAATATTAAAAAAGGAAAAAGACGTCGATTCCTGTCGTTAAATGGCAATATCAAAAGAAGTAGTTTTATATGAAAAGAAAAGTCACGAAAATACTGAACTCCGAGAAAACTTAAAAACAGAACATGCCTACTCAAAAGCTCAACCAAATTAAACGAATGGACAAAAACTGTCATATTCCTGACTTAGTACATGCATTTTCTTATGTATAAGCTAAACCTCTCACTTGTATGACAGTCATATACAATTCAATTTATCGACAACGTTGTGTGAATTACAAGTATATCATATCTCCCCAAGCATGTTTGTAATAATTAGCATAAAATACGACAGCATAATGTTCGAACAAATAGAATGTTCTGATTTATAGTGTCATTGAAGCTAACTTTTAATCAAGGAAATATTTAGAAACGCAATCCCCAGAATATCGTTTCAAAACGAAATTGTTTATCCCTAAAACTGGTGATATTGTAAAATTGCTACGTAAGTATAAAATACATTGAGAATATAGAGATTATCTCTTTTGTCGTTAAAGTATGTAATCAAAAAGTTAAACAATAAAAAGAAACGAACTCTGATGAAAATTCGAAACGAAAAGTCACTAAAAAAATTGCAAAGTTTAAAGTTAAAACACATCAAACGGTTCACCATTTTGCAGTTAATAGAAATGAAATATCATAAGATATTTCAAAAACTAAACGTTGATTTACTTTGATCTATTGCAGGACCATACTGAAATCCATATTCACTTTTAAAAAAAATACGATAGATCAGGTAAGTACTGTGCTTTTCTCAATTATCTACAGAGAAAAAGAAGTCTTTTTCAGATATTTGTTTTGGATTGGATACTTGGATAGTTCCAGGCTGATCATTGTAAAAAACTTATATTAAACCAGATCCAACACGATAGCTGTTCTTAATCATATCAGTTCTGGTAGGTTTTCCATGACCTGCCTTAAACAAGGGTCATGTAGCTAACTCCGACAAGGTGATCTTTTGAAGTTGATGCGATTCTCTCCGCTTTTCTTTGTTTCATAAATTAGTACTCCTCGTCGATCTACCATATTTATTCATCGATAAACTACTGTCTCCTTAATTGAGAATGTAAAAACCGAATAATTAATGTACCATAGCCTAATTCATCTTGTGATTCAACATTATAATTTAATACGACGACTACTGGTACCAAATGTTAACAAAGTCCGTCCTTGATCTGTTATGACCCACGGAAACATAAATAAATGGCATATCAATATTTACCTCGGTCACCTTAATTTTCTTATCCGTGTGTTTACTACTTTGATTATAATCAATATTTGTACATTTTGTTCAATTATTATAATTGACATATAAGGTTTCAACACTGCGCCCTTTAATCATTAAGAATTTGAAGACAGCTTTTATAGCAAAATTGTTATATTTAAATAACCACACTAAATCATTTCAACAGGTATACTGAAATCAATACAAATGCAACCCCTACAGGATTTTTTTTCTAATTGGTAAAAATTCTAACTAATGAATCTTCGATTGCACTTGACTAATTGTTATAAGATTTTGAAGACTCTTTATATCTGCATAAAGAAAAGGTTCCATCAATATCAGACATTATTATTTTTTAGATTTTACAGTTTAAAATGTTATCATAATGATCAAAATAAATTTAATTTACTTTTCAAATAACAGCGTTCCTAACTTCCCTTAGAACGATTATCCAAAAGTGATGCAGATTACTTATTTTTTTGGCATTTTGGACCAGCGTGGTCATATCTCGGTGATTTTTTTCGTGAATTTACATGTTTACCCAGAAAGTAAGATAAGTGTTACCGCATGTTTCGAAAATGAAAAATATGTATTCGAAATAAAACAGTTTAATTAATATGTAGTTATATATTGTAATTCAAAACGGAACCAAAAGGTAATTTGAATATTATGTGTTTTGTTTCGTAAGGCATTGGGTTCACCTATATATCTTTACGTTAGTGATTGCATTTATCAGTTTCAACATTCTTTTTGTTTAAAGAGACAACGTTACAAAAGCAATATCATTGATCTTTTTCAACATGAATGTATTTCTTTTGACAAACCGATATAACATTGTTCTAAATAAGTGTAAAGAAGTTGCGGTGACATTATTTTATTATCTTATTTTACAACGGTTTTCTTTCGTCAATAAGCGACAACATCATGCGAGCCTCTATGTACATATCATTATAATCAAATGCGGAAGTCCTACCAATTCAACGTTAAACAAATTATTAGAGGTAACCCAAAACTCGTCTATTACTGGGTATCCAATGAAATGAAATGTATATTTACTAGTATAACTCATGGTTACTTTTGATGTGTTAAGGTTATCATTTCAATCCTGCTATCTATGATGAGTTTATTTATTATTACTTTGTCGTTTCAATATTCACTCCCCTATTTACATACTTAACGATCTCTAGAATGTATTTCATGTAAAGTACGTAAAGACAACGTTGATTTATTTAAAAATAAATGCAGTATGAATTCAACAATGGCAAATTTTGCTTTTTTTTGGAATATAGTGTTATTCTAACTTGTCACCATCAGTTATAATTTTTAGCAAACTGCAGTTATGAATTTACTTGTCGAATGTTCATAAAACCAACAAATGTAAATAACTGAAACTGAAATATAACCTAATATAAATGGGTGAAGACATATCCAACCACAGCTTAGTAATTTCTAGTTAGTTAACTCTTTATGTACCAAGCAATTCAATCGTAATTATCTCACAATTACTTGTATATAATATTCATTTTGCATTCCAATTAAAACCTATATTTGAAACTTCATGTTACTTTAATCTGTAATTCGATATTTAAAACAACCAGTTGGTACTGACAGAAATATATGCAGCATTTAAAAGTCATGCCCGACAACTTAGTGACATTCCACTTCTAAAAGCTTTGGTGCATGTGTTAATGAACAGCTTCATTTGGAACAAAGAAACTGAATGTGACCATCTGCTAGCATCACCTCAAAAATTCAAAATGGCCCCCCATTTTTTTTAAAGACACATAATCTGTTGAATATTTCTATTCATGTTAGTGCTTGCTTTATCATTAAAGAACCTCCCCCCCCCCCCCCATTATATAACATGGAAGAAAGAAAAGTATTATCTAGGACTTATTTTAACAAGAAATGGAAGAAAGTAAATTCATACGATTACATCGAATCTATTACATGTGTACATGTGTTCATTAGTTCATTAATAAAACAGAAAGCTAATCTGGAAACCTCAGTTTTGTAATGTAATTATCAAATATAACTTTCTCACATTTTGAAAGAGAGTTTTTATCAAGTAACACGTGAGCTACAGCTTATCCATTTATATCTTTAATCAACACCGGCATATTGATGAAAAGCATTATGAGCATGTGTTGTGCGTACTGGTAATGATAATATGCACTGGTGCAACTGTCATACAAGTGAGAGGTTTAGCGCTATAAAACCAAGTTTAATCCACAACTTTCTACATTTGAACATGTCTGTTCCAAGTCAGGATATGATACTTGTTGTCAATTCATTTGATGTGTTTTATCATTTGATTTTTCCATTTGATTAGGAACTTTCCGTTTTGAATTTCCTCGTCGCTCAGTATTTTTATGATTTTACACCAAATAAAAAAAACGCTTTAAAAAACATTTGTAAGACAGTCAGAATCGTAAATACTCAAATCTGAGACCATTGACTTCTCGCGAACAATCAAGAAATTATATTCAAAGAATTTACGCTACAATTTGTTTCTGAGTTTTAGAGGTTAATTTATCGTTCAAACACAATGTTGTCGAAAATATCATCTTGGGGCTTAATACTTCCGTTTCTGCGAAGGATCGATGGAACCTTTGTATCTGTAGTCTTCAACAACTGTTATCGTTTATTCGTTGTATGTGTAGCGTTTATCTATTAATTTGATTTTCTTTGCTTATTTTCTATTTTCTCATCATCATGCAGAAAACGTCGACTATTCACGAAAAGCTTCGAAACTGAGAACTCGAAAATCGACAAAAAATATTATAGGCATTTATTTTAAACTTATTTGAAAATGTTGTTCAATGATACTCATCGAGTTTTTGTGATGCTTTGAGTCACAATATTGAATTAAAGTTAAGGGTTTAATAGGATTTGGTTGACAATAAATCTTACTTTGAGTTATAATCCCCTTTGCTTATTCAACATTTTCATTACATATTTTTCGTCCGTTCATTGTACTTAAAATTGTAATACTTTATTATGAAAATCATATTCAATAAATCTTTTTTATATTCACCAATAAATGTGAAATCATTTAATTCGTTATCTTTAGAAAATCAAATTATAATCCTCGGATAAATCTTTAAAAGTTATCATCCGTTAAAAACCTACGTTGCTGATTATTTCGAATCCCTAAAAACAATGTCTTAAATGAATGTGTCAATTAAAACTAAATATTGGTCAACCCTTAATGATACAGGAAACCAAAAAACTCCTCATATATCATTTTGAATGTTCTAATACATTGTATACGATCGTAAATAGCAGACAAGTATATCACACAAGAGGCTATAAATGTTTTGAGTATATACAACCGTCATGACTACTACGTTTTAAGGAAATTATCAAAGATCTCACATCAAACCAAAATCTGCCTCATTTCCAAATGAAAAAAATTAACATGTGACTTAAAAAAGCCACTTATATTGTTCTTTTATTTTTTTATGAAAAGGTATCTTTTTTATTCAAAATGATATCACAATCAACATCTTTACTTTAACTTATGTATTAAATTAACATGTACATACATATATTCGTCCTTTATAGAAACTTTCTTTCAGGTGTTGGAGTATCTCCTCGTTGGTTAAGTTCGAAAGTTTGGCTAAATCACTGACACTGCCTTCATTTGTCGACATTTTGATGCGCGGAAACTATAAGTACTTTCATTCACATTTCGAACATCTGAAAAAGAAATCAAATTAGGAATAGTACTTTATACTTTTGTAAAAAAAAAAGTGATGGTTTTTATTACGATAATACCCTGTCACAGACAAGGTTTACTTTGTTAAACTTATATCAATTAAGGATAGTATTTTTTTATCATTCATTGTTACATAGCGCTGCCAATAATCTATTCTGTATTTTAAAGAAACATAGTTCATAATACAAGAGTATGGCTCAATACTAATCAGATCATTTCACCAACTGTGCATTTTTATTTCCGTTTTAAAATTTGTAAAAAGGCCTCAATAAAATGAACGTTTTTTATAAAGCATTGCTTAATGAAACATCTGATCTAAAGACTCTGCCCTTATTGATGTCATTACTGATTATTGTATTTTTAAGTGACAGGAAAAATTTTAAAAAAAATACAATGAAACTTAATCACAATGTATATGTTTATAAAATTAGGAAAATGTAAAAACAAAATCGTTAAATTGTTAAATTTTGTTGTAAAATTTAACATCTTCATTACCGTGTATTTTCATGTACATCCAGTTGCCAATTTTCTAATATGTGACAATATCAGGATGATGGACTTAACTTATAGTAACTCCCACTTTTGCAATGTCGGAAAATGTTTTACGTAGAAAAGTTTAAATATAGGTATCCGCCGCAGACAATTAAAACAAAACGTTTAAAAAACGGTTTTTCCTTATTGGTTTAGATAACAGAGTCATTAATGCATGATTGAATGACACGTTATCTAATTTTCAATAGATAAAAAGAATAGAAACTTCCAAAATAACTAATTTGCAATGTTACGATTATTGTCAATCTCTTTGTTAGAACTTACGTTAAAAGAATCATGCTTATGCAGATTATAACATGTTAAAGTTTTAAAAATCGATTTCAAAAGGAAAATTTCAAAAGCAATTTCTATTTTAAATTGATCGTATGCGTACTACCGAATATTCTTCTATGTTCATTTTATATATATGAGCAAGATGATTTATCCCATTTTAAAAAAAAATGTATTCTAAAATATTTCTAAATATGTAAGCAAAGAAAAATTAAAATGCTAACCTCTTTTCATATACTTTCGCTATTTCTGTTTTGCTAATCCCTTTCAGCCAAAATTATTTCAAAAAAGATATTTGATGGGTAAATATAACACAGTATTTCAGTCTGTATTAAATTACACATTATTTAATCCAGGTATAACAATTACAACAGTGATAATTACTTAGAGTACTGCGAACGACGGTGAACATTTATGTTAATTACTCTGTCTGATTTAACTTATAAATAATACAACACCTGAAAATCTAAAAAAAAAAGTAGCGCTTTAGATTAAAAATAAATCATGCATTTTGAAATGGAAATGCATCAAATAATTAAAGATTTATTCATTAATGTTAAAGTCATCTTACGATGGTATACCCGGAAGTACTTTGGACCTTAGTCATAAAAATAATCAATCGTTGTCAATAAAGGTGGCTCGGGCCTAATCGAAGTTTCTATCAGAAGTGCCATATTTTTTGGTTATTTAATTCTTTAAAGAAAATGAATTAAAATGGTCGAAAAAAAAATTGGGGGTCACGGACCACTTAAGCTCAAAATTTTACTTTTAAACAGGTATGTAAAAGGGACCATTTTTCAATGAAATGATAGGGGAAATAGAGGTGTTGACATATTTTTATCGGAATATCAAAAAAACGATCTATGACAATTAGTCCAAAACTGTAATATGAACAGCTGGAATATAGCTTCAAAGAATGAGCCAATAAAAAACATAGGTCACCGATTAGGGAAAAAAATATATTGCCTTAAAACCCAAATTTTGGCGGGAAAATTGTGAAAAGGGGTGAAATGTCATTTTGACCCTTTTACAGATACGAATAATAATGAAAATATTCTATTAGTCACATAACTACAATGATTTAAGATTTCTAATCAATCAAAATATTTTAAAAAAATCATATCGATTTACGACGAATACTTTTGTAATTCATGTGTCAAATTATGCGCAGTCGAATAGTCCCGAGCCACCTTAAGTTCTGGTGCGACTTGCAACAGTTTACCCCTTGCCTAACTGAAAGACGCATGATTATCGTCTACAAACATTCTGCAAGAAGTCGTCCAAGAAAAAGCCGACTAATCCAATTGTACTCCAAAATTGAAATTTGACAGTAGTGTATCGATGGTACTTTATTTATTTGAGCATCCCCTTTATTTTTGTGGCACATGTTCGTGGAATAACCTGCACCAGATGTGCTCGCAACTTACAATTTTGAAGTCTTTATATAATATAAATTAAGGGTATGATATCACGAAAAACAAAATAAAAATATACCAAAATTATTAAAGGTGAACTTATAACCGAGAAATTTCGACTTATTTAGTACAGCTAGACAAGTTTTTATACATGTAACAATCAAAATGTACCAAATCGATCATTGACATAGCAACTGAGCTCAGGGTACTGCAATATTCCTATTTTACCAGTTGATTCATCGGCATAGTGTTAAAACCCTATATGGCATGAATTCCTTGATATTCAACGCGTGTTTCTAATCGTTTGTGTTATCTTATCTGAGAAATATTTTCTGTTAAAATGATTGATGAGTGTCGGTACAAGATATCAAACAAATCACAAAGTCAGTCAACAACATCTGAAAAATCTCAAACTTCAAATACGCAGAAAAAAAAACAATATTAGCAATTTCTGCTTCACGGGTGGCATCTTTCGATTTGGTAATTATGCAACAAGAACATCATAAAGGGTTAGCAGTAATAGTGAAATCTTTGTTTTAAGTTTGTGTATTTTCTTAGTACCTACTGTATGTTGATATATATACTGTATATTAAATCCTTTCTAGGAAAAATGCATTGGATAAAATGTATTCATCTATTTATACACGTGAAAGAATAGATGTTACAATGTACATTTGTTAACTAGTATATGTTTACAAACATGAATGAATAGATGTTAAGGTTCGAAAGAAAGAAAAACCTCTATTGCAAAACCTATGTCAAATCTCTAATAAAATCTCTAATAAAATTTAAATTTAACTCTCTAAAGTATTTCAGGGTATATAAGGTTGCAAATCTTGGAAATAGATATTAACGTATGCGTTGTTACGAGTTTCAAAGAATACTAGGTTGCAGTATTAGGCATGAATGATAATATAATGTGTGGTGCAGCCTCAAATGTTGAAAGCCAATTAAGATTATTCTTTAAGGTTGGTTCAGTATACCTATCTAATTTATTTTTTTTATAACACAAGAATATATTAACAGATCATTTTATATTGTATATCTTGTTGTATACGGTTATACATATCTATTTGCCGTTTAGACCGAAGTGATCAATAAATGACCTGTTATGATATATCAATTATATAATAAATCGCTTCTTCTCATTTTTATAACTGTATTTCAAATATATTTTATTACAGGTACATTCGTACTTGAAATTATTTTAACTAAAAATTAAAATTTGCATTTAGTGCATCAGAAGGCGTACCAGAGAAAGTTTACTTTTTTTAAATACGAAAATGTTTCCGAAATTCAAAAAAGATCCGAATAAATATATGTCATTTAAACTCAATTTATAAAACGAGTACAACTGTGCTTGTCTCTTTTGTATCTACCGTTTTGGTAGGATTTTTGATTGACTTTGACGACTTATATTAGTTATCATTTGGTTCCGCTCGACAAGTCTTTGGTGGAATAACGTCTCTTACATAATTTTAGTAGATCTTGTATCAACTTTATTTTTTTTAATGGATGACACCATAACCTGATGTTGCTGTACAGTAGTGTTTATTGGTGATAAATAGATAAAATTCCGTTCCTGTTGACGGGTTTTGGCGATCTGACTGACCGAATGTTCGCGATTAAGCTTAAGCTTCAGACAGGGAAGTAAGTGTCGTTCCAACAAGAGTTATCTACAACAAAGTACAAACATCTAATAATTTATCCTACTGCTATCCCATATTTCTCAAATAACATTCTTGAAACGTAATCTTACATATCGCGTAACATAAGCTCAAAGTTTTACACACCGAAAAAACAGCGATGCGCATATTAAATATTAGATAATTCAAGGATGTCTATTAATTAAAGAGACATAAATTACTGCACTATGAAAGTGGGTACATATTTTATTAAACATCTTAAAAATGCTACTACAGCATATAATCGTCACCAGACTTGTCCTTTCTTGAAAAGTCAATCTGAACCCGTGGATAGTAATCAATGCAGCTGGTTAACACTTTTTAAAAGAAAATGGAGCTGCAGCTCCCCTCGTATAAATTTGCCTTTAGATATATTTAGCTTTTCTTGTAAGATCACATTTGGTCTTCTTGCGGGTTTAAAAAGTAATACACCATTCGTGTTCCAATTTATGTATTGACTTTTCCTGATAAAGAATTAAGTGAAAAGAATGCCTTGAATTACCATTTTTGTTAGCCTGAAATTCTCATTCTTGCAAGTTAATAAATAAATAATTATATACTTTTTTAAAAGAATGCAATTCTGTTTTCTATTATAATTTTTTTAAACCTGTTTGTTACAGTATTTCGTAACCATTTTACATTGATTGAACTTAATTTTCTTTGTTTATATTTTCTTCTATCGATGTGAGATCTTGTTAATGAAAAAATTCAAATACTGGTAGTTTGGATAACTTATTTGCACTTCCTTTTCAAATACTTCGCTTTTGTTTCAAAATTAAATATGCGTGAAGATTGAGTTCAAATAACGAGAGGAATGATAGAAAAGTTAACATTCTTATAAACATTTTATTAATTATGAAACCTTTTTCCCATAAATAGTGAATGCGAAAAAAATTAAGGGATGTCATGTAAAAAAATCCCATTCTCACTCTTGCACAGTTTCTATTTATAGAAGATGATCATTTGATAAAGACCTATTTTTTATTAATTGGAAAACAGTGTTACGTCTTCTGTAATATTAGACAAGCGCTATTTAAACCTAATTAGCTGGGACTCAGTAGTACATTCAGTGTGTAAAATAATGAAATTATTATATAGATCAAATGATATGGAAAAATTAAAAAAGTTGTATATAAGCTTCGTCTTTGAAATCTTCATTACAGATATTTACAGCCCCGCACCATATTTCTTTAAATTAAGAATAATAATGTATGGTACATCATGAACTTACTCGTTATTTTATAACGTAAAAGCCCTTCACGTACCAAACAACAACCTCCTTCCCAAAACAAAATTAGAACGCAATGATTGCCATTCGACGTCCGAAAAATAATGTTAATCCTCAAAAACGACGCAAAAGCAAAAGATGGCGGTTCTGTCGGTTTAAACGGTATTCTTTGCTACATGATGATAATAGAATACATATTCATAATCTTACTAAGTAAATTGATGGGTATTGTGACAATATTTAGTCTTTTTAAGCAGGTAAAAATACAAGCCATTAGTGAAAATAGTTTTTTGAAAAATGTACCAGTGTATAGGCTAGTAAAATCACATGATGCACATATTGGTCACTACAACAAAAATCAGCGTCTGATTTTCAGTATTACAGTTAGCTGTCTATATAAAACAATTAGTTAAAAAAAAAACCGGAATTGTATTCGTGCGTACTGCTATATAAAAGGGTAAACGACTTGAATGTGTTTTAGTTTTGTAGTTAATGCCATATGTATTCGACATAAAATATAATTCCATAAAGATAATAAATTTGTTTTCGTAAAAAACAAAAATCTGTATGAGGAATTTAATGTACTAATCTTTGCACTTAGTTTATATTAAATCTATATATAAAAGAAACGATCTCGGTCGACAATTATGTTTTACACATCTCAAGATTGAAATTAAACCTATGTTTATAAAAGCAAACGCAAAATGTATAATTAGTTTAGAATTTAAACCAAAAGATAGAATCAAATTGAGACACCTTCTCCATTATGATGTGCATTGACAAGTACCTGTTCTATTGTATTGTCATTTCTTATTGTCATACTGAATAATGGAGAAAAGTAAACACACGGAAGCCTGTAAAGACTACATTTAAAACAAAATGACGTAACTAACATACTACATACAACAAATGAAAAAACAGTGGCTATTACTTCAATCTAAAACAAATTATGAATAAAAGAACCAAGAGAGAGAAAAAATTTACCTTACGTATCTCTTTCAAAGTTTCACATTTTATACACTGTCAAAATGATCCAAAAAAATCTTCAAATATTGGTCTCTGTGCGCACAGTACTATTTGTGATTGTTTTGTTTAACCAGTTGAAGCATCAGTCAAGTTTTTGTTAAATCATATGATTTCCTAACGTTCCACATGGGTATTTTAATCGTAAATGTTGCCTCAGCTAACAAATCTAATTTTTTTTAATTAATTTGGTTAAGTGTCTGAAGTAATAAAAAAGAAGACATGATACCAAAAAAATTTCGTATGTTGCACAAAGACAGACAACACCGTCTGAAAACGAAAGCTGATATTACTAATACGTAGCCAAACAAACCCCGGATAAGCAGTTTCTGTTCATTTGAGGCATCTTTCGAATTAGGAATTATGCATACCAAATCACAACAAACAGAGATCAGTAATCGTAAAAAATTTTGGTTTTGGTATTTTCACTTCATGTATATTTTAACGTACCCAATTTTGTGATATAGAGACGAGAGATATCAAACGGGACCAATGAACTGACAACGATATGGCAAAATTGAAATAAACCTTAAAGAAAAACAACTTTTTTTATTTAAAACATATAAAAAATAAAGACTTAGCAACACGAACTCCATAAAACACTTCGGGTGATCTAGGGTGCTCCGGAAGCGTAATCATATCATGTGAAACCCATTTAAAGAAATTTTTCATATTAAATTCTTTCTAGAACAAACTTTTGTGTTAAATGTATTTATGTGTTTACACACACAAATGAATAGATGTTAAGTTTTGATATGACAAAAGGCCAGTAATTTAATACCTTTGTCAAATTTTGCAAAAATTTAACATTTATTCTCTATATCATTATCTATATTTATTAAGTATATCATGGTATATTAGGTTGCAAACATTTACTCGTTTACGTTTTTCGGAGTACATTAGGTTGCAATATTATACATGACTGATAAAAGATCTTATAGTGTTGCTTTAAATATTTAATGTAAACTATCAGACAAGCTCATCCTTTTTAAAGTTTATGTAATATGTATTTCTGACAAACAAACAAAAATACGCAAATGTGAACAAATCATTGTTATACATACATACATACATACTTAGTGGCATACGTCATCTTAGAATAATCTTCATTTACTCTCTAGGACTTCGCTGGCTCTGAGAACATATATCTATAACTGATTTGTTTTATATTACTTTTTTTTGTCACATGGACCTCGCATGATAAAAAAATCGTGGGAGCAGCTTATAAGGTGTAGTCCAGATATCAAAAACATCTCAAGAGTCTCCTTTTTTACTTCTATTCAAATTTTTGTTTATGGTTGCACTTATCTATTTAACAATTTGACAGAAGTGATCAATATATGGCCTCTTATTGAAAATCAAATATATAATGGAACTATTATAAAATAAAGTACTTTTTTTCATTTTGATGGTGATAGAATTTCATAATTCTTGCTTATAACTGGACCTTGAAATATACGTTGAAGTTGTGTCAAATATGAATTATAAGCTAAAATGATATTAGAATTAAATAAAGTTATTATTTTTAAACTTGTGTCAGAGCTGTAAAGGTCCAAATTTCCGAATTCATATTAAATAAACACTCTAGAATAGTTTAACATGGCACAAGTCATAAGTCTGTACTTTTAATCATATGCCAATCATTTTATTTAGCGCATAAGGATGACAAATTTGTTTCTTTTTGTTTCTCTTTTCCTTATAAAAATTAACATACATAGGATTTACCAATTTCATTTATGTTGTGAATGTATGTACATTCAAGTACTTCCTAATTAATTCATTTAAGGTGGGACCTAACACTACAGGGAGATAACTATGTAAAGTCAGCTAAACGTTTTAATTACGTTGTGTTGTAAAAGGAATATTAAGCTTTTCAATCATCAAAGTTGGTCTTTGTCAAACTGCTATATAAACAGTGTAATTTTTCTGACAAAACGGTTGGTTAAAAATTTTTGAATTCTTTATATTTTTGTTAAAGGGTCAAAGTAAGTAAATTGACAAAATTTTATGAATATTAAACGAGCCAAATTAATTTTAGTACAAGTGTTGGGTACAACCTTAACTGTTAACAATTGAAAATTCAATTAAAAAATAAATTTAGTTGGTTTATGAAACTAAGAAAGAATTCAAATTCAAGAATATACCTGTTCAAGTCATTGTCAAGGAATTTCAGCCTTTATTTAAAAATGTAATGATTTCCTGGAGGATATCTGCAAATAATATTTGAGAAGGAAGATGTTCATGGTTAATTCCGCAAAAAGAAAAATGATGAAATTTAAACTCCGGTAACACTTTAAGAAAGAAGAAAAAACCTTGCCAGACGTCATAATTTGCGATTGCACGTTATCGGCTGATGGTCTGGGTATATTAAGGATGAAAATTGTGCGTTTGTCATAT
The DNA here is from genome assembly GCF_036588685.1 of Mytilus trossulus. NCBI lineage: Eukaryota > Metazoa > Mollusca > Bivalvia > Mytilida > Mytilidae > Mytilus > Mytilus trossulus. The sequence continues at coordinate 43,492,856 of NC_086376.1, forward strand.
GTGAATATCCCCTTCCGCTGTGTATGTTTATGCCGATAGTTGACGTCAAGACTACGTGGTTTTGATGTTGTTTGAGTGTGGACGGGTTTTTTTTTCAGAGGGAGTCGAGTATCTTATATTTTCGGTAAACAATAATGCTCATTATTCATAGATTAGAGTTTATCCACGTTATTGCAAGTAAAAATGTTAAAACAAAAACAAAACAATACACCGTGGTTTTTTCTCAATCTCATAACCTTTTTTTTTTTATTTATTTTTTTCAAATGGAATGAATGTTTCTTATATATATTTTTTTTTTCTTCCATCAATTTTAGAACTTGTAATGGAAGAAATTATAATAGTTGTGATATAATATTAATACACTACATTATATTTTATTAATTGTGACGCATTGTTTATTTAACGCATCATGTAAATGTAGCGGAATTTGATGAGACTGTTATTAAAGTGAGAGGGTTAGCGCTATAGAACCAGGTTTAATCCACCATTTTCTACATTTGAAAATGCCTGTACCAAGTCAGGAATATGACAGTTCTTGTCCATTCGTTTTTGATGCGTTTTGTTTTTTGATTTTGCCATGTGATTATGGACTTTCCAAATTGATTTTCCTCTGAGTTCAGTATTTTTGTGATTTTACTTTTTACACTTCTTTCTTTTCTTTTCAATACTTTGTTTAATGATGTGTTTCATTATGTGTGAAGATAACGATTACGAAAGGAATGCTAAAATAACGATTATTCTATAATAACTTTGTAATTGACGACACCTTTCTCTCGTACGTTGGGAATACCACGAAATTTAAAGAACACATTCCCACTCTTGTATGGTATCTTGCTTTAGAAAAATACATCAGGTATGACTTGCAAAATACTAAGAAAAGGTTCGACCTTCTTTATCTAAAAAAAGGGCGCTATTTGAGGTTTTGCTACCTAATGATCGGCGGTGCATTCATTGTGAAAAATCTTGTCTTATAAAGATTTTGATAGTGCTACCATGACTTCGTATCGCATATTTGATATCATATGTCATAACACAAATTCAAATTTTATTCCTGACAAGCATTTTGAAATATTTAATTCACAAGTAAATAAAAAAAAATTGACTCAATCAATTTGGGTTAGACATTTAATGATGCATTATAATGGTTAAAACCACACTTGGAATATACTTAATGGAATGCCCTTATCTTATATACAACATTTATCTTTCTATTTCAATCAGTTGTTATACAAAACTTTACTTACAGTATGTATATTATGGGTTTGGTACCCAGACTGCAAGAATACACATTGCACAATTTAAATAACTTTATAAGTTTATACTATTAAAAAATAATAAAAACAACTTGAGACTGAATGAAACATATGCATATGTGCATAGACTGTCCAAAAATAGAGTTACAATAAATTGTCTCACAAAAAGAAAATGTTTCTGTATATCAGTATCACAGATAAATGATGTGATGGCTCTAATATTTGCAACTAAAACATGCCAATATCGAAGAACAAAGTTGATTTTTCATATGGCAGCAGAGTGTAATACAACTCACTAATTTTACGGGTTCCATCATTTAATAATAAATTTTTAGGCTAAATTCGGTCAACTACTATAATGAATACGTCTCAATATGATAAGCCTTGTCCTTTTTACACTGGAATTAAGTCTGCTGCGTATTTATAGCATATGCAATATCTATACTTAGTTTAATTTGAAACGAAATGATGAATACATATGAGACAGCTTATCAATCATGATGATCATAGAAAAGTGCATGTTATTTTGTCATTTTCTATTGCCATATTGAATAATTGAAAAACGAGAAAAAGGATGTGAAACATGAGTTTTTTGAAGGGATCAAATATAACCTGCTTATATCTGCTTATCTTGAATGATAAAACCTGCTTTTATCTGCTAATCTGATATGTGTAATATAAAACGTTTATATTACCACAAATATGCCGTTTGAAAACAATTTCTTTAGAAAAATGTATATTAATTAGACATAATTCGTTTGTCTATTATTAAAGATTTCTTGGAAACTGATTTACAGCATTTCGTAAATTGAGCACGATGATGTTAAGTGATTTACCTTGGGGGGGGGGGGGGAGGGGGGGTGATCTGCATTGCATTTATGTCTAGATTTGTCAATTTGAAAAGAAATGTTAGATATGATTAAAAAAAAATGTCATAAATTTTAATATTTGCTGGTGATCTCAAAAGATCATTGGATGATTTTAAGGGTCATGATCTTTTTAGCTAACTGGATGAATCAAAATTTGATAACAGGTGTTAATGAAATTGACAACTTCGTGCAATGTGAAAGGCACTCGAAGGGGATTTTCAGTTAACAAAAAAAGAAAATGTCTTTTTAATCATAAGAGAAACAGATTCTTACATCGTTACTCGTGGATTATCGTATTTATCCAATCTCGATAGTTAAATTATAAATTTTAAAGTCCTCGCCGAGGCGGCTCGGACTTTAAAATTGATAATTTAACTATCTCGATTGGATAAATCCGATAATCCACTGGTATCAATGTAAGAATCTATATATATCAAATTTTAAAGATTATAAATTTTAGTTGTTTTAATCTATAAACCATGATATTTGTAGAGACTTCCCTTTGATAAATTTGATATTTCATCGTTTATCAATTGCTATATAAAGTAAGGAACATTTTTTTGGTGAATTTTCATTTTGCTGGTTTGTGTTATGCCTATCAATGGAAGTTCAGTTCATCAATACATGGGCACCCTAATAACGTTGTAATAACAATGAATTTTCATATAAAATATAAAAAAAAACTAAAAAAAAACGTAAAATGATTTTTAAAAAATACAGTACTCCAATGAAAAATCAAATCGGAAAGTTCATTATCAAATAGAAAAATCAAAAGGTCGAGAACATCAAACTAATGGGAAAAAAACTCATCATAGATACCAGGATTAAAATTTATATTTACGCCAGACGCGCGTTTCATCTACAAAAGACTCATCAGTGACGCTCGAATAAAAAAATGTTTAAAAGGCCAAATAAAGTACGAAGTTCAAAACTCTTGTCATATATGTGAATAGATATAGGCATTTCTGAAAAGTTGACGAAAATGTGCAAAGTTTACAGACGATGGTCACCAAATAGTTGCAAAAGTTTACACCAGCATTTTGACTCGTCTTGTAATAACCTAGCAGCTATTTTTATTCGAAAAAAGTTATTACATTAAATCCGAATGATGTGAATGCGAACAAAACTTTTATTAACCTATTTAAAGTTTTGAGAAAAAAAAAGTTTTTAAAAAATGTAACTATATGTTCGCATTTCTATTTTTAAATCTCATTCATAATTTAAGTTAACTGAATGACAAGCAGAAAAATGTTGGCGTTATATTCTTTTGATTATAGTAACACTTCTTGTGTGATTTTTTTAATAGAATGTCGTAATCTGAACGGCAATTTGTCAGATCGTTGGCAGCCCATAGTTATGGCATATTTATCTATTCTCAAACCAGTAGTTATCCAGGCATATTTTTGCAGTAAAATTGAGATTAATCGTCTCTAAAACACGTAGTTTTTATATATTTATCTATTATCATGAATACACAGCGTGTTAACTGTTAAATTTCGTTTATAATTTTCACACCTTTCCTGGAATTTCCATATATTACAATTTACATAGGGATAGGTTGGGCGAAGCTTCATTTTGAAGTGCTGTCTAGTCCCTTCTATTTGATTTTCGCAAAACAGTTGATAATCGAATGGTCCTTGAATAACCTTCAGATTAAGTATTTCAAAAAAGAAGTTAAAGTATGACTTAAAAATCATTCAAAAATGGATTTACAGTTGTTAACTTATGGTCAACATAAATGACCCCCGTCATATCAAGAAATATTTCTCAATCTTATTTATAAAAAAAACATAAGCACCAGCATAAGGAAAGTTTACTTAGGGTGTTTCCACAATTACATGAAGCAGTATGAAGGGTTATGTTGTAAATCTAAAAAAATATATATAACCGTATGAAGATTTGTACTGAATGATAACGCAAATACTCGATGTTTAACCATTAGTCAATAGATACATTTTGTTGTGCTTCAAGATTTCACAAATGTACACGTCAATTTTAACATGTTCAAAAACATTTTTAGATTTATAGAAATAAACTAAGTGTCCTTTTTAGCTTATCTATAAATTGTATACATAATGCAATCACTTGAGTTTTATTTTTAAGTTAACATTAGTCACACGACGAGTGCAAATAGTAGAGCATGAGCATTATTCGTCCAGAGTATCTGTGTTATTGGCATTCGTCGTGTTGCTTTTGATATCTGGGTGTTTTTTTTTATTTCAATCGAAAGTGACTTGGTTGCAAAGTGGACTATGTTGTTCTACTAGAATATCACTAGTCTGTCAAAACTGGTTTTGTGAGTTCAAATCCCTCTCGTTCGACTACAATCTTAACTTAAGGTCGGAGGTTCTCTCTACGTACGGTGGCATCTTCGACGGCTTCCTCCACCAACACAAATTGCCCGCCAAGAAAGGGGCAATAGTGCTCAAAGTGGCGTCAAAATAGCAATTTCTTTCATCCGTAGTGTTATTTGTCTCTCTTCGACTAATGCCTGTTTATCCCCTGTGTACTTTCTTGATTTTGTCACATGAGTTATGTAGACTTACTATTTTCTTATGTTTTTAGTTTAAAGAAGTATTTGGTTAGATTAGAGAAATAACGTTTCTCGATTACTTCTATTTTCCTCACTTACAAACGGTATAATTTTACCAAATTTGATTTTTTTCATTATCCAATGTTATCTATGTGAAATGTGTATTACTTTTTAATGTAAATGTATATAGAGCCTTGCGATGGTCGAGTGGTCTAGTGCGGGCACAGTTCATGCGATTTAGTGCCACGGTATCTAAGAAGCATGAGTTCGAACCCCGGAGAGGGAAAAACAAAAAAATTGCGAAAGTAAATTTACAGATCTAACATTGTTGGGCTGATGTTTAGACAAATTATATATATAGAATGTTTTTTCAGTCTTGTATCACCATCACTGCTAGTGATCCGATGTAGAGTCATCACTGGGTCAGACGTACTTGATATTACTATTTTTTATGGAATGATTATTATACTTTGACCTCTTATAATCCTACTAGTATCACACCTTCGGAAATTTAGCGTTATCATTTTTAAGATAGTCGTTGTATCGTAACAAGTTTTATTATTAATCATAAAATCAAAAAAATATTGTATCTCATATTTTTAAATGTAGGTTATAATTTTGTATGCTGTTTCGAATGAACGGAGAAGAAAGTAGTCTGATTTTTGGATACAAATTATATTTTTTACATTCATTTCTGGATAATAAATAAAGTAGATATATTATTTTGATAACTCATACTCAAATTCTTGAGAAGTTTAAAAGCATAAAATGTAATGTCAAAAGTCATTTTCACAAAAAAAATACCGAAAGGAAATATTTCAATCAGCTAGGTCAATGAATTTGTAACAAACTCGTACATATCAATTGAGGTCGTCTTGATAAGCTACTTAAACTACTGTAAGAACCATAAATAAAAACAACCTACGTATTAAACTAGAAGTATTTTACAATACCCTGTTACCAATGAGTAATGTAGTATAGCTTCTTGTCAAAGCTGTTCAATGCGAGTATCATAAACATGTATTTGTTTTAATTTCTCTATCTATTGATTCTATGAAATTAACTTTGTAGAGTGAAAGCAATTTAAAGTTTCTTTGCAAATCGAGATATCATTTCGCCCATGTGCTTCTGTAAACCCTAATTACATAGCACACCATACGACCCAACCCCTATTGTAATTGTAGGCAAGTTTGATTGGCATGAAAAAGAACAATTAATTTTGAGGATAAATTCAGGATTGATATTGATAAGTGGTTTATTTGTTTTTCATGTTGTTTTTTCGATATTCAGTAAGTACAGTGGAGATCAGTTCTAACCTCTCATTAGAACTGTCAGAATAATCTGTCATAGAACTGTTCTAACCTGTCCTAGAACAGTTCTAGCTAGAACAGTTCTACCCTAGAACTGTTCTAGGTAGAACTGTCAGGATCAGTTCTAGGTAGAACTGACTAAATCAGTTCTAGGTAGAACTGTCAGGATCAGTTCTAGGGTAGAACTGTCTAAAACTGTTCTATGTAGAACTGACCAAATCAGTTCTAACTGTAGAACTGTCAGCAGAACTGACCAAATCAGTCAGGACTGAAGAACAGTTCTAAATGACGTCACTGCAGAAAGGGCACTTTAGAATTTAGAAGAAAAAATCAGTTTCAATTACTTTACTTTATATAATAGCGGATTTTTCTATATTTTTACTGATCAAAATTTACATGTACAAATATCGAAGTGGATAGGAGGTTATCCAACTCATCGGAGAAATATTTTTATAAGATTGCAAATGAAACATCATTGTTTACGTCTCTTCATTCCCCGTGTTTAACAGTCTCTTCATAAATCTAACTGCATTTAATTCATGGAAATTTAATCTTGATTTACCTTGTTTGCCTTGGATTTACATTCATGATTTAGGATTCTGTTTTGACAAATGTTCAAACGAAAATTGTACAGTGGATGGATTATGGGATTAATGAAATCAGTGTTGTAAAACGTAAAAAAAACTATGTACATTTGCATAAGCTCGTTGCCAAACTTATCCGTAACGATTATGAATAATATCTGGGAGTCCTGAAAGTCTGAAAAATATACTCGATCTGAACATAAATGAAATATTTGCCACTGGACGTATGGCTACAAACAAAATCAATCATTGTCCTTCTTCAAATTATATATTAACAGTATAGTCAGTATACTATTCCAAGAAGAGAACTTCTCATACAACATGTACATGTACTTTTCATTTTAGAATAAAGTATATGAATCAGTCATGTTAGTGTTGGATTATGCCGTTAAATAGTTTTGTTTAAAAAAAACATCATGAACTTAAAAACATCATGAACTAAATGTACTGACTTAAAAAGTCACTTTTGTGACGGTTCAATATTTAATAATTTAAGTTTGGATGTAACGGGTCTTCTGACGTTATTTTGTTATCAACACCCATAGACATAAGTTAGTCATGTGAACGTAACATCATCAACGTTTTTTTAATGGTTTGCCAAGGTTTAAACATTTTGTTAAAATGAAATTTAGAATTAAATTATAAGAAATGACTAATATTTTTTCTGTCTATTCGAAATAACGTAAAAAATGTGGTGCACACTGTTAAAAACCCCGCTACGCGCATTTATCAGTGTGCACCAAGTTTTTTATGTTATTTCTTCACAGACAGAAAAAATATTACAGTCATTCCTTAAATAGTAATATTATTGATACAGAGAGGAAATAATGGCGCTCTAAAATGATGTGGATAAAATTTGGTGTCCTCTTTATCATACAATATCTGTCCTGACTAAGAAATATTATTGGTTAAGAATGAAGCCATATATATTGACATGATAAAGAATATATAGATATAGGAAGATCATGAAGATGTGGTGTGAGTGCCAATGAGACAACTCTCCATCCAAATAACAATTTAAAAATAAGTAAACCATTATAGGCCAATGTACGCCCTTCAACACTGAGCCTTGGCTCACACCGAAAACAACAAGCTATAAAAGGCCGGTCCCATATGTTCAGTTTTGGTTGATGCGGTCAAATAATTTTGTTATTAAAATGACTCAGTCTGATACATGTATATCAAAACTTCTGAAATTTGTTAACAATTCAATATTTTGAATAAAAAGAGGACACGCTGTCATTTGAATTATACAATCCATCGTGATCGGTTGTTGTCTGCTCTATGGTTGGGTTGTTGTTGCCCAGACACATATATTTGTTCCATGAGTCAGTCTGAGGTATGAAAACTAGCTGATGTTTGTTTCTGATGCGATATTTTGAATAAAAGTAGGAAATGATGGCACTCTCAATCAATGCGATTTTTGTTTGTGGTTGTTGATTTCCAATATTGCAGTTATTTATAAACTACAGTCCCTCTTGACCTAAAATTATAACTGATATACTGTCCAACTATATAGACTTGCATAAAAAAAAAGAAAATATGGTCATTTTTGGTTGATGCGGTCAAACGATTTTATTACACGACTCAGTCTTAAGTATGAAAACTATTGATATTTGTTTACGATTCAATACTTTGAATAAAAAGAGGATATGCTGGCACTATAAATTCATGCGAACAAAATTTTGAAGTCATTGTTTTCCAATATTGCTGTAACTTGTATATTATAGTCCCTCATGACCTAAAATTATAACTGAATTACTGTGCAGCTATATACTACATGTACTAAGCAGATTTGTAGAAAGAAAGAGCAAATAAGGTCAGTTTAGATTGGTGCGGTCAAAATATTTTATTACACGACTCAGTCTGAAGTATGAAAACTACTGATATTTGTTTACGATTCAATACTTTGAATAAAAAGAGGTCATGCTAGCACTTTAAATTCATGTGAACAACATTTTGAGGTCATTGTTTTCCAATATTGCTGTAACTTGTATATATCAGTCCCTCTTGACCTAAATTTATAACTGAATTACTGTGCAGCTATATAGATTTGCAGGAAGAAAGAGCAAATAAGGTCAGTTTAGATTGATGCGGTCAAAAGATTTTTGTATAACAGGTCCGTCCGAGGTATGAAAACTACTTGTAAAAAGATATCACATTTGTTTACAATTCAATATTTTAAATAAAAAGAGGACATGCTAGTACTATAAATTGAGTGCAAATAAAATTTTGAAATCATTAATGTTTTCCAATATAATTGGTATCCTTGCCTAAAGATAAACTGGATTCCTGCAGTTTACAGCTAAATGTATATAGATTTATATGATGAAATCAAATATGATCAGTTTAAGTTAATAGTGGCTCAATGGCAGATCCAGAGCGGTAGGGGACCCCCTTTTTTGACGATCAATGCATTTGAATGAGGACATTTAGTTGGACCCCCCTTTTAAAACGGCTGGATCCGTCCCTGGTGGTTTGGGCCAGAATAACATATTGCACAAAGATTAAGGTCAGATAATTTTTTTATGTAAAATGAGCCATCCTGACTCCCCAAATGACAAATGTAAAACAATTGAAATAAAAATGCCCCCCCCCTTTTTCCCAATATTAACGGCTTAATCTATGTTCAAAAATGAAAGAAAAACAAATAGTTTATGTAACACATCAACAAAAGAAAATCACTGAATAACAGGCTCCAGACTTGGAACAGTCACTTACATGCAGAATATGACGGGGGTAAACATGTTCTCTTGCCGACGAAAAATTTGAAATAAAACCGGCAAAATAGCAAAACTCTTTATAATATTAATCGCTATTTTGCCGAAGCTTTTATATTTAGACAAAGAGTTCTTAAAACTTATAAATCAATTCTAGACGTAGAATTTATAAATAAATTTTAGCCGTCGGATTTAAAAATCAATTCTAGCCGTAGAATTTATAAATCAATTCTAGCCGTAGAATTTGTTATCAGAACTGTTCTAGAAGTAGAACTGACTAAAACTGTTCTAGAGTAGAACTGTCAGGATCAGTTCTAGGTAGAACTGTCCAAATCAGTTCTAGGGTAGAACTGTCAGGATCAGTTCTAGGTAGAACTGTCCAAATCAGTTCTAGGTAGAACTGACCAAATCAGTTCTAGCTAGAACAGTTCTAACCTAGAACTGACTAAAAGGTGTCAGGCTGACAGTTCTACGTACTGTCCTAGAACAGTTCTCCTGACAGATTCTGACAGATTTAATGAGAGGTTAGAAGTGATCTCCACTGTATCTACAGATTTATAGTTATATTTTATGTATTTTTTGTTTGTTTTATTTGTGTAATAAAACAATAAACCACCCAATGCGTCCATTTATTGACAAACAATGCATAACATCCTTTATTCTTTAGTTAAATACTTTGCTAAAACACATATCTTGATCTTAATCGTTCGTCTTTTCATTACAAAAGCAAACTTCGTGTCTGCTAAACGTTAACTTTTAGATATGATAACTGTAACGTATCATCAACAAACATCTGCAATGAACTGTTTGTTTATTCTATCTGATTTCTATACTAAAACATAAATATAATTCCGTGTTATGGAGTCATTTGAAAGAATTAAATATTGCATAATAAATATCAAACATATCGCATTTGATGCAAAAGAAGTCAATCTTCCGACAAACGTTCAAATCCAAATGTTGGTGAAGCTTACAGTTTAACAATAAATGTTTATATGGCAGTTATATAATACAAATCGACCTTTAAAAATAGTCAAACACCGATTCCAAGGTTGTTCTTTAAAGGAAATAAACTGCACGCCGGGATGCTTCGTTTCGATATATTATTTAAAAATATTTTAAAACGCATTGATGATCCTGATATAAGATTTTTAGCCTAATCTTTTTAAGACGTTGAACTCAAAGCTCTTTTGTTGTATCATGAACTAAAAAGATATGGGATTTTCTTTTTCATTATTTACTAAATATATAGCTTATACATTTTAAAACAAATATGACATTGCCTACTTTTCTCAAATGAAAAAATATGAGACTTCAAATTTAGAAAAACCTGTTTGATGTTATACAACAATACATTATAATACGTTATTCTGATTGGCTAACTGCACATCACGTGTTATTCCTTAAGCAATCGCATCAATCAATAAGACTTATCATTCATGATAACACGTGGTTCCACAAAAAAGTGCACATGTGAATTAAATTAAAAAAATATATGAAATACGTGTTTTCATGATCATAGCTAAATAATGTAATTTTAAGTATTGAATGCTGATTTTTGTAACTTCATTGGGTTGTAAAAGGGTTGACCGTGCGTACATTTTTAGAATGAATCGCTTTCGCGCTTCATACAAAATGTACTACGGTCAACGCTTTTACACCCCCAATAAAGTTACAAAAAGAAGCATTCAGTTCTTGAATAATATTAATCATGTTAAAATGTTTTGGGTTTTTTTCTGCAAATGAAACTGTACTGCTTCTTTTAAATCTCTTGCTTGCTCTGTCCATGAACTATTCTTAATATTTGTCTATATGTGTATCAATACACATGGCTGGCTGTAGGGGCGATTCAAACCCGTTCGCATCTAATAACTATGATTCATTAATTTATAAAAACAATACATATTATATATTATATCTTGTTTTATGAAAAAATCATGAATTTGTCGTTTATCTATTTATAATTTTATATAAGAAATTCATCACGGATACAGTAAAAATGACATTTCAGGATTCGCACATTACATACACTGACTTTAACGTGACAGAAATTAAATGAAGCAAAATTTATTACACAAGAGCAGTAATACCCAAGTTAAGAGATTTTTGTTTAGCTGGTTGCTTCTTGTTTTAAATTAACATTTTAAGTGCAATGAAACTTTCGATTATAAATCAACTAACCGTTTATCAGATTTTTTTTTACATTCTCATGTTCAGACTCTATAATTGTTAGATAGAGTGCACACAGAAAAATGTGCAGACATTATACATAAGATTAACTCTAGTTACATGATAAGAGATCCATCCGTATGTCTTTCATTATGTATTTGACACGGACAATGAATAAATTTGTGAAAACTGTCGAATTATCAAGCTGTAATTTGCGCTTCAGAGTAAAATAATCAACCAGATAATAAACTAATCACAGATAACAGGAATCAAATTGTGTACACCAGACTTGAGTTTACTTATATTACTTATTAATAATATAAAGGTAGATTAGGTGTCTAAATTTATATGATTATAAAGCTTATGTGCTTATACTTTTTTCTCAAGAAAATTCTTTAATATGTCTACATTAAAAAGATATTTACTTTTTTGAATATTTGGCTTCCAAGACAAGACATTGAATGATTCGCGCACATGTTTTCTGTATGGAGTGACCTCAGGGTGACCTTACTCGTAAAAATCCGGTGATTGCAATACCCCGTCTGTATCTTATTGTATATGTTGTACACGTGCTTACCTCAGTATCTTTTTTTTTGGTTGATTTTGTTTACTAAGGTGACAATCCTTCAACTTTGGCTTCAACACGACAATTGATTAACTGCCATATTTTTACATCTAACCAGACCGAGTGAAGATATTCTTCTAGACGATTATACGATATGAATGCATGATAAAATCGTGCACAGAGGACTTAGTTTACGATATATACGTAAATTTGTTTAATGAATGGCTATTACCTATTTGGAATTTATTGAACCATAAAACTAATTTTTGACTCTTCACATTGAATAATCCGCGAAGCGGATTATGTAAAATGTGAAGAGTCAAAAATTAGTTTTATGGTTCAATAAAATCAAAATATATTATTGCCATTCATTATAAATAAATTTCTATCAAAAGTAAGGCTCAAAGAACTTTTTATATTGTATATTTTAACAATAACAACGTACACACATGTTGGCGCATGAATACATAACGTCAGAGTGGGCGTGTCGCCATCAAAATTGACAACATTGAAAATAAAACTAATAATTTTAACCAATCAGAAGACAGTAAAAACACCAAATTTATTTATTAAGAATTGAATGAAAATTAGTTTTCCCCATTCACTCGTTTGATATAACTTCAAAGTAAATTGTGGTACATAAATGAAGCTATCTGTCCGTTTTAACCCCATTGGTGGTCATGTGGTAGCCTGCTCCCCTCGAGTAATTCATGTCGTGGTTAGATTCCCGGCAGGGTCTGATCAAAGTATTGAAAATTGGTTTTTGAAATTATTTGCTTATCATGCAACATTCAGGAGTAAGATCAAAGACTGGTTGATACTTAACTGTGTCTGTTAAATAGGAACAATCTTCCTGTGGACCATTTACCTTCTTAACTAGAACGTTAAAACTACGGCTCAGCACACTCGTTCTTATTCAAAAAATAAGTTTATAATCATGTCAAATCAACATGTTCTAGTCCTTTAGCCACCATGAACGCTCAACTGCCAGCATTCGTTTGTTGACATAACTTTTCCTTTGGGCAAGTTAATGACTTTTTGATAGGCAATCTTATGGACTTTTCACACATGCGCAATGGTATTTAGGTATTAATTACAGTCGACATAGTTTGATCCTTGGTGCATGTCAACCAACTTTGCAGAACCTATTGTAATATTTTTAACTTTATTTCCGAACTTGATGTATTTTGAACCATTTGCCACTGGACGCAAAGTAAGACCCTATGGATGTTAAATTGCTGAAGTAAAAATGACATGATAGCAATTATTGAAAGAAGTTCATGATCTTACTTAATATAGAAAATTCTATATTTGAATTATTGTCAAAAAATATCAGTGACAGTTAACATTATGTCATATCGTTTATCATACTTTATTATTATACTTCACGTGAAAATGCCATATTTTGATTGGTTAATACGAGGGTGTTAATTTACTCTATCACATGGGTGAGCGGGTGACAATTTGTTTGAATATCACCCTCTCGTCCAGACCAACAATGAACGAAATTTAAGTCAAGTTATTAAAGACAATGCTTAAGCTCTACCTTTTGGTTTAAATTTTATTATTTGACTGTCAAAATAAAAAATAAAACATTATATTCACTTCTGTTGATTTTTCTAAAACCCATAACGTTGTTATGTATGTGACGTCAAATCGTTTATATCAAAGGTCGGTTGACTTTAAACGGCGAATTACAACTTTTCTATTCTACTATTACGCGATAAACATTAAATATCTTATAAAATTCATGATAATAATAGTCTATAATAGCATATTTGAATGCAAATTTTAAAATGTGCCTATTTTTCTTGGGTATAAATAGCTGCAAGCTTCTTTTCAGAAAAAAATTAGTACCCTTTTTATACTTAAGTTCGTATAAAATGTGCTTCAATGAAGCAGAACGTCTGCGTGTGGTGTTTTAAATAGTCGGATTAGTTTGACATACATATACTTGACTTTACCACATAGAGCAGCTGAGCATAACCGTTTTAATAACAAGAATTTTATCTAGCACAATGCCAACCTATACATATATATGCACTTGTTTATATGGTACTTTGGTTTAATGATGTAATTTTAATGATTTTTAACTAAATTATGTAATATTAGAAATTTGATTTATAAACATAAATTGATAAATTGTCTATCAGTTTATGCAGGTATAATTTGTCAAATAATTTCCAAATCCTATTAAAGAGCAAAACTTCTTATAACAATTCTTGAGTAATCTTGTCAAAAATGAAGCCGAAGTATTGTAGTAGCGTTATACCTTCGAAACGAGTATTTGTGATGGCAATTTAACCATATTCAACTAAATCAAAAAGAAAACAGATATTAGTTTGTAAATGTTTGATTTGCCATATGCGTTTACACTGGATTCATCAATATTCGTTGGATACCAATTTTAATGGATTGGATTTCGTGGTTACATGAGACCAAAATGACACAGAATGCAGAAGAATATCCCAAAGAACGTTTTGCGACACTCCCGGCGGGAAAATATGAATGCCTACTCATATCCAATTTTTTAGAAATCTATTTTTTACAGAAGAGTGTCCACCATGCATTTGCACTGCACTGTTATGATAAAAGTAGAATAGAATGATATACAAATGGATAACATTATAAAAAAAGGCAAATGTTATATGAATATAAAATATAACAACAAACCAGTGTATACTGATGTGTATCACTGCAATATAATAGTATAGTGCAATATAACGGGGAGGTTGAATTTCCTGTCATGTATTAATTATCCACGCACGAACTTGTCTCACATTTTTTTAAACTGTACATTAACCTCAGTTTCAGGTAAAGAGGTGTGATCTTTTTCCGTGAAAAGTGCTCTTGACCACCCACAAGAACTTGCGATCCTCCGATGGCTAGTATTTCAGTACTTTGATTATTTATTTTTATCGATATACGATTTATCTTTATTCGTTTTTCAATTTGCCCTAATGACATGTTTGAAAACATTCATTTTTAGATATTGATTGCTCTTTCGTGAACCTTTTCCTACATTACGAATAAATATCGTGCATGGAGGTAGATTAGGTTATGTCAGTATTTGTCAATTTTCCTTTTTCGTTAAGTAATATGAAAGTTTATATACAAAAAAGTTAAATACGTTTAATATACTTGAATAGCTACGTTTGACTTTAAAACACATGTACATGCATGAGTCTTTATTCTAAAGAATACGTTATGAATTCGTAATACATTTAAGCTATCTAGCATATAATTCTTAGTTAAACAGATATAAAAATAAGAAGATGTGGTATGAGTGCAAATTAATGAGATATGAATGGTTTTATTATTTCCATCACGTCATAACACAACGGAATAGATAGAAGTAGAAGCAATGATATCATACCTTAATATATCACTACTCAATTTATTTATTGACCGAAGTTTTTTTGTCGTTTTTGGTCATGATGTTTGTTTCTAATTTTTAATTTCGTCTGGTAATCATTGATTGTCCTACTGGTTTTTTTTCTCTCCCTCTTCCTATAAGTATAAATCTTACTATTTTGACCAAGAAATCAAGAGATTTATTTTGAGAAAGACTTGACATTTATTTAAATACAATACGGAACAGTTGATATAATAGGAGTTAGGCGGGTTTTTTTTTCGAGATGTAAGCCAATGAAAATTTGGCGGGAAATGTTTCTCTCTAGATTTTTATTGAATTTAATACGGAATCTTTTTCTTTCCAAAACTATGAAAACAATAACAAAGATTTTACAAGATTTTTAAAATATAGCCTTTCAAACTATGTGCAATAAATTATAAAAAGAAAAAAAGGGAGGTAAGTGGGCAACATTTCTAATTGGACTGCGCGGATAAAACCTGAAATCCTAAGGTACGGAAAATTCGAAAAAAAGAATTCCCGGATGTCGAAAGAATCAATCCCGAAATTCACAGCTTTAAAATACCCGATCCCGACGTCTCGAAAAAGCCTCCCCCTTAATTTATATTAAAATTCTAATAGGAAATAGTATTAATCAATGGTAAAGTAATAGAAGAGAGTTTTCTCAATATTAAGGATTGAGGTCATTTAAAAAAATTGGCGGGAAATGTTTCTCTTTAGATTTTTATCTATTTGAATAAAATTCGACTTTTAAAATAAACTAAAATCAAACTTCCTGAATTGATAAGTGGAAGATGATTTTTCCTACTTTTTACTTTAGATTTGAACATAAACTTCGACATCGAAAGCCGTCAAAAGGATGCCAAAACATTTAATGAAAGTCTACTCACCTTTGGTTATCACTCTGTTTTCTTTGTATTGAAGTAAGTATAAATTTAGTCTCAATATAAGCTTGAAGTATTTTTTTTCAAATTGCATGTGTTGAAAGGTTGACTTTGATTCGTTTATTCATTCATGCTGCAATATTCTTCCACATTAAACTTACATTTTTGAAACAGTTTATAACTGATATGATCAGATGCAATATCATACATGTATGTATGCATTTGCTGCGCTACATTTAATTCGATGACGTAATTTCAATGATGATATAATTTTGAAATTTGAAAACTCTACAGAGCAGACAATTTTGAATTTAAAACACATTTGAAATAATTTTTATCAATTCATGCAAGTCTATATATGTGCACTTAATTTCAAATTCAAAAGGGCACACTAAAGTAAGAAATACTTCTTCAGTTCTAGTGTACTTCACAACGTGACAAACATAAGGTATATTAAGTGCTATAACGTCACAAAACCAAATTGCCCCGAGTACCCTTCTAACAAAAATACAAAATGAAGCTGTTGAAATCTTCCAAAGTTCTTTTCTGATTTTAAATTATACAGATCCTTCAACCTAGGTCAATGAATTTTGATTGACACAAAATGTTTATCAACAGATGAAGCGATCATTGGAAAAAGTAAAATCTGGGGAAACATCGCCATGCCACGATTACAAAATGTCATCTTTAAAAATATAACTCATGAAAATAATTTAAATATACTGACCGGCTTTAAAAACGCAACACTAGATTATTTTTGTGTTGTTTTTGAATGAATATGTCACCGTCAATAGCGATGACTGCCTGTTACAAACGCCAAAATGATTGTTAGAAAGGTCAACAAATACTGTCTGACATGTTTTAGGTTCTGTTTTACAACTTCTGATTTTGCATTTGTTCAACCCATTAATTGCTTTTGGCAATTATGCGGTTGGAACTTGAAGGCTTTAAAGGATTTCCCTCAGTCGATTCTTTGGTAATTCAGTTTATGGGAAACATTTAAGGCATGAATCTGTACTCAATGACACTCGGCAATTTGATAAGCAGTTGACGTTGCGGCCGTTAACATGTCTTGCAAATGACGTTGCGTATTCAAATTCTGTTGACGTTTCATTGTCAATACACGCTGATCTGTTCATTGATGGCTAGAAACAAATCTGGTCTACCTGTTTCGTTGTCGGAAGGACAGTAAGACGAGTTTTTGAAGTCATAAAGTATGGTTGCAGCACGTTTATGTTTTCATGTTTGCAGTATTCTTAAGGGATAATTCAGTTTTTTATTTCTCAGTCTTGGCAAAATGGGGATGCAACATTTTTAAACTGAATTAAGTGAGGCAAAGGATTTAAAGAACTGTTTGACAAAGCAAAAAAAAACTGAAACAATCTTTCATGGGTCCAAAATTTCGCTTTAAGAAATTCGTGCGACTGAAAAATTCGGTATGTTCAATAACCACAGGAAAGTCAGATTTTGATTTTTTGTAAGGAGAAAGAAGTATGATAAGCATGGACAGAAGTTATAAGAGAATCAAACAAGATTTGGTAAAAAAAAATCAACAAAACGAGTGTTGCGTTTCTAAAGCCGTTCAGTATATATCTGATATACAAAATATTGACTTCATAAAAGAAAAATATAAAATGAATAAACACATGAAAGATATTATGCAAGAAAACTATAAAAAGCTGTTATTTAAAAAATTCAATTCTTTAACAGAAAATAATAAATTATTTATCTATAGTTAAATCAAAAAAGAAATATGAAACTGAGCCTTATTTACTTAAAGAGAATAACTTTGAAATAAGGAAAAAATTTACTAAATTAAGGGTAAGTGACCATATTTTGGAAATTGAAAGGGGTAGATACAAAAATATAAAAAGGGAAGAACGGTTATGTCAACATTGATGTCTAAATAAAATAGATGATGAAGAACATTTTTTATTTACATGTATTAAAAATAAAGATTTGAGACTTGAATTTTTGCAGAAAGTTAGAAATACCTATTCTGATATAGATAATTTGGATAATGTGGATAAATTGGTTTTATGTCTTTCGTGTCCGTCAATTATGCAGTATACGGCTCCATTTGTTAAAAAGTCATGGTCACTAAGGAGAGTGGACTCAACAACTGCATGATAGATACTTATATGTATATAATGTTTGTTCTTTTGTTGTTATTTTTGTATGATGTATTGTGTTCATTTATATATGCCTTCAACCCCATTGGGGTATAAATGTGCATTTATTCAATAAACAGTTATTCAAAAATGAGCAAATACGTATACAATATAAGGACAATGTCAGAAAAATATTACCTTTTTTTATGAGGCTGAGAAATTGGTCAAGGGCGAATTTAAGCATGTACGCATTACAGAATCATGAATAGTTTGGAGACCAATTGGTTGGCTTTGGCTGTTTCTACTCTTTGGTCGGGTTGTTGCCTCTTCGACACATTGCCCATTTCTAATTTCAACTTTATACAAAAGGAGTACCGGCATATGTGACGATAAAAAATTATTCTGTTAAATCGAGACACTGCAAAGTCACTAGATTTGAAATTACCAATTTATTTTTTTCTGAACTTCTAAGAATTTTGTCTCAACATTCTGTTGTAAAAGTAATAATATTATAAAGTCTGACTGGTTTAAAAGAAAAAACAATAACACGCACCCTTATTCTCTTGATTTATTGATTGGTTGATTTGTGTTAAACGCCACTTTTGGCAATTTTTATGATTTATATTGCGTTGAGACCTGGACTGAGTCGGGTGTGTCTATTCTGTGTTGGTCTTTGCATTATGTATTCGGGTTTAGTTTTCTGTAATTAGTTTATACTTCAGTTTCATTATGTATATCTCTTTTTATTCATTTGATAAAATTTACTGTTTGCAATAGCATTAATTGTTCTAAATAATAAGGATGTTCTTATCCCAAGCATAAAAACAAAGCCATATTTGACACAACCTTTTTCAACTTTTGATCTTCAGTGCTGTACAACTTTGTACTTTTTTTCACTTTCGATCTTTTATATCTGGGCGTCACTGGTGAGTTTTGTGTGGGTGAGGCGCGTTTTTGGCGTATTGAATTTAAACCTGATGCGTTTTGTTATCGATTAATCATGAGCCGTGGTGTTGTGGTTAGTGCATCGGACTACTAGCACAAAGTTGCCTGGTTCGATTCCCGTCTGGGATGAAAATTTCAGGAACTCAATTTTCGGCTCTCCCTTGACACCATTTGCGAGTATGGTCTTGAGGAAACGATGATAGTCCGTCGGAGGGGACGATAAATGGCTGACCCGTGTTAAGAGAGAGCCATATCTCTTGCACGTTAAAGACACCCTTGTAGATTTCGAAAAAGAGTAGGCTAATGCCGCTACAAGGCAGCACTCGCACCTGCAAAGTGGAAAGGGATTAATATAAGTTGCAAAACTTGTTTCCCAATCCACTATAAATAAATATGTTTAAACTAATCATGTGTTTCTTTGTCCAATATTTTCTCCTATTTATATGTATTGTAGTTCTGTAATATTATGTTGTCATTTCAATGTTATATTTAGCATTGCCATTAAAGTGCGAGGTTTAGCATGCCATAAAACCAGGTTCAACCCACCATTTTTTCCTTTAAAAATGTCCTGTACCAAGTCAGAAAGATGGCCATTGTTATATTATTGTTCGTTTCTGTGTGTTACATTTTAACGTTGCGTCGTTTGTTTTCTCTTATTTTTTAGTGTAAATTCAAATTGCGATAAGACGTGTCACGGTACTTGTCTATCCCAAATTCATGTATTTGGTTTTGATGTTATATTTGTTATTCTCGTGGGATTTTGTCTGATGCTTGGTCCGTTTCTGTGTGTGTTACATTTCAGTGTTGTGGCGTTTCCCTCGGTTTTATTTTGTTACCCCGATTTTGTTTTTTGTCCATGGATTTATGAGTTTTGAACAGCGGTATACTACTGTTGCCTTTATTTGTGCAATCCCATAGTGTTCAGTTTTTAATAGTGGAGGAAAGCGGTGTGTCTGGTTGAACCACCGACCATTGACAATCCTCATATTACCAAGCGCGTCTGTCATGTGCAGGATTCGAACTCACAACCGCAGTGCTGAGACTAGTGATACAGTTGTTCGTCTGCTTAGACAATTTCGGCTACTGATGCCATTTTTTGTCCATTTGAAGACTTTTAATATATAATATATTTGATAGTTTCTGACACGTTTATGTAATCAAAAGCATTGAAAAATCTATGACGTAAGGAAAACAGTGGTATGAAAAATAGACAAAAAATTCGTTGATTATTTCTAAAAAAAATAGTTGGATTTTTTAATTTTACAACAAATTGTGATATATTTGATGTTCTTGTTCGACTTTTAACGAAATGCTTTTTGAAAATTGAAAATTAGTTACGATTTTTCCTTTTCGTATGGTCATAACATTAATGAGTGTCCGACTTCCTAGTTAATTTCTACAAACCATCTAAGGATTAAAAAATGCAATATTTACTGCTGCACTCAAATTTTGGACGTTTTTACCTTTTATGTTCATTTGATTTGCACATACATTGTTGTTTATAACTGTCCTTCATGTGAAAGATTAATAGTTGCCAAAGGTACCAGAATTATAATTTAGTACATAAGACGCGCGTTTCGACTACATAAGACTCATCAGTGACGCTCATATCAAAATATTTATAAATCCAAACAAGTACAAAGTTGAAGAGCATAGAGGATCCAAAATTCCAATAAGTTGTGCCAGTTACGGTTAAGGTAATCTATACCTTGGATAACAAAATTCTTAGTTTTCGAAAATTTTAAATTAAGCCAGGTATGAAATAGACTTTATTTCTACAAAAGAAAATGAATGTGCCAAATCAGAAAATTCGAATTTACATGTACTTGCTTTCCATTCGTCTGATGTGTTTGAATTTATTTTTTTCATCTGCTAAAAGACTTTCCGTTTTGAATTATCTTCGTAGTTCGACATTTTTTTGTTATTTTAATACTTTTTAACTATAATTTTATCTTCAAATCAGAGATTAAAACCAATGAAAAAAAACAGATTGCAGAACTGAAAGCCAAAGAGCATTTCTTTAAAAAGTGTGATGAATAATATACTTGAAAACAGATGTAATCGTATTCCAAGACCCTTACAAATCGTAAATATAAAAATAAGAAGATGTGGTATGACACCCAATAAGACATCTTATCACTAAAGAGACCACATACATGTAGAAATTAACGACTTTCAGTCAATGTATGGTCTCCATCAATGAGTAAAAAACACATTACAAAAGGCCCCGAAAAAGAAACACAATTCAAACGAGAGAAAACTAACGGTCTAGTTTATGAACAAGCCCCCCCCCCCCCCCCCCCCCCACCCCCACCACCACCACCACCACCACCACCACCACCAAAATCACCAGGAGGTGGTAGAAATCACGTGCTCCGATAGGTTATTGACGAAGTGCAATTTGAAAAGAATATTTTACTTCATGTTCTAAATCAACAAATCATGTTAAAATTGCAAAAATAATATGTTTAAATCTGTCGATTTTTTGGGCCTGTCCTTACCTAGGATTTCCTGGCCATTGTTAGTCTTGTGATTTGGGCATCCATGTACTAAAGACACATTCTTGATTTCAATAAATTTGACGAATATATAATGTATATTGTCATGATGATAAAAGACCAAGTCATACGACACTAAGATCCGTGAATGCGAAAAGTAAACTAGTCACATTGACAAAAACTACAATAAAACAAACTAGATATCATTGAGATGGAAGCCATCTCTGTGGGCCCCGCTGTCAATAACGTGGGGTAAATAAGTTGTATGGATAATCTGATGTGAAGCATTATTTGAAGTTATTACATAGTCTCATGTGTGATTTCAATCTAAGATTTTAAGTTAAAACTGATAAATATTCTCATCTTTCTTTCATAGTATAATAGTGATATGACTGCATGATGTGAACTAATTGTTGACTACTCTAAGGTGACTTCTGGATATATGGATTGATGTTTGAACAATATGTTTAAAGGTGCTGCCCAATTGATATTTGTCACATATCTTTAGAAATATGCCTTCAATATATTATGACCCACCAAGTATAAAGTATGAAATATTAACGGTTCTCGAGAGGTAGAGCGGACACAATTTGTTAAGAACAACGAACGGATGGACAGACCGACAGACTGACCTTAGACCTAGGATGCATACATTATGACACATTCTCTAGTGTTGGTTTATATATATGTTAAGTTGAAAATGTTTGTCAGGTATAAAGTATGAAATAATAACAGCTGTCCACTCAAAATATAGTGTGGATCAAATTTGTTAGCGATGGACAGACCAACAGACAGACAGACCTTTGACTTAGGAAGTGGTACATACATCATGACACACCCTCTGGTGTTGGTTAAAATGGATGTCAAGTATAATATTTGAAATCATAATGGTTCTCAAGATATAGAGCGGACACAATCTTCAACACAGGACACAGGATTGTCAACTGAAACCAAAGTTTTTTTGACGTTGACCTTTGACCTAAGAAGTTTTACATACATCATGACACGCCCTCTGGTGGTGGTTAAAATGGATGTCAAGTATAAACTTTGAAATCATAACAGTTATCTAGATATGGAGCGGACACGATCTTCACCACAGGACACGGGGTTGTCAACTAAAACCAAAGTTTTTGACCTTGACCTTTGACCAAGAAAGTTGTACATACAACATGACACACCCTCTGGTGTTGGTTGATAATCATGTTAAGTATTAAGTATGAAATCATAATGGTTCTCTAGATATGGAGCGGACACAAAAGTGTTACGGACGGACGGACAGACGGACAGACGGACAGACGGACGGACGGACAGACTGATCACTATAGGGCGACCCGACTTTTAGTCGGGGCCCTAATAATATATATATATAATGAATATAGAAAAAATCTAAGAATACAGATTTATTTGATATAGTAGCATGTTCCATTTTGTAATTCTATAGAATGATACGGTTATAAGTCTGGACGACTGAAATAGATAATATAAATAAGATGAATTTCGAAAAGATAACCCTAACGATCCCTTTACATAAGTCTAGAGGGGGAGGGGTGTACTTCAATACTTAATTGATAGGGGTGCCGCTGTTTTGTCACCTTACCCAGTTTTGCATTTTAAAAATATATACCATTTCATAAATTGCGTAGGAAAAAAAGTTATATCATATATATCTGATAGTTTTCTTAACTTTTCACTTATTCAAGCTTAAAAAGGTGTAAATAGAAGTGCCCCCCTTTCAACCCCAATCCCTTCCGGAAACATAACAACTGTCATGGAAATACACTGACTTTTGAAAACACCCTTTAATGCATGTGTCTGTATCTACTTATTTCAGATAATCAATATTAAGAATTCTTAGAGCTAAATGTGTCTTGTCTTTATATTATTCTTTTTGTCACTGATAAGTGAGACCCAACCCAGCATCAGATGCAGAATCTGTATATACCAGCATTACCCGATGTTTTGTTTTGTTTGTTGGTGTTTCAATATTGCTTTCCCCCTTTATATTTACCTTAGAGTTCGTTTCTTTTTTACAATTTACATCTTAAATTGCCTTTCTGTTTCAATATATTTAAAATTAAATCTTGTAAATAGAAAACAAATCGCGGTTGCCATGGGCACAGATATGTTGCTAGGGAGAAGCAACAGTGAATTTGGCAAAAATGTGCAATTAATTATGTAATATTTAAATAGTGTACAAGTGTAAATATTGTCTATTGTCTATTGTAAAGTTCACTACATGCGAAACAGGTTCAATTTCAAATATAGATATATTAAAGCTGTATAATAATCATATTTGATGAGTTTAACCCTGCCATTTTAGTGGTTGCTAGGCAACCGAATAAATGAGCTAGACCTAAAATTTGATTATTTTCAGAAGGTCTATGGTATAGACTTACAATATGACAAATTAAATGAAATTTGGGGGTGGGGCCAAAATTGACCCTTATAGCCCCTAGTCCTTTATTTGAAATTTATTATTAAGTGTTGATTTCGTCAACTTAACTTGATTTACTCTTGCTGCTATATAATCAATCACGTTTCAAAATTCGATTCGTATGCGGCCTTTAAATTTGGTGAAATTAAACGAACATGTGTGCCTGCAGTGTCTAACTAGACACAAAAGCTTTCATCGCGGCATGTCAAAGAGTAACATTGGTACATTTCGGAGTATGTAAAAATAATAATCCGGCGAAAAATATGTTACGATATTTGTAATAAAAACTAATCTAATAATGAAAATATTAATAATGGTTACTTAACTACTTGAAAACGTCTCTTTATATATTTACAATAACGCTACATGTAATTTTTAAAATAATTATAATATCTGTCTTCAAAGTATTATATATTATAGCTCACACTTAACCTTTCCAAATATACAACGCCATAAAACCTAAGATTTCAACTGCAAAGTTTCTTTACAACTATAATCGTTGCTTTCAGCGAATCGTAAGTTTAGTTCATTTACATGTACAATTAAAAGTAAAAAAATCCGTTCATTCGAACGTTTCAAATTTCTTTTCATTGGTCGATTCGGGTCAAATTTTTTAAATAACAAAAAGTATACAATCATATAAATAAATTACAACCTTATTATTCATTCTTTAAAGATTAAGTGTTGATATTGTCTTTGAAATTTCTTACGATTTTTCTTCCTGATTTTTTAAATCCAACCTTTGACATGTTTGAATATATGTATTGATCTTGCGTGAACCTTTTCCTTTATAGCCTATTTTAAGATCTATCGTACATAAAGCTAGGCTGTTTTATTGTCTGATTAAAAACATACCAACATCAACATTATATTTATTTCAGACAGGAAAAAAAGTTGACGAAATTTATACACAACTTCTTAGTTTTTTAGACTGAGTATTTGTTTTCTATTGTCGGTTTACTTTTTGGTCATAGTGCTGTCCGACGTTTAGCAATACCAGTCTTTGAAAGGTCTATATTGCTATTTATTTCCTCATTCAATATACCCTCATTTACCAGAAGTCCTCTCTAACATGACCTACCTATTGTCTGTATTGATATTTTTTTTCCTCGTCTTGAACATGTATGAGATATTTGCTACTGGACGTAAAGCAATAAATAATTTATTAATCGTAACGCTAAATGAATACATATAAAATATAATAAAAATAGTAAGACTATATGCTCAGATTTATGACATGAAAACGTTATCCTAGTATATATCGACAATATTTACTTTAAGTCCTAAAAACTTACATTTATCGCTTTTTAAAAACACATGGCGCGGACGAAAAATTATATACAACCTCTGAAAGCAAAAGGCAGAAAGGCACAAAACTAAATTGTTCATGAAAAGTAGATGGAGAAAGAGTTCATTTTTTCCCCAAATTATATATAAAAAAAACATAAAAATAACATCTTTGTATCAAACAATCTTATTATAATAAGTGTAACAACACAAAAAGAAATTCTTAATTAATCAACTTTTTAACGTACAGTAGATTTATTTAAGTGTAGTGTTTATTTATAATGCGATAAGTGACAGGTGATTTTTCTACTTTTCCCCCTTTAGATTTGAACATTAAAGTCGACAACAAAAAATCATCTAACTCATAAGGCTGCAAATAAAATTACTGAACGTCAACTAACCTTTGGTAACGGTAACCACTCTGCTTTCGTTGTATTGAAGTAAGTATATATTTTGTCTCAAGTTTTAAGTTTTAAGTTTGATTTTTTTTTTTTTTTTTAATTGTGTTGAAAGGCTGAATTTGATTCGTTTATTCATTTATAGTGCAGTACTCTTCCACATAGAATTAACTGTTCGAAACATTTTATGACTTTTATCATTTAATGTAATATCATAAATGTATTTGCATTTGTAACGGTGCATTTAGTTCTGTGATGCAATTGCATTGATTGTATAACTTGAAAACTCTACAGAGCAGACATTTTAATTTAAAACATATTTCAAACAATTTTTATCAAGTTATGCAGTGTATATGTGCACTTAATTTCAACTTCAAAAACGTACTAAAGTAATAAATGTTTCTTCAGTTCTTGTGTACTTGATAACTCAACAAAAAATAAGGTAAATAAGTTATACATTGTCAAAAAATCAAATTGCACCGAGTACCCACATTGCACCTTTCTAACAAAAATACAAAATGTAGCAGTTTTTTCTCTGAGACTAAACAGTGTGTATCCCGCAATCGGGTGTCTTATTATGGTTTTATATACATTTATCGCTATTTTATGCATTTTTCCTTTGATCTTTTTTTTTTTGTGATAATTTTTCATATCATTCTTCTCGCTTGAGATTGGAAACTATCGCTAGAAACTAAGGAGACATGTGGCGTTGCTAATGAAATTGACAACGTCGTCTTAGGTAAAGAGGTAGGGCCAATTTACCGAGGATTTTTTTCACAGAAGGGCCAACTTCAAAAAGTGCCGACAGAATAAAATGTACAATAAAAACAAAAAATAAAAATGCTTTTTGATCAATATATCGATTTACGTATATTATGATATGTGTGATCAATAGTTAATTTAACCCTAAAAAAGGATGAAAGTCTAATATGCGGATTTTCAGGTGTTTTTAGGTAAGAAAAACAGGGAATCCCCCAGAAGGACATTTCAAACCAAAAAAAAGGTTATGCTTTTTAAGACTGTTGTTATTTATACTACTTTTTCCCTTAAAAACGAAATTGGTTTAGTGTGTCCTTATTACATAAAAAACAACTTTTTAAAGAACAAATTGTAACATCGATAAATTGTACCGGTATAGCTTCTTAATAACTAACATATATATAAGTATCTCCGTAGCTCCATCCGTAAAGCACAGACCTACTTTTAAATGATGGTTTTGATAAAAGGATTCGAATCTCGCTCAGAAAAATTGGCATTTTTGTGTTTTTATATTAAATATTAATGTCTCTATCATATTTCTTTGAATGTTTGCTTGATTCATAGAGTCATTCTGGTTCATTTTGACAATACAGTTTACTTGTTTATCATTTTACATGTATCAAAGAAAAAAATTATGTATCGCTTATTGCGTGCATTCTTATGACTGTCCATACTTTTGACACACTTTCTATTCATATGTTTACATTTATTACGTGATATAGATACAATTAATAAGCGTTGATTCTTGAAAAAGAAACCATGAGCCCGCAGGGCGAATGGTTTGTTTTTCATGAATCAACGTTTATCCATTGTATCTATAATAACTTAAACTATTGTGATAATGTCTTTTCAAAATTAAAGCCTTTTCTCAATTAGAAGGTATTGTATGTGAGTTTAATTAACCATGTTATCGTTAAAAACGATGCATGACAATAAATTATATATTACATTTAAATTGTTAAAACAATACAAATACATGTTTTACACAACAAATCTGCCCTTAAAGATTTTCATTTATCAGGCATCTGATGACAAAATGAGACATATTTGTTCTTATTTCTAATAAAATTGAGAATGAAAATAAGGAATGTGTCAAAGCCGGGGTCAATTTGACAAAAAAACATATATATAGCATATATATAAAGCATGTGTCCATAATTTCTAACAAGAAGTCTTATTCTTGGCACATCCCGATTTTCTCTCATAGGAATTTGCGAATAAGCAGATGAAATCACACTATATAAATTTATAAAACAAACATGAACACCTATAATGCTAACATTTTTGTTTCAAAAATGTGAAATAGCTAACAATGATCCGATAATAAACGACCAAACTCGCTTTAATTAAACAAAATATCCAAAATAACTTTAAAAAACAAGAAACAAAACAGGAAAACTAGAGAATAGGGACAACAACAAAACAATACCAGAATTCGAACCTAGGCCGACAAGTTCTAACTCATTGAGCTTGTGCATGAAACCTTGCGGCTACCAACTCATACTAAACGATTGCCTATTATTGTATATATAAAGGTACAATCAATGAATGTCCGTTGTACCGATGTATATCAAATATTCATTTATATATATGTTAATCGTAAACAATTGGTAGCCGAGAGGTTTCGTCGATATGTTGATGTTAGTGACACTTCAGAGAATTCATGTACGGGTTCGACTCCCAGTGCAGGCATATATAAATTACAAAAATTAAAGGTAAGTTTTTAAATTAATTCCATTACTGAACAGAAATCAATAAATTGGCCAATTCAACCTTAATGTAATTAAGCATACAAAGGAAACAAAAGAATATAAAATGGTGAGTCCATTTCAGCGACGAATTAAGGAAGCGTTGATTCTAGAAAAAGAATCCACAGTAAATGAATAGGCTGACGTCACAACAATGGTTTAAATGTATTCAAGGAACAACTGCCGTTGAACTGAACATAACCAATAACACGAGAATTAATTGTATAGCAATGAATTCTACATGTTGCGGGTGTAATATACACATAACTTCAAATAAGGCCATTGTATACGAGTTTCAAAACAACATTTTTTCGAAACCTTTTAAGAAGATGGTATTATATGTAACAAATGCACTCAACACCAATGTTATCGCCAATTCACAAACTGTATAGATACTAGTACTGAAATTTTTACCACCGTCCCTACACCGGTACCCAAAGCATCAGAAAATAAAACAACACAACAGAACAAATCAGTTACACTACAAATCGTGATTGTAGGTAAAACATCAAGAAGCTCTTTCATTTGTATCACAGCGAAGGGTCGATTTGTTAAAAGAAACGACAATATAACATTGATCTATGACCAAATGATGTAAGATGTTCTCCGGTCAAAATATATACATGTATTATCTAATCTTATCTTATAGACGATAAAACATTAAAAGACCAGGACAAATACAGATATGCATAAATGTATATTCAGAATGAGTAGTCACGATTTGAATATGTTTGATATTATTTGGCTCCTTGACAAGTTACGTAGTATGCCACCTTGCTTTAAGGATGTTTATAATAAAATAAAATCAATATTAAAAAACAATAGTCTTTGCCTTGTTTTTGTAGGAATACCTATTCAAGGTATGAAAATAAATAATGTGACGTATTTTCTTGTACTATAATTAGCATCTATCGGGCTATTTAAAAACATGATTTACCTATCTTATCGAATGAAACAAATATCCGGCAAATTGGCCCTCCCTCTTATATAATTAGCGATAAACAGATTATCTTTGGTCATCTCAACTCGATTGCTTTTTTCGCTTTCGCCGTGACCGGGTTCACGGTAATCTATAAATACAGCCCTACAGTTACAAGACTGTATCTGTATACTATACAGATATCGATTTAAAGTTCCGCCCACTGCCGGACTACGTTTGTGTATTGCTGTTGACGAGTGTTGTATGAACCTGAGTGACTTAAAAATGTATATTGCAGACGCATTCCAATGACGTATTGCTTGACCTTATGCGAACTATTCTGATTTTTTCAAGCATTTTTAGAGCAATAAGAATTAGAACAGCAGGATTAACACCATTTTATACGGCACCAATCATCGAGTTCAAAACTGGAATGTGTTACATGGGTAGCACAAAATCAACAATGAAATAGGGGTTGTCAATTTCAATATGTTGAGTGAATGTCAAGTTCAGTTCAAAATTCTGAAGCGTTGAACAACTCATACACTTTTGTTTCAAAATCGGAAAATGTTTTGTTATTTATTTTTACAGTTGAAATTATGTGTTATAATAGCATAGATAATTATTGATGACCATTCGAAATTCGTTTGGCGAAACAATTTTCAACTGAGTGTGTGATTTCAATGTTACTTCGCGAGCCTCAAGGAATTTTAAATCGAAACTAAATGAAATTAATTTGATTTTGATCTCAAAGCATAAAAATATACAGAATTATTTGCAGGATAAAGACACCAAAAAGTTATTGTCTATGTACTTCATTGATTTGACATTATACACGTGTTTCAACATAGGCTAATAAATTTATAGGAGTAGGGGCAATAAGGTCCTTATTTGGCCCAAAATTTATTGCAAATTTAAAAGTTATCAGACATATTCTTCAATTAATTAAAACTTGACTAAGGTTTAAGGTAATAAGAAAAACAAAACAAATTTGACATCGAACAAGTTAACATGGCAACAAATCATGACTAAATTTGCATATTTTGTTAAATTTCGTGATTTTCCTTGTTTTTTCCATCAAATTTTAAGCATATTTTAGTTAGAAAAAGTATGTGAGCACCCAAGAAACAACTTTATGTTTGGTGAGATTATGCCAATAGTTGTAATAAAGCTTCTGTTAAATTATTTTGTTGTTTCTCGGCTGCGCACGATGTTTTCACAACGGAAATAGAGATAGAAAACTGCATAAATTCTGTATTTTTCTTCCGTTTTTTGTGATAATAGTACACATAATGACGTAATTGTGACGTCATCAGAAAAAAATCCTTATCTTTTCCATTTATATTTCTTGACCCTATGCATTTCTAAACATTATGTGGAAAT
The DNA here is from genome assembly GCF_036588685.1 of Mytilus trossulus. Classification (NCBI taxonomy): domain Eukaryota; kingdom Metazoa; phylum Mollusca; class Bivalvia; order Mytilida; family Mytilidae; genus Mytilus; species Mytilus trossulus. The sequence continues at coordinate 43,523,598 of NC_086376.1, forward strand.
TTGAAATAGTTACCAAACGTTTTATTTTCTTGGGCCAACACTAGGCCTTAATGCCCCTACTCCAAATTTACACAAAATGTTCACGGTGCATATCAACAGACGGAGCAAAATAAGTATACAATATAAGGTCAAAGTCAGAAAAAATAAAACTTTTTTGTACATAGAGGCTGAGAAACTTGGCAAGGAAGATGTTCTACCGAGCCCTTGACAAGTTTTGTGCCAATACAAAAATAAAATATTAATTCAGGGGTCAGCTGAAGCCCGTCACTTACTGACCAATTAGTAGCGTTTGACTGTTTTTTACTTTTGGTCATGTTAAAATTATTATTGTCTCTTTGAAACATTATTCTGTTAAATCGAGACACTGCAAAGTCACTATATTTGATATTACAAATTTTTTTGAACTTGTATGAGTTTTGTCTCAAAATTCTGTTATATAAGTATAAATAAAGTCTGACTGGTTTCTAACGCCACTTTTAACAATTTTGTGCTGTCATAGTGGTCAGTTCTTACTGGTTGTCGGAGCCGGATATCCGGTCGAATAATCGATCTTTGTTAGGAAAACTGATAATTCTTAGCATCAAGTGAACGTGTCATGTACAGGATTCGAACTCACAACCCTAGGTTTGACAGACTAGTGATGCAGTTGTTCGTCTAATAAGACAATCGGCTTCTTTTGTGCATTTGAAGACTTAGGCATTTACATATATTTGACACTTTCTGACACATTCATGTAATCAAAATTATTTTAAAATCTATGGTGTAAGGAAAACAATTACAGATGTTAAAATTTTTATTATTTTTTAGAAAACGGTTGGATTTTTAAATTTTTACAACAGAATAATGTGGTATATAAAAATAAGAAGATGTGGTATGACAGCCAATAAGACAACTCTTCACAAGAGACCAAATCATTTATGACACATAAATTTAAAACTTTTGGCCACCGTACGATCTTCAACATTGAGCAAAAAAAGATATCGCACAGTCAGCTATACAAGTCCCCGAAATGAAAATGGAACACAATACAAACGAGAGAAAACTAACGGTCAAGTTTATGTACAAAACAATCCCCAACCCAAATCACCAGGACGTGGTAGAACTCAGGTAATCCGATAGGTTTTTGACGAAGTTGATATTGGAAAAGAATATTTAACTTCACAATGTTGATCAAAATAGCATCTTAAAATTGCAAATTTGTTCGAAATATTATTGAGATCAGTATTGTTTTCTTCACTTGATTTACTATGACCTGCTGCTATATAATCAATCACGTTTCAAAATTCTTATGCGGCCTTTAATATGTGGTGAAATAAAACAAAATAATGAATTGTGCGCGTTTGCCTTGAGTGTTTACCTAGACACAAAAGCTGTCATCGCGACATGTCCAAGAAAAAAACATTGGTATATTGCAAATAAGGATAAAAAAAAATGTGTTACGACTTTTGTAATAAAAACTAATCTAATAATGAAAATATTAATAATGCTTACTTACCTACTAGAAAACGTCTTTATACATTATTTTTTTACACTATATTTACAATAACGCTACTTGTAATAAGTACGATATATCTGTCCTCCAAGTATTAAATATTAAAGCTCACACTTAACCTTTCCAAATGTAAATCGCCAAAAAACCTAAGGTTTCAACTGCAAAATTTCTATACAACTATAATCGTTGCTTTCAGCGGATCGTTAGTTTAGTTTATTTATATGTACAATTAAAAGTGAAAAAAAAATCCGTGCATTCGTACGTTTAGAATTTCTTTTCATTGGTCGATTCGGGTCAAATTTTTTAAATAACAAAAAGTATACAATCATATAAATGAATTACAACCTTATTATTCATTCTTTAAAGATTGAGTGTTGATATTGTCTTTGAAAGTTTTTACGATTTTTCTTCCTGATTTTTTTTTAATTGCACCTTTTGACATGTATGAATATGTTTTGATCTTGCGTGAACCTTTTCCTGTATAACGTACAAATATACAGACATTTTTGTCACATGAAGCTAGGCTATTAATTTTCGGATTAAAATCTTTTTTTATTATTAACATTAATTTAGACAGGAAAGTTGAAGAGAAAATGCCATCATAATTTATACACAACTTCATAGTTTTTTAGACTGAATATTTGTTTTCTTTTGCCTGTTTACTTTTTGGTCATAGTTTTGTTGGATGTTTAGCAACACGTCTTTAAAGGTAAATATATGTGGTATATTTGAATGTTAAATTTCTTTCCTCATGCAATATACCTTCATGTACCAGTTATTCAAAATTTCCCCTACGTTTAGTCCTCTTTTACATACCTATAATATCTATAATTGTTATTTTTATTTTTCGTTTGGAAAATGTATGAGATATTTGCTACTGGACGTAAAACAACTGATAATCATAACACTAAATGAATACATATAAAATATCATAAAAAAAAGTAAGGATTTATGCTCAAATATATGACATGAAAACGTTATCCTAGTATATATCGACAATGTTTACTTTACTTTAAGTCTTAATAACTTACATTTTTCCCAATATAAAATCGCATGGTGCGAACACAAAAATTATTTACAACCACTGAAAGCAAAATGCAGAAAGACAGGAAACTAAATTATTCATGAATAGAAAAGTAGATGTGGAAAGAGTTCTTTTTTCTCCCATATTATATAAAAAAAAAATGGGTTAAAAAAATACCACATAAATAATAGCTCTGTTTCAGACAATCTTAGGTGAAAAAAACTAAAAGAAATTCCTAATAAATCAACTTTTTAAACATACAGTAGATAACTTAAGTGTAGTGTTCATTTAAAAATGTACGAAGGGAAAGATGAACTTTCAAATAAATTATCTTCTCTTTTTTCTTATTTTCTTATTTCAAAACAAACTCATAATAATTTAAAATAAAAACAATTTACTTTAACTCACCGTTTAGCTTCCACAATGTTCTTGTTTATGAATGACCACAGCTACTACCCGTAAGAGCAGAAGATGATATGTGTATTCAAGGATGCCTAAATCGTTTCACATTCGAGCCAGTTTAGATTAACCTTCATGCCCTAAAATTATAACGTACTGATTAATTCTATAGAGGTGTTTGAACAGGAAGATTTAAAACTGACCGACACTAGATGGACAATTAAAAGTGGTCATTTAAGTAATATTTGACTGTAAGCATCGGCCTGGTTTTTAAAAGAAATAATCCTCACTGCCGTGTATGCAAATACATAATTGTTTATTTGATTTGACAATTAAGGTGAAAAATTGACATTTCGTATTTAGCTTACCTAGCCAAAGGAGTCAGTGTGAGTTGTTGTCATCACTAGGTGCCTGTCGTCTGTCATATGTCTTTTGCTATCTACCAGTATTTACTTAAACTATCGTCAATTGTAACCAAAGTTAGCCACACTCATCATTAGTATACATATGATCTGCATACCAAGATGACCGCCATGTCTAGCATGTCATCATTGTCTTAGGTCTTCAGAGCCATTATAGATTGAGAAAATCTATCTGGGATAGAAAGTTCAGAATGTCAGAATATATCAATATTTATTTTCGACCTAAACTGGCTTTTTAATTATGATTTTTTTTGTGCTGTTTGAAAGCTTATATTTTTAAATTGAAATAACCATCAACAAGGAATGGTGTAAGAACAAGTCAAACATGTCTCTTTATAGACGCAATAACCTTTAAATGTTGATTTAACAGGTCATCTACAGTCAACCTAAAAATCATGGCAATCATTGCGCAACGAGTTAACATAAACATGTAGTTAATAACCTCTTAGTAATTTGGTTTTTAGTAGAGAGTTGTCATGTACATCAACTGATTGGCAAACATATACTGCAGATTGGAGACAATCCCGCATCCGGGGATGTCTGCAACTGGCCCCTAATCAATAATGTTTACTAGTTCAGCAAAATGGACGCCACACTGAACTCCAAAAACATATACTAGTAAATGAACATAAATTTGGAGAGAGAGAGAACAAATTTTCATAGGTTAGAGGTTTTTGACGTGGGACAGGTATGTAACAATGCGGCAGGGTTAAACATGTTTTATGAGATCTGAACCCTCTAGTCAATGTGAAAAAACAAACACTAATCAATATGCACTGTAAACCCCCAGTTTAAAAGAAGTCAAAGTCCGATTTTAGAATAGATAACAGAAGAGACTTTAAGCAAAATGACAATGATCAACATGAATTAAAAGAGGATTCATAGTAGTTACTGACATGATAGCTCTATCATCAATTGTACTGATCGCAAGATTCTTCATCATATATCATTGCACATTTTCTGAGTTTTTATTAAGTTATCCATTAAATTTTATCATTCAGAGGAAAACAATTCTAATTGGATCTCAGTTTAATAACAAGCTTATAAATTTACCTTTTTGTAACAATTCGTACCACAAACAATTATAATGGCATTTTTAAGATTAAAAGGGGGAATATTAGTAAAACAATAGATAAATACTTCATATGCTCAAACGTTACATAGAAAATATTGCTCTAAAATAGACTGTGCTTTAAGAAGTGCATACGAACGTTGAAACCGGTGCCTGGTATTTTTTCTACATTTTTTTCTCATACTTATATAGTCCATGTAACAAGGCTTTATCTTTGATTTTTTCTCGTTTCGTCTTATGTTTTATCTCAACCATATGAACCAGTGCCATAACGTTACGTCAGTCGTTTGTGATTTCTTCTTTTAAAAATTGTTTCCACTGATACAACTCGAAAATTTAAGTCCAAAGTGTGTCCGTATCATTTTAAGAATGGTAACTATAAAGTTTGTGTTTTTTATAAAAGTGGCCTAAAATAAAGTTAAGGGATTAAACTGCAGTTGTTGACTTATATCTCAAGAACTATAACAATGATATATAATAACCCTGAAAAATCAGTGCAGCCCCGCTTTGGAGTTACTGCAATGCAACTGAAATATTGCATGTATATTTAATATTGTAGAAGAGGTATAATAATTAACAAAGATTTAACCATATTTAACAACACTGATTTAACCCTAATAATCTAAAAAAAAAATCATTTGGACTGAAGAATCAGAGAATATCATCTGTTTAAAATTTTGTCATTATTTTGCTGGGTATTACATACCCTGAAAACTATAGGTGCTAGGTTAAAAGTGTAAATTGCTGAAATAAAAAGGTCTGAACTATTTTCAGAAAATTTCAAATAACCTTACAATCCGTGTTGCGATGTTTTTCCTTTAGGGTCTACTTTTACTGTTTTATCCAAAATTCATGTATCTAGTTTGATGTTATATCTGTAATTCTCATCGATTTTTTGTCAAATTTGAAGAAGTCTTTTCATTATATTCATGTGTTATGGTTAAGAAAAGTAATCACCTCCTTCATTTATTAGATTTGATTTTGTTCAACGTAATATGTACAATGTTTTACGTTTAAAGTTAGATTCAAAACAAACTGGACATATATATAATATATAGTTAATTGTTATAACTAAGTATTGCAATGTGCATTGTGTTTAAATGTAATATCAGTATTTAGTTCTATTATAATCTTAAATCAATCCTAATTCTATCTTACTTTTGAGATATAGTTTTTTCAAATGTGACGTCATTTTTGCGTTGAGGCCTGGACTAAGTCGGGTGTGTCTATTTTTCTGTGTTGGTCTTTGTATTATGTATTCGGGTTTTGTTTTCTGTAATTAGTTAATACTTCAGTTTCATTAAGTATATCTTTTATATTCATTTGATAAAATTTACTGTTTGCAATAGCATAAATTGTTCTAAATAATGAGGATGTTCTTATCCCAAGCAGAAAAACATAGCCGTAATTGACACAACCTTTTTCAAATTTCGATCTTCAGCTGTACAACTTTCATTTTTATTTACTTTCGAGCTTTTATATCTGGCCGTCACTGATCAGTCTTGTGCGGACAAAGCGTATTTTTGGCGTATTGAATTTTAAACCTGATGCCTTTTGTTATCTATTAATCATTTGTTTCTTTCTCTAATACGTTCTCCTATTTATTTGCATTGTAGTCCTGTAATATTATGTTGTCATTTCAATGTTATATTTAACATTGCCATTAAAGTGCGAGGTTTGGCATGCCACAAAACCAGGTTCAAACCACAACTTTTATCTTCAAAAGTATCCTGTACCAAGTCAGGAAAATGGCCATTGTTTTATAATAGTTCGTTTCTGTGTGTGTAACATTTTAACGTTGTGTTTCCGTTGTGTCGTTTGTTTTCTCTTATATTTGAGTGTGAATTCACATTACTATAAGACGTGTCACGGTACTTTTCAATCCCAAATTCATGTCTTTGGTTTTGATGTTATATTTGTTATTCTCATTGGATTTTGTCTAATGCTTCGTCCGTTTCTGTGTGTGTTACATTTTAATGTTGTGTCGTTGTTCTCTTCTTATATTTAATGCGTTTCCCTGAGTTTCAGTTTTTGTTATCCCAATTTAGTTTTTTGTCCATAGAGTTTTGAACAGCGGTATACTACTGTTGCCTTTATTTTTGCAGTTATTTGCTGTTATTTAAAAAAACAACAATTAAGTTTGTAAATTACCACAAAAATAGTCAATAATACCTAAAAGAACTAGTTTGTGCAATTAAGGGTCCGCAATACAAGACTTATCAATGTTCATACTTTGAGCGTCTTATACATCATAAAAATATTTGAAAATATCGGCTTTTTATTAAAACAATTATACACCAGTACATATATACTTTCTATGCAATCAATCATTCAACAATTATAAAGAAAACACTTTTAAAAGCATATAATAAACTTCCTTATTGAATTCGTAGAAATATTGTGTAACAGTAATATGGGGATTTTATTAAAAAATTAAAATGTTTCTTGTTATCATTATAAATCTTTTTGACTAAAAAAGATTTAAAAGAAAACATTTGAAATACGATTGTAGTGTCAATAAATCATATAATCTCTTTTTAAACGTAATAGAATTAAGCTCATAATTACTGGCGGGTATTCTATTCAAATTTAAATATATATGACCTTGAATGGATATTTTTTTCATATGTGCATAACTAAGCATAGTTTCTTATTGCATTTGCATTCTAAATGCAAACATGTTTTATAATCAGTCAATACACGAGGGGATTGTTCGTTACACGTGTCAATTTTATATGTAGATTAGACATGTTAGATGTTATATGATTGTATGTTCCTTACACGTATATTTACCCCCTGTATTGTACATTTATAGTCATTTTGATTGACTTTTAATACTCTCCTTTTGATAATAATCACTCTTTAATTTGTTTTTTCCCTTAATCTCAATTAAGATATTATGATAAATTATTTTCAAATGTTCTTTATAACATGTACCGTTACTTCTTTTTTTTCAGTTATCCTTGATAATTCCCTTCTATAGATTTGTCGTACGTTTTATTTCTCCAGAATTACATGATGATAATATTGATGGAAGGCTGTTCAACGTCCAGCGTCAAATTAGTACATACTCAGGACAAGTATATGTTTATAAGATATGAATATCAACCTTAATTTGCACTAGATCAACACGCTAGTTCATAAGGTAACAGACCGCAGGTAGACATGTACTCCTGTCTGGACACATATTTTTGACTATGAACCGACCAGTCTTTGCTCTTATACTCTTTAATATCGCATACTTAGCGGAGAAGCAGAATACCTATTTTGAAACCTTCGCTCCTACCTGACCGGGGTTCGAAGTTCGAACCTGCATCTCTAGACGAACACGGCACAACGAGACAACCGAGGTTGCCAATGGAAATTAAAATTGAAGTGATTTTTTTCGACAAATTTAATTGTCTTACTTTGTCATGACATTGTGTGTGATATGTAACTACTAGAAAGACAGTAAAACAAATTACTACATTTTAAAGGTAGCATTTGTTACTGGTTCAAACTCATATTCACGTCAGTCAGTAAGTTTAAAAGAGACAAAAAGGGAAAACCTTTATTTCGTTATAAAAAGCATCGTCCTATATGGTAGATACATTTTCATAAAACATGAGTTATAAGACACTTCGAATTCGCTTTAGTCGTTTGGGTCAAGTAGAATTACCCGTGTCGGTCATCAATAACTAGAAAAATGCATTGGTAATAATGATTGTATGCTAACCTTGAGGCGGTCGACTGTGGTAAACTTTGAAATAAAGATTCTTAGCGATTAAGAGTTTGACATTAAACAGACACTTCCCAATATTTGCACTTCAAAATGGGTCATGATAGTCAAAGTCTTCAGTTAAAGGGTTTGTCTTTCTTTTAAGAATATTGGCAGATTGATAGACGAGAGATGTGTCAACTATTGACACTCTTTATATCAATTTCAAATGGTTTACAGACTCAGAAAGCAAAAAACTATTCTATCAAAGAAGTCTCGTAAACTCCGGGGAGCAAAAAACAATATATAAAGCAAATCTGAATTAATTCAATTTTCATTACACAAAAAAGGTAGAAATCTCTTCTTTAATGAAGAAGACATCCCTAGCACTTAAAAGACATTTATGTTATTTTATATTTCGTTACGATGAAGTTTACGCACACAATTGTTTTCTGATCTACTATGTCGTAAAAAAACAGGATATTTCGTGCATTTCGTAATGGATTATGAAATTAGATTGAGTATGTTTTAACACCTTTCTATCAAGATTTCATAATATTTCATTGGACTATTATAAAGGATAGCATGTTTCTTTTTATTATCTTATTGGTATAAAAAGCGTTGACCGAATCACATTTCTGTATCTAACACTTCGCTTCATTGAAAATATGCGCATGATCAACGCCTTTACAACCATATAATATTATTAAAAGAAGCCTTTAATTTTTATAATTATATTTTTATGCTACAGTCATGAAGTAAAGAACAATTTATAGCTTTTCGTTTGTTTTTAGATGCATCATCTTTTACAGGCGCGCTCAAAGCTGTTGTAAGTTATTTTGAAATAAACTATGGTAATGGAGCCCCTCCGATTATTGTCAGTCCATCAAAATTACTGATGTGATGAGGCATATATGCAATGTAATTATAAAATAATCAAAAATTTCAAAACATTATGATTCATAAACATGTACCAACCACATCTGTCCTTATTTGCGAGGGCGTTTTCGGTAAAAATATTAAAAAAAGATATATAAATGATATTGTATTTATAACATATTAAATGTATTTCAAAGTTATAAAAAGTTCAAAAGAAGCAATGACAATGCATGGTATCGTTGTAAACAGTAAAATCACAAAAATACTAAACTCCGAGGAATATTAAAAACGGGAAAACCCTTATCAAATGGGAAAATCAAAAGCTGAAACACATCAAATGAATGGACAACAACTGTTTTACTGTTTCATGAATATATTGTTTAATATAATTAACCACCGATATAACCTCCAATAAATAGCACAAAAATAGGGACACAACAAGCAACATCTAAGGGTCAAATTGATGTACGAATAGATACGGATTAAAGTGAGGATGACATCTTATAACTTACAAGCTAATGATAAATCAGCGATGTTTTTCAGCTCATTTTAACAAAATTATATCCAATTGTTAGTTTATAGCGAATCTCATATCGAAATTCCGCTTTTATAAAACCTATAAATGTAAACAAAACAAAAATAATTATCCTAATTTGATTTTGTTTTTCAATTATGTTTATAAAGTATTTTAATAGTCTTGCATAATAATATAAAATGTTTTGATTTAAAATTAACATGTGTAAACTATTCAAGGGGTATGAGCAGTTTTTCACTTGCTAAATTGGATTTCTGTTTGCTCCGTGTTTAAGGTTTCATTGTCACTTTGAGACTAAATACTGCTTTTTGAATGGCACGGTTAGTGTAGATTTTTCTGGTTAATTAGAAATAACCAATTTAAAAAAAAATCCCTCTTCTCAAGTAAAGACCGAATCTTCGGTTAAGTACAAATTTTATTTCAGTAGATTAGGCCTAGAAAAGTTCACAAAATAGACCTAAAAACATATTTTTAAAAAATTATATTGAGCACAAAAAAAAATCAAAGCAATTCTGAACTTAATTCGTTTTTCAAAAATGTAAAAAGTTTTTAATTTTGATAGACGTTTTTCTGTCGCTAGATTTTTTATACTATTTATGTTATTTCATATTTATAAAAAATGAAGTTTGCACAAATTTGTGAATTTACCAACTGTTTTGTTGTTGTAAAGCAAGATTACATTTGAACTGTGCATTTCATCAGAAGTACTAAATGCTCACCTTAGCCGTTCGTTTTCCAAAGTAAAAAATTGTAAGAATAAAGAGGTTGAACTGCAACAACGGCATCACTTCGATTGCATTCACATATGAGATCGCTTTCTTTCATACATGTAAAATTGTATACAAGGAGCTATTGCTATGCACACTTTTCATTGGAAAAAAGGGTATTTTGTTCATTTCGTAATAGATCCTGAATTTGTATGGCTCATTTTCCTTGCTTCATTTATCAAAATTTAAATATTTTTGATTAGAAATTATTTACGAATTGAATGATTTTTTTTCAATTATTTAGTTTATTGTTGTGTAAAAGGGTTGACCGAAGCACATTTTGTATGAAGCGCCATGTCAGCGACATTGCAGATCCATATACTATTATGAAAAGAAGCCTACATTTTTTTATAATTATACAATCATGAAACGAAGAGCTATTTCAAGCTTTTCGTATGTTTTTAAATGCTTTTTTTCACTGTCAAGGATATAGGTGCAGTCATACCTGTTTTTATTTCAAACGGAAATAAAATATGATATTGAAATGCTTCGCGATTGAATTCAGCCAATCAAAATAAAGGATTCTTATGCAATATATATGCAATGTAATTATATAATAATGAAATATTTCTAAACGATTATAACTAAAAGATAAGTATCTATTACATCCGTCTTAATTTACGAAAGTGATTCGTTAAATTAATAAAAGAAAAAAATGACGAAAATCAGAGGTATTTTGAATGACCTTACTATTTTAAAAACTTGAAATCTATTTTACAAGAAGACGGAAACACTGACATTCTAGCACTCAATTTAAAGATAACAACAGATGGAGGAGTTTAGTAAAATAGAAAATAATTTCACTTAAATTTCAATTGAAATATCAGCGATACTACTGGCGATTAAGTCCATATTTAGACGAAGAAATACTATCACCAAAGAGAGGTGAAATACAACAAATTGACGTTCAAATGCACCAGTCGAAAATAAACTGACATGGCAAATAAAGAGCGGTGTCATGTACACTGGATACGCCCGTTATATATTTGAAACCTTACGTTTCATAAATCTTCAATTTCATATCATTAATTTAAAAAAAAAAAAACTAAATGGAGGATAATTTAATAGATATATAAACCAGTCACCACAAAGTCATGAAAACTGCTTAGAATTTTTTCGAGTTATTGTCAATAAACTGGGGAATCCCACTTTTTCTTATGAATATAACCAAACAACTCACAACGTTAAATCGAAAGTTTATAAAAAAATCAAAAGGGAGTTCACGTGAATAGATATAAACAGTTCACCAAAGTTTCATTTGGATCGATTTAAACGTTATTGATTTATTAGACGACGGACCGACGGACAATGCTATATCATAACATGTCGTGTAAACGGACGTTTTAATATTGAATAAAAGGTCAACAAACAACAACACGAACTGCAACAAGAAAATGAATATGATATTTTGTGCTCCGGAAGGGTAAGCAAATAATGTTCCACATGCGACAACCGTCCTGATGTTCGTTTGATGTCAAACCCGTTTATGAGTCTAAATCGGAAGGTCATTCTTGAGGAAAAGAGGACGAATAATTAGTATTACGACAATTGGAACATTCGTCATATGTGAAACAGATATTCCCTAACTGTCAACTCGTGATGGCGTCTGTAAACTTTTCAAGAGGATAATGTCATCTCCACCTCTTGGAACTCTTGATTGGATATCCTCCTTGTAATCTTCAACCCTCTTTCAAGCTATTAAATAAAGAGAACAGTAGTATACCGCTGTTCAAAACTCATAAATCCATAGACAAAAAAACAAAATCGGGGTTACAAACTTAAACTGAGGGAAACGCATTAAATATAAGAGAACAACGACACAACCTTAAAATGTAACACACAGAGAAACGGACTAAGCATTAGACAAAATCCTACGAGAAATATATCATCAGAACCAAATACATGACTTTGGGATAGATAAGTACCGTGACACGTCCTAATGTGAATTCACACTCAAAAATAAGATAAAACAAACGACACAACGGAAATACAACGTTAAAATGTAACTCACACAGAAACGAACTATGGTGGGTTGAACCTGGTTTTGTGGCATGCCAAACCTCCCCCTTTTATTGCCATGTGAAATATAACATTAAAATGACAACACAACATTACCGGACTACAATATGAATACATAGGAGAACATAATTGACAAAGAAACACACGAATAATAGCTAGATAATAATACGCTTGAAGTGCATTTTGTCCACACAAGACTTACTAGTGACGCCAAGATACAAAAGTTTGAAAGCCGAAACAAGTACAATGTTGAACAGCATCAAGGACCAAGAGTTCACAAAAATTGTGCCAAAAACGGCCAGGGTTTTCTGTTAAATACCAGAACATCCCCATTATTTAGAATAATTTATATTTTTGCAAACAGTAAATTTTATTAAAATGACTAAACAAAAGATATATGATAAAACTGGAGTATTAACTAAGTACAGGAAACAACCGAAATGCACTACATAACCCGACGAAATGCAGCACATCCGAATTTGTAAATAATGACAAAAATATTACCTCACATTTGAATCACAGATAATCAAAAAATAAAAAATGACGTCACATTTGAATGAATAAGATAGAATAAGGATTGAATTAAGATTACATTTGAACTAAAGACTGATATTTTATTTAATTACAATGCACATTTCAATACTCAATATTAATAGCAAACTAAGGTAGCAATTAACTATATTATATGTCTGGTTTGTTTTGAATCTAACTTCAAACGTAAACCATCGTACAGATAACGTTGAACAAAATGAAATCTAATTAATGAAGGCAGTGATTATTTTTCTTTACATCTGCGATGTGTTTGGGTTTGTTTTTGTTAACGTAATACTCTGTTTTAAAAGTTAAAGTTGAGGATTTTAGTCTGGTAAATGAGAGATAACTGCGATAATTCAAAAGGTATTTCATCGTCACTTACAAATGTATGGTAACATACGTATGAATGGAACAGTTTGATGGGATTTTTTGTAGTTCAAGGGAAATAACTCATTTGAAAAAGGTTCCTTTTCTCTTGCCAAGTACAACTCATGTTCGATTTTTTCTTTCGAATCTATGGACGTGTTTGACATATGTAAAATTAATCATGAATGATTCAAAAGTCATTTATAATCGTCATGGTCCCTCTCTAAATCAAGCAATCGTGTGGGTTTTTTTTCTTTTTAAAAAGAGATACGCTAGAATATTCTTTGTTTAAGTAATATAATTATACGGGGAGATGTCCATGGTCATTCGCAAAACTAGTTGAAGAATGAAAATACGTGTCAGCAACACGAATTCAACCAAAATCTGTTTTGTAAAATATAACACTGCGTAATTATGTACATAATTGTTATTATGCAGTAAATACTTTTTCTTCTAACAAATTATTAAATATACCGGACCCTGTATAAAAAATAAAATAAACTGGTCTTTAAACTAATATATATTATTATACGCTTTTACTACTGGTCAATTAAAAACATATCATATAGAAAATGAGTTGTTAATAAATAAAACACAAAAGACGAGCAAAGACATATAGCGTCAAAAAACGGACTTCAACATCAAGTGTATAACATATACCAACCTCTGAATCGTCCAAAGTTTAGACACGTGATTAAAAATTTAAAAAAAAATAAAGCCAAAATATGAAATCTTATAAAGATACAGTAAAACACTTCCCGTGATTTAGTTTATAACATGGTTACTATGAAGTTTGTGAGTATTAAGTTCATTGACCAAAGGGGTCGCATGTTTTGAAATTGAGCATTTTAGATTATAACTACAGTTGTCGACTAATATCTCGAAAACTACAGCAATTATATTTATTAACCCAGAAAAAAGGCAGTGCAACTCAAGTATTGCATTTATATTGAATATTGTAGGAGAGGTCTTTTGAAGATTTAAAACGATAGAACAAGACCTAACCCTGATAATTTCAGAAAAAAAATCTCCATTTTGAGTTTAACTCATTAATATCGTCTGTTTAATATTTGGTATTTTTACCTGTGTTTGGATTTTGTCCTATAATGTATACTTTCACTGTTTTTGCAGTTATTTCAAATAATCAGCAATTCCTAAAATAACAAGTATGTGTCATTTAGAGTCTGCATTAGAGGACTGGTACTTTTCATCCTGTAAGCTTATTGTTCTATCCATCGTAATAGATATAAGAAGATGTGGTATGAATGCGAAAGAGACCACATATTTGACAATCTCGTCTTTTTGAAAACAATTTATTTCATAGAACATACATTATTTGTATGCAGTCAATCATTCAACATGTTCATTTATATAGAACGTATTAAAGACAAGAATAATATCAGGCATAGATTACCTTAGCTGTATTTGGCAAAACTTTTAGGATTTTAGTCCTCAATGCTTTTCAACTTCGTACTTTATTTGACCTTTTTAACTTTTTTGGATTCGAGCGTCACTGATGAGTCTTTTGAAGACGAAACGCGCGTCTGGCGTATATACTAAATTTTGTCCTGGTATATAGTATGCATTTATCTACTTAATGAATTCGTAGAAAAAAAACCAGTAATGTAGGGATTTTATTAAAATTTAAAAGTGTTTCCTATTCATTATAAATCTGTTTGACTAAAACAGATGTGAAAGAAAATATTTGAAATACGACTGTAGTGTCAATAACTCTTGTAATCTCTTTTTTTAAAAACGTAATAAACTTAAGCTCATAATTACAGGCGGGTATGCTATTCAAATTTAGATATATGATCTTGAATGGATATTTGTTTCATATATGCATAACGAAGCATATTTCCTTATTGCATTTGCATTTTAAATGTAAAAATGTTTTTATAATCAGTCAATACACAAGGGGATTGTTCGTCACACGTGTTGATTTTATATATGAATTAAATGTTATATGCTTGTATGTTCCTCACACGTATTTACCCCCTGTATTGTACATTTAGTCATTTTTATTGACTTCTTATACCTTTTGTATAATAATCACTCTGAAGTTATTATTTTTTCTTCATCTCAATTTAGATATTTTGATAACAGAATGTTGCCTCTTAAATTTTTCAGTTTTCCGTTAAAAATTTCATACCATAGATTTTTCTTACTTATTAAGATTTTTCTACAGAATTACATAATAATGATCTTGATGAAAGGCTGTTTAACGTCCATTGTCACATAAATGCAAATTCAGAACGAGAACATCTTTATGTGACCTTATTTTGCACTAAATCGACATGCTAGTTCATAAGGTAACAGACCGCAGTTAGACATGTACCCCTACCTGGACACATCTTTCTGATTCCGAGCCGAGCAGTCATTGCTCTTATACTCTGTAATGACGCATACTTAGCAGATAAACTTAAGTTTGACCTAACAAATATTCGAACCAAAGACCTCCCGCATCTCTCGCTACTATAAGAACACAGAAGTTGCCAAATAGAATTGAAGTGCTTTTCCAACACTTCGTCATGACATTGTTTGTGCTATATAACTACTAGATAGACTTTTCTACATTTTAGAATTGCTACATTTGATAGTTAGCCAGGGGTACTGGGTCAACCTCATTTTCGCGTCAATAAGAAAGTTTTAAAAGTTTGGTTTTTTAAACAAATATAACTTGACAAAAAAGGATTATCTTCAGTTTGTTATAAAACGCATCGTTCTGTATAGAAGATACATTTTTTTTTATTAAACATGACACATTAGACACTTCGATTCCACTAAAGTCGTCAGGATCAAGTAGGGTTACTCGAGTCGGAGTTATATTTGTCGTTGGGTTGCTGTTTCAATTATTACGAATACTGGCAATATTTACAGCCATGATATTAAAAACATTTTAAACTTTTCTTTTGTTTTTCAAAACATCATATTTTACAGGTGCAGTCAAAGTTGTTGTATTTCATATCATCTTATATGGAAATAAAATATGGTAATGAAGTCCCTCCGATTGTTGTCGTTCCCATCAAAATTACTGATGTGATGAGGCATATATGCAATATAATTATATGATAATAAGGTATTTCAAAACGTGTATGATTATAAGGTAAGTACACATGTACCAACCGCATCCGTCTTAATTTGCGAGGGTGTTTTCCGAAAAATTGATAATAAAAATAGATATTATTTGGTTTATTGCATATAAAAGTACTTTCAAATTACAAAAGTTCAAAAGAGGCAATAACAATGGATGGTAACCGTAAAATAGTAAAACTGCTTAACTCCGAGGAAAATCCAAACGGAAATTCCCAAATCAAAATGTAAAATCAAAAGCTGAAACACATCAAACGAATGGACAACAACTAAGTACTGAGTTCAGTATTTCATGAATATTTTGTTTAGACGCAATATGATTAACCATCGACATAACCTCCAATAATTTTATACTAGTATTATATATAGCACCACATATGAACATAGACAAGCACGCAGTCTGTAACTACGGGCGAATGGATACGGATTTAAATATTTAAATGAGGTTGATATATTAACTTGCAAGCTAATGATAAATCAGCAATGTTTTGAGCTTATTTTAACAAAACGGTATCCAATTAACTATTTATAGCGAAATTTTATATCGACATCCGCTTTTATCAAAATATATGTAAAGGGGTATGGGCCGTTTTTAATTTGCAGAATTTCTATTTGCTCCGTGTTAAAGGTATCTTTGTCACTTTGAGACTTAAACAGCTTTTTTCGTGTTGTGTGGCATTTGCATGAACATATTTTGTGTCATGAATGGATACTCCGTATCCTGTGGTTTTTTTTATCTTCTATATTTTACTGAAATGGAACATATTTAGTCCAAAAAAATTGATCACAAAACAATTGCAAACTAAACTCTATTTGAACGTAGACCTTTCAACGAAAGAAAGAAAATAATTAAAACTTTTAAGATATTATTTAAAAAGATCAGGTGAATGTGTTTTTTTTATAATGGCGATGCATATAAGTTTACAACGAATGAGACAACTTAATAAAAAGAAGACATAATGGCGATGCATATAAGTTTACAACGAATGAGACAACTTGATAAAAGGAAGACAACTATTTGGTGTATTTGTTCTTCCTACTTTTTTATCCGAGTTACTACATGTCTAAATTAATTTAAACGAAATAGTGAGGTCCGTAGAAGAAGCACAACAAATGATTTATGTTCAAGAATATTTGCAGATTATGTCTGTTCAATTCATTCATCATTGTAGTTACAACGAAATTTGGTTAGACTGTCGTACAAAGTGAGAGGTTTAGCGCTATAAAACCAGGTTTTAATTTTGCATTTTCTACATTTGAAAATGCCTGTACCTAGTCCTGAATATGACAGTTGTTGTCCATTCGTTTTCAATGTGTTTTGTCATTTGATTTTGCCATGTGATTAGGACTTTCCTCTGAGTTCAGTATTTTCGGGGATTTTACTTTTTACATCATTCCTACGTAAAATGCTATTATGGTGGATTTAGTAAAAGTTGAGGATTTTTCTCTGGAAAACGCAATATAATTGAAGATATTCTCATTCCAAATGTATATTTTTAATGCGACAGTGACATACTTTTGAATGTTAGAAGGTAGTGAAGATATTTCTGGTAATTGGGAAATAACCAATTGAAATATTTACTCTTCTCATGTATAGACCAATACTTCTGTCAAGTACAATTTATTTTCATTAAATTAGGCCTAGACAAGTTAACTTAAGAGACCTACATACATTGTTTTAAATGTCAATAAATTCTGTTGAACACAAGAAAAATCAAAGCTTTTATGACTTAATTCGATTTTCATCGTACAAAAAAACCTGTAAAAATTTCTTAATTTTCAGAAACGTTCTTTTGTCCAAGATCATTTACACTATTTATGTTATTTCATATTTGTAAAGAATAAAGTTTGCACAAAGTTGTGAATTAACTAACTATGTCGTTGTTGTAAAGCAAGATTACATTTGAACTGTGTGCTATATTTGAAGAAGTAAATGCTCACCTTAGTCGTTCATTTTCCAAAGTATGGAACTGTAAGAA
The DNA here is from genome assembly GCF_036588685.1 of Mytilus trossulus. Classification (NCBI taxonomy): domain Eukaryota; kingdom Metazoa; phylum Mollusca; class Bivalvia; order Mytilida; family Mytilidae; genus Mytilus; species Mytilus trossulus. Next base: position 43,541,876 of record NC_086376.1, read on the forward strand.
TAAAGAGGTTGAATTTTGCAATTACGACATAACTTCGATAGCATTCACATATGAAATTGCTTTCTGTCATAATGTAAAATTGTATACAAGAAGCTGTTGCTAAGCGCACTTTTTTCATTGGAAAACGAAGGGTATTTTGTGCATTTCGTAATAGATCCTGAATGTATATTGCGCATTTTCCCTGCTTCATTTATCAAAAATTAATCATTTCTTATTAAAATATTTTTTTTATTGGTGTGTAAAAGGGTTGACCGAAGAACATTTTGTATTGAGCGTTTCTCTTTATTTAATCACCCTGTCAACGCATTTACAGTTCCATATAGTATGAAAAGAAGCATACAATCCTTATTGTTATATTTTTTTGCTACAACCATGACATTGAGAGCTATTTCAAACTTTTCATTTGGTTTTCAATGCTTTATTTTTACATTGTCAAGGATACAAGTGCAGTCATCATAACTATTATATTTTAAACGGAAATAAAATATGATATTAAATTGTCTAGTGATTCAATTTAGCCAATGAAAATAAAGTACTCTATAATATGACGTATATTCAATGTAATCATATAATAATGAGATATTTCAATACGATTTTGATTAATAGGCAAGTACCTACAACATTCATCTTTATATGCAAAGGTGTTTCCTTGAATTAATAAAAAAAAAATATAGTTATTATAAAATTGACGGAAATCAGATTTTTTTTAATATTCATATGACCTTACTATTTTAAAAATATAAAATCTAGTTGAAAAGTAGACAAAACCACTGACATACTTGCACTGAAATTTAAGGATGGAGGTGTTTAATAGAATAGAAAATAATTACGCTCAAATTTCATATAAAGTCATGCCTATTTACAAACTATACTAGTATATGTTTTTGTAGACGCATACATGTCCAACTCCATTGGTCGGACTACTATAATTCATCATCATTCAACAGATTTGAAAATTCTCTGCTAAAGATGTGTCTCTGTAGGGTGATATTTATGTTTTCGTCGCACATTAAAAACTATGCTCAATGCATCGTCCTGCTTTATGCTGCGGAGTTAATAACATATTCCATTAAAATGTGTTTGTCATGATATGCATATAATACTTGCTTCTGGAACAACACATATATTAGCTTATACAGGGGGTATATCTTACTTGCGACTAGTTCCCCTGTAAACGGAAGATTACTATCCACCTTGAGCAGTGAAATATACCAAATTGACATTAAATTGCAGAAGTAAAAAAAAACTAACATGGCGAATAACGAGTGGCGCAAAGTGCGCATGATATGCCTTTTCCTAAGTTCCATTACTTCTGTCTGTATTATAAGAAATTTATTTAAATTTACAACTCAGCAACGCAAGTTTTAAAATTTATGAAAAATCAAGAGGAACCTCGCGTGAATAGATATAAACAACTTACCAAAGTTTTTTTCTCAAATTGGTTACTGAGTTATTGACCGACATGTTCACGACGAACAGACGGACGGACGAACAACGTTTTACCATAATATGTCGCGTAAATGGATGAATAAAAAAGGTTAAAAAAAAAACACAACATGAACTGCAACAAAAAAGGGGATATGGATAGGAAGGGTAAACATATTCTGTTCCTTATGCGACAACCGTTATCATGTTCATGTAAGTACAAACCATGTGATAAGTTTAATTCGGTAGATCACATTCTAGGAAAACAGGACTGATTATAGTAACGACAATTGGAATATTCGTCATATGTTAAACAGATAATCTATAACTTGCAACCAACTCATCTGTAAAATTTTCGAAAGTATTATGTCAACTCCACCTCTTGGAACACTTGGTTAAAAATCTTCCTTGTAATCTTCAACAGTATTTCAAGCTAATAAAACATCAGCGATGGTTTTGAGTTTCTTTTTGTAAACGTGATACTATGTTTTAATATTTAAGGTTGGTGAGAGTTTTCCGAATCTAAAACGTGTATCATCGTCACATACGAACAGTTTGATGAGATTTTTTGTAGTAAAAGGGAAATAACTCATTTGAAAAATGTTTCTCTTCTCTTGCCAAGTACAAATTATGTTCGATTATTTTCTCTCGCTTCTGTGGACGTGTTTTACAGATGTAAGATTAATCGTAAATGATTTAATTGTCATTTATTATCGTCACTGTCCCTTTCTAAATCAAGCGATCGCGTGTTTTTTTCTTTTAAAAATAGAGATACGCTAGAATATTCTTTTTTTAAATAGTATATACAGGGAGATTTCCATGGTTACTTGAAAAACTAATGGGAAAATGAAAATACGTGTCAGCAACACGAGTTCAACCAAATTATGGTATGTAAAATATAACTATGCTTAATTATGTATATAATTATTAGTATGCAGTAAATACTTTTTTCGTCTTACAAATTATTAAATAAACTAGACCATGTATGAAAAAAAATAATGGTCTTTGAACATATATATATTATTATACGCTTTTACTACTGGTCACATACTAAAATTATATCGTATAGAAAAGGAGATATTTATAAATAAAACACTAAAGATACTAAACTTCAACAACAGAAAGTTTATACCATATACCAATCTCTGAATCGTCCCAAGTTAAGACATTTGTTAAAAAATCTTAAAAAATATAGCCAAAATATGAAAACTTAAGGATACAAATACAGTCAAAAACCAATAACTACATTTTCCAAGGTAGCATAGGATACTGGTCCATTCCCATTTTTGCGTCAGTTAGTAAGTTTAAAGAGTGTTGTTTTAAACTAATATAACTAGACAAAAAAGAACCAACTTTATTTGTTATAAAACACGTCGTCCTATATGGTAGAAACGTTTTCATACGACATGAGACATAAAAAAAAAAGGCAACAGCAGTACACCGCTGTTCAAAATTCATCAATCGATTGCGAAAAAAAACAAATCCGGGTTACAAACTAAAACAGAGGGATTACATCAAATATAGGAGGAGAATGAGGACACAACAGAAACCTAACATTAAAAGTGAACACACACAGAAACAAAATATAATATAGCAATTGCCATTTGCCTGACTGGTACAGTACATTTTAATAAAAAAAAAAATTGTGGATTTTGTGGCATGCTTAACATCATACATTTAATTTCACTAAAATCGTTCGGGTCAAGTAGGATTACCCGAGTCGGTCATAAACAACTAAAACATAACACACCACGTTTTTGGTAACTATGATTTAAGGCTAACCTCAATGAATTCGACTGTGGTAAACTTTGAAATAATAATATGTTAGTGAACCATTATAAAGGATAGAATGCATCTGTTTATGATTTTTTTTTTGTGTATGCAAGAGCATTGACCGATGAACATTACTGATACCTAAACTACATGCCAGGCAATGGGCTAAGCGCGAGAAGGAAGACGTAGACACTCTATCCAAATGGATAAAGGCAGTGAGGTCCTTAATATAAATCAGAATTAAGAAACTGAATGGGTCCATCAATGCCCATGCTACGTCAATCTTTAAAGACCCAAATGTTGCTAAACACCTATCCGACCTCCATGATAAATATGTTGTTGTCCCCGCAGACAAAGCCCCAAATAACATCGTTTTTGTCTGTAAAAGTCATTACATTAATTGCTTGATAAACGAATTAGGTATAGACAATTCACTTGGAAACTCAACATATACCCTCACGACACTTACCAAAGAGGAAATCCTGAATAATCATAGGTCTGTTCTTTGTTCCATTGGAATTTCAACCAAAGTTGAAGAACTGGATCTTCCATCACTGTATTGGATACCTAAACTACATAAGTGTCCTTACAAACAGCGGTATATTGCTGGGTCTTCCAAGTGCTCCACAAAACCTCTTTCTAAATTATTAACATCCATTTTATCAGCAATCAAAGACGGGCTTCAAAGTTATTGTGAAACTGCCTATTCTAGAGGTGGCGTGAATCAGATGTGGATACTTAAAAATTCCAAAGATCTTTTAGAGTACATACAATCTAACTCTCTTTCATCTTGTAACAGTATTAAAACATTTTACTTCTCTACTCTTTACACAAGTATTCCACATTCCAAACTTAAAGACAAATTAAAAGAGTTGGTATTACTTAGCTTCATAAAAAAGAATGGCCAACGTAGATACAAGTATCTTGTCTTAGGGAGGGATAAATCCTACTTTGTAAAGAATCACTCTGATTCAAACAAAAAATTCTCTGAAACCGATATTATCAAGATGATTGATTTCTTGATTGACAACATATTTGTTACGTTCGGAGGACGTGTTTTTCAACAGACTGTCGGCATCCCAATGGGAACAAACTGTGCCCCTCTACTTGCTGACTTGTTTCTTTATTATTATGAGGCTGAATTCATGCAGGAACTTCTTAGGAAGAAAGATAAGAAGTTAGCAATATCCTTTAACTCTACTTTCCGCTATATAGATGACGTTCTTTCACTAAACAATTCAAAATTTGGTGACTATGTGGAACGCATCTATCCCATCGAATTGGAGATAAAGGATACTACAGATACAGTTAAGTCAGCTTCATATCTTGACTTACATCTAGAAATTGACAATGAGGGTCGGTTGAAGACAAAACTTTACGACAAAAGAGATGATTTCAGCTTTCCAATTGTGAACTTTCCATTTCTAAGTAGCAACATTCCAGCAGCACCTGCATACGGGATATATATTATAACGCTGCCTCCCCGGTGTTAGAGTCGGACACCAGAGATAACAGGTTACAAATAAACGGAATTTCTTTAACTGATATGATTTATAATACTATAAAATGTACGGCCCGACGTCTAATTGGAATACCGTCGAACCAACACACTTTACAGCTTCCTAAACCTAGACTTCAGAAGTCTATCAAATGTTATATAATTATTATTTATGAATAAAGACAAATCATATGAAAGTTTTGATCATTTATTTGACTATATTAAAATGGCAGAGAGAATGGCTGTGAAGGCTCTAGCTGTTACTGGTTTGGTTGGGTTCCCGGTATGGTTGGTCTATCTTATTAAATATATGTATACACATACATATATAGCAATCCAGAGTAACTACTCTGTAGATTCAGTCGACAAGTTTAAAAACTATCATTAGCATATAGCTCATTCAGGCTTACAAAGGGTCTCAATAAAAGAACACCTATAAAATTATGTAGCCTTAATTCAACAACATCTATTTGAAATAACTATCTGTATAAAAATACCGTAATGGTTATTACTGTGACCAAGACAATCTATTTCTTTAATACTTAAAGAAATATATTTACTCCCATATAGGCTCCCAACTTTATCTCCTTAATTTCCTCCTTAAGCTCCCAAATGTCTCCTAACTTTCCTCCTTAAGCTCCCAAATTTATCTCCTAACTTTACTCCCACAGCTCCTTAAGCTCCCCCCAGCTCCCTAAGCTCCCACAGCTCCTTAAGCTCCCCCAGCTCCTTAAGCTCCCACAGCTCCTTAAGCTCCCAACTTTACTCCCAGCTCCTTAAGCTCCTTAAGATCCCACAGCTCCTTAAGCTCCCAACTTTAGCTCCCACTGCTCCTTAAGCTCCCAACTTTAGCTCCCACAGCTCCTTAAGCTCCCAACTTTACTCCCACAGCTCATTAAGCTCCCACAGCTCCTTAAGCTCCCACAGCTCCTTAAGCACCCAACTTTAGCTCCCACAGCTCCTTAAGCTCCCAACTTTAGCTCCCATAGCTCCTTACGCTCCCACAGCTCCTTAAGCTCCCAAATTTATCTTTTCCCTTAAGCTCCCACAGCTCCTTAAGCTCCCAACTTTAGCTCCCACAGCTCCTTAAGCTCCCACAGCTCCTTAAGTTCCCATAGCTCCTTAAGCTCCCCAATTATCTCCCAACTTTCCTCCTTAAGCTCCAACAGCTCCTTAAGCTCCCAACTTTAGCTCCCACAGCTCCTTAATTCCCTCCTAAATTCTCCGAGCTTTCAAGTTTGGTGTTTCATAACATTCAATTCCAAACCACAACAATTACTGCTTTCCGTAGCTGATCATTTTAGTTTTATAAGAAAATCAGCCAATCACCGACTCTCTTATATAAGTCGGACCAATCAGCAACCATCTCTCTAATTAGGGAAATTCCCGAAATGGCAATTCAAAATGTAAACACTGGACATTTTATGTAAATAAAGATGTTTTCCAGCTTAAACTCATTAAGAACTTACATACATGTATGTATTCATCATGAAGGTTATTACACCAACAGGATAACTTAGGAACACATGAAAAAGGTTAATATCTCAAATAAACAACAAAACTAAAGATAGCGGCACTCCGGGAACAAACTTTGTCACCGCGATTAAATTAAACTCATAACACCACTTTAAACACAATAGAATTAAATAAATTTCAGTGTAATCAGCGTATCAAATACATTCATATGCAAAGCATATCATCTCACAGACATCTTCGTATTATTATTTGTACTTAATAACACAGAATATTCAAAAAGGGGGGTTGACGGCATTACAATATCTCTCAATTGATACGATATTTCCGTGCTTGCATTTCCTATCATGATTTTCTTGATAGAAGGTTACTGCTCACAAGGAAGCTATTAAATCAAGAGTTCCAAATGGTGAAGTTGAAATCATCCCTTCGTAAATTTTACGGACGCCATCACGAGTTGGTTGACCGTTATGGAATAACCATTTCACAAATGATATCGGATATGTTCCTTACGTCGTAACTACAATCACCTTCCCTTTCATGAATTTGACCTACCGAATTAAACTATTTACCGGATTTGTAATCACATAAGCAACACGACGGGTGCCGCATGTGGAGCAGGATCTGCTTACCCTTCCGGAGCACCTGAGATCACCCCTAGTTTTTGGTGGGGTTCGTGTTGTTTATTCTTTAGTTTTCTATGTTGTGTCATGTGTACTATTGTTTTTCTGTTTGTCTTTTTCATTTTTAGCCATGGCGTTGTCAGTTTGTTTTAGATTTATGAGTTTGACTGTCCCTTTGGTATCTTTCGTCCCTCTTCTTTTACTGTATATATCACTTTGCTTTATTAAAAATGTGCACATGATCAATGCCTTTACAACCTTAAAATATTATAAGAAGAAGCCTTTAATTTTTATAATTATATTTTTATGCTACAGCCATAAAATTAAGAACAATTTCAAGCTTTTCTTTTGTTTTTCGATGAATCATCTTTAACAGGCGCAGTTAAAGCTGTTGTAAATTATTTTGAAATGAACTATGGTATTAAAAGGAACCCATCCGATTATTGTCAGTCCATCAAAATTACTGATGTGATGAGGCACAAATGCAAAGTAATTATATGATAAGCAAATATTTCCAAACGTTTATGATTAATAGGTTACTACACATGTATATATCCACTTCCGTCCTAATTTTCGAGGGTGTTTTCGGAAAAATTATTAAAAAAGATATATAAATGATATTTAATTTATCACATATTAACTTTATTTCCAAGTTATAAAAAGTTCAAAAGAAGCAATGACAATGTATGGTATGTAAACTCCGAAAAACCTTAAAAAAACGGAAAAACCCTTATCAAATGGGAAAATCAAAAGCTGAAACACATTAGACGAATGGACAACAACTGTTTTAGTATTTTATGAATATTTTGTTTAGACGCAATATAAATAACAACCGATATAACCTCCAATAAATAGCAGAACAATAGGGACACGGACAAGCACCAACTAAGGGTCAAATTGACGGGCGAATGGATACGGATTAAAGTGAGGTTGACATCTTAACTTGCAAGCTAATGATAAAATTTTAGCAAAATATATCCAATTGTTTGTTTATAGCGAATCTCATATCGAAATTCCGCTTATACAACCTAATGATTTGAAATTGAGCATTCGGATATAACTATAATTGTTGACTAATATCTCGAAAACTACAGCAATTATATTTATTAACCCAGAAAAAAATACAGTGCAACTGAATTATTGCATTTATATTGAATACTGTAGGAGAGGTATAATTAAGATTTAAAACGATAGAACCAGACCTAACCATGATAATTGCAGAAGAAGAAAAAAACATCTCCATTTTGAGTTTAACAATCAAAAATATCACCTGTTTAATATTTGGTATTACAACTTGTGTTTGGATTTTTTTTCTATAATGTATACTTAAAGGGAAATCACGCTATTTATACTACTAATAATAATTCATTGAAATTTTGCATGTAGACAGATCTTACTTATTACAATATTTGAGGCGAAAAAAAATTTGGGGTCACCGATGTTGTTTTCGAGATATGACGTCATCAAAAAGTAAAGAATTGCGTTATACCGAAATATAGAAATAGCGCTCTAAAATGCTAAAAGAAGGCCAAATTATTGAAAAAAGATGTTTAACTGGTTTCACTAAAACAGTCAATTGTAACTTTTACCTTATACACATTCATTTTTCTCAGTTTCCTTATTTTTTAAGGCCTTTTTACATTTCCCGCCATTTTTAATTGCTATTTATTATAGATTTTTCTTGAAATAAAAAAAATCTTCTAATGTTTTTTCCTTCAAACATCTGCACAAATTGCAGCTTCAGGAGAGATTTAAAAAGCATAAATAATAAAGGGGGGTCACCGATGTTTTAAATCCGCTACAACGGAAATAATCTTAGTATCGATTTTTGGCGGGAATTATAACTTTTTCTCTTAACGTTATAGAACGACGTCGCTGGCATAGCAGCATTTTTTTGCAATGCTTGGAACTATTGGGTTAAATCTTTTCACTAAAAAATATATTAATGAAAAAAATTCAAGGTATTTTGTTCGGTGTTAGCCGAGGCTCCGTGTTGAAGGCCGTACATTGACCTATAATGGTTTCCTTTTATAAATTGTAATTTGGATGGAGAGTTGATTCATTGACACTCATACCGACGCAACGTTAGATATTGCTACTACCACGAAAATAGCGCTAAGTAAATTTTTAACGGGGAAATTTTCTTAGAAATGCTGAAATAAATATTTCAAATTATATATGAAAATAAAGATTTCTCGCTACATTGAAGACCTGTTGGTGACCTTCTGCTGTTGTTTTTTTATTTGGTCGGGTTGTTGTCTCTTTGACACATTCCCCATTTCCATTCTCAATTTTATTGCCTCTTAAATTTTCAAATTAAGATATAGAAATAATAAAAATATAATATCTATAGGCTTCGGAAGACACATATTTAAAATAAAAGTTTACTCAGCGTTGTCCCATGTAACAAACTCGAAACATAAAACACGAATAAATCGCGAAATGTTCAAGTAACTCTCAAAATTTTTGCATGAATGTTCGTTCTATGACCTGAAATATTTCAGTATTGGTTTACATTGGTGTCTCCATTTAAAATATGCCTAGACAATTTGAAATGAATATGATGTTCGGAAATGTCCCTTGGGAAATTTTGTTCGTAAACTTGAAACATTTTAGTTAAAAAATATAAGTTTTGACAAATAATTTATTAAATTGTAAGCACGATTGTTTTGTACTCCGTGTAAGCTCCAAAAATTCAAATTAATAAATAAATTGAGCGATATATTCATATCAAAACAATAGTTTTGAAATGTCTTGCGGAAATGTCCGAGTTAAACTTTCATACCTTCACAAAACTTTTACGGTCAAACAACAGAGATTTAATTTCGTGAAGATTACTCTTCGGCTTTGATTTCTTTACCAATACAAAGTACTTTAAAAATTGAAGTAGGTACACCTAATTGTATTAAGATTACTGTCTATAAAAAAATACTGATTAATGAAAATTTCTCGCAAGGTTGTCCGTTAACAGTATTTGACGTCGCAGTAATATGCTAGCGACGGCATGCACTGCATTTTCGGGTTCCTTCCTCCACTAAATGTAAATGTCCTGCTTTCAACAAAACGAAATGATGCACATATTACAAACTACACATCTATTACACAATCAAAAAGTAAGAAAACTTCAGTATTAAAATATTAAGCCATTGTATTGTCTTTTGTACAACTGATTGAATTAAATCATACTCGGGTTCAATATAAAATGCAGCAATATTTCCAAAAAACCACATAATTACCAGCAGTAATCATGGTAACAGTTAATATCCTATGTAAATTATAAAAAAAAATCGTATTAGAGATTACTTGTGTGTTATACTTTCCATTTACCCAACAAGGAAAGCGCTGCAGGAAAAAATTGATAGTGCGCGTTTCCAAATTAACGTCAAGTTTTCTGTTACGCTAAATGGTAGCAATATCTGTCGTTTCGTCACGGTCACATCTTCCTATACCTATTTTGAATATTCATTGTTAAACATACAGCAAAAGTTTATTTTAAAGTTATTGTCAAAGTTGAAGTCATCTTAAAAATTTTGTTGCATTTGTTGTATACGAAAAACGAATGTTTTAATAAAGAATTAATTTACGGCTTGAAGATTAAGAACCTTCTTCTTCGGAAGATTGAGGGTATCTGGGCTGAAAAGTTTAACGTTCCATTAAGACTACAAACAAAATAAATTCACTAACTTGTCCATTTTCACCAGGAAGATAAAACCTGAGATGCCGTGTTTAGGAAGCGACAAACTCCGCACTTAAAAAAAAAGACCTCAATGACACCGTTTTTGGAAGAAATTTAAAATTAGCTAACATATCTGTAATTACACAACGCTCCATAATCGAACCAAATTAAGTTCGAGTTTCACTTAAATTTTCAGATAAAGTTCAAGTTTTATTTTGATTTCGAATATTTATTCTAGTGAGAGTTCTAGTTAAAGCTCGAGTTACACTTAAAAACTTCTGAGTTATACTGTTAGATAGATTAAAAAGTCTTTAATATTTAATGATCCGAAGAAGTTAAGAGTAAGACTGCGGTTTCTATTTTCTGTTGGTGCACCTCTTTTTTTCGAATGTATATTCTTTTATCCAATTTAATTTTCATTGTGGTAAATGCACCTATTTTCGCAAAATTTAATACTGATTAATGATAGTTAATTTAAAAAACCAAAGAATCAAGAGTTAATCAGCTACCTTTGTTTTAAAAAAAAAACTGGTTGTCCTTCTCAGTCATGGTCGTCGGGATCCGACAATCTCCCTATATCACTGTCGACAGTGATTCACATTGAGTGATCTGAACTCGAACCTACATTTGAACTATTATTACTATTTTTGTTTTTTTTAATTTTTTCAAAGCTTTCAGTGGCAAATATTACATGAACCCCAGCACAAACCATTTGTCTATATGAGTGGAATATTCTTTCAACAGACGGACCTTTAATGTGTGTGTTACAGTTTAGCAGAACTCTGTGAGACGTGTTTATAACTCTACATAAATACATGTGTGTGTGTGTAAAAAAAAAATCTTTTTGGAGACTTGTAAAGCCAAAGGTATAGTACGTGTTGAATTTTTATACGCCCGGTTACGGGACGTATTAGTGTGTACCTCTGTCTGTCAGTCCGTCGTCAGCATACCGGACATTAAATTCATAATAAACAAATGACCGGTGAAAAATAATGTTATTCCAATTCTTGAACCAATGCATACAAACATCATAAACTAAGTCTTCTGTGCACGATTTTATCATTTTTTTCGCATAAATTTCGTATAATCGTTAATTTTTGTTTTAATCGGTCAATGTTGTTGGAAAAATATGGCAGGTAATTAAAGTTCGTGTTTTGAAACCCGATGTTTAACGATTATCCTTTGTTTGTCAACAATCAACAAAAAAGCTTGGATATTGAGCCCATTTTTAACATGTACTTTCAGATAATAGTTTATTTTAAGGACATCCATGCGTACTGCGATCTCCTGATTTTTACGAGATGGGTCACACACAGGTCGCTTTGCATACGGAAAATATGTCGGGGAATAAAGTAAACTTCTTCTTAATATGAACAAATTAAAGATTTTTCTTCACTGAGAAAAAAGTATATGTACATAAGTTTTATAATGAAAACTATCAATTGAGTTATAAACAACATATGCACAATCGATTTTAAACACCTTTGACCACATTTATTTTGTGTCAGAAACCTATAATATGTCAAAAATTTGACCCCACAATCCTTTATACCGTATCAAGCTTGAGTATTGTATCCAAACTTTCCCAAACTTTTCAGTGTTCAGAGGCGTTATATATCAAAGGAACATTTGGGAAAGATGAACGACAATTGAATCATTTATGTCGTCACATTTGAAATAAATAACGATTTCAAATAGGACTACACATATTTACGTCCAGTGGCAAGTTTATGCATATTCAGAACTAGGAAATATGAATTTAGTCTCTGCTTTGTAAAAACCCGACAGGATAAGTCGAATAAACACTAATATGAAATGGGATGTTTGATTTTATTTATACATGTAGTATAGAAGGCTATAATTATGGCGTTTCAGGTATGTGATATAATAAAACTGAAAGTCGAAACTCATTGTTCTTATTTACAACCCTCTTTTGCCACTTTTGGACAGAAAACTACAGATTCCGGAAGCTCTACGCTAATACCCCAGTCCCGCTAGGCCACGATTGCACTACGATCTGTGAAAAAAATGCAAAGTTTGACGAGCGTAGTGCGATCGTGTAGATCGCAGTGAGGTCGTAATACGTTCGTGGTAAGGTCTTGGAGATCGTGATGAGCGTAGCCAACTTTGAACATGTTCAAAACAAGCGTGGTGCGGTCGTGGCGAAATAAGGTCGTAGTGAGAGCGCAGTAAGGTCGTGGTAAGATCGCAAAGGTCGCTGTACCATCGTAGCGAGAGCGCGATTCTATTCGGGGAGACTACGCTACGATCTCACAGCGACGTTATCATGACCTCTCTACGATCATCACGTTCTCACTGCGACCCAACTACGCTCCCACTACGACCAAACCACGTTTACACCACGCTGTTCAAGACCATAGTACGATTCTAGCACGCTCATGCCGTCCTCATCACGCTCATCTTACGACTTGTCTTCGTTCGTACTACGACTATTTCGAGTTCTTGTCATGCTCATTGTCATTGTCACATAAATGTATAAAAGCTCTACAGTTTTTGTTTGAAACATCAATTTCAATTGAACTATGGAAACACAAGACCATGTACATGTAGTAATGCTTCTTCAATCAATAACTCAGATACAAAATCTTAACGACCAAGCCATGATGTTTTTATTGAGAGAGCGAAGAAGAAGGATGCGAAGAACATTTAGACGGCGTAGGTCCTTTTGGGTTCGTCCTTGGTTAGCAACGGATAGGAGACTCCAGTTTGGTCATGATGATCAGTTGATGAACGAGTTAAGAATTGAGGATGACCCTTCCTTCTTCAATTTTTTAAGGTTGGTTCCAGAGATGTTCGATGAACTTCTTAACAGAGTTGGTCCAAGTATTAAAAAGACGGTTACACTATTTAGAAAGGCCCTATCGCCTTGTTTTAAACTTGCCATCACTCTAAGACATTTAGCTACTGGTGACAAGTATTCGACCTTGCAGTATGACTTCAGAGTTGCTCGGAATTCTTTAAGTAAATTTTTACTCAAAGGCTGCAATAGTTGACGAATATAAAGATGAGATGATTTCATGTCCAACTGACCCAAATCAAACGAGGGCTAAAGCAGACGAATTTCAGAAGAGATGGAGAGTGTAGGTAGATCGCGGTATGAGCGTGGTATGGTCGTAGAAAGGTCGTGGGACGAGCGTACTATAATCGCAGTAGAAGCGTGGTAAGATCGTGTTGCAATCGCATAAATCGTGGTATGGTCGTAGTGAGAACGTGAAGAGCGTAGAAAGGTCTTGATTAGCGTAGTGAGTTCGCAGAACAAGCGTGATGAGAACGTGGTATAATTGTAGTGTGATCGTTATAGAAGCGTAATGAGGACGTAGTAGCATTGTGAAAGCAACCAAAATGTACCTTTTCATGCCGCTCATACCGCGACCTCACCAACATCTGATTTTATTTTAGATCGTGGTGAGCGTAGTGCGATCGTGGTCTTGTGGGACTGGGGCTTAACATGCTGTTACTCTGATATACGCTGAACCCTACATACCGCATCGCGCCGATACACTGATAAAGTTGTGCCATATCATGACCACTTTCGGCTATTTTTTTTGCCATACATTTTGTCAGTTTCGAGTAGCACTTTCATTTTTGAACCTACGGTCAAGATCAGTTAATGGCCCATCCATAGATTTTTTTGAAATTTAGAATTCATTCAGATATTGAACATATACATCACAAAAATTAAAAAAAATGTTTATGTCACCGACTTCGTTATCTAGGAAATGGTCGGAGAGGATACTATATAAGTTACATTGAATATGCTATGAATCTCCAACGTTTTTAGTTTCGATTATGTGTTTTGTATTGATACATCCTTTTTATCATAATGGTCTGAATAGAGGGTCCGTCATTTATTAATATTCATTTTGTGTTACCAATATTTTCTATTCTTTATATTTTAGCACCTCATCATTCTGCATTCCTATATTTTGCAGTATTTGCCCGTTATTTTGTATTCCATAAACCCCAATACAATCTAGAAACTCGGTAGTACAACATATCAGTTGTAAAATATATGATATGTCTATAATCATTTCTCCGGTTTTAGAGGAACGTCCCTTCGAGCGGCTCGCTATTTCATAAATTAGCAACCTTTACGACGGAATCGAAAACTGCGACGTCATAATACAGTCACGACACTATAGCGGCGCCGAGAGCAATGCGTATAAACAATAGTGTGATTTCCCTTTAAACTGTTTTTGCAGTCATTTCAAATAATCATCAATTCCGAAAATAACTAGTATTTGCAATATAGGGTCTGTATTAGAAGACTGGTACTTTTCATCATGTACGCTTCTTGTTTTGTCCATTGTAGATGTAAGAAGATTTAAAGGAAAATATTTGAAATACGATTTTGGAATCAAAAACTCTTATAATCTCTTTTTAAACTTTATAAAATTAAGCTAATAATTACAGGCGGATATGCTATTTAAATTTTAATATATGACCTTTGATGGATGTTTTTTTCATTTCCATATTTCCTTATTGCATTTGCATATTAAATGCAAACATGTTTTCATAATCAGTCAATACACAAGGGGATTGTTCGTCACACGTGTTAATTTTATATATAAATTAAATGGTATATGTTTGTATGATGCTCGCACGTATTTACCCCCTGTTTTGTACATTTAGCCATTGTGATTGATTTCTAATACTCCCCTTTGTATGACAATCACTGTGAAATTGATTTTTCTTTCTTCAATTTTTCAGTTTTCAGTTAAAAATTTTCCACCATAGATTTATCTTACTTATTTTAATTTTTCTCAAGAATTACATAATGATGAGCTTAATGAAAGGCTGTTTAACGTATATTGTCAAATAAATGCATAATCAGGACGAGAACATGTTTATGTGACCTTACTTTGCACTAAATCGACACGCTAATTCATAAGGTAACAGACCACAGTTAAACATGTACCCCTGTCTGGTCACATCTTTCTGATTCCGAGCCGACCAGTCTTTGCTCTTATACTCTTTAATGTCGCATACTTAGCATAGAAGCAGCAAAAACCTACTTTGAATCTTGAGGTTTGACCTCACAAAGATTCAAACCAAAGACCTCCCGCATGTCTAAGAGAACTCGATACTATAAGAACACAGAAGTTGCCAAATAACATTGAAATGCTTTTCCAACACTTTGTCATGTTATTATTTGTGCTATATAACTACTAGATAGACTTAATTTTCTACATTTTAGAATTTCTACATTTTTATAAGTAGCCAGGGATACTGGGTCAACCTCATTTTCGCGTCAATTAGTAAGTTTTAAAAGTTTGGTTTTTTAAACAAATATAATTTCACAAGAAAGGAGTATCTTCAGTTCGTTATTAAACGCATCGTTCTATATATCAGATACATTTTCAGTTAGACATCATACATTAGACACGTCGATTCCACTAGAGTCGTAAGGACCAAGTAGGGTTACCCGAGTCGGTCATCAATAACTTAAACATAAAAAATCACGGTATGGAAATAATGATTTCAGGCTAACATCAGTGCGGTCGACTGTTGATTTTTCTTGTACAAAATTGTAGAAGAATAGAAGGGCGGAAATTAAAAACTTTCTATTAAATTATTCATTACTTGGAATAAAAATTCTTATATGGAAATCCCTCGGATTGTTGTCGTTCCCATCAAAATTACTGATGTAATGAGGCATATATGCAATATAATTATTTGATAATCAAATATTTCAAAACGTGTATGATTATGAGGTAAGTACACATGGACCAACCGTATCCGTCTTAATTTGCGAGGGTGTTTTCAGAAAAAATAATAAAAAAATATCTTATTTGGTTTATACCATATAAAACGTATTTTCAAATTACAAGAGTTCAAAAGAAGCAATAACAATGCACGGTAACAGTAAAATCACAAAAATGCTAAACTTCGAGGAAAATCCACACGGAAATTCCCTAATCAAAATACCAAAATCTGAAACATATCAAACGAATGGAGAACAATTGGTTTAGTATTGCGTAAATATTTTGTTAAGTCGCAATTTAATTAATCACAGATATAACCTCCAACATACTAATATATAGCACAACATATGGACATAGACAAGCACGCGATCTCCAACTACGGGTCAAGTTGACGGGCGAATGGATACGGATTTAAATGAGGAAGATATATTCACTTGCAAGCTCCTGATAAATCAGCAATGTTATGAGCTGATTTTTAACAAAATTGTATCCAATTAACTGTTTATAGCAACATTTTTTTTTATCGAGATTCCGCTTTAATCAAAACCTATAAATTTACGAAACAAACATATCCTAATTTGTTTTGTTTTTTTCAATCATGTTCATTAGGTATTTTGATAGTCTTGCGTAATGATATTAAATGTTTTAATTCAAAATAAATGTACGTATGTAACTATTAAAGGGGTATGGACCGTTTTTCACTTGCCAAATTTCTTTTTGTTCCTTTTTAAAGGTCGCTGTCACTCTTAGACTAAAACAGCTTTTGACGTGTTGTTTTCCACATGCATGTACATTTTTTGTGTCATGCATGGATACTCCGTATCCTGTGGGTTTTTTTTTCTTTTACATTTTACTGAAATTAAACACATTTAGCCAAAAAAGTTTGACACACAAAAAATTACAAACAAAAAACTCTATTTGGACGTAGTCGTCCTTTCTACGACAGAAAGAAAAACATTAAAACTTTTAGAGTAAGATTTAAAAAGTTCAGGTGCATGTGTTTTATTCATTATTGCGATGCATATAAGTTTACAACGAATGAGACAACTTAATAAAATGAAAGCAACAATCTGGTGTATTTGTTCTTTCTACTTTTTATCCGAGTCACTACAGGTTTAAATTAATTCAAACGAAATAGTGAGGTCCGGTGAAGCAGCACAACCAATGATTTAAGTTAAAAAGTATTGGCAGATTTTGTCTGTTTAACTCACATATCATTGTAATTATAACGGAATTTAATGAGACTGCCGTACAAAGTGAGAGGTTTAGCGCTATAAAACCAGGTTTAAGGAATGTACCAAGTCATGAATATGACAGTTGTTGTCCATTCGTTTTTTATGTATTTTGTCATTTGATTTTGCCATGTGATTATGGTCTTTCCGATTTGATTTTCCTCTGAGTTCAGGATTTTAGTTATTTAACTTTCTACTTAAATTTAAACATTTCTACGTATAATGCTATTATGGTGGATTAAGTAACAGTTGAGGCTTTTTCTCGGAATATAATTGAAGATTAAACACAATCTACTCTCATTCCAAATGTAATTTTTAATGCAGTGACATATTTTTGAATGTTACGGGTAGTGGAGATTTTTCCGGTAAATGGGAAATAACTTATTGAAACATTTCCTCTTCTCGTGTAAAAGTCGATACTTCTGTCAAGAACAACTTATTTTCATTAAATAAGGCATAGAAAAGTTCAGTAAAGAGACCTTAATACATTAAATGTCAATCAATTCTGTTGAGCACAAACAAAATGAAAACTATTATGAATTAATTCGATTTTCATCGTACGAAACTAAGGTAAAAAAATCTTAATTTTCATAGACGTTCTTTTGTTGCTAGATTTGTGTTATTTCATATTTGTGAACAATAAAGTTTGCACACAGTTGTAAATCAAGACTACAATGGAACTGTGCATTTCATTAGGAGTATTAAATGCTCACCTTAGCCGTTCATTTTCCAGATTATAGAACTGTAAGAATAAGGAGGTTGAATTTTTCACCTACGGCATCACTTCAACATTCACATTTAAAATGACTATCTGTAATAAATGTAAAATTGTAAATAAGAAGCTGCTGCTAAGCCCATTTTTTTTCATTGGAAAAAGAATGGTATTTTGTGCATTTTGTAATGGATCGTGAATTCATATTGCGTATTTTTACTGCTTCACTTATCAAAATTTAATCATTTCTGATTAAAATATTATTTAAGAATTAAATGATTCTTTCCATAATTTAGTTTATTGATGTGTTAAAGGGCTGTCTGAAGCACATTTTGTATTACGCGCTTCTCTTCATTTAAGCGCCCTGTCAACGACTTTACAGTTGCATATAGTATGAAAAGAGGCCTACTCTTAATTTTTATAATTATATTTTTATTCTACATACATGAAATGAAGAGCTATTTAAAGCTTTTCGTATGTTTTTAAATGCGTTTTTTTACACTGTCAATGATATAAGTGTAGTCATACATGTTTTATTTCAAACGGAAATAGAATATGATATTGAAATGCCCTCGCGATTGAATTCAGCCAATCAAAACAAAGGATTCTAATGTAACATTTATGAAAAGTAATTATATAATAATGCAATATTTCTAAACGATTATGATTAATAGGTAAGTATCTACCATATCCGTCTTACTTTGCAAGGTGTTTCATTGAATACATTAAAAAAAAAGATAGTTATTTAATTGACGAAAATCGGAGGTATTTTAAATGTTCATACGACCATACTATTTTAAAAACATGAAATCTAGTTGAAAAGAACACAAAAACACTGACATACTAGCACTAACTTTAAAGATCCCAACAGATGGAGGATTTAATAAAATAGAAAATAATTACACTCAAATTTCATATGAAAGCATGCCTATTAACAAACTATACTAGTATGTTTTTGTAGAAGCATACATGTCCAACTGCATAGGTTGGATTACATGAATTCATCATCAGTCGGTTCAATCAAAAGATTTGAAAATAAACTGCACTTCTGCTAAAGATGTGTCTCGGTAGGTAACCTGGTTCTCGGGTGACTACTACACTTTGTTCATAGCGTAATACAAGCGGATTCCAGTTTACTCAGTAGGTTGATATATATGTTTTCATCGCACTTTAAAAACTATGCTCAAAGCATCGATCTGCTTTATGCAGCGGACTTAATAACATACCCTATCAATATGTGTTTATCCTGATATGCATGTAATACATGTACTTGCTTCTGGAACTGCACCTTTAGTAGCTAATTCAGGTGGTATATCTTACTGGCCAAAAAATTCCCTTTTATACGGAGAACTAATATCCGCCCAGAGCGGTAAAATATACCAAATCGACATTCAAATCCACAAGTCCAAAAAAGAAACTGATATGGCAAATAAAAAGCGGCGCCATGTGCGCATGATACGCGCATTACTTATTCGAAACCTAAAAATCCATTAATCCTCAATGCCATATCATAAATTTAGTAAAATAAAACTGAACGGAGTTTATTTTAAAAGATATTCAAACCAGTCATTCGGTGGGTCATAAACGAGGAAAAGTCATAAAACTGTTTAGAAATTTTTGGAGTTATTGTCAATAAACTGGAAAATTCCCCTTTTTTAATGAATATATCCATACAACTCAAAAAAACGTAAAATCTAAAATTAATGAAAAATCGAAAGGGAGCTTACGTGAAAAGATATAAACAATTCATCAAAGTTGCATTTAAACAGATTTAAACGTTAATGCGTTATTGTCCAACATGGTGCCGACGGACAGACAGACGGACAACGAACAACGGTCTACAATTATATTGTAAATGGGCGAATGAAAATTGAAAAAAATGAAAACAAACAACAACACGAGCTACAACAAAAAAAGTGTATGACATCTGGTGTTTCGGAAGGGTAAGCATATTATGTTCCATATGCCATCAGTCCCGTTGTTTGATTGATTTCAAACCTGTTGATAAGTCTTATTCGGTAGGTCATAAACGAGGAAAAGAGGACGAATTATGGTTACGTGAAAAGGATACCGTATACCGGGTTATTTTCGCGGGTGTAAAATTTCGCATTTACATTGAATAAGGTATACGAAATATTTTGGCGGTTATTATTTTGGCGGATTTAAAACTTTCATCAATACCTTTGCATGTACACTTTTAAATTGGCGGAATTTATTTTGGCGATTTTGTTCTATCCCAGAAAATAAGCGAAAATTTACACCCCGCGAAAATAACCCGCTATACGGTATTACATAACTGTCAACCAACTCGTGATGGCGTCTTAAATTTTTTCGAAAGGATAATATCAACTTCACCACTTGGATCTCGTGGTTAAGTATCTGCCTTGTAATCTTCAACCCTCTTTCAAGCTAACAAAACATCAGCGATGTGTTTGAGTTTGTTTTTGTAAACGTGATACTATGCTTTAAAAGTGACAGTTGAGAATTGTTGTCTGGTAAATGAGAGATAACTAAGTTTGCAACGTTTTTCATCGTCATTCACCGTATTGTATAGTTACATACGTATTCATATAAATGTATGGTATCATAAGTATGCATGGAACAGTTAGATGAGATTTTTTCTAGTAAAAGGGAAGTAACTCATTTGATAAATGTTTCTCTAGTTATCTTCTCTTGTCACAGATGCTCCTATTAAGTACAACTTATGTTCAATTTTTTTCACTTCTGTGGACGAATTTTACACATGTAAGATTAATCATGAATAATTCATGAGTCATTTATAATCGTCATTTTCCCCCTCTAACAAGCAATTGCGTTTTTTTTCTTTTTAAAATAGAGATTCGCTAGAATATACTTTGTTTTAAGTAGTATCTTACGGGGAGATGTCATGGTCATTCGCCAAACTAAAGGGAGAATGAAAATATGTATCAGAAACACGAATTTAACCAAAATCGGGTATGTAGAATATATCCATACCATGCGTAATTATATATATGTAAATTTATAATTATTATTATGCATTAAATACTAATTCGTCTGACTACCGTAATTATTAGATATACTGGTTTTTGTATCAAAAATAAAATAAACTGGTCCCTAAACTAATATATATTATTATACGCTTTTACAACTGGTCACATAAAAAAAATTATATTTAGAAAAGAATAAAACACCAGCAGTTAATACAAAAGACGAGCAAAGACATACCGTGTCAAAAATACGGACTTCAACAACAGAAACCATATACACAGGAAAAATTGCAACATATGTTTATCATATGTTTTCAAAACATATGAAAAACATATGAAAATCATATGTTTTTCATATGTTTAGGACAAACATATGATAAACATATGTTTACAATCATATGTTTACATATGTTTTGAAACATATGAAAACATATGTAAGCAAACATATGTAAACATCTGTTTTATGACACATGTAAACATATGTTTGTAAACATATGAAAAACATATGCTTTTCATATGTTTTCATATGTTTTAAAAAAAATAATGAAAATTGAAGAAAATGTCAAAATTAGTATCGAAGCATAGAACATCCCAACAGCAGAGCTTTCTAATTCTGAATCATGAACAGAATGTGAAATAAGTGAATGAGTTATAATTAATAGATAATAATATGAATAAATATTCTTTATATAATTTATAGTTTGTTCTTTATTCTCAATTAGTTTTCTTTATTGATTACCCCATTTTTCTCTCTCTGTTCTTTATTAGTTATTATTTATTCTGCATTTTTTTTCTTATTCCCTTTTCTTAAATCCCTAATTTTGATTCCAGACCCTCGTATTACGTACTTGGCACGTAGAATTCGAAAACCGGGAAAAGTCGGAAATATTTTCACCGTTATCGTTTTGTGCAATATGACACGCAAAACCATGGACGCTCACGCGATCATCCGCAGCAGTCTACAGCTGTTTATTTAAGTTTTAAGAATGGACAGAGATAGATTCTACTTCTTCTTCTACTTATAAACAGATAAATTGAATTGGGTGACTTGTCGATTAACTAGAAGAAACCGGGGAACGAAACATAGAAATGAAAGTCTAGAGAAGGTCAACGGCAACGAAAGTTCGAAATGTCGAAAGTGTTTTGTTTTCATGGATTACGTACATTTATGTACCTTAAAAAGGCAACGAAAGGTAAATATAATTATGCTCCTTTTTTTTTTATTATAATTGGACAAAAGCAGGAAGATGTGTGTGCACATTTTTCACAAAAAACTATTTGACTTGATTGTAAACAGGCATGACAGGTACATGTAAACCCGAGAACGATACTGAGGAACGATAATATTGTAATGTATATATCCGATGGTAATCAGTAATTGCATTTATTAATCATCTGTTTCATTATCTATCATAAGGTTATTTTTAAATACATCCCAAATAACCATATTTGTAAACTCTGTAGAGATTAGTTAAATTTAAAAAAAAGGGGGGCATCAATACTGAATGAATGGATAGATGTCAGTGAGGTTCTATTACTCCCATTCTTTTCATATAATTTAGATTTATAAAATGTATGCCGGCTTTTCATACATTGCATAGCCAAAGATAATAATGTTAATGAACATTTTTTCCAAATTTTAATTATGATCAAACTGAGACTACATTTTGTACAATAACACTGTTACACCACAGCTCGGGTGGATTTTGCTTTGTCCACCCGCCCACCATGGGAGTGGGCACCCGGTGGGCAAAATTTCTAGCTTTCCCACTCTGCCCATCCATAGGAGTGGGCATGCCATTTCTTTTGTTTAATCAAAAGACTGGCAAGTAACAGTCAACAGAAAAAAGCATATAAGCATTTGTAGTCACTATTTTTACAATAAAATGATTATAGCTAGGGTGATTAAATATGTATTCATTATATCCCCGTTTAAAAAAAGGGGGGGTATACTGTTTTACCTCTGTCTGTCCTTCCATCAGTCCGTCAGTCAGTCCGTCTGTCCCATGAATATTTTTCGTCACATTTTTCTCTGGAACTACAATACAAGGATTTCTGAAATTTTGTTTCAGGGTTTATCTAAGTCAGCTATACCGTGTGATGCGTTTTCAGATTCATCACTCGACAACTTCCTGTTTACTGAACACTTGCATATTTTTACACTATTAATATTATCCACTTGCGGCGGGGGTATCATCAGTGAGCAGTACATGTACATGTAGCTCACAGTTTCACTTGTTTAATTTGAAAATTATTTATAAAGGCTGTGTATTTAGTAACTGCACATACATGTACATAGTTTAAAAAATTCCCTAATGCCTACCAAAAACAACAAATATATATGTTACTCCTAAAGAAAATTTTAGAAACAAAGAGTAGACAACGCATGAAATTATCTGCAGGGCTGTAACTAGCCTCTTCTAATAGTGAGGCAAAATATATTCACCGAGCGGAGCGAGGTGAAAATTTTTTGACAAGGGGTCTGGGGGCCGCTCATTGAGGCCCCCAGAAGCTCTGAGAAAAATAACGCAAAATCGTGCATTCTGAACGTTTCCCAGACTCTTTCTGACATAATTCGCAATTTATTTTTAGATTTTTTCGACAATATTCTGGTCTCAAAGCAAAAACATAGATTCATTGTAATTTAAGACTTTTAGGTTTTATTGACAACAATAAAAGACCGATATGTAGGAAAAAGCAAAATCGTAATTCTCATAATCAAAAATACCGGATCTGTCTGTTCTTGTCTTGTATTGTGCTTAGACTTTGATGATTTTTTTATGACTAGATTTAAATATAGTGACAGTGCAGTATTTTACTTTAATTACTAGTACTACTTAAGTCGACACTAGGGGCCATCTTGACCCTGTTTTACGGTATTAGTGATTCTTTTATTGTTGAAGACCCTCCAGCAACTTTGACCATTGATCATTAGTATTTTTTTCTATGCATTGACTTTGTGTGCGATTAGGTTTCGTGCACATTTACTCCATATTCCTTTATTTTCTGTTAAAGGTTCTGAACATGACTAAATGCAAGTTTAATCCTTCAATGCAAAAGGTCATATGGCAATACATTATTGTTTTTTTTTCAAATAATTTGATACCGGGAAATTTGGTGACCTTACTTAAATTTAAGTCATGTCAGCTATCTAGTTTTATGTACCAAAAAAAAAGCCAGTTTTGTATTCTTTGATAACAATTTCAATTCTCCATGCAGAAACTACCATTTTTTTCCTATGTCTTGTAGCATCGTATATTCTCAAAATATTTTCTCGCACAATATCTGGACATCGGTGGGCATGCAAAATTGCAAAACCACACGTTTGCAAATGAAAATCAACACTCAGAATATAGTCATAAAGTAGGCCAATAAATGAATAAAAGACAAACCCGGGACACAGAAATAAAAATAATAGAACCATCATTTCTGAAAACTAAAAGTAAAATAGAAACATGGATCATGAAAAAACATGCAGGGGCGACACCAGAGAGTGAAGAGAACTTGCTTCTTGCTAGACACTTTCTGTGAAAACAATCTGATATTAAGACAATCTTTTATTTCAGTTTTTGGTTTTTTTTTTGAAATTTCTAACATGAGGCATTTGCCTCAATGTAGTTACGGCCCTGATCTGGCATAACAACATGCATTAAAAAAGAAGATGTGGTATGATTGCCAATGAGACAACTGTCCATAAGAGACCAAAAAATTAAATGACAGAAATTAACAACTATACTACTATAGGGCACCGTACAGCCTTCAACAATGAGAAAATCCCATACTGTATAGTCAGCTATAAAAAGTCCCTAAATGACAATGTAAAACAATTCAAACGAGAAAACTTAGGGTCTTATTTATGTACAAAAAATGAACAAAAAACAAATATGTAACACATAAAAAAACCGACAACCACTGAATTACAGGCTCCTGAATTAAGTTATCCCCTTGACCACATGTAAAATTTGTACTGTTAACTGATGAAAAAGATTGGCATTAATTTATTTAGTCAGAGATCAAATTTAACCACTTTGATACACCATTGAATTCATACAACAGGCATATGGATTTAATAAGAAGGATTAGAACATTCAAATGATTTAATACTTTTATATATATATATATAGTATATAACTAGTATTATTTTTTTTCAGGGCAAGTCTAGATCTTTTGGTCTTCTTTTTAAACATCAAAATAAGTCAATTTTGCCATACAACATGTATAAAAATATTTAAGGCAATTTGTCAGATATTTTAATTTCATTTCATTTTACATTATTTCTTTTAGCATTTTCTATGGAAGTACATGTACTCCAAGAAGAAGAAGAAGCTAAGCAACAGAATGCAATTATTTCATGACGAGAGGTATGTACATGTACATGTAATAAAAAAGGATAACTTTGTTTGAATATTTTGTTTTTGTCAGACTATCTACATGTTACACATTTTGATTTCGTGTAAGCAGTGAAAAATTATTTTTTTCTACTGGACCATTTATCAAAAATAGCATTGGAAGCTCTATATACACTACATTGCTTGTTCTTTTTATAAGACCACACACAATTTTTGGGGATTGTATAATGGAAAGGTGTCTGCTGCGTCCGAAGACACATTGGTATCCAAAAATATAACTAAGTTTTAAGTGCATTAATCTTTATGAATTTTGTTTAGAAGGTCCAATACCTCAAAAAAAGGTTGGGATGATTTTGTGGATGATGGTCGGAAGTCCCAACCGTTTAGGAATTAGGGGCCCAAAATGGGCCAAAAAGAAGCATTTTCATAGTTTCAGAATAATAACTTGTTTATAAGTATTTCAATTGCTCTGAAATTGTACCACAATATTTAAAACCACAAAAAAAGGTTTTGATTCAGTTTAGGGGTTATAGTGGGGCCAAAGTTTAGGAAATAGGGGTCAAAAACAAGCATTTTTTCTAGTTTCCAGTCAATAACTTGTGTGTAATTGTATAGATCTCCCTGAAATTGTACCACAATGTTCCATATGGCATATATTAACAAGGAGAAGGCTGGGATAGAGTTTTGGGTTAGTTGCCCAAAATATGTAGGAATTAGGGGCAAAAAGGGGCCAAAAAGAAGCATGTTTCTAGTTTCCAGACAATAACTTGTGTTTAAGTGACTCATAGGCAGATTTAGAGGGGAAGCCCAGGGGGCCCTGGCCCCCCTTTTCTGGTAAAATTTTGGATGATTATATAGAGAATTACTGAAGCATGTCCGGATCGGCTCCCCTCTAAGGCAGTCAGTGGGCCCCCACTTATGATAATTTCTGGATCCGCCACTGAGTGTATGGATCTCTCTGAAATTGTACTACAAGGTTCCATACTACAAAAAAAGGATGGGATTGAGTTTTAGGGTTATTGCTCAGAGGGGGATTTCAATCAGTTGAGGGGGATAGTTCGTTTCATGCACTAATGTTCATCAAAGTAAGATCTACAAGGGTCAACATAACCAAAATGTTCAATGGACCCCTTAAGGAGTTGTTGCCCTTTATAGTCATTTTTTAACAACTTTCTCATAAATTTTGCAATCTTTTCCTCTTTTGTGTTTTGAGCAAGAACTAAAGAAGATAAAGAGAAACTTAACAGGCTTAACAAGCAATACAAGATCAATAAAATATGTTTACAAGAGTTTTGCCTTTTGGAAATAGATATTGTAATAAAATTGCATCTCACGCATGTCTACTTTTCTTGTAGATTATTTTCATGATTTTTATAATTTATGAAAAATGTTAAAAAAAGAACATACTTATTTGTTGTGGTTATTGCTTTTTGACAGCAAATTTTATATATATCCATCAATTGGTGAGGTACATTGAAACACTGTTCTTTTATTAAATGCATGAAATATACAGATGGTAATACAAATGACAACATGTTATGTTCATGAGTTTAATATTTATAGATAAATGTTGTATTTCAACAATTTTGCCTATGAAACAGCAAATCAAGATTTAATAAACCGAAGTTAATGCCCAAATGGATTTTTTTAAACTTAGGCAGAAGAATAGTTTATTATCATGATTATATATACATGATATATATGAGAAAGTTCATGCTATACATATATTTGTTGTTTGTTTATAAATTGTTTCCATTTTTTGTTTCCACTAGTAAAACTTAAAAGTATTAATTAGTTCATACTACATGTACATCTAGTTTTTGTCTGGACTTTTGGATTAACTTAAAATTTATAATTTTAGCTTGTTACCAAATGAAAGGAAAGTGCAGTATTAGAATCACTGAGGTTCATGTTACAATGTACATGTAGGTGCAAATCTAGATGTCCTGTAAAAAAACCTGGTATCAAAGTAAGTTCATATGTAGAATTGTATTTGATTTAAATAATTTAATGTTATGTATTCAAAACTTTTTCAAGTGTAATTGTACATGTATGCAGTTGTTTATTTTTCTGTCTTTCTGATGTCAAGTATGCATCGAGGAATCCTTACCAGTCTCATCTGCTTCTGCTGCACACGCATGAGAAATGAGAAGCTCAAATAATTATAGCATTTGCATCACAGACCGTATATTATGAATTGTATATTTTACAAGATCAAAAGTTGTTCTCGTCTTCAATATACATTAAATACTTGCCACTGTACATTAAAATATATAAGAAAAATTAATTTAATAATATTCTTTTAACCGTAGAATGTTTTTAAAGAACTAGAATATTGATATAAGGAGATGGGGTATGATCCTCAATGTGACAACTATCAATTAAAAAACTAAAGAACAAAGATAAAACATTTACTGGTCACTCGACTCACTGTTAGGCAATGAACAATAATCAAAATCCATACCATAAAGTAACCTTCAACTTGTTTAAGAATGCAAAATGTGAACCATTTAAAAATTAAAACTACATGTTGTATGGCAGACATTGGTTAATATGTTTATGGAATGATTGTAAGGTGTTTATATTTGTCTTGCATGTACAATTCTTGCTATACTTTAATATCAGCAATATCTTGGTCAAGTTCACTACTTTTGACAGATTGACTATTTTCAAAAGACATGAAAGAGTTATGCCCCTTGAAATTTTTGAATAAAGGAAAATGGCCTTGTAAGCACTCTCATCGGTTCAATTTTTATAAAACACATAGTATATTGTAATACTGCCCTTGAAGGTCTGTTTAAAATATTTTATATACATGTACAAGAAAAAGAACCTTTTTTCAAAGCACACTTTTTTATTTATAATTTTATTCAAGTGCCTTTTTTAATTATTGCCCCTTGATAGATGCAATATGTGCAACTCAGTGGACATTGAAACTCTATTCTGTTATTTTTATTTTCAGGAACTGAAAAGTAAAGAAACAGAACCAAAGAACATTAATTTTAAATTAATACAATATTGAACTCAAAAGTCAATCTAGTTGTCTTTCTTAATTATAGATATAAGAAGATGTGGTATAAGGGCCAATGAAACAACTCTCCATCCAGGTCATAATTTGTAAAAGTAAACCATTACAGGTCAAAGTACGGTTTTCAAAACAGAGCTCACATGAAACAGCAAGCCCTAAAAGGCCACAAAAGTGGCTGCATGCACTAGCACCTGTAATAGCTACATGTAGCAGTGTATACAATTACATATCAATGTGTATGGTGATATATATAGCAATAGAAATATCACATCCATCAGAGGGAAATAGAATATAGACAAAAGAAATATCACATACGTCAGATTAGAATAGATTATCAACAATAGAAATCGTGTATGTCACAGAGACAAACATAGAAAATAGAATATAGACACTTAAAATTTGGTATGTTATAGAGATGAAAATAGAATATAGACAATAGAATTAGGGTATGTCAAAGAGGCAAACATAGAATGGATGATGTCAAAGAGACAAAACTATGAAAATAGAATATAGACAATAGAAATGAGATATGTCAAAGAGACAAACATATGAAAATAGAACATAGACAATAGAAATGGGGTATGCCTAAGAGACAAAAATGGGAAAATAGGACATAGACAATAAAAATGGGGTATGCCTAAGAGACAAAAATAGGAAAATAGAACATAGACAATAGAAATGGAGTATACCTAAGAGACAAAAATATGAAAATAGAGGCATAACAACTTAATAAAAAAAAGTTTTACTAGATATACAATACAAATTATGGAGCACTGACTGATAATTATTTTTCTGCATAAAGGAATGCTAATGTATACAGTTGCTTTTTATTTGTTAGAGCTTTTGATTTTGCCATGTATTTTCTGTGGAATCAAGTATTTGGGGTTATTCAAATCGTCATATTGAAGTATTTACACTCAAAATGAGTTCCTGACAGAAGAAAAAAGATGATGAAGTAGAAAAACATCAACAACATTCATACCATTAAAAACAAACCAAACAAAAATACATATACAGTACATGAAAAAATAAATGCATTTGAAAAATTAAAAAAAAAACATAAAAAAAATATATATTTAGGACCAATATAAAAACATATGAAAACATATGTTTGGGCCGAACATATGAAAACATATGTTTAGGCCAAACATATGAAAACATATGTTTAGGTCTGGGATGAAAACATATGAAAAACATATGTTTATAAAAAACATATGAAAAACATATGTTTTTCATATGATTACATGTATGAAAAACATATGTTTTTCATATGATTTTATAAACATATGTTTTTCATATGTTTAACATATGTTTTTCATATGATCAAAAACATATGTTTTCATGTCGGGCCTAAACATATGTTTACATATGTTTTCAAACATATGAAAAACATATGTTAAACATATGAAAACATATGTCGCAATTTTTCCTATGTACCAATCTCTGAATAGTCCCTACGCTACACACGTGATTTAAAATATAGGGAGAAAATAGCCGAAATATGAAAACTTATAAAGATACAAATAGAGTCATGATGTTTTGGCGTTTCCTTTCATTTACCAACCATGTATTTGTACGTTCAATCATAGATATTAGATAAGATCTCGGAATAAGAAATAAGAAATACAGTCCTAGCTGTCTATTGCCATATACTGTAGGCTATTGTTGCTATTTGATGTAACAACACTACCATCTTCTTTATTCAAATATTTTTTTATATATCAAATATATTTAAATATAGCAGTGTATTGAGTTTTTTCACTTCAACACGAACATTACAAATAAATCAGTTGCTTCCGATTAAATACATTTAAAATTTCTGCTCGTTCACGACAGTTTCAGGGTCATTGCCTTTCACAGATGTTGTTCCCGAGTTACACACCGATTCTTGAGTTTTTGCTAAAGAAACAATCGATATGATCGTGTTCTGGACTGTTTCAGGTTTAATGAAAAGACCCCGGATTCCACATCTGAATTCTCGACTTAAGCAACAAGTAATAAGAAAGTTAGATGGAATACACATCCAATACAACACATTCAACACTACAATAGCAGTTCTAAGATTATTATAATCGCCAATTTCCAAATCAAACATCAATACTAATACATCGATCACTTGTATTATGACTACTGGGACCATATAAAAGAGGGTTACTGCCGTTATACATATTGTCGCAATGGTCAATCTCCTTTCATTTTTGGCGTTCATGGACTGACCCTTGGCTTTGGATGTCATTGTTTCACGTTTTGCTGATCTGGCGTTTATTGCCTTTATCATTAATAGTTCGCTAACAACTAACACCGTACATGGAATTACCCCGACTATCATTGTCTGTGCGGTCATCAAAAATCCCAAGTATGTGTAAAATGATACAGGCACCCAGTCCGGACGACTAAACGTACACGCTTGCATGGTTGTATTTGCGTTGTCTATTCCAGGAACTGATGTTTTGCTGTATTTATAATGAAATAAATGTACAAGACGTATTGCTACTGATGTCAGAAAACACAAAACAATCATAATATAGACAACAGTCTTTGAACAAAGTTTTTCAGCTTTAAACGGATGCGCAACCATGACATATCTTTGCACAGTCATCATAATTGTTATAAAATATGACGTGTACGTAAAAAATTGCGGTATCACTTCCGTTGTGTAGTGGTATATCTTACACCATTCAAATGGCAAGTAATAAAAATGTTTCTTGATAGCAAAGAAGTAGACCCAGATTGATGTCGGAGCAATTGGCGAAACACTGTCACATATTGCTATTGCGATCAAACATATGTGCGTCTTGGAGGTCATTCCATATCGTATGAAAACGGTTATCATTAGAGCATACATTATAATACTCATCGATGCCCAAACTGGCATGAAATAGCCATACAGAATAAATTCAAATCCATATTTGTAAAATTGGCGAAAATCCACAACAATTACCTCCGAGTCAGTCAAGTTGGTTATATTACTACCAATGGTAAGGTTCAATTCTGTTTTTAGGTTGACGGAATTTGAAACTGTATCCTCAAATGTTCTATTTAACCTTGTTGCATTTTGCATATTTGTTAAATTTTCCATTTTATATTATCATTATAACAATCGATTAGTTTTCCTCAAACATGAAATGAATACTATTTTACACCTGGTAGGTATAATGCACTCTCAATTAATGAACGTTTTGCTTCATTTTGTACAAAAATAATTTAGATAACCGCGTCCTATGAGGATGTAATAATTTTGAATGATGGGTCCAGTTAATCTAATAAAATAATTATTTTTTTTCATTAATAATGCATGAATAAAAAAATTATGAATCATATTTGATATCATTAATAACTTAGATTCTATTTAAAAAATATCGTGATGGATCAAATGAATGCCTATAAGGTATTCTCAGTTTTGATATTTTACCTTTTATCTGACAATTTTCCTAAATATTTTTTTACTATAGAGAAATAATTTGTTTTGTATTAATCAGTGTCTAGCAATATGATTGAAAGATCTGACAAAGAGAACAGAGTGTTTAATATAACCTGATGTCAATGTTAATATTATGTACAATTAAAGAGGTGTGGTATGATTACAGTGCAATAAGACAACTATCCACTAGAGATTAAAGGATGAGCAAGTAAACAGCTATAAGTCACTATACGACCTTTATTAAAGCTAATTCCATATAATACATTAAACTGTAAAAGTTGCATCATGACAAAAATACCGTACTCCATGGAAAATCCAAAATTGAGAATAGCAGGTAAAAATGTGAAAAACAGGGGTACAGCAGTCAACATTGTGCTATAATCTTAATCATGCACTTTAAATTTAACAAACAAGTATGTCAATAAAGAAAAACAAAATGGCATATAAGGCAGGGCATATGAGCAAAATTGAAAATAAGAATACAAAAAATGACATAACACAATAGCACAATGCGGGATGTATAAGTACCAAGCCACGCCAAAAGGATATTACAAAAAATGAACTAAATAGTAAATGTCTATGATTTACAAATACCAAATGAATAATATGCTTCAATGTGCAATTTTCATCAAACAACTGACGTATTGTTGAAAATGGCCAAGGCACATATATCTAAAAATCAAGATCAAACCTATACACAAAATTCTGATAATTAAGGGAAAGTTAAAATGTAACAAACGGCACTGGGGGAAATATAAAGAAGTTTAAAACTTATTACACACAAAAAGGAGAGAAAACAAGCTCCTTCTATAAACTTGTTCGAAAATAAGTAAATGTTTTAGATAGTGCTTTTGTAATTAATGAACAGTGTAAACCTATAATGATTATCATATCAAATATGATGATCAAATGTAAAAACAGTACATTGTAATCTTTGCCGTTGTGATAGAGAGAAAAACACATGTGGAACGAGTAAGAAATTTATTCGTTTATGCTATGCTATCCAGTGATAAATAGTGCATGCATATCAGGACGAGTGCTCTTATTGTGACATGAAAATTAATATACAAAAGCAAATAAGTGTTGTATTGTTAATTTGCAGCCTGTATTAAAAGAATCTATATTCATAAACAAGACAACAGCTAAGTTTAGGTAAATAATTTGTTTTGCACTTCCATCTTTTACGTTGGTCAGATCTTAAATACTGTTTATTACATTCATAAAATCACAAAGTGATAAAACTTTTAATAAGTTTCTATACTTTTTTCCATTCTTTAGATCAAAATCAAATTGAATGTAAATATTCGTTTAATATAGGTATGAAGTTTTTCCATTTGGAGATGTGATAAAATTCGTCAAAAAAGATGTATTCAAAAGATGAAGATGTCAAATTTCTTTGTATGCCTTGAAGTCATTTATAACAAAATATTTCTGTTATCAAACATAGTTTTATGTTAGGGTCATACACTAGAAACTAGGTTGAGATCTCCGAATTGAAAATTTCATATCTGTTCGACAAGCAGTTAAACGGTGTTCCATTTGTGATGGAATTTTTTTTTTTATGTAAATGATCTTGAAAGAAGCGATGTTAACAAAATAGGTGTGTCTGTCAAAACGCAGTTTAAACTTGTAACCAGGAACTTGTTTTATAAAATTCCTGAAAATATCTCAAGTGGTATTTACAAAATAACTGAAACTGTAAGTGATTTTACAAAATCACTAATTATACCCGGTTTTTTTTACAGATAAACTGTAATATATACAAAGTTAGAAATATGCGCAAGTTCAGGAATAAAAGACAATTTGCCAATATATTATTTTATATTGAAACTACAGGTCTTGAACTGTTTTCTGCTCTCCGGTCGGCCCGGTTGTTGGTACTTTGACACATTCCCCGTTTCCATTCTCAAATTTATTAAATCTATATACTATTTGTTCGTTCATTATGTTTAACACCGTATAAAGTAAAACTTTACTTTCAAAAACGCATTATTTTAATTCCACACAACCATTTTTTGTAACATTTCTGAGTGATCAATTTTTTAAAATAATAATTCTTGGGTTATGTCGCAATTTTCACCATATCAGATTATTTTAAAAATGTTTAAATTACATCTTGTGTCTAAATAACATTTTACAGGATGTTACCACATAATTATATTATTTATTGTTTACAAGTAAATAGAAATCGGCACATGAATTCGAAGGTGCGGTGAATTTGGACAACTTAGTACGTGAACTACAGAAAGGTAGCTAAGGTAGCTACAGATGGTGTTTGAAAACTGCGGATAATGAAAAAATATCGGTCAAAAACAACAATCCTAATAGATTTCATGAAGTTTAAAAAATAACAGTTCCAAGAATCTTCTTATAACATTGAATTGAATTTATAATTAACGATCAATGTTTGGTTAATATGTGCTTATAATTTTTTAACATGCAATCTGATAATTACATATACCAAATATAAAGGAACGCATGTGCTGTACTTGGAAAAGACACCATGCAGTTCTTACATCTATTTGGTTTGTTTGGAATTGTTGGCAGACTGGTAGTAGCTGAGCAAAACCATATCACCATGACACTGAATGGAGCAAAGGATGTTCCTGTCAGAGGATTTCTCTTATCTGAAAACAAATCTGATGTTGCACCAATGACTGACGCAAAAATAATTACCAAATTAGACAGTATTGAGAAAAAAATCAATCTACTTGATGCTGTAATGACGAAAGTGGATCGCCTTAAAGAAATCACGAACACGAGTACTCAACGGTTAACTGCAATAGAAATGGGCTTGAAGGACATGAAGAAGGACGTAAAAGACATTCCTTTTTCGAATGTTCATCGTGAAACGACAGGTAAAATATAAAATTATGTTTTGCTTATATTTACCTGACAATTTAAAATACTACATGTATCGATTTAACACTTTTGAAAATTCAGAGTAAGAAAAATCGATATGATGTAGGCATAATTGAGATTTTATTTTTTTTTACATTTCTTGGAAAAGGTTCACTGTCGTATTTCAAATGACAGAATTATTTTATTGAGATTTCATTTTCGGTAAATTATTGTTGCCTTAATATAAAACTTTATAATTTGTCCAACTTATCCTGGTTAGTTTTTGGCAATTATAAAAAGTTAGATAAAACCCCGGAGTAGGATTACAAAATGATTGTTTTAAACTGGAATAGTTCAATAAGGTACGAAATAAGATTACATGTGTAGGTATCTAATTTCTTTCACCGATATATATTGTAGGATATATTGGATGCTATAAAGATTGTGGAGGTCGAATGCTGAACGCAAAGTCAAACATGCATGTAAACGATCTTTCGTTAGCAAAATGCAAAAGTATCTGCAAAGGATATAAATACCTTGGTTTACAGGTACTTAGTGATTGCAAACTTGATACCAAGTTTTTGAGGCAAAGACAGTTCTATTTCCATTCCTTAAATTAATTTATTCTAGCTACATCATTAATATACTTTTTTTTAAATTATCAATTTACTTCTATTCAGTTTGAAATTATAGACACGAAAAGAAATGTTTCACTTATCATTTCTTGACTATTAATCAACATTTACATTTAAAGTAATACCTGTGTAGTATTTAACTACACAAATAAAAAAAAACACAAATGTATATGATAGAATACAAAAGAAATTGGTTTCAATCGCCTCAAAATGATGTATTTCTATAAGCTAAAAAGCAGAGGCAAAATATACCAGGGGATATTCAACCTCAACCTTTGTTAAAATCAAACTGACAATACCATGTCAAAAAGCGAAAACCAACAAAAGACTAACAACAGTGCGCCAAAAAACAGAATACAAAACTAAAGAGTGAGCGACATGAACCCAATCAAAAACACGGATGATATCAGATGAAATGGAAGGGTGAGAATATCCTACTAATATGTCGGAAAGCCTTTTTTCTCTGCGTGTTCTATTGAAATAATAAAATCGCGATTTGTAGGGTACACTTTCGTGAGTGATATGGTTGTACTCAACGAAAAGGCATTCAAACAATTCAATAATCAAGAAAACATATTTTGTACATGCTTTAAATCTAGTAATGTGAAATAAACTACAGCTTGCATTAAGGGCATACGATACAGTTACAGGGAAGGTAATGACGTTGCTAACGTAATTTGTTATTTTCGCGACGTCAATCTGTGACATATCGGGAAAAGATGCATTTTTCGACTGATTTTTACCATTCAAACTGATTTAATTTGAAAACGAGTTCATGGACCTATATTTTTCGAAACGGCATTTGGTTTCATTTTGCAGGGAGATTATTTGACCCAAATTTTATAAAACTGTATATAGAGGATTTGTTTTAATTGTGATAAACATGCAGTAAAAAATTACGTTTTTTCCTCAATTCATGAACATTTGATAAATATGAGTCATTTCTGAATAAAAAATGTATATTTTTTTAAAGATATTTATGAAATACAGAAATTACCGATTATTTAACAAAAAACAATTTGTTTTTATATTTTATAACAAAAAAATTATGCCTTTCTTTCGAAAAAGAAATTACGGCCACACATCTGAATTTCGAGCAAACATACAAAATTTCGACCTCATTTTACGCAAAAAGTAGCACATGAAGGTATATTTTTTATTACATATTTGATTTAATCAGGTAAAAAATAGCCTATATGCAAATTTTCATGAACTTGTAAATACAGGATCAAAACTGTATCGTATGCCCTTAAAAGCTAATAATAAAATTTTATTGTAATTGGACCAAATTCCCAAAGATATTTGCTTTTAAACGAAATCAATCTCCATTGGTACAGTATACTAGACAGTGTTTTTGCGGGAACAAAATGGACACCGTTAAATTTCCACGAGTACCTGACAGTGAATGTAAAATGCCATGTAGTAAAGAAAAGAGCAGGATGTGTGGCGGCGGATGTAGAAATTCCATATACTACGTATGAGGTAATATTTACTACATATGTGATAAATCCGATGAATTCAGTTGACTACGTATGAGGTTATATCTGATCAAGTTAAAATGAATCTTTATGTTTTTCATTTAGTGCATATATTTAATCATCAAATTTGAAAATAATTTTGATAATCAATTGAAAACCCTTGTCCTATAAATCAGATTTATGTAAAAAAAAACAGGAATATAATAATTAGGTGTTTTGCGAAACAACACTAGTACAAGACCTTCTTATTGAATTTATTGCTAAATCCGTGTATGAAATATTTGCCACTTGGTGTTAAGCAAACTACAATTAATCTCAAGGTATTAATATATTTGACAATAATTTTAAAACAAGACTTTGACGTATTTCATGAAACCAATGAAAAGATACGTTTTATAATTGACCTGATTGAAAAGCAATAACACAACAAAATCTACAAAAGTAAATATAAGCTTACACTTCTTATTTAGGCTAATAGCAGAATAATTTACATATAATGACTGAACGATGTGAAATGCATTTTACATTATAGCATGAATTGCCACACTTACGTAACATTAAATTTTTATATTTATAGAGGATGCAAAAATCAGGCAACGAAATACTCCAAAACTGAATGCAATTAAACTTATTTTAACATCTATTAATTGTTGAGTTATTAGAAGGAAAGACTTGTTGAGTTTTGCAGTTGGTTGTGCTTCTTTACGCTTCCTTTATGTATAGCGAATATATGGATATAGAACGTTAATTCGCACTATGGAACAATACCTTAATTCCCGTTTTTATGATAGAATAGTGACAGTCACTAAATTATTTACATCAATGTTCAATTGTCCATAGTCCTAAGGTTCATTTTATAATACCGTCACGCCAAAAAGTTATGATTTCTCTCATTTGCCTCTTGGACAAATGTTGATATTGTTCTTATCCAAGGCAAAGACTACCTTAACCGTGTTGGTACAACTTTTTGGAATTTTGGATCATTAATGCTCTTCAACTTTGTCCTTGTTTGGCTTGATAAATGTTTTGATATGAGTGTCACTGGTGAGTCTTGTGTAGACGAAACGCGCGTCTGGCGTACTAGATTATAATCCTGGTACCTTTGATAACTATTTACACCACTTGGTTGATGCCCCTGTAGGTGGATGTTTCGTTCCCGGGGGTATCACCAGCCCAGTAGTCAACATTTTGGTGTTGACATGAATATCAATAATGTGGTCATTTTTATAAATGTCCTGTTTACAAAACTTTGAAATTTTCGAAAAACCTAGGGGTTTTCTTATCCCAGGCATAGACTACCTTAACCGTATTTGGCACAACGTTTTGGAATTTTGGATCCTCAATGCTCTTCAAGTTTGTCCTTGTTTGGCTTTATAAATGATTTGATATGAGCGTCACTGATGAGTCTTGTGTAGACGAAACTCGCGTCTGGTGTACTAAATTATAATCCTGGTACCTTTGACAACTATTTACACCACTGGGTCGATCCCACTGCTGGTGGACGTTTTGTCCCCGAGGGTATCGCCAGCCCAGTAGTCAACAGTTCGGTGTTGACATGAATATCAATAATGTGGCCATTTTTTATAAATTTCCTGTTTACAAAACATTGAATTTTTCGAAAAACTAAGGATTTTCTTATCCCAGTCATAGACTACCTTAACCGTATTTGGCAGGTTTTGGAATTTCGGACCCCAATGCTCTTCAACTTTGTAGCTGTTTGGCTTTATAAATGTTTTGATATGAGCGTCACCAATGAGTCTTGTGTAAAAAAAAAACGCACGTCTGGCGTACTAAATTATAATCCTGGTACCTTTGATAACAATTTGACATGAGCAAACTCAGTTGCGATAGTGTGCACCCTGTTAAATCGAGAAAACATAATTTTACCCCACTTGTTAAGATCATTATGATTGCGACCCTTTTAAACTAAATACTAGATCAGTCCCTGTTGTGTTGAATGGAAGGAAAGGGTTAACAATCAGTCTTTTTTCATATTGAAATAGTATACATCATAAAGGTAATACACACCAGCAATGATAGATAATCAAACAACTGCCATAAATGGTTGGATTTGACATTTGGTTGTGGAGTACACTATAATTGATAGAATCTCTAGGCAAAATTGCAATTTTTAATGTACGTGAGGTAAATTAAAGTTAGTCAAATCTTTTAAGATATTCAGCACTAAACATGCTTAGCCCGAGGAAAGCAATTGTTGAAGGCTGTTTATACGCCCGTCTTTTGAATGTTTCTTTTAATCATTAAACCCTTCTGTCTTTGTCAAACTTGCACATATGGGTTCTTCATTGTGTGTCGTTTAATTAGTTTAATCGGCTTCATATCTTGACTTACATCTAGAAATTGACAATGAGGGTCAGTTGAAGACAAAAGAGATGATTTCAGCTTTCCAATTGTGAACTTTTCATTTTTAAGTAGCAACATTCCAGCAGCACCTGCATACGGGGTATATATCTCCCAATTGATACGATATTCCCGTGCTTGCATTTCCTATCATGATTTTCTTGATAGAGGGTTACTGCTCACAAGGAAGCTATTAAACCAAGAGTTCCAAATGGTAAAGTTGAAATCATCCCTTCGTAAATTTTACGGACGTCATCACGAGTTGGTTGACCGTTATGGAATAACCGTTTCACAAATGATATCGGATATGTTCCTTACGTCGTAACTACAATCCCCTTCCCTTTCATGAATTTGACCTACCGAATTAGACTTTTTACCGACCGGATTTGTATTCACATAAGCAACACGACGGGTGCCGCATGTGGAGCAGGATCTGCTTACCCTTCCGGAGCACCTGAGATCACCACTAGTTTTTGGTGGGGTTCGTGTTGTTTATTCTTTAGTTTTCTATGTTGTGTCATGTGTACTATTGTTTTTCTGTTTGTCTTTTTCATTTTTAGCCATGGCGTTGTCAGTTTGTTTTAGATTTACGAGTTTGACTGTCCCTTTGGTATCTTTGGTCCCTCTTTTAATTAGACTATTGTCACTCAGGGAAAAAAATATTGCAATAAATGTTAGAATACATGGTGGGTTAAAAAGACAATTTGAAAATGATATGATAAAGATCTATGACATCGTTCAATACTTTAAATTCTGATAGGATGATGCTAACCATAGTTTTAGAAGATTACAAATTATGTCTGGAATTCATTTTGAAAAATTATGAAAAAAAATAATGCTTGATGAAATTTTGTTCTGCCTACTAATTTATGGACGAGTACTGTGCTATTTTTTTTAGTATACTGTCATCACAAGAAACATAACAGCAACTAAAAAGACTATATTAAGATATTTGAATGAAGGAATGAATTCTTTATTTGCAAAGCGATAGTTACATGCTATAGCAACACAAACATATTTACATTGTGACAAACAATAAACGACAGAGATTAATTTAATAAGAAAGTACAATAGAAAAATGATAAACTTATTAAATGTGATCTAATCTGCCAGGCAGATTTCAAATAATTACATAATTTTCCAACTAAAGATCTAGATTTTGTTTGATACAAAAACATAAGTTTTGTCACATTTGGTCATAAACAGTAATATTTTGGTAAAAACTGCAGTCGTACATGTCTATACACAGGACACACTAAAGTAAAATGGTACTCATCTTCAACACTTTTCATATTACAACAAGTACATAATCTGTTTTCTCTTAGTATATTTGTATAACGCCCTATCTCAACATTTAACTTCATAGTACCACTATTAGATATTCAACCTCATCGTTTTGAATTTCCATCGGAGTTCAATTTTTTTTTTTTTACATTTTAGAAGCACAAAGCTTACAAAGTATGATTTTTAAGTTTCAAGTGACAATTATCTTTTAAATGTACTTCTGGTTCTGGTAATCCACTTTTCTAGATTTATTTTCATTAGAAAACCTTAAAATCCAGGCAAAGTGTTATTAGCTTCATATAGAACTTTTGCATTGTCATGATTGTGAGTAATAGTTATACCAAGAAAAATACATTATAAAATACTGTGTACATGAAAAGAAAACGTAATAAGGCACTGCAAAAATAGCTCTTGTTAGTTTAGTGAAATATATAAAGTCTGTTGTAGAGAATTGATAAAAAGTAGTTGATTCGTACACGATAATGAACGAGCGACTTTAATCTAAGAGGTTATTTTTTATATAAAGTTGATGATTTTGTTTCTGGTTTAACATTCAAAGAAGTAGTTTTACAGTCGTAGCTTATCACACATTATTCAAATTTAAGTCAGTTCAATGTTGATGAACTTTTTACCATTTATAATCAAACAAAGAAATCTTAGTGATAATATGATTTTATTATAATACTTAAACCAAAAGTAAGCATTTGCTATGATGGAAAGAGAAAGGCCTTGTATGTTACAAGTTATAAGTGTTATATGTACATGGATGTTTATTTTATCAAGGAATTGTACTAATAAGTAGTATCTACAATTCCTTTATTCTATAGTGTTTATATGTTTTATACGTTAATCCTCTTTGAATAAAGAATTATTATTATATTATTATTATTATTATTAAACAGACAGAAATACAGTTTATCGACATGTATTGACAGTTATACGATATAAGAGTGTCATTTAAATATAGTTCATTTCAGCACAAGTGGTCTAGTGGTAGCATGCATAGGCTACAGACTAAACTGACGAAAATACGCACGAGTTCGAATCTTTCGTTTGTCTGTCGTTTTTGAAA
This sequence comes from Mytilus trossulus, assembly GCF_036588685.1. Taxonomy (NCBI): domain Eukaryota; kingdom Metazoa; phylum Mollusca; class Bivalvia; order Mytilida; family Mytilidae; genus Mytilus; species Mytilus trossulus. The sequence goes on from NC_086376.1 coordinate 43,583,452, forward strand.
GGATAAAATATCGTACGTTAAAAGCTTAAAAGTTATAATATAAGTTTTCTTAAGTTAACTTAGAGGTCAGTGGATTCTTTAGAAAAATTGGTTAAGAATAAATAATATGTGGTAAGGCAAACAGTACACATTCCCTTTTAATCAGGCAAACTAACTAACTGTTCTTGTTTGAACACGGATACATAGATTCAACACTGTAAACAAAATTATATTTATGAATACATTATTTAGCGAACAGTCATTTTGTCTTATTTTCACGATGTACATACACAATAGTCCAGTCAAACTAAGATTTAACCTCAAACTTATTGCAACAGAAAATGTTTTAGTTCTAATCTATAGCTATATGCCCTTTGAATACACATAAAAAAATCCCATAAAATCTAACTTGAGGAAAACTCAAAATCAGCATTTTTTTGGAAGGGGAGATAAGACTTTTTTGGTCAGTTTCTTTTTTTTTTTTTTCTTGAAATTTATGTAAAGTATGACACTTTGATGGGGTCATAAGTTTGTATTTCACTAAATTATATAATCTTCTGCTCATGAAATGTACAAAACCGATGGGTAGTTTTTTTCATGCATTTTTCATTTAAGAAATTGCAAATCTGAAGCTTTGTGACCATTTTGAAAAAATAATGTGAAAATTTGGTATTGTTTATATCTGCATATTATATTTTTTCAGCAACTTACTTATCTAAAGAAACTTTAAACCGTAAAAAGAAGAAAGCATGCTTAATTATTTTGATTAAATTTGAGATTCTTTACCTTGACATGTTAAAAAATTCAATAAATGGTCAACTAATGAATTACGAAATCTAGATTATAGCTTGATAAAAGATATGAAAACACCTTTAGAGTTTTTTGTTATAGTATAAAGACCGCTAAAATATCAAAAATCAATACATTCTGATGAATAGAAGCGGTAAAGTAATAATTTTGTATCAATTCTTTTTGATATTTCTGCCTTTTTTGCAAGAGTAATCTCCCTTTTCAATTTTTTAGTCTTCCTCAAGTTAGATTTTATCGGACTTTTTCTGTGTATATTTGGGGTATAATGCTAAAGATTAAAACTTAAAAATCTTCTGTTGCAATTCCTTTCGGGTTAGGGTCAAATTAATGCTAGATTGACTGGACTACGAGGGCATAACATATCTAAGATTTACAAATTAGCGACGATGTATACTTGCTTTATTTTGTTACTCCCGAAAGTCGCAAAAAGAATTTTCTTGCGAAACTTATATGTTTTGCAGCATACATATGCAATACGTCTAATGATAAAGATTAATTACATATTAGATGAAGCTGTACCAGACGACAAGGAGGAAACGTTTTGTATAGGAGCACGGTTTTTAGAACGACGAAACAGTCCTTTCAATCCCTTTCTGAATTCTCCACTCAAACAACATGTGATCAAAAAGTTTGATGGCGTGCACATCCAATAAAATATATTCAATACAACATTTGTAGTCCATAAATCATAGTAGTTTGTTATTAGTTGGATCCCAAACATAGATCTAAGAATATCTATGATCTGAATACAGATAGTTGGGATTTTATGCAATAGAAGTACTCCTGTTATTGCTATTGTAGTGTACGTTAGTCTTTTCTCATTTTCCTGTAGTTTTGATAATCCAGTGGAACTTCTTACCATTCTTTTTCTTGAAATAGAATTCTTGTGCACTGCTTTTAGCATTAAACATTCTATTATAACCAATATAGTACATGGAATGACATTAACGATGATAGTATGGGTAGTTTGAAGGATGGCTGCATATTTGGAAAACTTTATATCAAGCCATTCCGGGTCTCCAAAAGCACAAATTTTATCCGAAGTGTTTTTATTTTCAATGCGTTGAATTGTATGTTTAACATAGCTGTAGTGGAAAAAGTGAATCGCTCTAATAGAAATCGAAACAACAAAGCATAGAATTATACTAATATTCGTTATTTTACGAGAGCACAATTTATCAACCTTAAAAGGGAATGCAATGACAGTATACCTCTGAATTGCCAAAACTAACGTTAGAAAGAAAGACGTGTACGTGAATAAACTTGGTATAATTTCCGTCAGACAGTGGAACGCCCGGCACCATTCAAACGGCACATAACGGAATTCTTCTTTCACGGTGAAGAAATAAAACCAAAAGAAACTAAGTCATATTGGTGCGATGCTGTCACTTATAGCTAACGCTATTAAGCACAAATGAGTTTTTGAAGTAAGATTGCACTTCACAAAAACAAATATCATTGTGGTATATAAGGCTATGTTCAATAATGTCCAAACTGGCATAAAATATCCATACAAAGAAAATTCAAATCCATATCTGTAATAAACTCGAAAATCTACGATGAATATTCCATTGGTTTTGTTATATAGAAAGTTGTTTTCTGAAATGTTCTTAGTTGTATTGTCAGAACTAAGTGCAAAAAATCCCGCTTCCATGATATTATCGTAATTTCTAGCTTTTACCACTACTTAGTTTGCGAAAAATATTATCGGTTTTCATAATAAGGTGCTATTATTATCTTGAATATTTTACATTTTGGACTGTCAAAATTTCAAGTTTAAATTGATCACCTACCCCTTCAGCTAACAAGCAACAATTCATTTATCAACATATTGCAACTTATATTATTTATTCAACCTTTTGGCATTGCGAGAATAATTTGTTATAATTCATGATCAAGACTAATCACGTAATTCAAGATTTTTTTTAAATGGTATCATCTCGTACTGATCAACACTAAACTTTCACAACAAAATTAATTGAAAAAACAACATTAGTAAATTTGAATAATAGAACATTCAGCATAATGAATTGTTTGTCACTAGTATTGTTTATCTATATAATGACAGACATCAACCAATCAATCACAACACTGGTTTATGTACCAATTTTAAACGAAGGCCTCTCGTGTGTTGTAAAAGTAAAATAACAAAAATATCGAACTCCGTGGAAATCTGTTAAGTGTTCTTTAACGTTCCGTAACTATGCAAATTCCTCTTACCTAAGCCACTTAAAAATGATTCCGTTAATTGTATTACTGAATACATCTCTATTGGTGTTCAAATGAGGAAAATAACCTCGTTCGCTACAAAAGTATGACCTACACTCATTTTCATTTTGAAACCAATAATTTTCCATATTAGAATTTTATCATGTGTCTAAGCAATAGACAATTGAAGTATCCAGTGTTTGGAACTTAAGCTTTGACAAATAACGAAAATGTAAAATGATTGCTTTGTTGATAGAATTTATTTAATGTTCATTATAAATATGAATTGTTAATTGTACATGTCAATCACTGGAAAGCCTAATGTATAGTAGAAATAACTGTCCCGTTCAATTCCAAGCTGTTGCCACTTTTTTTTATTAGTATGTCCTCAGGCAATTGTCACCGAATCAATCTGCATAATTTACAAATTTAAGTCGTTTGTCATGTAAATAAAATTAATGTATAAATGGATGGTCGGTGTGGGATGATTTCAACCTCAATGGCGCTTTTTTAGATATGCCTATGCAAAGTTTGGAAAACATTAATCATAGGGGCATACCAAAAAATATATATTTGCGATTGAACTGGCATTTAATTTTTAGTTCTTATTTTTGATTTTTTCAAATAAAATAAAATTACTCTAATGACGTTTTAAATAATATTCGATTGGCTCATGTTAAATTGGTCTTGGTTTTTAAAGTATATGAATTGTTTATGTTCCCACATATATTTGCAGTTTGATATTAAATCAGTGTGATAACGTTAATTTGTTTTGGTGCTCCATGCTGATATGGTTAGTCGAGCGATTTAACTTACTGTAACAGTTTATTCTACTGTTGTACGCCATTGTCAAAGGTTAAGGAGAATGAGTGTTCGAAAACTTGATTAAACGAGTCATATTTTCAAGCCAGGAGCTGTGTTTTTCAGTGGTTGTCGTTGGTTGCCTTGTCGTATATATCTGCTTTTAACTAATCAACTAGTGTGCTTAAAAGTTTCGCTATACATGTTTAGTGATGTCTGATTTTAATAACAATACCAAGTGCAAATATTGGAACTGATTATTACGATATTGTAAGATCTAACTTCACTTTTTAATTGGTAACCTTAGTGTATACGTTTATTCAAATGATCAATAAGTGGGAGGTTAAGCAAGCTATAAAACCAGGTTCAATCCACCATTTTCTACCTAAGGTAATGACTGAACATGAGAGTTGTCAATTTCGATTAAAAATAAAATCAAATAGCAAAAAGAGGAAAGGCCATTATTAATAGGCCCATTGTTTGTCCCAAAAAAAGATTTGATAAGATCTTTAGATTTGGTACAATATAGAAAAATGCATAGATAATAAGAAGTGATAGAAATTAGTTTTATAATGTTATGACGTGATCCTTCTGTTACTGTATGATAATAGATCACTAAATTAAGATTAATACTGATGTCTAGTATTTTGTTACTGTCATATTCAACTTAAGTACTTCAGTTTAAACAAATAAGTTAAGCAAATAAAAGTAATAGGATATGTCACAAGTGTTGATAATGTTTATATTTATTGTACATTATGGAAATTGAATTGTTATTAGACCATGATCCAATATAAATAAATGGGAATGAATATGTTGCGCCCTAATGTTGATAAAATTAATCAATTGTTATGTAGTATCTTCTAGTCTAAAAGAAGTTATCACTAAATTATAATGAATTTCTCATATATGAATCCCATTTTCTTGCTTGTGGAGAGAAATTTGATAGAGAATGGAAACGAGGAATGATTCAAAGAGATAACAAAAGATGCCTAGCAAACAAAACAGTTGCAGAGCAGGTCTTAACAATTATAACTAAATACATATAAGGTCAACTTTGCTTGAGTGAGCTTAAATAAAGGCAACAGTAGTATATCGCTGTTCAAAACTCATAAATCCATGGACAAAAAACAAAACCGGGGTAACAAACTAAAACCGAGGGAAACGCATAAAATTGATAATTATACCAAATCTATAAACAGACAATTTTGGAAACGTTTTTTTATAAATCATTCCAATACCAAAGTAATTACTTCTGAGCTGGTGACACCCTTTGATGTTAATAATCAACCAGAAGCGATATCAACCCTTTGGTGTTACAAAATAAAATAAAAATACTTTGAGCATTGCATGCATCCGAAGCCCTTTTCTGAATTTACCTTTATCAGATACACTGAAAGACGAATATGTGATCCGCCATGAAGTTATCAGGTTTATTGATGTACATTTTTTACATCGTAAATGCGATGAAAAACTAGTACTTTTAACGTTCCGTTTAGTTATGTATGGGGACATGGAATTGTGGATGCTTCTTAGCTTTACATATGAAATACATGTATAATTAAAAGTGTGTGCTACGACATGCTAATGAATAAAATATATTACGAAGTCTACTCATTATACATACTTTTATCTATTATCTATTTTACATCTGTCTTAAAAACGTTTATATGTTAGGGTGCTCTTTTCCTTATTCTTCAATAGTATCTTGTGCATCATATTTTCGTGTCAACATTTAATTAAAATTAAATACCACTACTGCCATGGTATCAAAATATTACCATTTGGATTCTATTCGGGCGTATCTTTCATTAATATCTATGATTTAATATTGAATATTCACGTGTCATTTGTCGCTTACATTTTATAGGCAGTCCTTTTTTTCATTCTATATGTATACGTCAATCAGAAAAATGGCAACATGATGATTTTTTAATAAATGATATTTAACTATGCATTCTATACCTATATGATATTTCAATTTTGAATTGTAAATGCCATATATGCAAAAGGACAATTTTAAAATAAAATGTCATCAATGCATCTAAATAAAAATAAGTTTTGTTCAATTCTAGATCAATATTCATACCAAGTAGTTGAATGCTTAAAAGGATCTATTTGTATCTTCGTAAAAACTGTTACAATATCTATAGCAATTGTATACACCTGATGAAATAAGAGGTAACAATACGTTTTCAATGATGATTTCAGGTAGATCAAACATTTATCTGTAAGGACAGTAGAAGGAGAGAGGTTGGGGTTTTTTTTTTGCCGTTCGTGCGATACAGTAAACATGGGTGGTGTTACATCTTACAAAGTCTATCCAAATTATTTTTGCAAGGAATTCCGTCCAAACAGTTATTAGGGGCCGTCTTAAACATGCAGTGAGTTGAGAGTTTCTTTGGTGGGGTTTTTTTTCGCTCCTTGTTGAAGGCCTCACTTATAATTTGAGATGAAGAACAGAAATAAAAGCGCTGTTCCTTTGCTTTTTGTGAATGTGGGTTGTTTGTTGTTGTGCATGAACTGTAACCATATTTTTTTATCATGTTTTAGCATAAAAACATGCCCTTCTGCACGGTGAAATGTATTTACTAACAGACCAATGTTAGTGTCCTTCAATGATCAGTGGTGATTCTTTTATTTGAAAAATCAGTGTAAAGTTATATATATTTGAAAAAACAAAATATTGCATAATACATTTGTTTAATCAATTGCGGTCTCTGCAATTATTATTTGACGTAAGTACATGTATTCACACATCATATTTATCATAGAAATAAACTTGTATGTCCCTATACATATTTTGACGTAACGTTGAAAGTAGACGACGTTTTTCTCACATTGACGTTATACCTCTATAAGCCTGGAACTGTCATTGCGGTCACCTATTTAAAATCCAATGATGTATAAAACCGTAACAGTTTGAAAACTTTGTGAGCAAAACGGTCATTAAATTAAGAACCAAATTCGCTATGAGTTCGGTATTATATTTTTATAATACTTCTTCAAATGTATTTCAAAAATAAAAACTCTCTATTTCTAAAATTAAGTACCAGTTCATTGGAATGTACAGAATGTTGTGTTGATAAATCAAATTATCTAAAACTTTCATTTTAACTAATTTGTTTCAAGAAGACGCTATCAAAAAAAAATCGGTCCTAAACATCTTAATTCGCCTAGTTGAAGTTATAGGGTTCCAAACTTGAACTAATTATCTGAAGTGCAAAAAGCTCTTACACCCTTCGTATTTTTAGTTTCTAGCTTTTATGGTACAATAACTGACACTGTTTGTAAAGTTCTTCAGACAAAAGCACGTACGACCACTTAAATCTACGAATTCAATATATCAATAAATTCTAGCAAAATACAATTTTCAATTCTAGAGTAGTGTAAGAAATTCTATGATGTGTTTAATTATATACTGTTCTCTGATATTACACTTTCAAATTTCGTAAACTTAAGTAATGTTCTAACACCTGGAATGTATGCATATTACACTCCTATCTGATCCTTCCTGCTTCTTTGTCCACAAAATCAGTAATTGTAATAAGCTGTCCATTTTATTTATAAACGCTTGCATAAGGTAATTTTGTTTCACACTTGTAATTAGTTTAGTTTAAAACTCACATTTGTCCTGGCTTCGTTTACGACCTTCTAAAACGCTGTCAAAATGGCACGAGTAAGATTGGTATTAAGTTAAAAAGCTCTATAAGAAGTATGTCACTGATGAGCCTTCTGTATACGAAACGCGCGTATTGCGAAAATACAAAATTGTATCCTAGTTTCTATGATTATTTTTTTACAAACACTGGTTTGAAGCCACTGCTGAAGGTTTTTTTTTTCGAGCGTCACTGGTGAGGTTGTGTATACGGAACGCGCGTCTGGCGTTAATACAAATATTGTATCCTAGGATCATTGTATAGTTTATTTGAAATCGAAACAAAACACGAGATTGAAAAGCATGGAAGCCAAAAGTAGCTACAGCTTCGAAGCTGGAGATGGCTAAGGAAAAACATGTACAAAGTATGCTACTTATAACAGCGGCGAGGTAGATACTTTGACTTACATCATTTAACGTACTACGGACTACATTATAATTAACAGATAGATATCTTAGTTTCAGTTAGGAAGGTGTTGCAGCACTAACGCAAAACGCGACTACGTATACACTTCTGTGGGAGATTACTGGACCCTTTTATCAAAGCGTGAAAAACAGCCTGAATATGTTATATTGGGGATTTCAAATAAAATGGTATATGTACGAAACATGACTTTCGAGCTGGGACCTGTAATTTAAACATCGGTATACTACTGTTACCTATGAATTTTAATAAATTCAATTTAACAAAATAAGAGATGAGCAATGGACATATATATGGACATATATATCAAAGATTCTGAGATTTGTTTAGATTCTGGTCTAAAGTTTTGTAGACAAAGCCAAAAGTGAAGTTGTGTACTGTAAAAAGAGGGACGAAAGATACCAAAGGGACAGTCAAACTCATATAAAAAATGAAAAAGACAAACAGAAAAACAATATTACACATGACACAACATAGAAAACTAAAGAATAAACAACACGAACCCCACCAAAAACTAGGGGTGATCTCAGATGCTCTGGAAGGGTAAGCAGATCCTGCTCCACATGTGGCACCCGTCGTGTTGCTTATGTGATAACAAATCCGGTAAATAGTCTAATTCGGTAGGTCAAATTCATGAAAGGGAAGGGGATTGTAGTTACGACGTAAGGAACATATCCGATATCATTTTTGAAACGGTTATTCCATAACGGTCAACCAACTCGTGATGGCGTCCGTAAAATTTACGAAGGGATGATTTCAACTTCACCATTTGGAACTCTTGGTTTAATAGCTTCCTTGTGAGCAGCAACCCTCTATCAAGAAAAGCATGATAGGAAATGCAAGCACGGGAATATCGTATCAATTGGGAGATATATACCCCGTATGCAGGTGCTGCTTGAATGTTGCTACTTAGAAATGGATAGTTCACAATTGGAAAGTTGAAATCATCTCTTTTGTCGTAAAGTTTTGTATTCAATCGACCCTCATTGTCAATTTCTAGATGTAACTCAAGATATGAAGCCGACTTGACTGTATCTGTAGTATCCTCTATCTATAGTTCCATGGGATAGATGCGATTCACATAGTCACCAAATTTTGAATTATTTAATGAAAGAACATCATCTATATAGCGGAAAGTAGAGTTAAAGGATATAGCTAACTTCTTATCTTCCTTCCTAAGAAGTTCCTGCATGAAGTCAGCCTCATAGTAATAAAGAAATAAGTCGGCTAGTAGGGGGCACAGTGTGTTCCCATTGGAATGCCGACAGTCCTTCGAACGTAACAAATATGTTGTCAATCAAGAAATCAAGCATCTTGATAATATCAGTTTCAGAGAATTTTTTGTCCTTTACAAAGTAGGATTAATTCCTCCCTAAGATAAGATACTTGTATCTACGTTGGCCATTCTTTTTTATGAATCAAAGCAATACCAACTCTTTCAATTCGTCTTTTAGTTTGGAATGTGGAATACTTGTGAAAAGAGTAGAAACGTCAAATGTTTTAAAACTGTTACAAGATGAAAGAGAGTTAGATTGTATGTACTCTAAAAGATCTTTAGAATTTTTAAGTATCCACATCTGATTCACGCCACCTCTAGAATAGGCAGTTTTACAATAACTTTGAAGCCCGTCTTTGATTGTGAAGCACTTGGAAGACCCAGAAATTTACCGTTGTTTGTAAGGACACTTATGTAGTTTAGGTATCCAATACAGTGATGGAAGATCCAGTTCTTCATCTTTGGTTGAAATTCCAAGAGAACAAAGAACAGACCTATGATTATCCAGGATTTCCTCTTTGTTTAGTGTCGTGAGGGTATATGTTGAGTTTCCAAGTGAATTGTCAATACCTAATTCGTTTATCAAGCAGTTTATGTAATGACTTTTACACACAAAAACGATGTTATTTGGGGCTTTGTCTGCGGGGACAACAACATATTTGTCATGAAGGTCGGATTGGTGTTTTGCCACATTTCGGTCTAAACATGGGCATTGATGGACCCTTTCAGTTTCTTAATTCTGACTTGTATCAACGACCTCACTGTCTTGATCCATTCGGAAAGAGTGTTTACGTCTTCCTTCTCACGCTTAGCCCATTGCTTGGCATAATCCTCGACTGAATCCATCAAAATTTTAAAGTTGGATTTCCAATTGATGGATTAAGGCCCACGGTATTTTGGACCTTTCGATAACAAACTTCGTAGAGAAGTGTTATTAACAATGTTGAGGTCACCTGTAATAACGTTTGAAATAAGGTGGTATTTTCGATTGAACTAGTTTATGATGAAGGATAAGTTGACGCGTTGGCAAAGGAAAGATTAAGGGAAAATCTTTTCTCTTTTTCATCTTGTCCAATGCGGACTGGCTTGAAAATATTCGAAATTATAGCTTCAAGTTTGTATTGGTTTGAATGAGGGTTTGTAACATTGGATTCCAAACTAAAATTGAACAGAGAATGAAGTTTTGAAAGGGGTAATGAATAAAGTTTCGTGCGAATGTGATGAATACCTAACGGCATTTGTATAAATGGCAGCAAGTCATTAATAGAGACATCATGCAGAGAGGTGATGTATAATGACGATGACCATGACTGCATCTACGTCGAGGAGTCGAGTTGAAACTATTCATCAAATTCACCGAGTTACACGAAGGACTAGATAGAATACCTATACAAACAATGTTGTCATTGCAACCATAAGGTGTCGCAGTTCCCAATTGTCTAATCCAGTAGTCTTCTTTTTGTGCACATATTACAAAGACCATATCAAAGCTCATTCTTAAAATCATCAGAATGAAGAAATAAAGGAGATTTTCATTATGCTGATTAGAGTTTGTCAAATTTTAGAAAAATCATTAAACTTAGGTTAAGTTTCATTCATAAAGTTTAACCTTAGACATGTGTCATTACCTGGTGATATTACAAATAATTAGCCGTGTCTTCAATCCATGAGTTTGACTGTCCCTCTGGTATCTTTCTTCTCTCTTTTACTCATTAATATAGAACAATGCATCAAAAGCTACTATTCGTTAAAGGCGTGCTAAATATATAACTTGTTGCCAAGTTAATTTATTAGATATAATACAAAACTCTCACTTGGGAGTTGCCATTTGCAAGAGTCGAGTGCATCTTTATTTAGGTAATAAGTACATGTAATTCATTTTATATCAATGAGAATCGTGAGAATTGTGTCACTGACTAGCACATCACTATTTGCGACCCATCTTGGACTATCAACCTTTAAACAAATATTTTTTATAATTATTTATTTGGCAAAAAGTTTCTAGAAGTGACAGTTTTGTATTACATTGATAAATGTTTTATGTTCGGTTGAGGTTACGAATTAGAACATAAGTGTCAGGAATTTAATTCCTAGAAAACCAATCTCTTAGAAATGTGCTTGCTTTGTGTAAGTTTTTGGTAGTCGACTTGGCTTGATGAGGGCCTTGATTGATTTTTACTAAAGTGTATATATGATAACTTGTCGCCAAATCTATTACGTTTATCTCCTCATGTTAAGAATGATAAACTAGTGCGTTCTATAATCTACGGTATCTAAATAATAACGCAGTAATTCAATTCCCCGAAAACTAATATCATAGAAATATATTATGTCATAACCATTCTTAGAAATTTGCATCCTTTAACTAGTAATTAAACTCTTTTTGGTCTTTTGCTTGATCGATTCTTTTCTTATGTAAGTTGGTATTTATAGTTCCTGTTTTATGTGTTGTAAACTTTCAGGCGAGACAGGAGTAAAAGAAAATTGCTTGGGTGATTCGAACCCTTTTCATTGCAGAACAAATTCATATGCAGTGGCGGATCCAGGAATTTTCATAAGTGGGGGCCCACTGACTGACCTAAGAGGGGGCCCACTCCAGTCACGCTTCAGTGATTCCCTATATAAGCAACCAAAAAAACGTCAGTCATTCAGGGGCGGATTTAGGCGGGAGCATGGCGTGCGCCCCCCCCCCCCCCCCCTAAAATTTGCATAGCATGGGATGAATAAAGTCTCCGACGAAAGCTTATGTCGTCGCATCCAATCTGTTTTAACATTCAAACAAGTATTACTATATAAAACAGTAATTTAACAGAATCATTTAACGTGATTATACTAATCAACTGACATTTTGTTTATTTAAGTTCTATAAACTTGGTACATTTCGAAGGAAGGTTTCAAACGCGGTACTGCGTTTGATGACACATATTGTAGGCTTTTAGCAGTTAGAATAAAACAATTGTGACATTGTAGTTGCAGTTTTAATTAAAAAAATCTTTGATAATCGAAGTTCAAAAAAATCCCTACATCACATTCCCACGAAGAAGGTTGATGTGCCCTTCCCGCTATTTGGGTAACCGGTTGGTTATTTCATCATGGCACGACCAAGAAAGCAGTCTAAGTTAGATTCTTTCTTAAGGAAAGATAAAGATTATGGTTCAAGCGAGAGGTTAGTTTGTTAATTTGACTCATTATTTAATATCTCTGTGACAATATATGATTTTCACTTGCAACATGTAAATTTTGCCGAAGCATGCATATACGATCAAGGCCCAAACCAGACAAGACTCAACGAAGTAACGTTCCGGAAAATACTCCACAAGTTTACTTTAAAAGGACCGTATATTTACCATATATTGATGCTTTGATCCAAGAGTACAGTAGTCGTGTTAATAGTCTATCTCAGAGGGCAGTTAAGGCGATGGCTTTGATACCGGCTCATTTAGAACAAACCAACAGAGACGCTTTAGACGATCTTTTGGAGGTTTACAAAGATGATTTGCCGATCGATGGCTTCAAGCTTTTAACAAGAGTATAATTTATGCCAAAGGCAATGGTCTTCACGGACGGATAAACCCAATAACATCAAAGACACTCTTGTTGGCAGCAGAGTATGCCCATTGTTGTTCCCGAACATTACAAAGGTCTTGAATTTGCTATTGCTTACGTCTGTTACAGCTAGTTCAGTAGAGAGAGCAAACTCTTCACTTCGATTCGTAAAGAATTCTTTAAGAAGTTATATGAGTGAGGATCGGTTTAATGCCTTAGTTCTGCTGTTTGTCCACAAGGATATTGACATTGACATCCAAGCTGTTCTGGACATGTTTGCTAGGAAATATCATAAACGAATGTTACTATTAAATCCATTGGCTTAATAAAACTTAAATCATTCAAAAGATATATATGTGAACCCATATACGCAATATGAATCCCTTAGACCTGAGATAAATTAGTTAGGGTTGTTAGTAGCTTGTTGATTTTTCCATTTTTTGTCTTCATACCTCAAAGGATCTTTGCAGAAACATGGACATATTGTTTTATCTCTGTCCCTCCATCGGTCAGTCAGTCACTTGATATTTGGTTCGGTATTGAAACTTTTAATTAACCGATTTCATTTCACAATATTGTTTGTATGCGTGCATAAACCACGTCCCTACTTCATTTTTCACCGAGTATATTCGATTAAATTATAGTAATGTAGCACCGGTTTTCCCAGCAACCATTGACATAAAAAAAAATATATGGAGAATCAGTTTGTGTACTCAGAATTGTTTCTATTGTACTTTTGTTCAGTCCCGTTTTCTGGTAAATATATAGAGGTAGTCAATGAACTGAAACTAATAATTTTTGGTTAATTATGGTAAATGTAGACTATCATTTAAATTATACGGTTTTAGATTGAAACTTTAATTTCTCGCTCATTTACCACAAATGTTTCTCGCCACACTTCGCTTGGCAAGATATGTATCTACATTGCACCCACTCTAGAAGAATATTTCAGTAACTTTGATCATTTTAAGCTCAAAATTTATTCTGCGCCCCCTAACGTCAAATGCTGTATTTACTCTTCATATTGAAAATCGCCAAAATATTCCAGTTTCATTTGGAGATTATAAGTTTACAATTACGAAATTCGTATATTTAGATGGACTCGGTGATCTTTCATAACTCACGTATTGTATTCAGAATAAAGTCCAGTACAAAACATACAGAAAAAAAACTGTGATATAACAATAAAAAACAATGTTAAAGCGAATATCAAGCAAAACACTCGTATTTATTATGCAATAATACACACTAATGAATTTCTTATAATTATAGTACATCTATATTTATAAGAAATGTGTTAAGAACATCAATCTCAGAACATCAGGTTTAGCAAACCATGAAAATTACAAAACCATGGTATAATGTAAACAGAGTCATCATAAAACAAACGTTTTCATATCGTCATGATAAAGATTTTTGAATTCACAGACTACTTCAGTAGTAGGAAATGCAATTCATTTCAATTTGTTATCAATACATATTTAAAATTAAAATTGAGAATGGAAATAGGGAATATATATTGTGTGACCCAAATGTGTATTGTTATACAATGTATCTGCTTTTTACAAGTCTCAGGTTTGTATTGTTTTTCTAGCTGGTTATTTGTATACGTATACGTTGTGTATTTTAACGCGCACGAATTACCAGATAAAACTGATACTACTGATACTCATAAACGTTGATTGTCTCAAAACAATATATTACAAAGTTTTGTGAATTTAGAATTCTAACCATAATTTACACATCCAAAAAGGCAGATATAATAATGTTGGTACCAGTATGCGTTACACAACATTCTGAACAAAAATGTAATTTTGACGTGATTACAAATTACGGTTCAAGCATTACATTCAAACTAATTTAAGATGGATTCGTTAAAGATATATTTTAAGCTTAACTAATGAGTAATGTTATTCATAAAGTTACCCAAGTGCGAAATAAATATTCTTCTTCGTTTGACTTTTATGCAATCTTCTCTAGCCAAGGGTTGCGATCCAGTGGAGAACAAATGACTGGATCGCGACCCTTGGCTAGCGAAGATGCTTGATATATGCAGGCTAATTTTGAAAAATTTAAAAGAGGGTCTTTCTATAGTCTTTTCTTCTAATTTGAGTTTTTCAATGTAAAATTATAAAACAGGTAAAAATGCTTTTGTGAGACCTTGAACTTAAAAGTATTACTCTTTTCATTTAATTCCCTACTGTTAACCAATAAGAAATCACCAAAGAAATAATTGCACACTGGTATTTGCTGTTTTTAAAGTGAGACAACTCAATCTCAATTTCAATATGTTTTCATGGGGGACAAATCTAGTTATACGAGGAGGTAACTCATCAACTACAATCTATTTTTCAAAACATCTTCCAGGTATTTTGCTTACCAATGATAACAGAGTAAAAAAAATCGAAGGTATGATTTCAACTTCACCACTTGGAACTCTTGGTTTAATAGCTTCTTTGTAAACCGCAATCCTCCATCAAGAAAATATTGGTACAAAATGCAAGCTCTGGGATATCGTATCAATTGGGAGAAACATATGCAGGTACTGCTGGAATGTTGCTACATAGGCATTGAAAATTCACAATTAGGGAGCTGAAATTATCCATTTTGATGTAACGTTTTGTTCGTTACCGACCTTTTCAGTCAAACATAAGGCAGACTAACCGTATCTGGTGCATCCTTTATTATTTTGCTCCAGGTTTTTAGTGAGGTTCGTGTTGTTTCTTATTTATTATTTTTAACTGTTGATGTGAGGTTCGTGTTGTTTCTTATTTATTATTTATAACTGTTGATGTAAATGTCTTTTGGCTTTGGGAGTCTTTGTTTAATCCTTGTTTTTGATTGTTATTGTCTTATTTCTAGTTAGATGGGAATAAACTCATCAAAGATACCAGGACTAAAATTTTACACTTACGCCAGACGCGCGTTTCGTCTACAAAAGACTCATCACTGAAGCTGGAATAAAAAAATGTTTAAAAGTCCAAATAAAGTAAGAAGCTGAAGAGCATTGAGGACTACAAATTCCTAAGAGATTTGTCATATACAGCTAAAGTAATCTATGCCTGAGGTAGAAAAGCCTAAGTATATCAAAATTCAAAGTTTTGTTAACAGTCAATTTATTCTTATATTCATATCAGTGATAGCTCAAGTCAACACAGAAGTGCTGACTACTGGGCTGGTGGTACCCTCTGGGAAATAAATCTCCACCAGCAGTGGCATCGACCTAGTGGTTGTCAAGAAACTCATCATAGATACTAGGACTAAAATTTTACACCTACGCCAGACGCGCGTTTCGTCTACAAAAGACTCAGCAGTGACGCTCAAATCAGGATAGATTCGTTCAACATAGTCACTTAACTTTGAATTATTTAATGGGAGGACATTATCTATATAGCTGAACGTGAAGGTAAGGGCATACGATACAGTTACAGGGGAGGTAATGACGTTGCTAACGTAAAATGTTATTTTCGCACGTCAAACTGTGATATATCGGGATAAGATGCATTTTTCGACTGATTTTTATCATTCAAACTGATTTAATTTGAAAACGAGTTCATGGATCCCTATTTTTCAAAACGGCAATATGTTTCATTTTGCAGGGAGATTATGTGACCCAAATTTTATAAAACTGTAAATAGAGGATTTTTTTTAATTTTGATAAACATGAAGTAAAAAATGACGTGTTTTCCTCAATTCATGAACATTTGATAAATATGAATTATTTCTGAATAAAAAAATTGCATATTTTTTAAGATACTTATGAAATACAGAAATTACCGATTATTTAGCAAAAAACAATTTGTGTTTATCTTTTATAACAAAAAAAGAAGCTCCTGAATAAAGTCAGCCTCAAATGAATAAAAGGACAAGTCGGCAAAAAGAGCACACACAATTCGTTTCCATGCACGAGAATGCAATTTGTTTGTTGATAAACGCATCCACTTAAGGTGTCAGACCACCAATTACTCCGTCCAATTTAGAACGTATGTAAAAGTAGACCTACTCTGACACAAAATAGTGCTTTTGATGTCCTTGTTTACTTAAACTAACAAACAAATTTGCAGAAATGAAACTTTTGGTGAAAGATAAATATATCTAGATCATTTTGAGCCAAAATTTACTTGTCTATGAGTTTGCATTAAAAATTGAGGATTAATGCGCTCCATAGTATGCTAATTTTAGATTTCCAGAAAACCAGGCTTTTGTTTTGGAGTACTTCTATTTAAAGGTCAGTTATTTTGTTAGAAGGCTTTAAAGGTATGCTGAAAATTGGCATGTAGAAAGCTGAAACATGTACAATTCAGGATATACCTGGTTTCTATGAAGTTAAACTTAAGGTAAAAATTTTAGAAAGCTGTGAAAATTTCCAAATTTGGTTGAACAGATAGGGATTTATAATTGGTGGTCTGACACCTTAACGTAACAAATATGGTTGTCAATCAAGAAATCAAGCATTTTGAAAATTTCAGTTTCAAAGTATGATTTATCCCACCTTAAGACAAGATACTTGTATCAACGTTGTCTTTTAGTTTGGAGTGCATGGATATCTTGTGTAAAATGTAGAAAGGTCAAATGTTTACAGAAAAACATTTTATATAATAAATATGATTTTTACTTAAATGGTGACAAACTAGAAAAAGTTTTAAAATATAAATATCTTGGAAATATAATTGAAGCATCTGGGAAATTGACTTCATCACACACTGAATTGGCTAAGAAAGGTACTAAAGTTTTGTTTTCTATTTTTAAGTATCTTTCTCCTTTAGAAAATGTGTCTATAAAAGTATACAAAAAATTGTTCGAATCACTAGTTAAACCTATTCTTATGTATAACTCTGAAATTTGGTATATGGATTTTTATGAAAAAATAATAAGAGCTGAAAGACGAGCTCAAATTAAAGACATGAGTAAATTTGATATTTTATCAATGATTGATAGCAGCCAAGTGGAGAAGACACATTTAAAATTTTGCAAATATATACTTGGGCTTAGTAAACAATCTGTCAATATAGCTGCAAGAGCAGAACTAGCTCAGTATCCCATAGATGTCTTTATTAAAGTACAATCATTGAAGTACTTAGCAAGAATTTCTAGTGATGAAAATAACCCTTTATTATATGATGCTTTTTGTTTATCTAAATGGCTTAGCACTAACGGTATATTTTCATGGTTTTCATATGTAGAAAATATAGCCAATGTAAATAAATTAGATATAAATAAAATTCAGGATATAAATTATAAACAAGAGAAGAGTTCATTCTCAAAAAATATTAAAAAAGAACTTAAAGATAGCTTTGAAAATATTTTCTTTGAAAAATTAAAATTAACTAATGAAACCAGTAAAATATTCTTGTACAGTAAAATAAAAACAAAATATGAAATAGACAAATACATTTCTAAAAATAGTTTTGAAAATAGAAAATTATTATGTAAAATGCGTGTAAGTGACCATTTCTTGGAAATAGAGAGGGGTAGATATAAAAG
Organism: Mytilus trossulus; assembly: GCF_036588685.1. NCBI lineage: Eukaryota > Metazoa > Mollusca > Bivalvia > Mytilida > Mytilidae > Mytilus > Mytilus trossulus. Next base: position 43,601,638 of record NC_086376.1, read on the forward strand.
AATTCAAAGAGAAAATAGAATATGTAAACATTGTAATATAAATGCGGTTGAAGATGAAACCCACTTTTTCTTAAAATGTAAAATTAATAAATCTTTACGTAATCAGCTTGAAAAAGATATAAATAATATATGTCCAGAATACTTTAATTTGTCTGAAACAGATAGATTACAATTAATTCTATCTTCATTTGATATTATGCAGCTTACTGTTCCGTTCATTAAAAAGTCATTTGCACTGAGGGGAGTGGACACAACGCCTGCATAAATATTACTGTTTTACCATTTTATATATGATGTTTAATATGTTAATTTTTCTATTGTGTATATTGTATTGTATTGTTTGTATATGCCTTCAACCCCCAGGGGTATAAATGTGCATTTCATTAATAAATAAATAAATAAATAAATTTAATACTATTGTAAGAGTAAAGGGTCATCTTGAAAAACTGATACTCACGAATAATTGTGTCTACCTATATCAGTGGGTTGAAATAGTTAGGAAGTGTTTGTAAAAAAAAATCTTATTTGCATCAACATATTTGTATTATTTAGTATTTATTTAGAATTAAATTATTGTTAGAAAGAAAACAAAACATTTTTTTTTGTATTTCTTTCCTCAGCATGATAATAGTAGTTCAAATCAGAATTAAAGATTTTCACCCCAGATTGATCAGTCTATGGAAGAAGCGTATCGATAAAAACTTTTCTTATATCACAAAGCGATATTGTCTAATTATTGTAAATATGCAGACATTCCATGCGGAAAATGTTGTTTTCGGCAACGAAAAATTAAGAAAATACTTACTTTAAAACGTATTGTTCAAATACAAACAACAATAGAGTCTAAATATACATTGAGAATTTAGTTAAAAGCTTAAGTTTATGTCCGTGTAAAATTTGAAGTGCTGTGTTTTTCTTATATACATATATAAACAATGCAATACTTTTAAAATATCAATGCGATACTTTTAGAATATATGAGTAGTGTTTTCTTATATCAAAATTAGTACCGATTAGTATTAATATTAGACTGTTGTACCCATATTTTGAAAATTTTACCTATTATGTCTGTTTTGTTCACGCATCGTCGTAAATATGACAGAATTTGATGAGACTGTCATACACGTGAGAGGTTAAGCACTATAAAACCAGGTTCAATCCACCATTTTCAAAACTTGAAAATGCCAGTACTGAGTCAGATATATGACAGTTGTTATCTATATTCGTTTGGTGTGTTTTATCAATTTATTTTATCATTTTATAAGGGACTTTCTGTTTTGAATTTTCCTCGGAGTTCAGTATTTTTGTGATTTTACTTCTTAGTGGTATTGTATGTAAAAAAGCAGTTTTAAGACCATTGCTTAAATTCAAATTGTTTTTGGTAACATCTTACAAATTTCTCAATTAGTTTTGGAAGCAAGACTAATCAAATAAGGGTTTAATAAACAATGCCGTAATCAAATCGCTAAGTGTCAAAATGATCGTTTACATATATAACATTTAGCAAATTTCATAATGAATGCACCGAAAAAATATATATCCGATATGCTTGCAACGCCCGCATGGAAGACTTTCATTGGATAACAATAAAACTAACTGTAACTTGTGACAAAGATTAATCATACTGTCCTCGTTCAGATTGATTCGACAAAATCTGACCTGTACTTTTGAATCTCCTTTTTTTCAAATTAGACCGTTGGTTTTCCTGTTTGAATGGTTTAACACTAGTAATGTTCTTGATCCTATATAGCGTGGTGTTCGCTGTAAGCCAACTTGAAGGCTCCGTGTTTAAGGACCTACTTTGATATATAATGGTTTACTTTAAACAAATTATTAATTTGATGGAAAGTTTTTTGTTTTTTGTTTTTTTTTGGGGGGGGGGGGGCAAGGGGTTTAGCTGTTATGCTGTTATGGGGCATTTTAATTCTTTGCTATCTGTTATTCTGAAAATATATTTGCTGTTAGTTGTTATTGCCTTATTCAGTGTTAGCTGTTATTGGGCTTTAAGTTTTTTTGTTAACTGTTATTGTGATAATGTTTTTGCTGTTAACTGTTATTGAAAATTGGAATGTTAGCATTTTTTTACAGCCAAAATCTGTAGAAATTGATGATCATTGGATATTGGAGTCTACCACTACTAATATGTTGGTCCCGTATTAGGAGAAGGATTCCATTAACATAATTTTACCCGACACAGAAGTGAGGTCCAGGACAATTCCAGTATATCTTATGATTCTTTGTAATTAATTCCATTTTTTTTGGAACATTTATTTAGGATTATCTTATTTTTTTGTATGAGGAGTAATGTTCCTTGTTTCCCGTACGAACATATTTAATAAGAACAATTCTTAATATGACAAAAAGGAATATCTAGCAAGGATCTCAATTAAGGACTAGGTCCTTACAACCAGTTAACCTTATATACTATATGGTACACAGACTCTGCTCTTTTTAAAGCAGAACCAAATACATTTTACAATGAAAGTTCCCACCATGTACTGGGTTCCGACGCTGCACATAAATCATTACAAAAAAAGATTTATTTGGTCTTCAAGCCATTGTTCCCCTATTAAGCTACTATGTATTCTACTAACTAGCTAGAAGACTTGGTACAATCAAAAACCTGATAAAAAATGTTCAAATAAGGCCTTTGGAAATAGTGGAATAAATTACTTTTGGAGTGTCAAAATTGGTTCGAGGTACTTGTTTAATTGCATGCTTTAAATATAATTGGTGCTTTTGATTTTCTACCCTATATACAACTTTGGCTCATAGTCTTATTCAGAAAAATTCACACACCTCATTAAATGGGCATTTAAAAAAGTCAGAATGCGAATATAAATATTCAAACTCTTTTATGTCGTTTTTTAGTAGCAACAAACGCAAGAACTATGTCAATTGGACCTGCTTTGATACCATAACTTCCCTCGAATTCTTACTAGATATCATTTTTGTCTCTTTGACATATTCCTCATTTCCATTCTCAATTTAATTACAGACTCGTTACATTACACGTATGTGTGAGTTTCCATAACTGTACAACAATAAATGCTGAAAAAAGTATTCTATAACAAATAAACAGCTACGCCATGAGCGCATGATACGTCCGTCGCCTTTTTGAAATATTCGATAACTTCTCAATGTCATATCAGATATTTATCAAAGTCGAAAGGGAGCTTCAGTCAATATATATCATGTATATAAACAATACATCAAAGTTTCATGAGAACTGCTGAAAACATTTTTGAGTTATTGTCCGAAAACTGGAAAAATTATATGCCACCGACTTCGTTATCGAGAAAATTGTCGGAGAGGGTACTTAATATAAGTTACATTGAATATGCTATGAAATTCCAACGTTCTTAGTGCTGATTATGCATGATATTTATGTGTTTTGTATTGGTAGATCCTTCTTATCATATTGGTCTGGATAGTGGGTCATTCATTTATCATAATGTTTATTTCGTTTTTACAATATTTTTTATTCTTTATATGTTAGCACCTTTGACATCATTCAATCTTTTTTTTTTCTTTTATTCTGCAGTATTTGCCCATTATTTTGTATTCCGCAGGTAAACCTACAACATATCAGTTGTAAAAAATTTAATATGTCCATTATCATATCTCCTTATATACGTCATAATACAGTTACGACACTATCGAAAGAGGGAGGTATTTTGGGATTAAAGCTGAAGACAGAAAGTGTAAGCTATGTAAGAACGCAGTTGAAGACGAACTACATTTTCTTTTAAAATGTCCTGTTCTAAAAGATACTCGATCTCAACATCTATCTAATTTAAATTCCAAATTCAAAAATTTTTCAAGATTATCTGATGTAATTTTTCCAGGTCACAGTGGCACCCATAACAACTATGTTTTGTCAAAAATTTGGTTTATATCAGGTTAATTAGTGTAAATGTGTATTCTTGTGGGTTTTTTTTCTGTTTTTTGTGTTGTTTTTTTTGTCTAAATGTACTTTAATCATTCTAATCATTTTCTGTGCTTTATTTTGTAATTCATTTATTTGATTGTATAGCTCAAATTTTGGGCACCATGATTGGTTAATAAAAATTATCTTATCTTATCTATTGTTTATACGCATCGCTCTCGGCGCCGCCAAGGCCCATAGTGTCGTAACTGTATTATGACGTCGCCGTTTTCGATTCCGCCGTAAAGGTTGCTAATTTATGAAAAAGCGAAGGCTCGAAGGCATGTTCCACTAAACTTTCGGCAGGAGATATGATAATGGACATATCATATTTTTAATATTTTCGGGGGGGGGGGGGGGGGGGGGTACATATAGACCAAGAGTACCAGCATGTTAGCCTATAGCAATCGGAATTTCAACTTTCAGTTTTCTCATATCACATGCATGCAACGTCATAACTATTATAGTCTTCTATACTATATGTATAAATAATTCATCAATCATTTCATTTTAAATAAGTATTTATCCGGCTCAGCCTGTCGGGTTTTTATAAAGCAGAGTCAAAATGAAATTCATATGTTCTAGTTCTGAATATGCATTAAACTTGCCACTGGACGTAAATGTGTGAAGTCCTATTTGAAATCGTTATTTATTTCACATGTGGCGACGGAAATTATCTAAGTGTCGTCCATCTTTCCCAAATGTTCCTTTTTGATATCTAACGCCTCTGAAACCTGAACAGTTGGGGCAAGTTTGGATACAATATCAAAGTTTATTACGGTCTAAATTTGGATTGTGATACAATTTTTGACATAATATAGGTTTCTGACACAAAATAAATGTGGTCAAAGGTATAAAAAATCTATTGTGCAATACTTCAATATTTCAACAAATTTGAAAATAAAAAATGAAACGCCACCCCCTCCCCTTTTAGAGTAATTACCATCAAACTCAATCCCAGCCTTCCCTGTGAGGTATGGTGTGTAGTACAAATTTTGTTAGATCCATAACACAAGTTATTGTAAAATTATTAATAGTAATTTCAGTAAAATTCTCGTTTTTGGCCCCTAATTCCTGAACGTTTTGCGCAATAACATGTACCCCTTAAATCAATTTCAGCCTTTCATTTGTGATATGAAACCTTGTGGTACAATTTCAGAAAGATTCATTACTTCTTAATCACAGTGTAGATACTATTCTGTACGCTATCCGGAAGTCGCGATTTTCGAAGCGAGGCTTTCAATCTGGCTAACGGAACGGTTTTGTTTTGGTGCTTTTTCTCATCATTTGTTTACTCCTATATCTATAAAGTGCTTTGCACATCTTAAATGTATGTATAACATCATAAATAAGAGTAACTGTAACAAAAACATGCAGTAGAATATAAAATATTCGCGTGCATCACACCAACTTCATAGAAAAAAGTGAAATCGATTGGCAATTTTGCTCTCGTAATACAAAGCAAATAATCTTTTATTGCAAAATGTTTGCATCAGTTTACAGTAAAAATATATACTGTTTCAATATTCCTACCGTATTTAAGTAGAATGTTCGTATTTCAAATAAAAAATTATGCTTTCCTTGAGGATCCCAAAATAAATTACTGTACGATCAGTCTAAAACTGACTGTATTCTAGTAGCGATTTCAGATTTTTTGTCTGTATGACCAGTCGTGATTTTGAAGAAAAAAACAACAACAAATGGATGTTTTTAACGACCTTGACTGAAAAACAACGGCAATTTGAAGGTATATACGTGTCTATGTGATATTATGATTGTGTTCATGGATCTATAACGTGTAATTTCTTTCATCAGACAATACAAATATATTTCTGATGATTTTTGTAGACGGCAAAATATTTTTTGTTCCGTCAGTCTTACTTAAAATCAAATGCCTAAAAAGCAATACATGATTCGCTTGTGGACTTTGTATTAGTGTGTCGTTGCAGCTATCTGTTTAACTATTACATTTTTAAAGACTATTTACACCGTCTACCATTGACCAATTGGTGATTACATACATCAAGCCTGTCTCTTTTAAAATGACAAAAAATAGATAGAGAAAGCTTTGTTTAAAAACTTTAGGTATTGAGGAAAGAATTAACGAAATCATACCCCGCCACTTCTAAAGTCCATGTTTTGGAAAAAAAATAAACCACCAGAAACACTAAATTATAGGTGCACAGGGGCATCATTTAATAACGAATATGAGAAAGTTTTATTAATACTAGTATATGGTAAGTTTTTGAAAGTTGTGTATAGTAAGCGGGTAACACCCAATAAGGTAGTGGAAAAGTCCATATCATGGAAATAAAAAACTGATGATTTTTCGAAAAACCAAAATAAGAGGTACATGTATACAATTGAATTAAATGATAAGGAATCTGAAAAAGATTCATTAAGTTATGACAAGTGTCTGAAGGAAGTTCTGGATATAAAATAGGTACGCCCAATATAAGGTTATGACAAAGTCCGTATCTACGATAGAGAAACATCAAAAATATTTTACAAGATATTCGAAATAGAAGGTCCATAGTACATTAATAGATTAAAAAAGGAGCAATCTTCGAAAAGTTTAATAATTGGTTTTGGAGGTCACATTTGGAAATACCTGATGGGTGCCCCCATATAATGCAATGTTCAAGTCCGTATCTTATATAAAGAGACCCCATAAAATATTTTTAATAAAATAAGAAATACATTCCTTTTTTTTTATTAAATAAGGCCGTTAATTTTCTCGTTTGAATTGTTTTACATTGTCATTTCGGGGCTTTTTATAGCCGACTTTGTGGTATTGGCTTTGCTTATTGTTGAAGGCCATACGGTGACCTATATTTGTTAATATCTGTGTCATTTTGATCTCTTGTGGACGGTTGTCTCATTGGCAATCATACCGCATCTTCTTTTTTTATATTTTTTATATTTATAATACGGAATCCGAGAAAAAAATAATTAACAGTTATACCAGTGACGGATTCAAGAAAATTGGGAATCGGCGGTTTGAAAATCTTTTTTTTAACTTTCAATGAATTTGTATGGGAACATATATTTGGAATCCTCTTTTCTCCTGGATTTAATCCCCTCTCCATTTAAAAATGTCTGGAAACCCCAATGTATATTAAGTGGTTTGTGAGGAGATGCGCTTGCAACACCGGCGAAATATGTTGTACCGGTCCAACGGACGAACAGAAAGACGGACTTCATTATCACTATAAACCATCGCTTTACAAAGTGGTGTACAATTGAGTGTGAAAGAGACAGATCTACATCCTAAACAAAGTGAAGGAACTGTGATCAATTATAGGCTACAGTACGGCCTCGAATGTTTGTAAATTCATGCATTTTTATATAGTAACAATTAAATCTGTGTGTTTGTACAATTTTAAGTATAACGGAGGACATTTCTGAAACTTCTATAAACAAACAAACCTTCTTCTTATTTCAGCCACATTCAAACATCCTTATACTTAAAGTCATATGAAACGAGTGAGTGGTGAAAAATAATGTTTGTCCAATTCTTGAACCAATGCATGTATACATCATAAACTTAGTCCTCTATGCACGATTTTATCATTATTTTCGCAAATATATCATATAATCGTCATTTTTTTTCTCTGTGTTTGTTATGATTTAACAAATATGGCTGCTCATTTAATGCCGTGTTTTGAAGCCGAGTTTTACCGATTGTCACCTTATAGTAAACAAATCACAAAAAGCATGGGAATTGAGCACGTGTTTAACATGTATAATCAGATATTTGTTTATTCAAATGACAGATCCATGCGTATTGTGGCCACCGGATTTTTACGAGGAGGGTTACGCTCGGGTCACTATGCATACGGAAAATAAGTCGGCGAATTGCTTGCTTTGCTTCCAGCAAGCAATTAAAAATAAGTAAACTTCTTCTAAATGTGGACAAATTAAAGAATGTTCCTCAGAAAAAAGTATATGTACATCAGTAATATAATGAAAACTATCTATTTAGCTATAAAAAACATATGCATATTTTTTTTTAATTTGAGGTTTCTTATGACTTTAGTGTAGTAAGTCGAGTACACCCTATCAAGCTAAAACATGTTTGAAAAGTTTACAGGATGTGAATTTATTAAAATATATTTGTGTTATTTAGAAAAATGCCATCTTCTAATGTATCGTAAATAACTTTGAAATCACTACTAGAATACAGTGAAATAAAGACTGATCATACAGTTTCAAAATATACAAGCGAGACTGTTCGTACAGTGAGAAATTCAAACAAGTGTAATTTTCTTATTTCTGGGTTCAAAGATCTGGCTGAAACTTTTACAACCACTTAAAATATACTTTATGTAGTAAATTAAGTCTGGATTTTACGTTAATTTGTACAGTAAGAGTGCAAAAAGATTGTTTTTAGGTTCACCGACTGATTTTCCTTAGTGATGCACTTGAAAATCTCTTAATTAAGGCAAAGATACGAATAATGAATGTGCTAAATTTAATTATAAACCATTTGTGAGTATCGATGTCAGCTGCATTAATCATTAAGCAATGTACAGATGAACATCTTACCGTTTAAAATAGTATATCCGACAAATTTAAAATGTGATCCAAAAAGTTCTCGCTTCGAAAATCGCGACTTCCGGAAAGCGTACAGAATAGTATCTACACTGTGTTAATGTCATATTAGAAATTTATGAAAATCAAAAGGGTATTTACATCAACAGATATAAACAATTTATCAAAGCGTTTTTGAGTTAATGTCCGACATGTTGACGACGGACGGACGGACAGATGTTTACCATAATATGTCCCGTAACCGGGCGTATAATAATTCATTCAACACGTTCTATACATTTGGTTTACCAGTAACCAACAAGAGAAATATTTAACACTCTCTCACACACACACACATGTCTGTATGTAGAGATATACACATGTCTCACAGAGTATTGCTAAACTGTAACAAACACATTAATGGTCCGTCTGGTGAAAGAATATTCCACTTATATAGACAAATGTTTTGTGCTGATGTCCATGTAATATTTGCCACTGAAAGTTTTGCAAAAATCAGAAAATGCAGAAAACAATGGTAAAAAAATTATTTAAAACATCAAGTAATAAAAGTTCAGATGTAGGTTCGAGTTTGCATCTCTCAATGTGATCACTCTCGACAGTGATAAAGGTATATTGTCGTAGACCGTGACTGAGAAGTACATCCTGTTTTTTTACTCTTTATTGTTTGGTTCTTTAAACAAAAATAGCCAACATGATATATCAGAGAGTGCTTAAATAATGGCACACAAATTCAATTGATTATTTTTCAAATTAACTATCATTAATGAGGGGTTGGGGCAGAGCGGTCCTGATCCCGAAGTCCCGAGCTTAAAAACATGAAATCCCGAGGTCCAGAATTTAAAAAAAAATCCTGACACCCCGAACATCGAAAAAAGAAATCCCGGATCCCGAAAGGGTCAATTCCAAAATCCCGAGCTTAAAAACACCTGATCCCGACGTCCCAAAAAATAAAGGTCCTGTCCCCCTCAATAATCAGTATTGGCAAACATATGTGCATTTACCACGATGACAATGAAAGATAAATGTGATAAAAGAATATACATTCAAACAAAAAGAGGTGCACCAACAGAAAATAGAAACCACATTCTTACTCTAAATTTCATCGGATCTCAAAATTAAACTCTCAACAGATTTTTTACTCTATCTAACAGTATAACTCAAGAAGTTTCTAAGTGTAACTCGAGCTTAAACTAGAAATCTTACTGGAAAAAATATTCGAAATCAAAATAAAACTGAAACTCGAACTCGAACTTAATTTGTGTTGATTCTGGAGCGTTGTGTAATAACAGAAATGTTAGCCAATTTTAAATTTCTTCCGAAAACGGTGTCATTGAGAGTTTTTTTTTTAGGTGCCGAGTTTGTGGCTTTTTAAACACGGCAATTCGGGTTTTATCTTCCCCACGGTGCAATGGACAAGTTAGTGAATTTATTCTGTTTGTAGTCTAAATGGAACGTGTTACTTTTCAGCCTAGATACCCTCACTCTTCCGAAGTAGAAGATTTTAAATCTGCAAGCCGTAAATTAATTCTTTAATATAGCATGAGGCACACATTAGTTTTTCCTAAACAACAAATGCAATTAAAAAATTAAGATGACTCTGGGACAACTTTGACACTTACTTTTTAATAAACGGTTTCTGAATGTTTAATAATGAATATTCAAATTACCGTAAAAAAATATTATAATATACAAAAATATATAAAATATTAACCCAATAGTTCCAAGCATTGCAAGAAATGCTGCTATGCTAGCAACGTCGTTCCATAACGTTAGGAGAAAAAGTTATAATTCCCGCCAAAAACTGTAGCGGATTTAAATTATCGGTGACCCCCCTTTTTTATTAATGCTTTTAAAATCTCCCCTGAAGCTGCAACTAATGCAGAAGTTTGAAGGAAAAAACGTTAGTAGATTATTTTATTTCAAGAAAACAACATCGGTGACCCCAAATTTTTTTTCGCCTAAAATATTAAAATAAGTATGATCTGTCTAAATGCGAAATTTCAATGAATTATTATTAGTAGTTAAAATAGTGTGATTTCCCTTTCACATCATCATCACCAAAAACAATTTTCATTTTGTCATGAATCCATCTGCTTCCTTTGTTTAACCCTTTCGGGACCACTACCTTATATGGAAATGCATAAATTAGCATACTTATGTTCTCGCATATGTAATTAATTGTTTATTTACATGTGACGCAACTTATTTTTACCTAGGTTTTTGACCAATCCAATAAATGAGTCACAATGCATCATGGACTAAGTAACTACGTGTTTACAATCAACCAAGAACACGTGTTATTTACTGAAATACAACACATTTTTTTCGTGCAATGCGGGATTCACAATTTCGCTTAGTTTTTCATTTTGTGTATCCTCATTTATAATTCGTGATATAAAGTATTACTTCCATGCTCAGATTAACGAAGAGTTGTTTCTATGCGAAGAAAACAGGGTTTGAATTACCCGATATATAACCATTAACATGTTTGATGATGGAACAGAGATTTCATGTATTCGTCTACCAGACAGCAACGAAACAATAGCGAAAAACACAATTACTCATGAGACAAACTTACTAGTGTAAGATTAAGCCGTCAGCGCTAATATTCACGAGTACGGCAATTTTCGTATAGATAATTAAAGGCAAATGTGTGATCCTTGAATTTTGTGTTCGTAAAAAAGGCGAAGAAATATTTACATATTTTTTTTTTATACATGCCTGTGTTAACAAAATCTATAAGTATCTATTTTGTCACATTTAAGTATATGGGACTTCCAAACTGTTCCCTTTGTTTTTAAGGTAGTTAAGTCAGCAACTGTAGTTTCAGTTTGTTCGTTCTATAACAGACTCGGACTTTTGCCAAACTGAATGAATCATTACAGCTGATTTCTTATACCTGCAAAGTAAAACTTTGGAAAAGTGAAAATTGCAGAGTTGTCCTATGATATAAAAAAAAAAAAAAGAAGATGTGCTATGCTTGCCAATGAAACAGCTGTCCACAAGAGACAATAATGACACAGAAATTAATATTTGTAGATCACCGTACGGCCTTAGACAATAAGCAAAGCCCATACCGCATATATATAACACATGCCCACCGAAAGCTCTTTTTTTGAGAGCCCAGGTGGTCGTGTGGTCTAGCGGGACGGCTGCAGTGCAGGCGATTTGGTGTCACGATATCACAGTAGCATGGGTTCGAATCCCGGCGAGGGAAGAACCAAAAATTTGCGAAAGCAAATTTACAGATCTAACATTGTTGGGTTGATGTTTAGACGAGTTGTATATATATATTTCTCTAATTCTATGGAAATTTATCCCTTTTCGAACCCATTGTATAAAAAAGTTTAATCAACGTGTGGTTGCTGGTGATCTCAGAAGATCATTGGATGATTTTAAGGGTCATGACCTTTTTTGCTGACTGGATGAACCAAAATATGATAACAGGTGTTAATGAAATTGACAACTTCGTGCAATGTGAAAGGCACTCGAAGGGGATTTTCGGTAAACAAAAAAAGGAAATGTCTTTTTAATCATTAGAGAAACAGATTCTTACATAGTTACTCGTGGATTATCGACGAGGCGGCTCGAACTTTAAAATTGATAATTTAACTATCTCGATTGGATAAATCCGATAATCCACTGGTATCAATGTAAGAATCTATATATATATAGTATAGTCAGTTATAAAAGGCCCCGATATGACAATGTAAAACAATTCAAACGAGAAAACTAACAGCCTCAATTATATAAAATAAATGAACGAAAAACCAATATGTAACACATAAACAAACGACAACCACTGAAATACAGGCTCCTATATGATATATTTTTTTATGGGATAAATTTCTTCTCCTTTGATATATTTAATTGGGCCGGTTTTTTTTTTGTTGTTGTTTGGATTGCTTTACACAAGTAATTTTTGGGTCATTTATAGCTTACTTTTCGGCAGCATTGAACCTATGACTGCTTACTTTATTGAATTATGTCTTTGTTGGAAAGATGTCTCATTTGGCACTCATATCTCATCTTCTTATTTCTATATACAAAGCACGTTTTAGAAAAATAAAATAATAGGTAATATGGCACCCACTATGATCCAGATGCTTTTAATAATGGAGATATTTTACATATGTCAACAGGACAGCAGCCGAACGATAAAAAACCTCTAAGGTATATCTTGTGATAAAATAAACTCATCATAGATACCCGGACGAAATTTTGTATATACGCCAGACGCGTGTTTCGTCTAAAAAAAGACTCATCAGTGACGCTCGAATCCAAAAAAGTTTAAAAGGCCAAATAAAGAACGTAGTTGAAGAGCATTGAGTACCAAAATTCCTAAAAGATTAGCAACAAACAGATATTATCGATGGGTGAAACAATTAAAAGTGAATTGAGCTGTATATACCGTACCCGCTCCAGGAGGACGTGGGTTCCGGAGGGATGGGCCCCCTTTTTTCTGGGCGATCGGTGCATTTGAATGGGTTGGATGTAGTTGGAACCCCTTCCCCTTTTGTCCAGGGTTATAACCTCCTTTTTAAAATGGGTGGATCCGCCCCTGCTTTCATAACACGTATTTTTAGCATACTGAATATTATGATGTTCTTACTTTTAGTTCAGGCCCTGATAAAAAAAAATTACACATTCAGTAAAGAAAGAAAAGAAGTGTTTCAAGTACGGGGCGCCGAATGGGACTCTTGTGGTTTTGTACAAAATTCAATTCTGTCATAACAAAATCATTTTTGTCTTACAAAACTATGTGCTACTGACTTGTTTTGTGAGAACTTCAATTTTGTGTAGACAAAATTCATTTTTGTCATGACAAAATTCATTTTTGTAGACAAAATTCATATTTGTCATGACAAAAGTCAATTTTGTCTAAAAGGTATGCAAATATAAACATATTTGCATACAAAATTGACTTTTGTTACCTGATATGGAAATTAAATCACAAAAGTCAATTGTGTGAGGTGAGATTCAATTTTGTGAGACAAAATTAACTTTTGTGAGACAAAATTAACTTTTGTGAGACAAAATTAACTTTTGTGAGACAAAATTAACTTTTGTTAGACAAAATTGACTTTTGTGAGACAAAATTCAATTTTGTTGAGACAAAAGTCAATTTTGTCAATTTTGTTGAGACAAAAATCAATTTTGTTAATTTTGTTGAGACAAAAGTCAATTTTGTTAATTTTGTTGAGACAAAAGTCAATTTTGTTAATTTTGTTGAGACAAAAATCAATTTTGTCAATTTTGTTGAGACAAAAGTCAATTTTGTTAACTTTGTTGAGACAAAAGTCAATTTTGTCAATTTTGTTGAGACAAAAGTCAATTTTGTCAATTTTGTTGAGACAAAAGTCAATTTTGTTGAGACAAAATTCAATTTTGTGACGACAAAATTCATTTTTGTAACGACAAAATTCAATTTTGTAACAACAAAATTGACTTTTATGGGACAAAATTGACTTTCGTGAGACAAAATTGACTTTCGTGAGACAAAATTGACTTTCGTGAGACAAAAATCAATTTTGTTGAGACAAAATCCAATTTTGTCAATTTTGTTGAGACAAAATTCAATTTTGTCAATTTTGTTGAGACAAAAGTCAATTTTGTCAATTTTGTTGAGACAAAATTCAATTTTGTCAATTTTGTTGAGACAAAAGTCAATTTTGTCTCACATTGGTCAATTTTGTCTCACAAAAGTCAATTTTGTCTCACAAAAGTCAATTTTGTCTCACAAAAGTCAATTTTGTCTCACAAAAGTCAATTTTGTCTCACAAAAGTCAATTTTGTGTAACAAAAGTCGATTTTGTATGCAAATTAGTTCACAGAATCCAAACCAAACCTGTTTTGCATACAAAATTGACTTTTGTCGCCCAATATTCAAATTAGGTAACAAAAGTAAAGTCTGTGTTACAAAAATGAATTTTGTCATGACAAAACTAACTTTTGTCCACCGAAAGATAATTTTGTATGACAAAATTGAAATTTGTAGTATGCTACAAATTTTGTTAAACTGAATTCATTTTTGTTGAACAAAACTCATTTTTGTCCGTACAAAATTGAATTTTGTCGACAAAAACACAAGAGTCCCATTCGGCGCCCCGTATCAAGTTTTCGGGTTTTTCTAGGCAGAAATAATTTTGGAATGACATTATACCGTTTTAAAAGAGCTCAAATTGTTTTCTTACTGGACAGTGGTCACTTCATTGAATATTTCACTGTTTCATATCGTGAAATAAATGCAGGTTCAATTCTTAACAATGCACACAACCGGTAAGGGTTCAACTACTTTTGCAAGGCGAAAAAGAAAGTCCAATCGTGAAGCCAGAAAACAATTATTTTTTTAATCTGAGCATGCAAATTGAGGATTACATTATATATTTTACATTAAATATATTTGCAGAATAAAAACATTGGTAATGAGAGTCCCAGACAATATATTAGTTGACTGTTTTCCCACTAATTCCACGTGTTTTAAGTAGTAGTTTACTCGTAGTAGCCCACAATGCATTGTAGTTCATTGAGTCTATTGGCCTTGTGTTTTGGAAATTACTATGCAAATATATTCTGACGTCAGAAAATCTAGAGTTTTCGACCTGTTTAATATTCACATATACCAAGGTAAGCGACACATGCTCTTTAGAGCCTCTAGTTTTTAAAAGTACGCCCATTACGCCCATTACGCCCTTACCCTGGACCCACCCCTGCAAAATGCCTTTGTTCTTCAAACAATATAGTTCGCATTTAATTTTTCTACTGTCTTTGCACCTTAAAAATCACAATGAAACAGAAGTTGGCGTATTTTTTTATATGGCTTCAGTAAGGTTAAACTTGTGTTTTGAACTTGAACAGATTTTACAATACTGTATTTAGGCTTCATGGTTGATTAGACAAAATACCTTACGGCTATTTATTGGGCATTATGATTTGGCGGAAAAGTTCTTTTGTTCTAATGTGTGAACATTTATCATGAGGGGTTTTATTTCGAGTTACTAGTTACACTGTCACTGAGGTGGTGGTTGGAAAGTCTCTTGCTAAGGTAGGTGTTATTCTTTCTTTAATGATCTGGTTTATTACCCCTATTTCAGCCAGTTTAGGGTGAACTTTTCAAACTGCAATAGTATCAAAACAACAAATATACATTTGAATAATAGAGCTAAGCCATTTTGTACATATACCAAGGGGAAACTTTGTGCAAAGCATTATTGTTTACTGTTTCACTGCATTTAATAGAAAAGGTGGAATTTGTGGCAAGCTAAGATTTTAAATTATTTTGTAGAAAATCCACATCCCGTTTAATACAGAGATATTTGTTATAAAATTTTAAACGTAGATAAATGACTTGCTTTTCTATGAAGTGCTAGGGTTTATTTTACAAAAAGTTCTTAACAACCTTAAAGTTCCCAAAAAAAACTCGTGTTGAGTCACTTAAGTCAAGCGCACCTTAAAAGATGTATTTGTTTGATCCATATTTATATTTGTTTTCACCAATAACTAAATTAAATAACTTGTTTTAAGGGACCGTTCAATATTTATCAGATGGATGGGCCGGTGCAAAATGGGGCGGGGCAAGCACTTTTTTTGTGGAAATATTTGGATGGGCGAGAACTTTTTTTAATATATATAGTGGATGGGCTACAACTTATTTTATTGGAAAAAAATTGCTCTTAATTTTATCGATGTGCAAGAAATTTCTTTTGCAGGCACAAAAAAACATAAGGGACATGGTCTCAACAATAATTTTCAGTTTAGGCCAAATCCAGATAGTCATCTTTAAATTTTTTATAACTTTTTTTAAATCAGCATGGATTTTCATAAAACTCTACAATTATTTCACTTATATATTGATCTTACAGAATACCAGGTTGTTTGGTAGTTTGGTGAATTGCTGTCATTCTATAGAATTAATATAAAATAGAAGGAAAAAAAAGCAAAATTTTTCAGTTTTGGCTAATTCATGTTAATCCAGATAGTCATCTTTAATTTTTTTCATAACTTTTTCAAATGAACTGGCATTTTTATAAAACTTTACAATTATTTCATTTATATATTGATCTTACAGAATACCAGGATGTTTGGTAGTTTTGTTAATTGTGGTCATTCTATGGATTTAATAAATAGTAAAAAAATAACTAAATTTTTCAGTTTTGTCAAAATCCAGATAGTCATCTTTAATTTTTTTCATATTTTTTTCAAATCAACATAGATTTTCATAAAACTCTACTATTGTTTCATTTATATATTATATAAGTCTATTCTTTGATTTCAAGACATAAACTTGCAAACTTTCAAATAGAAAAAGAACTTTAATATTTTATGATTGTTTTAAGCTTTAGATGGGCAAGGACTTTTTTTACAGATTTTTTTAGATGGACAAGGATTTTTTTTCAGAATTTAAAAGGATGGGCAATCAGTTTTTTAATGAATCAATATTAAGAATGCATCGGCCCATCCATCTGATAAATATTGAACGGTCCTTAAGGAACTCATTGTCAGCAGTGAACAAGGTTAAGTTTTGGTGGTCAAGTCCATATCTCAGATACTATATGCAATAGGACTAGTATATTTGGTGTATGGAAAGACTGGTAGGTGTACATGTCCAACTGGCAGGTGTCATCTGACCTTGACCTCATTTTCATGGTTCAGTGGTCAAAGATAAGTTTTTGAGTTTTTGTCTTTTTTCTAATACTATATGTAACAGGTCAACTATATTTTGTGTATGGAAATATTTTATGATCTCTATTTCAGTTGCACACACTGGCTCAGGTTTTATTTGACCTTGACCTCATTTTCACGGTTCATTGCTCAGGGTTAAGTTATTGTGTTTTTGTCTGTTTTTCTTAAACTAAGATCAATAGTTCAACTATATTTGTTGTATAGAACCTTTGTTAGCTGTACATGCCTGCCTGGCATGGTACATATGACCTTGACCTCAATTTTATGGTGCATTGGTCAATGTTTAGTTTTCTTGGTTAATGTTAAGTTTATGTGACAGTTGTTATAAAGCTATCAACATAATATCAATGATTAGTAAAGGAGAGACATTTTAGTGTGTGTACTCTGTATTTAAGGGATTCATTATTATTAGGGCCTCGCCTTTAGGCGAGTCGCCCTATAGTGATCAGTCTGTCCATCCGTCCGTCTGTCCGTCCGTCCGTAACACTTTAACTTTGTGTCCACTCCATATCTAGAGAACCATTATGATTTCATACTTTATACATGTTTGTACTTTACATGTTTATTAACCACCACCAGAGGGCGTGTCATGATGTATGTACAACTTCCTAGGTCAAAGGTCAAGGTCAAAAACTTTGGTTTCAGTTGACAACCCTGTGTCCTGTGGTAAAGATTGTGTCCCTTCCATATCTAGATAACCGTTATGATTTTATACTTAATACTTAAAAGTTTATTAACCAACACCAGAGGGGCCCGGGTGTGTCATGATGTATGTACAACTTCCTTGGTCAAAGGTCAAGGTCAAAAACTTTGGTTTCAGTTGACAACCCCGTGTCCTGTGATGAAGATCGTGTCCGCTCCATATCTAGATAACTGTTATGATTTCAAAGTTTATACTTGACATCAATTTTAACCACCACCAGAGGGCGTGTCATGATGTATGTACAACTTCCTAGGTTAATGGTCAAGGTCAAAAAAACTTTGGTTTCAGTTGACAACCCCATGTCCTGTGGTGAAGATCGTGTCCGCTCTATATCTTGAGAACCGTTATGATTTTAAATATTATACTTGACATCCATTTTAACCAACACCAGAGGGTGTGTCATGATGTATGTACAACTTCCTAGGTCAATACAACTTATTTACCCCACGTTATTGACAGCGGGGCCCACAGAGATGGCTCCCATCTCAATGGTATCTAGTTTTTTTTAATTTATCAAATTTTGATTATTGAAAAGTTTCAAAAAGAAATCTTCAATTGCACAGTATTGTGCATAATATTTATAAGATCTTTGACCACATTTATTTTGTGTCAAAAATTTGATCATCCCAAATTCAGACACTCACAGTATCATATCGTGTACTTGGCTGGGGGATGCCTGGGTCCTCCACCATATCTTGTACTTGGCTGGGGGACTATGGTAAGCGCTAGTAACGAGAGATGAATAAACTGTTCGTTGTTTAAATCAATTTTTATTTCATCTCCATGCTTCTGCACTGGCAGAAGACATCTCAACGTCATGATAATAGCTAAAACATGTTTTCTGACATAATTGTATAAATTGTGTGAGGCAGTCCCGATAACCAGAAGACCCAAAAATTTGAAGCACAAGAAATTATGCAAATTCCATAATTGAAATAATTCCAAGTTCAAATAATAGCATGTTCTAAGATATAAACACCATATTAGAGGGTTTGTTCCCAACCTGTTTACAGGATAGTGTATTAATATAATAAAACTTTATTAGCACTAATGCATTAACAATAAATGGTTATGACAACAAATCAAATACAAATTACAATAAATTATATACAATGAAGGAGTGAAAGTGGATAATTAAGAGATAAATATGTAAAAATAAAAGAGCAGCATATAAATTATTACAGAAATCAAGTACCTTTTAAAAAATAGTTTCTCACCATCAAGCATTCATTCAAATGGTTGACAACAATTTTGAATATTGATGGGGAATTACTATCCAGAACTGATATAAGCATGTTATATTATATAAAAGAAGGTAATTTGCACAGGGACTCGGTTAGCAGATTAAAATTTTGTAAATCAATGTTTTTAATTTATTTTTTATTATTTCCTGTCTATTTGCATTACTACATTAACGTATTTAAAGTTGCCATCACTATTTCTTTGTTTTCTGGCAATGTGCAGTTTACTATCCATATCCATATACTGAAAAAACCTAAAGGGATCTAAGTCGCCATCTTGAATTGCCTTCCCTACTTTAGATAAAAAATAATTAAAAATATGAATAAATTACTATATACCTAACAACAGCCCTCATTTTCTTCCGAAATGATTCTTCTATAACATGCATATTTTGATTTGTGGATTAACAGAATCCTTATGAGGTTTCAGTTGCATTCGTGTCAGAATATTCAAATTTCCCGGCGAAAGCAATGTATCATTCGGAAACTTTCGGGTTGATGCGTTTACTACAACGATAAATCCTTATA
Organism: Mytilus trossulus; assembly: GCF_036588685.1. NCBI lineage: Eukaryota > Metazoa > Mollusca > Bivalvia > Mytilida > Mytilidae > Mytilus > Mytilus trossulus. The sequence goes on from NC_086376.1 coordinate 43,621,274, forward strand.
AACAGACGAGTGCTGTCCCCTAACTTCATACCTACGCCACACCAAGATATCCTTCATATAAATTAAATTTCAAACAAAAATCAGGGCTCGACATTACCGCTTGTCCGATTGTCCGGGACAAGTGGAAATAGGTGTCGGGCAAGTAGATTCATCATACTACTTGTCCGATGGGACAAGTGAAAAAATCGATATCAGATGTTAATAGATCAAATTCAAGACTTGTACATTCCTAAAAATATGAATGATTGTTTTATTGATCATACAAAATGAAATAAATATTCATTGATTGAATCAGAAACATATAAAATTGTATAATATATCTGATTGAACGTATTTGAACATGCTGGCAGCCATTGACCAAGGGAAAATAAGTAAGGGGAAGGAAACTAGTGTAAATGTTTCTTCTTAGTATAAGCCTCTTGAATTAGGAGCACCTCCATATGCATGATATGGAGTTTTACCTTAACTTTTAAATTTTAAATTAAAAGTTTGTATCATTGATTTTTCTTTTAGGCATAACATTAAATTAAAAAAGGTTTTATTTAATAAGATCTTTATGTTAAAATAATAAGTTAAGATGTAAAAATTAAATAAAATCTAAAAAGGCAGATTTTTTACTAAAATGTTTTATATACTTCATGATCATATATCAATGTATGTAAAAATCAAGATAAATTGTAAAATCTTGTTTGGCACCATCAATAAATAAAAAAGGTTTATTTGTAAACAAGGTGTCAGGTGTATTTGGTTTAAACCATACCACTACTTCAGAATGAATATAGATCCATGAATAGGAGAACCTAGTGGTATAAGAAGAAATATGATTTAATGATTGACACATGATAGTGACAATGAGTCAGAGAGCTCAGTCTTGCAAATAAGCCTTCAGTCTGAAATTATAAAATTAATTTTGATGTGGTATTCATATAACATAACAAAATGCTCCCTTTATTAATCTTTATTAGGTACAACCAAAGGGCAAGTGTTATTTTTGCATATACCATGTTTAATCAATATGGAGGATTTTCAATTATAAATTCGGACAAGTGAGTTGAGAGTTCGGACAAGTTGATTTTCTTGCAACTTGTCCGAAGGGACAAGTGAGAAAAAATGATAATGTAGAGGCCTGAAAATGTCTTTGAACAGTTAGTGCATTTATTGTTTCAATATCAGATTATCCTCCTATCCTTCCGCCCATTGAAAATATCAAATGATTGTCCCAAACTATCGGGTTGTATTTCTGACATCCTGATATTTTTCAAATCATGGATTTATGCAGTACAAAACTTACACTTATATAATCAGAGGAGTAGGTATGTATATGGAAAAGGGGCCTTCCGATTGAACTTCATACATGCATGTATGATAAGTTAATATACTTTTTCAAAGTATTACTCCAAGTTGACCTACCAACCGGCCCTCCCCCTTTTTTATATCCTGGTACTGTTAGTAAACCTTATGAATCCCATTGAACGTGTCAATATTTAAGTAACTTCTTTATTTTATTGATGTGTCTTCAAAAAAGTCAATGATTTATGTTGAAGAAAGGTTATATTCGTTAACTTTGCGCTCGATATGTAATAATAAATCAAGGGACAGCACTCGTCTGTTTATAAGGATTTATCGTTGTGGTAAACGCATCAACCCGGAAGTTTCCGAATGATACGTTGCTTTCGCCGGGAAATTTGAATATTCTGACATGAATGCAACTGAAACTTCGTAAGGGTTCTGTTAATCCACAAATCAAAATATGCATGTTATAGAAGAATCATTTCTGAAGAAAATGAGGGCTGTTGTAAGGTATATAGTAATTTATTCATATTTTTAATTATTTTTTATCTAAAGTAGGGAAGGCAATTCAAGATGGCGACTTAGATCCCTTTAGGTTTTTTCAGTATATGGATATGGATAGTAAACTGCACATTGCCAGAAAACAAAGAAATAGTGATGGCAACTTAAAATACGTTAATGTAGTAATGCAAATAGACAGGAAATAATAAAAAATAAATTAAAAACATTGATTTACAAAATTTTAATCTGCTAACCGAGTCCCTGTGGTAATTTGTTGTTCAATAAGTTCATGTATTATTTTCATTTTGTTGATTTTCTTTTCTAAAATTCTGACAACAAACTCAGACTTCTCTTGAACTGAATTTTAATGTGTGTATTGTTATGCGTTTACTTTTCTACAATGGCTAGAGGTATAGGGGGAGGGTTGAGATCTCACAAACATGTTTAACCCCGCCGCATTTTTGCACCTGTTCTAAGTCAGGAGCCCCTGGCCTTTGTTAGTCTTGTATTATTTTAATTTTAGTTTCTTGTGTACTATTTGGAAATTAGTATGGCTTTCATTATCACTGAACTAGTATATATTTGTTTAGGGGCCAGCTGAAGGACGCCTCTGGGTGCAGGAATTTCTCTCTACATTGAAGACCTGTTGGTGACCTTCTCCTTTTGTTTTTTTTTCTTTGGTCGGGTTGTTGTCTCTTTGACACATTCCTCATTTCCATTCTCAATTTATAAGTACCCCCCAGGCCACGTTCACTTGTATTTTTGTCCATCTGATGAGTTAAGCCTTTTTCAACTGATTTTTATAGTTCGTTCTTATGTTGTACTGTTATACCATTGACCAGGTAATAATTAGGGGGAGGGTTGGGATCCCGCTCGCATGTTTAACCCCACCACATTATTTAAGTATGTGCCTGTCCCAAGTCAGGAGCCTGTTATTCAGTGGTTTTCGTTTGTTTATGTGTTACATATTTGTTATTCAGTCATTTTTTTATGTAAATAAGGCCGTTTGTTTTCTCGTTTGAGAATTTGAAAAGCAAATTTTTAGGCCAAAATCTTGACAGTTGATTTAATTTAAACGTCACAACTAAACTTCAAAATGTCAACCCAAAAATTACTAGAGTTTCTTTAATATATGTCTTATGGCCATGAAATAATTTTTTTTTGTGTTTTTTGAGTTGAGAGATTTTATTAAAAAAAAAAACGGGGGATTTTCCCCGTTTTTCAGACAATAAGTGGTTCAATGAGCACTTTTCATGAAACTTTTGTGACTTGTTTCTACCTATTAAAATAACCTCTTTAATTCGTTTTTTTTTATAAATTTATAACATTGAGGACTTAATGGAACTTTATTCTTTAAAAAGTGTCCAGCTTATCATGCACTCCTGACAGTCAGGTCTTAATTTCATGTATCTAACCATTGACAATTTGGAAACCTTTTCTCTAATAGTCTAACTGAACTAAAGAAAAGTTTCTGATTGTCAATTTGGATATCTTCATATACTTTGATTTAAGTAAATTTTTATTTTAATTTACTGATAGTTGTCTCATAAATATAAGAATAATTTTATGTTGTATTACAGACGGATGGAGCCAAGATGAACATACAGTCCTAGACCCGAAGGAAGACAATTTCATTTTAGTTGCCAGATAAGATGATGTAAGTATTTAGTCATTACAATTGTAATTGAAACTATGTTATGATTTGTAATTAGGTATTTAAAAAAATAGTTTTTAAATTTGTTGGAGAAACAGCTTGAAAAATCATTACTAAATAGTACAAGATTTCTTTTTCAAATTAATATTCGAATAAAATATATTTTATAATTTATGAAATATACAGTAATACAATTCTTTATAGTTATTTAATGTCTATTAAATATTTGTTTTAATAACTTGAAATCTCATAGTTCAATATAAATATTAAGATAATTTCTTCTCATTATACCCCTGCTTTGAAAAAGGGGGGGCAGGTAATACTGTTTAACCTCTGTCTATCCATCCATCCATCAGTTGGTCAGTCCATCCTTCTCATGAATATTTTTTGTCACATTTTACCCAGGAACTACAATTCAAGGATTTCTGAAATTTGGTTTAGGGGTTCATATATATCAGCTATATCATGTGATGTGTTTTCAGATCCATCACTCAGCAACTTCTTGTTTACCAAACACTTGTATTATATTTCACCTGATAGCCAAGTTGAAATTTTTCATCACTTTTTTCACAGGAACTACAATACAAGAATTTCTGAAATTTAGGTTTAGGGTTTACACATTAGTCAGCTATACTGTGTGATACGTTTTCAGATTCATCACTCAGCAACTTCCTGTTTAACAAACACTTACATATTTTTACACTATTAAAATTTTCCCCTTGCAGCGAGGGTATCATCAGTGACCAGTAGCTCACAGTTTCACTTGTTCTGTCATCTATGATTATAATGTACTTAGGTATAATTGATGCTCCTGTAGCACAGTTACTGCGTCTGAGTTTGTTTAATAAAGAATAATGAGATTGTATTGTAATTGTAAATAAACAACTTGTCCTAGAATTTATAATATATAGTATTTGACATAAACATAATTTCTAAATTGATTTCAACAGCAAATAGTCTCTTAACAATGACAATTTGGAAACCTATTCTCTTAGTCTTACTAAAATTATCTGATTATGCAAGTAAAGTTTCTGATTGTCAATATTTTTTTGAAGTAATTTGAAAATATGGCTTGATTAAGATTGTTTGAAATTCAGTTGATATTGAATCATTTTTTTATCAAAATGTATATATCAGAGTGTTTTGGTTAGCCACCAACTTCTGATAATTTGACATGCACATTAATTTTAAAATACTGATTATATTATCTGATTGAAATATCATATTTAAAATGAAAATAGTCAATGATAAAAAACCAAAAAGCCAATTGACCAATGTTGTATTGTAGCTGACTTAAAGCCACTTCTTTATGTTGAGCTTACGACTTTTGTTGAAAAAGCAAGACATAGCAATCCCACATTCCGTCATTGATGGCGTCATCCACAAACACTCTGTGGTTAAAGCTTTTGTCGAGCATGACATAGGGAAAGTGATCTGGTGGCAGGGGCGTTAGCTAACTTCTTAAAAGCTTTATATTTTAGAAGGGGAAAGACCTGGATGTTTCATACTTTGTATATGGATGCCTCATGTTATGAAGTTTCCATCAGTCACATGTCCAATGTCCTTGACCTCATTTTCCTGGTTCAGTGACTACTTTTTGTAAATTCTCCCTTATTAAAAGTAATGAGATACCGGTAACTATATTTGGTATGTTTGTACCTTGCAAGGTCCTCATGCTAGTCAGAGAGTTTTCTCTTGATCTTGACCTCATTTCATGGAACAGTGAACAAGGTTAAGTTTTGCTGGTCAGGTCCATTTCTCAGATACTACAAGCAATTATAGATTCAGTATATTCAGTGATTGGAAGGACTGTAAGGTGAACATGTCCAACTGACCTTGACCTCATTGTGGTGGCTCAGTGGATATAGATAACTTTTTTGTGTTTTATTCTGTTTTCTTACTGTATTTGGTGTCTGGAATATTGTAATGTGTACATGTCTAGCTGGCAGGTGTAATATGACCTTGACCTCATTTTCATGATTCAGTGGTCAAAGTTAAGTTTTTGAGTTTTGGTCTTTTTTTCTAATACTATATGCAATAGGTCAACTATATTTGGTGTATGGAAATATTTTATGATCAATATGTCAATCGTGCAGGTTCTATTTGACCTTGACCTCATGTTCACAGTTCATTGCTCATTTTTAAGTTTTTGTGTTTTAGTCTGATTCAAATTTAAGCAATAGGTCATTATATTTGTTGTATGAAAGAATTGTTAGCGGTACATGCCTGCCTGTCATTGTTCATCTGACCTTGACCTCATTTTCATGGTTCATTGGTCAATGTCTAGTTTTCTTGGTTAAAGTTAAGTTTATGTGACAGTTGTAAGGAAGCTTTGTTTATGATCAAAAGATAGTATCCAGAATAAAATTTGTCAAAAAAAAATCCTGTCTTTCTGCCTTTTACTAATAAATGGACTTTATCTAACATTACATACAGTCTGCAGATAGTGTTGTTTTAAAATTTTATTGGATTCATTAAATATCCTGGATTTTTACCAAACTTAGACAGAAGCTTCTTACAATCATAAGATAGTATTGAGAGGAATATTTTTATTAATTTTTCCCTCATTTTTGTTTAGCCTTCTATTTATAGAAAAGGCTAGACACAGGGTTCCACGGAGGGACTCTTACAATTTTTTTATTTATTTTGAAGAAGAAAAAAAATTAAGGAAGCTAATTTTTTAAAAGTTTTATATCTTGTTTGATATTTTTGAACTTATTTTGTTTTGTTTTTGTTTCAGATTCCAGCACCAGGTAAATAATAATAATTTTTATCACACATTTTGTACTGATATGTACGTTTTTGCATGGCCAATAATAGCCTGAAGTCAAGGTTGGTTATCAGCCCTCGGGGCCGATATCGAAATCAGCCCTCGAAATCCATATCAAGCCCCCGAGTTTTTGACGTCATGAAGAATTAAGAAAATATATGACGCAACACTGGAATGAGTAGCGATATAGGATTCTTCCTACGCATTTTTTAACATTTGTAATGTAGCACTTTAAAGTCGTTTAATATTTGCAATTCTTAGAATTGATATATTTATTGTTAATTATTTCTGAAACTTTTCACAAAACGTTGTTAACCAACTGTGGTACAAACATTTTTTTTTAACTCACAGTGATACATTTATCAGCGTTATTTTTTTCGTTAAATATCTTTTTGATTTTTGATGAAATATCAAACATAATTTGGTGTAAGCTATTTGTTTTCTCCTGCTTGAAAATATGTGATAAATAGATTATTACATGTCATTTTCCATATGTCCATGGTATCAGCCCACGACCCATATCAAGCCCTCGGGCTAAAGCCCTCTGGCTTGATATGGGAGTCTAGGGCTGATACCAGGGCCATATGGAAAATGCCATGTAATAATCTATAATTATCTATTTCCTTTTATATGTTTTTCATGTGTATGGTTGTATTTTTTCCTTTCTATTCTATAGGTTACTTAAAATAATTGATATGGAGGTTGGTTCATCTATTTCGTTTATGTGTATAGTTGTGTGGAAAGACCTATAGGTTTTCTTCTGATTATTTTTTAATTTTTTTTCTTCTGCCTTAGTTTTTTCCTAAGCTGTTGTGTGTTTCACAAGATGTCGCTTAGATATTTGGAATATGATATTGTACAGTTCGTACACTTTTGTAACTTCTACTGGGTGACCAAATACTTTTCCAAAACACTGTTCCTATTGTTATTTCCAAAACATCGCAACTGTATAAGAAACCGATCGACACACTTTGCTCTTTATATCCTCAGGATGTTTTCATTTTATTTTGACCAAAGCCGTATAAAGATTCTATTATATATGAGAGTTATTTCCCCTTTTGTATTTGATATAAGTGAAATGTATTTGTAACTGGAAACCATAAGTGATAGAGGCCTAGGGTCATTTGATTTGTGATCCTTGGTCCATAAAAATGAATATGAGATCAAGGTCAAAGGTCAAGGTCATGTTCAAAATAATACATGAATTTGAGTTGAAAGGGTACAAAGTCTGCACGTAATGAGAGTTTTCTCCCCTGTAATATCTCGAAAAAACAACGGGAAGTGACCTTTTCTAAACTGGAAGTAGCTATTTTTTCACTAAATTAATGTAAAAGTATATAGAACCATATATTTTTGAAATCAGTGTCAAGTAAACTCTCAAACAATATCGGAAGTGACATTTTTCAAAGTAGAACAAATCTCCTTTTTTTATATTTTTTATTTGTATAGAAACCATATATTTTTGGAATCGGGGAACAATAAGCTGGAATCAACATTCATAATCAAATTTTATTTTTTTCATATTAGAATTATCCTTACTTGTGGAAAGACCTTCAATTGTTCACTCAACAATTGGTTTTTAATTTTCATTGTTTTCTATAGCCTATAGAAAATATATATACCGGTAGTATAGGTAACTTCAAAGAATTGAAAGTGAAGCATGTTTATCTATTTCATTTTATTATTTTCATTTTTATCGGTTTCATTTTATATGTTTTCATGTGTATGGGTTTTTTTTTTCTCTCTATTTTCTATAGGTGTATTTCTTTATTTTTAAATTTATTTCCATTTTCTTTAGGTTACTTCAAAGAATTGAAAGTGAAGTATTGTTATCTATTTCATTTTATGTTTTAGGTTATGTCCAGGATCGGACAGGCAGGTATGTTAAGATAGGATTGTTTTTATGTTTGTATGCCTTTTTGTTCAAGTTTCCTCTAGGTGGCGTCCCAAGGATCAAGAAGGAAAGGTATGTTAAGATAAGATTGTGTAATGTTTGTATGTCTTTTTGTCCAAGTTTCCTCTAGGTGGCGTACCAAGGATCAGAAAGACAGGTATGTTAAGATAAGATTGTGTATATGTTTGTATGCCTTTTTGTCCAAGTTTCCTCTAGGTGGCGTCCCAAGGATCAAGATGGAAAGGTATGTTAAGATAAGATTGTGTATATGTTTGTATGCCTTTTTGTCCAAGTTTCCTCTAGGTGGCATCCCAAGGATCAAGAAGGAAAGGTATGTTAAGATAAGATTGTGTATATGTTTGTATGCCTTTTTGTCCAAGTTTCCTCTAGGTGGCGTCCCAAGGATCAAGAAGGAAAGGTATGTTAAGATAAGATTGTGTATATGTTTGTATGCATTTTTGTCCAAGTTTCCTCTAGGTGGCGTCCCAAGGATCAAGAAGGAAAGGTATGTTAAGATAAGATTGTGTATATGTTTGTATGCCTTTTTGTCCAAGTTTCCTCTAGGTGGCGTCCCAAGGATCAAGAAGGAAAGGTATGTTAAGATAAGATTGTGTATATGCTTGTATGCCTTTTTGTCCAAGTTTCCTCTAGGTGGCGTCCCAAGGATCAAAAGGACAGGTATGTTAAGATAAGATTGTGTATATGTTTGTATGCCTTTTAGTCCAAGTTTCCTCTAGGTGGCGTCCCAAGAATCAAGAAGGACAGGTATGTTAAGATAAGATTGTGTATAATGCTTGTATGCCTTTTTGTCCAAGTTTCCTCTAGTTGGCGTCCCAAGGATCAAGAAGGAAAGGTATGTTAAGATAAGATTGTGTATATGTTTGTATGCCTTTTTGTCCAAGTTTCCTCTAGGTGGCGTCCCAAGGATCAAGAAGGAAAGGTATGTTAAGATAAGATTGTGTATATGTTTGTATGCCTTTTTGTCCAAGTTTCCTCTAGGTGGCGTCCCAAGGATCAAGAAGGAAAGGTATGTTAAGATAAGATTGTGTATATGTTTGTATGCCTGTTTGTCCAAGTTTCCTCTAGGTGGCGTCCCAAGGATCAAGAAGGAAAGGTATGTTAAGATAAGATTGTGTATATGTTTGTATGCCTTTATGTCCAAGTTTCCTCTAGGTGGCGTCCCAAGGATCAAGAAGGAAAGGTATGTTAAGATAAGATTGTGTATATGTTTGTATGCCTTTTTGTCCAAGTTTCCTCTAGGTGGCGTCCCAAGGATCAAGAAGGAAAGGTATGTTAAGATAAGATTGTGTATATGTTTGTATGCCTTTTTGTCCAAGTTTCCTCTAGGTGGCGTCCAAAGGATCAAGAAGGAAAGGTATGTTAAGATAAGATTGTGTATATGCTTGTATGCCTTTTTGTCCAAGTTTCCTCTAGGTGGCGTCCCAAGGATCAAAAGGACAGGTATGTTAAGATAAGATTGTGTATATGTTTGTATGCCTTTTAGTCCAAGTTTCCTCTAGGTGGCGTCCCAAGAATCAAGAAGGACAGGTATGTTAAGATAAGATTGTGTATAATGCTTGTATGCCTTTTTGTCCAAGTTTCCTCTAGTTGGCGTCCCAAGGATCAAGAAGGAAAGGTATGTTAAGATAAGATTGTGTATATGTTTGTATGCCTTTTTGTCCAAGTTTCCTCTAGGTGGTGTCCCAAGGATCAAGAACGAAAGGTATGTTAAGATAAGATTGTGTATATGTTTGTATGCCTTTTTGTCCAAGTTTCCTCTAGGTGGCGTCCCAAGGATCAAGAAGGAAAGGTATGTTAAGATAAGATTGTGTATATGTTTGTATGCCTTTTTGTCCAAGTTTCCTCTAGGTGGCGTCCCAAGGATCAAGAAGGAAAGGTATGTTAAGATAAGATTGTGTATATGTTTGTATGCCTTTATGTCCAAGTTTCCTCTAGGTGGCGTCCCAAGGATCAAGAAGGAAAGGTATGTTAAGATAAGATTGTGTATATGTTTGTATGCCTTTTTGTCCAAGTTTCCTCTAGGTGGCGTCCCAAGGATCAAGAAGGAAAGGTATGTTAAGATAAGATTGTGTATATGTTTGTATGCCTTTTTGTCCAAGTTTCCTCTAGGTGGGGTCCCAAGGATCAAGAAGGAAAGGTATGTTAAGATAAGATTGTGTATATGTTTGTATGCCTTTTTGTCCAAGTTTCCTCTAGGTGGCGTCCAAGGGATCAAGAAGGAAAGGTATGTTAAGATAAGATTGTGTATATGTTTGTATGCCTTTTTGTCCAAGTTTCCTCTAGGTGGTGTCCCAAGGATCAAGAAGGAAAGGTATGTTAAGATAAGATTGTGTATATGTTTGTATGCCTTTTTGTCCAAGTTTCCTCTAGGTGGCGTCCCAAGGATCAAGAAGGAAAGGTATGTTAAGATAAGATTGTGTATATGTTTGTATGCCTTTTTGTCCAAGTTTCCTCTAGGTGGCGTCCAAGGGATCAAGAAGGAAAGGTATGTTAAGATAAGATTGTGTATATGTTTGTATGCCTTTTTGTCCAAGTTTCCTCTAGGTGGCGTCCCAAGGATCAAGAAGGAAAGGTATGTTAAGATAAGATTGTGTATATGTTTGTATGCCTTTTTGTCCAAGTTTCCTCTAGGTGGCGTCCAAAGGATCAAGAAGGAAAGGTATGTTAAGATAAGATTGTGTATATGTTTGTATGCCTTTTTGTCCAAGTTTCCTCTAGGTGGCGTCCCAAGGATCAAGAAGGAAAGGTATGTTAAGATAAGATTGTGTATATGTTTGTATGCCTTTTTGTCCAAGTTTCCTCTAGGTGGGGTCCCAAGGATCAAGAAGGAAAGGTATGTTAAGATAAGATTGTGTATATGTTTGTATGCCTTTTTGTCCAAGTTTCCTCTAGGTGGCGTCCAAGGGATCAAGAAGGAAAGGTATGTTAAGATAAGATTGTGTATATGTTTGTATGCCTTTTTGTCCAAGTTTCCTCTAGGTGGCGTCCCAAGGATCAAGAAGGAAAGGTATGTTAAGATAAGATTGTGTATATGTTTGTATGCCTTTTTGTCCAAGTTTCCTCTAGGTGGCGTCCCAAGGATCAAGAAGGAAAGGTATGTTAAGATAAGATTGTGTATATGTTTGTATGCCTTTTTGTCCAAGTTTCCTCTAGGTGGCGTCCAAGGGATCAAGAAGGAAAGGTATGTTAAGATAAGATTGTGTATATGTTTGTATGCCTTTTTGTCCAAGTTTCCTCTAGGTGGCGTCCCAAGGATCAAGAAGGAAAGGTATGTTAAGATAAGATTGTGTATATGTTTGTATGCCTTTTTGTCCAAGTTTCCTCTAGGTGGCGTCCCAAGGATCAAGAAGGAAAGGTATGTTAAGATAAGATTGTGTATATGTTTGTATGCCTTTTTGTCCAAGTTTCCTCTAGGTGGCTTCCCAAGGATCAAGAAGGAAAGGTATGTTAAGATAAGATTGTGTATATGTTTGTATGCCTTTTTGTCCAAGTTTCCTCTAGGTGGCGTCCCAAGGATCAAGAAGGAAAGGTATGTTAAGATAAGATTGTGTATATGTTTGTATGCCTTTTTGTCCAAGTTTCCTCTAGGTGGCGTCCCAAGGATCAAGAAGGAAAGGTATGTTAAGATAAGATTGTGTATATGTTTGTATGCCTTTTTTCCAAGTTTCCTCTAGGTGGCGTCCCAAGGATCAAGAAGGAAAGGTATGTTAAGATAAGATTGTGTATATGTTTGTATGCCTTTTTGTCCAAGTTTCCTCTAGGTGGCGTCACAAGGACCAAGAAGGAAAGGTATGTTAAGATAAGATTGTGTATATGTTTGTATGCCTTTTTGTCCAAGTTTCCTCTAGGTGGCGTCCCAAGGATCAAGAAGGAAAGGTATGTTAAGATAAGATTGTGTATATGTTTGTATGCCTTTTTGTCCAAGTTTCCTCTAGGTGGCGTCCCAAGGATCAAGAAGGAAAGGTATGTTAAGATAAGATTGTGTGCATGTTTGTCTTGTATTAAGATGATTTAAGTTTGTATTACAGATGGAGGAGCCCAGATGAAAGTTCAGTACTAGACCTGCAGGAAAATTGTTTCATTTCATTTGCCAGCTAATGATGATGATGTAAGTATTTGGTCATTACAATTGTGTTTAAAACTATTTTAAAAAAATTATTAGGTAATAAAAATCCGTTTTTAGTTTTAAAGACCACTTGAAATTTATGACAAAATTGTCCATAATTTTTTATAATATCTAAAGAAATATAATTTTAAAAGATTCATTGTAATTGTAAATAGACTGATCCCCCAATTTAGGATTTGAAATAAAACATGCATCACATTTATTTCTGAATAAGTTTTTACAACAAATATACTCTTAATATTGACAATTTGGATATTTACATAATTATTAACATTTTAATTGGGAAAATATGACTGTTGAGATTGTTTGTTCAAAATTGATACAAATAAAAATGAAAATGGTTAATGAATTATAGGCAAAAAGAGCAGAGACACAGAAAATTGCGCCATTGATAAAGATCTGGAAAGAAGCTTAAAGGAAAGAACAAGTGTCAGTCAAGATGGCAGATGAGTAGCAACTCCATGGAAGATGAATAAGATCTTCAACCAAGTCCAAGGCTTTGCCATGTAAGCAGCAAGCAGCAAGGATAGTAGCTGGATTGAAGATTAATTATTACATTGATCTTCAACTAAGTCTGAGGCTTTGTCATGAAAGAAATAATGCAAGTATAATATTCCAGCCAATTAATTCTGTACATTATCTGGAAAAAAGTGATAGTCTATCAGGATTGTCTATAAGGCAACACACATTTTTGTTATTTTTTACATTTACAACACACAAAAATAGATATTTATCAGTTTGATAAATGTTTTCCGGGACATGAATAAAATTTTACACCATGAAAAGTCCATCCTGATAGCATTTTTACTTCAAGGGAGACTTACTTAGTACAATAAACAGCAAGAATATCTCTTCCAGTGGGAGATAACTTACTATTATGCAATCAGAATACAGAATAGATAAATAATAAAAACTTAGGCTGGCAATTTAACAAATTTGTAAAATATATAATTTGTGTCAACATTAATTCCTTTTTTTAGGTTATAAAACAGTGTCAATGTTTTCATGAAGGGGATCAGTTAAAGACTTGTGGTATAATATATCTAAAATACAAGTAAGTATATAATTCCTCTTTACTAACAAATTTTATCATCATAAAATAAGTTTACAGGGAAAAACTTGCACTAGGCTTAAAGTTGTAAATTTGAGGTCAAATGGGTTTTTTTTGTTGACTTAAGGTTCTAAAATTTTTAATTGATCACACCGATGTCATTGTAAAGACTTGTGTGCAGGCTTTGGCTAAACCACCAAATTAAGTACCAACAAAATTTCAATTGTTTACCAAATAAGACACTGAAAATGGCCCAATTGATGCAGGTCGGGATATTAAGCTTGAAGGAATATTAGTCTATTTATATTGACCAACAGCAGCTTTATAAATATAATCTAACTTATAATTTTTAGTTTTTGTTCCAGAAGCCGGCCATTCCCAAGTTTCAGTCCAGATGGCAGATGAGCAGCAAGTTTACTTAGATCTTCAACCAAGTCCAAGGCTTTGCCATGTAAGCAGCAAGCAGCAAGGATAGCAGCTGGAATGAAGATTAATTATTACGTTGATCTTCAACCAAGTCTGAGGCTTTGTCATGAAAGAAATAATGCAAGTATTCAAGCCGATTAATTCTGTACATTTTCAGGAAAAATGCGATAAAGTTTATAAGGATTATCTATAAGGCAACACACATTTTTTGTTATTTTGCACATTTACAACACACAAAAAAATGATATTGATCAGTTTAATAAATGTTTTTCCAGTACACAAATAAAATTTTATACAATGAATGGTAAATTCTGATAGAATTTTGATCTCAAGGGAGACTAGTACAATAAACAGCAAGAATGTTTCTTTCAGTGGGAGATAACTCACTATTACGCAATCAGAATTCAGAATAAATTAATAAAAATTAAAGGCTGGCAATTTAACAAATTTGTAAAATATATAATTTGTGTCAATTTAATTCCATTTTAGGTTATAAAACAGTGCCAATGTTTTCATGAAGGGGAGTAAGACTTGTGGTATAATATATCTTAAATACAAGTACGTATATATGTATGATCTATAAGGCAACACCCAGTTTTGTAATTTTGCACATTCACAATTAATTAAAGTGCAACACACAAAAATAGATATTTTATCAGTGTGTTAAGACGTCTTAATATACAAATCTGTATAAAATAAAATTTCCTCTATTTAAACAAATTTTATCAACAAAAAATAAGTTTACAGGGGAAAAAAACATCGCTAGGCCTAATGGTGTAAGAGTTCAATTCTTTTATTTTTGTTGGCTGAAGGTTCTAAAAATTTGAACTGATTAAACATGTCATTGCAACGACTAATGTATGCAGATTTTGGCTAAACCATGAAATAAAGTACCAACAAAAATACCAATTAGTGCTGAAGAAAATAAGGAAATCCACAATCATATTACAAACCATATTCCAACATTGATTTTATATATTTTGCAAGAACTTTTGATTTACTAAACATTTTACTTTTCAGGCTAGCAATGATTACTGCATTTTAGTATGAATAGAGTTTTAGAATTATTATTGGAGTGGACTTTTGAGGTAAGAAAGAACCATTGCATAGGTTTATGAACTTAAGGACCGCTCACAAATCATAATACCAAATAACCATGGAATTTATTTTAAATTTCAAGCATAAGAAATAATGCAAATGTCATAATTAAAAATAGTTCCCCTAGTTCAAATAATAGCCTAGCTGTTATTCATTAATTACAGATCACGTAAATGCCCTTAAATTTTGTTAAGACTGTGACGTTTAAGACAAAAACTAGACTTGTGGTTTTCATTGAAGTCTAAGGATGTCGAGGGTTTGCGATTAGACGGAAAGCCACCATACTTGGTCAAATTGTTTTCCATCATGTGTAGTTGACCATAATGTACCACCATTTTAATTTGACCATTTTGAAAGAAGTTATGGGAAATCTTTCACAATTTTAAATATGGTGATCATTAGAAAATTTCTAAACACAACTCCTCTGACCGAGACTCATTTACAGAGATTGTTTTCCCATGAATAGTTATAAAATAAGGTATGATTGCTGATGAGACAACTTATAATCCACCAAAGTTCAAATGAAGTGGATTGAAGCAATTATTGTCACATTGATGTGTTCTCTGCATCTTTTTTCACCTTGAGATGTTATATATCATATATTTCTATAGAATGTACTTAAGTATACATACCAATAGTGATTCTTTTTTTACTATTTTCAATGACTAAGCATTTTATTTTTCAGGTTAGCATTACAGCTTGTCTGTGCAGATTGATGTTGGAAATGGCTATATGAATTGACTTTTAAAAGTAAGAAAGAACTATTTTATAGATTTATAAAATTTTCTATTTAAGATCATGTAAATTTTCATGATTTTTATAATGTTTTTACAATTTAATGTTTTCTGGATTGACATGTCAAGTTTTAGGAAAGGAAAAATTATTATTTTGGAAAAGTTTCTCTGCTTTAACTGTAAAAAGTTTTAAGCCATTGGCCCATATTGGCGTAAAGTGCTTTTCAAACATTTCAATAAAGAAATAAAGTTATTCCCATTTTAATTGCTATTTGTTGCCTATTACAATTTCTGAAAATATGACAGAAAATTGAAAAGTGTTATTCTTTTTCAGATATTAATTACTGTGGCTGAAGGATATAAATGTGTGATTATTTCTCCATACTTCTAAATTAGAGATGTTGTGAAGATTCTTAACATGTTGACAGCTGGGCGCTCTCTCTTCAGAAGACATAAGATTTAAAATCCCCATTCTGACAGGACATGACTGCCAATCTGTATATCCTGCCTGAGTATCATGCAATACCAAACAGATGCCTTACTTTTACATGTATTTTACTGCAAGTCTGAAGAAGACCAAAAGTGACCATATTTCCTTTTGTGTCTTTCTAACTCTACCAAACAGTTTCCAATATGAACAGTTCATATAAATCTTGCATACTTCTTCTTGTATCATATACATGTTTTTTGATGGATTAAACTGTAAAACTATTGTAATTTTAGCACTACCAGAGTAATTATAAATGAACTGTTTTACAAAGCAATTATTTAATTTTTCATTCATTGAGTTATGCCAAGTCCAAAAAAAAGTAGAATATTGATGAAACATCTTACTTTCAAGGACTGTAAAATAAAAGTTTCTGTAAAACAATAATTTGTGTACTAAATGTAATGTAAAATTTTGTATATTATTGAATTCATATGAAACTTTTTTCTTCTTCTCTAGTGGTTCAAATATATGACAATTAAGCATAGAAATAACCAAAAAGAAACAAATTTCTCCTTCCTAATTCTTCTATAGGCACTTTTATATGTAAATATGTGTTACAGCCTAAATTGACCTGAATTTATTTTTAGTCATGCATCGCTTTGGACCATTTTCTAACTGTGTGGTATGCTATTGTAACTTTTCCATCCAGAAAGAATTATTTAAGGCGAAATTGCTTTTAATTTGGTGGACAAAATTACAATTGTTTAGAAGCATCCCCTATTTTATTTAATACATGTACATAAAATAACAAGCCCCCTATTAATATATGGGGAAATGGGATAAAATCAACTTGGTTATCAGAATTTGTGATTATCTCCCCTTATTAAAAAGAACTTAAGCCAGTGTAGGAATTTTACAGGAAATATTTCGCCTCAAGTCTTTAAATAGGCCTAAATCAAACTTGATTCATCAAACACCTTGTTTTAAACATAGCAGAACAGTTAATATGCTGGTCAATGCCCCATGTCCTCTGCAAATTGGATAACTGAAAAGAAAGTCCTTAAATGATAAACAATTGTTTCTTTGATCCAAAAAATTGAATATAAGGGGTTTGGGGTATACAATAATCAACTAATGCAAAGGTTGTCTGATTTGATTTTTTCATTAAATGTCAATAAATTGGCTTTCATTTTTATGATTGAAAAATAAGGGGAGATAATTTTGACATAGTAGAATCCTGACTGCAAAAGTAGTAGGAATGAAAATTTCCATATATTTTATCTTATTAACAGCATGCTAGGTTTATTTTGAATAATAAATTTACAAAAAAGTATAAATTTGGAAAGTTATTATTAATTGGAAAATGAATGAGAGGTTTCCTGATTTTAACTTGATCTTTTGAGGAACATTTTTATGCATTTGGTTCTAACCTAACCTCAATAAGTAAATTTGTAGTTTCCATTTTCTGTTAAAATTAATTGCATAAATTTACTTTAGGTAAAAAAATAACATCATTGTAGACATATTTCTTGTTCATTTGGGTATTTTAAAATGCTATCTCTTTACTCTTTAAGATGTTTTTTTCAAACCCCTAAAAAACAGTTTGCTTAACTGACCTGTAAAATAAGATGTTTCTTTCTTTAATTCGTAATTATCCAATATATGGATCTATTTGTCCATCAATATCTCCAGTTCAAATCTCCAATATTTAATCCCTAAAGTTCATGCCTCGGATATATATATGTAAAGTTCAGTTACATTAAAACAGAATTTAAGGTTTCAGCAACACATGAGGGATTGCTGCAGTAATTTAGTAAGTTAGACAAGTTTTGGTTACCCTGATCAGGATTAAAACTACAGAAGAGCAGAAAATTCCCAAGTGATGATGTGTTCTTCACAATTTGTCACCATAAGAAGAAATTAAAAATAGAGAGTGAGTGAAGGTATGACAGTAAACTGGATTAAGAATGTTAAATAAAATATGTTTTTGCAAATTTGGACGACAATTAATTGCAATTATGTACCATTTCAACAATAGAAGTAGTATCGACTTGCAAATCCATACCATTACATCACTGGAAGCAGTATGGTTGTCTGAGGGAAGCCAATTGGAAGTACGTACCTCTTAGTGAAGCTAATTGGGAGCACACCCTCTGTCTTGTTGTGAAGCTGATTTGAAGCAGTACATATATACCTCTGTCTGCTAAAGCTAATTAGAAGCAGTACCCCTGGCAGAGAGGTCCCAATTAGAAGTACGTAACTCTGAGGGAAGCCAATTGGAAGCATGTACCTCTGCAAAATTTGATTAAACATTATTAAACAAATTTTATTTAACATTCTTTTTAAAGTTTACTTGCATACCAACTCTCATTTTTTATTTATAATTACTCCCCTTATTGACATTGTGACGTGCAAATTATCACTTCACCATTTAGTAGATCCTTCTAATAAATTACTACAACACACGATCAAGTATTGTTATAAGGGTAAAATACTTTATTAATTTTAGTTTATGCACCTTTAAATGATTACTAAACTTACTGTAACTTTTTGGAAGCTAAGGTTCCTCAAGGTCTATAGGGAGAACGATATAAGTTTGCTGTGAAGGGCATATGATACATATCAGGAAAAGACCCATTTTTTAACTGACTTAACATGAAAATGAATTCATGGACCTCTCTTTTTGAAAATTACATTAAGCTTGAATATGTTTAAAGATTATTTGTGCCAATTTGAAGAAACCACCAATGGAATTGTTCTAAATAAGATAAATATACAGCCAATAATGATGTTTCTTTTACTGAAATCGTTACCATATGTTGTAACACAAATTTAACTCAAAACACACAATATGTAGAGATGATAATCCAGTTTTTTTAATTACAAAACTCCCCTTGTGTTTATATTTTATGACAAAAAAGTTCAGTATGTCTTTCTATTACTTGGAAATATTCAAGAAACCTAAATGTCTAGTAAATGTCTAATATTTGACTGCTCATCTATCAAAGTAACACATAAAGGTACATGTATAATTACATATTTGAATTAACTAGGTGAATAAATAGCTTGTAAGCAAACTTTGGGTTTATTATTTTTAATAAATTTATTTAAATGTAAAATACAATAAATTACTTTTTGTTTAGATTAAATTGTCAGAGGATGGGATAGAATCATCGGTTCTTAAGTTAATGAATTCATAAGAACAGACTTTGCAATCATATCAGTTTGTTAATTAATATTTGTGGTCTCAAAAAATCCTTGAAATAAAATAATTACTCATGGCACCAAATAGATTTTACTAGAAATTATTTTGTTATGTAGTAGTTTTAAGTGAAAATTGAAACTCTTAATATTTCTTTTAACAATTTTAAATTATAAACCTCATATCTACTTCAAAAAAATAGTTTTTAATAAATGAAGAAAAGTTTGACAATTTTCAGTTTAAATTCAAATTGCAGATTTGACATGATAAATTCATTATTTTTATTAACGTTCCTTAGTAAGCTTTAGATTAGAAAATCTTGAAAAAGCAAAAGAAAAAAAGTGTACCAACAGTGAAAGGATTAATAATTTTAGAATGAATTCAAAGTTTTCCAATGTATATAGCTGCATACTAGAAATTGGTATTTGTTTACTTGACAAAAACAGGATTTTTATTTTCAACCTTTTTTCAACTTTTGAACCCCAACCAAAAAGATACACTAGTTTTCTCTACCAATTAAAAGTGTTGTGCTTACCGGTAATTATTTAATAAATTCCGTTGTCCACTATGCTTGCTGGGCTATCGGCAACACTATATATATATATTGTATTCATTTATGCCTTATAATAGATATGAGCGTATTAGAGGGTATACATATAGTTATTCAAATGCAAAAGGTTGACTTGAGATTATTTCTCTAGTACTGGTACAAGTTATTGAATTCTTATTGTATAATGTATGTTTATATTGATAATTTGTCTTATAAAATGGCAGCTCACAATATGCTGTACTTGAGCTAGTCAACAAACATAAGTTTGTGTTGTGTTTTTTGTCGAGCCTGTGACTTTAGTTGCAGAAAGCTCGACATAGGGATAGTGATCCGGCGGCAGCTACAGCGCAAGGTGTTAGCTCACTTCTTAAAGCTTTATATTTTAGTAGGTGGAAGACATACTTTGTATATAGGTGCCTCATGTTACGAAGTTTCCGTCAGTCACGTGGCCAATGTCCTTGACCTCATTTTCATGGTTCAGTGACTACTTGAAAAAAAAGTTAAGATTTTTTGTAATATTTAATTCTCTCTTATTAGTAGTAATAGGATAACTATATTTGGTATGTGTGTACCTTGTAAGGTCCTCATGCCTGTCAGACAGTTTTGACTTGACCTTGACATCATTTCATGGATCAGTGAACAAGGTTAAGTTTTGGTGGTCAAGTCCATAACTCAGATACTACAAGCAATAGGTCTTGTATATTTGGTGTATGGAAGGACTGTAAGGTGTACATGTCCAACTGGCAGGTGTCATCTGACCTTGACCTCATTTTCATGGTTCAGTGGTTATAGTTAAATTTTTGTGTTTTGGTCTGTTTTTCTTACACTGTATGCAATAGGTCTACTATATTTGGTGTATGGAATGATTGTAAGGTATACATGTCCAACTGGCAGGTGTCATCTGACCTTGACCTCATTTTCATGGTTCAGTGGTTATAGTTAAATTTTTGTGTTTTGGTCTGTTTTTCTTATACTGTATGCAATAGGTCTACTATATTTAGTGTATGTAATGATTGTAAGGTGTACATGTCTAGCTGGCAGATGTCATCTGACCTTGACCTCATTTTCATGGTTCAATAGTCAAAGTTAAGTTTTTGAGGTTTGGTCTTTTTTTTAAATTTTATATGCAATAGGTCAACTATATTTGGTGTATTGAAATATTTTATGATCAAATTGTCAGTTGCACACGTTTTATTTGACCATGACCTCCTTTTCACGGTTCATTGCTCATGTTGCTCAGTGTTAAGTTTTTGTGTTTTGGTCTGTTTTTCTTAATCTATAAGCAATAGGTCAACTATATTTGTTGTATGGAAGAATTGTTAGCTGTACATGTCTGCCTGGCATTGTCCATCTGACCTTGACCTTATTTTTATATGGTTCATTGGTCAATGTTTAGTTTTCTTGGATAATGTTAAGTTTGTGTGACAGTTGTAATAAAGCTTTATATTTAGGACTATCTACAAAATATCAATGATTAGTAAAGAAGGCGAGACATTTCAGCGTGTGCACTCTTGTCTTTAAAGAGTTAAAGGTTAAATGTATTTAGTGGAAAGAAGACTAATTTACGATCCTATGTCCTTCAAGCTGTCTGAGTCTTTGATTAAAATAAGATGTGGTATGATTGCCATTTAGGCTCAACTCTCCACAAGAGACCAAATGACACTTCAAAAAACAACCCTAGGTCACGGTACGGCCTTCAACAATGAGCAAAACCCATACTAAATAGTCAGCTATTAAAAGCCATAAAATGACAAATCTAAAACAGTTCAAACATTTGTTTTGTTAAGCCTATATATTTGAGGGAAAGAAGTTAAGGTAATATTATATATATTTTAAATATAAGTATGTCTGAACCAGTGACGACTCTACAAGAGATTTCATCCATCAGATCACCAGCAGTGATGGTGATACAAGGCTGACAATACATTCTGTATATATAATTCCTCTAAAGATCTCAGGTGAGCCGTTTATTTGGCTATTGCAAATGGCAGTCAGCAGGGTTTAAGAACATGCGTTGTTCAACCTGCTTAAATGGAGTGCCTTTTCTTAAAATATCTTTTTCACTTTTTTGGTCTTTTGGGAAATGCTGTTTGTGCTGTATTTAGACCCCTCTAATTAGAAATTTGTTTTGCATGCACACACATTAAAATTTCAGTTTTTATCCAACGCAATCATGTTTGAACATTGTTTTCAATTTAGACTTATTTATATTTTTTGTGTGTGAATAGACTAGTATATAAAATGGACTTGACAAAACCTATGATAATACTACGCTATAAAGAGCGGTATATAGTGATGCACATGTCCATCCATCCCTATGTACTTCTGTTAGTACTATAATTTCCACTCCAGGTTTCAACTACAGCTTGAATAAATCTTTGAAATATCAAGGCAATTTCATGGACCATATAATTGAGGGAAAGTAAAATTTTAATGATTTTGACATTAAAGTTGAACAAGAAATGCCCTAGTTACCGCTAAAATATGGGTTTTCATGATAATACTGCTCAACCAAATCTATTGAAATTAAGTTAGTATAAAAAAGATGTGGAATGATTGCCAATGAGACAACTCTCTACAAGAGACAAATTGACAGAAATTCACAACTATAGGTCACTGTACGGCCTTCAATAATCAGTAAAGCCCATACCACATAGACAGCTAGCTATAAAAGGCCATGAAATGACAAATAAAAAATTCAAAGGAGAAAACTAACAGCCTAATTTATTTACAAGAATGGAAAACAAATATGTAACACATCAACAAACAACAACCACTGAATACCAGGCTCCTGACTTGGGACAGGCCAATATAATCTCCATAAAAATGATTCATGCAAATGTCAATAAATTTGCATACCAAATATCATTGACTTAACATAAGCAGTTCATCTTAAACTGATCACGAAACTAATACATGTACATTTAATCTAAGCAAAAGTTTCAAAGTCAGTAGACCATGACTGAGGGGGAGGGGCCAAACATTCTTCATGAAAAAGAGATGTACTAATGCTTATACAACTGAATACCAATTATTACTCGATTTATTTCACTTGACTGTGCGGAGTTTAACCGGTTCACTCATAATAAACCAGTCCATCTATAGATAGGTGTATTAGAATAAACTCATCAATGAAGTGTTCAGTAATGCTTTTGTTAATTCCTTTGATGACACTGATAGGTGATTAGAAATCAGTAATAATTATAACGGCAATCATCCTTATCACACACATCTTCAAATAGACTGTCCTTATGCAAATTAAAACCTAGCTCCGCCCGATCAGTTGAAATAACATTGGCCTACCACTAATAGTACTCCTTGAACTGACCTAATCACAAAATAAAACATGTTAGCTTATCAAAATTTTCAAATTTATAGACCATGACTATGGGGACGGAGCCAAATCATCTCCATGGAAATGAGATATGCCAATGCTTCTAAAACTGCATTACCAAATATAATTGACCTTACACTATTGTTTCCCTCTTAACTGACATAATCACAAACTAATACATGTGCAATAGGCAAAAGATTCAAAGTGGATAGACCATGACTCAGGGGCAGGGCCAAATAATCTCGATGGGAATAAGATGTGCCAATGCAAATGCAACTGCATACCAACTATAATTGACCTTCCACTAATGGTTTACTATATACTAGACCCAATTACAAACTAATACATTGTCAACGACAACACCTATGGGTCCTTTGCTGAAAATAGCATACCTATGTCTCACTTTTTGACTCAGTATAAGCATGACACAAACTCATTTTGCGAACATGCGAAACTTTTATTTACTTTGATAGCCTTCTTTGTATTTATATATATATAATCAATTGCTTCGCCAAGCGCAGCTGAATACGACTAAGAGGTCCAATTGCATTATTTTTAACCTCCAACCTTTTCCAAAAAAAAATTCTCCCAGAAGAAATGGTCATAATCTCAATTCAAATTTCCAAAGAAGTTTGCAACCATAATAACCCATTTGAATACATCATAAAAGTCTTAAAATAAAAAATGACATACATAATCAAGGCTAAAATTAAATTAACTCCATCAGCATTTTTTAAAAAGTAGCTTCTAAAAATAAACATCCAGAAAATACAACATTTCTTAATACACATAATTTTAAAGCGGTGTAAGGGAGGTAATTGTAACTGTTGCGTTAATATTACCTCCTTTACACTGCTTTAAAATTATGTTTTCACATTTCACAGCGGTTTTATACTTTAATCATCCCTTATTTTCATTCAAACTATGTATTCACATTGTATCACAGATCAAATTTAATCGTCCATTGTGTGTAAATTCGTGTTCCTACATTTTTGATTGAGTTAAGTCATTCCAATTGATATGTTATAATATAGTGTGTCTTTCTATGTTGTGATGTTATACTATTGTTTCAGAAAAAGGGAGAAGGTTTGGTACCATTAAAACGTTTAATCCCGCCGCAATTGTTTGCTCCTGTCCTAAGTCAGGAATCTGATGTTCAGTGTTTGTCATCTGTTAACTAGTATTTGCAGTAAGGTCTAGATCACTCTCCTGCTGATTGAGCACCTGCTGATATAGCACCATCAGCTGGCGATACGGCACCTTTTTGGGAAAATTTGATTTGCCTCCCTTTGCACAGTGTCTTAAGTTTTCAGAGAAAAACTATTATTGATATAATTAAACTAAATTAAATTGCCAAAAAAATCATTGTGTTCTTCCACAACCATTTTCAAACTTAATAACATATATTCACACATGTGTATTTTCAAAAACAAATCTAATTTACAACTATTTTCTTCTCATTTTAAGATAATTTAAATTATTTTGTCCGGATTTATTTGAATAAATACTTTGAAAATGTAAGTATTTTTCAATTGGCTTTGTAGTATCTCCTTTAGATTTAAATAATATGTAAACTATAAGCTAAAAGAATAAGATTTAATTTTCGTTTTTAATATTTTTCATATAACTCACCAATAACGATGCCTGCCCTGGGATGTTTATATATATTAGAGAATAATAGACAAAGACAACAGAATGGACACAAAAAAGGGAATAAAAAACAATAGGATAACAATAGAGAATAATATATGTAAACGAGAACTTAAAGACAAAAATGTAAACCTCGTACTAATTAGACAAACAATGGTGCCTGTCATACACATGCATGAAGGTCTGGATTGGGTGTTGATATAACAGAAAATAACGGAAATAGAAGAAAGAATGGGCAAAAACGAAAAGATAATAATATGGGGGGGGGGGGGGGGGGGGAGAAGAGAATAATGGGATAAAATATAATGAACATATAGATAGGGCCATAACAAAGAATAGGTTTGTTTGCCCAAACCCTACATACCCAGAAAAAAGCTGCCTTCTCAAATTCTTTTATTGTCCTGATTTGAAGAAGTTTATTTAATCAGATAGGCATGAAGACTAATGAACATCCGATACTTCAATTTCTTTTAAAAAAAAATGCCTACCTACATACCCACTGTCTCGACCTTGGGTAGGTTTTGGGCAAACCAAAATATTTTGAATTGTGGCCTAGAGCAGGAGCATTTTTTTCTATTTGAATTTAAAGCACAATGAAAGAACTGCCTCTAAAGCTAGATTGTTCAACAAATACACACTTGGATATCCACAAATATTCTAATAAGAAGACAATCGAAAATAAATCAAGACCACTTAGAAATAACACTTGTAAGGTGTTTTTTCACGGTATCTTATACAATTTTACTAACTGGGTGAAAAGTTCTATTCAGACAAAAACTACAGTTACCATCATCCGCTTGTCAACAGTGAAACTATAGACGCATTTTTCGCGAATTTATAGTTTGTCAAAGTTTATGCAAACTTTGCAAACGTATGTTAGAAACAAAGGATATAAACGTGTGCTCGCTGAACCGTTTTTATCGTTTTTGTTAGAAAGAAATGCACTCTAAATACGGAACAACTTCAGTTTTGATCAGTCTTTTAAAAGTTTTATATGTGTGTGGTTTGTGTACTTTTGTTTGTTGGTCATTTTTTCTTTTCTCCATGGTGTTGTCAGTTTATTTTCAACTTGTTAGTTTGAATATCCCTATGATATCTTTTGCATCTTATTTGTAAATCAGCTTGCTGAATGAGTGACGATATTTTCAATTCTTTTTATTATAAACAAAATAATCCACGACTAAAAGATTGAATTTTCAGAGAAGAATTAAGCGCGTTATATTCAAAGCTCTGTGAACAATTTAATTTTGAGAAACCGTAGGACTTGACTACAGCTAACTTGAAAAGAGCATTGTTCGAATCGTATATCCATGCCGGGATCCATGCACTTAATATATTTCCTTAACTTTTAAACACTTTCAAACTCTTAAATGGTGCGCATGATGTTACTGGTTCATTTATTTTGACCGTAATGTGTTGCATTCCGAAATTGACATATTTGACTGCCTAGATACTACAACCGTTCAGGAAGTACACCACTAATTCATGGTTCCATAACTTTCTATGTTAAATTCCTCCATTTCAACCAGGTACACCTCTTTCATTTTAAGTTCAAATAAAGTGGCAATCATTGCATGTCAAAGCAACACTTTATGGTGTCTTCTACTGAAAAAATCAGCATACCACCTTACATTGCATATAAGAAAGAACTGGTTTCTGGAACTTCGGATGTACCAAAACAGGTACTTCAGATCTGGCAAACAGACCAAATGTACCCTCTTTTTAAAAGTTGCTGCAGTTTTTTAAATATTTAAAATTAAAAGTCCAAAAGTGTTCTACAATGATCACCAGTCCTTCAGCTTTCATTTGATGCCAAAAAAACCTAAATATCTTACATATTTTGAAAGTTACACTCATGCGTAGGAACTATTTTGCGTTAAATATGTACTACTTTCTGGTATGTGCTTTCTGGCCGGGCCCGAATTAGTGGTGTTACACCTTCATGCTGGCTGTTCAAACTCCTCCCTCCGAAAAGTCACAATGCCAGCCGTTTGCTTCTTTACAAACAAAAAAGGGAGGTTCATGGAAGAGACTACACAAACGCTTTTACACTTATACTTATCGGACATAGAAATTACCATAATTGTCCTATTCAGAATCGAAATAATTGATGCAAGCTATACTTTATTGTAGTTATAACATGGGTAGGCATTATTAAAAAACAAGAGGGACGAAAGATACCAAAGGGGGCGTATTGCATTTCCGCTAACTTTTCAAAGTACCAATACTACGTTTCCGCAAATTCAAAGTAGACGTTTCCGCAAATTGTATTTATTACTTTTCCGAAAAATTACCTGGTAAATTATAAATATTTGAATATATAGAAAAAATTGGCATCACCTCTTGACCCCGAGGAAAAGAGAACAATGACTGGTGCCGAGTCTTTCGTACCCACCTAAACGAGAAGTTTTACGCTAGCCATCCTAATATTTTTGTTTTTGTCGATGTGTTATTAAAACTTCAAACAACATCTTACATAAAGATGAGAAATCTAACCGTAAAGCAACCCTTCTAAAAAATGAAAAGAAGGAGATGGACTAAGTCTTCCTTCTTAAACAACATACATAACTTGTAAACGGTGAATGTACTACTGTGGACTTTGTACGACGTATTGGCTACACATACATGTACTCTGCCAGAACTGGCTTATGAACTCATATATATCAAGATATATCTGATTAGTGCTGTCTTTTGGACATAAGTTTTCATACGTTATGACGATTTTTGCTTGCATGCAATGATCAATGATGACCTTTAATTTAATGAATATTTTTTTTTATAATGACTTTGCTTTCAATCAACAGGTATTCCTTAATTATTTGCGGATAAGTAGTAATTTATTCTTTCTGGAATTGTTACTTTTTTTCCGGAAAAGTACGATATTTATTTGCGGAAACGTAAACTTTTTTTTGCGGAAACGTCATATTTTTTTCCGGAAAAGTAATGCCAATTTGCGGAAACGTAATACGCCGACCAAAGGGACAGTCAAACTCATAAATCGAAAATAAACTGACAACGCCTTGGCTTAAAATGAAAAAGACAAACAGACAAACAATAATACACTTGACACAACATAGAAAACTAAAGAAAAAACAAAATATATTCGTGTTATTTTAGACCTCACTATCGCTCGGGCAAAACGAATCACGAATATAATGCTTACCCATGTTAAAACTACAATAAAGTATAGCCTGCATCAATCATTTCTCAATATTATGAATCAGTGTATAATACAGAAAATTCTTAAATTTTACAACTGCTAAATCAGTTAATTCAAAAAATGTGGACAATCTCAAATTTGCAATTATTATCCTTGTTTTCATTCAGTAAAAGTGTTCTATTTCTATTGATCGTTCGTTTAATGTAATTTATATCATATCTGTAGATTTGCGTACTTTGTTATGATACATTCACTGTGTCAAAATTATTTTTTAGCGTTTTTTTTTACACCAAAACATTAACACAAATCGCAAGTTTCCGTAGAAATACATGTATGACTGGACTATTTGGACTGTGCAGACGTGTGAAATTAGTTTTTAAACAACATTTGTTTATGTTATTTCATCATATATTGAGTAGTAAATAAAGTTGTTTTGAATATTTGCTGAATAACCTGCTATTTAATCCATATCGCGCAACTTTGATGCGCACCCTTTCAATTGTTGTTAATGTATATTTAGGTTTTGCATTTATTTTATTATTCTAGACATTGTCGTAAATTTAGGCAAAAGCGTTTTACACGGATTATGTGTCATAATCTTGGACGAAGCTCTTAAATGCATTTACTCTATTTAGTTTATTATTTATTCTCTGTGACAGTTTGGACTATAATTTACAAATACGTGTTGTCGGACACTTATTACTCTTTTAATCTACGGTTATTTCTAATTTGGCATCTATTAATCTTCTTAATACTTTAATTGCTTGTGCTTATATATAATGTATATATATATTGTTATTGTTTGCATGTTATATTGCATTTAGTTTGGAGTTTGTTCTATCTTGCCGGACTGCTAAAATAAAAGATTAGGAGCGAGATAGTCCTTCTTTATTTACATTTAGCCGGAACGCCATTTCACCCAGCTATAGAAATATAAAAACTGAATCCTTTATGTTTACGAGGGTGAACAATAATTGGAAAATTCGTATATGTCTTTTTTTAAATGGGAAAGTGCTGCATATAGCATAGAATTTAATATTATCTATTCATTTTTTTTTGGTCATTCTTCAAATATCGTTTGACATGTCTGGTTGAGACATTAATTTAAAAAAAAATAATATACTGAATAGATTATCAGTTGGTGTCTCAACTATTTTGGATTTTTTTCTAGTTCAGCTTTACAAAAACGTTTTGTATGAATAAACGGTCATACTTCATTATTATTTTACTAACATCATATCAAAATAATAGTAAAATACGCGCATGGACTATTATTTAATTGTTCACCCTGATGTATAAACAGTTATTTTATTAGAGGGAAAACTATTGGCGAATAAGCGTAATATATTGTCTTAACATGATGGGACAACGTTAACTTTATTGAGGGTTAATCATATGTTCAGTTTCTCAATAATAAAGCAATCAAATGTAAATAGAATGCAATCTAATGTCCAATATTATACATATCAAGACACAGATGTAATAAAGATGTCATTGAAGTAATTAATAATGTCTTTATTAGCTGACAACTGTAACAGGTGCTCATCTCTGACCACTATGATAAGCACCATGTATGCAACCGAATACAAAATAATCATACTTGTTTCCATTGCATATAATTAGGGTCGGATTTAGATTTTGTAGATTTTTTGGCTGTTATCAAAGAAGCTACGTGATTGTGCAACAGATAAATATAAAAAAAAAAGAAGAAGCGATATGATTGCTAATAAGACAACTGTCCACAAGAGACCAAAAGGCAAATGACACAGAAATGAAAAGTCTACATAGATACTAATTTTATATTTAAACTTTAAACGAGAACTCGTGCAGTTAAACCTACAAAGTTATATGGTAATGACGTGTGTTTAAACCGCTTTCAAACCCAAATTTAGGAATGCTGGTTGTCCTTTTACCGAATTTATGACAAATGTCCTCCTGAAAAATACTGCATTTGGAATTTTGTAAATATATTCTTGGTTCCTCTCCAAAGCAACATACCGTATAGCGGGTTATTTTCAAGGATGTAAAATTTCGCGATTTCCATAAATAAGGTATACGAAATATTTTGGCGGTTATTATTTTGGCGGATTCAAAACTTTTATCAATACCTGTGCATATACACTTTTAAATTGGCGGAATTTATTTTGGCGATTTTGTTCTATCCGCGTAAATGAGCGAAAATTCACACCCGCGAAAATAACCCGCTACACGGTATACATGTATAGCTATTTAAATAAATTGGGGGGAAATTGCTGTATATTTCAATATTGTGAAAGATATGAGTATACTGTTACATCATTGGAGATTAATATAAATTTAATATTTTTCTCCAATAAATGGATAGAGTATCCTTTCCTTACTTATAATATCAACTGCTGATATGATCCCTTCCTATAGACACCATGTTAATATATACAATATATGTACATTGTCGGAAAATATAAAATTTATTTGTATTAGCTTTAGAAACAGGACGAAAAGTGAGGCTCAGCCGAGCTTTTTTCCTGTTTCGTAGCGAGTACAAATACATTTTATATTTTCCGACAATGTACATATATTGATTTTATCCTGAAATTGAAACCCAACACTCGAAACTTTCGTTGTCGAATATAAATCATATATCTCTAAGGTTTCAAAGAGATCGACAGTTTAAACGCGGACCGCGATGAGAACACCCAAAATGAACTGGTTCAGAGAAAGAAAAATCCCAAATTACACCCTTCTCACCATGGAAGAGGGGTAACAGGAGGCTTTATTTGTACATGTACAAATAAAGCAAAAAAATATTTGTATACCTGTTATTTGTACAATAGAAGGCTGAATTGATTGCAGGATAAAGTGTCTCTATAGACTCTTTCTTCAATCATTATATCACTTGCTATTAGGATTACTCCATAAAGGCACACATAAAGTGTCTCTATAATTGATCCTTTCTGTATTTATAACATCACCTCCTGATAATACACTCTCCTATAGACACAATAGAAAGTGTCCCTGTTGGCCCTTTCTTTACATATAACATCACCTGCTGATATGACCCCTTCCTATAGACACCATAGAAAGTGTCTCTATTGATCTTTTCTTTACTTATAACATTACCTGCTGATAGCATGGACACCTTCCTATAGACACCATAGAAAGTGTCTCTATTGATCCTTTCCTGTTTCGTAGCGAGTACAAATACATTTTATATTTTCCGACAATGTACATATATTGATTTTATCCTGAAATTGAAACCCAACACTCGAAACTTTCGTTGTCGAATATAAATCATATATCTCTAAGGTTTCAAAGAGATCGACAGTTTAAACGCGGACCGCGATGAGAACACCCAAAATGAACTGGTTCAGAGAAAGAAAAATCCCAAATTACACCCTTCTCACCATGGAAGAGGGGTAACAGGAGGCTTTATTTGTACATGTACAAATAAAGCAAAAAAATATTTGTATACCTGTTATTTGTACAAAAGAAGGCTGAATTAATTGCAGGATAAAGTGTCTCTATAGACTCTTTCTTCAATCATTATATCACTTGCTATTAGGATTACTCCATAAAGGCACACATAAAGTGTCTCTATAATTGATCCTTTCTGTATTTATAACATCACCTCCTGATAATACACTCTCCTATAGACACAATAGAAAGTGTCCCTGTTGGCCCTTTCTTTACATATAACATCACCTGCTGATATGACCCCTTCCTATAGACACCATAGAAAGTGTCTCTATTGATCTTTTCTTTACTTACAACATTACCTGCTGATAGCATGGACACCTTCCTATAGACACCATAGAAAGTGTCTCTATTGATCCTTTCTTTACTTATAACATCACCTGCTGATATGACTCATTTGTATAGACACCATAGAAAGTGTTTCTATTGAACCTTTGTTTACCAATAACATTATCTGCTGATCTGACCCCCTCCTATAGACACCATATAAAGTGTCTCCATTGATCCTTTGTTTACTTAAAACATCAACTGCTGATATGACCCCTTCCTAAAGACACCATAGAAAGTGTCTTTATTGATCCTTTCTTTACTTATAACATCGACTGCTGATATGACCCTTTCCTATTGACACCATAGAAAGTGTCCATATTGATCCTTTCTTTACTTATAACACCACCTGCTGATATGACCCTTTCCTATTGACACCATAGAAAGTGTCCATATTGATCCTTTCTTTACTTATAACATCACCTGCTGATGTGGCCTCTTCCTATAGACATTATAGAAAGGGCCTCTATTGATCCTTTCTTTACTTATAACATCACCTGCTGATATGACCCCTTCCTATAGACACCATAGAAAGTGTCTCTATTGATCCTTTCTTTGCTTATAACACCACCTGCTGATATGACCCTTTCCTATTGACACCATAGAAAGTGTCCATATTGATCCTTTCTTTACTTATAACATTACCTGCTGATATGACACCTTGCTATAGACACCATAGAAAGTGTCTCTATTGATCATTTCTTTACTTATAACATCACCTGCTGATGTGACCTCTTCCTATAGACATTATAGAAAGTGTCTCTATTGATCCTTTCTTTACTAATATAACATCACCTGCTGATATGACCCCTCGATATAAACACCATAGAAAGTGTCTCTAATAATCCTTTCTTTACTTATAATATCACCTGCTGATATGACCCCTTCCTATAGACACCATAGAGAGTGTCTCTATTGATCCTTATTTACTTAAAACATCACCTGCTGATATGACCCCTCGATATAGACACCATAGAAAGTGTCTCTATTGATCCTTTCTTTACTTAAAACATCACCTGCTGATATGGCACATTCGTATAGACACCACAGAAAGTGTTTCTATTGAACCTTTGTTTACCAATAACATTATCTGCTGATCTGACCCCTTCCTATAGACACCATATAAAGTGTCTCCATTGATCCTTTGTTTACTTAAAACATCAACTGCTGATATGACCCTTCCTATAGACACCATAGAAAGTGTCTCTATTGATCCTTTCTTTACTTATAACATCACCTGCTGATATGACCCCTTCCTATAGACACCATTAAAAGTGTCTCTATTGATCCTTTCTTTCCTTATAACATCACCTGCTGATAAGACCCCTCGACATAGACATCATAGAAAGTGTCCCTATTGGTCCTTTCTTTGCTTATAACATCACCTGCTTATATGACCCCTCGATATAGACATCATAGAAAGTGTCCCTATTGACCCTTTCTTTACTTATAACATTATCTGCTGATGTTGCCCCTTCCTATAGACACCATATAAAGTGTCTCTATTGATTCTTTCTTTACTTATAACATCACCTGCTGATATGACCCCTTCCTATAGACACCATCGAAAGTGTCTCTATTGATCCTTTCGTTACTTATAACAGCACCTGCTGATATGACCCCTTCCTATAGACACCATACAAAGTGTCTCTATTGATCCTTTCTTTACTTATAACATCACCTGCTGATATGACACCTTCCTATAAACATCATAGAAAGTGTCTCCATGACTCCTTTCTTTATTTATAACATCACCTGCCTGATGTGGCCCCTTATATACACCATATAAAGTGTCTCTATTGATCCTTTCTTTACTTATAACATCACCTGCTGATATGACCCCTCCATATAGACACCATAGAAAGTGTCTCTATTGATCCTTTCTTTACTTATGACATCACCTGCTGATATGACACATTCGTATAGACACCGTAGAAAGTGTCTCTATTGATCCTTTGTTTACTTATAACATCAACTGCTGATATGACACCTTCCTATAGACACCATAGTAAGTGTCTCTACTGATCCTTTCTTTACTTCTAACATCACCTGCTGAAATGACCCCTTCCTAAAGACACCATTGAAAGTGTCTCTATTGATCCTTTCTTTACTTATAACATCACCTGCTGATATGACCTCTCGATATAGACATCATAGGAAGTGTCCCTATTGATCCTTTCCTTGCTCTTAACATCACCTGCTAATATGACTCATTCGTATAGAAACCCTAGAAAGTGTCTCTATTGATCCTTTCTTTACTTATAACATCACCTGCTGATATGACCCCTTCCTATAGACACCATCGTAAGTGTCTCTATTAATCCTTTCGTTACTTATAACATCACCTGCTGCTTTGCTTATAACACTTTCTATGGTGTCTATAGGAAGGGGTCATATCAGCCGGTGATGTTCTAAATTAAGAAATGATCAACAGAGACATTTCCTATGGTGTCTATAGGAAGGGGTCATATCAGCAGGTGATGTTATAAGAAAAGAAAGGATCAATAGAGACACTTTCTATAATGTCTATATCGAGGGGTCATATCAGCAGGTGGTGTTATAAGTAAACAATGGATCAATACAGACATTTTATATGGTGTCTATAGCAAGGTGTCATATCAGCAGGTAATGTTATAAGTAAAGAAAGGATCAATAGAGACACTTTCTATGATGTCTATAGGAAGGGGTCATATCAGCCGGTGATGTTCTAAATTAAGAAATGATCAATAGGGACACTTCCTTTGGTGTCTATATGAAGGGGTCATATCAGCAGGTGATGTTATAAGTAAAGAAAGGATCAATAGAGACACTTTCTATGGTGTTTATATGAAGCGGTCATATCAGCAGGTGATGTTATAAGTAAAGAAAAGATTATTAGAGACACTTTTTATTATGTCTTTATGAAGGGGTCATATCAGCAGGTGATGTTATAAGTAAAGAAAGGATCAATAGAGACACGTTTTATGATGTCTATAGGAAGAGGTCATATCAGCAGGTGATTTTATAAGTAAAGAAAGGATCAATAGAGACACTTTCTATAATGTCTATAGGAAGGGGTCATATCAGCAGGTGATTTTATAAGTAAAGAAAGGATCAATAGAGACACTTTCTATGATGTCTATAGGAAGGTGTCATATCAGCAGGTGATGTTTTAAGTTAAAAACGGGTCAACAGGGACACTTTCTATGGTGTCTTTATGAAGGGGTCGTATCAGCAGGTGATGTCATAGGTAAAGAAAGGATCAATAGAGACACTTTCTATGATGTCTATAGGAAGGGGTCATATCAGCAGGTGATTTAATAAGTAAACAAAGGATCAATAGAGACACTTTCTATAATGTCTTTATGAAGGGGTCATATCAGCAGGTGATGTTATAAGTAAAGAAATGATCAATAGAGACACTTCTATGGTGTCTATAGGAAGGGGTCATATCAGCAGGTGATGTTATAATTAAAGAAAGGATCAATAGAGACACTTTCTATGGCGTCTTTATGAAGCGGTCATATCAGCAGGTGATGTTATAAGTAAAGAAAAGATCAATAGAGACACTTTCTATGGTGTCTTTATGAAGGGGTTATATCAGCAGGTGATGTCATAAGTAAACAAATGATCAATAGAGACACTTTCTATGGTGTCTATAGGAAGGGGTCATATCAGCAGGTGATGTTATAATTAAAGAAAGGATCAATAGAGACACTTTCTTTGGTGTCTTTATGAAGGGGTCATATTAGCAGGTGATGTTATAAGGAAAGAAAGGATCAAAAGAGACACTTTCTATGGTGTTTATATGAAGCGGTCATATCAGCGGGTGATGTTATAAGTAAAGAAAAGATCAATAGAGACACTTTCTATGATGTCTATAGGAAGGGGTCATATCAGCCGGTGATGTTCTAAATTAAGAAATGATCAATAGAGACACTTCCTTTGGTGTCTATATGAAGGGGTCATATCAGCAGGTGATGTTATAAGTAAACAATGGATCAATAGAGACACTTTCTATGGTGTCTATAGCAAGGTGTCATATCAGCAGGTAATGTTATAAGTAAAGAAAGGATCAATAGAGACACTTTCTATGAAGTCTATAGGAAGGGGTCATATCAGCCGGTGATGTTCTAAATTAAGAAATGATCAATAGGGCCACTTCCTTTGGTGTCTATATGAAGGGGTCATATCAGCAGGTGATGTTATAAGTAAAGAAAGGATCAATAGAGACACTTTCTATGGTGTTTATATGAAGCGGTCATATCAGCAGGTGATGTTATAAGTAAAGAAAAGATTATTAGAGACACTTTTTATGGTGTCTTTATGAAGGGGTCATATCAGCAGGTGATGTTATAAGTAAAGAAAGGATCAATAGAGACACGTTTTATGATGTATATAGGAAGGGGTCATATCAGCAGGTGATTTTATAAGTAAAGAAAGGATCAATAGAGACACTTTCTATAATGTCTATAGGAAGGGGTCATATCAGCAGGTGATTTAATAAGTAAACAAAGGATCAATAGAGACACTTTCTATAATGTCTTTATGAAGGGGTCATATCAGCAGGTGATGTTATAATTAAAGAAAGGATCAATAGAGACACTTTGTATGGTGTCTTTATGAAGCGGTCATATCAGCAGGTGATGTTATAAGTAAAGAAAAGATCAATAGAGACACTTTCTATGGTGTCTTTATGAAGGGGTTATATTAGCAGGTGATGTCATAAGTAAACAAATGATCAATAGAGACACTTTCTATGGTGTCTATAGGAAGGGGTCATATCAGCAGGTGATGTTATAATTAAAGAAAGGATCAATTGAGACACTTTCTTTGGTGTCTTTATGAAGGGGTCATATCAGCAAGTGATGTTATAAGGAAATAAAGGATCAAAAGAGACACTTTCTATGGTGTTTATATGAAGCGGTCATATCAGCGGGTGATGTTATAAGTAAAGAAAAGATCAATAGAGACACTTTCTATGATGTCTATAGGAAGGGGTCATATCAGCCGGTGATGTTCTAAATTAAGAAATGATCAATAGAGACACTTTCTATGGTGTCTATAGGAAGGGGTCATATCAGCAGGTGATGTTATAATTAAAGAAAGGATCAATAGAGACACTTTCTTTGGTGTCTTTATGAAGGGGTCATATCAGCAGGTGATGTTATAAGGAAAGAAAGGATCAAAAGAGACACTTTCTATGGTGTTTATATGAAGCGGTCATATCAGCGGGTGATGTTATAAGTAAAGAAAAGATCAATAGAGACACTTTCTATGATGTCTATAGGAAGGGGTCATATCAGCCGGTGATGTTCTAAATTAAGAAATGATCAATAGAGACACTTCCTTTGGTGTCTATATGAAGGGGTCATATCAGCAGGTGATGTTATAAGTAAACAATGGATCAATAGAGACGCTTTCTATGGTGTCTATAGCAAGGTGTCATATCAGCAGGTAATGTTATAAGTAAAGAAAGGATCAATAGAGACACTTTCTATGAAGTCTATAGGAAGGGGTCATATCAGCCGGTGATGTTCTAAATTAAGAAATGATCAATAGGGACACTTCCTTTGGTGTCTATATGAAGGGGTCATATCAGCAGGTGATGTTATAAGTAAAGAAAGGATCAATAGAGACACTTTCTATGGTGTTTATATGAAGCGGTCATATCGGCAGGTGAAGTTATAAGTAAAGAAAAGATTATTAGAGACACTTTTTATGGTGTCTTTATGAAGGGGTCATATCAGCAGGTGAAGTTATAAGTAAAGAAAGGATCAATAGAGACACGTTTTATGATGTCTATAGGAAGGGGTCATATCAGCAGGTGATTTTATAAGTAAAGAAAGGATCAATAGAGACACTTTCTATAATGTCTATAGGAAGGGGTCATATCAGCAGGTGATTTAATAAGTAAACAAAGGATCAATAGAGACACTTTCTATAATGTCTTTATGAAGGGGTCATATCAGCAGGTGATGTTATAAGTAATGAAAGGATCAATAGAGACACTTATATGGTGTCTATAGGAAGGGGTCATATCAGCAGGTGATGTTATAATTAAAGAAAGGATCAATAGAGACACTTTCTATGGTGTTTATATGAAGCGGTCATATCAGCTGGTGATGTTATAAGTTAAGAAAAGATCAATAGAGACACTTTTTATGGTGTCTATATGAAGGAGTCATATCAGCAGGTGATGTTATAAGTAAAGAAAGGATCAATAGAGACACTTCTATGGTGTCTTAAGGAAGGGGTCATATCAGCAGGTGATGTTATAATTAAAGAAAGGATCAATAGAGACACTTTCTATGGTGTCTTTATGAAGGGGTCATATCAGCAGGTGATGTTATAAGTAAAGAAAGGATCAATAGAGACACTTTCTATGGTGTCTTTATGAAGGGGTCATATCAGCAGGTGATGTTATAAGCAAAAAAGGATCAATAGAGACATTTTCTATGGTGTTTATATGAAGGGGTCATATCAGCAGGTGATGTTACTAGTAAAGAAAGGATCAATACAGACACTTTCTATGTTGTCTTTAGGAAGGGATCATGTCAGCAAGTGATGTTTTAAGTAAATAAAGGGTGAATAGAGACACTGTCTTTGGTGTCTTAACGAAGGGGTCATATGAAAAGATGATGTTATAAGTAAAGAAAGGGTCAACAGGGACACTTTGTATGGTGTCTATATGAAGGGGTCATACCAGCAGGTGATGTTATAAATAAAGAAAGGATCAATAGAGACACTGTCAGAATTGTTTATAGGAAGAAGTCATATCAGCCGATGAGGTTAGAAGTAAAGAAAGGTCTAAAAGAGGCACTTTATATATATATGGTTCATCTTTCACAAAAAAAATACCGAAAGAATTCAGTATAATTTTACAATATATTCATCATGTCTTGTGCAGAAAATATTTAACCACATCTAAAACATAGTGTCATCTTTTATCGCAATTTAATATTGTTACTTAGGAATAATGTTAAAGTGTAATGGCAACTTACATTTAGCGGTATCCTTACCAATGCAAAAAGCTAGGAAAGCATGTTTTAAGATTAAGAAAACAATTTGATTGGATAATCCTTGTAAACTTTGAAAAATTATTTTGATATATTAGAAAGTCCGATATTACTGTATTGTAGTGAGATTTGTGGTGTTTTTGATAATTCGGGAGACAATTCCATTTTGGAAAAAATCCATATGAAATCATAAAAGAAAAGTTTTTTTAACATAATTATGTTAAGGTCTGTAAACACACTTGTATCCAAATTTTTCTGGCAACTGAAAAAAAAGGAACCCGTGCACAAATAAATGTATTCTATTTTAAACAATCTAGGATTTTCAAACCTAGCTGGGGGAAGGGGGGGGGGGGGGGTATCTATATTAAACAATGTTTAACAAGTATTAAACAACGATAAATTGATCAGTGCACACAGGATCAATCACCAAAAATGCACGATTCATCCAAACTAAAACTTTATCAACAATTTCATAATTCAAGTCAGCGTAGTTCTTATGTTTGTTAAATGTAGACAGCTCATATTTACCTTTGATAAGACAGCGTTTGTTTGATCAAGCTAACCAAGAGTTACAATTTTTATTAGACTCTTCTTCAAAGTGTAGATTATATAAGTATGTTGTACCAAATGTAGTTTTGCAATTTTATTTACAGAAATGCATTCCTGTACTTTTTCGTAAATGTATAACAAGGATTCGTTTGTCTTCACATAACCTTTGTATTGAAACTGGACGTTATGTTGGTACTAATAGAAATGAAAGAAATTGTATTTTTTTGTGATTTAGGAGTAATAGAGGATGAATTTCATTTTATTCTTCAATGTAGTAGATATACTGATTTGCGAAAAAAATATATAAAAAAATATTACTGGTCTAAGCTATCAACTTTTAAATTATTAGAATTACTAGAACAAATTCGCGAAATCGCGGGCATTCAGAGCGTATTTGAAAGGATGTAAAGTGTTGTAGGAAGAATTTTTTAAAAGATTTAATGACTTGGAGAATTTCAGGAAAAGTATCAAAAGTACTAAAAGGTACTTTGGGACAGGAAAATGTTTTCTTAACCCCCCTCCTTTATTTCCAAAATTCCCATTTTTTGTTTTTTCTATTAATTTCATTATGAACATACATTTAGTGTGCATGTATTTTGAACATTCCAGTCAGGAGCCCGTAATTCAGTGGTTCAGTGATATTTGTTTTTCGTTCATTTTTTGTACACAAATAAGGCTGTTAGTTTTCTCGTTTGAATTGTTTTACATTATCATTTCGGGGCATTTTATATCAGACTATGCAGTATCGGCTTTTGCATATTGTTGAAGGCAGTAAGGTGACCTTTAAATGTTAATTTCGGTGTCATTTTAGTCTCTTGTGGAGAGCTTTCTCATTGATATTCATACCACATCTTCTTTTTTTGTAAAACATTTAGTGACTTGAGAATTTCAGAAAAGGTATCAAAAGTCGTAGGTAATTTGGGACAGGTTAATTGATTTTCTAGCCCGGCTCCTCCTTTTTCCACTTTTTGTTGTTTGTTCTCTATTAATTTTAATGACACATGAATAATTTTAGCGCTTATCTGTATATAATAAACTTTCATTAAAGGGGGGTCGGATTTAGGGGGCCCGCCCCCCTTTTTTGGAAAATAATTGGTTGCTTATATAGGGAATCACTGAAGCATGACCGGAGCGGGCCCCACTTAGGCAGTCAACGGGCCCCTGCGTATGAAAATTTCTGGATCCGCCACTGCGGAGGGGCCCTGATCCCAATGTCCCGGGCTTAAAAACATGAAACCCTGAGGTTCTGAATTTATTTTACAAATTAAATATCTCGACATCCCGAAATTCGAAAAAAAAGAAATCCCGGATCCCGAAATGGTCA
Organism: Mytilus trossulus; assembly: GCF_036588685.1. Taxonomy (NCBI): domain Eukaryota; kingdom Metazoa; phylum Mollusca; class Bivalvia; order Mytilida; family Mytilidae; genus Mytilus; species Mytilus trossulus. Next base: position 43,661,816 of record NC_086376.1, read on the forward strand.
ATCCTGAAATTTCGATCTAATAAACACCCGTTCCAGACGTCCCGAAAGTGTATTTTCTTTTTACAGTCAATTCTCAGTGTAATAATTGATGCACAGCGGTCATTGATTGATTATTCAGACCCTGTCTATTAAATAAACCCTGTGACTGCCGCGGATACTTGAAAATTATATCAGACAGAAAAATACACTTTATAGTATAGGTATTTGTTTCAAAGTAAAAAGAAAAACGCAAACCGGAAGTCTAATCTGACTTAAAATTTCGCCCAATGACGGAAACATATCCGGACGTCTTTTTTCTCGTTTTTCACCCAAAATAACTTAATCCGAATAATCATATGAATGGATGACAAATGCAATTATGCACTGTACCCATAGGACACAGAGGCATGATGATTAATTTATTGTGGAAAGAAGAGAAGCGACACCCAAAATGAGGTCTTCTCGTTTAATAGTATAGATTATCAGGTGAAAACACAAAACAGCTTTGTAACTTGGGAAAGTATATACATTTCTCTTTTAAATTAAGAAACAGTTTATTGTAATAAAAGATATATTGTATAATTGATAAAACTTCTGACGTCATCTATTGTTTATTATATATGCATATTGTTTATATTGTTTGTAATATGCCATATGTATATGTTCCAGACCATATGAGTATTTGGACCGTACGCGTAAGGTCCGGACCGTATACCTATACTCATACGGTCCGACCATACGCGTACGGTCGGACCGTATGAGTATACGCATACGGTCCAGCTGACAATACATGTTTTTGAGTCAAATAGATTAAATTTAAACAAACATTCATCGAAATCTTTGTTTTTAGTTTTACAAATTGTTATTATTGCAATTAGATGGATAAAGTGAACAAGCGAACAGTTGAAATTAAATATTAGTTGAGCTGTACTTCTGAATCCTATTTTTGTACTCTCGCACTAGGTGACACTTGCTACCACAAGTAACGTAATATTTGTTTACATTTAATTTGTTTACATTTACATGTTTTCAGTTCATGCATGTTCCTAAGCTTTGCATTTTGTTTTTTATAATATTATAAAACAATTGTCCTCCCACATTATGCTTACTTCCGATATCTTCAATTTCAGTGAGCATAATTAAATACAGAAAAAAACTGTAATGTATTACATCGACATGCTAATTATAAGAGATTTAAGTAGCGTTCTTTTTTTAAGTAATTAAACTGTAAAGTTTGTTTTTCAATTACAATTGAACTTTTTATATTAATTTTAGAGTTAAGTTGTGTTGATCTGTTATATGCATTTGTATCTAATAAACTTGACTAACTTCTTAATATTAGTCAGACGGTACGCGTACGGTCCGACCGTATGAGTATTTTGAAAAAGTACGCATACGATCCAGACCGTACGCTTACGGTCCAAATACTCATACGGTCTGGAACATATACACTGTACTGGTACTTGATTAAACTGATGAGCCGAAAGGCTCAAAGTTAATAAAGAATTTGAATTTGAATGTTGATGTGTTAAGTAATAAATTAGAAAGGTCATCTCTGTGTAAAATAAGATTAAGTGCACACAATCTTGCTATTGAAAAGGGCGACATTTAGGTTTACCCATGCACCGATGAACGAGTTTGTAATGTATGTAAATCGGGTGAGGTAGAAGATGAAAATCACTTTTTACTGAAATGTGAAAAAAAAAAATTTTTTTACTACAGAATAAACGTTAAAACTATTATATCAAATATACTTCCTACATGTTGTTGTCAAAATCAGCTTAATATTAAAAGCTGCATTAATAGTAATTCTTTGAAAGTCCTGATAGTGACAAGTTCTTATCTACATAAATATCTGGTATACAGAAATATGAATTTGGCTTCTTTTAAAACTGTAACATATTTAATTATTTTGTTATAATTACATTAGATGTAAGTTTCATTATAATACGTTATTCTGATTGGCTAACATGTTATTCCGCGCTTCATACAAAATGTACTTCGGTCAACGCTTTTACCACCCAATAAATTTACAAAAAGAAGCATTCAATTCTTATATAAAAAAAAAAGAGTAAACGATATTTCTAGTAAAATCGCATCACAAATCAATTTCCCTCTTTGCTAACACTGGGCCCTTTGTGGTATTTATCACTATTTTTCATTAATCGATCGAATAATGTACTGAAATATGGGCCTTTGCCAATTATTGTAATTGTGTTTGTGCCAATAAAGTATTTGTATTTGTATTTGAATTTATTCTGATATAAGAGCAAAGTCTCGTAAGACCCCTTTTAATATTTTAAAGAATGATTATATTTGTGTTAAACCCCAAAACTGACGCAGGAACTGCAGAAATATGATCACTTTTGTCTTTGAACCGACAGTAAAGTCCCTGAGAATGTTGGGCGTTCTTTGGATGAATAAATACGCAGCCACGTCTAGTCAGAAAGGAGATTTTGCATCCTTTGTCTCGTGATGAGATAGAGTGCCAGGCTCTCTGTGCGTTAATAGCCCTTGGAAGAACTTCTCCTTGCAGGGTCTAGAGGTGGGCTGTTGCAAGGCTAAATTTCAATTTCTCTATCCCATATACCCTCATTTTCCAGTGTAATTTCAAATTTGTCGACATTGATTTCGATTAAAGACCTTCCGGTTGTATTAATGATTATTGATTGGATATCATCATGAGCATGCATGAAATATTTGATGCTGAACGTAAAACAAACCACAATCAATTAATTTAATATTACTGTATCAGTTTAAATTAAATATACTTCTTCTGCTTGTGTTGTGGGGTACACAATACAACCATACAATAATAATTTATTAACTTCTCACCATCAATAATACAGTATACATGTACACAATTCACATTATAAAAGGAAACCTTAAAATTATTAAAGCCATTCTAAAAAAATTTTATGAGAGACGGATTAAAAAGGAACTATAATAGTACATGTATTAAAAAATTTCCAAAAAGCTATTATAAAACAAAAGTTAAATATTAAAACATATTTACATCAATTATAGGTATAAAAACCCGTCTTCTACGATCTAAAATAAGTTTGCAGGTTCTGACACATTTTTGTATCACATTAATATTTTCACTAGCTAAAATAAATGAAAGTTTCAAGGAATTCGTCAATACACTAAAATTTTCGTTTTCAAAGTTTAAAATCTTATACAGTTCGTCTCTAAGATCGTCGTACAACGGACATGCAGTCAATACATGCTCCTCCGTTTCAATTATATCGTCACAAACAAAACAAGTTCTTTGATCTATTGGAAGACTCTCGTAGCGTCCTGTCTCCACCCGAATTGAACAACACCACAGCGAAACTGAGAGTCAATTTATGTTGAATAATCGAAAAAAATGAGTAATTACTAATTAAAAAAGCAAATATTGGAACACAAGAATAAAAGATAAAGCAAATTAACACTAGTGATGTCAAGGTTCCTCTATTAAAATATATGTGAATAAAATGCATAATGATTGTATGTATTGATACAAATTATAAAATACATTTACACCTTGATTACATTGAAAGTGTAAGGATACCCTACATTTATCATGATAATTATGTTCACTGTGAACGAAGTCAAATTTTAGAATGACTATCCTCCCCCTTTTTACATCTTGTAAATTACTCAAATCATCGTTTTGCATTCATTATAAAATCATAGATAAAATTGTATTAATTGTGTGGCAAACTTCTTTTAGTTGTGTCTAAACAATAAAATTTTAAGAAAAAAATAACCTATTTCCTCCATTTAGTTTAATTTCATTTCACTTGTTTTTTTATCGTTGCAAGATTAATACAATTTATTGTTTCCCAAATCAATATTATGGACTATAAAAAAGACAAAACTCTTAAAAGTAAATTCAAATTTTACAAACCATTAAAATCATACTTCCCTGCAATCTTACATAACTAATGCTAGCTGTTATTTAACTTAATTAATAAAGTAACATGTCATTAATTTTTAATTTACAACCCGTTAGTGTACAAAGGGAAGCAACTTTAGTTGTTCTATGTAGGGGTAAAATTGGCAGGTTAATGGTGCAAAATCAGCAGGTGCCATATCAGCAGTTGAGTGATCTAGACCCGTCTCAGTATTTGGTTCATATAAAGTGTTTCTCATTTTTTTGTTTTTACATAGATTAGACCATTGGTTTTCACGTTTGAAAGGTTTTACACTAGTAATTGTTGGGGCCCTTTATAGCGTGCTGTTCAGTTTACTTTTATAAAAAATTACTTGGATGAAGAGTTGTCTCATTGGCACTCATACCACATCTTCCTATATATCTATATGAAATATAGATTGAAAGGTTGCTGTTCTTTGCTTTGAAAGATGCATAATCATATATTGAACAATCAAAATTAATGTAAATGGTTAATTCTAAATTAAGTATAGAGTTCACCACAAAGTTACCCCTTCCAGAAAATATGCTATTCACATGAGTACAGCCATACACATGATTTTGAATGATATTTTGGTGACATTTTGCAATATATTTTTAAAATATCAATAAAAAAAATTAGTGCTACCTGGGTATGTGGTTCATAAATATTATGGGGTGGGGGGGGGTGCCACCAAAATCTTTTTGATGTGAAAATTTGAACCGACCTGATAAATAATGACCATTCGGACTTAATTAACGGACCGTTCAATATTTATCAGATGGATGGGCCGCGGTGCATTCTTAATATTGATTCATTAAAAAAGTGATTGCCCATCCTTTTAAATTCTAAAAAAAAGTCCTCGCCCATCTAAAAAAATCTGTAAAAAAAGTCCTTGCCCATCTAAAGCTTAAAACAATCATAAAATATTAAAGTTCTTTTTCTATTTGAAAGTTTGCAAGTTTATGTCTTGAAATCAAAGAATAGACTTTGGTGTAAATACAAAATTTAAAATGTGCTAGTTAATTCCATTTATATACAGATATTAATGTGTGTATCAGAACCATACATTTTATTGTTTTTAAAACCAGTGTGAGTATACATGTATATATTTGATTTTATATTTGCAGCCTCAGATACAATATTGATTTAAAATGAAGGAAATAATTTAAACTAAGGGAGAATAACTCTTGGACTAGTAAAAATATTATCATATGCTGAATTACTAATTATGGTCTTAATAACACAGCATGATAAATATACTTCAAATACCAATGTCCCTTTATCTAATCTACTTTTCAAAAAAGAAATTATGGTCTTTTTAAGAAATTTAGGCAGACATATTTTTGACTTTGATGTACCCTTTTTCACCAATTAATTAATTGATTATTCTGTACATTTGACAGTAAAACACCAAACAACCTAGGGTTATGTAGGATCAATTTATAAATGAGATAGCTGTAGAGTTATATGAAGATCTAAATTGATTTGAAAAAGTTATAAAAAAGTTTGAAGATGACTATCCAATGATTTAGTCTAAACTGAAAATTTAAGCTTTTTTTAACCTTTTTATTAAATCCATAAGAATGACACCAATTCACCAAACTACCAAACAGCCTGGCTTTCTGTAAGATCAATTTATAAATGAAATAGCTATAGAGTTTTATGGAAATCCATGTTAATTTGAAACAGTTATACAAAAAATTAAAGATGACTATCTGGATTTAGCCAAAACTGAAAAAAACAAACTTTTTTTTTTTAACCTATTATTAAATCCATAGAATGACAGCAGTTCACCAAACTACCAAACAACCTGGTATTCTGTAAGATCAATATATAAATGAAATTATTGTAAAATTTTATGAAAATGCCAGTTGATTTGAAAAAGTTATAAAAACAATTAAAGATGACTATCTGGATTTAGCCAAAATTTAAAAAAAATGCTTTTTTTTTTTAAATTTATTAAATCCATAGAATGACAGCAATTCACCAAACAACCTGGTATTCTGTTTAAAATAGATCAATTTAATATATAAATGAAATAATTGTTGAGTTTTATGAAAATCCATGTTGATTTGAAAAAGGGGGGTCGATTTATGTTTATTTTGTCCGAGTTAGAAAATTGTTTTCCAATCAGACAATGAGAATATATCAAAGATATAGGGGAGGAGGGGGGTCAGAATAATATATTTCCTTTGTCACCTGCTTGACCTAAGTTCAGGATAGGATTATTTTTTTAAACAAAGAAAACCTCCCTCTTTTTTGGGGAAGATAAATGTTTGTTCCCTTAGTAACTGTACAAATTCCAGCATGTTCTCAATTTGAAGGTAAACTAATAGCGTTTTATTTCAATCAGCGTCAGATTTAAAAACTAGGGTAAATGGGGTAGGGAGAAAATTCACAGTTCATTTTTTGCAAGGAAGAACAAATTATCAACCAAAAGTTTTGCTGTAATTTAAAAAAAAAATATGTCGTCCTGTATTTGTATAGTTTTTGAAACTTTCATTTATTTATAAGAGGTAATAGAAAGTTTGGGCTTAAAGGCAAACAGCGAATTCCCTCACAAAACCCCTAATTCTGGAAAGTCCCAGTTCTAAATATAAATATATCACGATTGAATTCTGGGAATTCCCAACCCTTAATATAGATCGCGTTGGCGGCAGACAGCTGAAGAAAAGGTACAACGTGAGGTACAACGTGTCTCCAAAAATAGCAAAGGGAACATTTTAACCGTCTTTTATTAATACCTATGTCATCTTCACGTTCCAAGTATCGTTTTTAATTTCCCTGCCACCATTTTTCTCGTAGTATTTATAACAGAATTCAGAAATGTGTTTTGTCGAATAATGAAAATTGAGGTCGACATGTTTGTGAAAAATTATAATACTTGCCATCATAGAGAAAAAAACATGACATGACAGGAGCTGCTAAAATGCGGGTAAAATGCTTGTTCGTTTTTGTCTATTTCATACAAAAACTAACACCATGAAATTTCTACATAATATAAACTTGGAGAAAGTTCCACAGTGACAGTTCCTGTTTGGCTAATTTTAGAACACCAAAGATTAATACCCTTGTATAACATCATATGGTCACAGTATTGATTAATTTTAAGAAAGCAAATGATAAGGGTTAAAAAAAATGTTATAACTGAAACAATATTGTTTGCGCTTGGTGGAAATGAACATGCAGCATTTGCTTGTCTGAAGCAGTCAGTGTAAATATTCAATTGATTTGCCTAGATATGTTGTGCTCTTGAATGTCTAATTTATACCACTTTTGAAGGCAGGTGGAACCCAATAAAAATATTTTATGAGAAGTAAAGGGTATAGAAGGAATTATTGTCTTTATTTTTAAAAAAAAGCAATGCTTGTTTTTATCATTTAATTTGGGAGTAAAAGTGTTGACCGAAGCTTATTTAGTATGAATCCCTTCATTCTAAAAAAGTATGTGCACTATGATGAGTCGATCAACCTGTTCACAATCCTATGAAATTATGAGAGGAACCATTCATTTTTCATACCTACATTTATAGATATTATAATAATGAAATTATTTAAATTAATTTGAGATTACATTTGTTTTCCTAAGGTGTTAAATGCTGTATAATATTGTCATTATAGGACTAGCGGTCAGTAATGTTGCATTTTATTCGGAATGAATAGACTACTTTCAAGTTCATCTGTCACCGTAAAAAACTCGTCAATTAGGCGCCAACTTGTGACATCATTTACCAGATAGAGGGGTTCGCCCGTATCCCTGCACTATTAACGTTCTTCAAACGTCTTAGTGATCGTCATAGTGACGATGCCCCTAAACGCACAAATGGTGTTCACTAAAACCAGAGTTTTTGAAGGAAATGCATCGAACTTAAAAGTTGTCTATTGTGTCAGTGCATTTAATACCTGCCGTATTTAAACTTAAATGTAGCCTTCTTAGTTGATGACCTAAACAACATTTCTCCTGACTCAACCATGTTAGATTCCCTTTGATATATATCTTAAATTACTGAAATCATTATTATGTCATGCCATTTATAGTATAATACTAGAACACACCTACAAAACACTATGGTTCCTTGACTTAAACAAAGTATACACGCCTTATTTTCAACCTGTTTTTTTTTTAGTTTTGACAATGTTTGAAAAAGTCATGCAGATTATAAGGTGCACATTTTTCTCTGCATTCAAAATCTTTCTGTTTGAGTCTGTCCTGGTTTTCTTACTATAACTGGAAACAACTTGTAGATCCATTTTTTTTTTTTATTAATGAATGAATTAACCCTTTCCTCCATAATGACGCTTTTTGACGCCACCCCCTTTACTCCATAATGACGGCTGTGTAGTACCTCAGTTGAAACGCTTTGATTACAAAATGTCTGCATCAGACTCAAAAAAGTTTGTATCCAATATGAAAAGGATATTCATGACAGTATCTGACTTGAATTTAATTGATGAAATATTCGTTTTTCATAATGCATTATAACTTTAAATTCTGATGATTTTTTTTATTGAAAAAATTCTATGCGAATCAAGTATGTGAGAGAAAAAAAATCCATGGAGGAAAGGGTTAAGAAGTGTCAATCCCTGTATAATAAAGAAGGTCAAGTTTGATAATGAACTGTGTATATATGTATAGCAAATCCAAAATACTCCATTTGGTGGTGTGTCTGACAGGGTTGGAATGCAGAACAGATAAGGTACTGTAAATTCAGAAAATATTGCAATGTTTTTATTATTGCGAAGAATAAGACAGGGTCTTTATCGCAATAATTGCTCTAAAATGACAAAATTGCAATAATGAGTGCACGCAATCATTTCTGTATTTCTGAATTTGAAGTAACACTGGTAACAGGTACTTCTGCTATCAGTATCAGATTCAACACTTGTCTGATATCAGTATCAGATTCAACACTGAACTTGTTAATTTTTGGTGGTATTAATTATGTGGAAAACAAAAAATATATAGAATGGTGTCATTTTTAATCAACACCATTTATATCTCATATTATTTATCATGTTTTAAGTATAAATATCATGATATATTAAGTTGAATTCTTTGATTGATCCTTTTATGCCATGCCAGTTACATGTAAATATTGGACCTCGTTGTTTTAGTAGTATAGATGCTTTGGTATGGGTTTTGCTAATTGTTGAAGGCTATAGTATGACCAGTAGTCGCATCATACCTCAACATCATTTGATCTCTGGCTTAATAGATGTCTCATTGCCAATCACTACACATCTCCTTACAAGAAAAGATACTATTGAATAGCTTATCCTAAACAAAAGCAATGGTCAACACCTTTAATGTCAAAATTGGCTTTACATTATAGAAAAGCTTCAATATTAACTTACCTCAAATATCAATCTTCCAGCTATTGTGATTTGAGCCTATGACTTAGAAATAGAAATTTTTGTAAGAGAAGAAATAATGTTAGCTTATCCTTATTTTCTTTATATAAATGTACATAAAATATTTAGTTTTTTGTTTATTTTAGGGTATGTATAATCATATCCATATATGTAAATGTATGGTTATGACACAGAAACTGCCAGCTTGCCAACCAATGCCACCATAAATGTGAATGGAACAACAGTAACTCTCACTGAATCAAAGCCATACGGTGAGTACTATGACTAACAAATCCTTAGGTTAGGGAGCTACCATTTGATTTTTATGTGGGCTAGGATGAAATTTGAAAAAAAAGGGAGGACAGGAGTTTTGAGTCAAAAAAAAGGCAGGATGAGACACTTGCAAAAAAAAAAAGTCAAAAACAATTTATGGTAAAAAAAAGTCACGATAAACTAAAAAAAAAGGGGCAGGACCGAACAGAGTGAAAAATAAAAAGCCAGGACAGAGATTACAGCTAAAAAAATGCAGGACAAAATTTTTCATCCTGGCCCCCCCATAAAAATCAAATGGTAGCTCCCTTAGTAATGGTCATCTTGTCAACATGTATTTTGCGCCCCTTTCGATGCTGCTATTTGTTTTTAGATATAGCATTGCATAGAAGAATGGAAAGACAATAATGATATGGTACTATTTCATTGATCTTGTATTTGTGCTTTAAGATGAATTATACAAATATCGCCTGCATCCTTTAATATCTATTCTTATCTAGACTTAAAATCAACGACAATGTAATTCTGTACGAACCGCTTTCTTTATTGTACATGTAGGTTCACACAATGTGAATTATACTAATCAAGTGTGACTGAGTCTTACAAAAAGATGGAATCTGCAAGATCCTGTATTTCTGGTTCGCCATAATAAAAATTCATATTCGTAATTGCAGCACTTTTCTACCAGAAACTTATAATAATTAGTGATTCCCAATAATAAGTGCATGCCTTTATTTCTAGATTTATATTTAATGATGTCAATTTTCATATGAATGCTTTTCAGATGAGCCACCATCCTGGAGAACGAGAGTTACTTTAACCACCTGTCACACAGATTCTAGTAAACTTGATGGTTTACATAGAAACATTGTATCATTATTTGAGGGTCAAAATCTCCATTCAAATTTAGTTCAATTATGGAAAGAATTGAAAAAACAATACAATGCAGTTCTACAGAAACTTTTGACCCAGGTGGAGTCACATCAGATTGTATTAGACATGTACATGTTTTCCCAAAGAGGGCATGAGAGCTACAAGAGAGAAGTATCAGACGGACGATTTTCTAGAATTTTAGTGTTACTTTTCGAAGAAATGAGTGAAGGCAATATTGATAGTACAGACATATCATTTAATGTGAGAACTGAGAGAGACGAGAAATTCACGGATCCAACACCTCCAGAATCTCCAACGTCTACCACAATATCCATTGGTGAACAGAGTATAGATTCATATAGTTCATTTTCAGAATCCATGGCTTTTGGAGGTTTTCCAGATGACCCTTATGGAACTGTGCAAGTAAGTTTAGAAAATTAACTATATATATAAACTATGAAAAACTGAACATGCTGAAGGTCATGCCGAAGGTCATGCCAGGTGCTTATAAATTTCCTTACTACTGCCAAATTCATTATTCACTATTCATTTTATGTTTTGTAAGTTAACTTTATGTGAGTCAAGTCTGCGAAATCTAATTAACGGCAGAAAGTATTCTTCACATGAAAAGTTTTCCCTCTACTTATAATTAGTTCAAGACTTAACCTGTCAATGGAGGTCATGAAACTCCCATTCATGCAGTTAATAAGTGCTATTGAAATGGTTAGATTTTACAATGATTTAATAAAATAATAATCAGTTTAAAATTTTACTATACAATGCTATATATACAAAGTTTTTAGTTAGGTTACTGTCATATTGATGCACTTCGTCCATAACAGAAATAATAGTAAGAATCATCTAACAAATGTAATACAATGTATTATGCAGACATTTTATGAAGAAAAATTACACTTCTTGCCTGGTTTTTTTCATGCTTACAAAATGTATATACAGAATATGCTTTCAACAAGAGTACATGTATATTGTCAGTAATGTTCATAGTGCATTTTCACTGCTAGTCATTCATGAGTTGAATATTTTCTTCTCTTTGAATTCTTTGATTATTCTTTTTTCTGTAATCTTTTATAATCAATGTAAATAAAGTTTAAAATCCAGTACACTATATCTTTTTCTATGTTTTACACATTGTTGTAATGACATTATATTATGCTCCTTGTGAGCCCATTTTATTGAAATAAAGCATCTTCTTCTATATAATCTTGTTGACAATGTCTCGATACCTATTGATCACGTTGTCTGTTGATGTATGATGTCAGAGGATTCAATGGAATTACAGAATTCATTAACATGTGAAACATTATAAGTATTTCACTTAAATTAGTTAACACATATTTTATTGTTCTAAAAAGACAAATGGATGCGACACAAGTTTTTCAACTAAGTAAAGTCTTCTCCAACATTCATTAATCCAATACATGAAATACAACAATGTAGGATAATATGAATTAACTATTTTCATATGTGTTGTCTTTTTCAGGAATTCCTAGAAAGCACACCAACTGAATCTCCATCAGTTTCTCCAATTAAAGACACACAGAGGTAATGTACTGGTACATTTATATTTAAAGAATAACATTACTGTCATTGAAGAGTTGCTGCCATCAATTGGAAGTTTCATGGTAGTAATTGCAGTTTAATGTATGCTTAGCTTAAAAAGAAAAAACAGATATTTGCAACTGTCTTATCAAAATAATTGAAAACGGCAACTCTTCATTTACAGTTATTCCCATTTGGTAATAAAGATATACCATTCTAGTGCATGACAAAAAGAAATGATACATTGGAGCTTGAAAAAAATGTGTAAAATTTGAAATGTAATAAAATTCCACTGAAAATTCAACAATGCTTTTGGAGCAAAGATGTCATGGTAAACAGGATGTTATACAAATTAGAACTTATTTCTACAACTCAAATTTGGATAAAATCTCATCAAAACAGTGTTTTTCAGAGAGAGGTTGTTTTATTTTAGATAGTATTGTAGTAATAGAACATTTATTGATCCAAGCAATTCAAAATGACAGGTCCCTTCCTAGATCTTAGTTATGACATGTCAACTGTGAAGTTGACGGTTAATTTTAGCAAATGAAAAAAAACTTGATACATAAAAATTGCATTAAAATGTTTTATTACATGCATGACTGCAATTTTTAAAAAAATGCAAGACATTAGACCTTTAATTAACATGATTAATGTTTCAATTTTTGGGGTCTTTTATATTGAATTAAGAATAATAAATATATTCTGTTGGTTTTTCATTTGAATTTGTTTCACGTTTTGTCTCATCTTTGGCTTTTTTAACACTGTTGAGAGATGTCAAATTGTAAAATTTAGCTGCTTACATGTATATCCACTTGGATTCTGATGTATAGTTTTCTCGTTTGCTGGTTTTTTTTCCCCTCTTTTGTTGGGTTGTTGTCTGTAAGACACATTCCCCATTTCCATTCTCAATTTTATTTTAAGATACATATATATAAGAAGATGTGGTATGAGTGCCAATGAGACAACTCTCCCTACAAGTCATAATTTGTAAAAGTAAACTATTATAGGTCTAAGTACGGTCTTCAACACGAAGACTTGGCTTACACCGAACAGCAAGCCATAAAGGTTCCTTAAAAATAACTAGTGTAAAACCATTTAAACAAGAAAACCAATGGTCTAAACTATATAATAAACGAGAAACTCTTATGAACCACATCAACAAATGACAACTACTTAACACATTAGGTTCCTGACTTAAGGACAGGTGCAAACAAATGCAGCAGGTTTAAGTGTTTTTATAAGTACCAACCTTCACCCTGAAATAATAGCATAACATCAGAACATAGAAAGACACACTATAAAATATCAATTGAAAATGCTGAACACATATTAACACAAACAAATGAACAAACACTGAACGAATGATCTATGACACAATGTCAATACCAAATCAATGAAATAAGGGGTGATATGTTAAACATTTTCAGAAAGAAAAAAAACATAACCTTCAACAAAATACGGCCAAAAAGAATAATGTACACAGGTAAATGAAAATCATTTTGTTTTTGTAATATTTACGAAAAAAAACATTTTTGATGAACCCAATTTAAACATCATTTTTCATATACATTAATCTTAATGCAGAATCAGATCTGACAGAGTTTTGTTACTTACAAAATAGCAAAACATTTCTCTAAAATTAATGTATGTAACATTATCCAGTATAGCAAATTTAAAGTTTTTTTTATATTTCACAGACATGATAGGAGACAAACAGTTATGTTGGTGGAAGCTGGAGCACAAACTAACACTGGTTTATTAGGTATAATATTACAGCTTTCAGTCAATACAAAAGCCTATCATAATTGTCATCTGCTGGCTTTCTTTCTTAAGTCAAAATTTACATTTAGAGCACTGGTGTTATTTTCTTTATGATAATGTGTTTACAATTGACAAACAAGGCAATGTTTGATCAGAATTATTCTAAACCTCTTATTGAGGTCATCTCTCTTGAGTGGTTGCTTTGAATACATCCCATAAGAGACTGTATTAAAATACATAGTGAATGTTCCTAACCTGTTTTTTATGCAAACAAGCAGTAGATATTTTAAATCTTTGATTTTTTTCCGCAGTGTTATGAATGTAGCGATACGAAATGCTCGTACAAGAGACAGCATTTATTTTCTCTACAGTTACAGGCCCATTCTTTATGAATATTGTACATTTTAAAAACAAAACCTGCTTTGATTTTTTTGTGTGACTTTAACTGCAAAGTATCAAGCTTAAGCCAAGTGAAGCAACTGGTTCTGAATTGATGATTTTTTATGTAATTTTTAGAAATGCCTGGTCCTCAGCCATTGTCTTCAAGACAGATGAATCAAATGAAAAATCAGCTTGAAGCATCCTTGACAAGAAAACTTACTGATGTGAAAAATACTCAAGCGAAAGACAAGATGGATATTGTGCGAAAAATGGACAAGTTAGAAAAAATAATAAAGCAAAACAATGAAACATCTGAGCTAATGCAGGCTTCACTGAAAACAGCTGTAGACGAGGGACTTGACCGAACTCGTGGGACTTTACATGGTCTTTCGGAAAAAATGGATGATATGGAAAGGATGTTTGAAGAGAAATTACAATTAATGACTGAAACAAGGTCAGGTCAAAGAGATACGGAAAAAATTCAAGATTTAACTCAAGAGGTTAAGGACTTCAGAAAAAACTTTGAGACGTATCAAGAAGAAACAACAAAAAGGTTAGACCTTGTTGTGAATACTGTAACAGAAGTTAAAACTGCAGTAGAAAAATCAGTGTTAGACATTAAAGATGCATTTACCAGTTCACGTTATACCAAAACACCACCAAGAACGCCTCCTAGTCCTAGATCTGATACTCATGTTCACTTGCAATCTAGTAGGCAGACTGAACATCATGATCACTCATCTACATTACCCAAAACATTAAGTGAAGATTCTCATCTCGTCACTAGACCATCAGGAAGTACAAAGAGAGTTGACCAACCACAATATTCTTATGATTTTTCAAGTTCTGAAGGAGAGCGTATTCCAGGTGTTGAAGGGTTAATTCAAAGAGATGATCATGTCAATAACGTCCATTCACAGTCACCACAAGGATATATCAGACTGTCTCACAGTAGACAAGATAGACAAGAACAAAATCAAAGATTTGAAATGCATAGTGATATTGCAAGATCTTCAACTTCCTCATTTCCAAATACTCCACCAGAGCTTGAAGAGGCATTCAAAATGGCAGAAGAAGAAGGGATTCTGCCTAAAATTGGGTCAGATGAAGAAAATATTGAAAGAGAGGAAAGAGAAACTACTCATTTGCCAACAGTTGAAGGTGCTACTGGTTTTAGTGATGAACATATGTTTAGCAATGGGCAGACTCAACCACTGACACCACTTGGTTCACATGTTACAGAACCTTCATTGCATGGAGACACACAGCCAATACAGAATGAAGAAACTATTATGGCAGAAGTTCAGAGAACTACCCAAGCAGGTATATGTGTATTATCAAAAAATCTAATTCATGTTTTTTTTCCATTATCAGATATTACAATGAAGACACCACTCAATGAGACAATTAACTTAAGGACAAGAACTTTTTAAAAGTGGTTTAGAATATACTTTCCTCTTCTGGAGCTCCCAAGTTCACCTTCAGTTTGTTAATGGTAATGTTTTGTAGATTATTGTTGCTTTTTCTATTTTTTGTAGTGATGCGTTTTTTGTTTCTTTTAACCCCTAACTTTTTATATGCTCACAGTATGTTTGGATCAAATTAAATTGTCACTTTATTGTTTACTAATTTAGGTTCTAAAATGTTATCAAATGTAGTTTTTCTTTGATTTAAAAATTCTGTATTTTGATTATGTTGTTTTTTTTAGATGAAGGAATTGTATTTGAAGCAAATGATTTGCGGGATAAAGCTGGCCTTCCACTGAATGAACCTATTTTTAAGCTGTTGGTAAAGGCATTGCAAGGTAATAGTTATTGTATATTTGACTGATTTTGCACCCAAACCCCAAAAAGTGCTATCTAATGTTCCTGCAATTGGTCAGTTCAACTAGGAGCTATTTAACATTTAATAACAAAAACTTAAAATATCTTTGAAGTTATTTACTTTGTGAAAGAATGACAGCTATAAATTTCATTAATTACAAAAACTTCAATATATATTCCTTTAAGTGTCCCTTAGTCATGGTGTTTGAAATAGATAATTCTATGTCTACTTGTGATAAATAGCTCAAACAGATCTGAAATGGTAGAACTATTAATTGGGATCTGTTTACTAAGGCCTTGAAAATTCTTCAGACAGCATTACTGGGATAAAACATTTGGTCAAGTGATTAGTGTGAGAAGTGAGAAACAATATAGAAAAATTTGTTCCCTTCAAACACACTGACAAACTTGGGTTTGGCAAACTTGGTATGCAGTTGTAAATTGAGCTTGTAGTGTGTTGTATACCAAAGTAGATCACTTTGACATTTGACCCCTATGATAGTTAACCCTTGTCTGATGGCATAAAACCTGAAATCTTCAAATATAATTGTCTGAACACTGAATTTCACACAAGCAACTACAATGCATGTACTGGGCAAATCTAGGGATATTTCAACCCTGTTATGCTCTGTTAAGGATGTCTGCTGGTCATGTTTTTGAATTCTTGTCATATTTTCGATTTTCTCAGGTTTTATCCATCCAAATGTATTAAAAAAAATTGTCACGACACCACACTTCTGTCTTCATAAATCTGTTCAATAGATCATTTAAGATTTAGTGATCCGGCGGCATGAAATCCTTGTTATTTTTTCTTGGTTTAAAGGGTAAAAAACAATTCCAATGTTAACAAATAGTAAAGTCTGAAGAAAACCCTTTTCCCGCCATTTTCTAAATGTCTCGTATTTTGAAAACTATACACGAGACTCATGATTTTATTACTTTATTTTGTTTAAATATCAAAGTTGTTTTCATTTTAAGCAACCACATGAAATCCTTGTTATTTTAAATTAGAGCAGCAGACATCCTTAAGTGGACAGCCCTTGTTTTTCCCAGAGAGATCATACTAATGATTGTGATTTATTTTACAGGTAGTAGGAGTAATGTTCCTGAAACATCTGATGGTGGAATAGATACAATACTCTGTTTAGATATATCACAAAGTACAGAAGGCAAAGCATTTGACCAGTTGATTTCTGTTTTAACAGATTTACTGAATGGTAACTATTATATATTGTCAATTTTGATAGTCATGACCTTATTTCAGAACTAATGGTTGCAAAATTTTAAAACAAAAAAAAGAAAATATAAAATCAGTTATTTATACAGTTACCAGTTGAAGAAGTACTGACATCACTTTTGCCAAAAGATAAAGATGACAAAACAAAGTCAATAAAACACTATGCCCAAATCTAAAAAATAAGCTCCACAAATCACACAAGGTTCTTTAGCTCCAAAATAAAATAAGATTGGGCTAACAGTTTAAGGACAACCAGCTACAAGGCTTTTGACATACTGTGGATTCATTATAATTCGTTGGATACCAATTTTCGTGGACTTCTTGGGTACAAGAAATCCACGAATTTGAATGTTCAGCGAATTGTAAATTTTCTGTATGACTAAGCAGACTTTGGGAAAACCAAGAATTCAAATATCCATGAAAATAAAAGTTTTTCTCAATCCACGAAAATTGGTACCCATGAAAATAAAAGAATCCAAATTTGGACAGATACACACAATTTTAACCGATCTAAACCAGCTGAGTAACCACTCAACCATTCGCATATAATGTTGTCTGTGTCCCTACCAGTACAACAAAGGCAATCAAATACATTAATAAAATACATCTACAACAAAAAGCTTTCGTGAAACAAAATAGGAGATAAAAACACTGCAATATATTTTTTTTTGCATATGCATAATGGAAAAGAAAACATCCCTTGAATCAGTTGCTTTAAAAACCTTTTAATATACCTAGATGCAGAGGAGTTATCACTCAACAGAGAATTGTATGAGAACATTGGAATTGTAGTATTTGGTTCAAAGACTGAAATACTTTCACCTTTAACAATGGACTACAGTGATCTAGTGGCTAAGATATGTAAGTATTTATTAAGGCTATTCCTGACAGTAAAAAAGAAATGTCGAAAGGGACATCCAAAATATAGCTTTTGTAGGATTCTTATTAATCACAAGATGTACTTTTGCTTTTACTTTTTAATCTGAATTATTTATAGGGGTATCTGTTTTTTTGTTGACTTTGACTTAGTCATTTGGGGGAACCCATTTTGTATCTGCAATTGCTTCTGAACCGCTAGTCAGAATTATATGGCACATTAAAAGATTCTTAATGACAAAATGTACTTTTGCACTTCTTTTCTACATCTGAATGATTTATGGGGTTTACTTATTTTATTGGTTTGTTTTCTCTAACTTTAGTTTGCCCCAAAAAAATGTTATGAAATTTATTCACAATGCTTATTACTAAAAAAACACATGTCAAGTTTGAATTATATGGTTTGTTTTTACCATTTAAGAGTTTGTTATGCCCCTTTTCATATGGGGAATTTTTTATTTTTTTTTGGTTTCTGTTATCTCAACCAAATGTTATCAAACTTATATTACATGTTTATTACCATAAAACACCTGAACACAGGCCAAGTTAAAATTTTGTTTGCTTTACTTTTATGATTATAGAGTTATGTCCCTTTACAAATTGAAAAGTTGATGATTTTGTTTGTTTTTGTAGACTAACTTTAGTTTGCCTCAAGCCCTCAACCAAAAGTATGAAACTTATGCGCAATGCTAATTACCACAAAACACCGATCAAGTTTGATTCTTTTGTGGTGCGCTTTTACTATTTGACAGTAATGTACCACATCACAAATGTAAAAAAAACATTTTTTTTTTCTCTAAGATTAGTTTGCCTCAAGTAAATGTTATGAAACATATACACAATGCTTATTGCCTCAGATCAAGTACTAATAGGCCCAAGACCACAATTAATGACCCCGCTTTTCGTTGTTCACGAATATAGTTCCCTTTAATTATAGTGTATTTTTTCTTTATTTTTTTTCTTTCCCTTTCTCATTCATTTCTTAGCTTTTCTGGGGTGGAAATGAAAGAAGAGAGCTGAAATAAACTTTTGGATGTTTTATTTTAACTGATTTTAATAAGGAAAGAGTGATTAGGCCAGGTTCAAAAAGGTTATATTTACACTTTTCGGAACATCTCTTGACTTGCCTATAGGGGTATGGATGTGTATTGGCTAAATTTGTATGATGTAATCATGAAATTTTCTGGAAATTGCATATATTTTGGACTTGTACTGTACATTACACACACAAAAAATTAGACAAAAAGAATAGGCAAATTTTTTTAATGCGACAAAACGTTATAAAGAAATGATAGAGGAATTAATTGTGGTCTCGGGCCAAATGTGATAGGGTCACTTTTACAGTTCTTGAGTTATGTCCCTTTATAATATTAAATGCAAGCAAGGGCATCTGTGTTCCCCATTTATTTTACACTACAGTACACATATGGGAGGGGATATTTAATTTCTGATTACAATTTATTGAAATTATCAGACAATCTTAACCAGATAATGCTAACAAAGATTATTTTATAGATCAATTGAAGCCTAGTGGAACATCAGCACTACATACAGCTTTAGTGTTATGCAGTATTGCTCTCAAAGAGAAAGGTACAGTTGTAGACATTTTTTGTTTTATTAATTTATTGAATTTTGCTTTAAATACTAAAAGCCTTGATGGGAGGCTAGGGTTTTTGCTGGCGGTATTTGATAGTGAAATACCTATAAAAACATATAGTTAATAAAATTGAGAATAGAAATAGGGAATTTGTCAAAGAGACAACCAATCCAATAAGTAGAAAACAGCCCACTCCTAAAATGAACTCTTCTAAAAATTAAAAATTTGACCAACTTCAGCTTGAAAATTACAATTCAGACATATTGCATTTTTATCAAAATATGGAGCTAAAACCCTTGCCTGCCTATTACAACTTTTAGTGAATAGAGAAAAATACAATAGATTATAAAAATTCAATGTAAAAAATAAACCAAACATTTCAACACAGAAAAACAAAATGTCATACAGGCTAACACATAAGCAAAATGAAATTTAAGAATATGCTCTCCACTATTTGATTGACATTTTCTTGAAATTCTTGAGACGTACAGCA
Source organism: Mytilus trossulus (assembly GCF_036588685.1). Classification (NCBI taxonomy): domain Eukaryota; kingdom Metazoa; phylum Mollusca; class Bivalvia; order Mytilida; family Mytilidae; genus Mytilus; species Mytilus trossulus. Next base: position 43,681,922 of record NC_086376.1, read on the forward strand.
AACTTTCATTGGTCAGCATTTTATGAGTGAATGTGTCATTGCCCATAAAATTCCAAATCATATTTGACCATGCCTTACTCATTAACATACATCAACTCTGATAAAGTTACCATTTTCAACATTACATATATTAGTTCATAAAAGGCTTACTATGTATATAACTAAGTAACATTATGTGGTTCTTTAGTCAATCTTTAGAGACATTTCATGTGTTTTTCTGTTTTTCATTAAAAAAAGTTTAAAGTTTGTGTAATACACATAGATAAGAATTTGATAAAAATGAGAAATTGCTTTAAAAAGAAGAGACATCAGATCAAGTACACTGATATTTTACAAGGCTGCTCCAAGCTTTTCATGAAGATTGTCGGTTTTTTTTTTATTTCAGGAGGGCCTATGTCAATGGGAGGATATATTGTACCACCAAGAATTGTTGTTTTCTCTGATGGAAGACCTACTGATGATTCACAAATGGATGACGTATTATCAGAATATGCACCAAAGCCACCTGAGGTAAAGATGTCAGACCACCAGTTAATCCACTGGAAAATATGTAAAAGTAGCCCTACTTAAACCAAAAAAAGTGCTTTTGAATTGTTTATTTCCAAAAAATTATTTGTGCATGTACTTGCAACACAATTTTAGGGTAGATGTTCCCAATAGTATTTTTAGTTATAAGAAATGCTAAATTAAGTAGTGTGGAATTATCTGAAACATAAAGTTTCACTACATAATTTTAAACCATGGTTGAAAATTGAGATGAGGAAAGTTGATACATTCATAATTTAGGATATTCATGGTTTTCATTTAAGATAAAAAAATAATAAATAAAGCAGGGGAAATTCAAAACAAATGGTTGAAGAGATAGGGATTTTATGCCCCATCTACGATAGTAGGGGCATTATGTTTTCTAGTTTGTGGGTCTGTTTGTTCATCTGACATCTGCCTGTCCCTCTTCAAGGTAAAGTTTTTGGTCAAGGTAATTTTTGCTGAAGTTGAAGTCCAATCAACTTGAAACTTAGTACACATGTTGCCTATAATATGCTCCTTCAATTTTAATAACAAATTATAGTTTTTGTCCAGCCTACAACTTTAGTTGTAGAAAGCTCGACATAGGGATAGTGATCCAGCGGCTACGGCGGTGGCGGAGTTAGCTCACTTCTTAAAAGGTTTATATTTTAAAAGGTGAAAGACCTGAATGCTTCATTCCTTGTATATAGAGGCCTCGTGTTACGAAATTTCCGTCAGTCACATGACCAATGTCCTTGACCTCATTTTCATGGTTCAGTGACCACTGGAAAAAAAAGTTCAGAAGTTTTGTTATGTTGAATTCTCTCTTATGATAAGTAATAGGAAAAATATATTTGGTATGTGCGTACCTTACAAGGTCCTCATGCCCTTCAGACAGTTTTCACTTGACCATGACCTCATTTCATGGATCAGTGAACAAGGTTAAGTTTTGGTGGTCAAGTCCATATCTCAGATACTATAAGCAATAGGGCTAGTATATTTGGTGTATGGAAGGACTGTAAGGTGTACATGTCCAACTGGTTCAGTGGTTATTGTTAAGTTTTTGTGTTTTGATCTGTTTTTCTCATACTTTATGCAATAGGTCTACTATATTTGTTGTATAGAATGATTGTAAGGTGTACATGTCTAGTGGGTAGATGTCATCTGACCTTGGCCTCATTTTCATGGTTCAGTGGTCAATGTTATTTTTTTAAGTTTTGGTCTTTTTATCTAATAATATATGCCAAAGGTCAACTATATTTGGTGTACTGAAATATTTAATGATCTAAATGTCAATCCTGCAGGTTTTATTTGACCGTGACCTCAATTTCACAGTTCATTGCACAGTGTTAAGTTTTTGTGTTTTGGTCTATTTTTCTTAAACTTTAAGTAATAGGTCAACTATATATGTTGCATGGAAGCATTGTTAGCTGTACATGTCTGCCTGGCATGGTTCATCTGACCTTGACCTCATTTTCATGGTTCATTGGTCTTTTTTTAGCTATCTTGGTTAATGTTAAGTTTATGTGACAGTTGTAATAAAGCTTTATATTTAGGACTATCAACATAATATCAATGATTAGTAAAGAAGGCGAGACATTTCAGTGTGTGCACTCTTGTTTTCTCTTGTCTCATTTAATTCAGTCGAATGTAGTAATTTAAAAAATAAGGAAATAGGGTATGATTTTATATGAGACAACTATCCTTCACAGACCAAATGACTTCACCTTTAAAAATGTAAAAAATGTGTTGTATGTTTTAGATAGGAGAGAGAGTGAAAGTTATGGTTCAGAAGTTACACAACCAAGGATATACAGTGTTTACTGTTCCTGTTGGTAGCCATGTTAATAGGGTAAGTTGTTGTTCAGAAGTTACACCTCCAAGGGTATACAGTGTTTACTGTGCCTGTTGGTAGTCATGTTAATAGGGTAAGTTGTTGTTCAGAAGTTACACCTCCAAGGATATACAGTGTTTACGGTTCCTGTTGGTAGCCATGTTAATATGGTAAGTTGTTGTTCATGTTTTAAGTCTTTTTACTGAGGAGCATAAGTGACTAAGAGTCCTTATTCATCATTCTCTAGATGTAAACTCAATTTTTCATTGAAACAAATTTCTTTGTGTAATCTGTCATACATTTATATAAGAAAAAAGGTGAGGTTTGATAGCCAATGAGACAACTCTCACAAAGAGACCAAAGGACACAGAAATTAACAACTAAAGGTCACTGTTCAAATATAGCATTCTAATGAAACAATAATTACGTGTTTTAAGCTTTGATTATTGATGGCAGTATACAGTGAGTAACTTGTTTGTTCATTTCTTCATTTAGATATTGGTGTATTTTTCATCCAAACTTTCATTTACACTTAATGTAGACAGCTTCTCATATAAACAAGTGTCAGATTATATTTAAATGAAACTTTCAGAAAATCTTCAGTTCTATAGACATTGTTCATTGAATTAGCTATAGTTTTGGGGCTCCCCATAAGAAAACATGAACTATGCCATATGTGTTGGAATCTTGTATCTGCAAGATATCCTTAATAACTGTCTAGATATTCAAGTCTCAAGTGACCATAACCACAAACTAAATCAACAAAACAATTAGTTTTAACCTGTTTTTAATCTGTTTTTAATCATGTATAACTTACCAGAATACTCATCATGTTAAATGTGGGCAGTATTTAGAAGAAGAAGAAGAAGAAGAAGAATGAATTTTTTTAGTAGTAATTCTTTCATAATGACATCTTATAACATCTTATTTTAGATTTTTATCTGTATAATTTTCAATTAAAAGATTGACTTTGCCAAGCATTCTTAAAATGAATGAGCAGAATTTAAATCAAAGCCTAGATAACATTTTTTGAGAACATGTATTCACTTGTATTTCATCTAAAACTGGTTTTGACGACTTTAAACCGAAAGAAAATTTGAAAAATATTAAAAATTCTTGTAAAAAAAATGTTTTTTTCATTTGTTGTCATTTTTATGTGTTTCAGATGTTTCTGCAAGATATGGCAAAAATTGGAGGTGGAAAGTTGGTAGACATGGAGGATACTAGATTTATAAAGAAATATTTTCATTACCAGGTCAGTGAAACACTTTATACATTAGAATGGACAAGACAGGATATGGTTTATCAAATCAGGTCACCGAAAATCACTACATGCACAAGAAAAACCAAAGCAAGTAACAAGTGTTTTTGTTGCCGCTCTTCATCACAATGTCACAGTGAAGCCTTAATCAAATCTGGATTAAACATTGTATTATAAATACTGTTATTTTATAATTTACAGTGATAAGGTGTTGTAAATACATGTACTGTTAATTCAAAGTTTAATGATAAGTTGGTGTTAATACTGATATTTAATGTTAATTCAGATTTTTTTGTAAATAGGTGTTGTAAATAAGTTAATGTGTGAATCTTCAATAATTGACAAAAATGCAAAATTATTAAATGCAATTTAATATGTTTTATTTTAACAAAAGGTAAACATCAAATTAGGACATTATGAAGAAAAAAGTTAATTTTTGGGAGATTTTACTTGTGCAGACATGAAAATTATATATTCCAGAAATTGCATACATTTATTTTTGACCTTGTGTTATTTCATTTGTTAGGTTGTTGCTGGTAATGTGATACAAAAATGTCATGAGACAGGAAATCCTAAAAGTTATCCAGAATATATACAAAGAGAAGTAAATCAACATGAATCTGGTCTCGACTCAGATGACATTGTAAGTGTTTTAGATTTTGTGAACTCACTCTTATGTTCATGAGATACCAAAAAGAAAAATCACAAACAAACTGAACTCAGATGAAAAGTCAAAAACAGAAAGTCCTTTATCAAATGTTAAAATTTAACGACAAAAAAGATCAAACAAACGGACAACAGCTGTCATATTCCTGACTTGGTACATACATATATACAAAAAGACTCAACTTTCTCACCAATCTGAAAATAAAAATAAAACATGTTATGGAGTGAGTTACAAAAAGGAATAAACATGTATTACACTAAGGTCAGTAGAACACATGTATTACACTAAGGTCAGTAGAACACATGTATTTTTTCATAAGAGTGCCATTTTAAAATATTCAGGTGTGTTTTATCTAAGGAAAAAAAATCCCCTCCCCCCTCTTAAAAACGGCAATGAGCCTTATATAGGGGTGCTCTTTTTGTTATACAAAAAATATTACAATTATTACAATAGGAGAGTTTTTTTTGGAGGGATGACACTTGTAGGAGCAGAATTTATAATGGTTCTTCAACCTATAGAGAGCATTGTACTATCTGTACCTGAGGCATCAGATTAAGTGTCCGTAATCCTTTCACCAATAGCTTCCCAGACAACAGCTACTCTGATGGCTTCCCTGACTACTATTACTCAAGTGGGAGATCTTCATAATAAATGTCAATAAAAACTTGTCTGTAGTTATTTGTGTCTTTATTTAATCATGTTCATTCACTAACACCATGTTCACAGTTTTGTTAATGTTTTGATAATTTTTTCTACTTTAAATATCTGACTGGCAGTGGCTGTAAATGAATACATCCAATACAGCCAAACTGAAGCCCAAATTTAGCAGGGTTTTAGATAGTTTTACTGTCAGTAAAAAGTAGACCAAGATGACCATATACCCAAGTTAACCTTGGGGTTTTCAACAGTAGAAGTGTCTTTCTAAATAGTTGACATCTAGACATCTTTTTTATTTTAATAATCTTAACTACGTCATTCAGTTATTATAACAATTTTTTTTGTTTTTTTAATTTTATTTGTAGAGTCATATAACAGAAATCATCCACATTTCCAAAGAACTTGATGATGAGGAACATGACAATTTACCGTCACTTGGTAGCAGAGTACAGATATTATCAGGAGAAGCCACATCAGAACCTCCACAGTACGGAACAACAGTACAGAACCTTCCTGATGGTAAGTCTGGTAACAGAAAAGGTGACATTGAGTGAAAAAAGGGTAGAAGGACCTTTTCTGGATATTAGAATTAGGCCTTTTTTTGTGGGAATTTCAAAATTGAGTGTTTATTTTTGCTGAAATTCAGGTTTTATCCTTATCAGAACTTTGTAAATTAATGATAACTTTTTTCAGGATCAAGAAAAAAATGCTTATTTTTTCAGGGAATTCTAGATCACATCCCTCCCTACCTTCTGCCCTCATTATAGTATCAGGAAAACCTACTGCTAAACAGTTATCTCTAATCTTAGCTTAATAAACTCATCATAGATACCAGGACTAAATTTAGTATATACGCCAGACGCACGTTTTGTCTACAAAAGACTCATCAGTGACGCTCGAATCCAAAAAAGTTAAAAAAAGCCAAATAAAGTACGAGTTGAAGAGCATTGAGGACCAAAATTCCTAAAAGTTTGCCAAATACAGCCAAATAATTGACACTTTTAAAGATCATTGACAATAATTAACATATTTTATGACCTTTCTCCATTTAAATGGATAAGTTGGACTATTCTTTCTAACAATATAGTTTGATGCGAACAAATTTATTTTTTAGAAAAGATAACCATGTAGTATGTTGTTTTCAATTCTAATATGATGTGCTTCTTTCGCTTTGTAAACAACACCGTGTGAAAATTCTTGATATATCTATACTTAGCGCAGACTCAGAAATATTCAAAATAATGGATGTTACAATATTCCTCCCACGTAAATCCACATGTATTTGAACTTATTTGCAAACGCATTGCCAATTTTATTGTATGAAAAATTGAAATAAAACAATAGACAAAAGAATTCTTATTCTTATTCGGATGCATAATAAAAAGAAATATTATACTACACTTAGTTGTGTTTATTTCCTAAATATAGCAACACAGCTTTCTTTTGTGCAATGTCAATTTCCTCATGGAACGCTTTCTTTATAAAATCAGGGGTTCATTGAGGGATGAAAATTAACTTGATATTTATGTTTTACGATTTTAAAAGCTATCAATATACTAATTTAAGTTGCAGTATAAAAGCAATATAAATTTTTTTGTAACCATCGAAGTTCGTATACTATTGTATTAAAATGGAATTCTGAGGTAGGATTGGCATATTAACTGATAGGTTTGTTGTAAATTTACACATGGCCTGGGCTGTGAAATTCGGTAATTTTATCCCTCGCTAACGCCCAGGCCATGTGTTAATTTCCAACAAATCTATGGCTTCCATAAATTATTTCTTAAATCAAAATGAAATTAATGGTACTAGTGATGTATTCCTTCATGTACAAGAAATTGATAGTAAAAAAAGTTTTGCTGTAAGTGTTTGCAATTATTTCCCTAAAAAAGAATACTGATACATTCTGCAAGTATGAATGGTGAAAGTTTTTTACTATATATTTATCTCTGACAGAATAAACTATTACATTTTATACCAATGCAGTATTTGTTAAGATTTTCTCTTGTTTATCTAAGTGTTCTTTAGCAACAAAAGATTGACTAGATTAAAGCCTTAGTTGATTACCAAACTGATTTTTATTACAGGCTGGATAAAGGTTCAGTTAGACAATGGATTAATAAACTTTTATCACTATGTAAATGGTGACACAGAGGATGTCAAACTAGTCAGTGTACCACGTCGATTAAAAGAAGATCAGCTGATTGAAGTTGGAGTATTTGTTTGTGAAATTGGTAAATGTTACTTAAATCCTTTCTAAATGAGAATAGTGTGTACATCTTATCAACTGATTACTTAAGGGCATACGATACAGTTACAGGGAAGGTAATGACTTTGCTAACGTAAAATGTTATTTTCGCGACGTCAAACTGTGACATATCGGGAAATGATGCATTTTTCGACTGATTTTTATCATTCAAACTGATTTAATTTGAAAAAGAGTTCATGGACCCCTACTGTTCAAAACAGCAATTTGTTTCATTTTGCAGGTGATTATGTGACCCAAATTTAATAAAACTGTAAATAGAGGATTTTTTTTAATTTTGATAAACATGCAGCAAAAAAATGACGTTTTTTCCTCAATTCATGTACATTTGATAAATATGAGTTATTTCTGAATAAAAAATGTATAATTTTTTAAGATATCTATATGTCTTTCTTTTGAAAAAGAAATTACGACCACAAATCAGAATTTTGAGCAAATATACAAAATTTCGACCTCATTTTACTCAAAAAGTAGCACATGAAGGTGTATTTTTTATTACATATTTGATTTAATCAGGTAAAAAATAGCATATATGCACTATATGCAAATTTTTACAAACTTGTAAATACAGGATCAAAACTGTATTGTATGCCCTTAAACACCTAAATTTCATGGCAGCCAGTGAGTGATGTTTGAATCAATGATAAATGGTTGCTCAACTAACTTTCAACAGAAAAATCATCACATTCAGCTTGATTGCATGCTTAATATGGTATTTAAAATTTTGCTTCCTTCCATATCCATTTCTGGTTTTGATCAAATTGTCTACCTTACCCAATCTGAATGTCCACTGAGACCACTTGCTGTGGATTCATTATTATTCTTTTAATACCAATTTTCATGGCTTTCGTGGGTACAGGTCAACCATGTTATTAAAAGTTCAACGAATAACAAATGCTCTATAGGCTTGTATGCAGAATTCGCCAAAACCACAGAATTAGATATCCACAAACATACAAGTTTTCTTAAATCTATGAATATTGGTACCCACGTAAATAAATAAATCCACAGTAGATTAAATAGTGTCACATGATTCTTAATGACCAAATAATCTTGAGTTCTTTCCTTTCCTTTTATTTTTTTTTTTGGGGGGGGGGGGGGGGGGTTCTTTAAGTGATAAAATGACAGTTAGTGAAAGATTAGCTCCAGTAAAAAATGAAAAAGAGAAAAGATACAACATCATGTTTGTAAATCATAAAGCAAATAGATATTTAGTAAAAATTAATTATGTCATGAAAGTTAGATATATGGTTTCATTTTAATTCTAGGCAAACCTCAGAGAAAAGGAATAGTGTTTAGAGTAACAAACTCAGGATTTGTTGATGTAAGTATAGGTAGTATACAATTTAGACTAACAAATTAAAAAAAATATAAAAGAAGTATGAATAGAAAATCTTTGAATAAATAAAAAGGGATGTGGTTTGTTAAGATCTCAGAGACATTACAAGGACATTTATCAATTATTTTTACGTAATATAGATAAAAGAGCCCCCTCATAAAAGAAGATCAACCTAATTACAAAAATAAACAAAGAGATATAAAGGATAACATACAGTCTTCAACTGTAGATGACTGTTTACACAACATATCAAGCTCCAAATGTCCAGAATCCATAAATATTGGGAATAGATTTAATAAAAACATTCAAAAATGTGATGAGCACCAAATTCTTCAAATAATAAAAAATATTAGTATATTACGATAAAACATAAGATCACCACTGACAAAGTTCCTGGTTTGGGACTGGAACATAAGAATTTTATATGTTGTTTCAAATTATCAAATCATATGAATCATTTCACACCTTTATTTGATACACTACAGGTTAGATGGGAAGATGGTACAAAATCCAGACATAAATATGGAGCAGACGGAGAGTTCCAGCTGGAGATACAGTAAGAAATAAATTACAAATTATTAAACTGCAACAGATTGAAAGCATACCTGCCAACTGTCACCATTTGCTGGGGATTTCGCCCATGGAGGCTCCCAAATGGAAATTTTAAAAGAGCAATTTTGTCCACAATTTTAAACAAAATTAATTTTACAATAATTAGAGGCTTGTAAAAGTATGAAGAAGCAAAAAAACAACATTGAAATATATTTGAAGGCCCCCTTAAAGGTTTTGTTGGACTATAAGAGCCCACTTGCAATTTAAACCCCCATGAGCATTTTGAAAAGTTGGCAGGAATGTGAAAGACAAAAGAAAACATCTAGCAAATTGTAAAAAAACAGATTGATGGTATTTGAAACTGATTCTTCTTCTTAAAACCAGAAATGCAATAAAAATGTTTACAAATTCAATAATAAATACAATATTAAGTCTACCAAATCATACACAATTGTGTTGTTGAATTAAATTCAACAATTTATTTTAATATCAAATTGGTAAATAACTTTCAAATTATTTTGATAATCATTTTGGTTTTCATTTTATATGCCTGTCTATTAAATGAGCTATTGTTTATCACCCATCCACCAATTCCACATAGTATTTCTCACAAGAACAGCAGTATGCCTTTTTCCCAGGATTCAGAAACTAAATGCATGCATTAGTTCATGAATTTACGGAATATGTTTTTTGATAATCAATGTGAATAACATTTTAAAAAATATGTGTCTATACATGTATATATAAAGAAATAACTTTTCTCCGATGTATACATAAATATATATATATCTATTTTGCATTGCAGCAATGAAGTCAGTTATACTAAAGGTATGTTATTTGCAATATATGTAGACATATAAAATAAAATTGAGAATGGAAATGGGGAATGTGTCAAAGAGACAACAACTCAACAATAGAACAGACAACAACTCAACAATAGAACAGACAACAACTCAACAATAGAACACACAACAGCAGAAAGTAACCAACAGGTCTTCAATGCAGGGAGAAATTCCCGCACCTGGAGGCGTCCTTCAGCTGGCCCCTAAACAAATATATACTAGTTAAGTGATAATGAACACCATACTAAAATCAAAATTGTACACAAGAAACTAAAATTAAAAATAATACAAGACTAACAAAGGCCAGAGGCTCCTGACTTGGGACAGGCACAAAAATGGAAAAAAAATAATATGTAAATTCTGTCTATTCATTGGGGTGAAATATTTCCAATAGTTATTGAACTACCATACTGCATTTCATATTTATAACCCCTTTTCCTCCTAAACCCCTTGTCGGAATTTGATGAAATTTGATTGTGCTGTAATTTTATTTTTGATCTCAGTTCTTTTAAACAAAAATAGAGCAGGCATACCAAAAGAATTCTAAAACATGTGTGATAAAAAATGTATCCCATGACCCTGCCTGTCATCCTAGATGGCTGACATGGCTAAAAATAGAACATAGGAGTAAAATGTAGTTTTTGGCTTATATCTCTGAAACCAGGTCATTTAGAGCAAATCTGACAAGGGTTCAAATGTTCATCTACAGAGATGAATCAGGCTACCTGTTGTTGGGGTGCTGCCCCTGAATTGGTTATATTAAGAAAATTTTGCAGTTTTTATTAAAGATAAAGATAAACTGTAAACAGCAATAATGTACAGAGAAGGTCTACAAATAAGTCAACATCACCACAATGGTCAATTGACCAGTTAAGGAGTTATTGCCCTTTATAGTAAATTTTTAACAATTTTCCTAAATGTTAATTTTTATGCCCCATTTATGGGCATTATGTTTTCTGGTCTGTGTGTCTTTCTGTCTGTTCGTTCATTTGCTCATCAGTTCGTTTTTCTGTCCCGCTTCAGGTTAAAGATTTTGGTCGATGTAGTTTTTGATGAAATTGAACTCCAATCAATTTGAACAGAGAAAATGATAGTGTGGATTGGGCATCTGTGTGGATGGGGCATCCATGTACAAGGGATGCATCCTTGTTGCAAAATAGTTTCTTTTAAAACTTCTGGGCAAAGTTTATTATAGATAAAGATAATTGGAAGCAGCAAGAATGTTGGACCATTTATATGGCATTAGATTTCTAATATGAGAATGGCACAAAAACAAAGACAGAAATTTCTAGGTATTACCAAATATTTCTAAAACAAAAATGTTTGATATTGTATTGATCTATTTTGAGTATTTGGTCAAATATACTCAAAATGTATAATCTTTTAAAAGAATTCACTTAAAAGTGCTGCACTTTTATTTTACAGCCTTATGGAAATGGCAGGAGCTGAGTATGCAGCAATGGATCAGTTTTGATGATGTAAACCAAACAAAAATAGAGCAAGCCTACCAAAAGAATGCTAAAACGTGTGTGATAGATATGGACAATCACAGGTACAGTTGATAAGTGTAGCTTTAGATGTGATATTATTGTACAGTGGATTCATTATTATTTGTGGGATACCAATTTTGTTGGATATCATTTAAATAGGTAGACCACAAATTTAAATGTTCAATAAAATTCAAATTTTCTATGGTTTTTGAAGTTTGTATAATTAGATGACTTAGGAAAACCATGAAATCAAATATCAACAAAAGCAATTTTTGGGGATAACCCATGAAAATTGGTACCCACAAAAATAAATGAACCGACAGTTCTTATCTCTGAAGTATTCAACTTTACTGTAAGCATAGCTGTTAGACACAATATATGGATAATTATTCATGTACCTCTATCTTCTACATAAAATTAATTGTGATAGCACAGTTTAAGGGAATACGATACAGTTTTGATCCTGTATTTACAAGTTCGTGAAAATTTGCATACAGGCTATTTTTTACCTTATTAAATCAAATATGTAATAAAAAATATACAGTCATGTGCTACTTTTTGAGTAAAATGAGGTCGAAGTTTTGTATATTTGCTCAAGATTCAGATTTGTGGCCGTAATATCTTTTTCGAAAGAAAGACATAACTTTTTTGTTATAAAAGATAAACACAAATTGTTTTTTGTTTAATAATCGGTAATTTCTGTATTTTATAAGTATTCTAAAAAATTATGCATTTTTTCATTCAGAAATAACTCATATTTATGAAATGTTCATGAATTGAGGAAAAAACGTCATTTTTTACTGCATGTTTATTAAAATTAAAAAAAATCCTCTATTTACAGTTTTATAAAATTTGGGTCATGTAATCTCCCTGCAAAATGAAACAAAATGTCGTTTTGAAAAATAGGGGTCCATGAACTTGTTTTCAAATTAAATCAGTTTGAATGATAAAAAATCAATCGAAAAATGCATCTTTTCCCGATATGTCACAGTTTGACGTCGCGAAAATAACAAATTACGTTAGCAACGTCATTACCTTCCCTGTAACTGTATCGTATGCCCTTAAGATAAAAAATCAGAAATTGCAGAAATACTGAAAAAAAAGAAGTTATTTATTATTTTTTGTAACAGTGGGTTTCCATGTTAACTTGAATGTTTTAAGGGGGTTCGCGGGTCTAAATCATTTATATAGGATTTCTCTATATTTTTCTATAAATGAACTTCATCTTATTGTCAATAGAAAAATAAAATAAAAAAGTGGGGTCACCGTTCATTTGCGCTCACAATCTGCCTTTGAAAGAAGCATACATTTTTGTAAAAGTGTTTTTTTTCTGTTGAAGTAATAGGAGAAATAAAGTTAATATCGAAATAAAAAAAGAAATTTATTACAGCAATCGCTCAAATTTTACAATAATTTAGTTTAAGTACAGCTTATATGAAAATTATATTAAAAAATATAGGTCACCGATGAGTTGAAAAAGATATTTCAATTTTAAAGCAAAAAAATGGCATTTTTCCACCAAAGGGAGATAATTTGGAACTTTTTCAAGGATGAGTACATTTTAAAAGTCATCTTGGGCCAACACGAATTGATTGTTTTGAATAATTTGTGTACCATATGATAAATTAACAACTACAAAAGATAACAAATAAAATTTATAATGAAAAACAAATGTTTAATTTTTTTCTGAAATTTTTATATCCTCGAGCCTCCTTAAATCATTTAATAATGCTGTGATTGTTTCTATATTGACCTTTTGCCTATACTCTTCCAACCTCTGGGATAAACAGCTGGTCCTTAATGTTTACCAGGACTAAAACAGAAACAGCCAGTGATTAACACTGTTTTACTGGCTCAATGCAATATTACTTGTAAAACATGACATCATCAGTACGTAAATATGATGGTTCTTTTCATTTAATAAAAAAAAACAGTTTTACATGAAAAGGGTCACTGCATGCCTCAATTTGGATGAAAATTAAGCCTTGTATAACATCAACTGCACTAAAAAGTACATGAATGTGCAACATTACATTTTTCTAAGGATTATATGAGCAAATAATTATATGAGCAATGATAACCCAATGATATTGATACAATATGTATTGGTAGGTGTATATTATTGTAAAGTGATGCATTATTAATTATTTTCATTACAGAGCAAGAATTGTATTTGATAAAGGACACCTGAAATTCATGGGAGAAGATAATATTATTTTACCTGTAAGAAGATTTGATGACAGCTGACAGATGGAAACTTTAGAATAATATTTTAAATTTGATAACAGCTTTCAGTTTGCCACTGAAATGATGCGATTTTTTTAAATTTTAGTACAATGATTTATGTTGTACATTTTCTTTTTATATTCATGAAAATACATTTTTTAGGATTTTTAAATTTGTTAACTGAAATGTAAATCACATAATTGATAGAAGTTTTTCAATTTGTAAAATATTTATGCTTGCACTTTCTTTTTTGTTTTTGTTATTGAGATTTTGATAGGTTATTTGATATGTAGCATAAAATATATATATGTAAGTCAGAAACGTTTAGCTTTTTTTCAAATTTGGTGAGAGTTGTATTACATGTATGTTCTTATATCAGTCCTTCAAGATGGATTAATGTTAAACATGTGTATGGTCGTCTAGTGAAATTATTATTGTAAGTATACTCATGTGCAATTGCTTTGAATTTGTATGTGTAAGTATTATTGTTAATTTGTTATGTATAAGTATGACATCAATTTAATCAAAAATTAAATATTGCAAAATTCAAGATAAATAAAAAAAATTCCAGCAATATCAGTATTATTCAAATGAAGGGATATAGAAAATGAATTCTTATTGATATATTGTCATCAGGAAACTATATCACATGCATTATAGATTTTTATTTTTTGTTCTTTTACAAGGGGAATTTTTTTCAACCGTTGTTCTGTTCATAATCATAACTATTTATGGAGCACTATACATATTGACACTTATTCCTTTTTTATGCTAGCTATATCATTGGTATTGTGATAGTGTTAGCCTCAAGTGAGCAAGGCAGTTGGATTCATCAACAGCTAGTCCAACCTAAACACTCTTAGTGTAATAGACCACTAAAGAGTTCTTCCGTCACCCGCAAAAACTCATCAATTATGTACGCCTTTATGACGTCATTTACCAGATAGAGGGGGTCGCCTGTATCCCTGCACTATTTATGTTTATCAAGGGTCTTAGTGATCATCATTGTGCAGAATAGACTAGAAATAATGGTTGCTCTGTAGGAACTTTCTGACAATTCCCTAATGACAGCAGTGTTGATTGTCAATTTTGAGAATTCAATTTGCCGAATAATTTTTACAATTCAGAATTATAGTTTTCCAACCACTCGCTCAACATTGGAATGGAAGTGACGACACCCCTAAACACACAAATGACGCTCACTAAAACCAGAGTTTTTGACTGAAATGCATCAAACTTGAAAGTTGTCTATTGATGCTTCTCCCCAAAGCATGAAAAACTATTAGTTTTCTCTGAGTCACATTATCACACAAATGATACTTTGAGCTAGATTTTTAACAACTACACTTACTCAGATAAGGTACCAAAAAGTGTTTAAAGGCACCATTGGAATGTAAAGATTACATATTTTCAGCAAAGACCTGTGATTTTGGCAATATTTTTGTTTGAGTTATCTCCCTTACTCCATAATAATAGGTACAATTGATACACTTACTATCTATAAATTTGTGTAACTTTCAATAACATGGTTTTTCCTAACAAATATTTATTGAATAAAAAATTAAATTGATAGCTGAAATATGACTTACCGGTGAGTTGATGACTTATATAGTGATATAATTGCGCTTTTAATAATCAATTTTTACCCTTAAAATTCAAGTATCTTCATAGTAAGTTAGCAGTTAAAACACCTGAACTTGCTTAAATTATATTTGCCACAGAATCATTTAGGCTAAAGAGTAAATTGAAATGGCATGTACAAATATATTATTAATATTCAAAAGATATGAAAAGAGTGGAGTGCTGGGTTTCTTACCTAGACCCTCAGCTGCTCATTGTTTTTCAAAAGGATGGAAGGTCCCCCTTTAATTGCATAGAAAGTAAAAAAAACTCTATGTATTATAGTATCCTACATATATATATGTTACATTAGAAACAACGAACTATAGTTAAAATAAAATTTGATTATTTTTTATACTTATATTGTTATACAAGATGCAAGAAATATGGGCATTTAACTCTTATTACTGCCAAAAACATAATTTTATCATGTTTTGTTATATGATCTAATATACCTGCATCTTCATTATATATATATTTTTTCACCATCATATTGATATTTATAACAATCACCATCATATGTATGGAAGTAAATTAAAGAACAAAATGATATAGAAGCAAGTATTTGAATAATGTATGCAGATGTTATGTATCAGTTGCTATTGTAAGTTTCAGTATACTTTGGATTGATTTTTTTTCAGGGATATCAATTTTTGTGGATTGCTGAAATCTTGCATATTTCTGGATATTTAATTTCATGGTTTTGCTAGTCAGTAGTGTCTGTATACAAAGCCTAATTAGAATATCTTTTTTGTGGACATTCTAATTCCTTGTTCACCTGTACGCACGAAACCAACGAAAAATTGGTATCCAACAAATAATAATGAATCCACAGCATTAAGTCTCAGATTGAATTAAATTTGATTTTAGAACACTTTTTTACATAGATAGCTTTCAGCAATACACTTGGAATTTTCTCTGGTTTATTTTATCATTTTGTTTTTACTAATATTATTAATGACTTTTGTTAAATTGCTTCTTTTGCAATTTTCTCATTCTCTTGTTTAAATTATTATTTACCAAGCCTGTTTTGCTAGTATAGCTAATGTAATACAGTACCAATTGTAACAGAATTTTTGCTGATCTTGAAAGAGAGGTGATTTTACACAATATAGCATGAAGGACTTCATTTTCTCTACAAAATTTGTGTGAATTGATGACCCAATGGTTTTTTTAATACTTAGATTGTAATATCTTGATCTGCATGTATCAACTTCAACTGATGATTATGAACAGTTTGTTCAAATGCAATTTTACACATTGTAAGTCAATTTTGATTGTTTTTATGAAATAGGCAGCCATAAAGTATGTGTATTCTTTAATAATTTAATTTTGGATGTAACATATCTTCTGATTGGCTGATGTTGTTTTGTTTATCAGCTTATAGACATAATTTTGTCATGTGTCCATTATTAAAAGTCATCAATTTTTAATGGCTTTCTCTGGTTTAAAATTGAATTAAGAATTAAATTAAAAAAAATGACTGATATTTTTTCTGTCTATTCGAAATAGCATAAAAAAATAGCTTCACAGGTTATTCAGTGTGCACCACATTTTTTATGTTATTTCTTCATATTCCTTAATTAGGTATCACAGTTAAACATTTAAGAAAAACCTTTAAGAACATTATTTGTATACAATTTTGAATTGTCTCACATTTTGTTATGATTCAGCCTTTTTAACAAAATAAAGATTAATAGCTGACTATACAAAATGGGTTTTGTTCATTTTTGAAGGACCTACAGTATCCTAAGTTACAACAAGGTCATTTTGAACTCTGATGGATAGTTGTGTCATTGTCAATCATACATAATTATACCCCGCTTTAAAAAAGGGGGGGTATACTGTTTTACCTCTGTCTGTCCGTCAGTCCGTCCCATGAATATTTTTCGTCGCATTTTTCTAAGGAACTACAATACAAGGATTTCTGAAATTTGGTTTCAGGGTTTATCTAAGTCAGCTATACTGTGTGATGCGTTTTCAGATTGATCACTTGAAAACTTCCTGTTTACCGAACACTTGTATGATTTTACACATGATAGCCAAGTTGAAAATTTTCATCACATTTTTCTCACGAACTACAATACAAGGATTTCTGAAATTTGGTTTCAGGATTTATATAAGTCAGCTATACCGTGTGTAAGTTTTCAGATTCATCACTCGACAACTTCCTGTTTACCGAACACTTGCATATTTTTACACTATTTATTTTTTCGTCGCATTTTTCTCAGGAACTACAATACACGGATTTCTGAAATTTGGTTTCAGGGTTTATCTAAGTCAGCTATACCGTGTGATGCGTTTTCAGATTGATCACTTGACAACTTCCTGTTTACCGAACACTTGTATGATTTTACACATGATAGCCAAGTTGAAAATTTTCGTCACACTTTTTTCAGGAACTACAATACAAGGATTTCTGAAATTTGTCTTCAGGATTTATATAAGTCAGCTATACCGTGTGATGCGTTTTCAGATTCATCACTCGACAACTTCCTGTTTACCGAACACTTGTATATTTTTACACTATTTACACCTGCAACAAAGTTGTTAGGGCCATATAGTTTTACCCTTGTCAGTAATTCTGTAACTCTATAATTCCATATTAATTCTGAAATTCTGTAATTCCGTCATTCCGCAACATACCATTACATGTTTTTTTTCTTCTAAATGCCTTCAGATATAGGACTGATTTTTGGTATGTGAGTTAACCACTAACAAAAGTTAGTATTTGAGTTTCGTTCCGCTCAACTTTTTTTGGCCGAAATTACGAGCTTTGGACTTCAATGAATTATTGAAAATCAGTCATACAGACTTTTTAGCTCACCTGGCCCGAAGGGCCAAGTGAGCTTTTCTCATCACTTGGCGTCCATCGTCCGTCGGCGTCCGTCGTCGTTAACTTTTACAAAAATCTTCTCCTCTGAAACTGCTGGGCCAAATTAATCCAAACTTGGCCATAATCATCATTGGGGTATCTAGTTTAAAAATTGTGTCCGGTGACCCCGCCAACCAACCAAGATGGCCGCCACGGCTAAAAATAGAACATAGGGGTAAAATGCAGTTTTTGGCTTATAACTAAAAAACCAAAGCATTTAGAGCAAATCTGACGCGGGGTAAAAATGTTCATCAGGTCAAGATCTAACTGCCCTGAAATTTTCAGATGAATCGGACAACCTGTTGTTGGGTTGCTGCCCCTGAATTGGTAATTTTAGGGAAATTTTGCTGTTTTTTGTTATTATCTTGAATATTATTATAGATAGAGATAAACTGTAATCAGCAATAATGTTCAGCAAAGTAAAATCTACAAATAAGTCAACATAACCAAAATGGTCAGTTGACCACTTTAGGAGTTATTGTCCTTTATAGTCAATTTTTAACCATTTTTCGTAAATCTTGGTAATCTTTTACAAAAATCTTCTCCTCTGAAACTACCAGGCCAAATTTAAACAAACTTGGCCGCAATCATCATTGGGGTATCTAGTTTAAAAATTGTGTGGCGTGACCCGGCCAACCAACAAAGATGGCCGCCATGGCTAAAAATAGAACATAGGGGTAAAATGCAGTTTTTTGCTTATAACTCAAAAACCAAAGCATTTAGAGCAAATCTAACAGGGAATAACATTGTTAATCAGGTCAAGATCTATTTTCCATGAAATTTTCAGATGGATTGGACAAACAGCTGTTAGGTTGCTGCCCCTGAATTAGTCATTTTAAGGAAATTTTGCCGTTTTTTGTTATTATCTTGAATATTATTATAGATAGAGATAAACTGTAAAGGGAAACAATGTACAGCAAAGTAACACCTAAAAATAAGTCAACATGACCTAAATGGTCAATTGACCCCATAAGGAGTTATTGTCCTTTATAGTCAATTTTTAACAATTTTCATAAAATTTAAATTTTAACTAACATTTTCCACTGAAGCTCTTAGGCCAAGTTCAATATAGATAGAATGATTGTAAGCAGCAATAATGTTCAGTAAAGTAAGATATACAAACACATCACCATCACCAAAACACAATTTTGTCATGAATTCAAATGCGTCCTTTGTATAATATTCACATAGACCAAGGTGAGCGACACAGGCTCTTTGGAGCCTCTAGTTTTTAAATGCCTTCAGATATTGGACTGATTTTTGGTATGTGAGTTAACCATGATGAGTTACAAATCAAGTTTATGTTTAGTTCCACGTCACTACTTTTTGCCAAAATTACGGGGTTTGGACTTACATTGTTGAAAATCTCAGTTATATGGAGTTTTTTAAGTCTTATGATTTTGAGCAGATTTTTTATATGTGAGACTACCTTCTGGTTTGTGTGGTTTTGACACATCTTGATTATTGTAGTTATTCTGTACATCGTTTGTGTGGTTTTGACACATCTTGTTAATTGTAGTTATTCTGTACATCGTTTGTGTGGTTTTGGCACATCTAGTTTATTGTAGTTATTCTGTACATCGTTTGTGTGGTTTTGACACATCTTGTTTATTGTAGTTATTCTGTACATCGTTTGTGTGGTTTTGACACATCTTGTTTATTGTAGTTATTCTGTACATCATTTGTGTGGTTTTGGCACATCTAGTTTATTGTAGTTATTCTGTACATCGTTTGTGTGGTTTTGACACATCTTGTTTATTGTAGTTATTCTGTACATCGTTTGTGTGGTTTTGACACATCTTGTTTATTGTAGTTATTCTGTACATTGTTTGTGTGGTTTTGACACATCTAGTTTATTGTAGTTATTCTGTACATCGTTTGTGTGGTTTTGACACATCTAGTTTATTGTAGTTATTCTGTACATCGTTTGTGTGGTTTTGACACATCTAGTTTATTGTAGTTATTCTGTACATCTGCATAGGTTTTGAGATTGTGTGTGGTTATAATAGAAGAAGAAATGTGGCAATGAGAAAGACCATGTACATTTTGTCTGTGACTAACCACAATTTCTTATGATTGTCTGTTCCAAACAACATTTTGTATGCTTTTTTAAACAATGCTAAATTGAGTATTGCTATCAAAGCAAAAGTTTATAACCTCAAATTAAAACAATTTATCATAAGGCTGTCTGTTTTTCTTTTTTAATTCCATCAGTTGTGTTCAAAATTTGTGCTTACTTTTTAATTTTACCAAACTTGGCCTAAATTATCTTTGGGTTTAAAAATGTGTCTGGTCCTGGCCAACCAACCAAGATGACTGCCATTGCTAAATATAAAATATAAGGGTAAAGTGTAGATTTTGGCTTATCTCTGAAACCAAAGCAATAAGAGCAAGTTCTATCTGCCCATAAAATTTCAGATGAATCTTACAAACCATTGTTGGCTTGCTGCCCCTGAATGGTAATGGTAAATTTTGCAGTTTTTATATGAACGCACAAAATTTTGGGGTTGTATAATGGTGTAATGTCCTCGTCTGCGTTGTCAAAAGACATATTTGGTGTCTGGACAATAACTTTACTTTATGTGAATGGATCTCTTTGAAATTTAATGAGAAGGTTCAATACCCCAAAAGGAAGGTTGGGATAGATTTTGTGTATGATGGTCCCTACTGTTTAGGAATTAGGGGCCAACACAGACATTTTTCTACTTACAGGATAATAACCTGTGTGTAAGTTATTCATTTGCTCTGAAATTGTACCAGAATGTTTATTACCACAAGTAGAACGATAGGATTAGTTTTGGGGGTTATGGTGCCAACAGTTTAGGAGTTAAGGGCCAAAAAGGGGCCAAAAACAAGCATTCCTATAGTTTCTGTACCATAACTTGTGTGTAAGTGTATGGATTTCTCTAACATTGTACCACAAAGTTCAAAATCACAAAAGGTAGCTTGGATTGAGTTGGGGGGCTACTGCCTCATTCATGCAGGAATAAGGGGCAAAAAAAAGGACTTAAAACAATAATTTTTCTAGTTTCCAGACAAATACTTTTGTTAAAGTGTTTGGATCTCTCTGAAATTGTACTTCAAGGTTCCATATACTACAATTAATCGACTGGGATCTAGTTTTGGGGTATTGCTCCAAGGGGGGATTCAAATTTTTTTAAGGGTTCAATTTTTTTCTCAAAAGTTCTCAAATTTCAAATTTTTGAAAAGTTTATAGAAGAAATGTTTAATTGCACAGTATTGTGCAAAAGTTTTGTAAGATCTTTGACCACATTTATTTTGTGTCAGAAACCTATGTTATGTAAATAAAAAATTGATCACAATCCAATTTCAGACAGTATCAAGCTTAAATATTGTGTCCAATTTGCCCCAACTTTTCAGAGTTCAACCTCTGCAGTCAAATAAGGCTGCTCTCAGCAAAGCTTTTTATTACAATATATGTGTTATAGGATTTATCATATTTTTTTCTTTACCAGGAGGTTATTAATAACAATATTTATTGGTCTGCACTAGATGCACATCAATAAATTACTCAGCTTCAGTGATGCTTGAGGTCAATTTTTATAAGACTGCAAAAAAATTATTTAGTCATATATTGGTATCATGTCTCAATCAATCAATTCACAAGACAGTGGGTTTCCCACAATAACTTTATTATAAGTTAATATAAATAGATGAAATTTATACACAAAGGTTGATAACCTCAACAGGAAGTATGGGGATGTTTTTTGGGGTTATGGTCACAACAGATTACTAGTAGGTTTAGGAACTAGGGGCCAAAAAGGGGTTCAAATAAGCATTTAGTAGTTTCCAGGCAATAACTTGTGTTTAAAAGACTTTTAAGTATGAATCTCTCTGAAATTATTCTACAAGTTTCCTACCACAAGTGGTTGGTTAGGATTGACTCTTGGGGGTTTTAGGAATTGGGAGAAGAAAAGGGGAAAACAAGGGATAGTGCATTGCGCAAAGGCAAAAAAATGAATATGAATTCAAATCATATAACCAATTATAAGTTCTGTTTCAGAACCCTTTTTAATATGTGTTAAATATTGAATTACAATCCAAATTCAGACCGGTATCAAGTGCTAATATTGTGTTCATTTTTGTCCCAACTGTTCATGTTTTAAAATTAGCAACTTATTAAAAAAAAAAGCATCTTTACTAAAAGAACAACAGAAAATACAATGTAAAGCAAAGGCATGCAAGGAAGATGTAATTCTTAACCTAAAATATTATTTTTAAAATAGAAATATGAACACAATCTTCATACCGGTATTTGCATGCCAGTACTTCAGTACTTGCTTAACTAACAACTAACTCAATGCTTTGTAGAAAAGTATGCCAACAACCAATAATTCATTACCATTGAATTGGGTTTTTTTTATATAGCGAAACAATTAGTATACAGTACTTGCAGATTTGTCAATACTCTATATATAATCAATAATTAACGATTTCCTGATGATGTAATCTGTCGTCTACTAAAACCAGAGACATATAATATATGTATTATATGTCTCTGCTAAAACTAAGACTGACTTTTAGATTCGAGTTTAATGTTGAAATAATTAATTGGATTATTAATAAACATTGATTAGAAATTGATATCAAAAACATGAATAAAAAGCTAACAAAACAGTCAATAACTACATTGTGTCTTCCAGTTATCCTTTAACTTGGTTTGACTGCCTTCCCACGCATAACTCCCCTCTTTTCCCTCTGTAGATCTGTTTGGAAATTACTAGATTTATAAATACGTCCTGTCGAAACGGGGATGGCAACTCCAGATACTCAGTGTAGGGAAAATGCCACACTCATGCACCACACGTTCTTGGGTAGAATCTTTGCAACAAGTATGTGAGAATTTCAGGACATGCCTATCGTTATGATATATATGCTTCTTGTTGGACTTTGAGACCAGCAAATCTAAATATCAAATGTAAAATCACAAATAACGATTTTCAAATATAATTTTAGTTCAATCATATATTTCGGAGTTAGGTATGGCGTTCATTATCACTGAACTATAATAATTCAAATTTTTATTTTAATACGCCTCCGGGTCCGGGATTTTATCGCTGTATTGAAGACCCATTGGTGGACTTCGGCAGTTTTCTGCTCTTTTGTCGAGTTGCTGTCTCTTTGACACATTCCCCGTTTTCATTCTCAATTGATGTACCGAAGTATGAATCTAAAACGATCCCTCGCTGTATAATTCTGTATTATTTTTTCAATGGTGACAGTCTAGCTGTACACAGCATATGAGTATATCCATATTTGAATTTGCTAGGTGAAAATTGGCTTGTATGCAAACTTTAGCAAAACAAATCATCGTGGTATTATTGTATTGTATACATAGGGCCATTAGCTGTCAAATTCATGTTTACCGAAGTTGACTCTAATTCTCATATTTGATTAATAATATGCTAATCAATAAGCCTTAAGTTAAAATGCATGTATTCGATAAAATGTATAAGATGTCATGTGTATTAAGACAAGACGCCATCTAAGTATCTATCAAGAAGTCCTCCAAGGACTGCCAGCGGTCAAAATGACATTCTTTTCTTTTTAACACGACCAATATATGCTCAATCAATCTCTAGCCAATGGGTTGAATTGAGGGTCACAGGAATACAGTTTTATGTGGTATCCGTTTGACGTGGCTCGGTACTTATACATCTCATCAAGGTTTTTGTATTGGCTTTCATTTTTTTGGTGGTTTGTTTTGTATATGCGACTCTTTGTATTTCTTTTGTTCTTATGACATGACTCTGTACTTTAAAAGATCCCGTCGGTATGATATTGGTCTATTATATGTCATTATGATATATTTCTATTATGAATTACTATATACGTTAAACCACAAACGTCAAAATCATTCAATCACGTAGTGGAATTAAATATTTTTGGATGCTCAAAAATTCTATTCATAACTTTTGGACTAGTTTGAATCTCGGTCTATTTCTGTAATTTATTCTTACATACTTTTGAATTTTTAACCCTGTATGCTTACATTGCCTATGTAAATTTTAAAATTGTTTGTATGCACATTGAACGACAAATTTATGTGACGTATAAAAAAATTCTGACGTCAGACACTCAAATCAATCAATGTGTTCGTAGATAGTAGATGTTTTTGTGTTCTGTAAAATTTTCCTTTTAAAATTGTTATACGATGATGACTGATGTACCCATATTTTGACTTTATTATTAATTGTGACTTTTTATTTAACGCATAATGTAAATATAACGGAATTTGATGAGACTGTTATTAAAGTGAGAGGGTTAGCGCTATAGAACCAGGTTTAATCCACCATTTTCTACATTTGAAAATGCCTGTACCAAATCAGGAATATGACAGTTCTTGTCCATTTGTTTTTGATGCGTTCTGTTATTTGATTTTGCCATGTGATTATGGACTTTCCAAATTGATTTTCCTCTGAGTTCAGTATTTTTGTGATTTTACATTTCAATAAGGTCGAATTATTCACTTGCAAGTGAATAATTCGTCATCGATGTCTCTTTGCTTATTTTGACAAAATTGCAGCTGATAAAAGCGAATTATTATTTCAATATCTCACTTTGATAAATATTTGAAATAAATAAAATCATATTCTTATGTGTTTCATATCTCGTAGCTAGTGTCCCTTTAAAGGTAAAAAATGTGTCGCCACGTTAACAAGAACAAGTTTCCTCGCAATGAGGGACATGCACAACACTTTTGAGAATATCTTTCGGAAAAAGGACAGGACATAAAGGAAGCTTGTCAGAGGCGTAGCTAGGCTATTTTTTTTATGTGTACGTCCGAAACTCGGTCAGAGCACTGAAGGCCCAAGCGGGTTCAGGCCAAAGAACATATACTGGTAATGGCCAAATATTTTTTTTCCATGCGTTTCTGTACCCATGAGTTCAGTCTAAATAAAGATAATTTAGATTTTTTGCAATCTTTTTTATTAATAAAAAAAATTCAGGCCAAACTATTCTTCTGTCTTTGCTTTTAATATCTGAAAAGAAAAATAAGTTGCAAAAAATTAAAAGGGCTAACATTTTCCAAGAAGTATCGTATATTGTACCATTACGTATTACCTATTTCATTTTTATTTACTAAAAATATAGAAGTATAAAAAAGATAGTTGATTTAAACAGAGACATATATACACATGTATATGTGTATATATGTCTCTGATTTAAATACAATTAAAAATAAGATTCATTAGTTTATGTGTTGGTTTTGCATGATAAATTTTCAGTGACTTATATATAGTATGCGTAATTAATTTTGGGAAATCTTACCGTAGTATTTCTCTATATTCCTAATCCTTAGATTTTGTATTTTTTCTGAAGTTTCTTTTCCTTTTTCTTGTCAAACAGTCGGTACCGTATTCTGTAAATCTGAAAATACACAAGACTTCAATTTAAAGTTGAAACAAACAAAACAAAAAAAACCGATTATTAGCTTTGAAGATATACATTTCTTTAACAGATGTCAACTTCTGTATTGCTGTGTCATGTGAGTCTCTTGTGGACAGTTGTCTCATTGGCAATGGCAATCATACCACATCTTCTCTTTTATATTAAAAGCTCATATGGTTTCTATTTTACGATATTTACAATATTCATTAGCGAGAAAAAACAATTGAATCAAGAAAAGGGTCGGATTACTACACAACTAAAACTAATATCTGAGTGAACGATACGAGGATCGAAAATTTACATTGCATGTATGCATTGCGGTAATAATAATTACAAACAAATGGGCCGGAATTCATTGCTATCAAAGCATTTAATTTCCGAGATTATCCTTCACAATGAAATGAAAGGTGACATAACAGCTATATATAGTCATGCAACCCAATCAAATAACAAGCTTAAAAAGTTAAATCTGCTGCTACGGGGCGCCGAATGGGACTCTTGTGGTTTTGTACTCAAAATTCAATTTTGTACGGACAAAAGTGACTTTTGTTCAACAAAAATGAGTTCAGTTTAACAAAATTTGTATCATACTACAAATTTAAAATTTTGTCATACAAAATTATCTATCAGCGGACAAAAGTCACTTTTGTCATGACAAAATTCATTTTTGTTACACAGACTTGACTTTTGTTACCTAATTTTAAAATTCGGAGACAAAAGTCAATTTTGTATTCAAATTAGTTTAGTTTGGTTTCTGTGAACTACTTTGCATACAAAATCGACTACACAAAATTGACAAAAAATGACTTTTGTAAGACAAAATTGACCAATGTGATCAACAAAATAGACTTTTGTCTCAACAAAATTGACAAAATTGAATTTTGTCTCAACAAAATTGACAAAATTGAATTTTGTCTCAACAAAATTGACAAAATTGAATTTTGTCTCAACAAAATTGACAAAATTGAATTTTGTCTCAACAAAATTGATTTTTGTCTCACTAAAGTCAATTTTGTCTCATAAAAGTCAATTTTGTTGTCAATTTTGTCGTCACAAAAACGAATTTTGTTGTCACAAAATTGACTTTTGTCTCAACAAAATTGACTTTTGTCTCAACAAAATTGACAAAATTGACTTTTGTCTCAACAAAATTGAAAAAGTTGACTTTTGTCTCAACAAAATCAACAAAATTGACAAAATTGATTTTTGTCTCAACAAAATTGACAAAATTGATTTTTGTCTCAACAAAATTGACAAAATTGATTGTTGTCTCAACAAAATTGACCAAATTGACGTTTGTCTCAACAAAATTGACAAAATTGACTTTTGTCTCAACAAGTCAATTTTGTCTCACGAAAGTCAATTTTGTCTCACAAAAGTCAATTTTGTCTCACAAAAGTCAATCTTACCTCACACAATTGACTTTTGTGATTTCATTTCCATATCAGGTAACAAACGTCAATTGTGTATGCAAATGCATACCTTTTAGGCAAAATTGACTTTTGTCATGACAAATATGAATTTTGTCTACAAAAATGAATTTTGTCATGACAAAAATGAATTTTGTCATGACAAAAATGAATTTTGTCTGCACAAATGAATTTTGTCATCACAAAATTGAAGTTCTCACAAAACAAGTCTGTAGCACATAGTTTTGTAAGACAAAAATGATTTTGTTATGACAGAATTGAATTTTGTACAAAACCACAAGAGTCCCATTCGGCGCCCCGTAGCTGTATCCTTTAATAATTTAATTTTAGAGGTCCTTTTTCCCCCTCGTGTATAGTAGTGATACGCATATTTTTAATTTTTTCTGTTTGAAACTGTGCTCAATAACGTGACGGTACCCAAATTAGTCCAGGGCCGCAACTACATTGAGGCAAATGAGGCAAATGCCTCATGTTTGAAATTTCAAAAAAAAAAATGAAACAAAAGAGTGTCTCCATATCAAATTGTTTTCACGGAAAGTGTCTTGCAAGAAGCTAGTTCTCTTCACTCTCTGATGTCGCCCCTGTATGTTTTTAGTGATCCATGTTCATTTTACTTTTAGTTTTCAGAGTTGATGGTCTATTGTTTGCACTTCTGTGTCCCCGGGTTTGTCTTTTATTCATTTATTGTCATACTTTATTACTCTAGTCTGAGTGTTGATTTTCATTTGTAAACATGTGATTTTGCAATGTTGCATGTCCACCGATGTCCAGACATTGTGCGAGAAAATATAAAAAAAATATACGATGCTACTGGACAAAGAAAAAAAAATGTTTTTTTAGCTTGTTTAATCTCGTAAAAAAAAACGCATCATGTAAATGTAACGGAATTTGATGAGACTGTTATTAAAGTGAGAGGGTTAGCGCTATAGAACCAGGTATAATCCACCATTTTCTACATTTGAAAATGCCTGTACCAAGTCAGGAATATGACAGTTCTTGTCCATTCGTTTTTGATGCGTTTTGTTTTTTGATTTTGCCATGTGATTATGGACTTTCCAAATTGATTTTCCTCTGAGTTCAGTATTTTTGTGATTTTACTTTTTTCTGCATGGAGAATTGAACACGATATCAAAGAATGCAAAACTGGTTCTTTTTATTGTAGATAAAACTAGATATCTGACATGGATTAAATTTAAAAGTAAGACCACAAATTTTCCAGTATCAAATCATCTATTAAAACATCAATGGTTTGCCATATGACCTTTTGCATTGAAGCATTACATTTGCATCAAGTCGTGTTGAGACCATCAACAGACAATAAAGGAATATGGAATAAACGTGCACGGTACCTAATTTCACACAAAGTCAGTGCATATAAAAAAAATATAAATGACCAATGCATGGTTAAAGATTTTTATTCCTGTTCTTCGTCTTGATAGCTGCTGGATGGTCAACAATACAGAAATTATTAATACCGTATAACAAGATCAAGATGATCCTTAATGTCGACTTAAGTAGTACTAGTACTTAAAGAATAATACTGCACTGTCACTATATTTTTAAAATCTAGTCATAAAAAATCACCAAAGTCTAAGCACAATACACAGGCACTTGTTTCTATCCATTGGAAGAACCACTATCAACGTATATTTACTCGTAAATATACGTTGATAGTGGTTCTTCCAATGGATAGAAACAAGTGCCTGTGGCACAATACAAGACAAGAACAGACATACAGATCTAGATCTGGCCGTTTTATTGATTATGAGAATTACTATTTTTTCCTTTGTCCTACACATCGGTCTACTTTTAATGTTGTCCCCGTAAAACCTAAAAGTCTTATCGATGTTTTTGCTTTGAGACAAGAAAATTTTTTGTCGAAAACAAAATCTAAAAATTAATTGCGTTTCAATATAAGAAAGAGTCCGGGAAACGCTCAGAATGCACGATTTTGCTTTATTTTTCTCAGAGCTTCGCAGACCCATCTCTAAAATTTTTTCGCATCGCTACGCTCGGCGAATATATTTTGCCTCACAATTAAAACAGGCTAGTTACGGCCCTAATTGCACCTATTTTGACAGTTTTTTCACCTACCTTTTTATATGATCTAGAAATAAATGTCCTTACTGTGTTTATTTTGTAGCCCTATCCTTCTTTATTTTATAGGTACACCAATTTCATTTTCAATCCATACGGAGTCATAAAAAATGGGTTTGAATCAACCTCCAAACTGTCCATAATTCGTAATGAGGAGTACCCAAATTGCATCCATCGTCAAAAGTCGAATAACCGAACTTTTGTTTAATTTCTTCAAATATTTTGAACAATTAGATATTAGTCCATGCTTACTCTTCATATTTTACGAAATGGATATAATAAATTGTATTTGCCAATTTTAAAAAGATGACGTTTTGATGACGTCGCATGATGACGTTTTCGGACATTGTAAACAGTCCATCTGTTGATAAGCTACAGGTACATGTATCTCCTTCCCCGTCAAAAAAAGATGAAACAAAAGAATCAATCAGTGAAGATCAAACACTTGACAATACAAATGAATACTTCGGTAATAAATCTACTGATGAACTGGACCCTTTAAATACTACCCTAATAGACTTGGATCCAGTTAGTTTGAACAAAGTGTGCAATCCTAGCCCCACTAGGAAGTCAAAGCAAACAAGATCAACTGATATTAAGAAATTAAGTGAGAAACTAGACAAACAAATAGAATTAAATCAAAATTTGACATCTTCCATCCAGAGAATAGAAGGAAAAATCTGTAATCTCTACTCATGCAGAATAGATATAGATAACATTCAACCAATTATAGAAATTATGAACCAAAAAATCATAGCAGTTGAAACTCAAGTTAAAACAAATTCTACAAATGACAATAGTGAGATGCCCCAAATAAAAATACAAAGCCTAGAGAGAGAAAAAGAGGCAAAAGAAGAAACAATCAGGGCATTACAAAAGCAATTAGATCAAAAAGATCAAACAATAGAAAAACTTATCACGGAAAAATCAAAGGACTTTGATCACTACAACAGACAGTTACAAGAAAAATCAGAAGAAGTTATAGAAAAACTTCACATAATACATCAACTTGAACTTCGAGTTAAAGACTTGGAACACCACAAACATAAACCAGCTATAATTGAAAAAGAGGAGTGTGAAAAGGAAATAGGAAATACGTCATATAATGTACACACTCAAAATCGGTTTTCAATACTTCAAGAGAAAGAAATACCAACACAATTAGAAAGTATTCAAAAAGACAAAAAATATGAAGATACTCAAACCACTGATAATAAAGTTGATCTACTTATTATATCAGACTCCCATGCAAATTATTTAAAAGAGAAAAGACTCTACAAATACAAAAAGGTAAAAATTCATATTTTGACAGAAGGAAAAAAGAACGTTAATGGTGCAAAAGAATTCATCTTAAATACAACAATACAAAGCGACAATGTGGTCGTTATTGTCGGCAGCAATGATCTATCTAAAGCAAGATCATCAGCGGAAAAAATAATGAAAGAAGTTGAAAGCCTCATAAGTGAATTCCAAGAAAAAAATCCAAATAGTAAGCTACATGTGTCGCCTTTATTTCATAGGCTGAAGCAAGAAGTATTTAACAACAATGTGGATGAAATAAATTTCAAACTTCGACATCTGGCATCCAATAAAGTTTACATTCTCAAAAATCCATACATCAACAAACTCAATGAATACTTTTTTAGTGATGGAGTACACTTTACAGCACTGGGCACTAGTGAACTTGCCAAAATGATCAAAAATAACTTGAATGAACACCTTGGGATGGAATCATATTCCAATTACACAACAAACCAAGGACCAGAACGTTCTCAAAATAGAAACAATGGATATAAAGGATTCCAAGATCCTTTAAATAGGAACAATCGATTTAAAGGATTCCAAGATCCTCTAAATAGGAACAATCAATATAAAGGATCCGAAGATCCTTTTTACAGCAGAAATCCACAAAGCAACCCTGGATTAAGTCCGAACGAGAGAAATGTACTGATGCGGTTACTGAATATATAAATTATCAATAACACTCGAAATAATTTCACTTTGATAGAATTATTATTATTGTTTGTTATGTTAATATTAATGTGTGTGTATGTCTATTGAATCCAATTTGATAATATTGTAATAATATTATAACTTAATTCACCCAATCAGAATTATGCCTCCTTTTTACACATTTTGTATCCAATGGAGAAAACATTTCACATGAGGTTTTTACTGAATCTTTAAACCTATTTTAATTTTCATTAATATGCAAATATATGTCATCCTTTACACATTATAATATCAAAAATAATTGTGTACAATAAACAACAAGATGTATGACCAGGTATGCCTATTTAATTGTAATATTACAGTACTTTTTTAAACAGTCAGAGTTATGCCTCTTTACACACATTTGCAACTTTATATTATTAATGACAATTTACACACACAAGTGAAATATTAAAAATTCACACCTTTCATTACAACTTATATGATTTATGCTTGTTTATACATAATGAAAATGCTAATCAATGTCATCGGGTCTCACAAAATCAGTATTGTGGTTATGTTTTAATATATATATACATAAAATGCTTCAGCTAGGATGCTGGAATATAAATGGTTTCTCTAGTCAAAAGTTAAATGATATAAATTGTAGTAAATTTGATATTTTTGGAATAGTGGAGTCATGGACCCACGGCGAGTCATCGATATCTTTTAAAAATTATACATGCTTTCACCAACCTGGAATTAAGAAAAAAGGTAAAAGAGGACGAAGATCAGGTGGAATCATTCTTTATTTTAAAAATGAATTCAAAAAAAGTAATGCTATCATTAAAATAGCCCAAAGTAAAAACTACATCTTTATTAAATTAGACAAAGATAAATGTGGTCTTACACATGATATTTTTTTAGGCTGTGTATATATAAATCCAAGGGCAAAGTCAGTATGTCCAGAAAACGATAAAATTTTTGATTCATTATCTAGTTTAGTGAATAAATACTCAGAATTGGGTAAAGTTATAATCATGGGAGACTGTAATAGTAGAACTGCTAATTTAATAGATTATATAGAACTTGATGAGACAGACTACCACCAGAATTCTGAGGGCAAGTCCAATTTACCTACAAATTATACATCAGATCTAATTTTACCCAAAAGAAACAACCTTGATCCTGAGATAAATGAACAGGGAAGAATGCTAATAGATTTTTGTATAGAATCAAAGATGAGAATACTTAATGGTCGAATTGACGGTGACTCGCTGGGGTTCCATACCTACTACTGTCCAAGAGGAAGTAGTAGTATTGATTATTTTTTAGTTTCTGAAGATATTTTTCATGAATTTGTTTATTTACATGTCTTTCCACCAAATGAGCTTTCAGACCATAGTTTATTATGGACTGGTTTAAAAAACAACAGTAATTATATATACTCACAAATTAACAACAACATTAATACTAAGGATTGTGATCTTCTTCCAGGTAAATACAATTTGGAATCAGGCTCAAGAGAAAAATTTGTAGAAGCCGTACAAGATTCAAAACTTTTAATTGATCAATTTTTACTAGAAGTCAATAATCCTGAAATGGATATAAATAATTTATCTGAAAATCTGAGCAATATAATTTTAGACTCAGCAAATAAAACATTTAATTTTAGACCATTCAAGGGGAAAAGAAAGAAAAAGAAAGGAAAACAGAAATGGTTTAATGGAAATTGTAAATTTTTTAAAAGGGAACTTAACAATCTTGGAAGTAGATTACAACAACATCCTAATAATCATGATTTAAAAACATCATACCACCAGTTAAGAAGGGAGTACAAAAAATTACTAAAAGATACAAAAAAGAAATTTATAACAGATATAATTAATAAATTAGATTCTCTTCATGAAGATAACCCTAAATTATTTTGGAAAACCATTAATAATCTGAAGAAAAATACAAATAGAGAAGAAAATCCTATACCTCTATCTGAAATGTCAAATTACTTAAAAAAGCTTTATGAAGAAAATAATACTGATTTAGATATCTCGAAGATAGAAATTGAAAATATTAATAATAAACATTTAGATTATGCATTCATTTGTAAAGAAGTCAGAGATGGCATTAAAAAACTTAAGAAGAATAAACAACCAGGAATAGACCTTATATATAATGAATTCCTTTTATATGGAAAAGACCTATTACTTTTACCTATTGTTAATTTATTTAACAGAATTTTATCAAGCGGAAAATTTCCAGATGCTTGGAATTTATCTTGTACTTCCTTCTTACACAAAAATGGTGACATAAACATATGCGATAATTATAGATGTATTAGCCTTACCAGCTGTCTTGGCAAGCTTTTCACCTCATTATTACAGAAAAGACTGCATAAATATATGGAAGAAAATAATCTTTATAATCCCTTTCAAGCAGGATTCAGACCAGATTATAGAACTGCAGATCATATTTTCACTATTAAAACTTTGATAAATAAATATTTACATAAATTAAAAAAGCCTATTTTTGCTTGTTTTGTAGATCTCTCTAAAGCTTTTGACTCTGTTTGGCACTCAGGATTATTTAAAAAACTATTAAATCTTAAAATTGGAGGAAATTTCTATAAGATAATTAAACATATGTACTCTAATTCAAAGTTTGTGGTAAAAAAAGAAAACTTTATTTCAGAAGCTCATAGAGCCAATAGGGGTGTTAGACAAGGTGATGGTCTTAGCCCTCTGTTATTTAATATATACACTAATGATCTGCCAAAAATATTTGATTTTTCAAAAACATTTCCTGTGTCACTCATTACAACACAATTTAATTGTTTACAATATGCAGATGATTTAATTCTACTGTCAGAGAGTGAAAAGGGTTTACAAGCTTGTCTGGACAGCCTGGGAATATATTGTAACAGATGGAAGTTGAAAGTCAATATTACTAAAACTAAAGTTATGATTTTTAGTAAGGGCAAGAAAAAATCTGCCATCAAATTTAAAATTAATGGTCAAAATATAGAAACAGTCGATAAATATAAATATCTTGGAATGCTGATTTCATTTAATGGCAATTTAAAGCATGCCGCAGAACATATGTATAATAAAGCTCTTAAAGCAGTATTTAGTCTTAAATCAAATATTCTAGATTATAATTACTCTGGTACCAAGCTTAAGCTAAAGTTATTTGATTCTCTAATTAGACCTATTACAACCTATGGATCAGAAGTTTGGATATCCGATTTTACTTTAAAAGATTTAAATAAAGATAATATACCATTTGAAAAAATACATAATAAATTTTGTAAATATCTACTTGGAGTACATAAAAAGGCATCAAATTTAGCCTCCAGGTGTGAATTAGGAAGATTACCAATTATTAATTTTATTACTAAATTGGCTTTTAAATATTTCATAAGACTGCAACAACTTCCATCTGATAGATTTCTTGCTGAAGTGTATAAAGTAGATAGAGGACTTTTCAAAGAGGGGTCAAAATCATGGTATTCATTTATTGATTATAGTTGCAAAAAATTTAAATTGGATGTAAAGAATTTGGAAAATGAAAATCTAGAATTGAAAATACACGATCAAACCATCCAACTAATTAAAGAACAGCTTCAAAATTATTCTAATTACAATTCTGACTCAAAGCTTAAATATTTTTCATTTTGTTACACAAATTTTTCTCTTCAAAAATATCTTGACTTTAATATTCCAAAAGCACTATGTAAAAATTTGACTAAGTTAAGAATTAGTGCACATTCTCTTTTAATAGAAAAAGGTCGTTATCATAGACCAAAAATTCCGCATAACTCAAGACTTTGTCAGACTTGTGATTTATTAGATGATGAAAAACACTTCATTTTATACTGTAAAAAGTTTTCAATTTTAAGACAAGATCTCTTCAAAAAATTAAATATCGACCCCTCGGATTTAAATAAAAGGGAAAAGGAATCTACTATTCTACATAACATTATGTATCCTTTAAATAAAATTGATACAAAAGCTATCTGTACTTTTATTGAAAAAGCTTTTGAACTATATTAATGTTTTACAACTTATATTGGCTCTGTCCAGATATTATTTCTAATGTATATGCATTTATTTTGTATTAATTGTTTTAATATCTGTTCATTGTGTGGAAGACATCAATTGTGCACTGTACATATATATTGATTATCCAATAAACATATTTGATTTGATTTGATTTGATTTGATAAATACTGTGAATGTTTTGTGTGTATCTAAATATGTTTACCTATGTTGAAAGACGTACATAGTATTTAATCATAAAATTACAAATTGTTTAGACTCTAGGAAGACTTTGTAAGATTTCCGTTGCTATTTTTACTAAATAGGTGCAATTTGGGTACCCTTACGTTATATATAAAGTCAACATTCTTCTGTTTTACCTTGCTCAATTATCATTTACATTTTTCATACAAACTTACCCAATGAACAAGAGGCCAACACAAGCACCCTTCTGTCGCTTGAACCTGCTCTACTTCAGGTAATACATTTTCGTCATTGACAATATTGTCGTCTGCTGTCCACGGGTTTGCTGCAGACGACAGGAATCCAGACATTTTCACAGGAGGAGGGACTATAGCATCCTCGGTTTCTGTCAGTCTTTCATCCAAGGTGATAGTGCCTGTTTCCATTGTCTTGGAGTCCGTTATAATGTGTCAAGAAACAATCGGAAATAAGCAAGATTTACTTTCATTTGCAACTTGTTTTTGAACAAACTGAGCGCAATTTCTTCTACGTTGAATTTTGTTATCAACTTTATCATCAGTAATATCATCTATATACGGGTTGTAGCTGGTATTTACGAAAGCATGAAGCTTTAATGAAAAGTTTAGCCATGTTGATGTTACCTCGGTGGCAATGCTTTTGTCGCCTTCGCCGATTTTTTCGTCCTCTGTATTGTTTTGAAATCTGGTCTGAATATTGGTGTCCTTATTTTCACTGTGTTCTTTCTGTTCATCGATTTCGAAACATTCACTTCCACAATATGCGATTTGAAAACTCATGACTGCTGCAAAATGAACAACGTTCGTGTCGTACTACAAATGTTTGCAGACTATTCATAAAGCCTGCAACAACAATCAACGGCGTCGATCATTACTTTTATGACGTTCGGTCATTATTATGGAACGCCATGACTGCCTTATGTTAATGATCAGCATTTATGCAGTGCTCACAACATTATATGCAGTGCTCACAACATTATATGCAGTGCTCACACCATTATATGCAGTGCTCACACCATTATATGCAGTGCTCACACCATTATATGGGCGTTTTTCAATAAAAACGTATTTTCTTGTCCCAGCCACTTTAAAAAAATGTGTTTGATCTTTGCAAGTAATTTTTTGTGCAGTAAGTACAACGAATTAGATTTAACATTTTTAAACACAGAAACAGTTTATTTTTAGAGGGATTGATAAAGATATTGACACCTGAATGGTCCAAAACAACCAAAATGGCATGTCCCTAGACCGCCTGTTCAACATTCATACTCTAAAATATTGTAAAAAAATAAAGAAGACAAATAAATGTTTTTTTTTACTTTACATATGTTCTTTAATAATTCAAAAGTATGTTCAGAGCCAACATATTTTAATAAACAGCTTTCAATATAGGTTTTTTTAATTTCAGAAGGTGTGTCCCTCACAAAATGTCCACTACGAAACGAAGTCATTAAAATTTGCCAATAAACAGTTTTATAAAAATCAATGTAATTTGTGTTTGCAAGAGGTATACACATTAGGGTCTTATAAAAGAAGTGATGCTTTTATAACGGCAATTAAATTGTTGGTAAGAAAAATTGAGCACATCAAATGGACCAAAGTGATACCGTATTTTTGTTAATGTCCACTACGAAACGGGACAAATCTCCTTCAGTATCTGGTTTTAAAATTATGAAAAAAATATCGTGTACAGCTTGATAAATGC
Source organism: Mytilus trossulus (assembly GCF_036588685.1). Classification (NCBI taxonomy): domain Eukaryota; kingdom Metazoa; phylum Mollusca; class Bivalvia; order Mytilida; family Mytilidae; genus Mytilus; species Mytilus trossulus. The sequence goes on from NC_086376.1 coordinate 43,718,890, forward strand.
TTTGATGAATACAATCAGTCTTGTAACTATTGCAATATAGGGATTTTGGGGAAAAAATAAAACATGCGAATACGTCCCTTACGAAACGGTCCCCTACGAAACAAGTATGGGAGAAAAACGTTTCGTAGTGGACACTGCCACTACCATGCAGTCTTTTTTTTATTCTTTTTTCAATTATATTCGTGCAAAACAAATAACAAGGGTTAGTTTCGTGTAATTTTTATTATGTTTTTATTAACATATAATAGGGTTGATGTCAACTACGAAACTTTTTGTCCACTACGAAACACATCAAAATGTCCACTTCGTAACATGAGTTGAACCTTCATATGTGAAGTACTGTCTAATCTTTATCGATAATTCAGAAGAAAAAAAATATTTTTCTAGTATTTAAAGTAAACAAATTGGAATGTCTATAGGAAACATTTAAAATTGCAAAAAAATATGTGTGTTTAGAAGAAGTTTCGTAGGGGAAAGTCCCCTACGAAACAGTACACAAATTATGAAAAATAATATCATTTTAAAGAATATTTAAGATTGCACTTTTTGTTTACAAACAGGTCTATTATAGAGGTATTCGAAATAACTCTTGAAATTAAATTTTAGACAAGTTGATTTTCCATTTTTTTTAGGTCTGAAATTTACGCTTTTATTGAAAAACGCCCATATGCAGTGCTCACACCATAATATGCAGTGCTCACACTATTATATGCAGAGCTCACAATATTATATTAAGTGCTCACAACATTATATTAAGTGCTCACAACATTATATTAAGTGCTAACAACATTATATAAAGTGCTCACAACATTATATATTAAGTGCTCACAACATTATACGCAATGGTCCAAACATTATATGCAGTGGTCACAACATTATATGAAGTGCTCACAACATTATATGAAGTGCTCACAACATTATACGTTTTTTTTTGTATGATGAGATTGATGTATGATGAGATCATTCGGTAAACTTCGTTTTTTAAAGGAAATTACCGAATCCATAATTGGTAAATTACGGTAATGCCCAGCAAACAAATTAAAAAGTTTATCAAGTCATGTTATCATGAGGCAGTATACAATATTTAAAACTGATTGAAATAAGTAAGGAAAAGATGAAACTAAGAGGTGAATGATTGAAGTAGTCCTGTTCGTCGTAAGAAATACGAATGGCAAAATGTAAGTTAAATAATAAAAAGTTTATTTAATGAAATATCGAAGGAAAATTTGTATGACATATTCCTCGAGTTCATTTCCTAATGAAGAACTTTAGCAAGGTGCCACTTCATATTCTGTACTCAGTTTTAAAAAGCTTAATTACCTTTTAAATAAAACAGTCAGCTTTCTATAACACATATGCCATATTACGCTAGCTAATATATATATGTGTCGTGATAGAGTCATTTTTGGCATCGATTTAAAAATTTGGCATTTTTACATGAATAAGTATCTAACAGATATGGAAAATGCAGTTTAAAGCATTTCATTGTAGGTATTTAACATAACTTTACATCAATTATTCCAATTTTTATACAAGCTTTTTAGCACGCAAAGTAGTATAATTGTCTTCTAAATATGATCAGCAGTCTTACATAGAAATATAAACTTTCATAAGAAAAATTTACCCTTTCAAGACCCAGTTTAACATTTTCATTTAAAGTTATCATCTCTTATGAAAACTGAGTTTGTGGGGATGAATTCGTCAGTTTGCACGGTTAATATATATATATATATATATATATATAAAGTGGTATGCTTGCCAATGAAACAACTTTCCACAAGAGACAAAATGACATCACAGAAATTAACAACTAAACAGCAACAGTACGGCCTTCAACAATGAGCAAAGCCCATACCGCATAGTCAGCTATAGAAGGCCGCAAAATGATAAACGTAAAACATTCCTAATATATGTACAAAGAAACGATAGAAAAACTAACATGAATTTAACACATTAACAAACGACAACCACTGAAATAAAGGCTCCTCTTGACTTGGGACATATATACAGAATGTGGCGGGTTTATCCCAACAACAAAAAGACACTATAAGTACTGATCTGAGAGTACTCGCAGTTACTGACAGCTAGTTCAAAGCCACTTACAACTAATAAAAAAAAACATGCATCTAAGTTTTGCATTTAGGCCGTAAAGATTGAAACAAACTGTGAGTAAAAAAGAATGATTTACTATTATTGGATAGTAACGATTGTCCATGAAAAAAGAGTCATTTTCAATGCTCTTCAACTTGGTACTTGTTTGGATTTATAAATATTTTGATATGAGCGAGCGTCACTGATGAGTCTTATGTAGACGAAACGAGCATCTGGCGCACTAAATTATAATCCTGGTACCTTTGATAACTACTTGACCTAAATTAATTCTGGTTAACTTAGGTACATTAAGATAAAAAATCTAATCAACTACAAGTCATAGAAGAATATTATCTTTTAGATCGCACTTCTTTGAAAACAATGGACCTCGAAAAAAGATTTTAGGTCCAGATGATAGCAACAACATTTAAAAGAGGAATGCTTTTTGTTGCTGAGCACTTCTTTGATTTTATTTAAAGTCCACACATTTTTTTGTTTTGTTTTATGTAATAGAAGCACAAAAAAAAACGATTCTCGTTATTATGTCAATATATAATTGTAATATGATTATATTAATGGAGAACTTCTAGTATTGTTTTACTGTGAATTCTTCTCGTTGTTGTTATTGGCGTTCTAATTCTTCTCACATACAAGATTGTCTGTAGTCTGGGGATTTCTGTTATTTTTAATTTGCTACCAATTTTTTTCCATATTATCCCATGCTAGGATCAATGTAAAAGGTTGAATATTTCATATCTGAATATTTTTTTCCGTATCTGGAAAGTATTACTTTTGACGATGGATCTTGATTGTTACTGTGGGGCTTCTTTCTCATTGATATGGATCACTCACGGGAAAATAAATGGAAAATTGTCGAAACTATTAAATTTGGCTTTTATGTATAGCATAGTCCGAATTAAAACCAGGTTTAACCCACCACTTTTATTCCCCTTTAAAAGTGTCCTGTACCAAGTCAGGAAGATGGTCATTGTTATATTATTGTTCGTTTCTCTGTGTGTTGCATTTTAACGTTGAGTCGTTTGTGTTTTCTCTTATTTTTGAGATATTGAGTTAAGACGTGGCACGGCACTTGTCTATCCCAAATTCATGTATTTGGTTTCCATGTTATATTTGTTATTCTCGTGGTGTTTTGTCTGATGATTGGTCAGTTTCTGTGTGTGTTGCGTTTCGGTGTTGTGTCGTTGTTCTCCTCTTATATTTAATGCGTTTCGCTCGGGTTTGGTTTGTTACCCCGATTTTGTTTTTTGTCCATGGATTTATGAGTTTTGAACAGCGGTATACTACTGTTGCCTTTATTTATATTCTTAAAAGAATTTAAATTCACAAACTAGTTATTTTGCACCAAACATTGCTGTGACATGCCTTTTTAAAATATTATTGAAAATCGTAAATGTTTGAGTAAAATTCTATTTGCAATTGCTGACCAACATTGATAACAAAAAAATGCAATGAACAGTATTATACTTCTGACAGATATTTGGTTCTCCTTGAAAAATACTGGGTCATGACATATCTTAATTACAATCCCGAGTAATCTAAATATATTTATTATTCAGAAATGCACAATATATGTGTTATCTGCCAATTGATATTTTATCGTATGTTTTTCTATGTTGTGTGATGTTATGCTATTGTTTCAGAAAAAGGGAGAAGGTTTGGGCCCATTAAAACGTTTAATCCCGCTGCAAATGTTTGTACCTGTCCTAAGTTAGGAATCTGATGTACAGTAGTTGTCGTTTGTTTATGTAATATATACGTGTTTCTCGTTTCTCGTTTTGTTTATATAGATTAGACCGTTGGTTTTCCCGTTTGAATGGTTTTACACTAGTAATTTTGGGGCCCTTTATAGCTTGTTGTTCGGTGTGAGCCAAGGCTCCGTGTTGAAGGCCGTACTTTAACCTATAATGGTTAAATTTTTAAATTGTTATTTGGATGGAGAGTTGTCTCATTGGCACTCACACCACATCTTCCTATATCTATAAATCTACATGTTCTAATACGACTGCAAAAAAAATTTAATAAAATATGGTCGTATATTGCTATCACGTCGTCATCGTCAGCGTCGCCGAAGACATTGGTTTTCCGGATAATAACTTGTGTATAAGTAAATAGAAATCAATTAAATTTTAACACAATGTTTATAACCACTAAAAAGGTTGGGATTAATTTGGGGGGTTATGGTCCTAACTGTGTAGGAATTAGGGGCCAAAAAGGGGGTCGAAATAGACATTTTTGTAGTTTCCAGTCATTAAGTGTATGAATCTCTCTGAAGTTATACCACAATTTTCCAAACTATAAAAGGGATGGTTATGATTTGCTCGAGGGGTAGGTGGGGAAGGTGTTATGGCTCAAACCGTTTAGGAATTAGAGGCAAAAATGAGGGAAAAACAAGAGTTTCTTGGTTAATGGTCAATTAAGACAATTTGAAACCATTGCAAGGAAGGTAATCCAAGTATATTGAGGTAATCCAGACTTGTTTGATTACCTCCCTTACACAGCTTTAAAATTATGTGTAAAGAATTTTTTTCCCATATCAGATTTCAGATATTAAAACGAAAAAAAGTGGGGGATACGTTTTTCTTTTCTTGAGGTTGGGGTCAGTATGCAGCAGCATAGTATATTGCACAAAACAACAAAAAAAGGAGGGTATTTTTTTTAATTTTTGGAGGGGGTTGGTTAATTCGCAACAGCGTAGTGCAAAAGCAAAAAATTAAGTATAAATTCAAATTATATAACCAATTTTTAGTTCTTTGACTACAGTTATTCTGTGTCAGAAACCTTTTATATGTCAATGATATTTAATTCCGAATTCAGACCTGAATCAAGCGTGAATAGTGTGTCCATTTTTGTCTGGACGGTTCAGGGTTTGACCTCTGCGGTCGTATCCAACTGCGTTCGGCGAAGCAATTTAATAAACACTTAAATATACAATGTATACACATATTTAGTTGTGAATATGGTGAAACTGATCCTCAAAATAAGTTTAAAATGCCCTGATGTGGAATAAATTTGTGTTAAATTGATCATACTTGACAATACTTCTAAGTATACTTATTTCAATCTGCTTTAAATATTGTATACTGCCTTAATGATAACATATATATAATAACTGTTTAAATTTGTTTGCTGGGCATTAATTTACCGTAATTTACCAATTATGGATTCGGTAATTTCCGCTAAAAAACGAAGTTTACCAAATGATCTCATCATACATTAATCTCATCATACATTAATCTTATCATACATCAATCTCATCATACAACCAAAAACGTTTAATGTTGTGAGCACTTCATATAATGTTGTGAGCACTTCATATAATGTTGTGACCACTGCATATAATGTTTGGACCACTGCGTATAATGTTGTGAGCACTTAATATAATGTCGTGAGCACTGCATATAATGTTGTGAGCACTATATATAATTTTGTGAGCACTTAATATAATGTTGTTAGCACTGCATATAATGTTGTGAGCACTGCATATAATGATGTGAGCACTGCATATAATGGTGTGAGCACTGCATATAATGATGTGAGCACTGCATATAATGGTGTGAGCACTGCATATAATGGTGTGAGCACTGCATATAATGTTGTGAACACTGAATATAATGCTGATTCTTAACATAAGGCAGTCATGGCGTTCCATACATTATAACTCTTTTAAAAAAGCACAACACTTTGCATCCTTATTATAATAATAATAATAAAAATAATAATAAATTCTCTATTTAAAGAGGGTAACCTCAATTAGAACTAGTCTAATGTACATTGAGCCCCTCAAACAAAATACAAGCATACAGTAAGCATTCATACATTCGTGCATTAAACTACTATTTTAATGCAAAATATAATATATATTACTAGTATATAGGGCCTACACAATTCAATCATTCAAATATACATTTTTTTTTATTTTCTTCTTCTTACAACAACGAAAGAAAAAAACTTATTTGACTTGCATATAATTTTCAAGAAAATGACATTTGTTTATCTATTTATTTTTCGATTTGCGGCTTCTGCCAAATTTTCACTTAAAATGTTGTATCATGACCTTATCAGTTTTACGGTAACACGATTTCCAAACCATCAGTACAAAATACAGGTGGGCGACACTGGCTCTTGCGAGCCTTTAGTTTTATTGTCGAGCCTGCAATTTTTGTTGCATAAAGCTCGACATAGGGATAGTGATCCGGAGGCGGCGGCGGCGGTGTTAGCTCAATTCTTAAAAGCTTTATATTTTAGAAGATAGAAGACCTGGATGCTTCATACTTTGTATATAGATGCCTCATGTTACGAAGTTTCCGTCAGTCACATGACCAATGTCCTTGACCTCATTTTCATGGATCAGTAACTACTTGAGAAAAAAAGTTAAGATTTTTTGTAATGTTAAATTCTCTCTTATTATTAAGTAATTGGATAACTATATTTGCTATGTGCGTACCTTGCAATGTCCTCATGCCCGTCAAACAGTTTTCAATTGACGTCCACCTCATTTCATTGATCAGTGAACAGGGTTAAGTTTTGGTGGTCAAGTCCATATCTCAGATACTATAAGCAATAGGTCTTGTATATTCGGTGTATGGAAGGACTGTAAGGTGTACATGTCCAACTGGCAGGTGTCGTCTGACCTTGACCTCATTTTCATGGTCCAGTGATTATAGTGAAGTTTTTGTGTTTTGGTCTGTTTTTCTTATACTATATGCAATAGGTCTACTATATTTGGTGTATGAAATGATTGTAAGGTGTACATGTCTAGTTGACAGGTATCATCAGACCTTGACCTCATTTTCATAGTTCAGTGGTCAAAGTTAAGTTTTTGAGTTTTGGTCTATTTTTCTAATACTTTATGCATTAGTTAACTATATTAGGTGTATGAAAATATTTTATTATCTATATGTCTGTTACGCAGGTTTTATTTGACCTTGACCTCATTTTCACGGTTCATTGCTACGTGTTCAGTGTTTGTGTTTTGGTCTGTTTTCTTAATTTATAAGCAATAAGTCAACTCTATTTGTTGTATTGAAGAATTGTTAGCTGTACATGTCTGCCTGGCATGGTTCATCTGACCTTGACCTCATTTTCATGGTTCAATGATCAATGTTTCATTTTCTTGGTTAATGTTGAGTTTATGTGACAGTTGTAATAAAGCTTTGTATTTAGGTCTATCAACATAATATCAATGATTAGTATAGAAGGCGAGAAATTTCAGCGTGTGCACTCTTGTTAGTAAATATGTCTTACTTTTAAATTGATATTAAATTAATTATCATATAGTAAGTAAGTAAGTAAGTAAGTAAGTAAGTAAGTAATTTATTTAAAGAGGGTGACTCAATTAACTTTCGCTTATCTACTTTGAGGCCCTCATAAAGAACAAACAGTACAAATATTACAAAGCTTACATAAATGCACTATATAATTCATACTAACTATGACCTGGCGTTGAATAAAAACCGCATTTTTTATACGTGTGGATGTTAAAAAAAAATCGTTGTAGAAGGGTCTAAAAACAGCACAAACAACATTTTCCAAAAGACCAAAAAAGTGAAAAAGTATTTTGAAACAAAACGCATTTGACTAACAGGTCGAACAACTGCTTTTCTTTAACCCTGCTGACTGCCATTGGCGATTGCCAAATAAAATTGATCACAAGATGTAACAAAATGGATCTTAAAATAGATATATATATAATGGAGATCGATATAAATAACATACAAATCATTAGAATATTTGAGTAAGTTGTTATAAATCATTTATAGTCAAGAAATCAACACATTATTGTTTAAAAGTGTCCAAGTTTTCACAACATTTTATTTCATTTGGTAGTTTGTTCCAAAGTATAGATGAGCTATATGCAAAAGATTTCTTCATTGAATTTGTGTTCGGTCGTACAACAGCTAAATTATTATTTGCAGATGACCTTAGATTTCTACTATGTAGGTTAACTATTGGACAACAGAGTTCCGTTCAGTAATCAGGTGCTTTTTCGTTTAGAATTTTATGAACAAGAATAAGTTTATGATATGAAATTCTAGATTTGAAATTCAACCACTTTAGCTCTTTAAATAAATTTATACTAGGTGTTAGTATTGGTGCATCAAGTATAATCCTTGCAGCTCTTTTCTGTATCTTAAGAAATTTTTTTATATCCATCCTCATAGCAATTTCCCCATATTTAGCAACAAAAATCAAATATGGGCAGAATATAAGCATTATAAAACAGCTTTCTACTACTTATATCCAAAAATTTCTTAATTCTAGATAGCAGTGCGATACGAGAACTTAAGTTTTTACATACATAGTCAATTTGAAATTTCCAGTCCAAATTTTTGTCAATATATACACACAAAAGTTTTTGTATTTCAACGGGTGTGATTGGGCTATCTTGTATACATATATTCATATCATTTCCTAGCAAATTACGTTTCTTATTTGTTCCAATCAACATAGAAGTTGTTTTTAAGGGGTTTATAACCATCCTACTGTTCAGACACAAATTATTTATGGTGTTGGCATCGTGTTTGAGTTTCATTTCAATCTCTTCCTTATTTGTTCCATATGTATGAAGTGTTGTATCATCAGCATACATATCAATGGCTGTATGAATGGCTTCTAAAGTTATGTCATTTATGAATAAGACAAACAAAAGGGACCTAAAATGGACCATTGGGGAACCCCATATTTGAAACATTTAGATTCTGAGGCTGTTTTGCCAGAGCACACTTTTTGTTTTCTATTAGACAGGTACGACTCAAACCATTTTATTGAATGATTAGAGACTTTGTATAAATGTAATTTATGGCAGAGAATGGTGTGAATAATTCTACTAACCTATCCAATTTTGATTGTTGGAACAAGTGCAGAATTTGATCAAATCTGATTAATGTATGCTGATGCCCTCTTTTCATGTTAAAGAGCTGTAGTTGATCTGCAAGACAAACAGCTTTTAACTATGCTATATTTTTTTCTTTTCATATAAACATTTTTATATAACTGATATCAAAGACTGAATGAGTCTATACCTAAAAGGGGGGGGGGCTTCAGTAAATCCCTATATAATCTATCAAATATTTTCCACAAAAGGGGATCCGAGAACCAAGGCCTGGATATGCCTATGATCTTGGTGTAAAAGCTTTTTTGTAGGCATCAATCCTCTATCAAAGAAATTATGATAAGCAATGCAAGCTCTGGAATATGGAAACAAGCTACGGGACCGGCAGCGTTAGCTAACTTCTTAAAGCGTATAAACAATCAATAAGCCTGAAATAGTAAAAAAAAATACATGTACTCGACGAGACGAATAACATGTCGTGTGTATTTAGACTAGACGCCATCAAATAATCTATCATGATGACCTCCGATGACTGCCAACGGTCAAAATGACATTCTTTTCTTTTTAACACGACCAATATATGCGCAATCAATCTCTAGCCAATAGGTTGAATTGAGGGTTACAGGAATACGGTTTCAATGACGTCGAATTATTCACTTGTAAGTGAATAATTCGTCATGATGTCTCTTTGCTTATTTTTACAGAATTGAACTAAAAGCTGGTTAATGCGAATTATTATTTCATTATGTCTCTTTGATAAATGATTGAAATAAATAAAATCATATTCTTATGTGTTTCATATCTCGTAGCTACAGAGCCGTAACACGCCTTTTAATAGTAAGGCAAAATATATTGGCCGAGCGTAGCGAGATGAAATATTTTGGCGAGGGGTCTGGGAGCCGCTCAAGGCACCAAGAGGCTTTGAGGAAAATAACACAAAATCAAGCATTCTGAGAGTTTCCCGGACTCTTTCTTACATTGAAACGCAATTAATCTTTAGCTAAAAAAATTTCGACTATAAATCTGGTCTCGAAACAAAAACATAGATTCTTGTAATCTAAGACGTTTAGATTTTACGGGTTCAAAATTAAAAGTAGACCGATACGTAGGATAAAGCAAACATTGTAATACTAATAATCATTAAAACCGGATCTGTCTGTCTGTTTTTGTCTTGCATTTTACTTAGACTTTGTTGATTTTTTTTATATGAATATTATATTATGACAGTGCAATTTTATACTTTAAGTAAGTCGACACTTAGGACTTCTTGACCATATTTTACGATATTAATTATTCGTTTATTGTTAAAGACCCCAGCAAATATCAAGATGAAGCCGGAACAGGAATAAAAAAAATATCATTTATCATATGTATTATTTCTATGCATTGACTGCGTGAGATTAGGTCCCGTGTACGTTTACTCCATATTAAAGGGTCTGAACACGACTATAAATGCAAGTTTAACCCTCCAATGTAAAAGGTCATTTGGTAATACATTGAGGTTCCTTTTATAGATGATTTGATACCGGGAAATTGATGGTCTTACTTTAATTTAAACCATGTCTGCAGCTATCTATTTTTATCTACATTGATTGATTGTTGGCTGCTTAACGCCCAGTGGCAAATATTTCATACATGTTCAGGACGAGAACAAGTTAACAATACTTATACTAGGTAGGTCTTCTATTAATAGAGGCCATTCTGGATTACCTACAAAAAAGAGCTAGTTTTGCATTCTTATCGGGGCCTTTCATAGCTGACTATGCGGTATGGGTTTTGCTCATTGTTGAAGGCCGTACGGTGATCTATAGTTGTTATTTAAAGGATGTACTTAGGTGAGGTTTTGGAATAAGTGTCAAATGTTCGGACTCCTCGGTGTTTTTCATACGATACAAAGAAAAATATTTTGCCCCATAACACCTATTTATCTTTTAAGATTCTTGATTTTCTTTCTTTTGATTTGAGACCCAAATAATACAAATGCAAAATTAAGGTAAAAGTCCGAGTCAGCCTTTTCCCGCCATATTTTATAAATCAAATATCTCGAAAGGAGCTCCATGACCTATCAATATTTTTAGCTCAGTTAGTTTGATCCTTTTCCAATACTCTTCCAGTTTAAAGTATCAATTTTGAATTCTTGATTTATTTAATTTTACCTTAGATCACCTATAGTACATCCTTATAATGTTTGTGTCATTTTGGTCTTTTGTGGATAGTGGTCTCATAGGCAATCATACCACATTTTCTTTTTTATATTTGATATATATCAACTCTAAATGCAGAAACGATTATTTTTTTCTGTGTCTAGTAGCATCGTATGTTCTTAAAATATTTTCGCGCACAATTTCTTGACATTGGTGGACATGCAACTTTGCAAAACCACACGTTTACAAATAAAAAAACCTCACTCAGACTATAGTTATAAAGTAGCACAACTGGACAAATGAACAAAATTTAAGACAAACCTGGGACACAGAAGTAAAAACAATAGACTCGGAAAACTAAAAGAAAAACAAACAGAAATATGGATCACGAAAATCATACAGGAGCGACATCAGACATTGAAGAGAACTTGCTTCTCGCTAGACACTTTCCGTGAAAACAATTTGACATGAAGACAATATCTTGTTTCAGGCTTTTTTTTTATATTTCCAACAATTTGCCTCAATGCCCTGAATGCTAATGTCCCTTTATATTTGGTAAACAATGTGTCGCCGCGTTAACCAGAACAAGTTTCCCCGCAATGAGGGACATGCACAACACTTTTAAGAATATCTTTCGGAAAAAGACAGGATATAACCGATGCCTATGAATTTCACCGAAAAAAACGCTTATGCCAAAAAAAAAAATTTCATGCGTATCTGTAGTCAAGATTTCAGTCTAAATAAAGATAATTATGATTTTGCAGTCTATTTTATTAATAAAAAATTCAGGCCAAACTATTCTTCTGTCTGTGCTTTTAATATCTACAAAGAAATAATTGCAATGAATTAAAAGGGCTAACGTTTTCCAAATAATTATACCAAGAAGTATCGTATATTGTACCATTACGTATTACCCATTTCATGTTTTGCTAAATATATAGAAGTATAAAAAAATAATTGATTTAAATACAATTACACATAAGATTCATTAGTTTATTTGTTGCTTTTGCATGATAAATTTTCAGTGACTAATAGTATACGTAATTAATTTTGGGAAAACATACCGTAGTATTTCTCTGTATTCATAATCCATAGATTTTGTATTTTTTCTGAAGTTTCTTGTCCTTTTTCTTGTCAAACAGTCGGTACCGTATTCTGTATATCTATAAATACACAAGACTTCAATTTAAAGTCGCAAAAAAACGATTATTAGCTTTGAAGATATACATTTTTTTAGAGATGTCAACTTCTATATTGCTGTGTCATGTTAGTCTCTTGTGGACAGTTGTCTCATTGGCAATGGCAATCATACCACATCTTCCCTTTTATATATTAAAATCTCATATGGTTTCTATTTTACGATATTTACAATATTCATTAGCGAGAATAAACAATTGAACCAAGAAAAGAGTCAAAATACTGTATGAGTGACCGATACGAGGATCGAAAGTTACATTGCATGTATGCATTGCGGGAATAATAATAACAAACAAATGCGCCGGGATTCATTGCTATCAAAGCATTTAATTTCCGAGATTATCCTTCACAATAATGAAAACGAAAGGTGAAATAACAGCTATATATAGTCATGCATCCCAATCAAATAACAAGCTAAAAAAGTTAAATCTGCTGTATCCTTTGATAATTTTATTTTTGAGGTCCTTTTCCCACCTCTAGTATAGTAGTGATACGCATATTTTTGATTTTTCCTGTTTGAAACTGTGCTCAATAGTCAACATTCTTCTGTTTTACCTTGCTCAATTATCATTTACATTTTTCATACAGACTTACCCAATGAACAAGAGGCCAACACAAGCACCCTTCTGTCGGTTGAACCTGCTCTACTTCAGGTAATACATTTTCGTCATTGTCGTCTGCTGTCCACGGGTTTGCTGCAGACGACAGGAATGCAGACATTTTCACAGGAGGAGGGACTATAGCATCCTCGGTTTCTATCAGTCTTTCATCCAAGGTGATTGTGCCTGTTTCAACTGTCTTGGAGTCCGTTATATTGAGTCCAGAAACAATCGGTAATAAACAAGATTTACTTGCATTTGCAACTTGTTTTTGAACAAACTCAGCGCAATTTCTCCTTCGTTTAATTTTGTTTACAACTTCATCATTAGTAAAATGAAGCTTTACAAAATTTAGCCATGTTGATGTTGCCTCGGTGGCAATGCTTTTGTCGCCTTCACCGATTTTTTTGTCCTCTGTATAGTTTTGTAATCTGATCTGATTATTGGTTTCCTTATTTTCACCGTGTTCTTTCTGTTCATCGATTTCGAAACATTCACTTCCACAATATGCAATTTGAAAACTCATGACTGCTGCAAAGTGAACAACGTTCGTGTCGTACAACAAAGGGTTGCAGACTATTCGTAAAGCCTAGGCAACAACAATCAACGGCGTCGATCATTACTATTATGACGTTCGGTCATTATAAATCTTAAAAGCACAATATATATTACTAGTATATAGGCATGATAGGGCAAATATACATGTGCAAATGGCAATATTTGATAAGTTTTGTTTAATTTTCTTCTTTTTACAACAACAAAAAAAGAAAGCAAATAATTTGACTTGCATATAATTTTCAAGAAAATGATTACAACAATGTTTCTTGCATAATTCCACATTACGACATAAATGTTTAATATCTATTTATTTTTCGATTTGCGACTTCTGTCAAATTTTCACTTAAAATGTTGTATCATGACCTTATCAGTTTTACCGGTGTTATATAGCCATTCTTCCCCCATGCCAGTTTTTCCCCCGGGGGAAAGACTGGCATGAGCCAATATTTCCCCCGTGGAAAGTTTGGATCATTGCCATTCTTCCCCCGCGGAAAATTGACAATACGTATACATATAGTCACTTTTCCCCCATGCCAATCTTTCACCCTATATTATAGATATCACTGTAGATATATACACGTCTGAAAATTAACCCGAACAGTGTTCGAAATAGGTTTATAGATACAATTTTTTAGTTCTTTTACATAAACAAAAGTCTGTCTGCAGGTTTATCAGTCTATCTTTGTTTCAACTAATCGATCTGTCTTTCTTTGTGTCCCCTAGTCTTTATACATTCTCAACTGCATGTCTGTCTGTATGTCGACAAGTCTGTCTACATATTCACCCGTCTGTTCTAATGTTTACCAGTCTGTCTACATATTCATCCGTCTGTTCACATGTTCACCAGTCTGTCTATGCTCACTAGTCCGTCTATATTTTCACTAGCTTTGAAATAAGTTTCAGTAACTGCGAGTACTTTTATTTCGGTGTTTTGTTTCTATTGTTTTTATGTAAGTGATTATTGTGCAACGTATCAACATTTTTAGTGAAGCCAATTTCAACTGATATTTTTTTTCTTGCGGTGTGCTGTCCTAGGTTGGGTTCATTTGGGGAGGGTTGAGTTTTTGGCCACCACATTGTTTATGCACCAATGCCCATTCGAAAGCCAGGAACATGAAGTACCGGTTACAGTGGTTGTTGTTGGTTCATGTCGTTTGAGTTTGGGTTTTTTGTAAATTATTTTGTAATCAATAAGCCTGTTAGTTTTGTTTGTTTTGTTCCCTTATTTGTATGGTCGGAGCATTTTATAGCCGACTATATATGTTTTTTTCTTTTCTTTTGGAGGCCGTACGGTGGCTATTTATTACTTACTACCAGGTCCGTGTAACTCCGGTGGATATTTGTATCATAAGTGCTAGATCGTGGTCGACCCTATATATACACCTTTAGGGCAGGTGGAATATTTTTGTAGATCTTGTACAGCGAGTCACAATGATAGAGGTAGTTCCTGTACTTCCGATCCAAGTTTCCACTGCACGTCTCCCATGCTGGTTGGAGAGGGGGTTCATATCTCCCCTATGTTTGATGAAGTTTCACACTTATCGGACTTCTTCTCCTGAATGAAAGCTTAAAGGCGATGAGTATTTTTCTCTATCCATGCCTTTGATGGGTACTTTTACCTTGTGGTACAAAAATGATTTATCATGTAAAGTCAAAATCTTCAAACTGACCAGAAGTGGTTGTATTCAGTAGGTAAATGATACCAAGGGTTCACGATTGAGAATGGATGTGATCACTGCATCAGAATGTGCTTCGTGTGTATGTATACATGGTGTATATAAATACATATCAATTTATATTAATACGATGAAGCTTTGGTACCGCTAAACTAATCAAAAAAGATAATATTCATTTTTCAGGATAAAAATTTCTAACTGACGTCGCCGACGTTATAAGTTTATAAAGGGGAAAAATAGCTTATCATGCCGCAAAGGGGAAAAATTGGCCTGATCCTCGTTTTCCCCCTATAACGTTGAGGGGGAAAAGTTGGATCATGCCAATTTTTCCGCGGGGAAATATTGGATCGATCCAGTTTTTCCCCCCGGAAAAATTGGCATGGGGGAAGAATGGCTATAGGACACCGGCATGATTTCCAAACCATCAGTAAATACAGGTGAGCGACACACTGGCTCTTGCGAGCCTCTAGTTTTATGAAAAAATATGACTTTTTGTATTACTTTTAAATTGATATTTAATTAATTATCATATTCAATTAACCTATTCAATTTGTTTTATTGGAACAAGTGCAACACGATTTGATCAAATCTGATTAATGTCTGCTGATGCCCTCTTTTTCTTGTTAAAGAGCTGTAGTTGATCTGCAAGACGAACGGCTTTTAACTATGCTATATTCTTTCTTTTAATATAACTGATAACAAAGACTGACTGACCTAAAAGGGCGGGGGGGGACTTCAGTGAATCCCTATATAATCAATCAAATATTTTCCACGAAAGGGGAGCCGGGCCCAAAGGCCCCTAGATCTGCCTATGATCTTCGGGTAATAGCTTTTTGTAAGCAGCAACCCTCTATCAAGAAAATCAAGATAAGAAAGCTCTGGAATATGGAAACAAAAACTACTTCATCGTCAAATTCTAGATGTAGTTCAAGATATGAGACAGACTTAACTGTATCTGTTGTATGTTATGAATAAATACTAAAATATATAAATTTAGGCTAGCATTTGCACTAAGTAATGACATTTTATCCAATTAGATTTAGGAAAGAGCAAACTCGCCATATTCCGTCATAATTGCTTCTGGGAATTATTTGCCACATTTCAGTTTCAAATCAGGACCACACGAAGATAGTTTGTAGAAGATGTGTTTAAACTGAAACCTCCCGTTGACCTCATTTCACGGATAAGTGATAAAATATGATTCTTTTGTGATTAGTTCTATTTCTTCAGGTACTATAAGCCAACAGAAAAGCAACTCAGTATAGTTGGTGAATGCAATTATGGGATCGTTTTTGTTGAGTCAGCGACTTTTGTCAAGAAAGCTCGACATAGGGATAGTGATCCTGCAGCTTTAGGGGCGTTAGCTCACTTATTAAAGCATTATATTTTAGAAGGCAGTGTCCTTGATCTCATTTTCACGGTTCATTGACTGCTTGAAAAAAAGTAATGTTAAGTTCTAAAATCTTATAACAAGTAATAGGATAACTATATTTTTTTCTAATACTATATGAAATAGGTCAACTATATTTGGTGTATGGAAGAACTTTTAGTTAGCTGTACATTTTGCCTAGCATGGTTCATCTGACCTTGACATCATGCTCATTTGACCTTGACCATCAAGCTCATCTGACCTAGCTTGGCCCCATGTTCATGGTTTATTGGTCAATGTTTAGTTTTCCTAGTTAATGTTAAGTTTGTGTGACAGTTGTAATAAAGCTTTATTTTTAGGACTCTCAACATCATATCAATGATTAGTAAAGAAGGAGACATTTCAGGGTGTGCACTCTAGTTAGGTTAACATGTATTTCTAGCAGAGTCCATATGACCGTGACCTAATTTTGAAGAAAATATGACAAAAGCATACACAAAGTGAATGCAATAGCTCTCATGGCCTAAAAGGCTAGTTTAGCTCATTGAATAGGAGAGTTCCAGGATAGTTTTGCTTCGATGTGAAGATAAAAAAGTATCACATGACAAATGAATGTAGATATCGATTGAAACCAGATGCTCCGCAGGGCGCAGCTTTATACAAACCCTGAACAGTTGAAGCAAGTATGTACACAACGCTCTGAATTTGGATTGTGATCAATACGTTGACACATCATAGGTTTCTTACAGCTAATCATCAGAACAAATATTTAATACCTAATTTTCAAGCAGTGTAAGGTATGCAATCAAACATATATATATATATAACAGTATTCTTTCAATTGACTTGGGATTACCTCCCTTACACTGATTTTAAATGGTCTAAATTGCCTTTAACCCCTTTTTTGTCCCTATTTGTTAAATGATCTGAGCCATAACCCTCCCTTTGTAGTATGGAAACTAGTGGTATAATTTATGAGAGATTTATACACTTAAACACAAGTTATTGAGTGTTACCTAGAAAAATGCTTCTTGTTTTCCCTTTTTGGCCCCTTATTCCTACATATTAAGGAAACCCCAATCTGAATCCCAGCCTTTGCTTCATTATATGGAACCTTAATTGTGGTACAATGTCAGAGAGATCCATATAGCTAGTTTCACACATAACCCTTAAAATAAATCCCAACCTTCTACTAATGGTATTCAACATTGTGGTACAATTCTAGAATTCACACCACCAAACTCAAACTCGATCTGTTTCATCATGTCTTTTATGTGATAATAAGCATTATGTATAAGTTTCATATTTGGTTATGGCAAACTAAAGTTAGAGAACTGAAACGAACAATTCAGCAATTTCAATTTGTAAATAGGCAGAACTCTAGAAAAGTAAAAGTGACGCCACTGAAATTCAAACAGTTAGAGAACGGAAGCCAATTTTGGGACAGACATATGGACAAGGGTACAACTTAATGTCCCCTCCCTTAAGGTGGGGGCATAAAAACAGACCATCTCGAACTAGGCCATGCTGAAAGCTTAGTTACCAATCTTATTAAATCATCATCTGTGTCTAGTACATTAAATCTTCAATATCTGCACCTGTATCTTAGCTGACAGAGCCTTCTTCAAGTCATTTTTGTGAAATGTTCGGACTTTCTAGTTTCTACATAAATTGTGCTGTGCCAAATGACCCTTGTAATAAATCATCTTTCTTTAATTGTTATATATTTGTTCTTGTCTTGAATAACCTTGAAATATGCCTCAGGATGTTCAGACATGACCATTGAAAAAGAGGAACATTCTGTTGGGAGGTTTTCCCCCTGGGTGCGTCCTTACCTAATTATCTGGCTGTAGGTCTCTTAGCGTCTTGAATTTGGATTTTTTCATGTATAAATTCATGGAGATTAATGTTTCAATTCTTCTAAATGTATAACAAAAGAAGATGTGATAAGAATGCCAATGAGACAACTCTGCACCAGACCAAAATAATACAGAACAACTATCAATGCTTTTTTTTACTGAGTTATCAACACCTATCCATTGTTGAAGACTGCATTTTTCGCTCGAAATGGCTGTAAGTTATGTTGTTTGGGATTCTTTATTGCCATAATCTGATGTCTCTTGTTTTGTTATTTTGATGCTATAATGAATGAACCATGACTGAAGGCGCAGGGTCAAACTCTAATGAAATGTGAAATGCCAATGCTTATAAAACTGCATAACAATTACCATTGACTTACCACAAGTGATTCCCTTTAAACTAACATAATCTAGTAAGCTATGTAAAAGATTCAATATCAATGGAACATGATGAGAGGGTGTGGTCATATATTCTCCTTGGAAATGGGACTTGCAAATGCCAATACACTTGAATATCAAATGTCATTGACTTTACATTTATACTTGTTCTTCTTAAACTGATACAAAACATTCATTCAATGAACTATGTCTGTACGGGGGACCACAAATTCTCCTTGGATGTGCCAATACTCTCATGGCAAACTTGTTCATGTTAACACTAAACTAAGTAATAGTTTCAAATCAAACGTCTGAGGGGGAAAGGCCAAATAATCTCTATGATGGAAATGCTATTACAACTGCATACTAAACATCTGTACTAGTGGTTCCCCATAAACTTGAGCGAACCACAAACTCATATTGTGTAGGGGTTTATGCCACAAGAAACAGTAAACCTATGTATCACTTTTTTATACTTTGTCAAGACAAATAGACAGCTGCGCCATGAGCACATGATACGCATGTCGCATATTCTAAGAATCAAGTTCAATAACTTCTCAAAGTCATACAAAAAATTTGAGAAAAACTAAAAAACTTAATTGATATAAAATATTTACCAAAGTTAAATGAAATCTGTTCGTAGCAGTTTAAAGTTATTGTCTGAAAACTTGAAAATCCCCCCTATTATATGAAAAAATCCCATAACTCATAACTAGGAAGTGTATAATCTAAAATTTATAAAAATTGAAAGGGAGCTTTCATCAATAGATATAAACTATTCTCCAAAGTTTCATGAAAACTGTTAAAAGCATTTTCCAGTTATCATCCAAACTGGAAAAGCCTCCTTTTTTTTAATGAAAAAACTCCATTCAACACTAAAGTATTATTATGCAAATTGGTTCAAGCATTTTTGAGTTAATTTCATTTTGACGACAGACAACGGTATACGATAATACATCCCATAAACGAGCGTATAAAGAATGTCCCGAACAAACAAAAAATCCAATTATAAGATTTAAAACTTTACTTTTTTAAGACAATGATGCACAAAGATAATGTATATATATAAATGCTTTCTTAAAAAAAAATCTAAATGAGTGAGTGAGCTTTCATTCAGTACCCGAGATGAAAGTATATAAAGATGACTTGAATCTTCAAAGTTCATTTGGGTATCAATTCAATAATACAGAAGACTTTCTCATAAGAAAATAAAAAAACATTTGATTGTTTTCAAACTACATAACTAATTGATTTGTAAGTACAATGTATACTACTTTCCAAAATTTAACACTTTTTAAGTCACTTCGCAAATTCCCAAATTTCGTTGCAAATTGTAAAAAAAATCTGAATTCAATGATATAAGTTGAGATTTTTCAAGTGTCAATTTCTAGTGTAACTCACTCACTGAGTCATGTGATAGATCCAAATCTAAGGATTGAAAATGTTAAACAAAATAACTCAGGGGAAAAAGCTTTGAACGGTACAATAATAAACAAATTTGAGAATGATCTAGTTTTTCTGATTTATTGTAACAAATGTTGTTAATAAGGTACCTGAATTCATGAAATTGGATCTCATACAGACACTTGTACATAAAAAAAATAACTACAGTATACTGTATAAAAGAGCATAAAGATAATAAAATTTTCAGTCTAAAATTTATAAATTATGATAAAAATATAGGTGGCACACAAATTAAAACATGAATAGAAACATGATTTTTCAACATATAATAAGTTATGATATAATGTTTTCTGTTAGTTAACAGCTAGTATTAACATTTGACTGTTCCTCTTCAAATCCTGCCTATCTGTTGTTGTTGTTACAGGGTCTGGCATTCACCTACAACATTGAAGAAGAAAAAATTAATTTAATATAATCAAAATGCAACGATTGAATTCCAGACTTGAGTGGATTAATGCTAAGTCTATACACTGATGACAAATGCTAGTTTGTATGGATACGTGTGTACACAGCTTCATAAAATTCACTTGATTGTCTGACAGATAAATATACAATGACACCCTTTCTTATTTAATCAGAATAGGTTGACTGTTTGGAAGCAAAAGTGAGATCTTTCAATGACATTTAGTGTCAAAGAAGAAATCATTTTGTTATGAAATTTGAGCAAGTTATAATATTCTAATATGCTGCTGACTTAAAAACAAAGATAGACAACAGACTAAAACAAAACTATTTTATAATAAAAGTAAAGCCAATGCTTTGAAACCCTTAAAATAATTCTGTGTTTGTTACAAATTCTGGACACAGGTTAATGAAAATTACTGTTGTTGGATTTGAGAAAGATGGATTTTTCTCACTATTTGCTGAACTGTAGAAAAATGTTAATTTAACATGTCTTCTGTTCACAGTCCAAATTTATTTTATAAATCAGATAGTATATTTAGACAGATTTCACTGTTAAATATACATATGAATCCTACTATTTTCTATAAATGTGTGTCAGATAAGCAAGTTATTATGTTTATGATGCTAAATCCTATACAAACCTTACTGCAAAGTAAAATGCACAGCCTCAATTATTCTTAATTCTAAACTGTACATTATCAGCGTCTTAAAAAGAGTTCATGACCTTAGAGGTCAATGTTAACGTTCTACCTGAACCTCGTAAAAAGGACTCTTTAATTTTGAAGTGTAAACAGCCGTTTATTCAAGATCAAGTCCACGCATCTTAAATTAACACGACCTTTACCCTTCGTTGCTGTTAAGCTAAAACACGTAGCTTGATATTGCCTTGTTCTTTCTCCTTCGTCTCCGACAGGCATATTTTTCTTTAGGGAAGCACCTAAATAATAGTAATTAATTTGATCTACATTGTATTTTTATTTCTTATGATCAGTCCTGATACAATTTTAAGCTGCAAAGAAGACTCAGATTATTTTCATATAAGGTAAACATGTAATTTGTGTTAAACATTTTCTTTGTTACTGGTGTATTTTAAGTCCCATATTTATATTTATATAATTATCTTATCTTACAATGGAATCTATTTTAATAGAAAAATTACGAATTTTAATCCATGATAATTTTTATATGCCACTTACCAGATAATAATGTAAGAAAAAGGAAGAAAAAAGGAAATTGAAGAACCCAATTTTATTTTAATATTTGCAAAATTGTCTCCCCAATCACTGATGAAAAGATGTCTTTATCATTTTTATGAACCAAATTAAAAATATTTATTGTTCACCTGCACATTTTATCAGTTTACTTATTTTGACACAGAGATAAGTTAAAATTGCACCAGCACTTTAAGAGAGAAATGATATTACTTTCTTCTATTTATATCTTAAAATAATTTCTTCTCAATTTAAATAAAGAGCCCTGTGAATTTGTTCAGAAAGCATTTTTTTTTTGCTAATCAAGATCTTTTGAAATTGTTACATAAATCTTTTTCTTGCAGGTTTACAAAAAAGGTAACTTTGGCATGGATTTATCATTCCCTTTTTAAATACTAGTACATTTGTAGGTCAGTGATTGATTAGTCCCATGATAACATTTGGACAAACTGGTAAACCAAAAAATTTCGATCATGTACATGTATATTCCCCAATAATATTTTCCCCTGACAAAACCAATTTTCTTAATAAAAGACTTTAGTAAATGGGGATGTGTGTAAAAGCCAAGCATTTGAATATTTAGTTATAATGTTTAGCCATTTACCTGTCTGCCATCAATTGTATGCTGTCCTTCATGGAGTACTTCATCTACACATTGTGGATCACGGAAAGTGACAAAACCAAACCCCCTTGATCTTCCTGTCTGTCTGTCCATGATGACAACTGCATCACTCAGTTCTCCATATCTACTGAAGTACCTCCACAACACATCTAGATAAAGTAAAAAGTCATTTTTTTTCTGTACATCACATGCCCCATATCAATATTTTCTAAATTTTTCTTTACAGAAAGAAAATAAAAACTTAGATTTTATTTTGAATCCATGTAAACAAATGTTTATCATCTCCTTACAGGCTAACACAGCCACTAAGAGTTAGAAATCCGTCATGATAAGTTGTAGTCATAAGCAAGTATATATGGTATTTTAATATGTGTAAATGAATGTATTATCAAGGTATACATATATAGCTACATGTACCTAAATAAGCTTTATTTGATGCCAGCATAGTAAACAAATGTATCATTAGCTCAAATAAGCTTTGAATTGTTTTACATTGTCATTTTGGGGCCTTTTAGAGCTGACTATGCATAATGGGCTTTGCTCAATGTTGAAGGCCATACGGTGACATATGAATGTTAATTTCTGTGTCATTTAGGTCTCTTGTGGAGAGTAATCTCATTGGCAATTATACCACATCTTCTTTTTTCATGTTTATGCGGAAACATACACTTATTAGTCATCAAAGTTCTAATAATTTATATCTTACCATTGTCTGTGTTCCAACTGAGGTTTCCAACAAAAAATTTACTGAAAAATAGATTTTTTCTCATATTTATATTATACATATAAATGTTTAATTTATAACAAGTGTATGGTACAACAGAAATCTATTTACAACTATATCATCTTATTATATTTTTAGAATTTTGAGGACATGGTCAATAGTATACATTGTATCTGACAGATGTACAAATCCATTAAAAAAAATTACCATCACTGCTTAGTAACTTTATTCTTTGTCATCATTTTTAAAATCATTGTTATTCATTAATGACTGTTAAAAATGTTATGCGATAATGAACAATTCATCTCGTATTACATTCGTCGTATTTCGCCTTTTGTCGGTTTTTATCTCAAGTGTCAATGTATTCTATAAATAGATTTGATATGGACAATATATTATACTATTCACAACTTTATTCTTATCAAATGATAATTGACATATAATAAGTTGGACTATTATGTGTTCTGTTATGTTAATATACATTCATACATAACTAGTTTTCAACATTTAGGCACTGACAGGGGAAAGTTATGTTTTTAGGGGAATTTCCCAAATAAATTCCGTAATATGTGCTCCGCTTATTTTCCACTTCCAAACATCAGAATCGGCACAGCTGTATTGAAGATTAACAGTATCTTACCCTGGATCGTCTCTACCGGCCATTGTGATGATGGTTGTATTTTAGTATCTTGTTATTTCTTTGTTTCGTTTATGGAGCCAAGAGACAAGATTGTTCTTGTAAATTAATGGCGTCTTGTGTAATGATAAGAAAGATCGGAATGCTTCGGTAAACTCCGCTGATTTGTAGAATAATAACATAGGCAAACTCGTCCATGCAGTTTTCGTACCATTGATTTGTAGTAATTACGTTGGTTTAAGTGGTAAAGCCGTAGATTCTGATGATCCAATATCAGCCTCATTCATGCCACGTGGTTTTGGAGGAGTAGCAATTTTATGGAATAAAGCCATTGATAAATATATTAAACCTATTACGGACGGTTCTACTCGTATTCAATGCGTTGAGTTATTAACTAGCAAACCAACTGTCATAATGTCCGTATACTTACCAACTAAATCAACAACAGACAGCAAAATTATCTTTGATGACTGCATTGACCAACTATATGAGATAGTCCAAAAATACAAAGAGACACATGATATAGTGATTGGAGGGGACTTTAATGAAGACATTGTCAAAGAAACAAATAACTCCAAACGTAAAATTGCACTTCTTGAATTAATGAAAGAATGTAAATTAACAACAAACCATAAGG
Source organism: Mytilus trossulus (assembly GCF_036588685.1). Lineage (NCBI taxonomy): Eukaryota > Metazoa > Mollusca > Bivalvia > Mytilida > Mytilidae > Mytilus > Mytilus trossulus. Next base: position 43,743,314 of record NC_086376.1, read on the forward strand.
GACCAACTTTTATTAACACATCCGGTGCAGATGTATCAGAAATAGATTACTTTCTACACAGCAATATCGAACTACAGCCATCTAAGAGAGTAACAGACCATCCAGTAAATGTCTCTGACCATCACCCAATACTTCTCCAAATGCAATGCTATTTAATTCAACATGCTCAACAAACATCAAACAATCAGAAACTGAAAATTAAATGGGAAAAATTAGATAAACAACAATACACGGACATCATTAGCAAAGAGATCATCAAATAGTCAGATATGCTAGAAAACGATAATGAGAGCATAGACCAGATCATTAAAGATACAACACATTTAATGTCTGAAACAGCCAAAAAAGTTAGCAAACAGAAGACATATGGCAAGAACAAACTAAAATTAAATATCTGGAACAAAGAAATTGCTGACGCATTAAAAGCCAATAAGCAAGCATACAAGATATGGAAGGACAATGGACGTCCAATGAACATCGACCATCCATTAATTATTGAAAAGAAACTGACAAGGAAAACATTTAGGACGGAAATCAGGAACGAAGAGCTACGAAGGAAACATAACGAGAGGAACATCTTAATACACTCGAATAGTGGCGACAAAAATCTTTTCTACAAACTGATACGTAAGCAAAGACAAAATGGCAATACCTTCATAAACGACCTAAACGTTGATGGAGAAACTTTCGAAAGAGATGATATCTTATCTGGATGGCATACTCATTTTAAAAAACTGACAATACCAACTGAACATCCATCATTTAAGACCAGCATTTACAACTATGTGAAATGGACTATGATACAATCTTAGAAATAAGTCGCCAATTTACATCAAAAGAAGTAAGCCTGGATATCATTCAAAAAGCTATTAAATCCATAAATAAAGGAAAAGCAGAAGACATATATGGCGTTTCCATAGAAAATTATTTATATGGAGGGGACCTATTTTTGAAATTTCTACATAAACTCATTAATACTATGTTTCAAAAAAGGCTGATTCCTGATTTTATAAAGATGGGTCTATTATCACCAGTTTACAAAAACAAAGGAGACAAATCCTACTCCAAGAACTACCGTGGTACTAGTATAGTTGTTTTACCAATATTATTGAAAATAATTGAGTACATACTACGTGATGATCTGAGAAAACATTCTCTCGACCTACAGTCAATACTACAGAGAGGCTTCACTGCAAATGCGTCACCACTGAATGCAGCAATCATAGTAGAGGAATTATATAGAGAATACATGGACAAGAAATCGCCATTTCTTATAGCTTTACTGGATGCGAAATCTGCCTTTGATGTTGTGGTCCTAAAAATGCTTCTACGGAAAGTACACTTCACCGATGTCAATCCAGCGACTTGGATATTAATTGATGAAATACATAAAAACACAGAAGCATGCGTCAAATGGGCAAATGATTATTCAGAAAAGTTTCCAGTCCAACAGGGAGTTAAACAGGGAGGTCTTCTCAGTGCAGATCTGTATAAAATATATATTGAAGATTTACTTCATAATTTTGAAAATGTTGCACAGGGATGCACAATTGGAGAAACCTCTGTTAATGCAATAGCCTGTGCGGATGATGTTGCCTTGATGAGCGAAAATCCAGCAGAACTACAACTTCTCATAAATATAGCTGCTGAATATAGTCAAAACCATCACTATCTACTACAGCCTCAAAAAAGCGTTGTCTTACAAATAGAACCAACTAGCCGCAAGAAACAGTCTAAATCAGTCAATTTAACTTTGAATGAAAATCCCATGCCAGTCGTTGACAAATCACCTCATCTTGGAATTCTTAGATCAACATCTTCAAAAAACTCTCAAAATGAAACCACTGACCAGAACATTACTAAATCTAGGAGAGCCGCCTATAGTCTCATGTCAACAGGACTGCATGGTGAGAATGGACTTGATCCGATTACCTCATTACATCTGATCAAAACCTTTATACAACCTATTCTTACATACGGGTTAGAAGTTATATTACCTACTTCATCAAATCTACTAAAATTAGAAAAGTTCCAAAAACAATTGCTTAAGAGAATTATGTCTTTACCGATATGTACACCAGATCCGAGTATTTACATCCTATCCGGATTCTTACCTATAGAAGCACAAATCGACCAAAAAGCGCTAATTTTATTTAATAACATATATGTAGGCAAGACAACTCAAATTTAGAAAAGAAATTGGCTATTAGACAATTAACCGTCAAAGATCAATCGAGCAACAGCTGGTTTATTTCAATTAAGAAAATGATATTTAAATATGCACTACCATCTCCGTTACAACTTCTAAACTGTGCGCCAAAAAAGTTTCAATGGAATCGGAGAACTGTCCAAATTGCCGTTTATAAATACTGGAAAGAAGCAATAATTTCATCCGGAAAAAGCTATATGTCTCTTCGACATCTTAATATAGAAGCATACAATCCTGGGGAATTTCACCATCTTTTGGACATAAATACAACTAACGATCCGACCAGAGAAACAACAAGACTGGCAATTAAATTAAAATTAGTAACTGGCACTTATATATTACAGAATAAAAGATTTAGATATTCAGAAAACGAAACTCCGATCTGTAAATTATGTGATCAAGGCGATGAAACTCTCTGTCACTTCCTGTTGGACTGTCAAATTCTAGAACCTATCCGACAAAAATATTTTCACCAGATCGATGAAATATTACATTTAATATCGAAAGACAACTTTAGAACACTTTCCAGTCATGATAAAATCCAAATAATCCTGGACTGTACGTTATACTATACTGGACTAAAAGGAAATAGTGAAAACATTTTTAAATTAGATGCAATATGCAGGCAAATGTCGTATGCGTTACATATAGCAAGATACCGATCCTTAGATATTAAAAGGAAATGAGGATATTTCATTGTTATGCACTGATAACATGTTCCGAACATCGATACTCCCGTATTCAACTGTTGTTGTGCCGAAAGCATACATGTCAAATAGTGTACTGTATATACTCGTATAATGTGGAAATTATTTTAAACATTGCTAATTCAATGATGCATAGAGGATAATATGAAACATTGATATATCTCCGTACTCAAGTGTATTATATAATTACCGATAATGTGTGTAAAATAGTGTACATAGATGTGGTGGTGGAATATCGACTACTCAAATGAGGTTGTCCCGAAGTGGACGGAGAAAGATTTCCTGGTAAGGTAAGTTGAGAAAGGTTCGTTTTTCGTATCAATCAGATAATCTTTTTTTTCTATAAATTTCGCACTTATATTAATGATCACCGGGAAATTTGAATACAGAATTATATACTTTTTTGTCAGCAGCTCGATTACAATATTTGTTTCATCAAATTGGGGATCATAACAAATTCTTAAGAAAGAAAAAAAAAACTTTTTAAGTTATCTATAGTCGTTCCCTAAAGACTGTATTTTAAAAGGACATATATGTGGTAGTTATTTTTTTTTTAAAAACAGAAAATTGTATATCTCCCAGATGCTTACACTTTTGCAGAACTGCTCAGATTCGTGGCTTTTCTTCTGTTGCACTCTTTTTTCCCTCTATAAAGATACATTCTTTTTTTTATTAATAATCTCTCATCTGTAAACCCCAACACAGACCCTCGGGCATATGCCGGATAAAATCAGAGACATAAATGTATGCATGAATTCGTATCCCGGCTTTGCCGGTGGGAAGAACAGAAATTTGCTTACGAAAATTAATAGTTCGAACATTTTGGGCTGTTATTTAAACGAACTATATACACAGAATACAAATTGGATAAAATATATCACCCAGTATAGAGTGTTCACTAGGCCGACATAAAGCCATCTCAGTGACCTAACATGATCCTTTTACAATCCCAAACTGACATCTAATGAAGAGGAAAATGTGCAATTTGATCAAACAGCATGAGTAGAGATACAAAGTGAAGAATGCATTCATCATGGCAGCCGTAGATTTCAACCTTCCTGGATGGGACTGAAAATTAACGGGGCCAACTAAATCCAGAATGACAACATCCACCACAAGTTTACAGACGTTCTAGGTGACCATGGGCTAACTCAAATAGTTAATGAACCAATTGCACAGGTAGCTTTAGGAAAGCAGAGTGATACCAACCAGGCTATCTGACCATGACATCGTCTGTACTGAAGTGGACAGATTATATCAGAAAACAAGACAGATCCTCCTTTACAAAAAGGCAAAAAATGAAAGACGACCTTTACAGACCTTTTACAATATCCAATCCATAGCTAAGTCACTCTATGCATGTATGATAATAAGACATATACCAACTAAGACTGCTCGTAAAAAGGATGGTTGCCTATGGATAACAACAGACATGGTGAGACTTATAAGAAGAAGGGACAGAGTTTTAAAAAACTAGAGGCTTTCAAGAGCCTGTATCATTCACCTGACTCTACTTGGGTTTTGAAATCATATAGAACAGATAAAATTTGGCTTCAAAGTAACAACACTTGGTCAGCACCTATATAAATAAGGAAAGGACTATTCATGCTATGTTTGATATCATTCAATTCCGTGGTTCTCTAGAAGAAGACCTTTGTATGCATTTGCCATAAGGTCCTATGTTAAACTAAGCCCCCGCTGGCAGCCATCTTGGATGATGGATCGGCTACAAAGTAACTACACTTGGTCAGCACCTCATAAGGAACATTCATGCTATGTTTGGTTTCATTCCATATAATGGTTTTATAAAAGATGTCATTTGTATGCATTTCCATAGGGTTCTATGCTAAACTAAGTCCTCCCACTGGCAGCCATCTTGGAAGATGGATCGGCTCCTAAGTAACAACACTTGGTCAGCACCTCGTAAGGAACATTTTTGACATGTTTGGTTTCATTCCATTCTGTGGTTCTCTAAAAGAAGTCATTTGTATGAGTTTCCCATAGGGTCCTATGTTTAACTAAGTCCCTCGCTGGCGGCCATCTAGGATGATGGATGGGCTACAAAGTAACAACACTTGGTCAGCACCTCATGAGTAACATTAATGCCATGTTTGATTTCATTCCATTCAGTGGTTCTCTTGAAGAAGTCATTTGTATGCATTTCCTATAAAATAAGTCCCCGGCCCCGCTGGCGGCCATCTTGGATGATGGATCGGCTACAAAGTAACAACATTTGGTTACCACCTCATAAGGAACATTCCTGCCATGTTTGGTTTCACTCCATTCAGTGGTTCTCTAGAAGAAGTTCAAAATGTAAAAAGTTAACGACGACGACGACGGACGACAGACGACCGACGCCAAGTGATGAGAAAAGCTCACTTTGTCCGAAAGGTGAGCCGTAAAAAGGAAAAATCAGAAGATTAAAGATCAAAATGTGTGTTCATATTTTTAAAGACATAAACAGCAAACCCAGAGATAAATAGCTATTGAAGACTTCATTACACCAAGAAGCTAGACCGTATAATGAAACTTCTAAATGATCCAAATCCCTGAAAAGCTGTCGGCCCAGATAACTTCTCCAATATGATTCTAAAAGAACTAGCAGATGAAATAGCTGAAATACTCCAAATTATCTTTAAAACATTATATGACACAGGAGTGGAACAAACATTATGACTGGACTTGTAATGATGTGCATGCAGAAGTTGCCAAGAGTAACGAGCCAAAAAAATAAAATTGGTACCTTTTTTTTCGGTCGCCTCGTTCGTACGTGCGGGTCCATCGGCACAAACTAATTACTATATGCCTATATCAATCAATATTCGTGGTAAGATTGTAATTGTTCCAATTCCATACTATACTAGTGACCGCTTTGATCTCTTTTGATTAGGGTAAATTTGCACATTAAAGTGCAGTTTATTTTCAACTTGATTAATTGGTTAGAATATGACGGCAGTCCGTTGTAGTTAAATTTAGCACTTTGGCTATAGGTGTTCATTGGTGAAACGATTTGTATAGTGACACGTACTATACAAATCCTTGATTGGTGTAAAAACCCATTTGACTCTTCTTGGGAAATAAGTGAATGCTATCGGGAGTTTTCCGATCCCTAAAATATATAATATACCGAAGAACAGTATGTATCTAATACATGTTCCTAATTGTATGATCATCTGTGGCGATTACTGTTTAGTGGCGAATACCTCACCGTAGGTCTCGACTCTTTCCGTTAAAATTTCCGGCAAGCCGGAATTTACCGAACTTTTTTGGTTATCTCCCCGTGGTCACGTCAACGCCATCTTAAAATTATTGAGAGAGATGCCAATGCACAGAGATAAAGCAGATATGAACCGAAACAATTCAAATGAAGCTGGGTAACTGCAATATAAAATGGTTATTAAAATCTCACATGTAAAACATCTGTGAAAATAATTACCACGAAATAAACAAGTAAACTAAAGGGGAACTGGCTTTGGGACTTTCATTATGATTATCCATGTGATTTTATTTGGCTTTAAAACCCTTCCCTGTTTCCAATTTGATGAGCAAATGCCAATATTCAAGTCTACCGTCAGGAATCTGGTTGGGTTCAACCAAAATCATGTTTGCTTCCATACTCGTTCACCCCCTTCAAAGTTCAAGGTTCGCACATAGTCAAAATATTTATGAAGTCTTGAAAGAAGGTCTCATTGCATGATGTGGGATTGCTGATTTTTGTGAAAGTCCAATGATTGTGCCGTAAAAACTAGAAATGGAGTCTAGCGTGACACAGGAAATAAAAAAATTTAGTATTGTTTACGTACATAGTGTAAGTGCCATTGTGGGATACGAGAATCTGACAAAATCCGTAAGCGGGATATGGACATCTGACAATGTACTGAGGCACATAGTCCAAATAAGTACAACATGTTTCTATCTTCAGTTATACACAGCGGCAGCGCAATGCTGTTACATGTACCTCAAAACGCAGATCAAGTTTTAATTTTGGTGGTATCATTTTTACCGAATTATAGTTATCCCATACCATTGTAAACTCGTACCAACGTCAACTCGTACCACTTTACAAAAACTCGTACCAACTTATTTAAATGGTGTTTAATGATGTATGCAATTTACTTTCACTCAATACCTTTCAAGTCTGTAAGATGTATATAATTTGAAAGTACAATGACCAATTTGCAGCTAATGTTCCCTGTTTATTGGATAGAAAATACCGTGGCAGATTCGCTTTGATGCTCCTTTGAATTTTTTTAAACTTTTACCGATTATTATTGAATTTAATTTTTAGCAGTTAATCAAAATAATCAAAATGATTTCCAAAATGAAATTCTTACTTTTTATATATAACAAGTTACAAAGGGTCCAAAATTAAACTTTGTTTGATTTCATCAAAATTGAATAATTGGGGTTCTTTGATATGCCGAATCTAACTGTGTATGTAGATTCTTAACTTTTGGTCCCGTTTTCAAATTGGTCTACATTAAGGTCCAAAGGGTCCAAAATTAAACTTAGTTTGATTTTAACAAAAATTGAATCCTTGGGGTTCTTTGATAAGCTGAATCTAAAAATGAACTTAGATTTTTTATTATTGGCCCAGTTTTCAAGTTGGCCCAAATCGGGGTCCAAAATTAAACTTTTTTGATTTCATCAAAAATTGAATAAATGGGGTTCTTTGATATGCCAAATCTAACTGTGTATGTAGATTCTTCATTTTTGGTCCCGTTTTCAAATTGGCCTACATTAAGGTCCAAAGGGTCCAAAATTAAACTAAGTTTGATTTTAACAAAAATTAAATTCTTGGGCCTCTTTGATATGCTGAATCTAAACATGTACTTAGATTTTTGATAATGAGCCCAGTTTTCAAGTTGGTCCAAATCAGGATCTAAAATTATTATATTAAGTATTGTGGAATAGCAAGTCTTTTCAATTGCACAGTATTGTGCAATGGCAAGAAATATCTAATTTCACAATATTGTGAAATAGCAAATTTTTTTTTAATTAGAGTTATCTTTCTTTGTCCAAAATAGTAAGCAAGAAATATCTTATTGCAAGAATTTTTTTTAATTGGAGTTATCTTTCTTTGTCCAGAATCAACTTAAATCTTTGTTATATACAATATACAATGTATATTCACTTTTTACTACCAACTGATAAATTTAAATAATCTTTACCATTCAGTGATAACAAGCAGTTTTTTTACATTTTATTTACAGTTTATTTTATGATGTATTTAAATGAGTAGTTATTGTTGCAAACTCCATTAGAATATTTTAATTGAGATTAGTTTTGGAATAAGGGAAAGGGGGATGTGATTCAAAAATTGGGTTCAATTTTTCTCATTTGAAATTTCATAAATAAAAAAGAAAATTTCTTCAAACATTATTTTGAGAGTATTAATATTGAACAGCATAGTGAATTGCTCTAAGAGAAAACAAAAATTTTAAGTTCATTAGAACACATTCATTCTGTGTCAGAAACCTATGCTGTGTCAACTATTTAATCACAATCCAAATCTAGAGCTGAATCCAGCTTGAATGTTGTGTCCATACTTGCCCCAACCGTTCAGGGTTCAACCTCTGCGGTCGTATAAAGCTACGTCCTGCGAAGCATTTGGTTTGTTTACATTTTCTAACTGTAGTTTGCCTTAACCAAATGCAATGAAACTTATACACAATGCTTATTACCACAAAATACTGATCAAGAATGAATTTAAGGGGTGTCACTTTATTGTCTTTAGGGGCATCACTTTAACCTTCTAGAAAATTCTGCCCAAAATTGTGTTTTAGTTTCCCTACTCTTACTTTAGTTTGCCTGAACCAAATGCGATTAAACACATATATATATACACAATGCTCATTACCCAAAAGCTTGAATTTTGGGGATGTCACTTTAACAATTCTAGAGTTATGCCCCATTCACAGATGGAAAAATGTGAAATTTTCGTTTCTGTTTTCTTAAACAAGTTTGCATCAACCAAATTTTATGAAACTCACATAATACTTAATATAACCACTAAACTCAGATCAATTACAAATTTGGGTAGTGTCACTTTAACTGTATGGTATATGCAATTAATTTTGTGTAAGAATATAAACTGAGATTTGCTTGCCAGATGATTACATTTTAATTTTATTATGTTTACCTTTTAGAAAATTGTTTATTGGAGGATTGAGTTGGGATACAGATCAAGGTTAGTTCATTAACTTTTCAATGATAATTATACAAATGTTTACAGATTCTTTCAAGGAGGACATTCAAAACACACATACTGTAATTGCTGTAAAGACGCAAATTCTTCTTATAGGTTGTACTTTGTAAAAACAGCTGTTGCTCAAAACACACCTCTTTTGGGGAGAAATTTAATATTCATAGAAAATTAATTTGGTTCCCAGTTATGCTCTCTCTGTTCCATATCGCAGAGACATAACTTGGGAATGTTACCAGTAAATGAACACGTGCATATTGTTTACATTGAAATCTGTGGTAACCTTTCATTCGAGGTAGGGGTAGTTAAGAAAATTAGTGTAAGTTTAAAAATCTGAGAAGTTCAGGTCATATAAACGTTGAAAATATGCCGCACAGCCCTATATTTTGACCTTTGAAAAAAATTGTGGTGCATATGAACTTTCAATTCTAGGATAAGATTTTTTTCAAAACTTCATAGTAAAAGTGGTACAGTATTAGCCGTAACAGGAGTTCCTATGAGAAATTGCATTGTCAATATTTACAGAAATGCAACCTATATGCAGGGCACAAACTTTATGATTTCATATTTATTACTATTGGCCACTCTTTTAACAAAAAAAACCTAACAGGACTAATAGAATTATGTTTTGTATATTTTTAGATAGTTTATTAAACTACTTCAGTCAGTTTGGAGAAGTATGTGACTGTGTCGTAATGAAAAATCCTCAGACTGGTAAATCACGAGGCTTTGGATTCGTCACATTTAAAGATCCAAATTGTGTGGACACAGTTCTCTCAACTCAACATTCCATAGATGGAAGACAGGTGGGTGTTGAATCAAATAAGGTGAATGGATCCTGTTAAGGTAGATGGGGTGTATAAATTATAATCCATAGAATTTTTTAATAATTTGCCAAAATGAAGTTTATATTATGCTTTTTAAAAAAAAAGTAATAAAAAGAATGGGTCACTGGGCTTTTTTTCATGCTACACGGTGGTCAAAATTGTCAAATTTTGTATAGATTATGCATGGAAACCCAAATTTTCTGCAATAAAGCGTAAACTACACCATAGAATTTTGAGATAACATATGAGAAGATAGCTTTAATAGTATGCTTTCAGTTAAGAAAAAGAAAAAATAGGGTCACCGGACCCGTTTTCTTGTTACATAGTAAAATAGAGAAATTCCTAACACATTCTATCGTAAAAATACCTTAATCTGAATTATTTGCCATTTCATTCGAGTTGCCTCACCTTATGTGGCAAAGTTGGAAAAAAAATGTTCAAACCAATTTTTTCTGTTTTTTGTAAAATACAATCATAAATATGATAAAACATGTCATTTTATATGTAGAAGTGGAATTTCTTACACATGGATTACCTACTTCTCTAAAAATTTGCACATTCTATTAAAGATCTAGACCTTATTTTCTGGTATTTCCAAATCCAAGATGGAGGAAGACACCCTATCTACCTTAAATACATTCTGATGCAGGGTTCTCACTAAGGCGAGTTCAAGAGTTCTGGCCTTGCGGTCATAAAACTTTCAAGTTTGATCAACCAATTATGTTATTGGATTTGGTTTCCAGCATAAATTTTGTTCTCTGAGTACTAAGTTTTATGACCAATGGCCTTGGACTTGTGAGAATCTTTTCAAAACTGGTCAATCCAAAGATTCATTATAATCGTAAAATGTACAAACAAAATTTTACAACACAAGTTTATTTTTTAATCTACAGTTGATGTCATTTCATTGCATTTCCGTGCTATGTTTTGTCATGGGGACTGAAATAACAAAAGACACTGCAATAAAATTTCTTCTTACAATTGGACTTGCCGTCAAAATAAATAAGTGTGAACCCTGTTGATGTATTGTGGATACATTTCTATATGACCTGCTGTGGTATTATGACACACACTTTGGTATATTTTTGTTTGTTAAATCCACAACTTAAGTTCAAGGTGACAATTCCACTAGGATCATGAAGGCTTGACCCTGGTATATAAAACATTGTTGCACATAGATTTTAACTTTATTTAATTTTGTTGTATCATATTAATAACTATAATATCAGTCCTTATCTAAGAATTTTATAGAAAATTTATGTTGTCTTTCCATTTGAATTCCAAGGAAACAATGGGTTCACTAGTACTCTTAAGTCTATTCCCTAATGCAATTCTATATTGGAATATGTCTCTGTATGGTCAAGGATAAGGCCACACCAATTTAATTTCTTGTTCTACGGATTTTTGGACTCCAAAATTTGGGGCGAGCAAGCGATTTGAAAATTTAAATAAAAAAATATTTATTTTGCAAATTCTTGAGGCGAAACTTGAAAAGTAAAGGCGAGCGATTATAATTTTTTTTTGTACACATAAAATAGTAGGTTTCAACAATATTAAAACACTTATTTATCACTTGTACTTTTGTTATTTCTTTAATTTCTGAAGTATTTTTTCCCTGTTCACCAAGAAATAATTAAATCTGGTCTTTGTATGTGTGACTGACAATGAGACAATTCTCCATCTAAGTCATATTCAGTTTGGGGGCAACCCCTTAATGTTATAAATACCCCTTTTTCATGTTTTATGAGTGATCAATATAAGTTATAATATATTTGTTTGTACAAAAGGGCTGATATTTTCTCAAAGAACTATACATCTATCTCTTTTTAAATGGTCAAAACATGTCCAAGAATTTTGTAATATTCATGGACTTTAACCATGTTAACACATTTTCTTTTTAACAGTTTAATATTATTCAAAATAAGTGGACCCCTCTTTTAGAAAAAGTTGTTTAAAATATGATTTAACTCTCCTCTTTTTGAGTACAAAATTCTAAGTTTTCAAAGGTTTTGAATAGAAGAACTATATAAATCCTTGGTATTTCTATTTTCTTTTCTACATCAGTAAAATGACACCTTGTCCATTGTTGTCTGAGGGAGGGTTGTTCTTAACCTGATAATAACAAACACAGTTAAAAGTACGACCTTTTACATGGGGCTTTGATACGGACCAAACAACAAGCTATACAGGGCCCCAAAATTATTAGCGTACACAATTCAAACAGGAAAACCAACGATCTAATTTATATATCCAAACAGGAAAATACCAGTGAACAACATCAATAAACGATAACTGCTGAACGACCGGCCCCTGAATCAATCAGGACAGGTGCATGAACATGCAACGGCTATGGATAGTTTTGTTTCGCCAGCATACAATATAATTGCCGTTGAAGGCAAAATCTTTCAGAAGTTCTCTGTACTTTATTCTAACAACGAACATATTTTGATAGGGAATATAAGTAAGGGGGAAAGAAACCAATGTTTTGTTCTTTACCGGTATATATTTCCGCTTTTATAAATTTATATCGGAGCACTCCTTCTTTGGATAAATAGGCTTCATGCTGAAACAAATATTCTCACAGATATTTAAGAAGTGTGGTGGTGTGCTTTTATGTTTAAAATCGTTATATACAGGTTAAAATTAGACTGTGATTTTAAAAACAAATGTTGATATATTTTTATAATATTTACAAAAAAAAACGGTGCAGGAAATGGACATGATTACACTTCCGGATGCGGGAAGCGGGAATATAAAAAAAAAATTAAAAATCTGTTTTGAGAAAAATAGGTGCGAGCGGGTCCGTCGAACAAGTAATCAAATTGGTGTGGCCTAAGTTTGCCATACCTCTTATATCCAAATATATAAAGTAAGATTCTGGTATAAAGTTTGATTGCTTTTATTCTCTAAGCTGTGACATACATGACATAGCAAAGATTGTTATTACTCTTACATATTCATATTTTTGTTTAAACCAAGGTTAAAACTAATTCTTTTTTACTTTCCTTCAGGTTGATGCCAAGGCTTGCAATCCAAAAGGAGCTCAAAAGGTAGGATGTCAAGAAGTGATTAGACATAAACAGAAATTGAATAGTGACCAAATTTGAAAATTTAATTAGCAAAAACACATTCATTTTTATTTTTTTATAAGAAAAAAACACCCATAAAACCACAAAATTATTGGATAAAATAATCAGATTACAGCAAGTTGAAGTTAAATAAATCACCAAAAAATGCTTTAAATTGTCTCTGCAGCGAGAAGCAACAAGTTAAGATTGTCTAGACATAGGCAAGCAACAAGTTAAGATTGTTTACACATAGGCAAGCAACAAGTTAAGATTGTTTACACATAGGCAAGCAACAAGTTAAGATTGTTTACACATAGGCAAGCAACAAGTTAAGATTGTCTACACACAGGCAAGCAACAAGTTAAAATTGTCTACACACAGGCAAGCAACAAGTTAAGATTGTCTACACATAGGCAAGCAACAAGTTAAGATAGAGACCAAACATTACAAAGGGACATTCAAAGTCATTAGTCAAAAATAAACTGACAACGCCATGGCTAAGATAGAAAAACACAGACAAACAACAGTACACCAAACAGAACAGTAAAGAAGGAGTAAAAAAAGGAGCTTAACGATGTGATGTCTAATATAAATATTGTACAAATTAAACATTCAGCAAAGATTCATGATATATGTAGTTTTGATCCTTATACAACAAATTTTAACAAGTTATTTCGTCAGGATTTACTGTTTGTGATGTAATATGAACTCCTTGATAACCTTAATAGTTTCCTTTTGTGAAACGATTTTCAGTCTTTTCAACAGGCACCAAGAACTAACAAAAACTTAGACAACCATCCAAAGATATTCATGGGAGGTCTACCAAATGTGGATGCTGAGTATCTGACAAACTACTTCAGTAAATATGGAAAGGTAAGACTTAACAAGCATGACAGAAATCAAGATTATTTGGAAGAATTTTATAAGCGAGTTAATTTACTTTACTGTGCTAGTTCCCTCACAAACTGAAAATAAAGTTCAAAGGATAAAGTACCAAAAAAATTCAGTTTAATTATACCAAATCTTCTTTTTTATATAATAGAAAAGGAGAACTGTCCTAAATTGCATATTATTGGGCATGGATGACATTTAAATGTCTTCCATACTTGTCCATTAGCAAAACAAGACTACAAACTATTTATATGCTGTGTTTGTACATGATGAAAATGTATATATCTATAGGACACATATTTAAAAAAAAAAAAAAAGAGGTGCTACTGCATTGTTTATCATAAAAATATAATTGCCAATGAGACAACTATGCACCAAAGTTCAAATGAATTGGATGTAAGCAACTATAGGCAACAATGAGAAAACTAATACGTCAGCTATACATTAACCAACATTGTCAGTCATTGCATATGGCATGCTGTTAACTTTTTCTAATGAAATTATTAAAATTCTATTTGCAGGTGCTTGATGTCAACGTTGTGGTAGATCAAGAAACCAAAAAATCAAAAGGTAGGTTGTGTTAAAAAAAGAAAATCAGAATGCTTTATATAGCTTTTGCTCTGGCAATACAACAGTTCAGGCAGTGGGTACTAGCTCATGTAATCAAAGTTGTATATGATCTGTTTCCTCCGTCTGAACCATTTAATTTGCCACAGCCAAAGCTTGAAATGAAATTCAGTAAACTATTGTTGTGTTTTTTATTTGGTCGGGTTGTTATCTCTTTGACACATTCCCCATTTCCATTCTCAATTTTATTAAATCATTGTGAAAAGCAGAGAATCACCTAAGCTAAATAAACAAGTTTTGACCCTCCCCCCCCCCCCCCAAAAAAAAAAATAATATTTAGCTTCACCCACTATCCTTTGTCCTATTCTTAAAATATAATTTGCTCCCTTCTGATAAATATCATATGAAAACCTTTTTTATTTAATAAAGAACTAAATTCAAACAAACAACACAGAGCACAATTTCCTTTTCTTTTTTTTTTTTCTTTCACTTTTATTAAGTTTTAGTACAAATGTAGTACTGGCAATTAAAATCAAACCTAAGTGTCAAATTAATATTCCTTTTTCTAAATAAAAAAAATTGCATTGCACAATTATAAGTTCTTCCCATGTTACTAATCACAACTACTGGTTTCACTTTTAGGTTAACCTTGTAACTTCGATCAGCTGACGTTTTATTTTTGCCTAGCAGTATTTGCCCAATAATCTATGTAACTAATAGAAACACTACAAAGTAAATGGGTACTTATGCCTTAATAACAATAATAATTAACTTAAAGGTTTTGCTTATTTTGTAATCATTGAAAGTTACTTTTTCTGAATAGGGTGATTTTTCATTAAGAAGTATTTTTATCTTTGTACATCTAATGGGAGAAAAATTAAAAAATCCATGTAAGTACTCTCGTTCAGTAGAGATAGAAGAAAAAATAAGATACTGATAACAAATAAAAAGAGGAATTATTATTCTGTATTGACAGAAAATGTGTTTCTACTGAAAATAAAAGTAGATATACATATAGGGTATAGAGATAAGTAACAATAAATTTAGGACTATACATATTTGAGTAGATTACTAGTGAGAACCATTGATGTAAAAGTTTTTGTTCTTTTACATGATTGACAGGTTTCAATCTTAAACAGAACAGAATAAGAACCTTAGGGTTGTTCCAAAATTTATTTGGTGGGGAATAGGAGGCACTCAAATTAATTAAATACAGGTTATGTTTTCCTCAAAATTTTGTAAGAATTTTACCTAACCAAACTTTTATATACTGGGACTTTAAACAAGTGCCTTCAGGTCCCCAATGCTTTTAATTCTGGAACAATCCTAAGTACTTATTCTTTATATATTAGGGATACATGAGTTTACAGTTGGTTACAGTTATCATTTATTGGCCAAGAACATGACACTCATTTCTGTTAAATTTTACTCACATGTTGGATATCATGGATATGTAGAAATAAAAAATTAAAAAAAACTTTTTTAATTATATCTCAATAGATTTACTTGAATACATGTGTAATGGGTGAAGAAGAAGAAACAACAATTCTCAAAATTATATTTGAATCCATTCATTAATTCACAGTCCAAAGTTAATGAAATGTGTCAATGAAATCAAAAATAAAAAAGGAATGTTTGATGTTAAATTCCTAACATGCCATCTGATTAAACATATTTTTATCTTGTATACAAAAATTTAACTGCCTTCATTTGACACATTCATATGAGATAATTTTACACATTATCCATTATTAAAATATGCAAATATATTGTGTCAGAAAGTTAAAAGGATTATATATCAATAAGGAAATGTTAAGAATTTACTTATTTTTTTTATGCTGAAAATATAGTCATGTGACCCCTAATTTTCTGAAAGCATAAATAAATGAGATATATCTTCTCATGATCTATAACCCTAAAATTTTATCATTTAGTTATCTTTCTACCAAACAAAATTGACTTTTTTAATATAGACGATGTGTTTCCTATGCAAAATCTTTCAATTTGCACAGAAAAATTATCATTGATCATTTATATTTTTGAAGAAAAAAATCCTAACAAACCGGAATACTACATTTTGGTATACATATTTTAAATGTCTACCTTAAACACTAATCAAACTAAATTTTGGAAGATTTTGATTACCCAATATTGATGAATTAGTTTTAAAATTACAATAATTATGATAAAGCTGGTCAGCCATCAAAAACATTTCCACATGCTAAAATTTGTGAAATAAAAAAAACACACCCTTATAAGTTTGATAATTATGAGCGATTACATCCGAGACATCCAAGGCTACAACTGCATCCAGATTAATAATAGTAACGTATGGGGCTATTCTATGGAAAATTTATGGGAGGGAAATTACACTTCTATCATCATATATTAATATGCACAAATGTCTGCTCTGTCTATATTATTAAAGAGAGGTAGTTAAGTTTTGCTGGTAGAAATACTTGAATACAAGCTGTCTGCGTTTTACTTATTTTATGTATGAAATATATATACCATGACAAGTAGTACTTATGATATTAGATAATTGTGAATTACCGCAACATATACTTAAGATAAGATTAAGAACTTACTATTTATGGAAAGCTGAACCCTTATTTAATGAGAAATCATATGATATTATTTACATGTACATGCACATAAGTTTTGTTTTCTTGAAATTAAAAGATGTAATTTAAGTTATTACTAAAGAATATAACATGTTGAGTGAAAAATTATACATGTATAGAAATTATTTCTGTAAATTCTATAATATGCTAAGTTTTAATTTCAGATTGAAATAGAAAAACATGTTATTATTATTTATGTACTTATATATACATTAGGATTTGGATTTTTGACATTTGAGTCAGAAGATAGCGTAGACGCCGTGTGCAGTGAGCACTATGTGGTTATCAGTAATAAGAAGGTTAAATTTTATTTTAAATTAATTATGAAATTACAGATCTCAGCTGGTTTATTTTCTCAAAGTGAGTTTGCTTGAAGTGAGAAATAACATTATTCATAAAGTATTGTGTTAAGCAATCAGAACTGGCTCAGCTTTTTAGACAGCTTAAAATTGTTCAACACCAAGTTTTATATTTATTTACGCAAAATGTTGTCGTTTGGAAACATTTTTTTTTTTAAAACAAAGTTATAGATGACCACTTGCAATGGTATAATAAACACTTGGGGGAAAAAGCCAGTTGAGATCATGAAATTTATTTATAACAATTTGCCAATATTTGCCTACAGATCTGACATTTACAAGTTATTTTTTTGCTTTCACAGGAGATTTACTATAAAAGTGTGTTTATACCTTTAATACATATGCTTAAAACGTATTAGAACATCTATGTAGTTACACTGGATCTTATTTAATGATTATTACAAGTGTGCAGGTGTGGTGTTGCTATAAATAGATATTTAGTTTTGGGGGATTTGTAAAAAAAAAGTGTTTTATTACAAAGTCTTGAGATCCCAGTAATTTATTGTATATATGCATTAAACATGCTACATGTATATCATGCATCTATCTGCTTCATAAGTTACTGAAAATATATTCTTTGGTGTGTTCAAAGGGAAATGAAGTTAAGTTTGCTTGGTTACTAATTGGAGCATAAAACCAATATTTCCTTTGTTAACTTCCTACTTAAAGAGTTTTTCTACAGTTACCTAAAGGCATAATAAAAACTTGATTAGTCCAGTTTGTTTTACATTTATAATCGCTGATAAAGTATTTGTGGTCCACCAAAACAATGAAGCAAACTTAATGTTATGTCCCCAATTACACATTTTGAATAATGAAAATTAGATATAACTAACATTCAATTAGTTGTCGTATACAATATTAATACATGACTTGTCTTTGATTTGTTGTACAATATTTATCTTCCTCTTAGGAGAGAATAAGAAAATGTGCATACAATTAAGATGTATTTAGATTTAAGCACTTAAAAGGATTTTTAAAAATTTATTTAAATAAGTAAATGCAGAAGTTTTGAATATATTTTTGGTTCTGATTAATTAAATCATCAATGTAACAACACTAATTTGTACTTGAATCGAGGTAAGTATTTTGTAGATTTGCTTTCATGGGCTTTACTACTTTGAAGTCAGATCTGTAAGGCAAAATATTGAATTATGAAAGGATCTTCAGACAGTCTTAATACTAGTACGGGATTACTATTTATTTTATTGTTTTCTTCTTGAAAATTTAAAAACAAAAATGTCCATAACGGAACTACTAGGAAAATATTTATCTTGTATCCTGAGATTTACAAGCAGGAGTCCCAAAGAAGTTCAGCTTGCACAATTTTTGTCCTTAATAGTAAATGAAATAGAATAAAATATTGAATAAGAAGACTGTCTGATATACCGTATAGCGGGTTATTTTCGCGGGTGTAAAATTTCGCGATTTTCATTGAATAAGGTATACGAAAAATTTTGGCGGTTATTATTTTAGCGGATTCAACATTTTTAACATTACCTTTGCATGTACACTTTTAAATTGGCGGAATTTATTTTGGCGATTTTGTTCTATCCGCGAAAATAAGCGAAAATTTACACCCCGCGAAAATAACCCGCTATACGGTATCCATTAAAATGTATTGAATGGGTACACATGCTGTTTAAATCAACCATTGTTTAATGGTGATTAAACAGAAATGAAAAAGACTTGTTATAAATATGTCAGCAAATTGAGACATGATTGACATTAAGGAAAAAATATGAAGAGGACTTGCATCTTGTAACAATGCTTTTGAAGGGGGCAAAAGGGAATAAACCAGTTAAATGTTCTTGGAGCATAACATAGTCACAATTTGTTAACATTATTATAATTTAAAGTCTGTCCTGCATAGCTTATTTCTCTGCAGCCTTCTGTCGTAGATATTTTCACCCCCAGATTGACAACAGTGAATATATGTTTACGATCTGTATCCATTTTTTTCTACTCTTGTAAAAAAAAATCTGAAACCCTAAGTCTTGCATTTAGTCATTTTTATGTCAGATAATAAGAAGATCAATGAGTTTTTTTTTTTTATTTTCAACACTTTTAACTATACATCATCATCTTCAGACATAATAAAAAGAATAAAAACACATGGTAAATGTATGAAGATTAAATCATTAAAAAAAATTAAAAAATTAAAATTAAAAAAAATAATGGAAAAAATATTTAATTTTCATGGTTTATGTAAATGTGATTTTGGTGTTTTACCCTCTGAACTCAGAAAAAAATGGATACAGATGCAGTGAAATCCACCATACTTTAACAAGACAAAGCAGATCTCATTGGTAATAGGTAGTTGTATGTTTAAAGTAGAGTATGTCATTTATTTGTCTTATATAGGTTGTAATTAGATATGGTTGAGATAAGTTTAGATTGTGTCAACTATAGATGTGTTTATAAACATTGCAAATAAATATGCATAATACAATGTTAATACACTGAAATTATTAATGCTATTTCAAGTGCACAAATACCATAAGATAGCAACAAACAAGATTAAAAACTTTGCAATAAGATTGAAAACACTATAAAGAATAAATATAGTCATACAGGCAAATTAGGGAAACAATGTGTTTCCTTGTTTCACTTCGATCATTTTGTTTTACTGAGACTTCTGGTGCTATGATCATGATAATGGTAATTAGACTCAATAAGTGTCGAAACTATTTAATCTTTTTGTTCATCAGACTGAGTTTTGTTTTCATTATATATCAAGTTCATTAATGCAATTGCAATATGGAGATGGGACTGTGTAGTCCAAACGTGATTAGTTGAAGCATTCTTTTTATAAGGATGCTGCTCCAAATAATTTACTTTGACAAAAGTTTGATTTCGGAAATGGCCCTTAAAGCAAAAAATATTGTAAAAATTTAACACATTGTTGGTATTACTTGTACATGTATATAGAAAAAGTAATGTGTCTTTGGATTTATTATACCCCCGCTTTAAAAAAGGGGGGGGGGGGGTATACTGTTTTACCTCTGTCTGTCCGTCAGTCCATCAGTCAGTCCGTCCCATGAAACTTTCGTCACATTTTTCTCAGGAACTACAATACATCGATTTCTGAAATTTGGTTTCAGGGTTTATCTAAGTCAGCTATACTGTGTGATGCGTTTTCAGATTGATCACTTGACAACTTCCTGTTTACCGAACATTTGTATGATTTTACACATGATAGCCAAGTTGAAAATTTTCGTCACATTTTTCTCAGGAACTACAATACAAGGATTTCTGAAATTTGGTTTCAGGGTTTATCTAAGTCAGCTATACCGTGTTATGCGTTTTCAGATTGATCACTTGACAACTTCCTGTTTACCGAACACTTGTATGATTTTACACATGATAGCCAAGTTGAAAATTTTCGTCACATTTTTCTCAGGAACTACAATACAAGGATTTCTGAAATTTGGTTTCAGGGTTTATCTAAGTCAGCTATACCGTGTGATACGTTTTCAGATTGATCACTTGACAACTTCCTGTTTACCGAACACTTGTATGATTTTACACATGATAGCCAAGTTGAAAATTTTCGTCACATTTTTCTCAGGAACTACAATACAAGGATTTCTGAAATTTGGTTTCAGGGTTTATCTAAGTCAGCTATACCGTGTGATGCGTTTTCAGATTGATCACTTGACAACTTCCTGTTTACCAAACACTTGTACGATTTTACACATGATAGCCAAGTTGAAAATTTTCGTCACATTTTTCTCAGGAACTACGTACAATACAAGGATTCTGAAATTTGGTTTCAGGATTTATATAAGTCAGCTATACCGTGTGATGCGTTTTCAGATTCATCACTCGACAACTTCCTGTTTACCGAACACTTGCATATTTTTACACTATTCATATTATCCATTTGCGGCAGGGGTATCATCAGTGAGCAGTAGCTCGCAGTTTACTTGTTTTTTTAAATTTAGAAGATATCTAGATCTTGAAAAAAACAACTAGCTTGCAAGATTTATTATTCTTTAATACATATACAATAATGGCTTTTTCTGGGTTTTTTTATACCAATTTTATCAACAAGAATATCAAGCAGCCACATTGACATAAGGCAAGTTGATGGAAGTCAGTATCAAAACAATTTTTTTTATTGGGTCTTCACAATACATTGTATATATTTTTTGATTGATAATTATTAGTTATTAAACTATTTTAAAATCTACAAAATGTTGTGATAGATGACTGAGATGCTTGGTTGTAAAAATAAAGTCCAACACATTTCATTTAAAAAATTGACTTGGATGAACATGTGACATCACTTAAAAATGACTTATTGCCATAAGTATGACAAGTGTTTATATTTGTTTCCTTTGCCATTTGGGTACAAGTTTGAATTTAAACAATGTTAGATATAGCAGTTACTGACATATCTGGTATTTTAGAGACACAAACCTACCACCATGCTCATTGCTTTTTTGTTAGTTTGCACAAGTGGTTTTTTTTAACCCTAGAGACAAATATCAACGCTCCTTTTATATAGATAATGAGATTTAAAGCTACACCTTTTTTGAATGCACATATTTAGATTTACAATATATGTGATATGTCTTCATTCCCATGTATTCTCTCTATATATATGTATGTATGTATGTGTTTGTATGTTTGAAAATTCATGTAAATGGGGAAAATGATACATTATTGCAATA
Organism: Mytilus trossulus; assembly: GCF_036588685.1. NCBI lineage: Eukaryota > Metazoa > Mollusca > Bivalvia > Mytilida > Mytilidae > Mytilus > Mytilus trossulus. The sequence continues at coordinate 43,765,450 of NC_086376.1, forward strand.
TTGAGAACGATTGAGATCTGCTTTGTTTTGGCGAGAAATCTGTGCATGTTTTATCTGTTTTAACAGTATTTTGATGGTGATAATCATATTTGTGTAGCTGCTGATTGATAAACATGTATATTTCAGCTTTTTAAATGTATTGAAATGGATTTATATTATGATTTTTTTCTTTAAGTTGTTTACGTAATGATAAGTAATTTATTTAGTCAGTTATCTAGTAATTTAAGGTTATAGAGATAATTCATTAGTATTAATCATAATTTAAGACACTAGAGTAATAGAAATAATTCAAGATATGCAAAGTAAGTTTACTTAGAGTTTTTAATTAAGTTGTATTTAATGTTAAGTGGTCATGTTTTGAATGATAATAACTAAGGTCTATAATAAATTAGGTCACTGTATACTAGTATAAGAGACGAATGAATGATATTGGTTCGATTTCATAATGTTTTGATCATTTCAACAGGTTGAATGTAAAAGAGCAGAACCCAGGAATGGAAAACAACATCAAGAGGCTATTACAGCTATTCAACAGATGATAACTGGAGTTGGTACCACACCCACACCAGAGACCTGGCAGGAAGCTGCTACACAGTGGACCCAACAACAGCAACAGGCCCAACAACAAGGTGGACCACCAGGATATGGACCTAATGGTGGAGGATATCAACAAGGATATGGGGGGCCTCCACAAGGACCACCTCACCAGCAACCATATGGACAGGCCCCTGGGTACCAAGGTTATGGTCAGCCACAAGGAGGTCCTGGCTGGGGTCAACAACCTCAGCAAGGTATAATCCAGAAAAAATGAACAAACAAAATAGTAAAGAAAAAAAAAATTACTAGGAAATTCAATGTACAATCTCATTAAAATTTAGCTAACAAAGATCTGACAAATTCCATTTTACTTTGGATTGCTGATAATGTAAATTAATTGACAAAAGGTCTTTAATACAGAAATTAAAATAGAGCAAGGCTTGAACACAGGATCTCTATTATAATTTGATTGATCAAAGCAAATCACAAGTTGCTTTAAATTAGCTGGATTATGAAATTATTGGCCAGTTTTTACATCGTGCTTGGAAAAATTAAACTATGACATCTGGAAATTTATTTGATGTCTTGAAAATTTTAGTAGTTGAAAATTGTGTTCTTAATGAGAAAAGAAAGAGTACATCTTGTACTGATTCGTGTATACATTTATTTTCTGCACTAAAATTTGTATTTTTCATCTTAGTGAAAATTTTATAAGTTATGATTCTAGTGGACATAACAGTTTTATTTTTGAGACTAGAAATCTTTATGAAGATTTTTAGCTACTAGCAACATGCCATACTATTTTCTTTAAATGAAAACTATTATCTTTTTACATTTTGTAGTTGTATATGTTTTGATAAGTACATGTTAATCCTTTGGGTGCGACAATTTTTATGCTTTTCTAGTTTTATTGATAATAGAAAAGTATTTAGAAATAATCAGAATTGTACATAATGAATTGTACAAAAGGAAAGATTTAAACAATATTAAAATGTCTGACTGTGCAAGACAATGGATCAATGAATAGTTGTGTAAATATATTAAAATGAGTATGTTAACTCCACAAGGAAAACAATTTTGTTGTTAATAGCTTGCATGTGTATGTTGTAATAAGTAAATCTCAATACACACACGCACAAAAACAAAACAATAGCAACATGTTAAACACATTTTAAATGGATTTCTGACAATTCAAATAAGAAAGTCTATCTTTCACAACTGGAGGGAGGGGGTAAATTAATCTTGAAAAGTACTTTTAGTCTATCTTGTCCATAATTCATTAATTATGAGCTTTTGTAACCATTTAGAATTTAAATTTTTTTCTGTTTGTTTAGGCACTGTAAAACTTTTTTTTTACCTTAAAACCATTTCGACATAAAGAAATGAACTTGACCAAAATCACTATTAGAATATTTTGTTTAGATTCAAATCCCAAACATTGTTACTGTTTTATCTGATCTTAGTACATACATGTATTGATAAAATCTTTAATGAAATTTCGAAGTTTCCAAATAAAGGCTAATTTCTGAGAAATGTTGTTTCAAAAGCTATTTGATAGCATAAATTCCTGAAATTTCAACAAGAATGAGAGATCTGTTCCCCAGAATTTAGTCCATTTTACTGAGTTGAAGCGATTTTAATCCAGCTTAGAGGTTCTTAAGTGTAGTAAATAAACAAGGTCTCAAGTTAAGTTTAACATTAAGCACTGTGATAATACAATGCCCACTATGCTCTAAGCCGGAAAACATGGCTAGGTTTATCGAACTCAGTCACCATAAAATTTGACAAAAAACTAGTTTTTAAAGTCTTTCGCTCATGATATTTTTTTCATAAAAAAGACAAACTTGAAGAAAGGAGTACTTAAATTCTCGTATTACTTTTCTGGAATTACAAAATATACCTTTAAAAATATAAGAGTTTGGTGAAATTTATTGTACACTATGGTAGAATTGAAGTTATTTTGATTTTTTGTCGGATTGTAGAGCATGGCAATAAATTTTGAGCTGCTTTACGTTACATTGTCCTCTGGTATAAGTTGAGGATTATCTACACCACATTTAGAAACACCATTTAAAGTTCATTGGAATCTAAGAATAGATTGAACCCTTATCCAAGTAAAACTTTCACTGTGGTAAGGTAGAAATAGTTAAAAATTGTTTGTTATGACTGATGCTGGATATATCCACATTAAATTTCTACTTAAAACAGGGAAATTACTAACAAAACTGTTTCACCTTACAATGGGAATTACAATTAATTATTGGTCATAAAATATTGAACTGCCAATGGTGTTTTTAAATCCTTTGTACTAAGTTTTTGTTGTGGCAAGAAGATGAAAATGGATTACGATTAGATAATTGGGTCTTAATTGAAGCTCTGTCCATTGCATGTTATCAAGAGTTTATTGAAATCAGATTAAGAACATTTCAGAAGTGCATGATGCTTTTTACCCTGAGTTTTTCTGTGTTGTTTGAGTTGAAAGACATGGCCTTTCTAGTCACCTAAGCACATTCCTGTTAGTCAAAGATGCATGAAGGTTGCTGCCTTTTTTAGTTCCATAGCTTGCATGGCTGTTGTTCTTCTCCATGTCATAGAACTTTGTCTATAAATGCAGTTATGTTTTAGGAGGATGGCCCCCTCAGAATCCCCCTACAGTGGCAGCAGCACCGACCCAACCACCTGCCCCTGTTCAGAGTTCCGTTGGTAGGTTTCAATTTGTATCAAATTAATTGTGAAAGTTGTGTTTATGGATTATAAAGAGATTTGACATTTCCTATCGAATGACGGTTGTCTTCAAAATCAGTTCATCTGTGACTTCTGTAATTCTTCAACATGTAAATCATTTCTGACTGAACATTGTTTTATCAGAACTTTAGTAAATACATGTAAATGCTGCATGAGTTTTGTGTAAATACAAGGGGTTTCTCTATTAATGGTAGGATTTCATCTTACTAAAATATAAGTCAACATGTGGAACAAAGTGCTATTATTTATACCTATGTGATGTTTGTAGTAATTTTCAATCCAGACATATATAGGGGGAGGGAATTATTCATGTCTCACATTTTCATGTTTATATTGGAATAAGGGACTTTAAAATTTAAAACGAGACAGCAAAATTCTGTGAAACTGATTTGATTATCTTTTGATTTCATGTGTTTTCTGGAAAACTTGTAAATCCATTGAACTGTTTCATTTTGTGACTCTTTTCTAAAAAATCTTATGACAATTAAAATTGATTGTAAGTTCAATGTTCTGGACTTCTGAGAAGATTTTTGTGAAAAGATCGGCAGTGATAGTTATCTGTTGATATACAAGTATCAGAATGGATTTTTTTTGTGGTGTAAAATTAAAACACAAAATTAGATTTTTTCATAAAGAGTTATTGAGGCTTGTGTTTATGATAATTAGTATATTAATGATTAGTTTTCAGAACACATTTGCACAAAATACTGGTACATTTTGGGAAGTAACAACAAAATTGCTCATTAAGACGAATACACTGATTATTGTTATTATAAAAATGAATTAGAATGATTTCATATTATTAGGTTATCAAGGATACCAGCAACAGAGTTATCAGCAGGGAGGTGCTAATCCATATGGTTCATGGCCAGCTACATCACAACCTGGTCATCCATCTGCAGGAGGACAGCAAGGGGCACCAGGACAGCCACCATCAAGTCAGGCACCATATGGTGGAGGATATGGACAAGCACCAGCAGGTGCACCATCATCTCAGGCATACTCAGCCCCTGGGGGACAGGCACCACACCCTACATCTCCCCAGACTGGGGCACCTCCAAGACATTATGGAGATTATAGTAAGGAATTCAGTCTTTTATTGCCCTTGCCACTTTATAACTGGGGTTTATAGGGATACCCATCCATGACTGTTCTTCCAGCCTTCAATCTTTCTGTTATTTTGAAATGCTGCTTTTTTCAGGCTTTGTTTCGGCTGCAGATAATGGTTTAATTTTTGGTACATTAGTGTACAAGTTTGGCAAAAAAAACACGTTCAATACTGGTATTGTCCAGACTGGTTGTAAATACTAATTAAACCATTCTAGAGTTATGCCCCTTTATAAAATGAAAAAGTAAATAATTTTTACTTTTCATTCTTTTACTTAAGTTTGCCGCAACCAAATGTTATCAAATTTATACAAACTGCTCATTACCACACAGATTAAACTTGAATTTCAGTGGCATCTCTTTAACCGTTCTAGAGTTATGCCCCAATATAAATGGTAAAATTGCACAATTTTCAGTTTCAGCCCTCTCAATTAAGTTTGCCTCAACCAAATGTTATCAAACTATAGACCCAATGCTTATTTCCACAAAATACAGATGAAGTTTGAAATTTGGTGGGGTCACTTTAATCATTCTCAGATATCGTCACATTAATTGTTCTTGAGTTATGTCCCTTTATAATGTTGTATGCAAAAAAAAAAGGGTGGGGGCACTGTCTGTGTCCATGGGGATACGTTGTCCATTTATTTGAAAAGTTGCAAGAAAAAAATCTTCAATTGCACAGTATCACACAATCAATTTCTAAGATTTTTGGCCACATTTATTTTATGTCAGAAATTTTTATAATTATTATGTCAAAATTTGATCACAATCCAAATCCAGAAAGTATCAAGCTTGAATATTGTGTCCAAACTTGCCTCAACTGTTCAGGTTCTTCTGTCGTATCAACCTGCGCTTGGCCAAATATTTTATTACCACTGGACTTTCAGAAAACAGCCATCAATCTTGGACAGTATTTGAATTTTAACAGAATGAAACTGTAGAGTTATGCCTACTGTGGTAAAGAGAAAATAACAAAATTCATACAAACTGTATTTAGGTCTTGCTTAGCTGGACTGATCATTTAAATATTACAAGGGAGACCCAGCCATCTTAAATAGGGGATTCCTAACCCAGGACAAAAGGGGGGTTCCAACTACATGTCCCCATTACAATGCACTGATCCTGCAAAAGAAAAAGAGGGTTTCCAACTGCCTGAACACCCCCCCCCCCCCCCCCCCCCCCCTAACTTTTGTTATAATTGATGTATTATTGAAGCCATTTAGCGTATTCCAGATATGTGACTTTAAAACCCCCAACCTCCTTCGCAATATCAAATTTGTTGTCCATTTTCTAAGTTACATCAAATGGAAAAGTCTCTAAAACATTTTCAATTACATGGGATAAGGATAGCTTTATTTAGTTTCAGTTGCATTTATTTTGTTATTTTTGTTTTTGTTTTTTTTTTAAATCTTTTTTGTAAATATTGAATTTGTCAACTGTTTTGTTGTATGACCTGAAGCCTTTGTTGTGGACAAAGAAAATAAAATCCATGTATTTTATTTTCAGGTTCTCCACAGCCAGGTCAGCCAGCTTCAGCTCCTGGGGCCCCAGGCTACAGTAGTTATGGTTCATACGGTGGACCACAGGCACCAGGGGCAGACCCTTATGGCCAGCCCCAACCAGGGTCACAACCCCCTCATGGTTCAGCACCAGGTATTTTATGAATCTAATAGAAAGTTGGAAACAAAGAGGTTTTTTTACTTGCTTTTTCTTGCATTCAATTAAATAAATAAAAAGAGCATAAAAAAATGTTCAAAGATACCAGGCTTCTAATATTGTAAGCCAGACATGTGTTTTGTCTTCAAAGAGTCATTAGTGGCACTCAAATAAAAAAAATATTGCCAAATAAAGAACATGTTGAAGTTCATTGAAGATAAAAAAAAATCCTAAAGATTTAACTTAAACAGCTTGGGTAATCTGTTCTTCAATTTTAATTGCTCCAGGTCATTTGAAAAATAAGAACATTTTACATGTATTTTTCCACTATTGCAAGTACATACCAAATCTTCAGATGATCAAATATCATTAAATAGAATGATGGAATAGGAAAGGGATAGAATTTCTTAATAGAGAACTAATGGTTCATGTCAAAATCTAACAGGTCTGGCATATTTATTTTTCGTATAAAAAAAAATGTTAGAAATTAGGCTTTAGTTTTCTAACTGGAACTTTTTTCTTGCTTTTTTGCCTACTAAAAGGTATGGGGTTTTCTCTTTTGTTGATGGCTGTACAATTGCTGATAATTGCTTACATCCACTTTGTTTAGTCTCTGGTGGAAAGTTGTCTCATTGGTAATCATACCACATCTCCTTGTTTTCAAAAAGCAAATAACTTTTACGCAACAGTCCAGCTGTTATTCAACACACATAGATACGCTTTTGTGAGTGTCAATTAAGAAATCAACTGACTGTTGGATTAATGGATTGGTGTCATTGTAGGATATGGACATCCTGCTGGTGGCCCTCCTTCAGATCCAGGACAACCTAAGCCTGCTGATTATAGTGGATATGGGTCTTCTTATGGTATGTCTCTCTAGTTTTAATATTTGTCTTCAAATATATACTAGACATTATCCCTCTTGCATGTTACTTTTGTAAGCTTGGTTGACATCTTGTGATTTTCTGCCATAGGAATAGATTTGGTAAAATCTTTCAGAATTTTTGGTTGTTTGTGCTCTTCAGTTTCATTCTTTATTCGGTCTTGTTGTTTTTAAATCATGACTTGAGCGTCACTGATGAGTCTATTGTAAACAAAACTTGTTGTCTGGCATAAACAACAATTTATCCTGGTATCTGTGTTGAGTTTATTTACTAAACATATAAGATATATTTTAAAAAGCACAGACAATATAACACACTGCTTTGGTATAAAAATTATTTATTTTATAGAAGTTGACAATAAACTGCTTACTAGTTCACTTATTACTGTTAAAGATGAAGGCATCATTTATTTCAAAAGAGGATGTGGTATAATTTCCAATGAGAACTCTCCATCAAATGACATAGAAGTTTACTTCTATAGATAACCATACATACAACCTTCAACAATGACCAAACCCATACTGCATAGCTAAAAAAGGCCACTAAATGATCAATATCAAATAATACAAACAAGAAAACCAAAGGCCTGATTTATGTACAAAACGACAACCACTGAATAACAGGTTTCTGACTTTGAAATAGTTCTGAGTGCTGCACACATGTGTAATACAACCAACTGCTAAGGATAAAAACACAAACTAGAAATATATACCTAGGTACGTCCAATAATCTGTTTTGTAAGATAAGTAGACATAATCTAAAAGAGTTAATTTCTAGGTTGTATACAAAAAATGGCCTGCATGGTAACTAACAGTAATGATTTGTTATTACAGGGGGATATGGTGATGCAGGAAATTATGGAGCACCACAGTCTGCCCCAGGATACGGACCTCCAGCCGGTGACAACCCTCACGGAGGATACGGCAGCCCACCAGGGGGTGGATACCAGAGATCAGGACCACCATCATCAGCTCCATCATACCATCCATACAGACGATAATCTCAATAAAACAATCAATGTTGTAAATAATCTTTTATCATTGTCTGCATCAGACTTTTTATTATCATGGTTGGACATGAAAGTCAAATTTTCATTAAATCAAAATGTCATAGACGTTTATCATTACAGATGGTTTTAAACAGTTTTAAAATCACTGGTTAGTGTTATTGTTAATGTTGCACACAATATAGAATGTCACATGCGTTCTATAGAAAGTGATTGACAAACATCATAATGTTAGCAAATGTATATGGGAATTTCATTGTATTGCCATAGGTATTCGTAATATTCTTTTAATTGACATCCAACATAAATTGGCAGCTACGTTTTAAAGAAAGAATTTGATTGAAAAGTACTCCTCTTTTTACAATAGTATCATATTTTTTTAGAGTATGAATGCACATTTTTCTTGCAATAATTGAACACAGAAAGTATAGGAAATATGATTCAACATCATTGGTTTTGCACAGATATGCCAAATATTAAGTAACCGTTAAGACACAGATTTCTGTTCTTCAATCCCACTGTTGGTGGAATCATTTGATAAAAGAATGTTATATTATAACTGAGAACATTCAAATATTTACTTGTCATGGATCTTAAAATGTCAATTGTTTTATTAAGATGTTCAAATATGGATGACTTGGCGTAATAAAATTATTAACCTTTATTTTTGATTTTGTATCTCCTATAAAAATGAAGTAAGCATACATAGGGATTACTATCAAGGGGTTGTGTTTACTTTTTATACGACCGCAAATTTTGAAAAAATTTTCGTCGTATATTGCTATCACGTTGGAGTCGTCGTCGTCGTCGTCCGAATACTTTTAGTTTTCGCACTCTAACTTTAGTAAAAGTGAATAGAAATCTATGAAATTTTAACACAAGGTTTATGACCATAAAAGGAAGGCTGGTATTGATTTTGGGAGTATTGGTCCCAACATTTTAAGAATTAGGGGCCAAAAAGGGCCCAAATAAGCATTTTCTTGGTTTTCGCACTATAACTTTAGTTTAAGTTAATAGAAATCTATGAAATTTTGACACAAGGTTTATGACCACAAAAGAAAGGTTGGGATTGATTTTGGGAGTTTTGGTTTCAACAGTTTAGGAATTAGGGGCCAAAAAAGGGCCCAAATAAGCATTATTCTTGGTTTTCGCACAATAACTTTAGTTAAAGTAAATAGAAATCAATGAAATTTAAACACAATGTTGATGACCACAAAAGGAAGGTTGGTATTGATTTTGGGAGTTTCGGTCCCAACAGTTTAGGAATTAGGGGCCAAAAAGGGACCTAAATAAGCATTTTTCTTGGTTTTCGCACCATAGCGTTAGTATAAGTGAATAGAAATCTATGAAATTTAAACACAAGGTTTATGACTATAAAAGGAAGGTTGGCATTGATTTTGGGAGTTTTGGTCTTAACAGTTAAGGAAAAAGGGGCCCAAAGGGTCCAAAATTAAACTTTGTTTGATTTCATCAAAATTGAATAATTGGGGTTCTTTGATATGCCGAATCTAACTGTGTATGTAGATTCTTAATTTTTGGTCCCGTTTTCAAATTGGTCTACATTAAGGTCCAAAGGGTCCAAAATTAAACTTAGTTTGATTTTAACAAAAATTGAAACCTTGGGGTTCTTTGATATGCTGAATCTAAAAATGTACTTAGATTTTTGATTATTGGCCCAGTTTTCAAGTTGGCCCAAATCGAGGTCCAAAATTAAACATTGTTTGATTTCATCAAAAATTGAATAATTGGGGTTCTTTGATATATGCCAAATCTAACTGTGTATGTAGATTCTTAATTTATGGTCCAGTTTTAAAATTGGTCTAAATTAAAGTGCAAAGGGTCCAAAATTAAACTAAGTTTGATTTTAACAAAAATTAAATTCTTGGGCCTCTTTGATATTCTGAATCTAAACATGTACTTAGATTTTTGATTATGGGCCCAGTTTTCAAGTTGGTCCAAATCAGGATCTAAAATTATTATATTAAGTATTGTGCAATAGCAAGTCTTTTCAATTGCACAGTATTGTGCAATGGCAAGAAATATCTAATTTCACAATATTGTGAAATAGCAAATTTTTTTTTTATTAAGAGTTATCTTTCTTTGTCCAGTATAGTAAGCAAGAAATATCTGCAAGAATTTTTTTTAATTGGAGTTATCTTTCTTTGTCCAGAATCAACTTAAATCTTTGTTATATACAATATACAGTGTATATTCACTTTTTACTACCAACTGATAAATTTAAATAATCTTTACCATTCAGTGATAACAAGCAGTTTTTTTACATCTTAATAATATATGATGTATTTAAATGAGTAGTAATTGTTGCAAACAGAAAATTTCTTCAAACATTTTTTTGAGAGGATTAATATTCAACAGCATAGTGAATTGCTCTAAGAGAAAACAACAATTTTAAATTCATTTGAATATATTCATTCTGTGTCAGAAACCTATGCTGTGTCAACTATTTAATCACAATCCAAATTTAGAGCGGAATCCAGCTTGAATGTTGTGTCCATACTTGCCCCAACCGTTTAGGGTTCAACCTCTGCGGTCGTATAAAGCTACGCCCTGCGGAGCATCTGGTTGTATTATATAGAGAATAACTGTTAAGTGTCTTTAAATATCAGCTGTATTTGTACGAGGCTAGGAAACAAGGTGTACAGGCGCGAATCCTGAGGGGGGGGGGGTTCTGTGGCTGGATTCCCCCTTTTTTTTTGGACGATCAATGCATTTGAATGGGGACATGTCATTGGAACCCCCCTTTTGGCCTGGGTTAGGAACCCCCCCTTTTTAAAATGGCTGGATCCACCCCCTGGTGTATGCAAGCTTTTAGAGAGCTAATACACCTGTTTCAAGCCGAGTACAAATACAGCTGATATTTAAAGACACTAAACAGTTATTGTTTTTATCCTGCAATTGATTCCGTATATTGTTTTTGTTTTGAAAGGCACAAAACTAACATATTTAGCATTTATTTTTGATTTGTAACCCCTTAGAGGCCCGCGTAGTAATATCAAAATCACACATTCGCAAAAAAAGAATCTTGAATGGTCAACAATAATACATCGCTCAAGGTATATAATTATCTATTTTAACATAACTAATTTCAACAGTAAAAACAAATAACAACAATGTATAATATTCAGATACCTTATGTTATTAAGTTTCATGTTGTAATATGTTCATTTTCCTTGACCTCATTTTCGTTGTTCAGCAATTGCTTGGAAAAAATGCAAAGTTTTATTTGTCATGTTAATTTCTCACTTATGAGTAGAAGGATTTGGTATATGGGTTCCTTGTAACATCTTCATATCTGTTTTTCAGTGTTCAGTTGACCTTGACCTCATTTCATTGATCCATGATTAAGTTTAATGTTTGTTTCTCAGATACTATAAGCAGTAGGTCAGCTATTTCAAATGGTACCTGTCAATCTGGCATGTTTTATCTAGCCATGACCTCATTTAAAATCATTTTCATTGTTTGTTGGTCAGTGTTAAGTTATCTGTTTTTTAAGTACTATAAGCAATAGGTCAACTTTATTTGGTGCATAGAATAATTGATAGGGCCCATGTGTGTCAAGTCAGTAACATCATCTTCATGGTTCATTGCAATTGGTCAATTTTAAGTTTCAGTGTTTTTGGTCTGTTTTTCAAATACTGATAGAAATTGGTCAACTATATATGGTTTATGGAATAATGGTTAGGTGTGCACGTCTGTCTTGCAGGTTTTATCTGACCTTGACCTCGTATCATTGTCATGTATCTTTAAAATTGAAGAGTTTATGTGATATTTGTAGTAAAAAAAAATAATACTTACAACATAAATATAATGGTCAGTAAGACTCCGACTGTCAGAAAGATCTTGGAGAAAAACTTTGAGGTTACCTTAGTTTGATAAGAACTGCTTGTGATCATTGGCATTCTATATAAAGTTTCATTACTATCAGTACATGTCAGTTTGACAATTTTTATGCCATATCCTCTATATCATGGTCCAGTGACTGAACTCATTAGCAATAGTAATCAAAGGTACCAGGATTATAATTTAGTATGACCGACGCGCGTTTCGTCTACATAAGACTCATCAGTCAAGCTCATATCAAAATATGAGCAATTTTCAATATTATTAGCATTAGTAAGATTGATGGGAACTACTTTAAAAAATAGACAACAATATTTTCTATTAAGTTACATTACTGTCTGCTCATCTCAGTTTGTTGACTATTTTCGTGCCATGTCCATTTGATCAGTGGCGACTGAAATAATGAGCAATGTTGATGTCCATCAGATATTCAGACAGGAAAGACATTGATCTGTGTCAAAATTTTCTCTTAATTGATTTTTTTTTCAACTGGAGAAAGAAGTTGTTTAAAATAACAGTGTAACACCATAAGCAATCAAAAGCAACATATTTAGTAACACCACTTCCAATGAAATTAATTTATTGTTATTAAAGTTAGTATAATCTAGTGATGAGAGATAAACATTAATTACATAATTAATAACTTACTTGTGACCAAAAATTTTGGAAAATAATCTTGATGAAATTCTATTTACAATATAAAATGAGACAAAAGAAAATAACATCTAAGTTCAAATTGGTAATGCATGATATTCCAAATTCACAATTTCAAGATGGCCACTGAAAACAAGTTATCTTGGCAATTCCAGAAATTGTATTTTTTAATATGGTTGGATGTAACAATTCTTTCCAATATACAATGCAAGTGCCTGTGCTATCCCCCATATAATATTTCATGGAATAGTACATTGTGAAAAATTATTCAATGAGTTCTGAAAATAGAAAAAGACAACAATTGTATAAATGCGAAAAATGGAATTGCTAAATCCGAATTTCCTTTTATATAGTCATTCATTGCAGTCGAGTTAAAGTAATGTGATCCACTCTAGTTTGCTTTTATCAATGCATGTCTGTTCTGTAGCTCCACTTGTGCAGAACCAATGCCTTGGGCTTCTTCCAACATTGATGAAAAGTTTTTCATTCACAATAACTCATCAGGACGTTTCTTTGTCATTGTTGACTTGCATTACAGAAGGTTGTTTTAAATACTCTATTCTGAATATTGAAACTTCTAACACAGAACCATTTTGTTTGTCATTCATGAGCTTCAAGAAGGCATCTTCAATTGTTTCTAGTCTGAAAATAGAAATATGTATCTAGAACTTTACCATGTTAGATATAATATATGCAAGAGTGCTGCTTTTTCATATTAATTAGATCTAATTTAATTCATAATTTTATTTAAAGTTGATATTTTAACATATTAAACTACATAAACACAGCTCTAGTGAGCTTTTCGAATCGACTGAACAACAAAATATATACACACATAAAAAAAAGTCATGAATACAACACAATTTTAACATATAATGCTCAGTAAGATACCATAGATGACATATAAAATTTAAAGGATAGTATAGCTTAAAACATAGCACAAGTTTAATAAGCTAAATAAAAAAATCAAATAGTCGAACAAAAAAATGAAAGAAGCACAGGCATAAAACACTGTATGCATGCACTAACTGCACTGGCATGTGCTGTTATTTGGATCCCATGTTTGTACCAATTTTATGAATTGGTAAAAGATGTTTCCATTCGAAAAAGGTCCGGCAGCTCATTCGAGATTAGTGCAGATTTTTAGCGAAATGACCTTAAGCCATACCTAGTAGTTCTGACCTTCGGGAGTACTGCTGTTTCTTCCGATCTTAATTCATACTTGTTAATTATTATAACAATCAAATCATGAAAGAAGACTATTTTATGAATTATTTTTAAAGTTACTTTTTCAATTGTTTTTATTTTTAAAGATGGTATATTTGATTTTTCTTGCAGTTTTTCGTGTATACTATTATAATCTTTATAGATGAGTCTAAGAGCTCTTTCTTGTTTTTTTTCCCATTTCAAAGCATTTGTTTCGTTATAGTAGTGCCAAATTACTATAGAATAGTTAAAACTGTTGACCTTAATATATACCCATACGTTTTAGAATGTTATTGTATTGCTGCCTTTTTACATATTTCAGTTGTATGCTTGTTATTTTGTACAAATTGAAATATGTCATTTATGAAGACATTGCAAAGAACTGGATCATGAATTGACCCTTGTGGTAAACCTTGACACATATGATCCCATTCATTGTAAAAACTTCAAATTTTAATGCGTTGTGAGTTATGAAAATTGGAAACATTATTCGCATTTCGAAACAGTGCGGGATACAATCAAGAAAGCCACACATTTGAAATCATGGTAAAACACTTCATTTGCATATGAACAAACAATTTCAGCTCTGACTATTTAAAACACTTTTGCAGCTTTGGATGTAAAAAAATGCATTAGAAAATATAAAAAAGAAGATTTAGAAAATGTCTGCTTTCCTTGAGTATATATTATTTTTTTCAAGGATATCAACCATCACATTTCAATTGTCTCTCGTGTGATGATGGCTCCTGCCACTATCCTTTAGTTGTTGAATGTTATTTTACATTTGCAGTTATTTTTTTGTGTGGAGGTATTTTATTATTTTTATGCTTCAGAGTATATGACAAAACATTGTTGGGTTTCTCGAACTAAGTATTCTTAGCTAGAAAGGCAACTATATATTGAAGGGATGGAAGGTGAACATGTGCGTCTGGCAGGATTAATCTGACCATGACCCATGACCTCATCAAATGGTCCATTGCTAAAGTTAAGCAGGTTTTTGTAATTTGTATAATATTAAAAGCATTTATCTTAAATATTGTCAGCATAAATTCAATAAGAATAAGTAAAGCAGACGAGACACTTCCACGTGTGTACTCTTCTGTTTAAAGTATAATTGACTAAATACTATCATTGTCTTCGTTCGGTGAACTTACTATAAGTATTCTTTACTTACTTCAATAGTCCTGACGATTTTGCTAGTTCAAAAATATTTGGATTTAAACAATGTGGACCTCCTGTGCGTACCATTTCTGTATCAACAAAGCCAGGACACAAACACATAAACGTCAATCCATATTCTTCACATTTTGGGTTTTTCTGAAAAAGGATTGTTATATTTTTCATGTTATATACTAGAAGATAAAAAAAGGCTTACATAAAATTATGATTTCATGAGTCTTGTATATATAAACTACAATTTGGTCTAAAATTTCAAAAAAAGTTTAAAACATTTTTCCAAGTAGTGTCCCAAATGTGACCTACTAAATTATACTAATTACTGAGGTTGTACTAACATATGAGCAACACAACTGGTGCCATACACATGTGGAGCAAGATCTGCTTACCCTTCTGGAGCCTCTGAAATCACCCCACTTTTTTTTGGGGTTCATGTTGCTCAGTATAGTTTTCTATGTTGCGTTTTGTGTGCTATTGTTTGTCTGTTTGTCTGTTGGTCTTTTTTCTTTTATAGCCAGGACGTTGTCAGATTATTTTCGACTTAATTTCTATCTTTTGCGCCTGTTTTAAAATAAAGTATTATGAATGTCGAATATCTAGCAATGTTCAAAATTGTTGTTAAATTTACGTTCTTAAACTTTACATTTGTTCGTGCAAAGATAATTCTTATTATATTTTCGATTTCTCTCGCCACTGTTTTATTTCCCTAATACTCTTGGTTTCAAGACATTTCTTTAAAGGACTTGCAGTTATCACCAATTGTAAACATTATAGAAAATTCGTAAACAAATCTAGAGAGGTGGTTCATGCTGAAAACTCATGTTAATGTATGTTTACCATTTTGGTAACCATATAGTTACATGCATTTTTGTAGATGTTTGTTTTTGTGGTTTGACTAAAGTCTGTATACTGATCTATAGAAAGTTTACAATTCGTGGAACATTTAAATACATGGTTCACTTGAACTTAAAAAATCTACGGAAATTGGTAATCAATCCAAAGAATAATAAAAGATCTACAGTATTTGATTTATATGTTGAAGACCCATTGATGGCCTTCGGATGTTTTCTGCTCTTTGGTCGGACTGTTGTCATTTCTACACATTCACCATTTCCATTCTCAATTTTAGTGATTTTTATGGAATATATTTCTCATTTGAAATAATAATTTATTGTTTATCGCTTCCTACTTTTAACCAATAAATCATTAAATGCTTTGTATTACTCCCCTTCATTCCCTTTTTATCAAAAGACTTTAATAGATGCCATGAAAAGACTGTGCAGTTTGTCTGGTCTTTCTGATCCTATGACTTTGTGGAATTCAACATCTTGATTAATTTCATCTGCATATTTGTTCGTCAAGATCATACATATTCCATCTTGTTTCATGGTTTCTGTAAAGATCTGGTCCTATATGCGGCCGCTCTGGGGTTGTTATTTTTTTATTTTGTTTTTACATCTGAAGAGTATTTTTATCCCTAAGGTTGGAGACGCTTAGGCTTCTAGTTATCTTAATTGTGACTGCTTTGTTGCACATTTGACAGAAATTTGGGGAATCTTGGTCTTTGGTTTTGTTCCGGACAAATGTTAGCGTTATCATTGGTAAACATATTTAGATTACACATTCCCCGTGAGTGGTTTAATACCAGAGTTATTCTGAAGGAGCATTGTGAAATAACTCAATATCATGTGATGATACATATATCTGCGGTTATGTGATGCACATGTTGTTGAATAACTAGTAAACATTTGTGGTTTAATTATACAGTTATGTGAATTACATACCACCAGGTTATAAAAACTAACGAAGACACTTATAACGGTTTTGTTCGATACTAGTATACAAAATTCTATCATACATTTTGTAATTTTTTTTCTTTATAGAATACGTTTTGTTTTAATATAAATTTTATAAAAACAGATGATTACATACAAATAAGGAGATGCCGCCGTAACTTTAGCCTTTCACAATGAGCAAAGACCCTACCGTATATTAGTTAAAATTAAGTCAACGAAAAGACGTTTGCTACGAATATAGAATATACCAAAATGCTCTCGGCCAATGCAACTGTTGGATTTGGTGTTCCTTAATTATGAATAACAAATGTAAATCATGTTCCTTTTATTTAGGCCTATATGAACTTATATATAGACAGTTCAAAACAAAAAATTCCTACAAATGATCACAAATGAGTTCCAACTGCCCTGGAGCACATTTATTAGCTTGAAAGGGTAACAACGGACGAATTTCGAAACAAACAAAATAAATCCAATAAGTTTAAAGTTTACCAGTGCAGTAAAATTGATAATCCACGCTATTGTGTAAATATTTATAACTTTAGAACTATGAAAAATAAATATTAATAAAGCAATGCAAATTAAGGAGTAAATTGAAATTCAATTTAACCTTATTTTCAGCAAAGATGCTTTTTCGCAGGAAAGTAGAATAATGTTTTTTTTTCCATTTTCACATACACTGCATTTATTTGAACACTTTAATTTTAGTCGGTAGCGTAGTACAAAATGTATTTGATGTTAGAGCTGGAATAAAATATGAACTGTGAGATAAAATTTAGTTGTAACTTAGATTTTGAATTTATTGATTTGAATTGTAAATAAACCAAAAGATAATTCCTTACTAAAGTATTACATAATTTACATTAAAGTGTGAAATTGTCCGAAGAATAGGATAGTATATATGTAATAAAAAAGTTTTTCATTAGTTTAAACATATTTATTTATAGTGGATTGGGAAACAAGTTTTGCAACTTATATTAATCCCTTTCCACTTTGCGGGTGTGAGTGCTGACTTGTAGCGGCATTAGCCTGCTCTTTTTCGAAATCTAAAAGTGTGTCTTTAACGTGCAAGAGATATGTCTCTCTTTTAACACGAGTCAACCATTAATCGTCACCTTCCGACGGACTAGCATATCGTTTCCTCAAGACCATACTCTCAAATGGTGTAAAGGGAGAGCCGAAAATTCAGTCCCTGAAATTTTCATCCCAGATGGGAATCGATCCAGGAACCTTTGTGCTAGTAGTCAGATGCACTAACCACTACACCACGGCTCTCATTAGACATGTTTGCTATGAAGATACTGAAAGTTATTGGTTTGATATTTATAATTTCACACAAAAAAGTTATTACGTAGTCACATGAAGCAATCTGAACTTGAACTATAATGGATCCAAAAACATCTTACTACATCTGTCACAGAGGATTTATTGCCCATTGGCATTGTTTCTTGCTAAACAGCAAACAGAAATCAAATAATGTGCCATGTCAGGAGCCTCTGGCTTTTGTTAGTCTTGTATGGGTTTTTTTTTCATTTTATTTCCTTTATATATTTTGGAGTTTAGTGTGACGTCCATTTTCACTGAACTAGTACACAATTTTATTAAGGGCTCAACTGAGGACCACCTCCGGTGTGGGATTTTCTCGCTACTTTTAACACCCATTGGTGGCCTTCTGCTCTTTGGTCGGGTTGTTATTGTTGTCTGGTTTGACATATTCACCATTTACAGTCTCAATTTTATTGTTTTCGTAGGTTTGGATGCTTCAATTTATTTATTTATGAAATGCACATTTACACCCCTAGGGATTGAAGGCATATACAAACAATACAATACAATATACACAATGGAAAAATTAACATATTAAACATCATCAATGCTTCAGTCCATGCAAAGTGAGGTACACATGCCTTTTTTAATCGTGTTAAAAGCAAAGTTTTATTTTTTCCCCATTTTCGGTCAATATCTGTAACGGATATTAAAAGACATGCATATTTTCTGACTTGTACATATTACATTATCGAAAAATAAAAATGGGGTGTAAATGTTTTCTTCAACTGCTTTCAGAAGCTATAGGTTAAGAATAAGTATTAAACTTAACATTGGAATGCAACCTCTCCTAATTTTTTTATCGCTCCCCCAAAATTGTATTTTAAAGGAAAGTAGTTATTGAATATGATACATTTTTTAAGGTGAACTCTACCTTGTAAATTAATAAGTTTTCCTGTATAAGTTCCTCTTCCGTTTAAAAGGGAGGAAGCGTATGTAAATGAAATACTATTGTATAGTTAAATTATTTAGGATAATTTTGCTATTATCTGTTACATGTGTTTTTATATAAAAATATGTGCATACGTCAGTATACTATAGACATTTGTATGGCTTTATCCAGACTAACAGATACATTAATCTGGAATTGAATAACTGAAAAATAGTCCCACCACTGATAATTTGGCTAGTCGGGCAAAAACTATTAGTCACAGTGCTATGCATCCGACTAGCCGACAAATAGTCCTAGTACTATTAACCTGGCTAGCAGGACAAGTAGCAACTGCCTAGATTATTTGAGCTTTCATAAACACTTTTACCTTAATTTAAAGTTTGCCAATAAGATAATAATATTTCTTTTCTTCATGGTAAATGGCTAACGCTCGTACTTATCAAGGTATTACCATTCTATTACGTGTAGATAGTAAGAGCGGCTATTGAAATAGTATGTGTTAATTCAGAATGCTGACAGAAAAGAATTTGCTGTGCAATTTAGTGCAAGGATCACATATTCATGCACAAGGCATGTAATCTTATAACTGGTCTATAATTGACGTCCGGTCAGAATGGGGACTTTAAATCCGATGCCTCGTGTAAAAGAGTACCACGCTCTTTGCATATTTTAAAGAACCCGCTTGCAACAACTCTTTAGAGGGGTGGGTGGCCTGTTGCAAGGCCAAATGTTCTTTCCCTATCCAATATACCCTCATCAGTATTTCCTTTGGCAGTCTAAAAGTCCCCGACCATCATCCTGGATGGTCTTTATTATTACAAAACCTACATACTGTATCTATTAGTAACTTTTTCTCGAACGTGCATGAAATATTTGCCACTGGACGTTAGCAATCTATATCAATCAATCAATATAATTGATAGCAGATTTTGTTATCTTCTTATTTAACACATTATAAAAATATGCTAAAAGGAGCAAAAATATGTTTAATAATATTTTAGTAATTGTAACTGATTTGGGGTTTGAAAATCTACTAAGTGTTATATATAATCAAGTTTTTAGTGTATTGTTAGTTGATCTCCTATACATGTTGTTTGAGCTGAAAGCGATTTTTAATTTTGAAGTTAAACTATAACCGTAAAAACAGAATTATAACAATCAATTTTAATATAATATCATGTTTGTAGCAAGTGGCAGATATTAACATAGTCACAGCTATGAATCCATGAAAACATGTTCTGAAGGAAATTGACACTATTGTAATCATGTTGGTGAAATGTAAGCTTATGCGAAGCAGATGATTGAACCATGCTTACTAAAGCTATGTCGTAAATGGAATCCATTTGTCTTCACTTTTTTTAACAGGAAGTAATTGAGACAACAACAAAAAAACATTGAACTCCAATGTTATTTATAAAGGCTTAAATCACATTAAACGACAACATATGTTTGACGGAATAATCGTATTAGCGTTCATGTTCCCCGTTAGGACCAGTTGTTTACAATAACCGTAATTAACATGGTGGGATACATGCCAATGTTTCTAAAAAATAAAGAGAAAAGCTTTAGTTTTTTAAAAGAGCCTATTTTGAAAAGTACAAAAATACTGAATTCTTTTTTTCTGGAGGAGGGGGGGTCTATAAGAAGTATCAACTTTTCGTGATAGTAGAGCTGTGGATAGGCCTGATCCTGTCCCATCCCAATTGCGCTCAGAAATGCTTTTCTAGGACACCAGGAATAGGATATTACTTGTATCATTATTATTTAAACATATAGCATGTTGTACTTACAGACCATGCTCTAGTAAACTGGAGTGATCCACTCTTTGTCGCACAATACGTTGGAAGGATGAAGTGTGCATCAACAGCTGAAATAAAGGTTAAATAAAAAGTTATCTAGCTAAATCAACTAAATTTTGATACGTACATTTTGTACATATACACTACATAGCAAATATTCCTAATGTTTTTTTTCTCTGGTCTATCGTCTTTTTAATGCTTAACCAATCGAATAACTGTCAAATCATCGATATTTCAGCGAAACAGCAATATCATAAATTTATATAATTAGCATTATTTTCGAGACTTTTCAATGGCTACCACAACTGATATCATGTTCACATTCATTGTTTTCTCCTTTTCAATTTATAAGAATAAACATTTGCCAGCTATTGTATCTTTAATATACCTGCCATTGACGCCACATTGACTATGATTCCTCCTTTCCCGCCTTTATCCTTCCTCATATGGTCTATAGCAAGGTTACAACCCTGAATCACTCCAATCTGAATATTACAAACAAGACTTTTCATGAAGGGGTTTGCTCTAGACTTTAAACGAGATATGATGAAAAACGTTGTACAAAGCCTGAATTATAACATGATTCTGTGTTTTTTTTTATGCTAACCAATTATATGATTTTTCATATTTCAATTTATTTGAAAGAAATTTTGAAGGGAGGAAAATGGTCAGTACAGCAACGAGATATTTTTAATTCCCCTGACTTCTTCAAACAAAAATATATTTTTCTTTTTTTTTAAATCGTTGTACTAAAATGACGTATAAATTATTTCCCCTCTTTTAATTGTTCTCCCATTGCCTTGTCGACCTTGCCGCTACGATACCCTTAGTAATAAATATGTAATAATGAAACTAACACCATTTGAATGATTTAAAAATCTTTATTCTTTCTGTGGGTTCCTTATTTATAATTTCAAAGCTGGATAAAAGAAATTATATTTGCTATCTTAAAAAAAAACACTTTTATTTCAATAAACCTTTGCCCAAATTTTGCGGTTATCTTACGGTCAGTCGTTAAATAATTAAAATGTGCATTTATGTGTCAATAGATTTTCCCGGCGTTTTGCATTTGCGCCGATTTTTTCTTTCATTTGCGCCGATTTTTGTTTTCATTTGCGCCGATTTTATTACAGGTAAATTACAGGTGAATAGATATAAGAAGGTGTGATATGAGTGTCAATGAGAAAACTCTCCATCCAAGCCATGTTATTTTTCATTTATCATTATAGACCTCTTCCATTTGCCACTTGTACAAATGTAATGAATTGTCAATCACAACTTGTATATAACCGTTGTCTCCTGCTCACCACTGGAAGGTGGAAGAAGGCATACAAGATACATCTCCAGACTTTTTTCATTGTTGACCGTATCCGTAGTTCTTAAGCATCTGTCTTTCGTACATTTGCCACATGGTTATGCTCGATCTGTGTTTTGACAATAGAATCCGTGGTAAATCTGGCTTTACACGATTTTACGGTACGTATGTAAGATATGTAGTTATGTTTCAGAACACTGACCTTCCGATTTATATGGCCCTCGATAATTAAAGAATTGACTCCTCGGTCCGTTTCAGAGTGCAATATGTCCATCAAGTTACAATATGAATCAAAATTAACTTAAACATGGATAATAAAAAAATTATAGCCAGATTTGACCAATGCACAGTACATGTATAAGTTTTAACTTACCTGTAAATCTAATTAGGAGCAAATATAAAATCGGCGCAAATGAAAAAATGAAATCGGCGCAAATGAAAGAATGAACATTTTTAAAATCGGCGCAAATGTCATACGCCCGATTTTCCATAACAACCTTTACCGACTAACACAGTGGTTTGTTTACATAAAACGGGTTAAAAATATTTAATGAAAAACACTGATGATATCATTTATATAACAATTGTAATTAATGGGGGAAACCAAAAATTCTATATAAAGGATACATGTAAGAAAAGATGTATAATTTCTCTATTTTTGTCAAATCTTCGCCCAGTTACTCTATTAGTTTTCTGCTAGTTTATACTATACTGAAGCACTCATTCATAACTATATTTTAGACAGCTGGTGTCGATATCTGATCGTATTTGACATACATCAAACATAATATAATTATTAATTTAGATCTATTTTGATGAACATATGAAAAATGTAATTTTTATTTATTTAATATATATAATCACGGGTTTCTTGAGCCTTTGATAGGTAACATATATCGTTATTTTTTCATTTGAAGTTGCACTGAAAGTATTAATGTAAATATACAGCTGTATTTAATCAATAAATGGATCAGGAAATATTATTTAATGTGTTTGTTAAGGACGGATTCAATTTATAAAATAGCAAGAGAAATCGGAAATCATATTTTAGTGAATTAATAATTATATAAGTGGATGTAGATTGATACTAAAAAAAAAGAATACATTTGTATATATAAAAAATACCCCTTTTCAGAATTAGACCAATCTTCGCTACCCAATTGTTACGATCCACCCCTTCCTCTCTCTTGGTAGAGAGTAGGGAGTCTAAACGGAGAGTGAGCCTCAGAGGAGGGGGAGTGGATCGTAACCCTTGCTAGGGAAGTTGGAATTAGGCTAACTCCTAAAAATTATAGATACGAGAATAAAATATGCTTACCAAATTCACAGCTATACATTTTTCAAAATTGAATTCGTCAGCTATACCTGCGTTATTAACCATCACAGATATATGACCACATGTCTTCACAGCTTCGTTAAAAGCTCCTGGAAATATAAACGAATGGATTTTTTTACCCTATAACAATGCAATACAACACTGTTCTTTTTGGCATAAAAACATGGCGGCATGTAAATAACTATTTTTGTTTCAGTATTTAACAATCTTCCTTTTCCTTATTGCTCGTAAAAGTCAAATATCGTAACATTGTGTATTCTTCGTCATCGTGTGATAAAAATATGACTAGTAAAATAGCAAATAGAAATTGTAATCAACTCTGATGTAATTTAAAGACACAAAATGTCCTTATAATCGAGGTAAATATTCATATTATTTTGTAGGAGCAGATCTGTAGTTTAAACTTTTAAAATGTAGATTAATTATTTTATACAAAATATACATTCAATATAAACAAGAAAGAAGATGTGGTATGATGGCCAATGAGACAACTCTCCACAAGAGACCAAAATGACATAACAACTATAGGTCCCCGTACGGCCTTCAACAATGAGCAAAGCCCATACCGCATAGTCACCTCGATATGAGCTCAATATATAAACCAATCGTATTTGTTAAACGGTTTTCTAAAGCCCTAACTTGACGTACCTCCTCCTCCTAAGATTCGGTTGCAAAACTTTCAATCTTCTTGAATAACCATATGATGATATCCTGTATATTTAAGACTAACCTATAAACTGTTCCTTGTCTGTGACATCGCATTTTTTGAACGTTGCCTTCGATTCACCAAACTTTTGACAAAGATCTTTTGCTGTGGCCTGCCCCAAATTTAAGTCCAGGTCAAAAATGAAAATCTACATAAATGTTAGAAAAAAATAATGTACATTGTATTTATGTAAACATAAAAGTTTCAAACTCCAAAAAGACTATTTACTGAACTGATAATAGTAAAATAACAACAACAACAATAAAAAAAGAATCAGTTTAGCGTATATAGGCACTTATGATCAACACTCCTGCCAACGAACCAATAATTCGGCGGCTTTTTAATTTTGCAACGAAATGATAAGATACAGTTTAAATGGATTAATTGAAATTTAATAAAGAGCCTTCTCATTCAACTTAGGTGACCTGGTAACTGGTTCGAATGAGTATATGATCCAGCTTTCTTTTACTCGTGCGAAGTTCATCAAAATTAAAAAGAGACAGACGCTTTCAGAGGGATTAGAAAACCTCGTAAGTTGCGAGACAGACAAAATCATAGAACAAAACTAAAAACGACGTAAATACATCAGTCTACAGCACACGAAAAAACCCACTAAAGACTGAGCAACACAAACACCAATACCGAGGGTAATATCATGTGGTCCAGAATAATATGCATATCCTGCTCCACATGTGGCACCTGGCGTGTTCCTCATTGCAAAGATATATGTCTCAATTTGTGAACTTTAAGGTTCTATCAACTTTAAATTAATAAAGGGAGATGTGGATTTGGTTTGCTTACAAGACAACTATATATCCACTAGAGACCGTAAGAATGTAAACAACTAAAGGATATCTTAAAACTATATACACAAATGAACAAATTAAGCATTAAATAGGCATTAATATGACAAAATGGCTTACACATATACTTTAATTCAGTCACGGACATATCGCGGGTGTTTCTATATAAATCTAAAAAGCCCACGGTTATTTTTTTTTTCGTCAAAGTGAATGGTTAAATATTTGATTATGATTTACATATATTTATTAACGATGTTTGATGATCTGTTTACTGTTTAGACGTTTTACATATTTTAATTTGATAGGACTCCTAACATGTCCAGTATTGGATTACATCTATACTAAGAGTGAAACAAATACGGTGTTAGGTTGCAATACAACTTTAATGTATTTCTATTGTATTGTTTATTTCCGGAACATATATGTACCGTTGTAATATTGTATATAAATGTCTATGTTCTTCTGAGTTACTTTGTATATTTACAGCGGTTTATCAGAATAAAGTATATATAATGAAAAAATCTTAATGCACAGAAGTGTCACCGATAATTAATACCGATACCGATTGTGCAATATGATTTGTCCCGCCTTGCGGTCAGTTATCTATGTTCCTTCATCAATAGCACAGAAAAGTATATTGTTGGCAGAATCAAAACACATGTTTCGAGAAATCGTACTAATTTCCAACAAGACACGAACACGTCTTTTTGACACCGATTTCCATAAGTAAACAGGAAAACATTCATTTTATGGTAATATTCAAGTATTTTTAAATCGCGGTCAAATATGGATTAAAATACATGTATATAGACTTATGAAAAAAATATTTATAACTTAGAACCTTTATATATCTACAAAATGTCATTCAAGGCATTGTTCCGAAACCTTAAATACTCTTATAACAATAGTTTTAAGATAATTAGGATTATCGGGTTTTATTTCGCAATCTTTACATCATAATTTACCTGTAAGACACAAATTAAATATCATAAGAAAGTAATTTAACTTTAATAATTTGTATTCGATCCTTATTATTTCAAAACACGTACTGCATTTGAGCGGAACCAAAATTACATAAATGCGACCTTAATTAATAGAATGTCAATCCGAGCATGGACGTAATATAGCTTATATATATATATCCGAGTAACAGAATATGTCCCAAGTTAACCTGAATTTTAAACTTAAACCTTCGATCGAAATAATTGAACACTTACCTTATAGCCTTGTTTCAGCAAACTTGTGGCTATACTTTTCCCTATGCCTTGGGCAGCTCCCGTCACTATAGCTGCTTCGACCACACTTGCCATTACTATTGATATCCACGACCTTCTTATCGATATAGAACGGTGGTAATATTCTTCGAGATAAAAAAATAATATCGCTGAGTATGTCCCCTTTATCTATATCAGATATGTATTTATAAATATATTATCTATATATTTGTTAAACACGGATGATTAACCCCAACGTTAATATTGATTAATCACAACCTGTTCAAAGTATATACCGGAATAATATTTTTATTCAAATCATGTGTCCTTTTATATAGCATGCTACAGTTAGTACGTTTAAGAGTACGCTATTATAGAGTAACACGGAATCGAGATGTGGGGGCACATTGAACATGCTAAAAAACTAAAAAAAACTTCCTTTACTTGAACTGTCAAAAAAACTAACAAAAACTAACGGGAAGTGTGGTCGGTTTGTGTAAGTTTTGACTAAGTACACATTTTGTAGATTAACACAGTAACAATTTACATTGTTTAAAAATTGCCACCTCCTTTTAAATAAGATGATGTATAAGTGGAAAAAGTGCATAGAAACAATAAAAGCTCTTAGATTATTAAAAAGCAAGGAATATAGCACAAGTTTAATTCAATGACACGGTATATATTTTATTTAAATATAATGCATACGGAAGACGAAAACTTATATGAAATGTATTCAATTTAAGTGTTTCGATACAATATGTACCTAGGACTATGGGGGCGAATATTTGTGTAAAGTAGATAATTGTCAAACTATTGTTCGGTTCGTCCTAATGATATATATCAGGCTCGTAACATGTATTATGAGAAAACAACCTTTGGGCTTAAAATGATTTTAGAAATCTCATGATGATATACCTATCATTTAAAAAAATCTTTTGCTAGTAAGTAAAATTATTGGACAAGTAAATTAGGTTCATGTATAGTAACATCTGTGTCACTGAAAATATATTAATATCCATACTTATGATAAAGTAAATACATATACGCTTAAATATCGACAAAATAGTAAACAATAAACAAATGACAAACTAACAGAAGAAAAAAATATATATAAGCAATAAGTGCATAACAATTTTAATCATTTCTCTAGCCGAACCGTATACACTTGGGTAGGTCAATTAAGTACCGGGCTGAGCTTCAAAGAACCCGTATTGAATACTGAAATGTACCAATTTTAGTCGATCATTTACTTCACATATCATCCACTAAAAACCATGTGTATAATAAGTGATAAGCTTTTTCCCCAAAAAAATATTCATACATGGATGCATAACAATAAATTGAATCTTTGAAATTGTAATGTTTATTTGAAAAAACGTTATTTTCGTAAAATAGCTGTGTTTCAGCGCCGGTGTAGTCTGTTCAGAAGTTCGAAACGGCTTATAACAGCAATTTTCATATAATATCACCAGTAATGCAATTATTACCCCCCAGGTTATCAATGTAACAGTTTCGTCAAAAGCAACTGTTTATGTGTACCCGATATCCCACAAGGCTGGTCGCAGTGTTAAATTGTGTTTAGCAGTAACGGCCATGTTGTATTACAGATCGGCATATTTATAATATAGCCCAACGTTTTATTTTCTATGCAGGAGCATGTCAAAGATCGTCTCGTCTTTTTTTTTTTAAAGTTCATCAAGATCGTGTTGATAATATTTCGTATCAACTTCACAAATAATACACGATGGTCCTTTGTTTGTCTTTATGAATATTACTTTTACTGTTTATAGATATAGGAAGATGAAGTATGAGTGCCAATGACACGACTCTCCATCCAAATAAAATAACAATTTATTAAAGTAAACCATTACTGTTTTTGGTGGTATCCATTTGACGTGGCTCTGTACTTATACATCCCGTCATTGTTCTATGATTATTTTTGTATTCTTGTCTTTCACTTTTTATAATATGCTTTGTCTTTATGCCTTTTTGTTATTCTTTTTTACGAATGACGTGGCTCTGTAGTTATACATCCCGTCATTGTGTTATTGTTCTAGTAATTTTTTTATTGTTATATTTCATTTTTGCTAATATGCTTTGTCTATATATAAACAAAAGAAGATGTGGTATGATTGCCATGGAGACAACTCTCCACAAGAACTTAACAACTATAGGTCACCGTACGGCTTTCAACAATGAACAAAGCCCATACCGCATAGTCAGCTATAAAAGGCCCCGAAAACGAACAAAAACAAATATTGAACACATAAACAAACGACAACCACTGAATTACAGGCTCCTGACTTGATACAGGCACATACATATAGAATGTGGCGGGGTTAAACATGTTAGCGGGGTCCCAACTCTCCCCTTATATATGTATATGTTACAGTGAATTTTTATAATCAGTGATTATGTTGAATCCCTGAAATTTTCAGGGATTATGTAGAATCACTGGTTAGTTTAGGGATTATTTATAATCACTAAAATTTTCAGGGATTACGTATAATCACTGGAAAAAACGTCAGGGATTATACATAATAACTGGAATGAAGAAATAGTTTTATCTATGAAGAAAGTGAATAGAAGTCAAATAATTTATTCTATAAAATCATATAAAACATCAATATAAACATAAATTGTAAAATGTTAAGAAAAATATATAAAAATGATACCCCTTTTTTTCAATGTTAGGCACAATATATGAAAATGTTAAACACAATATATTAAAACAATATGCTTCACATCTGTGTCTATCACAATATCCACATTTAAAAAAAACATTTCCTTCACATATCAAATCAAAACTTTCGACACACCTTAGAAAAATAAATTGATATGTAAAACCATCTCAAGGTAGCCCGAAAAAAAGGGAATGAGCAACCTTGAAACTGTTCGAGCAAAATACGCCGTAATGTGGCCAGGCAATATTCTTTTTCAGACTTTTTGTGAACAATGAACAATTGCCAATGATTATGTTTTTAGAGTTTGCCTTTCCTTTTTTCCATGCAGAATTGCTATGAGAATATTATGCCAAATGACAGCTTCCTCTGAAATTTTGTTCTATTTTTCAATCCTTCATTTCTGCCTGTTTTATCATCATGACATTTAAGTTCTCTCAGTTTAAATTTTCTTGTTCATTCGAGAAAAAAAATACCAAAAAATAAAAAAAAAAAACCCACAAAACAGATGTTCCATCATTTTTGCCACAAATAATAAGCTCTGTGGATTTACAAATAGAACATGAATATCCATTTGATGCTGGCTTTTTTTATGTAAGCAACAAACAATACATGTAAAGTTATCGCTATAAAGGGAATGTTGATTATTATTAATAATGAAGTCTTCAACTTTATCTCGAAACCCTGTGTTGGTTTTATCGGTAAGATTATCCTCTGTGTTTAAAAGCAAAATTATTTCATCTGGCAATGAATATGAAAGAAAAAAAATATAATTTGTCTATAACAGGCTATTATTTAAACTTGGAATTATTTTTAATTATGGAATTTGCATAATTTCTTGTGTTTAAAATTTTTAATAAATTCCATGTTTATTTGGTGTTAAGTTAATTTGAGCGGTTCATAACACTTTCCATACAATGTATTTTGTTTAGATAGTGTTGTGCGCGGCACAGTACATTCTATTGAAAATATACTATTTTCTTTGTAATAGAAAGTGTTGTGCGCAGCACAGAACATTTCAGTACAGAATAAGCATGGAATTTATTAAAAATGTCAATAACAAGAAATCAAGCAAATTCCTTAATTAAAAATAATTTCAAGTTCAAAGAATAGCCTGTTACTATATTATTTATTTTTTAACAAACAAAGCATCCTTACATTATTGATAATCCCTGAAATCATATTAGGGAATATGTAGAATAATTATTAAAATGTTCAGTGATTATGTAAAATCACTGGTCATTTTCAGGGATTATATATAATTACTAATGATTTCAGTGATTCTACATATTCCCTGAAAAATCAGTTATTCTACATAATCCCTGATTATACAAATTCACTGTAACATATATACGTCTGTTTATGTTTCTGATACATATGAAGTGACTCTGAAATTATACACACCGTCATTGTGTTTACACATTTGTTCTTCATAGTGATTAAGATAATAGCACAATATTGACTACTGTACCCATTTTGTGACACTTTTACCTAGCATGTCTGTTTGTTTAGTTCATATATGAGTTGTCAATATAATGGAATTTTATTCGACTATCATACAAGTGAGAAGTTTAGCTAGTTATAAAACCAAGTTTAATCCAGCATTTTCCACATAAGAAAATGCCTATACCAAGATGACAGATTTTATCAATGCATTCGTTTGATGGGTTTGAGCTTTTGATACCCATTTGATTACGGACTTGCCGTTTTGAATTTTCCTCAGTTCAGTATTTTTGTGAATTTACTATCTAATGTCATTCTTTTTCAGCCTTCACCAAGAAGAAGCTACATGTATTTACAAATATATTCAATAGGACTATATGTAATTGTAACACCTAGTGGATGATTTAAGCTGTAAATCACTAACACAGTAACTCCCTGCTTAACCTGTTGAGCTAAAGGTGTACACATCATGCAAATGGATTTTGGTAATACGAAACGTCAACGAAACTTCCAACTGCAATATTTCCTCTACCTCAAAGGTTATTACACCTTCCTCTAACTCAAAAGTTGTCGCATTGTAATGACGATATCGAACGATACATAGAATCTAAGCCGTTTTAGTTAACATATTCCTAAGTGCCAAGTGAACCATTCTTATCACTTGGCGTCAGTCGGACGTCTTCATCGTCTTCGTCTGTTAATAAATAACAAGTTTTCCTCAGTTTTGCCTTCAATTTGTCTAGTAATTAGGATAGATATAGAGAGAAACGTTAAAAGCAAAAATGATCAACAAAACTAGATCTACAAATAATTTCATTGGTGTAATCATGTTAATCGCAAGTCGTCTATTAACCATCTTGAAAACAGTGAAATAAAGTAAGAAGCTTTAGCAAGACAAGATCTTCGAATATGCCAGCAAGGATGGCATTTTCATATTTCTTTTATAAGAGTAATTGCCCTTGAAAGGCGATTGTTACCCAAGAAAACAAAACAGAAAATATATATTATCAACTAAAAAATGTCAAGTCATGATTATGTTATAGTCTAGTCAACAATGTTAGAGAGTGTTCTTTGTTGGAGATAAACGTAGACCTAGGTGAGCGAAATATGTTCATTATAGCGTGTCTTTTAAAAAGTTGAACTATTACTATTTCTTTTAACCACGGTGTTGTTTTGCGGCTAAAGTGCCAACAACTAACAGGAGAGCATTATGTTCAATCTTCAGTGTTAGATAGATGGAAGACACCAAATGAACTGTCTCAACATTCAAACTCATGAGTCGAAAACGCACTGACAATGGGGTTCTCATGTGATCCGGAAGGGTACGCAGATCCTGCTCCAGTTGTGGGACCTGTAATGTTGCTCTTGTATGTACAACTCCGGTTATTAATGGTATAGTTACCAATGTAGATGAAAAATTGGTGTCATTCATGACAATTAAACAGAAACCACATGATATATGCGACCATTCTCGGATAAAATCAATTTTACTTTACTAGTAATTTAACACTTTTTGAAACCATATTATCAATTTTCAATATTAATTGCCTAAATTGTTAATTGTTCATGTGTTTTGTTTCCGTATATTAGATATTCCATTGCTCATGTTTTCTTTCCGTATATATTTTATGTTCCATTGCTCAAGTGTTGTTTCCGTATATTTTAAACGCCCGTCTTGAGCCTACCAAATTAACACACCATAAAGTAATAAAATTTTACTTTTATTATCATTCATATCTCTTTATAGACCAATTAACAGACCGGGTTTTTATTCATCCGACCCATTAACAGACCAGGTTTTAAATAAAGATTGATTTATGTCACCAAAAGACAGATTTTCGTGTAGATTTTTCTCACAATGATATCAATTTGGTTAAAACACATAATGTCTGTCTTTTTTG
Source organism: Mytilus trossulus (assembly GCF_036588685.1). Classification (NCBI taxonomy): domain Eukaryota; kingdom Metazoa; phylum Mollusca; class Bivalvia; order Mytilida; family Mytilidae; genus Mytilus; species Mytilus trossulus. The sequence goes on from NC_086376.1 coordinate 43,797,494, forward strand.
GTTGTTCAAAATATTGCATGCAAGTAAATTCAACCAAAGTGTCAATTTGTATAAAAAAGAAGATGTGGTATGATTGTGTACATTTTGTGTGTGTAAAATGTGTATAAAATTGATGAGTAACTTGCATTTTCATTTTATAGATCTTACATGGAAGCTAGAAAAATAATTATTACACCACTGAATTCAGTACATTAAATAGTTTTGTTAGACATAAATATCTTTTATGATAAACATATATTTTTAAAAAAGGTTATACAATGTAACATGCCCCGAGTTTTCAATGATTTTCTCGATAACACCAGATTAACAGACTTTAGCCAACCCGATTAACAGACCAACAGCCGATATAGCCGCATACTCAATATAGATTAACCGACCAATCTATCGGTTAGTCGAGTGTCGACCGTGATCATGAATTGACGCAATTTGTTCAAAACTACCAGTCGATATTAATTCTATACAAGTGTATAAAGAAACTTGGAGTTTTTGCAGCTGCAGAGAAAAGAAAAACTCGAAACACAAAAATTAAAGATGAATTAAATTAATTATAAATTCGACAGGAAAAGACATTATTTCTGATAAAACAAAGGACGATGCCAATCATCTTCTAGAAGCTTCGTTAATATAAACTGAGACTACTATAATGTGTTATAGCAGTCTCAGATATAAATAACAAAATATTTGACGAAAATGTAAACCTTCGGTGCATCAAAAAAATATTTTACCCCTGGAGAGTGGAAGCAACTTACAATTCGGATCAAGTAAAAAAGAGAATCATGCGAATGAACATGTAATTAATGTAAAAAAAAAACTACACAATCAGGACTCTTTCGCCTGTGACTGTTGTTTGGACTGGCAACATTTGAATATGTAGGACTAGTTTACAGGGACCGTAAAGTTTCATTTTGAATCAGTGTGTACAGGGCCGTAGGAAGGTTTTGTCAAGAGGTGCGGAGGGGTGCGTGTGGGAGGGGCACTCCCCTCCTACAGCTTATATTTTTTTTTAAATGGGTAGGCCAATTTCAGGGTTTTATGTGTTTTCATATATATGATAAAAACAATACACTCATCACTTTTGTTCCGTAATTATTTCGGATAAAATTTACTATTCTTATATACACATAAACCTACTGGCATTTTATGATGATCTATTTGGAGATTTTAAAAACAACATGGCTCATATATATGAAATTTTAACGTAAACTTTGAAAGGTACCACTGCTATTTATTGATTTAATATGTTGAGATAAAAAGTACCTTCAGTGCGATCAATGGTGTATACGTTTTAATGCCAGCCTATTAACCGTGTAAAAGCTTATTGGAAGAATATGGATAATCATGTATTTAACGTTCTGAAAACACATAAAACCCTGAAATTGGCCTACCCATTTAAAAAAAAAATATAAGCTGTTGTTTTATTTGAAATACAGAGCTGTAAGTAAGAGGTTCCTGTTCATTTGAGAAGAAGTTTACCTTGCCAGTTCTAAATAAACTTTTTTTGTGCAACATTTAGTAGATAGGGGATAGTGACTGTTTGTGTCATATTAGGTCTTTTTTCAACATGTTCTATTTGATAGAAAAACGATTCAGCTATTAAAAGAGGGACGAAAGTTACCAAAGGGATAGTCACACTCATAGATCTAAAATAAACTGACAACGCCATGGCTAAAAATGAAAAAGACAAACAGAAAAACAATAGTACACATGACACAACATATAGAAAACTAAAGAATAAACAACACGAACCCCATCAAAAACTAGGGGTGATACTGTATGTCAATGTCACATCTATTACAAGCAGTTATGTAACCCTTACCAGAATACGACGTGTTGGTGTATTTATTGACGCATAACTTAAAATTTCCAGCATATTTCAACATGTTCAAACATGTTAAATGAATAAAATATCATTTGCATTGTAACAATTAATAATTTAGACCAAACTGTAGGAAAATATTCCTTCTTTAATATGATATCTCATTTTCTCGCTTTGTTCTTTCTGCTTTCCAATATTTAAAATAAATCGTATCACACTCCCAAATCGAAAGACATGTTTTGACAGCACACTGAAATTAAAAAACTGAAATTTCGAAAAATCGTAGAAATTTCAGAAATATTACCTGAAACTGAAAAAAAGTGCTTTATGCTAGTATAAGGTTTCAGATTCATAATGATATCAACTATTTTGTTTTGCACTTCGTACATGTAGTTTTCGAGCTTTAAGAAAAAAAATCAAAACACTGTATTTTTTGTTTTGCAGTCTGGATCGAACTCAATCAAGTTTCAAGACAATATTAAAGAATTTGCATGATAAATATTACAAACATATGTTCGATGAGGCATTAAAATGATTCCTATTGAGTCCTTGCCGTTTCAGGGAATAGTCGTTTATTCTTGATTTTGGGCTTCTCTCTCCTTTATATCTTTTCAAGCAAAATGACCTCGTGAATTTAATAGACCGATCTTTATGACAGGATTGGAAATGGACCTCCGTCATGTGATTCTTTATATAACGAGTCAGACATGGATTATAGCTCTACATGTGCTCTGTGGGGCGTATGACATTTGCGCCGATTTTGAAAATTTTCATTCTTTCATTTGCGCCGATTTTATTTTTTCATTTGCGCCGATTTATATTTTATCCTAATTGGATTTACAGGTAAGTTACAGGTAATACTTTTACATGTAAATTCCAGGGAATACAAAGAAAGCCACAACAAAAGATAGAATACTAACGTGAACCTACTTTTTATAGGCAACTAAAGCTATATTTAATATAGGAGGTACAGACCCAATTTGCCTGCTATGCAAACTTGAGGAAGAAATTCACTAGATGTCCATTTCTATGCCCAATTAAATCAGCGGAAAACTAATTTTCAAACTAGGGAAACATTAAGCCAATTAATTGTTAACTTGACTGCAGAAAACTAGTGGGTTCTACTCTTCAAACGACAGCAATATCTTAAATGCGGTTGAAACAATTTCTAGAGATTAAAACAGTTTTATATCTATGTTATGCAACTAAAAAAGGTCTTTCATGATAACAAAAATAAGAGTTGTCTCATTGGCACTCATACCACATCTTCTTGTATCTATTCACCTGTAATGTACCTGTAATTTACCTGTGAAAAAATCGGCGCAAATGAAAAAAATAATCGGCGCAAATGAAAGAAAAAATCGGCGCATTTGGAATGTTATTATACAACCAGATGTGGGTACGCGTATTCTACGACTGGCAATTTGGCTATTCGTACCCGCATGCGTATTTTAGAAAAATGTCATTGCCGTGACGGATTATACAGTTATACGACATTTACTTTTGTTAAAACAATATTTAATTTGTTTAATGGCCCATTCATGCGCATTATGTTTTCAGGTCTGTGCGTCCGTCCGTTCGTTTGTTCGTTCGTCTATCTGTTCGTCCACAATGGTTCTTTCGTCCGAGCGTCCGACTGTCGCGCTTCTGGTCAAAGTTTTTGGACAAGGTAGTTTTTGATGAAACTTAGTACACATATAAAAAAGATGTGGTATGATTGACAATGAGACAACTGTCCACAAGAGACCAAAATGACACAGACATTAACAACTATAGGTCACCGCACAGCCTTCAAAAATGAGAAAAGCCCATATACCGCATAGACAGCTATAAAAGGCCCAGATAAAAACAATGTAAACCAAGGTCAAACGAGAATCTGTAACGACCTTATCTAATAAAAAAATAAACGAAAAACAAATATGTAATACATAAACAAACAACAACCACTGAATTAGAGTCTCTCGACTTGGGACAGCACATACATAAACAATTTGGCGGGGTTAAACACATGTAAGCGGGATCCCAACCCTCCCCTAACCTGGGACAGTGGTATAACAGTACAGCATAAGAACGAACTATGCAAATCAGTTGAAAAAGGCTTAACTCATCAGATGGACAAAAATACAAGTCAGTGGCGGATCCAGAACTTTTAGTTGAAAAAGGGGGAGGGAGAGCTGACTGACCTAAAAAGGGGACACTCCAGTGATTCCCTATATAACCAACCAAATTTTTCCCACGAAAGGGGGGCCTATATAAGTGGACCAAACTAGAGTTTTTACCCCAAATTTCACGGCCCACTGAACATAGAAATGATAGTGCCGGAGTCGGGCATTTTTTTTTCTATTCTTTCTACTGAGAACATATAAAAAAGAAGATATGGTATGATTGCCAATGAGACAACTATCCACAAAAGGGGTCCTATTAAAATGCGCTCGGGAGCGCCCGGGTGAAGAAAAAGCGCCCGGGCGGAGAAGAAAATATTGCACCCCGGGGAAAATATATAAATATTTTATTGGCATGAGAAAAATTTGTTAAGTTATATGAACACTGATTTTTTTTAAACAAGTAATTTGCAAATTCAGATAATAGACATTTGTAATAAAACACAGAAACAAGTATGAATACAGACATTTTAAAACAACTGATAGGTCACCACATTTACGGATTTCGCATTAGTGTTTCCGTCATTTGGTCCAAATTTTTAATCATTATTGCATTTCCTGTTAATAAAAATGCGTAAAATTATAATTCTCAAAGCAGACTAAACGGGAATTGGCTAGTATTTAGGCGCTAAGTGCACTAGGCTATATACCTTTTATAAACCTTTTATAAACATAATGTTTATGTTTATTCATTTGTAAAATTAGAAATGGGAAGTCGAGAAATAATAACATTGCAAATAGGGCATTATTCAAACTTTGTTGGAACACATTGGTGGAACATCCAGGTATAGATTTTTTTTGTAATAACTTAATGTATTGTGCATGTACATTAGTCCAAATAATTATGACTTCTTGAAAGGCTATATAAAAAAATTCTGTGGCGGCTTACATCAAAAGCGTTGAGTATCGGCTAAGTTTGACCAAGAATTTGAATGTAGTCTTTAATACATGTACATGTACATGTAGATGTACAACAGAAAAGCGTTGAAGCAAATATTTAAACAAGCCTTTCAAGACGTCATAATTAGGCAACTTTAACTTGAGGTCACTGTACAGCCTTTAAAAATGAACTGAACCCATACTTTATTGTCTGTTTAAAAAGTCCTTTACAGCATAATGACAAACTCTTAATAAACAATTCAAGAAACTGTTAAATTCTATTAGAAATGACATGAATCATGACAAGATCAACAGAAAGCACAAAAAGCATCTTAACATGAAAAAGAAAACACAGTGTCAATCTACATGTAATTATAACTAACGAAAACAAGGTTCTTCCAGACTCAAGTGCATTTTTTTGTATATATATTTGTAAGATCTTTACATTGGTTTTGTGTCAGAAAACTATATAATGTCCAAAATTTGATCACAATCCAAATTCAGAGCTGTATCAAGCTTGAATATTGTGTCCAAACTTGCCCCAACTGTTCAGGGTTTGACCTCTGTAGTTGTATAAAGCTGCACCCTGCGGAGCACCTGGTTAATTTTTGGAAAGTATTAATGAAACTTATCACATATTTTATACTGATACATGTATGTACGTTTTTGTATGGCCAATAATAGCCGAAAGTCAAGGTTGGTTATCAGTTCTTGGGGCCGATATTGATATCAGCCCCCGAAATCCATATCAAGCCCCCGAGTTTTACTTCCAGTAACCTGTCAATCAAAATTTATTTGTAAACAAGTTGTCAGCCGAAACAGCAAAAAGACCAGGAGAGTTTTTTTACAGATCAAATGACGATGACTGTAAATTCATACAAAAAATGAAAAATGAGAACACAATGAAAACAAATTTAGAAATTTATGAATCTGCTGTAGTAGAAAAAAGTAAAAATCAATAGTGAAAATCACAAAAGTTCCCGTAAAATTTTGACGTCATAAAGAATTTAGAAAATATATGACGCCACACTGGAATGAGTAGAGATATGGTATTTTTCCTATAAAGCATTTTTAACATTGGTAATGTAACACTTTAAGTCGTTTAATATTTGCAATTCTTAGAATTAATATATTTATTGTTAATTATTTCTAAATCTTTTCACAAAACGTTGCTTACCTACTGTGATACAAACTTTTTTTTTAACTCACAGTGATCATGGTGATACATATTTTTAATTTTTTCGTTAAATGTCTTTTTGAATTTGGGATGAAATATAAAACATAATTTGGTGTAGGCTATTTTTTTTCTCTTGCTTGAAAATATGTGATAAATAGATTATTACATGTCATTTTCCATATGGTCCGTGGTATCAGCCCACGACCCATATCAAGCCCTCGGGCTAAAGCCCTCTGGCTTGAAATGGGAGTCTAGGGCTGATACCAGGGCCATATGGTAAATGCCATGTAATAATCTATAAATATCACTTTCAGAAAATATATCAAGGGACATATCTTTCATAAATGTCGTAAAAATTTCAATTGTTAACAACAAAATATATAAGGAATGCAAACTCATGTTTTTGTTTAGCTACACCTTATATTAATGAACATGCATCAAAGACATGAAAGATGAGTTTATTATAAATCTTTTGATAATGACAGAAAAAATGTGTATGATTCATTATATAATCATGAAAGTGCATTACAAGCGTTGTAAGACTATTTGGCAGGTTGAATATCATTTGTTCATATGAACATGATTATTTGGTATAATTCAGGTTTGCTTCAGTATTAAAAATAATCAATCATTGACTTGTCTTATAGTGTTATCCTGTACAGTGTTCCAGCTAGGATTTGAAAATAGAGGGGCGCGTTTTTAAAAAGGGCACTTTAGCGCGTTCTCACTGAAAAAAAATCAAATACTTAATATTACCACATAAAGACATATTTCTTGATGCATGGTGGGTCTAAGATGAATTTGCAACGCAATGCGCTGCGTTGTTTTGTAGAATTATTTTTATTACACTTGTGAAATGAATTGTGCATGTCAGTTTAAAAACTTCACATAAATCTGCAATACAGTCAGGAACAATACTTAACATTTTCTCTGAAGGCCAGCCTGGATTCAAAAGTTTTTTTCAAGGGCCCTGTAGAATTTTTTAGGCTCTAACAGGTTTGTTTTTACTGCAGGCACATACATACTAATAGTCTTGAATGTTCTTATATAAAAGCCAAAAATATATGTTTGAAATACCTTATACATGTAGCTTGTTTCTTATTATGATGAAAATAATAAAGGAATTAAATAAACATGAGTTTTTCAGAATTAAAATCCATTTAACCATGTATTTTCAGACTGGTGAACTTTATATATATTTGTAATATTATTAAAAAAAACCCCAAAAAAAACAGCCCCCCTTTCCATACCCCTAGATGTAAATTATTTTAATAAATAAAAAAAAGTATTATTAGTTTCACCCCAAGAAATTATTATAATTTTTCATGAATAAATCTTAGAAGTTGTAATCAAATTGATTTCCAAAATGAAATTCCTACTGTCTATAAATAACAATGAAATGTAACTGTTTCCTGTTAATAAGGGGTTTCCCGAATTTTCCCGCCAAAAAGCACATGGCTTTGAACAATTGTAAACAAAGCATTCAATTTGTGATCATGGATTACAGTTTTAATTAATTTAATTTGGACATAGATATTCAACTTAAGGTACAGTCAAGCAATGTTTTTACTTTCTTCTGGATTAAAACTAGTTTGAAAGATCAGTTTCAAAAATAAAAACATCAAAACAAAAACGATCTGAATTGTGAATATTCAGTGACCCATAAATTTTTTGAACTCTGCTACGGAGGTCAAAGTTACATCATGTTTCATGCATTTTGCGTGTTGACCTATTGGAATGATTCTTCTTAAATGACATAATAAATAACAAATACAATAGAAATGAACACCGTTCACATTTATTTTATAAATTATATTTTGCATCGTCAGGTGTTAAAATAATCAATTTATTTAACTTCGATGTTTGGTGCTTCAGGGTAAAGGGATTAGACAGGGTCGTAAATTTCACCTGATTAAGTAATTGACTCTAATCAAATAGGTGATTATAATCAGGTAACAAGTGTCAACAATTTTAATCTGTTGTCTTAATGAAGTGTGTGTATAAAGAACTCAACAAAATGGCGACGATGTGAGGAAAAAAGATCGTTTTTTAAACTATTTTTCAAAAGGGCACAGAGGGGCGCAGGGGCGCTTAAAAAAGGCAGAGGGGCGCAAAATTTCGGGGGCGGGGCGCGGCGCCCCTCCATTTCATGCTAGCTGGAACACTGCTGTACATGAACATCACTTACGCATACATTTCAAATTTGTACATGTAAATTTTGTAATTAATTTGAAACTAATCAGATTGATGTTCATGAATTTCATAGTCTATACATGAACTTAACATTATTTTGCGATATAGGAAAGGTGTACTGACATTAGTAGTCTCTAAACACATTTACTCCAAATGGAGTTTTCGTAAGTAGAAGCCATATTAACTATGTGTATCAGTGAGAAAAATGTAAAATCATAAAAATATAGTATATATACCAATACACATAGTTAACAGCGCCTTATGAGGTTTTATAGCCTGTCTGATTTCGGTCCAAAAGGGACCTTCTTCAGAGGCAGAATGGTGGATTAATAATTGCACCCTATTTATATAGATATGGTAACCAGCGGTTGAGTAAACGAGCAGTTGAGTTAACCAGCGGTTGAGATTTAACCGACAGTTGAGTTGACCGGCAGTTGAGTTAATAGGCGGTTCAGAGTTAACCGGCGGTTCAGAGTTAACCGGCGGTTCAGAGTTAACCGGCGGTTCAGAGTTAACTGACATAGGAGCTCTAAGCGTAAGCCTAGCAATTACCTGAAATTGATGTATATGTATAAATACCTACATTACAAACTTAAGGTGTTGAAAACTTTTTAACACTGAGGATTAATATTCGTCTACCTTTGATCATGTTGATCTTGAAAGGAGTACTAAAGGCTTAAATGAAGCATTCTCAATAAGACCCCCCCCCCAAACCAAATTTTGTTTGGTTAGGGGGGCAATAGTTTTGACTTGATGTTTTGGTGTATCACAAGCTAAAACGTCAAGACTGCATGACTACCATAAAATACTATTATTAGACTTGATATTTAGGTGTATCATAAGCCAAAGATCAAGACTGCATGACAACCATGAATTTGCTCTTTCAAGACTTGATATTCAGGTGTATCATAAGCCTGAGATTAAGACTGCCTGACTACTAGGAAGCACTTTTTCAAGACTTGATATTTAGGTGTATCATAAGCTAAATATCAAGATCACATAACTACCATGAAATACTATACGAAGACTTGATTTTTAGGTGTATTATTAGCAAAAGATCAAGACTACCCCGGTAAATGATTACCATGTACTTCTCAAATTATTAAATCACCCTTTACCTAATGCTAAAGCCCAAATATGGTTATATTATCAGGTCACATGTTTACCGTATAATGTAAAAATGTTTACCGTAACATGTCAAAAAAGTTTACTGTAACATGTACATTAGCCAAATATAGATAACTGTACTTCTCAAATTATTAAATCACCCTTTACCTAAATATGGTTATATTATCAGGTCACATGTTTACCGTATAATGTAAAAATGTTTACCGTAACATGTCAAAAAAGTTTACTGTAACATGTACATTAGCCAAATATAGATAACTGTAACCAAGGAAAATCCCACCGGGCTTTTTCATTGAAAGGATAATTCAACCTGTTTAGATATCAACCAGATACATATTTATCCACTGGATAACTTTGATCCGCCGGTTGACTCTGAACGGCTGGTTAATTCTGAACTGCAGGTTAAATCTCAATCGCCGGTTAACTCAACTGCCGGTTAACTCAACTGCCAGTTAACTCAACTGTCGGTTAAATCTCAACTGCTGGTTAACTCAACCGTGCAAACATTAATCCACCATTCTGCCTCTGATGAAGGTCCTTTTTGGACCGAAACTGGTCAGGCTATAAAACATCACCAGGCACTGTTAATTATGTGTATTGGTATATATATACTATATTTTTATACTTAACATTATTTCATTTTTTCTAGGAGTCATCATTTAATTATGATCCGACCAAAGCTTTAGAAGATAAAGAAGTAAACCATGACATCTTGTGGAGAGAAGGACAGACTCTTAAAGTATTTATACATTTTAAAAATATAGGAAAAAAACACAGTAACTTTTATCCTCTAATTTAATTTCTATTGCAATCACTAATTATTCTGATAAAAAGAACAACAGCCTGATTTATTCTAAAAACCTTATTTACAGTAACTGAAATTGAGCTTAAAACAACATGTTCTGTTAATTTTTAATGGATGTAGAACTCCTTCATTCTTATACAGTAAATTTTTTGTTTAGAATAAATTATAATTACTTTGTATGTTCATTTCAGGGAGAAATCACTTTTACACCAAGACTTATTGCATTTGATCTGAAAGGAAGTTTAAAAACACTGAAACAAGAAGGAATTCTATATGATTTAAACTCACAGGAGGAAGTCAAGTGGTAATTTTTATTTTTTTATTTTAAAGATTATTTCACTATAGCTATATGGGACATGTGACAATTTGACTTTTAAAATATGGTCGCATCCCTTTTCTGTTAATTTTACATGATTTACAGGATAAACATATCATTCTCAATTAATTGTCTGAGACTTTATTGAGTTCAGTTAATAAATTCAAAAGCAACCATTAAACCTTAAGCTGTGTTATTAAAAGTACTTACTGAATCATTGTTTTCATTGTTCACAGTGTTAAGTTAAAAAATGTTTATTGATATAACTATCTTTTATTAAAATTGAGAATTGGTACTTTGAAATTGAAATTGAAATTAGGGAGATATAAAACAATTCCTAGACATATGCGCCTATGCAAATGCTGCAATATGATATAAAAAAGAAGATGTGGTATGATATCTAGTGAGACAACTCTTCACCAGAGACCAAAATGTGTACCACTTCATACTTGTATGTACATGATGTACAGCCTACAGATCTGTGAGACAATAATATTTGCTTAAATATTATTGTTCTTGGCCAAATAATTTTAACTTTTTCATTTGCTTCAAGCAAAATCAAAGTCAATCACAATTAAACTGTGTAACTATCTGAAATATGCTTGTAAAATTACATCATGTTTGGTGAATTAATTGTACTTTTATTATATTGTGTATCGTTCTCTTCTATCTGTTGTTTTGTCGAATTGTATATATATACTTGTTTATGTACATGTATTGCCATAGCATGTTATTTATGATGTGGCAAATTAGTTATGCATTCACAGGAAATTGGAGGAATTACTATTATATAGATCAACTGTCAGAATTTTAGTCTATTCTAGGTGATAAATTCTGTTTTATCTTTTATTTCAATTACAATTTTTTATTGAAAAAGCAACGTCAGATGAATTTTGAACAACGCCAGAGGTCAAAATGGACATTTGTGTTGGTGTTGCTCGCGATTTTCATATTAAAATAAAGAAATTCAAGGCAAAAACAATATTTTCCTCAAAAAAGATTTTTGTGCATACACTAAGAGGTTTCTGGCTGGGTGACAGGTATATACATATATAGAGTGTATATAAATGCTGTAGGTTGATATATTTGCCTGGTGCCATGGATCTATATTTGTGGAAATTCAGAATTAAAACATAGTTGTTATGTTCATATTAATAGAAGGTCTACTATTCTGGACTATTCTCATTTCATTACTCTTGTATTTAATAAGTTCTAAAAAAAAAGAAAAAAGTCACTTATATAAACGGTTTTATTTTTATTTTTTAGTGTCTACTGGACCATTTTTTTTTTATTATGTCCCCTCGACCCTCATTTTTTAAAAACATTCTCGTTAAGCAGAAAAACAGATAATAAAAAAAGTCTGATCTTATGTTAAATATAGTACATGTATTTCATGTATATGTACCAAGTTGTACTTTAAAATAAAAATATCTATCTATCTATCATTCATTTCATTCATATCTTTAATATATTACTACTATCTCTTATGTCTACTTCACAGGGGAGGAGATGTGAACCTTCATCAGTCAGTTCCAGTTCCTAAGAACCAGTATTTACAGGATCTGGCAACCAAGGTACAGCTAATGAAATAATTATTGTTGAATTGTGTTAACTAAACAGTGGTTAGTAGAAATTTTTATAATTTTTCTTCCAACTGACTAAATCATGAATTGGAAGATATAAAAGAGAAATTTCTTTATTAAGTTTATTTTCTTTTTTCTGAATCTAACTCAAATATATTTTTCCTGGATTTTGTATGTAAAGATGAACTAGGAATTAATGCATGCAACAAAGTAAAATTTTCCTATAGGCTTGCATGCAGAATTTGTCAAAACCATAAATCAATTATCATCATTTCAAAAAAGTTTTTTCCATAAAAAAAACATGAATCCACAGTGTTTAAAATCAGTTTTGCAATGTTCAGTGGAACCTGTGTAAATCGACACCCTGGTGACCAGAAAATAATGTCTAATTAAGCAGGGTGTTAGATACTCATTTTTTTCTGCAAGGATACGCATATTTTGGAACTATAGAAATGTGTAGGCTAAAACAGGATGTTGGAAAACTCAGGTCTTGAATTCAGCAGGTTACAATGTAATAAATTTAGTTGCAGCTGTAGAAATTTAAAAGAAAATTCACCATTTTTATGGGAATACAATTTCATTTCCAGTCTAAATTTTTTATGTTTTTTTTTCTTTAGGAGAACACAGTTTTAGTACCAGAAGATACTGATCAAGGGGAAGGCGATGATATTCCTGGTATATACAGTTTAAATGCTTAAAAACCTGTCTTGAATATTTTGTCAATAAGGCCATACAAAAAAGTATGTGTGTATACTGTACAACTACCTACCCTATTTTTTTTTTATCCCATACCCATAAGTTTTTTGGCCATTGTTTATTAAGCACTGTTGAAGTCACCATGTTGCTCCCATAGACTCAATGTAAAAAAAAATTAAAAATAAAATAAATTGCTACTGCATGTGACAGTAAAAACACATACTTTTTTGTTTGGTGTAAGTTCTTATAAAGTAAATCTGTTCTTAGCGTCTCTTAAATCACAGGATAAAGTAATCATACATTGTCATAGGTGTGATGTAACTTATTCACACACAATTTTTTATACTGAATATGTGCCCATTATTTTGCAGATGTGTGAAATCTACCTTCAAAATATTTAACTAGTTGATTCAGTCTTAGATTCAAGTGAAGATTACATTTTCATTCCAGTTAAACATTTTTCGATTGGTGTGAGAAAAACATTTCATATCTCTAGAGAAAGCTTTGTTCTTGTGAATTTGTTGAAATTTCAATTATGAAGTCAAATGTTCTTGTTTTCCTCTGAAGATTCTAATATGACATCATAAAAAAAGTTGACCATGCCTTATAATTTCACAAATAAAGAACACAACTTTCTGCAAATCTTTTAAATGGAAAGATGAACATTGTTCAGATAAAAATTATTAGATAAACTGATAATTTACCCCCACTATATCTAGTGTATATAGGATATTTACTCCACTGCAGTTAAATTTAAAATATTTAAAAAAATAAAGCTCATCAAGAGTCACATTTTAAATTTTAAAAATAAACTATATTGAGTGGAGAAATATCTCAAAACACTTGATGCATTGGTCTTAATTTCAATAAATTCAAACTATCCATAATCAGGCAAATCAGGCAATTTTAAAAAGTAGAATGTAATAGACATATCTTAATGAATGAATTTCACTTATTTTTGCTTTAAGATACGTTATTTTTTACAAAATTCATGAAGCGTACAATTTGAATATTTCAGATGACATTTCTGCTAAAGAAGAGGAGGTATTTGGTAGAAAGCTGTATGATTTAGATGAGTCAGTCAATGTGTGGTCAGATTTCATGAAAGTTCATATCCATCCAAAGTCATTACACATCATCAATGAATATACCAAAGATAGGTAATAAAAGTTTATAAATTAGGAAAGCACCAGAAAGATTATGAAAGTATGGTGGAGAGTTGTCTCATTGGCAATAATACCACATCCACATATTTTTATATTTAGGTTACACATGCATACAGGTTCTTTGAATTATAACATTGTTCAATTTATGTGAAGACCTCTTGATTTCACCGAAATTTTTCAGTTGTTAACTTGTTAGCTTATTTTGTATTCTGTACATTTTTTTCTTGTGATTATCAATTAATGAAAAAGATTTTGAATTATATGTAGTCAATAACCACATAAAAGCTGCAATTTTTGAATTTCACTTCATCACTTTCATATAATGCAAAAAATACCAATAAAATAAAAAAATTAAACTCCACTCATGCCCTGTAAGTCTAACATATGTTTAAAGTATGCTTTGGGGAAAATCAAAGTTCCATCTGAGAGTTTGAAATATTTTGAAAATACATTGAAAAGATTGATATTATAAATGAGCTTACAAGCAACTAGCAGCATTGATATGAAAAGCCAACTTTGCATGATTTAATTTCCAGCGAAAGTTTTTTTTTTTATATTACATTAAATCACATTTTTAAAAGATCACTGACTTCTGATTGGAAATTAACCATAGAAATTAAAAGTGAAAACTGACAGACAAAATGACAGGCAAATTATTTGACAGAATTCGTTGTCTGTTTAATTTGTAATTTGAAATATTTACACATCTTAGCTAGGGGTCAGCTTGAACTTGCCAAGTTGGTCTTGTGTTACCTTTTTCACCTCATGTTTCCAGAGATCATGATCACCAAACAAGTCAAACAATAGAAATGAAAATAGGTATTTGCTGCTACATTGCCAAGAATACAGAATTTAGGGTTAAAGCAAACGTGTTTGGTCTGGAATCAAAATAATGTGTCAGGATAGGATGATTTGTCCTTCTGCTGACAGTTACACAAAATGTACCTTGTGAACGACCCACCTTAAAAGTCAAGATAAGCTTAGTGAGTCTAGTAAAAAGCAGTGTTCATATTTATATTATATATAAACATGTTTTTGTCCTGAAGAATCAATTTGCCACTGGACAACTGCATCTCCTTATCTATTGCAGTGAGATAGACAAATTTGACATATTTGGTTGTGGAAAGTCTGTACTATCTAACTATGAAACCAGATCAGAGATGGAGGATCGTATTCACTTCTTTACAGAAGAATGTGATAGCTTACAGGTATACTAGTAGTGGCATAATTTTTTTTGTCAATCTTATATTATACAAATGAAAATATGCTAATTAATTTGTTGGAGTTTGATTTTTAACATTTTTAGAGCTTAACCTGTTGGCAAGTCTTGTTTCAATTTGCATGTGAATCTAGGCTTTTGTAAGACTAAAAAGTGGTAAGAATTATCAACTATGAGTTGATCAAGTGTTAGTTACACAGGTATGTGTATCATATATGTTTTAGGGTTTCCATATCCTTGTGGATACCTTTGATAGTAATATGTATTATATATTTTTTAGGGTTTCTATATCCTTGTGGATACCTTTGATAGTAATATGTATTATATATTTTTTAGGGTTTCCATATCCTAGTGGATACCTTTGATAGTAATATGTATTATATATATTTTAGGGTTTCCATATTCTAGTAGATACCTTTGATAGTAATATGTATTATATATATTTTAGGGTTTCCATATCCTAGTAGATACCTTTGATAGTAATATGTATTATATATTTTTTAGGGTTTCCATATCCTAGTAGATACCTTTGATAGTAATATGTATTATATATATTTTAGGGTTTCCATATCCTAGTAGATACCTTTGATAGTAATATGTATTATATATATTTTAGGGTTTCCATATCCTAGTAGATACCTTTGATAGTAACATATATATATTTTAGGGTTTCCATATCCTAGTGGATACCTTTGATAGTAATATGTATTATATATTTTTGAGGGTTTCCATATCCTAGTAGATACCTTTGATAGTAATATGTATTATATATATTTTAGGGTTTCCATATCCTAGTAGATACCTTTGATAGTAATATGTATTATATATATTTTAGGGTTTCCATATCCTAGTAGATACCTTTGATAGTAATATGTATCATATATATTTTAGGGTTTCCATATCCTAGTGGATACCTTTGATAGTAATATGTATAATACATGATTTAGGGTTTCCATATCCTAGTGGATACCTTTGATAGTAATATGTATTATATATATTTTAGGGTTTCCATATCCTAGTAGATACCTTTGATAGTAACATGTATTATATATATTTTAGGGTTTCCATATCCTAGTATATACCTTTGATGTATTATATATATTTTAGGGTTTCCATATCCTAGTGGATACCTTTGATAGTAATATGTATTATATATATTTTAGGGTTTCCATATCCTAGTAGATACCTTTGATAGTAATATGTTTTATATATATTTTAGGGTTTCCATATCCTAGTAGATACCTTTGATAGTAATATGTATTATATATATTTTAGGGTTTCCATATCCTAGTAGATACCTTTGATAGTAACATATATATATTTTAGGGTTTCCATATCCTAGTGGATACCTTTGATAGTAATATGTATTATATATATTGTAGGGTTTCCATATCCTAGTGGATACCTTTGATAGTAATATGTATTATATATATTTTAGGGTTTCCATATCCTAGTGGATACCTTTGATAGTAACATATATATATTGTAGGGTTTCCATATCCAAGTGGATACCTTTGATAGTAATATGTATTATATATATTTTAGGGTTTCCATATCCTAGTGGATACCCTAAAATATATCTAGAAATTGACAATGAGGGTCGGTTGAAGACAAAACTTTACGACAAAAGAGATGATTTCAGCTTTCCAATTGTGAACTTTCCATTTCTAAGTAGCAACATTCCAGCAGCACCTGCATACGGGGTATATATCTCCCAATTAATACGATATTCCCGTGCTTGCATTTCCTATCATGATTTTCTTGATAGAGGGTTACTGCTCACAAGGAAGCTATTAAACCAAGAGTTCCAAATGGTGAAGTTGAAATCATCCCTTCGTAAATTTTACGGACGCCATCACGAGTTGGTTGACCGTTATGGAATAACCGTTTCACATATGATATCGGATATGTTCCTTACGTCGTAACTACAATCCCCTTCCCTTTCATGAATTTGACCTACCGAATTAGACTATTAACTGGATTTGTAATCACATAAGCAACACGACGGGTGCCGCATGTGGAGCAGGATCTGCTTACCCTTCCGGAGCACCTGAGATCACCCCTAGTTTTTGGTGGGGTTCGTGTTGTTTATTCTTTAGTTTTCTATGTTGTGTCATGTGTACTATTGTTTTTCTGTTTGTCTTTTTCATTTTTAGCCATGGCGTTGTCAGTTTGTTTTAGATTTACGAGTTTGACTGTCCCTTTGGTGTCTTTCGTCCCTCTTTTGATAGTAATATGTATTATATATATTTTAGGGTTTCCATATCCTAGTAGATACCTTTGATAGTAACATATATATATATTTTAGGGTTTCCATATCCTAGTAGATACCTTTGATAGTAATATGTATTATATATATTTTAGGGTTTCCATATCCTAGTGGATACCTTTGATAGTAATATGTATTATATATATTTTAGGGTTTCCATATCCTAGTAGATACCTTTGATAGTAATATGTATTATATATATTTTAGGGTTTCCATATCCTTGTAGATACATTTGATAGTAATATGTATCATATATGTTTTAGGGTTTCCATATATCCTATAGTAGATACCTTTGATAGAAATATGAATTATATATATTTCAGGGTTTCCATATCCTAGTGGATACCTTTGATAGTAATATGTATTGTATATTTTTTTTAGGGTTTCCATATCCTAGTGGATACCTTTGATAGTAATATTATTATATATATTTTTTAGGGTTTCCATATCCTAGTAGATACCTTTGATGGTAATATGTATTATATATATTTTAGGGTTTCCATATCCTAGTAGATGCCTTTGATAGTAATATGTATTATATATATTGTAGGGTTTCCATATCCTAGTGGATACCTTTGATAGTAATATGTATTATATATATTTTAGGGTTTCCATATCCTAGTAGATACCTTTGATAGTAACATATATATATTTTAGGGTTTCCATATCCTAGTGGATACCTTTGATAGTAATATGTATTATATATATTGTAGGGTTTCCATATCCTAGTGGATACCTTTGATAGTAAAATGTATTATATATATTTTAGGGTTTCCATATCCTAGTAGATACCTTTGATAGTAACATATATATATTTTAGGGTTTCCATATCCAAGTGGATAACTTTGATAGTAATATGTATTATATATATTTTAGGGTTTCCATATCCTAGTGGATACCTTTGATAGTAATATGTATTATATATATTTTAGGGTTTCCATTTCCTAGTAGATACCTTTGATAGTAACATATATATATTTTAGGGTTTTCATATCCTAGTGGATACCTTTGATAGTAACATGTATTATATATATTTTAGGGTTTCCATATCCTAGTGGATACCTTTGATAGTAACATGTATTATATATATTTTAGGGTTTCCATATCCTAGTAGATACCTTTGATAGTAACATGTATTATATATATTTTAGGGTTTCCATATCCTAGTGGATACCTTTGATAGTAACATGAATTATATATAATTTAGGGTTTCCAAATCCTAGTGGATACCTTTGATGGGTTTGGAGGTCTAGGAGCGGGTTTGTTGGAGTACTTGAGGGATGAGTTTGATACTAAGTCATTGATGACCTTTGGTTTGACCCCTGCTGATTTACCAGATAGTGTATGTTAGACTATTATAAATACTGATTTTCTTATGATCATTGATCAATCAGTGATATCTAGATAAAACATAAATATAAAAATACTTTGATTTTAACATTAAACAATGTGCTACCGTATAGCAGGCTATTTTTCGTGGGAATTAAATTTTCACTTATTTTTCGTGAATAGAACAAAACTGCCAAAATAAATTATGCTAATTTAAAATGGCACATGCAAAGGTATTGATAAATATTTTGAATCCACCAAAATTTTGTATACCTTATTCTATGTGAAATTACCCACAAAAATAACCAGCTATACTGTAACCCAGATAAGAGGTGGGGTGTTATATACATTTGTCAAACTTGTAATAGCTCTCATACCTAAAATCTATCATTTGATATTAATGAAATTTACATCAAAGGCATATAAAAACAAATGTCTCAGACTAGTTTGGCAGGGCCAACTATAGATTTGAAAGGATTCTCTTTCTTATCATAAATCCACTGGTAAAATAAAGTCAGCTGAGTCAATCTGCTTTACAGAAACTAAATGTCGAAAAGAAAGTTAAAATCAACAAAATATAGAGTCTGTATTTAGATTATGTTGCAAACCTTGTAGGTACTGCTTATCATGCAGTCTTAAAAAATAAAGAGGTTATGATTGGTTATCACACAATTTATATACAAGAACAAGTTGTGGTTAGTCATAATTACTCCAATGTAAAGAAAGGTCTGCAGCTTTACAATTGTAAAGTTTATATTTTCAACCCACAATGCCCATTTTGTGTTTGAATTATAGTTGAAAACAGGAATAACAAAAAATAACCTACAGCAAAATAGACCTTACCAATGATGAACATCCAACTCCTTAGTAATGAGAGATCTTCATACAAAGACGATAAACAACAAATAAAACATGGACCAGATATCTTGACTTGGTACAAAAGCAAAATGTGTTTGGGTTAAACCAGTTCTACATGCACACATATACCCCCTCCCCCTTTTGCCCATCAAAAAGAAATGTTATTGAGGTAAATCACACAATTATTGAATGCAGGTGCTTTACCATGGAAACCAAATATATATGTATAGAATTTAACATGGTATTGAAAATAACAGATTGTATTTGTATTTTCAGGCTCCCCACGAGAGAGCAAACAGGATTTTAAATTCAGCTATAACCTACAATAGCTGTAGCACATATAGTTCTTTATTTACTCCTCTGTCTTTAGCATCAACTTTGTGGAAGAAAATTGGACCTCTTGTAACATTTCCATATTTAGATTACAAGGTATGTAATACTTCAATATATGATTCAATTTAATATACTTTTTCAATAGCAATAGTATACAAAGGTAAGGCCTTCCTACCTGGGCACCTGAAAATTAAAAACTTACTCTTTGGAGAATATTTTAGTTTTGGCATACTGTGGATTCATTAATGTTTGTTGGATACCAATTTTCATGGATTTTGTGGGTACAGGGGAACCAGAAATTTAAATTTTTTCTAAAGGAATGTATGCAGACTTTTTTTGGAACCAAGAAATTAAATATCCACAAATGTGCAAGTTCTCCTCAAACCATGAAAATTGGTACCCACGAAAATAAATGAATCCCCAGTACTTTGTTAATTATGAAAAGGATATTAATAGCAGGAAAAATTTGTATGGGGCATATAATAGATCAGATGGACCAATGCATTAAAATTTTACTAGCATGCCTAACTGTCTAAGGTAGGTTTTAGTGTGCAAAATTCAACCCAGAAGTGTAGTACATTTATACGCAAGGAATGCATTTTAAATCTAAAACTGTAAACCGTTAGAAGAATGATTTTCTTATCTTATTAATTTTTTTTTAATGTATCATCATAATCTTTGTTCTTTATTTTTAGTCTATACCATACCATACAAGTAGTATACTAGCTGCATCATTAGACACAATGTCTTTACCCTACAGAAGTACTGGTCATATGGATCTCAGAGATCTCACTGATAGTCTCAACTCATTAGGTAAAAAGGTTTGTATCAACAGTTAGAAGGACATTGTATTAAGGGGGCTCACTGGTATAAATGAACTTTATCATATAAAAGTATGGGGTCACCATTCATTTAAGCTCACAATCTGTATTGAAAGAAGCATACAATTTTGTACAGGTACTTTTTTTCTGTTGAACTAAAAGTAGAAATAAAGGTAAAATTGAAATAAAAAGAGAACTAAATTAGGGCTATTCCAGAAAAAAATGTATGGGGGGGGGGGGGGGGGGGGGGGGGGGTTGGAAGGCACATTATATTAATAATACATGGGTGATGGGTATCAAAGCAACTTTTCCCACTATAATGCAATATTCTCAATTACAATTGTATTGGTGGCGGGTGCTGACAAAAACTGCCTTCCAACCGCCCCATACATTTTTTTCTGGAATAGCCCAGAAATTGCTTAAACTTTACAATACATGCAATAGTTTAGTTTGAGTACAGCTTATTTGAAAAAAAAAGGTCACTGATGAGTTAAAAAAAAAAAATCAATTTTGATGCCAAAAAATGGCATTATTGCACCAAGGGAGATAATTTGGAGCTTTTTCAATGACAAGTTCATTTTAAAAGTCATCTGGGTCCAAAGCGAATTGATTTTTTGGGGTTGATTTTTGTACAATATGATAGAGTAACAACTAATAAAGTAATAAATACCTGAAAATTAAAGTATCACTAAACCATGTAGTAATAACATATGTGAATTAAACAAAGGAAGCAGACAGTTCATGACAAAATTGTGTTACGGTGATTGCGATGTGTTTGTACATCTTCCTTTACTGAACATTCTTGCTGCTTACAATTATCTCTATCTATAATGAACTTGTCCGTGTAGTTTCAGTGGAAAATGTTAGTAAAAATTTACAAATTTTATGAAAATTGTTAAAAATTGATTATAAAGGACAATAACTTCTTAGGGGGTCAATTGACCATTTGGTCATTTTGACTTATTTTTTAGTCTTAAATTGCAGTACATTATTGCTGTTTACAGTTTATCTCTATCTATAATAATATTCAAGATAATAACCCAAAACAGCAAAATTTCCTTAAAATTACCAATATAGGGGCAGCAACCTAACAACGAGTTAGCGAGTTTCCGATTCATCTAAAAATTTCAGGGCAGATAGATCTTGACCAGATAAACAATTTTACCCCATGTCAGATTTGCTCTAAATGCTTTGGTTTTTGAGTTATTTATATATAAGCCAAAAACTGCATTTTACCCCTATGTTCTATTTTTAGCTGTAGCGGCCATCTTGGTTGGTTTGCCCGGTCACAAAACACAATTTTTAAACTAGATAGCCTAATAATGATTCTGGCTATGTTTGGTAAAATTTAGCCCAGTAGTTTCAGAGGAGAAGATTTTCGAAAAGTTAACTAAGATTTACGAAAAATGGATAAAAATTGACTATAAAGGGCAATAACTCCTAAAGGGGTCAACTGACCATTTTAGTCCTGTTGACTTATTTGTAAATCTTACTTTGCTGAACATATTTGCTGTTTACAGTTTATCTCTATCCATAATAACATTCAAGATAATATCCAAAAACAGCAAAATTTCCTTAAAATTTCCAATTCAGGGGCAGCAACCCAACAACAGGTTGTCCCATTCATCTTAAAATTTCAGGGCAGATAGATCTTGACCAGATAAACAATTTTACACCTTGTCAGATTTGCTATAAATGCTTTGGTTTTTGATTAATAACCAAAAACTGCATTTAACCTCCATGTTCTATTTTTAGCCGTGGTGGCCATCTTGGTTGGTTGGCCGGGTAAAAAAACACAATTTTTAAACTAGATACATTAATGATGATTGTGGCCAAGTTTGGATTAATTTGGCCCGGTAGTTTCAGAGGAGAAGATTTTTATAAAAGATCATGGAGATTTACGAAAAATGGTTAAAAATTGCCTATAAAGGGCAATAACTCCTAAAGGGGTCAACTGACCATTTTGATCATGTTGACTTATTTGTAAATCTTACTTTGCTGAACATTATTGCTGTTTACAGTTTATCTCCATCTATAATAATATTCAAGATAATAACCAAAAACAGTAAAATTTCCTTAAAATTACCAATTTAGGGGCAGCAACCCAACAATGGGTTGTCTGATTCATCTGAAAATTTCAGGGCAGATAGATCTTGACCTGATAAACAATTTTACCCCATGTCAGATTTGCTCTAAATGCTTTGGTTTTTGAGTTATAAGCCAAAAACTGCATTTTACCCCTATGTTCTATTTTTAGCCATGGCGGCCATCTTGGTTGGTTGGCCGGGTAAAAAAACACAATTTTTAAACTAGATACATCAATGATGATTGTGGCCAAGTTTGGTTAAATTTGGCCCAGTAGTTTCAGAGGAGAAGATTTTTGTAAAAGTTAACGCCGGACGACGACGAACGCCAAGTGATGAGAAAAGCTCACTTGGCTCTTCGGGCCTGGTGAGCTAAAAATGAACTATTATGAGATTTATTGTTTAAAATTTGATGTCTTTCAAATATAACCACTAAATTCTGCAATTTCATGCATTTAAGCTATTTTGTCTTAAGTTTGAATAAAGTGACAATCATTTCATGTCAACACTGTACCTTATCCAGGCTATAACTGAAAAATTCAATATACCATTATTTGCATGTAAAGAATATACTGGTTTCAGGGGAGTTCGGTAATACCAAAACAAGTTCCTTACTTGTGAAAATTTACCAAATTCTGAAAAACACGGCACTTTTCAAAAGATATTACAAACTACATCTTAATCACCTGTTGTTACATGTACTATATATATATATAGAAGAACCAAAAATTTGCGAAAGCAAATTTACAGATCTAACATTGTTGGGTTGATGTTTAGACGAGTTGTATATATATATATATATATATAGCTAAATGTATTGTTTTAATGAAACTAAAAAATAAATATAAATTTGAATTTTAAATTATCAGTCCAAATTTCAGTAAAAAGTTATGGTGTCATTCATTATTGTTGATACTTATTTTGTTGGATAGCAGAAATCTTCTCAGATACTTGATTAATGGGGTTATACCAAAATAAGCTTACAACCCTATAGGAAGTTTGTATTTTTTTAATAATTGTATTGATATTCATGTTTCATTCTACCTATGAAATTCACAAAAAATAGAATCCCACTAATGGATCTTCCAAGAATGACCTTTATCAGACAATAGTTAGTTCCAATAACATAAAAATTGTACAATTTATATTCAATGAATCTGTTTAAACTAAACTCTGACTGAATTGAAACAATTCTAAGCTCAATTTAGTCCGGAGTCCTTTTACATCAATATCAATAAATTTTGAATCTGTATAAACCAACTCATTAAGGAACTTACTGGGGAACTTACGTTATAATTAATATCTGTTACATGACGTATTAAGTTGTTATTCTGTACCTCAATATGGCTAAAGTATTATATGTCAACATTTTACAACATTTGTATCCTTCATAGTAAGGTATTTAAACTGAACTTATTCTTCAATCCTTAAGCATGTTTAGGAGTTTGGTTTAGACTATATATCTGTATATAGGATATAATGAATGAAATATAAGGTTGAATTAAAATATATTTTCTTTATTCATTTCGTATTCCATGTTTGGAGGAAGTCTCAATGCCTACAGAATTCCTATATAGATAAGACTGGATATATTTATTTTTGATTCAATGTCACAATGATGACAGAGGTTGAGGAAAAATCACCAATTGACTATAATTTTTTTGTTGTTGAATCAATCTCAAACACTATTTTAGTAGACCGAATTCTTCTGTCCCTATAATGCATATATTTACCGGTACTAATTATACCCCCGCTTTAAAAAAGGGGGGGTATACTGTTTTACCTCTGTCTGTCAGTCCGTCCGTCCGTCCGTCAGTCAGTCTGTCCCATGAAACTTTCGTCACATTTTTCTTAGGAACTACACATCCACCCTTTCTGTAATTTGGTATCAACATTTGTATATGTCAGCCATACAGTGTGATGCGTTTTCAGATTCATCATTCATCAACTTCCTGTTTACCGAACACTTGTATGATTTTACACATGATAGCCAAGTTGAAAATTTTCGTCACATTTTTCTCCGGAACTACAATACAAGGATTTCTTAAATTTGGTTTCAGGATTTATATAAGTCAGCTATACCGTGTGATGCGCTTTCAGATTCATCACTCAACAACTTCCTGTTTACCGAACACTTGCATATTTTTACACTATTAACATTATCCACTTGCATTGGGGGTATCATCAGTGAGCAGTAGCTCGCAGTTTCACTTGTTTACATTTGCTTTTTATTAATTTTGCTATTTTCTATTTTTTTTTTTTTTAAATTGTGCAATATAGAGACAGAAAGCAGTGCCCATTCAAAACAGGAATCAATGAAAAGTAAATGTAAACTAGTGTATATATGCATTATAGGGACAGAAGAATTATGTCTACTATTTTAGGACCTAACCTTTATTGGAGTATGATAACTAGGAAGAACATGTAATAACATTAATTTTCAAATTTCAGGTGGCATCCTTAAATGCTGCATTACCTTTTCCTATGATTGGTAACGGTCAAGTAGTTCAATCCATTCTGTCATTAGAGGACAATTTACCCTGGTCATCTCTCACACCACATGTGACTAACCAGTCCAATCCATTTATGCAGTCAGTTGTTTCAAGAGGTATTACAGATCTAAAGCTTAAGAGGTAAATAACTGAATACTGTATACCAACTTTAGGGAATTATAGGACCTGCCTTGGAAATTCAAAACTCTTGAGGAAATAAAATAATAAGGCCTTGGAAATTTAAAACACATTAGGGAATAATAAGACCTTAGAAATTAAAAACTTAAAAAAAAACCATGACAGTTGTTGACTTAAATCTTCAACCTTCAAGAGTATCTGTGTTCATCCCCTGTGGATTCATTCATTTACAGGGCAACCAATTTTTGTGGATTGCAGAAACCTTGCATTTTTGTGGATATGTGATTTTGTGGTTCTGCCAAAGTCTGAATACAATTTTGGAGAAATTTGTATTTCTTTGAATATTTAAACTTGTGGTTCACCTGTACCCTCAAAAATTGGTACCCAATGAATAATAATGAATCCACAGTAGTCAGCTATAAAAGGCCATGAAATGACAAATGTAAAACAATTCAAATGAGAAAACTAACAGCCTCTTTAATGTACAAAAAAAAAAAAATGTAACACAACAAAACACAACAACCACTGAATTACAGGCTCCTGATTTGGGACTGGCACATACATACAGAATGTGGCAAGATTTAACATGTTACTGGGATCCAAACCCTCCCATAAACTGAGACAGTGGTGTTGCAGTACAACATAAGAAGAACTATAAAAAATTGTTGAAAAAGTCTGAAAATACTTATATTTAAAAATGTTTTGTAAAAACAGTATGTAATTGTTGAAGACCTCACCTGTTTCAAGTTATAAAGCCTCAAACAAAGGAGTTGATATTTTTCTGACATTGATCTTATATTATTTATTTCAGTCCTTTACCTTATTCAAAAACTCCAAATGAATATAGTTCCTGTTATACAGTAGATGATGTCCTACAGAGGTATCTAGAAACCAAATTCCAATCAACTTTCAGGTAAATATTTATTTATGTATGACTTTGGATTCCTTATTTTGCATTGGATACCAATTTAAGTGGAATTAGTGGGTACAGTTAAACCACGAAATTGAATGTTCAAAGAACGACAAATTTTCAGTAGGCATGTATGCAGGTTTCAGCAAAACACACAGTATATATATAGGACTCAAATCTATGGTGGGTTCCAGATCTATGATAAATGTGACATAAAAAACACCAAACAAATCACAAATCTTTAGCAATTTTTGGTTTTCTTCAAATCCATGGCAGATTTGGATACTATGAAACTTTTGTCACAATTGAATAAGATCATGAAAAGTCAAAGCCGCTGTGAACGATTTTCTTATATATCTTCTTCTTCTTGTGTTCCTGATGTTGCTCTCAACCTTAATTGTATGAGTTTTTACTGTACATTTTGATTTGCTTTCTGCTGTTTTCATGTTTATTTCTTTTTCCATAGGATCTTTTTAATTTTCTGTAAGATGTAAGAGGGGGGGCAAGGGGGGTCCCAATAACAGCAAAACATTAAATTGATTTGGCTTATAACAGATAACAAAGAATTAAAATGGACAAAAACAGATAACAGTGAATGAAATATTAAAATGAGTCGGGTCCTTGACAAATCCAGTATTTCTTATTACGGGTATAATCCTTTGTAATGAACTCCCTTTTCTATGAACATGGTTTTTAGAATTATGTATCTAGATATGTATTTGGTATATTCTTGTCAGTTCGTCATCAACATGTTGGACATTAACTCAAACACTCTTTAACCAATTTACATAAAACTTTAGGAAATTGATATGTCTATTGACGTGAGCTCCCTATCGCTTTTTATGAACCATATAATATACGGTTAACTGGTTGTAAGGACCTAGTCCTTAATTGAAATCCTTGTCAGATATTCCTAGCCATATGTTTTCCTTTTTGACATATTAAAAATTGTTCTAATTAAGTATGTTCGTACGGGAAACAAGGAACATTATCCTCATACAAAAAAAATAAGATACTTCTAAATAAATGTTCCAAGAAAAAAAATGGAATGTATTACAAAGGATAATCATAAGATATACTGGAATTGTCCTGGACCTCACTTCTGTGATGGGTATATGTTAATGGAATCCTTCTCCGAATACTGGACCAACATATTAGTAGTGGTAGACCCCAATGTCCAATGAATGATCTTCAATTTCTACTGAAAATTTGGCTGTCAAAAAAATGCTAACATTCCAATTTTCAATAACAGTTAACAGCAAATACATTATCACAATAATAGATAACAAAAAAACTAAAAGCCCAATAACAGCTAACAAAGAATAAGACAATAACAGCTAACAGCAAATATAATTTCAGAATAACAGATAACAAAGAATTAAAATGCCCCATAACAGCATAACAGCTAAACCCCTTGCCCCCCCCTCATGTAACATAACAACAAGCACTTTGTCTGCTTTAAGACAGTGACTACCAGTTCTATTGTAGAAATACTTGAGATTTGCAAAAAAAGGAAAAATATGCCACAGATTTCTAATACACATTTACATTATTTCCTCTATGTCTATGTCCAATTACTGTATTGTTCAAGTAATAGGGATTTTTTTTTAAAAGAAAGCAACGTGTTTGAGGCAAGTCATTTTTTCTTACAGGACTGAACGGTCACAAATAAGATTGATATTAACGCTCAAATAAATATTGGGTAGCCATTCAAACTGTTTTAGAATGTTCAGGGACGTGGTTAAATGAAGGGTCAACCATGTACATAATACAATGCACTGTAAAGAAATGTTAAATTTTAAGAGGCACATGATTTCAACACTACAGTCTGTATTCGTTTCACAAATGGTTATGGATGTGCTTCCTAGTCCTACTCCTAATCCGTTTTTCTTATACTGGCTTTTTCTTATAGCAGCCTATTCGCTACTTCTGGACATGTCAACTTATTTAAGGCATCTTTGAAATTATTGGTTAGATATATACTGACTGGTCCTTCATTTGTCAGATTTAAAAACTTGAAATCTGTCATAGATTAGGAAACTAACTAAACAATTGCAATAGATTAGGAGTTAAACAAATTTGCCATAGATTGGGGATGGCATGACGTCATATTTACCATAGATTCGGAATCTGTCATAGATCTGGAACCCATCATTGATTTGATTGCTCCATATATGTAGTACATATTGTGAAAATTTCTTGTAAAATATAAAAAAAATAATACAATAAAATGTGGAATTTAACAGTTCTCTGTTTTATTCAAAAATTTATTTATTGAGTCAGAACAATCTAGAGTTTAGCAAGTGGCATGCAGGACAAAGACTAATCAGCTAAAGAGAAATATGTGTCTTTGTAGGATAACATATCTTCTTTTAGACTAACATGTACCTTGAAAAAATACACAATAAAAATCAAGCACAAAGTGTCCGCCTAGCTAGTACAAACAGAGGTTTTGGTTCTCATATATGATGTGCAACTAGACATTTAATCCATCCATCCATCCATTACATTTAGGATTTTTTTTATAATAATATTTGATGAGCAGTCAGCCTTTTAAAATAAGTTTCCTCTTGAAATTAAATCTTATTTTAAACAAAAGAATCTAACAAATTGGGCCAAAAGAAATGTTTTTCAGGTTTCCATTCTGACCTTATAGTTTTATGCTTAAAAAATGTGTACCATAAAGTTTTAGTTGCCACTTTTGGTAGTGATACTAGAACATGAAGAATATCGGTTTATTACACTGGAGATAAAAAATTGAGCAATAGTCCAGTCAATCTAGCTGAAATTTGACCCTTACCTTGAAGTAATTGCAACAGAGGATTTTTAAGTTTTAATCTTTAGTATTATATCCCTTATATACACAGAAAAAAATTCTGTAAAATCTAACTTGAGAAAATCTAAAAAAATCAGGATTTTAAAATTCCTAAGGAGATTTGCATTGATATGGGAGATAACTCTGCAAATAATAGGCAGAAATATCAATAAAAATTGATGCAAAATTCTTTACCCCTTTTATTTAACAGAATGTATTGATTCTTGATATTTAAGCTGTCTTTAGAATACAAAAAACAACTCTAAAGGTGTTTTCATATCTTTTATCAAGCTACCACCTAGATTTCATAATTCATTAGTCATGTTAAAATGTAGTTGACCATTTATCAGATTTTTCAGCATGTCAAAAAGAATCTTAAATTGAATAAAACTAATTAAACATATATTCTTCTTTTTGTGGTTTAAAGTTTCTTAAAACAAAGTAGATGCTGAGCAAATATAATTTACAGAAATAAACAATTCCAAATATTCACATAAGTCATTATAGTTTTTTTCAAAATGGTCACAAAGCCATAAATTTGCAATTTCTTTTTAAATATAGAATGTGCAAACAAAAAATAAAAAATACCCATAACACTTTGGTTTTGTACATTTCATGAGAAGAAGATTATATAATGTGTTCAAATACGATCTTATAACCCCATCAAAGTATAATTTACATGAATTTTAAGAAAATCAACAAAAAACTGAAGAAAAAAAGCTGATTTTTTGTGGCATTATCTCCCTTTCCAATGTTAATTTCCATAAGAAATTGAAAATTCTGTTTTAAAGTTTCCTCAAGTTAGATTATATGGGACTTTTTTCTGTGTATATTTGGGGCTTAATGCTATAGATTAGAACTAAAACATTTTCTGTTGCAATTAGTTTGAGTTTCATACCTAGTTTGACTGGATTACAAATTCATAAAAAGAATTCTATCAACCTACCATATTTTTCTAAATTAGGAAACCATAAACTCATGTATTCATTTGACCTGATGTAATGTTTTATTTTTCAGTGCCAGAAGTGTTTGTCGTTTACACCTTGATGTGTTACCTCCCTTTCCAAACATTTTCAGTAGAAATATAGACAGCAATGGATTTATATCTCCTGTTCTCAGACACCTCAAGCAAGGTTAGTTCTTATCTCAGGAGACATTTCTGCAGTGTGTTAAATAAATTTCAGTAGAAAAAGAAAAGAAGATATGGTATGATTGCCAATTAGACAACTCTCCACAAGAGATCAAATAACAAAGAAATTAATAACTATATGTCACTGAACAGCCTTCAACAATGAGCAAAATCCACTCTGCATAGTCAGCTATTAAAGGCCCCAAAATGACAAATGTAAAACAATTCAAACAAAAAAACTAACGGCCTAATTTATGTACAAAAAATGAACAAATGTAACACATCAACAAAAGACACCCACTGAATAAAGATTTGATGAAGGCTTTTTAGTTACATGACTTCCATACCCAGGTAGGAAAATTGAAGTTTTGATGACAATTTTTAAGATATGTATTTTGAGTCATGATTAAGCTTAAAATCATGACTAATGGGTGTTCTGCCATTCTCAAAGAAATATTTGTAGCACTGATACCACTAAATAAAATAAATCACCTAGACTGTCACCAGCAAAACACCATCACAGTTGGTTTGTTAAAACCAGAAACATCTTAGAATTATAACATTTTCTTGACTGTTTTTACTCAATACACAGATTTCCAGCATGTTTAAAAAGTGGAAACCATAATAAATAAAGTGCAGCTTGTGCAGAGACAATCTACAACTCAATGCCATATTTTTCTGTTTTGTAGGAGTAGACAGGATACCAGTTATGACATCATTACAGTCTAGTCCAGACATTCACCAGTTAACACAGACTTTACATGCGGAGGCATCTAAACTTAACATTAAAAAACATTCAGCCTATATAGAGGCAGGACTTGAAGAAGATAATTATCTAGAAATCTTACAAGAGTTATCTGATCTTGATTCATGTTATGTGAACAAAATGGAAAGCTTGTGATATTTTTAATTGCTTTTTTGCCAGCTTTTACTATGAAATTATTTGTAGAATATGGACTGTTAGTTTTATAAAAACTCAAATGTAAAAGTGTTATTCATTTTATTCATCATTTTGTAATGCAAATAGTTTTAAGACAATCATCAATAATCATATAAAAATACAAATTAGCATAAAAATATTGAACATACAAAACAAAACTAAAATCAAATGGTTAGAAAACTCTTTCTCTAAAAACAAAAACAAACAAATTTATGTGTAAAAAAGATTTGTACACATTATAAGAACATATGAACATGATGATGATGAACATATACAAATGGCATAATATGATAACAATTTTATCCAGACTGATGTTGGCATACATGTTTATATTCTGCAGCCACATCAACAATTCATTATTTCAGAATAATGCATTTTGGGTAATATTTATTACATTACACCAAAAATGTGATTTGTTAATAACATTTTAAACAATGCTTATCCAGCCTATGATACAAATAATCTCCATTTTGATGAACAAAAACAAGGATATTAGACACAATCTTTAAGATTCTGTATTGGCAGTAGGTGTGTAATTCATACATATACATTTCATTGGCTGCAAGATGAATCACCTGATTTTATTGGATGTTTCTAATTTATGTATAAGCAAGATAAGAATAGAATTATGTATTAGCATCCAAAAAAAATGAAACTTTTTTTAAACATTGCTGTACTTGTAGCTACAGGTCAAGGTTTTAAAAAACTTGCCTTGTGTTATAAATGTACTGCTTTCATATTGAACAAACTATTATGTTGATGTTTTGCTTAAATCTTTACTTTTAGACATTTGATAACAAATATCTTGTATTTTGAAGATCTGTAAATAAAGGATTGAAACTTGTTTTTTGAAAATTTACTTTTAAATGAAAGCAATGACTAGGATATGAGGGTAATAAAAAATTTAGCAAGAAAGGCTTCATGTGATTTTCGGATGGATTTCATTTGTTAGGTAATAATTCAGTGTTTTGTTCCAATTTTTTCTGTTTTTCTCTATACTAGATTTATTGATTTATTGTTGTTTGCTAAACATCCAGTGACTAATATCTCATGCATGTTAAGGAATATCACAAAAATTGATAGTGACTACTAAAAGCACTTTAACAGCAATCAAAATTTATTTGGATAGTCATCAGGGTTCTGTTATAATAAATGCCAGCATTAAGTTCTGAAGTTACAGCTTCTAAACCTTAGACTGCTGCCTTTCAACAACTAAAATGCATGTGCGAGGAGAATAGGTCCCACTTTGCTCACAGCTTTAGTTTTGTATGCAAAATTGTTGGCAAGTAAAAATTCTGACATATGGGGTCAAGACAGTCACTCAATAGTAAATTTGTCAAATTATCATGTAAGTAAATTTTTTATTAAAGATAGTTCATTTTCAGTGCATGGTGTAAAAAATCCACACCTGATTGGTCTGCTACCTTCCAAAACGCCATCTTAAGGGCATACGATACAGTTACAGGGGAGGTAATGATGTTACTAACAGAAAAAGTCATTAAAGATAGTTCATTTT
Source organism: Mytilus trossulus (assembly GCF_036588685.1). Classification (NCBI taxonomy): domain Eukaryota; kingdom Metazoa; phylum Mollusca; class Bivalvia; order Mytilida; family Mytilidae; genus Mytilus; species Mytilus trossulus. The sequence continues at coordinate 43,830,268 of NC_086376.1, forward strand.
CAGTGCTTAGTGTAAAGAATCCACATCTGATTGGTCTGCTAACTTCCAAAACACCATCTTAAGGGCATACGATACCTTTACAGGGGAGGTAATGACGTTACTAACAGAAAAAGTCATTAAAGATAGTTCATTTTCAGTGCATGGTGTAAAGAATCCACATCTGATTAGTCTGCTACCTTCCAAAACGCCATCTTAAGGGCATACGATACAGTTACAGGGGAGGTAATGACGTTACTAACAGAAAAAGTCATTAAAGATAGTTCATTTTCAGTGCATGGTGTAAAGAATCCACATCTGATTGGTCTGCTACCTTCCAAAACGCCATCTTAAGGGCATACGATACAGTTACAGGGGAGGTAATGACGTTACTAACAGAAAAAGTCATTAAAGATAGTTCATTTTCAGTGCATGGTGTAAAGAATCCACATCTGATTAGTCTGCTACCTTCCAAAACGCCATCTTAAGGGCATACGATACAGTTACAGGGGAGGTAATGACGTTACTAACAGAAAAAGTCATTAAAGATAGTTCATTTTCAGTGCATGGTGTAAAGAATCCACATCTGATTAGTCTGCTACCTTCCAAAACGCCATCTTAAGGGCATACAATACAGTTACAGGGGAGGTAATGACGTTACTAACAGAAAAAGTCATTAAAGATAGTTCATTTTCAGTGCATGGTGTAAAGAATCCACATCTGATTGGTCTGCTACCTTCCAAAACGCCATCTTAAGGGCATACGATACAGTTACAGGGGAGGTAATGACGTTACTAACAGAAAAAGTCATTAAAGATAGTTCATTTTCAGTGCATGGTGTAAAGAATCCACATCTGATTAGTCTGCTACCTTCCAAAACGCCATCTTAAGGGCATACGATACAGTTACAGGGGAGGTAATGACGTTACTAACAGAAAAAGTCATTAAAGATAGTTCATTTTCAGTGCATGGTGTAAAGAATCCACATCTGATTGGTCTGCTACTTTCCAAAATGCCATCTTGAGCTGAAAAATAAAATACAAAATATAAGTACTGTAGGTGTAATACCACCAAATCATGGTACATCACATGTGGTTATATATAGGAAAATAGGTGGAAAAAAATATTCCCTTGAATTTGACAGTTGTAGGTAATTAATCCTACATTTTATTACAGTAAAAAATTTCTGTGTCATAAACATATGTCTTGGGTGTTTCAAAGCACAATTATTTTTCTATTTGGGATTCCTATAGAGTATTTTGTAATCTTGAGGTAACATGGTGACTAAACCTTGTTCACCGATAATTAGGAATATGTTTTGTTCAAATCAGGTCTTACAACACTCGTGATGCTCTTGTTCTGAAAGGAGTAGGTAAGGACTCATTTTGGCCTCAAATTTCAGTTTCATCTGACGAAGGATTTGGACCACTTTTTAAACACTTAAGTGTCTATTTCACTTGATTCAATTAGTTTATGTGAAAGATTTTAACTCATTAAGTCATTAAAAACGATCCGATTGAAGCTTAAATATGAAAAATCTCTCAAATATGCAAAAAAACGTCACTTTTCAGATTGTTTTTGGCAAAAATGAAAGTGGCCGCATCCGTGTTTATCCACAACCTTTATATATGTTATGTATTATCATAAAATACAACTTACATTGCAATATTATGGATGAACACGAATGCGGCCACTTTCGTTTTACATGTAAACAGTCTAAAATTTAACTAAAATGATAGAATTTTGAAGATTTCAGTAATTTAGCATGACTTACTGGTGCTTCAACCCGATATATGTGCATTGTATTGCAAAAAACAGCCCATATTTATGTAGCAGAAGCATTCAACTGTCAAATTAAAAACTAAAAGTTTACATTTTAACAATTTTGTAAAACTGTTATATTTTTGGGCCAAAAAGGGGCCTTACCGGACCTACTCCTTTATAGACAATTGCCAATTTTAAAAAAAATTATAGCCAGCTATTTGGTTTGGGTTCCTGACCATTTTGAAGGCTGTAATGTGACTACTGAATATCTGATTGTAAACTCACTTTATTTATATTTGTGATAATCAACTTTTTTTCATGCAATAATGACAATGTGTAGGCGAAATACTGGAAACTGAGAGGTATTCATTGCAGCATTGTAAGCATGTGCACTTCAGACCCCTTGCTTAAAAATTATTTTTACAGTGACTTGATCAATGCAAACATCTAGTAATATAATGATAACATCCAACATTATTAAACATATCAACTCGAGTTATTTAATTTCAATATAATAATAAACGAGCCTGTGGCGAGTTTGTTATTACTATTTAAATTAAATAAAGAGAGTTGATATCAAACGATATCTAATTCTCCCGAGTTGTGAAACCTATTTCTCTTATGGTAAAAATGCTTTTTGTGCTTAATAAAAAAAATCCGCGAAACGTCGACCTAGTCGCTTGAACATAACTGCATTGTGACGTCATATGTCCTGTTCGTCGTCAATCTTCAACATAAGACTTTTTTTAAACATTGTGTACGCTTCAGAATGTAATAATATTTGAATAAGAATATATAATAAGGTGAAAAGTGTGCGTATTTTCTATATTATTGAAGAAATCGCTTATCTCTGTTGCAATGGAGGAAATGTACATCATTGTGACCTTAAACTGTCAACAATGACCTAAAGAATAGCCAATGAAAATGCCGCAATATCGTTTCAGGAGGTTTCGTTGGCCAATCAAATTAACGCATTTTTCGTATCACTTTTTCGTATCACACTCCGGACAGTGTGATACGAGAATTATCTATTCATGCGAGAAATAGATAACAGGCCCCAACCATAAGAGAAATACCTTTTCTGCAATTTTTTCATCATCTTTCCCAACACCAAAAACATTACAGTTGTTTCCAAACTGCTCTGATATCATTTTGAAGCCTTTTTCTTTTCCTAAAAAGAACGGTGGTGTAATACTAATTAGAGGGAGATAATCCTTATGTTATTTCAAATTATATAAGTATTATGAATGAATATGCAATTAAATTTCAGATATGCAATGTACAAATATGTTTGTGTATCTTCTTTCCTTCGTAAATGTCACTCTGCTCAGTAACATTCCATAATTTTGGTATCACAGCAGTGAGAGCTTAGCAGGCATCAATGATATAACAATGAATGAGTTTAAGTTATCATCAATGATGTCACAATGTGTTAGGAGACATTAGCAAGAGTACATTTGTTAAGCCTAAAACTTTCTAAGGAAGGTGGAAAAGAATTGTAATAGAATTAAAAGATTATCAGGTTTTCTATGTATTCCAGAGAACAATGTGAAGCTTTTTTTCTTGATCGCTGTAATCACAGACTAGTCTTAAACTGTAACATGTATGGACTATTAGCAATATAAAACAGTGTAACATATAAACCTTTGGTAACCCATATTTGCTCATATCCACCTCATTTGGTCTGGTTAATATTTTTCTGATTTGCAAACATACTAAACTGTACTTCATATTTATATATTATTCATTGACAATGATATTATTATCAGAATTTCTTGACATGGGTTTTGCTCCTTGTTGAAGGCTGTACAGTGACCTATGGCTGTTAACATCCACATCGTTTGGACTTGTTATATAGTTGTCTCGTTAGGAATCATGCCACAACGAATTCTTTTTCAACAACTTAAAAAAAAAAATCTTTAAAAGATTCAACTTTTGTTTCGGCAAGGGAATTTTATTTTTGATTGCATGACAAGCAAATAAGCTTATATAATTGTGTATGTCATAGAGATAGAAGGACAGTTGGTCTGGTTGGGACAAGAAGATGCCTGTTTTGTGTAAGAACTTCTGAGGTTTTCAAACCAGAGTGTTCATATCAAAGTGCAAAAGTTTTGTCCATTTCTCATCAATATTAATTTGTAACATTTTTAATCATTCATAAAGTATAGGTAAAATAATTTTGCAGAGGAAAAGATAGGTGTGTAAAAATTATCAATGCATGCACTAGCATATTATTTAATTCACATACTGTCTGTCACTCATGATTGTTTACCCTACTGTGGATTCATTTATTATTCATTAGATTCAAATTTTGTGGGTACACTCAGATGAACCAAGAATTCATATGTTCAACAAATAACATATTTTCAATGAAATCAAATATCCACTAATATGCAAGTTTTTCAGCAATCCAGGAAATATCTATATCCACGAAAATAAATGAATTCACAGTAATAAATGTTAAATTTTCCTTTTCTATAAAACCCTTCCAAGAATATATATTTACCAATATTGGCTGTACTATAAATATTTTCTATCTTGAAGATATTTCCCATTTGGAACAATAAGACATGTGCTAATGCTGGTATAAGATGACTAGTGGTGTATAGAATATTCACACATGATGACCTGGATTATTAATAAAAAAAAATAAAAAATGAAATGAAATGAATAAAAGAGATGTGTTAAATATGTCAATGAAATGGCATTCCAATGACACAAATAATTGGACATTCATAATGCAATATACAGTACGGGATTTATAAGCAAACAGGTGTGGCACCTGTACATGAAGTGTTATAACCAAAATTGAACAATTGTTGATTTTTTTATGTCCCATTTATGAACATTATTTTTTCTGGTCAGTGCATCCGTCTGTTTGTTTTTCTGTTCTTTCTTCCATGCGCCCATTCATCTGTCCCGCTTCAGGTTAAAATTTTTGGTCAAGGTAGTTTTTGATGAAGTTGAAGTCCAATCAACTTGAAACTTTGTGTGCACATGTTCCCTGAGATATGATCTTTCTAATTTTATTGCCAAATTAGAAATTTCCCCCCACTTTCACGGTCCACTGAACATAGAAAATCATAGTGCGGATGGGGCATCCATGTACTGGGGTCACATTCTTGTTTGTCAAATGGTGAGTTAATTTTTGACTTGTCAGAAACATGTGTCCTAGAATGTGAGAAATATAGATGAATTTTTCCCAAGTGGTTTTAGCATCCCTGCACTCTTATTAAAGACTAAGTGCAACCCGTCTATGAATTGGGCAGTGTTGAAAACATGATAAATAAAAACCTATTCATGTTAACAATTATTTAAGTTCAAAAAGTATAATGGTGGACGAATTTAACATAAGTTTCCTTTTATTGTTCTGGTATTTAAAAATATAATTTGGTTGAAGCAAGGTACAAATTTGAAATACATATTTTAAAAAGTTACGTCTCTCTTTATTACCTAGAGTTGATAATTTGTAAAGATGTAATTGCTTCTGAAAGCCCTTTATCCCTCAATGCTTCCATGTTTTGTTTAACATTAGACCACTGTTGACGTTTCTCTTCTTTGATCAAATCTGAAATATGTGTACAAATAAGTTATAATAAAATATATGAAAATCTACTTAATTTTTATGAATGGAGCTGACCAATATTTTAGGCATTGATCTTTTCTGTTTATAGGATTTTGATATCAAAAGTCTACCAAAGTTTTTATACTAGATTCTTGAACAGGCTTATCCAGTACTTTGAAATTATGAATAAAAGAAGATGATGGGTATATTTCTGAAATGACAAGACAAAAATTCAATGCTATAATTTTTAAGACAAAAATCAATGTTATTGTATGCTGTGCAAAAATGCATATTTTAAAAGATGAGTCTATTCATGGGTTTTCGATTATAAATATGATTACAATTCTATTTGATTACTTTACAAAATATTTTTTGATTATTTGAGTATGTGATAATCTTTGACTATTTTTGATTAATTTAATTATCTTGTTTAAAAAATAATAAATGATATATGTGATTATATTGGCTAAAAATTTGTGATATTTGATTACTTGCACCCCCCCATGAGGGGCCTCTAAGATTAATCAGTCAAACCTACCATCAATATTCTGCCTACATTTCTCACAATAAGATTTTTTAACTTTTCTACATAAAGAAGCTAGTTTGTTGAATCTTTGTTTTTCTTCCACTGACAGGGTGTCATTAGTCAGGTGACCATATTTTTCTGGGTCATCAGAAAAATTAGATTGTCTGAAATAGAAATGAATATATATGTATTTTTAAATGTCTATTTAAAAAAAGTGTTTATGAGAAAAAGAAAACATAAATGGTGTTTGAATGAACATTGTTGAAGATTATTCTGTGATCAGTCTTATTTTCTAATTTTTTATGTTGCTGATTACTTATTATTTAGAATATGAAAAGCAAGGTATAAAAGATTTTGTCAAATATAAATAAAATTAAAAGTCAAGGTATTGTTTGAAAGATTGGTGTCAGCTTTCGTTACCTTTTTTTTTAGAAAAAAACGCATCGGGTCTACTCAAAAGTTAAATATATGTTCCATTCAATGCAAAATTACTGGTTAAATATAAGTTTTCAGTTGACCACTGTTATGTATGATTATACCAAAATGTTTGTGGACACTTTCAGTACTAGTAACCCTCAAATATGTTGGATGTGTAATCATTTAAGTAACAGATCAAAATATTTTAACAAGGAAATAATAAAATCAAGTATATTAAATAAATATTCTTTAATAATTACATGATTTTCAGTGGCAGATCCAGAATATTCATAAGTGGGGGCCCACTGACTGCCTAAGAGGGGCCCGCTACAGTCATGCTCCAGTGATTCCCTATATATGAAATAAATTTTTTCCCAGAAAAGAGGGGCCCTGGACCCCCTGAAAAACCCTCTAAATCTGCCTCTGATTTTTTTTAAACTTTAAGAAATCTTGTCAGTCAGTGTCTGTTCATGAAACTTACAGAAGAAAATTACAGATGGAAAATTATGTAGAAAAATATTTTGATTTACAAGTTACTTAATTTAGTAATGAAAACTAATTACTTCTCATTCTGTCCAGTATCTATCAGAGGATTTTCATAAACATTCTTCATTTCATAATGCTGCAAACAAAATGTAAGAATAACAAATAATAGGAAAATAAGTAAAAGAATCATTTCTCCATAAAGCAAATTGGCAGTACATGTATTATAAAATTCAATGTATCAGCATAGGTAATTTCCCCAGCTTTATTTATTATAACAAGTACATGTATTAAAAGCTAAGATAATATTTAGTAAGTTATCTCCCCTTCCTGTGTGATTTCCAAACTTGACAGGAATATGACAGTTGTTATCCATTCGTTTGATGTATACATATCAAATGAATGGATCATAACAACTGTAATGTATGAGCTTTTGATTTTGCCATTTGCTTAGGGACTTTCAGTTTTTTAATTTTCCTTGGGTCATTTCAGTATTTTATTTTTTTATTTTTCAAAGTGAATTTTATAAATTACCAAAATAGAAAAGAATTTGTGATAAATCTAAATCTTCTTTCTGCAAACCATTAAAAGATATTTTTCTTACACTTGTTTGACTTTTAATGGAAGTTGAGGGGATTTTTTAAGACCCCAAGCCATATCGAGGATTTGGGGAGTGGTTACCTTCATTTCTACATTCGTTCATTTCTTTGTCCATTTTTTCTTTTCATAAAAAAAATGATAATCACATTAAACATAATTGACCTATTCTACTCAGTAAAGCATGTACTCTTTAATTGATAAAATTAAAACCTATCCCAAATTAAAGATTTTGATTCAGTCATCATGGTAATCATTTAGCAGTCCAATGTACATGTTATCAAGAAAGGTAATTTCCCAAATTATATTTGAATGATTGATAGACTATTTTTTCTTTGACTTCATGTAGGTATGACAGGCATTAAGAAGGCTACCAAAGAACAGCCAAATATAATGACTGAATAATTTAGGTTGATAACACTTCTGATAAATGAAAATGTAAATTAACCTGCAAATCTTTGAAGTTAAAATGAGTTTCTGCTAAATCTAGTACCAAGTCATCAATTTCTTCCAACAAAACTTCCTACAATTGAAAACAAAATAAAATCTCTTTACAATATAAATACATCTTAAACTTCATTATTTACATTTAAGTTCATGACACTATTAGAATAGTTTATCATATGTTTTTATTATCTAATAACACAAAAAATGTAAGTCTCTGCATGCTTGTTGATTAAATGCACTTTTCTGTAGATCCAGTTGGTTGACTTGGGTATAGAAATATGGTCAGCACCTGACCTGAATTTTTGCTGTCCACCCTTTCGTACAAAGCTGGGTATGTATTCTTATCACATGCTTGCGCAAACATTCATGCATATAATAATTTGAAGCTGGAGGTTAAGTCATCAGTAATCAATTAGTAATTTATTAGAATCTTCCTAAAACTCTTGTTTACCTTTTCCTTATCTCCCTGAGAAGACTCTGTCATTAGAGTTTTGAAAATGTCTAAATTCCAAATAAAAATGACATTTTTCTGCACTGTAGGTCTCGGAGTGAGAATTTCCAACTCCTCACTTTCACAAGGTTGTACTGAAAAAATGCATAATAAAATTAAAATAATAGTGTAATATTTATTAATTGTTTCCTATTTTCAAAAATAGGTGATCAAATATACCAGAGGTGACATTGAAACTCACAAGTCTAAAACATTAGCTGACAACGACATCACTAAAAAAATAGAAGATCAAAGACAAATAATAGTCAATCATTGCTTTGAAATTGCAAGAACAAACATGTTTGTAGAACTAATATGTGCCTCCTTGGAAATTGTTAAAATTAATTATAATTTATCAATATAAAGATAAAAAAAATATAAAGATAAAAAAATATGCAGATAACATGGTCTTCAGTTGTTTTATATTAAATACCTTATATTACTGATACACAGCCATGCAGAGACCAAAGAAAATAATTATTTGTTAGCAGCAATACAGCATAAATATTGAGCAAAATTTTCAACAAACTTTTTTCAAATAATAAATATTATACAAGACAACTCACTTGCGTGCGATCAAAAGAAAAAAATCAGAACAAACGGATCCAGAACAAACATGTATAATGGCCTGAGGCCAATGCACCAAACTCTAACAGGTACTTACTAGGATGGGCGTAACGGGGCAGTATTTGCATGGAAGAATGCGAAATAAAATTAAAATTTCACAATGAACTAACAATTAAAAATTTCTTGCAAATAAAAAACGTTTTTTCATAGCACCACATGAAATGAAAATGACAAAATACGTTGCACGAAAAATAACCCTTTACTACTCTCTACTAGGGCTTTAATAACCCATGTATGGACTATGCCATGGACATGGTGCACCACAGGCACATGTTTCTATCCATAGGAAGGTCGACTATCCATATAAATAAAAGCTTCCTATTCAGGGGCGGATGCAGGAATTTTCGAAAGGGGAGGTGCTAACCCAGGGCAAAGGGGGGTGCAAAACATATGTCCCGATACAAATGCATTGAACGGCAAAAATAAAGGGGGGTGCGCACCTCCGGAACCCCCCCCCCCCTCTCTGGATCCGCCACTGCTATTGTATGGATAGAAACAAGTGACTGTGGGTGCAATGTTGCATGATCTTGCATGGGAGTTCAGATCAAATTTTCTGATTTGTTGACGGAAAAGAGGTTTAGTTTACAAAGTAAACCTTCTCAGCAACTAAACAAATACTACCTTTTAAAGCTGTGCTGTTTGCGGTTTGCGGATGTGTACACGTTATACCCATATTTTAAAAAGGAACCCAAAGCTTCACTAGTAACAGGGGAGATAACCCTTCTGAACTTATAACCACAAAGAATGTACAACGGTCTGTTAATTTCACAAGTTCTTATTTTTATCAATGTAGTGTACACTAAAATTGAGTAACAGCAAAAAAGTAACATAAGACAGGCTTAAAAGACGTCAAATTTATTTGGCCTATCTCTACAAATCAGCCAATACAGTATCATGATGGTGCTCCTTTTAAAGGAGGATTATTCTGAACATTAAATATAAGGTACACGTCGTTACACTCACCTTACCTGGACGTTCCCTAATTTTCCAAGCCCGCCAGTTTCAAAAAAAGAATTATCACACAATCACAAGCTGTGCTTATGGAGAATTTTGGTAACTATCAAATAATTGACAGTTTGAATAACTCTATGTTGCTTTATGTTAAGTTGAAGGCATTACGGATGCGTATGATTGTTTACATATTCATTTGAATGAATAACTCTATGTTGCTATATGTTAAAGTTGAAGGCATTACGGATGCGTATGATTGTTTACTTATTCATTTGAACTTTGGTGTATATGGTTGTCATATAGATATACTGAAGTTATAAATGGGCATAGTCCGAGATAACTCTGACGTCCAATGGCGGTTTTGCCAGACAGACAAGCTAGGGCTATGGGACTTCAGAACTTGTCCCATATCAACAGGTATCATAACACTAGCAGTGTATCAAACATTCTGCAGGCCATCAATTGGTGGATTATAATTCAATTGACGTACAACGTATAATGGTATAGGCCAATTGGTGTATAATTCTTTGTTTTCCAAAACAAATTATTCAATTTTCAATCTTTGTCGTGATGACAGAGTAATCTCTCTTGTGAATTATCCTCTCTTGTAAAATTATAATCACTAATGTAGTTTCTCCTTTGATATTGTAGGTGGCGCTTTAAAAATATTATAGAATTATATAAATGTATTAAGTGAAAAAAAAAAAGAAAAATATGGTTAATTGGGTTATTAAAATGGCATGAAAAATTTAAAATATTAAAGATTAAAAGAAATTTGTATTAAATTATCCACTAAAACGGTTTGTCTCCTTTATGTAATCCGCTAATAGTTGATTGATATTTTCTGCATTTGGCAAATTGATTGTTAATAAATTGTCTAAATCTGTTGGAATTTGTCCTGTTATGAAGTTTATTTGATGGAATAATTTGTCTCTGGCATCTGAATACAGGTCACATTCAAAAAGGTAGTGTTGTACATTTTCTTTTTGTTTGCAGTGATCACAGGTTTCCGAGTTGATGTGCTGGTTTATTTTAAATTGGTATCTATTTAATTTAGAATAACCTGTTCGTAAACTGTTGATTATGTTGTACATTTTTTTTGACGGGAAGTCTTTTTTTACTTTATTTTTAACTTCAGGATGAAATTTGAAATAATGACGTCCAGCATTAGTTTTCCCATCTGCGTTGCCATTTTTTGTAACAGAATTTCTAGCTGCTTTTTTAGCTCACCTGACCTGAAAGGTCAAGTGAGCTTTTCTCATCACTTGGCGTCCGTTGTATGTCGTCCGTTGTCCATAAACTTTTAAAAAAAATCTTCTCCTCAGAAACTACTGGGCCAAATTAAACCAAACTTGGCCATAATTATCATTGTGGTATATAGTTTAAAAAATGTGATGACACCGCCTACCAAACAAAATGGCCGACATGGCTAATATTAGAACAAGGTGGCAGTCTGCACGGTTAGCCACTAGTCCGATGCCCCAGACTAGTAAAATTTGGTTCGGACTAGTTAGTTTTTGCAAAACTTTGTTTGGTCCAATAAGAAAAATGTCAAAATATTGGTCTTCGGACTAGTAGTTGAAAAAGTTTTTGGTGCAGACTGAGGTGGTAAAATGCAGTTTTTGATTTATATCTATAAAACTAAGACATTTAGGGCAAATCTTTCAAGATCTAAATGTCCATCAGAATAAGATCTATCCCCTCGCAAATTCTCAGATGAATCTGACAACTCGTTGTTGGGTTGCTGCCCTAAAATTGGTAATTTTAAGGAAATTTTGCAGTTTTTTGGTTATTATCTTGAATACTATTATAGATAGAAATAAACTGTAAACAGCAAATTTGTTCAGCAAAGTAGGATCTACAAATAAGTCAACATGATAAAAATTGTAAGAGTACTCCTTAAGGAGTTATTGCTCTTTAAAGTCAATTTTGAATAACTTTTCCTCATTTTTGTAACTTGTACAAAAATCTTCTTTTCTAAAACTATGGGCCACATTAAACTAAACGTGACCACAATCATTACTATGGTATCTAATTAAAAAAAAGTGTCTAATGACCCCCACCTACCAACCAAGATGACAGACATCAGTAAATACAGTAACAGGTGAGCGACACAGGCTCTTGAGAGCCTCTAGTTTACATCTTGTTTTATTGTCTCAAATTATTCCACCAAAATGGAGCATAGTTTTCTTAAAACCATATCATGGTATGAAAACTTGTCAAACATTCCTACTTAGTTTAGTAAAGTAACATATATATAACATATTGCATTTAATCAACAATTGTATTTGGAGTTTCTTCTATTGTTAACTTGTCAATTCTTGATTGGCAAATTTACCTGTAATCTCCTGTCAATGGACATCATTACTGTTTCAGTTTGCAGTCATGTGATCATGAGTACAACTCCACAGGTGAATGGAGTTCTTTTTTAATACTTGACCTTCTTAATGAAAAGCCAATCATGGTCAATAGTACAAATGTTTCAACAAAAGAATTGTTGTAACATCCATTTTCAAGAGATGCAGCAGGCTTTGACAAAGCTGAAACTTTTGGAGGACTCAATAAGGGTCATGAAATAGGTTGCAAGTTGCAATATCATGCTCATGATTCTATAGTATTGATGGTAGGTCACATTTATCGTGTTTTATGAAGATGTCTAAAGTATTGATAGTAGGTCATATGTATTGTGTTTTATGAAGATGTCTATAGTATTGATGGTAGGTCATATGTATTGTGTTTTATGAAGATGTCTATAGTATTGATGGTAGGACATATGTATTGTGTTTTATGGAGATGTCTATAGTATTGATAGTACATTGTAGGTCATATGTATTGTGTTTTATGAAGATGTCTATAGTATTGATGGTAGGACATATGTATTGTGTTTTATGAAGATGTATATAGTATTGACAGTACATCATATGTATTGTGTTTTATGAAGATGTCTATAGTATTGATAGTAGGACATAAGTATTGTGTTTTATGAAGATGTCTATAGTATTGATAGTAGGTCATATGTATTGTGTTTTATGAAGATGTCTATAGTATTTATGGTAGCACATATATATTGTGTTGAAGATGTCTAAAGTATTGATGGTAGGACACATTTCTCGTGTTTTATGAAGATGTCTATAGTTTTGAGTCCCCAAGAGTGGCTGGGGTATAGAAATATGGTCACTTGGTCTTCTCTCGACCGGCAGTAAAACGCTTGCCGAAGTGGGGGTGTCCATTTTGAAAGTAGGTCATATGTATTGTGTTTAATGAAGATGTCTATAGTATTGATGGTAGGACATATGTATTGTGTTTTATGGAGATGTCTATAGAATTTATTGTAGGTCATATGTATTGTGTTTTATGGAGATGTCTATAGTATTGATAGTAGTTCATAAGTATTGTGTTTTATGAAGATGTCTAAAGTATTGATTATAGGTCATATGTATTGTGTTTTATGAAGATGTCTATAGTATTGATGGTAGGACATATGTATTGCGTTTAATGGAGATGTCTATAGTATTGATGGTAGGACATATGTATTGTGTGTTATGAAGATGTCTTAAGAATTTATTGTAGGTCATATGTATTGTGTTTTATGGAGATGTCTATAGTATTGATAGTAGTTCATAAGTATTGTGTTTTATAGAGATGTCTATAGTATTGATGGTAGGACATATGTATTGTGTTTTATGAAGATGTCTTAAGTATTGATGGTAGGTCACATTTATCGTGTTTTATGAAGATGTCTATAGTATTGATGGTAGGTCACATTTATCGTGTTTTATGAAGATGTCTATAGTATTGATGGTAGGTCATATGTATTGTGTTTAATAAAGATGTCTATAGTATTGATGGTAGGTCATATGTATTGTGTTTTATGAAGATGTCTATAGTATTGATGGTAGGACATATGTATTGTGTTTTATGGAGATGTCTATAGTATTGATAGTACATTGTAGGTCATATGTATTGTGTTTTATGAAGATGTCTATAGTATTGATGGTAGGACATATGTATTGTGTTTTATGAAGATGTATATAGTATTGACAGTACATCATATGTATTGTGTTTTATGAAGATGTCTATAGTATTGATAGTAGGACATAAGTATTGTGTTTTATGAAGATGTCTATAGTATTGATAGTAGGTCATATGTATTGTGTTTTATGAAGATGTCTATAGTATTTATGGTAGCACATATATATTGTGTTGAAGATGTCTAAAGTATTGATGGTAGGACACATTTCTCGTGTTTTATGAAGATGTCTATAGTTTTGAGTCCCCAAGAGTGGCTGGGGTATAGAAATATGGTCACTTGGTCTTCTCTCGACCGGCAGTAAAACGCTTGCCGAAGTGGGGGTGTCCATTTTGAAAGTAGGTCATATGTATTGTGTTTAATGAAGATGTCTATAGTATTGATGGTAGGACATATGTATTGTGTTTTATGGAGATGTCTATAGAATTTATTGTAGGTCATATGTATTGTGTTTTATGGAGATGTCTATAGTATTGATAGTAGTTCATAAGTATTGTGTTTTATAGAGATGTCTATAGTATTGATGGTAGGACATATGTATTGTGTTTTATGAAGATGTCTTAAGTATTGATGGTAGGTCACATTTATCGTGTTTTATGAAGATGTCTATAGTATTGATGGTAGGTCACATTTATCGTGTTTTATGAAGATGTCTATAGTATTGATGGTAGGTCATATGTATTGTGTTTAATAAAGATGTCTATAGTATTGATAGTAGGACATATGTATTGTGTTTTATGAAGATGTCTATAGTATTGATAGTAGGTCATATGTATTGTGTTTTATGAAGATGTCTATAGTATTTATGGTAGCACATATATATTGTGTTATATGAAGATGTCTAAAGTATTGATGGTAGGACACATTTCTCGTGTTTTATGAAGATGTCTATAGTTTTGAGTCCCCAAGAGTGGCTAGGGTATAGAAATATGGTCACTTGGTCTTCTCTCGACCGGCAGTAAAACGCTTGCAGAAGTGGGGTGTCCATTTTGAAAGAAGGTCATATGTATTGTGTTTAATGAAGATGTCTATAGTATTGATGGTAGGACATATGTATTGTGTTTTATGGAGATGTCTATAGAATTTATTGTAGGTCATATGTATTGTGTTTTATGGAGATGTCTATAGTATTGATAGTAGTTCATAAGTATTGTGTTTTATGAAGATGTCTAAAGTATCGATTATAGGTCATATGTATTGTGTTTTATGAAGATGTCTATAGTATTGATGGTAGGACATATGTATTGTGTTTTATGGAGATGTCTATAGTATTGATGGTAGGTCATATGTATTGTGTTTAATGAAGATGTCTATAATATTGATAGTAGGTCATATGTATTGTGTTTGATGAAGATGTCTATAGTTTTGAGTCCCAAACGGTGGCTGGGGTATAGAAATATGGTCACTTGGTCTTCTCCTGACCGGCAGTAAAACACTTGCCGAAATGGGGCGTCCGTTTTGAAAGTAGGTCATATGTATTGTGTTTAATGAAGATGTCTATAGTATTGATGGTAGGACATATGTATTGTGTTTTATGGAGATGTCTATAGAATTGATTGTAGGTCATATGTATTGTGTTTTATGGAGATGTCTATAGTATTGATAGTAGTTCATAAGTATTGTGTTTTATGAAGATGTCTAAAGTATTGATGGTAGGACATATGTATTGTGTTTTATGAAGATGTCTATAGTATTGATGGTAGGACACATGTATTGTGTTTTATAAAGACGTCTATAGTATTGATGGTAGGTCATATGTATTGTGATTTATGAAGATGTCTATAGTATTGATAGTAGGTCATATGTATTGTGTTTTATGAAGATGTTTATAGTATTGATAGTAGGTCATATGTATTGTGTTTTATGAAGATGTCTATAGTATTGATGGTACGTCATATGTATTGTGTTTTATAATCCTGGTATCTTTGATAACTTTTTATGAAGATGTCTATAGTATTGAAAGTAGGTCATATGTATTGTGTTTAATGAAGATGTCTATAGTATTGATGGTAGGACATTTGCATTGTGTTTTATGGAGATGTCTATAGAATTGATTGTAGGTCATATGTATTGTGTTTTATGAAGATATCTATAGTATTGATAGTAGGTCATATGTATTGTGTTTTATGAAGATGTCTATAGTATTGATGGTAGGACATATGTATTGTGTTTTATGAAGATGTCTATAGAATTGATGGTAGGACATATGTATTGTGTTTTATGAAGATGTCTATAGTATTGAAAGTAGGTCATATGTATTGTGTTTTATGAAGATGTCTATAGTATTGATGGTAGGACATATGTATTGTGTTTTAAATGAAGATGTCTATAGTATTGATGGTAGGACATATGTATTGTGTTTTATAAAGATGTCTATAGTATTGATGGTAGGACATATGTATTGTGTTTTATGAAGATGTTTATAGTATTGATAGTAGGTCATATGTATTGTGTTTTATGAAGATGTCTTTAGTATTGATAGTAGGTCATATGTATTGTGTTTTATGAAGATGTCTATAGTATTGATGGTAGGACATATGTATTGTGTTTTATGAAGATGTCTAAAGTATTTATGGTAGGACACATTTATCGTGTTTGATGAAGATGTCTATAGTTTTGAGTCCCCAAGAGTGGCTGGGGTATAGAAATATGGTCACTTGGTCTTCTCCCGACCGGCAGTAAAACGCTTGCCGAAGTGGGGCGTCCATTTTGAAAGTAGGTCATATGTATTGTGTTTAATGAAGATGTCTATAGTATTGATGGTAGGACATATGCATTGTGTTTTATGGAGATGTCTAAAGAATTGATTGTAGGTCATATGTATTGTGTTTTATGGAGATGTCTATAGTATTGATAGTAGTTCATAAGTATTGTGTTTTATGAAGATGTCTTAAGTATTGATGGTAGGACATATGTATTGTGTTTTATGAAGATGTCTATAGTATTGATGGTAGGACATATGTATTGTGTCTTATGAAGATGTCTATAGTATTGATAGTAGGTCATATGTATTGTGTTTTATGAAGATGTCTATAGTATTGATGGTAGGACATATGTATTGTGTTTTTTGAAGATGTCTATAGTATTGATGGTAGGACATATGTATTGTGTTTTATAAAGATGTCTATAGTATTGATGGTAGGACATATGTATTGTGTTTTATGAAGATGTTTATAGTATTGATAGTAGGTCATATGTATTGTGTTTTATGAAGATGTCTATAGTATTGATAGTAGGTCATATGTATTGTGTTTTTTGAAGATTTTTAAATTATTGATGGTAGGACATATGTATTGTGTTTTATGAAGATGTCTAAAGTATTTATGGTAGGACACATTTATCGTGTTTTATGAAGATGTCTATAGTTTTGATAGTAGGTCATATGTATTGTGTTTTTTGAAGATTTTTAAATTATTGATGGTAGGACATATGTATTGTGTTTTATGAAGATGTCTAAAGTATTTATGGTAGGACACATTTATCGTGTTTTATGAAGATGTCTATAGTTTTGAGTCCCCAAGAGTGGCTGGGGTATAGAAATATGGTCACTTGGTCTTCTCCCGACCGGCAGTAAAACGCTTGCCGAAGTGGGGCGTCCATTTTGAAAGTAGGTCATATGTATTGTGTTTAATGAAGATGTCTATAGTATTGATGGTAGGGACATATGCATTGTGTTTTATGGAGATGTCTATAGTATTGATGGTAGGACATATGTATTGTGTTTTATGAAGATGTCTATAGTATTGATAGTAGGTCATATGTATTGTGTTTTATGAAGATGTCTAAAGTATTTATGGTAGGACACATTTATCGTGTTTTATGAAGATGTCTATAGTATTGATGGTAGGACATATGTATTGTGTTTTATGAAGATGTCTATAGTATTGATAGTAGGTCATATGTATTGTGTTTTATGAAGATGTCTATAGTATTGATGGTAGGACATATGTATTGTGTTTTATAAAGATGTCTATAGTATTGATGGTAGGACATATGTATTGTGTTTTATGAAGATGTTTATAGTATTGATAGTAGGTCATATGTATTGTGTTTTATGAAGATGTCTATAGTATTGATAGTAGGTCATATGTATTGTGTTTTTTGAAGATTTTTAAATTATTGATGGTAGGACATATGTATTGTGTTTTATGAAGATGTCTAAAGTATTTATGGTAGGACACATTTATCGTGTTTTATGAAGATGTCTATAGTTTTGATAGTAGGTCATATGTATTGTGTTTTTTGAAGATTTTTAAATTATTGATGGTAGGACATATGTATTGTGTTTTATGAAGATGTCTAAAGTATTTATGGTAGGACACATTTATCGTGTTTTATGAAGATGTCTATAGTATTGATAGTAGGTCATATGTATTGTGTTTTTTGAAGATTTTTAAATTATTGATGGTAGGACATATGTATTGTGTTTTATGAAGATGTCTAAAGTATTTATGATAGGACACATTTATCGTGTTTTATGAAGATGTCTATAGTTTGGAGTCCCCAAGAGTGGCTGGGGTATAGAAATATGGTCACTTGGTCTTCTCCCGACCGGCAGTAAAACGCTTGCCGAAGTGGGGCATCCATTTTGAAAGTAGGTCATATGTATTGTGTTTAATGAAGATGTCTATAGTATTGATGGTAGGGACATATGCATTGTGTTTTATGGAGATGTCTATAGTATTGATGGTAGGACATATGTATTGTGTTTTATGAAGATGTCTATAGTATTGATAGTAGGTCATATGTATTGTGTTTTATGAAGATGTCTAAAGTATTTATGGTAGGACACATTTATCGTGTTTTATGAAGATGTCTATAGTTTTGATAGTAGGTCATATGTATTGTGTTTTTTGAAGATTTTTAAATTATTGATGGTAGGACATATGTATTGTGTTTTATGAAGATGTCTAAAGTATTTATGGTAGGACACATTTATCGTGTTTTATGAAGATGTCTATAGTATTGATGGTAGGACATATGTATTGTGTTTTATGAAGATGTCTATAGTATTGATAGTAGGTCATATGTATTGTGTTTTATGAAGATGTCTATAGTATTGATAGTAGGTCATATGTATTGTGTTTTATGAAGATGTCTATAGTATTGATGGTAGGACATATGTATTGTGTTTTATGAAGATGTCTATAGTATTGATGGTAGGACATATGTATTGTGTTTTATAAAGATGTCTATAGTATTGATGGTAGGACATATGTATTGTGTTTTATGAAGATGTTTATAGTATTGATAGTAGGTCATATGTATTGTGTTTTATGAAGATGTCTATAGTATTGATAGTAGGTCATATGTATTGTGTTTTTTGAAGATTTTTAAATTATTGATGGTAGGACATATGTATTGTGTTTTATGAAGATGTCTAAAGTATTTAAGGTAGGACACATTTATCGTGTTTTATGAAGATGTCTATAGTTTTGATAGTAGGTCATATGTATTGTGTTTTTTGAAGATTTTTAAATTATTGATGGTAGGACATATGTATTGTGTTTTATGAAGATGTCTAAAGTATTTATGGTAGGACACATTTATCGTGTTTTATGAAGATGTCTATAGTATTGATAGTAGGTCATATGTATTGTGTTTTTTGAAGATTTTTAAATTATTGATGGTAGGACATATGTATTGTGTTTTATGAAGATGTCTAAAGTATTTATGGTAGGACACATTTATTGTGTTTTATGAAGATGTCTATAGTTTTGAGTCCCCAAGAGTGGCTGGGGTATAGAAATATGGTCACTTGGTCTTCTCCCGACCGGCAGTAAAACGCTTGCCGAAGTGGGGCGTCCATTTTGAAAGTAGGTCATATGTATTGTGTTTAATGAAGATGTCTATAGTATTGATGGTAGGGACATATGCATTGTGTTTTATGGAGATGTCTTAAGTATTTATGGTAGGACACATTTATCGTGTTTTATGAAGATGTCTATAGTTTTGATAGTAGGTCATATGTATTGTGTTTTTTGAAGATTTTTAAATTATTGATGGTAGGACATATGTATTGTGTTTTATGAAGATGTCTAAAGTATTTATGGTAGGACACATTTATCGTGTTTTATGAAGATGTCTATAGTATTGATAGTAGGTCATATGTATTGTGTTTTTTGAAGATTTTTAAATTATTGATGGTAGGACATATGTATTGTGTTTTATGAAGATGTCTAAAGTATTTATGGTAGGACACATTTATCGTGTTTTATGAAGATGTCTATAGTTTTGAGTCCCCAAGAGTGGCTGGGGTATAGAAATATGGTCACTTGGTCTTCTCCCGACCGGCAGTAAAACGCTTGCCGAAGTGGGGCGTCCATTTTGAAAGTAGGTCATATGTATTGTGTTTAATGAAGATGTCTATAGTATTGATGGTAGGGACATATGCATTGTGTTTTATGGAGATGTCTATAGTATTGATGGTAGTACATATGTATTGTGTTTTATGAAGATGTCTATAGTATTGATAGTAGGTCATATGTATTGTGTTTTTTGAAGATTTTTAAATTATTGATGGTAGGACATATGTATTGTGTTTTATGAAGATGTCTAAAGTATTTATGGTAGGACACATTTATCGTGTTTTATGAAGATGTCTATAGTTTTGAGTCCCCAAGAGTGGCTGGGGTATAGAAATATGGTCACTTGGTCTTCTCCCGACCGGCAGTAAAACGCTTGCCGAAGTGGGGCGTCCATTTTGAAA
This sequence comes from Mytilus trossulus, assembly GCF_036588685.1. Lineage (NCBI taxonomy): Eukaryota > Metazoa > Mollusca > Bivalvia > Mytilida > Mytilidae > Mytilus > Mytilus trossulus. Next base: position 43,850,850 of record NC_086376.1, read on the forward strand.
GTAGGTCATATGTATTGTGTTTAATGAAGATGTCTATAGTATTGATGGTAGGGACATATGCATTGTGTTTTATGGAGATGTCTATAGTATTGATGGTAGGACATATGTATTGTGTTTTATGAAGATGTCTATAGTATTGATAGTAGGTCATATGTATTGTGTTTTATGAAGATGTCTAAAGTATTTATGGTAGGACACATTTATCGTGTTTTATGAAGATGTCTATAGTTTTGAGTCCCCAAGAGTGGCTGGGGTATAGAAATATGGTCACTTGGTCTTCTCCCGACAGGCAGTAAAACGCTTGCCGAAGTGGGGCGTCCATTTTGAAAGTAGGTCATATGTATTGTGTTTAATGAAGATGTCTATAGTATTGATGGTAGGGACATATGCATTGTGTTTTATGGAGACGTCTATAGAATTGATGGTAGGTCATATGTATTGTGTTTTATAGAGATGTCTATAGTATTGATAGTAGTTCATAAGTATTGTGTTTTATGAAGATGTCTTAATTATTGATGGTAGGACATATGTATTGTGTTTTATGAAGATGTCTATAGTATTGATGGTAGGACATATGTATTGTGTTTTATGAAGATGTCTATAGTATTGATAGTAGGTCATATGTATTGTGTTTTATGAAGATGTCTATAGTATTGATGGTAGGACATATGTATTGTGTTTTATGAAGATGTCTAAAGTATTTATGGTAGGACACATTTATCGTGTTTTATGAAGATGTCTATAGTATTGATGGTAGGACATATGTATTGTGTTTTATGATGATGTCTAAAGTATTTATGGTAGGACACATTTATCGTGTTTTATGAAGATGTCTATAGTATTGATGGTAGGACATATGTATTGTGTTTTATGAAGATGTCTATAGTATTGATAGTAGGTCATATGTATTGTGTTTTATGAAGATGTCTATAGTATTGATAGTAGGTCATATGTATTGTGTTTTATGAAGATGTCTATAGTATTGATGGTAGGACATATGTATTGTGTTTTATGAAGATGTCTATAGTATTGATGGTAGGACATATGTATTGTGTTTTATAAAGATGTCTATAGTATTGATGGTAGGACATATGTATTGTGTTTTATGAAGATGTTTATAGTATTGATAGTAGGTCATATGTATTGTGTTTTATGAAGATGTCTATAGTATTGATAGTAGGTCATATGTATTGTGTTTTTTGAAGATTTTTAAATTATTGATGGTAGGACATATGTATTGTGTTTTATGAAGATGTCTAAAGTATTTAAGGTAGGACACATTTATCGTGTTTTATGAAGATGTCTATAGTTTTGATAGTAGGTCATATGTATTGTGTTTTTTGAAGATTTTTAAATTATTGATGGTAGGACATATGTATTGTGTTTTATGAAGATGTCTAAAGTATTTATGGTAGGACACATTTATCGTGTTTTATGAAGATGTCTATAGTATTGATAGTAGGTCATATGTATTGTGTTTTTTGAAGATTTTTAAATTATTGATGGTAGGACATATGTATTGTGTTTTATGAAGATGTCTAAAGTATTTATGGTAGGACACATTTATCGTGTTTTATGAAGATGTCTATAGTTTTGAGTCCCCAAGAGTGGCTGGGGTATAGAAATATGGTCACTTGGTCTTCTCCCGACCGGCAGTAAAACGCTTGCCGAAGTGGGGCGTCCATTTTGAAAGTAGGTCATATGTATTGTGTTTAATGAAGATGTCTATAGTATTGATGGTAGGGACATATGCATTGTGTTTTATGGAGATGTCTAAAGTATTTATGGTAGGACACATTTATCGTGTTTTATGAAGATGTCTATAGTTTTGATAGTAGGTCATATGTATTGTGTTTTTTGAAGATTTTTAAATTATTGATGGTAGGACATATGTATTGTGTTTTATGAAGATGTCTAAAGTATTTAAGGTAGGACACATTTATCGTGTTTTATGAAGATGTCTATAGTTTTGATAGTAGGTCATATGTATTGTGTTTTTTGAAGATTTTTAAATTATTGAATGTAGGACATATGTATTGTGTTTTATGAAGATGTCTAAAGTATTTATGGTAGGACACATTTATCGTGTTTTATGAAGATGTCTATAGTATTGATAGTAGGTCATATGTATTGTGTTTTTTGAAGATTTTTAAATTATTGATGGTAGGACATATGTATTGTGTTTTATGAAGATGTCTAAAGTATTTATGGTAGGACACATTTATCGTGTTTTATGAAGATGTCTATAGTTTTGAGTCCCCAAGAGTGGCTGGGGTATAGAAATATGGTCACTTGGTCTTCTCCCGACCGGCAGTAAAACGCTTGCCGAAGTGGGGCGTCCATTTTGAAAGTAGGTCATATGTATTGTGTTTAATGAAGATGTCTATAGTATTGATGGTAGGGACATATGCATTGTGTTTTATGGAGATGTCTATAGTATTGATGGTAGGACATATGTATTGTGTTTTATGAAGATGTCTATAGTATTGATAGTAGGTCATATGTATTGTGTTTTATGAAGATGTCTAAAGTATTTATGGTAGGACACATTTATCGTGTTTTATGAAGATGTCTATAGTTTTGAGTCCCCAAGAGTGGCTGGGGTATAGAAATATGGTCACTTGGTCTTCTCCCGACAGGCAGTAAAACGCTTGCCGAAGTGGGGCGTCCATTTTGAAAGTAGGTCATATGTATTGTGTTTAATGAAGATGTCTATAGTATTGATGGTAGGGACATATGCATTGTGTTTTATGGAGACGTCTATAGAATTGATGGTAGGTCATATGTATTGTGTTTTATAGAGATGTCTATAGTATTGATAGTAGTTCATAAGTATTGTGTTTTATGAAGATGTCTTAATTATTGATGGTAGGACATATGTATTGTGTTTTATGAAGATGTCTATAGTATTGATGGTAGGACATATGTATTGTGTTTTATGAAGATGTCTATAGTATTGATAGTAGGTCATATGTATTGTGTTTTATGAAGATGTCTATAGTATTGATGGTAGGACATATGTATTGTGTTTTATGAAGATGTCTATAGTATTGATGGTAGGACATATGTATTGCGTTTTATAAAGATGTCTATAGTATTGATAGTAGGTCATATGTATTGTGTTTTTTGAAGATTTTTAAATTATTGATGGTAGGACATATGTATTGTGTTTTATGAAGATGTCTAAAGTATTTATGGTAGGACACATTTATCGTGTTTTATGAAGATGTCTATAGTTTTGATAGTAGGTCATATGTATTGTGTTTTTTGAAGATTTTTAAATTATTGATGGTAGGACATATGTATTGTGTTTTATGAAGATGTCTAAAGTATTTATGGTAGGACACATTTATCGTGTTTTATGAAGATGTCTATAGTATTGATAGTAGGTCATATGTATTGTGTTTTTTGAAGATTTTTAAATTATTGATGGTAGGACATAGGTATTGTGTTTTATGAAGATGTCTAAAGTATTTATGGTAGGACACATTTATCGTGTTTTATGAAGATGTCTATAGTTTTGATAGTAGGTCATATGTATTGTGTTTTTTGAAGATTTTTAAATTATTGATGGTAGGACATATGTATTGTGTTTTATTAAGATGTCTAAAGAATTTATGGTAGGACACATTTATCGTGTTTTATGAAGATGTCTATAGTATTGATAGTCCCCAAGAGTGGCTGGGGTATAGAAATATGGTCACTTGGTCTTCTCCCGACCGGCAGTAAAACGCTTGCCGAAGTGGGGCGTCCATTTTGAAAGTAGGTCATATGTATTGTGTTTAATGAAGATGTCTATAGTATTGATGGTAGGGACATATGCATTGTGTTTTATGGAGATGTCTATAGAATTGATTGTAGGTCATATGTATTGTGTTTTATGAAGATATCTATAGTATTGATAGTAGGTCATATGTATTGTGTTTTTTGAAGATTTTTAAATTATTGATGGTAGGACATATGTATTGTGTTTTATGAAGATGTCTATAGTATTGATGGTAGGACATATGTATTGTGTTTTATTAAGATGTCTATAGTATTGATAGTACGTTGTATGTATTGTTTTTTATGAAGATGTCTATAGTATTGATAGTAGGACATATGTATTGTGTTTTATGAAGATGTCTATAGTATTGATAGTAGGTCATATGTATTGTGTTTTATGAAGATGTCTAAAGTATTTATGGTAGGACACATTTATCGTGTTTTATGAAGATGTCTATAGTTTTGAGTCCCCAAGAGTGGCTGGGGTATAGAAATATGGTCACTTGGTCTTCTCCCGACCGGCAGTAAAACGCTTGCCGAAGTGGGGCGTCCATTTTGAAAGTAGGTCATATGTATTGTGTTTAATGAAGATGTCTATAGTATTGATGGTAGGGACATATGCATTGTGTTTTATGGAGATGTCTATAGTATTGATGGTAGGACATATGTATTGTGTTTTATGAAGATGTCTATAGTATTGATAGTAGGTCATATGTATTGTGTTTTATGAAGATGTCTAAAGTATTTATGGTAGGACACATTTATCGTGTTTTATGAAGATGTCTATAGTTTTGATAGTAGGTCATATGTATTGTGTTTTTTGAAGATTTTTAAATTATTGATGGTAGGATATATGTATTGTGTTTTATGAAGATGTCTAAAGTATTTATGGTAGGACACATTTATCGTGTTTTATGAAGATGTCTATAGTATTGATAGTAGGTCATATGTATTGTGTTTTTTGAAGATTTTTAAATTATTGATGGTAGGATATATGTATTGTGTTTTATGAAGATGTCTAAAGTATTTATGGTAGGACACATTTATCGTGTTTTATGAAGATGTCTATAGTATTGATAGTAGGTCATATGTATTGTGTTTTTTGAAGATTTTTAAATTATTGATGGTAGGACATATGTATTGTGTTTTATGAAGATGTCTAAAGTATTTATGGTAGGACACATTTATCGTGTTTTATGAAGATGTCTATAGTTTTGATTTCCCAAGAGTGGCTGGGGTATAGAAATATGGTCACTACGTCTTCTTCTGACCGGCAGTAAAACGCTTGCCGAAGTGGGGCGTCCATTTTGAAAGTAGGTCATATGTATTGTGTTTTATGAAGATGTCTATAGTATTGATGGTAGGACATATGTATTGTGTTTTATGAAGATGTCTATAGTATTGATGGTAGGACATATGTATTGTGTTTTATAAAGATGTCTATAGTATTGATGGTAGGACAAATGTATTGTGTTTTATGAAGATGTTTATAGTATTGATAGTAGGTCATATGTATTGTGTTTTATGAAGATGTCTATAGTATTGATAGTAGGTCATATGTATTGTGTTTTTTGAAGATTTTTAAATTATTGATGGTAGGACATAGGTATTGTGTTTTATGAAGATGTCTAAAGTATTTATGGTAGGACACATTTATCGTGTTTTATGAAGATGTCTATAGTTTTGATAGTAGGTCATATGTATTGTGTTTTTTGAAGATTTTTAAATTATTGATGGTAGGACATATGTATTGTGTTTTATTAAGATGTCTAAAGAATTTATGGTAGGACACATTTATCGTGTTTTATGAAGATGTCTATAGTATTGATAGTCCCCAAGAGTGGCTGGGGTATAGAAATATGGTCACTTGGTCTTCTCCCGACCGGCAGTAAAACGCTTGCCGAAGTGGGGCGTCCATTTTGAAAGTAGGTCATATGTATTGTGTTTAATGAAGATGTCTATAGTATTGATGGTAGGGACATATGCATTGTGTTTTATGGAGATGTCTATAGAATTGATTGTAGGTCATATGTATTGTGTTTTATGAAGATATCTATAGTATTGATAGTAGGTCATATGTATTGTGTTTTTTGAAGATTTTTAAATTATTGATGGTAGGACATATGTATTGTGTTTTATGAAGATGTCTATAGTATTGATGGTAGGACATATGTATTGTGTTTTATTAAGATGTCTATAGTATTGATAGTACGTCGTATGTATTGTTTTTTATGAAGATGTCTATAGTATTGATAGTAGGACATATGTATTGTGTTTTATGAAGATGTCTATAGTATTGATAGTAGGTCATATGTATTGTGTTTTATGAAGATGTCTAAAGTATTTATGGTAGGACACATTTATCGTGTTTTATGAAGATGTCTATAGTTTTGAGTCCCCAAGAGTGGCTGGGGTATAGAAATATGGTCACTTGGTCTTCTCCCGACCGGCAGTAAAACGCTTGCCGAAGTGGGGCGTCCATTTTGAAAGTAGGTCATATGTATTGTGTTTAATGAAGATGTCTATAGTATTGATGGTAGGGACATATGCATTGTGTTTTATGGAGATGTCTATAGTATTGATGGTAGGACATATGTATTGTGTTTTATGAAGATGTCTATAGTATTGATAGTAGGTCATATGTATTGTGTTTTATGAAGATGTCTAAAGTATTTATGGTAGGACACATTTATCGTGTTTTATGAAGATGTCTATAGTTTTGATAGTAGGTCATATGTATTGTGTTTTTTGAAGATTTTTAAATTATTGATGGTAGGATATATGTATTGTGTTTTATGAAGATGTCTAAAGTATTTATGGTAGGACACATTTATCGTGTTTTATGAAGATGTCTATAGTATTGATAGTAGGTCATATGTATTGTGTTTTTTGAAGATTTTTAAATTATTGATGGTAGGACATATGTATTGTGTTTTATGAAGATGTCTAAAGTATTTATGGTAGGACACATTTATCGTGTTTTATGAAGATGTCTATAGTTTTGATTTCCCAAGAGTGGCTGGGGTATAGAAATATGGTCACTACGTCTTCTTCTGACCGGCAGTAAAACGCTTGCCGAAGTGGGGCATCCATTTTGAAAGTAGGTCATATGTATTGTGTTTTATGAAGATGTCTATAGTATTGATGGTAGGACATATGTATTGTGTTTTATGAAGATGTCTATAGTATTGATGGTAGGACATATGTATTGTGTTTTATAAAGATGTCTATAGTATTGATGGTAGGACATATGTATTGTGTTTTATGAAGATGTTTATAGTATTGATAGTAGGTCATATGTATTGTGTTTTATGAAGATGTCTATAGTATTGATAGTAGGTCATATGTATTGTGTTTTTTGAAGATTTTTAAATTATTGATGGTAGGACATAGGTATTGTGTTTTATGAAGATGTCTAAAGTATTTATGGTAGGACACATTTATCGTGTTTTATGAAGATGTCTATAGTTTTGATAGTAGGTCATATGTATTGTGTTTTTTGAAGATTTTTAAATTATTGATGGTAGGACATATGTATTGTGTTTTATTAAGATGTCTAAAGAATTTATGGTAGGACACATTTATCGTGTTTTATGAAGATGTCTATAGTATTGATAGTAGGTCATATGTATTGTGTTTTTTGAAGATTTTTAAATTATTGATGGTAGGATATATGTATTGTGTTTTATGAAGATGTCTAAAGTATTTATGGTAGGACACATTTATCGTGTTTTATGAAGATGTCTATAGTATTGATAGTAGGTCATATGTATTGTGTTTTTTGAAGATTTTTAAATTATTGATGGTAGGACATATGTATTGTGTTTTATGAAGATGTCTAAAGTATTTATGGTAGGACACATTTATCGTGTGTTATGAAGATGTCTATAGTTTTGATAGTAGGTCATATGTATTGTGTTTTTTGAAGATTTTTAAATTATTGATGGTAGGACATATGTATTGTGTTTTATGAAGATGTCTAAAGTATTTATGGTAGGACACATTTATCGTGTTTTATGAAGATGTCTATAGTATTGATAGTAGGTCATATGTATTGTGTTTTTTGAAGATTTTTAAATTATTGATGGTAGGACATATGTATTGTGTTTTATGAAGATGTCTAAAGTATTTATGGTAGGACACATTTATCGGGTTTTATGAAGATGTCTATAGTTTTGAGTCCCCAAGAGTGGCTGGGGTATAGAAATATGGTCACTTGGTCTTCTCCCGACCGGCAGTAAAACGCTTGCCGAAGTGGGGCGTCCATTTTGAAAGTAGGTCATATGTATTGTGTTTAATGAAGATGTCTATAGTATTGATGGTAGGGACATATGCATTGTGTTTTATGGAGATGTCTATAGTATTGATGGTAGGACATATGTATTGTGTTTTATGAAGATGTCTATAGTATTGATAGTAGGTCATATGTATTGTGTTTTATGAAGATGTCTAAAGTATTTATGGTAGGACACATTTATCGTGTTTTATGAAGATGTCTATAGTTTTGATAGTAGGTCATATGTATTGTGTTTTTTGAAGATTTTTAAATTATTGATGGTAGGATATATGTATTGTGTTTTATGAAGATGTCTAAAGTATTTATGGTAGGACACATTTATCGTGTTTTATGAAGATGTCTATAGTATTGATAGTAGGTCATATCTATTGTGTTTTTTGAAGATTTTTAAATTATTGATGGTAGGACATATGTATTGTGTTTTATGAAGATGTCTAAAGTATTTATGGTAGGACACATTTATCGTGTTTTATGAAGATGTCTATAGTATTGATGGTAGGACATATGTATTGTGTTTTATAAAGATGTCTATAGTATTGATGGTAGGACATATGTATTGTGTTTTATGAAGATGTTTATAGTATTGATAGTAGGTCATATGTATTGTGTTTTATGAAGATGTCTATAGTATTGATAGTAGGTCATATGTATTGTGTTTTTTGAAGATTTTTAAATTATTGATGGTAGGACATAGGTATTGTGTTTTATGAAGATGTCTAAAGTATTTATGGTAGGACACATTTATCGTGTTTTATGAAGATGTCTATAGTTTTGATAGTAGGTCATATGTATTGTGTTTTTTGAAGATTTTTAAATTATTGATGGTAGGACATATGTATTGTGTTTTATTAAGATGTCTAAAGAATTTATGGTAGGACACATTTATCGTGTTTTATGAAGATGTCTATAGTATTGATAGTAGGTCATATGTATTGTGTTTTTTGAAGATTTTTAAATTATTGATGGTAGGATATATGTATTGTGTTTTATGAAGATGTCTAAAGTATTTATGGTAGGACACATTTATCGTGTTTTATGAAGATGTCTATAGTATTGATAGTAGGTCATATGTATTGTGTTTTTTGAAGATTTTTAAATTATTGATGGTAGGACATATGTATTGTGTTTTATGAAGATGTCTAAAGTATTTATGGTAGGACACATTTATCGTGTGTTATGAAGATGTCTATAGTTTTGATAGTAGGTCATATGTATTGTGTTTTTTGAAGATTTTTAAATTATTGATGGTAGGACATATGTATTGTGTTTTATGAAGATGTCTAAAGTATTTATGGTAGGACACATTTATCGTGTTTTATGAAGATGTCTATAGTATTGATAGTAGGTCATATGTATTGTGTTTTTTGAAGATTTTTAAATTATTGATGGTAGGACATATGTATTGTGTTTTATGAAGATGTCTAAAGTATTTATGGTAGGACACATTTATCGTGTTTTATGAAGATGTCTATAGTTTTGATAGTAGGTCATATGTATTGTGTTTTTTGAAGATTTTTAAATTATTGATGGTAGGACATATGTATTGTGTTTTATGAAGATGTCTAAAGTATTTATGGTAGGACACATTTATCGTGTTTTATGAAGATGTCTATAGTTTTGATAGTAGGTCATATGTATTGTGTTTTTTGAAGATTTTTAAATTATTGATGGTAGGACATATGTATTGTGTTTTATGAAGATGTCTAAAGTATTTATGGTAGGACACATTTATCGTGTTTTATGAAGATGTCTATAGTATTGATAGTAGGACATATGTATTGTGTTTTATGAAGATGTCTATAGTATTGATAGTAGGTCATATGTATTGTGTTTTATGAAGATGTCTAAAGTATTTATGGTAGGACACATTTATCGTGTTTTATGAAGATGTCTATAGTTTTGATTTCCCAAGAGTGGCTGGGGTATAGAAATATGGTCACTACGTCTTCTTCTGACCGGCAGTAAAACGCTTGCCGAAGTGGGGCATCCATTTTGAAAGTAGGTCATATGTATTGTTTTTTATGAAGATGTCTATAGTATTGATGGTAGGACATATGTATTGTGTTTTATGAAGATGTCTATAGTATTGATGGTAGGACATATGTATTGTGTTTTATAAAGATGTCTATAGTATTGATGGTAGGACATATGTATTGTGTTTTATGAAGATGTTTATAGTATTGATAGTAGGTCATATGTATTGTGTTTTATGAAGATGTCTATAGTATTGATAGTAGGTCATATGTATTGTGTTTTTTGAAGATTTTTAAATTATTGATGGTAGGACATAGGTATTGTGTTTTATGAAGATGTCTAAAGTATTTATGGTAGGACACATTTATCGTGTTTTATGAAGATGTCTATAGTTTTGATAGTAGGTCATATGTATTGTGTTTTTTGAAGATTTTTAAATTATTGATGGTAGGACATATGTATTGTGTTTTATTAAGATGTCTAAAGAATTTATGGTAGGACACATTTATCGTGTTTTATGAAGATGTCTATAGTATTGATAGTAGGTCATATGTATTGTGTTTTTTGAAGATTTTTAAATTATTGATGGTAGGATATATGTATTGTGTTTTATGAAGATGTCTAAAGTATTTATGGTAGGACACATTTATCGTGTTTTATGAAGATGTCTATAGTATTGATAGTAGGTCATATGTATTGTGTTTTTTGAAGATTTTTAAATTATTGATGGTAGGACATATGTATTGTGTTTTATGAAGATGTCTAAAGTATTTATGGTAGGACACATTTATCGTGTGTTATGAAGATGTCTATAGTTTTGATAGTAGGTCATATGTATTGTGTTTTTTGAAGATTTTTAAATTATTGATGGTAGGACATATGTATTGTGTTTTATGAAGATGTCTAAAGTATTTATGGTAGGACACATTTATCGTGTTTTATGAAGATGTCTATAATATTGATAGTAGGTCATATGTATTGTGTTTTTTGAAGATTTTTAAATTATTGATGGTAGGACATATGTATTGTGTTTTATGAAGATGTCTAAAGTATTTATGGTAGGACACATTTATCGGGTTTTATGAAGATGTCTATAGTTTTGAGTCCCCAAGAGTGGCTGGGGTATAGAAATATGGTCACTTGGTCTTCTCCCGACCGGCAGTAAAACGCTTGCCGAAGTGGGGCGTCCATTTTGAAAGTAGGTCATATGTATTGTGTTTAATGAAGATGTCTATAGTATTGATGGTAGGGACATATGCATTGTGTTTTATGGAGATGTCTATAGTATTGATGGTAGGACATATGTATTGTGTTTTATGAAGATGTCTATAGTATTGATAGTAGGTCATATGTATTGTGTTTTATGAAGATGTCTAAAGTATTTATGGTAGGACACATTTATCGTGTTTTATGAAGATGTCTATAGTTTTGATAGTAGGTCATATGTATTGTGTTTTTTGAAGATTTTTAAATTATTGATGGTAGGATATATGTATTGTGTTTTATGAAGATGTCTAAAGTATTTATGGTAGGACACATTTATCGTGTTTTATGAAGATGTCTATAGTATTGATAGTAGGTCATATCTATTGTGTTTTTTGAAGATTTTTAAATTATTGATGGTAGGACATATGTATTGTGTTTTATGAAGATGTCTAAAGTATTTATGGTAGGACACATTTATCGTGTTTTATGAAGATGTCTATAGTTTTGATAGTAGGTCATATGTATTGTGTTTTTTGAAGATTTTTAAATTATTGATGGTAGGACATATGTATTGTGTTTTATGAAGATGTCTAAAGTATTTATGGTAGGACACATTTATCGTGTTTTATGAAGATGTCTATAGTATTGATAGTAGGTCATATGTATTGTGTTTTTTGAAGATTTTTAAATTATTGATGGTAGGACATATGTATTGTGTTTTATGAAGATGTCTAAAGTATTTATGGTAGGACACATTTATCGTGTTTTATGAAGATGTCTATAGTTTTGATAGTAGGTCATATGTATTGTGTTTTTTGAAGATTTTTAAATTATTGATGGTAGGACATATGTATTGTGTTTTATGAAGATGTCTAAAGTATTTATGGTAGGACACATTTATCGTGTTTTATGAAGATGTCTATAGTATTGATAGTAGGTCATATGTATTGTGTTTTTTGAAGATTTTTAAATTATTGATGGTAGGACATATGTATTGTGTTTTATGAAGATGTCTAAAGTATTTATGGTAGGACACATTTATCGTGTTTTATGAAGATGTCTATAGTTTTGAGTCCCCAAGAGTGGCTGGGGTATAGAAATATGGTCACTTGGTCTTCTCCCGACCGGCAGTAAAACGCTTGCCGAAGTGGGGCGTCCATTTTGAAAGTAGGCCATATGTATTGTGTTTAATGAAGATGTCTATAGTATTGATGGTAGGGACATATGCATTGTGTTTTATGGAGATGTCTATAGAATTGATTGTAGGTCATATGTATTGTGTTTTATGAAGATATCTATAGTATTGATAGTAGGTCATATGTATTGAGTTTTTTGAAGATTTTTAAATTATTGATGGTAGGACATATGTATTGTGTTTTATGAAGATGTCTATAGTATTGATGGTAGGACATATGTATTGTGTTTTATTAAGATGTCTATAGTATTGATAGTACGTCGTATGTATTGTTTTTTATGAAGATGTCTATAGTATTGATAGTAGGACATATGTATTGTGTTTTATGAAGATGTCTATAGTATTGATAGTAGGTCATATGTATTGTGTTTTATGAAGATGTCTAAAGTATTTATGGTAGGACACATTTATCGTGTTTTATGAAGATGTCTATAGTTTTGAGTCCCCAAGAGTGGCTGGGGTATAGAAATATGGTCACTTGGTCTTCTCCCGACCGGCAGTAAAACGCTTGCCGAAGTGGGGCGTCCATTTTGAAAGTAGGTCATATGTATTGTGTTTATTGAAGATGTCTATAGTATTGATGGTAGGGACATATGCATTGTGTTTTATGGATATATCTATAGTATTGATGGTAGGACATATGTATTGTGTTTTATGAAGATGTCTATAGTATTGATAGTAGGTCATATGTATTGTGTTTTATGAAGATGTCTAAAGTATTTATGGTAGGACACATTTATCGTGTTTTATGAAGATGTCTATAGTTTTGATAGTAGGTCATATGTATTGTGTTTTTTGAAGATTTTTAAATTATTGATGGTAGGATATATGTATTGTGTTTTATGAAGATGTCTAAAGTATTTATGGTAGGACACATTTATCGTGTTTTATGAAGATGTCTATAGTATTGATAGTAGGTCATATGTATTGTGTTTTTTGAAGATTTTTAAATTATTGATAGTAGGTCATATGTATTGTGTTTTATGAAGATGTCTAAAGTATTTATGGTAGGACACATTTATCGTGTTTTATGAAGATGTCTATAGTATTGATAGTAGGTCATATGTATTGTGTTTTTTGAAGATTTTTAAATTATTGATGGTAGGACATATGTATTGTGTTTTATGAAGATGTCTATAGTATTGATAGTAGGTCATATGTATTGTGTTTTATGAAGATGTCTATAGTATTGATAGTAGGTCATATGTATTGTGTTTTTTGAAGATTTTTAAATTATTGATGGTAGGACATATGTATTGTGTTTTATGAAGATGTCTAAAGTATTTATGGTAGGACACATTTATCGTGTTTTATGAAGATGTCTATAGTTTTGAGTCCCCAAGAGTGGCTGGGGTATAGAAATATGGTCACTTGGTCTTCTCCCGACCGGCAGTAAAACGCTTGCCGAAGTGGGGCGTCCATTTTGAAAGTAGGTCATATGTATTGTGTTTAATGAAGATGTCTATAGTATTGATGGTAGGGACATATGCATTGTGTTTTATGGAGATGTCTATAGTATTGATGGTAGGACATATGTATTGTGTTTTATGAAGATGTCTATAGTATTGATAGTAGGTCATATGTATTGTGTTTTATGAAGATGTCTAAAGTATTTATGGTAGGACACATTTATCGTGTTTTATGAAGATGTCTATAGTTTTGATAGTAGGTCATATGTATTGTGTTTTTTGAAGATTTTTAAATTATTGATGGTAGGATATATGTATTGTGTTTTATGAAGATGTCTAAAGTATTTATGGTAGGACACATTTATCGTGTTTTATGAAGATGTCTATAGTATTGATAGTAGGTCATATGTATTGTGTTTTTTGAAGATTTTTAAATTATTGATAGTAGGTCATATGTATTGTGTTTTATGAAGATGTCTAAAGTATTTATGGTAGGACACATTTATCGTGTTTTATGAAGATGTCTATAGTATTGATAGTAGGTCATATGTATTGTGTTTTTTGAAGATTTTTAAATTATTGATGGTAGGACATATGTATTGTGTTTTATGAAGATGTCTAAAGTATTTATGGTAGGACACATTTATCGTGTTTTATGAAGATGTCTATAGTTTTGAGTCCCCAAGAGTGGCTGGGGTATAGAAATATGGTCACTTGGTCTTCTCCTGACCGGCAGTAAAACGCTTGCCGAAGTGGGGCGTCCATTTTGAAAGTAGGTCATATGTATTGTGTTTTATGAAGATGTCTATAGTATTGATGGTAGGACATATGTATTGTGTTTTATGAAGATGTCTATAGTATTGATGGTAGGACATATGTATTGTGTTTTATAAAGATGTCTATAGTATTGATGGTAGGACATATGTATTGTGTTTTATGAAGATGTCTATAGTATTGATAGTAGGTCATATGTATTGTGTTTTTTGAAGATGTCTAAAGTATTTATGGTAGGACACATTTATCGTGTTTTATGAAGATGTCTATAGTTTTGATAGTAGGTCATATGTATTGTGTTTTTTGAAGATTTTTAAATTATTGATGGTAGGACATATGTATTGTGTTTTATGAAGATGTCTAAAGTATTTATGGTAGGACACATTTATCGTGTTTTATGAAGATGTCTATAGTATTGATAGTAGGTCATATGTATTGTGTTTTTTGAAGATTTTTAAATTATTGATGGTAGGACAAATGTATTGTGGTTTATGAAGATGTCTAAAGTATTTATGGTAGGACACATTTATCGTGTTTTATGAAGATGTCTATAGTTTTGATAGTAGGTCATATGTATTGTGTTTTTTGAAGATTTTTAAATTATTGATGGTAGGACATATGTATTGTGTTTTATGAAGATGTCTAAAGTATTTATGGTAGGACACATTTATCGTGTTTTATGAAGATGTCTATAGTATTGATAGTAGGTCATATGTATTGTGTTTTTTGAAGATTTTTAAATTATTGATGGTAGGACATATGTATTGTGTTTTATGAAGATGTCTAAAGTATTTATGGTAGGACACATTTATCGTGTTTTATGAAGATGTCTATAGTTTGGAGTCCCCAAGAGTGGCTGGGGTATAGAAATATGGTCACTTGGTCTTCTCCCGACCGGCAGTAAAACGCTTGCCGAAGTGGGGCGTCCATTTTGAAAGTAGGTCATATGTATTGTGTTTAATGAAGATGTCTATAGTATTGATGGTAGGGACATATGCATTGTGTTTTATGGAGATGTCTATAGTATTGATGGTAGGACATATGTATTGTGTTTTATGAAGATGTCTATAGTATTGATAGTAGGTCATATGTATTGTGTTTTATGAAGATGTCTAATGTATTTATGGTAGGACACATTTATCGTGTTTTATGAAGATGTCTATAGTTTTGATAGTAGGTCATATGTATTGTGTTTTTTGAAGATTTTTAAATTATTGATGGTAGGACATATGTATTGTGTTTTATGAAGATGTCTAAAGTATTTATGGTAGGACACATTTATCGTGTTTTATGAAGATGTCTATAGTATTGATAGTAGGTCATATGTATTGTGTTTTTTGAAGATTTTTAAATTATTGATGGTAGGACATATGTATTGTGTTTTATGAAGATGTCTAAAGTATTTATGGTAGGACACATTTATCGTGTTTTATGAAGATGTCTATAGTTTTGAGTCCCCAAGAGGGGCTGGGGTATAGAAATATGGTCACTTGGTCTTCTCCCGACCGGCAGTAAAACGCTTGCCGAAGTGGGGCGTCCGTTTTGAAAGTAGGTCATATGTATTGTGTTTAATGAAGATGTCTATAGTATTGATGGTAGGGACATATGCATTGTGTTTTATGGAGATGTCTATAGAATTGATTGTAGGTCATATGTATTGTGTTTTATGAAGATATCTATAGTATTGATAGTAGGTCATATGCATTGTGTTTTTTGAAGATTTTTAAATTATTGATGGTAGGACATATGTATTGTGTTTTATGAAGATGTCTATGGTATTGATGGTAGGACATATGTATTGTGTTTTATTGAGATGTCTATAGTATTGATAGTACGTCGTATGTATTGTTTTTTATGAAGATGTCTATAGTATTGATAGTAGGACATATGTATTGTGTTTTATGAAGATGTCTATAGTATTGATAGTAGGTCATATGTATTGTGTTTTATGAAGATGTCTATAGTATTGATGGTAGGACATATGTATTGTGTTTTATGAAGATATCTAAAGTATTTATGGTAGGACACATTTTTTGTGTTTTATGAAGATGTCTATAGTTTTGAGTCCCCAAGAGTGGCTGGGGTATAGAAATATGGTCACTTGGTTTTCTCCCGACCGGCAGTAAAACGCTTGCCGAAGTGGGACGTCCATTTTGAAAGTAGGTCATATGTATTGTGTTTAATGAAGATGTCTATAGTATTGATGGTAGGGACATATGCATTGTGTTTTATGGAGATGTCTATAGAATTGATGGTAGGACATATGCATTGTGTTTTATGGAGATGTCTATAGAATTGATTGTAGGTCATATGTATTGTGTTTTATGGAGATGTCTATAGTATTGATGGAAGGGACATATGCATTGTGTTTTATGGAGATGTCTATAGAATTGATGGTAGGACATATGCATTGTGTTTTATGGAGATGTCTATAGAATTGATTGTAGGTCATATGTATTGTGTTTTATGGAGATGTCTATAGTATTGATAGTAGGTCATATGTATTGTGTTTTATGAAGATGTCTATAGTATTGATGGTAGGACATATGTATTGTGTTTTATGAAGATGTCTAAAGTATTTATGGTAGGACACATTTATCGTGTTTTATGAAGATGTCTATAGTTTTGAGTCCCCAAGAGTGGCTGGGGTATAGAAATATGGTCACTTGGTCTTCTCCCGACCGGCAGTAAAACGCTTGCCGAAGTGGGGCGTCCATTTTGAAAGTAGGTCATATGTATTGTGTTTAATGAAGATGTCTATAGTATTGATGGTAGGGACATATGCATTGTGTTTTATGGAGATGTCTATAGTATTGATGGTAGGACATATGTATTGTGTTTTATGAAGATGTCTATAGTATTGATAGTAGGTCATATGTATTGTGTTTTATGAAGATGTCTAAAGTATTTATGGTAGGACACATTTATCGTGTTTTATGAAGATGTCTATAGTTTTGATAGTAGGTCATATGTATTGTGTTTTTTGAAGATTTTTAAATTATTGATGGTAGGACATATGTATTGTGTTTTATGAAGATGTCTAAAGTATTTATGGTAGGACACATTTAT
Source organism: Mytilus trossulus (assembly GCF_036588685.1). Lineage (NCBI taxonomy): Eukaryota > Metazoa > Mollusca > Bivalvia > Mytilida > Mytilidae > Mytilus > Mytilus trossulus. The sequence goes on from NC_086376.1 coordinate 43,868,539, forward strand.
CGTGTTTTATGAAGATGTCTATAGTATTGATGGTAGGAAATATGTATTGTGTTTTATGAAGATGTCTATAGTATTGATAGTAGGTCATATGTATTGTGTTTTATGAAGATGTCTATAGTATTGATGGTAGGACATATGTATTGTGTTTTATGAAGATGTCTATAGTATTGATGGTAGGACATATGTATTGTGTTTTATAAAGATGTCTATAGTATTGATGGTAGGACATATGTATTGTGTTTTATGAAGATGTTTATAGTATTGATAGTAGGTCATATGTATTGTGTTTTATGAAGATGTCTATAGTATTGATAGTAGGTCATATGTATTGTGTTTTTTGAAGATTTTTAAATTATTGATGGTAGGACATATGTATTGTGTTTTATGAAGATGTCTAAAGTATTTATGGTAGGACACATTTATCGTGTTTTATGAAGATGTCTATAGTTTTGAGTCCCCAAGAGTGGCTGGGGTATAGAAATATGGTCACTTGGTCTTCTCCCGACCGGCAGTAAAACGCTTGCCGAAGTGGGGCGTCCATTTTGAAAGTAGGTCATATGTATTGTGTTTTATGAAGATGTCTATAGTATTGATGGTAGGACATATGTATTGTGTTTTATGAAGATGTCTATAGTATTGATGGTAGGACATATGTATTGTGTTTTATAAAGATGTCTATAGTATTGATGGTAGGACATATGTATTGTGTTTTATGAAGATGTTTATAGTATTGATAGTAGGTCATATGTATTGTGTTTTATGAAGATGTCTATAGTATTGATAGTAGGTCATATGTATTGTGTTTTTTGAAGATTTTTAAATTATTGATGGTAGGACATATGTATTGTGTTTTATGAAGATGTCTAAAGTATTTATGGTAGGACACATTTATCGTGTTTTATGAAGATGTCTATAGTTTTGATAGTAGGTCATATGTATTGTGTTTTTTGAAGATTTTTAAATTATTGATGGTAGGACATATGTATTGTGTTTTATGAAGATGTCTAAAGAATTTATGGTAGGACACATTTATCGTGTTTTATGAAGATGTCTATAGTATTGATAGTAGGTCATATGTATTGTGTTTTTTGAAGATTTTTAAATTATTGATGGTAGGACATATGTATTGTGTTTTATGAAGATGTCTAAAGTATTTATGGTAGGACACATTTATCGTGTTTTATGAAGATGTCTATAGTTTTGATAGTAGGTCATATGTATTGTGTTTTTTGAAGATTTTTAAATTATTGATGGTAGGACATATGTATTGTGTTTTATGAAGATGTCTAAAGAATTTATGGTAGTACACATTTATCGTGTTTTATGAAGATGTCTATAGTATTGATAGTAGGTCATATGTATTGTGTTTTTTGAAGATTTTTAAATTATTGATGGTAGGACATATGTATTGTGTTTTATGAAGATGTCTAAAGTATTTATGGTAGGACACATTTATCGTGTTTTATGAAGATGTTTATAGTTTTGAGTCCCCAAGAGTGGCTGGGGTATAGAAATATGGTCACTTGGTCTTCTCCCGACCGGCAGTAAAACGCTTGCCGAAGTGGGGCGTCCATTTTGAAAGTAGGTCATATGTATTGTGTTTAATGAAGATGTCTATAGTATTGATGGTAGGGACATATGCATTGTGTTTTATGGAGATGTCTATAGTATTGATGGTAGGACATATGTATTGTGTTTTATGAAGATGTCTATAGTATTGATAGTAGGTCATATGTATTGTGTTTTATGAAGATGTCTAAAGTATTTATGGTAGGACACATTTATCGTGTTTTATGAAGATGTCTATAGTTTTGATAGTAGGTCATATGTATTGTGTTTTTTGAAGATTTTTAAATTATTGATGGTAGGATATATGTATTGTGTTTTATGAAGATGTCTAAAGTATTTATGGTAGGACACATTTATCGTGTTTTATGAAGATGTCTATAGTATTGATAGTAGGTCATATGTATTGTGTTTTTTGAAGATTTTTAAATTATTGATAGTAGGTCATATGTATTGTGTTTTATGAAGATGTCTAAAGTATTTATGGTAGGACACATTTATCGTGTTTTATGAAGATGTCTATAGTATTGATAGTAGGTCATATGTATTGTGTTTTTTGAAGATTTTTAAATTATTGATGGTAGGACATATGTATTGTGTTTTATGAAGATGTCTAAAGTATTTATGGTAGGACACATTTATCGTGTTTTATGAAGATGTCTATAGTTTTGAGTCCCCAAGAGTGGCTGGGGTATAGAAATATGGTCACTTGGTCTTCTCCCGACCGGCAGTAAAACGCTTGCCGAAGTGGGGCGTCCATTTTGAAAGTAGGTCATATGTATTGTGTTTTATGAAGATGTCTATAGTATTGATGGTAGGACATATGTATTGTGTTTTATGAAGATGTCTATAGTATTGATGGTAGGACATATGTATTGTGTTTTATAAAGATGTCTATAGTATTGATGGTAGGACATATGTATTGTGTTTTATGAAGATGTTTATAGTATTGGTAGTAGGTCATATGTATTGTGTTTTATGAAGATGTCTATAGTATTGATAGTAGGTCATATGTATTGTGTTTTTTGAAGATTTTTAAATTATTGATGGTAGGACATATGTATTGTGTTTTATGAAGATGTCTAAAGTATTTATGGTAGGACACATTTATCGTGTTTTATGAAGATGTCTATAGTTTTGAGTCCCCAAGAGTGGCTGGGGTATAGAAATATGGTCACTTGGTCTTCTCCCGACCGGCAGTAAAACGCTTGCCGAAGTGGGGCGTCCATTTTGAAAGTAGGTCATATGTATTGTGTTTAATGAAGATGTCTATAGTATTGATGGTAGGGACATATGCATTGTGTTTTATGGAGATGTCTATAGTATTGATGGTAGGACATATGTATTGTGTTTTATGAAGATGTCTATAGTATTGATAGTAGGTCATATGTATTGTGTTTTATGAAGATGTCTAAAGTATTTATGGTAGGACACATTTATCGTGTTTTATGAAGATGTCTATAGTTTTGATAGTAGGTCATATGTATTGTGTTTTTTGAAGATTTTTAAATTATTGATGGTAGGATATATGTATTGTGTTTTATGAAGATGTCTAAAGTATTTATGGTAGGACACATTTATCGTGTTTTATGAAGATGTCTATAGTATTGATAGTAGGTCATATGTATTGTGTTTTTTGAAGATTTTTAAATTATTGATAGTAGGTCATATGTATTGTGTTTTATGAAGATGTCTAAAGTATTTATGGTAGGACACATTTATCGTGTTTTATGAAGATGTCTATAGTATTGATAGTAGGTCATATGTATTGTGTTTTTTGAAGATTTTTAAATTATTGATGGTAGGACATATGTATTGTGTTTTATGAAGATGTCTAAAGTATTTATGGTAGGACACATTTATCGTGTTTTATGAAGATGTCTATAGTTTTGAGTCCCCAAGAGTGGCTGGGGTATAGAAATATGGTCACTTGGTCTTCTCCCGACCGGCAGTAAAACGCTTGCCGAAGTGGGGCGTCCATTTTGAAAGTAGGTCATATGTATTGTGTTTTATGAAGATGTCTATAGTATTGATGGTAGGACATATGTATTGTGTTTTATGAAGATGTCTATAGTATTGATGGTAGGACATATGTATTGTGTTTTATAAAGATGTCTATAGTATTGATGGTAGGACATATGTATTGTGTTTTATGAAGATGTTTATAGTATTGGTAGTAGGTCATATGTATTGTGTTTTATGAAGATGTCTATAGTATTGATAGTAGGTCATATGTATTGTGTTTTTTGAAGATTTTTAAATTATTGATGGTAGGACATATGTATTGTGTTTTATGAAGATGTCTAAAGTATTTATGGTAGGACACATTTATCGTGTTTTATGAAGATGTCTATAGTTTTGATAGTAGGTCATATGTATTGTGTTTTTTGAAGATTTTTAAATTATTGATGGTAGGACATATGTATTGTGTTTTATGAAGATGTCTAAAGAATTTATGGTAGGACACATTTATCGTGTTTTATGAAGATGTCTATAGTATTGATAGTAGGTCATATGTATTGTGTTTTTTTAAGATTTTTAAATTATTGATGGTAGGACATATGTATTGTGTTTTATGAAGATGTCTAAAGTATTTATGGTAGGACACATTTATCGTGTTTTATGAAGATGTCTATAGTTTTGAGTCCCCAAGAGTGGCTGGGGTATAGAAATATGGTCACTTGGTCTTCTCCCGACCGGCAGTAAAACGCTTGCCGAAGTGGGGCGTCCATTTTGAAAGTAGGTCATATGTATTGTGTTTAATGAAGATGTCTATAGTATTGATGGTAGGGACATATGCATTGTGTTTTATGGAGATGTCTATAGTATTGATGGTAGGACATATGTATTGTGTTTTATGAAGATGTCTATAGTATTGATAGTAGGTCATATGTATTGTGTTTTATGAAGATGTCTAAAGTATTTATGGTAGGACACATTTATCGTGTTTTATGAAGATGTCTATAGTTTTGATAGTAGGTCATATGTATTGTGTTTTTTGAAGATTTTTAAATTATTGATGGTAGGATATATGTATTGTGTTTTATGAAGATGTCTAAAGTATTTATGGTAGGACACATTTATCGTGTTTTATGAAGATGTCTATAGTATTGATAGTAGGTCATATGTATTGTGTTTTTTGAAGATTTTTAAATTATTGATGGTAGGACATATGTATTGTGTTTTATGAAGATGTCTAAAGTATTTATGGTAGGACACATTTATCGTGTTTTATGAAGATGTCTATAGTTTTGATAGTAGGTCATATGTATTGTGTTTTTTGAAGATTTTTAAATTATTGATGGTAGGACATATGTATTGTGTTTTATGAAGATGTCTAAAGTATTTATGGTAGGACACATTTATCGTGTTTTATGAAGATGTCTATAGTATTGATAGTAGGTCATATGTATTGTGTTTTTTGAAGATTTTTAAATTATTGATGGTAGGACATATGTATTGTGTTTTATGAAGATGTCTAAAGTATTTATGGTAGGACACATTTATCGTGTTTTATGAAGATGTCTATAGTTTTGAGTCCCCAAGAGTGGCTGGGGTATAGAAATATGGTCACTTGGTCTTCTCCCGACCGGCAGTAAAACGCTTGCCGAAGTGGGGCGTCCATTTTGAAAGTAGGTCATATGTATTGTGTTTAATGAAGATGTCTATAGTATTGATGGTAGGGACATATGCATTGTGTTTTATGGAGATGTCTATAGTATTGATGGTAGGACATATGTATTGTGTTTTATGAAGATGTCTATAGTATTGATAGTAGGTCATATGTATTGTGTTTTATGAAGATGTCTAAAGTATTTATGGTAGGACACATTTATCGTGTTTTATGAAGATGTCTATAGTTTTGATAGTAGGTCATATGTATTGTGTTTTTTGAAGATTTTTAAATAATTGATGGTAGGATATATGTATTGTGTTTTATGAAGATGTCTAAAGTATTTATGGTAGGACACATTTATCGTGTTTTATGAAGATGTCTATAGTATTGATAGTAGGTCATATGTATTGTGTTTTTTGAAGATTTTTAAATTATTGATGGTAGGACATATGTATTGTGTTTTATGAAGATGTCTAAAGTATTTATGGTAGGACACATTTATCGTGTTTTATGAAGATGTCTATAGTTTTGATAGTAGGTCATATGTATTGTGTTTTTTGAAGATTTTTAAATTATTGATGGTAGGACATATGTATTGTGTTTTATGAAGATGTCTAAAGTATTTATGGTAGGACACATTTATCGTGTTTTATGAAGATGTCTATAGTATTGATAGTAGGTCATATGTATTGTGTTTTTTGAAGATTTTTAAATTATTGATGGTAGGACATATGTATTGTGTTTTATGAAGATGTCTAAAGTATTTATGGTAGGACACATTTATCGTGTTTTATGAAGATGTCTATAGTTTTGAGTCCCCAAGAGTGGCTGGGGTATAGAAATATGGTCACTTGGTCTTCTCCCGACCGGCAGTAAAACGCTTGCCGAAGTGGGGCGTCCATTTTGAAAGTAGGTCATATGTATTGTGTTTTATGAAGATGTCTATAGTATTGATGGTAGGACATATGTATTGTGTTTTATGAAGATGTCTATAGTATTGATGGTAGGACATATGTATTGTGTTTTATAAAGATGTCTATAGTATTGATGGTAGGACATATGTATTGTGTTTTATGAAGATGTTTATAGTATTGGTAGTAGGTCATATGTATTGTGTTTTATGAAGATGTCTATAGTATTGATAGTAGGTCATATGTATTGTGTTTTTTGAAGATTTTTAAATTATTGATGGTAGGACATATGTATTGTGTTTTATGAAGATGTCTAAAGTATTTATGGTAGGACACATTTATCGTGTTTTATGAAGATGTCTATAGTTTTGATAGTAGGTCATATGTATTGTGTTTTTTGAAGATTTTTAGATTATTGATGGTAGGACATATGTATTGTGTTTTATGAAGATGTCTAAAGAATTTATGGTAGGACACATTTATCGTGTTTTATGAAGATGTCTATAGTATTGATAGTAGGTCATATGTATTGTGTTTTTTTAAGATTTTTAAATTATTGATGGTAGGACATATGTATTGTGTTTTATGAAGATGTCTAAAGTATTTATGGTAGGACACATTTATCGTGTTTTATGAAGATGTCTATAGTTTTGAGTCCCCAAGAGTGGCTGGGGTATAGAAATATGGTCACTTGGTCTTCTCCCGACCGGCAGTAAAACGCTTGCCGAAGTGGGGCGTCCATTTTGAAAGTAGGTCATATGTATTGTGTTTAATGAAGATGTCTATAGTATTGATGGTAGGGACATATGCATTGTGTTTTATGGAGATGTCTATAGTATTGATGGTAGGACATATGTATTGTGTTTTATGAAGATGTCTATAGTATTGATAGTAGGTCATATGTATTGTGTTTTATGAAGATGTCTAAAGTATTTATGGTAGGACACATTTATCGTGTTTTATGAAGATGTCTATAGTTTTGATAGTAGGTCATATGTATTGTGTTTTTTGAAGATTTTTAAATTATTGATGGTAGGATATATGTATTGTGTTTTATGAAGATGTCTAAAGTATTTATGGTAGGACACATTTATTGTGTTTTATGAAGATGTCTATAGTATTGATAGTAGGTCATATGTATTGTGTTTTTTGAAGATTTTTAAATTATTGATGGTAGGACATATGTATTGTGTTTTATGAAGATGTCTAAAGTATTTATGGTAGGACACATTTATCGTGTTTTATGAAGATGTCTATAGTTTTGATAGTAGGTCATATGTATTGTGTTTTTTGAAGATTTTTAAATTATTGATGGTAGGACATATGTATTGTGTTTTATGAAGATGTCTAAAGTATTTATGGTAGGACACATTTATCGTGTTTTATGAAGATGTCTATAGTATTGATAGTAGGTCATATGTATTGTGTTTTTTGAAGATTTTTAAATTATTGATGGTAGGACATATGTATTGTGTTTTATGAAGATGTCTAAAGTATTTATGGTAGGACACATTTATCGTGTTTTATGAAGATGTCTATAGTTTTGAGTCCCCAAGAGTGGCTGGGGTATAGAAATATGGTCACTTGGTCTTCTCCCGACCGGCAGTAAAACGCTTGCCGAAGTGGGGCGTCCATTTTGAAAGTAGGTCATATGTATTGTGTTTAATGAAGATGTCTATAGTATTGATGGTAGGGACATATGCATTGTGTTTTATGGAGATGTCTATAGTATTGATGGTAGGACATATGTATTGTGTTTTATGAAGATGTCTATAGTATTGATAGTAGGTCATATGTATTGTGTTTTATGAAGATGTCTAAAGTATTTATGGTAGGACACATTTATCGTGTTTTATGAAGATGTCTATAGTTTTGATAGTAGGTCATATGTATTGTGTTTTTTGAAGATTTTTAAATAATTGATGGTAGGATATATGTATTGTGTTTTATGAAGATGTCTAAAGTATTTATGGTAGGACACATTTATCGTGTTTTATGAAGATGTCTATAGTATTGATAGTAGGTCATATGTATTGTGTTTTTTGAAGATTTTTAAATTATTGATGGTAGGACATATGTATTGTGTTTTATGAAGATGTCTAAAGTATTTATGGTAGGACACATTTATCGTGTTTTATGAAGATGTCTATAGTTTTGATAGTAGGTCATATGTATTGTGTTTTTTGAAGATTTTTAAATTATTGATGGTAGGACATATGTATTGTGTTTTATGAAGATGTCTAAAGTATTTATGGTAGGACACATTTATCGTGTTTTATGAAGATGTCTATAGTATTGATAGTAGGTCATATGTATTGTGTTTTTTGAAGATTTTTAAATTATTGATGGTAGGACATATGTATTGTGTTTTATGAAGATGTCTAAAGTATTTATGGTAGGACACATTTATCGTGTTTTATGAAGATGTCTATAGTTTTTTAGTCCCCAAGAGTGGCTGGGGTATAGAAATATGGTCACTTGGTCTTCTCCCGACCGGCAGTAAAACGCTTGCCGAAGTGGGGCGTCCATTTTGAAAGTAGGTCATATGTATTGTGTTTAATGAAGATGTCTATAGTATTGATGGTAGGGACATATGCATTGTGTTTTATGGAGATGTCTATAGAATTGATTGTAGGTCATATGTATTGTGTTTTATGAAGATATCTATAGTATTGATAGTAGGTCATATGTATTGTGTTTTTTGAAGATTTTTAAATTATTGATGGTAGGACATATGTATTGTGTTTTATGAAGATGTCTATAGTATTGATGGTAGGACATATGTATTGTGTTTTATTAAGATGTCTATAGTATTGATAGTACGTCGTATGTATTGTTTTTTATGAAGATGTCTATAGTATTGATAGTAGGACATATGTATTGTGTTTTATGAAGATGTCTATAGTATTGATAGTAGGTCATATGTATTGTGTTTTATGAAGATGTCTAAAGTATTTATGGTAGGACACATTTATCGTGTTTTATGAAGATGTCTATAGTTTTGAGTCCCCAAGAGTGGCTGGGGTATAGAAATATGGTCACTTGGTCTTCTCCCGACCGGCAGTAAAACGCTTGCCGAAGTGGGGCGTCCATTTTGAAAGTAGGTCATATGTATTGTGTTTAATGAAGATGTCTATAGTATTGATGGTAGGGACATATGCATTGTGTTTTATGGAGATGTCTATAGTATTGATGGTAGGACATATGTATTGTGTTTTATGAAGATGTCTATAGTATTGATGGTAGGGACATATGCATTGTGTTTTATGGAGATGTCTATAGTATTGATGGTAGGACATATGTATTGTGTTTTATGAAGATGTCTATAGTATTGATAGTAGGTCATATGTATTGTGTTTTATGAAGATGTCTAAAGTATTTATGGTAGGACACATTTATCGTGTTTTATGAAGATGTCTATAGTTTTGATAGTAGGTCATATGTATTGTGTTTTTTGAAGATTTTTAAATTATTGATGGTAGGATATATGTATTGTGTTTTATGAAGATGTCTAAAGTATTTATGGTAGGACACATTTATTGTGTTTTATGAAGATGTCTATAGTATTGATAGTAGGTCATATGTATTGTGTTTTTTGAAGATTTTTAAATTATTGATGGTAGGACATATGTATTGTGTTTTATGAAGATGTCTAAAGTATTTATGGTAGGACACATTTATCGTGTTTTATGAAGATGTCTATAGTTTTGATAGTAGGTCATATGTATTGTGTTTTTTGAAGATTTTTAAATTATTGATGGTAGGACATATGTATTGTGTTTTATGAAGATGTCTAAAGTATTTATGGTAGGACACATTTATCGTGTTTTATGAAGATGTCTATAGTATTGATAGTAGGTCATATGTATTGTGTTTTTTGAAGATTTTTAAATTATTGATGGTAGGACATATGTATTGTGTTTTATGAAGATGTCTAAAGTATTTATGGTAGGACACATTTATCGTGTTTTATGAAGATGTCTATAGTTTTGAGTCCCCAAGAGTGGCTGGGGTATAGAAATATGGTCACTTGGTCTTCTCCCGACCGGCAGTAAAACGCTTGCCGAAGTGGGGCGTCCATTTTGAAAGTAGGTCATATGTATTGTGTTTAATGAAGATGTCTATAGTATTGATGGTAGGGACATATGCATTGTGTTTTATGGAGATGTCTATAGTATTGATGGTAGGACATATGTATTGTGTTTTATGAAGATGTCTATAGTATTGATAGTAGGTCATATGTATTGTGTTTTATGAAGATGTCTAAAGTATTTATGGTAGGACACATTTATCGTGTTTTATGAAGATGTCTATAGTTTTGATAGTAGGTCATATGTATTGTGTTTTTTGAAGATTTTTAAATAATTGATGGTAGGATATATGTATTGTGTTTTATGAAGATGTCTAAAGTATTTATGGTAGGACACATTTATCGTGTTTTATGAAGATGTCTATAGTATTGATAGTAGGTCATATGTATTGTGTTTTTTGAAGATTTTTAAATTATTGATGGTAGGACATATGTATTGTGTTTTATGAAGATGTCTAAAGTATTTATGGTAGGACACATTTATCGTGTTTTATGAAGATGTCTATAGTTTTGATAGTAGGTCATATGTATTGTGTTTTTTGAAGATTTTTAAATTATTGATGGTAGGACATATGTATTGTGTTTTATGAAGATGTCTAAAGTATTTATGGTAGGACACATTTATCGTGTTTTATGAAGATGTCTATAGTATTGATAGTAGGTCATATGTATTGTGTTTTTTGAAGATTTTTAAATTATTGATGGTAGGACATATGTATTGTGTTTTATGAAGATGTCTAAAGTATTTATGGTAGGACACATTTATCGTGTTTTATGAAGATGTCTATAGTTTTTTAGTCCCCAAGAGTGGCTGGGGTATAGAAATATGGTCACTTGGTCTTCTCCCGACCGGCAGTAAAACGCTTGCCGAAGTGGGGCGTCCATTTTGAAAGTAGGTCATATGTATTGTGTTTAATGAAGATGTCTATAGTATTGATGGTAGGGACATATGCATTGTGTTTTATGGAGATGTCTATAGAATTGATTGTAGGTCATATGTATTGTGTTTTATGAAGATATCTATAGTATTGATAGTAGGTCATATGTATTGTGTTTTTTGAAGATTTTTAAATTATTGATGGTAGGACATATGTATTGTGTTTTATGAAGATGTCTATAGTATTGATGGTAGGACATATGTATTGTGTTTTATTAAGATGTCTATAGTATTGATAGTACGTCGTATGTATTGTTTTTTATGAAGATGTCTATAGTATTGATAGTAGGACATATGTATTGTGTTTTATGAAGATGTCTATAGTATTGATAGTAGGTCATATGTATTGTGTTTTATGAAGATGTCTAAAGTATTTATGGTAGGACACATTTATCGTGTTTTATGAAGATGTCTATAGTTTTGAGTCCCCAAGAGTGGCTGGGGTATAGAAATATGGTCACTTGGTCTTCTCCCGACCGGCAGTAAAACGCTTGCCGAAGTGGGGCGTCCATTTTGAAAGTAGGTCATATGTATTGTGTTTAATGAAGATGTCTATAGTATTGATGGTAGGGACATATGCATTGTGTTTTATGGAGATGTCTATAGTATTGATGGTAGGACATATGTATTGTGTTTTATGAAGATGTCTATAGTATTGATAGTAGGTCATATGTATTGTGTTTTATGAAGATGTCTAAAGTATTTATGGTAGGACACATTTATCGTGTTTTATGAAGATGTCTATAGTTTTGATAGTAGGTCATATGTATTGTGTTTTTTGAAGATTTTTAAATTATTGATGGTAGGATATATGTATTGTGTTTTATGAAGATGTCTAAAGTATTTATGGTAGGACACATTTATCGTGTTTTATGAAGATGTCTATAGTATTGATAGTAGGTCATATGTATTGTGTTTTTTGAAGATTTTTAAATTATTGATGGTAGGACATATGTATTGTGTTTTATGAAGATGTCTAAAGTATTTATGGTAGGACACATTTATCGTGTTTTATGAAGATGTCTATAGTTTTGATTTCCCAAGAGTGGCTGGGGTATAGAAATATGGTCACTATGTCTTCTTCTGACCGGCAGTAAAACGCTTGCCGAAGTGGGGCGTCCATTTTGAAAGTAGGTCATATGTATTGTGTTTTATGAAGATGTCTATAGTATTGATGGTAGGACATATGTATTGTGTTTTATGAAGATGTCTATAGTATTGATGGTAGGACATATGTATTGTGTTTTATAAAGATGTCTATAGTATTGATGGTAGGACATATGTATTGTGTTTTATGAAGATGTTTATAGTATTGATAGTAGGTCATATGTATTGTGTTTTATGAAGATGTCTATAGTATTGATAGTAGGTCATATGTATTGTGTTTTTTGAAGATTTTTAAATTATTGATGGTAGGACATAGGTATTGTGTTTTATGAAGATGTCTAAAGTATTTATGGTAGGACACATTTATCGTGTTTTATGAAGATGTCTATAGTTTTGATAGTAGGTCATATGTATTGTGTTTTTTGAAGATTTTTAAATTATTGATGGTAGGACATATGTATTGTGTTTTATTAAGATGTCTAAAGAATTTATGGTAGGACACATTTATCGTGTTTTATGAAGATGTCTATAGTATTGATAGTCCCCAAGAGTGGCTGGGGTATAGAAATATGGTCACTTGGTCTTCTCCCGACCGGCAGTAAAACGCTTGCCGAAGTGGGGCGTCCATTTTGAAAGTAGGTCATATGTATTGTGTTTAATGAAGATGTCTATAGTATTGATGGTAGGGACATATGCATTGTGTTTTATGGAGATGTCTATAGAATTGATTGTAGGTCATATGTATTGTGTTTTATGAAGATATCTATAGTATTGATAGTAGGTCATATGTATTGTGTTTTTTGAAGATTTTTAAATTATTGATGGTAGGACATATGTATTGTGTTTTATGAAGATGTCTATAGTATTGATGGTAGGACATATGTATTGTGTTTTATTAAGATGTCTATAGTATTGATAGTACGTCGTATGTATTGTTTTTTATGAAGATGTCTATAGTATTGATAGTAGGACATATGTATTGTGTTTTATGAAGATGTCTATAGTATTGATAGTAGGTCATATGTATTGTGTTTTATGAAGATGTCTAAAGTATTTATGGTAGGACACATTTATCGTGTTTTATGAAGATGTCTATAGTTTTGAGTCCCCAAGAGTGGCTGGGGTATAGAAATATGGTCACTTGGTCTTCTCCCGACCGGCAGTAAAACGCTTGCCGAAGTGGGGCGTCCATTTTGAAAGTAGGTCATATGTATTGTGTTTAATGAAGATGTCTATAGTATTGATGGTAGGGACATATGCATTGTGTTTTATGGAGATGTCTATAGTATTGATGGTAGGACATATGTATTGTGTTTTATGAAGATGTCTATAGTATTGATAGTAGGTCATATGTATTGTGTTTTATGAAGATGTCTAAAGTATTTATGGTAGGACACATTTATCGTGTTTTATGAAGATGTCTATAGTTTTGATAGTAGGTCATATGTATTGTGTTTTTTGAAGATTTTTAAATTATTGATGGTAGGATATATGTATTGTGTTTTATGAAGATGTCTAAAGTATTTATGGTAGGACACATTTATCGTGTTTTATGAAGATGTCTATAGTATTGATAGTAGGTCATATGTATTGTGTTTTTTGAAGATTTTTAAATTATTGATGGTAGGATATATGTATTGTGTTTTATGAAGATGTCTAAAGTATTTATGGTAGGACACATTTATCGTGTTTTATGAAGATGTCTATAGTATTGATAGTAGGTCATATGTATTGTGTTTTTTGAAGATTTTTAAATTATTGATGGTAGGACATATGTATTGTGTTTTATGAAGATGTCTAAAGTATTTATGGTAGGACACATTTATCGTGTTTTATGAAGATGTCTATAGTTTTGATTTCCCAAGAGTGGCTGGGGTATAGAAATATGGTCACTACGTCTTCTTCTGACCGGCAGTAAAACGCTTGCCGAAGTGGGGCGTCCATTTTGAAAGTAGGTCATATGTATTGTGTTTTATGAAGATGTCTATAGTATTGATGGTAGGACATATGTATTGTGTTTTATGAAGATGTCTATAGTATTGATGGTAGGACATATGTATTGTGTTTTATAAAGATGTCTATAGTATTGATGGTAGGACATATGTATTGTGTTTTATGAAGATGTTTATAGTATTGATAGTAGGTCATATGTATTGTGTTTTATGAAGATGTCTATAGTATTGATAGTAGGTCATATGTATTGTGTTTTTTGAAGATTTTTAAATTATTGATGGTAGGACATAGGTATTGTGTTTTATGAAGATGTCTAAAGTATTTATGGTAGGACACATTTATCGTGTTTTATGAAGATGTCTATAGTTTTGATAGTAGGTCATATGTATTGTGTTTTTTGAAGATTTTTAAATTATTGATGGTAGGACATATGTATTGTGTTTTATTAAGATGTCTAAAGAATTTATGGTAGGACACATTTATCGTGTTTTATGAAGATGTCTATAGTATTGATAGTCCCCAAGAGTGGCTGGGGTATAGAAATATGGTCACTTGGTCTTCTCCCGACCGGCAGTAAAACGCTTGCCGAAGTGGGGCGTCCATTTTGAAAGTAGGTCATATGTATTGTGTTTAATGAAGATGTCTATAGTATTGATGGTAGGGACATATGCATTGTGTTTTATGGAGATGTCTATAGAATTGATTGTAGGTCATATGTATTGTGTTTTATGAAGATATCTATAGTATTGATAGTAGGTCATATGTATTGTGTTTTTTGAAGATTTTTAAATTATTGATGGTAGGACATATGTATTGTGTTTTATGAAGATGTCTATAGTATTGATGGTAGGACATATGTATTGTGTTTTATTAAGATGTCTATAGTATTGATAGTACGTCGTATGTATTGTTTTTTATGAAGATGTCTATAGTATTGATAGTAGGACATATGTATTGTGTTTTATGAAGATGTCTATAGTATTGATAGTAGGTCATATGTATTGTGTTTTATGAAGATGTCTAAAGTATTTATGGTAGGACACATTTATCGTGTTTTATGAAGATGTCTATAGTTTTGAGTCCCCAAGAGTGGCTGGGGTATAGAAATATGGTCACTTGGTCTTCTCCCGACCGGCAGTAAAACGCTTGCCGAAGTGGGGCGTCCATTTTGAAAGTAGGTCATATGTATTGTGTTTAATGAAGATGTCTATAGTATTGATGGTAGGGACATATGCATTGTGTTTTATGGAGATGTCTATAGTATTGATGGTAGGACATATGTATTGTGTTTTATGAAGATGTCTATAGTATTGATAGTAGGTCATATGTATTGTGTTTTATGAAGATGTCTAAAGTATTTATGGTAGGACACATTTATCGTGTTTTATGAAGATGTCTATAGTTTTGATAGTAGGTCATATGTATTGTGTTTTTTGAAGATTTTTAAATTATTGATGGTAGGATATATGTATTGTGTTTTATGAAGATGTCTAAAGTATTTATGGTAGGACACATTTATCGTGTTTTATGAAGATGTCTATAGTATTGATAGTAGGTCATATGTATTGTGTTTTTTGAAGATTTTTAAATTATTGATGGTAGGACATATGTATTGTGTTTTATGAAGATGTCTAAAGTATTTATGGTAGGACACATTTATCGTGTTTTATGAAGATGTCTATAGTTTTGATTTCCCAAGAGTGGCTGGGGTATAGAAATATGGTCACTACGTCTTCTTCTGACCGGCAGTAAAACGCTTGCCGAAGTGGGGCGTCCATTTTGAAAGTAGGTCATATGTATTGTGTTTTATGAAGATGTCTATAGTATTGATGGTAGGACATATGTATTGTGTTTTATGAAGATGTCTATAGTATTGATGGTAGGACATATGTATTGTGTTTTATAAAGATGTCTATAGTATTGATGGTAGGACATATGTATTGTGTTTTATGAAGATGTTTATAGTATTGATAGTAGGTCATATGTATTGTGTTTTATGAAGATGTCTATAGTATTGATAGTAGGTCATATGTATTGTGTTTTTTGAAGATTTTTAAATTATTGATGGTAGGACATAGGTATTGTGTTTTATGAAGATGTCTAAAGTATTTATGGTAGGACACATTTATCGTGTTTTATGAAGATGTCTATAGTTTTGATAGTAGGTCATATGTATTGTGTTTTTTGAAGATTTTTAAATTATTGATGGTAGGACATATGTATTGTGTTTTATTAAGATGTCTAAAGAATTTATGGTAGGACACATTTATCGTGTTTTATGAAGATGTCTATAGTATTGATAGTAGGTCATATGTATTGTGTTTTTTGAAGATTTTTAAATTATTGATGGTAGGATATATGTATTGTGTTTTATGAAGATGTCTAAAGTATTTATGGTAGGACACATTTATCGTGTTTTATGAAGATGTCTATAGTATTGATAGTAGGTCATATGTATTGTGTTTTTTGAAGATTTTTAAATTATTGATGGTAGGACATATGTATTGTGTTTTATGAAGATGTCTAAAGTATTTATGGTAGGACACATTTATCGTGTGTTATGAAGATGTCTATAGTTTTGATAGTAGGTCATATGTATTGTGTTTTTTGAAGATTTTTAAATTATTGATGGTAGGACATATGTATTGTGTTTTATGAAGATGTCTAAAGTATTTATGGTAGGACACATTTATCGTGTTTTATGAAGATGTCTATAGTATTGATAGTAGGTCATATGTATTGTGTTTTTTGAAGATTTTTAAATTATTGATGGTAGGACATATGTATTGTGTTTTATGAAGATGTCTAAAGTATTTATGGTAGGACACATTTATCGGGTTTTATGAAGATGTCTATAGTTTTGAGTCCCCAAGAGTGGCTGGGGTATAGAAATATGGTCACTTGGTCTTCTCCCGACCGGCAGTAAAACGCTTGCCGAAGTGGGGCGTCCATTTTGAAAGTAGGTCATATGTATTGTGTTTAATGAAGATGTCTATAGTATTGATGGTAGGGACATATGCATTGTGTTTTATGGAGATGTCTATAGTATTGATGGTAGGACATATGTATTGTGTTTTATGAAGATGTCTATAGTATTGATAGTAGGTCATATGTATTGTGTTTTATGAAGATGTCTAAAGTATTTATGGTAGGACACATTTATCGTGTTTTATGAAGATGTCTATAGTTTTGATAGTAGGTCATATGTATTGTGTTTTTTGAAGATTTTTAAATTATTGATGGTAGGATATATGTATTGTGTTTTATGAAGATGTCTAAAGTATTTATGGTAGGACACATTTATCGTGTTTTATGAAGATGTCTATAGTATTGATAGTAGGTCATATGTATTGTGTTTTTTGAAGATTTTTAAATTATTGATGGTAGGACATATGTATTGTGTTTTATGAAGATGTCTAAAGTATTTATGGTAGGACACATTTATCGTGTTTTATGAAGATGTCTATAGTTTTGATTTCCCAAGAGTGGCTGGGGTATAGAAATATGGTCACTACGTCTTCTTCTGACCGGCAGTAAAACGCTTGCCGAAGTGGGGCGTCCATTTTGAAAGTAGGTCATATGTATTGTGTTTTATGAAGATGTCTATAGTATTGATGGTAGGACATATGTATTGTGTTTTATGAAGATGTCTATAGTATTGATGGTAGGACATATGTATTGTGTTTTATAAAGATGTCTATAGTATTGATGGTAGGACATATGTATTGTGTTTTATGAAGATGTTTATAGTATTGATAGTAGGTCATATGTATTGTGTTTTATGAAGATGTCTATAGTATTGATAGTAGGTCATATGTATTGTGTTTTTTGAAGATTTTTAAATTATTGATGGTAGGACATAGGTATTGTGTTTTATGAAGATGTCTAAAGTATTTATGGTAGGACACATTTATCGTGTTTTATGAAGATGTCTATAGTTTTGATAGTAGGTCATATGTATTGTGTTTTTTGAAGATTTTTAAATTATTGATGGTAGGACATATGTATTGTGTTTTATTAAGATGTCTAAAGAATTTATGGTAGGACACATTTATCGTGTTTTATGAAGATGTCTATAGTATTGATAGTAGGTCATATGTATTGTGTTTTTTGAAGATTTTTAAATTATTGATGGTAGGATATATGTATTGTGTTTTATGAAGATGTCTAAAGTATTTATGGTAGGACACATTTATCGTGTTTTATGAAGATGTCTATAGTATTGATAGTAGGTCATATGTATTGTGTTTTTTGAAGATTTTTATATTATTGATGGTAGGACATATGTATTGTGTTTTATGAAGATGTCTAAAGTATTTATGGTAGGACACATTTATCGTGTGTTATGAAGATGTCTATAGTTTTGATAGTAGGTCATATGTATTGTGTTTTTTGAAGATTTTTAAATTATTGATGGTAGGACATATGTATTGTGTTTTATGAAGATGTCTAAAGTATTTATGGTAGGACACATTTATCGTGTTTTATGAAGATGTCTATAGTATTGATAGTAGGTCATATGTATTGTGTTTTTTGAAGATTTTTAAATTATTGATGGTAGGACATATGTATTGTGTTTTATGAAGATGTCTAAAGTATTTATGGTAGGACACATTTATCGTGTTTTATGAAGATGTCTATAGTTTTGAGTCCCCAAGAGTGGCTGGGGTATAGAAATATGGTCACTTGGTCTTCTCCCGACCGGCAGTAAAACGCTTGCCGAAGTGGGGCGTCCATTTTGAAAGTAGGTCATATGTATTGTGTTTAATGAAGATGTCTATAGTATTGATGGTAGGGACATATGCATTGTGTTTTATGGAGATGTCTATAGTATTGATGGTAGGACATATGTATTGTGTTTTATGAAGATGTCTATAGTATTGATAGTAGGTCATATGTATTGTGTTTTATGAAGATGTCTAAAGTATTTATGGTAGGACACATTTATCGTGTTTTATGAAGATGTCTATAGTTTTGATAGTAGGTCATATGTATTGTGTTTTTTGAAGATTTTTAAATTATTGATGGTAGGATATATGTATTGTGTTTTATGAAGATGTCTAAAGTATTTATGGTAGGACACATTTATCGTGTTTTATGAAGATGTCTATAGTATTGATAGTAGGTCATATCTATTGTGTTTTTTGAAGATTTTTAAATTATTGATGGTAGGACATATGTATTGTGTTTTATGAAGATGTCTAAAGTATTTATGGTAGGACACATTTATCGTGTTTTATGAAGATGTCTATAGTTTTGATAGTAGGTCATATGTATTGTGTTTTTTGAAGATTTTTAAATTATTGATGGTAGGACATATGTATTGTGTTTTATGAAGATGTCTAAAGTATTTATGGTAGGACACATTTATCGTGTTTTATGAAGATGTCTATAGTATTGATAGTAGGTCATATGTATTGTGTTTTTTGAAGATTTTTAAATTATTGATGGTAGGACATATGTATTGTGTTTTATGAAGATGTCTAAAGTATTTATGGTAGGACACATTTATCGTGTTTTATGAAGATGTCTATAGTTTTGATAGTAGGTCATATGTATTGTGTTTTTTGAAGATTTTTAAATTATTGATGGTAGGACATATGTATTGTGTTTTATGAAGATGTCTAAAGTATTTATGGTAGGACACATTTATCGTGTTTTATGAAGATGTCTATAGTATTGATAGTAGGTCATATGTATTGTGTTTTTTGAAGATTTTTAAATTATTAATGGTAGGACATATGTATTGTGTTTTATGAAGATGTCTAAAGTATTTATGGTAGGACACATTTATCGTGTTTTATGAAGATGTCTATAGTTTTGAGTCCCCAAGAGTGGCTGGGGTATAGAAATATGGTCACTTGGTCTTCTCCCGACCGGCAGTAAAACGCTTGCCGAAGTGGGGCGTCCATTTTGAAAGTAGGCCATATGTATTGTGTTTAATGAAGATGTCTATAGTATTGATGGTAGGGACATATGCATTGTGTTTTATGGAGATGTCTATAGAATTGATTGTAGGTCATATGTATTGTGTTTTATGAAGATATCTATAGTATTGATAGTAGGTCATATGTATTGAGTTTTTTGAAGATTTTTAAATTATTGATGGTAGGACATATGTATTGTGTTTTATGAAGATGTCTATAGTATTGATGGTAGGACATATGTATTGTGTTTTATTAAGATGTCTATAGTATTGATAGTACGTCGTATGTATTGTTTTTTATGAAGATGTCTATAGTATTGATAGTAGGACATATGTATTGTGTTTTATGAAGATGTCTATAGTATTGATAGTAGGTCATATGTATTGTGTTTTATGAAGATGTCTAAAGTATTTATGGTAGGACACATTTATCGTGTTTTATGAAGATGTCTATAGTTTTGAGTCCCCAAGAGTGGCTGGGGTATAGAAATATGGTCACTTGGTCTTCTCCCGACCGGCAGTAAAACGCTTGCCGAAGTGGGGCGTCCATTTTGAAAGTAGGTCATATGTATTGTGTTTATTGAAGATGTCTATAGTATTGATGGTAGGGACATATGCATTGTGTTTTATGGAGATATCTATAGTATTGATGGTAGGACATATGTATTGTGTTTTATGAAGATGTCTATAGTATTGATAGTAGGTCATATGTATTGTGTTTTATGAAGATGTCTAAAGTATTTATGGTAGGACACATTTATCGTGTTTTATGAAGATGTCTATAGTTTTGATAGTAGGTCATATGTATTGTGTTTTTTGAAGATTTTTAAATTATTGATGGTAGGATATATGTATTGTGTTTTATGAAGATGTCTAAAGTATTTATGGTAGGACACATTTATCGTGTTTTATGAAGATGTCTATAGTATTGATAGTAGGTCATATGTATTGTGTTTTTTGAAGATTTTTAAATTATTGATAGTAGGTCATATGTATTGTGTTTTATGAAGATGTCTAAAGTATTTATGGTAGGACACATTTATCGTGTTTTATGAAGATGTCTATAGTATTGATAGTAGGTCATATGTATTGTGTTTTTTGAAGATTTTTAAATTATTGATGGTAGGACATATGTATTGTGTTTTATGAAGATGTCTATAGTATTGATGGTAGGACATATGTATTGTGTTTTATAAAGATGTCTATAGTATTGATGGTAGGACATATGTATTGTGTTTTATGAAGATGTTTATAGTATTGATAGTAGGTCATATGTATTGTGTTTTATGAAGATGTCTATAGTATTGATAGTAGGTCATATGTATTGTGTTTTTTGAAGATTTTTAAATTATTGATGGTAGGACATATGTATTGTGTTTTATGAAGATGTCTAAAGTATTTATGGTAGGACACATTTATCGTGTTTTATGAAGATGTCTATAGTTTTGAGTCCCCAAGAGTGGCTGGGGTATAGAAATATGGTCACTTGGTCTTCTCCCGACCGGCAGTAAAACGCTTGCCGAAGTGGGGCGTCCATTTTGAAAGTAGGTCATATGTATTGTGTTTAATGAAGATGTCTATAGTATTGATGGTAGGGACATATGCATTGTGTTTTATGGAGATGTCTATAGTATTGATGGTAGGACATATGTATTGTGTTTTATGAAGATGTCTATAGTATTGATAGTAGGTCATATGTATTGTGTTTTATGAAGATGTCTAAAGTATTTATGGTAGGACACATTTATCGTGTTTTATGAAGATGTCTATAGTTTTGATAGTAGGTCATATGTATTGTGTTTTTTGAAGATTTTTAAATTATTGATGGTAGGATATATGTATTGTGTTTTATGAAGATGTCTAAAGTATTTATGGTAGGACACATTTATCGTGTTTTATGAAGATGTCTATAGTATTGATAGTAGGTCATATGTATTGTGTTTTTTGAAGATTTTTAAATTATTGATAGTAGGTCATATGTATTGTGTTTTATGAAGATGTCTAAAGTATTTATGGTAGGACACATTTATCGTGTTTTATGAAGATGTCTATAGTATTGATAGTAGGTCATATGTATTGTGTTTTTTGAAGATTTTTAAATTATTGATGGTAGGACATATGTATTGTGTTTTATGAAGATGTCTAAAGTATTTATGGTAGGACACATTTATCGTGTTTTATGAAGATGTCTATAGTTTTGAGTCCCCAAGAGTGGCTGGGGTATAGAAATATGGTCACTTGGTCTTCTCCTGACCGGCAGTAAAACGCTTGCCGAAGTGGGGCGTCCATTTTGAAAGTAGGTCATATGTATTGTGTTTTATGAAGATGTCTATAGTATTGATGGTAGGACATATGTATTGTGTTTTATGAAGATGTCTATAGTATTGATGGTAGGACATATGTATTGTGTTTTATAAAGATGTCTATAGTATTGATGGTAGGACATATGTATTGTGTTTTATGAAGATGTTTATAGTATTGATAGTAGGTCATATGTATTGTGTTTTATGAAGATGTCTATAGTATTGATGGTAGGACATATGTATTGTGTTTTATAAAGATGTCTATAGTATTGATGGTAGGACATATGTATTGTGTTTTATGAAGATGTTTATAGTATTGATAGTAGGTCATATGTATTGTGTTTTATGAAGATGTCTATAGTATTGATAGTAGGTCATATGTATTGTGTTTTTTGAAGATTTTTAAATTATTGATGGTAGGACATATGTATTGTGTTTTATGAAGATGTCTAAAGTATTTATGGTAGGACACATTTATCGTGTTTTATGAAGATGTCTATAGTTTTGATGGTAGGACATATGTATTGTGTTTTATAAAGATGTCTATAGTATTGATGGTAGGACATATGTATTGTGTTTTATGAAGATGTTTATAGTATTGATGGTAGGACATATGTATTGTGTTTTATGAAGATGTCTATAGTATTGATGGTAGGACATATGTATTGTGTTTTATGAAGATGTCTATAGTATTGATGGTAGGACATATGTATTGTGTTTTATAAAGATGTCTATAGTATTGATGGTAGGACATATGTATTGTGTTTTATAAAGATGTCTATAGTATTGATGGTAGGACATATGTATTGTGTTTTATGAAGATGTTTATAGTATTGATAGTAGGTCATATGTATTGTGTTTTATGAAGATGTTTATAGTATTGATAGTAGGTCATATGTATTGTGTTTTATGAAGATGTCTATAGTATTGATAGTAGGTCATATGTATTGTGTTTTTTGAAGATTTTTAAATTATTGATGGTAGGTCATATGTATTGTGTTTTATGAAGATGTCTATAGTATTGATGGTAGGACATATGTATTGTGTTTTATGAAGATGTCTATAGTATTGATGGTAGGACATATGTATTGTGTTTTATAAAGATGTCTATAGTATTGATGGTAGGACATATGTATTGTGTTTTATGAAGATGTTTATAGTATTGATGGTAGGACATATGTATTGTGTTTTATGAAGATGTCTATAGTATTGATGGTAGGACATATGTATTGTGTTTTATGAAGATGTCTATAGTATTGATGGTAGGACATATGTATTGTGTTTTATAAAGATGTCTATAGTATTGATGGTAGGACATATGTATTGTGTTTTATGAAGATGTTTATAGTATTGATAGTAGGTCATATGTATTGTGTTTTATGAAGATGTCTATAGTATTGATAGTAGGTCATATGTATTGTGTTTTTTGAAGATTTTTAAATTATTGATGGTAGGACATATGTATTGTGTTTTATGAAGATGTCTAAAGTATTTATGGTAGGACACATTTATCGTGTTTTATGAAGATGTCTATAGTTTTGAGTCCCCAAGAGTGGCTGGGGTATAGAAATATGGTCACTTGGTCTTCTCCCGACCGGCAGTAAAACGCTTGCCGAAGTGGGGCGTCCATTTTGAAAGTAGGTCATATGTATTGTGTTTAATGAAGATGTCTATAGTATTGATGGTAGGGACATATGCATTGTGTTTTATGGAGATGTCTATAGTATTGATGGTAGGACATATGTATTGTGTTTTATGAAGATGTCTATAGTATTGATAGTAGGTCATATGTATTGTGTTTTATGAAGATGTCTAAAGTATTTATGGTAGGACACATTTATCGTGTTTTATGAAGATGTCTATAGTTTTGATAGTAGGTCATATGTATTGTGTTTTTTGAAGATTTTTAAATTATTGATGGTAGGATATATGTATTGTGTTTTATGAAGATGTCTAAAGTATTTATGGTAGGACACATTTATCGTGTTTTATGAAGATGTCTATAGTATTGATAGTAGGTCATATGTATTGTGTTTTTTGAAGATTTTTAAATTATTGATGGTAGGACATATGTATTGTGTTTTATGAAGATGTCTAAAGTATTTATGGTAGGACACATTTATCGTGTTTTATGAAGATGTCTATAGTTTTGAGTCCCCAAGAGTGGCTGGGGTATAGAAATATGGTCACTTGGTCTTCTCCTGACCGGCAGTAAAACGCTTGCCGAAGTGGGGCGTCCATTTTGAAAGTAGGTCATATGTATTGTGTTTTATGAAGATGTCTATAGTATTGATGGTAGGACATATGTATTGTGTTTTATGAAGATGTCTATAGTATTGATGGTAGGACATATGTATTGTGTTTTATAAAGATGTCTATAGTATTGATGGTAGGACATATGTATTGTGTTTTATGAAGATGTTTATAGTATTGATAGTAGGTCATATGTATTGTGTTTTATGAAGATGTCTATAGTATTGATAGTAGGTCATATGTATTGTGTTTTTTGAAGATTTTTAAATTATTGATGGTAGGACATAGGTATTGTGTTTTATGAAGATGTCTAAAGTATTTATGGTAGGACACATTTATCGTGTTTTATGAAGATGTCTATAGTTTTGATAGTAGGTCATATGTATTGTGTTTTTTGAAGATTTTTAAATTATTGATGGTAGGACATATGTATTGTGTTTTATTAAGATGTCTAAAGAATTTATGGTAGGACACATTTATCGTGTTTTATGAAGATGTCTATAGTATTGATAGTAGGTCATATGTATTGTGTTTTTTGAAGATTTTTAAATTATTGATGGTAGGATATATGTATTGTGTTTTATGAAGATGTCTAAAGTATTTATGGTAGGACACATTTATCGTGTTTTATGAAGATGTCTATAGTATTGATAGTAGGTCATATGTATTGTGTTTTTTGAAGATTTTTAAATTATTGATGGTAGGACATATGTATTGTGTTTTATGAAGATGTCTAAAGTATTTATGGTAGGACACATTTATCGTGTTTTATGAAGATGTCTATAGTTTTGATAGTAGGTCATATGTATTGTGTTTTTTGAAGATTTTTAAATTATTGATGGTAGGACATATGTATTGTGTTTTATGAAGATGTCTAAAGTATTTATGGTAGGACACATTTATCGTGTTTTATGAAGATGTCTATAGTATTGATAGTAGGTCATATGTATTGTGTTTTTTGAAGATTTTTAAATTATTGATGGTAGGACATATGTATTGTGTTTTATGAAGATGTCTAAAGTATTTATGGTAGGACACATTTATCGTGTTTTATGAAGATGTCTATAGTTTTGAGTCCCCAAGAGTGGCTGGGGTATAGAAATATGGTCACTTGGTCTTCTCCCGACCGGCAGTAAAACGCTTGCCGAAGTGGGGCGTCCATTTTGAAAGTAGGTCATATGTATTGTGTTTAATGAAGATGTCTATAGTATTGATGGTAGGGACATATGCATTGTGTTTTATGGAGATGTCTATAGTATTGATGGTAGGACATATGTATTGTGTTTTATGAAGATGTCTATAGTATTGATAGTAGGTCATATGTATTGTGTTTTATGAAGATGTCTAAAGTATTTATGGTAGGACACATTTATCGTGTTTTATGAAGATGTCTATAGTTTTGATAGTAGGTCATATGTATTGTGTTTTTTGAAGATTTTTAAATTATTGATGGTAGGATATATGTATTGTGTTTTATGAAGATGTCTAAAGTATTTATGGTAGGACACATTTATCGTGTTTTATGAAGATGTCTATAGTATTGATAGTAGGTCATATCTATTGTGTTTTTTGAAGATTTTTAAATTATTGATGGTAGGACATATGTATTGTGTTTTATGAAGATGTCTAAAGTATTTATGGTAGGACACATTTATCGTGTTTTATGAAGATGTCTATAGTTTTGATAGTAGGTCATATGTATTGTGTTTTTTGAAGATTTTTAAATTATTGATGGTAGGACATATGTATTGTGTTTTATGAAGATGTCTAAAGTATTTATGGTAGGACACATTTATCGTGTTTTATGAAGATGTCTATAGTATTGATAGTAGGTCATATGTATTGTGTTTTTTGAAGATTTTTAAATTATTGATGGTAGGACATATGTATTGTGTTTTATGAAGATGTCTAAAGTATTTATGGTAGGACACATTTATCGTGTTTTATGAAGATGTCTATAGTTTTGATAGTAAGTCATATGTATTGTGTTTTTTGAAGATTTTTAAATTATTGATGGTAGAACATATGTATTGTGTTTTATGAAGATGTCTAAACTATTTATGGTAGGACACATTTATCGTGTTTTATGAAGATGTCTATAGTATTGATAGTAGGTCATATGTATTGTGTTTTTTGAAGATTTTTAAATTATTGATGGTAGGACATATGTATTGTGTTTTATGAAGATGTCTAAAGTATTTATGGTAGGACACATTTATCGTGTTTTATGAAGATGTCTATAGTTTTGAGTCCCCAAGAGTGGCTGGGGTATAGAAATATGGTCACTTGGTCTTCTCCCGACCGGCAGTAAAACGCTTGCCGAAGTGGGGCGTCCATTTTGAAAGTAGGTCATATGTATTGTGTTTAATGAAGATGTCTATAGTATTGATGGTAGGGACATATGCATTGTGTTTTATGGAGATGTCTATAGTATTGATGGTGGGACATATGTATTGTGTTTTATGAAGATGTCTATAGTATTGATAGTAGGTCATATGTATTGTGTTTTATGAAGATGTCTAAAGTATTTATGGTAGGACACATTTATCGTGTTTTATGAAGATGTCTATAGTTTTGATAGTAGGTCATATGTATTGTGTTTTTTGAAGATTTTTAAATTATTGATGGTAGGATATATGTATTGTGTTTTATGAAGATGTCTAAAGTATTTATGGTAGGACACATTTATCGTGTTTTATGAAGATGTCTATAGTATTGATAGTAGGTCATATGTATTGTGTTTTTTGAAGATTTTTAAATTATTGATGGTAGGACATATGTATTGTGTTTTATGAAGATGTCTATAGTATTGATGGTAGGACATATGTATTGTGTTTTATTAAGATGTCTATAGTATTGATAGTACGTCGTATGTATTGTTTTTTATGAAGATGTCTATAGTATTGATAGTAGGACATATGTATTGTGTTTTATGAAGATGTCTATAGTATTGATAGTAGGTCATATGTATTGTGTTTTATGAAGATGTCTAAAGTATTTATGGTAGGACACATTTATCGTGTTTTATGAAGATGTCTATAGTTTTGAGTCCCCAAGAGTGGCTGGGGTATAGAAATATGGTCACTTGGTCTTCTCCCGACCGGCAGTAAAACGCTTGCCGAAGTGGGGCGTCCATTTTGAAAGTAGGTCATATGTATTGTGTTTAATGAAGATGTCTATAGTATTGATGGTAGGGACATATGCATTGTGTTTTATGGAGATGTCTATAGTATTGATGGTAGGACATATGTATTGTGTTTTATGAAGATGTCTATAGTATTGATAGTAGGTCATATGTATTGTGTTTTATGAAGATGTCTAAAGTATTTATGGTAGGACACATTTATCGTGTTTTATGAAGATGTCTATAGTTTTGATAGTAGGTCATATGTATTGTGTTTTTTGAAGATTTTTAAATTATTGATGGTAGGATATATGTATTGTGTTTTATGAAGATGTCTAAAGTATTTATGGTAGGACACATTTATCGTGTTTTATGAAGATGTCTATAGTATTGATAGTAGGTCATATGTATTGTGTTTTTTGAAGATTTTAAAATTATTGATAGTAGGTCATATGTATTGTGTTTTATGAAGATGTCTAAAGTATTTATGGTAGGACACATTTATCGTGTTTTATGAAGATGTCTATAGTATTGATAGTAGGTCATATGTATTGTGTTTTTTGAAGATTTTTAAATTATTGATGGTAGGACATATGTATTGTGTTTTATGAAGATGTCTAAAGTATTTATGGTAGGACACATTTATCGTGTTTTATGAAGATGTCTATAGTTTTGAGTCCCCAAGAGTGGCTGGGGTATAGAAATATGGTCACTTGGTCTTCTCCTGACCGGCAGTAAAACGCTTGCCGAAGTGGGGCGTCCATTTTGAAAGTAGGTCATATGTATTGTGTTTTATGAAGATGTCTATAGTATTGATGGTAGGACATATGTATTGTGTTTTATGAAGATGTCTATAGTATTGATGGTAGGACATATGTATTGTGTTTTATAAAGATGTCTATAGTATTGATGGTAGGACATATGTATTGTGTTTTATGAAGATGTTTATAGTATTGATAGTAGGTCATATGTATTGTGTTTTATGAAGATGTCTATAGTATTGATAGTAGGTCATATGTATTGTGTTTTTTGAAGATTTTTAAATTATTGATGGTAGGACATAGGTATTGTGTTTTATGAAGATGTCTAAAGTATTTATGGTAGGACACATTTATCGTGTTTTATGAAGATGTCTATAGTTTTGATAGTAGGTCATATGTATTGTGTTTTTTGAAGATTTTTAAATTATTGATGGTAGGACATATGTATTGTGTTTTATTAAGATGTCTAAAGAATTTATGGTAGGACACATTTATCGTGTTTTATGAAGATGTCTATAGTATTGATAGTAGGTCATATGTATTGTGTTTTTTGAAGATTTTTAAATTATTGATGGTAGGATATATGTATTGTGTTTTATGAAGATGTCTAAAGTATTTATGGTAGGACACATTTATCGTGTTTTATGAAGATGTCTATAGTATTGATAGTAGGTCATATGTATTGTGTTTTTTGAAGATTTTTAAATTATTGATGGTAGGACATATGTATTGTGTTTTATGAAGATGTCTAAAGTATTTATGGTAGGACACATTTATCGTGTTTTATGAAGATGTCTATAGTTTTGATAGTAGGTCATATGTATTGTGTTTTTTGAAGATTTTTAAATTATTGATGGTAGGACATATGTATTGTGTTTTATGAAGATGTCTAAAGTATTTATGGTAGGACACATTTATCGTGTTTTATGAAGATGTCTATAGTATTGATAGTAGGTCATATGTATTGTGTTTTTTGAAGATTTTTAAATTATTGATGGTAGGACATATGTATTGTGTTTTATGAAGATGTCTAAAGTATTTATGGTAGGACACATTTATCGTGTTTTATGAAGATGTCTATAGTTTTGAGTCCCCAAGAGTGGCTGGGGTATAGAAATATGGTCACTTGGTCTTCTCCCGACCGGCAGTAAAACGCTTGCCGAAGTGGGGCGTCCATTTTGAAAGTAGGTCATATGTATTGTGTTTAATGAAGATGTCTATAGTATTGATGGTAGGGACATATGCATTGTGTTTTATGGAGATGTCTATAGTATTGATGGTAGGACATATGTATTGTGTTTTATGAAGATGTCTATAGTATTGATAGTAGGTCATATGTATTGTGTTTTATGAAGATGTCTAAAGTATTTATGGTAGGACACATTTATCGTGTTTTATGAAGATGTCTATAGTTTTGATAGTAGGTCATATGTATTGTGTTTTTTGAAGATTTTTAAATTATTGATGGTAGGATATATGTATTGTGTTTTATGAAGATGTCTAAAGTATTTATGGTAGGACACATTTATCGTGTTTTATGAAGATGTCTATAGTATTGATAGTAGGTCATATCTATTGTGTTTTTTGAAGATTTTTAAATTATTGATGGTAGGACATATGTATTGTGTTTTATGAAGATGTCTAAAGTATTTATGGTAGGACACATTTATCGTGTTTTATGAAGATGTCTATAGTTTTGATAGTAGGTCATATGTATTGTGTTTTTTGAAGATTTTTAAATTATTGATGGTAGGACATATGTATTGTGTTTTATGAAGATGTCTAAAGTATTTATGGTAGGACACATTTATCGTGTTTTATGAAGATGTCTATAGTATTGATAGTAGGTCATATGTATTGTGTTTTTTGAAGATTTTTAAATTATTGATGGTAGGACATATGTATTGTGTTTTATGAAGATGTCTAAAGTATTTATGGTAGGACACATTTATCGTGTTTTATGAAGATGTCTATAGTTTTGATAGTAAGTCATATGTATTGTGTTTTTTGAAGATTTTTAAATTATTGATGGTAGAACATATGTATTGTGTTTTATGAAGATGTCTAAACTATTTATGGTAGGACACATTTATCGTGTTTTATGAAGATGTCTATAGTATTGATAGTAGGTCATATGTATTGTGTTTTTTGAAGATTTTTAAATTATTGATGGTAGGACATATGTATTGTGTTTTATGAAGATGTCTAAAGTATTTATGGTAGGACACATTTATCGTGTTTTATGAAGATGTCTATAGTTTTGAGTCCCCAAGAGTGGCTGGGGTATAGAAATATGGTCACTTGGTCTTCTCCCGACCGGCAGTAAAACGCTTGCCGAAGTGGGGCGTCCATTTTGAAAGTAGGTCATATGTATTGTGTTTAATGAAGATGTCTATAGTATTGATGGTAGGGACATATGCATTGTGTTTTATGGAGATGTCTATAGTATTGATGGTGGGACATATGTATTGTGTTTTATGAAGATGTCTATAGTATTGATAGTAGGTCATATGTATTGTGTTTTATGAAGATGTCTAAAGTATTTATGGTAGGACACATTTATCGTGTTTTATGAAGATGTCTATAGTTTTGATAGTAGGTCATATGTATTGTGTTTTTTGAAGATTTTTAAATTATTGATGGTAGGATATATGTATTGTGTTTTATGAAGATGTCTAAAGTATTTATGGTAGGACACATTTATCGTGTTTTATGAAGATGTCTATAGTATTGATAGTAGGTCATATGTATTGTGTTTTTTGAAGATTTTTAAATTATTGATGGTAGGACATATGTATTGTGTTTTATGAAGATGTCTATAGTATTGATGGTAGGACATATGTATTGTGTTTTATTAAGATGTCTATAGTATTGATAGTACGTCGTATGTATTGTTTTTTATGAAGATGTCTATAGTATTGATAGTAGGACATATGTATTGTGTTTTATGAAGATGTCTATAGTATTGATAGTAGGTCATATGTATTGTGTTTTATGAAGATGTCTAAAGTATTTATGGTAGGACACATTTATCGTGTTTTATGAAGATGTCTATAGTTTTGAGTCCCCAAGAGTGGCTGGGGTATAGAAATATGGTCACTTGGTCTTCTCCCGACCGGCAGTAAAACGCTTGCCGAAGTGGGGCGTCCATTTTGAAAGTAGGTCATATGTATTGTGTTTAATGAAGATGTCTATAGTATTGATGGTAGGGACATATGCATTGTGTTTTATGGAGATGTCTATAGTATTGATGGTAGGACATATGTATTGTGTTTTATGAAGATGTCTATAGTATTGATAGTAGGTCATATGTATTGTGTTTTATGAAGATGTCTAAAGTATTTATGGTAGGACACATTTATCGTGTTTTATGAAGATGTCTATAGTTTTGATAGTAGGTCATATGTATTGTGTTTTTTGAAGATTTTTAAATTATTGATGGTAGGATATATGTATTGTGTTTTATGAAGATGTCTAAAGTATTTATGGTAGGACACATTTATCGTGTTTTATGAAGATGTCTATAGTATTGATAGTAGGTCATATGTATTGTGTTTTTTGAAGATTTTAAAATTATTGATAGTAGGTCATATGTATTGTGTTTTATGAAGATGTCTAAAGTATTTATGGTAGGACACATTTATCGTGTTTTATGAAGATGTCTATAGTATTGATAGTAGGTCATATGTATTGTGTTTTTTGAAGATTTTTAAATTATTGATGGTAGGACATATGTATTGTGTTTTATGAAGATGTCTAAAGTATTTATGGTAGGACACATTTATCGTGTTTTATGAAGATGTCTATAGTTTTGAGTCCCCAAGAGTGGCTGGGGTATAGAAATATGGTCACTTGGTCTTCTCCTGACCGGCAGTAAAACGCTTGCCGAAGTGGGGCGTCCATTTTGAAAGTAGGTCATATGTATTGTGTTTTATGAAGATGTCTATAGTATTGATGGTAGGACATATGTATTGTGTTTTATGAAGATGTCTATAGTATTGATGGTAGGACATATGTATTGTGTTTTATAAAGATGTCTATAGTATTGATGGTAGGACATATGTATTGTGTTTTATGAAGATGTTTATAGTATTGATAGTAGGTCATATGTATTGTGTTTTATGAAGATGTCTATAGTATTGATAGTAGGTCATATGTATTGTGTTTTTTGAAGATTTTTAAATTATTGATGGTAGGACATAGGTATTGTGTTTTATGAAGATGTCTAAAGTATTTATGGTAGGACACATTTATCGTGTTTTATGAAGATGTCTATAGTTTTGATAGTAGGTCATATGTATTGTGTTTTTTGAAGATTTTTAAATTATTGATGGTAGGACATATGTATTGTGTTTTATTAAGATGTCTAAAGAATTTATGGTAGGACACATTTATCGTGTTTTATGAAGATGTCTATAGTATTGATAGTAGGTCATATGTATTGTGTTTTTTGAAGATTTTTAAATTATTGATGGTAGGACATATGTATTGTGTTTTATGAAGATGTCTAAAGTATTTATGGTAGGACACATTTATCGTGTTTTATGAAGATGTCTATAGTATTGATAGTAGGTCATATGTATTGTGTTTTTTGAAGATTTTTAAATTATTGATGGTAGGACATATGTATTGTGTTTTATGAAGATGTCTAAAGTATTTATGGTAGGACACATTTATCGTGTTTTATGAAGATGTCTATAGTTTTGATAGTAGGTCATATGTATTGTGTTTTTTGAAGATTTTTAAATTATTGATGGTAGGACATATGTATTGTGTTTTATGAAGATGTCTAAAGTATTTATGGTAGGACACATTTATCGTGTTTTATGAAGATGTCTATAGTATTGATAGTAGGTCATATGTATTGTGTTTTTTGAAGATTTTTAAATTATTGATGGTAGGACATATGTATTGTGTTTTATGAAGATGTCTAAAGTATTTATGGTAGGACACATTTATCGTGTTTTATGAAGATGTCTATAGTTTTGAGTCCCCAAGAGTGGCTGGGGTATAGAAATATGGTCACTTGGTCTTCTCCCGACCGGCAGTAAAACGCTTGCCGAAGTGGGGCGTCCATTTTGAAAGTAGGTCATATGTATTGTGTTTAATGAAGATGTCTATAGTATTGATGGTAGGGACATATGCATTGTGTTTTATGGAGATGTCTATAGTATTGATGGTAGGACATATGTATTGTGTTTTATGAAGATGTCTATAGTATTGATAGTAGGTCATATGTATTGTGTTTTATGAAGATGTCTAAAGTATTTATGGTAGGACACATTTATCGTGTTTTATGAAGATGTCTATAGTTTTGATAGTAGGTCATATGTATTGTGTTTTTTGAAGATTTTTAAATTATTGATGGTAGGATATATGTATTGTGTTTTATGAAGATGTCTAAAGTATTTATGGTAGGACACATTTATCGTGTTTTATGAAGATGTCTATAGTATTGATAGTAGGTCATATGTATTGTGTTTTTTGAAGATTTTTAAATTATTGATAGTAGGTCATATGTATTGTGTTTTATGAAGATGTCTAAAGTATTTATGGTAGGACACATTTATCGTGTTTTATGAAGATGTCTATAGTATTGATAGTAGGTCATATGTATTGTGTTTTTTGAAGATTTTTAAATTATTGATGGTAGGACATATGTATTGTGTTTTATGAAGATGTCTAAAGTATTTATGGTAGGACACATTTATCGTGTTTTATGAAGATGTCTATAGTTTTGAGTCCCCAAGAGTGGCTGGGGTATAGAAATATGGTCACTTGGTCTTCTCCTGACCGGCAGTAAAACGCTTGCCGAAGTGGGGCGTCCATTTTGAAAGTAGGTCATATGATTGTGTTTTATGAAGATGTCTATAGTATTGATGGTAGGACATATGTATTGTGTTTTATAAAGATGTCTATAGTATTGATGGTAGGACATATGTATTGTGTTTTATGAAGGTGTTTATAGTATTGATAGTAGGTCATATGTATTGTGTTTTATGAAGATGTCTATAGTATTGATAGTAGGTCATATGTATTGTGTTTTTTGAAGATTTTTAAATTATTGATGGTAGGACATAGGTATTGTGTTTTATGAAGATGTCTTAAGTATTTATGGTAGGACACATTTATCGTGTTTTATGAAGATGTCTATAGTTTTGATAGTAGGTCATATGTATTGTGTTTTTTGAAGATTTTTAAATTATTGATGGTAGGACATATGTATTGTGTTTTATTAAGATGTCTAAAGAATTTATGGTAGGACACATTAATCGTGTTTTATGAAGATGTCTATAGTATTGATAGTAGGTCATATGTATTGTGTTTTTTGAAGATTTTTAAATTATTGATGGTAGGACATATGTATTGTGTTTTATGAAGATGTCTAAAGTATTTATGGTAGGACACATTTATCGTGTTTTATGAAGATGTCTATAGTATTGATAGTAGGTCATATCTATTGTGTTTTTTGAAGATTTTTAAATTATTGATGGTAGGACATATGTATTGTGTTTTATGAAGATGTCTAAAGTATTTATGGTAGGACACATTTATCGTGTTTTATGAAGATGTCTATAGTTTTGATAGTAGGTCATATGTATTGTGTTTTTTGAAGATTTTTAAATTATTGATGGTAGGACATATGTATTGTGTTTTATGAAGATGTCTAAAGTATTTATGGTAGGACACATTTATCGTGTTTTATGAAGATGTCTATAGTATTGATAGTAGGTCATATGTATTGTGTTTTTTGAAGATTTTTAAATTATTGATGGTAGGACATATGTATTGTGTTATATGAAGATGTCTAAAGTATTTATGGTAGGACACATTTATCGTGTTTTATGAAAGTGTCTATAGTTTTGAGTCCCCAAGAGTGGCTGGGGTATAGAAATATGGTCACTTGGTCTTCATCGACCGGCAGTAAAACGCTTGCCGAAGTGGGGCGTCCATTTTGAAAGTAGGTCATATGTATTGTGTTTAATGAAGATGTCTATAGTATTGATGGTAGGGACATATGCATTGTGTTTTATGGAGATGTCTATAGTATTGATGGTAGGACATATGTATTGTGTTTTATGAAGATGTCTATAGTATTGATAGTAGGTCATATGTATTGTGTTTTATGAAGATGTCTAAAGTATTTATGGTAGGACACATTTATCGTGTTTTATGAAGATGTCTATAGTTTTGATAGTAGGTCATATGTATTGTGTTTTTTGAAGATTTTTAAATTATTGATGGTAGGATATATGTATTGTGTTTTATGAAGATGTCTAAAGTATTTATGGTAGGACACATTTATCGTGTTTTATGAAGATGTCTATAGTATTGATAGTAGGTCATATGTATTGTGTTTTTTGAAGATTTTTAAATTATTGATGGTAGGACATATGTATTGTGTTTTATGAAGATGTCTAAAGTATTTATGGTAGGACACATTTATCGTGTTTTATGAAGATGTCTATAGTTTTGATAGTAGGTCATATGTATTGTGTTTTTTGAAGATTTTTAAATTATTGATGGTAGGACATATGTATTGTGTTTTATGAAGATGTCTAAAGTATTTATGGTAGGACACATTTATCGTGTTTTATGAAGATGTCTATAGTATTGATAGTAGGTCATATGTATTGTGTTTTTTGAAGATTTTTAAATTATTGATGGTAGGACATATGTATTGTGTTTTATGAAGATGTCTAAAGTATTTATGGTAGGACACATTTATCGTGTTTTATGAAGATGTCTATAGTTTTGAGTCCCCAAGAGTGGCTGGGGTATAGAAATATGGTCACTTGGTCTTCTCCCGACCGACAGTAAAACGCTTGCCAAAGTGGGGCGTCCATTTTGAAAGTAGGTCATATGTATTGTGTTTAATGAAGATGTCTATAGTATTGATGGTAGGGACATATGCATTGTGTTTTATGGAGATGTCTATAGTATTGATGGTAGGACATATGTATTGTGTTTTATGAAGATGTCTATAGTGTTGATAGTAGGTCATATGTATTGTGTTTTATGAAGATGTCTAAAGTATTTATGGTAGGACACATTTATCGTGTTTTATGAAGATGTCTATAGTTTTGATAGTAGGTCATATGTATTGTGTTTTTTTAAGATTTTTAAATTATTGATGGTAGGATATATGTATTGTGTTTTATGAAGATCTCTAAAGTATTTATGGTAGGACACATTTATCGTGTTTTATGAAGATGTCTATAGTATTGATAGTAGGTCATATCTATTGTGTTTTTTGAAGATTTTTAAATTATTGATGGTAGGACATATGTATTGTGTTTTATGAAGATGTCTAAAGTATTTATGGTAGGACACATTTATCGTGTTTTATGAAGATGTCTATAGTTTTGATAGTAGGTCATATGTATTGTGTTTTTTGAAGATTTTTAAATTATTGATGGTAGGATATATGTATTGTGTTTTATGAAGATGTCTAAAGTATTTATGGTAGGACACATTTATCGTGTTTTATGAAGATGTCTATAGTATTGATAGTAGGTCATATGTATTGTGTTTTTTGAAGATTTTTAAATTATTGATGGTAGGACATATGTATTGTGTTTTATGAAGATGTCTATAGTATTGATGGTAGGACATATGTATTGTGTTTTATTAAGATGTCTATAGTATTGATAGTACGTCGTATGTATTGTTTTTTATGAAGATGTCTATAGTATTGATAGTAGGACATATGTATTGTGTTTTATGAAGATGTCTATAGTATTGATAGTAGGTCATATGTATTGTGTTTTATGAAGATGTCTAAAGTATTTATGGTAGGACACATTTATCGTGTTTTATGAAGATGTCTATAGTTTTGAGTCCCCAAGAGTGGCTGGGGTATAGAAATATGGTCACTTGGTCTTCTCCCGACCGGCAGTAAAACGCTTGCCGAAGTGGGGCGTCCATTTTGAAAGTAGGTCATATGTATTGTGTTTAATGAAGATGTCTATAGTATTGATGGTAGGGACATATGCATTGTGTTTTATGGAGATGTCTATAGTATTGATGGTAGGACATATGTATTGTGTTTTATGAAGATGTCTATAGTATTGATAGTAGGTCATATGTATTGTGTTTTATGAAGATGTCTAAAGTATTTATGGTAGGACACATTTATCGTGTTTTATGAAGATGTCTATAGTTTTGATAGTAGGTCATATGTATTGTGTTTTTTGAAGATTTTTAAATTATTGATGGTAGGATATATGTATTGTGTTTTATGAAGATGTCTAAAGTATTTATGGTAGGACACATTTATCGTGTTTTATGAAGATGTCTATAGTATTGATAGTAGGTCATATGTATTGTGTTTTTTGAAGATTTTAAAATTATTGATAGTAGGTCATATGTATTGTGTTTTATGAAGATGTCTAAAGTATTTATGGTAGGACACATTTATCGTGTTTTATGAAGATGTCTATAGTTTTGAGTCCCCAAGAGTGGCTGGGGTATAGAAATATGGTCACTTGGTCTTCTCCCGACCGGCAGTAAAACGCTTGCCGAAGTGAAGCGTCCATTTTGAAAGTAGGTCATATGTATTGTGTTTAATGAAGATGTCTATAGTATTGATGGTAGGGACATATGCATTGTGTTTTATGGAGATGTCTATAGTATTGATGGTAGGACATATGTATTGTGTTTTATGAAGATGTCTATAGTATTGATAGTAGGTCATATGTATTGTGTTTTATGAAGATGTCTAAAGTATTTATGGTAGGACACATTTATCGTGTTTTATGAAGATGTCTATAGTTTTGATAGTAGGTCATATGTATTGTGTTTTTTGAAGATTTTTAAATTATTGATGGTAGGATATATGTATTGTGTTTTATGAAGATGTCTAAAGTATTTATGGTAGGACACATTTATCGTGTTTTATGAAGATGTCTATAGTATTGATAGTAGGTCATATGTATTGTGTTTTTTGAAGATTTTTAAATTATTGATGGTAGGACATATGTATTGTGTTTTATGAAGATGTCTAAAGTATTTATGGTAGGACACATTTATCGTGTTTAATGAAGATGTCTATAGTATTGATGGTAGGGACATATGCATTGTGTTTTATGAAGATGTCTATAGTATTGATGGTAGGACATATGTATTGTGTTTTATGAAGATGTCTAAAGTATTTATGGTAGGACACATTTATCGTGTTTTATGAAGATGTCTATAGTATTGATAGTAGGTCATATGTATTGTGTTTTTTGAAGATTTTTAAATTATTGATGGTAGGACATATGTATTGTGTTTTATGAAGATGTCTAAAGTATTTATGGTAGGACACATTTATCGTGTTTTATGAAGATGTCTATAGTTTTGAGTCCCCAAGAGTGGCTGGGGTATAGAAATATGGTCACTTGGTCTTCTCCCGACCGGCAGTAAAACGCTTGCCGAAGTGGGGCGTCCATTTTGAAAGTAGGTCATATGTATTGTGTTTAATGAAGATGTCTATAGTATTGATGGTAGGGACATATGCATTGTGTTTTATGGAGATGTCTATAGTATTGATGGTAGGACATATGTATTGTGTTTTATGAAGATGTCTATAGTATTGATAGTAGGTCATATGTATTGTGTTTTATGAAGATGTCTAAAGTATTTATGGTAGGACACATTTATCGTGTTTTATGAAGATGTCTATAGTATTGATAGTAGGTCATATGTATTGTGTTTTTTGAAGATTTTTAAATTATTGATGGTAGGACATATGTATTGTGTTTTATGAAGATGTCTAAAGTATTTATGGTAGGACACATTTATCGTGTTTTATGAAGATGTCTATAGTTTTGAGTCCCCAAGAGTGGCTGGGGTATAGAAATATGGTCACTTGGTCTTCTCCCGACCGACAGTAAAACGCTTGCCAAAGTGGGGCGTCCATTTTGAAAGTAGGTCATATGTATTGTGTTTAATGAAGATGTCTATAGTATTGATGGTAGGGACATATGCATTGTGTTTTATGGAGATGTCTATAGTATTGATGGTAGGACATATGTATTGTGTTTTATGAAGATGTCTATAGTGTTGATAGTAGGTCATATGTATTGTGTTTTATGAAGATGTCTAAAGTATTTATGGTAGGACACATTTATCGTGTTTTATGAAGATGTCTATAGTTTTGATAGTAGGTCATATGTATTGTGTTTTTTTAAGATTTTTAAATTATTGATGGTAGGATATATGTATTGTGTTTTATGAAGATCTCTAAAGTATTTATGGTAGGACACATTTATCGTGTTTTATGAAGATGTCTATAGTATTGATAGTAGGTCATATCTATTGTGTTTTTTGAAGATTTTTAAATTATTGATGGTAGGACATATGTATTGTGTTTTATGAAGATGTCTAAAGTATTTATGGTAGGACACATTTATCGTGTTTTATGAAGATGTCTATAGTTTTGATAGTAGGTCATATGTATTGTGTTTTTTGAAGATTTTTAAATTATTGATGGTAGGATATATGTATTGTGTTTTATGAAGATGTCTAAAGTATTTATGGTAGGACACATTTATCGTGTTTTATGAAGATGTCTATAGTATTGATAGTAGGTCATATGTATTGTGTTTTTTGAAGATTTTTAAATTATTGATGGTAGGACATATGTATTGTGTTTTATGAAGATGTCTATAGTATTGATGGTAGGACATATGTATTGTGTTTTATTAAGATGTCTATAGTATTGATAGTACGTCGTATGTATTGTTTTTTATGAAGATGTCTATAGTATTGATAGTAGGACATATGTATTGTGTTTTATGAAGATGTCTATAGTATTGATAGTAGGTCATATGTATTGTGTTTTATGAAGATGTCTAAAGTATTTATGGTAGGACACATTTATCGTGTTTTATGAAGATGTCTATAGTTTTGAGTCCCCAAGAGTGGCTGGGGTATAGAAATATGGTCACTTGGTCTTCTCCCGACCGGCAGTAAAACGCTTGCCGAAGTGGGGCGTCCATTTTGAAAGTAGGTCATATGTATTGTGTTTAATGAAGATGTCTATAGTATTGATGGTAGGGACATATGCATTGTGTTTTATGGAGATGTCTATAGTATTGATGGTAGGACATATGTATTGTGTTTTATGAAGATGTCTATAGTATTGATAGTAGGTCATATGTATTGTGTTTTATGAAGATGTCTAAAGTATTTATGGTAGGACACATTTATCGTGTTTTATGAAGATGTCTATAGTTTTGATAGTAGGTCATATGTATTGTGTTTTTTGAAGATTTTTAAATTATTGATGGTAGGATATATGTATTGTGTTTTATGAAGATGTCTAAAGTATTTATGGTAGGACACATTTATCGTGTTTTATGAAGATGTCTATAGTATTGATAGTAGGTCATATGTATTGTGTTTTTTGAAGATTTTAAAATTATTGATAGTAGGTCATATGTATTGTGTTTTATGAAGATGTCTAAAGTATTTATGGTAGGACACATTTATCGTGTTTTATGAAGATGTCTATAGTTTTGAGTCCCCAAGAGTGGCTGGGGTATAGAAATATGGTCACTTGGTCTTCTCCCGACCGGCAGTAAAACGCTTGCCGAAGTGAAGCGTCCATTTTGAAAGTAGGTCATATGTATTGTGTTTAATGAAGATGTCTATAGTATTGATGGTAGGGACATATGCATTGTGTTTTATGGAGATGTCTATAGTATTGATGGTAGGACATATGTATTGTGTTTTATGAAGATGTCTATAGTATTGATAGTAGGTCATATGTATTGTGTTTTATGAAGATGTCTAAAGTATTTATGGTAGGACACATTTATCGTGTTTTATGAAGATGTCTATAGTTTTGATAGTAGGTCATATGTATTGTGTTTTTTGAAGATTTTTAAATTATTGATGGTAGGATATATGTATTGTGTTTTATGAAGATGTCTAAAGTATTTATGGTAGGACACATTTATCGTGTTTTATGAAGATGTCTATAGTATTGATAGTAGGTCATATGTATTGTGTTTTTTGAAGATTTTTAAATTATTGATGGTAGGACATATGTATTGTGTTTTATGAAGATGTCTAAAGTATTTATGGTAGGACACATTTATAGTGTTTAATGAAGATGTCTATAGTATTGATGGTAGGGACATATGCATTGTGTTTTATGAAGATGTCTATAGTATTGATGGTAGGACATATGTATTGTGTTTTATGAAGATGTCTAAAGTATTTATGGTAGGACACATTTATCGTGTTTTATGAAGATGTCTATAGTATTGATAGTAGGTCATATGTATTGTGTTTTTTGAAGATTTTTAAATTATTGATGGTAGGACATATGTATTGTGTTTTATGAAGATGTCTAAAGTATTTATGGTAGGACACATTTATCGTGTTTTATGAAGATGTCTATAGTTTTGAGTCCCCAAGAGTGGCTGGGGTATAGAAATATGGTCACTTGGTCTTCTCCCGACCGGCAGTAAAACGCTTGCCGAAGTGGGGCGTCCATTTTGAAAGTAGGTCATATGTATTGTGTTTAATGAAGATGTCTATAGTATTGATGGTAGGGACATATGCATTGTGTTTTATGGAGATGTCTATAGTATTGATGGTAGGACATATGTATTGTGTTTTATGAAGATGTCTATAGTATTGATAGTAGGTCATATGTATTGTGTTTTATGAAGATGTCTAAAGTATTTATGGTAGGACACATTTATCGTGTTTTATGAAGATGTCTA
The DNA here is from genome assembly GCF_036588685.1 of Mytilus trossulus. Taxonomy (NCBI): domain Eukaryota; kingdom Metazoa; phylum Mollusca; class Bivalvia; order Mytilida; family Mytilidae; genus Mytilus; species Mytilus trossulus. The sequence continues at coordinate 43,910,807 of NC_086376.1, forward strand.
TAGTTTTGATAGTAGGTCATATGTATTGTGTTTTTTGAAGATTTTTAAATTATTGATGGTAGGATATATGTATTGTGTTTTATGAAGATGTCTAAAGTATTTATGGTAGGACACATTTATCGTGTTTTATGAAGATGTCTATAGTATTGATAGTAGGTCATATGTATTGTGTTTTTTGAAGATTTTTAAATTATTGATAGTAGGTCATATGTATTGTGTTTTATGAAGATGTCTAAAGTATTTATGGTAGGACACATTTATCGTGTTTTATGAAGATGTCTATAGTATTGATAGTAGGTCATATGTATTGTGTTTTTTGAAGATTTTTAAATTATTGATGGTAGGACATATGTATTGTGTTTTATGAAGATGTCTAAAGTATTTATGGTAGGACACATTTATCGTGTTTTATGAAGATGTCTATAGTTTTGAGTCCCCAAGAGTGGCTGGGGTATAGAAATATGGTCACTTGGTCTACTCCTGACCGGCAGTAAAACGCTTGCCGAAGTGGGGCGTCCATTTTGAAAGTAGGTCATATGATTGTGTTTTATGAAGATGTCTATAGTATTGATGGTAGGACATATGTATTGTGTTTTATGAAGATGTCTATAGTATTGATGGTAGGACATATGTATTGTGTTTTATAAAGATGTCTATAGTATTGATGGTAGGACATATGTATTGTGTTTTATGAAGGTGTTTATAGTATTGATAGTAGGTCATATGTATTGTGTTTTATGAAGATGTCTATAGTATTGATAGTAGGTCATATGTATTGTGTTTTTTGAAGATTTTTAAATTATTGATGGTAGGACATAGGTATTGTGTTTTATGAAGATGTCTTAAGTATTTATGGTAGGACACATTTATCGTGTTTTATGAAGATGTCTATAGTTTTGATAGTAGGTCATATGTATTGTGTTTTTTGAAGATTTTTAAATTATTGATGGTAGGACATATGTATTGTGTTTTATTAAGATGTCTAAAGAATTTATGGTAGGACACATTAATCGTGTTTTATGAAGATGTCTATAGTATTGATAGTAGGTCATATGTATTGTGTTTTTTGAAGATTTTTAAATTATTGATGGTAGGACATATGTATTGTGTTTTATGAAGATGTCTAAAGTATTTATGGTAGGACACATTTATCGTGTTTTATGAAGATGTCTATAGTATTGATAGTAGGTCATATCTATTGTGTTTTTTGAAGATTTTTAAATTATTGATGGTAGGACATATGTATTGTGTTTTATGAAGATGTCTAAAGTATTTATGGTAGGACACATTTATCGTGTTTTATGAAGATGTCTATAGTTTTGATAGTAGGTCATATGTATTGTGTTTTTTGAAGATTTTTAAATTATTGATGGTAGGACATATGTATTGTGTTTTATGAAGATGTCTAAAGTATTTATGGTAGGACACATTTATCGTGTTTTATGAAGATGTCTATAGTATTGATAGTAGGTCATATGTATTGTGTTTTTTGAAGATTTTTAAATTATTGATGGTAGGACATATGTATTGTGTTATATGAAGATGTCTAAAGTATTTATGGTAGGACACATTTATCGTGTTTTATGAAAGTGTCTATAGTTTTGAGTCCCCAAGAGTGGCTGGGGTATAGAAATATGGTCACTTGGTCTTCATCGACCGGCAGTAAAACGCTTGCCGAAGTGGGGCGTCCATTTTGAAAGTAGGTCATATGTATTGTGTTTAATGAAGATGTCTATAGTATTGATGGTAGGGACATATGCATTGTGTTTTATGGAGATGTCTATAGTATTGATGGTAGGACATATGTATTGTGTTTTATGAAGATGTCTATAGTATTGATAGTAGGTCATATGTATTGTGTTTTATGAAGATGTCTAAAGTATTTATGGTAGGACACATTTATCGTGTTTTATGAAGATGTCTATAGTTTTGATAGTAGGTCATATGTATTGTGTTTTTTGAAGATTTTTAAATTATTGATGGTAGGATATATGTATTGTGTTTTATGAAGATGTCTAAAGTATTTATGGTAGGACACATTTATCGTGTTTTATGAAGATGTCTATAGTATTGATAGTAGGTCATATGTATTGTGTTTTTTGAAGATTTTTAAATTATTGATGGTAGGACATATGTATTGTGTTTTATGAAGATGTCTAAAGTATTTATGGTAGGACACATTTATCGTGTTTTATGAAGATGTCTATAGTTTTGATAGTAGGTCATATGTATTGTGTTTTTTGAAGATTTTTAAATTATTGATGGTAGGACATATGTATTGTGTTTTATGAAGATGTCTAAAGTATTTATGGTAGGACACATTTATCGTGTTTTATGAAGATGTCTATAGTATTGATAGTAGGTCATATGTATTGTGTTTTTTGAAGATTTTTAAATTATTGATGGTAGGACATATGTATTGTGTTTTATGAAGATGTCTAAAGTATTTATGGTAGGACACATTTATCGTGTTTTATGAAGATGTCTATAGTTTTGAATCCCCAAGAGTGGCTGGGGTATAGAAATATGGTCACTTGGTCTTCTCCCGACCGACAGTAAAACGCTTGCCGAAGTGGGGCGTCCATTTTGAAAGTAGGTCATATGTATTGTGTTTAATGAAGATGTCTATAGTATTGATGGTAGGGACATATGCATTGTGTTTTATGGAGATGTCTATAGTATTGATGGTAGGACATATGTATTGTGTTTTATGAAGATGTCTATAGTGTTGATAGTAGGTCATATGTATTGTGTTTTATGAAGATGTCTAAAGTATTTATGGTAGGACACATTTATCGTGTTTTATGAAGATGTCTATAGTTTTGATAGTAGGTCATATGTATTGTGTTTTTTTAAGATTTTTAAATTATTGATGGTAGGATATATGTATTGTGTTTTATGAAGATCTCTAAAGTATTTATGGTAGGACACATTTATCGTGTTTTATGAAGATGTCTATAGTATTGATAGTAGGTCATATCTATTGTGTTTTTTGAAGATTTTTAAATTATTGATGGTAGGACATATGTATTGTGTTTTATGAAGATGTCTAAAGTATTTATGGTAGGACACATTTATCGTGTTTTATGAAGATGTCTATAGTTTTGATAGTAGGTCATATGTATTGTGTTTTTTGAAGATTTTTAAATTATTGATGGTAGGACATATGTATTGTGTTTTATGAAGATGTCTAAAGTATTTATGGTAGGACACATTTATCGTGTTTTATGAAGATGTCTATAGTATTGATAGTAGGTCATATGTATTGTGTATTTTGAAGATTTTTAAATTATTGATGGTAGGACATATGTATTGTGTTTTATGAAGATGTCTAAAGTATTTATGGTAGGACACATTTATCGTGTTTTATGAAGATGTCTATAGTTTTGAGTCCCCAAGAGTGGCTGGGGTATAGAAATATGGTCACTTGGTCTTCTCCCGACCGGCAGTGAAACGCTTGCCGAAGTGGGGCGTCAATTTTGAAAGTAGGTCGTATGTATTGTGTTTAATGAAGATGTCTATAGTATTGATGGTAGGGACATATGCATTGTGTTTTATGGAGATGTCTATAGAATTGATTGTAGGTCATATGTATTGTGTTTTATGAAGATATCTATTGTATTGATAGTAGGTCATATGTATTGTGTTTTTTGAAGATTTTTAAATTATTGATGGTAGGACATATGTATTGTGTTTTATGAAGATGTCTATAGTATTGATGGTAGGACATATGTATTGTGTTTTATTAAGATGTCTATAGTATTGATAGTACCTCGTATGTATTGTTTTTTATGAAGATGTCTATAGTATTGATAGTAGGACATATGTATTGTGTTTTATGAAGATGTCTATAGTATTGATAGTAGGTCATATGTATTGTGTTTTATGAAGATGTCTATAGTATTGATGGTAGGACATATGTATTGTGTTTTATGAAGATGTCTAAAGTATTTATGGTAGGACACATTTATCGTGTTTTATGAAGATGTCTATAGTTTTGAGTCCCCAAGAGTGGCTGGGGTATAGAAATATGGTCACTTGGTCTTCTCCCGACCGGCAGTAAAACGCTTACCGAAGTGGGGCGTCCATTTTGAAAGTAGGTCATATGTATTGTGTTTAATGAAGATGTCTATAGTATTGATGGTAGGGACATATGCATTGTGTTTTATGGAGATGTCTATAGAATTGATGGTAGGACATATGCATTGTGTTTTATGGAGATGTCTATAGAATTGATTGTAGGTCATATGTATTGTGTTTAATGGAGATGTCTATAGTATTGATGGTAGGGACATATGCATTGTGTTTTATGGAGATGTCTATAGAATTGATGGTAGGACATATGCATTGTGTTTTATGGAAATGTCTATAGAATTGATTGTAGGTCATATGTATTGTGTTTTATGGAGATGTCTATAGTATTGATAGTAGGTCATATGTATTGTGTTTTATGAAGATGTCTATAGTATTGATGGTAGGACATATGTATTGTGTTTTATGAAGATGTCTAAAGTATTTATGGTAGGACACATTTATCGTGTTTTATGAAGATGTCTATAGTTTTGAGTCTCCAAGAGTGGCTGGGGTATAGAAATATGGTCACTTGGTCTTCTCCCGACCGGCAGTAAAATGCTTGCCGAAGTGGGGCGTCCATTTTGAAAGTAGGTCATATGTATTGTGTTTAATGAAGATGTCTATAGTATTGATGGTAGGGACATATGCATTGTGTTTTATGGAGATGTCTATAGTATTGATGGTAGGACATATGTATTGTGTTTTATGAAGATGTCTATAGTATTGATGGTAGGTCATATGTATTGTGTTTTATGAAGATGTCTAAAGTATTTATGGTAGGACACATTTATCGTGTTTTATGAAGATGTCTATAGTTTTGATAGTAGGTCATATGTATTGTGTTTAATGAAGATGTCTATAGTATTGATGGTAGGGACATATGCATTGTGTTTTATGGAGATGTCTATAGTATTGATGGTAGGACATATGTATTGTGTTTTATGAAGATGTCTATAGTATTGATAGTAGGTCATATGTATTGTGTTTTATGAAGATGTCTAAAGTATTTATGGTAGGACACATTTATCGTGTTTATGAAGATGTCTATAGTTTTGATAGTAGGTCATATGTATTGTGTTTTTTGAAGATTTTTAAATTATTGATGGTTGGACATATGTATTGTGTTTTATGAAGATGTCTAAATTATTTATGATAGGACACATTTATTGTGTTTTTTGAAGATTTTTAAATTATTGATGGTAGGACATATGTATTGTGTTTTATGAAGATGTCTAAAGTATTTATGGTAGGACACATTTATCGTGTTTTATGAAGATGTCTATAGTTTTGATAGTAGGTCATATGTATTGTGTTTTTTGAAGATTTTTAAATTATTGATGGTAGGACATATGTATTGTGTTTTATGAAGATGTCTAAAGAATTTATGGTAGGACACATTTATCGTGTTTTATGAAGATGTCTATAGTATTGATAGTAGGTCATATGTATTGTGTTTTTTGAAGATTTTTAAATTATTGATGGTAGGACATATGTATTGTGTTTTATGAAGATGTCTAAAGTATTTATGGTAGGACACATTTATGGTGTTTTATGAAGATGTCTATAGTTTTGAGTCCCCAAGAGTGGCTGGGGTATAGAAATATGGTCACTTGGTCTTCTCCCGACCGGCAGTAAAACGCTTGCCGAAGTGGGGCGTCCATTTTGAAAGTAGGTCATATGTATTGTGTTTAATGAAGATGTCTATAGTATTGATGGTAGGGACATATGCATTGTGTTTTATGGAGATGTCTATAGTATTGATGGTAGGACATATGTATTGTGTTTTATGAAGATGTCTATAGTATTGATAGTAGGTCATATGTATTGTGTTTTATGAAGATGTCTAAAGTATTTATGGTAGGACACATTTATCATGTTTTATGAAGATGTCTATAGTTTTGATAGTAGGTCATATGTATTGTGTTTTTTGAAGATTTTTAAATTATTGTTGGTAGGATATATGTATTGTGTTTTATGAAGATGTCTAAAGTATTTATGGTAGGACACATTTATCGTGTTTTATGAAGATGTCTATAGTTTTGATAGTAGGTCATATGTATTGTGTTTTTTGAAGATTTTTAAATTATTGATGGTAGGACATATGTATTGTGTTTTATGAAGATGTCTAAAGTATTTATGGTAGGACACATTTATCGTGTTTTATGAAGATGTCTATAGTATTGATAGTAGGTCATATGTATTGTGTATTTTGAAGATTTTTAAATTATTGATGGTAGGACATATGTATTGTGTTTTATGAAGATGTCTAAAGTATTTATGGTAGGACACATTTATCGTGTTTTATGAAGATGTCTATAGTTTTGAGTCCCCAAGAGTGGCTGGGGTATAGAAATATGGTCACTTGGTCTTCTCCCGACCGGCAGTGAAACGCTTGCCGAAGTGGGGCGTCAATTTTGAAAGTAGGTCGTATGTATTGTGTTTAATGAAGATGTCTATAGTATTGATGGTAGGGACATATGCATTGTGTTTTATGGAGATGTCTATAGAATTGATTGTAGGTCATATGTATTGTGTTTTATGAAGATATCTATTGTATTGATAGTAGGTCATATGTATTGTGTTTTTTGAAGATTTTTAAATTATTGATGGTAGGACATATGTATTGTGTTTTATGAAGATGTCTATAGTATTGATGGTAGGACATATGTATTGTGTTTTATTAAGATGTCTATAGTATTGATAGTACCTCGTATGTATTGTTTTTTATGAAGATGTCTATAGTATTGATAGTAGGACATATGTATTGTGTTTTATGAAGATGTCTATAGTATTGATAGTAGGTCATATGTATTGTGTTTTATGAAGATGTCTATAGTATTGATGGTAGGACATATGTATTGTGTTTTATGAAGATGTCTAAAGTATTTATGGTAGGACACATTTATCGTGTTTTATGAAGATGTCTATAGTTTTGAGTCCCCAAGAGTGGCTGGGGTATAGAAATATGGTCACTTGGTCTTCTCCCGACCGGCAGTAAAACGCTTACCGAAGTGGGGCGTCCATTTTGAAAGTAGGTCATATGTATTGTGTTTAATGAAGATGTCTATAGTATTGATGGTAGGGACATATGCATTGTGTTTTATGGAGATGTCTATAGAATTGATGGTAGGACATATGCATTGTGTTTTATGGAGATGTCTATAGAATTGATTGTAGGTCATATGTATTGTGTTTAATGGAGATGTCTATAGTATTGATGGTAGGGACATATGCATTGTGTTTTATGGAGATGTCTATAGAATTGATGGTAGGACATATGCATTGTGTTTTATGGAAATGTCTATAGAATTGATTGTAGGTCATATGTATTGTGTTTTATGGAGATGTCTATAGTATTGATAGTAGGTCATATGTATTGTGTTTTATGAAGATGTCTATAGTATTGATGGTAGGACATATGTATTGTGTTTTATGAAGATGTCTAAAGTATTTATGGTAGGACACATTTATCGTGTTTTATGAAGATGTCTATAGTTTTGAGTCTCCAAGAGTGGCTGGGGTATAGAAATATGGTCACTTGGTCTTCTCCCGACCGGCAGTAAAATGCTTGCCGAAGTGGGGCGTCCATTTTGAAAGTAGGTCATATGTATTGTGTTTAATGAAGATGTCTATAGTATTGATGGTAGGGACATATGCATTGTGTTTTATGGAGATGTCTATAGTATTGATGGTAGGACATATGTATTGTGTTTTATGAAGATGTCTATAGTATTGATGGTAGGTCATATGTATTGTGTTTTATGAAGATGTCTAAAGTATTTATGGTAGGACACATTTATCGTGTTTTATGAAGATGTCTATAGTTTTGATAGTAGGTCATATGTATTGTGTTTAATGAAGATGTCTATAGTATTGATGGTAGGGACATATGCATTGTGTTTTATGGAGATGTCTATAGTATTGATGGTAGGACATATGTATTGTGTTTTATGAAGATGTCTATAGTATTGATAGTAGGTCATATGTATTGTGTTTTATGAAGATGTCTAAAGTATTTATGGTAGGACACATTTATCGTGTTTATGAAGATGTCTATAGTTTTGATAGTAGGTCATATGTATTGTGTTTTTTGAAGATTTTTAAATTATTGATGGTTGGACATATGTATTGTGTTTTATGAAGATGTCTAAATTATTTATGATAGGACACATTTATTGTGTTTTTTGAAGATTTTTAAATTATTGATGGTAGGACATATGTATTGTGTTTTATGAAGATGTCTAAAGTATTTATGGTAGGACACATTTATCGTGTTTTATGAAGATGTCTATAGTTTTGATAGTAGGTCATATGTATTGTGTTTTTTGAAGATTTTTAAATTATTGATGGTAGGACATATGTATTGTGTTTTATGAAGATGTCTAAAGAATTTATGGTAGGACACATTTATCGTGTTTTATGAAGATGTCTATAGTATTGATAGTAGGTCATATGTATTGTGTTTTTTGAAGATTTTTAAATTATTGATGGTAGGACATATGTATTGTGTTTTATGAAGATGTCTAAAGTATTTATGGTAGGACACATTTATGGTGTTTTATGAAGATGTCTATAGTTTTGAGTCCCCAAGAGTGGCTGGGGTATAGAAATATGGTCACTTGGTCTTCTCCCGACCGGCAGTAAAACGCTTGCCGAAGTGGGGCGTCCATTTTGAAAGTAGGTCATATGTATTGTGTTTAATGAAGATGTCTATAGTATTGATGGTAGGGACATATGCATTGTGTTTTATGGAGATGTCTATAGTATTGATGGTAGGACATATGTATTGTGTTTTATGAAGATGTCTATAGTATTGATAGTAGGTCATATGTATTGTGTTTTATGAAGATGTCTAAAGTATTTATGGTAGGACACATTTATCATGTTTTATGAAGATGTCTATAGTTTTGATAGTAGGTCATATGTATTGTGTTTTTTGAAGATTTTTAAATTATTGTTGGTAGGATATATGTATTGTGTTTTATGAAGATGTCTAAAGTATTTATGGTAGGACACATTTATCGTGTTTTATGAAGATGTCTATAGTATTGATAGTAGGTCATATGTATTGTGTTTTTTGAAGATTTTCAAATTATTGATGGTAGGACATATGTATTGTGTTTTATGAAGATGTCTAAAGTATTTATGGTAGGACACATTTATCGTGTTTTATGAAGATGTCTATAGTTTTGATAGTAGGTCATATGTATTGTGTTTTTTGAAGATTTTTAAATTATTGATGGTAGGACATATGTATTGTGTTTTATGAAGATGTCTAAAGTATTTATGGTAGGACACATTTATCGTGTTTTATGAAGATGTCTATAGTATTGATAGTAGGTCATATGTATTGTGTTTTTTGAAGATTTTTAAATTATTGATGGTAGGACATATGTATTGTGTTTTATGAAGATGTCTAAAGTATTTATGGTAGGACACATTTATCGTGTTTTATGAAGATGTCTATAGTTTTGAGTCCCCAAGAGTGGCTGGGGTATAGAAATATGGTCACTTGGTCTTCTCCCGACCGGCAGTAAAACGCTTGCCGAAGTGGGGCGTCCATTTTGAAAGTAGGTCATATGTATTGTGTTTAATGAAGATGTCTATAGTATTGATGGTAGGGACATATGCATTGTGTTTTATGGAGATGTCTATAGTATTTATGGTAGGACATATGTATTGTGTTTTATGAAGATGTCTATAGTATTGATAGTAGGTCATATGTATTGTGTTTTATGAAGATGTCTAAAGTATTTATGGTAGGACACATTTATCGTGTTTTATGAAGATGTCTATAGTTTTGATAGTAGGTCATATGTATTGTGTTTTTTGAAGATTTTTAAATTATTGATGGTAGGACATATGTATTGTGTTTTATGAAGATGTCTAAAGTATTTATGGTAGGACACATTTATCGTGTTTTATGAAGATGTCTATAGTATTGATAGTAGGTCATATGTATTGTGTTTTTTGAAGATTTTTAAATTATTGATGGTAGGACATATGTATTGTGTTTTATGAAGATGTCTAAAGTATTTATGGTAGGACACATTTATCGTGTTTTATGAAGATGTCTATAGTTTTGAGTCCCCAAGAGTGGCTGGGGTATAGAAATATGGTCACTTGGTCTTCTCCCGACCGGCAGTAAAACGCTTGCCGAAGTGGGGCGTCCATTTTGAAAGTAGGTCATATGTATTGTGTTTAATGAAGATGTCTATAGTATTGATGGTAGGGACATATGCATTGTGTTTTATGGAGATGTCTATAGTATTGATGGTAGGACATATGTATTGTGTTTTATGAAGATGTCTATAGTATTGATAGTAGGTCATATGTATTGTGTTTTATGAAGATGTCTAAAGTATTTATGGTAGGACACATTTATCGTGTTTTATGAAGATGTCTATAGTTTTGATAGTAGGTCATATGTATTGTGTTTTTTGAAGATTTTTAAATTATTGATGGTAGGACATATGTATTGTGTTTTATAAAGATATCTATAGTATTGATGGTAGGACATATGTATTGTGTTTTATGAAGATGTTTATAGTATTGATAGTAGGTCATATGTATTGTTTTTTATGAAGATGTCTATAGTATTGATAGTAGGTCATATGTATTGTGTTTTTTGAAGATTTTCAAATTATTGATGGTAGGACATATGTATTTTGTTTTATGAAGATGTCTAAAGTATTTATGGTAGGACACATTTATCGTGTTTTATGAAGATGTCTATAGTTTTGATAGGAGGTCATATGTATTGTGTTTTTTGAAGATTTTTAAATTATTGATGGTAGGACATATGTATTGTGTTTTATGAAGATGTCTAAAGTATTTATGGTAGGACACATTTATCGTGTTTTATGAAGATGTCTATAGTATTGATAGTAGGTCATATGTATTGTGTTTTTTGAAGATTTTTAAATTATTGATGGTAGGACATATGTATTATGTTTTTTGAAGATTTTTAAATTATTGTTGGTAGGATATATGTATTGTGTTTTATGAAGATGTCTAAAGTATTTATGGTAGGACACATTTATCGTGTTTTATGAAGATGTCTATAGTTTTGATAGGAGGTCATATGTATTGTGTTTTTTGAAGATTTTTAAATTATTGATGGTAGGACATATGTATTGTGTTTTATGAAGATGTCTAAAGTATTTATGGTAGGACACATTTATCGTGTTTTATGAAGATGTCTATAGTATTGATAGTAGGTCATATGTATTGTGTTTTTTGAAGATTTTTAAATTATTGATGGTAGGACATATGTATTGTGTTTTTTGAAGATTTTCAAATTATTGATGGTAGGACATATGTATTGTGTTTTATGAAGATGTCTAAAGTATTTATGGTAGGACACATTTATCGTGTTTTATGAAGATGTCTATAGTTTTGATAGTAGGTCATATGTATTGTGTTTTTTGAAGATTTTTAAATTATTGATGGTAGGACATATGTATTGTGTTTTATGAAGATGTCTAAAGTATTTATGGAAGGACACATTTATCGTGTTTTATGAAGATGTCTATAGTATTGATAGTAGGTCATATGTATTGTGTTTTTTGAAGATTTTTAAATTATTGATGGTAGGACATATGTATTGTGTTTTATGAAGATGTCTAAAGTATTTATGGTAGGACACATTTATCGTGTTTTATGAAGATGTCTATAGTTTTGAGTCCCCAAGAGTGGCTGGGGTATAGAAATATGGTCACTTGGTCTTCTCCCGACCGGCAGTAAAACGCTTGCCGAAGTGGGGCGTCCATTTTGAAAGTAGGTCATATGTATTGTGTTTAATGAAGATGTCTATAGTATTGATGGTAGGGACATATGCATTGTGTTTTATGGAGATGTCTATAGTATTTATGGTAGGACATATGTATTGTGTTTTATGAAGATGTCTATAGTATTGATAGTAGGTCATATGTATTGTGTTTTATGAAGATGTCTAAAGTATTTATGGTAGGACACATTTATCGTGTTTTATGAAGATGTCTATAGTTTTGATAGTAGGTCATATGTATTGTGTTTTTTGAAGATTTTTAAATTATTGATGGTAGGACATATGTATTGTGTTTTATGAAGATGTCTAAAGTATTTATGGTAGGACACATTTATCGTGTTTTATGAAGATGTCTATAGTATTGATAGTAGGTCATATGTATTGTGTTTTTTGAAGATTTTTAAATTATTGATGGTAGGACATATGTATTGTGTTTTATGAAGATGTCTAAAGTATTTATGGTAGGACACATTTATCGTGTTTTATGAAGATGTCTATAGTTTTGAGTCCCCAAGAGTGGCTGGGGTATAGAAATATGGTCACTTGGTCTTCTCCCGACCGGCAGTAAAACGCTTGCCGAAGTGGGGCGTCCATTTTGAAAGTAGGTCATATGTATTGTGTTTAATGAAGATGTCTATAGTATTGATGGTAGGGACATATGCATTGTGTTTTATGGAGATGTCTATAGTATTGATGGTAGGACATATGTATTGTGTTTTATGAAGATGTCTATAGTATTGATAGTAGGTCATATGTATTGTGTTTTATGAAGATGTCTAAAGTATTTATGGTAGGACACATTTATCGTGTTTTATGAAGATGTCTATAGTTTTGATAGTAGGTCATATGTATTGTGTTTTTTGAAGATTTTTAAATTATTGATGGTAGGACATATGTATTGTGTTTTATAAAGATATCTATAGTATTGATGGTAGGACATATGTATTGTGTTTTATGAAGATGTTTATAGTATTGATAGTAGGTCATATGTATTGTTTTTTATGAAGATGTCTATAGTATTGATAGTAGGTCATATGTATTGTGTTTTTTGAAGATTTTCAAATTATTGATGGTAGGACATATGTATTTTGTTTTATGAAGATGTCTAAAGTATTTATGGTAGGACACATTTATCGTGTTTTATGAAGATGTCTATAGTTTTGATAGGAGGTCATATGTATTGTGTTTTTTGAAGATTTTTAAATTATTGATGGTAGGACATATGTATTGTGTTTTATGAAGATGTCTAAAGTATTTATGGTAGGACACATTTATCGTGTTTTATGAAGATGTCTATAGTATTGATAGTAGGTCATATGTATTGTGTTTTTTGAAGATTTTTAAATTATTGATGGTAGGACATATGTATTGTGTTTTATGAAGATGTCTAAAGTATTTATGGTAGGACACATTTATCGTGTTTTATGAAGATGTCTATAGTTTTGAGTCCCCAAGAGTGGCTGGGGTATAGAAATATGGTCACTTGGTCTTCTCCCGACCGGCAGTAAAACGCTTGCCAAAGTGGGGCGTCCATTTTGAAAGTAGGTCATATGTATTGTGTTTAATGAAGATGTCTATAGTATTGATGGTAGGGACATATGCATTGTGTTTTCTGGAGATGTCTATAGTATTTATGGTAGGACATATGTATTGTGTTTTATGAAGATGTCTATAGTATTGATAGTAGGTCATATGTATTGTGTTTTATGAAGATGTCTAAAGTATTTATGGTAGGACACATTTATCGTGTTTTATGAAGATGTCTATAGTTTTGATAGTAGGTCATATGTATTGTGTTTTTTGAAGATTTTTAAATTATTGATGGTAGGACATATGTATTGTGTTTTATGAAGATGTCTAAAGTATTTATGGTAGGACACATTTATCGTGTTTTATGAAGATGTCTATAGTATTGATAGTAGGTCATATGTATTGTGTTTTTTGAAGATTTTTAAATTATTGATGGTAGGACATATGTATTGTGTTTTATGAAGATGTCTAAAGTATTTATGGTAGGACACATTTATCGTGTTTTATGAAGATGTCTATAGTTTTGAGTCCCCAAGAGTGGCTGGGGTATAGAAATATGGTCACTTGGTCTTCTCCCGACCGGCAGTAAAACGCTTGCCGAAGTGGGGCGTCCATTTTGAAAGTAGGTCATATGTATTGTGTTTAATGAAGATGTCTATAGTATTGATGGTAGGGACATATGCATTGTGTTTTATGGAGATGTCTATAGTATTGATGGTAGGACATATGTATTGTGTTTTATGAAGATGTCTATAGTATTGATAGTAGGTCATATGTATTGTGTTTTATGAAGATGTCTAAAGTATTTATGGTAGGACACATTTATCGTGTTTTATGAAGATGTCTATAGTTTTGATAGTAGGTCATATGTATTGTGTTTTTTGAAGATTTTTAAATTATTGATGGTAGGACATATGTATTGTGTTTTATAAAGATATCTATAGTATTGATGGTAGGACATATGTATTGTGTTTTATGAAGATGTTTATAGTATTGATAGTAGGTCATATGTATTGTTTTTTATGAAGATGTCTATAGTATTGATAGTAGGTCATATGTATTGTGTTTTTTGAAGATTTTTAAATTATTGATGGAAGGGACATATGTATTGTGTTTTATGGAGATGTCTATAGAATTGATTGTAGGTCATATGTATTGTGTTTTATGAAGATATCTATAGTATTGATAGTAGGTCATATGTATTGTGTTTTTTGAAGATTTTTAAATTATTGATGGTAGGACATATGTATTGTGTTTTATGAAGATGTCTATAGTATTGATGGTAGGACATATGTATTGTGTTTTATTAAGATGTCTATAGTATTGATAGTACGTTGTATGTATTGTTTTTTATGAAGATGTCTATAGTATTGATAGTAGGACATATGTATTGTGTTTTATGAAGATGTCTATAGTATTGATAGTAGGTCATATGTATTGTGTTTTATGAAGATGTCTATAGTATTGATGGTAGGACATATGTATTGTGTTTTATGAAGATGTCTAAAGTATTTATGGTAGGACACATTTATCTTGTTTTATGAAGATGTCTATAGTTTTGAGTCCCCAAGAGTGGCTGGGGTATAGAAATATGGTCACTTGGTCTTCTCCCGACCGGCAGTAAAACGCTTGCCGAAGTGGGGCGTCCATTTTGAAAGTAGGTCATATGTATTGTGTTTAATGAAGATGTCTATAGTATTGATGGTAGGGACATATGCATTGTGTTTTATGGAGATGTCTATAGAATTGATGGTAGGACATATGCATTTTGTTTTATGGAGATGTCTATAGAATTGATTGTAGGTCATATGTATTGTGTTTTATGGAGATGTCTATAGTATTGATGGTAGGGACATATGCATTGTGTTTTATGGAGATGTCTATAGAATTGATGGTAGGACATATGCATTGTGTTTTATGGAGATGTCTATAGAATTGATTGTAGGTCATATGTATTGTGTTTTATGGAGATGTCTATAGTATTGATAGTAGGTCAT
Source organism: Mytilus trossulus (assembly GCF_036588685.1). Classification (NCBI taxonomy): domain Eukaryota; kingdom Metazoa; phylum Mollusca; class Bivalvia; order Mytilida; family Mytilidae; genus Mytilus; species Mytilus trossulus. The sequence goes on from NC_086376.1 coordinate 43,926,197, forward strand.
ATGTATTGTGTTTTATGAAGATGTCTATAGTATTGATGGTAGGACATATGTATTGTGTTTTATGAAGATGTCTAAAGTATTTATGGTAGGACACATTTATCGTGTTTTATGAAGATGTCTATAGTTTTGAGTCCCCAAGAGTGGCTGGGGTATAGAAATATGGTCACTTGGTCTTCTCCCGACCGGCAGTAAAACGCTTGCCGAAGTGGGGCGTCCATTTTGAAAGTAGGTCATATGTATTGTGTTTAATGAAGATGTCTATAGTATTGATGGTAGGGACATATGCATTGTGTTTTATGGAGATGTCTATAGTATTTATGGTAGGACATATGTATTGTGTTTTATGAAGATGTCTATAGTATTGATAGTAGGTCATATGTATTGTGTTTTATGAAGATTTTTAAATTATTGATGGTAGGACATATGTATTGTGTTTTATAAAGATATCTATAGTATTGATGGTAGGACATATGTATTGTGTTTTATGAAGATGTTTATAGTATTGATAGTAGGTCATATGTATTGTTTTTTATGAAGATGTCTATAGTATTGATAGTAGGTCATATGTATTGTGTTTTTTGAAGATTTTTAAATTATTGATGGAAGGGACATATGTATTGTGTTTTATGGAGATGTCTATAGAATTGATTGTAGGTCATATGTATTGTGTTTTATGAAGATATCTATAGTATTGATAGTAGGTCATATGTATTGTGTTTTTTGAAGATTTTTAAATTATTGATGGTAGGACATATGTATTGTGTTTTATGAAGATGTCTAAAGTATTTATGGTAGGACACATTTATCGTGTTTTATGAAGATGTCTATAGTTTTGATAGTAGGTCATATGTATTGTGTTTTTTGAAGATTTTTAAATTATTGATGGTAGGACATATGTATTGTGTTTTATGAAGATGTCTAAAGTATTTATGGTAGGACACATTTATCGTGTTTTATGAAGATGTCTATAGTATTGATGGTAGGAAATATGTATTGTGTTTTATGAAGATGTCTATAGTATTGATAGTAGGTCATATGTATTGTGTTTTATGAAGATGTCTATAGTATTGATGGTAGGACATATGTATTGTGTTTTATGAAGATGTCTATAGTATTGATGGTAGGACATATGTATTGTGTTTTATAAAGATGTCTATAGTATTGATGGTAGGACATATGTATTGTGTTTTATGAAGATGTTTATAGTATTGATAGTAGGTCATATGTATTGTGTTTTATGAAGATGTCTATAGTAATGATAGTAGGTCATATGTATTGTGTTTTTTGAAGATTTTTAAATTATTGATGGTAGGACATATGTATTGTGTTTTATGAAGATGTCTAAAGTATTTATGGTAGGACACATTTATCGTGTTTTATGAAGATGTCTATAGTTTTGATAGTAGGTCATATGTATTGTGTTTTTTGAAGATTTTTAAATTAGTGATGGTAGGACATATGTATTGTGTTTTATGAAGATGTCTAAAGTATTAATGGTAGGACACATTTATCGTTTTTATGAAGATGTCTATAGTATTGATAGTAGGTCATATGTATTGTGTTTTTTGAAGATTTTTGAATTATTGATGGTAGGACATATGTATTGTGTTTTATGAAGATGTCTAAAGTATTTATGGTAGGACGCATTTATCGTGTTTTATGAAGATGTCTATAGTTTTGAGTCCCCAAGAGTGGCTGGGGTATAGAAATATGGTCACTTGGTCTTCTCTCGACCGGCAGTAAAACGCTTGCCGAAGTGGGGCGTCCATTTTGAAAGTAGGTCATATGTATTGTGTTTAATGAAGATGTCTATAGTATTGATGGTAGGGACATATGCATTGTGTTTTATGGAGATGTCTAAAGTATTGATGGTAGGACATATGTATTGTGTTTTATGAAGATGTCTATAGTATTGATAGTAGGTCATATGTATTGTGTTTTATGAAGATGTCTAAAGTATTTATGGTAGGACACATTTATTGTGTTTTATGAAGATGTCTATAGTTTTGATAGTAGGTCATATGTATTGTGTTTTTTGAAGATTTTTAAATTATTGATGGTAGGACATATGTATTGTGTTTTATGAAGATGTCTAAAGTATTTATGGTAGGACACATTTATCATGTTTTATGAAGATGTCTATAGTATTGATAGTAGGTCATATGTATTGTGTTTTTTGAAGATTTTTAAATTATTGATGGTAGGACATATGTATTGTGTTTTTTGAAGATTTTTAAATTATTGATGGTAGGACATATGTATTGTGTTTTATGAAGATGTCTAAAGTATTTATGGTAGGACACATTTATCGTGTTTTATGAAGATGTCTATAGTATTGATAGTAGGTCATATGTATTGTGTTTTTTGAAGATTTTTAAATTATTGATGGTAGGACATATGTATTGTGTTTTATGAAGATGTCTAAAGTATTTATGGTAGGACACATTTATCGTGTTTTATGAAGATGTCTATAGTTTTGAGTCCCCAAGAGTGGCTGGGGTATAGAAATATGGTCACTTGGTCTTCTCCCGACCGGCAGTAAAACGCTTGCCGAAGTGGGGCGTCCATTTTGAAAGTAGGTCATATGTATTGTGTTTAATGAAGATGTCTATAGTATTGATGGTAGGGACATATGCATTGTGTTTTATGGAAATGTCTATAGAATTGATGGTAGGACATATGCATTGTGTTTTATGGAGATGTCTATAGAATTGATTGTAGGTCATATGTATTGTGTTTTATGGAGATGTCTATAGTATTGATGGTAGGGACATATGCATTGTGTTTTATGGAGACGTCTATAGAATTGATGGTAGGACATATGCATTGTGTTTTATGGAGATGTCTATAGAATTGATTGTAGGTCATATGTATTGTGTTTTATGGAGATGTCTATAGTATTGATAGTAGGTCATATGTATTGTGTTTTATGAAGATGTCTATAGTATTGATGGTAGGACATATGTATTGTGTTTTATGAAGATGTCTAAAGTATTTATGGTAGGACACATTTATCGTGTTTTATGAAGATGTCTATAGTTTTGAGTCCCCAAGAGTGGCTGGGGTATAGAAATATGGTCACTTGGTCTTCTCCCGACCGGCAGTAAAACGCTTGCCGAAGTGGGGCGTCCATTTTGAAAGTAGGTCATATGTATTGTGTTTAATGAAGATGTCTATAGTATTGATGGTAGGGACATATGCATTGTGTTTTATGGAGATGTCTATAGTATTGATAGTAGGTCATATGTATTGTGTTTTTTGAAGATTTTTAAATTATTGATGGTAGGACATATGTATTGTGTTTTATGAAGATGTCTAAAGTATTTATGGTAGGACACATTTATCGTGTTTTATGAAGATGTCTATAGTATTGATGGTAGGAAATATGTATTGTGTTTTATGAAGATGTCTATAGTATTGATAGTAGGTCATATGTATTGTGTTTTATGAAGATGTCTATAGTATTGATGGTAGGACATATGTATTGTGTTTTATGAAGATGTCTATAGTATTGATGGTAGGACATATGTATTGTGTTTTATAAAGATGTCTATAGTATTGATGGTAGGACATATGTATTGTGTTTTATGAAGATGTTTATAGTATTGATAGTAGGTCATATGTATTGTGTTTTATGAAGATGTCTATAGTATTGATAGTAGGTCATATGTATTGTGTTTTTTGAAGATGTCTAAAGTATTTATGGTAGGACACATTTATTGTGTTTTATGAAGATGTCTATAGTTTTGAGTCCCCAAGAGTGGCTGGGGTATAGAAATATGGTCACTTGGTCTTCTCCCGACCTGCAGTAAAACGCTTGCCGAAGTGGGGCGTCCATTTTGAAAGTAGGTCATATGTATTGTGTTTAATGAAGATGTCTATAGTATTGATGGTAGGGACATATGCATTGTGTTTTATGGAGATGTCTATAGTATTGATGGTAGGACATATGTATTGTGTTTTATGAAGATGTCTATAGTATTGATAGTAGGTCATATGTATTGTGTTTTATGAAGATGTCTAAAGTATTTATGGTAGGACACATTTATCGTGTTTTATGAAGATGTCTATAGTTTTGATAGTAGGTCATATGTATTGTGTTTTTTGAAGATTTTTAAATTATTGTTGGTAGGATATATGTATTGTGTTTTATGAAGATGTCTAAAGTATTTATGGTAGGACACATTTATCGTGTTTTATGAAGATGTCTATAGTATTGATAGTAGGTCATATGTATTGTGTTTTTTGAAGATTTTCAAATTATTGATGGTAGGACATATGTATTGTGTTTTATGAAGATGTCTAAAGTATTTATGGTAGGACACATTTATCGTGTTTTATGAAGATGTCTATAGTTTTGATAGTAGGTCATATGCATTGTGTTTTTTGAAGATTTTTAAATTATTGATGGTAGGACATATGTATTGTGTTTTATGAAGATGTCTAAAGTATTTATGGTAGGACACATTTATCGTGTTTTATGAAGATGTCTATAGTTTTGAGTCCCGAAGAGTGGCTGGGGTATAGAAATATGGTCACTTGGTCTTCTCCCGACCGGCAGTAAAACGCTTGCCGAAGTGGGGCGTCCATTTTGAAAGTAGGTCATATGTATTGTGTTTAATGAAGATGTCTATAGTATTGATGGTAGGGACATATGCATTGTGTTTTATGGAGATGTCTAAAGTATTGATGGTAGGACATATGTATTGTGTTTTATGAAGATGTCTATAGTATTGATAGTAGGTCATATGTATTGTGTTTAATGAAGATGTCTAAAGTATTTATGGTAGGACACATTTATCGTGTTTTATGAAGATGTCTATAGTTTTGATAGTAGGTCATATGTATTGTGTTTTTTGAAGATTTTTAAATTATTGATGGTAGGACATATGTATTGTGTTTTATGAAGATGTCTAAAGTATTTATGGTAGGACACATTTATCGTGTTTTATGAAGATGTCTATAGTATTGATAGTAGGTCATATGTATTGTGTTTTTTGAAGATTTTTAAATTATTGATGGTAGGACATATGTATTGTGTTTTATGAAGATGTCTAAAGTATTTATGGTAGGACACATTTATCGTGTTTTATGAAGATGTCTATAGTTTTGAGTCCCCAAGAGTGGCTGGGGTATAGAAATATGGTCACTTGGTCTTCTCCCGACCGGCAGTAAAACGCTTGCCAAAGTGGGGCGTCCATTTTGAAAGTAGGTCATATGTATTGTGTTTAATGAAGATGTCTATAGTATTGATGGTAGGGACATATGCATTGTGTTTTATGGAGATGTCTATAGTATTGATGGTAGGACATATGTATTGTGTTTTATGAAGATGTCTATAGTATTGATAGTAGGTCATATGTATTGTGTTTTATGAAGATGTCTAAAGTATTTATGGTAGGACACATTTATCGTGTTTTATGAAGATGTCTATAGTTTTGAGTCCCCAAGAGTGGCTGGGGTATAGAAATATGGTCACTTGGTCTTCTCCCGACCGGCAGTAAAACGCTTGCCGAAGTGGGGCGTCCATTTTGAAAGTAGGTCATATGTATTGTGTTTAATGAAGATGTCTATAGTATTGATGGTAGGGACATATGCATTGTATTTTATGGAGATGTCTATAGTATTGATGGTAGGACATATGTATTGTGTTTTATGAAGATATCTATAGTATTGATAGTAGGTCATATGTATTGTGTTTTTTTGAAGATTTTTAAATTATTGATGGTAGGACATATGTATTGTGTTTTATGAAGATGTCTATAGTATTGATGGTAGGACATATGTATTGTGTTTTATTAAGATGTCTATAGTATTGATAGTACGTCGTATGTATTGTTTTTTATGAAGATGTCTATAGTATTGATAGTAGGACATATGTATTGTGTTTTATGAAGATGTCTATAGTATTGATAGTAGGTCATATGTATTGTGTTTTATGAAGATGTCTATAGTATTGATGGTAGGATATATGTATTGTGTTTTATGAAGATGTCTAATGTATTTATGGTAGGACACATTTATCGTGTTTTATGAAGATGTCTATAGTTTTGAGTCCCCAAGAGTGGCTGGGGTATAGAAATATGGTCACTTGGTCTTCTCCCGACCGGCAGTAAAACGCTTGCCGAAGTGGGGCGTCCATTTTGAAAGTAGGTCATATGTATTGTGTTTAATGAAGATGTCTATAGTATTGATGGTAGGGACATATGCATTGTGTTTTATGGAGATGTCTATAGAATTGATGGTAGGACATATGCATTGTGTTTTATGGAGATGTCTATAGAATTGATTGTAGGTCATATGTATTGTGTTTTATGGAGATGTCTATAGTATTGATGGTAGGGACATATGCATTGTGTTTTATGGAGATGTCTATAGAATTGATGGTAGGACATATGCATTGTGTTTTATGGAGATGTCTATAGAATTGATTGTAGGTCATATGTATTGTGTTTTATGGAGATGTCTATAGTATTGATAGTAGGTCATATGTATTGTGTTTTATGAAGATGTCTATAGTATTGATGGTAGGACATATGTATTGTGTTTTATGAAGATGTCTAAAGTATTTATGGTAGGACACATTTATCGTGTTTTATGAAGATGTCTATAGTTTTGAGTCCCCAAGAGTGGCTGGGGTATAGAAATATGGTCACTTGGTCTTCTCCCGACCGGCAGTAAAACGCTTGCCGAAGTGGGGCGTCCATTTTGAAAGTAGGTCATATGTATTGTGTTTAATGAAGATGTCTATAGTATTGATGGTAGGGACATATGCATTGTGTTTTATGGAGATGTCTATAGTATTGATGGTAGGAAATATGTATTGTGTTTTATGAAGATGTCTATAGTATTGATAGTAGGTCATATGTATTGTGTTTTATGAAGATGTCTATAGTATTGATGGTAGGACATATGTATTGTGTTTTATGAAGATGTCTATAGTATTGATGGTAGGACATATGTATTGTGTTTTATAAAGATGTCTATAGTATTGATGGTAGGACATATGTATTGTGTTTTATGAAGATGTTTATAGTATTGATAGTAGGTCATATGTATTGTGTTTTATGAAGATGTCTATAGTATTGATAGTAGGTCATATGTATTGTGTTTTTTTAAGATTTTTAAATTATTGATGGTAGGACATATGTATTGTGTTTTATGCAGATGTCTAAAGTATTTATGGTAGGACACATTTATCGTGTTTTATGAAGATGTCTATAGTTTTGATAGTAGGTCATATGTATTGTGTTTTTTGAAGATTTTTAAATTATTGATGGTAGGACATATGTATTGTGTTTTATGAAGATGTCTAAAGTATTTATGGTAGGACACATTTATCGTGTTTTATGAAGATGTCTATAGTATTGATAGTAGGTCATATGTATTGTGTTTTTTGAAGATTTTTAAATTATTGATGGTAGGACATATGTATTGTGTTTTATGAAGATGTCTAAAGTATTTATGGTAGGACACATTTATCGTGTTTTATGAAGATGTCTATAGTTTTGAGTCCCCAAGAGTGGCTGGGGTATAGAAATATGGTCACTTGGTCTTCTCCCGACCGGCAGTAAAACGCTTGCCAAAGTGGGGCGTCCATTTTGAAAGTAGGTCATATGTATTGTGTTTAATGAAGATGTCTATAGTATTGATGGTAGGGACATATGCATTGTGTTTTATGGAGATGTCTATAGTATTGATGGTAGGACATATGTATTGTGTTTTATGAAGATGTCTATAGTATTGATAGTAGGTCATATGTATTGTGTTTTATGAAGATGTCTAAAGTATTTATGGTAGGACACATTTATCGTGTTTTATGAAGATGTCTATAGTTTTGAGTCCCCAAGAGTGGCTGGGGTATAGAAATATGGTCACTTGGTCTTCTCCCGACCGGCAGTAAAACGCTTGCCGAAGTGGGGCGTCCATTTTGAAAGTAGGTCATATGTATTGTGTTTAATGAAGATGTCTATAGTATTGATGGTAGGGACATATGCATTGTGTTTTATGGAGATGTCTATAGTATTGATGGTAGGACATATGTATTGTGTTTTATGAAGATATCTTTAGTATTGATAGTAGGTCATATGTATTGTGTTTTTTGAAGATTTTTAAATTATTGATGGTAGGACATATGTATTGTGTTTTATGAAGATGTCTATAGTATTGATGGTAGGACATATGTATTGTGTTTTATTAAGATGTCTATAGTATTGATAGAACGTCGTATGTATTTTTTTTTATGAAGATGTCTATAGTATTGATAGTAGGACATATGTATTGTGTTTTATGAAGATGTCTATAGTATTGATAGTAGGTCATATGTATTGTGTTTTATGAAGATGTCTATAGTATTGATGGTAGGACATATGTATTGTGTTTTATGAAGATGTCTAATGTATTTATGGTAGGACATATTTATCGTGTTTTATGAAGATGTCTATAGTTTTGAGTCCCCAAGAGTGGCTGGGGTATAGAAATATGGTCACTTGGTCTTCTCCCGACCGGCAGTAAAACGCTTGCCGAAATGGGGCGTCCATTTTGAAAGTAGGTCATATGTATTGTGTTTAATGAAGATGTCTATAGTATTGATGGTAGGGACATATGCATTGTGTTTTATGGAGATGTCTATAGAATTGATGGTAGGACATATGCATTGTGTTTTATGGAGATGTCTATAGAATTGATTGTAGGTCATATGTATTGTGTTTTATGGAGATGTCTATAGTATTGATGGTAGGGACATATGCATTGTGTTTTATGGAGATGTCTATAGAATTGATGGTAGGACATATGCATTGTGTTTTATGGAGATGTCTATAGAATTGATTGTAGGTCATATGTATTGTGTTTTATGGAGATGTCTATAGTATTGATAGTAGGTCATATGTATTGTGTTTTATGAAGATGTCTATAGTATTGATGGTAGGACATATGTATTGTGTTTTATGAAGATGTCTAAAGTATTTATGGTAGGACACATTTATCGTGTTTTATGAAGATGTCTATAGTTTTGAGTCCCCAAGAGTGGCTGGGGTATAGAAATATGGTCACTTGGTCTTCTCCCGACCGGCAGTAAAACGCTTGCCGAAGTGGGGCGTCCATTTTGAAAGTAGGTCATATGTATTGTGTTTAATGAAGATGTCTATAGTATTGATGGTAGGGACATATGCATTGTGTTTTATGGAGATGTCTATAGTATTGATGGTAGGAAATATGTATTGTGTTTTATGAAGATGTCTATAGTATTGATAGTAGGTCATATGTATTGTGTTTTATGAAGATGTCTATAGTATTGATGGTAGGACATATGTATTGTGTTTTATGAAGATGTCTATAGTATTGATGGTAGGACATATGTATTGTGTTTTATAAAGATGTCTATAGTATTGATGGTAGGACATATGTATTGTGTTTTATGAAGATGTTTATAGTATTGATAGTAGGTCATATGTATTGTGTTTTATGAAGATGTCTATAGTATTGATAGTAGGTCATATGTATTGTGTTTTTTGAAGATTTTTAAATTATTGATGGTAGGACATATGTATTGTGTTTTATGAAGATGTCTAAAGTATTTATGGTAGGACACATTTATCGTGTTTTTTGAAGATGTCTATAGTTTTGATAGTAGGTCATATGTATTGTGTTTTTTGAAGATTTTTAAATTATTGATGGTAGGACATATGTATTGTGTTTTTTGAAGATGTCTAAAGTATTTATGGTAGGACACATTTATCGTGTTTTATGAAGATGTCTATAGTTTTGAGTCCCCAAGAGTGGCTGGGGTATAGAAATATGGTCACTTGGTCTTCTCCCGACCGGCAGTAAAACGCTTGCCGAAGTGGGGCGTCCATTTTGAAAGTAGGTCATATGTATTGTGTTTAATGAAGATGTCTATAGTATTGATGGTAGGGACATATGCATTGTGTTTTATGAAGATGTCTATAGTATTGATGATAGGACATATGTATTGTGTTTTATGAAGATGTCTAAAGTATTGATGGTAGGACATATGTATTGTGTTTTATGAAGATGTCTATAGTATTGATGGTAGGACATATGTATTGTGTTTTATGAAGATGTCTATAGGATTGACAGTACGTCATATGTATTGTGTTTTATGAAGATGTCTATAGTATTGATAGTAGGACATCTGTATTGTGTTTAATGAAGATGTCTATAGTATTGATAGTAGGTCATATGTATTGTGTTTTTTGAAGATTTTAAAATTATTGATGGTAGGACATATGTATTGTGTTTTATGAAGATGTCTAAAGTATTTATGGTAGGACACATTTATCGTGTTTTATGAAGATGTCTATAGTTTTGAGTCCCCAAGAGTGGCTGGGGTATAGAAATATGGTCACTTGGTCTTCTCCTGACCGGCAGTAAAACGCTTGCCGAAGTGGGGCGTCCATTTTGAAAGTAGGTCATATGTATTGTGTTTAATGAAGATGTCTATAGTATTGATGGTAAGGACATATGCATTGTGTTTTATGGAGATGTCTATAGAATTGATTGTAGGTCATATGTATTGTGTTTTATGAAGATATCTATAGTATTGATAGTAGGTCATATGTATTGTGTTTTTTGAAGATTTTTAAATTATTGATGGTAGGACATATGTATTGTGTTTTATGAAGATGTCTATAGTATTGATGGTAGGACATATGTATTGTGTTTTATTAAGATGTCTATAGTATTGATAGTACGTCGTATGTATTGTTTTTTATGAAGATGTCTATAGTATTGATAGTAGGACATATGTATTGTGTTTTATGAAGATGTCTATAGTATTGATAGTAGGTCATATGTATTGTGTTTTATGAAGATGTCTATAGTATTGATGGTAGGACATATGTATTGTGTTTTATGAAGATGTCTAAAGTATTTATGGTAGGACACATTTATCGTGTTTTATGAAGATGTCTATAGTTTTGAGTCCCCAAGAGTGGCTGGGGAATAGAAATATGGTCACTTGGTCTTCTCCCGACCGGCAGTAAAACGCTTGCCGAAGTGGGGCGTCCATTTTGAAAGTAGGTCATATGTATTGTGTTTAATGAAGATGTCTATAGTATTGATGGTAGGGACATATGCATTGTGTTTTATGGAGATGTCTAAAGTATTGAAGGTAGGACATATGTATTGTGTTTTATGAAGATGTCTATAGTATTGATAGTAGGTCATATGTATTGTGTTTTATGAAGATGTCTAAAGTATTTATGGTAGGACACATTTATCGTGTTTTATGAAGATGTCTATAGTTTTGATAGTAGGTCATATGTATTGTGTTTTTTGTAGATTTTTAAATTATTGATGGTAGGACATATGTATTGTGTTTTATGAAGATGTCTAAAGTATTTATGGTAGGACACATTTATCGTGTTATATGAAGATGTCTATAGTTTTGATAGTAGGTCATATGTATTGTGTTTTTTGAAGATTTTTAAATTATTGATGGTAGGACATATGTATTGTGTTTTATGAAGATGTCTAAAGTATTTATGGTAGGACACATTTATCGTGTTTTATGAAGATGTCTATAGTTTTGATAGTAGGTCATATGTATTGTGTTTTTTGAAGATTTTTAAATTATTGATGGTAGGACATATGTATTGTGTTTTATGAAGATGTCTAAAGTATTTATGGTAGGACACATTTATCGTGTTTTATGAAGATGTCTATAGTTTTGATAGTAGGTCATATGTATTGTGTTTTTTGAAGATTTTTAAATTATTGATGGTAGGACATATGTATTGTGTTTTATGAAGATGTCTAAAGTATTTATGGTAGGACACATTTATCGTGTTTTATGAAGATGTCTATAGTATTGATAGTAGGTCATATGTATTGTGTTTTTTGAAGATTTTTAAATTATTGATGGTAGGACATATGTATTGTGTTTTATGAAGATGTCTAAAGTATTTATGGTAGGACACATTTATCGTGTTTTATGAAGATGTCTTTAGTTTTGAGTCCCCAAGAGTGGCTGGGGTATAGAAATATGGTCACTTGGTCTTCTCCCGACCGGTAGTAAAGCGCTTGCCGAAGTGGGGCGTCCATTTTGAAAGTAGGTCATATGTATTGTGTTTAATGAAGATGTCTATAGTATTGATGGTAGGGACATATGCATTGTGTTTTATGGAGATGTCTATAGTATTTATGGTAGGACATATGTATTGTGTTTGATGAAGATGTCTATAGTATTGATAGTAGGTCATATGTATTGTGTTTTATGAAGATGTCTAAAGTATTTATGGTAGGACACATTTATCTTGTTTTATGAAGATGTCTATAGTTTTGATAGTAGGTCATATGTATTGTGTTTTTTGAAGATTTTTAAATTATTGATGGTAGGACATATGTATTGTGTTTTATGAAGATGTCTAAAGTATTTATGGTAGGACACATTTATCGTGTTTTATGAAGATGTCTATAGTATTGATAGTAGGTCATATGTATTGTGTTTTTTGAAGATTTTTAAATTATTGATGGTAGGACATATGTATTGTGTTTTATGAAGATGTCTAAAGTATTTATGGTAGGACACATTTATCATGTTTTATGAAGATGTCTATAGTTTTGAGTCCCCAAGAGTGGCTGGGGTATAGAAATATGGTCACTTGGTCTCCTCCCGACCTGCAGTAAAACGCTTGCCGAAGTGGGGCGTCCATTTTGAAAGTAGGTCATATGTATTGTGTTTAATGAAGATGTCTATAGTATTGATGGTAGGGACATATGCATTGTGTTTTATGGAGATGTCTATAGTATTGATGGTAGGACATATGTGTTGTGTTTTATGAAGATGTCTATAGTATTGATAGTAGGTCATATGTATTGTGTTTTATGAAGATGTCTAAAGTATTTATGGTAGGACACATTTATCGTGTTTTATGAAGATGTCTATAGTTTTGATAGTAGGTCATATGTATTGTGTTTTTTGAAGATTTTTAAATTATTGATGGTAGGACATATGTATTGTGTTTTATAAAGATGTCTATAGTCTTGATGGTAGGACATATGTATTGTGTTTTATGAAGATGTTTATAGTATTGATAGTAGGTCATATGTATTGTGTTTTATGAAGATGTCTATAGTATTGATAGTAGGTCATATGTATTGTGTTTTTTGAAGATTTTTAAATTATTGATGGTAGGACATATGTATTGTGTTTTATGAAGATGTCTAAAGTATTTATGGTAGGACACATTTATCGTGTTTTATGAAGATGTCTATAGTTTTGATAGTAGGTCATATGTAATGTGTTTTTTGAAGATTTTTTAATTATTGATTGTAGGACATATGTATTGTGTTTTATGAAGATGTCTAAAGTATTTATGGTAGGACACATTTATCGTGTTTTATGAAGATGTCTATAGTTTTGAGACCCCAAGAGTGGCTGGGGTATAGAAATATGGTCAGTTGGTCTTCTCCCGACCGGCAGTAAAACGCTTGCCGAAGTGGGGCGTCCATTTCGAAAGTAGGTCATATGTATTGTGTTTAATGAAGATGTCTATAGTATTGATGGTAGGGACATATGCATTGTGTTTTATGAAGATGTCTATAGTTTTGATGATAGGACATATGTATTGTGTTTTATGAAGATGTCTAAAGTATTGATGGTAGGACATATGTATTGTGTTTTATGAAGATGTCTATAGTATTGATGGTAGGACATATGTATTGTGATTTATGAAGATGTCTATAGTATTGACAGTACGTCATATGTATTGTGTTTTATGAAGATGTCTATAGTATTGATAGTAGGACATATGTATTGTGTTTAATGAAGATGTCTATAGTATTGATAGTAGGTCATATGTATTGTGTTTTTTGAAGATTTTTAAATTATTGATGGTAGGACATATGTATTGTGTTTTATGAAGATGTCTAAAGTATTTATGGTAGGACACATTTATCGTGTTTTATGAAGATGTCTATAGTTTTGATAGTAGGTCATATGTATTATGTTTTTTGAAGATTTTTTAATTATTGATTGTAGGACATATGTATTGTGTTTTATGAAGATGTCTAAAGTATTTATGGTAGGACACATTTATCGTGTTTTATGAAGATGTCTATAGTATTGATAGTAGGTCATATGTATTGTGTTTTTTGAAGATTTTTAAATTATTGATGGTAGGACATATGTATTGTGTTTTATGAAGATGTCTATAGTATTGACAGTACGTCATATGTATTGTGTTTTATGAAGATGTCTATAGTATTGATAGTAGGACATATGTATTGTGTTTAATGAAGATGTCTATAGTATTGATAGTAGGTCATATGTATTGTGTTTTTTGAAGATTTTTAAATTATTGATGGTAGGACATATGTATTGTGTTTTATGAAGATGTCTAAAGTATTTATGGTAGGACACATTTATCGTGTTTTATGAAGATGTCTATAGTTTTGATAGTAGGTCATATGTATTGTGTTTTTTGAAGATTTTTTAATTATTGATTGTAGGACATATGTATTGTGTTTTATGAAGATGTCTAAAGTATTTATGGTAGGACACATTTATCGTGTTTTATGAAGATGTCTATAGTATTGATAGTAGGTCATATGTATTGTGTTTTTTGAAGATTTTTAAATTATTGATGGTAGGACATATGTATTGTGTTTTATGAAGATGTCTAAAGTATTTATGGTAGGACACATTTATCGTGTTTAATGAAGATGTCTATAGTATTGATGGTAGGGACATATGCATTGTGTTTTACGAAGATGTCTATAGTATTGATGATAGGACATATGTATTGTGTTTTATGAAGATGTCTAAAGTATTGATGGTAGGACATATGTATTGTGTTTTATGAAGATGTCTATAGTATTGATGGTAGGACATATGTATTGTGTTTTATGAAGATGTCTATAGTATTGACAGTACGTCATATGTATTGTGTTTTATGAAGATGTCTATAGTATTGATAGTAGGACATCTGTATTGTGTTTAATGAAGATGTCTATAGTATTGATAGTAGGTCATATGTATTGTGTTTTTTGAAGATTTTTAAATTATTGATGGTAGGACATATGTATTGTGTTTTATGAAGATGTCTAAAGTATTTATGGTAGGACACATTTATCGTGTTTTATGAAGATGTCTATAGTTTTGAGTCCCCAAGAGTGGCTGGGGTATAGAAATATGGTCACTTGGTCTTCTCCTGACCGGCAGTAAAACGCTTGCCGAAGTGGGGCGTCCATTTTGAAAGTAGGTCATATGTATTGTGTTTAATGAAGATGTCTAGTATTGATGGTAAGGACATATGCATTGTGTTTTATGGAGATGTCTATAGAATTGATTGTAGGTCATATGTATTGTGTTTTATGAAGATATCTATAGTATTGATAGTAGGTCATATGTATTGTGTTTTTTGAAGATTTTTAAATTATTGATGGTAGGACATATGTATTGTGTTTTATGAAGATGTCTATAGTATTGATGGTAGGACATATGTATTGTGTTTTATTAAGATGTCTATAGTATTGATAGTACGTCGTATGTATTGTTTTTTATGAAGATGTCTATAGTATTGATAGTAGGACATATGTATTGTGTTTTATGAAGATGTCTATAGTATTGATAGTAGGTCATATGTTTTGTGTTTTATGAAGATGTCTATAGTATTGATGGTAGGACATATGTATTGTGTTTTATGAAGATGTCTAAAGTATTTATGGTAGGACACATTTATCGTGTTTTATGAAGATGTCTATAGTTTTGAGTCCCCAAGAGTGGCTGGGGTATAGAAATATGGTCACTTGGTCTTCTCCCGACCGGCAGTAAAACGCTTGCCGAAGTGGGGCGTCCATTTTGAAAGTAGGTCATATGTATTGTGTTTAATGAAGATGTCTATAGTATTGATGGTAGGGACATATGCATTGTGTTTTATGGAGATGTCTAAAGTATTGAAGGTAGGACATATGTATTGTGTTTTATGAAGATGTCTATAGTATTGATAGTAGGTCATATGTATTGTGTTTTATGAAGATGTCTAAAGTATTTATGGTAGGACACATTTATTGTGTTTTATGAAGATGTCTATAGTTTTGATAGTAGGTCATATGTATTGTGTTTTTTGAAGATTTTTAAATTATTGATGGTAGGACATATGTATTGTGTTTTATGAAGATGTCTAAAGTATTTATGGTAGGACACATTTATCGTGTTTTATGAAGATGTCTATAGTATTTATGGTAGGACACATTTATCGTGTTTTATGAAGATTTCTATAGTTTTGATAGTAGGTCATATGTATTGTGTTTTTTGAAGATTTTTAAATTATTGATGGTAGGACATATGTATTGTGTTTTATGAAGATGTCTAAAGTATTTATGGTAGGACACATTTATCGTGTTATATGAAGATGTCTATAGTTTTGATAGTAGGTCATATGTATTGTGTTTTTTGAAGATTTTTAAATTATTGATGGTAGGACATATGTATTGTGTTTGATGAAGATGTCTAAAGTATTTATGGTAGGACACATTTATCGTGTTTTATGAAGATGTCTATATTTTTGATAGTAGGTCATATGTATTGTGTTTTTTGAAGATTTTTAAATTATTGATGGTAGGACATATGTATTGTGTTTTATGAAGATGTCTAAAGTATTTATGGTAGGACACATTTATCGTGTTTTATGAAGATGTCTATAGTTTTGATAGTAGGTCATATGTATTGTGTTTTTTGAAGATTTTTAAATTATTGATGGTAGGACATATGTATTGTGTTTTATGAAGATGTCTAAAGTATTTATGGTAGGACACATTTATCGTGTTTTATGAAGATGTCTATAGTATTGATAGTAGGTCATATGTATTGTGTTTTTTGAAGATTTTTAAATTATTGATGGTAGGACATATGTATTGTGTTTTATGAAGATGTCTAAAGTATTTATGGTAGGACACATTTATCGTGTTTTATGAAGATGTCTATAGTTTTGAGTCCCCAAGAGTGGCTGGGGTATAGAAATATGGTCACTTGGTCTTCTCCCGACCGGCAGTAAAACGCTTGCCGAAGTGGGGCGTCCATTTTGAAAGTAGGTCATATGTATTGTGTTTAATGAAGATGTCTATAGTATTGATGGTAGGGACATATGCATTGTGTTTTATGGAGATGTCTATAGTATTTATGGTAGGACATATGTATTGTGTTTTATGAAGATGTCTATAGTATTGATAGTAGGTCATATGTATTGTGTTTTATGAAGATGTCTAAAGTATTTATGGTAGGACACATTTATCGTGTTTTATGAAGATGTCTATAGTTTTGATAGTAGGTCATATGTATTGTGTTTTTTGAAGATTTTAAAATTATTGATGGTAGGACATATGTATTGTGTTTTATGAAGATGTCTAAAGTATTTATGGTAGGACACATTTATCGTGTTTTATGAAGATGTCTATAGTATTGATAGTAGGTCATATGTATTGTGTTTTTTTAAGATTTTTAAATTATTGATGGTAGGACATATGTATTGTGTTTTATGAAGATGTCTAAAGTATTTATGGTAGGACACATTTATCGTGTTTTATGAAGATGTCTATAGTTTTGAGTCCCCAAGAGTGGCTGGGGTATAGAAATATGGTCACTTGGTCTTCTCCCGACCGGCAGTAAAACGCTTGCCGAAGTGGGGCGTCCATTTTGAAAGTAGGTCATATGTATTGTGTTTAATGAAGATGTCTATAGTATTGATGGTAGGGACATATGCATTGTGTTTTATGGAGATGTCTATAGTATTGATGGTAGGACATATGTATTGTGTTTTATGAAGATGTCTATAGTATTGATAGTAGGTCATATGTATTGTGTTTTATGAAGATGTCTAAAGTATTTATGGTAGGACACATTTATCGTGTTTTATGAAGATGTCTATAGTTTTGATAGTAGGTCATATGTATTGTGTTTTTTGAAGATTTTTAAATTATTGATGGTAGGACATATGTATTGTGTTTTATAAAGATGTCTATAGTCTTGATGGTAGGACATATGTATTGTGTTTTATGAAGATGTTTATAGTATTGATAGTAGGTCATATGTATTGTGTTTTATGAAGATGTATATAGTATTGATAGTAGGTCATATGTATTGTGTTTTTTGAAGATTTTTAAATTATTGATGGTAGGACATATGTATTGTGTTTTATGAAGATGTCTAAAGTATTTATGGTAGGACACATTTATCGTGTTTTATGAAGATGTCTATAGTATTTATGGTAGGACACATTTATCGTGTTTTATGAAGATGTCTATAGTTTTGATAGTAGGTCATATGTATTGTGTTTTTTGAAGATTTTTAAATTATTGATGGTAGGACATATGTATTGTGTTTTATGAAGATGTCTAAAGTATTTATGGTAGGACACATTTATCGTGTTATATGAAGATGTCTATATAGTTTTGATAGTAGGTCATATGTATTGTGTTTTTTGAAGATTTTTAAATTATTGATGGTAGGACATATGTATTGTGTTTTATGAAGATGTCTAAAGTATTTATGGTAGGACACATTTATCGTGTTTTATGAAGATGTCTATAGTTTTGATAGTAGGTCATATGTATTGTGTTTTTTGAAGATTTTTAAATTATTGATGGTAGGACATATGTATTGTGTTTTATGAAGATGTCTAAAGTATTTATGGTAGGACACATTTATCGTGTTTTATGAAGATGTCTATAGTTTTGATAGTAGGTCATATGTATTGTGTTTTTTGAAGATTTTTAAATTATTGATGGTAGGACATATGTATTGTGTTTTATGAAGATGTCTAAAGTATTTATGGTAGGACACATTTATCGTGTTTTATGAAGATGTCTATAGTATTGATAGTAGGTCATATGTATTGTGTTTTTTGAAGATTTTTAAATTATTGATGGTAGGACATATGTATTGTGTTTTATGAAGATGTCTAAAGTATTTATGGTAGGACACATTTATCGTGTTTTATGAAGATGTCTATAGTTTTGAGTCCCCAAGAGTGGCTGGGGTATAGAAATATGGTCACTTGGTCTTCTCCCGACCGGCAGTAAAACGCTTGCCGAAGTGGGGCGTCCATTTTGAAAGTACGTCATATGTATTGTGTTTAATGAAGATGTCTATAGTATTGATGGTAGGGACATATGCATTGTGTTTTATGGAGATGTCTATAGTATTTATGGTAGGACATATGTATTGTGTTTTATGAAGATGTCTATAGTATTGATAGTAGGTCATATGTATTGTGTTTTATGAAGATGTCTAAAGTATTTATGGTAGGACACATTTATCGTGTTTTATGAAGATGTCTATAGTTTTGATAGTAGGTCATATGTATTGTGTTTTTTGAAGATTTTTAAATTATTGATGGTAGGACATATGTATTGTGTTTTATGAAGATGTCTAAAGTATTTATGGTAGGACACATTTATCGTGTTTTATGAAGATGTCTATAGTATTGATAGTAGGTCATATGTATTGTGTTTTTTGAAGATTTTTAAATTATTGATGGTAGGACATATGTATTGTGTTTTATGAAGATGTCTAAAGTATTTATGGTAGGACACATTTATCGTGTTTTATGAAGATGTCTATAGTTTTGAGTCCCCAAGAGTGGCTGGGGTATAGAAATATGGTCACTTGGTCTTCTCCCGACCGGCAGTAAAACGCTTGCCGAAGTGGGGCGTCCATTTTGAAAGTAGGTCATATGTATTGTGTTTTATGAAGATGTCTATAGTATTGATGGTAGGGACATATGCATTGTGTTTTATGGAGATGTCTATAGTATTGATGGTAGGACATATGTATTGTGTTTTATGAAGATGTCTATAGTATTGATAGTAGGTCATATGTATTGTGTTTTATGAAGATGTCTAAAGTATTTATGGTAGGACACATTTATCGTGTTTTATGAAGATGTCTATAGTTTTGATAGTAGGTCATATGTATTGTGTTTTTTGAAGATTTTTAAATTATTGATGGTAGGACATATGTATTGTGTTTTATAAAGATGTCTATAGTCTTGATGGAAGGACATATGTATTGTGTTTTATGAAGATGTTTATAGTATTGATAGTAGGTCATATGTATTGTGTTTTATGAAGATGTATATAGTATTGATAGTAGGTCATATGTATTGTGTTTTTTGAAGATTTTTGAATTATTGATGGTAGGACATATGTATTGTGTTTTATGAAGATGTCTAAAGTATTTATGGTAGGACACATTTATCGTGTTTTATGAAGATGTCTATAGTTTTGATAGTAGGTCATATGTAATGTGTTTTTTGAAGATTTTTTAATTGTTGATTGTAGGACATATGTATTGTGTTTTATGAAGATGTCTAAAGTATTTATGGTAGGACACATTTATCGTGTTTTATGAAGATGTCTATAGTATTGATAGTAGGTCATATGTATTGTGTTTTTTGAAGATTTTTAAATTATTGATGGTAGGACATATGTATTGTGTTTTATGAAGATGTCTAAAGTATTTATGGTAGGACACATTTATCGTGTTTTATGAAGATGTCTATAGTTTTGAGTCCCCAAGATTGGCTGGGGTATAGAAATATGGTCACTTGGTCTTCTCCCGACCGGCAGTTAAACGCTTGCCGAAGTGGGGCGTCCATTTCGAAAGTAGGTCATATGTATTGTGTTTAATGAAGATGTCTATAGTATTGATGGTAGGGACATATGCATTGTGTTTTATGAAGATGTCTATAGTTTTGATGATAGGACATATGTATTGTGTTTTATGAAGATGTCTAAAGTATTGATGGTAGGACATATGTATTGTGTTTTATGAAGATGTCTATAGTATTGATGGTAGGACATATGTATTGTGTTTTATGAAGATGTCTATAGTATTGACAGTACGTCATATGTATTGTGTTTTATGAAGATGTCTTTAGTATTGATAGTAGGACATATGTATTGTGTTTAATGAAGATGTCTATAGTATTGATAGTAGGTCATATGTATTGTGTTTTTTGAAGATTTTTAAATTATTGATGGTAGGACATATGTATTGTGTTTTATGAAGATGTCTAAAGTATTTATGGTAGGACACATTTATCGTGTTTTATGAAGATGTCTATAGTTTTGATAGTAGGTCATATGTATTGTGTTTTTTGAAGATTTTTTAATTATTGATTGTAGGACATATGTATTGTGTTTTATGAAGATGTCTAAAGTATTGATGGAAGGGACATATGCATTGTGTTTTATGGAGATGTCTATAGAATTGATTGTAGGTCATATGTATTGTGTTTTATGAAGATATCTATAGTATTGATAGTAGGTCATATGTATTGTGTTTTTTGAAGATTTTTAAATTATTGATGGTAGGACATATGTATTGTGTTTTATGAAGATGTCTATAGTATTGATGGTAGGACATATGTATTGTGTTTTATTAAGATGTCTATAGTATTGATAGTACGTCGTATGTATTGTTTTTTATGAAGATGTCTATAGTATTGATAGTAGGACATATGTATTGTGTTTTATGAAGATGTCTATAGTATTGATAGTAGGTCATATGTATTGTGTTTTATGAAGATGTCTATAGTATTGATGGTAGGACATATGTATTGTGTTTTATGAAGATGTCTAAAGTATTTATTGTAGGACACATTTATCGTGTTTTATGAAGATGTCTATAGTTTTGAGTCCCCAAGAGTGGCTGGGGTATAGAAATATGGTCACTTGGTCTTCTCCCGACCGGCAGTAAAACGCTTGCCGAAGTGGGGCGTCCATTTTGAAAGAAGGTCATATGTATTGTGTTTAATGAAGATGTCTATAGTATTGATGGTAGGACATATGCATTGTGTTTTATGGAGATGTCTATAGAATTGATTGTAGGTCATATGTATTGTGTTTTTTGGAGATGTCTATAGTATTGATAGTAGTTCATAAGTATTGTGTTTTATGAAGATGTCTTTAGTATTGATGGTAGGACATATGTATTGTGTTTTATGAAGATGTCTATAGTATTGATGGTAGGACATATGTATTGTGTTTTATGAAGATGTCTATAGTATTGATAGTAGGTCATATGTATTGTGTTTTATGAAGATGTCTATAGTATTGATGGTAGGACATATGTATTGTGTTTTATGAAGATGTCTATAGTATTGATGGTAGGACATATGTATTGTGTTTTATAAAGATGTCTATAGTATTGATGGTAGGACATATGTGTTGTGTTTTATGAAGATGTTTATAGTATTGATAGTAGGTCATATGTATTGTGTTTTATGAAGATGTCTATAGTATTGATAGTAGGTCATATGTATTGTGTTTTTTGAAGATTTTTTAATTATTGATGGTAGGACATATGTATTGTGTTTTATGAAGATGTCTAAAGTATTTATGGTAGGACACATTTATCGTGTTTTATGAAGATGTCTATAGTTTTGATAGTAGGTCATATGTATTGTGTTTTTTGAAGATTTTTAAATTATTGATGGTAGGACATATGTATTGTGTTTTATGAAGATGTCTAAAGTATTTATGGTAGGACACATTTATCGTGTTTTATGAAGATGTCTATAGTATTGATAGTAGGTCATATGTATTGTGTTTTTTTGAAGATTTTTAAATTATTGATGGTAGGACATATGTATTGTGTTTTATGAAGATGTCTAAAGTATTTATGGTAGGACGCATTTATCGTGTTTTATGAAGATGTCTATAGTTTTGAGTCCCCAAGAGTGGCTGGGGTATAGAAATATGGTCACTTGGTCTTCTCTCGACCGGCAGTAAAACGCTTGGCGAAGTGGGGCGTCCATTTTGAAAGTAGGTCATATGTATTGTGTTTAATGAAGATGTCTATAGTATTGATGGTAGGGACATATGCATTGTGTTTTATGGAGATGTCTAAAGTATTGATGGTAGGACATATGTATTGTGTTTTATGAAGATGTCTATAGTATTGATAGTAGGTCATATGTATTGTGTTTTATGAAGATGTCTAAAGTATTTATGGTAGGACACATTTATCGTGTTTTATGAAGATGTCTATAGTTTTGATAGTAAGTCATATGTATTGTGTTTTTTGAAGATTTTTAAATTATTGATGGTAGGACATATGTATTGTGTTTTATGAAGATGTCTAAAGTATTTATGGTAGGACACATTTATCGTGTTTTATGAAGATGTCTATAGTATTCATAGTAGGTCATATGTATTGTGTTTTTTGAAGATTTTTAAATTATTGATGGTAGGACATATGTATTGTGTTTTATTAAGATGTCTATAGTATTGATAGTACATCGTATGTATTGTTTTTTATGAAGATGTCTATAGTATTGATAGTAGGACATATGTATTGTGTTTTATGAAGATGTCTATAGTATTGATAGTAGGTCATATGTATTGTGTTTTATGAAGATGTCTATATTATTTATGGTAGGACACATTTGTCGTGTTTTATGAAGATGTCTATAGTTTTGAGTCCCCAAGAGTGGCTGGGGTATAGAAATATGGTCACTTGGTCTTCTCCCGACCGGCAGTAAAACGCTTGCCGAAGTGGGGCGTCCATTTTGAAAGTAGGTCATATGTATTGTGTTTAATGAAGATGTCTATAGTATTGATGGTAGGGACATATGCATTGTGTTTTATGGAGATGTCTATAGAATTGATGGTAGGACATATGCATTGTGTTTTATGGAGATGTCTATAGAATTGATTGTAGGTCATATGTATTGTGTTTTATGGAGATGTCTATAGTATTGATGGTAGGGACATATGCATTGTGTTTTATGGAGATGTCTATAGAATTGATGGTAGGACATATGCATTGTGTTTTATGGAGATGTCTATAGAATTGATTGTAGGTCATATGTATTGTGTTTTATGGAGATGTCTATAGTATTGATAGTAGGTCATATGTATTGTGTTTTATGAAGATGTCTATAGTATTGATGGTAGGACATATGTATTGTGTTTTATGAAGATGTCTAAAGTATTTATGGTAGGACACATTTATCGTGTTTTATGAAGATGTCTATAGTTTTGAGTCCCCAAGAGTGGCTGGGGTATAGAAATATGGTCACTTGGTCTTCTCCCGACCGGCAGTAAAACGCTTGCCGAAGTGGGGCGTCCATTTTGAAAGTAGGTCATATGTATTGTGTTTAATGAAGATGTCTATAGTATTGATGATAGGGACATATGCATTGTGTTTTATGGAGATGTCTATAGTATTGATAGTAGGTCATATGTATTGTGTTTTTTGAAGATTTTTAAATTATTGATGGTAGGACATATGTATTGTGTTTTATGAAGATGTCTAAAGTATTTATGGTAGGACACATTTATCGTGTTTTATGAAGATGTCTATAGTATTGATGGTAGGAAATATGTATTGTGTTTTATGAAGATGTCTATAGTATTGATAGTAGGTCATATGTATTGTGTTTTATGAAGATGTCTATAGTATTGATGGTAGGACATATGTATTGTGTTTTATGAAGAAGTCTATAGTATTGATGGTAGGACATATGTATTGTGTTTTATAAAGATGTCTATAGTATTGATGGTAGGACATATGTATTGTGTTTTATGAAGATGTTTATAGTATTGATAGTAGGTCATATGTATTGTGTTTTATGAAGATGTCTATAGTATTGATAGTAGGTCATATGTATTGTGTTTTTTGAAGATTTTTAAATTATTGATGGTAGGACATATGTATTGTGTTTTATGAAGATGTCTAAAGTATTTATGGTAGGACACATTTATCGTGTTTTATGAAGATGTCTATAGTTTTGATAGTAGGTCATATGTATTGTGTTTTTTGAAGATTTTTAAATTATTGATGGTAGGACATATGTATTGTGTTTTATGAAGATGTCTATAGTATTGATGGTAGGGACATATGCATTGTGTTTTATGGAGATGTCTATAGAATTGATGGTAGGACATATGCATTGTGTTTTATGGAGATGTCTATAGAATTGATTGTAGGTCATATGTATTGTGTTTTATGGAGATGTCTATAGTATTGATAGTAGGTCATATGTATTGTGTTTTATGAAGATGTCTATAGTATTGATGGTAGGACATATGTATTGTGTTTTATGAAGATGTCTAAAGTATTTATGGTAGGACACATTTATCGTGTTTTATGAAGATGTCTATAGTTTTGAGTCCCCAAGAGTGGCTGGGGTATAGAAATATGGTCACTTGGTCTTCTCCCGACCGGCAGTAAAACGCTTGCCGAAGTGGGGCGTCCATTTTGAAAGTAGGTCATATGTATTGTGTTTAATGAAGATGTCTATAGTATTGATGATAGGGACATATGCATTGTGTTTTATGGAGATGTCTATAGTATTGATAGTAGGTCATATGTATTGTGTTTTTTGAAGATTTTTAAATTATTGATGGTAGGACATATGTATTGTGTTTTATGAAGATGTCTAAAGTATTTATGGTAGGACACATTTATCGTGTTTTATGAAGATGTCTATAGTATTGATGGTAGGAAATATGTATTGTGTTTTATGAAGATGTCTATAGTATTGATAGTAGGTCATATGTATTGTGTTTTATGAAGATGTCTATAGTATTGATGGTAGGACATATGTATTGTGTTTTATGAAGAAGTCTATAGTATTGATGGTAGGACATATGTATTGTGTTTTATAAAGATGTCTATAGTATTGATGGTAGGACATATGTATTGTGTTTTATGAAGATGTTTATAGTATTGATAGTAGGTCATATGTATTGTGTTTTATGAAGATGTCTATAGTATTGATAGTAGGTCATATGTATTGTGTTTTTTGAAGATTTTTAAATTATTGATGGTAGGACATATGTATTGTGTTTTATGAAGATGTCTAAAGTATTTATGGTAGGACACATTTATCGTGTTTTATGAAGATGTCTATAGTTTTGATAGTAGGTCATATGTATTGTGTTTTTTGAAGATTTTTAAATTATTGATGGTAGGACATATGTATTGTGTTTTATGAAGATGTCTAAAGTATTTATGGTAGGACACATTTATCGTGTTTTATGAAGATGTCTATAGTTTTGATAGTAGGTCATATGTATTGTGTTTTTTGAAGATTTTTTAATTATTGATTGTAGGACATATGTATTGTGTTTTATGAAGATGTCTAAAGTATTTATGGTAGGACACATTTATCGTGTTTTATGAAGATGTCTATAGTATTGATAGTAGGTCATATGTATTGTGTTTTTTGAAGATTTTTAAATTATTGATGGTAGGACATATGTATTGTGTTTTATGAAGATGTCTAAAGTATTTATGGTAGGACACATTTATCGTGTTTTATGAAGATGTCTATAGTTTTGAGTCCCCAAGAGTGGCTGGGGTATAGAAATATGGTCACTTGGTCTTCTCCTGACCGGCAGTAAAACGCTTGCCGCAGTGGGGCGTCCATTTTGAAAGTAGGTCATATGTATTGTGTTTAATGAAGATGTCTATAGTATTGATGGTAAGGACATATGCATTGTGTTTTATGGAGATGTCTATAGAATTGATTGTAGGTCATATGTATTGTGTTTTATGAAGATATCTATAGTATTGATAGTAGGTCATATGTATTGTGTTTTTTGAAGATTTTTAAATTATTGATGGTAGGACATATGTATTGTGTTTTATGAAGATGTCTATAGTATTGATGGTAGGACATATGTATTGTGTTTTATTAAGATGTCTATAGTATTGATAGTACGTCGTATGTATTGTTTTTTATGAAGATGTCTATAGTATTGATAGTAGGACATATGTATTGTGTTTTATGAAGATGTCTATAGTATTGATAGTAGGTCATATGTATTGTGTTTTATGAAGATGTCTATAGTATTGATGGTAGGACATATGTATTGTGTTTTATGAAGATGTCTAAAGTATTTATGGTAGGACACATTTATCGTGTTTTATGAAGATGTCTATAGTTTTGAGTCCCCAAGAGTGGCTGTGGTATAGAAATATGGTCACTTGGTCTTCTCCCGACCGGCAGTAAAACGCTTGCCGAAGTGGGGCGTCCATTTTGAAAGTAGGTCATATGTATTGTGTTTAATGAAGATGTCTATAGTATTGATGGTAGGGACATATGCATTGTGTTTTATGGAGATGTCTAAAGTATTGAAGGTAGGACATATGTATTGTGTTTTATGAAGATGTCTATAGTATTGATAGTAGGTCATATGTATTGTGTTTTATGAAGATGTCTAAAGTATTTATGGTAGGACACATTTATCGTGTTTTATGAAGATGTCTATAGTTTTGATAGTAGGTCATATGTATTGTGTTTTTTGAAGATTTTTAAATTATTGATGGTAGGACATATGTATTGTGTTTTATGAAGATGTCTAAAGTATTTATGGTAGGACACATTTATCGTGTTTTATGAAGATGTCTATAGTATTTATGGTAGGACACATTTATCGTGTTTTATGAAGATGTCTATAGTTTTGATAGTAGGTCATATGTATTGTGTTTTTTGAAGATTTTTAAATTATTGATGGTAGGACATATGTATTGTGTTTTATGAAGATGTCTAAAGTATTTATGGTAGGACACATTTATCGTGTTATATGAAGATGTCTATAGTTTTGATAGTAGGTCATATGTATTGTGTTTTTTGAAGATTTTTAAATTATTGATGGTAGGACATATGTATTGTGTTTTATGAAGATGTCTAAAGTATTTATGGTAGGACACATTTATCGTGTTTTATGAAGATGTCTATATTTTTGATAGTAGGTCATATGTATTGTGTTTTTTGAAGATTTTTAAATTATTGATGGTAGGACATATGTATTGTGTTTTATGAAGATGTCTAAAGTATTTATGGTAGGACACATTTATCGTGTTTTATGAAGATGTCTATAGTTTTGATAGTAGGTCATATGTATTGTGTTTTTTGAAGATTTTTAAATTATTGATGGTAGGACATATGTATTGTGTTTTATGAAGATGTCTAAAGTATTTATGGTAGGACACATTTATCGTGTTTTATGAAGATGTCTATAGTATTGATAGTAGGTCATATGTATTGTGTTTTTTGAAGATTTTTAAATTATTGATGGTAGGACATATGTATTGTGTTTTATGAAGATGTCTAAAGTATTTATGGTAGGACACATTTATCGTGTTTTATGAAGATGTCTATAGTTTTGAGTCCCCAAGAGTGGCTGGGGTATAGAAATATGGTCACTTGGTCTTCTCCCGACCGGCAGTAAAACGCTTGCCGAAGTGGGGCGTCCATTTTGAAAGTAGGTCATATGTATTGTGTTTAATGAAGATGTCTATAGTATTGATGGTAGGGACATATGCATTGTGTTTTATGGAGATGTCTATAGTATTTATGGTAGGACATATGTATTGTGTTTTATGAAGATGTCTATAGTATTGATAGTAGGTCATATGTATTGTGTTTTATGAAGATGTCTAAAGTATTTATGGTAGGACACATTTATCGTGTTTTATGAAGATGTCTATAGTTTTGATATTAGGTCATATGTATTGTGTTTTTTGAAGATTTTAAAATTATTGATGGTAGGACATATGTATTGTGTTTTATGAAGATGTCTAAAGTATTTATGGTAGGACACATTTATCGTGTTTTATGAAGATGTCTATAGTATTGATAGTAGGTCATATGTATTGTGTTTTTTGAAGATTTTTAAATTATTGATGGTAGGACATATGTATTGTGTTTTATGAAGATGTCTAAAGTATTTATGGTAGGACACATTTATCGTGTTTTATGAAGATGTCTATAGTTTTGAGTCCCCAAGAGTGGCTGGGGTATAGAAATATGGTCACTTGGTCTTCTCCCGACCGGCAGTAAAACGCTTGCCGAAGTGGGGCGTCCATTTTGAAAGTAGGTCATATGTATTGTGTTTAATGAAGATGTCTATAGTATTGATGGTAGGGACATATGCATTGTGTTTTATGGAGATGTCTATAGTATTGATGGTAGGACATATGTATTGTGTTTTATGAAGATGTCTATAGTATTGATAGTAGGTCATATGTATTGTGTTTTATGAAGATGTCTAAAGTATTTATGGTAGGACACATTTATCGTGTTTTATGAAGATGTCTATAGTTTTGATAGTAGGTCATATGTATTGTGTTTTTTGAAGATTTTTAAATTATTGATGGTAGGACATATGTATTGTGTTTTATAAAGATGTCTATAGTCTTGATGGTAGGACATATGTATTGTGTTTTATGAAGATGTTTATAGTATTGATAGTAGGTCATATGTATTGTGTTTTATGAAGATGTATATAGTATTGATAGTAGGTCATATGTATTGTGTTTTTTGAAGATTTTTAAATTATTGATGGTAGGACATATGTATTGTGTTTTATGAAGATGTCTAAAGTATTTATGGTAGGACACATTTATCGTGTTTTATGAAGATGTCTATAGTATTAATGGTAGGACACATTTATCGTGTTTTATGAAGATGTCTATAGTTTTGATAGTAGGTCATATGTATTGTGTTTTTTGAAGATTTTTAAATTATTGATGGTAGGACATATGTATTGTGTTTTATGAAGATGTCTAAAGTATTTATGGTAGGACACATTTATCGTGTTATATGAAGATGTCTATAGTTTTGATAGTAGGTCATATGTATTGTGTTTTTTGAAGATTTTTAAATTATTGATGGTAGGACATATGTATTGTGTTTAATGAAGATGTCTAAAGTATTTATGGTAGGACACATTTATCGTGTTTTATGAAGATGTCTATAGTTTTGATAGTAGGTCATATGTATTGTGTTTTTTGAAGATTTTTAAATTATTGATGGTAGGACATATGTATTGTGTTTTATGAAGATGTCTAAAGTATTTATGGTAGGACACATTTATCGTGTTTTATGAAGATGTCTATAGTTTTGATAGTAGGTCATATGTATTGTGTTTTTTGAAGATTTTTAAATTATTGATGGTAGGACATATGTATTGTGTTTTATGAAGATGTCTAAAGTATTTATGGTAGGACACATTTATCGTGTTTTATGAAGATGTCTATAGTATTGATAGTAGGTCATATGTATTGTGTTTTTTGAAGATTTTTAAATTATTGATGGTAGGACATATGTATTGTGTTTTATGAAGATGTCTAAAGTATTTATGGTAGGACACATTTATCGTGTTTTATGAAGATGTCTATAGTTTTGAGTCCCCAAGAGTGGCTGGGGTATAGAAATATGGTCACTTGGTCTTCTCCCGACCGGCAGTAAAACGCTTGCCGAAGTGGGGCGTCCATTTTGAAAGTAGGTCATATGTATTGTGTTTAATGAAGATGTCTATAGTATTGATGGTAGGGACATATGCATTGTGTTTTATGGAGATGTCTATAGTATTTATGGTAGGACATATGTATTGTGTTTTATGAAGATGTCTATAGTATTGATAGTAGGTCATATGTATTGTGTTTTATGAAGATGTCTAAAGTATTTATGGTAGGACACATTTATCGTGTTTTATGAAGATGTCTATAGTTTTGATAGTAGGTCATATGTATTGTGTTTTTTGAAGATTTTTAAATTATTGATGGTAGGACATATGTATTGTGTTTTATGAAGATGTCTAAAGTATTTATGGTAGGACACATTTATCGTGTTTTATGAAGATGTCTATAGTATTGATAGTAGGTCATATGTATTGTGTTTTTTGAAGATTTTTAAATTATTGATGGTAGGACATATGTATTGTGTTTTATGAAGATGTCTAAAGTATTTATGGTAGGACACATTTATCGTGTTTTATGAAGATGTCTATAGTTTTGAGTCCCCAAGAGTGGCTGGGGTATAGAAATATGGTCACTTGGTCTTCTCCCGACCGGCAGTAAAACGCTTGCCGAAGTGGGGCGTCCATTTTGAAAGTAGGTCATATGTATTGTGTTTAATGAAGATGTCTATAGTATTGATGGTAGGGACATATGCATTGTGTTTTATGGAGATGTCTATAGTATTGATGGTAGGACATATGTATTGTGTTTTATGAAGATGTCTATAGTATTGATAGTAGGTCATATGTATTGTGTTTTATGAAGATGTCTAAAGTATTTATGGTAGGACACATTTATCGTGTTTTATGAAGATGTCTATAGTTTTGATAGTAGGTCATATGTATTGTGTTTTTTGAAGATTTTTAAATTATTGATGGTAGGACATATGTATTGTGTTTTATAAAGATGTCTATAGTCTTGATGGTAGGACATATGTATTGTGTTTTATGAAGATGTTTATAGTATTGATAGTAGGTCATATGTATTGTGTTTTATGAAGATGTATATAGTATTGATAGTAGGTCATATGTATTGTGTTTTTTGAAGATTTTTAAATTATTGATGGTAGGACATATGTATTGTGTTTTATGAAGATGTCTAAAGTATTTATGGTAGGACACATTTATCGTGTTTTATGAAGATGTCTATAGTTTTGATAGTAGGTCATATGTAATGTGTTTTTTGAAGATTTTTTAATTGTTGATTGTAGGACATATGTATTGTGTTTTATGAAGATGTCTAAAGTATTTATGGTAGGACACATTTATCGTGTTTTATGAAGATGTCTATAGTATTGATAGTAGGTCATATGTATTGTGTTTTTTGAAGATTTTTAAATTATTGATGGTAGGACATATGTATTGTGTTTTATGAAGATGTCTAAAGTATTTATGGTAGGACACATTTATCGTGTTTTATGAAGATGTCTATAGTTTTGAGTCCCCAAGATTGGCTGGGGTATAGAAATATGGTCACTTGGTCTTCTCCCGACCGGCAGTTAAACGCTTGCCGAAGTGGGGCGTCCATTTCGAAAGTAGGTCATATGTATTGTGTTTAATGAAGATGTCTATAGTATTGATGGTAGGGACATATGCATTGTGTTTTATGAAGATGTCTATAGTTTTGATGATAGGACATATGTATTGTGTTTTATAAAGATGTCTAAAGTATTGATGGTAGGACATATGTATTGTGTTTTATGAAGATGTCTATAGTATTGATGGTAGGACATATGTATTGTGTTTTATGAAGATGTCTATAGTATTGACAGTACGTCATATGTATTGTGTTTTATGAAGATGTCTATAGTATTGATAGTAGGACATATGTATTGTGTTTAATGAAGATGTCTATAGTATTGATAGTAGGTCATATGTATTGTGTTTTTTGAAGATTTTTAAATTATTGATGGTAGGACATATGTATTGTGTTTTATGAAGATGTCTAAAGTATTTATGGTAGGACACATTTATCGTGTTTTATGAAGATGTCTATAGTTTTGATAGTAGGTCATATGTATTGTGTTTTTTGAAGATTTTTTAATTATTGATTGTAGGACATATGTATTGTGTTTTATGAAGATGTCTAAAGTATTGATGGAAGGGACATATGCATTGTGTTTTATGGAGATGTCTATAGAATTGATTGTAGGTCATATGTATTGTGTTTTATGAAGATATCTATAGTATTGATAGTAGGTCATATGTATTGTGTTTTTTGAAGATTTTTAAATTATTGATGGTAGGACATATGTATTGTGTTTTATGAAGATGTCTATAGTATTGATGGTAGGACATATGTATTGTGTTTTATTAAGATGTCTATAGTATTGATAGTACGTCGTATGTATTGTTTTTTATGAAGATGTCTATAGTATTGATAGTAGGACATATGTATTGTGTTTTATGAAGATGTCTATAGTATTGATAGTAGGTCATATGTATTGTGTTTTATGAAGATGTCTATAGTATTGATGGTAGGACATATGTATTGTGTTTTATGAAGATGTCTAAAGTATTTATTGTAGGACACATTTATCGTGTTTTATGAAGATGTCTATAGTTTTGAGTCCCCAAGAGTGGCTGGGGTATAGAAATATGGTCACTTGGTCTTCTCCCGACCGGCAGTAAAACGCTTGCCGAAGTGGGGCGTCCATTTTGAAAGTAGGTCATATGTATTGTGTTTAATGAAGATGTCTATAGTATTGATGGTAGGACATATGCATTGTGTTTTATGGAGATGTCTATAGAATTGATTGTAGGTCATATGTATTGTGTTTTTTGGAGATGTCTATAGTATTGATAGTAGTTCATAAGTATTGTGTTTTATGAAGATGTCTTAAGTATTGATGGTAGGACATATGTATTGTGTTTTATGAAGATGTCTATAGTATTGATGGTAGGACATATGTATTGTGTTTTATGAAGATGTCTATAGTATTGATAGTAGGTCATATGTATTGTGTTTTATGAAGATGTCTATAGTATTGATGGTAGGACATATGTATTGTGTTTTATGAAGATGTCTATAGTATTGATGGTAGGACATATGTATTGTGTTTTATAAAGATGTCTATAGTATTGATGGTAGGACATATGTGTTGTGTTTTATGAAGATGTTTATAGTATTGATAGTAGGTCATATGTATTGTGTTTTATGAAGATGTCTATAGTATTGATAGTAGGTCATATGTATTGTGTTTTTTGAAGATTTTTTAATTATTGATGGTAGGACATATGTATTGTGTTTTATGAAGATGTCTAAAGTATTTATGGTAGGACACATTTATCGTGTTTTATGAAGATGTCTATAGTTTTGATAGTAGGTCATATGTATTGTGTTTTTTGAAGATTTTTAAATTATTGATGGTAGGACATATGTATTGTGTTTTATGAAGATGTCTAAAGTATTTATGGTAGGACACATTTATCGTGTTTTATGAAGATGTCTATAGTATTGATAGTAGGTCATATGTATTGTGTTTTTTGAAGATTTTTAAATTATTGATGGTAGGACATATGTATTGTGTTTTATGAAGATGTCTAAAGTATTTATGGTAGGACGCATTTATCGTGTTTTATGAAGATGTCTATAGTTTTGAGTCCCCAAGAGTGGCTGGGGTATAGAAATATGGTCACTTGGTCTTCTCTCGACCGGCAGTAAAACGCTTGGCGAAGTGGGGCGTCCATTTTGAAAGTAGGTCATATGTATTGTGTTTAATGAAGATGTCTATAGTATTGATGGTAGGGACATATGCATTGTGTTTTATGGAGATGTCTAAAGTATTGATGGTAGGACATATGTATTGTGTTTTATGAAGATGTCTATAGTATTGATAGTAGGTCATATGTATTGTGTTTTATGAAGATGTCTAAAGTATTTATGGTAGGACACATTTATCGTGTTTTATGAAGATGTCTATAGTTTTGATAGTAAGTCATATGTATTGTGTTTTTTGAAGATTTTTAAATTATTGATGGTAGGACATATGTATTGTGTTTTATGAAGATGTCTAAAGTATTTATGGTAGGACACATTTATCGTGTTTTATGAAGATGTCTATAGTATTGATAGTAGGTCATATGTATTGTGTTTTTTGAAGATTTTTAAATTATTGATGGTAGGACATATGTATTGTGTTTTATTAAGATGTCTATAGTATTGATAGTACGTCGTATGTATTGTTTTTTATGAAGATGTCTATAGTATTGATAGTAGGACATATGTATTGTGTTTTATGAAGATGTCTATAGTATTGATAGTAGGTCATATGTATTGTGTTTTATGAAGATGTCTATATTATTTATGGTAGGACACATTTATCGTGTTTTATGAAGATGTCTATAGTTTTGAGTCCCCAAGAGTGGCTGGGGTATAGAAATATGGTCACTTGGTCTTCTCCCGACCGGCAGTAAAACGCTTGCCGAAGTGGGGCGTCCATTTTGAAAGTAGGTCATATGTATTGTGTTTAATGAAGATGTCTATAGTATTGATGGTAGGGACATATGCATTGTGTTTTATGGAGATGTCTATAGAATTGATGGTAGGACATATGCATTGTGTTTTATGGAGATGTCTATAGAATTGATTGTAGGTCATATGTATTGTGTTTTATGGAGATGTCTATAGTATTGATGGTAGGGACATATGCATTGTGTTTTATGGAGATGTCTATAGAATTGATGGTAGGACATATGCATTGTGTTTTATGGAGATGTCTATAGAATTGATTGTAGGTCATATGTATTGTGTTTTATGGAGATGTCTATAGTATTGATAGTAGGTCATATGTATTGTGTTTTATGAAGATGTCTATAGTATTGATGGTAGGACATATGTATTGTGTTTTATGAAGATGTCTAAAGTATTTATGGTAGGACACATTTATCGTGTTTTATGAAGATGTCTATAGTTTTGATAGTAGGTCATATGTATTGTGTTTTTTGAAGATTTTTTAATTATTGATTGTAGGACATATGTATTGTGTTTTATGAAGATGTCTAAAGTATTGATGGAAGGGACATATGCATTGTGTTTTATGGAGATGTCTATAGAATTGATTGTAGGTCATATGTATTGTGTTTTATGAAGATATCTATAGTATTGATAGTAGGTCATATGTATTGTGTTTTTTGAAGATTTTTAAATTATTGATGGTAGGACATATGTATTGTGTTTTATGAAGATGTCTATAGTATTGATGGTAGGACATATGTATTGTGTTTTATTAAGATGTCTATAGTATTGATAGTACATCGTATGTATTGTTTTTTATGAAGATGTCTATAGTATTGATAGTAGGACATATGTATTGTGTTTTATGAAGATGTCTATAGTATTGATAGTAGGTCATATGTATTGTGTTTTATGAAGATGTCTATAGTATTGATGGTAGGACATATGTATTGTGTTTTATGAAGATGTCTAAAGTATTTATTGTAGGACACATTTATCGTGTTTTATGAAGATGTCTATAGTTTTGAGTCCCCAAGAGTGGCTGGGGTATAGAAATATGGTCACTTGGTCTTCTCCCGACCGGCAGTAAAACGCTTGCCGAAGTGGGGCGTCCATTTTGAAAGTAGGTCATATGTATTGTGTTTAATGAAGATGTCTATAGTATTGATGGTAGGACATATGCATTGTGTTTTATGGAGATGTCTATAGAATTGATTGTAGGTCATATGTATTGTGTTTTTTGGAGATGTCTATAGTATTGATAGTAGTTCATAAGTATTGTGTTTTATGAAGATGTCTTAAGTATTGATGGTAGGACATATGTATTGTGTTTTATGAAGATGTCTATAGTATTGATGGTAGGACATATGTATTGTGTTTTATGAAGATGTCTATAGTATTGATAGTAGGTCATATGTATTGTGTTTTATGAAGATGTCTATAGTATTGATGGTAGGACATATGTATTGTGTTTTATGAAGATGTCTATAGTATTGATGGTAGGACATATGTATTGTGTTTTATAAAGATGTCTATAGTATTGATGGTAGGACATATGTGTTGTGTTTTATGAAGATGTTTATAGTATTGATAGTAGGTCATATGTATTGTGTTTTATGAAGATGTCTATAGTATTGATAGTAGGTCATATGTATTGTGTTTTTTGAAGATTTTTTAATTATTGATGGTAGGACATATGTATTGTGTTTTATGAAGATGTCTAAAGTATTTATGGTAGGACACATTTATCGTGTTTTATGAAGATGTCTATAGTTTTGATAGTAGGTCATATGTATTGTGTTTTTTGAAGATTTTTAAATTATTGATGGTAGGACATATGTATTGTGTTTTATGAAGATGTCTAAAGTATTTATGGTAGGACACATTTATCGTGTTTTATGAAGATGTCTATAGTATTGATAGTAGGTCATATGTATTGTGTTTTTTGAAGATTTTTAAATTATTGATGGTAGGACATATGTATTGTGTTTTATGAAGATGTCTAAAGTATTTATGGTAGGACGCATTTATCGTGTTTTATGAAGATGTCTATAGTTTTGAGTCCCCAAGAGTGGCTGGGGTATAGAAATATGGTCACTTGGTCTTCTCTCGACCGGCAGTAAAACGCTTGGCGAAGTGGGGCGTCCATTTTGAAAGTAGGTCATATGTATTGTGTTTAATGAAGATGTCTATAGTATTGATGGTAGGGACATATGCATTGTGTTTTATGGAGATGTCTAAAGTATTGATGGTAGGACATATGTATTGTGTTTTATGAAGATGTCTATAGTATTGATAGTAGGTCATATGTATTGTGTTTTATGAAGATGTCTAAAGTATTTATGGTAGGACACATTTATCGTGTTTTATGAAGATGTCTATAGTTTTGATAGTAAGTCATATGTATTGTGTTTTTTGAAGATTTTTAAATTATTGATGGTAGGACATATGTATTGTGTTTTATGAAGATGTCTAAAGTATTTATGGTAGGACACATTTATCGTGTTTTATGAAGATGTCTATAGTATTGATAGTAGGTCATATGTATTGTGTTTTTTGAAGATTTTTAAATTATTGATGGTAGGACATATGTATTGTGTTTTATTAAGATGTCTATAGTATTGATAGTACGTCGTATGTATTGTTTTTTATGAAGATGTCTATAGTATTGATAGTAGGACATATGTATTGTGTTTTATGAAGATGTCTATAGTATTGATAGTAGGTCATATGTATTGTGTTTTATGAAGATGTCTATATTATTTATGGTAGGACACATTTATCGTGTTTTATGAAGATGTCTATAGTTTTGAGTCCCCAAGAGTGGCTGGGGTATAGAAATATGGTCACTTGGTCTTCTCCCGACCGGCAGTAAAACGCTTGCCGAAGTGGGGCGTCCATTTTGAAAGTAGGTCATATGTATTGTGTTTAATGAAGATGTCTATAGTATTGATGGTAGGGACATATGCATTGTGTTTTATGGAGATGTCTATAGAATTGATGGTAGGACATATGCATTGTGTTTTATGGAGATGTCTATAGAATTGATTGTAGGTCATATGTATTGTGTTTTATGGAGATGTCTATAGTATTGATGGTAGGGACATATGCATTGTGTTTTATGGAGATGTCTATAGAATTGATGGTAGGACATATGCATTGTGTTTTATGGAGATGTCTATAGAATTGATTGTAGGTCATATGTATTGTGTTTTATGGAGATGTCTATAGTATTGATAGTAGGTCATATGTATTGTGTTTTATGAAGATGTCTATAGTATTGATGGTAGGACATATGTATTGTGTTTTATGAAGATGTCTAAAGTATTTATGGTAGGACACATTTATCGTGTTTTATGAAGATGTCTATAGTTTTGAGTCCCCAAGAGTGGCTGGGGTATAGAAATATGGTCACTTGGTCTTCTCCCGACCGGCAGTAAAACGCTTGCCGAAGTGGGGCGTCCATTTTGAAAGTAGGTCATATGTATTGTGTTTAATGAAGATGTCTATAGTATTGATGATAGGGACATATGCATTGTGTTTTATGGAGATGTCTATAGTATTGATAGTAGGTCATATGTATTGTGTTTTTTGAAGATTTTTAAATTATTGATGGTAGGACATATGTATTGTGTTTTATGAAGATGTCTAAAGTATTTATGGTAGGACACATTTATCGTGTTTTATGAAGATGTCTATAGTATTGATGGTAGGAAATATGTATTGTGTTTTATGAAGATGTCTATAGTATTGATAGTAGGTCATATGTATTGTGTTTTATGAAGATGTCTATAGTATTGATGGTAGGACATATGTATTGTGTTTTATGAAGAAGTCTATAGTATTGATGGTAGGACATATGTATTGTGTTTTATAAAGATGTCTATAGTATTGATGGTAGGACATATGTATTGTGTTTTATGAAGATGTTTATAGTATTGATAGTAGGTCATATGTATTGTGTTTTATGAAGATGTCTATAGTATTGATAGTAGGTCATATGTATTGTGTTTTTTGAAGATTTTTAAATTATTGATGGTAGGACATATGTATTGTGTTTTATGAAGATGTCTAAAGTATTTATGGTAGGACACATTTATCGTGTTTTATGAAGATGTCTATAGTTTTGATAGTAGGTCATATGTATTGTGTTTTTTGAAGATTTTTAAATTATTGATGGTAGGACATATGTATTGTGTTTTATGAAGATGTCTATAGTATTGATGGTAGGGACATATGCATTGTGTTTTATGGAGATGTCTATAGAATTGATGGTAGGACATATGCATTGTGTTTTATGGAGATGTCTATAGAATTGATTGTAGGTCATATGTATTGTGTTTTATGGAGATGTCTATAGTATTGATAGTAGGTCATATGTATTGTGTTTTATGAAGATGTCTATAGTATTGATGGTAGGACATATGTATTGTGTTTTATGAAGATGTCTAAAGTATTTATGGTAGGACACATTTATCGTGTTTTATGAAGATGTCTATAGTTTTGATAGTAGGTCATATGTATTGTGTTTTTTGAAGATTTTTAAATTATTGATGGTAGGACATATGTATTGTGTTTTATGAAGATGTCTAAAGTATTTATGGTAGGACACATTTATCGTGTTTTATGAAGATGTCTATAGTTTTGATAGTAGGTCATATGTATTGTGTTTTTTGAAGATTTTTTAATTATTGATTGTAGGACATATGTATTGTGTTTTATGAAGATGTCTAAAGTATTTATGGTAGGACACATTTATCGTGTTTTATGAAGATGTCTATAGTATTGATAGTAGGTCATATGTATTGTGTTTTTTGAAGATTTTTAAATTATTGATGGTAGGACATATGTATTGTGTTTTATGAAGATGTCTTAAGTATTTATGGTAGGACACATTTATCGTGTTTTATGAAGATGTCTATAGTTTTGAGTCCCCAAGAGTGGCTGGGGTATAGAAATATGGTCACTTGGTCTTCTCCTGACCGGCAGTAAAACGCTTGCCGAAGTGGGGCGTCCATTTTGAAAGTAGGTCATATGTATTGTGTTTAATGAAGATGTCTATAGTATTGATGGTAAGGACATATGCATTGTGTTTTATGGAGATGTCTATAGAATTGATTGTAGGTCATATGTATTGTGTTTTATGAAGATATCTATAGTATTGATAGTAGGTCATATGTATTGTGTTTTTTGAAGATTTTTAAATTATTGATGGTAGGACATATGTATTGTGTTTTATGAAGATGTCTATAGTATTGATGGTAGGACATATGTATTGTGTTTTATTAAGATGTCTATAGTGTTGATAGTACGTCGTATGTATTGTTTTTTATGAAGATGTCTATAGTATTGATAGTAGGACATATGTATTGTGTTTTATGGAGATGTCTATAGTATTGATAGTAGGTCATATGTATTGTGTTTTATGAAGATGTCTATAGTATTGATGGTAGGACATATGTATTGTGTTTTATGAAGATGTCTAAAGTATTTATGGTAGGACACATTTATCGTGTTTTATGAAGATGTCTATAGTTTTGAGTCCCCAAGAGTGGCTGGGGTATAGAAATATGGTCACTTGGTCTTCTCCCGACCGGCAGTAAAACGCTTGCCGAAGTGGGGCGTCCATTTTGGAAGTAGGTCATATGTATTGTGTTTAATGAAGATGTCTATAGTATTGATGGTAGGGACATATGCATTGTGTTTTATGGAGATGTCTATAGTATTGATGGTAGGACATATGTATTGTGTTTTTTGAAGATGTCTATAGTATTGATAGTAGGTCATATGTATTGTGTTTTATGAAGATGTCTAAAGTATTTATGGTAGGACACATTTATCGTGTTTTATG
Organism: Mytilus trossulus; assembly: GCF_036588685.1. Lineage (NCBI taxonomy): Eukaryota > Metazoa > Mollusca > Bivalvia > Mytilida > Mytilidae > Mytilus > Mytilus trossulus. The sequence continues at coordinate 43,966,786 of NC_086376.1, forward strand.
AAGATGTCTATAGTTTTGATAGTAGGTCATATGTATTGTGTTTTTTGAAGATTTTTAAATTATTGATGGTAGGACATATGTATTGTGTTTTATGAAGATGTCTAAAGTATTTATGGTAGGACACATTTATCGTGTTTTATGAAGATGTCTATAGTTTTGAGTCCCCAAGAGTGGCTGGGGTATAGAAATATGGTCACTTGGTCTTCTCCCGACCGGCAGTAAAACGCTTGCCGAAGTGGGGCGTCCATTTTGAAAGTAGGTCATATGTATTGTGTTTAATGAAGATGTCTATAGTATTGATGGTAGGGACATATGCATTGTGTTTTATGGAGATGTCTATAGTATTGATAGTAGGTCATATGTATTGTGTTTTTTGAAGATTTTTAAATTATTGATGGTAGGACATATGTATTGTGTTTTATGAAGATGTCTAAAGTATTTATGGTAGGACACATTTATCGTGTTTTATGAAGATGTCTATAGTATTGATGGTAGGAAATATGTATTGTGTTTTATGAAGATGTCTATAGTATTGATAGTAGGTCATATGTATTGTGTTTTATGAAGACGTCTATAGTATTGATGGTAGGACATATGTATTGTGTTTTATGAAGATGTCTATAGTATTGATGGTAGGACATATGTATTGTGTTTTATAAAGATGTCTATAGTATTGATGGTAGGACATATGTATTGTGTTTTATGAAGATGTTTATAGTATTGATAGTAGGTCATATGTATTGTGTTTTATGAAGATGTCTATAGTATTGATAGTAGGTCATATGTATTGTGTTTTTTGAAGATTTTTAAATTATTGATGGTAGGACATATGTATTGTGTTTTATGAAGATGTCTAAAGTATTTATGGTAGGACACATTTATCGTGTTTTATGAAGATGTCTATAGTTTTGATAGTAGGTCATATGTATTGTGTTTTTTGAAGATTTTTAAATTATTGATGGTAGGACATATGTATTGTGTTTTATGAAGATGTCTAAAGTATTTATGGTAGGACACATTTATCGTGTTTTATGAAGATGTCTATAGTTTTGATAGTAGGTCATATGTATTGTGTTTTTTGAAGATTTTTTAATTATTGATTGTAGGACATATGTATTGTGTTTTATGAAGATGTCTAAAGTATTTATGGTAGGACACATTTATCGTGTTTTATGAAGATTTCTATAGTATTGATAGTAGGTCATATGTATTGTGTTTTTTGAAGATTTTTAAATTATTGATGGTAGGACATATGTATTGTGTTTTATGAAGATGTCTAAAGTATTTATGGTAGGACACATTTATCGTTTTTTATGAAGATGTCTATAGTTTTGAGTCCCCAAGAGTGGCTGGGGTATAGAAATATGGTCACTTGGTCTTCTCCCGACCGGCAGTAAAACGCTTGCCGAAGTGGGGCATCCATTTTGAAAGTAGGTCATATGTATTGTGTTTAATAAAGATGTCTATAGTATTGATGGTAGGGACATATGCATTGTGTTTTATGAAGATGTCTATAGTATTGATGATAGGACATATGTATTGTGTTTTATGAAGATGTCTAAAGTATTGATGGTAGGACATATGTATTGTGTTTTATGAAGATGTCTATAGTATTGATGGTAGGACATATGTATTGTGTTTTATGAAGATGTCTATAGTATTGACAGTACGTCATATGTATTGTGTTTTATGAAGATGTCTATAGTATTGATAGTAGGACATCTGTATTGTGTTTAATGAAGATGTCTATAGTATTGATAGTAGGTCATATGTATTGTGTTTTTTGAAGATTTTTAAATTATTGATGGTAGGACATATGTATTGTGTTTTATGAAGATGTCTAAAGTATTTATGGGAGGACACATTTATCGTGTTTTATGAAGATGTCTATAGTTTTGAGTCCCCAAGAGTGGCTGGGGTATAGAAATATGGTCACTTGGTCTTCTCCTGACCGGCAGTAAAACGCTTGCCGAAGTGGGGCGTCCATTTTGAAAGTAGGTCATATGTATTGTGTTTAATGAAGATGTCTATAGTATTGATGGTAAGGACATATGCATTGTGTTTTATGGAGATGTCTATAGAATTGATTGTAGGTCATATGTATTGTGTTTTATGAAGATATCTATAGTATTGATAGTAGGTCATATGTATTGTGTTTTTTGAAGATTTTTAAATTATTGATGGTAGGACATATGTATTGTGTTTTATGAAGATGTCTATAGTATTGATGGTAGGACATATGTATTGTGTTTTATTAAGATGTCTATAGTGTTGATAGTACGTCGTATGTATTGTTTTTTATGAAGATGTCTATAGTATTGATAGTAGGACATATGTATTGTGTTTTATGAAGATGTCTATAGTATTGATAGTAGGTCATATGTATTGTGTTTTATGAAGATGTCTATAGTATTGATGGTAGGACATATGTATTGTGTTTTATGAAGATGTCTAAAGTATTTATGGTAGGACACATTTATCGTGTTTTATGAAGATGTCTATAGTTTTGAGTCCCCAAGAGTGGCTGGGGTATAGAAATATGGTCACTTGGTCTTCTCCCGACCGGCAGTAAAACGCTTGCCGAAGTGGGCGTCCATTTTGGAAGTAGGTCATATGTATTGTGTTTAATGAAGATGTCTATAGTATTGATGGTAGGGACATATGCATTGTGTTTTATGGAGATGTCTATAGTATTGATGGTAGGACATATGTATTGTGTTTTATGAAGATGTCTATAGTATTGATAGTAGGTCATATGTATTGTGTTTTATGAAGATGTCTAAAGTATATATGGTAGGACACATTTATTGTGTTTTATGAAGATGTCTATAGTTTTGATAGTAGGTCATATGTATTGTGTTTTTTGAAGATTTTTAAATTATTGATGGTAGGACATATGTATTGTGTTTTATGAAGATGTCTAAAGTATTTATGGTAGGACACATTTATCGTGTTTTATGAAGATGTCTATAGTATTGATAGTAGGTCATATGTATTGTGTTTTTTGAAGATTTTTAAATTATTGATGGTAGGACATATGTATTGTGTTTTATGAGGATGTCTAAAGTATTTATGGTAGGACACATTTATCGTGTTTTATGAAGATGTCTATAGTTTTGATAGTAGGTCATATGTATTGTGTTTTTTGAAGATTTTTAAATTATTGATGGTAGGACATATGTATTGTGTTTTATGAAGATGTCTAAAGTATTTATGGTAGGACACATTTATCGTGTTTTATGAAGATGTCTATAGTATTGATAGTAGGTCATATGTATTGTGTTTTTTGAAGATTTTTAAATTATTGATGGTAGGACATATGTATTGTGTTTTATGAAGATGTCTAAAGTATTTATGGTAGGACACATTTATCGTGTTTTATGAAGATGTCTATAGTTTTGAGTCCCCAAGAGTGGCTGGGGTATAGAAATATGGTCACTTGGTCTTCTCCCGACCGGCAGTAAAACGCTTGCCGAAGTGGGGCGTCCATTTTGAAAGTAGGTCATATGTATTGTGTTTAATGAAGATGTCTATAGTATTGATGGTAGGGACATATGCATTGTGTTTTATGGAGATGTCTAAAGTATTGATGGTAGGACATATGTATTGTGTTTTATGAAGATGTCTATAGTATTGATAGTAGGTCATATGTATTGTGTTTTATGAAGATGTCTAAAGTATTTATGGTAGGACACATTTATCGTGTTTTATGAAGATGTCTATAGTTTTGATAGTAGGTCATATGTATTGTGTTTTTTGAAGATTTTTAAATTATTGATGGTAGGACATATGTATTGTGTTTTATGAAGATGTCTAAAGTATTTATGGTAGGACACATTTATCGTGTTTTATGAAGATGTCTATAGTATTGATAGTAGGTCATATGTATTGTGTTTTTTGAAGATTTTTAAATTATTGATGGTAGGACATATGTATTGTGTTTTATGAAGATGTCTAAAGTATTTATGGTAGGACACATTTATCGTGTTTTATGAAGATGTCTATAGTTTTGAGTCCCCAAGAGTGGCTGGGTTATAGAAATATGGTCACTTGGTCTTCTCCCGACCGGCAGTAAAACGCTTGCCGAAGTGGGGCATCCATTTTGAAAGTAGGTCACATGTATTGTGTTTAATGAAGATGTCTATAGTATTGATGGTAGGGACATATGCATTGTGTTTTATGGAGATGTCTATAGAATTGATTGTAGGTCATATGTATTGTGTTTTATGAAGATATCTATAGTATTGATAGTAGGTCATATGTATTGTGTTTTTTGAAGATTTTTAAATTATTGATGGTAGGACATATGTATTGTGTTTTATGAAGATGTCTATAGTATTGATGGTAGGACATATGTATTGTGTTTTATTAAGATGTCTATAGTATTGATAGTACGTCGTATGTATTGTTTTTTATGAAGATGTCTATAGTATTGATAGTAGGACATATGTATTGTGTTTTATGAAGATGTCTATAGTATTGATAGTAGGTCATATGTATTGTGTTTTATGAAGATGTCTATAGTATTGATGGTAGGACATATGTATTGTGTTTTATGAAGATGTCTAAAGTATTTATTGTAGGACACATTTATCGTGTTTTATGAAGATGTCTATAGTTTTGAGTCCCCAAGAGTGGCTGGGGTATAGAAATATGGTCACTTGGTCTTCTCCCGACCGGCAGTAAAACGCTTGCCGAAGTGGGGCGTCCATTTTGAAAGTAGGTCATATGTATTGTGTTTAATGAAGATGTCTATAGTATTGATGGTAGGACATATGCATTGTGTTTTATGGAGATGTCTATAGAATTGATTGTAGGTCATATGTATTGTGTTTTTTGGAGATGTCTATAGTATTGATAGTAGTTCATAAGTATTGTGTTTTATGAAGATGTCTTAAGTATTGATGGTAGGACATATGTATTGTGTTTTATGAAGATGTCTATAGTATTGATGGTAGGACATATGTATTGTGTTTTATGAAGATGTCTATAGTATTGATAGTAGGTCATATGTATTGTGTTTTATGAAGATGTCTATAGTATTGATGGTAGGACATATGTATTGTGTTTTATGAAGATGTCTATAGTATTGATGGTAGGACATATGTTGTGTTTTATAAAGATGTCTATAGTATTGATGGTAGGACATATGTGTTGTGTTTTATGAAGATGTTTATAGTATTGATAGTAGGTCATATGTATTGTGTTTTATGAAGATGTCTATAGTATTGATAGTAGGTCATATGTATTGTGTTTTTTGAAGATTTTTTAATTATTGATGGTAGGACATATGTATTGTGTTTTATGAAGATGTCTAAAGTATTTATGGTAGGACACATTTATCGTGTTTTATGAAGATGTCTATAGTTTTGAGTCCGCAAGAGTGGCTGGGGTATAGAAATATGGTCACTTGGTCTTCTCCCGACCGGCAGTAAAAAGCTTGCCGAAGTGGGGCGTCCATTTTGAAAGTAGGTCATATGTATTGTGTTTTATGAAGATGTCTATAGTATTGATGGTATGATGTATTGTGTTTTATGAAGATGTCTATAGTATTGATGGTAGGACATATGTATTGTGTTTTATAAAGATGTCTATAGTATTGATGGTAGGACATATGTATTGTGTTTTATGAAGATGTTTATAGTATTGATAGTAGGTCATATGTATTGTGTTTTATGAAGATGTCTATAGTATTGATAGTAGGTCATATGTATTGTGTTTTTTGAAGATTTTTAAATTATTGATGGTAGGACATATGTATTGTGTTTTATGAAGATGTCTAAAGTATTTATGGTAGGACACATTTATCGTGTTTTATGAAGATGTCTATAGTTTTGATAGTAGGTCATATGTTTTGTGTTTTTTGAAGATTTTTAAATTATTGATGGTAGGACATATGTATTGTGTTTTATGAAGATGTCTAAAGAATTTATGGTAGGACACATTTATCGTGTTTTATGAAGATGTCTATAGTATTGATAGTAATTCATATGTATTGTGTTTTTTGAAGATTTTTAAATTATTGATGGTAGGACATATGTATTGTGTTTTATGAAGATGTCTAAAGTATTTATGGTAGGACACATTTATCGTGTTTTATGAAGATGTCTATAGTTTTGAGTCCCCAAGAGTGGCTGGGGTATAGAAATATGGTCACTTGGTCTTCTCCCGACCGGCAGTAAAACGCTTGCCGAAGTGGGGCGTCCATTTTGAAAGTAGGTCATATGTATTGTGTTTAATGAAGATGTCTATAGTATTGATGGTAGGGACATATGCATTGTGTTTTATGGAGATGTCTATAGTATTGATAGTAGGTCATATGTATTGTGTTTTTTGAAGATTTTTAAATTATTGATGGTAGGACATATGTATTGTGTTTTATGAAGATGTCTAAAGTATTTATGGTAGGACACATTTATCGTGTTTTATGAAGATGTCTATAGTATTGATGGTAGGAAATATGTATTGTGTTTTATGAAGATGTCTATAGTATTGATAGTAGGTCATATGTATTGTGTTTTATGAAGATGTCTATAGTATTGATGGTAGGACATATGTATTGTGTTTTATGAAGATGTCTATAGTATTGATGGTAGGACATATGTATTGTGTTTTATAAAGATGTCTATAGTATTGATGGTAGGACATATGTATTGTGTTTTATGAAGATGTTTATAGTATTGATAGTAGGTCATATGTATTGTGTTTTATGAAGATGTCTATAGTATTGATAGTAGGTCATATGTATTGTGTTTTTTGAAGATTTTTAAATTATTGATGGTAGGACATATGTATTGTGTTTTATGAAGATGTCTAAAGTATTTATGGTAGGACACATTTATCGTGTTTTATGAAGATGTCTATAGTATTGGTAGTAGGTCATATGTATTGTGTTTTTTGAAGATTTTTAAATTATTGATGGTAGGACATATGTATTGTGTTTTATGAAGATGTCTAAAGTATTTATGGTAGGACACATTTATCGTGTTTTATGAAGATGTCTATAGTATTGATAGTAGGTCATATGTATTGTGTTTTTTGAAGTTTTTTAAATTCTCCCGACCGGCAGTAAAACGCTTGCCGAAGTGGGGCGTCCATTTTGAAAGTAGGTCATATGTATTGTGTTTTATGAAGATGTCTATAGTATTGATGGTAGGACATATGTATTGTGTTTTATGAAGATGTCTATAGTATTGATGGTAGGACATATGTATTGTGTTTTATAAAGATGTCTATAGTATTGATGGTAGGACATATGTATTGTGTTTTATGAAGATGTTTATAGTATTGATAGTAGGTCATATGTATTGTGTTTTATGAAGATGTCTATAGTATTGATAGTAGGTCATATGTATTGTGTTTTTTGAAGATTTTTAAATTATTGATGGTAGGACATATGTATTGTGTTTTATGAAGATGTCTAAAGTATTTATGGTAGGACACATTTATCGTGTTTTATGAAGATGTCTATAGTTTTGATAGTAGGTCATATGTATTGTGTTTTTTGAAGATTTTTAAATTATTGATGGTAGGACATATGTATTGTGTTTTATGAAGATGTCTAAAGAATTTATGGTAGGACACATTTATCGTGTTTTATGAAGATGTCTATAGTATTGATAGTAGGTCATATGTATTGTGTTTTTTGAAGATTTTTAAATTATTGATGGTAGGACATATGTATTGTGTTTTATGAAGATGTCTAAAGTATTTATGGTAGGACACATTTATCGTGTTTTATGAAGATGTCTATAGTTTTGAGTCCCCAAGAGTGGCTGGGGTATAGAAATATGGTCACTTGGTCTTCTCCCGACCGGCAGTAAAACGCTTGCCGAAGTGGGGCGTCAATTTTGAAAGTAGGTCATATGTATTGTGTTTAATGAAGATGTCTATAGTATTGATGGTAGGGACATATGCATTGTGTTTTATGGAGATGTCTATAGTATTGATAGTAGGTCATATGTATTGTGTTTTTTTAAGATTTTTAAATTATTGATGGTAGGACATATGTATTGTGTTTTATGAAGATGTCTAAAGTATTTATGGTAGGACACATTTATCGTGTTTTATGAAGATGTCTATAGTATTGATGGTAGGAAATATGTATTGTGTTTTATGAAGATGTCTATAGTATTGATAGTAGGTCATATGTATTGTGTTTTATGAAGATGTCTATAGTATTGATGGTAGGACATATGTATTGTGTTTTATGAAGATGTCTATAGTATTGATGGTAGGACATATGTATTGTGTTTTATAAAGATGTCTATAGTATTGATGGTAGGACATATGTATTGTGTTTTATGAAGATGTTTATAGTATTGATAGTAGGTCATATGTATTGTGTTTTATGAAGATGTCTATAGTATTGATAGTAGGTCATATGTATTGTGTTTTTTGAAGATTTTTCAATTATTGATGGTAGGACATATGTATTGTGTTTTATGAAGATGTCTAAAGTATTTATGGTAGGACACATTTATCGTGTTTTATGAAGATGTCTATAGTTTTGATAGTAGGTCATATGTATTGTGTTTTTTGAAGATTTTCAAATTATTGATGGTAGGACATATGTATTGTGTTTTATGAAGATGTCTAAAGTATTTATGGTAGGACACATTTATCGTGTTTTATGAAGATGTCTATAGTATTGATAGTAGGTCATATGTATTGTGTTTTTTGAAGATTTTTAAATTATTGATGGTAGGACATATGTATTGTGTTTTATGAAGATGTCTAAAGTATTTATGGTAGGACACATTTATCGTGTTTTATGAAGATGTCTATAGTTTTGAGTCCCCAAGAGTGGCTGGGGTATAGAAATATGGTCACTTGGTCTTCTCCCGACCGGCAGTAAAACGCTTGCCGAAGTGGGGCGTCTATTTTGAAAGTAGGTCATATGTATTGTGTTTAATGAAGATGTCTATAGTATTGATGGTAGGGACATATGCATTGTGTTTTATGGAGATGTCTAAAGTATTGATGGTAGGACATATGTATTGTGTTTAATGAAGATGTCTATAGTATTGATAGTAGGTCATATGTATTGTGTTTAATGAAGATGTCTAAAGTATTTATGGTAGGACACATTTATCGTGTTTTATGAAGTTGTCTATAGTTTTGATAGTAGGTCATATGTATTGTGTTTTTTGAAGATTTTTAAATTATTGATGGTAGGACATATGTATTGTGTTTTATGAAGATGTCTATAGTATTGATAGTAGGTCATATGTATTGTGTTTTATGAAGATGTCTAAAGTATTTATGGTAGGACACATTTATCGTGTTTTATGAAGATGTCTATAGTTTTGATAGTAGGTCATATGTATTGTGTTTTTTGAAGATTTTTAAATTATTGATGGTAGGACATATGTATTGTGTTTTATGAAGATGTCTAAAGTATTTATGGTAGGACACATTTATCGTGTTTTATGAAGATGTCTATAGTATTGATGGTAGGAAATATGTATTGTGTTTTATGAAGATGTCTATAGTATTGATAGTAGGTCATATGTATTGTGTTTTATGAAGATGTCTATAGTATTGATGGTAGGACATATGTATTGTGTTTTATGAAGATGTCTATGGTAGGACATATGTATTGTGTTTTATGAAGATGTCTAAAGTATTTATGGTAGGACACATTTATCGTGTTTTATGAAGATGTCTATAGTATTGATGGTAGGAAATATGTATTGTGTTTTATGAAGATGTCTATAGTATTGATAGTAGGTCATATGTATTGTGTTTTATGAAGATGTCTATAGTATTGATGGTAGGTCATATGTATTGTGTTTTATGAAGATGTCTATAGTATTGATGGTAGGACATATGTATTGTGTTTTATGAAGATGTCTATAGTATTGATGGTAGGACATATGTATTGTGTTTTATAAAGATGTCTATAGTATTGATGGTAGGACATATGTATTGTGTTTTATGAAGATGTTAATAGTATTGATAGTAGGTCATATGTATTGTGTTTTATGAAGATGTCTATAGTATTGATAGTAGGTCATATGTATTGTGTTTTTTGAAGATTTTTAAATTATTGATGGTAGGACATATGTATTGTGTTTTATGAAGATGTCTAAAGTATTTATGGTAGGACACATTTATCGTGTTTTATGAAGATGTCTATAGTTTTGATAGTAGGTCATATGTATTGTGTTTTTTGAAGATTTTCAAATTATTGATGGTAGGACATATGTATTGTGTTTTATGAAGATGTCTAAAGTATTTATGGTAGGACACATTTATCGTGTTTTATGAAGATGTCTATAGTATTGATAGTAGGTCATATGTATTGTGTTTTTTGAAGATTTTTAAATTATTGATGGTAGGACATATGTATTGTGTTTTATGAAGATGTCTAAAGTATTTATGGTAGGACACATTTATCGTGTTTTATGAAGATGTCTATAGTTTTGAGTCCCCAAGAGTGGCTGGGGTATAGAAATATGGTCACTTGGTCTTCTCCCGACCGGCAGTAAAACGCTTGCCGAAGTGGGGCGTCCATTTTGAAAGTAGGTCATATGTATTGTGTTTAATGAAGATGTCTATAGTATTGATGGTAGGGACATATGCATTGTGTTTTATGGAGATGTCTATAGAATTGATTGTAGGTCATATGTATTGTGTTTTTTGGAGATGTCTATAGTATTGATAGTAGTTCATAAGTATTGTGTTTTATGAAGATGTCTTAAGTATTGATGGTAGGACATATGTATTGTGTTTTATGAAGATGTCTATAGTATTGATGGTAGGACATATGTATTGTGTTTAATGAAGATGTCTATAGTATTGATAGTAGGTCATATGTATTGTGTTTTATGAAGATGTCTATAGTATTGATGGTAGGACATATGTATTGTGTTTTATGAAGATGTCTATAGTATTGATGGTAGGACATATGTATTGTGTTTTATAAAGATGTCTATAGTATTGATGGTAGGACATATGTATTGTGTTTTATAAAGATGTCTATAGTATTGATGGTAGGACATATGTATTGTGTTTAATGAAGATGTCTATAGTATTGATGGTAGGGACATATGCATTGTGTTTTATGGAGATGTCTAAAGTATTGATGGTAGGACATATGTATTGTGTTTAATGAAGATGTCTATAGTATTGATAGTAGGTCATATGTATTGTGTTTAATGAAGATGTCTAAAGTATTTATGGTAGGACACATTTATCGTGTTTTATGAAGTTGTCTATAGTTTTGATAGTAGGTCATATGTATTGTGTTTTTTGAAGATTTTTAAATTATTGATGGTAGGACATATGTATTGTGTTTTATGAAGATGTCTATAGTATTGATAGTAGGTCATATGTATTGTGTTTTATGAAGATGTCTAAAGTATTTATGGTAGGACACATTTATCGTGTTTTATGAAGATGTCTATAGTTTTGATAGTAGGTCATATGTATTGTGTTTTTTGAAGATTTTTAAATTATTGATGGTAGGACATATGTATTGTGTTTTATGAAGATGTCTAAAGTATTTATGGTAGGACACATTTATCGTGTTTTATGAAGATGTCTATAGTATTGATGGTAGGAAATATGTATTGTGTTTTATGAAGATGTCTATAGTATTGATAGTAGGTCATATGTATTGTGTTTTATGAAGATGTCTATAGTATTGATGGTAGGACATATGTATTGTGTTTTATGAAGATGTCTATGGTAGGACATATGTATTGTGTTTTATGAAGATGTCTAAAGTATTTATGGTAGGACACATTTATCGTGTTTTATGAAGATGTCTATAGTATTGATGGTAGGAAATATGTATTGTGTTTTATGAAGATGTCTATAGTATTGATAGTAGGTCATATGTATTGTGTTTTATGAAGATGTCTATAGTATTGATGGTAGGTCATATGTATTGTGTTTTATGAAGATGTCTATAGTATTGATGGTAGGACATATGTATTGTGTTTTATGAAGATGTCTATAGTATTGATGGTAGGACATATGTATTGTGTTTTATAAAGATGTCTATAGTATTGATGGTAGGACATATGTATTGTGTTTTATGAAGATGTTAATAGTATTGATAGTAGGTCATATGTATTGTGTTTTATGAAGATGTCTATAGTATTGATAGTAGGTCATATGTATTGTGTTTTTTGAAGATTTTTAAATTATTGATGGTAGGACATATGTATTGTGTTTTATGAAGATGTCTAAAGTATTTATGGTAGGACACATTTATCGTGTTTTATGAAGATGTCTATAGTTTTGATAGTAGGTCATATGTATTGTGTTTTTTGAAGATTTTCAAATTATTGATGGTAGGACATATGTATTGTGTTTTATGAAGATGTCTAAAGTATTTATGGTAGGACACATTTATCGTGTTTTATGAAGATGTCTATAGTATTGATAGTAGGTCATATGTATTGTGTTTTTTGAAGATTTTTAAATTATTGATGGTAGGACATATGTATTGTGTTTTATGAAGATGTCTAAAGTATTTATGGTAGGACACATTTATCGTGTTTTATGAAGATGTCTATAGTTTTGAGTCCCCAAGAGTGGCTGGGGTATAGAAATATGGTCACTTGGTCTTCTCCCGACCGGCAGTAAAACGCTTGCCGAAGTGGGGCGTCCATTTTGAAAGTAGGTCATATGTATTGTGTTTAATGAAGATGTCTATAGTATTGATGGTAGGGACATATGCATTGTGTTTTATGGAGATGTCTATAGAATTGATTGTAGGTCATATGTATTGTGTTTTTTGGAGATGTCTATAGTATTGATAGTAGTTCATAAGTATTGTGTTTTATGAAGATGTCTTAAGTATTGATGGTAGGACATATGTATTGTGTTTTATGAAGATGTCTATAGTATTGATGGTAGGACATATGTATTGTGTTTAATGAAGATGTCTATAGTATTGATAGTAGGTCATATGTATTGTGTTTTATGAAGATGTCTATAGTATTGATGGTAGGACATATGTATTGTGTTTTATGAAGATGTCTATAGTATTGATGGTAGGACATATGTATTGTGTTTTATAAAGATGTCTATAGTATTGATGGTAGGACATATGTATTGTGTTTTATGAAGATGTTTATAGTATTGATAGTAGGTCATATGTATTGTGTTTTATGAAGATGTCTATAGTATTGATAGTAGGTCATATGTATTGTGTTTTTTGAAGATTTTTAAATTATTGATGGTAGGACATATGTATTGTGTTTTATGAAGATGTCTAAAGTATTTATGGTAGGACACATTTATCGTGTTTTATGAAGATGTCTATAGTATTGATAGTAGGTCATATGTATTGTGTTTTTTGAAGATTTTTAAATTATTGATGGTAGGACATATGTATTGTGTTTTATGAAGATGTCTAAAGTATTTATGGTAGGACACATTTATCGTGTTTTATGAAGATGTCTATAGTTTTGATAGTAGGTCATATGTATTGTGTTTTTTGAAGATTTTTAAATTATTGATGGTAGGACATATGTATTGTGTTTTATGAAGATGTCTAAAGAATTTATGGTAGGACACATTTATCGTGTTTTATGAAGATGTCTATAGTATTGATAGTAGGTCATATGTATTGTGTTTTTTGAAGATTTTTAAATTATTGATGGTAGGACATATGTATTGTGTTTTATGAAGATGTCTAAAGTATTTATGGTAGGACACATTTATCGTGTTTTATGAAGATGTCTATAGTATTGATGGTAGGAAATATGTATTGTGTTTTATGAAGATGTCTATAGTATTGATAGTAGGTCATATGTATTGTGTTTTATGAAGATGTCTATAGTATTGATGGTAGGACATATGTATTGTGTTTTATGAAGATGTCTATAGTATTGATGGTAGGACATATGTATTGTGTTTTATAAAGATGTCTATAGTATTGATGGTAGGACATATGTATTGTGTTTTATGAAGATGTTTATAGTATTGATAGTAGGTCATATGTATTGTGTTTTATGAAGATGTCTATAGTATTGATAGTAGGTCATATGTATTGTGTTTTTTGAAGATTTTTAAATTATTGATGGTAGGACATATGTATTGTGTTTTATGAAGATGTCTAAAGTATTTATGGTAGGACACATTTATCGTGTTTTATGAAGATGTCTATAGTTTTGATAGTAGGTCATATGTATTGTGTTTTTTGAAGATTTTCAAATTATTGATGGTAGGACATATGTATTGTGTTTTATGAAGATGTCTAAAGTATTTATGGTAGGACACATTTATCGTGTTTTATGAAGATGTCTATAGTATTGATAGTAGGTCATATGTATTGTGTTTTTTGAAGATTTTTAAATTATTGATGGTAGGACATATGTATTGTGTTTTATGAAGATGTCTAAAGTATTTATGGTAGGACACATTTATCGTGTTTTATGAAGATGTCTATAGTTTTGAGTCCCCAAGAGTGGCTGGGGTATAGAAATATGGTCACTTGGTCTTCTCCCGACCGGCAGTAAAACGCTTGCCGAAGTGGGGCGTCCATTTTGAAAGTAGGTCATATGTATTGTGTTTAATGAAGATGTCTATAGTATTGATGGTAGGGACATATGCATTGTGTTTTATGGAGATGTCTATAGAATTGATTGTAGGTCATATGTATTGTGTTTTTTGGAGATGTCTATAGTATTGATAGTAGTTCATAAGTATTGTGTTTTATGAAGATGTCTTAAGTATTGATGGTAGGACATATGTATTGTGTTTTATGAAGATGTCTATAGTATTGATGGTAGGACATATGTATTGTGTTTTATAAAGATGTCTATAGTATTGATGGTAGGACATATGTATTGTGTTTTATGAAGATGTTTATAGTATTGATAGTAGGTCATATGTATTGTGTTTTATGAAGATGTCTATAGTATTGATAGTAGGTCATATGTATTGTGTTTTTTGAAGATTTTTAAATTATTGATGGTAGGACATATGTATTGTGTTTTATGAAGATGTCTAAAGTATTTATGGTAGGACACATTTATCGTGTTTTATGAAGATGTCTATAGTTTTGATAGTAGGTCATATGTATTGTGTTTTTTGAAGATTTTTAAATTATTGATGGTAGGACATATGTATTGTGTTTTATGAAGATGTCTAAAGAATTTATGGTAGGACACATTTATCGTGTTTTATGAAGATGTCTATAGTATTGATAGTAGGTCATATGTATTGTGTTTTTTGAAGATTTTTAAATTATTGATGGTAGGACATATGTATTGTGTTTTATGAAGATGTCTAAAGTATTTATGGTAGGACACATTTATCGTGTTTTATGAAGATGTCTATAGTTTTGATAGTAGGTCATATGTATTGTGTTTTTTGAAGATTTTTAAATTATTGATGGTAGGACATATGTATTGTGTTTTATGAAGATGTCTAAAGAATTTATGGTAGGACACATTTATCGTGTTTTATGAAGATGTCTATAGTATTGATAGTAGGTCATATGTATTGTGTTTTTTGAAGATTTTTAAATTATTGATGGTAGGACATATGTATTGTGTTTTATGAAGATGTCTAAAGTATTTATGGTAGGACACATTTATCGTGTTTTATGAAGATGTCTATAGTATTGATGGTAGGAAATATGTATTGTGTTTTATGAAGATGTCTATAGTATTGATAGTAGGTCATATGTATTGTGTTTTATGAAGATGTCTATAGTATTGATGGTAGGACATATGTATTGTGTTTTATGAAGATGTCTATAGTATTGATGGTAGGACATATGTATTGTGTTTTATAAAGATGTCTATAGTATTGATGGTAGGACATATGTATTGTGTTTTATGAAGATGTTTATAGTATTGATAGTAGGTCATATGTATTGTGTTTTATGAAGATGTCTATAGTATTGATAGTAGGTCATATGTATTGTGTTTTTTGAAGATTTTTAAATTATTGATGGTAGGACATATGTATTGTGTTTTATGAAGATGTCTAAAGTATTTATGGTAGGACACATTTATCGTGTTTTATGAAGATGTCTATAGTTTTGATAGTAGGTCATATGTATTGTGTTTTTTGAAGATTTTCAAATTATTGATGGTAGGACATATGTATTGTGTTTTATGAAGATGTCTAAAGTATTTATGGTAGGACACATTTATCGTGTTTTATGAAGATGTCTATAGTATTGATAGTAGGTCATATGTATTGTGTTTTTTGAAGATTTTTAAATTATTGATGGTAGGACATATGTATTGTGTTTTATGAAGATGTCTAAAGTATTTATGGTAGGACACATTTATCGTGTTTTATGAAGATGTCTATAGTTTTGAGTCCCCAAGAGTGGCTGGGGTATAGAAATATGGTCACTTGGTCTTCTCCCGACCGGCAGTAAAACGCTTGCCGAAGTGGGGCGTCCATTTTGAAAGTAGGTCATATGTATTGTGTTTAATGAAGATGTCTATAGTATTGATGGTAGGGACATATGCATTGTGTTTTATGGAGATGTCTATAGAATTGATTGTAGGTCATATGTATTGTGTTTTTTGGAGATGTCTATAGTATTGATAGTAGTTCATAAGTATTGTGTTTTATGAAGATGTCTTAAGTATTGATGGTAGGACATATGTATTGTGTTTTATGAAGATGTCTATAGTATTGATGGTAGGACATATGTATTGTGTTTTATGAAGATGTCTATAGTATTGATAGTAGGTCATATGTATTGTGTTTTATGAAGATGTCTATAGTATTGATGGTAGGACATATGTATTGTGTTTTATGAAGATGTCTATAGTATTGATGGTAGGACATATGTATTGTGTTTTATAAAGATGTCTATAGTATTGATGGTAGGACATATGTATTGTGTTTTATGAAGATGTTTATAGTATTGATAGTAGGTCATATGTATTGTGTTTTATGAAGATGTCTATAGTATTGATAGTAGGTCATATGTATTGTGTTTTTTGAAGATTTTTAAATTATTGATGGTAGGACATATGTATTGTGTTTTATGAAGATGTCTAAAGTATTTATGGTAGGACACATTTATCGTGTTTTATGAAGATGTCTATAGTATTGATAGTAGGTCATATGTATTGTGTTTTTTGAAGATTTTTAAATTATTGATGGTAGGACATATGTATTGTGTTTTATGAAGATGTCTATAGTATTGATGGTAGGACATATGTATTGTGTTTTATGAAGATGTCTATAGTATTGATGGTAGGACATATGTATTGTGTTTTATAAAGATGTCTATAGTATTGATGGTAGGACATATGTATTGTGTTTTATGAAGATGTTTATAGTATTGATAGTAGGTCATATGTATTGTGTTTTATGAAGATGTCTATAGTATTGATAGTAGGTCATATGTATTGTGTTTTTTGAAGATTTTTAAATTATTGATGGTAGGACATATGTATTGTGTTTTATGAAGATGTCTAAAGTATTTATGGTAGGACACATTTATCGTGTTTTATGAAGATGTCTATAGTATTGATAGTAGGTCATATGTATTGTGTTTTTTGAAGATTTTTAAATTATTGATGGTAGGACATATGTATTGTGTTTTATGAAGATGTCTAAAGTATTTATGGTAGGACACATTTATCGTGTTTTATGAAGATGTCTATAGTATTGATAGTAGGTCATATGTATTGTGTTTTTTGAAGTTTTTTAAATTCTCCCGACCGGCAGTAAAACGCTTGCCGAAGTGGGGCGTCCATTTTGAAAGTAGGTCATATGTATTGTGTTTTATGAAGATGTCTATAGTATTGATGGTAGGACATATGTATTGTGTTTTATGAAGATGTCTATAGTATTGATGGTAGGACATATGTATTGTGTTTTATAAAGATGTCTATAGTATTGATGGTAGGACATATGTATTGTGTTTTATGAAGATGTTTATAGTATTGATAGTAGGTCATATGTATTGTGTTTTATGAAGATGTCTATAGTATTGATAGTAGGTCATATGTATTGTGTTTTTTGAAGATTTTTAAATTATTGATGGTAGGACATATGTATTGTGTTTTATGAAGATGTCTAAAGTATTTATGGTAGGACACATTTATCGTGTTTTATGAAGATGTCTATAGTTTTGATAGTAGGTCATATGTATTGTGTTTTTTGAAGATTTTTAAATTATTGATGGTAGGACATATGTATTGTGTTTTATGAAGATGTCTAAAGAATTTATGGTAGGACACATTTATCGTGTTTTATGAAGATGTCTATAGTATTGATAGTAGGTCATATGTATTGTGTTTTTTGAAGATTTTTAAATTATTGATGGTAGGACATATGTATTGTGTTTGATGAAGATGTCTAAAGTATTTATGGTAGGACACATTTATCGTGTTTTATGAAGATGTCTATAGTTTTGAGTCCCCAAGAGTGGCTGGGGTATAGAAATATGGTCACTTGGTCTTCTACCGACCGGCAGTAAAACGCTTGCCGAAGTGGGGCGTCCATTTTGAAAGTAGGTCATATGTATTGTGTTTAATGAAGATGTCTATAGTATTGATGGTAGGGACATATGCATTGTGTTTTATGGAGATGTCTATAGTATTGATAGTAGGTCATATGTATTGTGTTTTTTGAAGTTTTTTAAATTCTCCCGACCGGCAGTAAAACGCTTGCCGAAGTGGGGCGTCCATTTTGAAAGTAGGTCATATGTATTGTGTTTAATGAAGATGTCTATAGTATTGATGGTAGGGACATATGCATTGTGTTTTATGGAGATGTCTATAGAATTGATTGTAGGTCATATGTATTGTGTTTTTTGGAGATGTCTATAGTATTGATAGTAGTTCATAAGTATTGTGTTTTATGAAGATGTCTTAAGTATTGATGGTAGGACATATGTATTGTGTTTTATGAAGATGTCTATAGTATTGATGGTAGGACATATGTATTGTGTTTAATGAAGATGTCTATAGTATTGATAGTAGGTCATATGTATTGTGTTTTATGAAGATGTCTATAGTATTGATGGTAGGACATATGTATTGTGTTTTATGAAGATGTCTATAGTATTGATGGTAGGACATAAGTATTGTGTTTTATAAAGATGTCTATAGTATTGATGGTAGGACATATGTATTGTGTTTTATGAAGATGTTTATAGTATTGATAGTAGGTCATATGTATTGTGTTTTATGAAGATGTCTATAGTATTGATAGTAGGTCATATGTATTGTGTTTTTTGAAGATTTTTAAATTATTGATGGTAGGACATATGTATTGTGTTTTATGAAGATGTCTAAAGTATTTATGGTAGGACACATTTATCGTGTTTTATGAAGATGTCTATAGTATTGATAGTAGGTCATATGTATTGTGTTTTTTGAAGATTTTTAAATTATTGATGGTAGGACATATGTATTGTGTTTTATGAAGATGTCTAAAGTATTTATGGTAGGACACATTTATCGTGTTTTATGAAGATGTCTATAGTATTGATAGTAGGTCATATGTATTGTGTTTTTTGAAGTTTTTTAAATTCTCCCGACCGGCAGTAAAACGCTTGCCGAAGTGGGGCGTCCATTTTGAAAGTAGGTCATATGTATTGTGTTTTATGAAGATGTCTATAGTATTGATGGTAGGACATATGTATTGTGTTTTATGAAGATGTCTATAGTATTGATGGTAGGACATATGTATTGTGTTTTATAAAGATGTCTATAGTATTGATGGTAGGACATATGTATTGTGTTTTATGAAGATGTTTATAGTATTGATAGTAGGTCATATGTATTGTGTTTTATGAAGATGTCTATAGTATTGATAGTAGGTCATATGTATTGTGTTTTTTGAAGATTTTTAAATTATTGATGGTAGGACATATGTATTGTGTTTTATGAAGATGTCTAAAGTATTTATGGTAGGACACATTTATCGTGTTTTATGAAGATGTCTATAGTTTTGATAGTAGGTCATATGTATTGTGTTTTTTGAAGATTTTTAAATTATTGATGGTAGGACATATGTATTGTGTTTTATGAAGATGTCTAAAGAATTTATGGTAGGACACATTTATCGTGTTTTATGAAGATGTCTATAGTATTGATAGTAGGTCATATGTATTGTGTTTTTTGAAGATTTTTAAATTATTGATGGTAGGACATATGTATTGTGTTTGATGAAGATGTCTAAAGTATTTATGGTAGGACACATTTATCGTGTTTTATGAAGATGTCTATAGTTTTGAGTCCCCAAGAGTGGCTGGGGTATAGAAATATGGTCACTTGGTCTTCTACCGACCGGCAGTAAAACGCTTGCCGAAGTGGGGCGTCCATTTTGAAAGTAGGTCATATGTATTGTGTTTAATGAAGATGTCTATAGTATTGATGGTAGGGACATATGCATTGTGTTTTATGGAGATGTCTATAGTATTGATAGTAGGTCATATGTATTGTGTTTTTTTAAGATTTTTAAATTATTGATGGTAGGACATATGTATTGTGTTTTATGAAGATGTCTAAAGTATTTATGGTAGGACATATTTATCGTGTTTTATGAAGATGTCTATAGTATTGATGGTAGGAAATATGTATTGTGTTTTATGAAGATGTCTATAGTATTGATAGTAGGTCATATGTATTGTGTTTTATGAAGATGTCTAAAGTATTTATGGTAGGACACATTTATCGTGTTTTATGAAGATGTCTATAGTTTTGATGGTAGGACATATGTATTGTGTTTTATAAAGATGTCTATAGTATTTATGGTAGGACACATTTATCGTGTTTTATGAAGATGTCTATAGTTTTGATAGTAGGTCATATGTATTGTGTTTTTTGAAGATTTTCAAATTATTGATGGTAGGACATATGTATTGTGTTTTATGAAGATGTCTAAAGTATTTATGGTAGGACACATTTATCGTGTTTTATGAAGATGTCTATAGTATTGATAGTAGGTCATATGTATTGTGTTTTTTGAAGATTTTTAAATTATTGATGGTAGGACATATGTATTGTGTTTTATGAAGATGTCTAAAGTATTTATGGTAGGACACATTTATCGTGTTTTATGAAGATGTCTATAGTTTTGAGTCCCCAAGAGTGGCTGGGGTATAGAAATATGGTCACTTGGTCTTCTCCCGACCGGCAGTAAAACGCTTGCCGAAGTGGGGCGTCCATTTTGAAAGTAGGTCATATGTATTGTGTTTAATGAAGATGTCTATAGTATTGATGGTAGGGACATATGCATTGTGTTTTATGGAGATGTCTAAAGTATTGATGGTAGGACATATGTATTGTGTTTAATGAAGATGTCTATAGTATTGATAGTAGGTCATATGTATTGTGTTTAATGAAGATGTCTAAAGTATTTATGGTAGGACACATTTATCGTGTTTTATGAAGATGTCTATAGTTTTGATAGTAGGTCATATGTATTGTGTTTTTTGAAGATTTTTAAATTATTGATGGTAGGACATATGTATTGTGTTTTATGAAGATGTCTATAGTATTGATAGTAGGTCATATGTATTGTGTTTTATGAAGATGTCTAAAGTATTTATGGTAGGACACATTTATCGTGTTTTATGAAGATGTCTATAGTTTTGATAGTAGGTCATATGTATTGTGTTTTTTGAAGATTTTTAAATTATTGATGGTAGGACATATGTATTGTGTTTTATGAAGATGTCTAAAGTATTTATGGTAGGACACATTTATCGTGTTTTATGAAGATGTCTATAGTATTGATGGTAGGAAATATGTATTGTGTTTTATGAAGATGTCTATAGTATTGATAGTAGGTCATATGTATTGTGTTTTATGAAGATGTCTATAGTATTGATGGTAGGACATATGTATTGTGTTTTATGAAGATGTCTATAGTATTGATGGTAGGACATATGTATTGTGTTTTATAAAGATGTCTATAGTATTGATGGTAGGACATATGTATTGTGTTTTATGAAGATGTTTATAGTATTGATAGTAGGTCATATGTATTGTGTTTTATGAAGATGTCTATAGTATTGATAGTAGGTCATATGTATTGTGTTTTTTGAAGATTTTTAAATTATTGATGGTAGGACATATGTATTGTGTTTTATGAAGATGTCTAAAGTATTTATGGTAGGACACATTTATCGTGTTTTATGAAGATGTCTATAGTTTTGATAGTAGGTCATATGTATTGTGTTTTTTGAAGATTTTCAAATTATTGATGGTAGGACATATGTATTGTGTTTTATGAAGATGTCTAAAGTATTTATGGTAGGACACATTTATCGTGTTTTATGAAGATGTCTATAGTATTGATAGTAGGTCATATGTATTGTGTTTTTTGAAGATTTTTAAATTATTGATGGTAGGACATATGTATTGTGTTTTATGAAGATGTCTAAAGTATTTATGGTAGGACACATTTATCGTGTTTTATGAAGATGTCTATAGTTTTGAGTCCCCAAGAGTGGCTGGGGTATAGAAATATGGTCACTTGGTCTTCTCCCGACCGGCAGTAAAACGCTTGCCGAAGTGGGGCGTCCATTTTGAAAGTAGGTCATATGTATTGTGTTTAATGAAGATGTCTATAGTATTGATGGTAGGGACATATGCATTGTGTTTTATGGAGATGTCTAAAGTATTGATGGTAGGACATATGTATTGTGTTTAATGAAGATGTCTATAGTATTGATAGTAGGTCATATGTATTGTGTTTAATGAAGATGTCTAAAGTATTTATGGTAGGACACATTTATCGTGTTTTATGAAGATGTCTATAGTTTTGATAGTAGGTCATATGTATTGTGTTTTTTGAAGATTTTTAAATTATTGATGGTAGGACATATGTATTGTGTTTTATGAAGATGTCTAAAGTATTTATGGTAGGACACATTTATCGTGTTTTATGAAGATGTCTATAGTATTGATAGTAGGTCATATGTATTGTGTTTTTTGAAGATTTTTAAATTATTGATGGTAGGACATATGTATTTTGTTTTATGAAGATGTCTAAAGTATTTATGGTAGGACACATTTATCGTGTTTTATGAAGATGTCTATAGTTTTGATAGTAGGTCATATGTATGGTGTTTTTTGAAGATTTTTAAATTATTGATGGTAGGACATATGTATTGTGTTTTATGAAGATGTCTAAAGTATTTATGGTAGGACACATTTGTCGTGTTTTATGAAGATGTCTAAAGTATTGATAGTAGGTCATATGTATTGTGTTTTTTGAAGATTTTTAAATTATTGATGGTAGGACATATGTATTGTGTTTTATGAAGATGTCTAAAGAATTTATGGTAGGACACATTTATCGTGTTTTATGAAGATGTCTATAGTATTGATAGTAGGTCATATGTATTGAGTTTTTTGAAGATTTTTAAATTATTGATGGTAGGACATATGTATTGTGTTTTATGAAGATGTCTAAAGTATTTATGGTAGGACACATTTATGGTGTTTTATGAAGATGTCTATAGTTTTGAGTCCCCAAGAGTGGCTGGGGTATAGAAATATGGTCACTTGGTCTTCTCCCGACCGGCAGTAAAACGCTTGCCGAAGTGGGGCGTCCATTTTGAAAGTAGGTCATATGTATTGTGTTTTATGAAGATGTCTATAGTATTGATGGTAGGACATATGTATTGTGTTTTATGAAGATGTCTATAGTATTGATGGTAGGACATATGTATTGTGTTTTATAAAGATGTCTATAGTATTGATGGTAGGACATATGTATTGTGTTTTATGAAGATGTTTATAGTATTGATAGTAGGTCATATGTATTGTGTTTTATGAAGATGTCTATAGTATTGATAGTAGGTCATATGTATTGTGTTTTTTGAAGATTTTTAAATTATTGATGGTAGGACATATGTATTGTGTTTTATGAAGATGTCTAAAGTATTTATGGTAGGACACATTTATCGTGTTTTATGAAGATGTCTATAGTTTTGATAGTAGGTCATATGTATTGTGTTTTTTGAAGATTTTCAAATTATTGATGGTAGGACATATGTATTGTGTTTTATGAAGATGTCTAAAGTATTTATGGTAGGACACATTTATCGTGTTTTATGAAGATGTCTATAGTATTGATAGTAGGTCATATGTATTGTGTTTTTTGAAGATTTTTAAATTATTGATGGTAGGACATATGTATTGTGTTTTATGAAGATGTCTTAAGTATTTATGGTAGGACACATTTATCGTGTTTTATGAAGATGTCTATAGTTTTGAGTCCCCAAGAGTGGCTGGGGTATAGAAATATGGTCACTTGGTCTTCTCCCGACCGGCAGTAAAACGCTTGCCGAAGTGGGGCGTCCATTTTGAAAGTAGGTCATATGTATTGTGTTTAATGAAGATGTCTATAGTATTGATGGTAGGGACATATGCATTGTGTTTTATGGAGATGTCTAAAGTATTGATGGTAGGACATATGTATTGTGTTTAATGAAGATGTCTATAGTATTGATAGTAGGTCATATGTATTGTGTTTAATGAAGATGTCTAAAGTATTTATGGTAGGACACATTTATCGTGTTTTATGAAGATGTCTATAGTTTTGATAGTAGGTCATATGTATTGTGTTTTTTGAAGATTTTTAAATTATTGATGGTAGGACATATGTATTGTGTTTTATGAAGATGTCTAAAGTATTTATGGTAGGACACATTTATCGTGTTTTATGAAGATGTCTATAGTATTGATAGTAGGTCATATGTATTGTGTTTTTTGAAGATTTTTAAATTATTGATGGTAGGACATATGTATTGTGTTTTATGAAGATGTCTAAAGTATTTATGGTAGGACACATTTATCGTGTTTTATGAAGATGTCTATAGTTTTGATAGTAGGTCATATGTATTGTGTTTTTTGAAGATTTTTAAATTATTGATGGTAGGACATATGTATTGTGTTTTATGAAGATGTCTAAAGAATTTATGGTAGGACACATTTATCGTGTTTTATGAAGATGTCTATAGTTTTGATAGTAGGTCATATGTATTGTGTTTTTTGAAGATTTTTAAATTATTGATGGTAGGACATATGTATTGTGTTTTATGAAGATGTCTAAAGTATTTATGGTAGGACACATTTATGGTGTTTTATGAAGATGTCTATAGTTTTGAGTCCCCAAGAGTGGCTGGGGTATAGAAATATGGTCACTTGGTCTTCTCCCGACCGGCAGTAAAACGCTTGCCGAAGTGGGGCGTCCATTTTGAAAGTAGGTCATATGTATTGTGTTTTATGAAGATGTCTATAGTATTGATGGTAGGACATATGTATTGTGTTTTATAAAGATGTCTATAGTATTGATGGTAGGACATATGTATTGTGTTTTATGAAGATGTTTATAGTATTGATAGTAGGTCATATGTATTGTGTTTTATGAAGATGTCTATAGTATTGATAGTAGGTCATATGTATTGTGTTTTTTGAAGATTTTTAAATTATTGATGGTAGGACATATGTATTGTGTTTTATGAAGATGTCTAAAGTATTTATGGTAGGACACATTTATCGTGTTTTATGAAGATGTCTATAGTTTTGATAGTAGGTCATATGTATTGTGTTTTTTGAAGATTTTTAAATTATTGATGGTAGGACATATGTATTGTGTTTTATGAAGATGTCTAAAGAATTTATGGTAGGACACATTTATCGTGTTTTATGAAGATGTCTATAGTTTTGATAGTAGGTCATATGTATTGTGTTTTTTGAAGATTTTTAAATTATTGATGGTAGGACATATGTATTGTGTTTTATGAAGATGTCTAAAGTATTTATGGTAGGACACATTTATGGTGTTTTATGAAGATGTCTATAGTTTTGAGTCCCCAAGAGTGGCTGGGGTATAGAAATATGGTCACTTGGTCTTCTCCCGACCGGCAGTAAAACGCTTGCCGAAGTGGGGCGTCCATTTTGAAAGTAGGTCATATGTATTGTGTTTTATGAAGATGTCTATAGTATTGATGGTAGGACATATGTATTGTGTTTTATAAAGATGTCTATAGTATTGATGGTAGGACATATGTATTGTGTTTTATGAAGATGTTTATAGTATTGATAGTAGGTCATATGTATTGTGTTTTATGAAGATGTCTATAGTATTGATAGTAGGTCATATGTATTGTGTTTTTTGAAGATTTTTAAATTATTGATGGTAGGACATATGTATTGTGTTTTATGAAGATGTCTAAAGTATTTATGGTAGGACACATTTATCGTGTTTTATGAAGATGTCTATAGTTTTGATAGTAGGTCATATGTATTGTGTTTTTTGAAGATTTTTAAATTATTGATGGTAGGACATATGTATTGTGTTTTATGAAGATGTCTAAAGAATTTATGGTAGGACACATTTATCGTGTTTTATGAAGATGTCTATAGTTTTGATAGTAGGTCATATGTATTGTGTTTTTTGAAGATTTTTAAATTATTGATGGTAGGACATATGTATTGTGTTTTATGAAGATGTCTAAAGTATTTATGGTAGGACACATTTATGGTGTTTTATGAAGATGTCCATAGTTTTGAGTCCCCAAGAGTGGCTGGGGTATAGAAATATGGTCACTTGGTCTTCTTCCGACCGGCAGTAAAACGCTTGCCGAAGTGGGGCGTCCATTTTGAAAGTAGGTCATATGTATTGTGTTTTATGAAGATGTCTATAGTATTGATGGTAGGACATATGTATTGTGTTTTATAAAGATGTCTATAGTATTGATGGTAGGACATATGTATTGTGTTTTATGAAGATGTTTATAGTATTGATAGTAGGTCATATGTATTGTGTTTTATGAAGATGTCTATAGTATTGATAGTAGGTCATATGTATTGTGTTTTTTGAAGATTTTTAAATTATTGATGGTAGGACATATGTATTGTGTTTTATGAAGATGTCTAAAGTATTTATGGTAGGACACATTTATCGTGTTTTATGAAGATGTCTATAGTTTTGATAGTAGGTCATATGTATTGTGTTTTTTGAAGATTTTTAAATTATTGATGGTAGGACATATGTATTGTGTTTTATGAAGATGTCTAAAGAATTTATGGTAGGACACATTTATCGTGTTTTATGAAGATGTCTATAGTATTGATAGTAGGTCATATGTATTGTGTTTTTTGAAGATTTTTAAATTATTGATGGTAGGACATATGTATTGTGTTTTATGAAGATGTCTAAAGTATTTATGGTAGGACACATTTATCGTGTTTTATGAAGATGTCTATAGTTTTGAGTCCCCAAGAGTGGCTGGGGTATAGAAATATGGTCACTTGGTCTTCTCCCGACCGGCAGTAAAACGCTTGCCGAAGTGGGGCGTCCATTTTGAAAGTAGGTCATATGTATTGTGTTTAATGAAGATGTCTATAGTATTGATGGTAGGGACATATGCATTGTGTTTTATGGAGATGTCTATAGTATTGATGGTAGGACATATGTATTGTGTTTTATGAAGATGTCTATAGTATTGATAGTAGGTCATATGTATTGTGTTTTATGAAGATGTCTAAAGTATTTATGGTAGGACACATTTATCGTGTTTTATGAAGATGTCTATAGTTTTGATAGTAGGTCATATGTATTGTGTTTTTTGAAGATTTTTAAATTATTGATGGTAGGATATATGTATTGTGTTTTATGAAGATGTCTAAAGTATTTATGGTAGGACACATTTATCGTGTTTTATGAAGATGTCTATAGTATTGATAGTAGGTCATATGTATTGTGTTTTTTGAAGATTTTTAAATTATTGATGGTAGGACATATGTATTGTGTTTTATGAAGATGTCTTAAGTATTTATGGTAGGACACATTTATCGTGTTTTTGAAGATGTCTATAGTTTTGATAGTAGGTCATATGTATTGTGTTTTTTGAAGATTTTTAAATTATTGATGGTAGGACATATGTATTGTGTTTTATGAAGATGTCTAAAGTATTTATGGTGGGACACATTTATCGTGTTTTATGAAGATGTCTATAGTATTGATAGTAGGTCATATGTATTGTGTTTTTTGAAGATTTTTAAATTATTGATGGTAGGACATATGTATTGTGTTTTATGAAGATGTCTAAAGTATTTATGGTAGGACACATTTATCGTGTTTTATGAAGATGTCTATAGTTTTGAGTCCCCAAGAGTGACTGGGGTATAGAAATATGGTCACTTGGTCTTCTCCCGACCGGCAGTAAAACGCTTGCCGAAGTGGTGCGTCCATTTTGAAAGTAGGTCATATGTATTGTGTTTAATGAAGATGTCTATAGTATTGATGGTAGGGACATATGCATTGTGTTTTATGGAGATGTCTATAGAATTGATTGTAGGTCATATGTATTGTGTTTTATGAAGATATCTATAGTATTGATAGTAGGTCATATGTATTGTGTTTTTTGAAGATTTTTAAATTATTGATGGTAGGACATATGTATTGTGTTTTATGAAGATGTCTATAGTATTGATGGTAGGACATATGTATTGTGTTTTATGAAGATGTCTATAGTATTGATAGTACGTCGTATGTATTGTTTTTTATGAAGATGTCTATAGTATTGATAGTAGGACATATGTATTGTGTTTTATGAAGATGTCTATAGTATTGATAGTAGGTCATATGTATTGTGTTTTATGAAGATGTCTATAGTATTGATGGTAGGACATATGTATTGTGTTTTATGAAGATGTCTAAAGTATTTATGGTAGGACACATTTATCGTGTTTTATGAAGATGTCTATAGTTTTGAGTCCCCAAGAGTGGCTGGGGTATAGAAATATGGTCACTTGGTCTTCTCCCGACCGGCAGTAAAACGCTTGCCGAAGTGGGGCGTCCATTTTGAAAGTAGGTCATATGTATTGTGTTTAATGAAGATGTCTATAGTATTGATGGTAGGGACATATGCATTGTGTTTTATGGAGATGTCTATAGAATTGATGGTAGGACATATGCATTGTGTTTTATGGAGATGTCTATAGAATTGATTGTAGGTCATATGTATTGTGTTTTATGGAGATGTCTATAGTATTGATGGTAGGGACATATGCATTGTGTTTTATGGAGATGTCTATAGAATTGATGGTAGGACATATGCATTGTGTTTTATGGAGATGTCTATAGAATTGATTGTAGGTCATATGTATTGTGTTTTATGGAGATGTCTATAGTATTGATAGTAGGTCATATGTATTGTGTTTTATGAAGATGTCTATAGTATTGATGGTAGGACATATGTATTGTGTTTTATGAAGATGTCTAAAGTATTTATGGTAGGACACATTTATCGTGTTTTATGAAGATGTCTATAGTTTTGAGTCCCCAAGAGTGGCTGGGGTATAGAAATATGGTCACTTGGTCTTCTCCCGACCGGCAGTAAAACGCTTGCCAAAGTAGGTCATATGTATTGTGTTTAATGAAGATGTCTATAGTATTGATGGTAGGGACATATGCATTGTGTTTTATGGAGATGTCTATAGTATTGATGGTAGGTCATATGTATTGTGTTTTATGAAGATGTCTAAAGTATTTATGGTAGGACACAATTATCGTGTTTTATGAAGATGTCTATAGTTTTGATAGTAGGTCATATGTATTGTGTTTTTTGAAGATTTTTAAATTATTGATGGTAGGACATATGTATTGTGTTTTATGAAGATGTCTAAAGTATTTATGGTAGGACACATTTATCGTGTTTTATGAAGATGTCTATAGTATTGATGGTAGGAAATATGTATTGTGTTTTATGAAGATGTCTATAGTATTGATAGTAGGTCATATGTATTGTGTTTTATGAAGATGTCTATAGTATTGATGGTAGGACATATGTATTGTGTTTTATGAAGATGTCTATAGTATTGATGGTAGGACATATGTATTGTGTTTTATAAAGATGTCTATAGTATTGATGGTAGGACATATGTATTGTGTTTTATGAAGATGTTTATAGTATTGATAGTAGGTCATATGTATTGTGTTTTATGAAGATGTCTATAGTATTGATAGTAGGTCATATGTATTGTGTTTTTTGAAGATTTTTAAATTATTGATGGTAGGACATATGTATTGTGTTTTATGAAGATGTCTAAAGTATTTATGGTAGGACACATTTATCGTGTTTTATGAAGATGTCTATAGTTTTGATAGTAGGTCATATGTATTGTGTTTTTTGAAGATTTTTAAATTATTGATGGTAGGACATATGTATTGTGTTTTATGAAGATGTCTAAAGAATTTATGGTAGGACACATTTATCGTGTTTTATGAAGATGTCTATAGTATTGATAGTAGGTCATATGTATTGTGTTTTTTGAAGATTTTTAAATTATTGATGGTAGGACATATGTATTGTGTTTTATGAAGATGTCTAAAGTATTTATGGTAGGACACATTTATCGTGTTTTATGAAGATGTCTATAGTTTTGAGTCCCCAAGAGTGGCTGGGGTATAGAAATATGGTCACTTGGTCTTCTCCCGACCGGCAGTAAAACGCTTGCCGAAGTGGGGCGTCCATTTTGAAAGTAGGTCATATGTATTGTGTTTAATGAAGATGTCTATAGTATTGATGGTAGGGACATATGCATTGTGTTTTATGGAGATGTCTATAGAATTGATGGTAGGACATATGCATTGTGTTTTATGGAGATGTCTATAGAATTGATTGTAGGTCATATGTATTGTGTTTTATGAAGATATCTATAGTATTGATAGTAGGTCATATGTATTGTGTTTTTTGAAGATTTTTAAATTATTGATGGTAGGACATATGTATTGTGTTTTATGAAGATGTCTATAGTATTGATGGTAGGACATATGTATTGTGTTTTATGAAGATGTCTATAGTATTGATAGTACGTCGTATGTATTGTTTTTTATGAAGATGTCTATAGTATTGATAGTAGGACATATGTATTGTGTTTTATGAAGATGTCTATAGTATTGATAGTAGGTCATATGTATTGTGTTTTATGAAGATGTCTATAGTATTGATGGTAGGACATATGTATTGTGTTTTATGAAGATGTCTAAAGTATTTATGGTAGGACACATTTATCGTGTTTTATGAAGATGTCTATAGTTTTGAGTCCCCAAGAGTGGCTGGGGTATAGAAATATGGTCACTTGGTCTTCTCCCGACCGGCAGTAAAACGCTTGCCGAAGTGGGGCGTCCATTTTGAAAGTAGGTCATATGTATTGTGTTTAATGAAGATGTCTATAGTATTGATGGTAGGGACATATGCATTGTGTTTTATGGAGATGTCTATAGAATTGATGGTAGGACATATGCATTGTGTTTTATGGAGATGTCTATAGAATTGATTGTAGGTCATATGTATTGTGTTTTATGGAGATGTCTATAGTATTGATGGTAGGGACATATGCATTGTGTTTTATGGAGATGTCTATAGAATTGATGGTAGGACATATGCATTGTGTTTTATGGAGATGTCTATAGAATTGATTGTAGGTCATATGTATTGTGTTTTATGGAGATGTCTATAGTATTGATAGTAGGTCATATGTATTGTGTTTTATGAAGATGTCTATAGTATTGATAGTAGGACATATGTATTGTGTTTTATGAAGATGTCTAAAGTATTTATGGTAGGACACATTTATCGTGTTTTATGAAGATGTCTATAGTTTTGAGTCCCCAAGAGTGGCTGGGGTATAGAAATATGGTCACTTGGTCTTCTCCCGACCGGCAGTAAAACGCTTGCCAAAGTGGGGCGTCCATTTTGAAAGTAGGTCATATGTATTGTGTTTAATGAAGATGTCTATAGTATTGATGGTAGGGACATATGCATTGTGTTTTATGGAGATGTCTATAGTATTGATGGTAGGTCATATGTATTGTGTTTTATGAAGATGTCTAAAGTATTTATGGTAGGACACATTTATCGTGTTTTATGAAGATGTCTATAGTTTTGATAGTAGGTCATATGTATTGTGTTTTTTGAAGATTTTTAAATTATTGATGGTAGGACATATGTATTGTGTTTTATGAAGATGTCTAAAGTATTTATGGTAGGACACATTTATCGTGTTTTATGAAGATGTCTATAGTATTGATGGTAGGAAATATGTATTGTGTTTTATGAAGATGTCTATAGTATTGATAGTAGGTCATATGTATTGTGTTTTATGAAGATGTCTATAGTATTGATGGTAGGACATATGTATTGTGTTTTATGAAGATGTCTATAGTATTGATGGTAGGACATATGTATTGTGTTTTATAAAGATGTCTATAGTATTGATGGTAGGACATATGTATTGTGTTTTATGAAGATGTTTATAGTATTGATAGTAGGTCATATGTATTGTGTTTTATGAAGATGTCTATAGTATTGATAGTAGGTCATATGTATTGTGTTTTTTGAAGATTTTTAAATTATTGATGGTAGGACATATGTATTGTGTTTTATGAAGATGTCTAAAGTATTTATGGTAGGACACATTTATCGTGTTTTATGAAGATGTCTATAGTTTTGATAGTAGGTCATATGTATTGTGTTTTTTGAAGATTTTTAAATTATTGATGGTAGGACATATGTATTGTGTTTTATGAAGATGTCTAAAGAATTTATGGTAGGACACATTTATCGTGTTTTATGAAGATGTCTATAGTATTGATAGTAGGTCATATGTATTGTGTTTTTTGAAGATTTTTAAATTATTGATGGTAGGACATATGTATTGTGTTTTATGAAGATGTCTAAAGTATTTATGGTAGGACACATTTATCTTGTTTTATGAAGATGTCTATAGTTTTGAGTCCCCAAGAGTGGCTGGGGTATAGAAATATGGTCACTTGGTCTTCTCCCGACCGGCAGTAAAACGCTTGCCGAAGTGGGGCGTCCATTTTGAAAGTAGGTCATATGTATTGTGTTTTATGAAGATGTCTATAGTATTGATGGTAGGACATATGTATTGTGTTTTATGAAGATGTCTATAGTATTGATGGTAGGACATATGTATTGTGTTTTATAAAGATGTCTATAGTATTGATGGTAGGACATATGTATTGTGTTTTATGAAGATGTTTATAGTATTGATAGTAGGTCATATGTATTGTGTTTTATGAAGATGTCTATAGTATTGATAGTAGGTCATATGTATTGTGTTTTTTGAAGATTTTTAAATTATTGATGGTAGGACATATGTATTGTGTTTTATGAAGATGTCTAAAGTATTTATGGTAGGACACATTTATCGTGTTTTATGAAGATGTCTATAGTTTTGATAGTAGGTCATATGTATTGTGTTTTTTGAAGATTTTCAAATTATTGATGGTAGGACATATGTATTGTGTTTTATGAAGATGTCTAAAGTATTTATGGTAGGACACATTTATCGTGTTTTATGAAGATGTCTATAGTATTGATAGTAGGTCATATGTATTGTGTTTTTTGAAGATTTTTAAATTATTGATGGTAGGACATATGTATTGTGTTTTATGAAGATGTCTTAAGTATTTATGGTAGGACACATTTATCGTGTTTTATGAAGATGTCTATAGTTTTGAGTCCCCAAGAGTGGCTGGGGTATAGAAATATGGTCACTTGGTCTTCTCCCGACCGGCAGTAAAACGCTTGCCGAAGTGGGGCGTCCATTTTGAAAGTAGGTCATATGTATTGTGTTTAATGAAGATGTCTATAGTATTGATGGTAGGGACATATGCATTGTGTTTTATGGAGATGTCTAAAGTATTGATGGTAGGACATATGTATTGTGTTTAATGAAGATGTCTATAGTATTGATAGTAGGTCATATGTATTGTGTTTAATGAAGATGTCTAAAGTATTTATGGTAGGACACATTTATCGTGTTTTATGAAGATGTCTATAGTTTTGATAGTAGGTCATATGTATTGTGTTTTTTGAAGATTTTTAAATTATTGATGGTAGGACATATGTATTGTGTTTTATGAAGATGTCTAAAGTATTTATGGTAGGACACATTTATCGTGTTTTATGAAGATGTCTATAGTATTGATAGTAGGTCATATGTATTGTGTTTTTTGAAGATTTTTAAATTATTGATGGTAGGACATATGTATTGTGTTTTATGAAGATGTCTAAAGTATTTATGGTAGGACACATTTATCGTGTTTTATGAAGATGTCTATAGTTTTGATAGTAGGTCATATGTATTGTGTTTTTTGAAGATTTTTAAATTATTGATGGTAGGACATATGTATTGTGTTTTATGAAGATGTCTAAAGAATTTATGGTAGGACACATTTATCGTGTTTTATGAAGATGTCTATAGTTTTGATAGTAGGTCATATGTATTGTGTTTTTTGAAGATTTTTAAATTATTGATGGTAGGACATATGTATTGTGTTTTATGAAGATGTCTAAAGTATTTATGGTAGGACACATTTATGGTGTTTTATGAAGATGTCTATAGTTTTGAGTCCCCAAGAGTGGCTGGGGTATAGAAATATGGTCACTTGGTCTTCTCCCGACCGGCAGTAAAACGCTTGCCGAAGTGGGGCGTCCATTTTGAAAGTAGGTCATATGTATTGTGTTTTATGAAGATGTCTATAGTATTGATGGTAGGACATATGTATTGTGTTTTATAAAGATGTCTATAGTATTGATGGTAGGACATATGTATTGTGTTTTATGAAGATGTTTATAGTATTGATAGTAGGTCATATGTATTGTGTTTTATGAAGATGTCTATAGTATTGATAGTAGGTCATATGTATTGTGTTTTTTGAAGATTTTTAAATTATTGATGGTAGGACATATGTATTGTGTTTTATGAAGATGTCTAAAGTATTTATGGTAGGACACATTTATCGTGTTTTATGAAGATGTCTATAGTTTTGATAGTAGGTCATATGTATTGTGTTTTTTGAAGATTTTTAAATTATTGATGGTAGGACATATGTATTGTGTTTTATGAAGATGTCTAAAGAATTTATGGTAGGACACATTTATCGTGTTTTATGAAGATGTCTATAGTTTTGATAGTAGGTCATATGTATTGTGTTTTTTGAAGATTTTTAAATTATTGATGGTAGGACATATGTATTGTGTTTTATGAAGATGTCTAAAGTATTTATGGTAGGACACATTTATGGTGTTTTATGAAGATGTCTATAGTTTTGAGTCCCCAAGAGTGGCTGGGGTATAGAAATATGGTCACTTGGTCTTCTCCCGACCGGCAGTAAAACGCTTGCCGAAGTGGGGCGTCCATTTTGAAAGTAGGTCATATGTATTGTGTTTTATGAAGATGTCTATAGTATTGATGGTAGGACATATGTATTGTGTTTTATAAAGATGTCTATAGTATTGATGGTAGGACATATGTATTGTGTTTTATGAAGATGTTTATAGTATTGATAGTAGGTCATATGTATTGTGTTTTATGAAGATGTCTATAGTATTGATAGTAGGTCATATGTATTGTGTTTTTTGAAGATTTTTAAATTATTGATGGTAGGACATATGTATTGTGTTTTATGAAGATGTCTAAAGTATTTATGGTAGGACACATTTATCGTGTTTTATGAAGATGTCTATAGTTTTGATAGTAGGTCATATGTATTGTGTTTTTTGAAGATTTTTAAATTATTGATGGTAGGACATATGTATTGTGTTTTATGAAGATGTCTAAAGAATTTATGGTAGGACACATTTATCGTGTTTTATGAAGATGTCTATAGTATTGATAGTAGGTCATATGTATTGTGTTTTTTGAAGATTTTTAAATTATTGATGGTAGGACATATGTATTGTGTTTTATGAAGATGTCTAAAGTATTTATGGTAGGACACATTTATCGTGTTTTATGAAGATGTCTATAGTTTTGAGTCCCCAAGAGTGGCTGGGGTATAGAAATATGGTCACTTGGTCTTCTCCCGACCGGCAGTAAAACGCTTGCCGAAGTGGGGCGTCCATTTTGAAAGTAGGTCATATGTATTGTGTTTAATGAAGATGTCTATAGTATTGATGGTAGGGACATATGCATTGTGTTTTATGGAGATGTCTATAGTATTGATGGTAGGACATATGTATTGTGTTTTATGAAGATGTCTATAGTATTGATAGTAGGTCATATGTATTGTGTTTTATGAAGATGTCTAAAGTATTTATGGTAGGACACATTTATCGTGTTTTATGAAGATGTCTATAGTTTTGATAGTAGGTCATATGTATTGTGTTTTTTG
Source organism: Mytilus trossulus (assembly GCF_036588685.1). Classification (NCBI taxonomy): domain Eukaryota; kingdom Metazoa; phylum Mollusca; class Bivalvia; order Mytilida; family Mytilidae; genus Mytilus; species Mytilus trossulus. The sequence goes on from NC_086376.1 coordinate 44,002,909, forward strand.
AAGATTTTTAAATTATTGATGGTAGGATATATGTATTGTGTTTTATGAAGATGTCTAAAGTATTGATGGTAGGACACATTTATCGTGTTTTATGAAGATGTCTATAGTATTGATAGTAGGTCATATGTATTGTGTTTTTTGAAGATTTTTAAATTATTGATGGTAGGACATATGTATTGTGTTTTATGAAGATGTCTTAAGTATTTATGGTAGGACACATTTATCGTGTTTTTGAAGATGTCTATAGTTTTGATAGTAGGTCATATGTATTGTGTTTTTTGAAGATTTTTAAATTATTGATGGTAGGACATATGTATTGTGTTTTATGAAGATGTCTAAAGTATTTATGGTGGGACACATTTATCGTGTTTTATGAAGATGTCTATAGTATTGATAGTAGGTCATATGTATTGTGTTTTTTGAAGATTTTTAAATTATTGATGGTAGGACATATGTATTGTGTTTTATGAAGATGTCTAAAGTATTTATGGTAGGACACATTTATCGTGTTTTATGAAGATGTCTATAGTTTTGAGTCCCCAAGAGTGACTGGGGTATAGAAATATGGTCACTTGGTCTTCTCCCGACCGGCAGTAAAACGCTTGCCGAAGTGGTGCGTCCATTTTGAAAGTAGGTCATATGTATTGTGTTTAATGAAGATGTCTATAGTATTGATGGTAGGGACATATGCATTGTGTTTTATGGAGATGTCTATAGAATTGATTGTAGGTCATATGTATTGTGTTTTATGAAGATATCTATAGTATTGATAGTAGGTCATATGTATTGTGTTTTTTGAAGATTTTTAAATTATTGATGGTAGGACATATGTATTGTGTTTTATGAAGATGTCTATAGTATTGATGGTAGGACATATGTATTGTGTTTTATGAAGATGTCTATAGTATTGATAGTACGTCGTATGTATTGTTTTTTATGAAGATGTCTATAGTATTGATAGTAGGACATATGTATTGTGTTTTATGAAGATGTCTATAGTATTGATAGTAGGTCATATGTATTGTGTTTTATGAAGATGTCTATAGTATTGATGGTAGGACATATGTATTGTGTTTTATGAAGATGTCTAAAGTATTTATGGTAGGACACATTTATCGTGTTTTATGAAGATGTCTATAGTTTTGAGTCCCCAAGAGTGGCTGGGGTATAGAAATATGGTCACTTGGTCTTCTCCCGACCGGCAGTAAAACGCTTGCCGAAGTGGGGCGTCCATTTTGAAAGTAGGTCATATGTATTGTGTTTAATGAAGATGTCTATAGTATTGATGGTAGGGACATATGCATTGTGTTTTATGGAGATGTCTATAGAATTGATGGTAGGACATATGCATTGTGTTTTATGGAGATGTCTATAGAATTGATTGTAGGTCATATGTATTGTGTTTTATGGAGATGTCTATAGTATTGATGGTAGGGACATATGCATTGTGTTTTATGGAGATGTCTATAGAATTGATGGTAGGACATATGCATTGTGTTTTATGGAGATGTCTATAGAATTGATTGTAGGTCATATGTATTGTGTTTTATGGAGATGTCTATAGTATTGATAGTAGGTCATATGTATTGTGTTTTATGAAGATGTCTATAGTATTGATGGTAGGACATATGTATTGTGTTTTATGAAGATGTCTAAAGTATTTATGGTAGGACACATTTATCGTGTTTTATGAAGATGTCTATAGTTTTGAGTCCCCAAGAGTGGCTGGGGTATAGAAATATGGTCACTTGGTCTTCTCCCGACCGGCAGTAAAACGCTTGCCAAAGTAGGTCATATGTATTGTGTTTAATGAAGATGTCTATAGTATTGATGGTAGGGACATATGCATTGTGTTTTATGGAGATGTCTATAGTATTGATGGTAGGTCATATGTATTGTGTTTTATGAAGATGTCTAAAGTATTTATGGTAGGACACAATTATCGTGTTTTATGAAGATGTCTATAGTTTTGATAGTAGGTCATATGTATTGTGTTTTTTGAAGATTTTTAAATTATTGATGGTAGGACATATGTATTGTGTTTTATGAAGATGTCTAAAGTATTTATGGTAGGACACATTTATCGTGTTTTATGAAGATGTCTATAGTATTGATGGTAGGAAATATGTATTGTGTTTTATGAAGATGTCTATAGTATTGATAGTAGGTCATATGTATTGTGTTTTATGAAGATGTCTATAGTATTGATGGTAGGACATATGTATTGTGTTTTATGAAGATGTCTATAGTATTGATGGTAGGACATATGTATTGTGTTTTATAAAGATGTCTATAGTATTGATGGTAGGACATATGTATTGTGTTTTATGAAGATGTTTATAGTATTGATAGTAGGTCATATGTATTGTGTTTTATGAAGATGTCTATAGTATTGATAGTAGGTCATATGTATTGTGTTTTTTGAAGATTTTTAAATTATTGATGGTAGGACATATGTATTGTGTTTTATGAAGATGTCTAAAGTATTTATGGTAGGACACATTTATCGTGTTTTATGAAGATGTCTATAGTTTTGATAGTAGGTCATATGTATTGTGTTTTTTGAAGATTTTTAAATTATTGATGGTAGGACATATGTATTGTGTTTTATGAAGATGTCTAAAGAATTTATGGTAGGACACATTTATCGTGTTTTATGAAGATGTCTATAGTATTGATAGTAGGTCATATGTATTGTGTTTTTTGAAGATTTTTAAATTATTGATGGTAGGACATATGTATTGTGTTTTATGAAGATGTCTAAAGTATTTATGGTAGGACACATTTATCGTGTTTTATGAAGATGTCTATAGTTTTGAGTCCCCAAGAGTGGCTGGGGTATAGAAATATGGTCACTTGGTCTTCTCCCGACCGGCAGTAAAACGCTTGCCGAAGTGGGGCGTCCATTTTGAAAGTAGGTCATATGTATTGTGTTTAATGAAGATGTCTATAGTATTGATGGTAGGGACATATGCATTGTGTTTTATGGAGATGTCTATAGAATTGATGGTAGGACATATGCATTGTGTTTTATGGAGATGTCTATAGAATTGATTGTAGGTCATATGTATTGTGTTTTATGAAGATATCTATAGTATTGATAGTAGGTCATATGTATTGTGTTTTTTGAAGATTTTTAAATTATTGATGGTAGGACATATGTATTGTGTTTTATGAAGATGTCTATAGTATTGATGGTAGGACATATGTATTGTGTTTTATGAAGATGTCTATAGTATTGATAGTACGTCGTATGTATTGTTTTTTATGAAGATGTCTATAGTATTGATAGTAGGACATATGTATTGTGTTTTATGAAGATGTCTATAGTATTGATAGTAGGTCATATGTATTGTGTTTTATGAAGATGTCTATAGTATTGATGGTAGGACATATGTATTGTGTTTTATGAAGATGTCTAAAGTATTTATGGTAGGACACATTTATCGTGTTTTATGAAGATGTCTATAGTTTTGAGTCCCCAAGAGTGGCTGGGGTATAGAAATATGGTCACTTGGTCTTCTCCCGACCGGCAGTAAAACGCTTGCCGAAGTGGGGCGTCCATTTTGAAAGTAGGTCATATGTATTGTGTTTAATGAAGATGTCTATAGTATTGATAGTAGGGACATATGCATTGTGTTTTATGGAGATGTCTATAGAATTGATGGTAGGACATATGCATTGTGTTTTATGGAGATGTCTATAGAATTGATTGTAGGTCATATGTATTGTGTTTTATGGAGATGTCTATAGTATTGATGGTAGGGACATATGCATTGTGTTTTATGGAGATGTCTATAGAATTGATGGTAGGACATATGCATTGTGTTTTATGGAGATGTCTATAGAATTGATTGTAGGTCATATGTATTGTGTTTTATGGAGATGTCTATAGTATTGATAGTAGGTCATATGTATTGTGTTTTATGAAGATGTCTATAGTATTGATAGTAGGACATATGTATTGTGTTTTATGAAGATGTCTAAAGTATTTATGGTAGGACACATTTATCGTGTTTTATGAAGATGTCTATAGTTTTGAGTCCCCAAGAGTGGCTGGGGTATAGAAATATGGTCACTTGGTCTTCTCCCGACCGGCAGTAAAACGCTTGCCAAAGTGGGGCGTCCATTTTGAAAGTAGGTCATATGTATTGTGTTTAATGAAGATGTCTATAGTATTGATGGTAGGGACATATGCATTGTGTTTTATGGAGATGTCTATAGTATTGATGGTAGGTCATATGTATTGTGTTTTATGAAGATGTCTAAAGTATTTATGGTAGGACACATTTATCGTGTTTTATGAAGATGTCTATAGTTTTGATAGTAGGTCATATGTATTGTGTTTTTTGAAGATTTTTAAATTATTGATGGTAGGACATATGTATTGTGTTTTATGAAGATGTCTAAAGTATTTATGGTAGGACACATTTATCGTGTTTTATGAAGATGTCTATAGTATTGATGGTAGGAAATATGTATTGTGTTTTATGAAGATGTCTATAGTATTGATAGTAGGTCATATGTATTGTGTTTTATGAAGATGTCTATAGTATTGATGGTAGGACATATGTATTGTGTTTTATGAAGATGTCTATAGTATTGATGGTAGGACATATGTATTGTGTTTTATAAAGATGTCTATAGTATTGATGGTAGGACATATGTATTGTGTTTTATGAAGATGTTTATAGTATTGATAGTAGGTCATATGTATTGTGTTTTATGAAGATGTCTATAGTATTGATAGTAGGTCATATGTATTGTGTTTTTTGAAGATTTTTAAATTATTGATGGTAGGACATATGTATTGTGTTTTATGAAGATGTCTAAAGTATTTATGGTAGGACACATTTATCGTGTTTTATGAAGATGTCTATAGTTTTGATAGTAGGTCATATGTATTGTGTTTTTTGAAGATTTTTAAATTATTGATGGTAGGACATATGTATTGTGTTTTATGAAGATGTCTAAAGAATTTATGGTAGGACACATTTATCGTGTTTTATGAAGATGTCTATAGTATTGATAGTAGGTCATATGTATTGTGTTTTTTGAAGATTTTTAAATTATTGATGGTAGGACATATGTATTGTGTTTTATGAAGATGTCTAAAGTATTTATGGTAGGACACATTTATCTTGTTTTATGAAGATGTCTATAGTTTTGAGTCCCCAAGAGTGGCTGGGGTATAGAAATATGGTCACTTGGTCTTCTCCCGACCGGCAGTAAAACGCTTGCCGAAGTGGGGCGTCCATTTTGAAAGTAGGTCATATGTATTGTGTTTAATGAAGATGTCTATAGTATTGATGGTAGGGACATATGCATTGTGTTTTATGGAGATGTCTATAGAATTGATGGTAGGACATATGCATTGTGTTTTATGGAGATGTCTATAGAATTGATTGTAGGTCATATGTATTGTGTTTTATGGAGATGTCTATAGTATTGATGGTAGGGACATATGCATTGTGTTTTATGGAGATGTCTATAGAATTGATGGTAGGACATATGCATTGTGTTTTATGGAGATGTCTATAGAATTGATTGTAGGTCATATGTATTGTGTTTTATGGAGATGTCTATAGTATTGATAGTAGGTCATATGTATTGTGTTTTTTGAAGATGTCTATAGTATTGATGGTAGGACATATGTATTGTGTTTTATGAAGATGTCTAAAGTATTTATGGTAGGACACATTTATCGTGTTTTATGAAGATGTCTATAGTTTTGAGTCCCCAAGAGTGGCTGGGGTATAGAAATATGGTCACTTGGTCTTCTCCCGACCGGCAGTAAAACGCTTGCCAAAGTGGGGCGTCCATTTTGAAAGTAGGTCATATGTATTGTGTTTAATGAAGATGTCTATAGTATTGATGGTAGGGACATATGCATTGTGTTTTATGGAGATGTCTATAGTATTGATGGTAGGTCATATGTATTGTGTTTTATGAAGATGTCTAAAGTATTTATGGTAGGACACATTTATTGTGTTTTATGAAGATGTCTATAGTTTTGATAGTAGGTCATATGTATTGTGTTTTTTGAAGATTTTTAAATTATTGATGGTAGGACATATGTATTGTGTTTTATGAAGATGTCTAAAGTATTTATGGTAGGACACATTTATCGTGTTTTATGAAGATGTCTATAGTATTGATGGTAGGAAATATGTATTGTGTTTTATGAAGATGTCTATAGTATTGATAGTAGGTCATATGTATTGTGTTTTATGAAGATGTCTATAGTATTGATGGTAGGACATATGTATTGTGTTTTATGAAGATGTCTATAGTATTAATGGTAGGACATATGTATTGTGTTTTATAAAGATGTCTATAGTATTGATGGTAGGACATATGTATTGTGTTTTATGAAGATGTTTATAGTATTGATAGTAGGTCATATGTATTGTGTTTTATGAAGATGTCTATAGTATTGATAGTAGGTCATATGTATTGTGTTTTTTGAAGATTTTTAAATTATTGATGGTAGGACATATGTATTGTGTTTTATGAAGATGTCTAAAGTATTTATGGTAGGACACATTTATCGTGTTTTATGAAGATGTCTATAGTATTGATAGTAGGTCATATGTATTGTGTTTTATGAAGATGTCTATAGTATTGATGGTAGGACATATGTATTGTGTTTTATGAAGATGTCTATAGTATTGATGGTAGGACATATGTATTGTGTTTTATAAAGATGTCTATAGTATTGATGGTAGGACACATTTATCGTGTTTTATGAAGATGTCTATAGTATTGATGGTAGGAAATATGTATTGTGTTTTATGAAGATGTCTATAGTATTGATAGTAGGTCATATGTATTGTGTTTTATGAAGATGTCTATAGTATTGATGGTAGGACATATGTATTGTGTTTTATGAAGATGTCTATAGTATTGATGGTAGGACATATGTATTGTGTTTTATAAAGATGTCTATAGTATTGATGGTAGGACATATGTATTGTGTTTTATGAAGATGTTTATAGTATTGATAGTAGGTCATATGTATTGTGTTTTATGAAGATGTCTATAGTATTGATAGTAGGTCATATGTATTGTGTTTTTTGAAGATTTTTAAATTATTGATGGTAGGACATATGTATTGTGTTTTATGAAGATGTCTAAAGTATTTATGGTAGGACACATTTATCTTGTTTTATGAAGATGTCTATAGTTTTGAGTCCCCAAGAGTGGCTGGGGTATAGAAATATGGTCACTTGGTCTTCTCCCGACCGGCAGTAAAACGCTTGCCGAAGTGGGGCGTCCATTTTGAAAGTAGGTCATATGTATTGTGTTTAATGAAGATGTCTATAGTATTGATGGTAGGGACATATGCATTGTGTTTTATGGAGATGTCTATAGAATTGATGGTAGGACATATGCATTGTGTTTTATGGAGATGTCTATAGAATTGATTGTAGGTCATATGTATTGTGTTTTATGGAGATGTCTATAGTATTGATGGTAGGGACATATGCATTGTGTTTTATGGAGATGTCTATAGAATTGATGGTAGGACATATGCATTGTGTTTTATGGAGATGTCTATAGAATTGATTGTAGGTCATATGTATTGTGTTTTATGGAGATGTCTATAGTATTGATAGTAGGTCATATGTATTGTGTTTTATGAAGATGTCTATAGTATTGATGGTAGGACATATGTATTGTGTTTTATGAAGATGTCTAAAGTATTTATGGTAGGACACATTTATCGTGTTTTATGAAGATGTCTATAGTTTTGAGTCCCCAAGAGTGGCTGGGGTATAGAAATATGGTCACTTGGTCTTCTCCCGACCGGCAGTAAAACGCTTGCCAAAGTGGGGCGTCCATTTTGAAAGTAGGTCATATGTATTGTGTTTAATGAAGATGTCTATAGTATTGATGGTAGGGACATATGCATTGTGTTTTATGGAGATGTCTATAGTATTGATGGTAGGTCATATGTATTGTGTTTTATGAAGATGTCTAAAGTATTTATGGTAGGACACATTTATTGTGTTTTATGAAGATGTCTATAGTTTTGATAGTAGGTCATATGTATTGTGTTTTTTGAAGATTTTTAAATTATTGATGGTAGGACATATGTATTGTGTTTTATGAAGATGTCTAAAGTATTTATGGTAGGACACATTTATCGTGTTTTATGAAGATGTCTATAGTATTGATGGTAGGAAATATGTATTGTGTTTTATGAAGATGTCTATAGTATTGATAGTAGGTCATATGTATTGTGTTTTATGAAGATGTCTATAGTATTGATGGTAGGACATATGTATTGTGTTTTATGAAGATGTCTATAGTATTAATGGTAGGACATATGTATTGTGTTTTATAAAGATGTCTATAGTATTGATGGTAGGACATATGTATTGTGTTTTATGAAGATGTTTATAGTATTGATAGTAGGTCATATGTATTGTGTTTTATGAAGATGTCTATAGTATTGATAGTAGGTCATATGTATTGTGTTTTTTGAAGATTTTTAAATTATTGATGGTAGGACATATGTATTGTGTTTTATGAAGATGTCTAAAGTATTTATGGTAGGACACATTTATCGTGTTTTATGAAGATGTCTATAGTATTGATAGTAGGTCATATGTATTGTGTTTTATGAAGATGTCTATAGTATTGATGGTAGGACATATGTATTGTGTTTTATGAAGATGTCTATAGTATTGATGGTAGGACATATGTATTGTGTTTTATAAAGATGTCTATAGTATTGATGGTAGGACACATTTATCGTGTTTTATGAAGATGTCTATAGTATTGATGGTAGGAAATATGTATTGTGTTTTATGAAGATGTCTATAGTATTGATAGTAGGTCATATGTATTGTGTTTTATGAAGATGTCTATAGTATTGATGGTAGGACATATGTATTGTGTTTTATGAAGATGTCTATAGTATTGATGGTAGGACATATGTATTGTGTTTTATAAAGATGTCTATAGTATTGATGGTAGGACATATGTATTGTGTTTTATGAAGATGTTTATAGTATTGATAGTAGGTCATATGTATTGTGTTTTATGAAGATGTCTATAGTATTGATAGTAGGTCATATGTATTGTGTTTTTTGAAGATTTTTAAATTATTGATGGTAGGACATATGTATTGTGTTTTATGAAGATGTCTAAAGTATTTATGGTAGGACACATTTATCGTGTTTTATGAAGATGTCTATAGTTTTGATAGTAGGTCATATGTATTGTGTTTTTTGAAGATTTTTAAATTATTGATGGTAGGACATATGTATTGTGTTTTATGAAGATGTCTAAAGAATTTATGGTAGGACACATTTATCGTGTTTTATGAAGATGTCTATAGTATTGATAGTAGGTCATATGTATTGTGTTTTTTGAAGATTTTTAAATTATTGATGGTAGGACATATGTATTGTGTTTTATGAAGATGTCTAAAGTATTTATGGTAGGACACATTTATCGTGTTTTATGAAGATGTCTATAGTTTTGAGTCCCCAAGAGTGGCTGGGGTATAGAAATATGGTCACTTGGTCTTCTCCCGACCGGCAGTAAAACGCTTGCCGAAGTGGGGCGTCCATTTTGAAAGTAGGTCATATGTATTGTGTTTAATGAAGATGTCTATAGTATTGATGGTAGGGACATATGCATTGTGTTTTATGGAGATGTCTATAGAATTGATGGTAGGACATATGCATTGTGTTTTATGGAGATGTCTATAGAATTGATTGTAGGTCATATGTATTGTGTTTTATGAAGATATCTATAGTATTGATAGTAGGTCATATGTATTGTGTTTTTTGAAGATTTTTAAATTATTGATGGTAGGACATATGTATTGTGTTTTATGAAGATGTCTATAGTATTGATGGTAGGACATATGTATTGTGTTTTATGAAGATGTCTATAGTATTGATAGTACGTCGTATGTATTGTTTTTTATGAAGATGTCTATAGTATTGATAGTAGGACATATGTATTGTGTTTTATGAAGATGTCTATAGTATTGATAGTAGGTCATATGTATTGTGTTTTATGAAGATGTCTATAGTATTGATGGTAGGACATATGTATTGTGTTTTATGAAGATGTCTAAAGTATTTATGGTAGGACACATTTATCGTGTTTTATGAAGATGTCTATAGTTTTGAGTCCCCAAGAGTGGCTGGGGTATAGAAATATGGTCACTTGGTCTTCTCCCGACCGGCAGTAAAACGCTTGCCGAAGTGGGGCGTCCATTTTGAAAGTAGGTCATATGTATTGTGTTTAATGAAGATGTCTATAGTATTGATGGTAGGGACATATGCATTGTGTTTTATGGAGATGTCTATAGAATTGATGGTAGGACATATGCATTGTGTTTTATGGAGATGTCTATAGAATTGATTGTAGGTCATATGTATTGTGTTTTATGGAGATGTCTATAGTATTGATGGTAGGGACATATGCATTGTGTTTTATGGAGATGTCTATAGAATTGATGGTAGGACATATGCATTGTGTTTTATGGAGATGTCTATAGAATTGATTGTAGGTCATATGTATTGTGTTTTATGGAGATGTCTATAGTATTGATAGTAGGTCATATGTATTGTGTTTTATGAAGATGTCTATAGTATTGATGGTAGGACATATGTATTGTGTTTTATGAAGATGTCTAAAGTATTTATGGTAGGACACATTTATCGTGTTTTATGAAGATGTCTATAGTTTTGAGTCCCCAAGAGTGGCTGGGGTATAGAAATATGGTCACTTGGTCTTCTCCCGACCGGCAGTAAAACGCTTGCCAAAGTGGGGCGTCCATTTTGAAAGTAGGTCATATGTATTGTGTTTAATGAAGATGTCTATAGTATTGATGGTAGGGACATATGCATTGTGTTTTATGGAGATGTCTATAGTATTGATGGTAGGTCATATGTATTGTGTTTTATGAAGATGTCTAAAGTATTTATGGTAGGACACATTTATCGTGTTTTATGAAGATGTCTATAGTTTTGATAGTAGGTCATATGTATTGTGTTTTTTGAAGATTTTTAAATTATTGATGGTAGGACATATGTATTGTGTTTTATGAAGATGTCTAAAGTATTTATGGTAGGACACATTTATCGTGTTTTATGAAGATGTCTATAGTATTGATGGTAGGAAATATGTATTGTGTTTTATGAAGATGTCTATAGTATTGATAGTAGGTCATATGTATTGTGTTTTATGAAGATGTCTATAGTATTGATGGTAGGACATATGTATTGTGTTTTATGAAGATGTCTATAGTATTGATGGTAGGACATATGTATTGTGTTTTATAAAGATGTCTATAGTATTGATGGTAGGACATATGTATTGTGTTTTATGAAGATGTTTATAGTATTGATAGTAGGTCATATGTATTGTGTTTTATGAAGATGTCTATAGTATTGATAGTAGGTCATATGTATTGTGTTTTTTGAAGATTTTTAAATTATTGATGGTAGGACATATGTATTGTGTTTTATGAAGATGTCTAAAGTATTTATGGTAGGACACATTTATCGTGTTTTATGAAGATGTCTATAGTTTTGATAGTAGGTCATATGTATTGTGTTTTTTGAAGATTTTTAAATTATTGATGGTAGGACATATGTATTGTGTTTTATGAAGATGTCTAAAGAATTTATGGTAGGACACATTTATCGTGTTTTATGAAGATGTCTATAGTATTGATAGTAGGTCATATGTATTGTGTTTTTTGAAGATTTTTAAATTATTGATGGTAGGACATATGTATTGTGTTTTATGAAGATGTCTAAAGTATTTATGGTAGGACACATTTATCTTGTTTTATGAAGATGTCTATAGTTTTGAGTCCCCAAGAGTGGCTGGGGTATAGAAATATGGTCACTTGGTCTTCTCCCGACCGGCAGTAAAACGCTTGCCGAAGTGGGGCGTCCATTTTGAAAGTAGGTCATATGTATTGTGTTTAATGAAGATGTCTATAGTATTGATGGTAGGGACATATGCATTGTGTTTTATGGAGATGTCTATAGAATTGATGGTAGGACATATGCATTGTGTTTTATGGAGATGTCTATAGAATTGATTGTAGGTCATATGTATTGTGTTTTATGGAGATGTCTATAGTATTGATGGTAGGGACATATGCATTGTGTTTTATGGAGATGTCTATAGAATTGATGGTAGGACATATGCATTGTGTTTTATGGAGATGTCTATAGAATTGATTGTAGGTCATATGTATTGTGTTTTATGGAGATGTCTATAGTATTGATAGTAGGTCATATGTATTGTGTTTTATGAAGATCTCTATAGTATTGATGGTAGGACATATGTATTGTGTTTTATGAAGATGTCTAAAGTATTTATGGTAGGACACATTTATCGTGTTTTATGAAGATGTCTATAGTTTTGAGTCCCCAAGAGTGGCTGGGGTATAGAAATATGGTCACTTGGTCTTCTCCCGACCGGCAGTAAAACGCTTGCCAAAGTGGGGCGTCCATTTTGAAAGTAGGTCATATGTATTGTGTTTAATGAAGATGTCTATAGTATTGATGGTAGGGACATATGCATTGTGTTTTATGGAGATGTCTATAGTATTGATGGTAGGTCATATGTATTGTGTTTTATGAAGATGTCTAAAGTATTTATGGTAGGACACATTTATTGTGTTTTATGAAGATGTCTATAGTTTTGATAGTAGGTCATATGTATTGTGTTTTTTGAAGATTTTTAAATTATTGATGGTAGGACATATGTATTGTGTTTTATGAAGATGTCTAAAGTATTTATGGTAGGACACATTTATCGTGTTTTATGAAGATGTCTATAGTATTGATGGTAGGAAATATGTATTGTGTTTTATGAAGATGTCTATAGTATTGATAGTAGGTCATATGTATTGTGTTTTATGAAGATGTCTATAGTATTGATGGTAGGACATATGTATTGTGTTTTATGAAGATGTCTATAGTATTAATGGTAGGACATATGTATTGTGTTTTATAAAGATGTCTATAGTATTGATGGTAGGACATATGTATTGTGTTTTATGAAGATGTTTATAGTATTGATAGTAGGTCATATGTATTGTGTTTTATGAAGATGTCTATAGTATTGATAGTAGGTCATATGTATTGTGTTTTTTGAAGATTTTTAAATTATTGATGGTAGGACATATGTATTGTGTTTTATGAAGATGTCTAAAGTATTTATGGTAGGACACATTTATCGTGTTTTATGAAGATGTCTATAGTATTGATGGTAGGACATATGTATTGTGTTTTATGAAGATGTCTATAGTATTGATGGTAGGACATATGTATTGTGTTTTATAAAGATGTCTATAGTATTGATGGTAGGACACATTTATCGTGTTTTATGAAGATGTCTATAGTATTGATGGTAGGAAATATGTATTGTGTTTTATGAAGATGTCTATAGTATTGATAGTAGGTCATATGTATTGTGTTTTATGAAGATGTCTATAGTATTGATGGTAGGACATATGTATTGTGTTTTATGAAGATGTCTATAGTATTGATGGTAGGACATATGTATTGTGTTTTATAAAGATGTCTATAGTATTGATGGTAGGACATATGTATTGTGTTTTATGAAGATGTTTATAGTATTGATAGTAGGTCATATGTATTGTGTTTTATGAAGATGTCTATAGTATTGATAGTAGGTCAAATGTATTGTGTTTTTTGAAGATTTTTAAATTATTGATGGTAGGACATATGTATTGTGTTTTATGAAGATGTCTAAAGTATTTATGGTAGGACACATTTATCGTGTTTTATGAAGATGTCTATAGTTTTGATAGTAGGTCATATGTATTGTGTTTTTTGAAGATTTTTAAATTATTGATGGTAGGACATATGTATTGTGTTTTATGAAGATGTCTAAAGAATTTATGGTAGGACACATTTATCGTGTTTTATGAAGATGTCTATAGTATTGATAGTAGGTCATATGTATTGTGTTTTTTGAAGATTTTTAAATTATTGATGGTAGGACATATGTATTGTGTTTTATGAAGATGTCTAAAGTATTTATGGTAGGACACATTTATCGTGTTTTATGAAGATGTCTATAGTTTTGAGTCCCCAAGAGTGGCTGGGGTATAGAAATATGGTCACTTGGTCTTCTCCCGACCGGCAGTAAAACGCTTGCCGAAGTGGGGCGTCCATTTTGAAAGTAGGTCATATGTATTGTGTTTAATGAAGATGTCTATAGTATTGATGGTAGGGACATATGCATTGTGTTTTATGGAGATGTCTATAGTATTGATGGTAGGACATATGTATTGTGTTTTATGAAGATGTCTATAGTATTGATAGTAGGTCATATGTATTGTGTTTTATGAAGATGTCTAAAGTATTTATGGTAGGACACATTTATCGTGTTTTATGAAGATGTCTATAGTTTTGATAGTAGGTCATATGTATTGTGTTTTTTGAAGATTTTTAAATTATTGATGGTAGGATATATGTGTTGTGTTTTATGAAGATGTCTATAGTATTGATGGTAGGACATATGTATTGTGTTTTATTAAGATGTCTATAGTATTGATAGTACGTCGTATGTATTGTTTTTTATGAAGATGTCTATAGTATTGATAGTAGGACATATGTATTGTGTTTTATGAAGATGTCTATAGTATTGATAGTAGGTCATATGTATTGTGTTTTATGAAGATGTCTATAGTATTGATGGTAGGACATATGTATTGTGTTTTATGAAGATGTCTAAAGTATTTATTGTAGGACACATTTATCGTGTTTTATGAAGATGTCTATAGTTTTGAGTCCCCAAGAGTGGCTGGGGTATAGAAATATGGTCACTTGGTCTTCTCCCGACCGGCAGTAAAACGCTTGCCGAAGTGGGGCGTCCATTTTGAAAGTAGGTCATATGTATTGTGTTTAATGAAGATGTCTATAGTATTGATAGTAGGTCATATGTATTGTGTTTAATGAAGATGTCTAAAGTATTTATGGTAGGACACATTTATCGTGTTTTATGAAGATGTCTATAGTTTTGATAGTAGGTCATATGTATTGTGTTTTTTGAAGATTTTTAAATTATTGATGGTAGGACATATGTATTGTGTTTTATGAAGATGTCTAAAGTATTTATGGTAGGACACATTTATCGTGTTTTATGAAGATGTCTATAGTATTGATAGTAGGTCATATGTATTGTGTTTTTTGAAGATTTTTAAATTATTGATGGTAGGACATATGTATTTTGTTTTATGAAGATGTCTAAAGTATTTATGGTAGAACACATTTATCGTGTTTTATGAAGATGTCTATAGTATTGATAGTAGGTCATATGTATTGTGTTTTTTGAAGATTTTTAAATTATTGATGGTAGGACATATGTATTGTGTTTTATGAAGATGTCTAAAGTATTTATGGTAGGACACATTTATCGTGTTTTATGAAGATGTCTATAGTTTTGAGTCCCCAAGAGTGGCTGGGGTATAGAAATATGGTCACTTGGTCTTCTCCCGACCGGCAGTAAAACGCTTGCCGAAGTGGGGCGTCCATTTTGAAAGTAGGTCATATGTATTGTGTTTAATGAAGATGTCTATAGTATTGATGGTAGGGACATATGCATTGTGTTTTATGGAGATGTCTATAGTATTTATGGTAGGACATATGTATTGTGTTTTATGAAGATGTCTATAGTATTGATAGTAGGTTTTATGTATTGTGTTTTATGAAGATGTCTAAAGTATTTATGGTAGGACACATTTATCGTGTTTTATGAAGATGTCTATAGTTTTGATAGTAGGTCATATGTATTGTGTTTTTTGAAGATTTTTAAATTATTGATGGTAGGACATATGTATTGTGTTTTATGAAGATGTCTAAAGTATTTATGGTAGGACACATTTATCGTGTTTTATGAAGATTTCTATAGTATTGATGGTAGGAAATATGTATTGTGTTTTATGAAGATGTCTATAGTATTGATAGTAGGTCATATGTATTGTGTTTTATGAAGATGTCTATAGTATTGATGGTAGGACATATGTATTGTGTTTTATGAAGATGTCTATAGTATTGATGGTAGGACATATGTATTGTGTTTTATAAAGATGTCTATAGTATTGATGGTAGGACATATGTATTGTGTTTTATGAAGATGTTTATAGTATTGATAGTAGGTCATATGTATTGTGTTTTATGAAGATGTCTATAGTATTGATAGTAGGTCATATGTATTGTGTTTTTTGAAGATTTTTAAATTATTGATGGTAGGACATATGTATTGTGTTTTATGAAGATGTCTAAAGTATTTATGGTAAGACACATTTATCGTGTTTTATGAAGATGTCTATAGTTTTGATAGTAGGTCATATGTATTGTGTTTTTTGAAGATTTTTAAATTATTGATGGTAGGACATATGTATTGTGTTTGATGAAGATGTCTAAAGAATTTATGGTAGGACACATTTATCGTGTTTTATGAAGATGTCTATAGTATTGATAGTAGGTCATATGTATTGTGTTTTTTGAAGATTTTTAAATTATTGATGGTAGGACATATGTATTGTGTTTTATGAAGATGTCTAAAGTATTTATGGTAGGACACATTTATCGTGTTTTATGAAGATGTCTATAGTTTTGAGTCCCCAAGAGTGGCTGGGGTATAGAAATATGGTCACTTGGTCTTCTCCCGACCGGCAGTAAAACGCTTGCCGAAGTGGGGCGTCCATTTTGAAAGTAGGTCATATGTATTGTGTTTAATGAAGATGTCTATAGTATTGATGGTAGGGACATATGCATTGTGTTTTATGGAGATGTCTATAGTATTGATGGTAGGACATATGTATTGTGTTTTATGAAGATGTCTATAGTATTGATAGTAGGTCATATGTATTGTGTTTTATGAAGATGTCTAAAGTATTTATGGTAGGACACATTTATCGTGTTTTATGAAGATGTCTATAGTTTTGATAGTAGGTCATATGTATTGTGTTTTTTGAAGATTTTTAAATTATTGATGGTAGGATATATGTGTTGTGTTTTATGAAGATGTCTATAGTATTGATGGTAGGACATATGTATTGTGTTTTATTAAGATGTCTATAGTATTGATAGTACGTCGTATGTATTGTTTTTTATGAAGATGTCTATAGTATTGATAGTAGGACATATGTATTGTGTTTTATGAAGATGTCTATAGTATTGATAGTAGGTCATATGTATTGTGTTTTATGAAGATGTCTATAGTATTGATGGTAGGACATATGTATTGTGTTTTATGAAGATGTCTAAAGTATTTATTGTAGGACACATTTATCGTGTTTTATGAAGATGTCTATAGTTTTGAGTCCCCAAGAGTGGCTGGGGTATAGAAATATGGTCACTTGGTCTTCTCCCGACCGGCAGTAAAACGCTTGCCGAAGTGGGGCGTCCATTTTGAAAGTAGGTCATATGTATTGTGTTTAATGAAGATGTCTATAGTATTGATAGTAGGTCATATGTATTGTGTTTAATGAAGATGTCTAAAGTATTTATGGTAGGACACATTTATCGTGTTTTATGAAGATGTCTATAGTTTTGATAGTAGGTCATATGTATTGTGTTTTTTGAAGATTTTTAAATTATTGATGGTAGGACATATGTATTGTGTTTTATGAAGATGTCTAAAGTATTTATGGTAGGACACATTTATCGTGTTTTATGAAGATGTCTATAGTATTGATAGTAGGTCATATGTATTGTGTTTTTTGAAGATTTTTAAATTATTGATGGTAGGACATATGTATTTTGTTTTATGAAGATGTCGTAAGAATTTATGGTAGAACACATTTATCGTGTTTTATGAAGATGTCTATAGTATTGATAGTAGGTCATATGTATTGTGTTTTTTGAAGATTTTTAAATTATTGATGGTAGGACATATGTATTGTGTTTTATGAAGATGTCTAAAGTATTTATGGTAGGACACATTTATCGTGTTTTATGAAGATGTCTATAGTTTTGAGTCCCCAAGAGTGGCTGGGGTATAGAAATATGGTCACTTGGTCTTCTCCCGACCGGCAGTAAAACGCTTGCCGAAGTGGGGCGTCCATTTTGAAAGTAGGTCATATGTATTGTGTTTAATGAAGATGTCTATAGTATTGATGGTAGGGACATATGCATTGTGTTTTATGGAGATGTCTATAGTATTTATGGTAGGACATATGTATTGTGTTTTATGAAGATGTCTATAGTATTGATAGTAGGTTTTATGTATTGTGTTTTATGAAGATGTCTAAAGTATTTATGGTAGGACACATTTATCGTGTTTTATGAAGATGTCTATAGTTTTGATAGTAGGTCATATGTATTGTGTTTTTTGAAGATTTTTAAATTATTGATGGTAGGACATATGTATTGTGTTTTATGAAGATGTCTAAAGTATTTATGGTAGGACACATTTATCGTGTTTTATGAAGATGTCTATAGTATTGATAGTAGGTCATATGTATTGTGTTTTTTGAAGATTTTTAAATTATTGCTGGTAGGACATATGTATTGTGTTTTATGAAGATGTCTATAGTATTGATAGTAGGTCATATGTATTGTGTTTTATGAAGATGTCTAAAGTATTTATGGTAGGACACATTTATCGTGTTTTATGAAGATGTCTATAGTTTTGATAGTAGGTCATATGTATTGTGTTTTTTGAAGATTTTTAAATTATTGATGGTAGGACATATGTATTGTGTTTTATGAAGATGTCTAAAGTATTTATGGTAGGACACATTTATCGTGTTTTATGAAGATGTCTATAGTATTGATGGTAGGAAATATGTATTGTGTTTTATGAAGATGTCTATAGTATTGATAGTAGGTCATATGTATTGTGTTTTATGAAGATGTCTATAGTATTGATGGTAGGACATATGTATTGTGTTTTATGAAGATGTCTATAGTATTGATGGTAGGACATATGTATTGTGTTTTATAAAGATGTCTATAGTATTGATGGTAGGACATATGTATTGTGTTTTATGAAGATGTTTATAGTATTGATAGTAGGTCATATGTATTGTGTTTTATGAAGATGTCTATAGTATTGATAGTAGGTCATATGTATTGTGTTTTTTGAAGATTTTTAAATTATTGATGGTAGGACATATGTATTGTATTTTATGAAGATGTCTAAAGTATTTATGGTAGGACACATTTATCGTGTTTTATGAAGATGTCTATAGTTTTGATAGTAGGTCATATGTATTGTGTTTTTTGAAGATTTTTAAATTATTGATGGTAGGACATATGTATTGTGTTTCATGAAGATGTCTAAAGAATTTATGGTAGGACACATTTATCGTGTTTTATGAAGATGTCTATAGTATTGATAGTAGGTCATATGTATTGTGTTTTTTGAAGATTTTTAAATTATTGATGGTAGGACATATGTATTGTGTTTTATGAAGATGTCTAAAGTATTTATGGTAGGACACATTTATGGTGTTTTATGAAGATGTCTATAGTTTTGAGTCCCCAAGAGTGGCTGGGGTATAGAAATATGGTCACTTGGTCTTCTCCCGACCGGCAGTAAAACGCTTGCCGAAGTGGGGCGTCCATTTTGAAAGTAGGTCATATGTATTGTGTTTTATGAAGATGTCTATAGTATTGATGGTAGGACATATGTATTGTGTTTTATGAAGATGTCTATAGTATTGATGGTAGGACATATGTATTGTGTTTTATAAAGATGTCTATAGTATTGATGGTAAGACATATGTATTGTGTTTTATGAAGATGTTTATAGTATTGATAGTAGGTCATATGTATTGTGTTTTATGAAGATGTCTATAGTATTGATAGTAGGTCATATGTATTGTGTTTTTTGAAGATTTTCAAATTATTGATGGTAGGACATATGTATTGTGTTTTATGAAGATGTCTAAAGTATTTATGGTAGGACACATTTATCGTGTTTTATGAAGATGTCTATAGTTTTGATAGTAGGTCATATGTATTGTGTTTTTTGAAGATTTTTAAATTATTGATGGTAGGACATATGTATTGTGTTTTATGAAGATGTCTAAAGAATTTATGGTAGGACACATTTATCGTGTTTTATGAAGATGTCTATAGTATTGATAGTAGGTCATATGTATTGTGTTTTTTGAAGATTTTTAAATTATTGATGGTAGGACATATGTATTGTGTTTTATGAAGATGTCTAAAGTATTTATGGTAGGACACATTTATCGTGTTTTATGAAGATGTCTATAGTTTTGAGTCCCCAAGAGTGGCTGGGGTATAGAAATATGGTCACTTGGTCTTCTCCCGACCGGCAGTAAAACGCTTGCCGAAGTGGGGCGTCCATTTTGAAAGTAGGTCATATGTATTGTGTTTAATGAAGATGTCTATAGTATTGATGGTAGGGACATATGCATTGTGTTTTATGGAGATGTCTATAGTATTGATGGTAGGACATATGTATTGTGTTTTATGAAGATGTCTATAGTATTGATAGTAGGTCATATGTATTGTGTTTTATGAAGATGTCTAAAGTATTTATGGTAGGACACATTTATCGTGTTTTATGAAGATGTCTATAGTTTTGATAGTAGGTCATATGTATTGTGTTTTTTGAAGATTTTTAAATTATTGATGGTAGGATATATGTATTGTGTTTTATGAAGATGTCTAAAGTATTTATGGTAGGACACATTTATCGTGTTTTATGAAGATGTCTATAGTATTGATAGTAGGTCATATGTATTGTGTTTTTTGAAGATTTTTAAATTATTGATGGTAGGACATATGTATTGTGTTTTATGAAGATGTCTAAAGTATTTATGGTAGGACACATTTATCGTGTTTTATGAAGATGTCTATAGTTTTGATAGTAGGTCATATGTATTGTGTTTTTTGAAGATTTTTAAATTATTGATGGTAGGACATATGTATTGTGTTTTATGATGATGTCTAAAGTATTTATGGTGGGACACATTTATCGTGTTTTATGAAGATGTCTATAGTATTGATAGTAGGTCATATGTATTGTGTTTTTTGAAGATTTTTAAATTATTGATGGTAGGACATATGTATTGTGTTTTATGAAGATGTCTAAAGTATTTATGGTAGGACACATTTATCGTGTTTTATGAAGATGTCTATAGTTTTGAGTCCCCAAGAGTGGCTGGGGTATAGAAATATGGTCACTTGGTCTTCTCCCGACCGGCAGTAAAACGCTTGCCGAAGTGGTGCGTCCATTTTGAAAGTAGGTCATATGTATTGTGTTTAATGAAGATGTCTATAGTATTGATGGTAGGGACATATGCATTGTGTTTTATGGAGATGTCTATAGAATTGATTGTAGGTCATATGTATTGTGTTTTATGAAGATATCTATAGTATTGATAGTAGGTCATATGTATTGTGTTTTTTGAAGATTTTTAAATTATTGATGGTAGGACATATGTATTGTGTTTTATGAAGATGTCTATAGTATTGATGGTAGGGACATATGCATTGTGTTTTATGGAGATGTCTATAGAATTGATGGTAGGACATATGCATTGTGTTTTATGGAGATGTCTATAGAATTGATTGTAGGTCATATGTATTGTGTTTTATGGAGATGTCTATAGTATTGATAGTAGGTCATATGTATTGTGTTTTATGAAGACGTCTATAGTATTGATGGTAGGACATATGTATTGTGTTTTATGAAGATGTCTAAAGTATTTATGGTAGGACACATTTATCGTGTTTTATGAAGATGTCTATAGTTTTGAGTCCCCAAGAGTGGCTGGGGTATAGAAATATGGTCACTTGGTCTTCTCCCGACCGGCAGTAAAACGCTTGCCGAAGTGGGGCGTCCATTTTGAAAGTAGGTCATATGTATTGTGTTTAATGAAGATGTCTATAGTATTGATGGTAGGGACATATGCATTGTGTTTTATGGAGATGTCTATAGTATTGATGGTAGGTCATATGTATTGTGTTTTATGAAGATGTCTAAAGTATTTATGGTAGGACACATTTATCGTGTTTTATGAAGATGTCTATAGTATTGATGGTAGGAAATATGTATTGTGTTTTATGAAGATGTCTATAGTATTGATAGTAGGTCATATGTATTGTGTTTTATGAAGATGTCTATAGTATTGATGGTAGGACATATGTATTGTGTTTTATGAAGATGTCTATAGTATTGATGGTAGGACATATGTATTGTGTTTTATAAAGATGTCTATAGTATTGATGGTAGGACATATGTATTGTGTTTTATGAAGATGTTTATAGTATTGATAGTAGGTCATATGTATTGTGTTTTATGAAGATGTCTATAGTATTGATAGTAGGTCATATGTATTGTGTTTTTTGAAGATTTTTAAATTATTGATGGTAGGACATATGTATTGTGTTTTATGAAGATGTCTAAAGTATTTATGGTAGGACACATTTATCGTGTTTTATGAAGATGTCTATAGTTTTGATAGTAGGTCATATGTATTGTGTTTTTTGAAGATTTTTAAATTATTGATGGTAGGACATATGTATTGTGTTTTATGAAGATGTCTAAAGTATTTATGGTAGGACACATTTATCGTGTTTTATGAAGATGTCTATAGTTTTGATAGTAGGTCATATGTATTGTGTTTTTTGAAGATTTTTTAATTATTGATTGTAGGACATATGTATTGTGTTTTATGAAGATGTCTAAAGTATTTATGGTAGGACACATTTATCGTGTTTTATGAAGATGTCTATAGTATTGATAGTAGGTCATATGTATTGTGTTTTTTGAAGATTTTTTTAATTATTGATGGTAGGACATATGTATTGTGTTTTATGAAGATGTCTAAAGTATTTATGGTAGGACACATTTATCGTGTTTTATGAAGATGTCTATAGTTTTGAGTCCCCAAGAGTGGCTGGGGTATAGAAATATGGTCACTTGGTCTTCTCCCGACCGGCAGTAAAACGCTTGCCGAAGTGGGGCGTCCATTTTGAAAGTAGGTCATATGTATTGTGTTTAATGAAGATGTCTATAGTATTGATGGTAGGGACATATGCATTGTGTTTTATGGAGATGTCTATAGTATTGATAGTAGGTCATATGTATTGTGTTTTTTGAAGATTTTTAAATTATTGATGGTAGGACATATGTATTGTGTTTTATGAAGATGTCTAAAGTATTTATGGTAGGACACACTTATCGTGTTTTATGAAGATGTCTATAGTATTGATGGTAGGAAATATGTATTGTGTTTTATGAAGATGTCTATAGTATTGAAAGTAGGTCATATGTATTGTGTTTAATGAAGATGTCTAAAGTATTGATGGTAGGACATATGCATTGTGTTTTATGGAGATGTCTATAGAATTGATTGTAGGTCATATGTATTGTGTTTTTTGGAGATGTCTATAGTATTGATAGTAGTTCATAAGTATTGTGTTTTATGAAGATGTCTTAAGTATTGATAGTAGGTCATATGTATTGTGTTTTATGAAGATGTCTATAGTATTGATAGTAGGTCATATGTATTGTGTTTTTTGAAGATTTTTAAATTATTGATGGTAGGACATATGTATTGTGTTTTATGAAGATGTCTAAAGTATTTATGGTAGGTCATATGTATTGTGTTTAATGAAGATGTCTATAGTATTGATGGTAGGACATATGCATTGTGTTTTATGGAGATGTCTATAGAATTGATTGTAGGTCATATGTATTGTGTTTTTTGGAGATGTCTATAGTATTGATAGTAGTTCATAAGTATTGTGTTTTATGAAGATGTCTTAAGTATTGATAGTAGGTCATATGTATTGTGTTTTATGAAGATGTCTATAGTATTGATAGTAAGTCATATGTATTGTGTTTTTTGAAGATTTTTTAATTATTGATGGTAGGACATATGTATTGTGTTTTATGAAGATGTCTAAAGTATTTATGGTAGGACACATTTATCGTGTTTTATGAAGATGTCTATAGTTTTGATGGTAGGACATATGTATTGTGTTTTATTAAGATGTCTATAGTATTGATAGTACGTCGTATGTATTGTTTTTTATGAAGATGTCTATAGTATTGATAGTAGGACATATGTATTGTGTTTTATGAAGATGTCTATAGTATTGATAGTAGGTCATATGTATTGTGTTTTATGAAGATGTCTATATTATTGATGGTAGGACATATGTATTGTGTTTTATGAAGATGTCTAAAGTATTTATGGTAGGACACATTTATCGTGTTTTATGAAGATGTCTATAGTTTTGAGTCCCCAAGAGTGGCTGGGGTATAGAAATATGGTCACTTGGTCTTCTCCCGACCGGCAGTAAAATGCTTGCCGAAGTGGGGCGTCCATTTTGAAAGTAGGTCATATGTATTGTGTTTAATGAAGATGTCTATAGTATTGATGGTAGGGACATATGCATTGTGTTTTATGGAGATGTCTATAGAATTGATGGTAGGACATATGCATTGTGTTTTATGGAGATGTCTATAGAATTGATTGTAGGTCATATGTATTGTGTTTTATGGAGATGTCTATAGTATTGATGGTAGGGACATATGCATTGTGTTTTATGGAGATGCCTATAGAATTGATGGTAGGACATATGCATTGTGTTTTATGGAGATGTCTATAGAATTGATTGTAGGTCATATGTATTGTGTTTTATGGAGATGTCTATAGTATTGATAGTAGGTCATATGTATTGTGTTTTTTGAAGATTTTTAAATTATTGATGGTAGGACATATGTATTGTGTTTTATGAAGATGTCTAAAGTATTTATGGTAGGATGCATTTATCGTGTTTTATGAAGATGTCTATGATTGGAGTCCCCAAGAGTGGCTGGGGTATAGAAATATGGTCACTTGGTCTTCTCTCGACCGGCAGTAAAACGCTTGCCGAAATGGGGCGTCCATTTTGAAAGTAGGTCATATGTATTGTGTTTAATGAAGATGTCTATAGTATTGATGGTAGGGACATATGCATTGTGTTTTATGGAGATGTCTAAAGTATTGATGGTAGGACATATGTATTGTGTTTTATGAAGATGTCTATAGTATTGATAGTAGGTCATATGTATTGTGTTTTATGAAGATTTCTAAAGTATTGATGGTAGGACACATTTATCATGTTTTATGAAGATGTCTATAGTTTTGATAGTAGGTCATATGTATTGTGTTTTATGAAGATGTCTATAGTATTGACAGTACGTCATATGTATTGTGTTTTATGAAGATGTCTATAGTATTGATAGTAGGACATCTGTATTGTGTTTAATGAAGATGTCTATAGTATTGATAGTAGGGACATATGCATTGTGTTTTATTGAGATGTCTATAGAATTGATTGTAGGTCATATGTATTGTGTTTTATGAAGATATCTATAGTATTGATAGTAGGTCATATGTATTGTGTTTTTTGAAGATTTTTAAATTATTGATGGTAGGACATATGTATTGTGTTTTATGAAGATTTCTATAGTATTGATGGTAGGACATATGTATTGTGTTTTATTAAGATGTCTATAGTATTGATAGTACGTCGTATGTATTGTTTTTTATGAAGATGTCTATAGTATTGATAGTAGGACATATGTATTGTGTTTTATGAAGATGTCTATAGTATTGATAGTAGGTCATATGTATTGTGTTTTATGAAGATGTCTATAGTATTGATGGTAGGACATATGTATTGTGTTTTATGAAGATGTCTAAAGTATTTATTGTAGGACACATTTATCGTGTTTTATGAAGATGTCTATAGTTTTGAGTCCCCAAGAGTGGCTGGGGTATAGAAATATGGTCACTTGGTCTTCTCCCGACCGGCAGTAAAACGCTTGCCGAAGTGGGGCGTCCATTTTGAAAGTAGGTCATATGTATTGTGTTTAATGAAGATGTCTATAGTATTGATGGTAGGACATATGCATTGTGTTTTATGGAGATGTCTATAGAATTGATTGTAGGTCATATGTATTGTGTTTTTTGGAGATGTCTATAGTATTGATAGTAGTTCATAAGTATTGTGTTTTATGAAGATGTCTTAAGTATTGATGGTAGGACATATGTATTGTGTTTTATGAAGATGTCTATAGTATTGATGGTAGGACATATGTATTGTGTTTTATGAAGATGTCTATAGTATTGATAGTAGGTCATATGTATTGTGTTTTATGAAGATGTCTATAGTATTGATGGTAGGACATATGTATTGTGTTTTATGAAGATGTCTATAGTATTGATGGTAGGACATATGTATTGTGTTTTATAAAGATGTCTATAGTATTGATGGTAGGACATATGTGTTGTGTTTTATGAAGATGTTTATAGTATTGATAGTAGGTCATATGTATTGTGTTTTATGAAGATGTCTATAGTATTGATAGTAGGTTATGTATTGTGTTTTTTGAAGATTTTTAAATTATTGATGGTAGGACATATGTATTGTGTTTTATGAAGATGTCTAAAGTATTTATGGTAGGACACATTTATCGTGTTTTATGAAGATGTCTATAGTATTGATAGTAGGTCATATGTATTGTGTTTTTGAAGATTTTTAAATTATTGATGGTAGGACATATGTATTGTGTTTTATGAAGATGTCTAAAGTATTTATGGTAGGACACATTTATCGTGTTTTATGAAGATGTCTATAGTTTTGATAGTAGGTCATATGTATTGTGTTTTTTGAAGATTTTTAAATTATTGATGGTAGGACATATGTATTGTGTTTTATGAAGATGTCTAAAGTATTGATGGTAGGACACATTTGTCGTGTTTTATGAAGATGTCTATAGTATTGATAGTAGGTCATATGTATTGTGTTTTTTGAAGATTTTTAAATTATTGATGGTAGGACATATGTATTGTGTTTTATGAAGATGTCTAAAGTATTTATGGTAGGACACATTTATCGTGTTTTATGAAGATGTCTATAGTATTGATAGTAGGTCATATGTATTGTGTTTTTGAAGATTTTTAAATTATTGATGGTAGGACATATGTATTGTGTTTTATGAAGATGTCTAAAGTATTTATGGTAGGACACATTTATCGTGTTTTATGAAGATGTCTATAGTTTTGATAGTAGGTCATATGTATTGTGTTTTTTGAAGATTTTTAAATTATTGATGGTAGGACATATGTATTGTGTTTTATGAAGATGTCTAAAGTATTGATGGTAGGACACATTTGTCGTGTTTTATGAAGATGTCTATAGTATTGATAGTAGGTCATATGTATTGTGTTTTTTGAAGATTTTTAAATTATTGATGGTAGGACATATGTATTGTGTTTTATGAAGATGTCTAAAGTATTTATGGTAGGACACATTTATCGTGTTTTATGAAGATGTCTATAGTTTTGAGTCCCCAAGAGTGGCTGGGGTATAGAAATATGGTCACTTGGTCTTCTCCCGACCGGCAGTAAAACGCTTGCCGAAGTGGGGCGTCCATTTTGAAAGTAGGTCATATGTATTGTGTTTAATGAAGATGTCTATAGTATTGATGGTAGGGACATATGCATTGTGTTTTATGGAGATGTCTATAGTATTTATGGTAGGACATATGTATTGTGTTTTATGAAGATGTCTATAGTATTGATAGTAGGTTTTATGTATTGTGTTTTATGAAGATTTTTAAATTATTGATGGTAGGACATATGTATTGTGTTTTATGAAGATGTCTAAAGTATTTATGGTAGGACACATTTATCGTGTTTTATGAAGATGTCTATAGTATTGATAGTAGGTCATATGTATTGTGTTTTTTGAAGATTTTTAAATTATTGATGGTAGGACATATGTATTGTGTTTTATGAAGATGTCTAAAGTATTTATGGTAGGACACATTTATCGTGTTTTATGAAGATGTCTATAGTATTGATAGTAGGTCATATGTATTGTGTTTTTTGAAGATTTTTAAATTATTGATGGTAGGACATATGTATTGTGTTTTATGAAGATGTCTTCTATAGTATTGATAGTAGGTCATATGTATTGTGTTTTATGAAGATGTCTAAAGTATTTATGGTAGGACACATTTATCGTGTTTTATGAAGATGTCTATAGTTTTGATAGTAGGTCATATGTATTGTGTTTTTTGAAGATTTTTAAATTATTGATGGTAGGACATATGTATTGTGTTTTATGAAGATGTCTAAAGTATTTATGGTAGGACACATTTATCGTGTTTTATGAAGATGTCTATAGTATTGATGGTAGGAAATATGTATTGTGTTTTATGAAGATGTCTATAGTATTGATAGTAGGTCATATGTATTGTGTTTTATGAAGTAGGTCATATGTATTGTGTTTTATGAAGATGTCTATAGTATTGATGGTAGGACATATGTATTGTGTTTTATGAAGATGTCTATAGTATTGATGGTAGGACATATGTATTGTGTTTTATAAAGATGTCTATAGTATTGATGGTAGGACATATGTATTATAAGTTATATGGTTCGCTACTGACCCCATACGGATCCATAGAGGGTTAGTAAAATCCATAGGGGGTGAGGCCGGAGGCCGAGTCCCCTATGAATTTTATTCACCCTCTATGGATCCGTAGGGGGTCAGTAGTTAACCGTATAACGAATTTATCGGACGCTTGACTCTTTCTGCGGCGTTTTGTTGAAAAATAAACAATGAAACACAACAACATTAATAGATGACGTCGCCATTAACGCGTCACGAACCCCATATGAAACTTACTAACCCCATACGGTCTCATAGGGGGTCACCACGTGACGGCGTTTAACCAATCACAACGTGATAATTCATCAGTGGTCCGATAATGTGTTTTATGAAGATGTTTATAGTATTGATAGTAGGTCATATGTATTGTGTTTTATGAAGATGTCTATAGTATTGATAGTAGGTCATATGTATTGTGTTTTTTGAAGATTTTTAAATTATTGATGGTAGGACATATGTATTGTGTTTTATAAAGATGTCTATAGTCTTGATGGTAGGACATATGTATTGTGTTTTATGAAGATGTTTATAGTATTGATAGTAGGTCATATGTATTGTGTTTTATGAAGATGTCTATAATATTGATAGTAGGTCATATGTATTGTGATTTTTGAAGATTTTTAAATTATTGATGGTAGGACATATGTATTGTGTTTTATGAAGATGTCTATAGTATTGATGGTAGGACATATGTATTGTGTTTTATGAAGATGTCTATAGTATTGACAGTACGTCATATGTATTGTGTTTTATGAAGATGTCTATAGTATTGATAGTAGGACATATGTATTGTGTTTAATGAAGATGTCTATAGTATTGATAGTAGGTCATATGTATTGTGTTTTTTGAAGATTTTTAAATTATTGATGGTAGGACATATGTATTGTGTTTTATGAAGATGTCTAAAGTATTTATGGTAGGACACATTTATTGTGTTTTATGAAGATGTCTATAGTTTTGATAGTAGGTCATATGTATTGTGTTTTTTGAAGATTTTTTAATTATTGATTGTAGGACATATGTATTGTGTTTTATGAAGATGTCTAAAGTATTTATGGTAGGACACATTTATCGTGTTTTATGAAGATGTCTATAGTATTGATAGTAGGTCATATGTATTGTGTTTTTTGAAGATTTTTAAATTATTGATGGTAGGACATATGTATTGTGTTTTATGAAGATGTCTAAAGTATTTATGGTAGGACACATTTATCGTGTTTTATGAAGATGTCTATAGTTTTGAGTCCCCAAGAGTGGCTGGGGTATAGAAATATGGTCACTTGGTCTTCTCCCCACCAGCAGTAAAACGCTTGCAGAAGTGGGGCGTCCATTTTGAAAGTAGGTCATATGTATTGTGTTTAATGAAGATGTCTATAGTATTGATGGTAGGGACATATGCATTGTGTTTTATGAAGATGTCTATAGTATTGATGATAGGACATATGTATTGTGTTTTATGAAGATGTCTAAAGTATTGATGGTAGGACATATGTATTGTGTTTTATGAAGATGTCTATAGTATTCATGGTAGGACATATGTATTGTGTTTTATGAAGATGTCTATAGTATTGACAGTACGTCATATGTATTGTGTTTTATGAAGATGTCTATAGTATTGATAGTAGGACATCTGTATTGTGTTTAATGAAGATGTCTATAGTATTGATAGTAGGTCATATGTATTGTGTTTTTTGAAGATTTTTAAATTATTGATGGTAGGACATATGTATTGTGTTTTATGAAGATGTCTAAAGTATTTATGGTAGGACACATTTATCGTATTTATGAAGATGTCTATAGTTTTGAGTCCCCAAGAGTGGCTGGAGTATAGAAATATGGTCACTTGGTCTTCTCCTGACCGGCAGTAAAACGCTTGCCGAAGTGGGGCGTCCATTTTGAAAGTAGGTCATATGTATTGTGTTTAATGAAGATGTCTATAGTATTGATGGTAAGGACATATGCATTGTGTTTTATGGAGATGTCTATAGAATTGATTGTAGGTCATATGTATTGTGTTTTATGAAGATATCTATAGTATTGATAGTAGGTCATATGTATTGTGTTTTTTGAAGATTTTTAAATTATTGATGGTAGGACATATGTATTGTGTTTTATGAAGATGTCTATAGTATTGATGGTAGGACATATGTATTGTGTTTTATTAAGATGTCTATAGTATTGATAGTACGTCGTATGTATTGTTTTTTATGAAGATGTCTATAGTATTGATAGTAGGACATATGTATTGTGTTTTATGAAGATGTCTATAGTATTGATAGTAGGTCATATGTATTGTGTTTAATGAAGATGTCTATAGTATTGATGGTAGGACATATGTATTGTGTTTTATGAAGATGTCTAAAGTATTTATGGTAGGACACATTTATCGTGTTTTATGAAGATGTCTATAGTTTTGAGTCCCCAAGAGTGGCTGGGGTATAGAAATATGGTCACTTGGTCTTCTCCCGACCGGCAGTAAAACGCTTGCCGAAGTGGGGCGTCCATTTTGAAAGTAGGTCATATGTATTGTGTTTAATGAATATGTTTATAGTATTGATGGTAGGGACATATGCATTGTGTTTTATGAAGATGTCTATAGTATTGATGATAGGACATATGTATTGTGTTTTATGAAGATGTCTAAAGTATTGATGGTAGGACATATGTATTGTGTTTTATGAAGATGTCTATAGTATTGATGGTAGGACATATGTATTGTGTTTTATGAAGATGTCTATAGTATTGACAGTACGTCATATGTATTGTGTTTTATGAAGATGTCTATAGTATTGATAGTAGGACATATGTATTGTGTTTAATGAAGATGTCTATAGTATTGATAGTAGGTCATATGTATTGTGTTTTATGAAGATGTCTATAGTATTGATGGTAGGACATATGTATTGTGTTTTATGAAGACATCTAAAGTATTAATGGTAGGACACATTTATTGTGTTTTATGAAGATGTCTATAATTTTAAGTCCCCAAGAGTGGCTGGGGTATAGAAATATGGTCACTTGGTCTTCTCCTGACCGGCAGTAAAACGCTTGCCGAAGTGGGGCGTCCGTTTTGATAATAGGTCATATGTATTGTGTTTAATGAAGATGTGTAAAGTATTGATGGTAGGACATATGTATTGTGTTTTATGAAGATGTCTATAGTATTGATGGTAGGACATATGTATTGTGTTTTATGAAGATGTCTATAGTATTGACAGTACGTCATATGTATTGTGTTTTATGAAGATGTTTATAGTATTGATGGTAGGACATATGTATTGTGTTTTATAAAGACGTCATTAGTATTGATGGTAGGTCATATGTATTGTGTTTTATGAAGATGTTTATAGTATTGATAGTAGGTCATATGTATTGTGTTTTATGAAGATGTCTATAGTATTGATGGTAGGACATATGTATTGTGTTTTATGAAGATGTCTAAAGTATTTATGGTAGGACACATTTATCGTGTTTTTTTAAGATGTCTATAGTTTTGAGTCCCCAAGAGTGGCTGGGGTATAGAAATATGGTCAGTTGGTCTTCTCCCGACCGGCAGTAAAACACTTGCCGAAGTGGGGCGTCCATTTTGAAAGTAGGTCATATGTATTGTGTTTAATGAAGATGTCTATAGTGTTGATGGTAGGATATATGCATTGTGTTTTATGAAGATGTCTATAGAATTGATTGTAGGTCATATGTATTGTGTTTTATGGAGATGTCTATAGTAATGATAGTAGTTCATAAGTATTGTGTTTTATGAAGATGTCTAAAGTATTGATGGTAGGACATATGTATTGTGTTTTATGAAGATGTCTATAGTATGGATGGTAGGACATATGTATTGTGTTTTATAAAGACGTCTATAGAATTGATGGTAGGTCATATGTATTGTTTTTAATGAAGATGTCTATAGTATTGATAGTAGGTCATATGTATTGTGTTTAATGAAGATGTCTATAGTTTTGAGTCCCCAAGGGTGGCTGGGGTATAGAAATATGGTCACTTGGTCTTCTCCCGACCGGCAGTAAAACGCTTGCCAAAATGGGGCGTCCATTTTGAAAGTAGGTCATATGTATTGTGTTTTTTGAAGATTTTTAAATTATTGATGGTAGGACATATGTATTGTGTTTTATGAAGATGTCTAAAGTATTTATGGTAGGACACATTTATCGTGTTTTATGAAGATGTCTATAGTATTGATAGTAGGTCATATGTATTGTGTTTTTGAAGATTTTTAAATTATTGATGGTAGGACATATGTATTGTGTTTTATGAAGATGTCTAAAGTATTTATGGTAGGACACATTTATCGTGTTTTATGAAGATGTCTATAGTTTTGATAGTAGGTCATATGTATTGTGTTTTTTGAAGATTTTTAAATTATTGATGGTAGGACATATGTATTGTGTTTTATGAAGATGTCTAAAGTATTGATGGTAGGACACATTTGTCGTGTTTTATGAAGATGTCTATAGTATTGATAGTAGGTCATATGTATTGTGTTTTTTGAAGATTTTTAAATTATTGATGGTAGGACATATGTATTGTGTTTTATGAAGATGTCTAAAGTATTTATGGTAGGACACATTTATCGTGTTTTATGAAGATGTCTATAGTTTTGAGTCCCCAAGAGTGGCTGGGGTATAGAAATATGGTCACTTGGTCTTCTCCCGACCGGCAGTAAAACGCTTGCCGAAGTGGGGCGTCCATTTTGAAAGTAGGTCATATGTATTGTGTTTAATGAAGATGTCTATAGTATTGATGGTAGGGACATATGCATTGTGTTTTATGGAGATGTCTATAGTATTTATGGTAGGACATATGTATTGTGTTTTATGAAGATGTCTATAGTATTGATAGTAGGTTTTATGTATTGTGTTTTATGAAGATGTCTAAAGTATTTATGGTAGGACACATTTATCGTGTGTTATGAAGATGTCTATAGTTTTGATAGTAGGTCATATGTATTGTGTTTTTTGAAGATTTTTAAATTATTGATGGTAGGACATATGTATTGTGTTTTATGAAGATGTCTAAAGTATTTATGGTAGGACACATTTATCGTGTTTTATGAAGATGTCTATAGTATTGATAGTAGGTCATATGTATTGTGTTTTTTGAAGATTTTTAAATTATTGATGGTAGGACATATGTATTGTGTTTTATGAAGATGTCTTCTATAGTATTGATAGTAGGTCATATGTATTGTGTTTTATGAAGATGTCTAAAGTATTTATGGTAGGACACATTTATCGTGTTTTATGAAGATGTCTATAGTTTTGATAGTATGTCATATGTATTGTGTTTTTTGAAGATTTTTAAATTATTGATGGTAGGACATATGTATTGTGTTTTATGAAGATGTCTAAAGTATTTATGGTAGGACACATTTATCGTGTTTTATGAAGATGTCTATAGTATTGATGGTAGGAAATATGTATTGTGTTTTATGAAGATGTCTATAGTATTGATAGTAGGTCATATGTATTGTGTTTTATGAAGTAGGTCATATGTATTGTGTTTTATGAAGATGTCTATAGTATTGATGGTAGGACATATGTATTGTGTTTTATGAAGATGTCTATAGTATTGATGGTAGGACATATGTATTGTGTTTTATAAAGATGTCTATAGTATTGATGGTAGGACATATGTATTGTGTTTTATGAAGATGTTTATAGTATTGATAGTAGGTCATATGTATTGTGTTTTATGAAGATGTCTATAGTATTGATAGTAGGTCATATGTATTGTGTTTTTTGAAGATTTTTATATTATTGATGGTAGGACATATGTATTGTGTTTTATAAAGATGTCTATAGTCTTGATGGTAGGACATATGTATTGTGTTTTATGAAGATGTTTATAGTATTGATAGTAGGTCATATGTATTGTGTTTTATGAAGATGTCTATAATATTGATAGTAGGTCATATGTATTGTGTTTTTTGAAGATTTTTAAATTATTGATGGTAGGACATATGTATTGTGTTTTATGAAGATGTCTATAGTATTGATGGTAGGACATATGTATTGTGTTTTATGAAGATGTCTATAGTATTGACAGTACGTCATATGTATTGTGTTTTATGAAGATGTCTATAGTATTGATAGTAGGACATATGTATTGTGTTTAATGAAGATGTCTATAGTATTGATAGTAGGTCATATGTATTGTGTTTTTTGAAGATTTTTAAATTATTGATGGTAGGACATATGTATTGTGTTTTATGAAGATGTCTAAAGTATTTATGGTAGGACACATTTATTGTGTTTTATGAAGATGTCTATAGTTTTGATAGTAGGTCATATGTATTGTGTTTTTTGAAGATTTTTAAATTATTGATGGTAGGACATATGTATTGTGTTTTATTAAGATGTCTAAAGAATTTATGGTAGGACACATTTATCGTGTTTTATGAAGATGTCTATAGTTTTGAGTCCCCAAGAGTGGCTGGGGTATAGAAATATGGTCACTTGGTCTTCTCCCCACCAGCAGTAAAACGCTTGCCGAAGTGGGGCGTCCATTTTGAAAGTAGGTCATATGTATTGTGTTTAATGAAGATGTCTATAGTATTGATGGTAGGGACATATGCATTGTGTTTTATGAAGATGTCTATAGTATTGATGATAGGACATATGTATTGTGTTTTATGAAGATGTCTAAAGTATTGATGGTAGGACATATGTATTGTGTTTTATGAAGATGTCTATAGTATTCATGGTAGGACATATGTATTGTGTTTTATGAAGATGTCTATAGTATTGACAGTACGTCATATGTATTGTGTTTTATGAAGATGTCTATAGTATTGATAGTAGGACATCTGTATTGTGTTTAATGAAGATGTCTATAGTATTGATAGTAGGTCATATGTATTGTGTTTTTTGAAGATTTTTAAATTATTGATGGTAGGACATATGTATTGTGTTTTATGAAGATGTCTAAAGTATTTATGGTAGGACACATTTATCGTATTTATGAAGATGTCTATAGTTTTGAGTCCCCAAGAGTGGCTGGAGTATAGAAATATGGTCACTTGGTCTTCTCCTGACCGGCAGTAAAACGCTTGCCGAAGTGGGGCGTCCATTTTGAAAGTAGGTCATATGTATTGTGTTTAATGAAGATGTCTATAGTATTGATGGTAAGGACATATGCATTGTGTTTTATGGAGATGTCTATAGAATTGATTGTAGGTCATATGTATTGTGTTTTATGAAGATATCTATAGTATTGATAGTAGGTCATATGTATTGTGTTTTTTGAAGATTTTTAAATTATTGATGGTAGGACATATGTATTGTGTTTTATGAAGATGTCTATAGTATTGATGGTAGGACATATGTATTGTGTTTTATTAAGATGTCTATAGTATTGATAGTACGTCGTATGTATTGTTTTTTATGAAGATGTCTATAGTATTGATAGTAGGACATATGTATTGTGTTTTATGAAGATGTCTATAGTATTGATAGTAGGTCATATGTATTGTGTTTAATGAAGATGTCTATAGTATTGATGGTAGGACATATGTATTGTGTTTTATGAAGATGTCTAAAGTATTTATGGTAGGACACATTTATCGTGTTTTATGAAGATGTCTATAGTTTTGAGTCCCCAAGAGTGGCTGGGGTATAGAAATATGGTCACTTGGTCTTCTCCCGACCGGCAGTAAAACGCTTGCCGAAGTGGGGCGTCCATTTTGAAAGTAGGTCATATGTATTGTTATTAATGAATATGTTTATAGTATTGATGGTAGGGACATATGCATTGTGTTTTATGAAGATGTCTATAGTATTGATGATAGGACATATGTATTGTGTTTTATGAAGATGTCTAAAGTATTGATGGTAGGACATATGTATTGTGTTTTATGAAGATGTCTATAGTATTGATGGTAGGACATATGTATTGTGTTTTATGAAGATGTCTATAGTATTGACAGTACGTCATATGTATTGTGTTTTATGAAGATGTCTATAGTATTGATAGTAGGACATATGTATTGTGTTTAATGAAGATGTCTATAGTATTGATAGTAGGTCATATGTATTGTGTTTTATGAAGATGTCTATAGTATTGATGGTAGGACATATGTATTGTGTTTTATGAAGACGTCTAAAGTATTAATGGTAGGACACATTTATTGTGTTTTATGAAGATGTCTATAATTTTAAGTCCCCAAGAGTGGCTGGGGTATAGAAATATGGTCACTTGGTCTTCTCCTGACCGGCAGTAAAACGCTTGCCGAAGTGGGGCGTCCGTTTTGATAATAGGTCATATGTATTGTGTTTAATGAAGATGTGTAAAGTATTGATGGTAGGACATATGTATTGTGTTTTATGAAGATGTCTATAGTATTGATGGTAGGACATATGTATTGTGTTTTATGAAGATGTCTATAGTATTGACAGTACGTCATATGTATTGTGTTTTATGAAGATGTTTATAGTATTGATGGTAGGACATATGTATTGTGTTTTATAAAGACGTCATTAGTATTGATGGTAGGTCATATGTATTGTGTTTTATGAAGATGTCTATAGTATTGATAGTAGGTCATATGTATTGTGTTTTATGAAGATGTCTATAGTATTGATGGTAGGACATATGTATTGTGTTTTATGAAGATGTCTAAAGTATTTATGGTAGGACACATTTATCGTGTTTTTTTAAGATGTCTATAGTTTTGAGTCCCCAAGAGTGGCTGGGGTATAGAAATATGGTCAGTTGGTCTTCTCCCGACCGGCAGTAAAACACTTGCCGAAGTGGGGCGTCCATTTTGAAAGTAGGTCATATGTATTGTGTTTAATGAAGATGTCTATAGTATTGATGGTAGGATATATGCATTGTGTTTTATGAAGATGTCTATAGAATTGATTGTAGGTCATATGTATTGTGTTTTATGGAGATGTCTATAGTAATGATAGTAGTTCATAAGTATTGTGTTTTATGAAGATGTCTAAAGTATTGATGGTAGGACATATGTATTGTGTTTTATGAAGATGTCTATAGTATGGATGGTAGGACATATGTATTGTGTTTTATAAAGACGTCTATAGAATTGATGGTAGGTCATATGTATTGTTTTTAATGAAGATGTCTATAGTATTGATAGTAGGTCATATGTATTGTGTTTAATGAAGATGTCTATAGTTTTGAGTCCCCAAGGGTGGCTGGGGTATAGAAATATGGTCACTTGGTCTTCTCCCGACCGGCAGTAAAACGCTTGCCAAAATGGGGCGTCCATTTTGAAAGTAGGTCATATGTATTGTGTTTAATGAAGATGTCTATAGTATTGATGGTAGGACATATGTATTGTGTTTTATGGAGATGTCTATAGAATTGATTGTAGGTCATATGTATTGTGATTTATGGAGATGTCTATAGTATTAATAGTAGTTCATAAGTATTGTGTTTTATGAAGATGTCTAAAGTATTGATGGTAGGACATATGTATTGTGTTTTATGAAGATGTCTATAGTATTGATGGTAGGACATATGTTTTGTGTTTTATAAAGACGTCTATAGAATTGATTGTAGGACATATGTATTGTGTTTTATGAAGATGTCTATAGTATTGATAGTAGGTCATAAGTATTGTGTTTTATGAAGATGTCTAAAGTATTGATGGTAGGACATATGTATTGTGTTTTATGAAGATGTCTATAGTATTGATGGTAGGACATATGTATTGTGTTTTATAAAGACGTCTATAGTATTGATAGTAGGTCATATGTATTGTGTTTTATGAAGATATCTATAGTATTGATAGTAGGTCATATGTATTGTGTTTTATGAAGATGTCTATAGTATTGATGGTAGGACATATGTATTGTGTTTTATGAAGATGTCTATAGTAATGATGGTAGGACATATGTATTGTGTTTTATGAAGATGTCTATAGTATTGATGGTAGGACATATGTATTGTGTTTTATGAAGATGTCTATAGTAATGATGGTAGGACATATGTATTGTGTTTTATGAAGATGTCTATAGTATTGATGGTAGGACATGTGTATCATGTTTAATGAAGATGTTTATAGTATTGATGGTAGGTCATGTGTATTGTGTTTAATGAAGATGTCTATAGTATTGATAGTAGGTCAAATGTATTGTGTTTAATGAAGATGTTTATAGTTTTGAGTCCCCAATGGTGGCTGGGGTATAGAAATATGGTCACTTGGTCTTCTCCCGACCGGCAGTAAAATGCTTGCTGAAATGGGGCATCCGTTTTGAAAGTAGATCATATGTATTGTGTTTAATGAAGATGTCTATAGTATTGATGGTAGGACATATGTATTGTGTTTTATGAAGATGTTTAAAGTATTGATAGTAGGTCATATGTATTGTGTTTTATGAAGATGTCTAAAGTATTGATGATAGGACATATGTATTGTCTTTTATGAAGATGTCTATAGTATTGATGGTAGGACATATGTATTGTGTTTTATGAAGATGTCTATAGTATTGACAGTACGTCATATGTATTGTGTTTTATGAAGATGTCGATAGTATTAATAGTAGGACATATGTATTGTGTTTTATGAAGATGTCTATAGTATTGATAGTAGGTCATATGTATTGTGTTTTATGAAGATGTCTATAGTATTGATGGTAGGACATATGTATTGTGTTTTATGAAGATGTTTAAAGTATTTATGGTAGGACACATTTATCGTGTTTTATGAAGATGTCTACAGTTTTGAGTCCCCAAGAGTGGCTGGGGTATAGAAATATGGTCACTTGGTCTTCTCCCGACCGGCAGTAAAACGCTTGCCGAAGTGGGGCGTCCATTTTGAAAGTAGGTCATATGTATTGTGTTTAATGAAGATGTCTATAGTATTGATGGTAGGACATATGCATTGTGTTTATTTTATAAATACTTTTAATTATTGTTGATTGATTTTTGATTTGCTGATAAGGTATCATTTGAAATCTTTGATATCACTGATTTTCATATGAATTGTCTTTGATGGATTAATAATGAAAATAACATTTTTCTCAAATAAAATAGTAAGCTTGGATGGGTAAAAACACTTTGTATTTGTTTTACTAATAGTAATTCAATTTGATAGTGAATGTACAGAAACTTATAACCTAGTCCTAGTAGCAGCTATATAGCTACCTATATATAAAAAACATGATACATCGTAAATATTCCGCCAAATTGTAGACCGACTTCAACACATTCAATTATATACACACAACGCAACACTATATACTAAAAAATAAAATCAGGGCGAACTGACTCGGGGCAAACAGAAACTAGGGCGATCCCCATTCAGGGTGGCGGACCCAGATTGGTTTTTTATTTCACATTCAGCATGTTCAGTCCTGCAAGACAAGTACCTCATTCAATGTGTTCATCTAATTTCATGTATATCATGACACTATCCAGGGATTGTCAAGTAAAAAATTGTTTGAATTTTGTTTTTTGATAAAGAGTTAAGGTCTATAAAGGTCAAAGTCATTACAAATGTATATTATAAGCAACATTCATGAATATCAGAAATTATTTTATTTCTTATTACCATGTTAGCACCCCTTTTGGTCCTTTACCATCCTTATATACATGTACATTTTTGTACATGTACATTGTAACACCTTTTATCACTGAAATATGTGAGTTAAAAAAAAAAACCTACCTTGATAGCTTGGTAATTATGGTAATATCATATATTTACAAGTCAGGTAATACATGTACTGCTTCAGTGTCTTTAAATAAAATGGGGTGGGGGGTATACATGTATTTACCATCATGTTGCAGATAATAAATTTGCTATTCAGAGTACTACTCCATTGTACATGTAGTAAAAAAGTGAACTTATATCATTAAACAAAATCTCTAACACTAGGCATGCTAGGTACAAAAAATAAAATTAAAAAAATTAGACAATAATAATATATATTGTTATATTGTATATTACATGATATAAATCAAAACAAGTAAACATTGAATTACTGATGCATTATAAATACAATTTACATGTAGTGTCAACGGAATAACTCATCACACATCAATCATGCATGCACATAGTAATATATTAGATCATGATTGATCACAGTTTCTAAAAAAATGGTGAACGGCCAAAACCAATCGACACAAAAATCAGGCAATATTTATAGACTAAAACACATCCATGGGAGACAATATGATTATTAGCATAAAATGTAGGATGCAACCTCAGAATTAATTATCATTTTAGATTTAAACAAATCATTATTCCACTATGTGGTGGAAGTCTGTATCCTAAAGCACAATACCTGAACTTTTTATTTTGTATTATGTTTATGTAGCATCATAATCAAGTTTTGAGTAGATGATTTTGTGTATTGAGCATGTTGAGCATTAAGATTAAAAGCTGGACCAATCAAATATGAAATTACCTCCAAATTAAGTAATAACCATTTATTTTATGTTATTCTTTTAGCTATGATTCATGTAGGACTTGGGGAGCAGCAAGTGAATGGAATTTTAGCAGAGCTGAATATTCCAACAGTCAGCCATTCCATGTTGGACGAAAGACAAAGAGAAATTGGAGGGGTGATTGAGCATGTCGCAGAGGAGTCTATCAATGAGTGGATGGCAAAAGAAGTTGCTTTAAATAATGAGTAAGAAATGACAAATTTAATGTATTAATAAAAGAATGATTTTTTATGAACATAACTCTATTACACATTTGTAATGATTGATCAATTTTTAATTGCGTTCTTTTTCTATCCACTAATGATTTAATTTTGGATGTAACGCGTCTTCTGATTGGCTGACATTATTTTGTTATGAGCCCATACATGTACATTGCCATAGACAGAATTTAGTCATGTTACCATGACGTCATCAACCTTTTTTCATGGTTTTCTACAGTTTAAAATTGAATTTAGAATTAAATTATAAGAAATAACTGTAATATTTTTTATGTTATTTCTTCATAGACAACAAATATAACAGTCATTCCTTAATAAATGTTATGAAAATAAATTGCTTGCAACAATTTGTCGGTTTACAGTTTAAGAATGTTTACATGCTGACTATTTGAAGTTATTGCTTAACTGCCCTTGGCTTGGTTATGAATGTCTAAAATAAATATATATGAAATTATCTTCAGATGATTTTTCTTAAATATCCTGTATCCCTTCTCTTTATAAATTGTACTAACTTTCACGATTTCTTTACTTTTGTATATGTTAAACATGTATTTTCTACTTCAGATGTGATGGAACAGATGACCTAACTGTCTCAGTTGATGCTGGCTGGCAAACAAGAGGAAGTGGTAGAGCATACAACAGTCTGACTGGTAATTAAATATTGACTAAAAAAATACAGATCTATATTTAAGTTCTTCCTGGATACAATATACATGTACAAATGTAAAAGTATTACTCTTGTATTTATTGGACCTGGTGGTACAGTTAATAATTGTATAATTAAATTAAAAAAATATCGGATCCTGAACGGCCTTCACCAATGAGCAAAGCCAATACAGCATAGTCAGCTATAAATGTGAAACAATTCAAATGAGAAAAAAAAATATATGTAACACATCAAGAAACTACAACCACAAAATTACAGGCACCTGCATTTGGTCAGACACATAGTACATACAGAATATGGCGTTGTTAAACATGTAAGGGATTACCAACTCCTTCCACCTGTTTTCAGTGATGTAACAGTACAGCATGGTTACAACTAAAAAAATTAGTTGAAAAAGGCTTAACTCATCAGATGTATACATAGAAATAAATCAAACAAAACCATAGAGTGGAAGTGGCCAAAAAGACATTAATTACTGATCTGAAAGAACTCACAGTTGCTGACAGCTTGATTTTAGGCCAACATCAACTAATAATTAAAATCTGACATATAAGACAAGCTTGCAGTTCAGTACTATCACTTTCACCTTCTTAAGTTATGCCCCTTTTCTGTTTCACCAGCTGAAGCATCTGTGTTTATAGAGACATTCATATTTATTTAACAGGGCATTGCTCAATGATAGGTTCCAAAACCGGGAAGATTTTGGGTTACAAGTGGAGATCAAAGTCCTGTAGAATATGCCAGAAAGCTGAACATGAAGGTAAGATAGTAAGAAAACATACATGCAGAAAGAACTTTACTGGGAGTGCAAAGGCCATGGATCCGGACATGGTGGAAGAAATGGTCACCGACAGTATAGAAAAGGGGGCAAAAATCACAGCCATTATTGGAGACGAAGATACCACCACTATTGCAAGACTTAGGGCTAAAGTTGATCCAAGAATAAAGAAACTCTCAGACAGCAACCACATTAAAAAACCTTTCAGTTCCAGTTTATATGATTTAAGAAAAAAACATTCCTGTCTCTCTCAAAAAGTTATTAGTTACCTGATTAAATGCTTCAACTACCTCATAGCTAAAGGCAAAGGCAAACCAGAAGAAATTAAACAAAATTTAGATGCACTGTCAAAGCATCCCTTTGGAGACCATAGTGATTGCAATGTCAGTTGGTGTAGGTTTATTGAGGAGTCTGGTCTGAAATATAGGTCATTGCCATATGGTAAACCTTTACATGACAAATCTTTTCAAACTTCACTAACGACTTTATAAGAGAAATACAGAAAAAATCCAGAAAATCTAGCTAATCTAGGAAGCACCCAGAGCAATGAGAGCTTTAATAAAAGTGTTGCCGCTAAAGCACGAAAGAATAGGTTTTATGGTGGTTCTGGAAGTTTAGGCTACCGTATTGCTGCTGCCTTAGCACAGAAAAACAAGGGTCACCAATACACAGTAGATGTAAGGAAGTGATATCCCATTTGTACAAATAATAATTTTTTTATTCATGGGTTTAAAACTTTATGTTATTTACTTGTCAAAAATTCTCAGAACAAGTTTTCACGGGATAGGTAACTAGTGATGCTAGTATTTTATGAATTTTGTTGTCTTCTGAGAGTAAAAAAATATTTACATGTACAAAAAAGTAAAATCACAAAAATACTGAACTCAGAGGAAAATCAATTTGGAAAGTCCATAATCACATGGCAAAATCAAAAAACAAAACGCATCAAAAACGAATGGACAAGAACTGTCATATTCCTGACTTGGTACAGGCATTTTCAAATGTAGAAAATGGTGGATTAAACCTGGTTCTATAGCGCTAACCCTCTCACTTTAATAACAGTCTCATCAAATTCCGTTACATTTACATGATGCGTTAAATAAACAGTCACAATCAATAAAATAGTCAAAATATGGGAACATCAGTCATCATCGTATAACAATTTAACAGGACACAACAACATCTACTATCTACGAACACATGGATTGATTTGAGTGTCTGACGTCAGAAAAATTATATACGTCACATAAATTTGTCGTTCAATGTGCATACAATAGTTATCAAAAGTACCTGGATTATAAACAATTTTAAATTTTACATAGGCAATGAGCGCAGACAGGGTTAGAAAATCAAAAGTATGTAAGAATAAATTACAGAAATCAAACTAGTCCAAAAGTTATACATAGAATTTATGAGAATCCAAAACTTTTAAAAGGAACAATTTAACAGGACACAAAAACCTATCCACGAACACATGGATCTACTTGAGAGTCCGACGTCAGTAAAATTATATACGTCACATAAATTTGTCGTTCAATGTGCATACAAACAATTTTAAAATTTACAT
This sequence comes from Mytilus trossulus, assembly GCF_036588685.1. NCBI lineage: Eukaryota > Metazoa > Mollusca > Bivalvia > Mytilida > Mytilidae > Mytilus > Mytilus trossulus. Next base: position 44,047,034 of record NC_086376.1, read on the forward strand.
AGGCAATGTACGCATACAGGGTTAAAAAATCAAAAGTATGTAAGAATAAATTACAGAAATAGACCGAGATTCAAACTAGTCCAAAAATTATACATAGAATATATGAGAATCCAAATGGGTTCTCAGATTGCATGTTCAGTTGTATGATTCACAAGTTTCATGTTTTCAGATGTTTTCATAATTGTTTTATACTATTACACTGTTACAAGTTTTAGTGACCAAATTTTATGGTGTTCTTTATACACATATTATCCCTTTTTTAGGGAAAGTTTAATTTTGCATGAAATTTTGGATACCGTCTCAGCTATTTAATTTTTTTTTAATTTAGTTATTTATTCATTACTTATAATCAAAAATAGGGCTATTATAAAATTTTAATTATAAAGGAGGATAAAGGCTGCACTCAAAACAATTTGTTTTGGTAGGTTGTGTTTTCCTAACAATTATGTAAGAATTGTATGTGAAGTTAAAAAAAAAAATTCAAGATTGTGGGAGTCTTAATAAAGTGCCCCTTATATCCCCAACTTCCCAACCACTCACACACCCATGTGTTTAATTCTTGGAAAGTCCTATTGAATGACAATGTATTGCCATTGTCTATTTTATAATAAAAAAAAAGTTTCATTTCATTTTTAGAGACATACAGTATATAAGTGTGCATGTAAAGTAAATCAACTTTGTTTCTTGTAATTTTGTCATATTCTGGATTCAAATGTCAAACCTGCATTGTTTTTGAGAATCAAAATTACTCTTATCCTTATTTCTTTAATATAATTTTCATTGCAGGTAAATGTATCAACAGGTTTATCTCCTGGCATATATACCAAAAAGTTAGCTACTCTCAGAGATATTCAGGCTAGAAAGAGGAGAGCTGTTGCCACTACCAAAGCAGCAAAACTTCGCAGAATAACTTTGAAATCAAACCGGTAATTAAGCTGTAACTTTCTTCAGCACACTATTGTGGTTTTTTAGCTCTCCTGGCCCTTTGAGCCAGATGAGTTTTTTTATTACTAGTACTATGTGTCCATTAACTTTTACAAAATCTTCCACTTTGAAGCTACTAAACCAAACTGAGCAGCAATCATTATGGGATATTTTGTTTTAAAAAAGTGTGTCAATTGCCCCTGCCTACTAACAAACAGAATCCCAATGGCTAAAATAGAACATAGGATAAAAGTGAAAGTTTTGTCTTTTATTTTAAAAACCAGTGTGACTTTGGCCTTCAACAATGAGCCAAACTCATAACACATAATTGGCTATAAAAGGCCCTGATAAGACAATGTAAAACAATTCAAACGAGAAAACTAACGGCCTTATTTATATAAAAAAAGAACGAAAAACAAATATGTTACACATAAACAAACGACAACCAGTTACCACTGAATTACAGGCTCCTGACTAACTATCTTATCAAAGAAAAGCTTCCATGTTTAATGACAAGTCCAACTGAAAAAAATGTTGATGGTGTCACGGTCACATGACTAAATTATGTCTATGGGTTCATAACAAACTAACATCAAATAATCAGAAGACGAGTTACATCCAAAATTAAATTATTGCCCTTTAAAGACAATTTTTGCAATAAGTCCATCAAATTTGATTACATTTAAAAGTCTTCTTTGAAAAATATGTGAGCGATTCAGACTCTTGAGAGCCTCTTGTTTTCAAAAAACCCATCTTATCTGAGTGAAAAAAAGGAGAACACTGGCTTCAATACAATGTAATCTAACATCTAACAACAAGCTCAAGTAGCCTATTTGACACAAGCATTCAGTACATATATACCGGAAGAGCATCAAGCAAAGTAAATTCATATTTTCAAATTAACCATTTGTTTTGCTTTGAATTTCAGGAATCAGAAAACATCTGCATGTGAGGAAAGAGAAGGTACAACTTATAAATCAAATGCAGCCCTTTGTGATTTGAAGGAAGAAGACATTAATGAAATACCACCTCCATCATCAAAACCTGAAAATAATACCATGTGCTTGGAAGATGCAACAGAATATACTCAAATATATTTTGATATTGAAGCTACAGGTCTCAGTAAGTTTTAAGCCATCAAATTGTATTGATCATTTGTTGCGATTTTGCATTTTTTGCATCATTAATGTTTTGATATACCATCTGGAAAATTGCAAATATTAAAAGTTAGGATTAAAAAACACGATTTCACTCTTGATAAAATACAGATATATTTTTTATTAAACAAGACAGTTTACCATAACGAAAATTTGCTCTTTATTAAATTTAAAAGTAATAAAAATTCATCCTAGATTCTTTTGTTATTATTTTGAAATTCAGTTAATATTCAGCTCACTAATTACGAAACATATTAAACAATTTTATGTTCGTTTGACATAACACCAGAGCTTTATATATACAGTGCCAGGTCATTTTCTATTAAAGGTTGGGAACAGGATTATCAGATATAAGCACTAACCTCACAGACCCACTTATTTGTTTTTCACTTATTTAATGACAAGAAATCAATCATCTAAATTTATTCTTTGATTTTTTTACAGGTCGAACATCACACATTACTCAGCTATCAGCGATTAGAGGAGAAGAAATGTTTTCTACATATGTATTACCATCTTGTGAAATTACCTCAAAAACAGCAGAAATAACAGGATTAACTTTTCAAAACAATTCTTTATATTTTCATAATGAAATTGTGCCAGCATTAAACATAAATGCAGGTCTTATTAAATTTATCCAATTTTTAGAAAAATCTGAAAAAAATGATCTATTTGGACACAATGTTTTCAATTATGACTGTCCTGTGTTGTATAATGCTTTATATAATTGTAATTTACTTTCTAGATTTGAAAGCAATATTTTAGGTTTTGTTGATACGTTGAAATTGTTTAAAAATGTATATCCAGGTCTGCATTCATACTCTCAATCTAAATTATGTCTGACACTTCTTGATTTTACTTATGGTACTCACAATGCTGAGGAGGATGTAACTGCATTGCAAAAGCTTGTCAAAGAAAAAATTCATAATACATGAGGTCATACATGTCAAATGAAAACTGCTTTTTATTCAAAAAATTGTATTTTGTATCAATATTCTTGTTTGAAAAAACTACATCAAAATCTTCCATCATTGAAATTACTTATTAATACTAAAGTCATAACCTTAAGAACAGCCACTGCCATAGCTAAGAGTGGGCTTAATTTTTATCATTTAAAGTTAGCTTTTACAAGAAATGGTATGTCTGGAATTAAATATATTTTTACAGAAAAGTGTGGATCATCTGTCAGAGTTACAAAATCATCTAAAATTATTTCAAGTGTATCAGATTTTTTTGAAAAAATGTAGAGAAGCTTTTTTGTGTAATATTTGATGACACGTTTATTCTGTACGATAACATTTATTAGGGAATTCAATGTTTGCTGTATCACTCTTCTCATTCAAATTTATGACAATACCATACATCAATCAGAATGAAATTTTAGGAAATGATTTTACTTTGAAATCAAGTATTATTTGTGGAACTTTATATGGACAAATTTTCTATATAAAGTAAATAATTGTGTGTACTTTAGAAGCTGAAACTTTTTATTGTCTTCAAGTTATTATGCTTACGAATGATCTGAAAACTAGACTAATACAGAATGACCAGATTTTGCAATTTTAGCAAAACTGATAGTTTACAAAGGAGTATGTTCGATAAGGTCCTAAAATGGCCCCCTTTTTTAGTGTAAATTTCAAATTCAGATTTATCGACCAATATCACGATAAATTACAGCTAATACATTGACTAGCTAGGATATAGGCCATTTTGTTGAAAATTTTACGTTTCTGTGTTTCATTATGACGTCACAAGTTGTACTCATATTGATTTTTCACGAAAAAATCAATGAAAATGGGTAAATTTCCAAAGATTGTTGGACAGGAAAAATAGAGCGCATACGTCGACAACAAAGATCTTTTAAAATAATGTTTGTGAAGACATTTCACATGTCTTATTTGAATCTTAAGCTTGTCGACGCCTGCGCTCTATATTTCCTGGTCCTTTATTTGGTTGAAATCTAGCTGATTTTGTCAAATTTCACCAAAATCACTTATTTTGACCTTTTTTGGATGTAAAAATCAACGTGTTAGAATTAAACTTTGACAAAAACAGTTCTGTTTAACTTTCTAACATGTCTTTAGGGCAACTTAAAACATTTATTGTCTTGTAACTATGAACTTTATAATTGGGGCCAAATATGGACCTTACCGAACTTACTCCTTTGTATTTGTTATGGCTTGAATATTTACTTCGAATATCTGTCATTTTCTTTAAACCCCGTTAACCCTTATTATGATGTTGTGATCTGTGCATTGTTATTGAATCTTGTACAATTATATTAGATCAATTTATTATTACCTTACCTTGAAAGTGTTTATGCTTTTCATACAAGTATATTGATTTAATCAGACCATGCTGTTTGGTGTGAGCTATATTGATTTAATCAGACCATGCTGTTTGGTGTGAGCTATATTGATTTAATCAGACCATGCTGTTTGGTGTGAGCTATATTGATTTAATCAGACCATGCTGTTTGGTGTGAGCTATATTGATTTAATCAGACCATGCTGTTTGGTGTGAGCTATATTGATTTAATCAGACCATGCTGTTTGGTGTGAGCTATATTGATTTAATCAGACCATGCTGTTTGGTGTGAGCTATATTGATTTAATCAGACCATGCTGTTTGGTGTGAGCTAAGGCTCCTAGTTGAAGACTATACTTTTACCCCTAATAGTTTGCTTATATAAATTATGACTTCGATGGAGACAAGATAAAGTTATTGTTATAAGTTCTGTTTATTATTAACTTTACATGGTAGGTCAATGCTATTTGATCTATGCAATCAATTGGAGGTGGACATGTCAGTCTGAAATCTGTAACTGACCATCATGTCTTAAATTTTAAGGAGTGACAAAGTTAATTTTTTGTGATAAAGTCTGTTATCTCAGTTTCCATACATGGTAGACCAATGATACTTAGTCAATGAATTCATCCAGATGTGTACTTGTCAGTCTTGTGTACACATGTCACCCAACCATGACCTCATTAGCATGGCCGGTCCAAACGTTAAAACTTCGTGATTAGGCCTGCTTTTCAATATTCTTCATAATAGGTCAATGATATTTGGTCTACATTTATTTAAAGGATAAATGTGTGTCGGACGCCTGTCAGCTTACCATGACTTCTATTTCATAATTCATTGATCATGACAAATTATCAGGAATTTCCAATCTTCAGATACTATAAGCAATATGTTTTTCTTATTAGGTGTATAGAATTCATTGTATGCACTCTTGTGATTCTGTGCATGTGCTTCCAGATAGTTAGAAAATTTGGTTGCCTTTGCTGATAAAAATTATAACAAGTTGATCTAACAAACTTTTAATTAGATACATGCAGTTGAGAATACATGAAAAATTATAGATTTTGTCTTCACTTTTTGTGTTATTTTAGTTCTAGCTTAAAAAAAATAGCTCATGTATTTATTTTTGTTTATTCTAAGAAAACTGAGAAATATCAAGCATTTTCCCGTATTTTTGGTAGTTTTCAGCTTCGTAGCTAAAAATAAAGCGCATGATGATATTTTTTTTTGGGGGAAAATAAGGACTTACATACGAATAAGATTTTCTGAAAAGGTTGTGAAATTGTATTTATAAAATGAGTGTTTATTGTAAGCAAATAGAGCAAAATCAGGCATTTTCCCGTATTTTTAATAGTTTTCAGCGACTAGCTAAAAATAAAGTGCATGATGATATATTTTTTTTTATTGGAAATTAAGGACAAATGTATGAATAAGATTTTCTGAAAAGTTTGGGAAATTGTATTTACAAAATAAATGTTTATTTTTAGAAAATAGAGCAAAATCAGACATTTTCCCATACTTTTGGTAGTTTTCAGCGACTAGCTAAAAATAAAACGCAAGATGATATATTTTTTTTTATTGGAAATTAAGGACAAATGTATGAGGAAGATATTCTGAAAATATTGTGGGGATGTATTTATTATAAAGATGTTTATTTTAAGAAAATAACAAGAAATCATGAGATTTCCCGTACTTTTTCAAATTTTAACTAAACTGCTAAAATAACACAATTTGTTGATTGGTTTTATAGAAAAAAATATTGAAAAATGTAACACTTATATGTATCGTACTTGTTTTGCCACCAATAAAAATATTTGTACACTGAAAATGTATTGTGTATCATTTTTTATAAGAAACCTGTTTCTTTAGCTTTTCACAACTATGCCATATATGGGTATATTTAAAATAAGTATACCGAAAAAAAGAGCGCATGAACTCATATTTTTTTTTACATTTTTTTGAACATCTATCTATACTGAATGTAAAAAACCTGAAAAAGAAGGATCCTGTTTATTTTGAGTTTGAGCAGCAATCATCCTTAACCCTCTTGCTGCCGAGTTTTTTTCTTGCTTTGTCGTGCCAAAAGCATCTGGACATTTCTTATCTGTGACGTTGCAAAACTTGTGTCTCTCTGTAGAACTGGGCTTTCCCGCCGTCCATAGCTTTTCCCGCGTCAATGTAGCCGTAATTATGAAAAGCAATGTATAAGTAATTTTTACGGAAGTTATTGCTCTTAGATTGTCATGAACGATGTTTTTAATACAACATTATTTAAGAATACAACTTTTAACCTTGGAATATATATTTTTTTATCTTTCTTGTCTTAAAATGAAGTGAAAAAATATACCAATTGCTATACTAGCTTTAATTTGAAGGCGACTATGTTTTATCTTTGTCAAGTGAAATGCATAAATGATTCACCTATAAAATACTAAAATATTTATTCTTGTTTTTAATTAGGTAATTGGTACTGTGCAAAAATCTCTCAAATCATTATATAAACGGCAAAACAACGGCACCCAATGAAAATAAAAACAAAGCGTGAACAAATTGTTAAAAACAAATAAATATTCGAGCAGCTGTTCTATGATTCTATTAACTACATTTTGTACTTCTTGTTGTAAAGTATCAAACGTGTCAGATTAAAATATCATGATTTCAATCCTTGTTTTGGTAGGCGAGGGAATATTTCCTAAATAAAAATTATTATCCATAGTCATTTTGCTTATTTTTTAATCATGTTTATTATTATTTTGTTGACCACTTATTACTCAATATTTTATATAGAGAATACGAATTAAAAAAAAAAACATAGTAAAAACGAGGGGAGAAATTCTCATAAATTAATTTACTATCGTCTACAAGTGAACCTGAATCAATAATAATTCATTTTCATTTACTAAAAATAAATGAAAACGGACACACTGTAATTGACATACACGAATTATCCGCTTTAAAATCTGTTAATTGATAAATTGTTCTCTTCTCAACGTTCAGTGGCAAATATTTCATGCAATATTAAGGACGTCTGAAATTCAATATACCATAAATCTATTGCTCAGTGGGTCCTACAAAGTAAAAGATCTGTCATGAATGCCAAAAAAAAGAGTTTGCCACTGGGAAAGGATATCTATGATATCTATGATATGAATAGAAATCATTAAAATTTGTGTCTACTACACATTTATATTAACATCCCCATTTTAAATGAAAATACATATTTTTAAGTCAGTGCTTCCATGATGAAACAGGTTTAAAATGTATTGAAATATCGCATGGCAATACAAGTACATCGGTTAACATGTGTGTACTTTTACAAAAAAAATACTGAGATTTCAATCGTGGTATTTGAGCCCTAAATAAATTATCCAGTTCTTTTAAATAAAGCGTGTATGGTGTATTGTGAATGAATATTATTATTTCGCGTGATCAAGTATAACAGTTACCTTTTTTGTGGTTATTTACTAGGAATACGATATTCTGATTTATATGAGATATTCTGATTGATAGATGTTAAAAAAAAACGTAAAACAAATTTCTCGAAAGAATGCAACATTTTACATGAAAATGACGAACTAGACGAGATAATTAGTAAACACGATAAATAATTTGGTATTATAGTACTACATTGTTTTTGTAACAAGCTTATGATCCTGTATCATTTCTTGGCATCTGTTTTTTATTTTTAGTAGCAGTCCATGTAAGAACCTGACAAATTAACTAAAATGTGATATACCTTATCTTATCAAATAACCCAAAACTGCAATAAATACTTCAAAAAGGTCAAAATAATGCATCATTCACAATTTTTATATTCATCATTCAAACTGCTGCTTTTTACTAGAGGTTTCATTTTCAGGATTTTTGCCTATTTGTCCTATGTAAAATTACACATATTTTTCATTAATTTTTTCTTAAGGCTAGAAAAAATATATGATAAGTTATATATAGATAGAAAGACAATTGTTATATCCATCAAATAAAACAAAAAAAATCTTGGGATTTTTTGAATTGATAATAAAAAACCGTTTGTAAAAAAAATAAAAATTGCCATGTTATTATCTCCCCTGACGGAAATCTTCAGCAAAAGAAAATAGGTATACTACATTGGAGGGAAATGTAAACAATGGCAGACGCTCCATGGACAGAAAGAAACTGCAGCATTTCAATTTTTTCTAACAGTAGATGTGGTTTTTCCAACTATTTTCCATCAGAACATAATCTTATTACAATAAGCAGCTGCAACATTAATATTAACAGCCATTTACAATCACTACAACTCTCAAAAACCTGCATTCCATCAGAAGGCCATTTAAGGTTCATCATAACAAATGGACAAATATGGCCGTATTTTTACCTAAAAAACTACTCTGTGTACAGACTTACCTGTGCTGTTTGGAAAGTTTTAATGCCTAGCATCCACTAGATATATAAAAGTTAAATGCATTTTGTGTTTAAGAAAGATAAAATCTTTCTTGGTTTTTGATGGGCATTTTTTTTCCTTTTTTCAGAAGGTGCAAAAATAAACAAACACCTGAATTACTTTGATACTGTCCACTCACTGACTCAGATAAACTCTTTAACTCACCTATAGTTCTAAAGATACCTGGTGTCCATGTCAATTAAGGACAATGAAAACAATACAAACCGGTTTTTTACCTGAGGGAGCATCTCATAGTTGTTCCACAACTTGGTCAATTTTTACACCTTTTGCATGAAGGAAAAAAAATGCCCATCAAAATCCAAAAGAGATTTTATCTTTCTGAAACACAAAATGGATTTAACTTTATTGTATCTAGTGGATGCTAGGCATTAAAACTTTTCCAACTTTACAGGTAAGTCTGTACTCAGAGTAAATTTTGTCATGTAAATACAGCCATATTTGTCCGTTTGTTATGATGAACCTTAATTTTTTTCCGTCTTGGTATAATTTTCACTTTGTTTTGTGATTATATAATATGTCCACACCATCGGGCCACACTTGGAATAAGATGGAGAAGGAGTGTTGCATGCAGTCATCCCAACCATAAAGGGAAAACCAAGCCAGACCGCAGGAGGTTGAAATCCTATCAATGAGGGTCTATAAATATGTCAACTCGACTATCACAGTAGAGCTTCTCTCGTAGACGAGAGAAGCTCTACTGTGATAGTCGAGTTGACATACGAGAGAAGCTCTACTGTGATAGTCGAGTTGACATATTTATAGACCCTCATTGATAGGATTTCAACCTCCTGTGGCCAGACAGAGGTGTCACCCCAATTGTCAGCCGACATCTGTTGATCTCAACAGGACAACTTGTGCCAGTTGGTTCAGGTAAGAACTTTATATACAATATATAGGCGAGTGATATGAGAGCCAAATTTACATTTTTAATGCACCTACTTAACACACGGCTAAATTATACATCACTGGAAAGCTAAGAATGTGCACTTTCTGAATATCCCGGTCAAAAGAAATTATGGTGCATTTTTTTTTAAATCGAGGTCAAAGGTCATGGATGCAATTTCATTTCAAGGATACTTCCAGTAAAATAATGGAGTCAAAACAAATGCAAAAACGAAACAATTTTATAGGAATGCTGTATCACTGTTGGAAAAATATATTTCTATCATAGTATTAATTAATTTTGGTTGATTTTAAAGGTAACGCATGTTACGTAACGTTTTCTATCGGAGTCTTTGAAAATCAACCTTTAAGTCATACAAACGTATCTGTAGTCGCCCTTGCATTATCTAAATCTTATAATACCTCCATATCATTTGATTGCACGTATTTACAAGCATATATCTGCAAATTGGATATAAATCATCCGAAACCAAATATTTGAAGCAAGGGGAAAATATAACATATGACGTATTTTTATTTGTTTAGAAAAGTCCGATGATGAGCTGTACAATATAATTGAAGAAACGTATTTGTCCTGTTAATTTGATAGCCTGCAGACCGCTTTAAGATCAGGCAACCATAGGGCAGATTTTTTTTAATTAGTGTAGTGCAATATGTTGACTCTGGATCATACCGCAATTTCATTTACATCACTGAATCAGATATGATAAGAGTACTAACTAACATTACTAAAATGAGTAAAGTGCTACAAGTATATTTATATAAACAAATTGACTATTTTTATATAAAACATCACAAGGAAATTATGACCACTCAGTGTACGTCAAACTGTGGTTGAGTTTACTTTAGTCGGCCGCCGTGTATCTTGAGATATCTAATTAATCAAACAACACTTGACAAGTAGTTTGTACTTTTTTTAAATTACGCTATTGATGACGTGCGGCTACTTTGGCACTAAGAATTGCTTTTTTATATCTTGTTTCAACACTTCAAAAGGGAAGACAGAGTTATTCTTATATTAAACCTTTTATTTGGCTTTCTTATGTTAAACTCCGGTTAGCGTATAACCTAAATGATCGAAACGTCGGACCAATGATATGTAGGACCATTAATAGGTGTCGGAATATTACGATATCGGAATATTACAGCTTCATTTAACTTGTAATCTCATCATTCTTATTGGTCCACATAACCATACAAAGACAATATTTGGCAATTGCATATATCAGTACAGCAGAGGTTTTGCTCAAAGCGAACAAAACATTTACTATATATACAGATTGAATTAAAAATTGGGAATGGACATGAGGGATTTGTCAAAGAGACAACAACCTAATCAAAAAGCATGCAACGACCGAAGACCACCAATGAGTCATCAATGCAGCAAGAAACTCCCAAACCCGAAAGCGTTCTTCAGCTGGCCCCTAAACAAAATGTACCATTTGAAATGAAAATAGACGTCATTATAAGCTTCGAAAAATACTCAAGAAATTAAATTAAAAAATCATACAAAACTAATAAAGGCCAGAGGCTCCTGACTTGGGACAGGCGTACAATTGCGGCGGGGTTAAACATGTTTTTGGAAATCTCAACCCTCCCTCTATACCTATACCAATGCGTGAACAGATCACTGAAATCTTGTAGAAAGTTGGATGACATCATACCGGACCGATGTTGCCTGTTAGCCAACCAAAGTCATACGGAGAACTTTTATTGTTTCTATACATTTTTAGTTAGGTCGACATTGTCTTGGATAAAATTTTGATCCCCAGTAGAAAAATAATGCCATGTAGAATGTATGCCCCATTTTCAATTTTTCTTATCTCCTGATCAGTCAAACTTGTTAACAGTTATCAAAGGTGTGTCCATCAATACGGTGCATTTGTAATGATAAACCTAAATAAAAAAGGGTAATTTTTTTTTTTATAGATAATATACATTCCATTAAAGCCATACATCTAAGAACTTTGTCAATGGAAATATCGTACGCTTTATCAACTGTTGCAGATGCGCCATCATCCAAAAGATAATGCAGATTTTTTTTTTTAAACAGGTGGCATAAATTCAATTGAATAATCCAGTAAAATGTTTTTATACAATAGATATATTCATCTGATTGGATTACAACTTTACCCTATATCTGCTTTTGTAAAATACTAGTAGCTGCATAACGTGCTTGCAACCAGTTTCGCAGTCACTGCTCTGATCTTTAGAATTGACAGACTGTATATCACAGTCATTTTAAACGGACAATATTTCCGTCATTACGGCATAAGACAAAATCATAGAGCTACTGTATACAATATTGGATGTACCCTGGCCTTATTGGGGCAGTATACATGTAACTTTCAAGAATTGACCATATATTTTTAGTTTTTGTTGAAGCTGATAATATGTTGTGTAGTTTTCTCGGCGGCGATCCTCGGGCAGAAATTAAGCCTGGTTAACTGATCAAGTAATTATAGTTGTTAACCAGAATACTTCCTTGTGTACAGGCACGGCATCTTTAATCGTCGAAATGTTAGTAAAAGCCGTTTTATGCTCAGAATTAAATAGCTGTTTACTTTCTGATTTCAAATTTTGTAGCAAAAATCTAGCGATGCAAGCTCGATGGTATAAAGATTTAATAGTAAAATTATCATGAGTTATTTTGTGAATCAGATCATTGTAGGAGATATATGCAGTAACACTCAATACAGCTTGAGTTTGCTCCTCATATGATACCTAATGAAGTTGTGTAACTTGCTTATAGGCTTTATACATTTGAAAAATATACAAACAGAAAATCGGATTGAGTTGTAGATCTACTGCCCTCGTTGGTATATGAGAAAAGACTGGTCGGTAGAATTGGTACATGTAGTACTAAATCTTTGTACAGACAAAACGGAAGATGATAGGTTTCGCCTACTTTTGAAATATTTATAGCACCTCTTATGATATTTTGTATTTTCAAATGGGATGTTTCATTTTTTTCATTTTCATCGACCAGTCTTCTGTAAACTTCATCTTTTCATTTTCCCACTGCGGCAATACAACTGTATCTTCATTTAAGTGTTTAACTACATAGTGTCTATGTAGTAAATACATGACAGACTATGGATCGGTGTCAATCAATCGATAGTGTTTGCTTTTTAGCATAGGAAGGGTTTCATTGTGAACTGGACTGTGGAAATTTGACACGACTCGGAAAATTTTCTTCAATTTTCCGATACGATTCCTTATTTAGAAAGGGGTGAATTCTACAGAACTCAAAAACTATGTTTTACTATGATTTGATCTTAATTTCGGACGATTTTATATCTATTTAAGCTTCACTGAAGTTAAAGATAGAAATAGAACCATTTAAATATGATTTATCGTACTCTAATAGCACTATTAAATACACGGAAATCGAATAGTATATTCAGTAAAAAAACGATAACGAAATAGATAAGGGATTCCGGAAACTATAGTGATGTTACACAACATCATAAAATTACAGAAATTTGTGATTTTGAGAAATGTTTAGATAAAGTCTTGATCTTGAATGAAAAAACGATAACTGATGAGTAATTTGGTGTGTTCTAAAACGGATAGAGTGCAAAAGCATTCAATAAAAATTTAATTGTAGATCCGAAAAGGTCAGGATTATGAAAATTTTCGTACAAAATTTCAAATATTTACAAGGAATGCAAAAGCATGCGGACTTACAGTTGTAAATATTGTTATTCTTTATTTTAAGAATCTAAATCACTTAATTATTCTGTCTAAAAAAAGAGATACGACTAATTTCCTTTGCTTGAAAAATATGTCGTAATTTTATAATTTTCAACTAATTTCTGAAATAAACGTCAATTTTACAAAAACTGCACCGTACGATTTTGTGACGACCGGGCAAAAAACAAAGTTAAATCATTATTCTTTCATTTAAAAAAGAAATTAGCCGTGTGTTAGGTGGGTGCATTAAAGTCCTTACATGTAACTAGACGTCTTTTTCAAATATTACACTCGCCTAATAACCCCCTGTTGTACCTGTTCAAACTTTTTCTATAATTATTATATAATCAATTTGTTTACATTTTTATAATCAATCAAGAAAAAATAAGAGAAAAAGTAGAATTTGCTTTTTTTCACTTCTGGGAAAATTCATGTAAAAAATCATACTGGGGATTTTGATAATAAAAAGATATTCAGATGGTGTTTCTCAGGTTTAAAGATGTTCAATGTAGAATTATGTTTGCTTTTATTGGAATTTTTCAGAAATTTGCACCCCCTATTTATAACAAAAATATTGCCATTTCGAAAGATTATACTACATGTATATTGAATATGCCTTTTCAATGGTGGGTGGGTCAGTTACATGTATCATCCTTAATGTCAGCCTAAAGCTACGATTACCTCTTGATGTTGATAGGGGTAATAAGTGGTTGAACCATAATTTTTATAAGGGGTCCAAATGACTACAAAAGAGGGGGGCCCGGCTCCAGTCATGTTTCAATGCTTCCCAATATAATCAACCAAATTTTTCCACAAATGCCCCCTACCTCTGGGATTTTAACATATATTGAAAAGATGAGAACTTTAATCTTTTATGAAAATTTTATGTACGCATAATCATATATGTATATATTTAGCATATAAAATTGAGAATGGAAATGGGGAATGTGTCAAAGAGACAACAACCCGACCAAATAAAAAAAACAACAGCTGAAGGTCACCAACAGGTCTTCAATATATATATATATGTTATGAAATTTCAATTATTTGTACAAAAATTAAGTGGTAAAAAATGGTCTCACCCAGCACACCTATGCATTGCTTTTTTTAGTGTTCAGAGTTTAATTTATTGAATGAACAAAGTACTGTAACTTCTGTAAGTGTGGAAATACTTGCAATGTTTATTAGTGCGAGAAATATGATACAGTTGTAATCAGAATAATTTAAACTCACATATTGGATTTTTATATATGAATAATAGAGCATGATTTCTTTTCTCTCATTTTGGTGTAAAATAATGAAATCACAATAATAAATCCAAAACAATAACTTCTGAATTTACAGTGATATATTTATATATCAGAAATTTGTTTGTAGTACCTATTTACAAACAGTATTTGCATAAACACTGTTTTATGTTTTAATCTTATAGCACAAAGAACAACCATTTGGAGGCTTTGAACAGATTTCAACTAGTGCATCATCTGCTAAAGAAGAGTTTGACCCTGAACAAAGTAAAACTGTAAATGTAAGTAGTATAACTAACTATTTATAATTTATGTTCCGTAATCTTTTCTGAAATTAAGACATTTTTTTTCCGAAATTGATCTGACTCTTATTTAGTTTGCTTATCTTCCTAAGTTATATTTAGAAACAAATAGATTGTTGAAACATATTGTATGACGTCCATAAATGTTTTGCAACATTAGGAAACAGTTTTTCATATTAAGAATAATGGATCCAGCTGTTCTGTAAATATTTGGTTTGATTTGAGAAGTTTCCTGCCAACTTGTTTCCTTTAGTTGTTAGAATCAACAGAAGTTTGTTTGTAAAAATTATTATGTGACATGTACATGTTTGTGAGTTATAATGATACCTGAAATAAATGTTTTCTTTCATGCACATACTGGCATTATCTGAAGTTAGCAATTATATAAGTAGGAAATGAAAAATTTAACTGTGGACATGGTAGACAAAATTGAGAAGAGTTTTTATTTTTGCATTTAAAAAATTAACAACACCAACACATTGGGTATTGAACACAAAAAACATGTGCAACAGCTTTTTAGTTATTATTGCTGTAATATTGGTTACATTATTTTAACTCATAATATCAGATTGATATTTTTATATGTTTTAGACTATTCAAAACAGAAAGAGAATAAAACTGGAAGACACGAGTATTGAAACGCACACATGCAACATAGCCGAGTCCCTATCTGATGATGAATCGGTATGTTTAGCTGAAATAAAAAAGAAGATGTGGTGTAATTGCCAATGAGATAACTCTTCGGAAAAGACCAAATGATACAGGAAATAACAACTATAGGTCACCAATCAGCAAAGCCCATACGACATACGTCAGCTATAAAAGGCCCCTAAATGACAAATTTATGTTAACAATTCAAACAAGAAAAGTAACAGCCTAATTATGTACAAATAAATGAACAAAAAACAAATATGTAACACAGCAACAAACAACAACCACTGAATTACAGGCTCCTGACTTGGGACAGGCACATACATACATAATTTGGGGTAGGATGGGGAAGGGGGGGGGGGGGTTGGTGAACATGCTAGCGGGATCCCATCCTCCCCTAAACTTGGACAGTGGTGTAACAGAACAACATAGGATTGAACTATAAAAATCAGTTGAAAAGGCTTAACTCATCAGATATATACAAATAGAAATACCTCTAACAAAAACAGAGTGAACATAGCTTGGCACTTATACATCCCAACAACAAAAAGACCATTAGTACAGATGTGAGAGTACTCACACTTACTGGTAGCTAGTTCAAAATGACAAATGTAAAACAATTCAAACAAGAAAACTAACGGCCAAATTAATGTACAAATAATTCTGATATTATTTGCATATTAGGGAATACGTTCATATGATTGGTCGAGAAGACTTCCGGTCGTCACTCTTGAAATTGTTTATTTTTTCGATAGACGACATTGACAGAACCACTTTTTTTGTAACCAATGGCGGCTAAAATAACACTGTCAGGCTCGACGTTAAAAAAATACTTATTTTCACTTATCCGTGTTGTTAAAGAATTTTAAGGATTAAATGGCTTTTAAAAGGAATTTATTGGTGTATAAACTGGACCAAGTCACTCACAAACATATCATAAAGTCCTTCGGACTTTATTAGTAAGTGAATTGGTCCCCTTTATACACCAAAAAATTCCTTTAAAAAGGCGTTTAATCCTATAATAAATGAACAAAAAATAAATATATAACACAGCAACAAACAACAACCACTGAATTACAGGCTCCTGACTTGGGACAGGCACATACATATATAATGTGGCAGGGTTAAACATGTTAGTGGGATCAAGTCTTCTGTTTAGTTATGTTAAGAATTTTAATATAGAATGGAAAAATACTTTAAAATAATTTAAAACAGGAACAAACAATAAAAGCTGAAAATGAGCAAAACAAACCCACCCAAAAACTGTAGTGGGCTAGAATGCTCATGAAGAGTAAGCAGTTACTGCTCCACTAGTGGCACCAGTTCTGCTACTCCTTAAAATGAACAGATGGTGATGACAATATATGAATTGATTAATACTTTCTAAATGTGTATAGATTAAAACTTGAACATTCTTTTATTAACTTTCAGTTCCTAGACTCACAGTCACAAAGTTTGTCACAAATTTCTTCTTGGAGTCAGGAAAATATGGAAACATCTTTATCTGACCTAAATAAAGGAATTGACATCATAAGTAGAGGCCATTCAAGTCCTGTCAAATTTCAAGTGAGAAGTGATATAAGTAGCCTAAAACCTTCCACGAAAAGAACTGTGAAACGTAAAGTAGTTTCAGCCATTGACACTGTCCTTAATGGTAAGCTCATTTATTTTTATTAAATAAATTATTATGAAGGTGACTCTCACTGATAAAAATAATATAGAGTTATGTCCCTTTTTAACTTGATATGACAGCCATTCTCATATATTATATTTTACTTATTTATTATAAACAAATTATACATAAACACATGACATGATATAACTTATTAAATTTTCTTTTAAATGCAATTGCAAGGAAGGACAATAACAATTTACAGTCATTCACTGTTCAAAAAACTTTTGAGAATGAGTTATCTCCCTTAGTAAATTACCATTTTAGCAAAAATGGCAAGCCATTAACAGTACTATGGTTTGAAAACTGTAGACTATTAAATTAATCTATAAATTTAAAAATAAGAATATGTGGTAAAATTACCAATGAGATATATTGCCATCCAATACCAAATGTCATATATGATCAATTATAGATCACAGTATTGGCCTTCAACCTGGAGCCTTGACTCACATTGCAAGGTAAAATATAAAAGGACCCAGAATGACCAGTGTAAAATAATTCAAAAGATACAATCCAATTGCCAGATGTACATAAAAAATTAATAAGGAGACTGTTGTTCTGTATAATTGTGCCCCTAATAAGTGGTGAATATCCAAAATTGTAACCTTAAAATATAAAAAAGAAGATGTGGTGTAATTGCCAATGACACGACTCTTCACAAGAGACAATATGACACAGAAATTAAAAACTATAGGTCGTTATACAGTCATTTCATTTTTACTGTGCCCTCAGTAAAAAAACTTTGAAGGGTTAAACATTTGGAATATTTACTTTACCTGAGCATGCTGAGGGTCATAATTGTATAATAATATTCATAACATAAAAATCACTAACTGAATTGGTTTCTCTTCAGGTATAGCTCCAGGTCAAAGTCAGGCACTTTTTAAGATGATTCAAGATAAAGACCCAGAATCTGCCAACTCATCTGAACTTCAAGAGATCATTGTAAAGATTCATCTGGAGAGTACAGACAGAAACACAAAACAGCAACTTTTGTCATTGATTGCCTTGTCACATACTAAGAAAGATCTTCAACAGCTTATACCTGGGCTGACAGTGTATGCAATAAATGAAGCCAGGAAACATGCTAAAACTAATGGCCATGGTAATTTTAATATCCACATATTATATATTTACCATAACTTGAAGTTGAAAAATTATTGAGATTTTCAATTCATTAATAAAAAATAGAATAATATTTTTTGCACAAAAAGATTTACTTACTCTATTATAGAGCATGTCTTAAAGATTATGGTCACAGTTAAAAACAACAACAGCTAAGTTAATTTCAGTCAGACACAGCTTTTTCCCATAACTCAAAAACTGTATCTTGATCTTGACCAAAGGTCAGATGTTGAGAGTTAAGGTCACAGTAAGAAAACTATAATAACAATTGTTTCTAGGCATTACTGCATTGTTTTATTCCAGAATTTGACCCCCAAAGGTCATATCATTTAGGTCAAAGTCACATTCAGAGAATGATTTTAATCATATTTAGTCCAAGTACTTACTCCTTTTGATTATTATCATCATTCTTTGTTTATTGATTCATTGATACAAATGTTATTATCATAAAAAAAAAAGAAATTGCAAAATGTGCTAAGTAAGCATATGAATACCTTTTAGCAGAATAAATTGTTTTGAATGTGTTAACTACCAGATTTGTTTCTTTGCCTTATGGAATGTAAGGAAACAGTAATATGCAAACTAAAATGATATGAAAATAAAATGTCTTAAGTCTTTCCACTAGTGATTTATAAAAATATTTGCTTTTATTCAGGTGCTATAATACCTAAACAGCTCCCAGTCTTTCGACATAGGATGGATAAAGACAAGTTAGACCATGCCTTAGATTTTTTCTTCAGTCCATCATTTCACTAGGTAAAAAAATATTGATATTGATGAAACTGAATATTCTTACCGTACACAACCTGAGAATATGCATGAGGGAAATTAGTCTTGGTCCAATTATTTCAAGGGAGATAATTGAACTATTGAGTTTAATATTGCAATATGTAGTAACAGGTCTCGTAAGTGCAACTTCTTATTAACACATACCTGTCAACTCACCCGTTTTTTGCGGGTGACACCCGTTATTTTCACCTCTCACCCGGGAGTTTTTCTTTACCCGGCGGGTCCCGGGAATTTCTAACATTACCCGTTTCACCCGGATTTCTGATTGGAATTGTTTCCGGTATTTAGAAGTAATACGGCCTTCGGTTTTATCGGTCTTTTTCAATGTAACCAAAAGTCAAAATGTAGGACTTGTTTACCTGAGCTACATAACGATATTTTCAACAAGCTACAAGATGAGTTCAGTGACTATCAGTTGACCCCATTAGATGAACTTCCACTTTGCACTTCCCCTGAAACTGACATTGGTACATTTTGGGGAGAAATGTCCAAGTTGCATGACATTTTTCTTAACAAGCCAAGATTTTTTGTTTTGTCAAAACTTGCTAAAACATTACTGGTTTTGCCAAACAGCAATGCAGACAGTGAGAGGGCATTTTCTTTAGTAAAAAAAATAGCTACTGGGTTTATGGCTGATCTTAATAAGGATACACTGTGTGCTCTTCTTTCTTGTAAAATGAATATACATTTGCATTGCTATGAACTGAAACCAAGTGCAGTTCTTTTAAAGAATGCCAAGTCTGCTACTATGGAATATAACAATAGTCTGAAATAAACTTGTATACATGTTCTAACTGTTTTATATACATATTGACTATATAAATTATATGTAAACATATTTTTGTTCTTCAATTGAGCCCGCAAAATGTCGTACGCGTTATGACCTGAGATTTTTTTTCTCAATGCAGGTCATGACCTGACTTTTCATTTTCAGAGGTTGACAGGTATGTTAACAGCTTGATCAATATTGATGAAACTTTACACACTTGCAGTACATAATCCGAGAATGTGCATAAAGGGAAAAAAACCTGGTCAAAAATATTTCAAGAGAGATAATTGAAACTAATTTAGTTTATTGAAGTTTATGGGTAGTTGGGATATCATTTTAGTGAGTTCTATGCAACTCTTAGAATGCCAGATATTATCCACACAGGTATGTGTCCATTTGTGTTTAAATATACCCTAAAAAGCGGGGGTATATAGTGATAGGGAAGTCCATCAATCTGTTTGTTCGTCCGTTCATTCGTCTGTCCATTCGTCCCAGATACTTTGTATCTGCAACTCCTTATTAACCACTTATCTGAAAGAAATGAAACTTTCTCAGATTCTTTATGATATAATGCCATTGTGCACCTCCTTTTTTGTTTTTGTTTAAATTGATTTTTGGGGTTTCCAATACAATAACATGAACTTTGCAAGATGCAGGGGTATAATTTTGTGAAAATAGTGCTCTTACACTATGATTTTGTTAATCAAACTTTGATTAAGATACTTTACATATTTAAATGTTTTTTTTCTATGAGAAAATGGGCTCATAATATTCAGCTGCAACTGCAACTATTGGTCAGTGAAACTTCTCTGAAACCATAAAACAGAATATCATGAAACTTTATAGATGATTAGGACTTTTTGTTAAGATTTGTATACACACACAGATTTTGATCAACTAACTTTTTGTATGAGTTATGAGTCTTTCAACTATTGAATCTGATAAGATTTGTTTGACTAGTGACAATTATTTGGGCATGGTAATGCGAGTTTTCTCTTTAAGGTTCTTGAATTATCTAATAATAGCTTAAACCTTTTTTGATTTCTAGGTCTCATCCTTTGGTGTAAAGGAAATGAAGTTGGACAATGGAAATACAGTAACAATACCTGAAGTAGTGAGAACTGCATGTCATGCCACTCTTATAAACGTGTATACAAAATTTTGTACAGAAACTGAATTCCTGCCTTTATCAAGATCCACTTTATTCAAAATTCTAAATGCATGTCCAACTTCAAGACGAACAAACCTGAAAGGCCTCGACAATTGTGCCGCTGATGGTGGTGCATCATATGAGACATTGTTAACAACAGTCAAGGAAATGGGTAACTATGTTGTTGATGAGGAAGTGCAAGTAGAGTTGCGTGACTGCAAGGACAGTTTAAATGCCAGTAAAATTTACTTGAAGACAGACTTTAAAACACACCTCAGGAAATGTGATAAATGTCCAGATCACTGTATCAATTATTCTTTGAGTGATCCAACAGACCAACATCTACAACAGCACTGTGTCGACCATCAGCATGACATGGTATGTGAGAGATGTAATTTACTTCCACAAGCAGTCTCCACCATCAAAAGACGTCTTTCTGAATTAGGTATTTATTGCAACCTTAACAAATTTAAATCACTGTTTATTTTGTAATTTGATTTGAATAGATAATCTTTTCTCAGTTTATGCATTAGGTGCACATTACTGTTCAATATAAAAAGAGAACAATAATACTAGTGTTTTTCATTATTGCTAGTGTCATCAAATAATAAAACATTATTAGTACGATTATAATCATGATTTTTAAGTTTTCTTTGATTTAGAAAATACACTTTCTTGAAAACAAAGAAAAAGTTAATAAAAAGCAAGGAATTGAATTTTTTAATTTTTTTTCAAAGAGACAACAACCCAACCAAAACATACAAAACAACTCAAGGCAACCAATGGGTCTTCAACATGCAAGAAATCCTGCACCCAGAGGAGGTCTTAATCAGGCCCATATCTATTTTACTAAAGGCATACTATATCTAGTTGACATTATTTATTTTGCAGACATACCAGATGAAGTTAGAAATGATCTGCTGGCCAGTATAGATGTAGCTGAGGCTAAGATTCTTGAATGGAAGAGTCATATTGTAAGAGGTGTCAACCAAGATCTAGCAAGGATCCTACTATTAGAGGAATTGAAAGATGGAGAATGTCTCATAATCATGGACTGGGCTATGAAATTCCTTCCTTTAGCATTTCGTGAGAAACAGAGTGATTGGTTTGGCCAAAAAGGAGTTAACTGGCATGTTTCAGTGTGTATTTTTAAAGATGAAAATCAGAATTTAATGGTAATTTCCTTATTCAAAATGCATATAGTCAGTTGAACTTCATAGACCTCACCTATGTTTTATTTCATTTTTTTTCCTTTGTGGTGTGATTGCCAATTATAGACAATTCTCCATCCAAGACCAATTGTTGTTAATGTAAGCAATTACAGGCTACTATAGCATTTAACAGAGTCTTAGCCACCTCAGCAAAGTACGCTGAAAAGGGTCCCAATATGGCCAATGTAAAACAATTCAGAGGAGATAAACAAACTGTGTGTTTAAAAAAAAAATCAAGATTATTGAAGGGGCCAATTTCAACAAAATTTTGAGAAACCTATGAATACATGCATGTAATAAACTACCACATTTAAGGTTGATGACCCCAGTACCTATTAAAAATGGTCACCACCAATAACTATTGCTTAAATTTGTCAAAAATATCAGATAAATGATATATTAAAGCACCTTTGTTTGTCTCACACAAAATATGTATGTGTGTTGTCTAGTAAAATTTAAAAATATTGCTATAAACTGGCAGTTTTTATTCAATACTATCGGTGAAAGATTACAAGCTCTTAGGAGCCTCTTTATAGAATTATCTTTTTAGTAAAATATTTTTTTAGATTCCTTTTATTTTACTTGCAGCAAAGAACATATACACATACAATGGATGCAGTTAAACAAGATTGGGTTGCAGTAGCTTCCGTGTTAGAGCACACTTTAAGAACAATAAAAATTCAGCTTCCCAGAATCAACAACAGTATACTTGAGAAGTGATAATGCAGGATGCTACCATTGTGGCAGTCTTTGGTTGGCTATACCTAAGATCACTGAAACAACTGGTTAGAGAAATAATGTCATTTTGCACTTAAATTCAGATAGACAAACTCCACAACACTATAATCATCTACTTTAAAAAGCTGGGTTTTAAAGTATATAATTTACTTTAAAATCCCAGGGTATAAATACCATTTATAATTTAATTGGTAATCTATTATACACTATAAGAATAACCATTGTCTATCTGTGCATGTATG
The DNA here is from genome assembly GCF_036588685.1 of Mytilus trossulus. Lineage (NCBI taxonomy): Eukaryota > Metazoa > Mollusca > Bivalvia > Mytilida > Mytilidae > Mytilus > Mytilus trossulus. Next base: position 44,070,364 of record NC_086376.1, read on the forward strand.
AGAACCTTGCAAGGTACGCACATACAAAATAAAGTTAACCTATTACTAATATGCTGCCAGATCACTATATCCATAAGTCTTGCTTTTTGGGACAGAAATCGCAGGTAACATAAATTATTATGTCACACAATGCATTGCCTATATTTTTAGTGATACAGTCAGTACATTGATATTTGAAAATATAAGCCAGTTGGATCAAAGGGAAATATACAAATTGCCAGAAATAACCGTATACTTTTAAAGCATTTTATTCAGTTTGCTTTATTCCCGCCAAAATCGTCCTTTTGACGCCGTCTCTTTTGACGTTGTCAGTGCCCCTGAGTATTGTGACGTTACAATGAACCTTTGACGTTCTACACAATCAACAAGATTTGTGTGTAGAAGCCATAAATGTCCCTTTGGCAGCAAGAGGGTTAAGACATTTAATGATGATAATATACTGCAGTCAGCTATTTACTATACAGATAAAGCTATACTTATAAAGGTTAGCTTTATACATCAATGACCTCAACTAACCTATAAGCCCGGCCTCCTTACTGGAACTACTGTATTTCAAGAACGTCACGTCACGACCAAGACAATGTAAAGTAACAATGGTCAAACTTTTATGAATTTTAACTTTTATGTCTTCAAATTGGATATTTATATACCATATTTATCAAATGTTATTAATTAAGTTCATTTTCCCTTTCTTATTCCTTAATATGTCAATGGTTTACCGCCTGGACTACGCTCATAGGGAAATACCCCAAAATGGTACCCCAACAGGGAAATTCCAAACACTTTTTATAACAATTTTTGTTACATATTTTTTTCATTTTTTTTTCGATTTCAGTATAAAGACAATATACGTATAGTGTAGTTTGTAAATTTATTTGTATTCGGCATGAAACGGGAAAATGCTCAGTAGAACCTCGCATTTTCACGTTTCTAAGCCTCATTCAAATAAATTTCATATTTCAAGACACTATACGTTTATTGTCTAATTATTTGTATATTTACAATGAAAATGATTTATATTACTGGTAATAGGCTGTTGGAATGAAAGAATTGTTAGTGGCACACAAATTTGAGGTTTGGTGTTCAACACAGTTATCAATGGACTATCCTGATTCCTTGACAGATCATGGCATGTATTTTCATCTAAATTATTTTAAGGAAGTTTGATAGCTCTGCATAATGATACTTTAAACACACCTTTTTATAGACAACCCTTTTAGAGAAAACAAGATGCTGCATAAGCATTTGCCTGTTTTTAACCGGCGACGTTAGCCTTAGTACACATATTCATTAAGATAAAACAATTTAGTTTATATGCAAAATCAAAATTCTGATTCTGATTTCATAGTTCACTGAATATGAAAATGTGACAGTACTTGCTTGTAAGACAGGGTGTCCGTCCTGTTCACACATATTCTTTTTTTTTTTTTAATTTCTACTTAGTTTGATCTAAATACATGTAGTATAAAGCGGAGCTAAATACATGTAGTATAAAGCGGAGCTAAATACATGTAGTATAAAGCGGAGCTAAATACATGTAGTATAAAGCGGAGCTAAATACATGTAGTATAAAGCAGAGCTAAATACATGTAGTATAAAGCGGAGCTAAATACATGTAGTATAAAGAGGATAAAGTAGTTTAACATTTAAATAGATATCTTTCAATGGTAGGACTTTAGAACATGTGCAAGGTTTCATAGAGAATTTATTTTTGTTAACAATTTTCAATAGGACTAAAATACAACTAAAAAGCCATGATATGCCACCCATATTGATGTGATCTTTTTGTTAACATTTGTTTTGTTTAAAACTTAAATGAAATAGTTTGGGGGCACATTTTGTTAATCCAAAATCGAAATCAATTTTTCCCAAATTAAGTTAAGAAGGGGGGAGGGGGTTCAGTGAAAAAAATATTTCTTATCCTGCTTTGAACTTTTGATGTCGTCCCTTAGATCAAGGTGTTTTCAGTTTATTTTTGACTTTTGAGGTTGAATCTTTGGCCTCTCTTTTGATTAAGATTGTTATTAAGAAAACTTTATATGTTTATTTTATCCATTTCTAATTTATAGAAAATGGTATAAAACCAGAAACAATAGAGTTACCGAACAGACAAATCTTCCAAGAACAAGCTGATGAAGCTGGAGTTATTGTTCTTATTCTGTCTCAACAGTTTATACTGTCTAGAACTTGTCAACAACAGGTAGGCTGTCAATGAAGCTGGAGTTATTGTTCTTATTCTGTCACAACAGTTTATACTGTCTAGAACATGTCAACAACAGGTAGGCTGTCAATGAAGCTGGAGTTATTGTTCTTATTCTGTCACAACAGTTTATACTGTCTAGAACATGTCAACAACAGGTAAGCTGTCAATGAAGCTGGAGTTATTGTTCTTATTCTGTCACAACAGTTTATACTGTCAAGAACCTGCCAAAAACAGGTAGGCTGTCAATGAAGCTGGAGTTATTGTTCTTATTCTGTCTCAACAGTTTATACTGTCTAGAACCTGTCAACAACAGGTAAGCTGTCAATGAAGCTGGAGTTATTGTTCTTATTCTGTCTCAACAGTTTATACTGTCTAGAACCTGTCAACAACAGGTAGGCTATCAATGAAGCTGAATTATTGTTCTTATTCTGTCACAACAGTTTATACTGTCTAGAACATGTCAACAACAGGTAGGTTGTCAATGAAGCTGGAGTTATTGTTCTTATTCTGTCTCAACAGTTTATACTGTCTAGAACATGTCAACAACAGGTAAGCTGTCAATGAAGCTGGAGTTATTGTTCTTATTCTGTCACAACAGTTTATACTGTCTAGAACCTGCCAACAACAGGTAGGCTGTCAATGAAGCTGGAGTTATTGTTCTTATTCTGTCACAACAGTTTATACTGTCTAGAACATGTCAACAACAGGTAGGCTGTCAATAAAGCTGTAGTTATTGTTATTTTTCTGTCTCAACAGTTTATACTGTCTAGAACATATCAACAACAGGTAGGCTGTCAATGAAGTTGGAGTTATTGTTCTTATTCTGTCTCAACAGTTTATACTGTCTAGAACTTGTCAACAACAGGTAGGTTGTCAATGAAGCTGGAGTTATTGTTCTTATTCTGTCTCAACAGTTTATACTGTCTAGAACCTGTCAACAACAGGTAGGTTGTCAATGAAGCTGGAGTTATTGTTCTTATTCTGTCACAACAGTTTATACTGTCTAGAACATGTCAACAACAGGTAAGCTGTCAATGAAGCTGGAGTTATTGTTCTTATTCTGTCACAACAGTTTATACTGTCTAGAACCTGCCAACAACAGGTAGGCTGTCAATGAAGCTGGAGTTATTGTTCTTATTCTGTCTCAACAGTTTATACTGTCTAGAACCTGTCAACAACAGGTAAGCTGTCAATGAAGCTGGAGTTATTGTTCTTATTCTGTCTCAACAGTTTATACTGTCTAGAACCTGTCAACAACAGGTAGGCTATCAATGAAGCTGAATTATTGTTCTTATTCTGTCACAACAGTTTATACTGTCTAGAACATGTCAACAACAGGTAGGTTGTCAATGAAGCTGGAGTTATTGTTCTTATTCTGTCTCAACAGTTTATACTGTCTAGAACATGTCAACAACAGGTAAGCTGTCAATGAAGCTGGAGTTATTGTTCTTATTCTGTCACAACAGTTTATACTGTCTAGAACCTGCCAACAACAGGTAGGCTGTCAATGAAGCTGGAGTTATTGTTCTTATTCTGTCACAACAGTTTATACTGTCTAGAACATGTCAACAACAGGTAGGCTGTCAATGAAGCTGGAGTTATTGTTCTTTTTCTGTCTCAACAGTTTATACTGTCTAGAACATATCAACAACAGGTAGGCTGTCAATGAAGCTGGAGTTATTGTTCTTATTCTGTCTCAACAGTTTATACTGTCTAGAACTTGTCAACAACAGGTAGGTTGTCAATGAAGCTGGAGTTATTGTTCTTATTCTGTCTCAACAGTTTATACTGTCTAGAACCTGTCAACAACAGGTAGGCTGTCAATGAAGCTGGAGTTATTGTTCTTATTCTGTCTCAACAGTTTATACTGTCTTGAACATGTCAACAACAGGTAAGCTGTCAATGAAGCTGGAGTTATTCTTCTTATTCTGTCTCAACAGTTTATACTGTCTTGAACATGTCAACAACAGGTAGGCTGTCTATGAAGCTGGAGTTATTGTTCTTATTCTGTCTCAACAGTTTATACTCTCTAGAACTTGTCAACAACGGGTAGGCTGTCAATGAAGCTGGAGTTATTGTTCTTATTCTGTCACAACAGTTTATACTGTCTAGAACCTGCCAACAACAGGTAGGCTGTCAATGAAGCTGGAGTTATTGTTCTTATTCTGTCACAACAGTTTATACTGTCTAGAACCTGTCAACAACAGGTAGGCTGTCAATGAAGCTGGAGTTATTGTTCTTATTCTGTCTCAACAGTTTATACTGTCTAGAACATGTCAACAACAGGTAAGCTGTCTATGAAGCTGGAGTTATTGTTCTTATTCTGTCACAACAGTTTATACTGTCTAGAACATGTCAACAACAGGTAAGCTGTCAATGAAGCTGGAGTTATTGTTCTTATTCTGTCTCAACAGTTTATACTGTCTAGAACATGTCAACAACAGGTAAGCTGTCAATGAAGCTGGAGTTATTGTTCTTATTCTGTCACAACAGTTTATACTGTCTAGAACATGTCAACAACAGGTAGGCTGTCAATGAAGCTGGAGTTATTGTTCTTATTCTGTCACAACAGTTTATACTGTCTAGAACCTGTCAACAACAGGTAGGCTGTCAATGAAGCTGGAGTTACTGTTCTTATTCTGTCTCAATAGTTTATACTGTCTAGAACATGTCAACAACAGGTAAGCTGTCAATGAAGCTGGAGTTATTGTTCTTATTCTGTCACAACAGTTTATACTGTCTAGAACATGTCAACAACAGGTAGGCTGTCAATGAAGCTGGAGTTATTGTTCTTATTCTGTCTCAACAGTTTATACTCTCTAGAACTTGTCAACAACGGGTAGGCTGTCAATGAAGCTGGAGTTATTGTTCTTATTCTGTCACAACAGTTTATACTGTCTAGAACCTGCCAACAACAGGTAGGCTGTCAATGAAGCTGGAGTTATTGTTCTTATTCTGTCTCAACAGTTTATACTGTCTAGAACTTGTCAACAACAGGTAGGCTGTCAATGAAGCTGGAGTTAATGTTCTTATTCTGTCACAACAGTTTATACTGTCTAGAACATGCCAACAACAGGTAGGCTGTCAATGAAGCTGGAGTTATTGTTCTTATTCTGTCTCAACAGTTTATACTGTCTAGAACATGTCAACAACAGGTAGGCTGTCAATGAAGCTGGAGTTATTGTTCTTATTCTGTCTCAACAGTTTATACTGTCTAGAACCTGTCAACAACAGGTAGGCTGTCAATGAAGCTGGAGTTATTGTTCTTATTCTGTCTCAACAGTTTATACTCTCTAGAACATGTCAACAACAGGTAGGCTGTCAATGAAGCTGGAGTTATTCTTCTTATTCTGTCTCAACAGTTTATACTGTCTAGAACATGTCAACAACAGGTAAGCTGTCAATGAAGCTGGAGTTATTGTTCTTATTCTGTCACAACAGTTTATACTGTCTAGAACATGTCAACAACAGGTAGGCTGTCAATGAAGCTGGAGTTATTGTTCTTATTCTGTCACAACAGTTTATACTGTCTAGAACATGCCAACAACAGGTAGGCTGTCAATGAAGCTGGAGTTATTGTTCTTATTCTGTCTCAACAGTTTATACTGTCTAGAACATGTCAACAACAGGTAAGCTGTCAATGAAGCTGGAGTTATTGTTCTTATTCTGTCACAACAGTTTATACTGTCTAGAACATGTCAACAACAGGTAGGCTGTCAATGAAGCTGGAGTTATTGATTTATTCTGTCTCAACAGTTTATACTGTCTAGAACATGTCAACAACAGGTAGGCTGTCAATGAAGCTGGAGTTATTGTTCTTATTCTGTCACAACAGTTTATACTGTCTAGAACCTGTCAAATGCAACAGGTAGGCTGTCAATCATGTTATGATGTTAATATAAAAAAGAAGAAGATGTGTTGTGATTGCCAACGAGACAACTCTCCACAAGAGAGCAAATGACACAGAAATTAACAATTTTAGGGTACTGTACACTAGTATTTCAAGTGAGGGTGAATGTCTGGTCCCACTTAAATGTTTTAACCTGCTGCAATTGTTTGTAACTGTCATTAGGCAGGAACCCTGTTGTTCAGTTGTTGTTGTTTGTAGATGTGGTTCATAAGTGTCTCTCTATTTTGTATAGATTATACCATTACCGTAGCTTTTCTGTTTAAATGGTTTGCACTAGTCATTTTAGGGTCCCTGTATAGATTGCTGTTCAATGTGAGCCAAGGCTCTGTGTTGAAGGTAGTTGAAGGTAGTACTTTGACCTATAATGGTTTACTAAACTAATTGTGATTTGGACGAAGAGTTGTCTAATTGTCACTCATACTACATCTTCTTATATCTGAATATGTAGTCCTAATCATTATATTTAATCATCAACTGATAAATTGTATACAATGGACAAGTCAAAACATGTCAAAAGAAACCAAAACTGTTTATAATAGGCAAATCCAGACTGTGTCAGCAAACGATAAAATTCTGGCAGTTGTTCTCCAGATACATATTCTGTTAACAAGCAACCTGTTGATAACAAACATATTTAAAGTAATTTTGATAAAAACAGATATAGAGTTACAGCCGGAAAGCCACAGATCGAATCGATCAATCAGATCATTGGATGTCAAAATTCACGGGCTAAGTGGAGATAATCAGCAATTATCTTATAGGTGGCACTGTTTCGAAAACAAAACAAATCTCTCGCTAGCGGCAACAGTCCGTAATACGATGATAACACGTTACTACCTTGTAATCGTACCTGTTTGTACATGTTCGTTTTTCTTCTTCTTCTTCTTCTTCTTCTTCCGGTAAGCGGCCACCGTCAACTGGTTGACTATTCTGCCACATTTAGGAGTGAGCGCATACATAATTTTGAAATTTAATAAACAAAAAGAATGGGTGCAATTTAATATATACAGGTGCAATTAAAAACATGTCATTTAAATCTAATGACGAAGTTGAGCCTTGAAAGATTCAGGACTCGGGGCGGAGACAGTAGAGCTGGGCAAGGTGTTCCACTCTCTGATCGTTCTTGGATAGAATGACTCCTTCCGTACCGTTGTTTTACATGATGGTATTCTTAGTGCCTTTTCATTGTTATTTCTGGAAGGGCGTTCATTCAATATGAGCTTACTGGATGTATCGACTTTGACAAAGTTGTTTTGAAGCTTATACATCATTATTAAGCGGCTATGTTTCCTTCGTTCTTGTAAGGTGGGCCATTCAAGGTGATCAAGCATGCTACTAACAGATGAGGTGTTGTGATATCTGTTAGTAACATACCTTGCTGCCCGTCTTTGCACCATGTCCAATCTGTGGATGTCGTTTTGTTGGTATGGGTCCCATACTGCACTAGCATATTCTAAAGTAGGCCTGACCAGGGACATATATGCTTTTTCTTTAATTGACTTGTTTGAGATGTTAACATTCCTTTTTAAGAAGCTAATGGTGTTGTTAGCTTTGGAGCAGATGGAGCTTATATGTTTTCCCCATTTAAGGTCTGACGAAATAGTGCATCCCAGGTATTTAGCTGATGTTACCTGTTCGAGGTTATGGCCATGAAGTGTGTAAGTATACTTTGTTGGAGTTCGCTTCTTGGAAATGGTGAGTACATTACATTTGTCTGGATGGAACTTCATAAGCCATGTTGTTTCCCATACAGCCAGTTGATCAAGGTCCTTTTGTAAGTTTGCGGCATCTGCATTAGATGAGATGGTGAGATAAGCAATAGTGTCATCAGCAAACAGTCGTACGGTTGATTGAATCCCCTGGGGCATGTCGTTTATATAAAACAAAAATAGGCTAGGTCCCAGGACGGATCCTTGTGGTACACCGGACTCTACAGGTATGGAGGTAGATGTTTCACCCTCTACAACTACTGACTGTATTCTATCATTGAGGAAGTTGTCTATCCACTGATTTGTTTTACCGGTTATCCCATAATGCTTCAGTTTGTGAATTAGAAGGCTATGACTAACCTTATCAAATGCCTTGGAGAAGTCCATTATGAGACAATCTGTTTGTTTCCCCAGATCTAAGTTTCTAGTTACATCATCGATAAATTCAATCAATTGTGATTCGCATGATAATCCCCTTTGGAACCCATGTTGAAGTGAATACATGATGTTGTGTGTATCTGCATGAGACATGATGTGGCTAGTTACTATGTGCTCCATTAGTTTACATGCAATGCAAGTGAGAGAGACTGGCCTATAATTTATCGGATCATATTTCTTCCCTTTCTTGTACACTGGGCAGACGTTTGCAGATTTCCAAATACTAGGTACTTCGCTTGTCTGATATGAGCAGCGGAATATTATTGTCAGGATTGGTGCTATGTGTTCTGCAAGTTCCTTTAAGACTCTTGGTGTTATATTGTCTGGCGGGCTGCCTTATTTGGGTTGAGGTTATTGAGAAGTTTGTACACACCATTTTCTGTTATATTGATGTCTAAGATTTGTTCAAACTTTCCAGGCATGTTACACTGTTCTTTAAATTCTTTTTCAGTTATGGTGGTTTTGTCTGAAAAGGCTTTCTGGAATTGGCCATTAAGTATGTCTGCTTTATCTGTTGGCTCTGAATGTAAAGTTCCATTTAATTTTAAAGGTGGTATTTTACTCCCATCTGACCTTTTGTGTTTAATAAAGGTCCAGAACCTTTTCATGCAGTTTGGTCTTTCTTGAGGTTTAATTAGGTCTGGTGGTGAAACTATACTGTCGATGTATTTCCAGTAAGCTTTCCTAATTTCTCTCTGTGTTTGACGCTTAAGTTCTTTAAATTTGTCTCTATCTCCTTTATTACCAGATTTCTTCATTCTTTTGAACCATCTGTCTCTTTTTCGTATGAGACGCTTGATGTCAGATGTGATCCAGGGACTACTATCCTTTTTCCTAGCTGTCTTTTTCGGTACATTATTTCCAATGCTCTCTTCTAGTTTGGTTTGGAAGTGTGTCCATAATTTGTTTACTCCTGCCTTTTGCTCATTCATTAGGGTGATATCTTGGTGTAATTTATTAAGATCTAGTTTCATATTCTCCCAATTTGCTTTTCTATATAACGGTATGATCCTTGGTTTTTGAATAGATTTCCTGGGGTTGAGATTTACTTCTGTGAAGACGATTTCATGGTCGGAGAGCCCAGGTAGGGTTTCAACTCTCATGAAGCTTTCCGGATGATTTGTTACGACAAGATCAAGAGTATTGAGTCCTCTGGTTGGTTTCGTCACAAGTTGTGCCATCCCATTATCATCCAATATATCAGCAAATTTTTCATGATTAGTTACACATTGGGTGTGCATCTTGATCTCTTTGGTAGTCCAATCCCAGCCTGGTAGGTTGAAATCACCAGCTGATATGATGAATGCATTTCATATTTTACTGGCTCTTTCGATGCTATTATTATTCCATATTCATTATATCCCTTTTCGTTTGATGTTTTGGGGTTGTAGTAACTGGATAAATAGACAGTTTTATACCCGACAATTTCCATCTTGCACCAGACAATTTCACAATCAGTTTGGAGTTCTGTTACTGATGAAGTGATGTATGTGTCATTGACGGCAATGAGTACTCCCCCTCCACTCAAGTTTCTGTCATTTCTGTAAATATTAAAACCATCTGGAAAGTATTGCGAGTCTTTTATTGATGAATCAAGCCAGGTTTCAGTTCCAAAAATTATATCTGGCTTTGTGCTTTCAATAAGATTAATCAGTTCGCCTTGTTTATTTCTTATTGACTGTAAGTTGACATTTAATACTCGAATAGTCTTGGGATTTGAATCTTCTTGCTCCTTTTTCTTTTGTGTTTTCCGCTCTGGTGTTGAAGTATGTATCGGTTTTATGATGCCAGATGTTGGACTACTGATGGATGTATTTGATAGAATGCTGAATTGATTTGAAGTGCTGAATACCAAAGAATAGCAGAAGGTAGAGTAGTTTGGACAATTGCACATAATGCAATCCCATGCAATGGCTGAGTCATTCACATGTTCTAGGTAGGATTTAGTTTGCATAGCCTGACAACTGACGTGGTACCATTGGTTGCATGTATCACATACTATACCTCGTTCTTGCCATGTAACTGGTTGGTCGCATGTGCCACATGGATATACAGTTCCACTGGTGTTAGGACATTCAGGTCCAGGGTTCAGATTTACATCGTTTGATATAAAAATAAGTATCATTGAAAGATAGGTGAGATGGTTTATTATTTTACGATATATTAATCTTCTCTCATTCATACTAAGTACTTCTGTTCTTATGTTGTCAATGATGGTACAATGCTTTATATACCCAGGGTTGTAGTTGTTAATAATTGTAAACATATGCTCCCCTTGTTTTGAGTTTGTCAAGGTATTGTGTTGGTCTGTTATTTTGACTAGACATAGTTGGTATCCAAATGACAGTACAAATAGAATTGGAATTAGTTGTGACATCTTTGGGCTGTGTAAGAAGGTGGTGATAAGATGAACTCACCTACACACCTTTCTTAACTTCCACTTGACTGTCGAGCTGTCAGATTTCTATTCCGTATTTGCCGCCATTTTGTTCTTTGTTTACATAGGTAACCACTTTTTAACTCAGGATTTCGTTGTTGATTGATGTTGATTGGTCCTGACTTTTATGTTGCAGTAGATATAATAGATAATGGAACACCTTTACCCAACTTACATTGATTTAAATAAATTTTACAAAGGATACAAATGACTTTTAGTAAGAATTTTCTCGGAGATGAAAAAGGATACGTCCGAAATCGTCACAGAAACCAGACTGCACAACTGAAATGTTATTTGTTTTGGAAAATATTGAAATTCAAGTCGTTTTCTCGAGTCAATTTTCCTTTGACTTCTGTGTCTAAATTTATGGCGAATAAAAACCCAAACTTAATTTAACTGGCACACTTGCATCCCCCTAAACCAATCAAATGGTAGATGCTAAAAATAAATTAATTATATATAAATGCATCAGGGAAACCTCAAAACTACCCAGCATTCATCCTCAGCTTCCGCAATTTCACCTTCAGAAAGCAGTTTCAAGATATTTTCCATTATTGATACCCGTTTTGAACCATTTATAACACCGTTTTTATAGGTTTCCTTACAGATACAGTACCTAAAGATGAATATATAATATATTATTATTTTTAGATGTTTAAAGACAACAAAAAACATTCCCTTACCCATTTATTAGCCAGGTTACCCCACAAACCCGAGGCTGAGGTGACGAACTTGATAAAAAGTTAATGTGAATTTTCAGTATTTCAGACCAGCTCCTCACTCATATTTTTTTCAATTGAGTGATTTGCTCCTTTCTAACACATGAAAGCACGATGTACCGATTATCTGATATATTTTTGACTTTCTATATTAGAGTGGCACAGGTTCTGCTGACTAATGATCCTATTTACAGTTAGGAATACTTTTTATTTGTTCATCTGTTTTTAAAGGCAGTGCTTTAAGGCCTGACTTTTAAGTCATGAGGTTCATCTTTTCATACGCAATCCATGCTGGGGGTCTTTTGGCCAGAAATAGATCCGGAAATGTTCGAATTTCTCCTCTTCTTTTTATGGTATGATATGGTTTTTGTTTCTTTCATTTACATTGGGGACTAAAGAAACGATCAGTGTGTATTGTTCGTTTTATAGAACTTGTTATAAGTGTGTATTTTGCATTATAAGCAGTCAACCTGACTACTAACTATCAATAGTTGTATATTCTGTGTGGAAAGAGGTCGGGTCAATTTCAAGTGTTATCGGACATCTAAAGATTCTTGTATTAGTTCAGACGTTGATATAACAATGAAAAGTCGACTGAACATGATTAATATTGCATCTTCTATAATTCAAAGCGGAATTCGGTTTATGAACGAGAAACCGTAAAGCGTTTTCAATTTCGGTATTAGTTATGTATGTTATCTACGTATTATCCGGTTCCCGGTACTACGTTCCGGGTATTAGCTATTTGATATATTTGATGTGTAACATTACAATCGGGTACCAGCCAATCTACGTGTGTATGTGTACATGATTTACCGCCAAAATGACCGACTTAAAAAATAGTCCATAAACGTTCCGTATAATGATATGCAAATTCATAATTAATCGTAACTTTTTTTATCTTTGTATAATTAATATAACAAAATGGATTCCACAAAATTGAAAATAGCATTATTTTACGAGGATTTCTCATATTTTTTCACTTCCGGGCGCAGTAATACGTATGTTTTGAAGAAGCTCGAAGAATTTGACAAAGTGAATTGAGAAGGAAACGGATAGATATACGTTCTTGCTATCAGGTAAAACAATTTAAATGTACAGAACAAACACATTTACTTCACACATATAGTACAGGCTTAAGCTTTTTATTGTCTAGCTTATACACGACTGTAGTCAAGTGTTTAAACGACGGCGGTGACCTACAAGGTACGGGTCATACTGGGTCAAGTCTAAATATGTAAACACATATCCACGTGCTATTAGGTAGAACGCATCGTAATGCAATATCTACAATTTTTCCTCCTTTATACATCGTTTAACCAGATATATTTCTCCTTTTTACATTGTTTAACCAGATTTATTTCTCTTTCAAATACACTTAAACACAGGTTGTATGTACGTATCTTTTCTAGTGTTTTCTTGTTGTTATTAAAGTTTATTTGTTGATGTTTAGAAATTTTTGAACGACTGAACACAGGAGTGAATGAATGCAACAATCATATATACTGAAGACTTGGGCTGTACAATGATAGTGTACGTATATCATACTGATAATCATTCTAGCAGTAATTATGTTAATTTAGGATGTAATGTCTAATGACAGGAATTCATGAGCTATGCCTCAGGCTTTCTGAAAAAATATCAATGACAATGTAAACAGGAACAAAACATTGACACGAATGATGCTCTCTTCTATGTTATATAGTTATTTAGGTATATGTGTTGCACAAGTTTCAATTAAACTTAAGTTATAAAACTTTTTTTTCAGGGCACAAACCCACTTTAAAGAGACTTGTCTACTGCCATACCCATCCTATTTTCATGCACCATTTGCAAGCAAGAGACTGAATGGTTTGCAAAATTAAAAATCAGGACGGTGTCCAATTAAAACAAAAGAACTAAACTGGATGAATATTGTAGGAGAAATCTAGACATGCTAGAGGAAAGTTTTGATTTGTGAAATTGGTTTTCCTGAAAAGTCATTCATCCTAGCCTGCAGAAAGGAACTATAACTGTCCACCACCAACTGACGAGCTAATGTTGAGCTTCACATATGGAATTACTCAAATACCATCAATGTCTATGTTTTCAGCACAAATTTCACAATTTATGACACAGCTGTGCTTTTTTTTTATACCGTTAAAGAGTTGTATACCAAATTTTATTTTTTTATCAATAAATATATATTATATTAATTGTGTCATCTAAGAACAAAGTCTTGTATTTTGCCAAAAGATGCATACTAGTGAATGAAAGTGGTGCAGTTCATTTTGCTTTGGTATATAGAATTGAATTACAATTGTTCATGTTATTGGAATGCATATAAAAATAAGGAGATGTGGTACAATGTATATGATATTTAGTGAGTTTATCAAGCAAAAGTGAATAAGAAATAGGTATAAGCAGTTACAGGTACTACTGTACAATCTCAAACAAGGAGAAAAACTCATACCGTAAAGAGAATTTCATATTTACAAGTAAGTTTTGTTTTTGCGTTGAATAATTTTCTTCTATTGTTTTAATTGCAAATATGGGAAGTGGTTAAAATGCTAATGAGACAGCTGTTATGGCCACAGAGCCTTAATTGAAAACTTCTTTTTCATTCATACCGGTAGATTTTGCCTGGAGTAAGAAACATATCTGCCAACTTTTCAAAATGCACATGGGGGTTTTACGTGAAAGATGGTTCATATAGTCATACAAAACCTTCAAGGGGGCCTTCAAATGGAAGCAGGACAAGTCGCCCCACTGGCTAATCGGCCCACTTTTTAAAAAAACACCACAAACTGATTTATCAAATCACCCCACATGTGAAATTGGTTAAATCATGTTTAATATTACTCCTGCCAACTCGCCCCACATGTGAAATTGGTTAAATCATTTTAAATCAGGGTTCTCACTAAGGATTTTTGAAGGCGAGTCCAAGGACTCGTCATTTTTTGGCCACGGGGAGTCATGGTAACTGTGTTCAGTTTATACAAAATATTTCAATATTGATGTATTTGTGGACTCACCAGTTTTGAAAATGGTGAGTCCAGACAGATTTTGTTGAGTCCAGGACTCATGGACTCGCCTTAGCGAGAACCCTGTTTAATATTACTCCTGCCAACTCGCCCTACTTATAAAAAAACGGTAATTTTTAGATTAATATATATATATATATAATTAAAAATAAAAACTTGCAACACTTTAATGAAAACTAATCTACACAGAATACAAACAAACCGAAAATTAATTTAATTACTATTATTGATATATACTGAAGAATAAATGTAAGTTTTGAAGCTTAGTTATTTGCATAACAATTGAAAAGAAACCTGTTAATTGTATCATAATGCAATATAAGGAATTGAACTTATATTCAATGGGATAACATCTTTTTCCATACGTGGGGCGAGTTGGCATTACTAAATTCATCCTGGTTAATAATATATTTATCTAGATTTCACCGATTTCCATTAGGTGGGACCAGTTGGCAAGAGTTATATTAACAGAATTTAACTTATATACAATGGGATAACATCTTTTTACATAAGTGGGGCGAGTTGGCATTACTAAATTCTTCCTGGTTAATAATATATTTATCTAGATATTATCGTTTTCTATTAGGTGGGGCGAGTTGGCAGGAGTAATATTAACGGGATTTAACACAGTTCACAAGTGGGGCGATTTGGTAATCCAGGTTGGGGCAGGTTTTTTTTTAAAGTGGGGCGAGTTAGTGAAAAAGTGGGGCTATTTGCTAATGGGGCGATTGTCATGGATTCCCTTCAAATATATTCTAATGTGGTTTTTGGCTTCTTCTTGCATTAACAAGCTTATAGCCATTGTTGAATTAATTGTTTTCTTTAAATAGTCGACAAAATTGCTCTTACAAAATTTCCATTTGGGAGCCTCGAGCTTGATGGGGGAAATACTCTGCAAATACTGACAGTTGGCAGGTATGGTCATCAAAAAAGTTGACATGTTACTATGTACATTTACCATTATGTTACTTGATGTTCTTGCTATACACACAGTACAGAGACTAGTCAATCTTTGTGAACTATTTATTTATGGGAGTCATAGAATATGCGTATACAATCAATAATTAAAAATAGTCTATTTATATTGAAAAGGAAAAGTTCTTATATGTCTAAAGAAGAGGGATGAAAGACACTAAAGGGACAGTCAAACTCATAAATTTAAAGCAAACTGACAAGGCCATGGCTAAAAATGCATTTCATGGCGAGGCACAGAAAATATACTGTAAACAGTAGACTATAGATACATGTATAGGTGAACTAAGGTACAAAAGAACTCTAAATCTTAAATTCTACAAACCACCTCTGTTCTATGGATCCGGAAGATAATGATATAACTGGACTAGAAATACACACAACCTGTAATTAACTGCCTTTACAGCGCTTTCGCGCTTTGATTTTTTGTTGCATTTATGTTTTGATGACTTTCTTCATTTACCCATAACCATGTCTGGTCGTAGCAGTTGTATTAATTTGTACCCAGAGAGAAGACCAGGACCATGTGATCTGAGAATTGTAACAATGATCATGTATCAAATAGATATATTCATTTAATTCAGAAAGCCAGTGACTTGCCAGATTTTACCAATTTTGTTTCTTTAAGTTATAAACCTTCTGATTTAGACTGCATCTGCAGAAAATGTGAGGGTAAGGCCACACCAATTTAATTTCTTGTTCTACGGATTTTTGGACTCCAAAAATTGGGGCGAGCGAGCGATTTGAAAAAAGGCGAAGCTTAAAAAGTAAAGGTGAGCGATTATAATTTTTTTTTGTAAACATAAAATAGTAGGTTTTGACTATATTAAAACTTGATTTATCACTTGTACCTTGACATTTCTTTAATTTATGAAGTATTTTTTCCCTGTTCAATAAGAAATAATTGAATAATTAAATCTAGTCTATGTATGTGTGACTGACAATGAGACAATTCTCCATCCAAGTCATAATCAGGTCCAGAACAACCCCTTAATGTTATGAATATCCCTTTTACGAGGGGTCAAAATATTAAAGTTATAATATATTTTTTTTGTAAATACACTTTAAGTACAAAAGGGCTTATATTTTCCCAAAGAACTATAATATTTGGTATTAAATGGTCAAAACATGTCCAAGAATTTTGTAATATTCCTGGACTTTAACCATGTTAACACATTTACTTTAACAGTTTAATATTATTCAAAATAAGTGGACCCATCCCTCTTTTAGAAAAGTTGTTTAAAATATAATGTATTTCTCCTCTTTTTGAGTAAAAAATTCTAAGTTGTCAAAGGTTTTGTATAGTAGCTCTGTACAAATCCTTAGTATTTCTATTTTCTTTTCTACAACAGACTGAATAGTAAACATGGTAAAATGACCCCTTCAAGGCCCTTGTCTGAGGGAGGGTTGGTCCCAACCTGATAATAACATAGGTCAAAGTACGGCCTTTTACACACTGCTTTGATCAAGACCAACCAGCAAGCTTTAAGGGACCACAACTTAGTATTTTACACCATTCGAACAGGAAAACCAACGATCTAAATTATATTTCCAAACGGGAAAATACCAATGAACCACATCAACAAACGATAACTGCTGAACGAAAGGTCTCTGAATCAACCAGGACAGGTGCACAAACCTGCAGCGCGTATGACCGTCACCATACATTATAATTGCAGTTGAAGGCAAATCCTTCAGAAGTTCTTTGTACTTTATTTAAATAACGTACATTTTTTTTATAGGGAATATAAGTTAGGGGGAAAGAAACCAACGTTTTGTTCTATGCTGGTATTTCTATTTATATCGGAGCACTCCCGCTTGGAATTAATTGGTTTCATGCTGAAACACATATTCTCTCAGATATTTACAGTGTTGTGGGGTACTGATAGGTTTAAAATCGTTATATAAAGGCTAGACTGTGATTTTAAAAAACAAATGTTGAGATCTTTATATAATATTTACAAACAAACGGTGCGGGAATTGGACATGATTTCATTTCCGGATGCGGGAAACGGGAATATAATAATAATAAAAAAAATCTGTTTTGAAAAAAATAGGTGCGGGCTGGTCCGTCGAACAAGGAATCAAATTGGTGTGGCCTAAGTTAAAAAAAAAGCTTTTTCCAGACAACAGAATGATTCCCACACTGAACCAGTGGTTTCCCCTTTTAAAAAAATATGTAATGAGACTGATAAATGTTTTTTGTCCAATTTTGCAGATGCTGAAGGGTGTACTAGTTCAGATATTCACCATTATACTGAAATCAATGTTCCAGTTTTTGAGAAAGCTTTTTCAGTTTCTATCCATACACAGTTTCCAGAATACAGTACCAGTATACCTTTTTTTCTCATCTTTGTCATTCCCATTATAATAAATTAAACAAATGTATTAATCTAACTGTTGTACAATGTATAGTATGTAACAAATTTTCTGGAAAAAATACTGGTTCATTTAAAACTGTCAGTGAGGATAAACGGGAGCTATTTACTTGTTACTTTAACTTTGATATGCATGTGGAAAATTTAATTTGTTGTCCATATTGTTACAATAATTTTAATTCATTTTCTAGATCAGATGCTGCAGAGGACCAGTTGTCCAAAACCACTGAATACTTATTCAGTTGTTTGGAAAATTTTACCATTATAGACACTGAAAAGGTTACATCAGAAAATATAGATTTATTTTCTTTCAGGTCTGTCCTAGAATCTGTAATAAATTCTTTTGTAGAAGAAAAAGCCTTGCTTTTACCAAATTTATTATAGCAGTACAAATGTATTTTACACAAAAATGCAAACAAATTAATAGGCTTATGTGTTGAGCAGAAGGTTTTTCATCGCCCACAGTGGTTATTTACCATGTTAAAGTCGTGCCTTGGCAGAGCCCTAACATATTATGTGCCAAACAAGAAAAATTTAGGGAGAATGATTTACAGGAATGGTACTGATATATTTGATTGTTTACATACACTTGTTGTTGAAAATAGTAAATGCATTGAAGAGAATAAAAGATTAAATAAAGAAAGCATTATCCAAGCAGAAAAATTGGCTTCTACTGTATCAGAGGAAAATAGAAAAAACAAACAAGAGCAAAGTCAAGAAGATACTGTAAAAATCTTAAAAAATTATGTCAAAATATATGTTTCAGATAAAATCAAGATGGACGGACTTCCTGACATAGACAGTTTTAATTGTAAAGATGAAATCTTGAAAATCCCCCCTATATTATGGAATTTTATTTTTCCAATTTGTTCTACAGATAATGAAGAGAAAGTACTGAAGAATTCACAGTTTACTTGGAGTTCGCATTATTCTAAACCTCTTTTTAATATTTTCAGAATGATGCCATGTTTGTACATTTTGAGTTGTATTTTTCATTTACAGAATTCTCAGTGTGTGCAACCTTTGCATTTGTTATGTACAGACATAGCTGACAAATTTTCTAATTCATCAAGTACATTTCTTTCTATTAATGCTAGATTAGGGGCTGGTATCTCTAAGGACTCTCTTAGAAGGTACATCACTAACAGGTGTAGAGAGTTGGAACAAAACAGAGGTATATTTTATCAGATAGTTTTATTGTTCATTTGACAATCTTGATAAAAACCAGGCTTACTCTGTAGTATGTGCTGGAAAAGATAGAAGTGGCTTTCATGGAACCACAATACAGACTGTGGTTCCAAAGCCCAGTCAAAAAATTAATAAGTTTGATGATTCCAATCTGATTTCTAATCTTAATCATGTTAATCAGACCAACATTGAACATGACATATCTGAAGTTCCCAATTCCAGAGACCGTTAACTGGAAAAAGGAATTATTCAGAAACTTGTTAATCCAGAAGACAAATTTGGACTACCACAAGTAAAAAAGCAAAACAAGTTTTCTGACATGTCACCATCAGATTAAGAAGAAACAGCTGCAGAGATTTCAGAATGGGATGAATTTTATAGAAGTATTACTAAATATGGATTTTCTAAAAACTTTTAAAAAAAAGAAAATATTGTTTTACCAGGTATTAAAACCTTTTTTTCTATTCCAGTTCGATCCACTGAAAAATCAGATTTTTCATCAGTGGCCATATTGGACGAAACAGCAGATAGCAAAGATAAAGTATTAAAGGTTTTGAATATTTTATATGATAAATTTCAAGTTGGTCAGTTAACAAATTATATTATTGTTGTAGGTGATGGAAAGAGTTAGGATCATTTTATCAAACTGAAATCTGAATATGGGGAACAAATGGATTGGGTACTTGCTTACCCTGGGGATTGGCATATTTTAAAAAATGTCCTTCCCATATTTGTAAAGATTTATTTTGATGCAGGATTAAAGCAACTTGCTACTAAACATCATCATGGAGCTACGTTAAAAGTTTTAACTGAGTGTAGCAAGTTTGCTGTAACTCGTAGGTTTTTTTATACATGCTTGGGAAGCCGTTATGAGACATCAAGTGAAATCCTTTTTTGAATACAAATCATGTGAATCACCTTATGATATTCAAATTTCAGATTTAATACTAAATATTATTTCAGATATGTCATTAGATGAAGCAGAAGATGAGGTTTGTAAACCTGATGTCTGGGAGAAGGTATGTGAGAAAAAAAAGGAGATTTTTACTTTTTTTACAGATGATTTATTAGAAGAATATAAAACTTGGCGTCATGAGAACTCATCAGTCAACCAAACCTTTGCCTTTAGGGACAATTTTGTACATTTAGATTTTATGGCTTATCTTGGTTTGTTCTTCTCCATACGAAGCCGAAACTGGCACTTTTGTAATGTTTCACTGAAAAAAATTACTTGTCTATTTCATGCTTTAGATAGGCAAAATTATCAGAGACTAATACCATACCATCTTGCTGATCTCCACACCTTTCCAGAACCTGTTATTCAACATTTTACAGCTGGCTGCTTCTCAGTTTCAATTTCAGGTAAACATTTATATTCTGTAGCATTAGATGAAGCACATGAAATGGAGATTAATTTAAAGTCAAAAAATGCTCTTTACTCTTTCAGCCAGTCTTCTTTCACTGGGGTAAAGCTGATGACCTTAACTGCATTCACGGTCATCCCAAGATGTCGGGTATAAAATTAGGTCAGTATTTTTATTGTCTGTTAAGATGTTTCTACATCATTTTCTTTACAAAGCATACTTTGATACGATGTAAATTTATAAAAGATTCACACGGAAGTCACAAATCTCTACCGAGGAACGTGTAGAAAACGGGAATTTGGATTTGAAAAATTCGCTTGGATGACTGTAAATAGTAATCAGGATGACCGTAACAGGATTAGGGATTCATAACAAGGCTGACCGTAATTGGTTAAAAGACGACCGTAAATTGTTAAGGATGACCGTAATTTATAAAGAATGACTAAATTTAAAAGGATTACCGTCAATTGAAAGAAATATCCATATTTGTATACATTGTTTTGTGTTGAGTTTGTTGCAATAGGGGCTCGGTTAGTTCTTTTTAACTATTTGACGTATTTTGAGTTTTTATGAAAATGAGAGTAAATAGTATAATCGATGTTGTGAGTAGTTTTTGTCCAGCCTGCAACTTTTGTTGCAGAAAACTCGACATAGGGATAATGATGCGGCTACGGCGGCGTTGGCATTGGCTAACTTCTTAAATGCTTTATATTTTAAAAGGTAGAAGACCTGGATGCTTCATACTTTGTATATAGATGCCTCATGTTACGAATTTTCCGTCAGTCATATGTTCAATGTCCTTGACCTCATTTTCATGGTTCAGTGACTACTTGAAAAAAAGTTAAGATTTTTTGTAATGTTCAATTCTTTCTTATTATTAGTAATTGGATAACTATATTTGTAATGTGCGTACTTTGCAAGGTTCTCATGGCCGTCAGACAGTTTTCACTTCACCTCGACCTCAATTCATGGATCAGTGAACAAGGTTAAGTTTTGGTGGTCAAGTCCATATCTCAGATACTATAAGCAATAGGTCTAGTATATTCTGTGTATGGAAGGACTGTAAGGCGTACATGTCCGACTGACAGGTGTTATCTGACCTTGACCTCATTTTCATGGTTCAGTGGTTATAGTTAAGTTTTTGTGTTTTGGTCTGTTTTTCTTATAGTATATGCAATAGGTCTTCTATATTTGGTGTATGGAATGATTGTAAGGTGTACATGTTAGCAGACAGGTGTCATCTGACCTTGACCTCATTTTCATGGTTCAGTGGTTATAGTTAAGTTTTTGTGTTTTGGTCTGTTTTTCTTATACGATATGCAATAGGTCTTCTATATTTGGTGTATGGAATGATTGTAAGGTTTACATGTCTAGCTGCCAGCAAACTCCGAAACAGTGGTGACGTTGCTTCGCTAAACTATCATCACTGCCACCAGCACTTCGCATCTCTCGGGTCTCTTTTGATAGAGGACTTCTTCCGGGATTCAATAACGTAAACAATCGTCTGCTGCATACACCAATACAGCTTCTAAGATCGTGATAATGGTAAAGGAAACACAAAGCACAAATCAATTGCTATTATGCCTATTGCTATAAAAATAACTTTTTTGTCGACACCGGCATTTTAAATTCAAAGAAGTGAAATTGCTACTGATTTCGCCAGTTCTAGACCATGTAAACAGAGTGAACATTATTTAAATATTTACTTTGGCACTACGACAATGTGCTCTGTCAGAACAAAATAATATGTTTATTACTGACATACCAGAATTATAGTTAAATAGGAAAAATCTGCTACCAATACTTGAGACACATATGATCGCTTCAAATTTATTACAAATAAATAAACAAAAACAAAAAAATATTGAGAATCCATTTGCTGCAAAGAAATCATCATTCTATCTAAACATGTAGCTGAAATTATTTCTACATGTATACATAACGCCATATAATAAGGTGTGTATTTCCTAAACTCCCTAGGTATGCTAGG
The DNA here is from genome assembly GCF_036588685.1 of Mytilus trossulus. Taxonomy (NCBI): domain Eukaryota; kingdom Metazoa; phylum Mollusca; class Bivalvia; order Mytilida; family Mytilidae; genus Mytilus; species Mytilus trossulus. Next base: position 44,092,695 of record NC_086376.1, read on the forward strand.
TGCCCTCTCTTCTTGTTATGCTAAAAATAGCCTACCCTTAAGCAGTCTTTAGCTGCATTATTTAATTTGTGCTTTCTTGAACCAAAAAAAATCACCATGAACATGATGAATTAGGTTCCCAAAAATTCAGTTATATATTTCTCATTATTTCTTTTGATGAACATTATATATATTTTATATAACTAAAATGGAGGAAATTAAAAACAGAAAGCCGGGCAGAAAGCTTATGATCCGATCTTCTTAATTTTCACATTTTTCTTCTTGACTTGTAGTCAACATGATGTCAATAATTTATGAATCAATAAACCTTAATACACTTTATTTCACCAACCTCCTCAAGTCCTATAATATAGGCCTTCATATTATATAATTCACTATTTAACGTTTTCATGTTTATATTTATATATTTTGTCTAATGCATGGCACATTGATAGTGTAAAAAAAAATCAAAACAATAAATAGAAATAGTAAAGAATTCTCCTGAGGTCATATGTTTATAGGACTTCACCCTCCTTCATAGTTTTTATTATGATTGTAGTCCAAATAATTATGACGTCTTGAAAGAATATAATAGCCTTTCAAGACGTCATAATTATTTGGACTATTGTGATTGTGGATGAATTTAGGGGAAAAAATGGTAGGAGTATGAAAAAAAGGGAATACTTGAACAACAATAAATAATGTTCACCAAAGATTTAAACTTAATTTATTAAATAAAAAAAAGCTGTATTTAGCTGCATTATTTCATTTGCGTTTTAGAAACAGAAACAAAAGATCTCAGTGGACAAATGGTGGATCACTTAGGTGTCAGAAAGCAAATTTATATATACATGTAGGATCAGGTAAATGTAATGTAATTAATCACTCAGTCGTCACACAGTTTATAAACACTATCTTAACTTGTAAAAACTTGAAAGATTGAATTCTATATTTAGCCTAAATATTAGAATAATAGTAAATTTACAAATCGTTTTTTATGCTTGCTTTATATTTTTTGTATAATAATTAAGTCTCCCAAACAAAGTTTGGAGACTCATTGGTTTTGCTCAGTTCTTATTATTTTTATTATTCTTCTTCTTCCTCCTCTTCTTCTTCTTGTTCTTCTTCTTCCGCCGCTTTCAAAAATGAACTTGTCCGCAGCGTTTCTCCAAAACCGCTTGTCAGATTGACTTAGGATTTCATTAAATGGTAGACTAATATGTCTAGGTGAGCCATCAATCTTTCGTTTGTGCATTGGGGTCTATTAAGGGGTATTTTGGGGTGTAGAAAGCAGGGAGGGTTTTACTATAGAACCCTATGGGATTTTATTTTCAAAATTTTTTAAATGAATATAACTTGAAAACTATAAGTGATAGATACATACAGTCTTCAGAAATGATTATAGGACGTTAAAATAAATCACAGGAAATATAGGGGGATGCCCTGGGGGTCATCCCCACCCCCTTCAATTTGAGAATGTGCTATTATCTTGTAAACGGTCCAGATCCCCACCCTTAAACCATATATATATTCTTGTAGGGGACAATAAAACAAATCAAATGAAATAAAAGGGAAGTCCCTAGGGGGTCACCCCAACCCCTCTTGTTTGAAAACTTGATAACGGTCCTGATCCCCACCCCTAAACCATATATATTCTTGTAGGGGACAATAAAACAAATGACATGAAATAAAAGGGAAGTTCCTGGGGTCACCCCCACCCCGTTCAATTTGAGAATGTACTATTATCTTGTAAACGGTCCAGATCCCCACACCTAAACCATTTTTTTTTGTAGGGGACAATAAAACAAATCAAATGAAATGTAGGTAAAGTCCCTGGGGATCACCACCACCCCCTCCCGTTTGAAAACTTGTAAATGGTGGAGATCCCTACTCGTAAGCCATATATATTCTTGTATGGGACATCAAATCAAATGAACATGGGACCATATGAATGGGGAGTTATCAGAGCTTTGTTTGGGAGACTTCGTAACAGCATCCTGTTACAATTACTTCTTGTTCCTGAAGTATTAGTTCAGGACAGGGACTACATTCTTAGTATTTTGTATAACTTTTAAAGTAATAAAGTTTTTCAGTTCTATTTTAACAAGCCTAAACATTTTAACATTTTAAAGAGAACAAATATAATTTTGATCATTCATGTTGATTATTTTCAATTGTTAGGAGACCATTTTAATTGCTCAATATTTATAGTAAGATGATCAGATAATTCTAATTTTCAAAACTATACAATTTGTCATCTCTTTTAGAAATGAAAAAATAAAGATCATGCGCCAGATACCACACCAACAAAAGAAAACCCATTTGATTGCTGTTTTTGCCTTAGTTCTGGAATTTCTGTTAAATTTAATTTCAATGGAAAGAAATGTTCCGATTATGACTTTAGTTCTAAATAAAAATTAGTTTTTGGTTCAGATAGTTTTGATTTGATTGATGAATTATTTCAAAATGAAGCCTCAGTTTGTAGAAATTGTTTTTCCTCATTTCCTCGTTTATTTGATTTTATTTCATCTAGTAAACATTGTTTTTCCACTTTTTTGCATAAAAAAACACAGAAGAAGAGAATGGCCAATTTTTCTCCAGAAATATGCCTGGATTTGGGGTAAAAAAATAAATATAGATTTAGAATACTGTGAGTGCTGAATGGGTGTTCTATGAACACATTCTTGTTAACTTGTGAAATATAATTGAATACATATAAAAGAAAAGGTCTGTGTCATGTTGGTGTCTTAAGGATAGTTGTCTCATTGGCAATCATACCACATCTTATTTTTTTATATATATATTATGTTTTGAAGATTACCCATGAGAAAAATAAACACCAGAAAACAGACTACCTCCATTTAGCGGCAATGTATGAAAAAAAAAGAAGGAATAAAGTCCTAATTTCTTCAAGGTGAAACATTATTTCTGTACTTTTATTAAGAATGAATATTGGATTGAGGATAAAATAAATTGGAATTATTTATTTAAGAAACACTTTTACTTGTATTTTTACTGAGTATGACAGAAGATTAAGTTGGTTTTTTTAAATTTGTTGTTAAGAAAGGATTATTTTTTTCAGATCAACATCAGTAACAGATGAAGTACCAGTCCCTGATGATACTTTGATATTTAGTCAGTAAGTTTTTTTTGTAGACTTTTTGTCTTACATATTCCTAAATAGAAAGGAATCCAAAAAGTACCTGTACAAAATATTTGGTCAATTTACACAAAAATATTACAGAAACAACTAGGCTAATCAAAGTGTTATATAGTGTTTCTCTTAAAATTTGATATTGCATTAGGAAATGCAAATAGCCACATATTCAATATAAATACAGCTTGAATTTACAATATGAAAAAATATTGCAATAGCATGTAAATACATTTATTTATTGAAAAGAGACTGCCAGATATTTTAGCTTGCAGAGAAACTTTTTTCTTTTTGAAAAAATTATGTTCAACAATTAAAAAAGAAAAAATCTGGCTGAGATTCAAACTCATGCTTCTGAGATATCATGACATACATAATATATATATAGAAATCTATAAAAAGGAGCAACCAGCAATTTTACTAGGTACCGGATTTTCTAGGAGAGACGATAATACTGTGCAGATAAGGAAATAGGGAAATTTGCAAAAATAAAAAAAAGAAAGTTTTGTACTACATCATGAAAATGCCAAGGTTAAAAAGACTGTAGGGTTAAGCAAGTAAGTTTCATAAATTTACAAGCAAATTTTCTTGAAGTTTTGAATAATTGAGAAAAAAAAAGATGCATTTAACCGATTATGATTTCGTATGCTTTTATAAAAATTGATATATTAATAGAATTATATTTTGTTACTGCTTGAATTTTTTAAACAAAATTAATACTTTTCCTACATGTATAACCATGTTCACTGCAAATTGTTTATATCATTTATGAAATCTAATTTACTTCTTCACGCTTAATTACAAGTCCTACGGCCATGGCTTGTAAAATTGTTTTTGATCTTGTGAATTTCTTCTCTACAAGCCAACAGATTCCAACTATAATGTTCCAAAAAAAATTATTTCTGGCTTGTGGACTGGAAAGTTAAGCGTGAAGACTGTCTACTTAATGTGTCTTAAAAATGCTTCAAATATAACTATAAATGTGTTGATATGCTATACTTACTGATTGAAAGTTAAACATATGATTAACATTCTTCTGCTTTTTTTGTTGTTGATTGTTTTTTCCAAGTGTGAGAGCAACATAATATAAAATCTACTTATAAACCAACAGAGAACATGGTTACAGCAAGACACCAAATATCAGAAGATCAGCTGCTAGTGTCAGTGCAAATGAGTAAGTTACCTCTTCCATTTGATACTGCCAATCTTATGAGTTTATAATCAATAGTTACAAAATTTGAAATTAAATAATCTCATCTAGCATGATTTGCTTAAAAAGGGGATATTAATAATTTGAATGTTCAGTAAAGACAAACAGCACCATAACCAATACATTTTGTATTACAGCTATTTTCCTTAATGTAGTTTAAAGGTTTGGTTTGCTTGTGTGTTTTGCTAATTTGTTTGTATAAATTTTGCTCAAGCATCATATGGCATTATATAGTTTTAACCCCAACTATCTTTTGATAGAAATTTTAAATTTAATTGATTATACTCAAGGAAACAGTTATCAAAAAAGAAAGCCAAACCTTTGAACTACATGCATTAGGAAAATAACTCTAAAGTGTATAATAAAAAATCAATTTTTGATAACATTTTATATGAACTTTATTTTGATTGTATTTAACTAGTGAAATAGAAGAACATGCCTACAGCAGGCCCAAACCCCCCTCTGGTAGGGAACTATTTCAAGAAAGTGTATTGGACTCTTTTGTTGAAAACATAAAAAAAAATGACAAAAAAACAGACAGAACCAGGTATTTTGACTCTTAACCTAGTGGATAGCATATCAATTTTGAACATCTTACATTTACAAGATTTGTTTTTAATATTTTTTTTTGTCAACATAACAATTATACTTCATGTTAAAATGCCATATTTTGATTGGCTTACACAAGGGTGTTAATTTACTCTATCACATGGCTGAGCGGGTAACTTTTTAACTGGATTTTTGTGACGTTTTTGACTTTTACCATTCAGGAGTTATGGTTCTTGAAAGATCGTAAAATGGTGTTTCCATTCACGTTGTTGCATTTACTCACAAACCTTTCAATCTAAGCTTTTCAAACTTTAATATGTTGATACTGGTGACAAAATAGAGGTCAAATTTGATATTGACAATTTTAACTTTCACCAATCATCAGTAATGGTTCTTGTGATATTGCCAGGACACAAATAAATGCTAATAAATCCGGTTTGCTGTCGTTGTGACAGCCTCTTGTTTTTTATGATACCCTCTCGTCTGGACCAATCAAAATCGATAATTTAAAGGACAATGAACTGAATCACATCAAGTTATTAAATACAATGCTTTTAAAAAAGTTCTGCGTTTTTACTCAGATTTTAGTACTTAATTAGCAAAATAAAAAAAAAAATCTTGCCTCACTTTTGTTGTTTTTCTAATACCTTGGCTTTGCCGCGATTGACAATGTTTTCTCAAGGTAACAATCTGCTCTATCACCCTCTCCGCTATGTGTTATTTATATAATGATGTACCTCAAATGTTATGTCAAGATTACATTTACAATATATATACAACTGCCTGCATGATATTTATTCCCTGTTGACCTTCTAATAATAAATGAAATAAAAATGGTAACACAAAAAGAGGTACATTAATTGAAACAATTTGTAAATTGGACAAAAATTGAATGCTTTTATTTGCAATGACTGATTTTTAGATGACATAAGAGTAAGTGATGTATTTATAATGCAAAGAGCAAGATCATTGATAAACCAGGAAGTTAAAAATGTAAGCACTAAAAGAATGGGAGAACAAAGTCTGCTACTTACCAGGAAAAATATGGAGCATTTATCTGAAGATTCCAGTAAATTGTGTCATTCCATTATAGAGGAAATGAAAAACAGGTAACAATATAAATTTCATTATCCTGATTTAGTGTAACTTCTCACAATTTGATTGGCTGATATTGCCCTAATTATCTTTGGCTCAGAATATAAAACAAGATAAATAAAACTTTTATTTTGGCTGAAAATTATTGTACAAGTTCATTTAACAAATAATTTATACACTTACATGACAATGAGTATACACAATTGCGTGCCCTACAAAAATAAACCGCACAAGTTAAATCTGTCAATATTAAACTCACAAGTACAATAACTAAACATTAGGGATGGGTGGGAGGGTTACTAATAGAAAATATATCTAATAAGGATTACAAAGTTACTTAGAAGTACTCACTGAACATATACTATAGATAGTAGATAATTACGAAATGTCAAAGAAAACGAACTTCGCATATAATTATGCATTTTTAGAATTAAAAACTATCTGATAAATTTCTGAAGAATTTTTCTTTACATCAATTGGAATTATCTCCCTTATACCATTGACCTAATAAAAACAATTGAGTTACTTTATAGGCCTAAAATTTATAATTTTATCGAGAATTAGGTTTAATATATGTAACATATATTTTGTTGATAGGTTTGGCTTCCCCTCACCTGATATGAATTTTATTGACCAGATAAATACTCGAACTAGGACAATTGAACACTGTGTAACTAATAATATAGCAGGTATCCTGCTCTGAGCATTCCTGTTAAAAAATGTTCTGTTTAAAACATTTTTTTCCAAGTATCATTCAGCATACAATTTAAAAATTCCAATCTTCCTTACAGTGCTGTATTAAATTATTGAATTTTTTTATAGAAAAAAAACTTCCATTACCAAGGGGAGATTACTTTATTGAATTCAATATGACACAATTTGTGTTTCTTGAATTTTTTAGAATATATAAATCATACGTTTAAATTAACAATGCTCAATATTGTAATCAATTATCAATATAATCATGTACATGTTTTAACTACTGATTAATTTAGGACACCATTTCTATTGGAAATAATGCTGTCTCCATTTGATGAAAAACATTTGCAAGGGCAAAAAAGCAGAATAACTGGCTATAGTTTACAGCATTCTTATGTTTGCAAGAAATGCAGAAATGAGTGCATTCCAAAGAATGATGACAGCAATTTGTAAAAGGGGACGAGCAGAAGATATGGTATTCATAAAAAAAAATGTTCAGATACTCAGTTAATTTTCTATTTTGAAAAATTTGCAGATAAATTTTATATTAACTGTAATACATGCAACTGAAAAAGTCTGAATTCTTAGTTTCAAATGTAATGATTGATAACAAGAAATAGTAAAGTTCAGAACTATTTATACATTGGTCTGAAATGTAATTCTAGGCACATGTTAATCATTTTAGTTGTAGAAATATAAAATGAACAATTCATTAATAGATAATATTTTTTTTATTTTTTATTTTATTTATTATACACAACTTTGTGCGAATACTTCTTTTATCTCATTGTGGTGATAGCAGTTTGAAATGGTAAGTATATAAACACATGCATGCCTTTCTGCTTACAAAAAATGCTTAGATGTATATCAGTTTTCAACTAAAATTAAACATGCTTAAAATAATGGTGGTGGCTTTTTGTCTTTATCCTTCTTTTCAGCTTAATTGCACTCACAAATTATATGTGAATTCAGAGTTTTAAATTACTAACCTTAATAGAAAATTTATTTCTGTAATCCTTAAATGTGAATGCCAAAGGATATTTTATTCAAAACTGGAATGATGTTCCAATTTTTAATTTAAGTTTTAATACCACCATCAATATATGACTTTACAGTAGTTTGGTCAGTTTTATAGAAATAGTAAAACTCAACTAGCTTACAATTGCTGCTTAACATTTCCACTGCATTTATATTTTGCCTTTCCAAGCTTTAGCACTAACATGATAATTGTACAAACAGAGTCTTTATCAGGAGAATACACTTGTTAGTGTAAGTTGGATCGACCCCAACGGGAGACCAGAATAAGTACAATGCTACTTTACATAACATTTAGCAGTTACAAATGTACTAATAGAAATTAACCTTCTGGAATATTATGACATCATTCTCTCAATATTTCCTATATATTTTATGTTTAATATAAAGAGCTAAATATTACCTTTACAAATTTCCAAAAGGTTTAATTCTATGTAGTTTTAGCTTATGCTTGGATATTGCACGAAAACATCTCAGCTTTGCTTTGCCTATAGCTTCGCAACTTTTGAAACTTAAAACTGTTTAATAATCTAGGAAGCAGGTTCATTGTGACTTTTAGAATATAAACACTGTACATTTGCATTTTGAGTGTGATCTAAGGGAGTTTTTGTAATTATGTTTATCAACTCCAAGAAAATGACTTATTAAAATTTGGTAAAGCTTTGTTTTACTAAAACAGGATTTCTTACAAATTTTGAAAATAGGAAATTTTGTTTTGAAATTTTGGTTCCATCTTTGTATACCACAAAGTATTGACTGACTGACATTATCATTTGATATAAGTTAATTCTTCATGGACTAGTAAATAGATTGTATTAAAATATAATGAATTTCTTGTTTATCTTGTAAACTGTTCTTAATTAATATAATTTATTCAAGAATTAATGTTGAAGTTTTTAGTTGTGTGGAAAAGTTGAGGAGAAAGCTATTTACTTTCAGATTGCAAGAATTTTGAGTACTTTGGATCAATTTAAATGGATGTCTACAGTAGTACCAGTACACATAAACCATGGCTATAGTGCTGGAATGTCCCAAAAAAGCCAAGTGTTCCAGTTACCGACCCAACACAAAAATGAGGCCAAATATGAAGATATTCTTGATATCATGGATTCTTATGAAAAATTGCTGCAAAAAACATTTCAGGAATCCCATGGTTGGTTGTTGTCAGTTGTAATAATCTCCTTTATGGACACTACCATTAACTCACTTAATTACTTTTATTGTCTATTTGTACATGTATTAATGTTATGTTATTTGACTGAATGTAATGTTGTTATATACAGAATAATAGGTAGTTTCATTTTTGATACTGACTGTATCATGTGGAATATCAGGAAGAGCCCGGTAGGGCGAGTTAAGATATTTCACATGATATAGTCAGTATCAAAAACGAAACTACCTATTATTCTGTTTATCAGTAATTATGATGTCACACAATGTATTGCCTAATATTTGATACAGCCAGTAAGTTGATACTTGAAAATATTAGTCAGTAAGATTAAAGGGAAACTATACGAATTACCGATAAATTGAAAGTAATGCTATTATGTTGATTGTAATGCTATTATTATAAATGTAATGCTATTTTGATTCCATGAATTTTAAAGTTGTTCATTTTCAAAACTGAAATTGTTGCAATATTAACAAAATTCTACATATTTTGATGTTTTTCAAACATGGACATCTTTTTTTCTTGTCGTCACAATAGGAACTTCAATAGAAATTAAGAGAATGTTTTTTTTAAAATCACTTATTTGCTGAAAATTGATATTTCACTGGTGAAATATTTTCCTCATACCACTCAGGATATGTGAAAAAGCACAAAAATTGAGGAACAAAAAGTAAACAATTTAATTATCATATTGACTTCAACAATGAAAGCAATGAAAAAGCACACACCACATATCCAGTAGTAAAAGGCAGCAAAAAAAAATTTATGTATTATATGGCCTCATTTATGTGCCAAAAAAAATTAAACAAAAACAAATATGTAAAGTTCTTATATATTTATATTCAGGAACAGTTGAATTGTTAGATGAATTTGGAGTTATTGCCTCTGGTGACCAACTGACCAAAGTCAGATTTGAAGGCGCAAAAAAACTGCGTCTCATATGTCTCCAACAACATCGGGAAAACTTGATCATTTGAGACCTGTTGTTATTGAGCTGTGGCATCTTAAACAAGATAACTTAGAAGTTTGTATGAATAAAACATCATTTTAATTATAGAATGCAGCCATAATTAGTGATGGTTTGGCCAAATATGACCTGAAATAATGGGGTCAGATTTTGTCTTGTCAATGTATATTATAATTCAGGGCTAAATCATTAAGTTGGATAATTAAGAGATAACTGTATTGTATTTGAAGCTTTTCTGACGTCCATCGGTAGTTTTACTGTCGCAAATTTAGTTTACCTGGCGACGCGGAGCGGAGACAAGTAAACGGGTATTTGCGACAGTAAAACTACCGATGGACGCCGAAAAGCTTCAAATACAATACAGTTATCTCTATTCTAATGCAAAACAAGTTCATAATTAAATTTAAATCATAATTTCAGTGAAAAATCTTCTTTAAAGAAAATTCTGTGAAAAGATGTTATCTTCTTTGGTCCTTACACTAGGTGACGTCATAGGTATGCTTCCAGCATCAAACATAAACCACAGGCGTTTTCTGGCGTCTGTGCCGCTTCAGAATGTAATAAAATTTGACAAAAAGAACATTTTAAGGAGCAACAAGTGAGTTCTTTGTTTAATATTGTAGAAATTACATGTTAATACATTCCGAAATTAAAAATGTCGGCTTCCATAGTTACAGACAAGGAGATAGAGAATTTTATGCTTGCTGTCATCCAATCAGAACAATTGTTACAAAATAATTGCATTAGAATTTTGGTTGTTATGAAATTGCACTGATTAAATTAACATATGAATAAAAGGAGACTTGGATTATCCAGGCATCTGACAGCAACCCATCGGTAAAAAATAAAATTATACTTGAAGTTTCATGTTTTCTGTCTAATATGTTCTGTGTACTATTTTTTTGTGATTTTGTCTTGATCTTTTAAATTTTTGAGACATGGCTTTCTAAATTCATTTTCAACTAATAACTAAATTTCCACTAACAAAATTATTGCTACTAGAAATCCATGTCATGTAATAATCCTCTCACTATCAAGTAAGAATTGCAAAATATGACAGCACAAGTGGAAAAGGATGTTGATTTTCTATAAAATTTCCATATCTTTAGTATTGAATGAACACAGGGGTACATAGTCCTCAAACATGATAACATCTTTATTATATATATCTATAGACAAAGGCTTTGTTAAGGCATGTATATCAGTTGTGGACTTTTGACGAGGTCAATGCCTTTTTGTGCTTATATATGGATCTGCATTTTTTTCAACTGTATTTTGCTAGAAATTAAACATGTAAATGAAAATTCAATTTGTTTAAAAACTGCATAGTTTGTTGCATTACCATTCTTGTATTATTTTCATTTGTATTAAACATAACATTCTTGAAATCTCATGACAAAGTTGCAAATTATCTTTTCTGATGTCGCACTTCCTCTGTGTTAGTTATGTGTCTCACAATGTCTCAAATCTAAATTTAGCAAGATTTTTTTTACATTGATCAATAATATACATATAATTCGTAACATGGGATCAATATATGAAGAAATTGAAACAAGGTGTCAGATTTGTAAAATAACAGTTGAATCATGTGATTGTCATATCCAATGAAAACATTATAATGCTACTCAATCTCAGAATAATTATATGTTTCAAATTTTATTTGACAGAAAACTTTCAAAGCACTTTACAAGATGGATTCCATGGACAAGTTAGGTACCTTGGCATTTTGGAGAAACAGATTGAAGAAGACTGATGTAAATGGCAAGGTCAAGGGTCATTTCAATTCCCACAGCGAATTTTTCAAACTTATAGTAAGGGAGCTTATTCGAGAACAGGCATTTGAACTCTTAAACCTTGATATTGAAAACACTGCAGCTTATCCACAAAATATCAGCTAGGCAAGCAGACTTAACAAAGAAAACAAAATGATGGAATTATCAGGTCAAATACTTCATAAATTTGATGTTATGCGTACAGGGGTGCCTTCAGAAAGCAATGACGAATTATTTAATTACAGTACAAATTTAACAATTAGGGGATTACACTACCTATAAATGGAGGACACTGTTAAAGACTGTGACATTTCTAGAATCATTCCAAACTTGAAAGTGTGCATCCCAATTTTTTATGCACATTCTTGCCTTTCAAAATACTTATTTGAATGTGTCGATTACATTAATAAAATAACCTGTTTTCTTTCTCCTTTGGAAAAACTTAGAGTGTTGGAAGGCAGTATGGTGAATTTGAGAGGTGGGCCAGGCAATAACATCGAGGCCGACTTGGTACAGGAGCATTCCGTAAGGAATCAAAAAGAGTTGATCAGGGGTCTGGGCGCCAATAAAACTGAAACAGCTATTTCTGCTGTTACTGCAGCAGCACCAGTTATTTCACAAATATGCAGGAATTTTAATGCTGAACACAACAGTGCAAAAAAAGCTTCAAGATATAGTAGAATTATTTCTACAGAGGATATCAAAGTTGTCAGTGAAAGTTTGAGAAAAATGAGACCATTCTCAAATACTAATGGTAGAAAATATTCTTTCCCTAATTTACCATGTCAGCCTTCTGCAAATGTAGATAAGATCAAAATGGACATTGGCTTGGATGTGATGCTAGGTAGGGTTGGCAGAGGATACAAATCTGTAGTTAACGAGGAAGATGAAAATCGAACAGCAGACATTGGTACTACTGATGATGAGGAAATTCCAGATATTCCTCTTTGATTCAGGTAAATTCAACTAAATGGATGGTATTGATGATATAAAATCACCATACATTATTGGTGAGCTTCTGCTGTTCTGTGGTCGGGTTAACGTTGTTGTCCCTTTGACACATTCCTCATTTTAATTTTAGTGTCTTGAATTTTATATTACTAGTAACATGGCTTAGAAACAGGAAGAAAAGGAGGTTGGTCTTGCATTTCTATCCTGTTACAAAAAAATATATATATATCTACTGCAATAATCAAAACTGTTATAACTAAAAAAAAAGTGTTTTTGGAGGCAAAAAAGATAACATTTGAGCAAACTTATATTCTTTATTGACCTCAATCATCAAATTTCATGAAAACACAAAATCATCCACAAAAACAAGGTGCTATACAGTCAATGCAATGTAACTGCACAAAAATCACAAATGCAATATATAAATATGTAATGAAGTCATAATAGAAGAGATAATGGAATTGCTAAGTCATGGTTTGTTAAATCTTGATTGCAAAAATGTTAATATTTTGTTTTCAGTGTACATTTTTACTAATGATTACTTAGATCTTCAACATAACTCTTCATTAAAAACAATTCAACCTGTTACTCTTTTATTTAAGGAATGACTGTAATATTTTTTCTGTCTATGAAGAAACAACATAAAAAATGTGTCGCACACTGAATAACGCGTGTAGCGGGTTATTTAACAGTGTGCACCACATTTTTTATGTTATTTTGAATAGACATAAAAAAATATTACAGTCATTTCTTATAATTAAATTTTAAATTCCATTTTAAACAATGAAAAAACGTTGATGACGTCACGGTCACATGACTAAATTATGTGTATGGGCTCATAACAAACTAATGTAAGCCAATCAGAAGACACATTACTTCCAAAATTAAATTATTCAAAGATATCTTTATTTCATTGAATGGTTAAGACAATGAGAAATACAAAAACTGGAGTAAGTCATATACTGAGCTGCACTTATATGGCAGTTTAGAATATTCATTTACAAGTATCATTTACATTATATACTGGTATCATTTGTATTACATTTTACATATACAAACACAGAGATAAATGTTACAAATGTGTTGATGAAAATATTTGTTTTTTATAATTTCAGTAACAACTCAGTGCAAGATGACCTGCAGTATGTAAAAAGAAGGAGTCTTACATGAGGCGTAAATACTTGTCATAACCTTATGTAGTTGTTGGCAAGTGACTTATTCAAATGTTATAATTTATACAGAGTTACGGTAATGAATTACAGTTGTACACTATAAATTTAAAATAAACTGCATACATCCCTGTACAATCAGTGTAGTTAATTATCCCTTCATGTCTTGTTTAAACTATAGAACATTGTAGTTATTACTAGATTTTTAGCTCACCTGGCCAAAAATGTATAGTATAAAGTGCCAGTGGACATTTGACCTCTCCTTCCAGCTCTTCCAATTTCTTGAAGGTAATTTGTTACACTTCTTGGTGGTTTGCAGTGTATAACCTGGGTCACTGAGGGAGGGTCAAAACCCATACCAACTACGGTTGTAGTAAAAACGAGGCTGGACACTCTGGAGATCAGTGATAATACAATTCAAAACTTCAGGATCTTGATTCAAGTATAGGCAACCAAAAACTGCATTATTTACTGTAATTTTGCTAACTCCACCAAAAGTATAATAAGCATAGCTCATAGCATAAGCAATGTATTCCATTGGCATAAACATTAAAGTTATAGGAAAATTATTTCCCTCAACAAGTAACTGGTCAATTTGACTCTTATAAATGTTTTCTATTTTTTCATAAGAGCTGCCTTTAATCTTTTCACATACAATGAGTTTTAAATTATTTTTTTCAGGACTTACAGAAATGACTTTAAAATTGCTCATAAGCAACTGCTTGGCTAAATCATTTATATGTTTTCCTGTTAGTGTTCCACTTAAACATGCTATAGGGACATTGTTGAAGAAAGATTTCAGAACTACTAATTCTGGAAAACTTTTTCTGAATTCTCTTCCCCTGAAAAACAAAAACATGTTTGTTTTATATAATGGGTGAAGTAAATAAGATAAAAACTAAATAACTTATGTTTTTATGTTGTTAGTGATATTAGTATATTTAGAAAAATACTGTGAACAGTCTAACCTTTAAATCAATTCTGTGTGTGTGTGTTACACAAATTATGTTACATTACTGTTATGTATTGTATAATCAAAAGCATTTATACTGATGATAACAGGTACTGTTTTGTACTGATGATTCAATTTAACTGAATGTGATGCTATATAAATTGAGTGTGATAGTATTTTACTGATGGTATGTTACTTAGATTGAATGTTATACTATTTTACTGAATGATATGATATTAAGATCTGTTGATACTTCTTTTTAACTTAATGTGATGCTATTTAGATTAAATGTAATACTACATTTGTATCTAAATGAATGTGATGGTATTTAGAATTAGTTTAATACTATTCTACTGAATGTGATGATATTAAGCTAGTTGTAATACTATTCTACTGAATGTGATGATATTAAGCTTGAATGCAATACTATTCTACTGAATGTGATGATAATTTAATTGAATGCAATACTATTCTACCGAATGTGATGATAATTTAATTGAATGCAATACAATGTACTATGCTACCGAATGTGATGATAATTTTATAATTGAATGCAATACTATTCTACTGAATGTGATGATAATTTAATTGAATGCAATACTATTCTACCGAATGTGATGATAATTTAATTGAATGCAATACAATGTACTATTCTACCGAATGTGATGATAATTTTATAATTGAATGCAATACTATTCTACTGAATGTGATGATAATTTAATTGAATGCAATACTATTCTACTGAATGTGATGATAATTTAATTGAATGCAATACTATTCTACCGAATGTGATGATAATTTAATTGAATGCAATACAATGTACTATTCTACCGAATGTGATGATAATTTTATAATTGAATGCAATACTATTCTACTGAATGTGATGATAATTTAATTGAATGCAATACTATTCTACTGAATGTGAAGATATTTTAATTGAATGTAATACTATTTAATGAATGTGATGGTATTGAGATTTATTTTTCAGCCCATGAATTTTATATCAATCTGACAACTAATTGTTGGGTTGTTGTCAATAAATTATAACTGAATATGATGCTCTTAACTCACTTAAGTGTGATTTTTTTTGGATTCAATGTTATTCAGTGTTAATTGAATATGATGTTATTTTGATAGAATGGAATTCTATTTTGAATGAATATGCTAATTTGATTGTGTGAGTGTGATGCTGTTTGAATTAATGTAATGTTAATTTGATTGAATGTAATGCTATTTTGATTGAATGTAATGCCATTTTGATTGAATGTATTAATGCTGTATTGATTGAACGTAATGCTGTTGTATTGAATTTAAAGCTGTTTTGATTGAATGTAATGCTGTTATATTAAATTTAATGTTGTTATATTGAATTTAATGCTATATTGATTGAAAGTAAAGTTGTTATATTGAATTTAATGCTATTTTGATTGAATGTAATGTTGTTATATTGAATTTAATGCTATTTTGATTGAATGTAATGTTGTTATATTGAATTTAATGCTATTTTGATTGAATGTGATGGTGTTATATGGAACGTAATGCTTTTTTGATTGAATACAATGATGTTGTATTGAATGTAATGCTATTTTTATTGAATATAATGCTATTTTGATTGAATGCAATGTTGTTAGATTGAATGTTATACTTTTTTTAATAATGATTACAACTACATATTACAATTTTTTTTTTCAATATTTAACAACAATTTACCTAAATTATTAAGTTCTTTCACATTATGAACTGATAACAACTTCATAAGTTTAAAATTGGATGGATATTGCCAATAATATTTCTTAATGTTTAGTTCTTTACATCACTATATCTATTACATTCTAGAATAACATGGTATTCATCTTCTACAATATTGTTAGTGCACATAGTACATACTCTATATTCTCTATCTACATTGTAATATAATGTTATGCTTTTTAAATTGATTGTGATGCTATATTGATTGATTATGCAGCTATTTTGATGGAATGTTATACTATTATAACTGAATGTGTTGATTTTTTTTTTTGTTGAATGTGGTGAAGTATTGGGTTAAGTGATGATATTTTAATTTAATGAGATACCATTTTGACTGAATATGCTATTACACTGATGTACATTTATTGATTTATTGTTGAAGTTACCTTTAAAAATGTATTACTTTACTTTTAAATATTCTGTTTCTTGAATATTTAAGCATCTGCACAATTTAACTATATATGTTCTTATCGATAAAAGACTAAGTTTTGTCACTTTATTTTATTCTTGGTTTATTTTTGCAATACATTCTTATTCATGATGCACGCAGTATCCCCATGAAATTTTCTTTTGAACGTAGAATTCTAATCTATAGAAACAACTTAGGATGATGTGTAAAAAAACAAGAATTGTACAACTATTAATTCGTGTTAAAATGGTCGTCAAAAACATCGCTCTGGCAAAATAAAAAGGTTATCATCTGGATGAGAATTCAAATAGAATTAGACGACAAAAAACCAAACATTGTACAATCAGACTTTGAAACTCATACAGAAAATAGTTTGTTAGTATGGAATGTAAAAAAGTGGTTTAACTTTGTTATTTTACCGAAAAACTTTCCCTGTGTTCCAAGTATAAACAGTCTCTGAAATTCATTGGTCTGTAGAGTGTAGAGAGTAAATCCAATATAGTTTCTAAAACATTTATAAAATGAAGTGATAGCTTCGTAAATAAACCAAATCTACACGGAATAGACAGCAAATTCGGAATGAGGCCTGAGAAAGTTAACGTAGACAAGTACAGAAGAAGTAGAGAAATACAAGAGAACTTATTCGGCAAAAATGAAATCAAAATCAATTCAGGTCCAGTTAAAGTCTGATTAAAGACAGCCCCATGTATCCACTTGCGTATATGAACGCAAGTTGATAGTCAGGACTGGCTGTAGTCAGATTGGTTCCGTGACATTGTTTTCTTTTGAAATTTACAAGCATACGACTGACTAACTTTTTATTCAAACGACAGAAAGAGTCTTGTTCCATAGTGAATACAAATACATTTTATTTTTCTGAATATACATTATTTTTATATTTTGTTTTTATTCTACGAATTACACCCCAAGGGTGACAAGGGAATAGAAATGGGCACTTGGTCTTCTTTTGACCGACAGTAAAACTCTTCCAAAGTGAGGCGTCCATTTGGCTGTGCGGGATGTATCAACTTTGCAGCCACATCCGGTCAGAATGGGGAAATTAAATCCGATGCCTCGAATAAAGAGAGTGCTATGCTCTTTGAAAATCAAAAATCTTTTATAAGAAAGCAACATCCGGAGCCAAGGCTTAGTGTTGAAGACCGTACATTGACCTATGGTTTATTTTTTTAAACTGTTTATATTTGAATGGAGAGTTGTCTCATTGTCACTCACACCACATCTTCCTATATCTACTTAACGACATCAAAACATCAAAGTATTTGTAGTATAAGAATCACACTAACATTTCAGTCTCTAGTACATATTTTTTTAAGTCTTAAAACTTTTATTCTTCGGTAGAAAATTCAAACCATAATGAAATAAGGTTGTGCAGTAAAATTGCCAATTTATCAACTTTCCACCAGAGACAAAATGACGGAAATCTTAGTTTGCTTACATTGCTACTTCATTTTAGATCTCCAAATAACTATTCCATTATATGAACTAGATATTCAAATATTTTTTTTGTCACCAAAATCCTAATAGGCACGTATCATCATATTGTGTCACTTGTTTTTGTTCAACCGTCAATCCCGCACTTGGTATATATAGGGTGTATACGGCTAATTATTTACGTAGCACTACAGTCTTTTTGATTCGGGTTTAAATTATGTACATGGTGTTACAACTTATATTAAAGCTGCGTATATCTTCTGGATTATCTTTATTTTTTGTTCATGACAGGTTGCTTGATTAGGCATTTTGATAGAATATAAAGGCACGCAGAGTTCAGACTCCGGCTTCCACCTCCTCATTGTGGAATTTCAAGCTGGAACCTTTATATTTCGCAGTTTGTTTTACTTATAAAGAATGCATATCTGATCTCAAGATTTGTTTTGTAAATAATTTTCACAAATGACAGACATTTTGTGAAATGTTGCGTACAGTTTGCAATGTTTGTCTTGCTTGCTGAGCAACCAACTGACACATTTACAACACACAGAGTACGCTATACTTATGTATGTAGCAAATTAAGAATATGATCGAGTTCTGAAATTTCCTTTGAGTTTTATTATTTTATTTTTTAGAATGTGTATTTTATCAGGATCATAATTTTCACTCATAATTTTCACAACTAACAGAATGTTCAACCTTTTTTGACTGGTGCATCAAATGTGTCTTTAATAAACAACATTTTCAAAATTGTATTGTATCGTCCCGAACATGCATGAACTATTTGCCACTGAACGTTAAACAATCATCAAAAACCGAGCAATTATAAAACTGTTAACTGGATCAAATTTTTAAAGTACTCTTTTTCTGCATGGATGAAGCGATGACACCACCATCAGTGTCTTAAAGGATGGAGTTAAAAACTCAGTTATTCAAATGAATCACAGTCAAATTTCTCATGTTATTTCCATGTGAGCTTTACAAAAATATGAAGGTATTTTTCATGATTTTAATTAAATTTTAGAATTAAGATGTTATTAGAATAATCTTATTTAAAAAAAAAATACGTGAATTTAACGGGTACCTAATTCCGGTGATTTATTCATGAACTAGTATATTATAAGATTCACGTGGAACCAACCAGTTCAAGCAAGTTTGAAGTATATATAAAAAAGAAGATGTGGTATGACTGCCAATGAGACAACACTCCCCAAGAGACCTAAATGACACAGAAATTAACAACTAGTATAGGTCATCGTACGGCCTTTAATAATAAGAAAAGCCTATACCGCATAGTCAGCTATAAAAGGCCCCAAAAAGACAATGTAAAACAATTCAAACGAGAAAACTAACGGCCTTATTTATATAAAACTATGAACGAAAAACAAATATGTAACACATAAACTAGGTTGGTCCCCTCAGTAAAACATTCAGTATGCCTTCGGAATATACAAAAAATAACCAAGAATTTCAATAACGGCCGGGAAACAGACTACACATAAACAAACCACAACCACTGAAATACAATATGCTCGCTTGGTGTGAAAATCAGACAAAATTAATGTCAATTCATTTGAATGAAATTTCTATGAGCGGGACGAAATATTTGATATTGCATTACTAGGAAGTTTACGACACCCGACAGGGGAAATGAAAATAAAAAATCACCATTCAGATTCCTACGCATATTTTGTTTTCCATTTCTCTGAGTAGGAATAACGTTACATTCTGTATTCAATAACGTCACACGTTTTCGGCCAAATTCTATGGGTATCAATCAACTTTGAACTCATTTATCTCAAAAACAAGGATGGTGACATATAAGTTTCTATATGTGTATGGATTCAGTATGCAGTCCTGGTTATTATGTTAGTTTTTTGTTTTTCTCCGTATATCAGAACATAGCCATCCATTGGAAAATATAAAAAAGTAAGCCGAAAAAAAGCCATTTCTCCTATATACCTAAGTAAATTTGTCGCCAAAATTGAAGTTTTCTTATGAAAATACCAAGAAAACAAAAATGGTGACCCCCATTTTTTATTACATATTCCGATGTAACTCGATTCAAAGAACACGTGTGCCAAAAAGTTTGGAAATCGGGAGATATGCCATTCGGTATCGTGTTACCTTAATTATCAGAATTCTGATAAGAGTGATTTTATGGCTACTGGTAATCTGAACTGCAATAGTGTGCATAAAACTTTAAAATAACTAACAAAGAACATTTTAACTGTAACAATTTCAAAAATTATACAAAAAGCCTTCAAAAAAATCTTATGTATAACAATGGAAACTTCTGAATTACCAGTCATCAATTTTGTGACATTCATCAATGACAATTGCACCAACTTTTCCCTCCAATGCTCGTAACAATTTAACACCATTTTCTGCAACTTACAGATCCTCAGGGTGTGTCAGAATGATACTGGCATTAAGTGATTCCTGTATGACTATATTATATACATAGATAAGTAATTTGTTCAGTTTGAGAAGAAAGGGCTTGACCTCAAAGGGATTCGATCCCATGCATCACGCAACCCTTCAAAGTACATCAATGCCAATATCCATTTAAAAATAAAGATAAAGGCACTGATATGAGGAGAATCTTTTTCACTTTTGAGTATTTAATATTTCTTAAATAATACAGTAATAAATGTGAAAATTTTCTCAGTTTCTCAGACAGTTGATATGTCATTAATCAAGTTAATGTTTCATTTCCGCAGAAAAAGATAAACCTCAATTATAATAAAGAGGTCTTTCCCATACTGAACTAATTACAGAAAACTAGATATCATTGAGATGGGAGCCATCTCTGTGGGCCCCGCTGTCAATAACGTGGGGTAAATAAGTTGTATGGATAATCTGATATGAAGCATTATTTGAAGTTATTACATAGTCTCATGTGTGAATTTAATCTAAGATTTTAAGTTAAAACTGATAAATATTCTCAACTTACTTTCATAGTATAATAGTGATATGACTGCATGATGTGAACTCATTGTTGACTACTCTAAGGTGACTTCTGGATGTATGGATTGATATTTGAACAAAATGTTTAAGTGCTGCCCAATTGATATTTGTCACATATTTTTAGAATGATGCCTTCAATATATTATGACCCATCAAGTATAAAGTATGAAATATTTACAGTTCTCGAGAGGTAGAGCGGACACAATTTGTTAAGAGCAACGAACGGATGGACAGACCAACGGACTGACCTTTGACCTAAGATGCATACATTATGACACATTCTCTGGTGTTGGTTAATATATATGTTAAGTTGAAAATGTTTGTCAGGTATAAAGTATGAAATAATAACAGCTGTCCTCTCAAAATATAGTGTGGATCAAATTTGTTAGCGATGGACAGACCAACAGACAGACAGACCTTTGACCTAGGAAGTGGTACATACATCATGACACACCCTCTGGTGTTGGTTAAAATGGATGTCAAGTATAATATTTAAAATCATAACGGTTCTCAAGATATAGAGCTGACACAATCTTCACAACAGGACACGGGGTTTTCAACTGAAACCCAAGTTTTTTTTATGTTGACCTTTGACCTAGGAAGTTGTACATACATCATGACACGCCCTCTGGTGGTGGTTAAAATGAATGTCAAGTATAAACTTTGAAATCATAACGGTTATCTAAATATGGAGCGGACACAATCTTCACCACAGGACACAGGGTTGTCAACTAAAACCAAAGTTTTTGACCTTGACCTTTGACCTAGGAAGTTTTACATACATCATGACACACCCTCTGGTGTTGGTTAAAATGGATGTCAAGTATAAACTTTGAAATCATAACGGTTCTCAAGATATAGAGCGGACACGATCTTCACCACAGGACACAGGGTTGTCAACTGAAACCAAAGTTTTTGGCCTTGACCTTTGACCTAGGAAGTTTTACATACATCATGACACACCTTCTGGTGTTGGTTAAAATGGATGTCAAGTATAAACTTTGAAATCATAACGGTTCTCAAGATATAGAGCGGACACGATCTTCACCACAGGACACAGGGTTGTCAACTGAAACCAAAGTTTTTGGCCTTGACCTTTGACCTAGGAAGTTTTACATACATCATGACACACCTTCTGGTGTTGGTTAAAATGGATGTCAAGTATAAACTTTGAAATCATAACGGTTCTCAAGATATAGAGCGGACACAAAGTTAAAGTGTTACGGACGGACGGACAGACGGACGGACGGACAGACGGACAGACGGACGGACGGACGGACGGACAGACTGATCACTATAGGGCGACCCGCCTTAGTCGGCGGGGCCCTAATAAACTTAAATTATTAAAGTTATTTTAACATTCACATTCAGAATTGCTAATAATGAAAAAATGATAAAATACTTCTTCTTATTCAGAATCCTGTATTGTTTAGAAACAAATGCAAAAAAAGTATATGAACTACATCTTGATGTTATTGTTTTATGCTACATTTTGTATATTGTTTGGTTGCTATTACATATTGATAATACCATGAATACATACCATTTTCACAGCTGTCTTTGTTGTTCTCAATGATCTGGCACTTCTGGCTAAGCTGAACAACCTTAACATTAATCTTGTTCAATTTTTCACATTGCTCTTCCATAATGGCATTTAGAGGAGACACCACCAATACCTTATTCTGCACCCTTCCAAGATCTTCAAATGTTTCTTTAAAAGATATAAACATTCAGAGATATACAACTGCAAAAATATATATTTTGTATGTAGAATATATTGGCCGTTTGCATGAACTAACCCAATTGGAAACCAGATGCTCCGCAGGGCGTAGCTTTATATGACCGCAGAGGTTGAACCCTGAACAGTTGGGGCAAGTATGGACACAACATTCAAGCTGGATTCAGCTCTAAATTTGGATTGTGATTAAATAGTTGACACAGCATAGGTTTCTGACACAGAATGAATGTGTTCTAATGAACTTAAATTTTTTGTTTTCTCTTAGAGCAATTCACTATGCTGTTGAATATTAATCCTCTCAAAAAATATTTGAAGAAATTTTCTTTTTATTTATGAAATTTCAAATGAGAAAAATTGAACCCAATTTTTTAATCACATCCCCCTTTCCCTTATTCCAAAACTAATCTCAATTAAAATATTCTAATGGACTTTGCAACAATCACTACTCATTTAAATACATCATAAAATATTAAGATGTAAAAAAACTGCTTGTTATCACTGAATGGTAAAGATCATTTAAATTTATCAGTTGGTAGTAAAAAGTGAATATACATTGTATATTGTATATAACAAAGATTTAAGTTGATTCTGGACAAAGAAAGATAACTCCAATTAAAAAAAATTCTTGCAATAAGATATTTCTTGCTTACTATTCTGGGCAAAGAAAGATAACTCTAATTAAAAAAAATAATTTGCTATTTCACAATATTGTGAAATTAGATATTTCTTGCCATTGCACAATACTGTGCAATTGAAAAGACTTGCTATTGCACAATACTTTATATAATAATTTTAGATCCTGATTTGGACCAACTTGAAAACTGGGCCCATAATCAAAAATCTAAGTACATGTTTAGATTCAGCATATCAAAGAGGCCCAAGAATTTAATTTTTGTTAAAATCAAACTTAGTTTAATTATGGACCCTTTGGACCTTAATGTAAGCCAATTTGAAAACGGGACCAAAAATGAAGAATCTACATACACAGTTAGATTTGGCATATCAACGAACCCCATTTATTCAATTTTTGATGAAATCAAACAAAGTTTAATTTTGGACCCCGATTTGGACCCCGATTTGGACCAACTTTAAAACTGGGCCAATAATCAAGAATCTAAGTACATTTTTAGATTCAACATATCAAAGAACCCAACCGATTCATTTTTTGTCAAAATCAAACATAGTTTAATTTTGGACCCTTTGGACCTTAATGTAGACCAATTTGAAAACATGACTTAAAGTTAAGAATCTACATACACAGTTAGATTCGACATATCAAAGAACCCCAATTATTCAATTTTGATGAAATCAAACAAAGTTTAATTTTGGACCCTTTGGGCCCCTTTTTCCTAAACTGTTGGGACCAAAAACTCCCAAAATCAATACCAACCTTCCTTTTATGGTCATAAACCTTGTGTTTAAATTTCATAGATTATTATTTACTTATACCAACGTTATGGTGCGAAAACCAAGAAAAATGCTTATTTGGGTCCCTTTTTGGCCCCTAATTCCTAAACTGTTGGGAACTAAACTCCCAAAATCAATACCAACCTTCCTTTTGTGGTCATAAACATTGTGTTTAAATTTCATTGATTTCTATTTACTTAAACCAAAGTTATTGTGCGAAAACCAAGAATAATGCTTATTTGGGCCCTTTTTTGGCCCCTAATTCCTAAACTGTTGAAACCAAAACTCCCAAAATCAATCCCAACCTTTCTTTTGTGGTTATAAACCTTGTCAAAATTTCATAGATTTCTATTAACTTAAACTAAAGTTATAGTGCGAAAACCAAGAAAATGCTTATTTGGGCCCTTTTTGGCCCCTAATTCCTAAAATGTTGGGACCAAAACTCCCAAAATCAATACCAACCTTCCTTTTATGGTCATATACCTTGTGTTAAAATTTCATAGATTTCTATTCACTTTTAATAAAGTTAGAGTGCGAAAACTAAAAGTATTCGGACGACGACGACGACGCCGACGCCGACGCCAACGTGATAGCAATATACCACGAAAATTTTTTCAAAATTTGCGGTCGTATAAAAATCTTAAGAGCTTTATCATTATTATTATTATTCAGAAGCATACAATTTAGTAGCCTAGAGCCCCTATCAAAAATGTGAGCTGTACAGTCACAATAGTTGTCCATATTTGATTTATCATATTGCTGATTCAAAATAAAATTTGCTTTAGTTTCAAGATTTCTCAAAAATTGCATAGTCTTGTGTAAGAGAGGTTGGCTAAATCGCTAAAATACCAAAAAGATACTCAAATTCCAATAATTCGAAAATGAACTGAAAATACCATGGCTAAAAACATGAAATGCAAAATTGACAAACAACAGTTACATTGTACATGTATATATATTCAAAACACTAGATAGAACTTACACAGAACACCAGCCTAACAAAAACTTGTGCTGATCTAAGGTCCACAGGACAGACAAGCTAATCCTGCTCCATATGTGGCATTCAATGTGGTTATACCTGGATACAAATAAAAATATGGAACAATTATTCAGTATCTTTCAAATCTGCTACAGGAAGCACTCTACAGCTAGGTGTGTATTTTCTGATTTTGGAGCCTGTGGATTTTTTAAATGAGAGGGCAAGTGTGAAATAAAATTCTTGTTTGGATAGCTCAGAGGATTAATTTATATGAACATCAAGATTATGTAATGTATGTTATAGAGGCTGTTTCCTGTATGTCAGTCAGTATTTGCATATCCATACCAAACATTGGTCCAGCATATATTGTAACGTTTGTTTTCCAATTTTTTGGGAACAAACTTTGTTATTAAATATTAAGAAAAAATTAGGCGAAATAGACCCATTTTTTATTTAATCATGTCATAAGGTGGATTACTGTCCACAGTGTCTGAAAAGGAATCACTCAAAGGCATCGAAATTCTAGTTCGGTTCAAAATTGAAATTATGGAGGATACATGTATGTGACATTTTCATCCCCTTTTCACAATATATATATGTCGTGTACAAGTTGCGATTTTGTACAGGTTATAACATGTACAAAAATATTGTACATGTTATAACTTGTATGATGCAAAAATACAAGTTATAACATGTACAAAAGTACCTCATACATGTTATAACCTGTACAAAATATTGCTTAAAAATGGTTTCAACTTGTACAAAATCTAAAAATAAGGATATTTTTCTATTATCACAACAGATGATATTGACCTCAATAACATTTTCATAACTTATTTATTATTCCTTCATGTGAGTGTGTTTTGTCCTTTTTTATACAGTTAATGTCCAGGGGTCGGTAGTACGAAGCATTCCCGGTAAGACCTGTCCTAAAATATCTTAGGACATGTCATATGATGATTATCTATGAACATATCTTTATTTGATGAATTATAATCGTGAGTGTAAAATACTTTAATTCTAGTTGACACTAAAAGGCATAAGAGGATATCCAGGATAGATGTGTCTATAAATAAAATTGGGAATTGAATTCGGGTATGTGTCTAACGACAACAACCCGCCAATGGAGCAGACAAAATCCAAAGGCTAAAAATAAATGCTTTCAAAGTAGAGGATAATATAAAATTAAAACATCAAAATGACATTCGCCTTATGCAATGATCTTATAGCTTATAAACAAAAAGTGAGTTATAAATTTACATATTAAGTCATGCTGAAGGCCAAAAATGTTGAAGAGTAGATCCAAAGATATTGATAATGAAGCGTTGTCCAATGAAAACTATTTCAGCTCTCTCTCTCTCTTTCTTTTACAGAGTAAGCATATAAGACATTGTTTTTGTCTTTGCATGCTATAAAAACGAGATGGAGGAGTATTTCCCAAAATTATTAAGAATCGTTCTTAAATTTTTTGGAAGAATTTAGTTACTAGTATCAAATGTTATTATCATTGAGGGAATACAAGCTTTTAGTAAACAGTTTCACACTTATTTAAACCATGATGGACTGCAAAAAACATACAATTACATGAAAACACATTTTGCCAACATTATTCATGAAACATATATTCTGATACTTTGTGATCATTGTCCTTTACAGAAAAAAGACACGTTCTGGCCTATTTATTGTTGTTCTTTATGCATTGGTGAATTTAAATGTATATTTTACTTCTTTAAGATTTATTTTAAATTTTGTACAAGTTAAAACCATTTTTAAGCAATATTTTGTACAGGTTATAACATGTATGAGGTACTTTTGTACATGTTATAACCTGTATTTTTGCATCATACATGTTATAACATGTACAATATTTGTGTACATGTTATAACCTGTACAAAATCGCAACTTGTACACGACATATATATTCAATGATAAATAAATTTAGAATGTTTTTCACCCTTTTAACTTTTGAAAATCAAATCTATGGAAAATACTGATTACATACATATGCACATCACAAACAGCTAGGTTAATAAAATAGAAAGCCAGGAATAATGGGAATAGAGAATGATAAAACAGTTTTTGGTTCAATTTTAAGTTTATGTTCTTACTGTGGACAGTGGAGTGCTACTAAACCACAAATTAACAGTTAGGAACAACCCTTCATATATATATATACCTCTTACATGTCTTATATTTAGGGGTACATTTCACAGGCACTTGTCTCAGAAAAAAAATTCCTATATACCTTATTATAACACAAGGTGCTTAACTTGCATTTTAGAAAAATGTTAGGTGGTGACGAAGTTCCGTTATATGCCACTTCATAAGCTGTCAACCTCACTAAAGCTTGTTATATCGTAAATCTAAATTGATTTATCTTTACAATGGTGTATTTTTGCTGACATTTTGAATAAGCGTTTGAATAAATGGCTTAATGAAAATGAAATTTTATGTGATGAACAGAACGGTTTTCGAAAAGGTGGAAACTGTACAGATCATGTTTATGTATTAGATAATATTGTTAAAAGTAGAAACACAGGTAGTGAAAAACATCTAACCTATTAATGCATTGTTACCACCAAGTTCTAATAAAAATTTCCCTAAAAAGAAAATCATAAAAATTGAGTTATAAATATGTCATTTAAGTTAATTCAGTATTTATTCTTCATTCATCTACAACAATTTCACTTATGTTACAACATATACAAGAAAATTATTCTACATTTTAATAACTTAAATATACCAGTAAATGATCAACTATTATTGAAAAATTATATAACAAGAATGTGTCTATAGTACACGGATGCCCCACTCGCACAATCATTTTCTATGTTCAGTGACCTACGAAATAGGGGTCAAAACTTTAATTTGGAATTAAAATTAGAAAGATTATATCTTGGGGAACATGTGTACTAAGTTTCAAGTTGATTGAACCTCAACTTCACTACCTTGACCAAAAACTTTAACCTGAAGCGAACGGACGGACAGATGGACGAACAGAGGCACAGACCAGAAAACATAATGCCCCTCTACTGAAAACTGAAAGCATGTGGAACTTCTTTTCTAGTAATATGTATGAAATCACAGACAAACCCTTTGAAGTAAGAAATCTTTATGAAGTTAGCTCTATTTCAAAAATGTTTAGGTGTTTAATATCATATCAATTATAAATAAAGTTTCAAACTTTGATCCTTTTTTAATGCCGCAATACTTAAATTGGCTTAATAAACATACCCCTTTTTTTCTTAACTACTATCATATCATTAATAACATTTTTTTGTTTTTTTAAGATATAAAGATTAGATTGTAGATTTTTTTATGTCTTTTGTTTTTGTCTAATTGGAGTATACCATACTTTGCTTTTTATTCATACACAATAATTTCTTTATTTACAATTTGAATAGCGTTTATTTTTGTTTCAAAGATACCTAGACCTTTAAAAATCCTTAAAATTATCAAAGGGATATTCTTGTTGAACAGCATATGTCAAAATATATCTTTAGCATCCATGATATTTATACTTTTGAACCAGATGCTCCGCAGGGCGTAGCTTTATACAACCGCAGAGGTTGAACCCTGAACGGTTGGGGCAAGTATGGACACAACATTCAAGCTGGATTCAGCTCTAAATTTGGATTGTGATTAAATAGTTGAAACAGCATAGGTTTCTGACACAGAATGAATGTATTCAAATGAACTTAAAATTTTTGTTTTCTCTTAGAGCAATTCACTATGCTGTTGAATATTAATCCTCTCAAAAAAATGTTTGAAGAAATTTTCTTTTTATTTATGAAATTTCAAATGAGAAAAATTGAACCCATTTTTTTAATCACATCCCCCTTTCCCTTATTCCAAAACTAATTTCAATTAAAATGTTCTAATGGAGTTTGCAACAATTACTACTCATTTAAATACATCATAAAATATTAAGATGTAAAAAAACTCACTGAATGGTAAAGATTATTTAAATTTATCAGTTGGTAGTAAAAAGTGAATATACATTGTATATTGTATATAACAAAGATTTAAGTTGATTCTGGACAAAGAAAGATAACTCCAATTAAAAAAAATTCTTGCAGATATTTCTTGCTTACTATACTGGACAAAGAAAGATAACTCTTAATTAAAAAAAAATTTGCTATTTCACAATATTGTGAAATTAGATATTTCTAGCCATTGCACAATACTGTGCAATTGAAAAGACTTGCTATTGCACAATACTTAATATAATAATTTTAGATCCTGATTTGGACCAACTTGAAAACTGGGCCCATAATCAAAAATCTAAGTACATGTTTAGATTCAGCATATCAAAGAGGCCCAAGAATTTAATTTTTGTTAAAATCAAACTTAGTTTAATTTTGGACCCTTTGCACTTTAATTTAGACCAATTTTAAAACTGGACCAAAAATTAAGAATCTACATACACAGTTAGATTTGGCATATCAAAAAACCCCAATTATTCAATTTTTGATGAAATCAAACAAAGTTTAATTTTGGACCCCGATTTGGACCAACTTGAAAACTGGGCCAATAATCGAGAATCTAAGTACATTTTTAGATTCAACATATCAAAGAACCCAACCGATTCATTTTTTGTCAAAATCAAACTAAGTTTAATTTTGGACCCTTTGGACCTTAATGTAGACCAATTTGAAAACAGGACCAAAAGTTGAGAATCTACATATACAGTTAAATTCGGCATATCAAAGACCCCTAATTATTCAATTTTGATGAAATCAAACAAAGTTTAATTTTGGACCCTTTGGGCCCCTTTTTCCCTAAACTGTTGGGACCAAAACTCCCAAAATCAATACCAACCTTCCTTTAATAGTCATAAACCTTGTGTTTAAATTTCATAGATTTCTATTTACTTATACTAACGCTATGGTGCGAAAACCAAGAAAAATGCTAATTTTGGGTCCCTTTTTGGCCCCTAATTCCTAAACTGTTGGGACCGAAACTCCAAAAATCAATACCAACCTTCCTTTTGTGGTCATAAACATTGTGTTTAAATTTCATTGATTTCTATTAACTTTAACTAAAGTTATTGTGAGAAAACCAAGAATAATGCTTATTTGGGCCCTTTTTTGGCCCCTAATTCCTAAACTGTTGAAACCAAAACTCCCAAAATCAATCCCAACCTTTCTTTTGTGGTCATAAACCTTGTGTCAAAATTTCATAGATTTCTATTCACTTAAACTAAAGTTATAGTGCGAAAACCAAGAAAATGCTTATTTGGGCCCTTTTTGGCCCCTAATTCCTAAAATGTTGGGACCAAAACTCCCAAAATCAATACCAGCCTTCCTTTTATGGTCATAAACCTTGTGTTAAAGTTAGAGTGCGAAAACTAAAAGTATTCAGACGACGACGACGACGACGACAACGACGACGCAGACGACGACGCCAACGTGATAGCAATATACGACGAAAATTTTTTCAAAATTTGCGGTCGTATAAAAATTGGAAGCAGATTTGAAAACTAATGACCAGCTCAAAAAATTAGTATTACAGCTGATTTCATTGAGTGTGAAGCTAAAGGTAATATATTTGGCAAGCTTGCTTGCTAGCTGAACCTAGAAGTCATTATTAGGTTAGGTAAACTACCCTCCTTTAAGAATAGACTAGTCGGATTAATAACCAATCTATCTGTATGAAGGACTAGGCTACTTCTAAAGGAGGATAGTATTCATATATATATATATATATGTTTTTTTTAATTATTTTATTTTTATTTACGAAATACTTTTTAAATGTAACAAAGCTGTCCTTTTATGTATGTATTAGATGTTTATTTTAATGATAGTGTCTCATAAGTCCTTTTTGGCTGGCATCCTTTTACTCAAATGTTAGGTTCTTATGACTTTATATAATAAACATTTCATCATCTTTACCTAATATCAGCGCCTCCTTGAACCAATGAACAGATGGCACCTGGAAGATTGTTTGCTTTCAAGACAGCTTCTAAAATTCTGATTAGAAAATAGATAATTATAAGTTATAAATATAAAAGACATAAACGATTTACACAATGCTAACTTAAGAGTAAATAACGATTTATAGTTTATCGTTTAATGTTTGCTCCCTCTATTAATAATTATTTGAGATTGCTGCTTTTTCATTCTTTTCTAGCCACTGGAAAAATTAGCATCAAACTCCTTACTACTATAAAAAAAAAGCAGGTTTCTGATGATGGGGGGTAAAGAACGCTGAAACGGTTTGATCGTTTGAAGTGTCAGTGTCATTACCACTTTTTATCTAATACTTCATACAGACTGCATTGACAAACATTGAATCAAACAGTTACAAATACTTCAAAATGTTATTTTTAGTTGAGGGTGATTTATTTTTGTGATTTTTCTACTTTCTTGATGTATCTATATTAGGGAAGATTAATTTTACATACCATAATTGTGACAAATTATTTTCCCTTTTTTTTCTTGAAAGTCTTCTGATTGATACTTTATAGTGTCTTTGAATGTTGTAATGTTACTATTGTTTCAGATAAGGAAGAAGGTTTGGTACCATTTAAACTTTAAAATTTTGCACCTGTTGTTGATGTCGTTCATAAATGTTTCTTGTTTCTTGTGTTTTATATAGATTAGACCATTGGTTTTCCCGTTTTAATGGTTTTACACAAGTATTTTTTGGACCCTTTAAAGCTTGCTGTTCAGTTTGAGACAAAGCTCTGTGTTGAAGGCCGTACCTTTGCATATATATTGATTTACTTTTATAATTTGTGACCTGGATGGAGAGTTGTCTCATTGACACTCATACCACATCTTCCTTTATCCATAAAAAATAAATTGTTTGCAGTATTAGTTGGTTAACAGTTGAATGGGTTTTAAGTTTTTGACTTACTTTGTAATTGCAACACTGACATTGAAGTGGGGTTGTGGGTGCTCCTTTCCTGAAATATATCAAATGATTATAGAAAATTTTAAATAAAATAAAACTATACTACTTGAAAATATGTCACCATCGGGATAGCTTAATTAAAAAAAAAAAGCAAAAGCTAACCCTTACACGATGAGTTACCTAATAGATTTTTTTAATGAATTCAAAATGTAGCTAAAAAACATTGTTTAATATGTCTCAAAATAGCATCAATACTTAAATAATAAATATTTCAATTCATTGAGTTACCATAAACAACAATTTCCACAGATCAATGATATCGATGAATTCCATCCATACACGGCTACAGGGAAGTTAAAAGCTGTTATAATACCCACAATTCCTAGCGGATTCCATTGTTCTATCACATATGCCCAGGTCCTAAAATGAGACAGAAACAATATTTTATTGAACAAAAGACAAAATATAATTGAGCAGATAATTATTTCCAACAATACAATGGACAATGAAAACTGCTAAAAAATCATGTACACAAATGCAAAATGTTTGTTTATAACATTGGTGTTTTTTTTTCTCGAAATTATGTTTCGTAATTATCTTTTGTTCAGGTATAAAATTGCAGAATAATATATGATAAAATACTAACGCTCTGATCAATGGAAAAACATTTCCAGCAAACATTCTGGACAGTCCTACAGCGTAGTCACCTATATCAATATACTCTTGTACCTCTCCCTCCCCCTCAGCTAAAATTTTACCTATTTCTAAAGACTCCTACGAGAAAAGTAAAACAATGAAGTAGATTGGTAGATCAATTTGCCTTTTAAGAATCTGAAAGCATATGGGTAATCTCATTGTTCGTACACCAAAATAAAAATATATTTACGTCATTGGTTGAATTTCTATTGCTTATCACGATGAAACAAATTTCAACATTTTGGTGTACATTTTTGGAAATTTTACCCAGAATGCATTAGATTCTGAAACGGTGAAGTGTAAAACTTGACATGATGACTCCTGCAATGCAGACTTCTACCTAACTTTACTCTGGATATATTATCAACTCATGGTCATCTACATCAATGTTCTATGATGTCAGTATTTGTCAGATTATTTTGACAACCATTAGATTTAAAATTGAGAATGGAATTTAGACTACTTGTATCATTTTGAATTAAAACAAATGCTGCAAGCATCTGTATTTGGATATTTCGATACAAATTTATTAGTCAATCTATAAAAGTTTTATCTCAATTCCAAGTTTCAAGATTTAGCTAGAGTTATCTCCCTTTGCATATAGAAATAAAAACATACATTATCGGTTTTTAATTGCAGTTGTCATTATACATTATTGGTTTTTAAATTATTGGCAGTTGTATAAGTCCCCAGTTGCCATATTGTAAATGAATTCATATGCTTTTATATTCTTGAATAAATAATAGTTTAGTACTAAGTCTTTGTATATATAAGTATACTTTTCATCACACTTAGATTATTACAATCTACAGACATGTGTCTTTTAGAAATTGAGGTTATGGTTTAAGTATATGAGACAGCAACTCAAGGCAAGAATTATCATCCGTAAAATGATAGAGACATTAATTGGGTATTAGATATAACTGGGCTATAATAGGTCAAGAACAAGTGAGTCATAAACTAGATTTAGGGTTAAAGAAATTGGGGTTGTAGTTGCATCTTGGTTTGTTTTCTTTTCCCTTTCTTTTTTGCATTTAGAACTGTATTTCTTATTTATCAACTTCAATCTTCTGTGTATAATTCAGCCTTTAACAGACTAAAGACTCAGGGTCATCTCTATGTTAGTCTTGTCCCATAATGTGAGTATTTGTCAAATTATTTTGTCCCTCATTAGATTAAGACTATTTGTATTATTTTGATGTCTTTTTTCAATTTACATGCCTTTACTAGTATTGTAGAATTGCTGTAGCATTTCTGTTTAAATCAAACCTCCTTTAATGTACTTTGTATATCAATATACAATTTTATGGAAAACAGGTTGCTGGTGTAAATCATGTTTTTAAATAACAAGGAGCAGAAACAATCAGACCAAAAAATGTCCAGGTGATTTAAAAAATCTTTATTTTCATTTCACCTTTCTTCACGGAACATTATGACTTTTTAAAATATTCCTGAAACTTAATTTGATTTGTTCATTCTGACAAACATAACTAAGAATGACTCACCAATTTTCCCAAGATGGTCTTCTTTTCCCTCAAAGCCTCGCCCATTTGTCTAACAATTTTTCCTCTTTGTGGAGCTGGCACCTATCAAAATAAAGTGACTTATGTAACTATGTCCTCTAAACAAAACCAAAATAATGTTTAATACCAAAAATTACTATAACTATCAAGGTAAACATAATGTCATTCATGCATTAAAACTACAGTCAAACCTGATTAAACCGGACCCTGAATAAACCTGTTTCCTGTCCATTCCGGCCGAAAATGAAAGTCCCATATTTTTCTTTTCAAAGTCTTTGTTAAAATACCCTTCGTAAACCGGACCCTGTGTATTCCAAATTCCGGTCTAATTATGAAGTCCCAAATACTCTTAATTACATTAATTATTACCTGTCAAAACCGTTTTGTCTAATTAATTTCAATGATCGATATGCAATCAAAACATTTTTGATAATCAATTAGTCAGGTGTCAAACTGTGAACCTACAATCGTACAGTAGTGAGCTGTATTATTTATTGAAACATTATAAACGTGTCAATTAAACGAAAAGACACACAGAATATATCTTGGATTGAACTTCATTTTAACTAAGATAAACAACTTAAAATCGCGGAGTAAGAAATTCACATCGTGATTTCAAAATCCTGGGTTCCCTGTTGTGAACCACTAAACAAATGACCTTGAAAATGAAAAACACTAGGATGACAACAATCAATGGATATTGTACACTGTAAAATAACGTTTCGAAAGGGATGAAATTACGTTCGTTACATTCTGGCTTTTTCATTGGCCATTCCAACATTTCAAATTATTGATCATGGGAGTAAATGGAAACTCTCGTTTTACAATCCGATCAAGTCAAGCATTATGATGCAAATGCAAACAATGGAAAACGAAGTGAAAGTATTTTAATTTATCAGATATAATTTACAATCAGAGAGAACTTTTACATGCAAAATGTCGGACGTCACAAGTCATTAACTTCCGGACAAAACGGAAACCTGAATAAACCGGCTCACTGTCCAAACCGGCCCTTTTTCATAGTCCCGTAGCCGGCCGGTTTATACAGGTTTTACTGTACAAAACATATCTGGCATTTTGCCGATCAGAATATCGAGCAGGATTAATGTACTCAGACTCAGAAAACAATTAATCATGATATTGGATTTGGTATTTTGATCACAAACTTTGTACATGGAGTATATACTTAGTTAAGTTTTATGACTGAAAGCCAAGATTTCATTTTTTCATTTATATTTGAAAATATGGAGAATTTTTTTTTTAAATTATTTTGATAAAATAATACTCTTAGACTTATACATTGTACATTTACCTACTTTAATTGGAAAGCGACAGTTTTGGTCTCAAAATCAATACATTTTTTCTATCATACAATGAAACTATTTCATTGTCAAGTCCTGTAATTTTTGTCAAATATAGCCCCCTAGTTACACTATTTACAGTTCCGTAAAATTCTAAAGTGGTACAAGTAAAATACTAACCAGTACAGACATTTATATATAAACATGATAAAAACCTATACTGTACAAATGTACCTCTGCCCAGACTTTCCATGCTTCCTTTGTTGCTGCAATGGCTTTCTCATAGTCAGTTGGACTGCCCTGAAATGCAAATACAATACTTGTTATAAGGAACTCAATCAATTAAAAAAGTATCAAAATTTTAAATGATGGAACTCTACAACAAGATAACCCCTTTTTTTTCTTTTGATCAATACACTATGCTGTTGCCTATTGACACCCACCCAAAAAAAATCATTGTACCCTCATTCCCCCACCCTTTCTTTTTTGGCAAAAAGCCCAAACCCTGACATTTCTTTTTTTACATATTTTACAAGAAGTAGTGTAAGTGAGGTGAATCGAAACATAGACAACATTGTATTTCAATGTAATTGAATTACCTCTCTTACACTGCTTTTAAATTGTTTTTATT
This sequence comes from Mytilus trossulus, assembly GCF_036588685.1. Taxonomy (NCBI): domain Eukaryota; kingdom Metazoa; phylum Mollusca; class Bivalvia; order Mytilida; family Mytilidae; genus Mytilus; species Mytilus trossulus. The sequence continues at coordinate 44,129,111 of NC_086376.1, forward strand.
GTCAATTAACCAGAAAAAAAATAGTTTTTCCCCCTTTTTTGCCCAGAATTTCTATTTTGTTTGAGACATAACCCCCTAAGTCAATCCCTTTGTCAATGTGGTGTGAAAACTTATATAATTTCAGAGAGATTCATTCACTTTTAAAACACAAGGTATTGTCAGGAAAATACAAAAAAATTTGGAAAAAATTAACGGGTTCTTTGAAATCAGTCAATGTTTTTATCATCTAAAGGAAAGTGTATATTTTATTGTCATACACCAAAAACTACTGTTAACATCATTTGGCAAGAATTTTTACCATTATTAGTCATGAAGGTAACCTAATTATGACCCTCATAATGGCTCATTAATATCTTACCTGTTCAACTGTAGCTCTTGGCTTTTTGTTTGTAGGGCAATAAGATGTGGCTATCTGAAAAAATAATATTGAAATAATTAGCTAATCAACAAGAATATGTTAGGAAGCTAGGACGGGTAACCTATTAGGAGTTTTACAAACACATGGTATTCATTTCAACCTTCTTGCTAAATCTTCACCCTTGACACTTTGTTTTGGTATTTTCTTATTACAAAACACCATAAGTGCATACACAATTTTGTGGAAAACTAATACATCATCATAACCAAAATTAGAAAGGATTCCACACAAACCTGTGTCTCACCTACTTTTACTGTTAATCGCAGTCTCAATAAAAATGAGGGGAAAAAAATTAAGATATTCCTCTCGATATTATCTTTTGATTGTAAGTTTTGTACAAATCAAGAATAGTTTAGGAATCTAATAAATGTTTTAAAGCTTTAACTGCAGACTGTATGAAATGTTAACTGGAAGAAAAACTAAGTCCATTTATGAGTAAGATACTAACATGACTGATAAACAGTAATAATATTTTAACAAAATTTCCTTCTAGATACATGAACTAGCTTTTGATCATAAACAAGTTTCAGTCCAAGTTTGGAACAAATCCAGGATATTTTAAGAAAGATGTTCAAATTCTAAAAACTTTAACCACAGAGTGAATGAAATGTTTCCCAGCAGAAAAACTCAAGTCCATTTATAAGTAAAATGCAGAAAAATGACTTTCACATAAACTAATTGATTCAAATCATATAGACACTTAAGTATTTAAAAAGTGGTCAAAATCTTTCGTCAGATGAACCTGAAATTTGAGGCCAAAATCGGTCCTTACCGGACCTACTCCTTTACAATGCGACTTACACGAGTTGAAAAAGACAAACAAGCAGTTATTATCAAAATATTTGATTGATATGTTTCACCCAACATAACTTAGGGGACCAAAGTGAGGGGTTCAAAATCCATCAAAGACAACGAAAGTGTCTGAAATGACAACAAAGTTGTGAATGACGGTCGACAAATAGAGACATAAAGGTCACACCCAGCAGGCTAATTACAGTCTTGTCTTGAAAAAAGTATTCAATATATATAAGTCTGTCAAAAACAGACATTCTAGTCAGACATGCAAACCCCGTTCACAAAAAATATGCCCGTTTTTATTCATTATGTTCATTTCATGTTAAATAATTTTGTTGGAAATTTTCGTTTTTAATAGCGAAAACGTGAACAAGACTATTGTTTCAATTCAGATACGGCCAGAATTTTTGTTTGAGGCAAGAATCAGAGTCAATTTTTTGTTCTCAAATATCTCAGACGACTCCTCAAGTTAAATGGTTCGTACATGAGACTTGAAATCCTTCTGGAGCCTATACTGACTGAGGATCATTATTCAACTTTCTATGTTATTTATAAAATAGGCTGGGGCATTTGGGGCTAAACATGTTTTCGTAGCTAAATAATATTGTGGAACTTTTTTTTCATGATAGTGTTATAGTCTATAGAGTATTTACTATTACCAGTTAACTTTCTGTTTGGTGGAATAGTGACAAAGAAGTCAATACTTTCTTGCTCAATCCTGTGTTGCTTTGAAGGTTTCCTGATTGTCATGACATTGACTCTAATTCTCAGCCTAGATTAAGCAATGTGTATTACTGTAATTTGAATTCCAAATGACCGAGTGCTGTTTTTTTTAAAGCACTGGTCAACTTCACAATACTAAGCAAATCACATGACTTTGACAATCAGTGAATACCAGCAAAAAATATCTTTATAAGTAAAGAATTATTGTATAAAAATTAAATACTCAGAAAATGGCAAAGTTCACGAAGTCTAGTCTGATTAATCATTTTTACCCAAAAAAAAAAGGCCCAGCAAAAGGGGGGGGTATGCCCTCTACACCCACCTCTGAATCTGCTACTTGGATCGCTATGTCTTGGTCAAAAGTCAAAGAAATAGGCTAATCAGGATCCACAAAACATGTTACTACTACTAAAAAAAGATAAAATTGCTGTGACAGTACACTTGTACATCCTCAACACTCTGGTTAGGTTTTTTTTTCAAAAAGCAAAAAGCATAAGTGCATTAAATAATTTTGTGGAAAACTAATACATCATCTAATACATAACCTAAAATGTTTCTCCTAATAAAAGACAAAATTGCGGTTCATATAATTTCTGCTAATTCAGCTGTTTACGTATTGAGTGACCTTGAATCCACCAATGAAATCGGTTGATACGATACACACCTATGACTATGTGGTACCTGCTTGCATTTTAATAAACAGTTTGAGTATGATAAATGGGGGGGGGGGGGGTAGGAGGGGTCCTGATCCCGTAATCCCGGGCTTAAAAACACAAAATCCTGAGGTCCCGAATTTAAATAAAGTAAATCCCCACGTCCCGAAAAAAAAATTCTCAGGGTCCAAAACAAATTATTTTTTTCACCAAAACCTGGAAACAAACTTTTTTTTATGATTTTACGTCGTTTACAAATTTGGTAATCATGGTATGTGTGAAATTTTGTTTCTGAGTGTCTTGAAGAAAAATATTAAATCGTTCCGTATACCCTACAACAGAATGGAGGTGATGGGGAGACTTAATTGGAAAGATTTGGCGCACTAAACAATCGAGTACAAGGATTTGTATAGTTAGAAATCCTTGATATGTACAATCAGAAGAAGTAATGGACTTCTGGCACTATCCAAATGCAAAATATAATTATTCAATTTCCCAATATATCTAATCATATTCACACGAATCTTTAAGGGATGACATCAAAAGTTCAATGTAGGATCAAAGACTTTATTCACAAATTAGTTTTTCACTGACCCCCACACCCCTCTCAACTTAATTTGGGAAAAATTGATTTACCAATAGGGATATATGTAAAAACCGATTTTTGATATACAAAATTTGCAGAATCACGATGCACGTAAAATTAAATAAGCAGAACACGCTGAACGAGGCACCCCTCTTGCACGAGTGAACGTCAATTAAAAAAGTAAAAAAACGTTGAACGTGAAATAAACAAGAGAGCACACACTGAAATGTCTCGCCTTCTTTACTAATCCTTGATACTATCTTGATAGACCTAAATATAAAGCTTTATTACAACTGTCACATAAACTCAACATTAACCAAGAAAATGAAACATTGATCAATGAACCATGAAAATGAGGTCAAGGTCAGATCAACCATGCCAGGCAGACATGTACAGCTAACAATTCTTCAATATTACAAATATAGTTGACTTATTGCTTATAAATAAAGAAAAACAGACCAAAACACAAACACTTAAAACTTAGCAATGGACCATGAAAATGAGGTCAAGGTCAAATAAAACCTGTGTAACTGTCATATAGATCATAAAATATTTCCATACATCTAATATAGTTGACCTAATGCATAAAGTATTAGAAAAATAGACCAAAACTAAAAAACTTGACTTTGACCACTGAACCATGAAAATGAGGTCAAGGTCAGATGACACCTGTAAGCTAGACATGTACACCTTACAATCATTCCATACACCAATTATAGCAGACCTATTGCATATAGTATAAGAAAAACAGACCAAAACACAAAAACTTAACTATAACCACTGAACCATGAAAATGAGGTCAAGGTCAGATGACACCTGCCAGTTGGACATGTACACCTAACAGTCCTTCCATACACTGAATATACTAGACCTATTGCTTATAGTATCTGAGATATGGACTTGACCACGAAAACTTAACCTTGTTCACTGATCCATGAAATGAGGTCAAGGTCAAGTGAAAACTGTCTGACAGGCATGAGGACCTTGCAAGGTACGCACATATCGAATATAGTTATCCAATTACTTATGATAAGTGAGAATTTAACATTACAAAAAATCTTAACTTTTTTTCAAGTAGTCACTGAACCATGAAAATGAGGTCAAGGACATTGGACATGTGACTGACGGAAAGTTCGTAACATGAGGCATCTACATACAAAGTATGAAGCATCCAGGTCTTCTACCTTCTAATATATAAAGCTTTTAAGGAGTGAGCTAACACCGCCGCCGCCGCCGCCGCCGCCGGATCACTATCCCTATGACGAGCTTTCTGCAACAAAAGTTGCAGGCTCGACAAAAACGGCAATCACGTTGCACGAAAATAACCCTTTACCACCCTCTTAGATATAAGGTTTTTTTTATCCTACATTGATCGATGTCGTTCCTAACTGCTATAACAATTAATTTTTAAAAATTCAGTATTAAATGGTCGCTTTTATAGTCAAGTATTCTAACTATACAAATCCTTGATCATCCTTGATTTAGTATGAACAGTACTGAGTTGATATTTTCAATTTTAAGGATTCAGTGGCGTGGGTTCAGATAAGGGTGTAATGGTCGTACGACTTTTCAAAATAAAAAAAAAATATCGTAATATGCCGTTATATTGTATTGAATATGCCATGGCAATTCATCACTACAACTTGTCAAGGACGTAACTAGTCAATTCATCATATTCATTAATTTAACACATACTCTGATTTCTTTTATATACTGATTCTCTCATTGGATGGGTTACTTAGACACCATTTTTAAATAACAAAAAACGGTAAGTAAACCTGTACATGAAAAATTTTAATGGTTGTTTCGTGTGACTGAGGCTTCCCCAATGGCAATTCTACATCTACCGGCGGATACTCCCTATATTTATGATACCGGGTCAGTCATGTTCCGACAAACGGGATTACATTTTTAGCTAAATTGTCTGAAATGGGGTTATGGTTTTTTCACCTTGCATTAGATAGGAACTTTCTTAGTATGACAGTCCCAGCATTGGGAAGGGTCAGATTTGATTATCTAGAAAGGGGTTTTATAAATACAACGTTACATTATTGTTTCAGATAAGGGTGAATGTTTGGTACCATTTAAACGTTTGCACCTGTCCTAAGTCAGGAATCTGATTTTCAGTAGTTGTCGTTTGATGATGTGGTTCATAAGTTTTTCTTGTTTCTCGTTTTATTATTAGTTTACACCGTTGGTTTTCCCGTTTGAATGGTTTAACACTAGCTATATTTTTGGGGCCCTTTGTATCTTGCTGTTCGGTGTGATCCAAGGCTCCATGTCGAAGATATTTTGACATATTATGGTTTACTTTTATAGATTGTGATTTGGTTGGAGAGTTATATCATTGGCACTCATACCACCATTTTTTTTTATCTACTACATTGAAAACAACGTTCAAACCTATGTGTTGGATAAAAACCGTAATTTTTATGAGTGTGCATACAAAACAAACTTCTTGGTAAAGGGGTCGAAATATAGCACAAGCCAATTGAGCATAAGCAACATTTTCCAAAAGACCAAAACTTTATCAAAACGGATACTAGTATATATATCAAAAGTTCAGAAAAAGCTATCGTTAAAGATTTATTTTTCATGTCTATTTCATATACAATACAATACAATACAATACAATACAATACAATACAATACAATACAATACAATACAATACAATACAATACAATACAATACAATACAATACAATACAATACAATACAATACAATACAATACAATACAATACAACATATAACCTTTTAACTGTTTAACTGAGTTTACAATTTCTTATAACTATTTGATATCCACATTTTAATCAATACATAATTTGAATGATCCGAAGGCAGACTATTTTCACAAATTGTCTATCATGGAGTCTGTTATAATTCTTAATAATTTGATGCTAAATTGTTAAAATCCAGGAGCTTCTAACCGTCCCCATGGCCCCTATACCAGGGTAACCGGAATTGCGCCTCCCGTTCATAAAGTTTTGGCCTCAGACTATTGAAATGTAAAGTATAAACGCCTTATACCCTAGAATTTGGAATTTCTCGTTATTGGTCTACTGCTGTTTAGATCCATCAAATCATTTTAACATACCATAGAGAATTCGGCATCACAAAAATACTAAGGCATTGCCCAAATGTTCTCGTACGATCCGGAGACGATAACAAAAATGACCCAACAGCTGATTCAGTCGGTAACGAATTTTCGATATCATAAAAGATTCACAATACAAAGGGAATTGAGCCTAAATAAATGTGAATAGTTAAGTTTTATTCAAAATTGTCGAAAGCAAAGTTTCATATGTGTTCTCGTACGAATACTGAATAACAGACGGACGGCCACACGAAAACCCAAATACTGAAACTTTCGATAAAATCCGGAAAATAACAGATATATCACGTATCATGATAACACTGTTAAAACTATAAACTTGTGTTGTTTATAATATGAATTAAAGTTCTTAGTGAACACATTTTCAATATTTCATTTAATTTCTTTCAAAAATAATTTGGTGTAGAAGATTCCGGGGACAGTTGCCTCCCCTACCTCATAGGTAGTTATGGCCATGTATAAGTTTGTTTTCGGTTGAATGTGTTTTATTGTGATCGAATTAATAAATTATTTGACTAAACTCTTTACTACATTCACCACAGGCATACGGTTTATCACCTGTAATTGTTCTCATGTGTATCTGTAAATTACTCGTCTGAATAAATCCTTTACCACATAAATCAGTCGTAAGGTTTATCACCTGTATGGATTAATCTGAGTCTCTACATTACTCTTACGGCTAAACTCTTTAACACATACGTCACACTCATCAGGTTGAACACCTGTGTGATTCTGTGATATATCTTGCCCAATAAACCGTTTCCCACATACATCACAGTTATGAGGTTTGTCACCTGTATATGTGTTCTCATGTGACATTTTCCGTAATTAGTCATAATATCTTTAGGTTGTAGTCTTGTAATTGACTGCTCCATAGGCGGCTCTTATGCAAAACAGCTGATCTTTGAAAAAAAAATGCTACATAGATTTTTTTTCGTGTTCTTACAGTGGCGGATTAACCAACCCCCCCAGTTCAGGTGACAAAAAAAAATTTCTAACATAATTTTATTGCTACTGAATCTTCTTATCTAGAGCGGAAAGGAATCACAGCTTGATTTGACTTCTCAAACTGGCCGTTAAATCAATGCCAGCGTTCACATACGTGATTTATGACAACTTACCGATGGGTGTGTAAATATTGACACCTTTGTGTGTTTTTAATTTCTCTTTGCAAGTTTAAATTATGGAAAATATATTTAAATGTTAATTGGAATAGTACGAATTTTTATTGGTTTATAATACAATACAGATTAAGATCGGTTACCAAGTGAAACTTCTGATCTGTGTTTTTAAAGAATAGGTACAAATTATATGTTAACTGTCGATAATGTTGGTATATATCTATATTTAGGTTCTTAGTTTCTCTCCATTCCAAAATACAGTACTCACAATACCATTTTATTTAGATTTTTTTTTCTCTCTTCAAAACTTTGTGAATTTATTCAGCTACAAATCAAATCATTTATTTTTTTAATACCATACACGTTTTTTTTTAAATGGAATGTCCTATTTCCATCCCTCTTATTTTCAAGGGAAATCGACAATTTGCCCCCCCCCCCCCCCCCCCCTTTTCACCGGTCTAGGAAAAACATGATGAATTGACATTTTCTTATAAAAAAAATCATTAATAAAATGCTTAAATTATTTTCCTAAGATCTATTTTGTACCTGAATCTGGAGCCAATTTCACAAAACATCGTAAGTTTAAGATTACACTTAAGTCAAGTCTTAAGTCAAAAACCAATTTCACAAAAGAACTTACGTCAAAACTTACGACCAACTTTGGTCGTAAAGTTAAGAGTGCCTCTATCCACACTTAAGTGTCCAAAAAATACTTACGACCACTCTTACGATTATCTTAAGTATTTATAAAATGATTGCAGCATTGCCAATTTTATTCTTTATACGCCACTAATGTAGAGAAAGCATATGTAGAGACCGTAAAAACCCACTAGATATGTATAGAGATGCCGAGATGATAAACCGCTACCGATTTCCAATTCAAGGACCATTGTTTTGGAACTGATAGACTGCGTTCGCTCATTATAGAGAGACCTACTACTATAGTATACGGTCGGTGTAAATTTACCACAGCACGCATGTACAGTATTAAATGTAATAACATAAATTTATAACCGCACGCACTCAGCTCAATAGAACAAAAATAAAACATGATTTTTACCGGAAACTACTTAAAGGAGCACTAGCTACGATATATATAAAAAAATAAAGTATGATTTTTTTTAGATTAATCATTAATTAAATTGGAATAATGAAATAATAATTTGCTTTTAGCAATCAATTTGCTTTATTTTTGTTGAAATAAGCGATTATACATAATTTTTGACTGATTCACTTGCAAGTGAAAACGTCATCATCATTCTAACCGGTATTCATGTGAACTTCAATTTAACCCCTAGCTAGAGACTGACAACGCATGCATTGTACGTGAACTGGTTATTTAAAGAAAAAAAATGTCAACAATGAAAGTGAAACTACGGTAAATCATTTGATTACTAATTCGATCCACATAAATCATTCTTATACGGTTAAAAACAATGAGAAACTTATATTTTTAATCTATAAATTCAAATCAAACAGACCTATAAAAATCCAATTGCACGTGCTTTATTTGTGTTTACATCGCTTATATGGTCATCTGAGGTCAAATCGATAGTTAATTAGATGGCATCTGGATTTAAATACACACGAAACGAACCTACATATCATCTACCCCATGCTTTGTAAACTGTTTATTTTAAACGTTTGATAGATTGGATAAATGTTTTACATTGTAATTAATCAATTATGAGAATTTGAGTCAAATTGGTGACCATGAATTTGACAGCTAGTGCCCCTTTAAAGTCATAAGAAACCTCAAATAAAAAAAAATAATGCATATGTTTTTTATAACTCACTGGATAGTTTTCATTATAAAACTTATGTACATATACTTTTTTCTGAAGAAAATTCTTTAATTTGTTCATTTTTAGAAGAAGTTGACTTTATTTTAATTGCTTGCTTCCAGCAACCAATTCCCCCGACATATTTTCCGTATGCAAAGTGACCTCAGTGTAACACATCTCGTAAAACTCCGGTGATCACAATACGCATGGATGTCCTTAAAATAAACTATTATCTGAATACACATGGTAAACACGTGCTCTCTTTCCATGCTTTTTTGTTTATTTTTTGTCGATTGTTGACAAACAGGTGACCATCGTTAAACTTCGGCTTCAAAACACGAACTTTAATTACCTGCCATATTTTCACAACAACACTGACCGATTGAAAAAAAAATTGACGATTATAGGAAATTTACAAGAAAAAAAATGACAAATTCGTGCACAGAAGACTAAGTTTATGATGTGTGTATGCATTGGTTCAAGAATTGGAAGAACATAATTTTTCACCGGTCACTCGTTTCTTATGACTTTAAACATGTTTTAAAAAGAGGAACAAAAGATGCCAGAGGGACAGTCAAACTCATAAATCGAAAATATACTGACAACGCCATGGCTAAAAATAAAAGACAAACAGACAAATAATAAAACAGAAGACACAACATAGAAAACTAAAGACTAAGCAACCTGCATGAACCCGACCAAAAACTGGGGGTGATCTCAGGTGCTCCGGAAGGGTAAGCAGATCCTGCTCCACATGTGGCATCCGTCTTGTTCAGTGTTTATGTTATTACAAATCCTGTATATATGCTTAGTCGGAAGGTTACATTCGTGAAAACGGAAGGGTATTATAATTACGACATACGGAACATATCTGATATCATCTGTGAAACGGCCATTCCATAAGAGTCGACCAACTCGTGATGGCGTCCGTAAAATGTACGAAAGGAGGATTTCGACTTCATCATTTGGAACTCTTGCTTTAAAACCTTACTTGTGATCAGCAATCCATTGTCAAGGAAATCATGATAGGAAATACAAGCCTGGGAATATCGTAGCAATTGGGAGATTCACTCGTTACAAGCACACTTCGTTAAATCTTAATCAATATCACAGTATAGCACAATAGATTGTTGACCACATTTAGTTTGTGTCAGAAACCTATACGTAGCCAAACAAAATAATATGTGTATTTCCTATTACATCTTTGAAAAAAAATGGGGTAGATAGGTAGAGATTTTTTTTTAAATGAGTCTATGTGAGATAAATTCTTACTTGAACAGTGCTTATTGAAAAATGAGCAGTAAAATTTAAAGGTATGCTATTTCTAAGCTTAAAATATGGGGTATACAGTTATATTTGTTTATTTTTCTTGTTTCAATTAGCATGTACATGTATGAGGCTAAAAAAGGTCACCATTTGTAAGGATATGAAGGTGTTTTACAGATATTAGAATAATGCTAAAAAAAGTAAGTCTGGAAGCAAGGCCAAAAAAATTATAAAGATGATCATCGGAAGAAAATATTGATTGATTATATGTTGTTTAACGTCCAGTGGCAAATGTTGTATGCATGTTGAGGACAAATATAATAAAAGATCTATTGGCAGGGAAAGAAAGTATAAAGTGAAATAGTAAAAACAATAAAAGATCTAGAAATATAAAGATATAGAAACGATGATATGACGCCCCCTTTAAAAAATAAACCAACAACCAAATAACAAAGCACTCACACTCGCATATACATCTCAGAAAAATCTAAAATTTTGGTTTTTATGGTGCCCCCCCCCCCCTCAGACATCAAGGTTCTGGATCCGCCCCTGTCTTATCATGTATGTACGAATGTGAAATTGTGGTTTAATCGGAAAAAAGTGGGTTATGCCACGAAGAATAAAAAGTAAACCTGAAGTCAAAAACTTTTTTTTTCTCTCTTTTTTCTGTTTGCTGTTTTTACTATAAACATGACATCCTTCCACTTCCGGTAAACATGACATCCTTCCACTTTCCTGAATTGATACTCCCCAAAAGTTGTAAGAAAGCTCGTAAGAAAGTCTCTCTATATGTATTTGTTTCAATTCAGCAGAAACCTATAATCAAACAGAAAAAAAAAATGATTTCAGATAAAAATCTGAAAAAATGCACTATTTTGTTTCCCTCCATGTTTTGAACTGGGGTTGTAATACAAGACTGGTAACTATAACAATAATGACATGTCTTAAAAAAATAAATCATTTACGTATTTTCATTAAGTAGTCATATTTGAACATAGAAAGGTCTATCTTAATGAATGTTTTCTTATTATTTGGAAACTGTGAAGCTAGAAGATATAAAAAAGAAGATATAGTATGATTGCCAATGAGACAACTATTCACAAAAGACCAAAATGACACAAACATTAACAACTATAGGTCATCGTACTGCCTTAAACAATGAGCAAAGCCCATACCGCATAGTAAGCTATAAAAGGCCCCGATAAGACAATGTAAAACAATTCAAACGAGAAAACTAACGGCCTCATTTATGTAAAAAATGAACGAAAAAACAAATATGTAACACATAAACAAACGACAACCACTGAATTACAGGCTTCTGACTTGGGACAGGCACATACGTAAATAATGTGGCGGGGTTTAACATGTTAGCGGGATCCCAACCCTTCCCCTAACCTGGGACAGTGGTATAACAGTACAACATAAGAACGAACTATAAAAATCAGTTGAAAAAGGCTTAACTCATCAGATAGACAAAAAATACAAGTGGAAGTGGCCGGGTACTTATCTATTAGTTTTTATTTTTTTCCCTTCTGTTTGATTGAAGCACATTCAATAGTTTACCCAACCCCTTTTTTCAATGAAATCTACCCAAGTGGGCCTCTTTTTTTAGGCAAAATTGAAAATTCCATATTGAATAACTTGCTACAATACAACTATCTGAACATGAATGCTTGAGTCCTAAATTTAACCAAGGAATTGTATATTTAGATATACAATTCCTTGATTTAACAAATTCAAGCAATAAATGAGCTGAAATAACCAAATCATTCTTGAACCAGATGCTCCACAGGGCGTAGCTTGATACGACCGCAGGGGTTAAACCCTGAACAGTTGGGGCAAGTATGGGCACAACATACAAGCTTGATACAACTCTGAATTTAGATTGTGATTAAATAGTCGACACAGAATAGGGTTCTGGCACAGAATGAATGTTGTCTAAGCTATTAAAAAATAAATTGGATATTTACCTATCATGGTCCAATATTCAAAATCTAAATACTGTTTATTTAGATTCCAAAATTAAAGTTAGTTTGATTTTAACAAAAAATGAATTCTTGGGGTTCTTGGATAAGCTTAATCTAAACTTGCGCTTCGATTTTTGATTATGGACCCAGTTTTCAAATTGGTCCAAATCGGGGTCCAAAATTAAAGTTTGTTTGATTTTAACTAAATTTGAATTTATAGGGTTCTTTAATATGCTGAATCGAACTATGTGTTTTGATTTTTGATACTTGAGCCCCTTCATAAAATTGGTCCACATTGATTTCTAAAGGGTTGATCAAAAATTCAATTCTTGGTTTTTTTATATGCTGAATATAACCATGTATTTTGATTTTTATCTTCAGAATTTAACACTATAAGGGATGAGGGAAATTTGAATCCAGAATTATTTTTTTTGTCACCTGCTTGGACAGAATATTTTTCTCTCGTCAAAATGGGGATATGAATTCTTTTCTTTTTTATTAGAAAGAAATAATCTTTATCCAAAAAATCACTTCTGGAGAAAAATGTCTTTCTGATCGTTATCATGAATAGAAATAGTAAATTGGTCAAATATATGTTATTCATATTTTTCTATGTAAAACACGTATTCATATCATATTTCATATGTCATATTTATCATTATATCACAGTGATGCTTGACGCAGGACAATTTCTAAATCAAGCACACCTTTTTATCTGCATGCCTTTTAGTTACCGCCAAAAAATCCCTGCTTACCTGTAATATATATATCCATACCTGTATATTTGTATTCAGGCGTTGGATGTGTTACGCCATTTTATATATTATTACAGAAAGGTAATTTTGTAAATATATCATGAGTTTATTATAGTGTCACAATCTAATATACATCATCATAAACAATCTATAAAACTTTAAAACCATCATGAAAAATGCAGCAGTTTCCAACAGATGATTAACCCAATCTTGATTTACTGAGAAGATAAAAGCCTATGAAAACTTGGATTTTTTTAGCAGTTATGAAATTATTAGGCAGCAACCATTTGATTTTATTTTTTTTTGGGGGGGGGGACTATTGATTTTTTTGGAAAAAAAAGTTTGTTTTTCAGTTTTTGGAGAAAAAAATATTTTTTCGACTTGTCTTGATTTTGGTGGGTTGTTTATTAGACCAGACTTCGTGAAATTTGCCGTGACATTTTGTAAACAATAAACGCTAGCACATCATAGAAAAGCAAGTGAGTGAATTATAATCAATACATATATATAACTTTATAATAGAGGAAATAAAGTTATATATAGGTATTGATTATGTCAAAGTTATGTGATTCTCGCTACGATGGAGTCGAAAAAACTTCACTTAGTAATTAATTTTCAAATTCAAACTACAGCAACATATTTGCTACAAGGCTAATGATGACGAGCATGACGCGTTCAAAGCATTGAGCAAGAAAGTATTGACTTCTATTCAAAAACTCCACCCAACAGAAAGTAACACTCTTATACACTCTCGTAAACAAAAGTTCCACAGCAATATCATTTACCTATGAACATGTTTAACCCCATACGCCCCAGCCCATTCATTGCATTACTCAATAGTGATCCCAAGTCAGTAAGCTCTAGATAATATAGATTAAAAGTCTCAGGACCATTTGATTGGAGGGGCAGTCTGAGATAGTAAAGAGAAAAAAATCTGATTCTGATTTTTGCATTCACAGATTCAGGTTTGTAACCCCTTCAGTGGCTTGTGAATAATCGTAGCCTTTGGTTGATTTGGAACCACTCGTTTCCTTTTTTGATGAACCGTTCAATTTGGATAAAAATTGTATGTTCGTCCTTCTTCGTTTCGGTCGTATTGTAAATTTCATTGAATAACTGTATAATTATCTTGTTTACAACAATAAATCTGTGAGGTTAACTTATGATAACTAACCATACAACAAACGAGAATTTTCCATTTCCATTAATCAGTGATAACCACATCAATAATATATTAGTACAGAGCTTTGGATCCATCCAATCAAATTATAATAGGCAATTAATGTAGAGAATACGGCACCAAAAATGTCCAACCAATGCTCTTTAGAATTCACTTTACACATTTAGTCAAAAGGTTCAAACAAATTATCGCCTCGCTCCGACAGGCGAAATTTAATATTATGACACCCCCCCCCCCATTTTTCCAAAATCCTGGATACACCCCTGAGCATATTAGATCTCTAGGCCTTATAAAACACTTTAATCCTTTTTCAAAATAAAAATATATACATGTAGGACTCTAAGTGCGATGGTTGTTTGCTTTTTAAGTGCGATCAGATAACAGGCTAACTTCCGATGGTGTCACGTGGATGTGGTACAGGCAATGGTTTCTTTGATTGCTTAGTTCCTATTATTAGTAAATTTTCGTTTGTTTCATTTATATATCAAGTCGTAGTCTTTTTCGTTTGAATTGTTTTACACTGGTCATTATATAACCCTATATATCTTGTTATGCGGCATGTACCATGTCTTTACGTTGACGACCGTATGATTATCAGTTGCATACATGTATGTGATTTGGGGTTAGTTGGTATATTTCATTTTTGTCATTGAATTCTGTTTTTTTTTATATAAACCAGGTTGCTATTTTTTTAATGTTTTGAGTTGATTTCATGTTTTTAGGGCCATTGATCATTATAAATTAAAAATAACGTTACCATAACATGCTGTATAAAATGCTCTGCGTTAAAAATCATAAGTTGTATACATCAATGACATTAGGTAGTGGATATTATGATGATTACCTGTTCGTTAGGTCGCTGTCTAGTTGACGTATATTCATTATGATTATTAAACAGAAATAACAAACCATACTGTATAGTATTATTTTTTTTAGTAGTGATCGAATCAGGACCGTTAGTATCCTTACACAGCTCCACCTATTAAACGTACGTAGGGATCGAATCAGGACCTTTAGTATCCTTACACTATCCTACCGTTTCAGCACAAATAGGAATTGAGTAAAGACTCCTGCTACAGTTTCACCTATTTAACACCAGTAGGGATTGAAACAAAACTACATACGGAATAAAGCAAATTAATGTGCTCTTTTCTTCTTTCATGATTAAAAATAACAAAATCTACTTAATTGCTAGTTATGATTTTTTTTATACTGTATTGTTATTCGAAATGGGTATAGAATAAGCAAGCCTTAGTATCATTTGCATAAGAAACAACTATCAACCACTGTTCAGAGACTAAATATTCATAAAATATACAATACTTAAGTAAAATTTCAAATGGCAGGGCAATATTTATGTCATGATTTCAATCAAACGTGTTTAATAGAAGGGCACGAAGGAGGATAACATAAAAGTCCTGATTCGATCCCTACTTGTTTTTCAGAGGTGGGACTGTAGAAGGATAACACAAGTCCTGACTCGATCCCTACTTGTTTTTCAGAGGTGGGACTGTAGAAAATTAACATAAGTCCTGATTCGATCACTACTTGTGTTTAAGAGGTGGGACTGTAGGAGGATAACACAAGTCCTGATTCGATCCCTACTTGTTTTTCAGAGGTGGGACTGTAGAAAGATAATATAAGTCCTGATTCGATCCCTACTAGTGTTTAAGAGGTGGGACTGTAGAAGGATGACATAAGTCCTGATTCGACCCCTATTTGTTTTTCAGAGGTGGGACTTTAGAACGATAACATAAGTCATGATTCGATCCCTACTGTGTTTCAGAGGAGGGACTGTAGGAGGATAACATAAGTCCAGATTCGATCCCAAATAGTGTTTCAGAGGTGGGACTGTAGAAGGATAACATAAGTCATGATTCGATCCCAACTTGTTTTTCAGAGGTGGGAATTCAGAACGATAACATTAGTCCTGATTCGATCCCTACTTGTGTTGCAGAGGAGGGACTGTAGGGAGATAACATAAGTCCCGATTCGATCCCTACTAGTGTTTCAGAGGGGGGGTTTGTAGAAGTGTATTCAAAAGTACCACCATAGATCCTGATTCGATTGCTACTTATGTTTAATAGATGTGTGATGGTAAGAGGATACCATAGATTATGATTCATCATGGCACCCTCAACGGAGTTGGGGTGACGTTTTGTTATTCTACGTTTCTTTTTAATTATGGCAACCTCAACGGAGTTGGGGTGACATATTGTTATTCTACGTTTCTTTTTGTTTTTTTATTATTTTTCTTCCACACATTTTTGTCCAGTCTGGAACTCTCATATGAATGGACCCAAGAAGATGGAACTATACCATAATGTTAACCACCAAATGAAGATTTGCTTTTTGGGGGTGGCACTTTCAAGATGGCTGCCGTTACCATGGAAACGGAACAAATGTGCAAAAATCCAGTTTTTTGTTTTGATGAAGTGTTTGTATATGCTTTAACTCAGAATCATTATATTTTAATACAATGTAGGTGCCCACTATATACAGGTGTTGGATGATTTTGGTACTCATTGGAACTACTGTGTTGCCATGGAAACTACACCAAAAATTTCAAAATTCTCAAAATGCTCTAAACTTCAGGAGACGTCACAGTAACGATGAGCAACATTGGAAGATGTGGCATTTGAAGTTGGAATTTCCAAAATATCTCTTGTTACTATGGAAACAATGCTTAAAGGTTAAAAATTAAAAAAAAAAAAAAATGCTGCAAACTGGATGAAACTTTACAGATATTGTCACTCGCATAAGCAGAATTGACTTTTGAAGTAGGAATTTTTAAAATGGCCGCCATAACCATGGAAACAGCAAAAATGTCCAAAATATCAAAATGTTCCAAACTGAACGAAACTTTACAAAATTGATAATTTTCATGTGAAGATGCATTCTTTGACTCTATTAATGGCTGCAATGGGGGGAGGGGTGCCATCCGCTTTTGCTTGTAATGGCAAATCTAGTTTAAATTGTCCTTCAAGGTCAAAATCCAAGGTCATTTTTTAAAGACTTTTTTCAATTGTGTATACTTGACATGACAATCAAGACAAGTTCAAGGTAATTTATCTGTCTTTTTTTTAAATTTTGGGTTCAACTGTCCTTCAAGGTCAAAGTTCAAGGCATTTTATTTTAAATGTTCATAGTAGGATCATTAAGGTTAAAGTTGAAGGTCATTTTTAAAATCTTTTTTAAATTGTGCAAATGGTCGTTTATTTATAGCTGTCTCATTGGCAATACCACATCTTCTTTTTTATATATAGTTGTGAAAAAAAAATAATAAGTCCCTTGCCTTAATGGAAATGAAAAATCTAGCTTTAATAGTGCAGAAAATAGATAACCTGTCCTCTAAGTTTAAAAAAATAAATAATCGATCCAAAACAAATCCTCTTGCCCTCCCCACCCCACAACCCAGAATATCAAATGGTCGTCCTTGAATATATCCTGATTGCTGTTGCTTTGAATATTTCACATCTACATTATTAATATTCAGAATGCTTTACAATTGTTTTTGACAAAGAAAAGAAACTTGAATTGTGTTTTGTGTCTTACTAATCTTTGACTGAAGAAGAAAATCAAGTCTTTATATTTCTGTGCTCTATGGGAGCTACATTATAAGTAGGAAAGATCGGCCATGATTTCAAAGGGTTATTAGAAATTTTGGGTATTTTTTCGAATGATTTTGATTTTTTTTTTTTAAATTTAATTTTCTCATTTTGATATTACAAAGGTATGCAACTATAATGTAAGATATCAACAACCTGAATTACACAATTGTCAGAAAAAAATGATTTTGATACTTCGTTAAAAATGAGGAAAAAGTTTAAGATATCAAGGGGAATCCACTTAAATGATTTGAGAATAATTTTTTGCCAATTTTTATTCATATAAATTTACATACTATTTAAATAATAAGTTTCTACTTGAAGCAAGAAACAATGTGCTTGTCGGTTTCCCATCAGAGAACAGACTTTATCATCATTCTATAGAGAAACACTAAAGGAGATTAACTTCATTATTGATCTATATGTTATCCGGGGCGGATCCAGCCATTCTAAAAAGGGGGGGTTCCTAACCCAGGACAAAGGGGGTCCAATTACATGTCCCCATTCAAATGCATCGACCGTCCAAAAAAAAGGGGGGTTCCAACACCCCCCCACCCCCCTCCTCCCCCCTCTGTATCCGTGCCTGGTAAAAATATTTGTACTTACACACATTTTTATATTCCGGTATATTAATACAACAGAAAACCAAACAAAACTAAGTACATATGCTATCAGTATGTAATTTACAGCTATATATATACAAATATTTCAATGTTTTAAACAAAAAAGCAATTTACTGTAGTCTCATTATAAAAGTGTTTACCTGCTACTGATACATTATGATATAATTGCTATGCTATCTGTTCTGTTTGTTACTGTTATTCATATAAATAAAAAAAAAGTTGTGGTATGATTGGCAATGCGACAATTCTCCACAAGATACCAAATGACACAGATATCAATAACTATAGGTCATTGAACAGCCTTTAACAATGAGCAAAGTACATACTGTTGTTATATAGTATGTTTCTTTTTATCAGAATTCCAATACAGTATTTTATATTCTTGCATACTACATGTACTATGTAGACGTTAATCAAGTGTCTTGTTTTAAATTCTGATGGGTCAAGTAATCATCAGACTTCAAATTGTTGAATTATTTGACGCAGGTTACTGCTAATTATATTCTTTATTAAACTGTGATGTTATTTGTTAAGGTATTCAACAGATTATTATGTAACGCTCGTCTCACAGGATATCAATGTATATCCTAGGTGGTCATTAATGTTAAATAAACAAATGTAGGACAGAAAGTCACAGGACAAAAAGTTACCATTCAGTTTAGTTTAAACATATTTTATTTGTTCAATTACAAATTGGATAAGACACAAGTCAAACAGACTTATGAAGTCCTCTCCATTCAACATTTATAGCAACAATTAGGAAGTGATGGAAGTTCATGTATAAATCATTGATTGGCACTGAATTTAAAACGCATTTAAATAAAATATAATTATTGATATGAACAGTCTCTTTTAATTTCATAATAATTCAGAGAAAAATGCAGGCTGGTGAGAGCTTACAATGCAATTTTCAATAAATTATTATTTCCAAGTGGCATAACTCTAATTAAATATTTTTTCACTAATGTTAAAATGTCAGATACATTGCTTACTAAAAGACATATAGACCTAATAAGAATCCCATACACCAAATATATTTATCCTTTTACTCATAATCAGTATTTCACATGATAAAAACATCTTTTTCAACCAGTCACTGAACCATGAAAATGAGGTCACAGTCAATAAATATATAACAAACAAAATCATAATGTATCTATAGCTACATACAATGTGTTCTACCTTCTGAACTACCAAAAAATTCCCAGTTTATCTCATTGCAAAACATTTGAGAAAATTTATACTACATAATAACTAATACATGTTAAGGCAGAAACCATTTGATTTTCTATTTTCTGGGAGGAGGGGGGGGGGGGGCTATGGATTTTTTTTATTTTTTGTTTGTTACACCCTCAGCTGCCACTATATGTAATGCTAAAATTGAAAGAAAAAAATGTTTTCGACTTATCCAGAAAAAAAATCCCCTAGGAAATCAAATGGTTGCTGTCTAAACAAAACTTCTAGTACATACTGACACATAAGTTCAGTTTTACCTGCATGATTTGCAATACCAATGCTTAACTTTTGGCTTGCTCTTTAATTTTACACAACTCATATGCCACCATAACAAACAAGAGTCGTATTCAACAGCATCATCATTTCTGTAGAAATAAAAGCATTACAGTATGTACAAAGAGTATATCCACCCTTTTGTTGTTTTTCTTTTACAATAGATAATAAATACAACCATGCAGATGAAGTGAAATTTTTTGAACAATTGTCCAATCAACATAATCATCTAAACATCGGTAAGGTAACTAGTCCTCCGATAATCCAACCAAATCTTCTTCATCCAGTAATGTCCCTCCTGATGCCTTCATTAAACTATCTACACTAACTAACCAATTAAGTATTTCTGAAGAAAAAAAAATAAGTAAGTTATACATAATGCACAATACGTATACAAAAAGCAACATGAGGTTCAATGAGAGTAAACAATCTTTGCAACAACTATTTCAAGAATTAGTGTAATATCATTTCAAAGATAATCAAAGCATTAAACCAAAAAGCTGTTATCCACTTTATTTGAACAATGGTGGATAGTTGTCTCATTGGCAATTATTCTACATCGCTTTATCTTTAGCGTGTTATTAAGCCATGATGGCTTGTTGTTTGTGATTTTAACTTTTTGCTTGTTGTCTTCTACGTCTGTTTTAACTTTTAGGCAGCAACCATTTGATTTTCTTGGGGGGGCTATGGATTTTTTTTTCCAAAAAAAGTTTGGGCTATGGATTTTTTTTTCCAAAAAAAAGTTTGTTTCCAGTTTTTGGAGGAAAAAAATCATTTGTTTTTGACCCTGAGAAAAAAACTCAGCTGCCACTATATGAAATGCTAAAATTGAACAAAGTATCTTGATTTAGTAACAAAAATGGATATTTGAATACAATTGCCTAATTTCTAACATAATTTAGTATTGATAGGTGAAATAACAAACCTCTTTCTTTTTTATCAACTGTTCTCTTAAGAAAGGAACAAGTTTGTTCTTTTCTCTTTTTTTGGTAAACCAATTACGGTCTGTTGGCTTCCTTTTGGCCTCTCTTTTCGTTTTAGTTTTGTTGGCATCTTTAAATCACTAAGGCTTCCATCTAAAATTTTAAAAAAATGTTTAAAACGTACATAAATAAAAACACTAATCAGAATGAATATAGGAAGATGTGGTGTGAGTGCCAATGAGACAACTCTCCATCTGAATAACAATTTATAAAAGTAAACCATTATAGGTCAATGAAGTCTGTTTAAGGTGGTACCTAACACTACAAGGAGATAACTCTGTAAAGTCGGCTATAAGTTTTAATAAAGTTGTGTTGTATAAGGAATATCAAGCTTCTCAATGATCAAAATTGGTGTTTGTCAAACTGCTATACAACCAGTGTAATTTTTCTGACAAAACAGTTGGTTCAAAGTTTTTGAAATTTTTATATTCTTGTAAAAGGGTAAAATTAAATACTTTGACAAATTTTTATGAAAATTAAACAAGCCAAATTAATTTTAGTTAAATGATACCAAACAGTTAATACTAACATTTGTTATTGTCAATTGTAAAAAGTATGCAACGATCATAAGTCATAAACAGCACAATAGACAAAAATCAATATATAATCTCCATTTCGATCAGGAGTTGATGACCATATAAAATTTTCACCTGGAAGAATGGTTCTTATGTCATGGAGTATGGAAGAATATATTTGTTTAGGGGCCAGCTGTAGGACGCCTCCGGGTGCATGAATTTCTTGCTACATTGAAGACCTATTAATTGGTGACCTTCTGCTGTTGTTTATCTATGGTCAGGTTGATGTCTCTTTGACACATTCCCCATTTCCATTCTCAATTTTATTCTCATGTTATATGGAACAGAAATGATGAACAACATTTAACTTTGAAATAGATGAGGTAAACTTTTTTAAGAAAAGATATTTAGCCTGCCACCCAGCAGAACAAAATGAGTCATATACATTCATGATATAAAAGTGCTCAAATTAAATACTCCTTTAATCTGAGAATTGTGTTTTGCTCTATTCAAATGATATACATACTGTTCTGATGAAGATCATTTTATGTTTTTCTTTTGATAATAAACTCAATGAGGTTGTGGATGAGACTGACATTATCAATATGAGACAATAATCGAACTTCTTGGAAAGTACATAAATACTGTGTAATACTGTCTCTTTGATCATCGCTCAAACTTCTAGTTCCATCATGGTATTTGAACACCATATTTATAGGATTTCCTACTCGAGGCAGAACTTTTTTAAGAGGGGGGCAAGGGGTTTAGCTGTTATGCTGTTATGGGGCATTTTAATTCTTTGTTATCTGTTATTCTGAAATTATATTTGCTGTTAGCTGTTATTGTCTTATTCTTTGTTAGCTGTTATTGGGCTTTTAGTTTTTTTGTTTTCTGTTATTGTGATAATGTATTTGCTGTTAACTGTTATTGAAAATTGGAATGTTAGCATTTTTTTGACAGCCAAATTTTCAGTAGAAATTGAAGATCATTCATTGGACATTGGGGTCTACCACTACTAATATGTTGGTCCCGTATTCGGAGAAGGATTCCATTAACATATACCCATCACAGAAGTGAGGTCCAGGACAATTCCAGTATATCTTATGATTATCCTTTGTAATACATTCCATTTTTTTTCTTGGAACATTTATTTAGAAGTATCTTATTTTTTTGTATGAGGATAATGTTCCTTGTTTCCCGTACAAACATACTTAATTAGAACAATTTTTAATATGTCAAAAAGGAAAACATATGGCTAGGAATATCTGACAAGGATTTCAATTAAGGACTAGGTCCTTACAACCAGTTAACCGTATATTATATGGTTCATAAAAAACGATAGGGAGCTCACGTCAATAGACATATCAATTTCCTAAAGTTTTATGTAAATTGGTTAAAGAGTGTTTGAGTTAATGTCCAACATGTTGATGACGAACTGACAAGAATATACCAAATACATATCTAGATACATAATTCTAAAAACCATGTTCATAGAAAATGGAATTCATTACAAAGGATTATACCCGTAATAAGAAATACTGGATTTGTCAAGGACCCGACTCATTTTAATATTTCATTCACTGTTATCTGTTTTTGTCCATTTTAATTCTTTGTTATCTGTTATAAGCCAAATCAATTTAATGTTTTGCTGTTATTGGGACCCCCCTTGCCCCCCCCCCCCTTTTAAGGTCATACATTTTAATGAAATCAATGATTTCTCCTCTCAAGCTTTGCATGGTTTCCATTAGTACATCAGGAGATAAAGTAATAGTGTCATCCTCATCATTACAAATGTTGTCTTCAAGATCTGGTACGTACGTCCCGTTTCCTTCTCCTATTATTTCCTTCACTTTCTATACCTTTGGTTGGAGAACAGTTTTTCTTGAAAGTTTTTTTACCTATGAAAAATAAAATACTCAAAAATCAATTAAATATAGAACTAAATATGGAAAAATGGCAAATGAGCCAAAAATATCTACAGGAGTTAAGGTCCTAGAACACAGTTTTCGTCCTTTGGTTTTCATTGTATAGTCCCTAGTGTAAACAGGGTATAACTTGCATGTTTTATTTGATACACTCTCCCAATTTATTTCTTGGTATTATATGCATGAAATATTTTTAAAGTAGGGGGATGTAATCACATGTTAAAAAAATTTGGGTGCTGAATTTTTATGTTAAGTTGTGATTCCGTCCATTTCAAAAAGGTCAAATTTTAACACGTCGGAAGCTGTTAAACTGAATTTCACACCCCCTTAACACAGAATTGTTAGAAGAGTTGGTAGAAGTTACTATAATTTTGATATTATTTGTCTCACTGGTATTACACTACACTGTAAAAATCTTTTTGAGAAAGAGCAGGTGCAATTTTTTTAATTTGAATTTATTGTGTAAAAGAAATGCACTATGGGTCAATTATGTTAACAGATATGTCTATAATTATAAAAAAAAAAGTATGCATTTAGAACACTTCATTAAATGAAAAATAGGTTAAATGACTGTCACTACATTATAAGTCACACAGTCTTAATTGTTTGACAAATTCTTTTGCAATTTATGGTTCAACTGTTTGACAAAGGTGAAATTTCTTTCACATGAATTCATAGGGTCTTATTTACTGTTGCTTCTGAAACTGATAAGATGTCAACATGTTATAAAATACCTTTTCCTTTCTTTTGTGAAACATTGGATGGAAATGGATGGAAACTCTTTCCTTTTTATTTGCTTCAAATATTGATCTACAAATAATAATTATGAAATGTTCAAGTATATAAGCCATTAGAACAAATGAAGTATAATTGAAGACTATTTATGGGTAGTTTCAATCAAAGATCTTGATCCTTGCAATGATAAAGAAATTATTTTTTCCATATCATCTCTATACTAAAAGTTCATTCACAGTTCTTAAGGGGGCTCCTGGGTATGAATCGAATTTTTTTTCTAATATAGGATTTCTCTATATTTTTTCTATAAATGAACTTTATCATATACTTTAAAGAAAAAAGAAATAAAAAGATGTGGTCACTGTTCATTTAAGCTCACAATCTGGCTTTGGAAGAAGCATACATTTCTGTAAATGTCCTTTTTTCTGTTGACCTAATAGGAAAAATAGATGTAATATCGAAATAAAAAACTTAACAATTATTTAGTTTATGTACAGCTTATTTGAAAACAATAATGAAACAAGAATGTGTCCATAGTACCCAGATGCCCCACTCGCACTATCATTTTACATGTTAACATGACAGTGAAATTGGGGTCAATACTTTAATTTAGCATTAAAATCAAAAAGATCATATCATAGTTAACATGCGTACTAAGTTTCAAGTTGATTGGACTTCAACTTCATCAAAAACTACCTTGACCAAAAACTTTAACCTGGGCTTCACACTATCTTTTTCTTTGTTCAGTGGACCATGAAATTGGGGTCAATACTATAATTTGACATTAAAATTAGAAAGATCATATCATAGGGAACATGTGTACTAAGTTTAAAATTGATTGGACTTCAACTTCATCAAAAACTTCCTCGACCGAAAACTTAAAGCTGAAGCGGAACGAATGAACAGAGGCACAGACCAGAAAACATAATGCCCCTCTACTATCGTAGGTGGTATCATAGGTGGGGCATAAAAAACATAATGCCCCTCTACCATCTTAGGTGGGGCATAATAAATATAGGTCACTGATGAGTTAAAAAAGATATTTCAAATTTAATGCCAAACAATTGCATTTTTGCACCAAAGGGAGATAATTTGGAGCTTTTTCAATGATACAAACATTTGAATCATATTTTTGCGCTGCTTTTTGTACCATATCATAAAGTAATAACTAAAACTTGTAATGATAAAATAAAGGTCTAATTTTTTGTTAAAATTTTTGTACCCAGGAGCCTCCTTAAATGACTTCTGAAATTTTTTATACATAACAATATGTACCAAAATTTCTGACTATAGAATATGCATAAAATATCACAAAGTGATAGTAGTTTTATACCTTCAAGTATTCTTAATATACTTTCTACTGTAAACCAGCCCTCCTATGGTTTGGCTGCTGCCTGATTATTGAGATTTAATAACATTTCAGCTGAAGGTAGCAATTCATCCAAACAATTTTTCACTTCATCTCCATCGATTCTGCATGTACCCTTTTCAGCACAAAGAGCAGCTGATTGTCAGCTATAGTATAATTATTGGTCAGCTATTGTGTGAATAAATTCTGAAAAATATTTCAAATACTTTAATCATGTATTTCACCAAAGAGATGTTTAATACATAATATTATTCCTTTTTTTTTGGATAGAGCATCATGCATTGTCTAGAACAGTTCATAGATAAAATTGAGATTAAATAGCATATGTGAAACAAATAGAATTATTAAATATTTCACCCTCTTCAATAATATTTTTTTTCTGCCAGGATGCAGAAAACAATTAAGTACCAGTTTGTCTAATTTTAAGCCTGTAACCTTGAACCACTATACTAAGATCATCATTGCAGGGGCGGATCCAGCCATTTTAAAAGGGGGTTTCTAACCCAAGACAAAGAGGGGGTTCCAATTACATGTCCCCATTCAAATGCGTTGATTGTCCAAAAAAAGGGGGGTTCCAACCCCCGGAACCCCCCCTCAGTGGATCCGAGCCTGCATTATATACCCTAGCTATACTATTTGCTCTATGACTGTTTGTAGGAACTGAAACTGAATACCAAAGATACTTAGGCAGCAACCATTTGATTTTCTGGGGGGGCTATGTTTTTTTTTGGAAAAAAGTTTGTTCCCAGTTATTGGAGAAAAAAATAATTTGTTTTTGATTCTGTTTCATTCTTTGTTTCACCCTCAACTGCCACTATATGTAATGCTAAAATTGAAAGAAAAAAATTGTTTTCCACTTTTTGCGAAAAAAATAGATTGTTTTTCGCAGCAGGCGAAAAAAAAAATTTGTCCAGAAAAAA
Source organism: Mytilus trossulus (assembly GCF_036588685.1). Lineage (NCBI taxonomy): Eukaryota > Metazoa > Mollusca > Bivalvia > Mytilida > Mytilidae > Mytilus > Mytilus trossulus. The sequence continues at coordinate 44,155,659 of NC_086376.1, forward strand.
AAAAACAAAGCCCCCCCCAGAAAATCAAATGGTTGCTGCCTTATAAATTATAAATAATAAATAAAAACATTCTTTTGTAAATTTTACAGATTCCATCACCAGTTTGTTGAGTGGGTCTCATTGGGGTCTAAGTGTGACGCGGGATTGCTGATTTTTTGGAAGCGTGACACGTAAAAGTCAAATTATTGTGGTGTGAAAACGGGAAATGAGGTCTTGCAGGACCCGGGAAATGACAAAAAAATAAGAATTGCTTACGTACATGGTGTAAGTGGGATACGGGAATCTGACAAAACAGTAAGCGGGATCCGGGATCAGGACCCCCCCAATGAGACCCCCGGTTGACTGTTTTGAAATAACTGTTTTAGCGTAACAACAATCCCAATAAGATTATTTACCGGATTTGTTATAACATGAGCAACATGACAGGTGCCACATGTGGAGCAGGATCTGCTTACCCTTCCAGAGCACCATGTATATATCAGCCTGTGCAAGGACTATAATTCTCCTCAATATTTTCAGTAAATACCTTTACATGCGTTTTGTGTTTCAAAATAGATAAAGACAATGGAAGTATATTCTTAGTGCAAAAAAAACCCGAAGAAAGTGATGCCATTATTAGTGATTGTGTTGCTTCAAACTAGTGTGGATTAAAATCAAATGTGTGTTCAGATATATTCCATTTCATTGTTGATTAAATCAAATTGTGGATTAAAATCAAATGTGTGTTCAGCTATATTCGATTTCATTGCGGATTAAAATCAAATGTGTGTTCAGATATATATTCGATTCCATTGTGGATTAAAATCAAATGTATGTTCAGCTATATTGGATTTCATTGTGGATTAAAATCAAATATATGTTCAGCTATATTCGATTTCATTGTGGATTAGAATCAAATGTGTGTTCAGATATATTCGATTTCATTGTGGATAAAAATCAAATGTGTGTTCAGCTATATTCAATTTCAATGTGGATTAAAATCAAATGTGTGTTCAGATACATTGGATTTCATTGTGGATTACAAAGATGATATTGTTATAGCAGCTAATAATGGTAAGTTTTATGAATATTATATTTTAAAATGCAGTCCTCTGCTAAAAGTTTCTTGTCTACTCAGGTATTATTTCTTACAAGGTGAATGATCACAAATAATAAGCGATAACAAAGTACAATCAATTTTTAAACCACTGCAAAAACATTCATACAGATTGATGGGTACCACGATTTCCAGAGAAAAACGAAATATCCCGAAAACAAGATAATATATCCCGAGAACAGGATTTTTAATGGTATTATATGTGTTTTTTTGCTTAAATTAGTGTAAAAGCATACAATGATTAAGGTTTATGTTGTTCGTAATTAATAAAAGTACACGCAATCTTCAGAAAATCGATTTTTATGTCTTGTTACTTATATGCAAGTTCTTTGTTGAAAACAATATGGCGGACGTTATATTTTGTAACTCGACTTGAAAGCAAAGTACTATAGTAAAGTTTTTATATGAATGTTTAAAATTTTTGTTTGTTTTAAAAGAATCTATTCTTTCAGTACATTTGATACTTTTCTCTTCTGTCAGTTCTTTTAATACTTAGATTTTCTTAAGTTGTCTACGTTTAGAATGTCCGCCATATTGTGTTCAACAAGGATTTTGCATACAAGACATACAAATCGAATTTTTGACCTGAAGTTGCTTTTTTATTGAATAAAAACGAGTAATATCTCTTATTAGTATTCTTTATTATTGTAAAAAGAAGTAAAAACAAATTAAAAACACCTATAACACAATTAAAAATCGTGTTTTGGGGATATTACGTCTTTCTCGTATTTCTCGGGAAATTGTGGTACTGCAGATTGATACTGGTCTTGTCTTGGAAATTTTGGAAAAAGGGTCCACTAACATTAAGGTCTACTTAACTGGTGAGCTGTGGAGTCTGCGCAGTGGCGGTCTGGACCCCTCCCGTCTTGTCTGTAGGTCTGTGTCTGTATCTGCAAGAAAAAACCAGAGTGCACATTAGTTCCACATTAATACGACAATTTTGGAAAAAGAGTCCACTAACATTAAGGTCTACTTAACTGGTGAGCTGTGGAGTCTGCGCAGTGGCCGTCTGGACCCCTCCCGTCTTGTCTGTAGGTCTGTGTCTGTATCTGCAAGAAAAAACCAGAGTGCACATTAGTTCCACATTAATACCCCAATTTTGGAAAAAGGGTCCACTAACATTAAGGTCTACTTAACTGGTGAGCTGTGGAGTCTGCGCAGTGGCGGTCTGGACCCCTCCCGTCTTGTCTGTAGGTCTGTGTCTGTATCTGCAAGAAAAAACCAGAGTGCACATTAGTTCCACATTAATACGACAATTTTGGAAAAAGAGTCCACTAACATTAAGGTCTACTTAACTGGTGAGCTGTGGAGTCTGCGCAGTGGCGGTCTGGACCCCTCCCATCTTGTCTGTAGGTCTGTGTCTGTATCTGCAAGAAAAAACCAGAGTGCACATTAGTTCCACATTAATAGGACAATTTTGGAAAAAGGGTCCACTAACATTAAGGTCTACTTAACTGGTGAGCTGTGGAGTCTGCGCAGTGGTGGTCTGGACCCCTCCCGTCTTGTCTGTAGGTCTGTGTCTGTATCTGCAAGAAAAAACCAGAATGCACATTAGTTCCACATTAATACGACAATTTTGGAAAAAGGGTCCACTAACATTAAGGTCTACTTAACTGGTGAGATGTGGAGTCTGCGCAGTGGCGGTCTGGACCCCTCCCGTCTTGTCTGTAGGTCTGTGTCTGTATCTGCAAGAAAAAACCAGAGTGCACATTAGTTCCACATTAATACGACAATTTTGGAAAAAGGGTCCACTAACATTAAGGTCTACTTAACTGGTGAGCTGTGGAGTCTGCGAAGTGGCGGTCTGGACCCCTCCCGTCTTGTCTACAGGTCTGTGTCTGTATCTGCAAGAAAAAACCAGAGTGCACATTAGTTCCACATTAATACGACAATTTTGGAAAAAGGGTCCACTAAAATTAAGGTCTACTTAACTGGTGAGCTGTGGAGTCTGCGCAGTGGCCGTCTGGACTCCTCCTGTCTTGTCTTTAGGTCTGTGTCTGTATCTGCAAGAAAAAACCAGAGTGCACGTTAGTTCCACATTAATACGACAATTTTGGAAAAAGGGTCCACTAACATTAAGGTCTACTTAACTGGTGAGCTGTGGAGTCTGCGCAGTGGCGGTCTGGACCCCTCCCATCTTGTCTGTAGGTCTGTGTCTGTATCTGCAAGAAAAAACCAGAGTGCACATTAGTTCCACATTAATACGACAATTTTGGAAAAAGGGTCCACTAACATTAAGGTCTACTTAACTGGTGAGCTGTGGAGTCTGCGCAGTGGCGGTCTGGACCCCTCCCGTCTTGTCTGTAGGTCTGTGTCTGTATCTGCAAGAAAAAACCAGAGTGCACATTAGTTCCACATTAATACGACAATTTTGGAAAAAGGGTCCACTAACATTAAGGTCTACTTAACTGGTGAGCTGTGGAGTCTGCGCAGTGGCGGTCTGGACCCCTCCCGTCTTGTCTGTAGGTCTGTGGGTCTGTATCTGCAAGAAAAAACCAGAGTGCACATTAGTTCCACATTAATACGAAAATTTTGGAAAAAGGGTCCACTAACATTAAGGTCTACTTAACTGGTGAGCTGTGGAGTCTGCGCAGTGGTGGTCTGGACCCCTCCCGTCTTGTCTGTAGGTCTGTGTCTGTATCTGCAAGAAAAAACCAGAATGCACATTAGTTCCACATTAATACGACAATTTTGGAAAAAGGGTCCACTAACATTAAGGTCTACTTAACTGGTGAGCTGTGGAGTCTGCGCAGTGGCGGTCTGGACCCCTCCCGTCTTGTCTGTAGGTCTGTGTCTGTATCTGCAAGAAAAAACCAGAGTGCACATTAGTTCCACATTAATACGACAATTTTGGAAAAAGGGTCCACTAACATTAAGGTCTACTTAACTGGTGAGCTGTGGAGTCTGCGCAGTGGTGGTCTGGACCCCACCTGTCTTGTCTGTAGGTCTGTGGGTCTGTATCTGCAAGAAAAAACCAGAGTGCACATTAGTTCCACATTAATACGACAATTTTGGAAAAAGGGTCCACTAACATTAAGGTCTACTTAACTGGTGAGCTGTGGAGTCTGCGCAGTGGCGGTCTGGACCCCTCCCGTCTTGTCTGTAGGTCTGTGTCTGTATCTGCAAGAAAAAACCAGAGTGCACATTAGTTCCACATTAATACGACAATTTTGGAAAAAGAGTCCACTAACATTAAGGTCTACTTAACTGGTGAGCTGTGGAGTCTGCACAGTGGCGGTCTGGACCCCTCCTGTCTTGTCTGTAGGTCTGTGTCTGTATCTGCAAGAAAAAACCAGAGTGCACATTAGTTCCACATTAATACGACAATTTTGGAAAAAGGGTCCACTAACATTAAGGTCTACTTAACTGGTGAGCTGTGGAGTCTGCGCAGTGGCGGTCTGGACCCCTCCCGTCTTGTCTGTAGGTCTGTGTCTGTATCTGCAAGAAAAAACCAGAGTGCACGTTAGTTCCACATTAATACGACAATTTTGGAAAAAGGGTCCACTAACATTAAGGTCTACTTAACTGGTGAGCTGTGGAGTCTGCGCAGTGGCGGTCTGGACCCCTCCCGACTTGTCTGTAGGTCTGTGTCTGTATCTGCAAGAAAAAACCAGAGTGCACATTAGTTCCACGTTAATACGACAATTTTGGAAAAAGGGTCCACTAACATTAAGGTCTACTTAACTGGTGAGCTGTGGAGTCTGCGAAGTGGCGGTCTGAACCCCTCCCGTCTTGTCTACAGGTCTGTGTCTGTATCTGCAAGAAAAAACCAGAGTGCACATTAGTTCCACATTAATACGACAATTTTGGAAAAAGGGTCCACTAACATTAAGGTCTACTTAACTGGTGAGCTGTGGAGTCTGCGCAGTGGCCGTCTGGACCCCTCCCGTCTTGTCTGTAGGTCTGTGTCTGTATCTGCAAGAAAAAACCAGAGTGCACATTAGTTCCACATTAATACCCCAATTTTGGAAAAAGGGTCCACTAACATTAAGGTCTACTTAACTGGTGAGCTGTGGAGTCTGCGCAGTGGCGGTCTGGACCCCTCCCGTCTTGTCTGTAGGTCTGTGTCTGTATCTGCAAGAAAAAACCAGAGTGCACATTAGTTCCACATTAATACGACAATTTTGGAAAAAGAGTCCACTAACATTAAGGTCTACTTAACTGGTGAGCTGTGGAGTCTGCGCAGTGGCGGTCTGGACCCCTCCCATCTTGTCTGTAGGTCTGTGTCTGTATCTGCAAGAAAAAACCAGAGTGCACATTAGTTCCACATTAATACGACAATTTTGGAAAAAAGGGTCCACTAACATTAAGGTCTACTTAATTGGTGAGCTGTGGAGTCTGCGCAGTGGCGGTCTGGACCCCTCCCATCTTGTCTGTAGGTCTGTGTCTGTATCTGCAATAAAAACCAGAGTGCACATTAGTTCCACATTAATACGACAATTTTGGAAAAAGGGTCCACTAACATTAAGGTCTACTTAACTGGTGAGCTGTGGAGTCTGCGCAGTGGCCGTCTGGACCCCTCCTGTCTTGTCTGTAGGTCTGTGTCTGTATCTGCAAGAAAAAACCAGAGTGCACATTAGTTCCACATTAATACGACAATTTTGGAAAAAGGGTCCACTAACATTAAGGTCTACTTAACTGGTGAGCTGTGGAGTCTGCGCAGTGGCGGTCTGGACCCCTCCCGTCTTGTCTGTAGGTCTGTGTCTGTATCTGCAAGAAAAAACCAGAGTGCACGTTAGTTCCACATTAATACGACAATTTTGGAAAAAGGGTCCACTAACATTAAGGTCTACTTAACTGGTGAGCTGTGGAGTCTGCGCAGTGGTGGTCTGGACCCCTCCTGTCTTGTCTGTAGGTCTGTGTCTGTATCTGCAAGAAAAAACCAGAGTGCACATTAGTTCCACATTAATACGACAATTTTGGAAAAAAGGGTCCACTAACATTAAGGTCTACTTAACTGGTGAGCTGTGGAGTCTGCGCAGTGGCCGTCTGGACCCCTCCCGTCTTGTCTGTAGGTCTGTGTCTGTATCTGCAAGAAAAAACCAGAGTGCACATTAGTTCCACATTAATACCCCAATTTTGGAAAAAGGGTCCACTAACATTAAGGTCTACTCAACTGGTGAGCTGTGGAGTCTGCGCAGTGGCGGTCTGGACCCCTCCCGTCTTGTCTGTAGGTCTGTGTCTGTATCTGCAAGAAAAAACCAGAGTGCTTATTAGTTCCACATTAATACGACAATTTTGGAAAAAGAGTCCACTAACATTAAGGTCTACTTAACTGGTGAGCTGTGGAGTCTGCGCAGTGGCGGTCTGGACCCCTCCCATCTTGTCTGTAGGTCTGTGTCTGTATCTGCAAGAAAAAACCAGAGTGCACATTAGTTCCACATTAATACGACAATTTTGGAAAAAGGGTCCACTAACATTAAGGTCTACTTAACTGGTGAGCTGTGGAGTCTGCGCAGTGGCGGTCTGGACCCCTCCCGTCTTGTCTGTAGGTCTGTGTCTGTATCTGCAAGAAAAAACCAGAGTGCACATTAGTTCCACATTAATACGACAATTTTGGAAAAAGGGTCCACTAACATTAAGGTCTACTTAACTGGTGAGCTGTGGAGTCTGCGCAGTGGCGGTCTGGACCCCTCCCGTCTTGTCTGTAGGTCTGTGGGTCTGTATCTGCAAGAAAAAACCAGAGTGCACATTAGTTCCACATTAATACGAAAATTTTGGAAAAAGGGTCCACTAACATTAAGGTCTACTTAACTGGTGAGCTGTGGAGTCTGCGCAGTGGTGGTCTGGACCCCTCCCGTCTTGTCTGTAGGTCTGTGTCTGTATCTGCAAGAAAAAACCAGAATGCACATTAGTTCCACATTAATACGACAATTTTGGAAAAAGGGTCCACTAACATTAAGGTCTACTTAACTGGTGAGCTGTGGAGTCTGCGCAGTGGCGGTCTGGACCCCTCCCGTCTTGTCTGTAGGTCTGTGTCTGTATCTGCAAGAAAAAACCAGAGTGCACATTAGTTCCACATTAATACGACAATTTTGGAAAAAGGGTCCACTAACATTAAGGTCTACTTAACTGGTGAGCTGTGGAGTCTGCGCAGTGGCGGTCTGGACTCCTCCTGTCTTGTCTGTAGGTCTGTGTCTGTATCTGCAAGAAAAAACCAGAGTGCACGTTAGTTCCACATTAATACGACAATTTTGGAAAAAGGGTCCACTAACATTAAGGTCTACTTAACTGGTGAGCTGTGGAGTCTGCGCAGTGGCGGTCTGGACCCCTCCCGACTTGTCTGTAGGTCTGTGTCTGTATCTGCAAGAAAAAACCAGAGTGCACATTAGTTCCACGTTAATACGACAATTTTGGAAAAAGGGTCCACTAACATTAAGGTCTACTTAACTGGTGAGCTGTGGAGTCTGCGAAGTGGCGGTCTGGACCCCTCCCGTCTTGTCTACAGGTCTGTGTCTGTATCTGCAAGAAAAAACCAGAGTTCACATTAGTTCCACATTAATACGACAATTTTGGAAAAAGGGTCCACTAACATTAAGGTCTACTTAACTGGTGAGCTGTGGAGTCTGCGCAGTGGCGGTCTGGACCCCTCCTGTCTTGTCTGTAGGTCTGTGGGTCTGTATCTGCAAGAAAAAACCAGAGTGCACATTAGTTCCACATTAATACGACAATTTTGGAAAAAGGGTCCACTAACATTAAGGTCTACTTAACTGGTGAGCTGTGGAGTCTGCACAGTGGCGGTCTGGACCCCTCCTGTCTTGTCTGTAGGTCTGTGTCTGTATCTGCAAGAAAAAACCAGAGTGCACATTAGTTCCACATTAATACGACAATTTTGGAAAAAGGGTCCACTAACATTAAGGTCTACTTAACTGGTGAGCTGTGGAGTCTGCGCAGTGGCGGTCTGGACCCCTCCTGTCTTGTCTGTAGGTCTGTGTCTGTATCTGCAAGAAAAAACCAGAGTGCACATTAGTTCCCCATTAATACGACAATTTTGGAAAAAAGGGTCCACTAACATTAAGGTCTACTTAATTGGTGAGCTGTGGAGTCTGCGCAGTGGCGGTCTGGACCCCTCCCATCTTGTCTGTAGGTCTGTGTCTGTATCTGCAATAAAAACCAGAGTGCACATTAGTTCCACATTAATACGACAATTTTGGAAAAAGGGTCCACTAACATTAAGGTCTACTTAACTGGTGAGCTGTGGAGTCTGCGCAGTGGCCGTCTGGACCCCTCCTGTCTTGTCTGTAGGTCTGTGTCTGTATCTGCAAGAAAAAACCAGAGTGCACATTAGTTCCACATTAATACGACAATTTTGGAAAAAGGGTCCACTAACATTAAGGTCTACTTAACTGGTGAGCTGTGGAGTCTGCGCAGTGGCGGTCTGGACCCCTCCCGTCTTGTCTGTAGGTCTGTGTCTGTATCTGCAAGAAAAAACCAGAGTGCACGTTAGTTCCACATTAATACGACAATTTTGGAAAAAGGGTCCACTAACATTAAGGTCTACTTAACTGGTGAGCTGTGGAGTCTGCGCAGTGGTGGTCTGGACCCCTCCTGTCTTGTCTGTAGGTCTGTGTCTGTATCTGCAAGAAAAAACCAGAGTGCACATTAGTTCCACATTAATACGACAATTTTGGAAAAAAGGGTCCACTAACATTAAGGTCTACTTAACTGGTGAGCTGTGGAGTCTGCGCAGTGGCGGTCTGGACCCCTCCCGACTTGTCTGTAGGTCTGTGTCTGTATCTGCAAGAAAAAACCAGAGTGCACATTAGTTCCACGTTAATACGACAATTTTGGAAAAAGGGTCCACTAACATTAAGGTCTACTTAACTGGTGAGCTGTGGAGTCTGCGAAGTGGCGGTCTGGACCCCTCCCGTCTTGTCTACAGGTCTGTGTCTGTATCTGCAAGAAAAAACCAGAGTTCACATTAGTTCCACATTAATACGACAATTTTGGAAAAAGGGTCCACTAACATTAAGGTCTACTTAACTGGTGAGCTGTGGAGTCTGCGCAGTGGCGGTCTGGACCCCTCCTGTCTTGTCTGTAGGTCTGTGGGTCTGTATCTGCAAGAAAAAACCAGAGTGCACATTAGTTCCACATTAATACGACAATTTTGGAAAAAGGGTCCACTAACATTAAGGTCTACTTAACTGGTGAGCTGTGGAGTCTGCACAGTGGCGGTCTGGACCCCTCCTGTCTTGTCTGTAGGTCTGTGTCTGTATCTGCAAGAAAAAACCAGAGTGCACATTAGTTCCACATTAATACGACAATTTTGGAAAAAGGGTCCACTAACATTAAGGTCTACTTAACTGGTGAGCTGTGGAGTCTGCGCAGTGGCGGTCTGGACCCCTCCTGTCTTGTCTGTAGGTCTGTGTCTGTATCTGCAAGAAAAAACCAGAGTGCACATTAGTTCCACATTAATACAACAATTTTGGAAAAAAGGGTCCACTAACATTAAGGTCTACTTAATTGGTGAGCTGTGGAGTCTGCGCAGTGGCGGTCTGGACCCCTCCCATCTTGTCTGTAGGTCTGTGTCTGTATCTGCAATAAAAAACAGAGTGCACATTAGTTCCACATTAATACGACAATTTTGGAAAAAGGGTCCACTAACATTAAGGTCTACTTAACTGGTGAGCTGTGGAGTCTGCGCAGTGGCCGTCTGGACCCCTCCTGTCTTGTCTGTAGGTCTGTGTCTGTATCTGCAAGAAAAAACCAGAGTGCACATTAGTTCCACATTAATACGACAATTTTGGAAAAAGGGTCCACTAACATTAAGGTCTACTTAACTGGTGAGCTGTGGAGTCTGCGCAGTGGCGGTCTGGACCCCTCCCGTCTTGTCTGTAGGTGTGTCTGTATCTGCAAGAAAAAACCAGAGTGCACGTTAGTTCCACATTAATACGACAATTTTGGAAAAAGGGTCCACTAACATTAAGGTCTACTTAACTGGTGAGCTGTGGAGTCTGCGCAGTGGTGGTCTGGACCCCTCCTGTCTTGTCTGTAGGTCTGTGTCTGTATCTGCAAGAAAAAACCAGAGTGCACATTAGTTCCACATTAATACGACAATTTTGGAAAAAAGGGTCCACTAACATTAAGGTCTACTTAATTGGTGAGCTGTGGAGTCTGCGCAGTGGCGGTCTGGACCCCTCCCATCTTGTCTGTAGGTCTGTGTCTGTATCTGCAATAAAAACCAGAGTGCACATTAGTTCCACATTAATACGACAATTTTGGAAAAAGGGTCCACTAACATTAAGGTCTACTTAACTGGTGAGCTGTGGAGTCTGCGCAGTGGCCGTCTGGACCCCTCCTGTCTTGTCTGTAGGTCTGTGTCTGTATCTGCAAGAAAAAACCAGAGTGCACATTAGTTCCACATTAATACGACAATTTTGGAAAAAGGGTCCACTAACATTAAGGTCTACTTAACTGGTGAGCTGTGGAGTCTGCGCAGTGGTGGTCTGGACCCCTCCTGTCTTGTCTGTAGGTCTGTGTCTGTATCTGCAAGAAAAAACCAGAGTGCACATTAGTTCCACATTAATACGACAATTTTGGAAAAAAGGGTCCACTAACATTAAGGTCTACTTAACTGGTGAGCTGTGGAGTCTGCGCAGTGGCCGTCTGGACCCCTCCCGTCTTGTCTGTAGGTCTGTGTCTGTATCTGCAAGAAAAAACCAGAGTGCACATTAGTTCCACATTAATACCCCAATTTTGGAAAAAGGGTCCACTAACATTAAGGTCTACTTAACTGGTGAGCTGTGGAGTCTGGGCAGTGGCGGTCTGGACCCCTCCCGTCTTGTCTGTAGGTCTGTGTCTGTATCTGCAAGAAAAAACCAGAGTGCACATTAGTTCCACATTAATACGACAATTTTGGAAAAAGAGTCCACTAACATTAAGGTCTACTTAACTGGTGAGCTGTGGAGTCTGCGCAGTGGCGGTCTGGACCCCTCCCATCTTGTCTGTAGGTCTGTGTCTGTATCTGCAAGAAAAAACCAGAGTGCACATTAGTTCCACATTAATACGACAATTTTGGAAAAAGGGTCCACTAACATTAAGGTCTACTTAACTGGTGAGCTGTGGAGTCTGCGCAGTGGCGGTCTGGACCCCTCCCGTCTTGTCTGTAGGTCTGTGTCTGTATCTGCAAGAAAAAACCAGAGTGCACATTAGTTCCACATTAATACGACAATTTTGGAAAAAGGGTCCACTAACATTAAGGTCTACTTAACTGGTGAGCTGTGGAGTCTGCGCAGTGGCGGTCTGGACCCCTCCCGTCTTGTCTGTAGGTCTGTGGGTCTGTATCTGCAAGAAAAAACCAGAGTGCACATTAGTTCCACATTAATACGAAAATTTTGGAAAAAGGGTCCACTAACATTAAGGTCTACTTAACTGGTGAGCTGTGGAGTCTGCGCAGTGGTGGTCTGGACCCCTCCCGTCTTGTCTGTAGGTCTGTGTCTGTATCTGCAAGAAAAAACCAGAATGCACATTAGTTCCACATTAATACGACAATTTTGGAAAAAGGGTCCACTAACATTAAGGTCTACTTAACTGGTGAGCTGTGGAGTCTGCGCAGTGGCGGTCTGGACCCCTCCCGTCTTGTCTGTAGGTCTGTGTCTGTATCTGCAAGAAAAAACCAGAGTGCACGTTAGTTCCACATTAATACGACAATTTTGGAAAAAGGGTCCACTAACATTAAGGTCTACTTAACTGGTGAGCTGTGGAGTCTGCGCAGTGGCGGTCTGGACCCCTCCTGTCTTGTCTGTAGGTCTGTGGGTCTGTATCTGCAAGAAAAAACCAGAGTGCACATTAGTTCCACATTAATACGACAATTTTGGAAAAAGGGTCCACTAACATTAAGGTCTACTTAACTGGTGAGCTGTGGAGTCTGCACAGTGGCGGTCTGGACCCCTCCTGTCTTGTCTGTAGGTCTGTGTCTGTATCTGCAAGAAAAAACCAGAGTGCACATTAGTTCCACATTAATACGACAATTTTGGAAAAAGGGTCCACTAACATTAAGGTCTACTTAACTGGTGAGCTGTGGAGTCTGCGCAGTGGCGGTCTGGACCCCTCCTGTCTTGTCTGTAGGTCTGTGTCTGTATCTGCAAGAAAAAACCAGAGTGCACATTAGTTCCACATTAATACAACAATTTTGGAAAAAAGGGTCCACTAACATTAAGGTCTACTTAATTGGTGAGCTGTGGAGTCTGCGCAGTGGCGGTCTGGACCCCTCCCATCTTGTCTGTAGGTCTGTGTCTGTATCTGCAATAAAAAACAGAGTGCACATTAGTTCCACATTAATACGACAATTTTGGAAAAAGGGTCCACTAACATTAAGGTCTACTTAACTGGTGAGCTGTGGAGTCTGCGCAGTGGCCGTCTGGACCCCTCCTGTCTTGTCTGTAGGTCTGTGTCTGTATCTGCAAGAAAAAACCAGAGTGCACATTAGTTCCACATTAATACGACAATTTTGGAAAAAGGGTCCACTAACATTAAGGTCTACTTAACTGGTGAGCTGTGGAGTCTGCGCAGTGGCGGTCTGGACCCCTCCCGTCTTGTCTGTAGGTGTGTCTGTATCTGCAAGAAAAAACCAGAGTGCACGTTAGTTCCACATTAATACGACAATTTTGGAAAAAGGGTCCACTAACATTAAGGTCTACTTAACTGGTGAGCTGTGGAGTCTGCGCAGTGGTGGTCTGGACCCCTCCTGTCTTGTCTGTAGGTCTGTGTCTGTATCTGCAAGAAAAAACCAGAGTGCACATTAGTTCCACATTAATACGACAATTTTGGAAAAAAGGGTCCACTAACATTAAGGTCTACTTAATTGGTGAGCTGTGGAGTCTGCGCAGTGGCGGTCTGGACCCCTCCCATCTTGTCTGTAGGTCTGTGTCTGTATCTGCAATAAAAACCAGAGTGCACATTAGTTCCACATTAATACGACAATTTTGGAAAAAGGGTCCACTAACATTAAGGTCTACTTAACTGGTGAGCTGTGGAGTCTGCGCAGTGGCCGTCTGGACCCCTCCTGTCTTGTCTGTAGGTCTGTGTCTGTATCTGCAAGAAAAAACCAGAGTGCACATTAGTTCCACATTAATACGACAATTTTGGAAAAAGGGTCCACTAACATTAAGGTCTACTTAACTGGTGAGCTGTGGAGTCTGCGCAGTGGTGGTCTGGACCCCTCCTGTCTTGTCTGTAGGTCTGTGTCTGTATCTGCAAGAAAAAACCAGAGTGCACATTAGTTCCACATTAATACGACAATTTTGGAAAAAAGGGTCCACTAACATTAAGGTCTACTTAACTGGTGAGCTGTGGAGTCTGCGCAGTGGCCGTCTGGACCCCTCCCGTCTTGTCTGTAGGTCTGTGTCTGTATCTGCAAGAAAAAACCAGAGTGCACATTAGTTCCACATTAATACCCCAATTTTGGAAAAAGGGTCCACTAACATTAAGGTCTACTTAACTGGTGAGCTGTGGAGTCTGGGCAGTGGCGGTCTGGACCCCTCCCGTCTTGTCTGTAGGTCTGTGTCTGTATCTGCAAGAAAAAACCAGAGTGCACATTAGTTCCACATTAATACGACAATTTTGGAAAAAGAGTCCACTAACATTAAGGTCTACTTAACTGGTGAGCTGTGGAGTCTGCGCAGTGGCGGTCTGGACCCCTCCCATCTTGTCTGTAGGTCTGTGTCTGTATCTGCAAGAAAAAACCAGAGTGCACATTAGTTCCACATTAATACGACAATTTTGGAAAAAGGGTCCACTAACATTAAGGTCTACTTAACTGGTGAGCTGTGGAGTCTGCGCAGTGGCGGTCTGGACCCCTCCCGTCTTGTCTGTAGGTCTGTGTCTGTATCTGCAAGAAAAAACCAGAGTGCACATTAGTTCCACATTAATACGACAATTTTGGAAAAAGGGTCCACTAACATTAAGGTCTACTTAACTGGTGAGCTGTGGAGTCTGCGCAGTGGCGGTCTGGACCCCTCCCGTCTTGTCTGTAGGTCTGTGGGTCTGTATCTGCAAGAAAAAACCAGAGTGCACATTAGTTCCACATTAATACGAAAATTTTGGAAAAAGGGTCCACTAACATTAAGGTCTACTTAACTGGTGAGCTGTGGAGTCTGCGCAGTGGTGGTCTGGACCCCTCCCGTCTTGTCTGTAGGTCTGTGTCTGTATCTGCAAGAAAAAACCAGAATGCACATTAGTTCCACATTAATACGACAATTTTGGAAAAAGGGTCCACTAACATTAAGGTCTACTTAACTGGTGAGCTGTGGAGTCTGCGCAGTGGCGGTCTGGACCCCTCCTGTCTTGTCTGTAGGTCTGTGTCTGTATCTGCAAGAAAAAACCAGAGTGCACATTAGTTCCACATTAATACGACAATTTTGGAAAAAGGGTCCACTAACATTAAGGTCTACTTAACTGGTGAGCTGTGGAGTCTGCGCAGTGGCGGTCTGGACCCCTCCCGTCTTGTCTGTAGGTCTGTGTCTGTATCTGCAAGAAAAAACCAGAGTGCACATTAGTTCCACATTAATACGACAATTTTGGAAAAAGGGTCCACTAACATTAAGGTCTACTTAACTGGTGAGCTGTGGAGTCTGCGCAGTGGCGGTCTGGACCCCTCCTGTCTTGTCTGTAGGTCTGTGTCTGTATCTGCAAGAAAAAACCAGAGTGCACATTAGTTCCACATTAATACGACAATTTTGGAAAAAGGGTCCACTAACATTAAGGTCTACTTAACTGGTGAGCTGTGGAGTCTGCGCAGTGGCGGTCTGGACCCCTCCCGTCTTGTCTGTAGGTGTGTCTGTATCTGCAAGAAAAAACCAGAGTGCACGTTAGTTCCACATTAATACGACAATTTTGGAAAAAGGGTCCACTAACATTAAGGTCTACTTAACTGGTGAGCTGTGGAGTCTGCGAAGTGGCGGTCTGGACCCCTCCCGTCTTGTCTACAGGTCTGTGTCTGTATCTGCAAGAAAAAACCAGAGTTCACATTAGTTCCACATTAATACGACAATTTTGGAAAAAGGGTCCACTAACATTAAGGTCTACTTAACTGGTGAGCTGTGGAGTCTGCGCAGTGGCGGTCTGGACCCCTCCTGTCTTGTCTGTAGGTCTGTGGGTCTGTATCTGCAAGAAAAAACCAGAGTGCACATTAGTTCCACATTAATACGACAATTTTGGAAAAAGGGTCCACTAACATTAAGGTCTACTTAACTGGTGAGCTGTGGAGTCTGCACAGTGGCGGTCTGGACCCCTCCTGTCTTGTCTGTAGGTCTGTGTCTGTATCTGCAAGAAAAAACCAGAGTGCACATTAGTTCCACATTAATACGACAATTTTGGAAAAAGGGTCCACTAACATTAAGGTCTACTTAACTGGTGAGCTGTGGAGTCTGCACAGTGGCGGTCTGGACCCCTCCTGTCTTGTCTGTAGGTCTGTGTCTGTATCTGCAAGAAAAAACCAGAGTGCACATTAGTTCCACATTAATACGACAATTTTGGAAAAAGGGTCCACTAACATTAAGGTCTACTTAACTGGTGAGCTGTGGAGTCTGCGCAGTGGCGGTCTGGACCCCTCCTGTCTTGTCTGTAGGTCTGTGTCTGTATCTGCAAGAAAAAACCAGAGTGCACATTAGTTCCACATTAATACAACAATTTTGGAAAAAAGGGTCCACTAACATTAAGGTCTACTTAATTGGTGAGCTGTGGAGTCTGCGCAGTGGCGGTCTGGACCCCTCCCATCTTGTCTGTAGGTCTGTGTCTGTATCTGCAATAAAAACCAGAGTGCACATTAGTTCCACATTAATACGACAATTTTGGAAAAAGGGTCCACTAACATTAAGGTCTACTTAACTGGTGAGCTGTGGAGTCTGCGCAGTGGCCGTCTGGACCCCTCCTGTCTTGTCTGTAGGTCTGTGTCTGTATCTGCAAGAAAAAACCAGAGTGCACATTAGTTCCACATTAATACGACAATTTTGGAAAAAGGGTCCACTAACATTAAGGTCTACTTAACTGGTGAGCTGTGGAGTCTGCGCAGTGGCGGTCTGGACCCCTCCCGTCTTGTCTGTAGGTCTGTGTCTGTATCTGCAAGAAAAAACCAGAGTGCACGTTAGTTCCACATTAATACGACAATTTTGGAAAAAGGGTCCACTAACATTAAGGTCTACTTAACTGGTGAGCTGTGGAGTCTGCGCAGTGGTGGTCTGGACCCCTCCTGTCTTGTCTGTAGGTCTGTGTCTGTATCTGCAAGAAAAAACCAGAGTGCACATTAGTTCCACATTAATACGACAATTTTGGAAAAAAGGGTCCACTAACATTAAGGTCTACTTAACTGGTGAGCTGTGGAGTCTGCGCAGTGGCCGTCTGGACCCCTCCCGTCTTGTCTGTAGGTCTGTGTCTGTATCTGCAAGAAAAAACCAGAGTGCACATTAGTTCCACATTAATACCCCAATTTTGGAAAAAGGGTCCACTAACATTAAGGTCTACTTAACTGGTGAGCTGTGGAGTCTGCGCAGTGGCGGTCTGGACCCCTCCCGTCTTGTCTGTAGGTCTGTGTCTGTATCTGCAAGAAAAAACCAGAGTGCACATTAGTTCCACATTAATACGACAATTTTGGAAAAAGAGTCCACTAACATTAAGGTCTACTTAACTGGTGAGCTGTGGAGTCTGCGCAGTGGCGGTCTGGACCCCTCCCATCTTGTCTGTAGGTCTGTGTCTGTATCTGCAAGAAAAAACCAGAGTGCACATTAGTTCCACATTAATACGACAATTTTGGAAAAAGGGTCCACTAACATTAAGGTCTACTTAACTGGTGAGCTGTGGAGTCTGCGCAGTGGCGGTCTGGACCCCTCCCGTCTTGTCTGTAGGTCTGTGTCTGTATCTGCAAGAAAAAACCAGAGTGCACATTAGTTCCACATTAATACGACAATTTTGGAAAAAGGGTCCACTAACATTAAGGTCTACTTAACTGGTGAGCTGTGGAGTCTGCGCAGTGGCGGTCTGGACCCCTCCCGTCTTGTCTGTAGGTCTGTGGGTTTGTATCTGCAAGAAAAAACCAGAGTGCACATTAGTTCCACATTAATACGAAAATTTTGGAAAAAGGGTCCACTAACATTAAGGTCTACTTAACTGGTGAGCTGTGGAGTCTGCGCAGTGGTGGTCTGGACCCCTCCCGTCTTGTCTGTAGGTCTGTGTCTGTATCTGCAAGAAAAAACCAGAATGCACATTAGTTCCACATTAATACGACAATTTTGGAAAAAGGGTCCACTAACATTAAGGTCTACTTAACTGGTGAGCTGTGGAGTCTGCGCAGTGGCGGTCTGGACCCCTCCCGTCTTGTCTGTAGGTCTGTGTCTGTATCTGCAAGAAAAAACCAGAGTGCACATTAGTTCCACATTAATACGACAATTTTGGAAAAAGGGTCCACTAACATTAAGGTCTACTTAACTGGTGAGCTGTGGAGTCTGCGCAGTGGCGGTCTGGACCCCACCTGTCTTGTCTGTAGGTCTGTGGGTCTGTATCTGCAAGAAAAAACCAGAGTGCACATTAGTTCCACATTAATACGACAATTTTGGAAAAAGTGTCCACTAACATTAAGGTCTACTTAACTGGTGAGCTGTGGAGTCTGCGCAGTGGCGGTCTGGACCCCTCCCGTCTTGTCTGTAGGTCTGTGTCTATATCTGCAAGAAAAAACCAGAGTGCACATTAGTTCCACATTAATACGACAATTTTGGAAAAAGAGTCCACTAACATTAAGGTCTACTTAACTGGTGAGCTGTGGAGTCTGCACAGTGGCGGTCTGGACCCCTCCTGTCTTGTCTGTAGGTCTGTGTCTGTATCTGCAAGAAAAAACCAGAGTGCACATTAGTTCCACATTAATACGACAATTTTGGAAAAAGGGTCCACTAACATTAAGGTCTACTTAACTGGTGAGCTGTGGAGTCTGCGCAGTGGCGGTCTGGACCCCTCCCGTCTTGTCTGTAGGTCTGTGTCTGTATCTGCAAGAAAAAACCAGACTGCACGTTAGTTCCACATTAATACGACAATTTTGGAAAAAGGGTCCACTAACATTAAGGTCTACTTAACTGGTGAGCTGTGGAGTCTGCGCAGTGGCGGTCTGGACCCCTCCCGACTTGTCTGTAGGTCTGTGTCTGTATCTGCAAGAAAAAACCAGAGTGCACATTAGTTCCACGTTAATACGACACTTTTGGAAAAAGGGTCCACTAACATTAAGGTCTACTTAACTGGTGAGCTGTGGAGTCTGCGAAGTGGCGGTCTGGACCCCTCCCGTCTTGTCTACAGGTCTGTGTCTGTATCTGCAAGAAAAAACCAGAGTGCACATTAGTTCCACATTAATACGACAATTTTGGAAAAAGGGTCCACTAACATTAAGGTCTACTTAACTGGTGAGCTGTGGAGTCTGCGCAGTGGCGGTCTGGACTCCTCCTGTCTTGTCTGTAGGTCTGTGTCTGTATCTGCAAGAAAAAACCAGAGTGCACGTTAGTTCCACATTAATACGACAATTTTGGAAAAAGGGTCCACTAACATTAAGGTCTACTTAACTGGTGAGCTGTGGAGTCTGCGCAGTGGCGGTCTGGACCCCTCCCGACTTGTCTGTAGGTCTGTGTCTGTATCTGCAAGAAAAAACCAGAGTGCACATTAGTTCCACGTTAATACGACAATTTTGGAAAAAGGGTCCACTAACATTAAGGTCTACTTAACTGGTGAGCTGTGGAGTCTGCGAAGTGGCGGTCTGGACCCCTCCCGTCTTGTCTACAGGTCTGTGTCTGTATCTGCAAGAAAAGACCAGAGTTCACATTAGTTCCACATTAATACGACAATTTTGGAAAAAGGGTCCACTAACATTAAGGTCTACTTAACTGGTGAGCTGTGGAGTCTGCGCAGTGGCGGTCTGGACCCCTCCTGTCTTGTCTGTAGGTCTGTGGGTCTGTATCTGCAAGAAAAAACCAGAGTGCACATTAGTTCCACATTAATACGACAATTTTGGAAAAAGGGTCCACTAACATTAAGGTCTACTTAACTGGTGAGCTGTGGAGTCTGCACAGTGGCGGTCTGGACCCCTCCTGTCTTGTCTGTAGGTCTGTGTCTGTATCTGCAAGAAAAAACCAGAGTGCACATTAGTTCCACATTAATACGACAATTTTGGAAAAAGGGTCCACTAACATTAAGGTCTACTTAACTGGTGAGCTGTGGAGTCTGCGCAGTGGCGGTCTGGACCCCTCCTGTCTTGTCTGTAGGTCTGTGTCTGTATCTGCAAGAAAAAACCAGAGTGCACATTAGTTCCACATTAATACGACAATTTTGGAAAAAAGGGTCCACTAACATTAAGGTCTACTTAACTGGTGAGCTGTGGAGTCTGCGCAGTGGCGGTCTGGACCCCTCCCATCTTGTCTGTAGGTCTGTGTCTGTATCTGCAAGAAAAAACCAGAGTGCACATTAGTTCCACATTAATACGACAATTTTGGAAAAAGGGTCCACTAACATTAAGGTCTACTTAACTGGTGAGCTGTGGAGTCTGCGCAGTGGCGGTCTGGACCCCTCCCGTCTTGTCTGTAGGTCTGTGTCTGTATCTGCAAGAAAAAACCAGAGTGCACATTAGTTCCACATTAATACGACAATTTTGGAAAAAGGGTCCACTAACATTAAGGTCTACTTAACTGGTGAGCTGTGGAGTCTGCGCAGTGGCGGTCTGGACCCCTCCCGTCTTGTCTGTAGGTCTGTGTCTGTATCTGCAAGAAAAAACCAGAGTGCACATTAGTTCCACATTAATACGACAATTTTGGAAAAAGGGTCCACTAACATTAAGGTCTACTTAACTGGTGAGCTGTGGAGTCTGCGCAGTGGCGGTCTGGACCCCACCTGTCTTGTCTGTAGGTCTGTGGGTCTGTATCTGCAAGAAAAAACCAGAGTGCACATTAGTTCCACATTAATACGACAATTTTGGAAAAAGTGTCCACTAACATTAAGGTCTACTTAACTGGTGAGCTGTGGAGTCTGCGCAGTGGCGGTCTGGACCCCTCCCGTCTTGTCTGTAGGTCTGTGTCTATATCTGCAAGAAAAAACCAGAGTGCACATTAGTTCCACATTAATACGACAATTTTGGAAAAAGAGTCCACTAACATTAAGGTCTACTTAACTGGTGAGCTGTGGAGTCTGCACAGTGGCGGTCTGGACCCCTCCTGTCTTGTCTGTAGGTCTGTGTCTGTATCTGCAAGAAAAAACCAGAGTGCACATTAGTTCCACATTAATACGACAATTTTGGAAAAAGGGTCCACTAACATTAAGGTCTACTTAACTGGTGAGCTGTGGAGTCTGCGCAGTGGCGGTCTGGACCCCTCCCGTCTTGTCTGTAGGTCTGTGTCTGTATCTGCAAGAAAAAACCAGACTGCACGTTAGTTCCACATTAATACGACAATTTTGGAAAAAGGGTCCACTAACATTAAGGTCTACTTAACTGGTGAGCTGTGGAGTCTGCGCAGTGGCGGTCTGGACCCCTCCCGACTTGTCTGTAGGTCTGTGTCTGTATCTGCAAGAAAAAACCAGAGTGCACATTAGTTCCACGTTAATACGACACTTTTGGAAAAAGGGTCCACTAACATTAAGGTCTACTTAACTGGTGAGCTGTGGAGTCTGCGAAGTGGCGGTCTGGACCCCTCCCGTCTTGTCTACAGGTCTGTGTCTGTATCTGCAAGAAAAAACCAGAGTGCACATTAGTTCCACATTAATACGACAATTTTGGAAAAAGGGTCCACTAACATTAAGGTCTACTTAACTGGTGAGCTGTGGAGTCTGCGCAGTGGCGGTCTGGACTCCTCCTGTCTTGTCTGTAGGTCTGTGTCTGTATCTGCAAGAAAAAACCAGAGTGCACGTTAGTTCCACATTAATACGACAATTTTGGAAAAAGGGTCCACTAACATTAAGGTCTACTTAACTGGTGAGCTGTGGAGTCTGCGCAGTGGCGGTCTGGACCCCTCCCGACTTGTCTGTAGGTCTGTGTCTGTATCTGCAAGAAAAAACCAGAGTGCACATTAGTTCCACGTTAATACGACAATTTTGGAAAAAGGGTCCACTAACATTAAGGTCTACTTAACTGGTGAGCTGTGGAGTCTGCGAAGTGGCGGTCTGGACCCCTCCCGTCTTGTCTACAGGTCTGTGTCTGTATCTGCAAGAAAAGACCAGAGTTCACATTAGTTCCACATTAATACGACAATTTTGGAAAAAGGGTCCACTAACATTAAGGTCTACTTAACTGGTGAGCTGTGGAGTCTGCGCAGTGGCGGTCTGGACCCCTCCTGTCTTGTCTGTAGGTCTGTGGGTCTGTATCTGCAAGAAAAAACCAGAGTGCACATTAGTTCCACATTAATACGACAATTTTGGAAAAAGGGTCCACTAACATTAAGGTCTACTTAACTGGTGAGCTGTGGAGTCTGCACAGTGGCGGTCTGGACCCCTCCTGTCTTGTCTGTAGGTCTGTGTCTGTATCTGCAAGAAAAAACCAGAGTGCACATTAGTTCCACATTAATACGACAATTTTGGAAAAAGGGTCCACTAACATTAAGGTCTACTTAACTGGTGAGCTGTGGAGTCTGCGCAGTGGCGGTCTGGACCCCTCCTGTCTTGTCTGTAGGTCTGTGTCTGTATCTGCAAGAAAAAACCAGAGTGCACATTAGTTCCACATTAATACGACAATTTTGGAAAAAAGGGTCCACTAACATTAAGGTCTACTTAACTGGTGAGCTGTGGAGTCTGCGCAGTGGCGGTCTGGACCCCTCCCATCTTGTCTGTAGGTCTGTGTCTGTATCTGCAATAAAAACCAGAGTGCACATTAGTTCCACATTAATACAATTTTGGAAAAAGGGTCCACTAACATTAAGGTCTACTTAACTGGTGAGCTGTGGAGTCTGCGCAGTGGCCGTCTGGACCCCTCCTGTCTTGTCTGTAGGTCTGTGTCTGTATCTGCAAGAAAAAACCAGAGTGCACATTAGTTCCACATTAATACGACAATTTTGGAAAAAGGGTCCACTAACATTAAGGTCTACTTAACTGGTGAGCTGTGGAGTCTGCGCAGTGGCGGTCTGGACCCCTCCCGTCTTGTCTGTAGGTCTGTGTCTGTATCTGCAAGAAAAAACCAGAGTGCACGTTAGTTCCACATTAATACGACAATTTTGGAAAAAGGGTCCACTAACATTAAGGTCTACTTAACTGGTGAGCTGTGGAGTCTGCGCAGTGGTGGTCTGGACCCCTCCCGTCTTGTCTGTAGGTCTGTGTCTGTATCTGCAAGAAAAAACCAGAATGCACATTAGTTCCACATTAATACGACAATTTTGGAAAAAGGGTCCACTAACATTAAGGTCTACTTAACTGGTGAGCTGTGGAGTCTGCGCAGTGGCGGTCTGGACCCCTCCCGTCTTGTCTGTAGGTCTGTGTCTGTATCTGCAAGAAAAAACCAGAGTGCACATTAGTTCCACATTAATACGACAATTTTGGAAAAAGGGTCCACTAACATTAAGGTCTACTTAACTGGTGAGCTGTGGAGTCTGCGCAGTGGCGGTCTGGACCCCACCTGTCTTGTCTGTAGGTCTGTGGGTCTGTATCTGCAAGAAAAAACCAGAGTGCACATTAGTTCCACATTAATACGACAATTTTGGAAAAAGTGTCCACTAACATTAAGGTCTACTTAACTGGTGAGCTGTGGAGTCTGCGCAGTGGCGGTCTGGACCCCTCCCGTCTTGTCTGTAGGTCTGTGTCTATATCTGCAAGAAAAAACCAGAGTGCACATTAGTTCCACATTAATACGACAATTTTGGAAAAAGAGTCCACTAACATTAAGGTCTACTTAACTGGTGAGCTGTGGAGTCTGCACAGTGGCGGTCTGGACCCCTCCTGTCTTGTCTGTAGGTCTGTGTCTGTATCTGCAAGAAAAAACCAGAGTGCACATTAGTTCCACATTAATACGACAATTTTGGAAAAAGGGTCCACTAACATTAAGGTCTACTTAACTGGTGAGCTGTGGAGTCTGCGCAGTGGCGGTCTGGACCCCTCCCGTCTTGTCTGTAGGTCTGTGTCTGTATCTGCAAGAAAAAACCAGACTGCACGTTAGTTCCACATTAATACGACAATTTTGGAAAAAGGGTCCACTAACATTAAGGTCTACTTAACTGGTGAGCTGTGGAGTCTGCGCAGTGGCGGTCTGGACCCCTCCCGACTTGTCTGTAGGTCTGTGTCTGTATCTGCAAGAAAAAACCAGAGTGCACATTAGTTCCACGTTAATACGACACTTTTGGAAAAAGGGTCCACTAACATTAAGGTCTACTTAACTGGTGAGCTGTGGAGTCTGCGAAGTGGCGGTCTGGACCCCTCCCGTCTTGTCTACAGGTCTGTGTCTGTATCTGCAAGAAAAAACCAGAGTGCACATTAGTTCCACATTAATACGACAATTTTGGAAAAAGGGTCCACTAACATTAAGGTCTACTTAACTGGTGAGCTGTGGAGTCTGCGCAGTGGCGGTCTGGACTCCTCCTGTCTTGTCTGTAGGTCTGTGTCTGTATCTGCAAGAAAAAACCAGAGTGCACGTTAGTTCCACATTAATACGACAATTTTGGAAAAAGGGTCCACTAACATTAAGGTCTACTTAACTGGTGAGCTGTGGAGTCTGCGCAGTGGCGGTCTGGACCCCTCCCGACTTGTCTGTAGGTCTGTGTCTGTATCTGCAAGAAAAAACCAGAGTGCACATTAGTTCCACGTTAATACGACAATTTTGGAAAAAGGGTCCACTAACATTAAGGTCTACTTAACTGGTGAGCTGTGGAGTCTGCGAAGTGGCGGTCTGGACCCCTCCC
This sequence comes from Mytilus trossulus, assembly GCF_036588685.1. NCBI lineage: Eukaryota > Metazoa > Mollusca > Bivalvia > Mytilida > Mytilidae > Mytilus > Mytilus trossulus. The sequence goes on from NC_086376.1 coordinate 44,179,587, forward strand.
GTCTTGTCTACAGGTCTGTGTCTGTATCTGCAAGAAAAGACCAGAGTTCACATTAGTTCCACATTAATACGACAATTTTGGAAAAAGGGTCCACTAACATTAAGGTCTACTTAACTGGTGAGCTGTGGAGTCTGCGCAGTGGCGGTCTGGACCCCTCCTGTCTTGTCTGTAGGTCTGTGGGTCTGTATCTGCAAGAAAAAACCAGAGTGCACATTAGTTCCACATTAATACGACAATTTTGGAAAAAGGGTCCACTAACATTAAGGTCTACTTAACTGGTGAGCTGTGGAGTCTGCACAGTGGCGGTCTGGACCCCTCCTGTCTTGTCTGTAGGTCTGTGTCTGTATCTGCAAGAAAAAACCAGAGTGCACATTAGTTCCACATTAATACGACAATTTTGGAAAAAGGGTCCACTAACATTAAGGTCTACTTAACTGGTGAGCTGTGGAGTCTGCGCAGTGGCGGTCTGGACCCCTCCTGTCTTGTCTGTAGGTCTGTGTCTGTATCTGCAAGAAAAAACCAGAGTGCACATTAGTTCCACATTAATACGACAATTTTGGAAAAAAGGGTCCACTAACATTAAGGTCTACTTAACTGGTGAGCTGTGGAGTCTGCGCAGTGGCGGTCTGGACCCCTCCCATCTTGTCTGTAGGTCTGTGTCTGTATCTGCAATAAAAACCAGAGTGCACATTAGTTCCACATTAATACAATTTTGGAAAAAGGGTCCACTAACATTAAGGTCTACTTAACTGGTGAGCTGTGGAGTCTGCGCAGTGGCCGTCTGGACCCCTCCTGTCTTGTCTGTAGGTCTGTGTCTGTATCTGCAAGAAAAAACCAGAGTGCACATTAGTTCCACATTAATACGACAATTTTGGAAAAAGGGTCCACTAACATTAAGGTCTACTTAACTGGTGAGCTGTGGAGTCTGCGCAGTGGCGGTCTGGACCCCTCCCGTCTTGTCTGTAGGTCTGTGTCTGTATCTGCAAGAAAAAACCAGAGTGCACGTTAGTTCCACATTAATACGACAATTTTGGAAAAAGGGTCCACTAACATTAAGGTCTACTTAACTGGTGAGCTGTGGAGTCTGCGCAGTGGCGGTCTGGACCCCTCCTGTCTTGTCTGTAGGTCTGTGTCTGTATCTGCAAGAAAAAACCAGAGTGCACATTAGTTCCACATTAATACGACAATTTTGGAAAAAAGGGTCCACTAACATTAAGGTCTACTTAACTGGTGAGCTGTGGAGTCTGCGCAGTGGCGGTCTGGACCCCTCCCATCTTGTCTGTAGGTCTGTGTCTGTATCTGCAATAAAAACCAGAGTGCACATTAGTTCCACATTAATACAATTTTGGAAAAAGGGTCCACTAACATTAAGGTCTACTTAACTGGTGAGCTGTGGAGTCTGCGCAGTGGCCGTCTGGACCCCTCCTGTCTTGTCTGTAGGTCTGTGTCTGTATCTGCAAGAAAAAACCAGAGTGCACATTAGTTCCACATTAATACGACAATTTTGGAAAAAGGGTCCACTAACATTAAGGTCTACTTAACTGGTGAGCTGTGGAGTCTGCGCAGTGGCGGTCTGGACCCCTCCCGTCTTGTCTGTAGGTCTGTGTCTGTATCTGCAAGAAAAAACCAGAGTGCACGTTAGTTCCACATTAATACGACAATTTTGGAAAAAGGGTCCACTAACATTAAGGTCTACTTAACTGGTGAGCTGTGTAGTCTGCGCAGTGGTGGTCTGGACCCCTCCTGTCTTGTCTGTAGGTCTGTGTCTGTATCTGCAAGAAAAAACCAGAGTGCACATTAGTTCCACATTAATACGACAATTTTGGAAAAAAGGGTCCACTAACATTAAGGTCTACTTAACTGGTGAGCTGTGGAGTCTGCGGAGTGGCCGTCTGGACCCCTCCTGTCTTGTCTGTAGGTCTGTGTCTGTATCTGCAAGAAAAAACCAGAGTGCACATTAGTTCCACATTAATACGACAATTTTGGAAAAAGGGTCCACTAACATTAAGGTCTACTTAACTGGTGAGCTGTTGAGTCTGCGCAGTGGCGGTCTGGACTCCTCCTGTCTTGTCTGTAGGTCTGTGTCTGTATCTGCAAGAAAAAACCAGAGTGCACGTAAGTTCCACATTAATACGACAATTTTGGAAAAAGGGTCCACTAACATTAAGGTCTACTTAACTGGTGAGCTGTGGAGTCTGCGCAGTGGCGGTCTGGACTCCTCCTGTCTTGTCTGTAGGTCTGTGTCTGTATCTGCAAGAAAAAACCAGAGTGCACGTAAGTTCCACATTAATACGACAATTTTGGAAAAAGGGTCCACTAACATTAAGGTCTACTTAACTGGTGAGCTGTGGAGTCTGCGCAGTGGCGGTCTGGACCCCTCCCGACTTGTCTGTAGGTCTGTGTCTGTTTCTGCAAGAAAAAACCAGAGTGCACATTAGTTCCACATTAATACGACAATTTTGGAAAAAGGGTCCACTAACATTAAGGTCTACTTAACTGGTGAGCTGTGGAGTCTGCGAAGTGGCGGTCTGGACCCCTCCCGTCTTGTCTGTAGGTCTGTGTCTGTATCTGCAAGAAAAAAAAAACCAGAGTGCACATTAGTTCCACATTAATACGACAATTTTGGAAAAAGGGTCCACTAACATTAAGGTCTACTTAACTGGTGAGCTGTGGAGTCTGCACAGTGGCGGTCTGGACCCCTTCTGTCTTGTCTGTAGGTCTGTGGGTCTGTATCTGCAAGAAAAAACCAGAGTGCACATTAGTTCCACATTAATACGACAATTTTGGAAAAAGGGTCCACTAACATTAAGGTCTACTTAACTGGTGAGCTGTGGAGTCTGCGCAGTGGCCGTCTGGACCCCTCCTGTCTTGTCTGTAGGTCTGTGTCTGTATCTGCAAGAAAAAACCAGAGTGCACATTAGTTCCACATTAATACGACAATTTTGGAAAAAGGGTCCACTAACATTAAGGTCTACTTAACTGGTGAGCTGTGGAGTCTGCACAGTGGCGGTCTGGACCCCTCCCGTCTTGTCTGTAGGTCTGTGTCTGTATCTGCAAGAAAAAACCAGAGTGCACATTAGTTCCACATTAATACGACAATTTTGGAAAAAGGGTCCACTAACATTAAGGTCTACTTAACTGGTGAGCTGTGGAGTCTGCACAGTGCTGGTCTGGACCCCTTCTGTCTTGTCTGTAGGTCTGTGGGTCTGTATCTGCAAGAAAAAACCAGAGTGCACATTAGTTCCACATTAATACGACAATTTTGGAAAAAGGGTCCACTAACATTAAGGTCTACTTAACTGGTGAGCTGTGGAGTCTGCGCAGTGGCGGTCTGGACCCCTCCTGTCTTGTCTGTAGGTCTGTGTCTGTATCTGCAAGAAAAAACCAGAGTGCACATTAGTTCCACATTAATACGACAATTTTGGAAAAAAGGGTCCACTAACATTAAGGTCTACTTAACTGGTGAGCTGTGGAGTCTGCGCAGTGGCCGTCTGGACCCCTCCTGTCTTGTCTGTAGGTCTGTGTCTGTATCTGCAAGAAAAAACCAGAGTGCACATTAGTTCCACATTAATACGACAATTTTGGAAAAAGGGTCCACTAACATTAAGGTCTACTTAACTGGTGAGCTGTTGAGTCTGCGCAGTGGCGGTCTGGACTCCTCCTGTCTTGTCTGTAGGTCTGTGTCTGTATCTGCAAGAAAAAACCAGAGTGCACGTAAGTTCCACATTAATACGACAATTTTGGAAAAAGGGTCCACTAACATTAAGGTCTACTTAACTGGTGAGCTGTGGAGTCTGCGCAGTGGCGGTCTGGACTCCTCCTGTCTTGTCTGTAGGTCTGTGTCTGTATCTGCAAGAAAAAACCAGAGTGCACGTAAGTTCCACATTAATACGACAATTTTGGAAAAAGGGTCCACTAACATTAAGGTCTACTTAACTGGTGAGCTGTGGAGTCTGCGCAGTGGCGGTCTGGACCCCTCCCGACTTGTCTGTAGGTCTGTGTCTGTTTCTGCAAGAAAAAACCAGAGTGCACATTAGTTCCACATTAATACGACAATTTTGGAAAAAGGGTCCACTAACATTAAGGTCTACTTAACTGGTGAGCTGTTGAGTCTGCGCAGTGGCGGTCTGGACTCCTCCTGTCTTGTCTGTAGGTCTGTGTCTGTATCTGCAAGAAAAAACCAGAGTGCACGTAAGTTCCACATTAATACGACAATTTTGGAAAAAGGGTCCACTAACATTAAGGTCTACTTAACTGGTGAGCTGTGGAGTCTGCGCAGTGGCGGTCTGGACTCCTCCTGTCTTGTCTGTAGGTCTGTGTCTGTATCTGCAAGAAAAAACCAGAGTGCACGTAAGTTCCACATTAATACGACAATTTTGGAAAAAGGGTCCACTAACATTAAGGTCTACTTAACTGGTGAGCTGTGGAGTCTGCGCAGTGGCGGTCTGGACCCCTCCCGACTTGTCTGTAGGTCTGTGTCTGTTTCTGCAAGAAAAAACCAGAGTGCACATTAGTTCCACATTAATACGACAATTTTGGAAAAAGGGTCCACTAACATTAAGGTCTACTTAACTGGTGAGCTGTGGAGTCTGCGAAGTGGCGGTCTGGACCCCTCCCGTCTTGTCTGTAGGTCTGTGTCTGTATCTGCAAGAAAAAAAAAACCAGAGTGCACATTAGTTCCACATTAATACGACAATTTTGGAAAAAGGGTCCACTAACATTAAGGTCTACTTAACTGGTGAGCTGTGGAGTCTGCACAGTGGCGGTCTGGACCCCTTCTGTCTTGTCTGTAGGTCTGTGGGTCTGTATCTGCAAGAAAAAACCAGAGTGCACATTAGTTCCACATTAATACGACAATTTTGGAAAAAGGGTCCACTAACATTAAGGTCTACTTAACTGGTGAGCTGTGGAGTCTGCGCAGTGGCCGTCTGGACCCCTCCTGTCTTGTCTGTAGGTCTGTGTCTGTATCTGCAAGAAAAAACCAGAGTGCACATTAGTTCCACATTAATACGACAATTTTGGAAAAAGGGTCCACTAACATTAAGGTCTACTTAACTGGTGAGCTGTGGAGTCTGCACAGTGGCGGTCTGGACCCCTCCCGTCTTGTCTGTAGGTCTGTGTCTGTATCTGCAAGAAAAAACCAGAGTGCACATTAGTTCCACATTAATACGACAATTTTGGAAAAAGGGTCCACTAACATTAAGGTCTACTTAACTGGTGAGCTGTGGAGTCTGCACAGTGCTGGTCTGGACCCCTTCTGTCTTGTCTGTAGGTCTGTGGGTCTGTATCTGCAAGAAAAAACCAGAGTGCACATTAGTTCCACATTAATACGACAATTTTGGAAAAAGGGTCCACTAACATTAAGGTCTACTTAACTGGTGAGCTGTGGAGTCTGCGCAGTGGCGGTCTGGACCCCTCCTGTCTTGTCTGTAGGTCTGTGTCTGTATCTGCAAGAAAAAACCAGAGTGCACATTAGTTCCACATTAATACGACAATTTTGGAAAAAAGGGTCCACTAACATTAAGGTCTACTTAACTGGTGAGCTGTGGAGTCTGCGCAGTGGCCGTCTGGACCCCTCCTGTCTTGTCTGTAGGTCTGTGTCTGTATCTGCAAGAAAAAACCAGAGTGCACATTAGTTCCACATTAATACGACAATTTTGGAAAAAGGGTCCACTAACATTAAGGTCTACTTAACTGGTGAGCTGTTGAGTCTGCGCAGTGGCGGTCTGGACTCCTCCTGTCTTGTCTGTAGGTCTGTGTCTGTATCTGCAAGAAAAAACCAGAGTGCACGTAAGTTCCACATTAATACGACAATTTTGGAAAAAGGGTCCACTAACATTAAGGTCTACTTAACTGGTGAGCTGTGGAGTCTGCGCAGTGGCGGTCTGGACTCCTCCTGTCTTGTCTGTAGGTCTGTGTCTGTATCTGCAAGAAAAAACCAGAGTGCACGTAAGTTCCACATTAATACGACAATTTTGGAAAAAGGGTCCACTAACATTAAGGTCTACTTAACTGGTGAGCTGTGGAGTCTGCGCAGTGGCGGTCTGGACCCCTCCCGACTTGTCTGTAGGTCTGTGTCTGTTTCTGCAAGAAAAAACCAGAGTGCACATTAGTTCCACATTAATACGACAATTTTGGAAAAAGGGTCCACTAACATTAAGGTCTACTTAACTGGTGAGCTGTTGAGTCTGCGCAGTGGCGGTCTGGACTCCTCCTGTCTTGTCTGTAGGTCTGTGTCTGTATCTGCAAGAAAAAACCAGAGTGCACGTAAGTTCCACATTAATACGACAATTTTGGAAAAAGGGTCCACTAACATTAAGGTCTACTTAACTGGTGAGCTGTGGAGTCTGCGCAGTGGCGGTCTGGACTCCTCCTGTCTTGTCTGTAGGTCTGTGTCTGTATCTGCAAGAAAAAACCAGAGTGCACGTAAGTTCCACATTAATACGACAATTTTGGAAAAAGGGTCCACTAACATTAAGGTCTACTTAACTGGTGAGCTGTGGAGTCTGCGCAGTGGCGGTCTGGACCCCTCCCGACTTGTCTGTAGGTCTGTGTCTGTTTCTGCAAGAAAAAACCAGAGTGCACATTAGTTCCACATTAATACGACAATTTTGGAAAAAGGGTCCACTAACATTAAGGTCTACTTAACTGGTGAGCTGTGGAGTCTGCGAAGTGGCGGTCTGGACCCCTCCCGTCTTGTCTGTAGGTCTGTGTCTGTATCTGCAAGAAAAAAAAAACCAGAGTGCACATTAGTTCCACATTAATACGACAATTTTGGAAAAAGGGTCCACTAACATTAAGGTCTACTTAACTGGTGAGCTGTGGAGTCTGCACAGTGGCGGTCTGGACCCCTTCTGTCTTGTCTGTAGGTCTGTGGGTCTGTATCTGCAAGAAAAAACCAGAGTGCACATTAGTTCCACATTAATACGACAATTTTGGAAAAAGGGTCCACTAACATTAAGGTCTACTTAACTGGTGAGCTGTGGAGTCTGCGCAGTGGCCGTCTGGACCCCTCCTGTCTTGTCTGTAGGTCTGTGTCTGTATCTGCAAGAAAAAACCAGAGTGCACATTAGTTCCACATTAATACGACAATTTTGGAAAAAGGGTCCACTAACATTAAGGTCTACTTAACTGGTGAGCTGTGGAGTCTGCACAGTGGCGGTCTGGACCCCTCCCGTCTTGTCTGTAGGTCTGTGTCTGTATCTGCAAGAAAAAACCAGAGTGCACATTAGTTCCACATTAATACGACAATTTTGGAAAAAGGGTCCACTAACATTAAGGTCTACTTAACTGGTGAGCTGTGGAGTCTGCACAGTGCTGGTCTGGACCCCTTCTGTCTTGTCTGTAGGTCTGTGGGTCTGTATCTGCAAGAAAAAACCAGAGTGCACATTAGTTCCACATTAATACGACAATTTTGGAAAAAGGGTCCACTAACATTAAGGTCTACTTAACTGGTGAGCTGTGGAGTCTGCGCAGTGGCGGTCTGGACCCCTCCTGTCTTGTCTGTAGGTCTGTGTCTGTATCTGCAAGAAAAAACCAGAGTGCACATTAGTTCCACATTAATACGACAATTTTGGAAAAAAGGGTCCACTAACATTAAGGTCTACTTAACTGGTGAGCTGTGGAGTCTGCGCAGTGGCCGTCTGGACCCCTCCTGTCTTGTCTGTAGGTCTGTGTCTGTATCTGCAAGAAAAAACCAGAGTGCACATTAGTTCCACATTAATACGACAATTTTGGAAAAAGGGTCCACTAACATTAAGGTCTACTTAACTGGTGAGCTGTTGAGTCTGCGCAGTGGCGGTCTGGACTCCTCCTGTCTTGTCTGTAGGTCTGTGTCTGTATCTGCAAGAAAAAACCAGAGTGCACGTAAGTTCCACATTAATACGACAATTTTGGAAAAAGGGTCCACTAACATTAAGGTCTACTTAACTGGTGAGCTGTGGAGTCTGCGCAGTGGCGGTCTGGACTCCTCCTGTCTTGTCTGTAGGTCTGTGTCTGTATCTGCAAGAAAAAACCAGAGTGCACGTAAGTTCCACATTAATACGACAATTTTGGAAAAAGGGTCCACTAACATTAAGGTCTACTTAACTGGTGAGCTGTGGAGTCTGCGCAGTGGCGGTCTGGACCCCTCCCGACTTGTCTGTAGGTCTGTGTCTGTTTCTGCAAGAAAAAACCAGAGTGCACATTAGTTCCACAATAATACGACAATTTTGGAAAAAGGGTCCACTAACATTAAGGTCTACTTAACTGGTGAGCTGTGGAGTCTGCGCAGTGGCGGTCTGGACCCCTCCCGACTTGTCTGTAGGTCTGTGTCTGTATCTGCAAGAAAAAAAAACCCAGAGTGCACGTAAGTTCCACATTAATACGACAATTTTGGAAAAAGGGTCCACTAACATTAAGGTCTACTTAACTGGTGAGCTGTGGAGTCTGCACAGTGCTGGTCTGGACCCCTTCTGTCTTGTCTGTAGGTCTGTGGGTCTGTATCTGCAAGAAAAAACCAGAGTGCACATTAGTTCCACATTAATACGACAATTTTGGAAAAAGGGTCCACTAACATTAAGGTCTACTTAACTGGTGAGCTGTGGAGTCTGCGCAGTGGCGGTCTGGACCCCTCCTGTCTTGTCTGTAGGTCTGTGTCTGTATCTGCAAGAAAAAACCAGAGTGCACATTAGTTCCACATTAATACGACAATTTTGGAAAAAGGGTCCACTAACATTAAGGTCTACTTAACTGGTGAGCTGTGGAGTCTGCGCAGTGGCGGTCTGGACCCCTCCTGTCTTGTCTGTAGGTCTGTGTCTGTATCTGCAAGAAAAAACCAGAGTGCACATTAGTTCCACATTAATACGACAATTTTGGAAAAAGGGTCCACTAACATTAAGGTCTACTTAACTGGTGAGCTGTGGAGTCTGCCCAGTGGCGGTTTGGACCCCTCCCATCTTGTCTGTAGGTCTGTGTCTGTATCTGCAAGAAAAAACCAGAGTGCACATTAGTTCCACATTAATACGACAATTTTGGAAAAAGGGTCCACTAACATTAAGGTCTACTTAACTGGTGAGCTGTGGAGTCTGCGCAGTGGCGGTCTGGACCCCTCCTGTCTTGTCTGTAGGTCTGTGTCTGTATCTGCAAGAAAAAACCAGAGTGCACATTAGTTCCACATTAATAGGACAATTTTGGAAAAAGGGTCCACTAACATTAAGGTCTACTTAACTGGTGAGCTGTGGAGTCTGCGCAGTGGCGGTCTGGACCCCTCCCGTCTTGTCTGTAGGTCTGTGTCTGTATCTGCAAGAAAAAACCAGAGTGCACATTAGTTCCACATTAATACGACAATTTTGGAAAAAGGGTCCACTAACATTAAGGTCTACTTAACTGGTGAGCTGTGGAGTCTGCGCAGTGGCGGTCTGGACCCCTCCTGTCTTGTCTGTAGGTCTGTGTCTGTATCTGCAAGAAAAAACCAGAGTGCACATTAGTTCCACATTAATACGACAATTTTGGAAAAAGGGTCCACTAACATTAAGGTCTACTTAACTGGTGAGCTGTGGAGTCTGCGCAGTGGCGGTCTGGACCCCTCCTATCTTGTCTGTAGGTCTGTGTCTGTATCTGCAAGAAAAAACCAGAGTGCACATTAGTTCCACATTAATGCGACAATTTTGGAAAAAGGGTCCACTAACATTAAGGTCTACTTAACTGGTGAGCTGTGGAGTCTGCCCAGTGGCGGTTTGGACCCCTCCCATCTTGTCTGTAGGTCTGTGTCTGTATCTGCAATAAAAAACCAGAGTGCACATTAGTTCCACATTAATACAATTTTGGAAAAAGGGTCCACTAACATTAAGGTCTACTTAACTGGTGAGCTGTGGAGTCTGCGCAGTGGCCGTCTGGACCCCTCCTGTCTTGTCTGTAGGTCTGTGTCTGTTTCTGCAAGAAAAAACCAGAGTGCACATTAGTTCCACATTAATACGACAATTTTGGAAAAAGGGTCCACTAACATTAAGGTCTACTTAACTGGTGAGCTGTGGAGTCTGCGCAGTGGCGGTCTGGACCCCTCCCGACTTGTCTGTAGGTCTGTGTCTGTATCTGCAAGAAAAAAAAACCCAGAGTGCACGTAAGTTCCACATTAATACGACAATTTTGGAAAAAGGGTCCACTAACATTAAGGTCTACTTAACTGGTGAGCTGTGGAGTCTGCACAGTGCTGGTCTGGACCCCTTCTGTCTTGTCTGTAGGTCTGTGGGTCTGTATCTGCAAGAAAAAACCAGAGTGCACATTAGTTCCACATTAATACGACAATTTTGGAAAAAGGGTCCACTAACATTAAGGTCTACTTAACTGGTGAGCTGTGGAGTCTGCGCAGTGGCGGTCTGGACCCCTCCTGTCTTGTCTGTAGGTCTGTGTCTGTATCTGCAAGAAAAAACCAGAGTGCACATTAGTTCCACATTAATACGACAATTTTGGAAAAAGGGTCCACTAACATTAAGGTCTACTTAACTGGTGAGCTGTGGAGTCTGCGCAGTGGCGGTCTGGACCCCTCCTGTCTTGTCTGTAGGTCTGTGTCTGTATCTGCAAGAAAAAACCAGAGTGCACATTAGTTCCACATTAATACGACAATTTTGGAAAAAGGGTCCACTAACATTAAGGTCTACTTAACTGGTGAGCTGTGGAGTCTGCCCAGTGGCGGTTTGGACCCCTCCCATCTTGTCTGTAGGTCTGTGTCTGTATCTGCAAGAAAAAACCAGAGTGCACATTAGTTCCACATTAATACGACAATTTTGGAAAAAGGGTCCACTAACATTAAGGTCTACTTAACTGGTGAGCTGTGGAGTCTGCGCAGTGGCGGTCTGGACCCCTCCTGTCTTGTCTGTAGGTCTGTGTCTGTATCTGCAAGAAAAAACCAGAGTGCACATTAGTTCCACATTAATAGGACAATTTTGGAAAAAGGGTCCACTAACATTAAGGTCTACTTAACTGGTGAGCTGTGGAGTCTGCGCAGTGGCGGTCTGGACCCCTCCCGTCTTGTCTGTAGGTCTGTGTCTGTATCTGCAAGAAAAAACCAGAGTGCACATTAGTTCCACATTAATACGACAATTTTGGAAAAAGGGTCCACTAACATTAAGGTCTACTTAACTGGTGAGCTGTGGAGTCTGCGCAGTGGCGGTCTGGACCCCTCCTGTCTTGTCTGTAGGTCTGTGTCTGTATCTGCAAGAAAAAACCAGAGTGCACATTAGTTCCACATTAATACGACAATTTTGGAAAAAGGGTCCACTAACATTAAGGTCTACTTAACTGGTGAGCTGTGGAGTCTGCGCAGTGGCGGTCTGGACCCCTCCTATCTTGTCTGTAGGTCTGTGTCTGTATCTGCAAGAAAAAACCAGAGTGCACATTAGTTCCACATTAATGCGACAATTTTGGAAAAAGGGTCCACTAACATTAAGGTCTACTTAACTGGTGAGCTGTGGAGTCTGCCCAGTGGCGGTTTGGACCCCTCCCATCTTGTCTGTAGGTCTGTGTCTGTATCTGCAATAAAAAACCAGAGTGCACATTAGTTCCACATTAATACAATTTTGGAAAAAGGGTCCACTAACATTAAGGTCTACTTAACTGGTGAGCTGTGGAGTCTGCGCAGTGGCCGTCTGGACCCCTCCTGTCTTGTCTGTAGGTCTGTGTCTGTATCTGCAAGAAAAAACCAGAGTGCACATAAGTTCCACATTAATACGACAATTTTGGAAAAAGGGTCCACTAACATTAAGGTCTACTTAACTGGTGAGCTGTGGAGTCTGCGCAGTGGCGGTCTGGACTCCTCCTGTCTTGTCTGTAGGTCTGTGTCTGTATCTGCAAGAAAAAACCAGAGTGCACGTAAGTTCCACATTAATACGACAATTTTGGAAAAAGGGTCCACTAACATTAAGGTCTACTTAACTGGTGAGCTAGCTGTGGAGTCTGCGCAGTGGCGGTCTGGACCCCTCCCGACTTGTCTGTAGGTCTGTGTCTGTTTCTGCAAGAAAAAACCAGAGTGCACATTAGTTCCACATTAATACGACAATTTTGGAAAAAGGGTCCACTAACATTAAGGTCTACTTAACTGGTGAGCTGTGGAGTCTGCACAGTGGCGGTCTGGACCCCTTCTGTCTTGTCTGTAGGTGTGTGGGTCTGTATCTGCAAGAAAAAACCAGAGTGCACATTAGTTCCACATTAATACGACAATTTTGGAAAAAGGGTCCACTAACATTAAGGTCTACTTAACTGGTGAGCTGTGGAGTCTGCGCAGTGGCGGTCTGGACCCCACCTGTCTTGTCTGTAGGTCTGTGGGTCTGTATCTGCAAGAAAAAACCAGAGTGCACATTAGTTCCACATTAATACGACAATTTTGGAAAAAGGGTCCACTAACATTAAGGTCTACTTAACTGGTGAGCTGTGGAGTCTGCGCAGTGGCGGTCTGGACCCCTCCCGTCTTGTCTGTAGGTCTGTGTCTGTATCTGCAAGAAAAAACCAGAGTGCACATTAGTTCCACATTAATACGACAATTTTGGAAAAAGAGTCCACTAACATTAAGGTCTACTTAACTGGTGAGCTGTGGAGTCTGCACAGTGGCGGTCTGGACCCCTCCTGTCTTGTCTGTAGGTCTGTGTCTGTATCTGCAAGAAAAAACCAGAGTGCACATTAGTTCCACATTAATACGACAATTTTGGAAAAAGGGTCCACTAACATTAAGGTCTACTTAACTGGTGAGCTGTGGAGTCTGCGCAGTGGTGGTCTGGACCCCTCCCGTCTTGTCTGTAGGTCTGTGTCTGTATCTGCAAGAAAAAACCAGAGTGCACGTTAGTTCCACATTAATACGACAATTTTGGAAAAAGGGTCCACTAACATTAAGGTCTACTTAACTGGTGAGCTGTGGAGTCTGCGCAGTGGCGGTCTGGACCCCTCCCGACTTGTCTGTAGGTCTGTGTCTGTATCTGCAAGAAAAAACCAGAGTGCACATTAGTTCCACGTTAATACGACACTTTTGGAAAAAGGGTCCACTAACATTAAGGTCTACTTAACTGGTGAGCTGTGGAGTCTGCGAAGTGGCGGTCTGGACCCCTCCCGTCTTGTCTACAGGTCTGTGTCTGTATCTGCAAGAAAAAACCAGAGTGCACATTAGTTCCACATTAATACGACAATTTTGGAAAAAGGGTCCACTAACATTAAGGTCTACTTAACTGGTGAGCTGTGGAGTCTGCGCAGTGGCGGTCTGGACTCCTCCTGTCTTGTCTGTAGGTCTGTGTCTGTATCTGCAAGAAAAAACCAGAGTGCACGTTAGTTCCACATTAATACGACAATTTTGGAAAAAGGGTCCACTAACATTAAGGTCTACTTAACTGGTGAGCTGTGGAGTCTGCGCAGTGGCGGTCTGGACCCCTCCCGACTTGTCTGTAGGTCTGTGTCTGTATCTGCAAGAAAAAACCAGAGTGCACATTAGTTCCACGTTAATACGACAATTTTGGAAAAAGGGTCCACTAACATTAAGGTCTACTTAACTGGTGAGCTGTGGAGTCTGCGAAGTGGCGGTCTGGACCCCTCCCGTCTTGTCTACAGGTCTGTGTCTGTATCTGCAAGAAAAAACCAGAGTTCACATTAGTTCCACATTAATACGACAATTTTGGAAAAAGGGTCCACTAACATTAAGGTCTACTTAACTGGTGAGCTGTGGAGTCTGCGCAGTGGCGGTCTGGACCCCTCCTGTCTTGTCTGTAGGTCTGTGGGTCTGTATCTGCAAGAAAAAACCAGAGTGCACATTAGTTCCACATTAATACGACAATTTTGGAAAAAGGGTCCACTAACATTAAGGTCTACTTAACTGGTGAGCTGTGGAGTCTGCACAGTGGCGGTGTGGACCCCTCCTGTCTTGTCTGTAGGTCTGTGTCTGTATCTGCAAGAAAAAACCAGAGTGCACATTAGTTCCACATTAATACGACAATTTTGGAAAAAGGGTCCACTAACATTAAGGTCTACTTAACTGGTGAGCTGTGGAGTCTGCGCAGTGGCGGTCTGGACCCCTCCTGTCTTGTCTGTAGGTCTGTGTCTGTAACTGCAAGAAAAAAACAGAGTGCACATTAGTTCCACATTAATACGACAATTTTGGAAAAAAGGGTCCACTAACATTAAGGTCTACTTAACTGGTGAGCTGTGGAGTCTGCGCAGTGGCGGTCTGGACCCCTCCCATCTTGTCTGTAGGTCTGTGTCTGTATCTGCAATAAAAACCAGAGTGCACATTAGTTCCACATTAATACGACAATTTTGGAAAAAGGGTCCACTAACATTAAGGTCTACTTAACTGGTGAGCTGTGGAGTCTGCGCAGTGGCCGTCTGGACCCCTCCTGTCTTGTCTGTAGGTCTGTGTCTGTATCTGCAAGAAAAAACCAGAGTGCACATTAGTTCCACATTAATACGACAATTTTGGAAAAAGGGTCCACTAACATTAAGGTCTACTTAACTGGTGAGCTGTGGAGTCTGCGCAGTGGCGGTCTGGACCCCTCCCGTCTTGTCTGTAGGTCTGTGTCTGTATCTGCAAGAAAAAACCAGAGTGCACGTTAGTTCCACATTAATACGACAATTTTGGAAAAAGGGTCCACTAACATTAAGGTCTACTTAACTGGTGAGCTGTGGAGTCTGCGCAGTGGTGGTCTGGACCCCTCCTGTCTTGTCTGTAGGTCTGTGTCTGTATCTGCAAGAAAAAACCAGAGTGCACATTAGTTCCACATTAATACGACAATTTTGGAAAAAAGGGTCCACTAACATTAAGGTCTACTTAACTGGTGAGCTGTGGAGTCTGCGCAGTGGCCGTCTGGACCCCTCCTGTCTTGTCTGTAGGTCTGTGTCTGTATCTGCAAGAAAAAACCAGAGTGCACATTAGTTCCACATTAATACGACAATTTTGGAAAAAGGGTCCACTAACATTAAGGTCTACTTAACTGGTGAGCTGTTGAGTCTGCGCAGTGGCGGTCTGGACTCCTCCTGTCTTGTCTGTAGGTCTGTGTCTGTATCTGCAAGAAAAAACCAGAGTGCACGTAAGTTCCACATTAATACGACAATTTTGGAAAAAGGGTCCACTAACATTAAGGTCTACTTAACTGGTGAGCTGTGGAGTCTGCGCAGTGGCGGTCTGGACTCCTCCTGTCTTGTCTGTAGGTCTGTGTCTGTATCTGCAAGAAAAAACCAGAGTGCACGTAAGTTCCACATTAATACGACAATTTTGGAAAAAGGGTCCACTAACATTAAGGTCTACTTAACTGGTGAGCTGTGGAGTCTGCGCACTGGCGGTCTGGACCCCTCCCGACTTGTCTGTAGGTCTGTGTCTGTTTCTGCAAGAAAAAACCAGAGTGCACATTAGTTCCACATTAATACGACAATTTTGGAAAAAGAGTCCACTAACATTAAGGTCTACTTAACTGGTGAGCTGTGGAGTCTGCGAAGTGGCGGTCTGGACCCCTCCCGTCTTGTCTGTAGGTCTGTGTCTGTATCTGCAAGAAAAAACCAGAGTGCACATTAGTTCCACATTAATACGACAATTTTGGAAAAAGGGTCCACTAACATTAAGGTCTACTTAACTGGTGAGCTGTGGAGTCTGCACAGTGGCGGTCTGGACCCCTTCTGTCTTGTCTGTAGGTCTGTGGGTCTGTATCTGCAAGAAAAAACCAGAGTGCACATTAGTTCCACATTAATACGACAATTTTGGAAAAAGGGTCCACTAACATTAAGGTCTACTTAACTGGTGAGCTGTGGAGTCTGCGCAGTGGCCGTCTGGACCCCTCCTGTCTTGTCTGTAGGTCTGTGTCTGTATCTGCAAGAAAAAACCAGAGTGCACATTAGTTCCACATTAATACGACAATTTTGGAAAAAGGGTCCACTAACATTAAGGTCTACTTAACTGGTGAGCTGTGGAGTCTGCACAGTGGCGGTCTGGACCCCTCCCGTCTTGTCTGTAGGTCTGTGTCTGTATCTGCAAGAAAAAACCAGAGTGCACATTAGTTCCACATTAATACGACAATTTTGGAAAAAGGGTCCACTAACATTAAGGTCTACTTAACTGGTGAGCTGTGGAGTCTGCGCAGTGGCGGTCTGGACCCCTCCCGTCTTGTCTGTAGGTCTGTGTCTGTATCTGCAAGAAAAAACCAGAGTGCACATTAGTTCCACATTAATACAACAATTTTGGAAAAAGGGTCCACTAACATTAAGGTCTACTTAACTGGTGAGCTGTGGAGTCTGCGCAGTGGCGGTCTGGACCCCTCCTGTCTTGTCTGTAGGTCTGTGTCTGTATCTGCAAGAAAAAACCAGAGTGCACATTAGTTCCACATTAATACGACAATTTTGGAAAAAGGGTCCACTAACATTAAGGTCTACTTAACTGGTGAGCTGTGGAGTCTGCCCAGTGGCGGTTTGGACCCCTCCCATCTTGTCTGTAGGTCTGTGTCTGTATCTGCAATAAAAAACCAGAGTGCACATTAGTTCCACATTAATACAATTTTGGAAAAAGGGTCCACTAACATTAAGGTCTACTTAACTGGTGAGCTGTGGAGTCTGCGCAGTGGCCGTCTGGACCCCTCCTGTCTTGTCTGTAGGTCTGTGTCTGTATCTGGAAGAAAAAACCAGAGTGCACATTAGTTCCACATTAATACGACAATTTTGGAAAAAGGGTCCACTAACATTAAGGTCTACTTAACTGGTGAGCTGTGGAGTCTGCGCAGTGGCGGTCTGGACTCCTCCTGTCTTGTCTGTAGGTCTGTGTCTGTATCTGCAAGAAAAAACCAGAGTGCACGTAAGTTCCACATTAATACGACAATTTTGGAAAAAGGGTCCACTAACATTAAGGTCTACTTAACTGGTGAGCTAGCTGTGGAGTCTGCGCAGTGGCGGTCTGGACCCCTCCCGACTTGTCTGTAGGTCTGTGTCTGTTTCTGCAAGAAAAAACCAGAGTGCACA
Organism: Mytilus trossulus; assembly: GCF_036588685.1. NCBI lineage: Eukaryota > Metazoa > Mollusca > Bivalvia > Mytilida > Mytilidae > Mytilus > Mytilus trossulus. Next base: position 44,196,537 of record NC_086376.1, read on the forward strand.
TTAGTTCCACATTAATACGACAATTTTGGAAAAAGGGTCCACTAACATTAAGGTCTACTTAACTGGTGAGCTGTGGAGTCTGCGAAGTGGCGGTCTGGACCCCTCCCGTCTTGTCTGTAGGTCTGTGTCTGTATCTGCAAGAAAAAACCAGAGTGCACATTAGTTCCACATTAATACGACAATTTTGGAAAAAGGGTCCACTAACATTAAGGTCTACTTAACTGGTGAGCTGTGGAGTCTGCGCAGTGGCCGTCTGGACCCCTCCTGTCTTGTCTGTAGGTCTGTGTCTGTATCTGCAAGAAAAAACCAGAGTGCACATTAGTTCCACATTAATACGACAATTTTGGAAAAAGGGTCCACTAACATTAAGGTCTACTGAACTGGTGAGCTGTGGAGTCTGCGCAGTGGCCGTCAGTACCCCTCCTGTTTTGTCTGTAGGTCTGTGTCTGTATCTGCAAGAAAAAACCAGAGTGCACATTAGTTCCACATTAATACGACAATTTTGGAAAAAGGGTCCACTAACATTAAGGTCTACTTAACTGGTGAGCTGTGGAGTCTGCACAGTGGCGGTCTGGACCCCTCCCGTCTTGTCTGTAGGTCTGTGTCTGTATCTGCAAGAAAAAACCAGAGTGCACATTAGTTCCACATTAATACGACAATTTTGGAAAAAGGGTCCACTAACATTAAGGTCTACTTAACTGGTGAGCTGTGGAGTCTGCACAGTGCTGGTCTGGACCCCTTCTGTCTTGTCTGTAGGTCTGTGTCTGTATCTGCAAGAAAAAACCAGAGTGCACATTAGTTCCACATTAATACGACAATTTTGGAAAAAGGGTCCACTAACATTAAGGTCTACTTAACTGGTGAGCTGTGGAGTCTGCGCAGTGGCGGTCTGGACCCCTCCCGTCTTGTCTGTAGGTCTGTGTCTGTATCTGCAAAAAAAAAACAAAGTGCACATTAGTTCCACATTAATACGACAATTTTGGAAAAAGGGTCCACTAACATTAAGGTCTACTTAACTGGTGAGCTGTGGAGTCTGCGCAGTGGCGGTCTGGACTCCTCCTGTCTTGTCTGTAGGTCTGTGTCTGTATCTGCAAGAAAAAACCAGAGTGCATGTAAGTTCCACATTAATACGACAATTTTGGAAAAAGGGTCCACTAACATTAAGGTCTACTTAACTGGTGAGCTGTGGAGTCTGCGCAGTGGCGGTCTGGACCCCTCCCGACTTGTCTGTAGGTCTGTGGGTCTGTATCTGCAAGAAAAAACCAGAGTGCACATTAGTTCCACATTAATACGACAATTTTGGAAAAAGGGTCCACTAACATTAAGGTCTACTTAACTGGTGAGCTGTGGAGTCTGCGCAGTGGCGGTCTGGACCCCTCCTGTCTTGTCTGTAGGTCTGTGTCTGTATCTGCAAGAAAAAACCAGAGTGCACATTAGTTCCACATTAATACGACAATTTTGGAAAAAGGGTCCACTAACATTAAGGTCTACTTAACTGGTGAGCTGTGGAGTCTGCGCAGTGGCGGTCTGGACCCCTCCTGTCTTGTCTGTAGGTCTGTGTCTGTATCTGCAAGAAAAAACCAGAGTGCACATTAGTTCCACATTAATACGACAATTTTGGAAAAAGGGTCCACTAACATTAAGGTCTACTTAACTGGTGAGCTGTGGAGTCTGCCCAGTGGCGGTTTGGACCCCTCCCATCTTGTCTGTAGGTCTGTGTCTGTATCTGCAATAAAAAACCAGAGTGCACATTAGTTCCACATTAATACGACAATTTTGGAAAAAGGGTCCACTAACATTAAGGTCTACTTAACTGGTGAGCTGTGGAGTCTGCGCAGTGGCCGTCTGGACCCCTCCTGTCTTGTCTGTAGGTCTGTGTCTGTATCTGCAAGAAAAAACCAGAGTGCACATTAGTTCCACATTAATACGACAATTTTGGAAAAAGGGTCCACTAACATTAAGGTCTACTTAACTGGTGAGCTGTGGAGTCTGCGCAGTGGCGGTCTGGACTCCTCCTGTCTTGTCTGTAGGTCTGTGTCTGTATCTGCAAGAAAAAACCAAAGTGCATGTAAGTTCCACATTAATACGACAATTTTGGAAAAAGGGTCCACTAACATTAAGGTCTACTTAACTGGTGAGCTGTGGAGTCTGCGCAGTGGCGGTCTGGACCCCTCCCGACTTGTCTGTAGGTCTGTGTCTGTATCTGCAAGAAAAAACCAGAGTGCACATTAGTTCCACGTTAATACGACAATTTTGGAAAAAGGGTCCACTAACATTAAGGTCTACTTAACTGGTGAGCTGTGGAGTCTGCGAAGTGGCGGTCTGGACCCCTCCCGTCTTGTCTACAGGTCTGTGTCTGTATCTGCAAGAAAAAACCAGAGTTCACATTAGTTCCACATTAATACGACAATTTTGGAAAAAGGGTCCACTAACATTAAGGTCTACTTAACTGGTGAGCTGTGGAGTCTGCGCAGTGGCGGTCTGGACCCCTCCTGTCTTGTCTGTAGGTCTGTGGGTCTGTATCTGCAAGAAAAAACCAGAGTGCACATTAGTTCCACATTAATACGACAATTTTGGAAAAAGGGTCCACTAACATTAAGGTCTACTTAACTGGTGAGCTGTGGAGTCTGCACAGTGGCGGTCTGGACCCCTCCTGTCTTGTCTGTAGGTCTGTGTCTGTATCTGCAAGAAAAAACCAGAGTGCACATTAGTTCCACATTAATACGACAATTTTGGAAAAAGGGTCCACTAACATTAAGGTCTACTTAACTGGTGAGCTGTGGAGTCTGCGCAGTGGCGGTCTGGACCCCTCCTGTCTTGTCTGTAGGTCTGTGTCTGTATCTGCAAGAAAAAACCAGAGTGCACATTAGTTCCACATTAATACAACAATTTTGGAAAAAAGGGTCCACTAACATTAAGGTCTACTTAATTGGTGAGCTGTGGAGTCTGCGCAGTGGCGGTCTGGACCCCTCCCATCTTGTCTGTAGGTCTGTGTCTGTATCTGCAATAAAAAACAGAGTGCACATTAGTTCCACATTAATACGACAATTTTGGAAAAAGGGTCCACTAACATTAAGGTCTACTTAACTGGTGAGCTGTGGAGTCTGCGCAGTGGCCGTCTGGACCCCTCCTGTCTTGTCTGTAGGTCTGTGTCTGTATCTGCAAGAAAAAACCAGAGTGCACATTAGTTCCACATTAATACGACAATTTTGGAAAAAGGGTCCACTAACATTAAGGTCTACTTAACTGGTGAGCTGTGGAGTCTGCGCAGTGGCGGTCTGGACCCCTCCCGTCTTGTCTGTAGGTGTGTCTGTATCTGCAAGAAAAAACCAGAGTGCACGTTAGTTCCACATTAATACGACAATTTTGGAAAAAGGGTCCACTAACATTAAGGTCTACTTAACTGGTGAGCTGTGGAGTCTGCGCAGTGGTGGTCTGGACCCCTCCTGTCTTGTCTGTAGGTCTGTGTCTGTATCTGCAAGAAAAAACCAGAGTGCACATTAGTTCCACATTAATACGACAATTTTGGAAAAAAGGGTCCACTAACATTAAGGTCTACTTAATTGGTGAGCTGTGGAGTCTGCGCAGTGGCGGTCTGGACCCCTCCCATCTTGTCTGTAGGTCTGTGTCTGTATCTGCAATAAAAACCAGAGTGCACATTAGTTCCACATTAATACGACAATTTTGGAAAAAGGGTCCACTAACATTAAGGTCTACTTAACTGGTGAGCTGTGGAGTCTGCGCAGTGGCCGTCTGGACCCCTCCTGTCTTGTCTGTAGGTCTGTGTCTGTATCTGCAAGAAAAAACCAGAGTGCACATTAGTTCCACATTAATACGACAATTTTGGAAAAAGGGTCCACTAACATTAAGGTCTACTTAACTGGTGAGCTGTGGAGTCTGCGCAGTGGTGGTCTGGACCCCTCCTGTCTTGTCTGTAGGTCTGTGTCTGTATCTGCAAGAAAAAACCAGAGTGCACATTAGTTCCACATTAATACGACAATTTTGGAAAAAAGGGTCCACTAACATTAAGGTCTACTTAACTGGTGAGCTGTGGAGTCTGCGCAGTGGCCGTCTGGACCCCTCCCGTCTTGTCTGTAGGTCTGTGTCTGTATCTGCAAGAAAAAACCAGAGTGCACATTAGTTCCACATTAATACCCCAATTTTGGAAAAAGGGTCCACTAACATTAAGGTCTACTTAACTGGTGAGCTGTGGAGTCTGGGCAGTGGCGGTCTGGACCCCTCCCGTCTTGTCTGTAGGTCTGTGTCTGTATCTGCAAGAAAAAACCAGAGTGCACATTAGTTCCACATTAATACGACAATTTTGGAAAAAGAGTCCACTAACATTAAGGTCTACTTAACTGGTGAGCTGTGGAGTCTGCGCAGTGGCGGTCTGGACCCCTCCCATCTTGTCTGTAGGTCTGTGTCTGTATCTGCAAGAAAAAACCAGAGTGCACATTAGTTCCACATTAATACGACAATTTTGGAAAAAGGGTCCACTAACATTAAGGTCTACTTAACTGGTGAGCTGTGGAGTCTGCGCAGTGGCGGTCTGGACCCCTCCCGTCTTGTCTGTAGGTCTGTGTCTGTATCTGCAAGAAAAAACCAGAGTGCACATTAGTTCCACATTAATACGACAATTTTGGAAAAAGGGTCCACTAACATTAAGGTCTACTTAACTGGTGAGCTGTGGAGTCTGCGCAGTGGCGGTCTGGACCCCTCCCGTCTTGTCTGTAGGTCTGTGGGTCTGTATCTGCAAGAAAAAACCAGAGTGCACATTAGTTCCACATTAATACGAAAATTTTGGAAAAAGGGTCCACTAACATTAAGGTCTACTTAACTGGTGAGCTGTGGAGTCTGCGCAGTGGTGGTCTGGACCCCTCCCGTCTTGTCTGTAGGTCTGTGTCTGTATCTGCAAGAAAAAACCAGAATGCACATTAGTTCCACATTAATACGACAATTTTGGAAAAAGGGTCCACTAACATTAAGGTCTACTTAACTGGTGAGCTGTGGAGTCTGCGCAGTGGCGGTCTGGACCCCTCCTGTCTTGTCTGTAGGTCTGTGTCTGTATCTGCAAGAAAAAACCAGAGTGCACATTAGTTCCACATTAATACGACAATTTTGGAAAAAGGGTCCACTAACATTAAGGTCTACTTAACTGGTGAGCTGTGGAGTCTGCGCAGTGGCGGTCTGGACCCCTCCCGTCTTGTCTGTAGGTCTGTGTCTGTATCTGCAAGAAAAAACCAGAGTGCACATTAGTTCCACATTAATACGACAATTTTGGAAAAAGGGTCCACTAACATTAAGGTCTACTTAACTGGTGAGCTGTGGAGTCTGCGCAGTGGCGGTCTGGACCCCTCCTGTCTTGTCTGTAGGTCTGTGTCTGTATCTGCAAGAAAAAACCAGAGTGCACATTAGTTCCACATTAATACGACAATTTTGGAAAAAGGGTCCACTAACATTAAGGTCTACTTAACTGGTGAGCTGTGGAGTCTGCGCAGTGGCGGTCTGGACCCCTCCCGTCTTGTCTGTAGGTGTGTCTGTATCTGCAAGAAAAAACCAGAGTGCACGTTAGTTCCACATTAATACGACAATTTTGGAAAAAGGGTCCACTAACATTAAGGTCTACTTAACTGGTGAGCTGTGGAGTCTGCGAAGTGGCGGTCTGGACCCCTCCCGTCTTGTCTACAGGTCTGTGTCTGTATCTGCAAGAAAAAACCAGAGTTCACATTAGTTCCACATTAATACGACAATTTTGGAAAAAGGGTCCACTAACATTAAGGTCTACTTAACTGGTGAGCTGTGGAGTCTGCGCAGTGGCGGTCTGGACCCCTCCTGTCTTGTCTGTAGGTCTGTGGGTCTGTATCTGCAAGAAAAAACCAGAGTGCACATTAGTTCCACATTAATACGACAATTTTGGAAAAAGGGTCCACTAACATTAAGGTCTACTTAACTGGTGAGCTGTGGAGTCTGCACAGTGGCGGTCTGGACCCCTCCTGTCTTGTCTGTAGGTCTGTGTCTGTATCTGCAAGAAAAAACCAGAGTGCACATTAGTTCCACATTAATACGACAATTTTGGAAAAAGGGTCCACTAACATTAAGGTCTACTTAACTGGTGAGCTGTGGAGTCTGCGCAGTGGCGGTCTGGACCCCTCCTGTCTTGTCTGTAGGTCTGTGTCTGTATCTGCAAGAAAAAACCAGAGTGCACATTAGTTCCACATTAATACAACAATTTTGGAAAAAAGGGTCCACTAACATTAAGGTCTACTTAATTGGTGAGCTGTGGAGTCTGCGCAGTGGCGGTCTGGACCCCTCCCATCTTGTCTGTAGGTCTGTGTCTGTATCTGCAATAAAAAACAGAGTGCACATTAGTTCCACATTAATACGACAATTTTGGAAAAAGGGTCCACTAACATTAAGGTCTACTTAACTGGTGAGCTGTGGAGTCTGCGCAGTGGCCGTCTGGACCCCTCCTGTCTTGTCTGTAGGTCTGTGTCTGTATCTGCAAGAAAAAACCAGAGTGCACATTAGTTCCACATTAATACGACAATTTTGGAAAAAGGGTCCACTAACATTAAGGTCTACTTAACTGGTGAGCTGTGGAGTCTGCGCAGTGGCGGTCTGGACCCCTCCCGTCTTGTCTGTAGGTGTGTCTGTATCTGCAAGAAAAAACCAGAGTGCACGTTAGTTCCACATTAATACGACAATTTTGGAAAAAGGGTCCACTAACATTAAGGTCTACTTAACTGGTGAGCTGTGGAGTCTGCGCAGTGGTGGTCTGGACCCCTCCTGTCTTGTCTGTAGGTCTGTGTCTGTATCTGCAAGAAAAAACCAGAGTGCACATTAGTTCCACATTAATACGACAATTTTGGAAAAAAGGGTCCACTAACATTAAGGTCTACTTAATTGGTGAGCTGTGGAGTCTGCGCAGTGGCGGTCTGGACCCCTCCCATCTTGTCTGTAGGTCTGTGTCTGTATCTGCAATAAAAACCAGAGTGCACATTAGTTCCACATTAATACGACAATTTTGGAAAAAGGGTCCACTAACATTAAGGTCTACTTAACTGGTGAGCTGTGGAGTCTGCGCAGTGGCCGTCTGGACCCCTCCTGTCTTGTCTGTAGGTCTGTGTCTGTATCTGCAAGAAAAAACCAGAGTGCACATTAGTTCCACATTAATACGACAATTTTGGAAAAAGGGTCCACTAACATTAAGGTCTACTTAACTGGTGAGCTGTGGAGTCTGCGCAGTGGTGGTCTGGACCCCTCCTGTCTTGTCTGTAGGTCTGTGTCTGTATCTGCAAGAAAAAACCAGAGTGCACATTAGTTCCACATTAATACGACAATTTTGGAAAAAAGGGTCCACTAACATTAAGGTCTACTTAACTGGTGAGCTGTGGAGTCTGCGCAGTGGCCGTCTGGACCCCTCCCGTCTTGTCTGTAGGTCTGTGTCTGTATCTGCAAGAAAAAACCAGAGTGCACATTAGTTCCACATTAATACCCCAATTTTGGAAAAAGGGTCCACTAACATTAAGGTCTACTTAACTGGTGAGCTGTGGAGTCTGGGCAGTGGCGGTCTGGACCCCTCCCGTCTTGTCTGTAGGTCTGTGTCTGTATCTGCAAGAAAAAACCAGAGTGCACATTAGTTCCACATTAATACGACAATTTTGGAAAAAGAGTCCACTAACATTAAGGTCTACTTAACTGGTGAGCTGTGGAGTCTGCGCAGTGGCGGTCTGGACCCCTCCCATCTTGTCTGTAGGTCTGTGTCTGTATCTGCAAGAAAAAACCAGAGTGCACATTAGTTCCACATTAATACGACAATTTTGGAAAAAGGGTCCACTAACATTAAGGTCTACTTAACTGGTGAGCTGTGGAGTCTGCGCAGTGGCGGTCTGGACCCCTCCCGTCTTGTCTGTAGGTCTGTGTCTGTATCTGCAAGAAAAAACCAGAGTGCACATTAGTTCCACATTAATACGACAATTTTGGAAAAAGGGTCCACTAACATTAAGGTCTACTTAACTGGTGAGCTGTGGAGTCTGCGCAGTGGCGGTCTGGACCCCTCCCGTCTTGTCTGTAGGTCTGTGGGTCTGTATCTGCAAGAAAAAACCAGAGTGCACATTAGTTCCACATTAATACGAAAATTTTGGAAAAAGGGTCCACTAACATTAAGGTCTACTTAACTGGTGAGCTGTGGAGTCTGCGCAGTGGTGGTCTGGACCCCTCCCGTCTTGTCTGTAGGTCTGTGTCTGTATCTGCAAGAAAAAACCAGAATGCACATTAGTTCCACATTAATACGACAATTTTGGAAAAAGGGTCCACTAACATTAAGGTCTACTTAACTGGTGAGCTGTGGAGTCTGCGCAGTGGCGGTCTGGACCCCTCCTGTCTTGTCTGTAGGTCTGTGTCTGTATCTGCAAGAAAAAACCAGAGTGCACATTAGTTCCACATTAATACGACAATTTTGGAAAAAGGGTCCACTAACATTAAGGTCTACTTAACTGGTGAGCTGTGGAGTCTGCGCAGTGGCGGTCTGGACCCCTCCTGTCTTGTCTGTAGGTCTGTGTCTGTATCTGCAAGAAAAAACCAGAGTGCACATTAGTTCCACATTAATACGACAATTTTGGAAAAAAGGGTCCACTAACATTAAGGTCTACTTAATTGGTGAGCTGTGGAGTCTGCGCAGTGGCGGTCTGGACCCCTCCCATCTTGTCTGTAGGTCTGTGTCTGTATCTGCAATAAAAACCAGAGTGCACATTAGTTCCACATTAATACGACAATTTTGGAAAAAGGGTCCACTAACATTAAGGTCTACTTAACTGGTGAGCTGTGGAGTCTGCGCAGTGGCCGTCTGGACCCCTCCTGTCTTGTCTGTAGGTCTGTGTCTGTATCTGCAAGAAAAAACCAGAGTGCACATTAGTTCCACATTAATACGACAATTTTGGAAAAAGGGTCCACTAACATTAAGGTCTACTTAACTGGTGAGCTGTGGAGTCTGCGCAGTGGCGGTCTGGACCCCTCCCGTCTTGTCTGTAGGTCTGTGTCTGTATCTGCAAGAAAAAACCAGAGTGCACGTTAGTTCCACATTAATACGACAATTTTGGAAAAAGGGTCCACTAACATTAAGGTCTACTTAACTGGTGAGCTGTGGAGTCTGCGCAGTGGTGGTCTGGACCCCTCCTGTCTTGTCTGTAGGTCTGTGTCTGTATCTGCAAGAAAAAACCAGAGTGCACATTAGTTCCACATTAATACGACAATTTTGGAAAAAAGGGTCCACTAACATTAAGGTCTACTTAACTGGTGAGCTGTGGAGTCTGCGCAGTGGCCGTCTGGACCCCTCCCGTCTTGTCTGTAGGTCTGTGTCTGTATCTGCAAGAAAAAACCAGAGTGCACATTAGTTCCACATTAATACCCCAATTTTGGAAAAAGGGTCCACTAACATTAAGGTCTACTTAACTGGTGAGCTGTGGAGTCTGCGCAGTGGCGGTCTGGACCCCTCCCGTCTTGTCTGTAGGTCTGTGTCTGTATCTGCAAGAAAAAACCAGAGTGCACATTAGTTCCACATTAATACGACAATTTTGGAAAAAGAGTCCACTAACATTAAGGTCTACTTAACTGGTGAGCTGTGGAGTCTGCGCAGTGGCGGTCTGGACCCCTCCCATCTTGTCTGTAGGTCTGTGTCTGTATCTGCAAGAAAAAACCAGAGTGCACATTAGTTCCACATTAATACGACAATTTTGGAAAAAGGGTCCACTAACATTAAGGTCTACTTAACTGGTGAGCTGTGGAGTCTGCGCAGTGGCGGTCTGGACCCCTCCCGTCTTGTCTGTAGGTCTGTGTCTGTATCTGCAAGAAAAAACCAGAGTGCACATTAGTTCCACATTAATACGACAATTTTGGAAAAAGGGTCCACTAACATTAAGGTCTACTTAACTGGTGAGCTGTGGAGTCTGCGCAGTGGCGGTCTGGACCCCTCCCGTCTTGTCTGTAGGTCTGTGGGTTTGTATCTGCAAGAAAAAACCAGAGTGCACATTAGTTCCACATTAATACGAAAATTTTGGAAAAAGGGTCCACTAACATTAAGGTCTACTTAACTGGTGAGCTGTGGAGTCTGCGCAGTGGTGGTCTGGACCCCTCCCGTCTTGTCTGTAGGTCTGTGTCTGTATCTGCAAGAAAAAACCAGAATGCACATTAGTTCCACATTAATACGACAATTTTGGAAAAAGGGTCCACTAACATTAAGGTCTACTTAACTGGTGAGCTGTGGAGTCTGCGCAGTGGCGGTCTGGACCCCTCCCGTCTTGTCTGTAGGTCTGTGTCTGTATCTGCAAGAAAAAACCAGAGTGCACATTAGTTCCACATTAATACGACAATTTTGGAAAAAGGGTCCACTAACATTAAGGTCTACTTAACTGGTGAGCTGTGGAGTCTGCGCAGTGGCGGTCTGGACCCCACCTGTCTTGTCTGTAGGTCTGTGGGTCTGTATCTGCAAGAAAAAACCAGAGTGCACATTAGTTCCACATTAATACGACAATTTTGGAAAAAGTGTCCACTAACATTAAGGTCTACTTAACTGGTGAGCTGTGGAGTCTGCGCAGTGGCGGTCTGGACCCCTCCCGTCTTGTCTGTAGGTCTGTGTCTATATCTGCAAGAAAAAACCAGAGTGCACATTAGTTCCACATTAATACGACAATTTTGGAAAAAGAGTCCACTAACATTAAGGTCTACTTAACTGGTGAGCTGTGGAGTCTGCACAGTGGCGGTCTGGACCCCTCCTGTCTTGTCTGTAGGTCTGTGTCTGTATCTGCAAGAAAAAACCAGAGTGCACATTAGTTCCACATTAATACGACAATTTTGGAAAAAGGGTCCACTAACATTAAGGTCTACTTAACTGGTGAGCTGTGGAGTCTGCGCAGTGGCGGTCTGGACCCCTCCCGTCTTGTCTGTAGGTCTGTGTCTGTATCTGCAAGAAAAAACCAGACTGCACGTTAGTTCCACATTAATACGACAATTTTGGAAAAAGGGTCCACTAACATTAAGGTCTACTTAACTGGTGAGCTGTGGAGTCTGCGCAGTGGCGGTCTGGACCCCTCCCGACTTGTCTGTAGGTCTGTGTCTGTATCTGCAAGAAAAAACCAGAGTGCACATTAGTTCCACGTTAATACGACACTTTTGGAAAAAGGGTCCACTAACATTAAGGTCTACTTAACTGGTGAGCTGTGGAGTCTGCGAAGTGGCGGTCTGGACCCCTCCCGTCTTGTCTACAGGTCTGTGTCTGTATCTGCAAGAAAAAACCAGAGTGCACATTAGTTCCACATTAATACGACAATTTTGGAAAAAGGGTCCACTAACATTAAGGTCTACTTAACTGGTGAGCTGTGGAGTCTGCGCAGTGGCGGTCTGGACTCCTCCTGTCTTGTCTGTAGGTCTGTGTCTGTATCTGCAAGAAAAAACCAGAGTGCACGTTAGTTCCACATTAATACGACAATTTTGGAAAAAGGGTCCACTAACATTAAGGTCTACTTAACTGGTGAGCTGTGGAGTCTGCGCAGTGGCGGTCTGGACCCCTCCCGACTTGTCTGTAGGTCTGTGTCTGTATCTGCAAGAAAAAACCAGAGTGCACATTAGTTCCACGTTAATACGACAATTTTGGAAAAAGGGTCCACTAACATTAAGGTCTACTTAACTGGTGAGCTGTGGAGTCTGCGAAGTGGCGGTCTGGACCCCTCCCGTCTTGTCTACAGGTCTGTGTCTGTATCTGCAAGAAAAGACCAGAGTTCACATTAGTTCCACATTAATACGACAATTTTGGAAAAAGGGTCCACTAACATTAAGGTCTACTTAACTGGTGAGCTGTGGAGTCTGCGCAGTGGCGGTCTGGACCCCTCCTGTCTTGTCTGTAGGTCTGTGGGTCTGTATCTGCAAGAAAAAACCAGAGTGCACATTAGTTCCACATTAATACGACAATTTTGGAAAAAGGGTCCACTAACATTAAGGTCTACTTAACTGGTGAGCTGTGGAGTCTGCACAGTGGCGGTCTGGACCCCTCCTGTCTTGTCTGTAGGTCTGTGTCTGTATCTGCAAGAAAAAACCAGAGTGCACATTAGTTCCACATTAATACGACAATTTTGGAAAAAGGGTCCACTAACATTAAGGTCTACTTAACTGGTGAGCTGTGGAGTCTGCGCAGTGGCGGTCTGGACCCCTCCTGTCTTGTCTGTAGGTCTGTGTCTGTATCTGCAAGAAAAAACCAGAGTGCACATTAGTTCCACATTAATACGACAATTTTGGAAAAAAGGGTCCACTAACATTAAGGTCTACTTAACTGGTGAGCTGTGGAGTCTGCGCAGTGGCGGTCTGGACCCCTCCCATCTTGTCTGTAGGTCTGTGTCTGTATCTGCAATAAAAACCAGAGTGCACATTAGTTCCACATTAATACAATTTTGGAAAAAGGGTCCACTAACATTAAGGTCTACTTAACTGGTGAGCTGTGGAGTCTGCGCAGTGGCCGTCTGGACCCCTCCTGTCTTGTCTGTAGGTCTGTGTCTGTATCTGCAAGAAAAAACCAGAGTGCACATTAGTTCCACATTAATACGACAATTTTGGAAAAAGGGTCCACTAACATTAAGGTCTACTTAACTGGTGAGCTGTGGAGTCTGCGCAGTGGCGGTCTGGACCCCTCCCGTCTTGTCTGTAGGTCTGTGTCTGTATCTGCAAGAAAAAACCAGAGTGCACGTTAGTTCCACATTAATACGACAATTTTGGAAAAAGGGTCCACTAACATTAAGGTCTACTTAACTGGTGAGCTGTGGAGTCTGCGCAGTGGTGGTCTGGACCCCTCCCGTCTTGTCTGTAGGTCTGTGTCTGTATCTGCAAGAAAAAACCAGAATGCACATTAGTTCCACATTAATACGACAATTTTGGAAAAAGGGTCCACTAACATTAAGGTCTACTTAACTGGTGAGCTGTGGAGTCTGCGCAGTGGCGGTCTGGACCCCTCCCGTCTTGTCTGTAGGTCTGTGTCTGTATCTGCAAGAAAAAACCAGAGTGCACATTAGTTCCACATTAATACGACAATTTTGGAAAAAGGGTCCACTAACATTAAGGTCTACTTAACTGGTGAGCTGTGGAGTCTGCGCAGTGGCGGTCTGGACCCCACCTGTCTTGTCTGTAGGTCTGTGGGTCTGTATCTGCAAGAAAAAACCAGAGTGCACATTAGTTCCACATTAATACGACAATTTTGGAAAAAGTGTCCACTAACATTAAGGTCTACTTAACTGGTGAGCTGTGGAGTCTGCGCAGTGGCGGTCTGGACCCCTCCCGTCTTGTCTGTAGGTCTGTGTCTATATCTGCAAGAAAAAACCAGAGTGCACATTAGTTCCACATTAATACGACAATTTTGGAAAAAGAGTCCACTAACATTAAGGTCTACTTAACTGGTGAGCTGTGGAGTCTGCACAGTGGCGGTCTGGACCCCTCCTGTCTTGTCTGTAGGTCTGTGTCTGTATCTGCAAGAAAAAACCAGAGTGCACATTAGTTCCACATTAATACGACAATTTTGGAAAAAGGGTCCACTAACATTAAGGTCTACTTAACTGGTGAGCTGTGGAGTCTGCGCAGTGGCGGTCTGGACCCCTCCCGTCTTGTCTGTAGGTCTGTGTCTGTATCTGCAAGAAAAAACCAGACTGCACGTTAGTTCCACATTAATACGACAATTTTGGAAAAAGGGTCCACTAACATTAAGGTCTACTTAACTGGTGAGCTGTGGAGTCTGCGCAGTGGCGGTCTGGACCCCTCCCGACTTGTCTGTAGGTCTGTGTCTGTATCTGCAAGAAAAAACCAGAGTGCACATTAGTTCCACGTTAATACGACACTTTTGGAAAAAGGGTCCACTAACATTAAGGTCTACTTAACTGGTGAGCTGTGGAGTCTGCGAAGTGGCGGTCTGGACCCCTCCCGTCTTGTCTACAGGTCTGTGTCTGTATCTGCAAGAAAAAACCAGAGTGCACATTAGTTCCACATTAATACGACAATTTTGGAAAAAGGGTCCACTAACATTAAGGTCTACTTAACTGGTGAGCTGTGGAGTCTGCGCAGTGGCGGTCTGGACTCCTCCTGTCTTGTCTGTAGGTCTGTGTCTGTATCTGCAAGAAAAAACCAGAGTGCACGTTAGTTCCACATTAATACGACAATTTTGGAAAAAGGGTCCACTAACATTAAGGTCTACTTAACTGGTGAGCTGTGGAGTCTGCGCAGTGGCGGTCTGGACCCCTCCCGACTTGTCTGTAGGTCTGTGTCTGTATCTGCAAGAAAAAACCAGAGTGCACATTAGTTCCACGTTAATACGACAATTTTGGAAAAAGGGTCCACTAACATTAAGGTCTACTTAACTGGTGAGCTGTGGAGTCTGCGAAGTGGCGGTCTGGACCCCTCCCGTCTTGTCTACAGGTCTGTGTCTGTATCTGCAAGAAAAGACCAGAGTTCACATTAGTTCCACATTAATACGACAATTTTGGAAAAAGGGTCCACTAACATTAAGGTCTACTTAACTGGTGAGCTGTGGAGTCTGCGCAGTGGCGGTCTGGACCCCTCCTGTCTTGTCTGTAGGTCTGTGGGTCTGTATCTGCAAGAAAAAACCAGAGTGCACATTAGTTCCACATTAATACGACAATTTTGGAAAAAGGGTCCACTAACATTAAGGTCTACTTAACTGGTGAGCTGTGGAGTCTGCACAGTGGCGGTCTGGACCCCTCCTGTCTTGTCTGTAGGTCTGTGTCTGTATCTGCAAGAAAAAACCAGAGTGCACATTAGTTCCACATTAATACGACAATTTTGGAAAAAGGGTCCACTAACATTAAGGTCTACTTAACTGGTGAGCTGTGGAGTCTGCGCAGTGGCGGTCTGGACCCCTCCTGTCTTGTCTGTAGGTCTGTGTCTGTATCTGCAAGAAAAAACCAGAGTGCACATTAGTTCCACATTAATACGACAATTTTGGAAAAAAGGGTCCACTAACATTAAGGTCTACTTAACTGGTGAGCTGTGGAGTCTGCGCAGTGGCGGTCTGGACCCCTCCCATCTTGTCTGTAGGTCTGTGTCTGTATCTGCAATAAAAACCAGAGTGCACATTAGTTCCACATTAATACAATTTTGGAAAAAGGGTCCACTAACATTAAGGTCTACTTAACTGGTGAGCTGTGGAGTCTGCGCAGTGGCCGTCTGGACCCCTCCTGTCTTGTCTGTAGGTCTGTGTCTGTATCTGCAAGAAAAAACCAGAGTGCACATTAGTTCCACATTAATACGACAATTTTGGAAAAAGGGTCCACTAACATTAAGGTCTACTTAACTGGTGAGCTGTGGAGTCTGCGCAGTGGCGGTCTGGACCCCTCCCGTCTTGTCTGTAGGTCTGTGTCTGTATCTGCAAGAAAAAACCAGAGTGCACGTTAGTTCCACATTAATACGACAATTTTGGAAAAAGGGTCCACTAACATTAAGGTCTACTTAACTGGTGAGCTGTGGAGTCTGCGCAGTGGTGGTCTGGACCCCTCCCGTCTTGTCTGTAGGTCTGTGTCTGTATCTGCAAGAAAAAACCAGAATGCACATTAGTTCCACATTAATACGACAATTTTGGAAAAAGGGTCCACTAACATTAAGGTCTACTTAACTGGTGAGCTGTGGAGTCTGCGCAGTGGCGGTCTGGACCCCTCCCGTCTTGTCTGTAGGTCTGTGTCTGTATCTGCAAGAAAAAACCAGAGTGCACATTAGTTCCACATTAATACGACAATTTTGGAAAAAGGGTCCACTAACATTAAGGTCTACTTAACTGGTGAGCTGTGGAGTCTGCGCAGTGGCGGTCTGGACCCCACCTGTCTTGTCTGTAGGTCTGTGGGTCTGTATCTGCAAGAAAAAACCAGAGTGCACATTAGTTCCACATTAATACGACAATTTTGGAAAAAGTGTCCACTAACATTAAGGTCTACTTAACTGGTGAGCTGTGGAGTCTGCGCAGTGGCGGTCTGGACCCCTCCCGTCTTGTCTGTAGGTCTGTGTCTATATCTGCAAGAAAAAACCAGAGTGCACATTAGTTCCACATTAATACGACAATTTTGGAAAAAGAGTCCACTAACATTAAGGTCTACTTAACTGGTGAGCTGTGGAGTCTGCACAGTGGCGGTCTGGACCCCTCCTGTCTTGTCTGTAGGTCTGTGTCTGTATCTGCAAGAAAAAACCAGAGTGCACATTAGTTCCACATTAATACGACAATTTTGGAAAAAGGGTCCACTAACATTAAGGTCTACTTAACTGGTGAGCTGTGGAGTCTGCGCAGTGGCGGTCTGGACCCCTCCCGTCTTGTCTGTAGGTCTGTGTCTGTATCTGCAAGAAAAAACCAGACTGCACGTTAGTTCCACATTAATACGACAATTTTGGAAAAAGGGTCCACTAACATTAAGGTCTACTTAACTGGTGAGCTGTGGAGTCTGCGCAGTGGCGGTCTGGACCCCTCCCGACTTGTCTGTAGGTCTGTGTCTGTATCTGCAAGAAAAAACCAGAGTGCACATTAGTTCCACGTTAATACGACACTTTTGGAAAAAGGGTCCACTAACATTAAGGTCTACTTAACTGGTGAGCTGTGGAGTCTGCGAAGTGGCGGTCTGGACCCCTCCCGTCTTGTCTACAGGTCTGTGTCTGTATCTGCAAGAAAAAACCAGAGTGCACATTAGTTCCACATTAATACGACAATTTTGGAAAAAGGGTCCACTAACATTAAGGTCTACTTAACTGGTGAGCTGTGGAGTCTGCGCAGTGGCGGTCTGGACTCCTCCTGTCTTGTCTGTAGGTCTGTGTCTGTATCTGCAAGAAAAAACCAGAGTGCACGTTAGTTCCACATTAATACGACAATTTTGGAAAAAGGGTCCACTAACATTAAGGTCTACTTAACTGGTGAGCTGTGGAGTCTGCGCAGTGGCGGTCTGGACCCCTCCCGACTTGTCTGTAGGTCTGTGTCTGTATCTGCAAGAAAAAACCAGAGTGCACATTAGTTCCACGTTAATACGACAATTTTGGAAAAAGGGTCCACTAACATTAAGGTCTACTTAACTGGTGAGCTGTGGAGTCTGCGAAGTGGCGGTCTGGACCCCTCCCGTCTTGTCTACAGGTCTGTGTCTGTATCTGCAAGAAAAGACCAGAGTTCACATTAGTTCCACATTAATACGACAATTTTGGAAAAAGGGTCCACTAACATTAAGGTCTACTTAACTGGTGAGCTGTGGAGTCTGCGCAGTGGCGGTCTGGACCCCTCCTGTCTTGTCTGTAGGTCTGTGGGTCTGTATCTGCAAGAAAAAACCAGAGTGCACATTAGTTCCACATTAATACGACAATTTTGGAAAAAGGGTCCACTAACATTAAGGTCTACTTAACTGGTGAGCTGTGGAGTCTGCACAGTGGCGGTCTGGACCCCTCCTGTCTTGTCTGTAGGTCTGTGTCTGTATCTGCAAGAAAAAACCAGAGTGCACATTAGTTCCACATTAATACGACAATTTTGGAAAAAGGGTCCACTAACATTAAGGTCTACTTAACTGGTGAGCTGTGGAGTCTGCGCAGTGGCGGTCTGGACCCCTCCTGTCTTGTCTGTAGGTCTGTGTCTGTATCTGCAAGAAAAAACCAGAGTGCACATTAGTTCCACATTAATACGACAATTTTGGAAAAAAGGGTCCACTAACATTAAGGTCTACTTAACTGGTGAGCTGTGGAGTCTGCGCAGTGGCGGTCTGGACCCCTCCCATCTTGTCTGTAGGTCTGTGTCTGTATCTGCAATAAAAACCAGAGTGCACATTAGTTCCACATTAATACAATTTTGGAAAAAGGGTCCACTAACATTAAGGTCTACTTAACTGGTGAGCTGTGGAGTCTGCGCAGTGGCCGTCTGGACCCCTCCTGTCTTGTCTGTAGGTCTGTGTCTGTATCTGCAAGAAAAAACCAGAGTGCACATTAGTTCCACATTAATACGACAATTTTGGAAAAAGGGTCCACTAACATTAAGGTCTACTTAACTGGTGAGCTGTGGAGTCTGCGCAGTGGCGGTCTGGACCCCTCCCGTCTTGTCTGTAGGTCTGTGTCTGTATCTGCAAGAAAAAACCAGAGTGCACGTTAGTTCCACATTAATACGACAATTTTGGAAAAAGGGTCCACTAACATTAAGGTCTACTTAACTGGTGAGCTGTGTAGTCTGCGCAGTGGTGGTCTGGACCCCTCCTGTCTTGTCTGTAGGTCTGTGTCTGTATCTGCAAGAAAAAACCAGAGTGCACATTAGTTCCACATTAATACGACAATTTTGGAAAAAAGGGTCCACTAACATTAAGGTCTACTTAACTGGTGAGCTGTGGAGTCTGCGCAGTGGCCGTCTGGACCCCTCCTGTCTTGTCTGTAGGTCTGTGTCTGTATCTGCAAGAAAAAACCAGAGTGCACATTAGTTCCACATTAATACGACAATTTTGGAAAAAGGGTCCACTAACATTAAGGTCTACTTAACTGGTGAGCTGTTGAGTCTGCGCAGTGGCGGTCTGGACTCCTCCTGTCTTGTCTGTAGGTCTGTGTCTGTATCTGCAAGAAAAAACCAGAGTGCACGTAAGTTCCACATTAATACGACAATTTTGGAAAAAGGGTCCACTAACATTAAGGTCTACTTAACTGGTGAGCTGTGGAGTCTGCGCAGTGGCGGTCTGGACTCCTCCTGTCTTGTCTGTAGGTCTGTGTCTGTATCTGCAAGAAAAAACCAGAGTGCACGTAAGTTCCACATTAATACGACAATTTTGGAAAAAGGGTCCACTAACATTAAGGTCTACTTAACTGGTGAGCTGTGGAGTCTGCGCAGTGGCGGTCTGGACCCCTCCCGACTTGTCTGTAGGTCTGTGTCTGTTTCTGCAAGAAAAAACCAGAGTGCACATTAGTTCCACATTAATACGACAATTTTGGAAAAAGGGTCCACTAACATTAAGGTCTACTTAACTGGTGAGCTGTGGAGTCTGCGAAGTGGCGGTCTGGACCCCTCCCGTCTTGTCTGTAGGTCTGTGTCTGTATCTGCAAGAAAAAAAAAACCAGAGTGCACATTAGTTCCACATTAATACGACAATTTTGGAAAAAGGGTCCACTAACATTAAGGTCTACTTAACTGGTGAGCTGTGGAGTCTGCACAGTGGCGGTCTGGACCCCTTCTGTCTTGTCTGTAGGTCTGTGGGTCTGTATCTGCAAGAAAAAACCAGAGTGCACATTAGTTCCACATTAATACGACAATTTTGGAAAAAGGGTCCACTAACATTAAGGTCTACTTAACTGGTGAGCTGTGGAGTCTGCGCAGTGGCCGTCTGGACCCCTCCTGTCTTGTCTGTAGGTCTGTGTCTGTATCTGCAAGAAAAAACCAGAGTGCACATTAGTTCCACATTAATACAATTTTGGAAAAAGGGTCCACTAACATTAAGGTCTACTTAACTGGTGAGCTGTGGAGTCTGCACAGTGGCGGTCTGGACCCCTCCCGTCTTGTCTGTAGGTCTGTGTCTGTATCTGCAAGAAAAAACCAGAGTGCACATTAGTTCCACATTAATACGACAATTTTGGAAAAAGGGTCCACTAACATTAAGGTCTACTTAACTGGTGAGCTGTGGAGTCTGCACAGTGCTGGTCTGGACCCCTTCTGTCTTGTCTGTAGGTCTGTGGGTCTGTATCTGCAAGAAAAAACCAGAGTGCACATTAGTTCCACATTAATACGACAATTTTGGAAAAAGGGTCCACTAACATTAAGGTCTACTTAACTGGTGAGCTGTGGAGTCTGCGCAGTGGCCGTCTGGACCCCTCCTGTCTTGTCTGTAGGTCTGTGTCTGTATCTGCAAGAAAAAACCAGAGTGCACATTAGTTCCACATTAATACGACAATTTTGGAAAAAAGGGTCCACTAACATTAAGGTCTACTTAACTGGTGAGCTGTGGAGTCTGCGCAGTGGCCGTCTGGACCCCTCCTGTCTTGTCTGTAGGTCTGTGTCTGTATCTGCAAGAAAAAACCAGAGTGCACATTAGTTCCACATTAATACGACAATTTTGGAAAAAGGGTCCACTAACATTAAGGTCTACTTAACTGGTGAGCTGTTGAGTCTGCGCAGTGGCGGTCTGGACTCCTCCTGTCTTGTCTGTAGGTCTGTGTCTGTATCTGCAAGAAAAAACCAGAGTGCACGTAAGTTCCACATTAATACGACAATTTTGGAAAAAGGGTCCACTAACATTAAGGTCTACTTAACTGGTGAGCTGTGGAGTCTGCGCAGTGGCGGTCTGGACTCCTCCTGTCTTGTCTGTAGGTCTGTGTCTGTATCTGCAAGAAAAAACCAGAGTGCACGTAAGTTCCACATTAATACGACAATTTTGGAAAAAGGGTCCACTAACATTAAGGTCTACTTAACTGGTGAGCTGTGGAGTCTGCGCAGTGGCGGTCTGGACCCCTCCCGACTTGTCTGTAGGTCTGTGTCTGTTTCTGCAAGAAAAAACCAGAGTGCACATTAGTTCCACATTAATACGACAATTTTGGAAAAAGGGTCCACTAACATTAAGGTCTACTTAACTGGTGAGCTGTTGAGTCTGCGCAGTGGCGGTCTGGACTCCTCCTGTCTTGTCTGTAGGTCTGTGTCTGTATCTGCAAGAAAAAACCAGAGTGCACATTAGTTCCACATTAATACAATTTTGGAAAAAGGGTCCACTAACATTAAGGTCTACTTAACTGGTGAGCTGTGGAGTCTGCGCAGTGGCCGTCTGGACCCCTCCTGTCTTGTCTGTAGGTCTGTGTCTGTATCTGCAAGAAAAAACCAGAGTGCACATAAGTTCCACATTAATACGACAATTTTGGAAAAAGGGTCCACTAACATTAAGGTCTACTTAACTGGTGAGCTGTGGAGTCTGCGCAGTGGCGGTCTGGACTCCTCCTGTCTTGTCTGTAGGTCTGTGTCTGTATCTGCAAGAAAAAACCAGAGTGCACGTAAGTTCCACATTAATACGACAATTTTGGAAAAAGGGTCCACTAACATTAAGGTCTACTTAACTGGTGAGCTAGCTGTGGAGTCTGCGCAGTGGCGGTCTGGACCCCTCCCGACTTGTCTGTAGGTCTGTGTCTGTTTCTGCAAGAAAAAACCAGAGTGCACATTAGTTCCACATTAATACGACAATTTTGGAAAAAGGGTCCACTAACATTAAGGTCTACTTAACTGGTGAGCTGTGGAGTCTGCACAGTGGCGGTCTGGACCCCTTCTGTCTTGTCTGTAGGTGTGTGGGTCTGTATCTGCAAGAAAAAACCAGAGTGCACATTAGTTCCACATTAATACGACAATTTTGGAAAAAGGGTCCACTAACATTAAGGTCTACTTAACTGGTGAGCTGTGGAGTCTGCGCAGTGGCGGTCTGGACCCCACCTGTCTTGTCTGTAGGTCTGTGGGTCTGTATCTGCAAGAAAAAACCAGAGTGCACATTAGTTCCACATTAATACGACAATTTTGGAAAAAGGGTCCACTAACATTAAGGTCTACTTAACTGGTGAGCTGTGGAGTCTGCGCAGTGGCGGTCTGGACCCCTCCCGTCTTGTCTGTAGGTCTGTGTCTGTATCTGCAAGAAAAAACCAGAGTGCACATTAGTTCCACATTAATACGACAATTTTGGAAAAAGAGTCCACTAACATTAAGGTCTACTTAACTGGTGAGCTGTGGAGTCTGCACAGTGGCGGTCTGGACCCCTCCTGTCTTGTCTGTAGGTCTGTGTCTGTATCTGCAAGAAAAAACCAGAGTGCACATTAGTTCCACATTAATACGACAATTTTGGAAAAAGGGTCCACTAACATTAAGGTCTACTTAACTGGTGAGCTGTGGAGTCTGCGCAGTGGTGGTCTGGACCCCTCCCGTCTTGTCTGTAGGTCTGTGTCTGTATCTGGAAGAAAAAACCAGAGTGCACGTTAGTTCCACATTAATACGACAATTTTGGAAAAAGGGTCCACTAACATTAAGGTCTACTTAACTGGTGAGCTGTGGAGTCTGCGCAGTGGCGGTCTGGACCCCTCCCGACTTGTCTGTAGGTCTGTGTCTGTATCTGCAAGAAAAAACCAGAGTGCACATTAGTTCCACGTTAATACGACACTTTTGGAAAAAGGGTCCACTAACATTAAGGTCTACTTAACTGGTGAGCTGTGGAGTCTGCGAAGTGGCGGTCTGGACCCCTCCCGTCTTGTCTACAGGTCTGTGTCTGTATCTGCAAGAAAAAACCAGAGTGCACATTAGTTCCACATTAATACGACAATTTTGGAAAAAGGGTCCACTAACATTAAGGTCTACTTAACTGGTGAGCTGTGGAGTCTGCGCAGTGGCGGTCTGGACTCCTCCTGTCTTGTCTGTAGGTCTGTGTCTGTATCTGCAAGAAAAAACCAGAGTGCACGTTAGTTCCACATTAATACGACAATTTTGGAAAAAGGGTCCACTAACATTAAGGTCTACTTAACTGGTGAGCTGTGGAGTCTGCGCAGTGGCGGTCTGGACCCCTCCCGACTTGTCTGTAGGTCTGTGTCTGTATCTGCAAGAAAAAACCAGAGTGCACATTAGTTCCACGTTAATACGACAATTTTGGAAAAAGGGTCCACTAACATTAAGGTCTACTTAACTGGTGAGCTGTGGAGTCTGCGAAGTGGCGGTCTGGACCCCTCCCGTCTTGTCTACAGGTCTGTGTCTGTATCTGCAAGAAAAAACCAGAGTTCACATTAGTTCCACATTAATACGACAATTTTGGAAAAAGGGTCCACTAACATTAAGGTCTACTTAACTGGTGAGCTGTGGAGTCTGCGCAGTGGCGGTCTGGACCCCTCCTGTCTTGTCTGTAGGTCTGTGGGTCTGTATCTGCAAGAAAAAACCAGAGTGCACATTAGTTCCACATTAATACGACAATTTTGGAAAAAGGGTCCACTAACATTAAGGTCTACTTAACTGGTGAGCTGTGGAGTCTGCACAGTGGCGGTGTGGACCCCTCCTGTCTTGTCTGTAGGTCTGTGTCTGTATCTGCAAGAAAAAACCAGAGTGCACATTAGTTCCACATTAATACGACAATTTTGGAAAAAGGGTCCACTAACATTAAGGTCTACTTAACTGGTGAGCTGTGGAGTCTGCGCAGTGGCGGTCTGGACCCCTCCTGTCTTGTCTGTAGGTCTGTGTCTGTAACTGCAAGAAAAAAACAGAGTGCACATTAGTTCCACATTAATACGACAATTTTGGAAAAAAGGGTCCACTAACATTAAGGTCTACTTAACTGGTGAGCTGTGGAGTCTGCGCAGTGGCGGTCTGGACCCCTCCCATCTTGTCTGTAGGTCTGTGTCTGTATCTGCAATAAAAACCAGAGTGCACATTAGTTCCACATTAATACGACAATTTTGGAAAAAGGGTCCACTAACATTAAGGTCTACTTAACTGGTGAGCTGTGGAGTCTGCGCAGTGGCCGTCTGGACCCCTCCTGTCTTGTCTGTAGGTCTGTGTCTGTATCTGCAAGAAAAAACCAGAGTGCACATTAGTTCCACATTAATACGACAATTTTGGAAAAAGGGTCCACTAACATTAAGGTCTACTTAACTGGTGAGCTGTGGAGTCTGCGCAGTGGCGGTCTGGACCCCTCCCGTCTTGTCTGTAGGTCTGTGTCTGTATCTGCAAGAAAAAACCAGAGTGCACGTTAGTTCCACGTTAATACGACAATTTTGGAAAAAGGGTCCACTAACATTAAGGTCTACTTAACTGGTGAGCTGTGGAGTCTGCGCAGTGGTGGTCTGGACCCCTCCTGTCTTGTCTGTAGGTCTGTGTCTGTATCTGCAAGAAAAAACCAGAGTGCACATTAGTTCCACATTAATACGACAATTTTGGAAAAAAGGGTCCACTAACATTAAGGTCTACTTAACTGGTGAGCTGTGGAGTCTGCGCAGTGGCCGTCTGGACCCCTCCTGTCTTGTCTGTAGGTCTGTGTCTGTATCTGCAAGAAAAAACCAGAGTGCACATTAGTTCCACATTAATACGACAATTTTGGAAAAAGGGTCCACTAACATTAAGGTCTACTTAACTGGTGAGCTGTTGAGTCTGCGCAGTGGCGGTCTGGACTCCTCCTGTCTTGTCTGTAGGTCTGTGTCTGTATCTGCAAGAAAAAACCAGAGTGCACGTAAGTTCCACATTAATACGACAATTTTGGAAAAAGGGTCCACTAACATTAAGGTCTACTTAACTGGTGAGCTGTGGAGTCTGCGCAGTGGCGGTCTGGACTCCTCCTGTCTTGTCTGTAGGTCTGTGTCTGTATCTGCAAGAAAAAACCAGAGTGCACGTAAGTTCCACATTAATACGACAATTTTGGAAAAAGGGTCCACTAACATTAAGGTCTACTTAACTGGTGAGCTGTGGAGTCTGCGCACTGGCGGTCTGGACCCCTCCCGACTTGTCTGTAGGTCTGTGTCTGTTTCTGCAAGAAAAAACCAGAGTGCACATTAGTTCCACATTAATACGACAATTTTGGAAAAAGAGTCCACTAACATTAAGGTCTACTTAACTGGTGAGCTGTGGAGTCTGCGAAGTGGCGGTCTGGACCCCTCCCGTCTTGTCTGTAGGTCTGTGTCTGTATCTGCAAGAAAAAACCAGAGTGCACATTAGTTCCACATTAATACGACAATTTTGGAAAAAGGGTCCACTAACATTAAGGTCTACTTAACTGGTGAGCTGTGGAGTCTGCACAGTGGCGGTCTGGACCCCTTCTGTCTTGTCTGTAGGTCTGTGGGTCTGTATCTGCAAGAAAAAACCAGAGTGCACATTAGTTCCACATTAATACGACAATTTTGGAAAAAGGGTCCACTAACATTAAGGTCTACTTAACTGGTGAGCTGTGGAGTCTGCGCAGTGGCCGTCTGGACCCCTCCTGTCTTGTCTGTAGGTCTGTGTCTGTATCTGCAAGAAAAAACCAGAGTGCACATTAGTTCCACATTAATACGACAATTTTGGAAAAAGGGTCCACTAACATTAAGGTCTACTTAACTGGTGAGCTGTGGAGTCTGCACAGTGGCGGTCTGGACCCCTCCCGTCTTGTCTGTAGGTCTGTGTCTGTATCTGCAAGAAAAAACCAGAGTGCACATTAGTTCCACATTAATACGACAATTTTGGAAAAAGGGTCCACTAACATTAAGGTCTACTTAACTGGTGAGCTGTGGAGTCTGCGCAGTGGCGGTCTGGACCCCTCCCGTCTTGTCTGTAGGTCTGTGTCTGTATCTGCAAGAAAAAACCAGAGTGCACATTAGTTCCACATTAATACAACAATTTTGGAAAAAGGGTCCACTAACATTAAGGTCTACTTAACTGGTGAGCTGTGGAGTCTGCGCAGTGGCGGTCTGGACCCCTCCTGTCTTGTCTGTAGGTCTGTGTCTGTATCTGCAAGAAAAAACCAGAGTGCACATTAGTTCCACATTAATACGACAATTTTGGAAAAAGGGTCCACTAACATTAAGGTCTACTTAACTGGTGAGCTGTGGAGTCTGCCCAGTGGCGGTTTGGACCCCTCCCATCTTGTCTGTAGGTCTGTGTCTGTATCTGCAATAAAAAACCAGAGTGCACATTAGTTCCACATTAATACAATTTTGGAAAAAGGGTCCACTAACATTAAGGTCTACTTAACTGGTGAGCTGTGGAGTCTGCGCAGTGGCCGTCTGGACCCCTCCTGTCTTGTCTGTAGGTCTGTGTCTGTATCTGGAAGAAAAAACCAGAGTGCACATTAGTTCCACATTAATACGACAATTTTGGAAAAAGGGTCCACTAACATTAAGGTCTACTTAACTGGTGAGCTGTGGAGTCTGCGCAGTGGCGGTCTGGACTCCTCCTGTCTTGTCTGTAGGTCTGTGTCTGTATCTGCAAGAAAAAACCAGAGTGCACGTAAGTTCCACATTAATACGACAATTTTGGAAAAAGGGTCCACTAACATTAAGGTCTACTTAACTGGTGAGCTAGCTGTGGAGTCTGCGCAGTGGCGGTCTGGACCCCTCCCGACTTGTCTGTAGGTCTGTGTCTGTTTCTGCAAGAAAAAACCAGAGTGCACATTAGTTCCACATTAATACGACAATTTTGGAAAAAGGGTCCACTAACATTAAGGTCTACTTAACTGGTGAGCTGTGGAGTCTGCGAAGTGGCGGTCTGGACCCCTCCCGTCTTGTCTGTAGGTCTGTGTCTGTATCTGCAAGAAAAAACCAGAGTGCACATTAGTTCCACATTAATACGACAATTTTGGAAAAAGGGTCCACTAACATTAAGGTCTACTTAACTGGTGAGCTGTGGAGTCTGCACAGTGGCGGTCTGGACCCCTTCTGTCTTGTCTGTAGGTCTGTGGGTCTGTATCTGCAAGAAAAAACCAGAGTGCACATTAGTTCCACATTAATACGACAATTTTGGAAAAAGGGTCCACTAACATTAAGGTCTACTTAACTGGTGAGCTGTGGAGTCTGCGCAGTGGCCGTCTGGACCCCTCCTGTCTTGTCTGTAGGTCTGTGTCTGTATCTGCAAGAAAAAACCAGAGTGCACATTAGTTCCACATTAATACGACAATTTTGGAAAAAGGGTCCACTAACATTAAGGTCTACTTAACTGGTGAGCTGTGGATTCTGCACAGTGGCGGTCTGGACCCCTCCCGTCTAGTCTGTAGGTCTGTGTCTGTATCTGCAAGAAAAAACCAGAGTGCACATTAGTTCCACATTAATACGACAATTTTGGAAAAAGGGTCCACTAACATTAAGGTCTACTTAACTGGTGAGCTGTGGAGTCTGCACAGTGGCGGTCTGGACCCCTTCTGTCTTGTCTGTAGGTCTGTAGGTCTATATCTGCAAGAAAAAACCAGAGTGCACATTAGTTCCACATTAATACGACAATTTTGGAAAAAGGGTCCACTAACATTAAGGTCTACTGAACTGGTGAGCTGTGGAGTCTGCGCAGTGGCCGTCAGTACCCCTCCTGTTTTGTCTGTAGGTCTGTGTCTGTATCTGCAAGAAAAAACCAGAGTGCACATTAGTTCCACATTAATACGACAATTTTGGAAAAAGGGTCCACTAACATTAAGGTCTACTTAACTGGTGAGCTGTGGAGTCTGCACAGTGGCGGTCTGGACCCCTCCCGTCTTGTCTGTAGGTCTGTGTCTGTATCTGCAAGAAAAAACCAGAGTGCACATTAGTTCCACATTAATACGACAATTTTGGAAAAAGGGTCCACTAACATTAAGGTCTACTTAACTGGTGAGCTGTGGAGTCTGCACAGTGCTGGTCTGGACCCCTTCTGTCTTGTCTGTAGGTCTGTGTCTGTATCTGCAAGAAAAAACCAGAGTGCACATTAGTTCCACATTAATACGACAATTTTGGAAAAAGGGTCCACTAACATTAAGGTCTACTTAACTGGTGAGCTGTGGAGTCTGCGCAGTGGCGGTCTGGACCCCTCCCGTCTTGTCTGTAGGTCTGTGTCTGTATCTGCAAAAAAAAAACAAAGTGCACATTAGTTCCACATTAATACGACAATTTTGGAAAAAGGGTCCACTAACATTAAGGTCTACTTAACTGGTGAGCTGTGGAGTCTGCGCAGTGGCGGTCTGGACTCCTCCTGTCTTGTCTGTAGGTCTGTGTCTGTATCTGCAAGAAAAAACCAGAGTGCATGTAAGTTCCACATTAATACGACAATTTTGGAAAAAGGGTCCACTAACATTAAGGTCTACTTAACTGGTGAGCTGTGGAGTCTGCGCAGTGGCGGTCTGGACCCCTCCCGACTTGTCTGTAGGTCTGTGGGTCTGTATCTGCAAGAAAAAACCAGAGTGCACATTAGTTCCACATTAATACGACAATTTTGGAAAAAGGGTCCACTAACATTAAGGTCTACTTAACTGGTGAGCTGTGGAGTCTGCGCAGTGGCGGTCTGGACCCCTCCTGTCTTGTCTGTAGGTCTGTGTCTGTATCTGCAAGAAAAAACCAGAGTGCACATTAGTTCCACATTAATACGACAATTTTGGAAAAAGGGTCCACTAACATTAAGGTCTACTTAACTGGTGAGCTGTGGAGTCTGCGCAGTGGCGGTCTGGACCCCTCCTGTCTTGTCTGTAGGTCTGTGTCTGTATCTGCAAGAAAAAACCAGAGTGCACATTAGTTCCACATTAATACGACAATTTTGGAAAAAGGGTCCACTAACATTAAGGTCTACTTAACTGGTGAGCTGTGGAGTCTGCCCAGTGGCGGTTTGGACCCCTCCCATCTTGTCTGTAGGTCTGTGTCTGTATCTGCAATAAAAAACCAGAGTGCACATTAGTTCCACATTAATACGACAATTTTGGAAAAAGGGTCCACTAACATTAAGGTCTACTTAACTGGTGAGCTGTGGAGTCTGCGCAGTGGCCGTCTGGACCCCTCCTGTCTTGTCTGTAGGTCTGTGTCTGTATCTGCAAGAAAAAACCAGAGTGCACATTAGTTCCACATTAATACGACAATTTTGGAAAAAGGGTCCACTAACATTAAGGTCTACTTAACTGGTGAGCTGTGGAGTCTGCGCAGTGGCGGTCTGGACTCCTCCTGTCTTGTCTGTAGGTCTGTGTCTGTATCTGCAAGAAAAAACCAGAGTGCATGTAAGTTCCACATTAATACGACAATTTTGGAAAAAGGATCCACTAACATTAAGGTCTACTTAACTGGTGAGCTGTGGAGTCTGCGCAGTGGCGGTCTGGACCCCTCCCGACTTGTCTGTAGGTCTGTGTCTGTTTCTGCAAGAAAAAACCAGAGTGCACATTAGTTCCACATTAATACGACAATTTTGGAAAAAGGGTCCACTAACATTAAGGTCTACTTAACTGGTGAGCTGTGGAGTCTGCGAAGTGGCGGTCTGGACCCCTCCCGTCTTGTCTGTAGGTCTGTGTCTGTATCTGCAAGAAAAAACCAGAGTGCACATTAGTTCCACATTAATACGACAATTTTGGAAAAAGGGTCCACTAACATTAAGGTCTACTTAACTGGTGAGCTGTGGAGTCTGCACAGTGGCGGTCTGGACCCCTTCTGTCTTGTCTGTAGGTCTGTGGGTCTGTATCTGCAAGAAAAAACCAGAGTGCACATTAGTTCCACATTAATACGACAATTTTGGAAAAAGGGTCCATTAACATTAAGGTCTACTTAACTGGTGAGCTGTGGAGTCTGCGCAGTGGCCGTCTGGACCCCTCCTGTCTTGTCTGTAGGTCTGTGTCTGTATCTGCAAGAAAAAACCAGAGTGCACATTAGTTCCACATTAATACGACAATTTTGGAAAAAGGGTCCACTAACATTAAGGTCTACTTAACTGGTGAGCTGTGGAGTCTGCACAGTGGCGGTCTGGACCCCTCCCGTCTTGTCTGTAGGTCTGTGTCTGTATCTGCAAGAAAAAACCAGAGTGCACATTAGTTCCACATTAATACGACAATTTTGGAAAAAGGGTCCACTAACATTAAGGTCTACTTAACTGGTGAGCTGTGGAGTCTGCACAGTGCTGGTCTGGACCCCTTCTGTCTTGTCTGTAGGTCTGTGGGTCTGTATCTGCAAGAAAAAACCAGAGTGCACATTAGTTCCACATTAATACGACAATTTTGGAAAAAGGGTCCACTAACATTAAGGTCTACTTAACTGGTGAGCTGTGGAGTCTGCGCAGTGGCGGTCTGGACCCCTCCCGTCTTGTCTGTAGGTCTGTGTCTGTATCTGCAAAAAAAAAACAAAGTGCACATTAGTTCCACATTAATACGACAATTTTGGAAAAAGGGTCCACTAACATTAAGGTCTACTTAACTGGTGAGCTGTGGAGTCTGCGCAGTGGCGGTCTGGACTCCTCCTGTCTTGTCTGTAGGTCTGTGTCTGTATCTGCAAGAAAAAACCAGAGTGCACATTAGTTCCACATTAATACGACAATTTTGGAAAAAGGGTCCACTAACATTAAGGTCTACTTAACTGGTGAGCTGTGGAGTCTGCGCAGTGGCGGTCTGGACCCCTCCCGACTTGTCTGTAGGTCTGTGTCTGTATCTGCAAGAAAAAACCAGAGTGCACATTAGTTCCACATTAATACGACAATTTTGGAAAAAGGGTCCACTAACATTAAGGTCTACTTAACTGGTGAGCTGTGGAGTCTGCACAGTGGCGGTCTGGACCCCTCCCGTCTTGTCTGTAGGTCTGTGGGTCTGTATCTGCAAGAAAAAACCAGAGTGCACATTAGTTCCACATTAATACGACAATTTTGGAAAAAGGGTCCACTAACATTAAGGTCTACTTAACTGGTGAGCTGTGGAGTCTGCGCAGTGGCGGTCTGGACCCCTCCTGTCTTGTCTGTAGGTCTGTGTCTGTATCTGCAAGAAAAAACCAGAGTGCACATTAGTTCCACATTAATACGACAATTTTGGAAAAAGGGTCCACTAACATTAAGGTCTACTTAACTGGTGAGCTGTGGAGTCTGCACAGTGGCAGTCTGGACCCCTCCCGTCTTGTCTGTAGGTCTGTGTCTGTATCTGCAAGAAAAAACCAGAGTGCACATTAGTTCCACATTAATACGACAATTTTGGAAAAAGGGTCCACTAACATTAAGGTCTACTTAACTGGTGAGCTGTGGAGTCTGCACAGTGGCGGTCTGGACCCCTCCCGTCTTGTCTGTAGGTCTGTGTCTGTATCTGCAAGAAAAAACCAGAGTGCACATTAGTTCCACATTAATAGGACAATTTTGGAAAAAGGGTCCACTAACATTAAGGTCTACTTAACTGGTGAGCTGTGGAGTCTGTGCAGTGGCGGTCTGGACCCCTCCCGTCTTGTCTGTAGGTCTGTGTCTGTATCTGCAAGAAAAAACCAGAGTGCACATTAGTTCCACATTAATACGACAATTTTGGAAAAAGGGTCCACTAACATTAAGGTCTACTTAACTGGTGAGCTGTGGAGTCAGCGCAGTGGCGGTCTGGACCCCTCCTGTCTTGTCTGTAGGTCTGTGGGTCTGTATCTGCAAGAAAAAACCAGAGTGCACATTAGTTCCACATTAATACGAAAATTTTGGAAAAAGGGTCCACTAACATTAAGGTCTACTTAACTGGTGAGCTGTGGAGTCTGCACAGTGGCGGTCTGGACCCCTTCTGTCTTGTCTGTAGGTCTGTGGGTCTGTATCTGCAAGAAAAAACCAGAGTGCACATTAGTTCCACATTAATACGACAATTTTGGAAAAAGGGTCCATTAACATTAAGGTCTACTTAACTGGTGAGCTGTGGAGTCTGCGCAGTGGCCGTCTGGACCCCTCCTGTCTTGTCTGTAGGTCTGTGTCTGTATCTGCAAGAAAAAACCAGAGTGCACATTAGTTCCACATTAATACGACAATTTTGGAAAAAGGGTCCACTAACATTAAGGTCTACTTAACTGGTGAGCTGTGGAGTCTGCACAGTGGCGGTCTGGACCCCTCCCGTCTTGTCTGTAGGTCTGTGTCTGTATCTGCAAGAAAAAACCAGAGTGCACATTAGTTCCACATTAATACGACAATTTTGGAAAAAGGGTCCACTAACATTAAGGTCTACTTAACTGGTGAGCTGTGGAGTCTGCGCAGTGGCGGTCTGGACCCCTTCTGTCTTGTCTGTAGGTCTGTGGGTCTGTATCTGCAAGAAAAAACCAGAGTGCACATTAGTTCCACATTAATACGACAATTTTGGAAAAAGGGTCCACTAACATTAAGGTCTACTTAACTGGTGAGCTGTGGAGTCTGCGCAGTGGCGGTCTGGACCCCTCCCGTCTTGTCTGTAGGTCTGTGTCTGTATCTGCAAAAAAAAAAAAAAGTGCACATTAGTTCCACATTAATACGACAATTTTGGAAAAAGGGTCCACTAACATTAAGGTCTACTTAACTGGTGAGCTGTGGAGTCTGCGCAGTGGCGGTCTGGACTCCTCCTGTCTTGTCTGTAGGTCTGTGTCTGTATCTGCAAGAAAAAACCAGAGTGCACATTAGTTCCACATTAATACGACAATTTTGGAAAAAGGGTCCACTAACATTAAGGTCTACTTAACTGGTGAGCTGTGGAGTCTGCGCAGTGGCGGTCTGGACCCCTCCCGACTTGTCTGTAGGTCTGTGTCTGTATCTGCAAGAAAAAACCAGAGTGCACATTAGTTCCACATTAATACGACAATTTTGGAAAAAGGGTCCACTAACATTAAGGTCTACTTAACTGGTGAGCTGTGGAGTCTGCACAGTGGCGGTCTGGACCCCTCCCGTCTTGTCTGTAGGTCTGTGGGTCTGTATCTGCAAGAAAAAACCAGAGTGCACATTAGTTCCACATTAATACGACAATTTTGGAAAAAGGGTCCACTAACATTAAGGTCTACTTAACTGGTGAGCTGTGGAGTCTGCGCAGTGGCGGTCTGGACCACTCCTGTCTTGTCTGTAGGTCTGTGTCTGTATCTGCAAGAAAAAACCAGAGTGCACATTAGTTCCACATTAATACGACAATTTTGGAAAAAGGGTCCACTAACATTAAGGTCTACTTAACTGGTGAGCTGTGGAGTCTGCACAGTGGCGGTCTGGACCCCTCCCGTCTTGTCTGTAGGTCTGTGTCTGTATCTGCAAGAAAAAACCAGAGTGCACATTAGTTCCACATTAATACGACAATTTTGGAAAAAGGGTCCACTAACATTAAGGTCTACTTAACTGGTGAGCTGTGGAGTCTGCACAGTGGCGGTCTGGACCCCTCCCGTCTTGTCTGTAGGTCTGTGTCTGTATCTGCAAGAAAAAACCAGAGTGCACATTAGTTCCACATTAATAGGACAATTTTGGAAAAAGGGTCCACTAACATTAAGGTCTACTTAACTGGTGAGCTGTGGAGTCTGCGCAGTGGCGGTCTGGACCCCTCCCGTCTTGTCTGTAGGTCTGTGTCTGTATCTGCAAGAAAAAACCAGAGTGCACATTAGTTCCACATTAATACGACAATTTTGGAAAAAGGGTCCACTAACATTAAGGTCTACTTAACTGGTGAGCTGTGGAGTCTGCGCAGTGGCTGTCTGGACCCCTCCCGTCCTGTCTGTAGGTCTGTGTCTGTATCTGCAAGAAAAAACCAGAGTGCATGCTAGTTCCACATTAATACGACAATTTTGGAAAAAGGGTCCACTAACATTAAGGTCTACTTAACTGGTGAGCTGTGGAGTCTGCTCAGTGGCGGTCAGGACCCCTCCCGTCTTGTCTGTAGGTCTGTGTCTGTATCGATCTGCAAGAAAAAACCAGAGTGCACATTAGTTCCACATTAATACGACAATTTTGGAAAAAGGGTCCACTAACATTAAGGTCTACTTAACTGGTGAGGTGTGGAGTCTGCGCAGTGGCGGTCTGGACCCCTCCCGTCCTGTCTGTAGGTCTGTGTCTGTATCTGCAAGAAAAAACCAGAGTGCACATTAGTTCCACATTAATACAACAATTTTGGAAAAAGGGTCCACTAACATTAAGGTCTACTTAACTGGTGAGCTGTGGAGTCAGCGCAGTGGCGGTCTGGACCCCTCCTGTCTTGTCTGTAGGTCTGTGGGTCTGTATCTGCAAGAAAAAACCAGAGTGCACATTAGTTCCACATTAATACGACAATTTTGGAAAAAGGGTCCACTAACATTAAGGTCTACTTAACTGGTGAGCTGTGGAGTCTGCGCAGTGGCGGTCTGGACCCCTCCAGTCTTGTCTGTAGGTCTGTATCTGCAAGAAAAAAACAAAATGCACATTAGTTCCACATTAATACGACCATATTGGAAAAAGGGTCCACTAACATTAAGGTCTACTTAACTGGTGAGCTGTGGAGTCTGTGCAGTGGCTGAACATTATTGCTGTGTACAGTTTATCTCTATCTATAATAATATTCAAGATAATAACCAAAAACAGCAAAATTTCCTTAAATTTCCAATTCAGGGGCAGCAACCCAACAACCAGTTGTCGGATTTATCTGAAAATTTTAGGGCAAATAGGTTGTGACTTGCAAAACAATTTTACCCCCATGTCTGCATTGCCCTTAATGCTTTGGTTTCAGAGTTATAAGCCAAAATCTACATTTTACCCTATGTTCTATTTTTAGACATGGCAGCCATCTTGGTTGGTTGGCAGGGTCACCGCACACATTTTTAAACTAGATACCTCAATGATGATTATGGCCAAGTATGGTTAAATTTGAACCAGCAGTTACAGAGAAGATTTTTGTAAAAAAAATAGCAAAAATTGGTAAAAAATAACTATAAAGGGCAATAACTCCTTAAGGGGTCAACTGACCATTTTAGTCATTTTAACATATTTGTAGATCTTACTTTGCTGAACATTATTGCTGTTTACAGTTTATCTCTATAATAATATTCAAGATAATAGCAAAAAAACATTATAATTTCCTTAAAATTACAAATTCAGGGGCAGCAACCTAACAATGGGTTGTCCGATCAATGACGGCGGACAACACTGGATGCAAAATTATGAGAAAAGCTCACTTAGCCCTTTAGGCCAGGTGAGCTAAAAAGTTGATCAACCACCATTTTAGAAATAGTTTGATATTGCTGATAATTACAAAGTATAAATTTAATAAATATCTGGCAAATATTGTATCCAACACTAACAAGTCAAGGCCATTTTCCACAAATTCAATAATTCCAAGAGACATAACACTTTTAAAAATTGTTTATCGACCCCAATTAAAGAGCTTGTCAAAAAAACCAAGAGGCTCTCAAGAGCCTGAATTGCTCACCTTTATTTTTTGGCATTTATCTTCCGTTTAAGAGTGTAAGTGTCCAATTTCATCATAGTTTTTTTTTTTTAATATACATTGATAAGTGTTTGAAAATGTAGTTTTTTGTCATACTTTCTTCAATTTGGTTGGAATTGGTTCAGTAGTTTAAGAGAAGATTTTTTAAAGTTTGAACACATGGTAAAGAAATTGTGTAAAAATTGTCCTTAATGAACAGTTGGGACAAGTATGGACAACATTCAAGCATTATACAGCTCTGAATTTGGATTGTGATTAAATATTTTACACAACATAGGTTTTTGACACAAAATGAATGTGTTCCAACTGAACTTAAAAAAAAAAAATAACCTATTATGGTCCAATACCCAAAACTAAATATATATATGGTAAGTTTCAGTATATCAAAGAATCCCAAGAATTATTTTTGGGATGAAATCCAACAAGGTTTAATGTTGTGGACCAATTTAATAATAGGGCCCAAAAAACAAAAATCTAAAATTAAAATACATGGTGAGATTTAGCATATCAAAGAACCCCCAAAAATTCAATTTTTGAAAGAATTACTCTAAATTAAATTTTGGATCCTTTGGACCTTAAAGTAGATCAATTTGAAAAAGGACCCTGGGCCCAAGATTAAAAATTTAAATACAGTTAGATTCAGAATATCGAAGAACACCAATAATTAATTTTTTAATAAATCAAACGAAGTTGAAATTTTGTACCCTTTTGACCTCAATGGGGATCAATTTAATAAAGGGGCCCAAATATCAATAACTAAATACATTGCAAGACTCAGCCTATATTCAGTTTTTGTTGAAATAAAACAAAGTTCAATTTTGGATCCCGATTTGGACCAACTTGAAAACTGGGCCAATATAAGTTCATGTTTAGATTCAGCATATCTTAAGAACCCCAAGAAATCATTTTTTGTTAAAATCAAAACTAAAGTTTTATTCTAGACCCTGTGGACCTTACTGTAGACCAATTTTTAAATGGCACCAAAAATTAAGAATCCATATACATGTACATGGTGAGATTTGGCATATCAAAGAACCCAATACATTTTAATTCAATTTTTTTATGAAATTCAAACGACGTTTTATATAGGACCCCAATTTGGACCAACTTCGAAACTTGGTCCAAAATAAAAAAATCTAAAAAAATGTTTAGATTCAGCATATCAAAGAACTCCAAGAATTCAACTTTTATTGAAATCAAACTAAGTTTAGTTTTGAACACTTAAGACCTTAATGTAGACCAAATTGAAAACATGACCCAAAATTAAAAATCTAAGTAAAAGCTTTGACTCAGCAACTCAAATGATTTCATTTTTAATGAAATCAAACAAAGTTTAATTTTTGACCCCTATTTAGACCAACCTGAAAACTGGGTTCATAATAAAAAATCTAAAATCATGTTTTAGATTTAGCATATCAAAGAACCCACAGAATTCAACTTTTATTGAAATCAAACTAAGTTTAGTTTTGGACGCTTAAAAGACCTAAAGGTAGACCAAATTGAAAACGGGACCCAAAATTAAAAATCTAAGTAAAAGCTTTGACTAAAATAATTCAATTTTTGATGAAATCAAACATAGTTTAATTTTGGACCCTTTTAACCTCATGTGGACCAATTTAAAACGGGGCCCAAATTCCAAAAACTTAATATACGATTAGATTCAGCATATTAAAGAACCCCAAGAATTCAAGAATAAAACCCCATTAACATTAGTCAAGAACCAAGAAATTTATACAAAATATTAGAAAAGTATTGTTTTTGGACCCTATAATTCCTAAACAGTTTGGGCTGTAACACCAAAAAATTAATCCCAACCTTCCATTTTTTGGTATGGAACCTTGTGGTTCAATTTCAGAAAGATCTGTACACTTACACACAAGTTATTGTCTGGAAACTGGGAATAAAAGTTTAGTTGGACCCCTTTTTAGGCCCTTAATTTCAAAATTGTTGTGAACATAACCCATAAAATCATTCACTTAAACTTAAGTTAATGTCTGGAAACTAAGTGTCTTTGGAAAACACAGACAGCTACAATGTTATGCCAAAATTGTTTGCTGTCATATATCAGTTTTCAGTAAATTTAAACTAAGTGCACATTCCCTGGCAATTGAAAGAGGGCGTTATACTAACATTGAAAGAAGTAAACGCATCTGCTTATCCTGTAATAGACAAGAAATTGAGGATGAATACCATTTCTTCTCAATCTGTCCATGCTATACATCATTAAGGGATACCTATATATACAAAATATTAATAAAAATCTTATTTCAATTTTATTAAATTGCAGTCCACTATAACACTAAAGCATTTGACTGTACTTTTAAAAAGCAGTCTACCAGTCATTATTAAAATCACCATAAAGTATATTAATGATTGTCTTTTATTAAGAACATCTGTATAACTTGTATTTCTTTAAATATGCATTGCCAACCTAATTTTTGTTTGTGTTCTTTTTTCAATTGTTCATAAACATTAATAATGTGTTAACTGTTGATATTTATACCCTTTTTCTTCTTTGCTGTGAATACCACTGTCACTCTAATATAATTGTAATCATTTAACTATAGTAAATTAATGTGACAGATGGACAAATATCTTTAATGGGGGAGTTTCAGAATAAAAATATCTATCTTATCTGAAAATTATAGATAAATCTAATAACACGTAATTAGTCTACCTGCTGTATTTGCACAGCATGAGAATGTTGGGGCAGGATAGTAAACATGGTAAATATCATGAAACTTTTTAAAATGCACACTAACCCATATCTAATTGTTTAAAATTGTTTAAAATGTTAAGTGTAATTATGCTTTCAACTGCATGTGTGTTTATATGATTTTTGATTTGAATTCCGTTATTATTATTTTTTTTTTTTTTAAATCAATATATTGCGTTTTGTTAGAAATGTGATTTTTGGGGCGGGTTGGTGATAGTAAATAACTAAGAACTTTTTTAATGTGCACTAACCCCTAATGTTTTTTGGCTAAAAATGTTAAGTTTGTCTGCTTAACTGCATATTAACTGTGGGAAAAAGTTTAACAGAGGAAGTGTGCCATTTTTTATGTAAATGTTTGAATTTAGGCCTGTTTTGGTTGAAAATTTCTGATTTTTGGGGTGAAAAATTAAGTTTTTATACTGTGTGTTTTGTGACTTTTTTTGTCTTTGAGGCAGATTATCTTATAAGGCAGATTATTAAAAAGATGAAACACCCAAAATAAGTATTTATTAGACAGTTTTGGAAAATTCATATATATTATGTGTTTTATTATTTCTTGTCTAAGATACAAGGTATTAAAAAGATGAAACATCCAAAATTAATTTTTATTAGATAAGATTTTGAAAAAATCCATATATTGCTATTTTTTGTTGGAAATTAGCATTTTTCTCATACTCTGTAAATTTCCCTATAGTCAGTTTATTGTCTTAATTTTTTATGCCATAACCATTTAATGTAAATGTGTTTGTGCGAATAAAATATTGTATATTGTATTGTATATATAACAATCTGTCCAAAAAAATTGCTGTAAGAGCGCTAAAGCAGCCATTTTCCATAAATTTGTAATTTCCAAGGGGTATAACTCTCTTAAAAAAAGTTGATTGGCCACCATTATAGAAAATAACAGTAACCCTAGTTATTTGAGAACTCTGATGATTTGTGATTAGAATATTTTGACAAATCACGATCAAATTTTAACCATCTTGACACTTACTCAGTAGTGTGTAGTAGCAGAAAATAAATGCTTGACAACTGAGTTAAAGAACATTTCTATCCTCTTATATAAGGGAACAGCAAGTCTCATAAAGTACATAAAATTCAAAAACTGAAGTGAGAGGAAAATTATCATGATAGTCAGTGAAGTTGAAAATAAAGTAAGAATGAAACATATTTATACTGAAGCCAAATTATAATCTGTGTGGTTCCAGTTACCCTACCTATTTTACATTTTAGTCTTAATAAGAGCCTACCCTAAAGATTTAATGGGGGAATTTTTCATTAAGTTGGAATAATTTGCTCCTATAGAATGATAGACTCAATGTAAAATTTAAAAAAAAATCCCTACCTATCTACAATGTACCCTACCTTTTGATTGGATTTACAAGTTGGGGTTAATATAAAAAAGAAGATGTGGTATGATTGCCAATGAGACAACTATCCACAAAAGACCAAAATGACACAGACATTAACAACTATAGGTCACCGTACAGCCTTCAACAATGAGCAAAGCCCATACCGCATAGTGAGCTATAAAAGGCCCCGATAAGACAATGTAAAACAATTCAAGCGAGAAAACTAACGGCCTTATTTTTGTAAAAAAATGAACGAAAAACAAATATGTAACACATAAACAAACGACAACCACTGAATTACAGGCTCCTGACTTTGGACAGGCACATACATAAATAATGTGGCGGGGTTAAACATGTAAGTGGGATCCCAACCCTCCCCCTAACCTGGGACAGTGGTATAACTGTACAACATATAAGAACGAACTATAAAAATCAGTTGAAAAAGGCCTAACTCAGAGAACGTGGCCCGGTACTTATTCATCCCGACACAAAAAAGACACAATAAACAGATCTGAGAGTACTAACAGTTATCTTGACAGCTAGTTCAAAGCCACTAACAAAGTTCTATTAAAAAAATCATGCAACTAAGACTAAACTATCAATCGGTACACATCCAACATCCAATGGATTTAGTGTAAAGACGTCATAAACAGCCAGAGAAAAACATGACCTTGTGCAATTCCAAGTTACAGGTATCCGCAGATTGTCAATCCAGGAATATGTATTTACATATAACATACTAGGAATATTTAGTTAGCTTTTAATTTACTGATAACAAAATCAATATTTATACCAATAAAACAATATTCAATGATCTCATTACAGTGTTGAATAGGTAACCTTTTAGAATAAGTTTATTTAAAGGAGCGACAAGTTTACATGGATCATTTCTAAATTTCTGGGCACGGTTAACAACATTTCCTTAAAAATGAGGATGTGCTTTCCTGTTTGAAATAAGTTTTCTACAGGTACAACCAAACTTCAAAACCAAATCT
Organism: Mytilus trossulus; assembly: GCF_036588685.1. Classification (NCBI taxonomy): domain Eukaryota; kingdom Metazoa; phylum Mollusca; class Bivalvia; order Mytilida; family Mytilidae; genus Mytilus; species Mytilus trossulus. The sequence goes on from NC_086376.1 coordinate 44,236,378, forward strand.
TTTAAATCTATGAAAAAATTTAGTAAAGGTTTTAAGTAATTTATGGTAATGATATCCCTGGTTTAATAATTTACCAGTCAAGTCAGAATAAATAGCTGTGCCATGAGTGCATGATATGCCCTTCGTCTTGTGTAAAAAGTTTTATGCAATAAGCAGAAATAGTTGAGATACAGCACGACATGTGAAAAAAAGAAACTCAATAACTCTAGAATAAAATTTTAAATCATCACCAAAAAATATACAGATCTTTAGATTAATATAACTAAGAAGTGTGTAAAGTTTTAAGCAATAGTCATTAATGGTTTTTAAGATATGATGAAACATGTGAAAGTCCCCCCTTTTTTTTTAACAAAAAACTCAATAACTCTGAAGTAAAATTTTGAATCACCAAAAAGTACACAGATCTTTAGATTGATATAACTAAGAAGTGTGTTAAGTTTTAAGCAATAATTATAAATCATTTATGAGATACAAAGTGACATGTGAAAACCAACCCACCCTTTTATACAAAAAACTCAATTACTCTAAAATAAAATTTTATATCATCACCAAAAAGTATACAGATCTTTGGATTAGAATAATTAAGAAGTGTGTAAAGTTTAAAGCAATAATCAGAAATCATTTTTGAGATACGGTGCAACATGTGAAAAAAACACACCCCTGTTTTAGTTATAAGAGTCCCATTACTCAAAAAGTTTAAATCCTATTTTCACCAAAAAGTATAAAGATTGTTTGATCATCATATAAAGAAATAACTATCTTCAGTTTCATGAAATTTGGACAAGGGGTTCTCAAGTTACAGTGTGACATGTGGATTCTTGACAGACAAAAAAGTAATACAGTAAGGAACAGACAGACAGAGGGAAGCCAGACATTTATATACCATTATATGTCGCGTCAAAACTTTGATGCGGGTATGAAAAGTGGGGTATTCCCTGTTTAAGAGTGTACCAGTGTTTAGAAAAGGTCTACAGGGACTTCCTTTTCTAAAATTTATGGTATGAAATGTACCTATGAGCATTTTCAACTAGATATCAGTTGTATTTGTAAATACTTGAAGCATTTCAGGAACAACAATGCATGATTAACTGAAGCATTTTTTTTTTCTACAACTAAAAAAATGCAAATCTTTTATTTAGAAATCAATTGATCAAGCTACATGCTCCAGGTGTTACTGACCATAACTGAATTATGTTCACTTCTATTGAAAAAAAATCTATTAGTTGAATTTAAATGCCTAAGTGATTAACTATCTTTTTGTCATCTCATAATTGATGAAAGATCAACCTTCTTTCCTATTGCTTCTTCTGCTTCTGTCAGATAATAGCCATAAACAACGAATTGTTTATACTGCCATGGTTTGGTGCGCATATCAGACCACCCCTCTCTCCAATTTTTTTTTAATTTGATTCAGCTTTGTCATATGATACAATACAATATTTTATACAATACAATATTTTATTCGCACAAACACATTTACATTAAATGGTTATGGCATACAAAATTAAGACAATAAACTTACAATAGTTAAATTGATTACAATTATATTAGAGTGACAGTGGTATACAATTATATTAGAGTGACAGTGGTATTCACAGCAAAGAAGAAAAAAGGCTATAAATATCAACAGTTAACACATTATTAATGTTCATGAACAATTGAAAAAAGAACACAAACAAATATATACATGCCTCATACATTTCAGATCTTTTCATTCATTGCATTCATTTATTAATATATAAAACTGTGCAACATCTTAAACTGTCTTTTAATAATGTTAATAATTTTAAAAAAAATGACAACAGAGTGGATTGGGGGTACTGTGTTTTTATATTAATTTAAATCCTAGCATTTAACGGTCCATTCGACTCACTTTTAAATTTGTCAACTTTTATTGGCATGAGAAATTTGGACTTGAAATGAATATGGTGGATCGCAGGTGACAATAAAAGACATTAATCTAGCCATAAACAGAAGGAATATGAAAAGTCTGTTTAGCAAAATACAGGTTAAAGTCCTTAAATATACTTAAACTTCGTTCTTCTTTTTTGGTATCCAGTTATCCATCAGATTGTTTTTGGTGTTTACTAACTACTGCGCATGCGTACTAGGATAAAAAAAAAATTTATAAAAGAATAGTACCAGCAAAAAATAAATAAATCCTAACATGACATGTGGTTAAAACTATTTGCATACCTACTAAGGTAACTGTTCAGGGGCGGATGCAGGAATTTTCGAAAGGGGGGGGGGGGGGTGCAAAACATATGTCCCGATACAAATGCATTGATCGGCAAAAATAAAGGGGGTGCGCACCCCCGGAACCCCCCCTCTGGATCCGCCACTGCTGTTCTATATTGTAGATAATTGTAGGTGTCAACTTTTCTCTAAAATATATTTAGTGTAGCGGAAATTAACGTGGGAGGGGAGGAGGAGGGGGTAACATTGGGAAGCAGTTAATTCCATTGAGTAATTGTTAAAAGGAAAAAAGAAATACTTCTAACAGTACTTTTTATGGCACTGCGACAATATGGTAAACAATTCAAACGAGAAAACTATTTAAAGGCCTTTTTTTTATGTCTGAGACTACTATAACACATTATATAGAAATCTCAGTTTATTAAGTACATTATGAGCTTAGTTGGGTTTTTTTTAAGTCTGCGTTGTTGTAATAAAGGATGGCCATTTAAGAGTATTTAGCATGCCTTTATAATAAACAGCCATACCTAGTCGCACTCCGGGTCATCTCAAGTTTATTGTATTGTTCACCAGTATGAGGGTTCCACACCAAGCAAGTCGCATACTCTAGTTTTGGTCGAGCATTTAAGAGATAACTGTATTGTATTTGAAGCTTTAAGGACGTCCATCGGTAGTTTTACTGTCGCAAATTTAGTTTACCTGGCGACGCGGAGTATTTGCGACAGTAAAACTACCGATGGACGTCCGCAAAGCTTCAAATACAATACAGTTATCTCTATTCTAATGCAAAACAAGTTCATTATTAAATTTCAATCATTATTTAAGGGCATACGATACAGTTTTGATCCTGTATTTACAAGTTCATGAAAATTTGCATATAGGCTATTTTTTACCTGATTAAATCAAATATGTAATAAAAATTATACCTTCATGTGCTACTTTTTGAGTTAAATGAGGTCGAAATTTTGTATATTTGCTTAAAATTCAGATTTGTGGCCGTATTTTCTTTTTCGATATAAAGACAAAACTTTTTTGTTATAAAAGATAAACACAAACTTTTTTTTGTTAAATAATCTGTAATTTCTGTAATTTATAAGTATACAAAAAAAAATATGCAATTTTTATTCAGAAATAACTCATATTTATCAAATGTTCATGAATTGAGAAAAAAAACGTCATTTTTTGCTGCATGTTTATCTAAATTAAAAAAAATCCTCTATTTACAGCTTTATAAAAATTGGGTCAAAAAATCTCCTTACAAAATGAAACAAATTGCCATTTTGAAAAATAGGGGTCCATGAACTTGTTTTCAAGATAAATCAGTTTGAATGATAAAAATCAGTCGAAAACTTGCATCTTTTCCCGATAAGTCATAGTTTGACCTCGCTAAAATATCAATTTACGTTAACAACGTCATTACCTCCCCTGTAACTGTATCGTATGCCCTTAAGGAGGCTCGCGGGTATAAGATTTTCAGAAAAAAATGAAACATTTATTTTTCATTTCAAATTTTATTAATTACCTTTAGTAGTTGTAACTTTATCATATGGTACAAAAATCATTCCAAAAAATCAATTCGTGTTGGCCCCAGGTGACTTTTAAAATGTAAATATCATTGAAAAAGCTCCAAATTATCTCCCTTTGGTGCAAAAATGCCATTTTTTGGCATTAAAATTGAAATATCTTTTTTAACTCATCGGTGACCTATATTTTTTATTGATGTTTTCGAATAAGCTATACATAAACTAAATAATTGTAAAATTTTAGCGATTTCTGTAATTTAGTTCTTTTTTTATTTCGATATTATTTTTTTTTCTCCTATCAGTTCAACAGAAAATAAATACTTTTACAAAAATGTATGCTTTTTTCGATGACAGATTGTAAGCGTAAATGGACGGTGACCCAATGTTTTTATTTCATTTTTCTATTAAGTATAAGATAAAGTTCATTTGTAAAAAAATATAGCGAAATCCTATATTAAATAAAAAAGTGATTTAGACCCGCGAGGGAAATCACACTATTGTTTATACGCATCGCTCTCGGCGCCGCTATAGTGTCGTAACCGTATTATGACGTCGCCGTTTTCGAGTCCGCCGATTTCTAAAATGGCGGCCCGCTCGAATGGTCGTTTCACGAAGGCAGGAGAATGCAAACGACGTATTGATTTAAGTGTAAAAATGAAAATTATATACGAAACGGACAATTTGTTTGAAGCTGAAATCAATGAACCAAGACAGTTAGACTCATGTATCTGGATACCGGGAGAGAGGCGTGTTTTTGAACCATATGAGATGGACAAACAGCTAAAAGCAGGTTGTGTAGACTGTGAATTACCACTTCAGTTTACCAACGTTACCGAAGAAACAAAGTGTGGTCTAGGGTGCATTCTGTATGTGGCATGTTCTTGTGGTGTGATAAATAAAATCTACTCCGGAAAGGTCCATTATGATGCAAAAAAACAGAAGACAAGACCAATATTTGATGTAAATTCGAAAGCAGCAGTAGGTAAGATAAATCGGTAAACGAAATGAGTGATTCAAGTTTTTGAAATAATGTTACTGTTCCTTTATTCTTTACAAAAAAAAAGAAAACGTTGTTTTATTGGCACTAATGCCACATCTTCTCATTTCTAATAAGTGAAGAAGAAAACTATCAGAATAAAAAGCTCAACAAAAATGCAACTAACTACTTGAACTAGCTGTTCCTTTGTCCAAAGGACTCCAAACAAACAGTTTATTTATATATAAAATACTGCATGTATGTATTAATGATACTAGAAAAAAAATGACCATCAAAGTTCTATAAATAACATAGTATTTCTCCATTTATTCCCTAAATATTACACTGTAAAACGTTGTCACAGATACCAGTATATTTTGAATTCGTACGTTGTACAATATGACGTCATGTTTATCATTATGACGTTACCGCATCAACCCATCCACCGCATAGCTACAAAGGAAAAGCAGGTGCTTCTTACCTTTTTGTGTATTGCACTGTATAGCATAAATTAATGTACAAATTAAAACAAGGAACATTTTGTAATTGATATGAGAACAATGTCAGAGCATACCAATAACAAATAATTACATGTAATGACAATGATATATTTATTTGTTCAATAAACATATTGTATAACCATGTCTTTTAAACTATACTATATTACTACAGATTTTATATATTTTTTGAATGCAAACAAAGGATATTGTTTGAGATGATCCTTTATACGATCATTCTTTAATTTTTTATTACAAATTCGGTTTGCGCCTCCGTGACGGCATTTTTGAAAGACAATGACTTTTTACAAATATCGGAAATGTTTTCCTACATAAATTTTATACGGCTATTCTACACCCTTTACTGACCTTTATAGGTACTGCGGGATCGGGTGTTTTTAAGCTCGAGATTTAGGGATTGACCCTTGCGGGATCCGGGAATTCTGTCTCGAATTTCGGATTGTCGGGAATTGTATAAATCAGAGAAATCGGGATTTCGTGTTTTTAAGCTCGGGATTTCGGGATCAGGAACCTTGCGGGATCCGGGAATTCTGTCTCTAATTTCGGATTGTCGGGAATTGTATAAATCAGAGAAATCGGGATTTCGTGTTTTTAAGCTCGGGATTTCGGGATCAGGAACCTTGCGGGATCCGGGAATTCTGTCTCGAATTTCGGATTGTCGGGAATTGTATAAATCAGAGAAATCGGGATTTCGTGTTTTTAAGCACGGGATTTCGGGATCAGGACCCTCCTACCACACTCTATAGTTTAAGAAATTAATAAAAAATGTGACCTCCGACGCATAAGCTGATGCTTAACAATTCAATGGCAGTAGTCCTTCTAGTGAACGTCGATTTTCATTGGGTTGGGGGCTCCAGACTTGTGTGATTAAGACAGCGATTTCGGAGTGAGACTGTTATGGTTTTCCAGCATAGGACCGATCCCACTTTTTTCATGTGGTTTCCATTCGGTCCAAACATTGTATCCTAATTTGATTTACAAAAATCGTTCAAAAGATAAAAGAAACCCGTTCCATTTTTAACTATTTCTGTACTTTACTAACTAACAACAACATATTGGAAAGAAGTTGTCTAGAAGTTGTTGGTACTAATTTCGATATGAGTTATCCGATCATGCGGTGCACTATTTATTGAACGCGCAGAGTGATACATTTCTTTCGGTGGTTACCTCCTTCCTTTCTGAATAGTATATGTGAAATATGTGAAATATTCGATTTCCCGGACTATGCGGTATGGGCTTTGCTCATTATTGAAGGCCGTACGGTGACCTATAGTTGTTAATGTATGTCTCATTTTTTGTCTCTGGTGGACAGTTGTCTCATTGGCAATCCTACCACATCTTCTTTTCTATATAAGACATCATAAAATATTTCAAAACATCAAATATAGTTGATCTTTTGCATACAGTATTTATTAAGATAAATAGATCAAACTTAAAAACTCAACTTTGACCACTGATTACACTGAAAATGAGATCAAAACCTGAACTTTTTTTAAAACTTGTCACTTAAGCATGAAAATGAGGTCAAGGACAATGGACATGTGACAGACAGAAACTTCGTAATATAATGCATCTATATGCAAAGTATGAATCATCCAGGTCTTCCACCTCCTAAAATGTAAAGCTTTTTTAAGAAGTTAGCTAACGCCGCCGCCGCCGCCGCCGGACTACTATCCCTTGGTCGAACTTTCTGCGACTAAAGTCATCGGCTCGACAAACACACATTCGTTGTCCGGTTTTTCATTCTAAAAAAAAACCATGCTTCTGTAAACCTACCCCCCCCCCCTCCCGAGAACAATAATTCCTTCTTTGTGGTTAACAGTTTTACATACATCCCAAATAAGAGGCGTTTTCCAAATCAGCCCAGGAATCATCCCAAAAAAACAAATATCAAACCTCGAATAAGTCTCGAACGGATATTGGTCGAGGGATGATATCCGGACACGCATTAGACTTTCATAATTTTATCATATACTAACGACCCACTAACGCAACAAGGCTAATAACAGCCCTACCATGCGATATTGCATACTGCTGATATGGGTATTCTGACCGGTTTTTAAGTTATTGATAGTTTGCTCCTGCTCATCACACGCATATATATGTATTTCATATAATCTAGAATAGCAATGCAAGTATAATTTTCAGCGTATGATGCACATCAAATTGAAAGTATATCTAAGACTCGATCATTACTTTTATAGCTATGTATGACACTGGTCTTGGACCTGCAGAAGTAAACAGATAATTAGCTAATTTAAATATAAATGGGATGTCACAGTCTGCTTTCAAGAAAAGAGAAAAAGAAGTGTACGAGCCTATAAGAAAAGTTGCACAAAATTCACTAGATACCTCTTTAGAGGAGGAGAAGAGCAAATCTCCAGTAATAGAAGATAGGTATGTACGTGTATGAAGTTTACAACCACATGCAGTCAAACACCAAACTAAGTAACGACATAAACGTTACCAATATCATTGCATAAGATGCGGATTTTAACAAGTGGTTTCTCGCCAGTAATGCTCGCCGAGATCAAAATATGTGAAAACAGAAACTTTTCCGACTGTTGACATGAAAAGCAAATAAAAATTGACATTAAGTATAGCTTAATCCGAAGAAGGATAAATTCTTAATCTTTCAAATATGTTAAAACTAAAGAATATTATTAGGGCTTATTCGTTCTTAATTTGAACCTTGATTTGCTCAAGTGGGTTAATAATCCTGCGTTCTTCTTTGCATTCAACTGTTCTTTTCATTTGCACAAATGCACTCGACGTAGTGAATAATTTGGGTTTGTTTAAAGCTTACTAATTGATGTGAGACAGGGCTCCGCGTTGAATGCATCACCTTGGCCAATATAATTGCTTACATCGACGATATTTTATATTTTGTCTTGGAGATGAATGGAGATATTTCTCCTTGGCAATCATACCACATCCTCTTATTTTATTAAACACGAAGGTCTTACAGTTTGTTTTCTTTTTAAGTCCATGTTAGATGAATAAAAAAAAACACTCCACAGAAAACGTTATGATATTCATTGGACAGGTTTTTTTTTTTTTTAAATGTTTTTCCGATAATGAGTTTTTCAATTATTTGTAGTGAAAATGGTGAAGATGTTAGTCTGGTAACTGTCAAGTATGATATGGGGTGGCAAAAGAGAGGCTCCGGAAGAAAATACGACTCCAAATCAGGCGTTGGAACTTTAATCGGCGACCAAACAGGAAAGGTTGTAGGGAGGGGTATTCGGTCAAGCGATTGTAGAGTTTGTACCTATTGGGAAGCAAAAAATGTTGAGCCACAGGAACACAAATGCACCCGCAATTGGTTTGGTTCTGCTAAGGGAATGGAACCTGACGTCGGCGCAAGACTAATAGAGGATATTGAAACAAAAGATTGTCAGGTTTCGACTGTTATTATGGATGACGACACTACAACTATGGCACGCATAAGACGAACCATCCAACATCCTATAAAAAAATTGAGTGACACGAACCATGTCAAATCACAATTTAACAACAAACTATGGAACTTAAAGAATACCTTTAAAAATGATTTAACTAAACCTGCAATAACCCATCTCAATAGGTGTTTTTCTTATGCTCTTTATTCAAACCGAAATAATCCGGAAGCCATGAGTAATGACTTACAGGCTATTGTACCTCATCTTTATAAAGAACATGACCTCTGCAATCAGAAATGGTGTTCATACAAAAGAAATCCTAATAAGTACAAACCCACTGTATCTCTTGATAGCCTTCCTCTTCGTCAAAAACTGGCTGAAATCATTGGGGAATACACCTCTAATGCCAATATTGAGAAAATATCCCCCTGTGCATCCACAAAAGAGGTTGAATCGTTTCACAGCATGCTGGCCAACAAAGCACCTAAGGCGAAACATTTATGCTCATCGTCAAGTTTGGAATGTCGGGTTGACTGCACTGTTGCTCAAAAAAATGTATCGTATGGTTATATATCACAGGTATATGAAGAGTGTGGTCTCTCACCAGGTAAAATAACAGAAAAATCGTCAGAAAAACTTACGGAGAAGAGAAAATACCAAAATGATTATAAGAATTCAGCAGTTAATAAACGGAGAAAACTATTTCGGAAACAGATCATAAAAGAGAAGGAAACAGTAGTGGAGATGAGGGAAGGTGACACTTACAAAAAATCTATTGATTTAGAACAACCGACCCTAATAGACACTGATTTCATATCTGATCCCTTTACAACCCCTTTATTAGAAACATTTGATGTCAAAATTGATAATATGTCAGTTGTTTACTTTGACGTAGAAACAACATCACTAGCCAATGATTGTGATATAATCCAAATTTCAGCCATTGAAAAGTCTTCAGAATTCAATCAATACATTACGCCATCACAGTATATAAGTAGACAGGCATCAACGGTTACAGGACTATCAGTGTGGAACAACACACTTGTATATTATGGTCAAAAGGTAGATCAATGCATTCCACAAAAAGCATTTCAAAATTTTATATGCTGGCTAGAGAAATTTCCCTCTCAGATTATTTTAGTTGGACATAATTGCCGACGTTTTGATGCCCCAAGACTAATAAGATCCCTGTCTCAATATAATCTAAGTACATCATTTCAAAAGAAAGTAATCGGCTTTATGGATACACTATCTTTTTTCAGGAACAAGTATCCTCATCTAAAGTGCCACAAGCAGGAATTTTTGGCTGAAAATTTATTACAAAAGCAATACCAGGCACACAATGCTTCTGAGGATGTTAGAATCTTACAATCTATTCTTAACCATGCACAACCATCAGAAACAGAGATCTCAGAAAATTCTCTTAGTACAGAATCCCTAATCAGAAATATTGCTTCTGTCAAACAGACAAACCAAAGATATTTAACACTGCAAGGGCTTGTGGATAAAAAAATCATAACAAAATGTATGACAAAAAAAATAGCCGAGAGTGGTCTTGATATGGCTCAACTGTTAGCAGCGTACCGTCGCGATGCGGTGTGTGGGATTCAGCGTATATTTTCTGAGAAAAAGGTTGACAATAAACCAAGAGTAACAGCATGCAAGCGTATAGCTTCCGGAATCTGTAGTTTTCTGTCAAACGGAGAGAAGTAAATAAGGACGATCAGTTTAGACTGTCAGTTTTCTCAATACCAAACGTCAATACTTTAGTCTTCTATACATACTATATAGTACATAAATAAGTCATCGCGGTGTGTGGGATTCAGCGTATATTTTCTGAGAAAAAGGTTGACAATAAACCAAGAGTAACAGCATGCAAGCGTATAGCTTCCGGAATCTGTAGTTTTCTGTCAAACGGAGAGAAGTAAATAAGGACGATCAGTTTAGACTGTCAGTTTTCTCAATACCAAACGTCAATACTTTAGTCTTCTATACATACTATATAGTACATAAATAAGTCATCAAAAATTGAATTGCATATAATTATTTATTCGGCTCAGTCTGTCGATTTAGTGAAAAGAATTTTTCGATATGTTCTAGTTCTGAATATGCATTAACTTGCCACTAGCATTTCTTCAAACTGCATGTCAATTAGATAACGGTTGTCCTAACTAGTATCGTGTCGACAGGGGACCATACGACCTTCAACGACAACAAAAATGTTTGGCTTTACAAGTCTCCAACAAGACAACTATTTAACACACAACACCCGTCCATTTATGTAGGGGAATCTGATGTGTAGTGGTTGTCATTTGTTGATGTGGTTGTTCTCGTTCTCGTTTTTCATATAGAGTAGACCGTTAGTTTTCCTGTTTGAATGATTTTACATTAGTCGTTATTGGAGTCCTTTATAACTTGCTGATAGGTGTTAGCCAAGGCTCCGTGTTGAAGACCATTCTTTGATCTATAATTGTTCACTTTTATAAATTGTGACTTGAACGGAGAGTTATCACATCGGCACTCATACAACATCTGCTTATATTTACTTACAGAGTACAGCAAAACAGTAACATTAAGGTCCGTCTTACGAAAGGGTATTCAAACCATAGATATATATATATAATTTTATTTTTAGTGCAACCTGATATAACATTTTATACATACATTGATACAAAGTCAATCAGCCAGCCTTCAAAGGCTAACGAAGCACTGTCAATTAATGTCTTTAATTTGCGCTAATATTGAAAATATGAAATTTATATTTCAAGGACATTTTAAAACAAGATTATTTAAATATCACAATGAGAAAGAAACTGATTTCTGGTTTTTGAAATATTGAATATATAGTTTGACACTAGTTTACAGTTTGTAGTTAGCAATTTAATGAGAATTTCGTGACTGTGTTAGCGTTAGTATTCATGTAATATTTGCCACTGAAAGTTTAAAAAATACAAAACAAGTAAAGGACGAAAAATAAACCAAAAATAGTTCAGATGTACGTTCAGGTTCAGGTCACTCACTATGGTCTATTGCCTGTCAACAGAGATGAAGGGAGTTGCATTCGACTATGTCGGAAAGGACAGTTAGTTTTTCAATACAAAGGTAGCTGGTTCTCTCTGAAAACATTGGTTCTTTCAAAAAATGGGTAACGTGACATAGGAAAGAGAGCTGCATGTGTCACACACAATCAATCAGTTATTTTCAAATTACTTTTAGACATTTACTTGACATAGATCATTATTGGCAAAAAACAACTGAAACATACATCTTGTAGAAAAATATAAATTCAAAGAAAAAGTCAAGAGGGGCACCAACAGAAATAGAAACTGCAATGTTACTCTTAATTTTATCGGATCTCAAAATTTTAACTCTTACCACAATTTTTACTATGATACAAACTCATAGTATAAATCGGAAGCTTATAAGTGTAACGAAAACTTATACAACTCAAAGTAAAACTCAAACTTTAACTCAAAATAAAGCTGTAACTCCAACTTAATCTCTTAATCTACCTGAACCTTTAGCCATATTTGATAAAAAAAAAATATAGTTAGATAAAAATTCCACAGAAAAAATAGTTATCTATAATATGTCCACAGAAAACTGTATAAATGTAGCAAAACAGGATAAAATCAAAATCCGTTTATAACATATTTTTTTTATTATTATATATTAATATCGGGATATGTATTTTGTCCAGTGGCGGTTTCATGATGTTTTGTAAGATATAATCAACCAAATGTTTCCAACAAAAAGGGGTAGGTGGGTCCCTGTCACGCCCTTTGCTTAATTCGCCTCTGTTGTCATTGTGTGGTACATCTATCAGATGCAGTGCATTGCATAACATTACAAGTTGGTCGACTAATTGAACGGTTATAATAAATAAGAAATCGTAAAGCTCTAATACCCAGGCAATGGACATTGAACAATATAATAATGTATGTACAATGAATATGAATACGGTGTGACGATGATTGAACTCAGTAAAAATGTGTTGCCACAGTTCGAATAAGTTATGCAGCGTTGTGTTAGTACGGAAATTTTAACCAATTGTCCTTTCGCTACATGTGGTTCGACATTAAGGTTTTTGTAACATGCTGGGTTTTGCATATTTTACATGGATTTTCAAGTTTTATCTTCCCGGTCCGAATGGACAAGGCAGTGAACTTGTTCTGCCTGTAGACAAAAAGGCAAGCACTTCTTTTCAGCAGAATCACGGCAAGCCGAAAATAATTTCTATCACATATGGCACGAGGAAAGCATCTCATTCTTTTTCCTAATACAAAAAATGCAATTAAAAAGAATGAGATGATTTCATCTTGGACAATTTTTGTTTATACATGTAATAAACGTTGTTTAACCATTCGATAGATTGATAAAAATATTAATGAATAATCAAAATACCTTAAAAAACCATTTCAAACATGTTATAAAGTGAGTAGTGAAATAATTTGTTTCAACTCAATACAAGCTTTGCACAAAATGCTGCTGTACCAGCAACGTCTTTCTATAACGTTAAAGAAAAGTTATATTTCCCGCCAAAAATCGATAATATGATTATTTCCTTTTTAGCGGTTTTAAAACATCGGTGACCCCCCTTTTTTATTTATGCTTTTTAAATCTTCTCTGAAGCTGCAACTTATGCAGAAGTTTAAAGGAAAAAACATTAGTAGATTTTTTTTATTTTGAGAAAAATCTAGAATAGATAGGAATTAAAAATGGCGGGAAATATTAAAAACCTTTGAAAAGCAAGGAAATTGCTACAAATAACTGGTTTTAAGGTACAAGTTATATTTGACTGTTTTTATTTTCACAGTTAAACATCTTTTTTTAATAATTTTGGATTTTTCAAACAACTTAGAGGGCTATTTTTATATTTTGGTTAAAAGCGATTCTTTAAGTTTTGATGACGTCATATCTCGAAAACAACATCGGTGACCCCAATTTTTTTTTCGCCTAAAATTTCGTAATAAGTATGATTTATCTGCATACAAAATTTCAATTGATTATTATTAGTAGTTTAAATAGTGTGATTTCCCTTTAAGTGTATAATCTTCATTAAAGAAGATTCCGCGAAAAGATGTTATCTTCTTTGGTCCCTACACTAGGTGACGTCATAGGTATATATTCTTCCGGCGTCAAACATAAATACCGGGCGTTTTCTGGCTTCTGTGCCGCTTCAAAATGTAACAAAATTTGATAAAAAGAAGATTTTTAGGCGCAACAAGTGAGTGTTTTGTTTATTATTGTAGCAATAACATGTTAATACATTCCGAAATTCAAAATGTCGGCTTCCTTAGCCAAGTTACAGACAAGGAGATAGAGAATTTTACGCTTGCTGTCATCCAATCAGAACAATTGTTACAAAATAATTGCATTAGAATTACAAGTGTCGTAAGAAGGTATTCCTGAGACTTAGTGACGTCCTTTATGTTTGGGATAGATGTTTATATTTCTTTGACCGTTGAAAGTCTATGCTTTTGTTTGCATTTGCATTAATATTGTTTGTGTGTTGATGAAGTCCATTTTAAATCAGGTTGAAGAGTAATATCAAGATAGTATGGTTGTCAACGTATATTTGTTCCACCTAACAGAAGTTCCACTGGAAACTTTGTTATAAACAATGTTATTATACCTATTCCTGTTTGAAAAAATATTCTGTATACCATTTATTCCATTAGGAACATATACTGTAATATTTATTCCTGTGGAAATAATATTCCAGAATATTTTTTTCTTTTGGAACTTTTATTATGAAGGAACTTCTATTCCGTGACAGGTGTTGTTCAAAACTGTGAGACGTATTCTCACATATAATTTTTTCATAAATATAGCATATGGAATATCATATTCAGCGCATTTTTAAACATCCTGGTCTAGACATGTGTTTCAAGGGATGTAAATATGAGTTCGCATCGAATAAAATAACACTCCCTGATTTAGAATAAAATATCAAATCCTGACATCCCGAAATTCGAAAAAAGTTATCCTTGACCCCAATGGGTCAATCCCGAAATCCCGTACTTAAAAACACCCGATCCTGATGTCCCGAAAAAGGTCCTGCCCCCTCTCATGCAACTTGCGTCTAAAAAAATGACTGAACTTTAACATTTCCCTCTAATTTGCTCCCCTCGAACTCTATTTGGCCCCTTCCCTTTCATTTTCCTCTACATTTGTTTAAAAGTCATATATACGTTTTGGTCCATTTACAGTAACAGCTGTTTTGTGATTTTGATTCGGTTTCTATGTATTTGTGTCTTTGTGTATTTGTTTAGGAAGGAGGTTTTAGGTCATGTTTTCCTTAACATCTTATTGCTATTTGTCTGCCATGACTGGACATCACCCAGGTTCCTGTAAAATTTTGACTTCACAATGATACAAAATAACTGATGCCACAATGGAAACGGGATTGTTGTATGACATCAATAGTTAAAGTGGGACAGATCATCTGGTCAGCCGACAATAGTAAGTGATATTAAGTGACTTAAATCTATTCTAAGAGTCATTTGCTTAAATCAGTTCCAATAATGCATTGGACATACATAAATATGTAAGGTTTTTCTGTTGGTCAAATGACAATTTGTATACGACGGCAAAAAATGTTTTTGCGTCGTATAATGGTGTGATGTTGTCGTCGTCTCTTCGTCCGAAGACACATTTAGTTTCCAGATAATAACTTTAGTTTTAGTGAATGGGTTTTTATAAATTTTAAACAGAAGGATCAATATCACTAAAGGAAGGTTGGGATTGATTTTTGGGTCGTATAAAGCTGCACCCTGCGGAGCATCTGGTTGTAATATGTACAACAATCAAACATCAACCCACGACAAACTGAATGTAATTGAAAGACATCTAGAGGTCAATATACAGTCTTCAAAAGAAGACAAAAAAAAAATTAGAAAAATATAGCGAATTTTGGAGAATTTATATTATTACATGTCATGTACATGCATTTGAAATATTTTTAAACAATATATTGTTTAAAATTTTTTAGTTTTAGGTTCCACCTAGCTACCATTTTAGAAATATTGGGATTTCAATGCTAGTCTATTAGAGGGATATTTGATTTTCATTGGTTGTACATGTAGATTTGGAATCTAGTTTTATCATGAAGTCAGATTTGAAAATGACTTGAGAAATGAATTGTCTGTAAAGACCAAATGTCAGTTTTAGTTTTATATATACTTTAAAATTTTAGTCTTACAAGTATATAATTGTGTGTACATATATCACTGATTCAGTGGCAATGGTACTGTAAATAGACACTGACAGGTCTTAGATCACATTTTACAGTTCTGAATGTTTGTTCATCAGGTGACTAAAATTAGGTGGAGGTGTGTTCCTATTTCCAACAGAGGGGCACTCAACCTATATCAATTTGTGCATGAAGCAAATTGATAGTTGCTATAGATACTGAATGGTTATACCACAAGAAAGTTTTAACCTGTGCATATATACTTGAAATGCGATAAAAAAAAATCACATGTCTTTTTCAGAACTTCTGATCTAACCAAGTAGTATGGCATGTTATTGAGATATGGTTTTGGTCGATGGAGGTTCGTGAAGAACCTGTAGTACAAAGTATATCACTGGATTTAGCTCTTTGTCTAAGTATATTATTAAAGTACTTTGCTTTGAGCTCAGTTCATTGTTATGCAATTCATTCTTTGTGAAATAAAGATTTGACAGTCAACTCTCATGTACAAGGATTTGTCAAAGAAGTATCACTCTATGTACAATGTAAGTAATAAGGAGATAAAAGCATTCTATTTCGATTGTTCATTGGACAAATTAAAAAAAAGACCAAATTTACCTGACAATACTACTACCGCAAGTGTAGTAATTAACATTTACTGTATCAATGTTAATTCAAACAAATTAAGAAATAAACAAATGAATGAAAAATGTTCAACATGTACGATAAAATAAAGTGAGGACAGATAGGCCTTATAATTTTTGTTAACATAATTGAAGGACCATTTACACTCATGACCAAGCCATCAGTAGGCAGTACAGATGTATTAAAACAACCTAGCATCATATCGCTACAGTAAATGTTAATTACTACACTTTCATACCACAACAAATACTGTATTGGTACATGTACCACTTATGTCTAATTTAGTAACTATAACAGAAAAAAATGAAAAAAAGAATAATTTTGCATAACCTTTTGAATACTATTACTTTTTTTTAGATATTTAGACATCTTTAAGATTCTATCAGATTACGTTTGGAGCAGTTATGAGTCTTTGAAGCATGGTCACAAAGGTTCTTTTGGTGAAGTCATTGTCATATTGGTCAAATTTTTTTTTTGCTTCAACCATATTTGGAGGGATATTATCAAAGATTGATAAAAAAAATCAGCACAAAGGTTCTATTCCTAGATTATAAAGCCCCAAGCATCATGTCAGGCATTGCCATTACAAAAAACCAATAAATGTATTCTAATATGAGGAACATTTTAACAATTTTTTTTACTTATGATACTGATGATCCACCACAAAATAATATAAATAGAACCATACAAATAGTAAGCAAATACATATAAAAAAGATGTGGTATGATTGCCAATGAGACAATTCTCCACAAGAGACCAAAATGACACAGAAATTAACAACAACAGGTCACCAATTGACCATTAACAATGAGCAAAGCCAATACCCCATTATCAGCTTTTAAAGGCCCCCAAATGACAATGTAAAACAATTTAAACGAGAAAACTAACGGCCTTATTTATGTACAAAAAAACAACAACAAAAAACGAATATGTAACACACAAACAAACGACAACCACTGAATTACAGGCTCCGTATATCATGTTATCAAATCTATATATCATATCCCATAGAAAAACAAAACACATGAAAAAAATAACCTATTATGTGTTGCTCTCCTAGCTACAAGATGAATCTAAAATAAAAGATGTGGAATATATTCGATCATAATCATTTGGTAACTAATGTTATTACCGTCTCTTCCATGCCCGTCTAGAACATAAAAAAACTAAATATTAAATAAACAATACTCCTAATGCTCAGGTTGGTTGTCAGCCATTTAACGTCCCCTTCCGACGGACTATCATCGTTTCTTCAAGACCATACTCGCAGATGGATAACACCATATAGGAAAACATAGAACTCCCTTTTGTCATAAGACAATGTTAAACATCCAAACATACTATCCACACTCATCTGTGTCCACACTTGTTTAGAATATTAAAATTCTATTTAAATATTTACCAAACTTCCGGTCTGTAGAGTGAGTGTCTTCTGCTATGCATGCCTCATCCGACAAGATAATCCATTTTGAGTTAGTTTTGAATTATATGACAGTGAATAGTATATAGTAGTTTATATAGTTTGATTGCAGTCAATCACAATCTGTTGTTTAGCTTTTCAGACCTTTGTTGAATTTGAAAATGTAAATAATTAATAAATAGACGGAACATATCTTATTGAAAGCAAACGATGTGTCTACTCTAAGCAGTACTGAATTTGCGCTGAAGCTTAACTTAAACGGTACCACTAATATAGTCGATAACCACTCTGACTGATTTACTACAACTGATAATTCTGAAAATGTATTAACAAACTGAACATGATTTGTTTAGTAAATGATCAGTCTTTTAAGGTATACGCACGTCGACAGACGTATTGTCATGCTTCTTTTCCGTCGCTTTAAAAATAACCGAGGACATATCAGCAAACAATCTTGTTGTGAATTTGTGCCAAAAATTTCACCAGTAACAGGATTAAGAGGACGACCATTTGATATTTCCCAGCGGAGGAGGATTGTATTCTTTATTTTAACTTCTTTCGCAGCGCAATCTACTTTTCGACATTTTTTACATGTAACAGGTACGGCGTTGTTCTGTTATGTCCCCTGTAATATTGAGAACAGACACTTTTCTTTGAAATGGACCTTAGTTATAGATAGTCCACTACCTACAAAGCTGAAAGGGGCTGTAGGTTTGCACTCCGTCCGTATGTCCGTCCGTCATACAGTCCTATTAATCAGTTTCACGACTTTCCCCCGTTATTTTTGAATGTATAGGCCGGAATTTATTAAAGGTGACAATAGAAAGAACTACGAAAAAAATAACGACTGAGTATAAATGTAATCAAACAACAATTATGTTGACAATAGAATATGATTTAGATAGCAAAGAAAATAGCAAACTGTTTTGGATTACATAACATTGATAGCTTAATAAAAATCAAGATGCTAGAAAGAGCACGTGCCGTTCATCTAGGTTTATGTGCATCTCAGTAAACAATAGAAACCCTCCAACATTATAACCTTGAATAGTTCATCTTAAAAATCTCTCTATCTTGAACGTATTCACGTTTTTTTAATTTTTAAAATACACTGCGCGGGTATCATTTTTTATATCATGTGTGTGTGTGTTTGTTGTTTTTTATTGGGGAGCGGGGGGGGGGGGGGGGGGGGGGGGGGGGGGGGGTTCGGGGGTCATTTGAATTTTTAATTTAGTTTATTCTAAAGATGTTGGGCATTTCACTTACAGGGACAGACAAATTTCTGTAAAAGGGAAACTAAAAATTCGATGTTTATAAAGGATTCATGATACCTTACATGTTTCATTTTTTTTTTATATTTCCTTATATATATTCATTGAGATATATTGCGGTTTCGAAAATTTACGTTAAGATGTTGAGAATATGCTTACTGTAATAATTTGTTTTAGTTAAGATTCTCGTAGGACTTTTGAAAAATGCCCTAGTTTGTATTGGTTATGAAAGGGAAACTAAAAATGTTAATTTCAAATCAAAATAGATTTTTTCAAACCATAAGCAAATGTAAGCAAGGGGGTGGAAAGGGAGATGTCAGCGCATAATAAGCTGAACTATTAGTAATTATTTTTTGAAAAATGTGTTTTGTAAAATGTTTTGTTTTGTAAAATGATTTGCTTACAATGCTACCCTTAGTCTTGTGCTACGCCACTGAAACATTGATCATGTTTTGTTAAAGTTTAAAACATATTGTTGTATCCAGAAAGTATTACACCTATTAAAAGATGATTAAAGATTAAGAAGAGGAAAGTCTTGTATTACCAAAATATTTTTCTTCCAACGCTCATCCGTAAAAAAAATCAACCTTAAAAAGCGTCGTCTTATATGCGCCTATTGTTCACATCATTATACTATGTTTTTACGGTCTATTGCATTGTTTTACATACCAATATCAATTTAACCGAAGCTCTTTAAAATAAAAGCATGCATTGATCAATAAATTTAAATGATCATAACAAACTTTTACACGGATGAGTACATGTGATGAGCTAGTATATAACATATGGTAATTAGAGAAAGGTTCCGATAGTTAAGTGAAGACTCAAGTAAGACAAGTTTATGCATACCGCTTAAGAATTTTACTTAACTAAGGAAATACTTAGTGAAATCTAAGTTTCAGGAATTCTTAAGTTAAGATGTTTTATGCATGCGGCCCCAGACATTTAAAAAAAGGGGGGGTCCTAATCAAGGACAGAAAAAAGGGGGGAAGTTCCAACTACATTTCCCCATTTAATTGCATAGATCGTCCAGCCCCCCCCCCCCCCCCCTCCCAACCCTGGATCCGACACTTATGTTTGAATTTGTAAAAGAGAACTAGACCTATCTTAATCGTCTATTTTCCAGTTATTACCAATTCATGCCGTCATCATTTTACCAGAAACAGGGCTATTATAAGAGGGGGGGCCGGGCTTTTTTTTCGGAACATCGGGTTCGGGTGTTTTTCACTTACGGCTCGGGATTTTGGGATTGATCCTTTTAAAATCCAGGAATTCTTGTTTCTATAAATTTCGGAATGTCGGGTTTAAAATGTCCTGGACCACGGAATTTCATGTTTTAAGACCGGGTTTTCCGCGGAATCAGAACCCTCTTATAATAAAACAAGGAATGCGTCTAGGCGGGCTGCTTTTTTTCGAGCGATAACACCCCCTTTTCCATCTTAAATTCAATTTAATATTCTATACAGCGAAATTCACAATTGAAATGAATAATGAGAGAAACAATTTATAATGTCAATATACTTGTGGATCAGGATAAAGTAACATGTGCTTCCTGTCAAGTAACAAATTTTAATTGTAGTGACAGTTTAATTTGAAATTATGGTGTTTTTTTAAGTAGTGCAGATGATATGCCCAACATCATTTTGATGTGATTTCTAGGGCTTAGTTCCAAGACTGTATATGAACTGTGTAATTGATGGCTAGACTTATAATATTATATATATAAGCATAATATTTGAATTGATTATTATAAAGAGGAGGCAAGATGTAAAAAAAAAAGTAAAATCACAAAAATACTGAACTCGGAGGAAAATCAATTCGGAAAGTCCACAATCACATGGCAAAATCAAATAACAAAACGCATCAAAAACGAATGGACAAGAACTGTCATATTCCTGACTTGGTACAGACATTTTCAAATGTTTTTCTTTCAATGCTACATGAGGGTCTGAAATGGGGGGGGGGGGGGGTCTGTTATTCTGTAAACATCTAATTTTCACCCCTTTTTTCTCTAACCTCTTAAAATAAGTCTATTCTTTAAAAGTGATTTTTTACGCATTATTCTCTAATTTCCCCCCCCCCCCCCCGTTTTCTTTAATCTTTAAAAAAAAAAAGAAGTAAAAACATTCTTTTAAATGAATGAGAACGGGGTGATTTCCAAACAACAGCAAGGCTTTCATTTGTTTCTCAACAATGACGTGTTGATGTATATTGTTCTGCATGATTTAAGTGCTAGTTCCTTAAAGTAACAAGTTCAAGTTCTCGTCAGTTCTTTCCAGTGATTTTGACTACATATAAGAAGATGTGGTGTGCTAATTGCCAATGAGACAACTCTTGAAAGAGACCAAATGACACAGAAATTAACAACTATTGGTCACTGTACGGCATTCAACAATAAGCAAAAGCCAACTGCATAGTCAGCTATAAACAGGGGCGGATTTTTTTGAAAGAGGGGCCTTAGTTTGTAAAGATAGCGGAGCGGCGCGAGACAACTGAAAAAATGTTGGCCCCTTTTTAGGACTAAAACATAAAATAAGTGAAATATGCACTTTTTAAACTGTTCCTGACATGGAGCATGCATATTTTATAGTTGCTGGTAAGGTGTACGGGTAGGACATTTTAGATGCTGTATCTCCCTATTAATTTCTATCATTAAACGATAGTTTGGATCCAAGAGCTATGTACTGATACATTTAATAATGTGTGATTTGTCAGTAAAACATAGGCATATAAAATTCTCGCATGTTTGTTGTAAGTTAAGTTAGAATAACCTCACAGAGTTCTTGTTGATATACGCTGGGCTAATCGACTGAATTTGAAATACGACCGACACGAGTTAAGGGAGCTACCATTTGATTTTTAATGGGGGACTAGGATGTAATTTGAAAAAATAGGCAGGACAGGAGTCAAATTTTTTGAGTTAAAATAAAAAGGCAGCTATTTATTCAGCTATATTATTTTAAAATAGACTGGAGCGTTTGGGGTTAAACATGTTTCCGTAGTTATACAACGTATATTCAGACAACTAGGATTGACCGTATTCAAAGACGAATTGTGGTTGGTCAGTGTTATAAGTTGAATTCTCCATTTCTGATGTGAATTTCCTTTTTTTTTACATCCATTATTTAAAATATCTAGTTAGGTTTTAAGCAATACATTAATTTCTGTTATACCAAAGATGTCTTTAAAGTACATCAAAGTTAAGTAGTGTGGTTCTGTCGACATCTTTGAGAAAAGTACAGGAAAAGGATTTTTTTTCTAAAAAAGGTTTGTCTAAATAAACTTTTTTAGTTTCAAGTAACAATAGCATTAATTTGTTATCAATTAATTGAATACACAATGATTGTATTGTTGAAAAAAAAAATGGTTACATAATCTAAAAAAATATAGATGGCAACGTGAAATTTTAATGTTATTCAAACATAAACAATGAATGAAAATGACAAGATACATCAAAAATCCTTTTTAAGAAAAGCTCCATAATAATCAATCTAAATATGGAAGAATTATACATACATTTTGTACTTCCATGATCTAATTATAAACTGCCATAAAAACACAAATGTGTCAATATTTACATAGTATATTTAAGCGTCCCATGGGGCCACGGCAAATCCTTTCCAGTGCTGTATCCCAAATTAATACCATATGTTGCTATTTTATCTCATCATGGAAGTATTATATTGAAAATTTTAGTATTTCACACACAGGCTCTTATTGAGTGCCCCCCTTTTTAGCTCACCTGGCCCGAAGGGCCAAGTGAGCTTTTCCCATCACTTGGCGTCCGGCGTCCGTCGTCGTCGTCCGTCGTCCGTCGTCCGTCGTCGTCGTCCGTCGTCGTCGTCCGTCGTCCGTCGTCGTCGTCCGTCGTCCGTCGTCGTCGTCGTCGTCCGTCGTCCGTCGTCGTCGTCCGTCGTCCGTCGTCGTCGTCCGTCGTCCGTCGTCGTCCGTCGTCGTTAACTTTCACAAAAATCTTCTCCTCTGAAACTAATGGGCCTAATGAAACCAAACTTGGCCACAATCATCTTTGGGGTATCTAGTTTAAAAAATGTGTGGCGTGACCCGCCAAACCAAACAAGATGGCCGCCATGGCTAAAAATAGAACATAGGGGTAAAATGCAGTTTTTGGCTTATAACTCCAAAACCAAAGCATTTAGAGCAAATCTGACATGGAGTAACATTGTTTATCAGGTCAAGATCTATCTGCCCTGAAATTTTCAGATGGATCAGAGAACCCGTTGTTGGGTTGCTGCCCCTGAATTGGTAATTTTAGGGAAATTTTGCTGTTTTTGGTTATTATCTTGAATATTATAATAGATAGAGATAAACTGTAAACAGCAATAATGTTCAGCAAAGTAAGATTTACAAATAAGTCAAGGGACCAAAATGGTCAGTTGACCCCTTTAGAAGTTATTGCTCTTTAAAGTCAATGTTTAACCATTATTCGTAAATTTTATATATCTTTTACAAAAATCTTCTCCTCTGAAACTACTGGGCCAGATTAATCCAAACCTGGCCACAATCATCTTTGGGGTATCTAGTTTAAAAAATGTGTGGCGTGACTCGCCAAACCAACCAAGATGGCCGCCATGGCTAAAAATAGAACATAGGGGTAAAATGCAGTTTTTGGCTTATAACTCAAAAACCAAAGCATTTAGGGCAAATCTGACATGAGTAAAATTGTTCATCAGGTCAAGTTCTATCTGCCCTGAAATTTTCAGATGAATCAGAGAACCCGTTGTTGGGTTGCTGTCCATGAATTGGTAATTTTAAGAAAATTTTGCTGTTTTTGGTTATTATCTTGAATATTATTATAGATAGAGTTAAACTGTAAACGGCCAAAATTTTCAGCAAAGTAAGATTTACAAATAAGTCAACATGAAAAAAATGGTCAATTGACCCCCTAAGGAGTTATTGTCCTTTATAGTCAATTTTTAACAATTTTCATAAAATTTGTAAATTTTTACTACCGGTTACATTTTCCACAGAAACTACTGGGCCAAGGTCATTATAGATAGTGATAATTGTAAGCAGCAAGAATGTTCAGTAAAGTAAGATGTACAAACATATCACCATCACCAAAACACAATTTTGTCATGAATCCATATGCTTCCTTTGTTTAATATTCACATAGACCAAGGTGAGCGACACAGGCTCTTTAGAGCCTCTAGTTTAGTTAGCCAGTTGTACAAATGTTATCAATTATCAATCATAACATGGATATAACTGTTTTGAACTCTGCAAAGACTCGAAAAAAGTTCAATTCCATGTGATGAATGATGAATTTTTATAATGATAGAGCATTGATTTGAGTTATTCTCAGTCTGTTGATGTAATTTAACACAAATCTCTAGAAATTTTTTCAACCGCATTTAAGAAATTACTGTCGTTTGTGTAGAACCCACTAGTTCTCTGCAGTCAACAATTAATTGGTTTAATGTTTCCCTAGTTTGAAAATTAGTTTTCCGCATAGAAAGGAAATTTAGTGAGAAAATGTTGAAGGTTTTCTTCCTCAAGTTAGCATAGCATAGCAAATTGGGTTTGTACCTCCTATATTAAATATAGCTTTAGTTGCTTGTAAGGTTCACGTTAGTATTCTATCTTTTGTGGTGGTTTTCTTTGTATTCCCTGGAATTTACACGTAAAAGTATAACCTGTAACTTACCTGTAAATTCAAATAGGAGAAAATATAAATTGGTGCAAATGAAAAAATGAAATCGGCGCAAATGAAAGAATAGACATTTTCAAAATCGGCGCAAATGTCATACGCCCTATTATAGATACGTACAGATAAACTGTGTATAGCAAAAATATTGAGCAAAGTAAGATCTACAAATAAGTCATTTTGACCAAAATTGTCAGTTGACCCCTTAAGGAGTTATTGCCCTTTAAAGACTTTTTTCACAATTTGTTCATCATGTTGACTGACTTTAAAAAATCCTCTCCTTTGAAACTGCTGTATCAATTTCAGCCAAACTAAGGCTGGATGAGTTGCAGAGTATCTAGTATAAATTTTATATTTTATTTCCTTGTATGTCAAGAAACATAGCTCCTATGGCTAAAATAGAACATAGGATAAAATGATTCTTTTTTGCTTTTGAAGAAAACAGGACGATTCAAAGAACATTTAAATAAATTGAAAAGCCAAAATAATCATTGATGAGAGATTTAACAAAAAAAATTAAGGTGAACGATTCAGGCTCTTGAGAGCCTCTTGTTTTCATTTTATTTTGGTTAGGTTTTATTTGAAAATATTCTTTTCATATTACATTTTTTTATCTTTCTTGTATAACTCTTATTCTGGCGATATAACCATACTTATTTATATTTGTTGTTCTCTATTCTTTTGTATTTATAAGGACATTCTTATTTCTACACATAAGAATATACAGAGGTTTATACCAAGGATTTGTATAGTTAGACTATACAAATCCTTGGTTATACATTAAAAAAACGTATTTTATTCAGTGAAAATAAATTTAGAAACGTTGAAATATGAACGAATATTTTCAAAAATTGATTAAACAAACAATTAAAAAGGAGTGAACTAAACGATCACCTGACTTTCGTGTGTCATGACATTCCTCATTGACAAATGTTTTGCGCTATTAGATAATTTGTTTCTGTTTTGGATTATTTCCGTGTATTTGCTTACTGACAGCGGTTGATGGAAATACTTGACCAATACACCCACAGGAGGGTTACAATCTTTCCTAAATCACAACAATTTTGTGTCAGGATTTCTATTTATTTGCGGTCATTACTGGTTGTACGTTCATAAAATGTATTAAAATTTCTGTTCCGTCTATATTTGGTTATAATATGCCTATGGATTCTCTCTATTAAACCTGCGAACAACGAGTCGAGTTGGATATAGTTGAGTTTCGAATGTTTTTGAATGAATTAATGAAAATCGACTCCAAAATTTTTTTAAGGCCATTATTCTCTAATCATTTAACCCCAACCAAACCCTCACACATGTCTAGTAGTGTTTAATGTATATCGTTTTGTCGATATATACAAAAGAAGATGTGGTATGATTGCCAATGAATTCAACAACTATCCACAAAAGACCAAAATGACACAAATATTAACAACTATAGGTCACCGTACGGCCTTCAACTATGAGCAAAGCTCATACCGCATAGTCAACTCAGTATGAAAAGGCCCCGATAAGATATGCCTGCTTCTTTGTTTGTCACTGTTTTGTTTGGTATCAAGTAACAATCCTATTGTTTGGATTTTAGACTAATAAAATTCTTATTTTTTTTATTATTCTTTAAGCAAGAATTTTTAATCAAAATTTTGATTTGGGCAGCCTCTAGTAGTGTTGTGAAATAACCATAATAGTATTTCAAATACTAACATTCCAGACAAAGGACCTAGTAAACACCTTATAATGGAACCCATTAGAATATCTAGAGATGGTGTTTACAAGCTAATCAAAAACATAAACCCAAATAAAGCAACTGGTCCTGACACCATCGCAGGCAAAGTACTAAAACAAAAAAAGAAGAGAAAACCATGACAACTGAAACCAAGACTTAAATCATTGAAATTATAATTTTATGCTCCGATAATACATATTGGTGTGTTTTTCTTTTTGAAACTATAAACACTTTAATAGCTATATTTTAAAACACGACTGAAACAAATACAATATTTAAAATTAAAAAGACTGAACTTCAATGGTATACGGAAGTTGGATTAAAATTAGTTCTGCTTTCATTTTCAAGAAAATGGCTGGATCAACAACAAATTTTCCAAATGTTCAAAGAATACGAGATATGGTTTCTGTTTCTGTTTCTGTCGGATAATAGCCTCCTTCAACAAACTGAAGATTCTGCTATATATGTTTCTGACGAGTTCCGTTTGCAGGAGAAGACATCCAAGTAAATAATATGTTGAAATAAGACTGTGGAACTGTCACGGAATAGAAGTTCCTTCATAATGGTAAAAACTATTCTGGAATATTATTTCCACAGGAATAACTATTACAGTAGATGTTCCTAACGGAATAAATAGTATAGAATATTTTATCCAACAGGTACAGGTAGTATGACATTGTTTATAATAAAGCTTCCACTGGAACTTCTGTTAGGTGGAACAAATATACGTTGACAGAAATAACTATATACAGTGAATTTAAATTAAACTTTTAAAAACTGGCTAAAAACAGTAGGAGCCTCCAAGGCTCTAGAGGTTTAACAATAGGGCCTTGAAGGCACCTAGTGTCTCTGCCTGTGGGATGTCTGGTGGTAAGGCGTTCCAGTCCCTTATAGTCTGTGGTAGGTATGATGTCTTGTGTGCATCAATACGCGAGTGCGGTACTTGGTATGCCTTAGAATGTATATTCCTCCCTTTTCTTACTGATGGTGTGAGTCGTCCTTCTTTCTTTATTGCTACCATATTATTCTCTATTTTATAGAACATTGCTAGTCTGGTTTCCTTTCTTCGTTGTTGCAGCGGTTTCCATTTTAGGTGGTCTATCATTTCTGTGACACTTGCAGTTGGTTTGTACTTATTTGTCACATATCTCGCAGCCCTTCTTTGTATCTGTTCTATTTTGTAGATTGATTCTTTTGTTGCTGGGTCCCAAACAGATGCGGCATATTCTAATTGTGGTCTTACTAGTCCGATATAAGCTTGGCTCTTTACTTTTGTTGATGATATTCTGATGTTTCTCCTCAGGAATCCGAGTGTTTTATTTGCTTTGTCAGTTATCTGTTGTATGTGTTGATCCCATTTTGGGTTGTTTTGAATGGTGAGACCTAAATATTTGGCTGCCTGCACTTCTTCCAAATTGTGACCATGGAGGTTGTATGATGGTTGAATTGGTGTTTTCTTGTTTGTTACCCTCAAAATGTTACATTTGTCGGGGTGGAATTTCATGCACCATAGTTGTTCCCTTTCAGCTAATTTATCAAGGTCTTCTTGTAAAAATTTTCCACTGTCTTTTGATGTTATTGTCAGGTAGGCGATGGTATCATCTGCAAACAGGCGAACTGTAGCATTTAAATCTTCTTGCAGATCGTTGATGTAGTATAGAAACAGGCTTGGCCCAAGGACTGAGCCCTGTGGTACTCCTGAGTCAACAGGGACTGATGTTGAATTGCATCCTTCTAGTACAACAGTTTGTGTAATTCTTTCACTCAGCCAGTTTTTTATCCACCTGTTTGTGTTGCCTTTTATTCCATAAGTATGTAGTTTGTTTACTAGTAAACTGTGATTGACCTTATCAAAGGCTTTAGCAAAGTCCATTATCAGCACATCTGTTTGTTGTCCCATGTTCATGTTATTAGCTAGGTCGTCAATAAATTCGATGAGCTGAGTTTCACAGGATCTGCCTTTCCTGAAACCATGTTGCAATTTGTACAGGATTTTGTTGTTTTCACCATGGGTCATAATTGATGATACAATTATATGTTCCATCTCTTTACAGCAAATTGACGTCAGTGAGATTGGTCTGTAGTTTGAAGCAGTATACTTTTGGCCCTTCTTGTAAACCGGAGACACGTTAGCTGAACGCCAGTCATCTGGAACCACTCCAGTATCTAGGGATTTTGAGAACAATAACTGTAGGAGAGGTGCTGTCTCACTATGTAGTTCTTTGAGGATTCTAGGTGATATTCCATCCGGACCTGGTGATTTGTTTTGGTTCAGGTTTTCCAGTAGTTTGTCTATGCCCTCTGTTGTTATGGTTATGTTTTTCATAGTTGGTGATGTATTTTTAGCTTTCATTCGCTTAGATGATATAAATTGATCTTTTGTGAAAGTGCTTTTTTCAGAGAATGCAGATTGAAATTGTGCATTTAGGATGTTCGCTTTGGTTTGAAATGACCTTGCATCCCTGCTTGATTCTGTACGAAATATCAGATTTAAAACTGTTAATTAGAGACATTGTACCACAAGTATTATGGCATTGAAAACGAAAAATCATAACAAATCTGGAGTGAATAAATTTTAGGATATTTTACTTTTTGGCCCTAAATCAGTAAATGATTTTGTGGATTTGGAGTTCAGAGAGCTCTGTTTTCTTATCTGATTTCCTGTCGAATACTAATTACAAATGACTTGAAACTATGCATTCACACTGTTTAATTGAGACCCCTTTAGAAAACCAAGTCTAGATAACTTGGAAATCCATGTTGGGCATGAAATCTTGTTATTTCTGTTGACAACATGTACATGTACATGTAGCAGGTTGAGAACCACTTCAAATGAGGGGCATCACAAAAATATTGGACAAAGACTGATAGATAAGGGGATGTTTTGTTATAGTCTAAGAAAATGAAGAAAAAAATAAGCCTCTATATAAACTAGAATTAAAATTTTTTGAGTTTATAAGACTAAAGAATATATAATTAAAAAAAAAATGAATGAAAAACAAATATATGCATGATACATGTATGTAACTTATCAACAAAGGACAAATATAGGAGTTTTACAAAATTGTGAAAATGTAATCTTTAAGCTATGTTTTGGAAAGTAAAATGCTTCTGCTACAAAAATATGAACTGTTATAGACAATGCACTGCACAAACATCACATACTAGCATCATTAAGTCCTGCTAAATTACTGAAATCTTCAAAACTTTAGTTTCCGTCTAAAATAATAGTGGCCGCATTCATGTTCATTCATAGACACTTATGTGTTTAAAAGGTGTCCAAAAACTTTTGTTAGATGAACCTGAAATTATTGGCCAAAATCGGCCCTTACCAGACCTACACCTTTTAAATATTCACATTTTTAGGTATAAATGAAAACAATAATGATTAAAAAAATGTATCTCTAAGATGTTGATTTACATTCAATTTCATATTTTAATTATTTCAATATGTATAGACATTTACTTGGTGAAAAGAAATTATAAATAGAATTATTAACTTTTGAACAGTTCAAAGGAAAGAAAGATTTAGTACTGGATACAGAGCTTATGAAACCATTAGACAGAGTGGCTGGAGCTACAATGCTTAAGGTATTATTATAATGGATATATTATTCTCGAAACTATAGATATAAAAAGGAAAATTGTCATCGTCATTGGAATGCAACTGGAATACACATTCTGATGTCACACAGGTTCAAACAATACTAAGTCTGGCAGTGGGCGGAGCTTTAAAGCTCTATCTGTATAGTATACAGATACATTGTACATCATAGCGATATCTGTAGGGCTGTATCTGTATAGTAGGACAGCCAATTGCAGGATAAATATAGTTATAAAAGGTACCAAGATTATTCTGTGGATTCATTTATTTTCGTGGATACCAATTTTCGTGGATTGAAGAAAATTTACATTTTCGTGGATATCTGAATTCGTGGTTTGTCAAATTCTATGTACAAGCCTATAGAAAATTTGTAATTCGTTGAACATATGAATTCTTGGTTCACCTGTACCCACGAAACCCACCAAAATTGGTATCCAACGAATATTAATGAATCCACAGTAACTTAATACACCAGACGCATGTTTCGTCTACAGGCTGAAGCTCGCATTACACCTGTTTCTTAACCTGGTACAAATACAGCTGATATTTAAATACACTATACAGTTATTGTCTATATAATTGGCTATAAAATTCACTTAATTCTGATTTCAGCAAAGACATGTAGATAAAATTTTCAAGCTAGACCCAACACAGAAGTCAATACATGGATGTGAACAGTAAGTATATCATGTATATCCTGAAGTGCTGTTAAATTTTTCATTTCAAAGTGAAATAACCCATGCCATTTCACAAAAATTCCTAGTTTTCTTTTTTATTTTGCACAAGCAAGATTTAAATTAGTGAAAGTAGAAATATTATAACTTAGGAGTAGAAAGAAGGAAAATTTGTTTCTCCCTTGAATACTTTCAGTCTATTAAAAGATCTGTGATAGGACAGGTAAACAATAGTGCTTTTTAATACTTGTGACTGCTACCATTTACAGTACCTGAATTTACTTGTTCTAGGCAACAAACAATCTGCATACATGTACATGCATGTCAGAAATTTGCCATTTATTGAAAATTTTATTTCGTTGTTCAATTTTACCCAAGAAATCCAGGAAAATTGGTTTCAAACAAATAATAATGAAACCACAGTATCATGTAAATAGCTTACTCATTTATGTAGATTATATTTTTGTTTACAGGAGGGTGTATTTAGTACGGCCACAAATGACCACCATGAAGGTCAAAGCTGACCATGTCAACTCAGATAGAAGCAGCAATATCAAAAGAGAGTATAGAATTATTATGGTGCCTCGGAAGGTCAGTTTTGAATTTCTTCCATTTGATGGATCCATAAAAGTCTTTATTCAAAATTACTTTGTCTGAATAGGACCTCCGTAAAAAGACTTATGAATAAAAGGAAATGTTGGTATATATGTAAATCAGACTGAGTAACCTCACAGACAACTATTTTAAGACATCTAGAGGTCAAGATACAAATTTACTTAAATTCTCCTATGGTTGTTATCTATTTCTTGCATGCTTAGATATTTCTTTTCTCACTCTTCATTGAGTACTAGTGTGATACAAAAAAGTCAACAATCAAAAGGACTGAGCTACATACATGTATTTGCATCTATGGTCCGTAAATATCAAATTCATCCAAAGGACATTAAGAGCTACATACATGTATTTGCATCTATGGTCCGTAAATATCAAATTCATCAAAAGGACATTAAGAGCTACATACATGTATTTCCATCTATGGTCCGTAAATATCAAATTCATCAAAAGGACATTAAGAGCTGCATATTCCCAGCTAATGAAAGGACATATGATGTCATAATGTAATGTAAAATTGAGAATGGAAATGGGGAATGTGTCAAAGAGACAACAACCTGACCAAATAAAAAACAACAGCAGAAGGTCACCAACAGGTCTTCAATGTAGCGAGAAATTCCCGCACCCAGAGTCGTCCTTCAGCTGGCCCCATAACAAATATATACTAGTCCAGTGATAATGAACGCCATACTAATTTTCAAATTGTACACAAGAAACTAAAATTAAAATAATACAAGACTAACAAAGGCCAGAGGCTCCTGACTTTGGACAGGCACAAAAATGCGTCGGGGTTAAACATGTTTGTGAGATCTCAACCCTCCCCCTATACCTCTAACCAATGTAGAAATGTAAATGTGCCAATTACAAGATCAGTATTTCACAATTTTTTTAATTTTACACATTGAGAGTGTTGACCATAAGAAAAATAGGTTCAAGAACTTGTGAAAATTGGATATTGCTTGATATAAACTCTTATACCATTAAATTTACCAGTAATTTAATTGAAATGGTAATAATAAACTTGATGAAGGCTAGTTTAGTATTATATTGAAGTCAAGTTGATATCACTCGTTATGAAACCTATAAATATTAACAGTAGGTGAACATATGGATTTTTATCAACTGTATGAAGAATCAGCTCACTCTATCATGTATTTTAAATTGATGAAATAGCAATCCAAGAATGGATTTATCACCTCCGTCAATAAACAAATCAACACTTTTTCACGTATTTTTTCTGTTCTTAGTGCAATATTGAAAAAAATCACAAACTTTATTACATTTGAAAAGTAGTTGACATTTACATGTATTGTAAAAGATAAGACAATAAATTATCTATGATGTGTTTATATTTCAGTTACATGTATGTGAGATGATACTTGAACATGAGGGTGTTATGGGATATATAACGATACATGAGTTACAGATGGATCTGATACCACTAGACAGAGATATACTCTCTTTAGAGTTACCTCAGTTATTTAGGTCATTTTATCTGGTTTGTATTTTATTTATTACTATTTTAATTATTTAATTTTTCATGATAAAGATAAGATAACATAAGATAATTTTATTAACCAATCACAGTGCCCACAATTTGAGCTATACAATCAAATGAATTACAAAATAAAGCACAGAAAATGATTAGCATGATTAAAGTACATTCAAACTAAAAAAAAACAACAACATGAAAACACATTCACACTAAGTCACCTGATATAAACCAAGTTATTGACAAAATGTAGTTGTTATGAGTGCCACTGTAACCTGGAGAAATTGCATAATAATTTATAGTTCTAGGTCTATGGGAGACAACTCCTGGTAGATTTTATTACATATATATCTATATATATTTTCTTCTAATTTTTTTTTCAAACAACGATGAAATTTTCTATGATTTTCTTTTGTTCTTCAAAAAGGGAGTGCAATAAATAAGATAAGTTAGAAGTAACAAACAAATCTTCAGATGAAAGATTCCAAACAAATTTCATTCATCAGATAATTTCTAAAAATTTTGGAATTTAAATTAGACAGATGTTGAGATCTAGTATCTTTTAGAACAGGACATTTTAAAAGAAATTGTAGTTCATTGTCAACTGCATTCTTACATAGCTTTCACTTTCTGTCTTCTGCTTTAATTCCAATATACCTCCCTCTTTCGGTTTCAAGATCATGACAGCTACTTCTAAATCTTGTAATTATTTGCCTGTCTTTTTGTGACTTCACTGTTAAATATGGTTCAAACATAAAATATTTAAAAATTTTCTATAAGTTTTTAATTTATTGCCCGATTGTATAATGGTAAATTTCCCAGTATTGCTTTCTAAACTAGGTAACCATCTTTCTTTAAATTTGATAGTTACAGATTTTTTAAAACTTTTTTTAGTTAATTCCACCTTATGTAATAATGCTGTATTTTGATTGGATGAGAGACATGGTATTTTTTTACCAATTTCTATGTATTGAGATTTTCTTTTCTCTACCGGGGTATTTGTCATTAGGGAATTCCATGTGTTGGGGTATTTGCTAGCAAATACCATGGCAGATGGGGAATACCCTAGCAAATACCATGGCAGATGGGGAAAACCATGTCTAAAAATAACTCAATGAATTATTTCTATTCTTATACTAAAATGCAGTCAACTTTAGCATTTGATAGTTCATTGATAACATTCTGCCGTATCATAAACAAACAACTTGTTACGTCTCATTTCATTGGCCGAAAGATTTAAATACAACAACAATGTAGTCAGTGTGCACGTGAATTGACACAGGTGACCGACAATGGAATTTACTATGTTACTACGAACGTAAAAACAATGATTTGTATAGTTTACAAACCTTTGTTCAAAAGAATTAAATAAATGTTTTGTTAATTTCAAATAGTGGGGTCGAAATATTATACTGATATTTTGTTTTAAGTAATATTCTTAGTTCTTTATGCATACAGCAACTCAATTATCTTGTACCCGGCATGATGAGAAATATAAGGATAAAATAAAATACATGTGCCGCTTTTATACGGATGAATATATGAACCACTTTTAATTTCTTTCATACTGACGATAGGTTATAATCCTAACAATGTCGTAGTCACTTACAATAAGTATCTCATAATACTGATCCATTACAATAATTAATGAGGGGTTGCTCTGACATTCCTCTTTTATTATTTTCATGCTATAAAACATACACACAGTACAAAAATGTAGCTATAAGCGTACCATAAACGGAGGAAATTGTCCCCCAAAGATAGAAACAAAATAACTATAATC
Source organism: Mytilus trossulus (assembly GCF_036588685.1). Classification (NCBI taxonomy): domain Eukaryota; kingdom Metazoa; phylum Mollusca; class Bivalvia; order Mytilida; family Mytilidae; genus Mytilus; species Mytilus trossulus. The sequence goes on from NC_086376.1 coordinate 44,271,076, forward strand.
GTATCATTGGTGCACCTGAATGAATTCAGTGAAGGCAGGTTGTTATAATAAATTGAAATGTTACATCCGCGAAGATTATTTCTTTTGCATGTGTGGAACTAAATAATAAATTAATACTTGTTAGAAATCGTAGTTTATAAGAAACAATTCTTGTTCGAATTTGGGGCCTTTTATAGCCGACTATGCGGTATGGGCTTTACTCATTATTGAAAGCCGTACGGTGACCTATAGTTGTTAATTTCTGTGTCATTTTGGTCTCTTATGGAGAGTTGTCTTATTGGCAATCATACCACATCTTCTTTTTTTAAATATTAATGTACTGTTTTCGATTTTCAATGGATGAACATTTATCTTTCAATTTTATACTGTAAGAATAGAGCTGCATAACATTGTTGAACTATCCACTAAAGTATATGTGGTATGTATTCCTTTTTAAAATGAAATACAAAACGAAACGTGTATGATAAACTGATAAACAAAATATCAAGAAATTAAGGATGACGAAATGTGCAAGAAGAAATTCACCTTTTTATCAATACATTTAATGAATAAACACTTTTTTAAAAACTGATTGTTTCTATTAACATGTACATATTTACAATTATGAATATACAATTTACGTTTGTTTTTCAACCGAGAATAGCAAAACATCACACAGTATTTCGTTGGAGTTTATAAACTACTTTTAATTCCCCTGTGCCATGGAATGCCATCTCCATTTTTTCTTAACAAAGCATGGTTGGTAACATGTGACAATTTCGGGATTTTTTCTCTCAATTAAACGGAATCAGAAAAAAAAATCACTTTTCCATGTCGAATACCTAAAACTCGGCAAAGAATATGAAAAGTGTTTGTAGTAAAGTACGGTTTGATTTTTCATCGAGTCCATTCAGTGAAAGAAAAGGCAGTCATCACAAGTAACTTGGGGTGGGGTAGGGTGTAGTCAATGAAAAAAATAATATGTGAATTAAGATTTTTTTATCTTGCATTGAACTTTTGATGTCGTCCTTTGATTTAGAGGAGACATTTGAATGAAATATTTCAATGTGCAAACTGTTTATAGATTTTTAAGTTTAAAATTTTGTTACCAATTGCAGAAAATTATAAAACCAATAAATTTCACATGCACATTTATAAAAGCTAGAATTGTGATTGGATAATCAAGAACACAATCATGTACGCGAATACCACGATGGAATCTTTAAACGACCTTGACCAGATACGTGAATATTGATCAGTCCATTCAACGTTATAGTACGTGTGTTCTATTTTTGCAGGTGTGAGCTCGAAGGTTTGAATTGACCAATGAAAACGATCGTTCCTTAAAGAGTTAGTCTAATAAAGTTTGTTTGACTGATTATGTCGCACGACCTTTCACTAAGCTTAGCCGCATATAGGTATATATGACAAATTCATGGTCATTTTAAATATACGGTTCCAGATGAAATATTTAAAAGGATAAAAAGCATCATTATTGTCTGAATGATGTAAAAATTCCAAGAAACTGTACTTTTAATGACGTCATAAATAAAATTCAACGGAAAGGAATTATCAACTGGTCACATAAAACTGGAATCCACTTGTATTACGCCTCACTGAAACTGATGAACTAAGTGTAGTAGTCAGCCGAGAATCAGCAAATTATCAAAAAAAGGTCAGCTAGCGACTGTACATAAAAAAAATATGATTAGAAATGAGTATACGGTCAAAGCAATTTGACTGCGCAAATAGCACAGCGGCAGTGTTTACAAAAATTATACATTCAAGTAGAACTTGCATATGATACCTGATTATAATAAACTTACTGGGGTGGAACCTTTCGGTGGAATTAAACAAATATATCATGCTTACAAAGGGGTATTTGCCAAAAATACCGGTTTAGAGGTAATCAAATTTCCCTCGCCTATCGGCTCTGGAAATTTGAACCTCTCAACCGGTATTTTTGGCAAATACCCCTTGTAAGCATGATATAATTGTATAATATGGTTTTGTTTAAAGTTTGACTGGTTAACAAATCAATACTCTAAGTCTTGAAATTAAAATATATGTTTCATGCTTCCTATTCAAGTATCCTGGTCACTATTGCTCAGGCAAAAATAATCATGATTATAATGCCTACCCATATCAAAACTACAACAAAGTATAGCTTTATTGTAGTTTTTACATGGATAGGCATTATATTTGTGTTATTTAAGCCCTCACTATCATTTGGGCAAAAATAATCACAAATATAATGCCTACCATGTTAAAACTAAAATAAAGTATAGCTTGCATCAATTATTTCTTGAATAAAGTGTAGGGGTGAACCTAGTTTTCATCTACATGCCATATTTGATGTTTTTATATTAACCTCTAAGTGAGCATTGACAAAGCTTAGTATGAATTTTCTCTGGAACAAGATAATCAGTTTCTTTTGATATAAAGTTATCCAAATGTTTCTGTTTCGTATGTGGTATATAACCCCAAATTGCCAATCCATACAACAAGATTGGTTGGATTGTATGGTTATTGATGTGTAATAAAGTACTAGGTTTGGGGCTTTCCACTGAAAAGGTTTTCCTTAATTTAAATTATGCCTTCATTTATTTGTTATAAAGTTCTTTCTTTGCTATTTGGAAACTCCCAGATGATGAAAAATTTATACCTAAGTGAGTGTAGTTCTGTACACATTCTAAAGTCTGGTTTCCTAATGATATTTTTATATTTTTAAGTCTTCCTGATTTGTTAAATACAAGAACCTTGGTCTTTTTGTAGTAAACTGTCATTTTATAATCTACTGTAAAGTTAACTTATTTGATGTGGTTGGTTGCTGATTAAATTCATCTTTTACTTGAAAATTTGTTTGTTTTTTGACAGACTTAATTCTGCAAACTTGACTTTTCATTTGATAAGATTTTAAAACATGTAAAACATAGCTTAATATCAGTTGGTATCACATATTTTAAATACACAATTGAAAAGTCTATCAGTAGTATATGTCAGAGTGCATATGAACATTTAGCTTTTTTGTTTATAAATATGATATAAGTGGAAAAAGTGATAAATTTCATGCCAACTCTTATTTTCTAACCAATGCTTATACATGTAGTAAAAGGGGAGATAATTTGTATAATTTTTTAATTGATAAACTTATTTTGTTGGTTTTTTTTACAGGATAGTGACCATACCTGGATACAAACAATAGCCAAATCACTTATCAACATTCAGGCTCTATGTGGAATTATTCCTAATGTTTATAGTATTGGCAAGGGATCAAAGGTTAGACATAAAAATAAAAAAAACTTTATCCCTAAACCTATTCTTAGAGGCATATATAATGTTTTTTTGCTGTCTGTTAACAGCATGTACAGTTGTATAGTTGTATATCTGAACTCCGCTTTAAAAAAGTAGGGGTAAACTGTTTTAACTCTGTCTGTTCATCCATCAGTCTGTATGGACTATATAGTCCCATAACTATAATCATCACATTTTTCTCAGGAACTTCACTATAAGGATTTTTGGAAAATGACGCAGTCATTGTTCCATTACTGCCGACCTGACCTTCATAACATTTCTCTGCCTACCGCGCTTGATTTCATATTTACTATTTTCCATACAAACTGGAATCTGCTTGTGTTATCATTATGCATGATCATTGTGTAGTTATCAGCCAGGAACCAGGTTACACTCGGTTTCATAATTTACTATACAAGCAAACTGGTTCCTGCTTGTATTCGACTACACTTGAACAAAGTGTTGTAGTTTGACGGGAACCAGTTTAGAATTTGTAAACTACAAAATGTAATCGGTTATTGTTCATTCTGTTTTGGTGTTTCATACCGACTAATATGGTTTGAATAAGCTTAAGACCCTTCAAACATGAATGTGAAAGGTATATTAAAGACTGTTTTACAAAAGGATGGAACTGTTTTACTTGCAAAGTCGTACTATAGTGATATCTGTCATGTACGGATTTCCACTCTCACCGGTTAATTTCTTCTTTTACACATGCTTTTGAAACTTCCTGTTTAAACATCGCAAGTTTCAAAATTGTTATTTGAGTGAATTAAACTTATTTTAACAATCATGAAGCGTTCCAGAATCATTTTCAAGCAGTTTCTTCTTCTCTTTGATGATGGAAAATAGGTTTTCTCAAGAAAATACCGCAAATGATCGCAGAGGAATTGAAACGTACAAGTCAAGTCGGCATCTGGTTACATTGGCATCTAATCAAATCGGCACCTATTTGACCTCAATTCGGCATCCAATAATATTTGTTATAATATTTTCTATTCAATTGATTAAACTGTTACCAAGTACATGGTGAATATGTTGTTGTGTATTTAGGTGAATAAGGAAACCAAAGTGAATATGTTGTTGTGTACAAAGGTAAACAACGAAGCCCTTACCCAACTGTTGTTTTAACAATTAGACAATTATTAAAATAAAATGGAAAACTATGAGTCCCTTTCAATAAATCAAACTTTCATGCCAAATGATAATTAGCAAATTTAAGGTGTTTTTTCAGGAAAGTTTAAACAGCATTAAACCAACAATCCTGTTAAATGCTCAACTGGTTAAAATAATGCATAAAAATATCCAATATCTCATGTAATAGTCCAAATAATTATGACGTCTGGCAAGGATATTTAATTTTTTTCTGGGCGTCCCAGAAAAAAATTAACATAGCCTTGTGGTCATAGGAAGGTGTCCCAGAATAAAATTAAAAAAGCCTTGCCAGACGTAATAATTATTTGGACTACTCATATATATATCATTAAAAATACACCAAAAAAGTCATTTAGTTGAGAAAAATAAATATATACAAAATGTACATGAACACCCAAAAATGTGAAAGTTAGTAATTAAGTCTGTTTGCTTAAATACTGAAAAAAATTCTGGCAACCCCTTTCTTATTTTTACTCTTTTTGCTTAAAACACTGTTAAAAATATATATTTCACATGGGTGACGAATTGACTATATCAGGTGTCGATTTAACCAGGTGCTGATTTGTCCAGGTGCCAATTTAACCAGGTGCCGGTTTGACTAGAATTCTTTGACAAATGTTTGAAATTACCTGAGTTTCATTAGACCTTTGATAACAGTAACAAAAAGATTATTTACTTAATATTTTGTGGGAGAAGCGGGTTCAGACTGTGGTATTGTGAACATATATTTGTTCTTCATAATACCTGTTCCCCCTGGAACAAAACTGTGGATAATAAAAGTTCTTGGGAACAAAAATTGCATAATATTATTTCCTCCTTTATAAGATTTGTTCCTGGAACTGAAACATCATATTGTTCCATAATATTTGTTCCTTTATGAAAGAAAGAGTGTTATGTGATTTTTATTTCACCTGAGAGCAGTTTAATTACTGATCACCTCACCTGTGTTTGACATTTACCTGTACATGTAGTGTATAGAAAAAAATGGAGGCTGTTATTGGAATGCATGCATGGTACTTTTATACTATAACAAATATACCAGAAACTTTTATACTGTAACAAATATTGAGAATTTTTTCTAAACAATGTTTTGAATTTACAAACCATATGTTAAAAAATGCTTTTGCCTTATTTGTTGTTTCTTATTAAAGCTATCATGATGGAAATCGGTGTATTTATTAAAAAGAACTTTTGTTACATAGCAAAAGTTCCAATCTGAAGTTTCATATTGGTGTAAAATGTCAAAAAATTGTCCGCACTTTTAATCCAAAGAACTTTTACCATATTACAAAAGTTCCATTTGGAACTTTCCTTATCTAATATTTTATCCTTTAAGAACTTTTAACATATTACAAAAGTTCCATTTGGAACTTTCCTTATCTAATATTTTATCCTTTAAGAACTTTTAACATATTACAAAAGTTCCATTTGGAACTTTCCTTATGTAATATTTTATCCTTTAAGAAGGAAATTTTCTTATAGCATTGGATAAAATATTATATAATGAAAGTTCCCAAAGGAACTTTTGTTATATGCCAAAAGTTCCTTGGAACAAATATTATGGGGGAACTTATATACTGTCACGTATCAGGTCTGTTCGCGCCCAATACACTTTCAAACCCTACATGTTCACAGCTTGCTCGTTCGCACCCAAGATCTGTACGCGCTCTACTCATTCGCGCCCAATTTTAATTCAAATTCAAGTTGAATAATTGGAAAATCATGATTGTTGTTTTAAATTGCTTTGGTGTAAATCATTGTAAATACTGAATGTATTTATAGCTTGGTATGAGTAAAACATTGAAGATTTTAAAGGAAAAACACAAAAGATAATTGTTTTTTAACAGCTTGGTCCCTTTGATCTGAAACAACGAAGCAATAAAATATAGGAACCAAAATATAGCAATCCACTATTATAACCAAAACATGATAAAATTTATTCAACACACAGAAAAAAACATAGTCAGAATCTCACTTCATTTTGAAACAAGTCAATGAAACAAAGTTATAGCAATACACTAACCAAAACATGATTAAGAGTTATTCAACACAAAATAAAACGTTGACAAAATACCACTTTATTTAGAAAGGATTATTATTATTTTTAACAATACCCTATCCAAAACATGATTAAGATTTATTCAACACTTTATTTTTGAGACAATGACAACAATTATATTTATAAGAAAAAAACACACTTACAGAGTTATTAAACACAAAACCAATTAAGACTGGGTGCGAACATGTAGGGTGTGAAAGTGAAAGGGGGCGAACATGACTGGGCGCAAACGTGAATGGGCGCAAACGGACCCGGATTCAGACTATGTACCAGTGAGAAATATACAATCCTTTCTACGGTATTTATTTGTACAATTCAGGTAGTCTTGACCTATTCATTTGTCTTAAAAAAAACAGCCAGTTGTCACCTTCACTTCGCACACACACATATACAAATATCAATTATATGATTACGAGACATGTTGCATTGTTAAACTAATTAAGGTATGTGAAAATCAAGACTTGCATAAAAACTATCCCAATATTAGAGACAGTGGCGTCATTTTTCCTCAGAGCTTTCAGCTCTTTGATTTAAACTTGGTTTCAGGGTTTATATAAGTTAGCTATAGTCGTCTGTCTGTTGTAACCTTTTGATGCATTTTCAGATTTATTACTCAACCACTTTCCATTTACAATTGACCAATCCAATTCAAGTTTTTATAGATATCAAATCATATAAGAAATTTATTATATAATTTTCATTTCATAATAGGTGGTGAATGATTTGATGAAAAATATACTTGGAGATAAATTATCTGGACCGGACTACAGCAAGTGTGATATAGGAAATCTCATTCTCATAGACAGAGGTATTTATATAACTGATTTAAGCTTTGATCACAAGATATGTGTTTTTGTGAAAGAATAATGTATCTGTTATATAGTTTCCATTCTCCAATTTTAAAATTTTATTTTGTCTAATAGTTAACAAAATAGCTATTTGAAATAGTTAATTTTTACTCATCTTTCTAAGGAAACTTGCATCTGTGAAAAAGTGTACAGTTTTCAATTTACAAAGGGTTTTACAGTATGGTAGCACTAACCAAATCTTTTGCCAAATCATACAAGCCTTATCTTATACAATGCATTTTTTGTTTCCTTTAATGTTCATGAATGGCTAGACAGAAAGTAGTGAAACTTTCACAGAATCTGGCTCATGTGCCCTAAGCACTAAATGTTTATAGCTAGATAGGTTAAAGAAAATTGACCATTGTCCACAGAGTTATGGTTCTTGTTCAAAAAAGGAACTGATGCTCAGTCAAAATCTGTATGCACCATTTAGTGTTATTAAATTCAGGTTTGTTAAATCAGATTGAAATAATTCAAAGGTCTAATGGATGATTTCTTAAAATTTACCAAAAGTCTGAAATGTATTTGATCTTTTGTATTATATTATGTTTTTTAATTTCGTTGTGCTCCCAGCTGACATATGAAGGTCTACTAGATGATACATTTGGTATATCTTGTGGTAAGTTGTATGTTCTGATGTTCTGATGTTCTCATTAATTTCATTATCTTACATGTGTTCCATGATGTCCCAAGCTGACTTACAAAGTCTACTATATATATATAGAGCTAGCGAAAGCAAATTTACAGATCTAACATTGTTGGGTTGATGTTTAGACGAGTTGTATATAGAGCTAGATGATACATATAATTGTATATATATAAAACGATAGTCCTCAGTGATTAGTCTCCATGAATATAAAAAAGAAGATATGGTATGATTACCAATGAGACAACTCTCCACAAGTGACAAATCGGTCAATGTCTAGAAAGTGATTAATTTTTGTTTGATCTGCAATATCCTGCGATGAAGATTCTTGTATATTCATGCCCTACTGGTTAGAACAGGGTCCCTTTGTCATGTCTGCTGGTCAGAAAAGGGTCTTTTTTCAAACAAAGTGTTTGTCTAGAACAAGATCACTTTAAACTGTTTTAGACAAAATCTAGAACCTGGGTCTAGAACAGCATCGAATGATCTATATTTTAAATGGTCTAGAACAGGGTATACATTTTCTGAGCGTGTCTAGAACAGGGTATTTTTTTTTCTCAATATTTCTGTTAAGGTATGTTTTTCAATGTTTTCTGGTTAGAATAGGGTATGATTTTGCAAGTGCTGTCTGCACATTTTTACCTGAAAGGATAGTCAGTAACCTCCTGGGAGTTTGCCTCAGTTGCATGTCTTAAGCAATGTTTAATAGCAGTAACTTTTTTATGTTTAGGAAATAACTGTATTGTATTTTAAGCTTGGCCTTCGTAAAACATAGATTTTACTGTCGCAAATTGAGTTTACCTAGTGATGCGGAGAGGAGATAGGTAAACAGATATTTGCGACAGTAAAATCAATTTTTACGAAGGCCAAGCTTAAAATACAATACAGTTATCTCCATTCTAATGCCACATATTAAAATAAATGTCATTTAATAAATATTTTGGCTTAAAAATGCCATAAATGAAAAAGTCCGCGAAACTGTTGCATTGTCTTTAGCATCTAAACAATGTGACGTCATGTGTTTACTCTGGATGTCAAACATGAACACTAAACATATTTTTACTTTTTGTACGCTTCAGAATGGTTTCAATATAGATTTCAAGAAGATTTTGAGGCTCAAAATGTGAATATCTTGTTTATTTTTTGAGAAATTACATATCCCAGAATTCAAAATGGTGGCTTTCTTAGTTAAGGACTGGTAGAATGTGGAATCTAACCCCTCAAAATATTTATCAACGTCCAATGAAAATTATCGTTACAAACTAATTGCATTAGAATGTAGGTTATATAGAATTTGGTAAAGATGTAACTGGAAAGGATCAGAGTACCAAACTTCTACTTAGCAGTGAAGATCAGGTATTAAGATTGTTTAAAAATAAACATCAGTGAAACTCAGTATGCTTTATTTTGCTTATGTTGAATTTATTGGAAAAAATGTATATTTTGAAATGATTTTTATAAGGATGAATTATTTAGTAGAATATTAAGATAAATTTGAATCTTAGGACTTTGAGTTATTCCTCTTTTGATGCTCTTACTAAGAGAAGTAAAAATGTAAAGATTACATATAAATTAAAAAAAAACCAAGCAGATAAGATAAGATAATTTTATTAACCAATCATGGGGCCCAAAATTTGAGCTATACAATCAAATGAATTACAAAATAAAGCACAGAAAATGATTAGAACGATTAGAATGATTGAAATACATTTAGACTTAAAAAACATGAATACACATTCACACTAAGTAACCTGTTATTGAAAAAACAAACATCAAGTTATTTTGGGTGCCACTCTGACCTGGAGAAATTACACATTTTTTTAACAGTTCTAGGTCTATGGGAGACAACTCCTGGTCAATTTTATTACATATATATATTATTTTCTTCTATTTTTTTCTAACAACAATGATATTTTCTATGATTTTTTTCGTTTTTAAAAAGGGAGTGTTTTGTAAACATGATTATAAATGGGATGATAATTTGAAATATGAGTTGTTTCCCTTTCAATGATCTTCTGCAGTCATGTATAGCTGGAGCATTTTGCTGCTTTTCCAAATTTTATTACACAAATAAATAATACAAAAAACCATTTAGGGAAAAGGCAACCAGATATCAACAAAACTCATTCTGAATGGTAACATTTTGATGCGGTGTGCATATAAATCATTTTTTATCTAGACTACCGTCTGAGTCAGTGTTAGAACAAGATTACAAGATAACAGTAAACAGGATATGTCACCCTCACTGGACACAATATTCTGACTTGCAAGCACACTGACAATAAACACATGATGCATGACCATTTTGTTAAAAATGTGAAAAGCATTGATAGCAAGATGTTTGGTAAAGACTAAATATATAAGGAAAGACTTACAGAAATCACCAAATACTTTGGAAACTTGAACAGATAACACCCTTACAAAAAAGTCTAACTCTAACATGGCATCCATTATGAAAAATTAGTTTTCTAACCTTTTTTCAAAATAAGAAAACTATTGTGTATTGAACAAAGTTTTGTACTCTTCAGAACTCTAAAAATTCCAAATATTCCAATTCAAGCAATTTTCATTTAAAATGGGAGAAGTTTTAAAATATGGTTTTCCTTTATTTATTTAAAGTGGCTCTTTTTTTCTTTGCTGGTACATGTTTCTGTCCCAGAATGACAATTCATAAAAAGTTTCAATAGATGATAATACAGATTGAACTATACTGTTATCTTTTCCAGCAAAGACATGGTCTAGAATCTGTTGGGGACATGAAAGATTTTGTTGCAACTGAATTACGAGGTCTTAAGGCACAGAAAGCAGCTTTATCACACCGTATGTGTTAAATGTTTGAACTTGCAATGTTTAGCAGGTACACTTAAGTTTACACACACCATAAAAACAAAACAAATTTTAAGTTTGTTTGCCAAAACTAATATATTTACTGTAAATGTATTCTGTCACAAGGGAAAACATTTTACATCATAGATCAGGAAGATGTGGCATGATTGCCAATGAGACAACTCTCTACAAGAGACCAAAGTGACACAGAAATTAACAACTATAGGTCACCATATTGCCTTTAACAATGAGCAAAGCCTATTCTGCATAGCCAGCTATAAAAGGCCACAAATTGACAATGTAAAACAATTCAAACCAGAAAACAAACAGCCTTATTTACATAAAAAAAAATGAACGAATAACAAATATGTAACACATAAACAAATGAGAATCACTGAATTACAGGCCATTTCTGTTTGAAATCAAGTTTTACTATATTAATGGAATAAAGTTTAACTATATTAGATACAAAAAAAGCATGTGTAGTTACTTTCAAAATGATTTCCCTAATACAGCAAATAAAGAAATGTATAATTGCCAATGAGACTAGAATCCACCAAAATCAAACTTATTGATAAGATGTAGAAATTGTCTTCTAGAAAACATTATCTTTTGATTGTTGAAGAAACTTGGATGTATATTTGCATTGTTTATTGGGTTTTTAACTATTTTACTGTTAGAAATATTGTCAAAAAATCTTTTGGGTAGGGACTGACAATACAGGACTATTACATACTGCCTCATCTAGCAATTAGAGGATATAAGGTATACCATTACCCACTGCTCACAACTTGATTAAATTGTTTCTATGTCAGTCTCTTGAATTTTTTCCATAACATACACATGTTTTCTATACAACATAGATATTGGTGCATGTGAGGTTATCCTTGGAAAGAAAACTAAAGGAGAGTTTGAGGAATACTTACAATTAGAACACAGTGAGTTTACTTACCTTTATAAGATATTCTACCTTAAACCATTGATCTGTATCAGTTATTGCTATATTTTGGTCATTACGTTATGCTCCATTCATGCCATTAAAAGAGTATACTATTTTACATCTTTAATTGCAGTCATCTTCTTGTTCATTTTTAAGCAATAAAAATCAGTACGATGTATATAGATGCCATGTTGTGCATTTTCAGTTTTCTTTTTTGTTAAATACTTAAGGAATGACTGTAATATTTTTTCTGTCTATGAAGACGTAACATAGAAAATGTGGTGCACATTGAATAACGTGCGTAGTGAGTTATTTAACAGTGTGCACCACATTTTTTATGTTATTTCGAATAGACAGAAAACTATTACAGTCATTTCTTATAATTTAATTATAAATTCCATTTTAAACCATAGAAAGCCATGAAAAAACGTTGATGACGTCACGGTCACATGATTAAATTATGTCTATGGGCTCATCAACAAAATAACATCAGCCAATCAGAAGAAGGGTTACATCCAAAATTAAATTATTTATGATTATTTTTGGTATACTCATTTTCTTAAGTATAGGTAAATCACAAATTTAAATGTTTAACTAAGTACATTTTTTCTATTGGTTTGTATGGATACTTTTGCAAAGCCAGAAATCAAACATCAATGAAAGCTGTTCTGCAATATTTAGATTTGGGTATTTACCAAATATTCTACACTAAATGTTTACTTTTTTGCTGTAAACTTTAAATAGTAACTAGACTAGTTTTACTGACTGGACAATAAGGTCTTTAAGGTGTGTGTAAATGAATAATTATTTGCTGGGTTGCAAAAACGGCTAACAGTGGAGATGTAAAATGAGCCGACTGGGAAAATTGGACTCCTTATTATTCAACAAAATGTAATAAAGACGATACTCATTTTATGTAGCCAAGTCCATTAATTTTAAGCCCAGATCCATAAAACTATATATAATAGGTGTTGGTGAGGCAACTCTTCAGCTTAAAAATACAGATTTAAAGTCATGAAACCTCAAATTAAAAAAAATGGTGCATATGTTGTTTTTTTATAACTAAATTATAAATGGATAGTTTTCATTATAAAACCTATGTACGTATAGTTTTTTTTAAGAACATTCTTTAAATTGTCTACATTTAGAAGAAAATTACTTTTTTTTAATTGCTTGCTTCCAGGAAGCAATTTGCCGACATATATTACTAATACAAGTGATCTTAGCATGACCCTTCTCATAAAAATCTGGTGATCAGAATACGCATGGATCGGTCATTGAAATAAACTATTATCTGATTGTACATGTTATACACATTCTCAAAATCCATGCTTCTATGCTGATTGTTTACTATAAGTTGACAATTGGTAAACTACGGCTCCATAACATGGCATTTGAATAGCAGCCTTATTTTTTCATATCAGACAGGCAGAAAGAAAAAGACAATTATTGGATATGTTTGCTTATAAATGATAAAATCATGCACAGAAGACTAAGTTAATGATATATACATGCATTGGTTTAAGTATTAGATAAATATTATTTTTCATCAGTCACTTGTTTCATACGACTTTTAAGTACAGTTTTTACAGACATCTAAAGGCATATCAATTTCTATAAATGAAGTTGCACTCTATTTATATATTTGACATTCAAAAATAAGTGACTCAATAAGCTTATGTATATCTCTGATAGGAAGAGACCCAGGTTCTAAAAAACGCATATGCTTATTAGAGCACATTGCCAGTTTTTTTAAACAAAGCTATTCAGAAAAAAAATGTAGTGTAAGCACATAAAAAAGTGTTGACATACCAAATTTTTAATCAATTTTAAAATGTAAATATAAAATAAGAAAAAAAATAAAAAGTATTCAGCATGGGATAGTCCACATTCTCAGAGAATAAATCCTTCATAGTACTGCCAAACCTTGTCAATATAAGGAAGGTAGCATAGTGTTAAACCTATTTTAACATAGAATAAACCAGGCACCTGTTTAAACTAGACCGTTTTAATACCCATACATATTGCCATAGTATAGCCTTTATGTGCTTACACTACATATTTGAAGTAATCATTAATCTATTAACTGAACCATTGTTGACCCTTAATTGATGAAAGTCTTCAGTTTGAAATTTTGTACAGTGTCTTATTGAATGAATTATATTTTATACATTAGGTAAATTGCAATATTTGGACTGAGTTACATTATATTATATAAGGAGTAAAATAAAAACTTCACATCTAGAAAAAACTATTAGGAAAATATCCCTCTTTATAATTTTGATACTGCTTGAAAAGAAACAATTAGAAAAAAAGCATTGAGATGACCATTATCAGGGCTTTAAAATTTTTAAACCAAAAAAACGGTAGCCATAACAGTAGGTTTGTTTATGTTTTGTTGAATGTCTGATTTGAGAATATAATGCATTAATTTAAGACCTTCAGAATTTCCTATGTACCTAAAAAAAAAAAGAATTATGAGTACACCTGACCTTGTGTATTTGGTCATTAAAGCTTGTGGTCAGCATATACATGTAGAACGATGACATAAACAAATTAGTCTTAACAATGACGTGTTGAAACTGTTGATCACAGTGTCCAAGTACATTTGTAATTAAATTTAACAGTAGTCCAATTGATTATGACGTCTTGAAAGGCTATTTTGATATTTTGCCGTCACACAGGAATGAATAAAATTAAAAATAGCCTTTCAAGACGTCATGATAATTGCAATGATTTACAGGTATTAAGCAAAAAGATTAAAAGTTTTGGTATTAAGGATGTAAAACATGATTTTCACAGTGACGTCACAGCATGATTAGTCACAAAGATCTCAGTAATGATCATTATAAAATTGATTTGTGGCTGCAGGTCTATTTTTAGAACTGAAATGATTATATATCAGTTTTGAGTGTCAGGAAATTGTTTATTATAAAAGTATATACACAACTTGGGTTAGTTGAAAATGCCAAGTTTCTGTTGAATAATTTATCCTTAATTTTATAAATACATTATCAATTTGAAAGTTTGGTATTCAAATAAAAGCTGTGTAAAAGAGAAAGTCTACTTACATGATGATGATTGAAGGTATATATTTTAAAATTATCGTTAATCATCTCAACAAGATTGATTTTCTCCTTTGAGCCGGTACAGCCTAAGAGTGAAAAGCTATTGAGTTTAAATGACCGATGATACATAGCTGTCAACTGACCCGTATTCTGTGCGTGTGACCCGAGATTTACACAATTCTGAGGAATCACCCGGGACACTCGCCGGGTCATTGAAATAACCCGGGAATTCAGAAAATGACCCGATTTCATCTGTATTTCTTAGCCTTGAGATTGATTTCATAAGTAATATTCTATTGAAATACCGGCAAATTCGTAATTCTTCCATGAACAAAAAGTTCATCTAGCTATGTAAACTGTCAAATTAAGTGACCCATTAAGTGCATGGCTTCACTTGACAGCTTTGGTGTCAAACACACTGTTAATTAACACCAATTACCTTAGCTTTAGGTCGTAAATAAATTGCATTATTGGTTTACAAAAATATTTCAACCTAGAGTTACTTCCCCTTATTTGTCACCATTCAAAATTGTTCCTTATATTTACGTTTTATGGGTGAAAAAGATTAGATCATAAAAATATAAAATTCAAATACATATTGAAAAATAACTTATCATTATCTTTATACCTTTATACAATTTAAAAATAAAAGTTAAAAATTATATTTTACATTTGTACTTCCTTTAACTGTATTACTATATTTTATCATAGTCTTATTTCCTTATGAACTGTAAGATGGTTATGTTTAAAAGCTACATAGCCAGTAGTCTTTAACCTTTTAAAGTTTCACATGAATAATGAATTGTAGTGTTTCATAATCTCATAAAGTGTAAACAACATAAGACTGTTATACAAATTTATAAAAATCTTTAAAAGTGCAATAAAATAATAATTAATAGAATTTAAAATGGCTTAACCAAGTGAACATGCATTGATGTTTTGGTATCTTTATTTACATTATAAGAAAATGTACCATCAATACTTAAATTTTGGTCGAAAAAAAGTTTGTACGAGTTATGACCTGAGATTTGATTCTTCAATGCAGACCTGCATTTTCATCATCACAGGTTGACAGGTATGATGTTAATCTGTTAATTACTATTTTACCTATGACAACGCTGTTTATTTCATTGACAACGGCATGTGTGCCCTAAGTGTCTAGCTATAATTTTCATTTTTACTATGCTGAGAAAGGAAATTACCAGTCAGTAAGATTTGGCGAAATTTAATTTCTATATTTCTTAGCTGATTTATCTATTTCGAGACTGTCAGATCTATTACTATTGTTTAATCAAAGTGTTGTTGTTTGATCTCAGGGTACCTCTGGAAACCATTTGATAAACAATAATGTTTAACATGTTTAAAGGTTAATAATATAGCCCGTTTTTTCACCCTAAAAACAAAAGTTTTATTTAATATTAGTTATTTTTTATTAGGTGAAGATTACTCTGAAATCACGTCAAATTTTACCAAGTCTAGATCTAGTCATCCAGTAATGTTCATTTCCACACCACAAGATAGATTTCAATCTGTGTGGACCAAGAAACATCCTACACCTTTGATCTTACAAAGACTTGTCATCCTAGCTACTGAATGTCTTCAGATAATAGAAACACAGATTGGGGAAATTGGACCTTCAGTTCCAGATTTTAAGGTAAACATGGTAAATAATTGTGAATGAGTACTATGAAGGTTAGATATCTTCATATCATGTATATGTTACACTGTTATACATTATCTATATATAAAAAAATGAATTGAATACAGTATTACTGTGAATTCATTATTATACCCCTGCTTTAAAAAAAAAGGGGGGGGATACTGTTTTACCTCTGTCTGTCCTTCCGTCAGTCAGTCCGTCTGTCCCATGAATATTTTTCGTGGCATTTTTCTCAGGTACCACAATACAAGGATTTCTGAAATTTGGTTTCAGGGTTTATTTAAGTCAGCTAAACCGTGTGATGCGTTTTCAAATTGATCACTTGACAACTTCCTGCTTACTGAACACTTGTATGATTTTACACATGATAGCCAAATTGGAAATTTTAGTCACATTTTTCTCCGGAACTACAATACAAGGATTTCTGAAAAATTTGGTTTCAGGTTTTATATAAGTAAGCTTTACCGTGTGATGCCTATTCAGATTCATCACTCGACAACTTCCTGTTAGCCCCGCCTATTCTGACTAAATGACCAATCAAAATTTTTTCGAGGTCTTTTGAGAGCTTGTATTCTGAATGGTGAGAGCACCTGTTTGATCAACAAGTAAAGTGACTATTCCTAGAAAAAAACTGAAATAAGCTGTAGAATCATGTTTCTTTGGGCAAGACAAGTGATTGTTAGGACATTTATGATCACATGCATCACGTAAGTCAAATAATAATGGAGAAAAGACCTCAATTAACGATATATTGGTGTCAAAACGTCAATTTTTGACCAGAACACGTGTTTCTATAGATATAGGAAGATGTGGTGTGAGTGCCAATGAGACAACTCTCCATCCAAGTAACAATTTAAAAAGTAAACCATTATAGGTTAAAGTATGGCCTTCAACACAGAGCCTTGGCTCACACCGAACAACAAGCTATAAAGGGCCCTAAAATTACTAGTGTAAAACCATTCAAACGGGAAAACCAACGGTCTAATCTATATAAACAAAAACCTATTTCAGTGTTTGTCATGTCGCTGCATCAAATCTGTTGATTAAGCGATGCCTGTCAAGAAGATATTTAATTAATCATTTATTTAGTTTGATGATTTGCTATCTATTGCGAAAATCTGTCATAAATAATTACTAAATTGTGCCTGAAACAGTGCAGAGCTTTTCCTAAAAGGGAGGGGAAGGCACTGACTGACCTAATTAGGGGGGGGGGGGGCTCCAGTCATGCTTCTGTGATTCCCTATATAATCAAGTAGTCTCAGGTAAAATCAACAAAACTTTCCCACCAACGGAGTATCTGCCTATGTGAGAAATGCAGTCAAAATGACCATTTGTTGGCATTTCAAATACAATGTATCTCCAGACATTTGAAAATTCAAATACAGAATTCTTCAACTTTTGCGGATAGCTATAAACTGAATAAGTACAGCTATTCAGTGCATCTCTCTATTTGCAAAGGAATATGCAGTTATAAAATCAACACATATACAGATCTAAGCACTTATACATAGACATGTTTGAAGCAGGCTATTAAATATTAAAGTAAAATTTCATAATCACTGTATTTTAACTTTTTAATTAGTTTGTCTCAATTACACTAAACATCAAATGACCCAAAAACACTGCACATGTAGCAATATTTTAACTTAGGCTTCCTGTTTTGTTGTAGGCTACTTGTGAAACCCAAGCTCAATCATGATCAAGTCTAGCCAAATAACTACTTCTAAAGACAACTTGAATTAGGCTATTCAATTTTTTTTTGACGCCACCTTGTAGACGAATTGTAGGAACGCTATATATAGCTACAAATCTCACTTTGGCATTAATATGGCACATGCTCAACAAAACTGCAAACCACATAACGAATCTCAGCAGATTATGAGATACATTATATGTATAATGAATATCTTTAAACAAAAGGGAAATGAGTGTATTTCGTCAATTTGATCCACAATTACAAAAGAATTTTAAGCGCCTGATACATGTAGATGTGCACTAAAATAAAAATTAAACACAAAGGCTTTAGAAGAGCTACATGTACTTTTCTGCAGCTAATACAGTCTGTAATGTAATCTAATTAAAGTTCATTTTCATATACTATGAAGACTCAGAAGAAAAAAGCCCTATCCATATGTTATCTGTTAAGTTGTATACTTTTTTTTTTTTATAATTTTTATTATTTTCAAGATTTACAACAAATACAACACATCAAACATACATACAGTAATATTAGCGATAAATTTGAATATATATTTATTTATGACAATAAACATTGTTGTAAATTCATTTTTTCTATTTATATGGAAAAAAAGAAGTAAGAAAGTACAGAAGAAAAATATAATTAGAGTTAAATGTTCAAGTACCACTGTGTGGCACTTAAGAATTGTAAAAAAAAAAAAATATAAAAAATATCCCGTAAGATTTTCAGTACATAATAAATTGTGCTATTAGATACAATAATATTTTATGTTAGTTTTGACAATAAATATAGATTGGAAAAACAAATGACAAATTGAATTATAAAAATAATACTTTAAAAGCATTCCACATGGTATCAAAGTGTTTTTGTCTCTTATTTTTGACTGCCATTATTTTTTCTAAATTGTACATATATTTTAACTTTTCTTTAATGGCACTGACTGAAAGATCTTTTGAAAAACATCTACTGTTGTATATAAATTGTTTCATGTATAGAAAAATCAAATTATATGGGTCACCTTTTCGAACTTTTGTTATATCTCCAAAAATAAAATTCAACTTATTCAATGGCAGGCTTACCCCACCAGATAAGAACCAATAATCTACATCTTGTAAAAAATTTTGGATAATCTCACAATTCCACAGAATATGTTCATTGGTTTCATCTTCTAATTTACAAAAAGTACATAGAGGGTTATCAATAAGTTTGATTTTACATAAAAATTTATTTGTGGCAAGAATTCTATGGTTGATTCTGTACTCAAGCCACTGTAGTTTAGTATTAACAGCAGTGGCGGATTCAGAGGGGGGCGTAGAGGGCGTACGCCCCCCCTTTGCGCGGACTTTTTTTTTTGTTTTGGAAAATTATAAATCAGACTAGACTTAGTGAACTTTGCCATTTCCCGAGTATTTAATTTTTATACGACAATTCTTTACTTATCAATATTTTTTTCGCTGGTATTTACTGATTGTCAAAGTCATGTGATTTGCTATGGTGGAGTTGACCAGTGCGTTGAAAAAACGGCACACGGTCATTTTGAAATTCAAATTACAGTAATACACATTGCTTAGGCTGAGGATGTCATGACAATCAGGAAATCTTCAAAGCGACACAGGATTGAGCAAGAACGTATTGACTTCTATTTCACTTTTCTACCAAACAGAAAGTAATATTAAATACTCTATAGACTATTACACTTTCATGAAAAAAAAGTTCCACAAAATTATTTACCTACGAAAACATGTTTAACCCCAAATGCCCCAGCTTATTTTATAAATAAAAAAGTTGAATAATGATCCCCAGTCACCCCGCCGCATTTTTGCGCCTGTTCCAAGTCAGGAGCCTCTGTTACTCTTGTATTATTTTATTTTTAGTTTCTTGTGTACAATTTGGAAATTAGCATGGCGTTCATTATCACTGAACTAGTATATATTTGTTTAAGGGCCACGGAAGGACGCCTCCGGGTGCGGGAATTTCTCGCTACATTGAAGACCTGTTTGTGACCTTCTGCTGATGTTTTTTCTATGGTCGGGTTGTTGTCTCTTTGACACATTCCCAATTTCCATTCTCAATTTTAGTATAAGCTCTAGAAAAATTTCAAGTCTCAGGTACAAAATCATTTGATTTGAGGAGGCATTCTGGGATATTTGAGAGAGAAAAAAATGACTCTGATTCTTGCCTAAAACAAAAATTCTGGCCGTATCTGGTTTGAAAACAATAGTCTTATCCACTTTTTTCCTATTAAAAACGAAAATTTCCGACAAAATTATTAAGCATGAAATGAACATGATCAATAAAAACGGACGTAGTTTTTTTTTGGCCGGGGTTTGCATGTCTTACTGGAATGTCTGTTTCACCGGACTGATATATATTGCATACTTTTTCAAGACCAGACTGTAACCTGCCTACTGGGTGTGACCTTTATGTCTCCATTTGTGGACCGTCATTCTAACTTCGTTGTCATTTCAGACACTTTCGTTATCTTTTGTGGATTTGGAACCCCTCACTTCGGTTCTCTATGTTATGTTGGGTCAAACATATCAATCAAACATTTGGATAAAAACTGCTTGTTTGTCTTTTTTAACTCGTGTCGGTCGTATTGTAAATTGAGTCAAATTTTTACTGACAAGTCCTACATCAAATATATCAGTACATAGCTTTGGATTTATACTATCATTTTATGATAGACAATTAATAGGGAGAATACAGCATAAAAAATGTCAAATCCTTACACTTTACAGCAACTATAAAATATACATGCCCCAAGCACTTATTTTATGTTTTTTAGCCCAAAAAGAGTCCCAAAAATTTTTCGCTCCGCTCCGCTCGGCTATATTTAAATCTTCGCCCCCCCTTTCCAAAATCCTGGATCCGCCCCTGCACAGTGACTGTAAAAGGTAGGTCAAATATATGTTTCCAAATGAGATCTTCACCTAATATTTCACTCCACTTCAGTTGTCCTGTTGGAGTCACCTTATTACTTATGAGTATTTTGTACATATCTTTAGTACCTTTTCTACTTTTGAAAAAGACTTGTAAGCAAGCTGGAATAAATGGACAACATAACTTATATGAACCTTTTTTGTAATTATTTGCTGCTTTTTTAATAGCAGAAATAACACTCATGTAATTCAAAAAATTCACATTGACATCATAACATTGTTGTAACAATTAATGAAATAAAACATCCATTTTCATCTATTACATCATTAACATATTGTAAACCATGGTTAAACCAATGTTGATAAAAAACAGGTTTATTACCAATTCTGATCCTATTGTTAAACCAAATAGGACTTGATAAAAAATATTCACAGTCCATATTTCTTTCTTTATCAGTAATCATTTCCCATGCTCTGAATACATCTTTCCAAAAACAGTTTTTGATATATAAACTAGCTTGTTTGATATACTGAACACCACAATTAAAAAGTTATTTTTATCAATATCTGACATCAAAATACTTTGCCACTTATTATCTCTCTGAAAAATCCTTCTTATCCATGATGATTTTAGTGCCATGGTAAAACTATAAAGATCTATCATTTTTAATCCTCCCTCCAAATATTCTTTAATCAATACATCCTTCTTCACTCTATGAATAGGAGAATTCCATGCAAACGAATAGAAAATGTCATTTATTTTTTGGAAAACACTGTTTGTAGGATTAGGCAAAGAAATAATAAGGTGGTTTAAAATAGGTAAAACAAGAGTTTTTATCACAGTTATTCTACCTATAACTGTAAGGTTTCTTTTTGACCATTTTATTATGTTCTTAATCTGTATAATTTTATCATTATAGTTGATGTTGACAATATTGTCTAAGTCCACATCAAAATTTATCCCAAGTAGTTTAAAAGTTGTCTCCCCCCATTACAGGTTAACGTCAGGACATAAAATTTCCTTGCTATACTTTTTACTTCCAAACCAAATTACTTGTGTTTTCTCAAAATTTATATTTAAACCAGATATTTTTGCAAACCAGTCCAATTCAGATAAGGATTCATATAAAGATTTTTCACTACCATCTAGAATCAATGAAGTGTCATCAGCAAACTGTGACAACTTATGCTCAACTTGAGTAACTTCAATACCACTAATTTTTTTATATCCTCTTATCTTTAGTGCAAGAATCTCAGCACAAAGGATGAAAAGATAAGGTGAAAGGGGATCACCTTGTCTGCAGCCTCGACCTATGTTAAAAAATTCAGAAAGGTTACCCCCTTGTATAACTGCAGACTTGATATTATGATAAAAAGCTTTTATCCAGTTGATAATTGATTCTCCAAAATTAAAGAACTTTAAAACATTTAGCAAAAAATCCCAAGATATAGAATCAAAAGCCTTTTCAAAATCAATTAACAACAAGAGTCCAGGTATTTCGTGATCTTTCGTGTATTGCATGATATCATATAAGAGCCTTATATTTTCTCCTATGTACCTCCCACTGATAAAACCAGTCTGATCTAGATTAATAAGCTTGTCAAGGACAGTCTTAAATCTGTTTGCAATTACTGCTGACCCAGTTTTATAGACAGTGTTTAAAAGTGAAATAGGACGCCAATTTTAAAAAAAAAAAACGTGGTTAATTTCCTTTTTGTGAAGGCAAGTAATAATTCCTTGCTTTTGTGTTACTGACAATTCTCCCTGTTCTGAACCATAATTTAAAGATTCAACCACAAAAAAATGGAGATCTTTCCAAAAAAATTAAAAAAATTCAGTAGAAAAGCCATCAGAACCAGGAGTTTTATTATTTTTCATATTTTTTAATGCTTGTCCAGCCTCTTTAACGGTGATTTTACCCTCCAAGCTCTCCTTGTCATCATTAGAAAGTATTGGAACATTTACATTTTTAAGATCTTCTTTCAGATCAGCTACTGAACTTGAGTTATCTCTCTTCTTATATAAATTTTCATAGAAAAGTTTTACTTCTTGTATACTTGATATATCCCTCCAATTTCTATTTGAGACACTAAACTACATTGTATTTGTATGTTATGATTGGCCTTATAATCTGAAGTTGCCTGCCGCAAAAGGGATTGTTGCTTGACACAAGTATCACAAATTTTCAATCTGGGGTCATGTCCTTAATTATCTTAGATTGTTATCGGGTGCCAAAATTCAACATGTGCATGAATTTTAAGCAAAAATTATAAGATTATAGAGAAAATAATTTGATGACAATACATGAAAATGCATGATTTTGCCAGTTCTGCACCTGTCCTCTAACTCGTACATGTGTTAAGTCTTAAAGGAGCCATGGGTGGGCTGGGTAAGTAAGTTCTTGAACTAACAAAATCCATCTGAAGTCCAATAAAACAAATTGGAACAGATTTTAACACGAGTTCCATATGTTTCTGGATAAGTATTAGGTGCAGACAGACTTTATCAAAGTACTGAAGTGCTGAACAGTTGATGACCGCAAGTTCTTGTGGATGGTCTAGATCTAAAGCAGAAACAGATCAGATCTCTTAACAACTCTACCTAAAACTGACACATTCTTGTTTAGTTGTTAACTTGGTCTTCTCTATTTTTACAAGTTTATCCTGGAGTGTTTTGTTTTTATAACTTGAAATTAAACTTCGCCACATTATGTATTCATGTGCCTGTCCTAAGTCAGGATAGTGTGTTGTCGTTTGTTGCTGTGTTACGTTTTTGATTTTCAGTATTTATTTGTGCTTTAGGGCATTACTTTTCTTGTTTGCATTGGTTTACATTTGTCATTTCAAGGCCTTATACAGATTACTATGCAGTAGTGGTTTTGCTCATTGAAGGCTGTGCTGTATGATCATATACAGTCTTGACAGTTGACTTGTTAATTTCCGTGTCATTTAACTTTGGTCTCTTGTGAAGGGCTGTCTCATTGGCAATCACACCACATCTTTTTAATATACATTTGTGAGGGGGTTTAGAAGGGGTCCTGATCCCGAAATCCTGGGCTTAGAATCCCGAAATCCTGATCTTAAAAACACCTGATCCCAGGTTCTGATAAAGGTCCTATTAATTCCCCCTCATTTGTATTTCCAAATTAACAATAAGGTAAAACAACACAAATATTAGTGGCTATATATTTATGATAATGTGTCATTTATGAATGTATTTGAATAAACAATTTTTTCATGTACATATAAAAGACTTTTAAAAGATGTTAAAAATATTTACTCTTAATTAAATTTTCTGCATTTGACAAATTTGAGAAAAATATATAATTGTAATCCTCAGCATGGAAGGAAAAATCCAGAATTCATAATATAATTTTAATCCTTAGCATGTAAGCAAAAATCCAGAATTCATAATATATTAAGACAAATTAGTATAGGAAATATTCCATTAATTGATTTAACTTTTATGTTTTCATCTTTTATTAATTAAAAATAATTAATTTATCTATCATAAGCTTGACATCCATTTTTACAAAGTTACTGGTTAGATATTAATATTACACATGTTATTACAAAATTTGTTACTGTAACTGGAAACCTATCAAACAGTTCAAAGTAGATGGATAATGATCAAATAACTCAAAAGTACCTCAATTTAACTGCCACCTTATGTTTCCCTGGCACCATAACTCAATGATTATTGTCTATATTTAAATACCATCCATTGTTAAAACCTGAGGAAGCTCAAAGAAAATGGTATTTACATTTTTTCACTAACATTATCTTTATTACATAACAAACTCAAGCTTCATAAAACCTTCAAAGTACACAAATACCTAGTTTCAATGTTGACCTTTTATTTTTGTCAAGTGACTACTGTTAGTTTTTGAAATGAGCTTATTTACATTAAAAAAAAACTAAATAACATTTTGCAGACAAAGTTTTGATGTTTTAACTACCATATATATGTAAATACATTAACATGTTAAATAGATACATGTGTTGAATTCAACGCAGTCCGATGAAAAAATCAATAAAAACAAGATTTGCATTATGAATTGCTTTCTCTTTGAAATAACATAACATTCAGCTTATCAAAAATTAGACAAACCCAATAATCCTTCTAAATCTATGAGATATACTTATCACTGCAAAAAGATGATTACCATTTGAATTTAAATATATATAAGAATGAAAACCTGACCAAAATTGGGTTAAAAGAAATATACTTTCCATTTTTTCATTTCTGCTTTTTTTAGTTTACCAGATATTATACGATCAAACTTTGATTCCAAAAACAATTTCTTTAGTGTGTTATGTTCCTTTGATATTGCAGTTTGTAACCTAGCCATAGCAATATCAAATGAAGATTTAAACGATCTGTTGCCTGGATATTTTCCAAGAAGAGTTTGGTATTTGATGACATCTATTATTTCTCTATTCTCATCACCTAACAGATCTTTGCAAAAGTCCATCTCTGTTCTAGGTTTTTGAACATCTGCCATCACTGTAAATAAAATACACTTATATGTAGGAAATGCATTTATTTAAAATACAGGTGAAATTCTTCAGAACTATATAAAAAAAATATCCTACTTTAAAAGTTCTAGTTATTAATTTAAATTTACTCTTTTACTCTTTTTTTTACTCTATTTTTATACCCAAAAAAAAGTATTTAAAGTCCAATAAAGGATTTTCATATCAGGCACAATAAACTATTTTCAAAACAAATAAGTTCATTCTGATACATTGTACTTTGTTGTTACATAGGGTACTTGGTCAAATCATGACACACTGGTTTACAGTTTACAGCTATTACTTGTCATAGATATTCTTAACTTTTGGAACCAGGTTAAGTAATTTAATTGGTGTGCTGACAATAATAATTAAGGAACCTCAGAGTTTAAAGGTAGCTAGATGATTTGATCATGATTAAGTACATTTTATCAACAATATGTTAATCAAATGATTTAAAAGAGGGACGAAAGATACCAAAGGGACAGTCAAACTCATAAATCTAAAACAAACTGACAACGCCATGGCTAAAAATGAAAAAGACAAATAGAAAAACAATAGTACACATGACACAACATAGAAAACTAAAGAATAAACAACACGAACCCCACCAAAAACTAGGGGTGATCTCAGGTGCTCCGGAAGGGTAAGCAGATCCTGCTCCACATGCGGCACCCGTTGTGTTGCTTATGTGATTACAAATCCGGTAAACAGTCTAATTCGGTAGGTCAAATTTATGAAAGGGAAGGGGGATTGTAGTTACGACGTAAGGAACATATCCGATATCATTTGTGAAACGGTTATGCCATAACGGTCAACCAACTCGTGATGGCGTCCGTAAAATTTACGAAGGGATGATTTCAACTTCACCATTTGGAACTCTTGGTTTAATAGCTTCCTTGTGAGCAGTAACCCTCTATCAAGAAAATCATGATAGGAAATGCAAGCACGGGAATATCATATCAATTGGGAGATATATACCCGGTATGCAGGTGCTGCTGGAATGTTGCTACTTAGAAATGGAAAGTTCACAATTGGAAAGCTGAAATCATCTCTTTTGTCGTAAAGTTTTGTCTTCAACTGACCTTCATTGTCAATTTCTAGATGTAAGTCAAGATATGAAGCCGACTTAACTGTATCTGTAGTATCCTTTATCTCCAATTCTATGGGATAGATGCGATCCACATAGTCACCAAATTTTGAATTGTTTAGTGAAAGAACGTCATCTATATAGCGAAAAGTAGAGTTAAAGGATATTGCTAACTTCTTATCTTTCTTCCGAAGAAGTTCCTGCATGAAGTCAGCCTCATAATAATAAAGAAACAAGTCAGCAAGTAGAGGGGCACAGTTTGTTCCCATTCGGATGCCGACAGTCTGTTGAAAAACACGTCCTCTGAAAGTAACAAATATGTTGTCAATCAAGAAATCAAGCATCTTGATAATATCGGTTTCAGAGAATTTTTTGTTTGAATCAGAGTGATTCTTTACAAAGTAGGATTTATCCCTCCCTAAGACGAGATACTTGTATCTATGTTGGCCATTCTTTTTTATGAAGCAAAGTAATACCAACTCTTTTAATTTGTCTTTTAGTTTGGAATGTGGAATACTTGTGTAAAGAGTAGAAAAATGGAACCTCCCAAAAAAGCAGTAAAATGAAAATAGATGAACGGGCAGAAGATTACAGAGGGTACCAGATGTCAGTCCTGTGTCCTCTTTTTAACTATATTTTTTTGTCCAGTTATGTTTTTGTTTATGACTATTGAGTATACTACTGTTGGCTTGCCTATATTCCTGTGTCTTGGAAATACAAGAATGAAGTACAGTAGATACAAATGTACTATAAATTATGATATTCATGTCAATAAACGTATTTAAACTTTTGGTATTTAGCTAAATTGCGCCTCTGAATGACCTTAGATCACCTCCGATTAACCTTTTGACGTCAACCAACAATCTCTTTTTAATTATGACGTCTATTTTTTTTAATTGTTGTCAAAGTTTACGGGAACCTGTGTGATTTTACGTAATGACGGACAAAGGAGTATGTTCGATAAGGTCCTAAAATGGCCCCCTTTTCTAGTGTAAATTTCAAATTCGAATTTATCAACCAATATCAAGATAAACTATAGCTAATATATTGACTAGCTAGGATATAAACTATTTTGTTGAAAATTTTATGTTTCTGCGTTTCATTATGATTTCACAAGTTGTACTCATGTTGATTTTTCACGAAAAAATCAATGAAAATGGGTAAATTTCCATAGATTAATAGACCGGAAACATAGAGCCAAACGTCGACAACAAAGATCTTTTAAAATAATGTTTGTGAAGACATTTAACATGTCTAATTTGAATCCTAGGCTTGTCGACGCCTGCGCTCTATGTTTCCTGATACTTTATTTGGTTGAATTCTACCTGATTTTGTCAATTTTCACCAAAATCCCTTAAATTGACCTTTTTTGGATGTAAAAATCAGCGTGATAGAATTAAACTTTGACAAAAACTGTTCTGTTTAACTTTCTAACATGTCTTTACGGCAACTCAAAACATGTATTGTCTTGTTACTATGAACTTTATAATTGGGGCCAAATATGGCCCTTACCGAACATACTCCTTTGTATACAAGTGTAAATATGTCTATTAAAAGAGATCATCATTTAAATTCTTTAATATGATTGGGGGGGGGGGGGGGGAGAATTCCTGTCATTAATTTTTACTTTGTTTTATGCACTTGTAATTTCAAAAGCAAGATTATTATTGACAAAAAGAATAACATATTTTTATTAATTACAACATGTATAAATTGTTAAATTTACCTTTACTTGAATCTAATACATATATTGATGGACCATATTCATTTTGTCAATTTGTCCAAGTTCTAGTAGAATCCCTTTATTACTTTTACCTGAAAATAAAACATCACATTAATCAAGTTTTAAGAGACTATTCATCATGTTCATTTTATTATTTATTTTAAACATGTAGGTACAGAAGACGAAACCGATTTGTTTCTAAATTCTCCAAGCATGGAAATCATATATGAAACTTGAAAATTACAGCATCTTTTCAGTCGGTAAGTAAATTCTTATAAGACCCCTACCATTGAAGTTGAAGGGGACTTAAGTTTGCACT
Organism: Mytilus trossulus; assembly: GCF_036588685.1. NCBI lineage: Eukaryota > Metazoa > Mollusca > Bivalvia > Mytilida > Mytilidae > Mytilus > Mytilus trossulus. The sequence goes on from NC_086376.1 coordinate 44,299,779, forward strand.
CTCAGTCTGTCTGTCTAAAAAATTCTGAAATAGACAGTTGAATACTGGACCGTGCATGATTCAGTCTCCACTTGTAATTGATATTGCAGGTTTTCACTTTATTTGAAAAAAAGGTCTGGTTATGTCGTTCTGACACAACAAGTCATACATGTAATAGTTTCAATAGGATTAACATTACCTTTTTTGTCTTCAAAAAGATTCCTTTTAACTTGCAATCTTCTCTTCCTAATGGTTGTTCTACATGTACTTGCTGTATAACTTGACCTGTCATCATTGTCACACATAGCAGATTTCTTATCTGTAATAAGATTTGCATTTGGGTTATTGTATAGTGAAAAATTCAAATACATTGTATTTGTCAACCTAATGCATGCAATAAGCCGATAACATCGTTATCATAGATCATGTAGATAGGGAGCTACCATGGCCATTTAAACTGACATTTTTCATCATTTTCAGATACATGTACATGTAGTTGTGAAGTTTGTTCAACAATGGATTCATGAATATAAAGGTATGAAATGAAATAAGAAATTAAAAAAACAAAGCAAAAGCAAAAAAAAAAATTTACGCTCTGCCAAGCAATTTATTTTATGGTACAAATGGTATTTCATAAATGCAAGTTTTAATGTAACTGATTGAGTTTTAAGTTTTTATTATAATTATCATATATTTGTTAATATTTGAGTTGTATAGAACTTTAACTTTGTCATCTTCCAAATGCTTATATCCTGAAAGATAAAACCTTGATGATGGACATGATGGATTGTCAAAATCAATAAAAAAAGGTGTTTTTAACAAAATTGAATCCAGTTTATACACGCCTCTACCGGAAGTTCCACATTTTTCAAGTGTTACTGGGAAAAATAAATATCCATGTTACGTTTCTAGTTAATTTTGTTGCATTCTGTTATGAATTGTTACATTTAAGATTTGATATACTTTGATGAAGTTCAGATGACGGGAATCTATGAATTTAATTATTTAAATTCAAAATCCTCAAAATTTGATCAATTAATTGTTTTTTTCAGAAATGACACAAAAAAAGTTCTTGGGTCTTTCTGGTATTAACTGGAACCATAATTATATTTTTATGTAGCCCAATTGTGTAAAAAATGAAAAATGAATTTCTTTACATGCAATTTCTATGCATTTTTCTTAACAGTCATCAGAAATCTAGAAAAGACTAACTTGTTGAAAGCTGTTTATCTATTACTTTTCTTGCAGCAAATTTCTCATCAACATTGTGTGCAGTATGATTTGATAACTGGTAGTCTGTAAATACAAGGCCGTAACTAGGCTTCATATTTTAGTGAGGCAAAATAATTGAGCCGAGCGAAGCGAGGCGAAATTTTTTTTGGAGGGCATGAAATGAATGGTGCAAAATCCTGCATTCTAGGCATTTTTAGAGAGTTTGATAATGTTTTGAATTTGGACACTTTTTATATAAATTTTTCATATTTTAAGACTTTTACTTACACCAAATTTTTAACAACTTTATTTAAATTTATATGTAAGATAATCATCTAAATATCACTGATTTGGGTCTGCTGTCAGAACATAGAACAAACATCGATTCAGTAGAGTTTGCCAAATTTTTCTATGGCCGGTTCAGTCAAATTGTTTTAGAATCATTATTTGGTCTGCTAATATCCTTATCGCGATGAACATGGAGCATGACAAGACCGCACAATCTCTCGCCACTCATGCATGCTCTTTTCCAAGTTTTCAGTCGTTTCAGGGCAGTCTGTGTTTCTAAAGGTAGCACATTATCATCAACACATTGATCAATTTTTGCTTCCAATTCCTTCTCCATCAGCAATTCGGTAGCAGCATCGGTAGTAACAGTGTTGTTTGCAAAAGGGAATTAAGCTTTGCTGTAAGCACCATCATACAGTCGCAGTTACAAAATATTAAACTCGCTTTTATGCTGACAAAGACTAGACAAACTAGGAATGATAGAATGAGATAAGATACATGTAAATGTATATGATTCTATCTATAGAGTAAGTATATATGGTATGAGTACAGGGGAATTGGAATGGAGTTTTTGCCGTTTACACGTAGGTCCGTAATTTCAAATTATTTCTGGAAATGGTTGGTGATATTTTAGTTTCAGAATCTATAAATTTAGGGGTTAGGGTTGGGGGGTGTCCGATTCCCTAGTCCCGAATAAGTAAAGACAAAATCCTGTGTGAAAGGTTTTACCATTCCTCAATAATATCAAATTGGAAAATAGGATATTCTTTCAATTTTTAAGGTTAAAAAAACATGGATAAAAACTAATCCATGCATGTTTCATATCATTTATATTTTATGTATCTGTAAAGAGAAAGATTAAGTTTGTGAAATGAATACGCAGACAGGACTGCACCCTTGAGATACCCAGTACTTGATTTGTCAAAAGTTGGTGAATCGGAGAAATGAATACGCAGACAGGACTGCCCCCTTCCGAAGACCAGTACTTGATTTGTCAGTCTACTTGTCGTGAGTGTATTGTTCGTATGAAGTTGTATGCAACTAGTTTACTAGAATTATTCCTTCTTTACCGTCAGTGTCGCTTTTCTAGCTTTTTCTGCAAGAGCTTGTTTTTAACTAGAGATTCATGATGATTATCGTTACTAGGTTAATGTAATGGAGAAACATCATCCGTAGAGATGCTGAGTTATATCCAGGAAGAATAGTTTAAAAAGAATGATGACATTAAGGTTGGGACAGAAAATGACTATTATATTTATATAGATGTATATAAAAAAAAAGATCAGTGTCGAAATTTTAGTGAGGCAATTGCCTCACTTGCCTCAAGGGTAGTTACGGCCTTGAAATAAGGATAAAGGAAAATGAAATTGAAATAAGTTAATTACATTTTTGTCTCGCCTTGATGGAGTCAAAAATCGAGACATAGGTATGCTGGCGACGGCGTCAACAATGTATTAGTTTGTGATTAGCTCAGTTTTATGGGGAACCACTAGTGGTATGTCAATGATAATTGGTATGCAGATGTATTACCATTGCCACATCTCATTGCCATGGAGATTATTTGGCTCCGCCCCCTCAGTCATGGTCTATTGACTTTGAATGGTTTTCTTACTTTAGATGTATAAGTTTGTGATTAGGTCAGTTTATGGAGATCCACTTGTGGTAGGTCATTGATATTGGTTTGCAATTGTATTAGCATTAATTGGCACAATTCATTGCCAAAATTACAAAAAGGTGAGACATATCTCTGTGATAACAGTTTATATATATTACTTTTCAGACACAAAGACTACTGTTGAAAGTTTGTTGGTAACTTGGTGGATGGATATAACCAAATTATTGGTAATATGCAGAAGTAAAGATTAAAGTTAAGGAGCTCCAGACATTCTTCAAGGACCACCACAGGGAGATAAGAATTCTTTGACAACAGGCTTTCATTCTCAAAAAAACCAAGTATTTGAAAAGTTTTGCTGGTTAACCAAAAACACTGAAAAGTATTGAAAAACCGTGTAGAATTATTTTGTTAACTTTTTGGCATGATGTGTATTAGATTTAAACCTTTACAATGGTCTCCAGAAAGGGAGACAATCCTTTTAGATGGAATGGTCATTGGATCATCATCTGAAATAAAAATATGGCTGAATTATTTGTCTTTTAAGGTTTTGCATTTTAGAAATATTCATATTGGAGAAATCATGAACATAAATCACATTCACTTTGGACACTTCAAGACATTGAAATATAAGACAAATTCATCAGTTTTGTGAATTGATAGTTTTGACCGTTATTGTTTACTAGGTAGCTCATTTGGAAGAGCACCTCAACCCAGTTGAGGAGGTTCCAGGTTCAAATCCTGGTCTAGTACTTATGCTAGCTACAGTTTACTGCAGTTTTTATACGCCTGTTTACGGGACGTATGATGGTATACCGTTGATCGTCCGTTATCAACTTGTCGAACATTAATTCAAAAACGCTTTAACCAATATGCCTGAAACTTTGGAGAAATGTTTATACATGTATCTATGATGTGAGCTCCTGAGTGTTTTTTTTTTTTATGAATCCTGGATCTTGTAGGTTCTGAGTTACAAATGAGTTATGGGACATTTTCATTCAGTTTCATTGTTACAAGAAATTTAATATAATACAAACAATGAGTACACATATTTCATATTGATAATGCTGCAATATTTTTTATTTTAGTTTAGACCTGTATCTTTATGATCGCTGTGATTTTCCTCCACAGTGGGAATAAATGCAGGTTCCTGCTCATCATCTGAAAAAATAAAATAGATTTTGGAAAGTTTGCTATAGCTTACTTATGCTGAGTTCACACGTAATTCGAATTCAACACATTTTACTTCAATTTTAATTTGAATTACAATGCATGTCAAATTCCCTTAACTGTCCAAACAACATTAACTTTTAATTGGTTTTAACAAAAGCATATCTGTAATAGGAATCGGATAATTACAATTTAATAGCCAATTCGAATTAAAAAGAAGAGTGTGTATAACTTATTTACGAATTTGCATTCAATTTGAATTAAATGTATGTGTGAACAAGGCATATAGCTACCTTCCTAAGGTATTGGCCTCAAACTTCCAGTGACAGATTACAGCAAATGTTTTGCTCCAAGCTGGGAACAGTATATCTAGTTAATATATATGTTCCTGCTCCAAGATAATTAATAATAACTAGTGTTAAAAATATTGCTTTATATTGAAAGATGCTTTTGAAATTTTACTAAACGTCAGATGGAATAATAAAGGTTGGCAGCAAAAAATCTTATTATAAAATTATTTCAGGATACTTTGACCTACCAGATTGCTCATCATAACTTGTTGTTGTTGCCTGAATAGGATGTTGGACTGCTGTATCTAAAAAAAAAAGATAGTTATGTTGCTTGACCTACAAAACTCTTTGTGCTGCTAAGTTGCTTAAGTCTACTGACCAATATTGGGTTGTAACATGTTTTATATTGATAATGCTGCAATATTTTTTTATTTCAGTTTATACCTGTCTCTTTATGATCGCTGTGATTTTCCTCCACAGTCGGAATAAATGCAGGTTCCTGCTCATCATCTGAAAAAAATAAAAACTGGTATTAGAAATAATAGTTTTTGGAAAGTTTGTTGTACTTACTTTAAAAAGGAGATAACTCTGCAAATGAAAGATAAATTCTGTAATCCGCAAGTAAGGAATAAACTATAATCAACAAGTTTATGACAAATACAAAATAAGAAACAAACAATACAACTGCAATTCATAAATATATACACAATCATGTTATATGTGTAATTAGTTTAAATACCCCAATAAACAAATTGGTATTGATGAAACTTCACAGACCATCATACATACAGGGGCTACTGCTCAGGCTACTGAGGTTGTGCATGATTAGTATAATCCGGTCAGAATATTTCAAGGTAAATATGAACTTGCTCAGTGAAATATGGGACAGGTTGTAGAACCCATATTACTTTGCTGATATTGTTTATATTTGCTTTACAATGAACACATTTTACACATACATGCTAATTTTTTGTTCAGTTTTAAAGACAAATTCATTACTTTTTCTGTGTTATTTTCTATAATAATTCATAGACACAATGTTAATCATAAATGTAATTTGATGAAAATGTTAAATATTTTTCATTTTAGTAAATACCTGTCTCTTCATGATTGCTGTGAGTTTCATCCACAGTCAGAATAAATGCAGGTTCCTGCTCATCATCTAAAACACATAGAAACTGATATGAAATAATACAGTTCATCGGTATGGAAATGCCTTGCATCACTCATACAGTGTACATTGAAACACATGGACAAGTATTTTTTTAAATCTTACTTTCAATGGACAAAAAAAATCACATGACAAAGTTCAATTTCGTAAAATATTACTGGACAAGTAACATTTACAGCTGGACTTGTCCAGAGACAAGTGCTTCCAACAAATATTTCCACGCTGCTGCAGTTTTTGAGACCAAATAAATGAAAACAATCATAATGCAATGATATATTGAATATAATGAGAGAAAAAAGTTAAAACACTACAAATAATATAATGTTCTTATAATTCCTAGATATAGGAAGATGTTGTATGAGTGTCAATGAGACAACTCTCCACCCAAATAACAATTTATAAAAGTAAACCATTAAAGGTCAAAGGCCTTCATCACAGAGTCTTGGCTAACACCTAACAGCAAGCTATGAAGGACCCAAAACTACTAAAACCATTCAAACAGGAAAAACAATGGTCGTATCTATAAAAAAAAACCAAGAAATAAACATGAAATGAAAGCAAAAACTCTAATTAAACAAATATTTCAGGATACTTTGACCTACCAGATTGCTCAACTCTATTTGTTGATGTTGCCTGGATATCTGTGCTGACATTCAGATAGGGGACTTCTTTGTCTACAAGAAATAAGGTGTAGTTTTAGATAGTTGTGTGTTTTTATTATGTTGATTTTCCTCTTCATAGATTTTTAGCCTGGTTTGAAAAAAAGGGTACAGAATTTAGTAAAGTTAATAGAAATCTATGAAATTTTAACATAAGGTCTATGACCACAAAAGGAAGGTTGGGATTGGTTTTGGAAGTATTATTCCCAACTGTTATGGTATTATGGGCCAAAACAGGTCCTAAATAAGCTTTTTTTTAGCTCACCGGGCCCGAAGGGCCAAGTGAACTTTTCTCATCACTTGGCGTCCGTCGTTCATCGTCGTCGTCCGTCGTCCTGCGTTAACTTTCACAAAAATCTTCTCCTCTGAAACTACTGGGCCAAATTAAACCAAACTTGGCCACAATCATCATTGATGTATCTAGTTTAAAATTTTTGTTTTTTTACCTGGCCAACCAACCAAGATGGCCTCCATGGCTTAAAATAGAACATAGGGGTAAAATGCATTTTTTGGCTTATAACTCAAAAACCAAAGCATTTAGAGGAAATCTGACATGGGGTAAAATTGTTTATCAGGTCAAGATCTATCTGCCCCGAAATTTTTAGATGAATCAGACAACCCATTGTTGGGTTGCTGCCCCTAAATTGGTAATTTTAAGGAAATTTTACTGTTTTTGGTTATTATCTTGAATATTATTATATATGGAGATAAACTGTAAACAGCAATAATGTTCAGCAAAGTAAGATTTACAAATAAGTCAACATGACCAAAATGGTCAGTTGACCCCTTTAGGAGTTATTGCCCTTTATAGTCAATTTTTAACAATTTTCATAAAATTTGTAAATTTTTACTAACATTTTCCACTGAAACTTCACGGAGAAGTTCATTATAGATAGAGATAATTGTAAGCAGCAAGAATGTTCAGTAAAGTAAGATGTTCAAACACATCACAATCACCTAAACACAATTTTGTCATGAACTGTCTGCTTCCTTTGTTTAATTCACATATACCAAGGTGAGCGACACAGGCTCTTTAGAGCCTCTAGTTTGGTTTTTGCACAATAACTTTAGTATAAGTTAATAATAACAGAAATCTATAAAATTTTAACACAAGGTTTATGACCACAAAAGAAAGGTTTGAAGTGATTTTGGGAGTTTTGGTTTCAAGGAATTAGGGGCTAAAAGGGTCCAAAATTAGACTTTGTTTGATTTCCTCAATACTTGAAATATTGGGGTTCTTTGATATCTAACCATGTTTTCAGATTCTTAATTTTTTGGTCCTGTTTTCAAATTGGTCTACATTAAGGTCCAAAGGGGTCCAAAATTAAACTAAGCTTGATTTTAACAAAAATTGAATTCTTAGGGTTCTTTGATATATGCTGAATCTAAACAGGTACTTAGATGATGGGCCCAGTTTTTAAGTTGGTGCAAATCGGGGTCCAAAATTAATATATTAAGTATTGTGCAATAGCAAGAAATTTTCAATTGCACAGTATTCTGTAATAGCAAGAAATCTTCAAGGATTGACCTCTGTGGTTGTATTAAGCTGCGCCCTGCAGAGCATCTGGTTGTATTTTACACTTAAAAACCTGGTCTTTTAAGGCTTTGGTAAATTTTGTGCTGCTGAGGTTTCAATATGGTTCCAATGAATGCATAGAAAGTTATTATTCTGTGAAGACACATGTACATGTATTACCTTTCTTTCTTTCATTCAACACTATAACAATTTTTCCATCTTGACCCCTTTTTTTTAACTTAAGTAAAGGCAATGACAGATTTTTTGTTTCATATTGATCTATGCAATTTTGCCAGATTTTTTCATTTTCCTCATGTTTTTGTTTTAAGGAAGAAAATCTGAAATGCAAGAGAAGAGGCCCATCATCTCTGAAAGGAGGTTCCTGCTGACTGTCGTGAAAGACCACAGAATCACCATTGAAGTGCCACCAGATGTTTTCTCCAGGTTTAACAAATTCAGCAATCCTGCTTAAATGTGTTTGATACAAAGATGATTTGTTCATTAGGATGTCTTTGTTAAATACAGAACTTGTTCTTTCTGGTAGTAGTTTAGCTAGGCGACTTATTTCACATTCTTGTTTTTAGCTCACCTGGCCTAAAAGGCCAAGTGAGCTTTTCTCATCACTTGGCGTCCGGCGTCCGGTGTCGTCCGGCGTCGTTAACTTTTACAAAAATCTTCTCCTCTGAAACTACTGGGCCAAATTAATCCAAACTTGGCCACAATCATCATTGATGTATCTAGTTTAAAGTTTGTGTTTTGTTACCCGGCCAACCAACCAAAATGGCCGCCATGGCTAAAAATAGAACATCGGGGTAAAACGCAGATTTTGGCTTACACTCAAAAACCAAAGCATTTAGAGCAAATCTGACATGGGGTAAAATTGTTTATCTGGTCAAGATCTATCTGCCCTGAAATTTTTAGATGAATCAGACAACCCATTGTTGGGTTGCTGCCCCTAAATTGGTAATTTGAAGGAAATTTTACTGTTTTTGGTTATTATCTTGAATATTATTATAGATGGAGATAAACTGTAAACAGCAATAATGTTCAGCAAAGTAAGATTTACAAATAAGTCAACATGACCAAAATGGTCAGTTGACCCCTTTAGGAGTTATTGCCCTTTATAGTAAATTTTTAACCTTTTTTCTTAAATCTCCATGATCTTTTACAAAAATCTTCTCCTCTGAAACTACTGGGCCAAATTAATCAGAACTTAGCCACAATCATCATTAATGTATCTAGTTTAAAATTTGTGTTTTGTTACCCGGCCAACCAACCAAGATGGCAGCCATGGCCAAAAATAGAACATAGGGGTAAAATGCATTTTTTGGCTTATAACTCAAAAACCAAAGCATTTAGAGCAAATCTGACATGGGGAAAAATTGTTTATCTGGTCAAGATCTATCTGCCCTGAAATTTATAGATGAATCAGACAACCCATTGTTGGGTTGCTGCCCCTAAATTGGTAATTTGAAGGAAATTTTACTGTTTTTGGTTATTATCTTGAATATTATTATAGATGGAGATAAACTGTAAACAGCAATAATGTTCAACAAAGTAAGATTTACAAATAAGTCAACATGACCAAAATGGTCAGTTGACCCCTTTAGGAGTTATTGCCCTTTATAGTCAATTTTTAACCTTTTTTCGTAAATCTATATGATCTTTTACAAAAATCTTCTCCTCTGAAACTACTGGGCCAAATTAATCCAAACTTTGCCACAATCATCATTGATGTATAGTTCAAAATTTGTGTTTTTTATAATTTGTAAATTTTTACTAACATTTTCCACTGAAACTACACAGACAAGTTCATTATAGATAGAGATAATTGTAAGCAGCAAGAATGTTCAGTAAAGTAAGATGTACAAACACATCACAATCACCTAAACACAATTTTGACATGAACTGTCTGCTTCCTTTGTTTAATTCACATATACCAAGGTGAGCGACACAGGCTCTTTAGAGCCTCTAGTTTAAGGAGTCTAGTCTGTCATCAGCTTGTGATTGACAATTGTATCTGATGATAGCATTGTCAATCACATCACCAGGTTTTTTGTTTGAAGTGGTCTCGGAAATTCTTTTTAGAAGTCCAAAAGATCTCTCCTCATCTTCAGTAAGAACAGATTTGGTGTTCATGATCCTGTATGTTTCAGCTAGATGTGTAACAATGGAGTGAAAATGGTTACCATAGAACTTTCTTTGTGTCATTTTCACAGGATTAGCAATTACAGACTTCGCCAATACTCCAAATAAAAAGGTTATGTTGAAAAGGCCAAGTACTTGCCTTGGACTTCTTTTCTCTTCAGGGCTGTAAGCAATGTGAATAATTTCCACCATGGAAGAAACCATCTTGACTATATCATAAGATATCTTGTCATCTAAGAAGAGAGAGTGAACCAATTTCTCCATTTTGATGGCAAAACATCTGGCATCAGAACCCTTAAGTTGGTTTTTATCACCAATGGCCTTTGATGTAAACTTTTCAAGTGCCAACTTTGTCTCAGGATCTTCCACATGGTGTGGAAGTTCCGTTAAAACATTTTGCACCACATTTGTTATATCATGCAATGGTTCACACTGCATGATCTCATAATGGGCAATATGATGTTCAGAGGCTGATGTTGATGGATTATTTAGCATCAGTGCTGGTGGTCTGCTGATTGCATGTAACAGCTCTGTCAGTTCTTGTTGTAGGGATGGCTTATCTTCTTTTATGATTTCGATTTTCCTATGATCCAATTCATTGATAATTTCTTCTTTTTTTAATTTTTGAAGGGATTGAAATTACCTCCCTCAATTTTTTTCCACAAATACCCTTCAGTTACAATTTTTCGTCTGTCTTCCAGATCCTGAGGTTTTTGCTTGTAGCAGCTTTCAAGATTAATATGGGCTTTTGATGGAATACCACAAAGACAGCTGTATGCTCCACCTCTCTGTTGTCCTGCTTTAAACTGTCTTGCGGGGTTGTCGCCACTGAAAACTTTTATTTTGTCTGTGAAAGTGACATCTTGGAATTTGGTTCCTTCAGATAATTCTACAATGTCCTCCATTCTGGTCTGTATATAAGTTCTTTGGTCTTGATCTGTACTTGCTGAAATTGTATCCCAGTTTATTCAAAATTTTCTCCAGTGACAGATTTGATCAGTTTCAAATTTTAAAAAAGGAATCTGGTTGGCAATTTAATATATTTTTTGCAACAAAGATTTCATTGAATAATCTTTAAAAGTTGTTTTTTTCAATAATTGAAATTGGCTTTTAAAAAGGGTAGGACTGGAGAGAAAAGTATTAATTTTGATTAAAAATCCATTACATCTTGTTTGATTTTCTTACGAGGGAAACTAGAGGCCCTTAACAAAAAATGCCTTTAATTGCAATATTTGGACACAAATGTAATATTTGTAATTGGAAACAATCAATATGGCTGCCGAGCAGTTAACACCTTAGAAAGTTAGCTCCCAGTTTTTGCAGCTTTATGACAAATTTAGGAAGACACTGTCTATGAATTTAGTACTATGTGATAGCTAATTCAATGGAGATTAGAATGATAAAATTTTTGTGGAATATTTTTCAACAGGAATAATTTTGTGACTTGTGAAAGATTTTTTCCAGAAGGATCTATTTTGATATTTGATTATTGATTTCTACTACTAGAGGTGACAATATATGTACAGTATGTCTTCAGGGCAAAATTTAGCTGGTTTAAAATCAACAAACAAAAGACCTACTACTAAACCTGTGAATACTGTTCAGACATTGCTTGCAGCAAAAGTAGATAAGAATAAACCACCACCTAGTAAACGAACTCATTCAGACGTATCTAATGAATCAAACAATAGTTTAGACTTATCTGGCATAATGAACTTTCAAAAGGATATTGATGAAATTAAAATCAAACTTGAAGGTGTGACAAGGAGAGAGGACCTTGATAGAGTAACAAAAGATCTGATTAAAACTAGTGATCTTGAGCAAGTGGTTACTTTAATTGTCAAAAAGCTGATGAATGAATTTGAAATAAATGTACAAAAGAAGATTGATGAAAAAGTGGAAGAAGTTAAAAATGATATGCAGGAAAAATTTGATGCTTTAACTATAGAAAATGAAGACCTGAAAAATAAGATACAAGCTATACAGTATTCCAATACAACAATTAGAAGAGACTTAAACGAAACAAGTCGACTTTCAAGACAGGCTGATATAAGCAGCAATTATAACGAGCAGTACTCGAGAAAAAATAACATTAAAATAATAAATTTTCCAAGAAAGGATAAACAAGATCTTAGAAAGGACTTTATGGAAACTGTGAAAAAAGAACTAAATGTGCAATTAGAAAACAGAGATGTGGTTGCAATCCATCGTATACCATCCCAAAAGGCTGGGCCCTATCCAGTTATTGTCAAGCTATTCAGTAGTGATGTTAAGCGCCAAATTATGAGATGTAGGAAAGAATTGACCAGTAAAATTAGATTTGTGGATGACGTTACTCAAAGAAACATGAGTTTAATTGAGAGACTTAGAAAAACTGACGAGTTTGAGTCTGTCTGGTACTTTAATTGTGGAATTTATGGTAGAACACCTGCAGGACTTCAGCTGAAATTTGGACTATATGATGACATTCATTACAGAGTACAGCAAGGGCAATAGATGTTACGTAATTAGAACTTAGACCTCACAGACAGTTTTGAGAATTCTATAGTTCATTGTTGATATTTGACTTAATATTTGTGCTTATCTCCCTTTCTTTGTATAAAAAAATCAGAGTTATCTCTCTTTTAACTATAGATCATGTATAGTATTGATTTTCTTTCTACAATACATATTGATGTTAATTTTTTTTTGTACAGATAATCTTAATTTTTGTTGAACTATTATTTTGTTGGTGTCATATAAGGCAAACTGCATAAACTGACAAATCCCAACTACAATGTGGCAAAACATATTGAAATATTTAATTTTTTTAACACTTTTTTTGTCTGTTAATTATATTTTTTTCTATGAATTGAATGTCTGTAAAGTATTGAATAACACTGTTGGTCCATGTACGAGGCTTGGTAATACATGTATGTTGAGAATTTTTATACCACCATATCTAGATGTTTTGAGCAAACCTTTGCGTATATGTCTTTGTGTCTCATGTGAATGTATAATATGGATGATCATATGTAAAAATGCATGCTTATATGAAATGATGATGTACACATATTTCAAACCATTATGGGCTCTTTAAAGATACTGTCTGTTAACTGCCAGGGTCTGGGTGATTTATCTAAAAGGAGGGATGTATTTAGTTTTCTAAAATCTGGAAACCATAACATTTATTGTCTTCAAGACACTCATTTCACAGTGGATAAAGAAAATAGTATAAGAACGTTATGGGGATATGAATGCTACTTTTCATCCTTTTCTTCAAATTCAAGAGGTGTAGCTATTATGTTTAAAAATAATTTTGAGTGGGAAGTACTTAAAGAAAAAAGGGACATTGATGGAAACTACTTAGCTTTGGATTTGGTTGTAGATAAAGTCCGTTTTACTCTCATAACTATATATGGCCCAAACACTGACAGTCCATTTTTTTATGAGCATATTATGTCAATTATTGATGATTTTGAAAATGAGTGTTTTATTATCTGTGGAGATTTTAATCTTGTGTTAAATCCAAATTTAGATTGTTATAATTATTTACACATAAATAATCCTAATGCTAGAGACAAACTATTAGAATTGATTGACGATAGATCTCTAGTTGACCCCTTTAGGGAACTTTTTCCTGACCTGTGTAGATACACTTGGAGAAAAAAATCACCTTTTAAACAAGCTAGGCTTGATTTTTTCTTATGTTCTGAAAACATTTTGTCGTTTTTGAAAAATTGCTGTGTAGAACCCAGTTACCGATCGGATCATTCTAGAATTATTCTAGAACTTGAATTGAATCCATTCATTAGGGGGAAAGGTTTATGGAAGTTCAATAATTCTTTGTTGTATGATGCTGACTATGTTAATGTTACCAAGGAAAAAATTTTGGATGTAAAAAAACAGTATGCAGCCTTGGTATATAATTTTGACAATATTAATGAAGTGAATAATAATGATCTTCATTTTACAATTAACAGTCAGTTGTTTTTGGAAACTCTATTAATGGAGGTGAGGGGCAAAACTATCTCATACTCTAGCTTCAAAAAGAAGGAAAGAGAGAGAAGGGAAAAAACTTTAAAAGATGACATTAATATTTTAGAAGAAAATGTAAACTCAGGTTCTATACAGCAATTGGAAGACAAAAAAAATGAACTAGAAAAATTCAGAAAGGAAAAAATGCATGGTAAAATAGTTCGATCTAGAATACAGTGGATAGAAGAGGGAGAAAAACCCACAAGTTATTTTTGTGGACTTGAATCTAAGAATTTTACCAGCAAGATTATTCCAAAGGTTGAAAAAGAAAATGGTGATATTGTAACTAACCAAAAAGAAATACTTAAACAGGTTAAAATATTTTATGAAAATTTGTACAAAAACAGAGATGTTGAATGTTGTAAACCTAAAGATATTGAAAATAGTCTACAAAATGTAAATGTTAGAAAGTTATCTTTGGATGAACAAGATAAACTAGAAGGTGAAATATCAGTTCAGGAAGCTGGTGAAACTTTAAAAAGAATGAAAAGCAATAAAACGCCTGGATCAGATGGTTTTTCAAGTGAATTTTTTAAATTTTTCTGGCCTGACTTAAAAATTTTTGTTGTAAGATCCTTGAATGCAGGGTATGATAAAGGGGAACTTTCTGTTACTCAAAAACAGGGGATAATTACATGTCTTCCAAAGGGTAACAAACCTAGACATTTTTTAAAAAACTGGCGCCCTATATCTTTGCTTAATACTGTATATAAAATTGGCTCTGGGGTTATAGCAGGAAGATTTAGAACAGTTTTGACTAAACTTATTGATACTGATCAGACAGGTTTTATGAGTGGAAGATATATTGGGGAAAATCTAAGATTGATCTATGATATCATGGAATATACTGAAGATAATGATATACCAGGCCTTTTATTGCTGATAGATTTTGAAAAAGCCTTTGATTCCATTTCATGGGAATTTCTTTTAAATGTATTGAAATTTTTTAATTTTGGCGATTCTATTATAAATTGGGTGAAAGTGCTCTATCAAAACATTAATTCAACAGTCATTCAGGGAGGGAATCTTTCAGACTTTTTCACTGTTGAACGGGGTTGTAGGCAAGGTGATCCATTATCGCCTTATCTTTTCATTCTTTGTGCTGAAATTTTAGCGTTAAAAATAAGAGATAACAAATATATAAATGGAATCAAAGTTCTTGATGTTGAACACAAACTCTCGCAGTTTGCTGACGATACATCACTACTTTTAGATGGTAGTGAAGAATCTTTAAATGAGGCATTATTGGAACTAGATTGGTTTGCTAAAATTTCTGGTTTGAATATAAATTTTTCCAAAACTCATGTTATTTGGATTGGAAGTAAAAAGTACAGCACAGAGACACTTTGTACAAATCAAAATCTTACTTGGGGAAGCACATCCTTTAAATTATTGGGTGTTAATTTTGATGTTGATTTAGAAAAACTAGTTAAAATCAATTATGATGAAAATATTGTAAAAATAAAAAGACTAGTCAAACAATGGTCTAGACGTAACATTACTGTTATTGGTCGAATTACTGTTGTAAAGACACTTATGTTGCCAATTTTAAATCATTTAATATTGTCACTACCTAATCCAAGTGAAGATATTATTAAACAGATAAATGAACTGATGTATAAGTTTATATGGAACTCACCAGTTCATAGAGTGAAAAAAGATGTAATACAAAAAGATTATTGTGATGGAGGCTTAAAAATGATTAATTTACATGCTTTTATAAATGCTTTGAAATGTACTTGGATTAGAAGAATTTGTAGAAATGATTGTAAATGGCGAAATATATTTTTGTCATATGTTGATAAAGATAGATTATTTAGTTGTGGTAATAGCTATGTAAAGCAACTACAGCAAAGTATTAAGAATAAATTTTGGAAAGATGTACTGGGTGCTTGGCAAATGGTAATTGAAAAAGAAATGAATTTGCACGACTGGGAATATTTTCTTTCCAGTCCAATTTGGATGAATAACCTATTCCAAATTGATAACAAACCAGTTTTTTTCAAAGACTGGCATAGTAAGGGTATTTTATATGTAAATGATATTGTGGGGGAGAATGGTACCTTTCTAAATTTTTATCAATTTCAGGAGTGTTTTCAGATGGATATAGACATCATGAAATATAATAGCATAATTTCTATGCTAACTAAGACTTCCAAAAAAATTAAAAGGGGAGATAATAAATTAGTATCTCCTTTCATACCATCAGTTATAAAGACCATTCTCAAAAGCAAAAAGGGATCAAAAGATATGTATTTGGTGCTAAACAAAAACAACACTGTTCCTACAGGAGTAAAAAGATGGGAAGCAATTTTAGTTTTAGAAAATCAAAACTGGAAAAAGATTTTTCAACTACCATTTGCTATTACAAAAAATACTAAGCTACAATGGCTTCAGTATAGAATTAATCATAAAATTCTGGCAACAAATACGTTTTTAAACAAAATTGGGATTGTGCAAAACCCATATTGTACTTTTTGTAAGACTGAACTTGAATCAATTGAACATATACTGTGGGATTGTTATTATGTATAACAATTTATTGAGCAAACTGAAATGTGGTTTCTCCATAACGGTATTAGTATACCATTTACACAGGATATTTTTTTGTTTGGAAATTTAACACGAATGTACAAAGGTGACCCTCAAAACAATATTTTTCTCTGGATTAAACAATATATATATAATACACGATATTTTAAAGGAGAATTAAGTTTAACAGCATTGATTGAAAAAATAAAGCATCATTATATTTTGGAGAAGAAGATATCAGTTAAAAATAAATGTTTTGAAAAGTTTAACCAAGCTTGGTGCATTTACCAAGAGGCTTTACAAGATACTTTGGTGGATTAGCAACTATGAAAAAATTGGCAGACATCTAAATGATTTTTGTTTTTTTTATATTGTTTTTTTTTTTTTTTTTTTGTTGCTTTTTTTGTTTTTTTTCTTTTTCTTTAATCATCTTTTAATTCTTTTATTTATTAATTCTATATATTTTTTTTGTATGTCATTTTTAATAAGATACAATTATAAAATCCAAACAAAATGTTATTTTTCAAGTTCTATACATTTTCTAATAGGTTGTATTATATTACATTTATATATATATGAACTTATTGTTTGATAACTGTACTGTTGTATATTATATATGTTGGATAAAAAAAATAAAAATAAAAAAAAAAAAAATATTTGTAATTGTACCCCGTTTTTTTTTCATGGAATAGGACAAAGAAATGTTTAATTGCTAATCATACCCCATTTTTATGGAATAGGACAAAGAAATGTATATTTGGTAATCATATCCCATTTTATTTTTATTGAATAGGACACAAATGTATTATTGGTAGTCATACTCCATTTTATTTTTATTGAATAGGACACAAATGTATTATTGGTAATCATACCCCATTTTATTTTCATGGAATAGGACAAAGAAATGTATAATTGGTAATTATACCCCATTTTATTTTCATGGAATAGGACAAAGAAATGTATAATTGGTAATCATACCCCATTTTATTTTCATGGAGTAGGACACAGAAATGTATAATTGGTAATCATACCCCATTTTATTTTCATGGAGTAGGACACAGAAATGTTTAATAGGTATTCATACCCCATTTTATTTTCATGGAATAGGACAAAGAAATGTATAATTGGAAATCATACCCCATTTTATTTTCATGGAATAGGACAAAGAAATGTATAATTGGTAATCATACTCCATTTTATTTTCATGGAGTAGGACACATAAATGTATAATTGGTAATCATACCCCATTTTATTTTCATGGAGTAGGACACAGAAATGTTTAATAGGTATTCATACCCCATTTTATTTTCATGGAATAGGACAAAGAAATGTATAATTGGAAATCATACCCCATTTTATTTTCATGGAATAGGACAAAGAAATGTATAATTGGAAATCATACCCCATTTTATTTTCATGGAATAGGACAAAGAAATGTATAATTGGAAATCATACCCCATTTTATTTTCATGGAATAGGACAAAGAAATGTATAATTGGAAATCATACCCCATTTTATTTTCATGGAATAGGACAAAGAAATGTATAATTGGAAATCATACCCCATTTTATTTTCATGGAGTAGGACACAGAAATGTATAATTGGAAATCATACCCCAATTTTATTTTCATGGAGTAGGACACAGAAATATATAATTGGTAATCATACCCCATTTTATTTTCATGGAGTAGGACACAGAAATGTTTAATAGGTATTCATACCCCATTTTATTTTCATGGAATAGGACAAAGAAATGTATAATTGGAAATCATACCCCATTTTATTTTCATGGAATAGGACAAAGAAATGTATAATTGGAAATCATACCCCATTTCATTTTCATGGAATAGGACAAAGAAATGTATAATTGGAAATCATACCCCATTTTATTTTCATGGAATAGGACAAAGAAATGTATAATTGGAAATCATACCCCATTTTATTTTCATGGAATAGGACAAAGAAATGTATAATTGGAAATCATACCCCATTTTATTTTCATGGAGTAGGACACAGAAATGTATAATTGGAAATCATACCCCATTTTATTTTCATGGAGTAGGACACAGAAATGTATAATTGGTAATCATACCCCATTTTATTTTCATGGAGTAGGACAAAGAAATGTATAATTGGAAATCATACCCCATTTTATTTTCATGATTTGGAGAAAGAGTATCATTTGTAGTCATATCCCATTTTCTTTTTAAATAGAATTTGATCAGTTACAAACTCTTTCCATACAATATTTCTCCTTATACTTTATCTATGTGTTGTCATGTAGTACTATTTTTACCTAATTGTCCTAAAATATACAGTTGTGGCCTTTCAACAATTTTCTGTATATCTATATCTTTGATGGTAGGATTTTTTTCCAGATATTCTTTGCTTGTTAGAAAATTTGCAGAGTCGTACATGTAACTTATCATGAAATTTATGTAGGTATGGCTAAGAATATTAGAATGGTCATGCCAGACTTTAATGTTTCTTGATCTTTGAATTGCCTTTAAGATGTTACGTTTTGTTTCTGTGTTCCTGTTGCAGTGATGATTCTCTTGCAAGTTGATCAGACACTTGTCTAGCTCAGGCTCTGTTAATTTGTCATAATATTCATCAGTGTTCACTCTAAGAACCCCAGCTGCATGTAACCTATGGTTTTCTTTTTCCAATTATTCTTTTAATGGAATTTTTCTACCATAGACTGTTTTTGTTTTTTCAATAAGGTTTCCTTCCTTATTTATCGTTGTTGTTATGAAGGTTTTTGGAGCTATCTTTTTTCCAATGTTAATTTTGCCTGACTTTACCTTTTCCTTAACTATACCTCTCAGTATTTTGGCTGACCTTGGTGTATTGAGAGAAATGTTTGTCTTCAGCAACCTTTTTTTTTGCACGACGAATACGGCGCAAGTAATCCCTTCCACTGACTGGACTTTGCTTGTTAAATTTGTAAATATCTATTCCTAATGAAAAAAATAATGGTAGATTGAAAGCAACTGTTTCAGACCATCAAAATTCATTTTAACATTATCAAAAGGGATGCCAAATTAGATTTTTGATGAATTTACTAAACATAGAATATATTAGTGCAAGTTTAGCATCTGTGTACTATGGACACATTCCATAAATGCTCCATTATGGTTCTGATTGGGTAATAATAGCAACTCCTTTCTTTTTTTTTTTTTAAATCAAATTGATATGTCTTACAAAAATATTTTCTACTGTTTTTTGGCATTCAGGAGTTGTGGATTGCTTGATTACCAATTTACTTTTAAAGGGGCACTAGCTGTCAAATTCATGGTCACCAATTTGACTCAAATTCTCATAATTGATTAATTACAATGTAAAACATTTATCCAATCTATCAAACGTTTAAAATAAACAGTTTACAAAGCATGGGGTAGATGATATGTAGGTTCGTTTCGTGTGTATTTAAATCCAGATGCCATCTAATAACTATCAATTTGACCTCAGATGACCATATAAGCGATGTAAACACAAATAAAGATATGAATAGGTTAAACCAGCACGTGCAATTGGATTTTTATAGGTCTGTTTGATTTGAATTTATAGATTAAAAATATAAGTTTCTCATTGTTTTTAACCGTATAAGAATGATTTATGTGGATCGAATTAGTAATCAAATGATTTACCGTAGTTTCACTTTCATTGTTGACATTTTTTTTCTTTAAATAACCAGTTCACGTACAATGCATGCGTTGTCAGTCTCTAGCTAGGGGTTAAATTGAAGTTCACATGAATACCGGTTAGAATGATGATGACGTTTTCACTTGCAAGTGAATCAGTCAAAAATTATGGATAATCGCTTATTTCAACAAAAATAAAGCAAATTGATTGCTAAAAGCAAATTATTATATCATTATTCCAATTTAATTAATGATTAATCTAAAAAAAATCATACTTTATTTTTTTATATATATCGTAGCTAGTGCTCCTTTAATAGCAAACTTTGAAATAAAATGTTTAAAGCAATCCATGGATCTATCAAAAATTTATATTCAGTTATATATCAATATACTAAATAAATAAATGATTGGGAATATGTTAAAGTAATAAAAAGTCAAGAGAATTTCAGAACGCAATTTGGTTCCGAACAATATCTATCACGCTTTGTGCATGCAGACTCCACGCGGCCTTCACGTGATTTTACTATTTTTAGAATAATTGCATAGTAACCAAATGCACTTGATTCAACCTTTACTAATTATGCAACATTTTTGACCTGGTCGTGATTAATGTCCTATAATAAGAACCCATGCAGCTTTCACCTGATTCTCTATTTATAGAAAAATGTCCGAGTAACCTGTCCATATGAACTTGATTGATTCTTATCATGTTATTTATATGGAGCACCTAAATAAATATCTTATTAACAGAATTATAGTGTCAGAAATTATATTAATTTATTTATGGCATCTTAAACTGTAACTGCATAATATACGCTTTTATACTCCAATATAAAAAATAAAGGCTAATAGGGTGGTAAAGTATAAAGAAATTTTAACAAAATAATTAAACAAAAATAAAGAATATAGAACAATGACATCATAATGGGAAGAATACAGAAATTCGCGACTTCCATTGAAACACTCTTTAGGTAACAGTTGCTATTAGCTCATTGGTGAAGGTCGAAAATGCTTCATTTTACATATTTTTTAAAGCAACTTCTAAATATAATGCATTTGGTTTCGCTCATTGTTGAAGCCCGTAAATGCTTCACTTTTCATATTTTTTCAACAAATTCTAACTAAATATAATGCATTTGATTTTCTCATTGTTGAAGGCCGTAAATGGTTCACTTTTCAAATTTTGCTGTGTCCATATCAACGGCAGCCATTTTGACCTTTTTCAAAAGAGATGTCAAAAACATTTCACTTAAGTCTAATATTCTGTCAGAACATGCTACTTTTACGTTGTTCCCCCAAAGGTTTCACTTTTTTTGCTGCATGCAAACTCCAACCAGCCTTCACTTGATTTTCAGAATTTAGAGATTGAAAAATCCCGATGTATCCGAGTATTTAAGAACAATCCCGAAACAACAGAATGAACTTTCGTCAGGCTTTATTATATATCAATATACTAAATAAATAAATGATTGGGAATATGTTAAAGTAATAAAAAGTCAAGAGAATTTCAGAACGCAATTTGGTTCCGAACAATATCTATCACTCTTTGTGCATGCAGACTCCACGCGGCCTTCACGTGATTTTACTATTTTTAGAATAATTGCATAGTAACCAAATGCACTTGATTCAACCTTTACTAATTATGCAACATTTTCGAATAATTCACTAGAAAATATTTCAATAGATTCTAAAATTTATATTGTAAATATACACACTGCAGTTATTAATAGATAAATAAAAAAATAACTTGTACCCTTTAATACATCCAATCACAGCGTTCTTAAGTTGACTTTCTTCGCCCTGTCTTGGGTACACAAAAGGCCAACCTAATGCTGGGAAAATGTAAAACTTCCGTTTTCCCTATACATCAAGCATCATGAAATTGAACATTATGTCCAGAACTATACGAATGAAAATTATAATAGATCCAAATTTTATTCAGATTGTACTATAAAGAAACCGAAGTTTTTTTTTCGATTTTTTTACATAAACTTATTAAATCAGCTGCAGCATTACTATTATATGTAGACCTTCATTGCATAAAACAATGGAAATAACATTGTATATTGATATAAACGATCAAACTTGTAAATATTAAATAAATAAAGGAGTCTGTAAAAATTGCTTTCATTATACCTTGCTTTTTAGCATATGCCATTAAAATCTGGCCTGAATTCAGTGACATTTTGTTATTTAGATTCTTAAAGTTGTGTTTTCTTGCCATGCTTGTCCAATTTATAGTTTGACCCTCTTCAATTGTTGATATTTCCTCAATAAAATTCTCTGTCAAATTTGTATTTGTCAAAATTTCCGTTATGTTTTTTTGATTTGAGTTTTCCAAGATTTTCTTGCTCTAGTTTTTTTTTGGGTTATCTTTCTTACCTCTTCTTTGGTTGAAAAAAATATCATCCTCTCGCGGTCATTGTTTTTATAGAATTTCCCTAATGTTAAAAACTGCCTAACATCATTGTCATTGTCAGTTAATGCACTGTTGATAGATTGCATGGACATGTTGAGTGTTTGTTCCATTGTGTTTTTCCTACTTTCTGCAGTTTCAGTTGGTGACAGATGAAAAGATTCAGCAATTGCAGTTTCAAAGTTTACATCAAATTTTGAAGCAAATACTGGGTTTATTTAAGAATTGAATGCTTCTTTTTGTAAATTTATTGGGGTGTAAAAGCGTTGACCGAAGTACATTTTGTATGAAGCGCGGAAGCGCTTCATACTAAAAATGTGCGCACGGTCAACGCTTTTACAACCCTATAAAGTTACAAAAAGAAGCATTCAATACTTATAATTACATTTTTTAGCTATGATCATAAAAACACGAATTTTACAATTTTTGTATTTTATTCACATGTGCACCTTTTTGTGGGACCACGTGTTATCATGAATGAAAAGTTTTATTGAGTGATGCAACTGCTTACGGAATAACAAGTGATGTGCAGTTGGCCAATCAAAATAAAGTATTATAATGAAACATACATCGAATGTAATTATAACTTGCACAACAGCTTTTGTCACCTGTTAAAACAGTTTTGTAGTAGAATAATGGATTGTATTACAAATGAAATGTACGTTGTTCAATTGAAGGTAGTTCTGGGGGAATGAAATATTTTTGGATCTAAGATTATTTAAATTTTAATGCATAGACAAAATATTTATGTTGGATAATAGAAAATGTTTATATTGCAATTTCTCTCATTTTAATGTGTTTCACATTAATCCACCTTTGTGAGAAAATAATTATCATGTTCTTGGCATGATTGGTTGAATTTTAATTATGACATCAAAATTCCTTGCTTTTATTTAAATTTTTCAATGTGACGTCACGAAAAAGGGCAGCCATGCTTGATATGGCGTCACATACAAAGAACACAACTTTCTGCAGTTTTTTGGAATGACAGAACAAAGTTTGTATTAGATTTTGTTTAAAAGTCAATAGAGAAAAAATTCAAACGCTTCATCTTGTGTACTTCAATATTTCTCAACTCAGACAATTAATTTTAAAATCTAAAAAGCTTGGCAATTTCACATATTTAAATCAATATCCCCAGAACTACCTTTTATAATATTGTGTGAATGTCTTTTACTGAAAACATTTTAAGTACTTTATAAAGGAACATGTATTTATAGTTGACACTCAAGTTATTTTATTAAACTGGTCACTTAATTACACATCTAATTGTAACATGTTATATTTTAAGAGACTACAAATAGTGTACCAAATACAGTAGATTCATTTATAAAAAAAATTGCATTTGTTGAAGGTGAATATGTCTTTTTATGGTAATGTTTTATAAACTAGAGTGTGCAAATTTATATGCATTTGCAGCATAACAGATTGCATGAATTGATTATCATTAAATGCTGTGCAATTTAAGGATATACTTATATGAGGTTTTGGTATTTTTTGTCATATGTTCAGACATCTTTGTTTTTTCTCCTTACATTCAAGGTTTTAATATAAGGTAAAAGTCAGAGAAAGCCTTTTTCCGCAATTTTTTAAACATCAAACATCTTGAGAATGAGTTAAATAACCTATAAACATTTTGAAGCTTATTTTGTTCCTTAATTAATGCTGTACTGTTTTATTTTATAAATTTTTGAATGTACATTTTATTTAAAAAAAAAAAAATCACCTAAGTATATCCTAATGGTAGTATAATGATTTGGAAATGAAATTCAAGAGTGTCATAATAAAGATATTGTGGATCAAAATTTGAATTAGTTCAATTTAAAAAATATATTTAGGAAATGTTTAATTAACTTATTACATAATTGAATTTATTTGAATAAATTTGCTTGATGAAAGAAAACTTGTATGATATAATTGCTTTTGTGGAAAAATAAATCATAAAGGAGGAGGACCATTTTTGTATAGCATTGACACATGAACTTATAAATCAGTTTGAATAGTGAGTCAGACATTTTATCTTTAACATAAATTTAATGTACAAATACTGAATTAGATATCAAGTTAAAATTCACTCACAAGTAAAGCTGAAGGGCTAGAGATTTAGACAGTTAATTTTGACAAATTTTATTATAATTTTGGTTATTAGGAAATTGGTCCTCATTTCAGTTGGCTGAACTCCTGACCTGAACAAGTTTGTCATTGTATTAATTGATTTTTGTGTCAAAACTCAGTTATACCAACTAAATGTTTTAATAGTAGTGGAAGTTTATATAATGTTGAAAAAGCTTGTTTCTAAAAATAATCATTTAGCTGCCAGTACCAGGTGAAAACATGCCAAAAAAACACCATAATTTACATTGATTGTTATTCATAGCTTATTAAGTAGAATTACAAAAGAGTAGTTTTCTTTTACTTATACTGTTTGGATAATAGAAGATACAATTTGGTTGAAATGCACTAAAAATAAAACATTTAGGGGAGATAACTCTAATTTGCTATCATTATAACCAATTCTCCAACTTAGTTATTTCCATGACCAGAAACACTAACAACTAATTCACTTTTTCTAACTTATAATGAATGAACTACAAAGTAGAATGATTGGTGTTTATTTTTTATTAGTTTTATTATTTTACCATTTTGCCTGATCCTTATAGGCAGTTAAAACATGGAAGGCAATTTTCCCTGCCATGCATACCTCCCACTTTTTAAACCAATATTAATTTTGAAACAGATAGTCTGATATAATCACTGATTACAATCTATAAATCTTATTATTCTTAATTTTAAGAATTTTTATTTTACCACACCTTATTAATAGATGGAGAGGCAGAAAACTCTTCTGGAATTGTGTCCACCAGATTTGTACATGAAGACTTAAGATTTTCTGCCATATTTTCAAATTTTCTACATGTATGTAATGACAAAGACGCATTGTATTTTGTGGTGCAGATTTGGCAGTCTTCAAGGGTATGCTGATGTTTTTCAATTTCTTTCATTTGCATCCAGTTGACCAAACTAAACTGGGATACAAATTTTTCCTTTTCTCCAGTTTTGTTTTTGTTGAGATAGTATCTATTCTGGTATACATAATCTTGTAGTTTTGGCAGTTTTAGCCGAAAATAATTGTAGCTGCTGATGAGCATTTTTGGATATTTTCCCATGAAAATGCTGTAATTTTCATAACACTGTTGAATCGACAAATGATTATTATACTGGGGCTTCAAAATTTTATCAGGCTCTGGATTTTGTTGTGTTGACTGGTTATAACTGTCAATTGCAGTCTTGTCCTTTGTTGACCTTACAATAATTACTTTGGCAAAATTGCAGTAGTTCATTGTATTTGATATTTTTTGTTATATCATTGCATATTCTTGTTTGTATTATTATTCATGATATATATGTCAAATTTTGAGATGCAAAATAAAATTCAAGATGAAAAATATTTGTGTTATGACTCAGCAACTTCCAAAGCAAGGTTGTTGGCTCTCCGAACATTCCTGAAGTCCTGTGTTAAACACCCTTGCCTTTAGCCGTACTCACCGTGTGCAAGATCTTGCAGAGATTAAGCATCCGCAGCGCATGCATACATTTTTTCGTTAATTGCACAAACATATATTTTAAACTTATTTTTATATTGACTTTTATGGTTCAATTTTAACATAACGATATTTTGAAGCCATTTGACAATTCTGTTGAAAGTGCGAACATGCGAACAACTTTCCAAGTTGCCAACCGCCTGCCTGCAAACCTAGATTACCAGTTACAGGTTTGATTATGAAGTTTACTTTAAACAAAATAACCTGTTTGGAATTATTGTCTATGAGATAATTTAATTGTATAGATGCTTTGTCTGGCTTTTAGTGTAAGGCTATTTAAGGCGTCAAAGAAAAAAATATAATAGCCTTTTAAGACGTCATAATTATTTGGACTAAGTAAAACTATACAAATTGTTGGTTTTTATCTGGTTAAATAAGGATCTATGATTTAATTGTAAAATTTGAAATGACGAAGTATGTCCAATGATATTTGTTTATCCTATTCCAATTAAACAATATTTCCCAAATAAACATTTCATACATGTACTAATATCATACATATAATAGGGGATGAAATTGTCATTGTAAGATGATTTCACAATTAAACCCTTGTACATGTTGTATCATGCATGTATCAATACAAAAGATCTGTTAAATAACAGTTGAATTTCTACCTTACAACTGTACAAACATTCATGCATATGTTCTTTTAAATATATTAATATAGCATAGGCCATTATTCTGCAGACCTCGGATTGTTTCTCTAGTTTTTGACAACCAGATAACCGATATAATCTCAATAATCAGAAAAAAATTCTCATTGTATGATACATATTGCTTCTAAATTTCAATTATATAATTATCTTAATATTATTAATGCATATATTTTAACAAATTTGATTCGTTAAGGGATAGTCACATGCTAAACAATATTTTTGTGCATAGCAAAAAGCATATTGCACGGTTATTTTAGAATACCTAAAAACCGATATACTTTGTGTGACGTCATGTGATGAATTTCAGGATATTGTTAAACGATCTCAAACCTTTTGAAACCAATGATAACTGTGATCGATTATTTTACGAAAAATATCTTCAAATACATAATATGGCAAACAAACAAAAAAAAAATACTATTGAAATTACAACTAATATTTTGTTATTGTCAAGGAGACAATATGATATTTATAAATTCAAACAAAAATTAAATGACGATTTTGATACAATTTACAAATATGGTCGGAAATTAATAATAAAACAAATATAGCTTTTTTATGAGGTCAATACAGGATATGTCGACCCAAAGAAGTATACCAACCTCCTACTCAGTCCTCAGTTCATATACTTCTCTCTGGTTAATATACTGTAGATTCATTTATTTTCGTGGGCACCAATTTTCGTGGATGAAGGAAAACTTGCATATTCATGGACATTTAATTTCGTGGTTTTGCTAAAGTCTTGAAACGAGCCTTTAGAAAATTTCTCATTAGTGGAACATTTAATTTCGTGGTTCACCTATTCCCACGAAATCCACAAAAATTGGTATCCAACAAATAATAATGAATCCACAGTATCCTTGTATTGACCTCATACAAAGGCTTTTTTTGGATAATAGTCATGATAGTAATTGATAATATATGCATGTAATTTTTTTTTCCATATTTGTATATTGTTGTAATTAAAGTTTTAGTTTTTTTGGATTAAAGATATGGAGTTGAGAGGTTTATCGGTTAAGTTAAAACCAAAACAGGAGGAAGCTGTAAAACACATCCTACAGGGGAGGGATGTAATATGCAATTTGCCAGTTGGCTATGGTAAAAGCATGATTTTTCATGTCCTGCCAGGTACAGATTATGATATAGGTATAAGAATGTGGTTTGAATGGCATTGAGACACTGCACAGAAAGATATAAAGGGCACCATACATTATTACTAGTTATACGCCATTTAATCCGGAAACCCAACAGTTTATATTGAATCAACAAACACTTATGAACCACATCAACAAAAGACAGCCACAACATATCAGATTCCTGACTTAAACATGTATTAAAATGCTCCATTACCTTCACTCAAACTGAAGCAATAAATTAAAATACCAATTATAGAAAGACACACTATGCATACCAATTTGAGAGAGCTTGCTTGATCTTGTTTTCAAGTGTTCAACAGATACATGTACATAAGTATGTACTTGTATGCAATTTGCATGCTCCTGACTTGGACAGGTTGATAATGAAATTGACAGTTTTATAGGAATTTGAGTAATCAACCTCCCACTGGAACAGTGGTGTAAATGCAATGTTCAATTTTTTTGGGAATGAGGTAAAATATATGTGTCTTTAAATTTCATTTTCAATACATTTGTCAATTGCTTATGTCTTTCCAAAAATATTTTATGTGAATCATTGTGTTATGTATACAGAGTTTCTTAAACAAGAGAAGAGTGCCTCCAAGGTGTTGGTTGTGTGTCCTCTTACAGCACTAATGGAGGACCAGCTAGAGAGATTAAAGGCAAAACAAATAAAGGCCTTATTCTTCAAGCAGGATGGGACAAGCATAAAAAATTATGAAGAACATGAGGGTAGGATTATTTTTCTTCTAAAAATACAACAAACAATAGTACACATGACACAACATAGAAAAATAAAGAATAAGCAACTCAACCCCAGCTAAAACTAGGGGTGATCTCATTGATGACTGGCTAGTGATTTTAGTAGTAACTACTTAGACCAATCGGTCACTTAGGCCCCCATTAAATTGTCTTTGTCAAACCAACATCAATGTTGAGATAATATTTTGAAAAATTGGACATAAGCATGTAACAGACAAAGATACAGTGTGATGATCAAAATTTTGATAATTATTTTCGGTATTTTACAGTTGAATGGTCATATTTTTTCCCCCAATCAACAGGTAGATGCAGTCAGGGGTATATTGCTATCACGTTGGCGTCGTCGTCTGAATACTTTTAGTTTTCGCACTCTAACTTTAGTAAAAGTGAATAGAAATCTTTGAAATTATAACACAAGGTTTATGACCAAAAAATGAAGGTTGGTATTGATTTTGGGAGTTTTGGTCCCAACATTTAAGGAATAAGGGGCCAAAAAGGGCCCAAATAAGCATTTTCTTGGTTTTCGCACTATAACTTTAGTTTAAGTTAATAGAAATCTATGAA
This sequence comes from Mytilus trossulus, assembly GCF_036588685.1. Taxonomy (NCBI): domain Eukaryota; kingdom Metazoa; phylum Mollusca; class Bivalvia; order Mytilida; family Mytilidae; genus Mytilus; species Mytilus trossulus. The sequence goes on from NC_086376.1 coordinate 44,329,153, forward strand.
ATTTGGACACAAGGTTTATGACCACAAAAGAAAGGTTGGGATTGATTTTGGGAGTTTTGGTTTCATCAGTTTAGGAATTAGGGGCCAAAAAAGGGCCAAAATAAGCATTATTCTTGGTTTTTGCACAATAACTTTAGTTTAAGTAAATAGAAATCAATGAAATTTAAACACAATGTTTATGACCACAAAAGGAAGGTTGGTATTGATTTTGGGAGTTAAGGTCCCAACAGTTTAGGAATTAGGGGCCAAAAAGGCACCCAGATAAGCATTTTTCTTGGTTTTTCGCACCATAACGTTAGTATAAGTAAATAGAAATCTATGAAATTTAAACACAAGGTTTACGACCATAAAATGAAGGTTGGTATTGATTTTGGGAGTTTTGGTCCCAACAGAATAAGGGGCCCAAAGGCTCCAAAATTAAACTTTGTTTGATTTCATCAAAATTGAATAATTGGGGTTCTTTGATATGCCGAATCTAACTGTGTATGGAGATTCTTAACTTTTGGTCCCGTTTTCAAATTGGTCTACATTAAGGTCCAAAGGGTCCAAAATAAAACTTAGTTTGATTTTGACCAAAAATGAATGGGTTGGGTTCTTTGATATGCTGAATCTAAAAATGTACTTAGATTCTTGATTATTGGCCCAGTTTTCAAGTTGGTCCAAATCGGGGTCCAAAATTAAACTTTGTTTGATTTCATAAAAAATTGAATAAATGGGGTTCTTTGATATGCCAAATCTAACTGTGTATGTAGATTCTTCATTTTTGGTCCTGTTTTCAAATTGGTCTACATTAAAGTCCAAAGGGTCCAAAATTAAACTTAGTTTGATTTTAACAAATATTGAAATCTTTGGGTTCTTTGATATGCTGAATCCAAACATGTACTTAGATTTTTGATTATGGGCCCAGTTTTCAAGTTGGTCCAAATCAGGATCTAAAATTATTATATTAAGTATTGTGCAATAGCAAGTCTTTTCAATTGCACAGTATTGCGCAATGTCAAGAAATATCTAATTGCACAATATTGTGAAATAGCAATTTTTTTTTAATTACAGTTATCTTTCTTTGTCCAGAATAGTAAGCAAGAAATATCTAATTGAACAATATTGTGCAATAGCAAAATTTTTTTTTAATTGGAGTTATCTTTCTTTGTCCAGAATCAACTTAAATCTTTGTTATATACAATATACAATGTACATTCACTTTTTACTACCAACTGATAAATTAAAATAATCTTTACCATTCAGTGATAACAAGCAGTTTTTTTACATCTTTAAATATTTTATGATGTATTTAAATGAGTAGTTATTGTTGCAAACTCCATTAGAAATTTTAATTGAGATTAGTTTTGGAATAAGGGAAAGGGGGATGTGATTAAAAAAATTGGGTTCAATTTTCCTCATTTGAAATTTCATAAATAAAAAGAAAATTTCTTCAAACATTTTTGTGAGGATTAATATTCAACAGCATAGTGAATTGCTCTAAGAGAAAATAAAAATTTTAAGTTCATTAGAACACATTCATTCTGTGTCAGAAACCTATGCTGTGTCAACTATTTAATCACAATCCAAATTTAGAGCTGAATCCAGCTTGAATGTTGTGTCCATACTTGCCCCAACCATTCAGGGTTCAACCTCTGCGGTCGTATAAAGCTATGCCCTGCGGAGCATCTGTTTTTTTTTTTAATATCAAATTGAACATATTAGAATTATATCTCTTTTAAAATATGCTTACTACATACTTATATAATCATGATAACGTCTTAAACAGAGTTTTGATAATTGATTGTCCAATAAGTATTTTTTGATGTAATGGACTAACTTTTTTTTTACAATTAACATTTACAGACATTCTGGATTAAATATTCTGAAGGGAATAATTTTATTTGCCTTCATGTATTGTTATGAAACTTGTACAGAAGCTTATGATCAAGGCCAAGAAAATACACCCAAAGAGAAAGTTTGGTTTCTTTTGAATTATGTACTTCAGTAATATAAAAGGTAAACGATATTTTTAGATGGAAAACAGCAATCAAAGGTAAGAAATAATGTTACATAACCCCTTACAAATGTTTGTCTTAATTTATATGTCTTTTAACTATTTCTTTTCAGATATCTATGCTGATATAATTTTTGGTCATCCTGAAAGTTTTCTGAAATGCAAAAGTGTGGTCAGTTTCCTTCATGAGATAGATGATAAAGTAGGAGCCATAATTGTTGATGAATGTCACAAGATTGATGATTGGTAATTTTCATATTTATTTTAAATTTCATTTCATAATCATGATGTGCCATATGTTTTTTTTCAACAGCAAAACAATATTTTGTGTTCTTATAATGGTATGATGTCGTCATCTGCATGGTTGTTGTCTGTGTCATCTGAAGACACATTGTTTTTCCAGAAAAAAAAATATAGTTTAAGTCAATGGATCTCTATGTAATTTAAGAGGAAGATTTTGGGAATGATGGTTAGTAGGCCAAAACAAGCATTTTTCTACTTTCAGGATAATAACCTGTGTAGTAGTATTTTAATTGCTCTGAAATTGTACCACCATGATGAATACCACAACTAGAATGTTTAGATTTGTTTTGGGGGTTATAATCCCAACAGTGTAAGATTTAAGGACCAAAAACAAGCTTTTTTTGTGGTGTCTGGACAATAACTTGTGTGTAAGTTAATGGATCTCTCTGTCATTGAACCACAGGGTTCCATATCACAAAATGAAGGGTAAGATTGTAATTGGGGGCAAGTGTCCAATTAATGCTGGAATTAGTGGCCAAAACCAGCATTTTTTTCGTTTCCAGACAATAACTTGTGTTGAAGAGTATCATGTATAGATCTCTCTGAAATTGTACTACAAAAGAAAGGCTGGGATTCAGTATGGGGGTAATTGCTCCATGGGAAGACTCCAAAGTTAACAAGTTTTTCAAGGTGATCAATTTCAAATTTTTGAAAATTTTCAAGAAGAATCTTTAATTGCACAGTATTAAGCAATAGAGTTGTAAGATCTTGACATTTATTTTGTTTCAGAAACCTAAACAATGTAAAAAATTTGATCACAATCCAGATTTAGACAATATCAAACTTGAATATTGTGTCCAAATTCACCCAAACGCTTCAGTGTTCCACATCGGTGGTCATATCGAGCTCGCTCTGTATACACAACCATGCCTATTCACTGCAAAAATGCTTTTTGAAATTTATCTATGACTCATTATTGTTTTTTTTTTTTTTTATATTCCAGTGCCAATTACATGTCAGTTAATACCTGTATCAAGATCTGAAAAATATGCATTGAAATTAGCTGATCCAAACTGCATATGAACTGGTAGCAAACAAATATTTTTCTTTTAATTTGCATTCTTCCCCTTAGGTGTGAGCTGAATCAATCTAAATGCTGAATACTTGCTTGCTTTCAGCTTTCAATGACAATCAATGCGAACATGTTGATGTTAAATAAAGTCTACATAATAAATTTGCAGCACACCTCTGGGCAGTCTTGGATGGTGTTGGTTCAAATCCAACAGTTGAAGAAATAATGGATTATGATACTCTTTTAACAAATCCATGCATGCTTCCCTCTGGTGATGGCTGCAGCTTAGAAATGCTTATTTTGATGTTAACCTGCTTCAAGCTTATAACAAATATATTTACTTAAAATGCTTTTTTATATACTAACATATCATTGCAGATTCAAGTCTCTATAGCACAATTGCAGTACACCTATTTGGTGATGTTGGTACAAATCCAACTGGTGACCACAAATACATATGCTTTTAACAAATCCTTGCATGATTTCCCTTTGGTGATGGCTGTAGCTTAGAAATGCTTATTTTGATGTTTGCCTGCTTCAAGCTTATAACAAATATATTTACTTAACATGCTTTCTTTATATTAACATGTTGTTGTAGATTCAAGTCTCCATAGTACAATTGCAGTACACCTATTTGGTGATGTTGGTTCAAATCCAACTGGTGACCACAAATACATATGCTTTTAACAAATCCTTGCATGCTTTCCCTTTGGTGAAGGCTGTAGCTTAGAAATGCTTATGTTGATGTTTGCCTGCTTCAATTTTTTAATAAATATATGATGCCTTCCTCTTTCTTAATAGCAATTGTTCAATATGTCTTCCTAAAAGTTTAAATCAATGAATTTTAATAGGAAAGTCCAACCCACATCTCCCAATATGTTCATTTATGGAATAGCCGTTATATTTTGTAAATAGCAGCTGGTCCAAACCATTGTCTTATTAATAAAATTGAGCATTATTGAAATTTCAGGGGAAATGAATTCCGGAAAAGCTTCACCGAAATTGGCAGTATCAGGTCTTTCTTTCCATCAGCACCAATGGTATGCCTATCTGCCACCATAACAGAATCACAGATTTCTATTATAAAAAAATCTTTAGATTTAAAATCTGTTTGTATGGTATCTCTGTGTCCAGATATAAACCATTTTAAATTGTTCAAAATCTTAAAAGATAAAGGAAACACAATGAGTGTAACAGAAAGTATTTTTAAATCTGAAATTATGACTTTGAAAGAAAAAGGCAGTAATTATCCTGTAACACTGTTTTTTATACCATTACAATATATGGCATATGCAATGAAATTTGCAAGTAGTGTATTGCCCTCCTCTTTGATTGAAGCCAAATTTTGTGCTGTATATTCTGGCCAAGAAAAAATTGTCTTAAATGCTGTGTTTGCAGAATTGAGGCAATTGGATTCCAGATTCAGATTGATTTTCTGTACATGTGTTATTGGTATGGGTTTCGATTCCCCATGCATTACCAGAGTAATACATATAAAACCACCTAGATCACTTACAGATTATTTTCAGGAAATTGGCAGAATGGGCCGTAGAGGCCAGAAATCAGAAGCAATATTATATTTTATCATATATTTAGTACAAAATACAGCTATTTTGTATATCTAATAAAGGTTCTTTTTTCCAGTCTGTATCACCTACCCTGTATCGCATACCCCGTATCGCATGGCTAAACCCGTATCGCATACCCCGTATCGCATGGTAAAACCCGTATCGCATACCTTTTTTTTTTTTTTAAACTTAAGTCAGTTTTTTAGGGGTTTTTTTTATTAGGAATTTTTTTTCTATTAAAAAAAAAAAAAAAAAAAAATTTAAAAAATTTAAAAAAAAAAAGATTTTTTTTTCTTCTAAAAATAGGTCAATTTTTTTAATGACGTCATTGTTTGGTATGTAACGTCACGAACATAAAGTTTTTACAACAATTTTTTTGGCACACTAAATGCAACTATAAAAAATACAAAACACTCAATAATACAATAATAAACAAAATATTTTCAAAACAACAGATTCTAAGGTTACCTAAGTGCTTCGTAAAAATAATTGAGCAGTTATTTTAAAGCTTTGAAACAAGACAAAAGCAGAACTGAAGGTGTAACCCAGTGCTATGGATCAGAAAACAGTTCATATAATATAAACTCTTCTGTTGAAATATATGATAAAGCGTATAATACATGGCAAAATCCGTATCACATGCCGTATCACCCTCGACCAATATCATCCCTCGGGCCTAAAGGCCCTCGGGCTGATATTGATGTCTCGGGATGATACGACATATGATACGGATTTCGCCATGTATTATTCTCTATATAATAGATCTGATATAAGTAAAAATCTTCCAAGTATAAAGGAAGTAATTATACAAATATAGCCTTTGTATGAGGTCGATACAAGGATATATTGACCTGAAAGAAGTATATTGACTGAGGACGAAGTCCGAGGTCGATATACTTCTTTGGGTCGATATATCCTGTATTGACCTCATACAAAGGCTATATTTGTTATATTATTAATTTCCGACCATATTTGTATCAAAATCGTCATTTAGGTTTGTTGGAATTTTATAAATATTACATCAATTTGTCTCCTTGACAATAACAACATATTAGTTGTTATTTAATTTACTTTTTTTGGACATCTTATGTGTTTGAAGATTTTTTCCGTCAAATTATTGATCACAGCTGAGACTACTATAACACATGTGTTATAGTAGTCTCAGATCACAGATATCATGTGTTTCAAAACGTTAAACAATATCCTGAAATTCATTACATGACGTCACAAAGTTTATCGGTTTTTAGATATTCTAAATATAACCGTGCGATATGCATTTTGCCGGTCAATATGCTTTTTGCTATACGCCGTTTTCTCTCTACCTTCGAAAATATAGTTTAACATGTGACTTTGCCTAAACGAATCAAATTTGTTAAATAATACGAATTAATAATATTATGAAATATTGTACTTGATCATCTTGTTTAAGAAAGTTGTTGTTAAATAATGTAAACATTTACTTATATTTACTTTTTTGTAACATATGTACCCAGACTATCTTTAAAGCATACAGCATTTATAGTCCAGCAGCTAAGTCCAATATTTTGGGACAATTGATCACTTTATGGTAAAAGCATGAAACTTTGCACAGTGTTAGTTATGATGCTAATAAACATTTTTGGATATGGAGCCATAAAAAGAAATTCCTCAATGGCCGCCAATTTCAAAATGGCCGCCAACAGTCATGAAGCAGAGTCCAAAACTATAGTATAATTTATCATTTGAAAATTAAAGCATAAAACTTTGCATATTGCTAGTCATGATGATTATTTATCTTTTCTGAATGTGGAACAATAAAAAAAAAATCCATAATGGCCGCCAATTTTAAAAATGGCCGCCAACAGTCATGAGGCAGAGTCCAAAAATATGGTATAATTTATCAGTTGAAAATAACGCACAACACTTTGCATATTGTTAGTAATGGTGCTTATTAATCTTTCATGTATATGGAACAATTAAAAATAATTCCATAATGGCCGACAAATTCAAAATGGCTGCCAACAGTCATGAGGCATAGTTCCTAAAAAAAATGGTATAATTTCAAAATGGCCGCCAAAAGTATTATTATCAGAAACTATATCGTGTATATCTAGAAAGCTATTAACATTATCAACAAATATTTGTGCTTTGCAAAACTTTCAGGATTTCAGGTCATCAAATCTTGAATTACGGTCATAGTTCTTACAACATGGCTACTGAAAAGATATACAGGGTATCAAGTGTAGAAAATGACAAACCGACTAAATCAAATAATATTGATTGGGCAAATTGCATCCTATGTCAAGAAATTATGGATGAAAAACTTATAAAACTATTGTTTTTCTGTTTGTCATTTTCATTTTTAGCCTTGGCGTTGTCAGTTTGTTTTAGATTTATGAGTTTGACTGTCCCTTTGGTATCTTTCGTCCCTCTTTTATATGCCTATTTGATTCTAAACGTCTCAATGTTGGTGCTGGTTATCAATCTTTAGCTGACAATATTAAAAAGTTTCATGAATAACGATTGATGCCTGAAGGCATTAATGTGTGCATTGAAAACTTAGATGAGGAATCTGGAATAGCACAGTCTTTCACTGACAAAAAGACATGTTGGCACAAATCTTGCAACTTAAAACTGTACATGACAAAGTTGAATAGAGCAGAGAAACGAACCTCACATGAGAGAATAGATAATAAAGCAACCACATCTAAAAGAAAACTAGACAAAGCCTTTCAGTTTAGTCCACCAGTAACCCGTCTGCGTGCTTTTTCTGTAATGAAAATGGGCAAGAAGCTCTTCATGAGTCCTCAACGTTTGAACAAGATACACCTGTGATATAATGTGCAGTAAAATTAAATGACACATTATTACTTGCAAAGTTAAGTGGTGGTGATCTAATTCCACAGGAAGCAAAGTACCACTTTAAATGTTTAGTTTCCTTATATAATCGTGCATCTCGAATTGAAATGAAAAATGATAATGTCGAATCAAAGAAGGATCAAAGTCAAATCCATGGTATTGCATTTTTAGAACTAGTCTCTTATATAAATGAAACAAGGTCATGCAATGAGACCATAAGTGTTTACAAGTTGTCAGATCTATGTAAACTTTATACGGAAAGAATAACATGTCTAGGTGCAGATGTTTCATCTCGATTCAATAGTACACGACTGAACACAGAATTGTATCTAATTTCCCTTACTTAGATGCTTACAAACAAGGCCTTGAAAACATTCTTGCTTTCAAAGATGACATTGGTCCTGCATTGAAGAGAGTCTGCTTAGAAGACTTTGATAAAGAGTTTGTAAACATATCAAAAGCAGCTAGGTTTGTTCGTAAAGATATTTTTGCATCAAATTCAGAATTTAAAGGAACCTTCCCAAAGGATTTTTCAGGAAGCTTCTGTACCCCAGTCATTGTTTTCTTTGGTCAGTATGATTCAGTCTGGACCCAACATTCAGGATCGTCCATCTTCTCAGTTGACATTAACAATACAATAGTACAACTTCTGATTTATAGTTGTACAGAGAACCTATCCAACCGTCACATGAAAGATCATGAACCTCCAATTTGTGCTTATTTGGGAATCATTATCCACTGTAAGACAAGAAAACATGATATAGTAGATACTTTCTTTAAACTTGGACTGTCTGTCTACTACGACCGAGTATTAGAAATTTTAACTTTCATGGCCAATGATGCTTGTCGTCGTTGTGTCCAAGAAGGTTTTGTTTTCCCTACCAATCTACTACAAAATGCATTTACTTCATATGCTGTAGACAACATTTATCACAATCCAAGCAGTATCTTGTTAAAAGATTCATACTATGGTACAGGTATATCCTTATTCCAACATATTTCAGAGGGTGCTCAAGGCGTTGTTCAAACATTTGACCAATCTCAACCTATGTTGAAATGCCAGTCAAAGAGAGTGTCTCTTTTACCAGAGAGTTATTCAAATCTTCCACCAGCTGTACTAAGATTAGTGAACCAAATATCCCATTAGTTGAAGGAGAACTTTCCATTGGTATGTCCTTATTCCCAGCTGAATTAACAGGGGAATTCAAATGGCTGAACAGCTGTGGATAGGATTTGGTACTGGAAAGAACTTTCGATATATTTCAATTAATGGATTGTGCCTTGCTCTAGGACCATTGAAATTGAGATTATTTCCACTATTCCATTCATTTACCGGTTGTGACACAGTCTCAGCTTTTCCTGGGAAAGGTTAGAAATCAGCTTGGGATACATGGTTCGTATATGAGGACTTACAAGTCAGAAGCATTTCTGCAGGTTATTGAGAATTCAAATGAAGTGGAAATTTCAAAAGGGTTTAAAAGTAATAGAACGATATGTTGTGCTTTTGTATGATCGGTCTAGTACAGCTAATATGGTGAATGAGTAGCGTACTAAATTATATTATTCACTCAGAAGACAAAAACAATTGACAATATTCCTCCAACACGAGATGCACTTCTTCATCGAACATACGAAACGTGCAGCTTTCCAAGGTAGTGTTATTTGGGGCATTGTTTAGTTGCAAATCCAAGTATGTCATCACCAAATTTATTTGGTTGGCAAAAACTTGATGGTACCATTCTTGTCTGTGCTTGCTGAAGTTTCAATGTCATGCATGTAAACTCTTGAAATCAGCATTTAAATGCACAGCATTATGCAAATTCTTACCGGACTGTGAAAGAGAAATTGATTGAGACTATGCTTTCTTTTGATTTTCCTGCATTTGTATCATATTTTAATTATAATTTTAATCTGTTGTTATGTTAAATAGTTACTTGTTAGTTTTTCTTTATTTTTTATCTCATTTCTAAAAAAGAAATACTCTTTGCACAGATTCAATACTGCATATGTTGAATTTTGTTTTCATTTCAGGAAAATTGTGAAATTTTCTAAGGTCATTCATTACCTGTAACTGTGAAAATAAGAACTCGCCAAAGACGCCATTTTGAGTTGTATCGGCCATTTTATGTCATAGTTAATGTCACCTGTTACAGTAAATAATAATATGTTTGTTTATACGTGCTTGTATTGAAATAATTGATCCATTATTTTTTAATTATTTTTATACCATATTAAATTTAAAACAAACGTCAAATTTTGACATGTTAAACGGCGCCATTTTGAATATTGCCGCCATTTTGAAAATATTATCTATGCACCCAGGTATTAATGATACATTGTAGGCCTTTGTCGATATCAATTTGACCAGTTTCACGGATTTGGTAACTTTCTATCACACAATGATGGTGTATACATACGAATACTGTCAAACTTAGACATTTTGACCCGCCATTTTTAATTTGGACGCCATTTTGATGATTTCTGTATTATAAGGTTTAAAAAAATAATAATTGACATATCTTTAGTGTATTTCCTTAAGTTTGTGACATCTTCTGAACTCATTAAAAATGGAATACTTCATCAAGTGAATTATGTTATACTTATGTCGGCCATCTTGAATTTGGCGGCCATATTGGATTTTTTTTTCGTGGCTCCATATCTGAATTTATTCTAAACCCCTTAATCTTTCACTATGCCAAGTTTCATGCTTTTACCATAAAGTGATCAATTATTCTGATATCCGCTGGACTATTACTGAAACTTTATATTTTAAAGTAAATCCTTAAATTTGATATAAATATCATCTTTTTTATATAATTTTTCTTGCCTAGAAAATTGGGCTAGTGTTAGAAGGACAATCTTTTGATTCATATGCCAAAAATAATTGTAAGAATCTCTCGAGTAATTTCAAACTACACTTTTTATTGCAACCAAACTCAGACATCATAATCAATAAAACAAATTCTAACTGGAATAATATCTTTTGATTATGAAAATAGTGAAAACCATGCAATCCATAGCTCCCAAATTATTATAATATGTCAAATTCTACATTATACATGTGCATGTTCAAGTCAGGAACCTGTTATGTAATAGAAATTAGAGTTGTCTTTCATAATAGTCTGTTGATATATTTATTTTTCATCATGTCATTGACATACTATTTCGGATTCTTTCACATTCTGTTATCTTATAATACATGTATGTTTAATAGTTATGCTTTTTAAAGAGAATGGTGTGTAGATGTGACAATATGTGTTTATAAATGCAAATATATTTTCTTTGGTGTATAATTGTCTCAGTGTCTAAAATGCATTATATAATAGACAATAGACAATATTTTATTGGCACAAACACATTTACAATAAATGGTAATGACCGAATGGATAAACAATTTGCTATACATGGTAGTAAAATACAAACAATTATATATATATGTGAATAAACGATTAAAGGTATAATGAAAATCTATTACAATAGATTACTTCTGGCATTAAAACAATTTGTTATGAAAGAGGAAGATAATTTTAGTGCCTTATAGGATGTATTATTAAGTATGAGATTTATTATATTTTTATCACACAATGTGGTTACACTTTTTCCTGTAATATTAAACATTTTTAATACAAAAGACTCTCTAATACTGGAGTAACCGCTACAGTGTAGCAACATGTGCTGTTCATTTTCAATTTCGCCACTTTTACAGATTTCACAAATTCTTTGATCTCTGGGCATTTTTAAATATCTTCCTCTTTCAATGGCAAGGTTATGAGCACTAACTCTTAATTTACATAATGATGATCGATCTGATCTATTTTTTAAAGCATCAACATAACCTGCCCGTTCATTAATTTTGTAGACACTCTGGAAAAATATTAATTTAGGAGATGCTGAAATATTTGCATGTTGTTCCTGAAAACCCTGATCAGTTAGTCTTTGTTTTATGAAACCAAACAGGTGTTTAATAGTAAGGTTATCATTTGACAAATAAGATAAACCTAAGTTTTGAATAATAATATTTATTGTATTGTTTTTTTCAAGGATATTTATAGACATTGAGCTGATACTTGTACCTTATGTTTTATGAAATGGTGTTGCAGATCACATAAAGTTATCTTAAGGCTGACCTACTTATGACCAGCATTTTTGTATAAGGCCTTCTAATGACATCAGAACTAATAACAAACATTTAATTTACATTTCATTTTATTTCATAAAATATTTGAGCATCAACATGAGTAAGTTAAATATCAAAAATAACATTTCTTTTTAGAATAGATTTGTTACTTTTATACATTGTTTGGCTAAACTTATTTTGCTCAGCATCTTTCGACTAATTTAGCACAGCTAAAACATTGGTTTACACCTCTCACTAATAATAAACCTTACATTACTACATCAATTAAGTGCTCACCACCTTTTTGCTCATTTAAATAATTGCGGAACTGTGTACTAAGATTTATCTTTATTCATAAAAATAACATATTTCAACAAGTGCCCAGCATCTTTTGACTAATTTAGTACAGCCAAAACATTGTTTTACATCTCTCACTAAAAGTAAACCTTACAATTCTACATCAATTAAGTGCTCACCACCTTTTTGCTCATTTAAATAATTGCGGAACTGTATACTAAGATTCATCTTTATTCATAAAAATAACATAGTTCAACAAGTGCCCATCATCTTTTGACTAATATAACACATCCAAAACATTGTTTTACATCTCTCACTAAAAGTAAACCTTACAATACTACATCAATTAAGTGTTCAGTACCTTTTTGCTCATTTAAAGTTTTAAAGATTTTTCTAATAACATTAATCACTAATCTTAAAAATAAAAAAATACATCAGTTGCAAAGGTTATTTTGAAAGACTTAAAACTGATGAATATTTGTTTACAAAGATTTATCATTAATCATAAAATAACAATTAAAGTACATAAAGTGCTCTGCATCATTTCATTGTGTATCACAATTAAAGTATCTATAAACATTCATATATAAACAATTACAAATATTAAAGTCATCTTATTCAATTAAAAACATGGGGCAAATTGACAAACTGTTAATTATTTCAGTGTATAGCACATTACAGATTTTTGTTTTTTCAAATTATGTATAATCAGCCATATTACAAATCAAAAGCTGTATCAATAAATTGTCTTGAAAAAAAATCTCTTTTTTATTTGTTAAGTGGTATTATTTAAGGAATATATACCAACTTGATAATCAATTTAAAACTAAGACTACTTATTTACATTGCAAATGAGAATTCACCTATCCATGCACTAAAGTTGAAATAATAGACAGTTAATGTACTGAGTACAAAATCTTTCAGTAACACAAGTATATATATATTACAATATCAAATGTAACATCATTTAAAACCACCACAGAGTAAAAGAAAAGTATCACATGTATGATTGTCAACCATGTATTAGAGACCATAGTTTGATTAAAATTTTACTGAGGTTTGCTATAAGCCAGATTTAATGTTAGAAGTTAATTTATGATATCGAGAATACAAAAGTAAAAAATAATTTTGACATATTATGGAGTATCTTACACATATTAATGCCATACTGAACACTTTACATCAATATTTCCTGTAATCAGATAATTTAAGACAGAAAAATTGTAACTGTAGCCAACATTAACTGGAATAACATAAAAATCTAGTAAAATACATGTATTGATTTTGGAATAGTATATTGCTGTGTATTAAATACAGGGCTCATATAAAAACAAACAAGCAGAGAAAAATATAGACATCACAGGACGAGATGTGCTTCATCATCTGCATCATCATCTTCCTCATGTTCTGAATCAGAATCATTATCTTCAAAAACAGGATAACCAAATTCAATGATATTATTTATACAATTGTGGTAAACAACATCATTTCTCTGGCAAAATGGTGATAAAGATTTTTTCCTGATAAGCTCATCCTCAGTACACACAGGCTTTGTATAGGAAGGAGTTTTCCTTTTTATACCATTTGATTTGTCAAAATTATCTATTATTGAAGCTAGTATATTACTGGCGTTTGTAGTTCTTGAAATTGCCTCATTTGATTTGTTAGCACCTAACTGTTTAATTAAATCTTACTGAAGTCTAACATGATGCTCCTGTACCAAGTCAGCCTCAGTATTGTTACATGTACCACCTTTTACATTGACAAAACTGCCTTCTAATGTGTAATTTATTCAAAGGTGAGGAGAAAAATTCAACCTTTAAGATATAATCAACACATTCTGCCATATACTTTGACAGGCAAGAGTGGGAGTAGAAAAATGAAATGTTGTGAGATAAATTTGGGATTACTCTACAAATGTCTCCCTCTTTGCTGTGTCTTCCATTTCAAAAAATTGTAATCCCCATAAACATAATTGATTACAATAATTAAATAATTCATCTGAAGAATTGACCATGTTCTCAGATGGGATATACCCATAATACTTCAAAAAAGAACCAAAATTTCATGTTGAACCCTTACTTTATTAACTTTAGTGGTAGATGAAATGTTATCTGGAATAATAATATTAGAAGAGGAGGGGTGGTCATTTTCATTTTGCATATCAAAAAACGACAAAAACTGCTCAACAATGAGCCCCTTAACTACAATTTTAATCTGCATGACCCTGGAAATTGGACTTCACCTTTCAAGTCACATCTGTTCTCCTCAACAATGTTTTAAAATATGCCAACTTGCCTTGCTCTCTTGATGACTTTGCGTCATATAATTGATTGTATAACTTCTGAAAAACAGATGCAGATAATTGCTTATTAACATACTATATAATAAAATATCATTTGTATCGATCACCGAAAGGGGAAGTGGTTAAGAACTCAGTATTATTTTTAATAGGGGGTTTACTCTATACAGACAAATTTTAATTGTCTTCACTTCAAGGTAAATCGAGCAAATTTCAGCAAATTTCGATGTTTTACAGGTTTTGACTTTTAGCTACGGGCTCACAAGGGTCTTATATCTGATCTTATTGCTGTGGCCACAATTGGTATTCTATGTATTTCACCCGTATCTGTGTGGACAATTCCATGTTTACATCCCATGACATTTCCGCGGGAAATACTTCTATTTAAACCGTACGAATGGTTGCAAATTTGGATTAATGCATATGTATTGTGAAATACATTGTTCTCTGTGTATATATTTTTGATGAATTGATGATCACGTTTTCTACAAAATAGATGTCAGGTTTGTACACATTTATAGTCTCTACACTAGTCTATATTTAAAACTGAAGCCAGTGAACTGGTGCAGGGATACATGTGCTGCATAATCCCATCACATTTCAGGGACATTTCAACCAACAAAAAACAATTGAATATTTTCTCACCTGCCATATTTATTTTTATTTCATCTAAAAAAAAAAGTAATGTCAATCATGGCCCTGGTATCATCCCGAGACTCCTATATCTGTGCCCATATCAGCCTTGAGGCTTTAGCCGAGGACTGATATGGGTCGAGAGATGATACCAAAAGACATGTTATAATCTATTTATCACATATTTAAGTTTTGCAGGAAAGAAGGAAAAAAAGTTCAATTATAACATTTTATCAACCAACTTACTTGATCTTCTTATGTTGTTGTAAAGTTCCATCAAGGGTTGAGATCTCATAAAAAGAAAGAAATGAACACAATTAAATTTTAAAACAATTATTGAACAAATACAAACAGAACATGAATATTTTTGATAGTTATTATTGGAAAACAATTCATGCTCTCTATCAACCAAAAATATGCTATATTACAGAAGAAAAAGAAACAAAATTCATCACAATTTATGGTTGAAATTCATTTTAAACTTATTAATTAAAAAAACAGGATGATCTTAATTGTGTGTGAAAACCCTTGAATTTTTTCTATCATTCCTTGTCATAATGACACAACATCTGCTACAACCACAATCATGCACAACATACACATTATATACCATGCACATCGTCAATTAAAAGAGATAATTCATCATATGTTTAGTACGTAATTTATAATATTTGAAAACTCTATCTTCATCTTCTAATTTGACCATTCTTAAAATGTCTATCAGTGAGGGGGGATAGGACCTTCATTGGGACCCTGGAATCGGGTGTTTTCAAGCTCAGGATTCCAGGATTAACCCTTTCGTGATCTGGGATTTTTTTTTCTTCGAATTACGAGATGCCGTGATTTATATTTATTAAAATTCAGGACCTTGGGATTTCATGTTTTTAAGCCCAATAATCCGTTCTACCCCCCGATCAGTTTAATAGAAATATTTATTATTTCACCAAATTTGACCTGTAAAAAAAACCATAAATCTATATTATGCACTTTTCCCTGTACAATTCTTCATTTTTGAAAATATTAATCTAAGACAAAAGATTGTTTTAGACGAAGACATGATTTCTTTCTGTTCATAAATTTATCTATCTTGTGCAAAGCTAACACTAAAAAAATGTTCTTATATATTAAACTTAATGCTCTTATCATCAAATGAAACCATCAAACCATACAAATAGCATTACAATACTAGTGCAAATGTTGAGCAAGAAGATGGTTGCCAAAATAGTATGGAAAGCCAACCGGGTCAAAATTCTTAATTCGTGACTTGTCAATGTGTATCTTGTAACTCTGTGATTTGTCAATTTGTATATTGATGTTTTGTTACTTGTCGATTCGTTAAATGTCGATTTGTAAATTGTCTATTTGTATATTGATGTTTTGTAACATGTCGATTCATAAATTGTCAATTTGTATATTGATGTTTTGTACTTGTCGATTCGTAAATTGTTAATTTGTATATTGATGATTTGTAACTTGTCGATTCGTTAAATGTCAATGTGTGTAATGTCATCGGTGTATTATGCTAACGATCATTATGACGACAGATGGCGCTCGGTCTCTTTTTATGTGTATAAGACTCCTGTAAGTATGTGCACCGCCATATGGAATATATATATACCAAAGTAATTTAAATCAGTTCTGTATCACTGAACTAGTATATATTTGTTTAGGGGCCAGCTGAAGGACGCCTCCAGGTGCGGGAATTTCTCGCTACATTGAAGACCTGTTAGTGACCTTCTGCTGTTTTTTTTTATTTGGTCGGGTTGTTGTCTCTTTGACACATTCCCCATTTCTATTCTCAATTTTATTATTTGTTTGTTTTATATGGCATGTATACCAGGGACTCGTTTTTATATAGAGGTGACCTCAAATAAGCATGTTTGTTTACTAATGTACTGGTCACCAAACCTGGGATGGGGTTTGTCACTTCCTGTATTAAGGTATACATAGATGTGTCGCTGGAACGGGCTTCCTTATCAACTTCGCAAATATATTACTCTCACTTGGTAGGAAATTTCTACTTAATATTTAACCGGGTCAAAATAAGACTAAATACATGAAATATAAGACGGGGCTTGAAAATTTATACTAATATTATCCTGGGCCGCAAATTTTGGACTAAATGTATAGTGGGAGAAATGGTTTGACACCCATTATTCCTTAATATTATAATCTCAATATGAAAATTTCAGAAAAGAATGTAATTATCTAATGATCTTTTAATACAAAAAGTAAATGGAAGAACAATCTTTATATATTTGGCTCCTGCATGAGTAATGAAGATAAAAAATGTTTTATCCGCATATCATATTTGTACTTTACAAAACAAACTGAAGTGAACAATCATTTTAAATGAATCACTTAGTTAATGTATACTATATATCAAAACTGTATTGAAAATGCACTATTTTGAAATAAAATCTGAAGGCACCAGAAAACTAGACGAGGACCTTAAATGGACTACCAATATTTCCAACGTAGCCAAGAAGGCAAATTAACACTAGGATTCATGATAAGAAATTTGAGATATTGTTTATCGGAATGCAAGAAAACCGCATATATTTCAATGGTCAGGTCAATAATGGGATATCATATGGTCAATAGTATGGGACCACAAACATCAATAAGCTTGAAAGAATACAGCGACAACCTGCGAGATTTATAACAGGAGACAAATCCAGAAGAGTTGGTTGCGTCTCAAACACTCTCACCAAACTGAAACTACAAGACAAACAGACAAGACGCTCAAGCCAGAAACTAATATTTCTATACGAGGTGGTCCAGGGGCTGGTTTCTCAGTGTTATGGAACCATGGACAATTAAAAAAAAAAAAGCTCGTTCAAAAAGAACACTAATTGCTGGCAAGGGCCCGATTTAACAATTATCATAAAATTGAGAATGTGTCAAAGAGACAACCCGACCATAGAGCAGATAACAACCGAAGGCCACCAATATGGGTCTTCAATACAGCGAGAAACTCCCGCACCCGGAGTCCTTCAACTGGCCCCTAAACAAATTTGAATACTAGTAGTTCAGTGATAACGGACGTCATACTAAACTCCAAATTATACACAAGAAACTACAATTAAAAATCATACAAGACTTACAAAGGCCAGTGGCTCCTGACTTGGGACAGACGCTAAAATACGGCTGAGGGGTTAAAACATTTTTTTTTAGATCTCAACCGCCCCCCCCCTTTTATACACCCACTTTTAACCAAAGTGACGCCCTATCCCTTTGACTTGTCAGAGAAAAGATCTCGCCATCTCACCATTTGCATGACAGAGGCAATTATCTCAAATATGCTTACACTAATTTTATTTCTCCATGAAAATATTTGCTCATGATTTGGGGTTTGGCCCTGGGGTATATATTGAGTAATTTTTAGAGTAAAATGGTAGCCAGGGATCCTGAATGACTGCTCGACAGAAGAGGCAGGCGGAATACAACATGGTTTGTGAGTTAGATATTATGATTATATTGTTACTAATTCATTGCAAATGATTTATTTTTTATTTAATATGACATGCAAATTTCAAAACAAATAGCTTTATTGATTAACATCGTGAATCATTTCGGTTAGTTAATCATCCGATCGACAAAATATTAGATTTGGTAAGGTTGCTGGGCTATATGGAGGTGTGGCACCGGGTGGGGTTCATATTGGGAGGACTGGGCGTTAAGCAGCTGTTGAGATCGAGGGACTAGTGAATATTTTGGTCTTTTTGGTTGTAAATTTTTATAGAAAGAAAATATAGCGGCAATTTTTAAGCTTTTTGACCAGAACTATTCAGTAGGCATGTATATTAATATATATATATATATATATGTCAGCCCTTTCCCCTCCTGTCAGAATAAAATGGTCCGATAATAGCATTTATGATTAATAGAAATCGTTTATTACTAGTACCTGTTTTTCCAGTAATGATATGGCCTTTTATAGCCGACTATATGGAATTCTCCGCATTGTTGAAGGCCGTAGATTGCCTTTATTTGCTTAAATCGTCTTTATTTGAACTTCGCATTGGTGAATATTTGTCTCATTGGCAATCATACGGTTTATTACCACATCTCCTTATTGTATTTACCTGAAAAATCCAGTCGTTGTATTCCACTGACCAACGACTATTTCATTAAACTCGCAATTTGGATAGTTCGATAACGTCGAGGGACTAAACTAGTCCGGATGCATTTTTATAAAGTTTAATCCGTTCTCGAACGAAAGTCCACGTCTGACTCAGTTAACAAAATAAAACTGGGATCCTGTAAACATGCAATTTTTTGTATTGTTTTCTTTTAGAGGCATTTGCTGTAATTAATAAATTAAAATTACTTAGGTTTATTTTTCATATTGAGGTGCTCCTACTTAAAGGAGGTTTATACACCAAAGAATAACTTGACCGAGCGCCATCTGTCGTCATAATGATCGTTAGCATAATACAAAGATGACATTTCACACATTGACATTTCACACATTGACATTTCACGAATCGACAATTTACAAATTTCAATATGCACATTGACAATTTACAAATCGGCAAGTTAAAAAACATCAATATACAAATTGAAAATTTACGAATCGACAAGTAACAAAACATCAATTTGCAAATCGACATTTAACGAATCGACAAGTAACAAAACATAAATATACAAATTGACAATTTACGAATCGACAAGTTACAAAACATCAATATACAAATTGACAATTTACGAATCGACAAGTTACAAAACATCAATATACAAATTGACAATTTACGAATCGACAAGTTACAAAACATCAATATACAAATTGACAAATCACACAGTTACAAGTTACACATTGACAAGTTACGAAGTAAGAATTTTGACCCCGTTGGCTTTCCATAAAATAGGAGCAGTATTTGATTACCCTTCTGGAGCATCAGAAATCACCTCATTTTTGTTGTTGTTTGGGATTGATTCTGCAGCCTTTAGTTTTCTATATATAGTATGCTGACTGCTATATAGTCTTGTTTTCATTTAATATAGATCTAAACAACCTAACTGAATATTTCAGATTTTTTTATAAAAAAATTAACTGTTTCAGTGAATACTTACGTGATCATTATGGAAGTAATAAATTACATCTCCTATTCTTAATTTTCACCATTTTGTTCTGTCTCTGGATTTTTTAATTTTTTCCATCAGGGCTTTGTTTTACAGATCTGTGACCTAAAATGTAATAATAACAACTGTTAAACATTTATCGTTAAAGGAAACCATCAGAAAGTGGCAAATAAAGGTATATAATTTGAACAAAATCGAAAAAATATATTTTTATATATATATATATATATATATGTAGGACTCAAATCTATGGTGGGTTCCAAATCTATGGCAGATTCCTAATCTATGTCAAATGTGATGTCATGCCATCCCAAATCTATGGCAAGTTTTGTAATTTCCTAATTTATGGCACATTTTTGTTGTTTCCAAATCTATGGCAAATGTTGTGCAAAAGGAAAACAATGCAGTACATATACGACCAATGACTTGTCTTTAACAAGTGGACTTCTCGTTTCTCGTTTTGATATAGATTAGATCCTTGGTTTTAAGCTTGACCTATTATGGTTTACTTTTATAAATTTTGACTTGGATGGAGAATTGTCTTATTGGCACTCATACCACATCTTCCTATATCTATGTACGACAACGGGATCATGCCTATAAACTTTTGTGAAATAAACATTCCATAATGGTCAACCAGAACATTTTAATAATAATAAATTCATAGAACTTAAAACAAACTTAAGTCCCTTATCAAACAAGAAGACAGGTTTTTATTTAAAAAAGAAAATAAAAAAGAACAGTTTGAATTTTCACATAAATGCAGGGACTTTCTATACTAGTAATGTAACTGATTTCATTGTTAATACTTTTTTTTTACCTTATGAAAGTTTAAATCAGACTAGAATCGGTAGTTTGATCTTCACTTTATAAGTTTTGCTAGCCGTAAAATATTTAATATAAATCCTTTTCTAAAACATCTGATACTGAAACCAGCGGCCTTATTCAGCACATTTTCTCCCTCTTTGGAATATAACATCTCCCTTTAAACCATCCACAAATCGTTGTCTAGGGAAATACCTTCAGTTGGAAGAAATCTTTGGGTTCTTCCATCAACAATGTAATTTGGCGTT
The DNA here is from genome assembly GCF_036588685.1 of Mytilus trossulus. Lineage (NCBI taxonomy): Eukaryota > Metazoa > Mollusca > Bivalvia > Mytilida > Mytilidae > Mytilus > Mytilus trossulus. The sequence continues at coordinate 44,350,377 of NC_086376.1, forward strand.
ATTCAATTGTGACATTATGAAAAAGATCTGCCATAGATTTGGAGAAAATAAAAACCTGCCATAGATTGATTTGTTTGATGTTTGTAATATCACATTACACAAATTTCACATTTGCCATAGATAAGGAATCTGAATAAAGAATTCTAACAATTAAAAAGAAGATTTGTAAAGCAAACCCATAAAACAAGTTTGTTGATATGAGGGTGGTAAAGGGTTATTTTCGTGCAACATGTTTTTACTTTTTTATTTCACGTTCAACATGTTTTTACTTTTTTATTTGACGTTCAACATGTTTTTACTTTTTTATTTGACGTTCAACATGTTTTTACTTTTTTATTTGACGTTCAGTTGTGCAACACAGGACTCGTTCAACGTGTTCTGCTTATTTAATTTTATGTGCATTATGATTTTCAAAGTCTTATTTTGCGTGCTCAGTATTTTCAAATAAAATCCAAATTAACACTTGGCAGGGATCGTCAAGATTTTTTTTTTTAAAGCCGTAAACTAATTATATCATAAATGTGTATACTAAATCCGGAATATCAAGTAAAACAAAGAGTCAATATATACTAGAAGACAGTGACTCAGTCACAAAAGGTTCAGATAAAAGTATTTATTTTTCGTGCAACGTTCATTTCAGAAATTATTTCACGTTCAACGTGAAATGATGTCTTATTTCACGTTTTTTTCGTGCAAGCACCACCCCTTTACCACCCTCTGATATAAGTCAGAGTCTTTTATTGCCATCTTCCTTTTAAAAGTATGTTGTTTTCTCCAAGCGCTTAAGGTTCATCCACCAACAAAACCTAACCAACTGCACACAAAACAGAAATAATATAAAGAGAATAAACATTGATTGTCTCAATCAAGATCTAAATTATCATTGACTGATTCAGCATCATATAAACATCTTGCTGATATTATAACAGGGGCAAATAAATACTACATTGAATATTTTAATATTAATTTTCAACATATCAACATATGTTATTATACCATCATTATTTTCAGTTAGGTTTCCACACACAAAACTCTGAATTCAGTGAGTTCCATGGCATATTTCCTCAACTGTTGTCTTGCTGGATTAACTCTGCAATTAATATTTCATGTATCAATTTTGAAATAAATTTATTACTGATAAAATTTATGGCCCTCTTAAGTCAAAATAAAAACAAACACATGTTATGATGATGCAGGCCACAGATTTGACATTTTTAACTGTTTATGTTTTAAAATCAATCATATCAAAAGATACATGTGTAAAATTTGCATACACTACAATTATAAGTACCAATTGTGAATTTAAATATACAATACTTTCATTACATAACCAATGAGCATATTATGTAATAATTGAAGAGACAAATGTCATCAATTATTGAAATTGATTTTTTTGAAAAGTCAATCTATTTAGAGTTATCTCCCCTTGACTATAAATTTGTCAATAATAGTGTCTCAACACAACTTTTTGGAGCAGATACCACTCTTTTCGCCCCCATTAAATTCAATAATTAACAAACCTCTTTTCAAGGTGGAAAAGGGAAAAGGGGAAAGGGGAGGGGATCAAAACATTTTCTGGAATTGAATGTCACCAAAATTTTGTACATTGTTCTTCCGTTGGCAGCTATTTAGAAAAGAGGTTGGATGTTATAACATGTGCTTGAAGTAGAGCCGCCTGATCAATTAGTTTTATAGCACACATTTTGATTTCCTGTTGACGCACACAATTCAATTTCAATCATTATTTTAGTGTAAATTAAATGTTCCACAAAAAGGTGTGATCTTCTTTGGGGGCCAAAACTAGGTTACATCATAGATTATTAACCTGGTACACTTTATGACATAAAACATCCAACACAGGGAATTTTCTAACTTCTTAGTGACTTAAAAATGTAATAAAATTTGATAAAAAGTAGATTTTTGGTGCAACAGGTGAGTTGTTTTGCTAATTATTGAATAAATAACATGTCAATAAATTTCATAATTCAAAAATGTCAGCTTCCTGAGTTGTGTGATAGACAAGGAGATAGAAAATTTTACGCTAACTGCCATCCAATCAGAACCATTGATACAAAAAACTTGCATTCGAATGTGTTGTACCTGTTGTGTACTCAGTTGGAACACCATGCATGATCTTATATTGTCTTCAGTTTGCAAATTGTGCTGCATTTTTTGTTTCCTTTTGGTATCTGGAAACCTGTTAAACAATAATTATTCGTTGTTAACAATTACTCAATTTTATTATTACTGATTAAAGGTTTGGTTAATAGACACTGTAAACTCTAATCATTATAACTTATCATCATATTGGCCCTCATACCACATCTTTCTACATCTATTAAAATGAAAATGTTTCAAATTGATGCAACTACAAAATTCATCAAAAACTCAATGCCCCTAAACAGAAATATGATTGCACAGACTGCAAGTGATACTGAATAAAGCCAATATTTAAAGGTGTATAATAAAAAACATATAGTACATATCAAAACTCAGAAAAAATAGTCCAGAAGTGATGACCACACTTACATGTGAACGAGTTGGTACCTGTTCTTTTCAAGTTAAATATATTATCATCAAACAACATATATTTACCCTTCTCGTACTTTTTAATCTAATCAGGGCCTTTTATAGCTGACTATGCAGTATGGGCTTTGCTCAATATTGAAGGCCGTACTGTGACCTATAGTTGTTAATGTCTGTGTCATTTTGGTCTCCTGTGAACAGTTGTCTCATTGGCAACCATACCACATCTTCTTTTTTATATTATCAAATATGATATGAAATGAACAGCCAAACATTTTTCAGTATTTTTGTACACTTCGACCTATGAAAATACTGTATTTGTCCTATTAGAATCGAAATAATTCCTTTATGTCATGCTTTATGCTCATTTTAACATGGGTAGGCATTATATTTGACTACATTTTACACCTCGCAAATGCTCAGTGTAAAATATCGACAAATATAATGCCTACCCATGTTAAAATGAGCCTAGAGCATGACATGAAGGACTTATTTCTTAATTTTGCATTTATTTTGATTGGATAATGCCACAAATTTTCATGGCATAAATGTTCACAATTAATTATCTAATATTAGCATGCAAGCACAAAAACAGATTTTAATGGTGTGAATATACATTGTTTTCATTAAAATTAATTAGAATTTGGTATTTGAAGAATTTTCAGCATTGAATTAATTTCATCAATGTTTGCCTTGCTGAATGAACTAGTGATTTGATGGGTACTTATGTACTTGCTCTTCTAACATTTCACCACTAAACTATATAATTTGTACTCAAGTTTAGTAACAATTCTTTCATACGTTATTTTCAGATTTACCCTGTACAAGTTTATTTACCCTGCTTAACTCTGCTTTATTTAGCTCATCAGCCTTTTTCTTTCTTTTGATGCAATGGTTAGTAGAATGTGGTTGGTACCTCCTGCAAAATTCCCTCAGTCTTTTTCTTCGTTCTTGGCTCGCCTCTGCTAACAAAAATTACCTCTATACTAAAAATTGAAACAATTCAGAAAGGACAAACAACAACAACAAAAAGTTTATTAGAGTCTCACCTCTATAAAATGTTTGATATAGAACACACTACAATATTAACAGACCAATTTATAAAAGTTCTTTCATACCTTTAGGTTGAGGCAATTAAACTAAAGTTATAAAACAAAAATTTGAAATTCAACAATTTTTAATATTTTTAAATTGTAAGTTGTAGAACAGTTTCTACTGTACTGAGACTGACTATCTTGTAAGGCACAGTTTCTACTGTACTGAGACTGACTATCTTGTAAGGCACAGTTTCTACTGTACTGAGACTGACTATCTTGTAAGGCACAGTTTCTACTGTACTGAGACTGACTATCTTGTAAGACACTGCTTCTACTGTACTGAGACTGACTATCTTGTAAGGCACTGTTTCTACTGTACTGAGACTGACTATCTTGTAAGGCACTGTTTCTACTGTACTGAGACTGACTATCTGGTAAAGCACTGTTTCTACTGTACTGAGACTGACTATATCTTGTAAGGCACAGTTTTTACTGTACTGAGACTGACTATCTTGTAAGACACAGTTTCTACTGTACTGAGACTGACTATCTTGTAAGGCACAGTTTCTACTGTACTGAGACTGACTATCTTGTAAGGCACAGTTTCTACTGTACTGAGACTGACTATCTTGTAAGACACTGCTTCTACTGTACTGAGACTGACTATCTTGTAAGACACTGCTTCTACTGTACTGAGACTGACTATCTTGTAAGACACTGCTTCTACTGTACTGAGACCAACTATCTTGTAAGACACAGTTTCTACTGTACTGAGTCTGACTATCTTGTAAGACACAGTTTTTACTGTACTGAGACTGACTATCTTGTAAGACACAGTTTCTACTGTACTGAGACTGACTATCTTGTAAGACACTGCTTCTACTGTACTGAGACTGACTATCTTGTAAGGCACTGTTTCTACTGTACTGAGACTGACTATCTTGTAAGGCACTGTTTCTACTGTACTGAGACTGACTATATCTTGTAAGGCACTGTTTCTACTACACTGAGACTGACTATCTTGTAAGACACAGTTTCTACTGTACTGAGACTGACTATCTTGTAAGGCACTGTTTCTACTGCACTGAGACTGACTATCTTGTAAGGCACTGTTTCTACTGCACTGAGACTGACTATCTTGTAAGACACTGCTTCTACTGTACTGAGACTGACTATCTTGTAAGACACTGCTTCTACTGCACTGAGACTGACTATCTTGTAAGACACTGCTTCTAATGTACTGAGACTGACTATCTTGTAAGGCACTGTTTCTACTGTACTGAGACTGACTATCTTGTTAGGCACTGCTTCTACTGTAATGAGACTGACTATCTTGAAAGACACTGCTTCTACTGTACTGAGACTGACTATCTTGTAATGCACTGTTTCTACTGCACTGAGACTGACTATCTTGTAAGACACTGCTTCTAATGTACTGAGACTGACTATCTTGTAAGGCACTGTTTCTACTGTACTGAGACTGACTATCTTGTTAGGCACTGCTTCTACTGTACTGAGACTGACTATCTTGAAAGACACTGCTTCTACTGTACTGAGACTGACTATCTTGTAAGGCACTGTTTCTACTGTACTGACTATCTTGTAAGGCACAGTTTTTACTGTACTGAGACTGACTATCTTGTAAAGCACTGTTTCTACTGTACTGAGACTGACTATCTTGTAAGGTACTGTTTCTACTGCACTGAGACTGACTATCTTGTAAGGCACTGCTTCTACTGTACTGAGACTGACTATCTTGTTAGGCACTGCTTCTACTGTACTGAGACTGACTATCTTGAAAGACACTGCTTCTACTGTACTGAGACTGACTATCTTGTTAGGCACTGCTTCTACTGTACTGAGACTGACTATCTTGAAAGACACAGTTTCTACTGTACTGAGACTGACTATCTTGTAAGACACTGCTTCTACTGTACTGAGACTGACTATCTTGTAAGGCACTGTTTCTACTGCAGTGAGCCTGACTAACTGTGTTATTAAAAATTGTTTATATTATGTGGAATTTTATAGAATAGCTAGATTTTTTCTCTCACATTTTTATTTTTAGCTATGTAGCATAAAAACATGTTTTTACGGACGAACAGACAAATGTACAGATGAACATCTGCTACACTGTAAACAAAATTATAAGAACACAAATTCATTGCTTTTGCAAGTTATAAAGGGACTTAAACAGTTATTATTCCATGATTGTATACTGCAACTGTAAAAAGTTTGATCAATTTCATTCAAGCCATTAAAGAGGGTTGCATGATCTTACATAAGACCTGTTGCAACATATTGCGATGTAAATTTATCTCCCTTGAAATATTTTAAACCACAATTATTTTCCATTGTGCACAATCTCAATTGCTTATTGCATGCAACATTATGAGTAATGTTTCATCAATACCGAGCATGCCATTTATGAGGAGTTGTGTTTACACGACCAGTGTTGACATATATTGCAATATTAAACTAAGATTATAATTATTTCCATTTAAATATTTTGGACCATCATGACCTTATTTTCCTTCATACATGTGCTCAGGTTGTATTTCAACTGTGAAAATATTAAACTCATCAGTCCATTGGTTCAAGAGGAGTTGTCCTTACAAGACATATATGGAGGATTTGACAGACAGACATATATATCTTTGAATTTGTTTGGCAATTTTAACTTTTGATAGCTGCAAATTGATTATATCAGATGGCCTTATATAAAAGATATCTTCATCCTCAATTGTAATCTGAAAGAAATATACCAATGTGTAAATTTAACTAAAGCAAAAGCAACTTACTTCAGTGATCAATTAATTAACCTGTACAGAAACTGCAAACATGCACACGTGAATCCCATACCGGTATATAAGATACAAGTTGCTATAACTTTTTAATATGATATTAATGTATTCTAGAAATAAGTAAATCATATAACATGAAAACACAACATTTCAAAACTTTGGTCAACCAACAATTATCACATAAATTGACTTATCTCCCATATATCAAAGCTTGTAAAATTAAACTTGTTTCATAATTTTATAGTATGAATGATATTTTAAATCTTAAAGAAAAATATAGGATAAATACATATAGCAATATTGTGTTGCAAAAATATTTTCAAACACCAGTCTTACAGTTTACAAGTATTTCTATTGTATATTTCAAGAACCAAGCAGGATATAATTAAGGTATACATATATGATAAAAAAAAATCCAAAAAGTTTAAGTAGATGAGTTTTTGTGGTGCAATTAAAATATTTGCAGATAATGTATACCTCCAATATTTTAAATAGGCATGAGTAAAAATGTAAGGGGTCTGAAATCAATACAAAACTGTTAGAAAGGGGAGATAATTTACTGATTAGAAATATAATTTACTGTCAGATCATTGATGAGTTTTACATGCTAATAAATAAATATCAATTCTATTTTTTTCAATTGTTATCCAACAATTTAAAAAAAAAGCACTATTATAAAAGATGATATATTCTGATTTTACTTGATAAACATAAGGACATTTTGTTTTTGTATTCTAAAGGATTGTAAGCAATCTTTATATAAAAACAGTAATGGTGCAATGAAAATGAGCAATACACAAAATAGATATGTGAATCAATCTTAATAAGGAGATTAAACATAATTTAAACATTTTGAATTGTTTTATGATATTTTTTTTCTTTTAAGTAAATCTTACTTACATGAGATGGCTTTAACTCTAACCATCAATGTCTAAATTCCATATTCTGTGGAATGGTGGTATCTGTGTAATTTTGTCTTGAATAACAACTTGAAGGATGTACAAAATATATCTAAATAGTTCTTGATCCTGTATAATATACAATAATTACATAGGTATGATGCCTACAAATCTTTTACAGTGTTATTTTATATATAATTCTCTAATTCTATGGAAATTTATCCCTTTCCGAAACCATTGTATAAAAAAATTTAATCACTTGGGACAGACACATACATAAAAAATTGCAGGAAGTTTCTATAGAGCCTCAAAATAAACATTGAAATGTACATGTACTGTTACTTAAGGTGGTACCCAACACTTTGACTCAAATTAATTTGGCTCGTTTAATTTTCTTAAAATTTTTACAAAGTACTAACTTTGATTCATTGACAAAAATATAAAAAATTTAGAAAATTTGAACCAACCGTTTTATCAGAAAAATTACACTGGTTATATAGCAGTTTGACAAACACAAATTTTGATCATTGAGAATCTTAATATTCCCTTAACAAAACAACGTATTTAAAACATTAAGCTGATTTTACAGAGTTATCTCCCTGTAGTGTTAGGTACCACCTTAACATTAAGCATCCACATACAAAATTTTATTACTGTGAACCACCTGGCATTTCTTTTTAGCAAATTGAAGGAAACATAAATCTATAATATTTAACATGTGTCCAACATTTGTGGGATTTTAATGATGTTTTGTACCACCAAGCTTAAATTACTTTCTTTAGTATGTATTACTATGTATTGCACATAGTAACAATTTAATTTGTGCACGCTGAACGTTCGCTGGCAAGTATTTCAAGCATTATACACTTTTTTTTATCTGATGAGCTAAGCCTTTTTCATGTTATACTGTTTAGGGACTTTCTATACTTAGTACTGTTCTGTTATACTAATGTCAAGATTATCCAGTCTGTGGTTCCCTTTAACTGTATTCTTTAATATTAACACCTGTAAAAGAAATTATGTTGGCATTAAATATCAGTTGTTTTCTTATTTTGGGCTTATGAAGAAAAAATAGGGGGGATAAATCCGACATATCCGAAATGATTTAGATTGGAAAAGCAGAAACTATAAATTTGCTTAGCTTTTATCCATGCCATATATGTAAAATAAGTATTTTTATAAGATTTTTATTAATGCAAATAATCAACAAAATTTATACATAATCGGGAATGTCCTTCTTCAAATACTCTTTGTCTCACACCGTAACTATATATAATACTTTAGCTATTTGACCAACGATGTATTAAAAAAAATGAACGAATTAAATATCATCTTTCCCTATTTTTTAATGTAATTATAAGTCTGTTTGAACTGGCAAGAAGACAAGCAGTTTATTCTTTAAATTGCTGTCATTGAATATCAAGAGAGAAAATAAATCCCGAAATTGATTTGAAACTTTGATACTCTATAGTTTTCCTGGAAAATCTTCACATCCCTCGTTATTAGTGTACTTCCAGTTGCGTATATATTACATGCATGTCGGAACAATTGTGATGATGGCAAATTTCTTCCTTTTTTCGAGAACAATCTAATTGATACATAAATGTATGATGATGAGCCAAATAAAGTTATATATCGACCTGTATTTAAACCTCTTCTTCTTCTTCTTTTGGTATACAATAGTCTATCGACATTTGATGACTACATACTGTTGGCATACGTGGACTTGTCATTTTACAAAACTTTTACCCCAATTTATGCAAAATGTATGTTTCTTTCTTATGTTCCATGTATACATGTATATATTTTAATTTGCGCCATAGTTCCGTAACTTATAACCCAGGCGTATGTACGAATGGTGGACAAGTGCTTACATTTTTTTAAATCAATATTTCTGGCCTTCACCATTGACAACGAGTATATATTACATTCTACCAAATTTACCCTTGGAAAAAATACGTACATAGATTTTTAGTTCATCAAATTTTTTTTTTTTTTTTTTTGTATTATCTATATTTTTATAAACAATTTTCTTTTCACCAGAAATGTTATTCATAAACAAGCGTATGAGTTTAGTAATATCACTTTCGGACAAGCAAGATAGAGATGTATATTATACACCTAATAGTTCAAAATGGAAAGTTATAAGTTATCGGCTGTGTACACTTATCAATACACTAAGAAGTGAAACGATGCATGAATTTGCAAACTCATCAGGAAATCGCTTGAATACCTGGACGTGTCACCTCACACCCCCTACAATACCTTTGGGAGTAATACCTTTAGCCATGCGGGTGATCAGTGGAGCGAAGATCCTAATTTATTTGAATAAAGTTTATTACATTATGAACTAATTAAATTTCCGAAAACAATTCAAGTTTCACGGAAGACTTATTTATGATTTGAAATTTTGACTTTTTCACTAATTCCTATTATTTTCAGTCTAAAAATAACTGATCATGGTTATTTAAAAAAAAAGAAGAAAATTTTCTGTATCAAGTTAGTTAACTAGTTAACTAGTCGGATAAAACAACCGTACGATTGACGAGATATCGACACGCAATTACGACTACATCGGGTTACTGTTGTTTTGGTCCTCAGACATATCATGACTGCAAATCGAAGAAGGTGACAAAATGGCCGACCGGAGAGAATTGATACTCTAAATTTAAAATCGATGGTGATCTCTTATCTAGCAGAATAAAACTTTAATATCTATGAATTTGAGATTTTTTATACAGAATAAACATAATATCAATTTTTTATTTTTTTGCGAAGTTTCCCTTTAATGATATATGTGATTATATTGGCTAAAAATTTGTGATATTTGATTACTTTGACACCCCCATGTGGGGCCTCTAAGATTAATCAGTCAAACCTACCATCAATATTCTGCCTACATTTCTCACAATAAGATTTTTTAACTTTTCTACATAAAGAAGCTAGTTTGTTGAATCTTTGTTTTTCTTCCACTGACAGGGTGTCATTAGTCTGGTGACAATATTTTTCTGGGTCATCAGAAAAATTAGATTGTCTGAAATAGAAATTAATATATATGTATTTTTAAATGTCTATTTTAAAAAAGTATTTATGAGAAAAAGAAAACATAAATGGTGTTTGAATGAACATTGTTGAAGATTATTCTGTGATCAGTCTTATTTTCTAATTTTTTATGTTGCTGATTACTTATTATTTAGAATATGAAAAGCAAGGTATAAAAGATTTTGTCAAATATAAATAAAATTAAAAGTCAAGGTATTGTTTGAAAGATTGGTGTCAGCTTTCGTTACCTTTTTATAGAAAAAAACACATCGGGTCTACTCAAAAGTTAAATATATGTTCCATTCAATGCAAAATTACTGGTTAAATATTAAGTTTTCAGTTGACCACTGTTATGTATGAATATACCAAAATGTTTGTGGACACTTTCAGTACTTAAGTAACCCTCAAATATGTTGGATGTGTAATCATTTAAGGAACAGATTAAAATATTTTAACAAGGAAATAATAAAATCAAGTATATTAAATAAATATTCTTTAATAATTACATGATTTTCAGTGGCAGATCCAGAATTTTCATAAGTGGGGGCCCACTGACTGCCTAAGAGGGGCCCACTACAGTCATGCTCCAGTGATTCCCTATATATGAAATCAATTTTTTCCCAGAAAAGAGGGGGCCCGAACCCCCTGAAAAACCCTCTAAATCTGCCTCTGATTTTTTTTAAACTTTAAGAAATCTTGTCAGTCAGTGTCTGTTCATGAAACTTACAGAAGAAAATTACAGATGAAAAATTATGTAGAAAAATATTTTGATGTACAAGTTACTTAATTTAGTAATGAAAACTAATTACTTCTCATTCTGTCCAGTATCTATCAGAGGATTGTCATAAACATTCTTCATTTCATAATGCTGCAAACAAAATGTAAGAATAACAAATAATAGGAAAATAAGTATAAGAATCATTTCTTCATAAAGCAAATTGGCAGTACATGTATTATAAAATTCAATGTATCAGCATAGGAAATTTCCCCGGCTTTATTTATTATAACAAGTACATGTATTAAAAGCTAAGATAATATTTAGTAAGTTATCTCCCCTTCCTGTGTGATTTCCAAACTTGACAGGAATATGACAGTTGTTATCCATTCGTTTGATGTATACATATCAAATGAATGGATCATAACAACTGTAATGTATGAGCTTTTAATTTTGCCATTTGCTTAGGGACTTTCAGTTTTTTAATTTTCCTTAGGTCTCATTTCAGTATTTTTTTATTTTTTTATTTTTCAAAGTGTATTTTATAAATTACCAAAATAGAACAGAATTTGTGATAAATCTAAATCTTCTTTCTGCAAACCATTAAAAGATATTTTTCTTACACTTGTTCGACTTTTAATGGAAGTTGAGGTGATTTTTTAAGACCCCAAGCCATATCAAGGATTTGGGGAGTGGTCACCTTCATTTCTACATTTGTTCATTTCTTTGTCCATTTTTTCTTTTCATCAAAAAAATGATAATCACATTAAACATAATTGACCTATTCTACTCAGTAAAGCATGTACTCTTTAATTGATAAAATTAAAACCTATCCCAAATCAAAGATTTTGATTCAGTTATCATGGTAATCATTTAGCAGTCCAATGTACATGTTATCAAGAAAGGTAATTTCCAAAATTATATTTGAATGATTGATAGACTATTTTTTCTTTGACTTCATGTAGGTATGACAGGCATTAAGAAGGCTATCAAAGAACGGCCAAATATAATGACTGAATAATTTAGGTTGATAACACTTCTGATAAATGAAAATGTAAATTAACCTGCAAATCTTTGTAGTTAAAATGTGTTTCTGCTAAATCTAGTACCAAGTCATCAATTTCTTCCAACAAAACTTCCTACAATTGAAAACAAATAAAATCTCTTTACAATATAAATACATCTTAAACTTCATTATTTACATTTAAGTTCATGACACTATTAGAATAGTTTATCATATGTTTTTATTATCTAATAACACAAAAAATGTAAGTCTCTGCATGCTAGTTGATTAAATGCACTTTTCTGTAGATCCAGTTGGTTGACTTGGGTATAGAAATATGGTCAGTATCTGACCTGAATTTTTGCTGTCCACCCTTTCGTACAAAGCTGGGTATGTATTCTTATCACATGCTTGCGCAAACATTCATGCATATAATAATTTGAAGCTGGAGGTTAAGTCATCAGTAATCAATTAATAATTTATTAGAACCTTCCTAAAACTCTTGTTTACCTTTTCCTTATCTCCGTGAGAAGACTCTGTCATTAGAGTTTTGAAAATGTCTAAATTCCAAATAAAAATGACATTTTTCTGCACTGTAGGTCTCGGAGTGAGAATTTCCAACTCCTCACTTTCACAAGGTTGTACTGAAAAAATGCATAATAAAATTAAAATAATAGTGTAATATTTATTAATTGTTTCCTACTTTCAAAAATAGGTGATCAAATATACCAGAGGTGACATTGAAACTCACAAGTCTAAAACATTAGCTGACAACAACATCACTAAAAAAATAAAAGATCAAAGACAAATAATAGTCAATCATTGCTTTGAAATTGCAAGAACAAACATGTTTGTAGAACTAATATGTGCCTCCTTGGAAATTGTAAAAAATAATTATAATTTATCAATATAAAGATAAAAAACATGCAGATGACATGGTCTTCAGTTGTTTTATATTAAATACCTTATATTACTGATACACAGCCGTGCAGACCAAAGAAAATAATTATTTGTTAGCAGCAAATTTTACAGCATAAATATTTAGCAAAATTTTCAACAAACTTTTTTCAAATAATAAATATTATACAAGACAACTCATGTGCCTGCGATCAAAAGAAAAAATCAGAATAAACAGATCCAGAACAAACATGTATAATGGCCAGACCAATGCACCAAAGTCTAACAGGTACTTACTATAGCAGCACATGAAATGAAAATGACAAAAAACGTTGCACGAAAAATAACCCTTTACTTCTCTCTACTAGGGCTTTAATAACCCATGTATGGACTATGCCATGGACATGGTGCACCCACAGGCACTTATTTCTATCCATAGGAAGGTCGACTATCCATATAGATAAAAGCTTCCTATTGTATGGATAGAAACAAGTGCCTGTGGGTGCAATGTTGCATGGGAGTTCAGATCAAATTTTCTGATTTGTTGACGGAAAAGAGGTTTAGTTTACAAAGTAACCCTTCTCAGCAACTAAACAAATGCTACCTTTTAAAGCTGTGCTGTTTGCGGTTTGCGGATATGTACACGTTATACCCATATTTTAAAAAGGAACCCAAAGCTTCACTAGTAACAGGGGAGATAACCCTTCTGAACTAATAACCACAAAGAATGTACAACGGTCTAATAATTTCACAAGTTCTTATTTCTATCAATGAAGTGTACACTAAAATTGAGTAACAGCAAAAAAGTAACATAAAACAGGCTTAAAAGACGTCAAATTTATTTGGCCTATCTCTACAAATCAGCTAATACAGTATCATGATGGTGCTCCTTTTAGAGGAGGATTATTCTGAACATTAAATATACGGTACACGTCGTTACACTCACCTTACCTGGACGTTCCCTAATTTTCCAAGCCCGCCAGTTTCAAAAAAGAATTATCACACCTCCACAATCACAAGCTGTGCTTATGGAGAATTTTGGTAACTATCAAATAATTGACAGTTTGAATAACTCTATGTTGCTATATTTTAAAGTTGAAGGCATTACGGATGCGTATGATTGTTTACATATTCATTTGAATGAATAACTCTATGTTGCTATATATGTTAAAGTTGAAGGCATTACGGATGCGTATGATTGTTTACTTATTCATTTGAACTTTGGTGTATATAGTTGTCATATAGATATACTGAAGTTATAACTGGGCATAGTCCGAGATAACTCTGACGTCCAATGGCGGTTTTGTCAGACAGACAAGCTAGGGCTATGGGACGTCAGAACTTGTCCCATATCAACAGGTATCATAACACTAGCAGTGTATCAAACATGTTAAAATGGCATGAAAAATTAAAAAATATTAAAGATTAAAAGAAATTTGTATTAAATTATCCACTTCAACGGTTTGTCTCCTCCATGTACTCCGCTAATAGTTGATTGATATTTTCTGCATTTGGCAAATTTATTGTTAGGCCACACCAATTTAATTTCTTGTTCTACAGATTTTCGGACTCCAAAAATTGGGGCGAGCGAGCGATTTGAAAATTTTTAAAAAAAATATTTAATTTGCAAATTTTTTAGGCGAAGCTTAAAAAGTAAAGGCGAGCGATTATATTTTTTTTTTGTAAACATAAAATAGTAGGTTTTGACTATATTAAAACTTGATTTATCACTTGTACCTTGACATTTGTTTAATTTATGAAGTATTTTTTCCCTGTTCGACAAGAAATAATTGAATAATTAAATCTGGTCTATGTACATGATGTATGTGTGACTGAAAATGACAAAATTCTCCATCCAAGTCATAATCAGGTTCAGAACAACCCCTTAATGTTATGAATATCCCTTTTTATGAGGGGTCAAAATATTAAAGTCATAATATTTTTTTTTTGTAAAAACACTTTAAGTACAACAGGGCTTATATTTTCCCAAAGAACTATAATATTTGGTATTAAATGGTCAAAACATGTCCAAGAATTTTGTTATATTCCTGGACTTTAACCATGTTAACACATTTACTTTAACAGTTTAATATTATTCAAAATAAGTGGACCCATCCCTCTTTTAGAAAAGTTGTTTAAAATATAATGTATTTCTCCTCTTTTTGAGTAAAAAATTCTTGTATTTCTCCTCTTTTTGAGTAAAAAATTCTAAGTTGTCAAAGGTTTTGTATAGTAGCACTGTACAAATCCTTAGTATTTCTATTTTCTTTTCTACAACAGACTGAACAGTAAACATGGTAAAATGACCCCTTCAACTTCAAGGCCCTTGTCTGAGGGAGGGTTAGTCCCAACCCGATAATAACATATAATAGGTCAAAGTACGGCCGTTTACACAGTGCTTTGATCAAGACCAACCAGCAAGCTATAAGGGACCACAACTTAGTATTGTACACAATTCGAACAGGAAAACCAACGATCTAAATTATATTTCCAAACGGGAAAAATTTACCAATGAACCACATCAACAAACGATAACTGCTGAACGACAGGTCTCTGAATCAACCAGGACAGGTGCACAAACCTGCAGCGGGTATGACCGTCACCATATATTATAATTGCAGTTGAAGGCAAATCCTTCAGAAGTTCTTTGTACTTTATTTTAACAACGAACATTTTTTTTATAGGGAATATAAGTTAGGGGGAAAGAAACCAACGTTTTGTTCTGTACTGGTACATGTATTTCTATTTATATCGGAGCACTCTCGCTTGGAATAAATTGGCTCCATTCTGAAACAAATATTCTCGCAGATATTTACAGTGTTGTGGGGTGCTGATAGGTTTAAAATCGTTATATAAAGGCTAGACTGTGATTTTAAAAAACAAATGTTGAAATCTTTACATTATATTTACAAAAAAACGATGCGGGAAATGGACATGATTTCATTTCCGGATGCGGGAAGCGGGATTATAATAAAAATAAAAAAAATCTGTTTTGAAAAAAATAGGTGCGGGCGGGTCCATCGAACAAGGAATCAAATTGGTGTGGCCTTAATAAATTGTCTAAATCTGTTGGAATTTGTCCTGTTATGAAGTTTATTTGATGGAATAATTTGTCTCTGGCATCTGAATACAGGTCACATTCAAAAAGGTAGTGTTGTACATTTTCTTTTTGTTTGCAGTGATCACAGGTTTTCGAGTTGATGTGCTGGTTTATGATAAATTGGTATGCATTTAATTTAGAATAACCTGTTCGTAAACTGTTGATTATGTTGTACATTTTTTTTGACGGGAAGTCTTTTTTTACTTTATTTTTAACTTCAGGATGAAATCCGAAATAATGACGTCCAGCATTATTGTTTTCCCATCTGCGTTGCCATTTTTTGTAACAGAATTTCTAGCTGCTTTTTTTACATCTTGTTTTATTGTCTCAAATTATTCCACCAAAATTGAGCATTGTTTTCTTAAAACCATATCATGGTATGAAAACTTGTCAAACATTCCTACTTAGTTTAGTAAAGTAACATAACATATTGCATTTAATCAACAATTGTATTTGGAGTTTCTTCTATTGTTATCTTGTCAATTCTTGATTGGCAAATTTACCTGTAATCTCCTGTCAATGGACATCATTACTGTTTCAGTTTGCAGTCATGTGATCATGAGTACAACTCCACAGGTGAATGGAGTTCTTTTTTAATACTTGACCTTCTTAATGAAAAGTCAATCATGGTCAATAGTACAAATGTTTCAACAAAAGAATTGTTGTAACATCCATTTTCAAGAGATGCAGCAGGCTTTAACAAAGCTGAAACTTTTGGAGGACTCAATAAGGGTCATGAAATAGGTTACAAGTTGCAAAATCATGCTCATGATTCTATAGTATTGATGGTAGGTCACATTTATCGTGTTTCATGAAGATGTCTAAAGTATTGATGGTAGGACATATGTATTGTGTTTTATGAAGATGTCTAAAGTATTGATTGTAGGTCATATGTATTGTGTTTTATGAAGATGTCTATAGTATTGATGGTAGGTCACATTTATCGTGTTTTATGAAGATGTTTTTAGTATTGATGTTAGGTCATATGTATTGTGTTTTATGAAGATGTCTATAGTATTGACAGTACGTCATATGTATTGTGTTTTATGAGGATGTCTATAGTATTGACAGTACGTCATATGACCACAGGCACTTGTCTCAAAAAAAAAAATTCATATATACCTTAATATAACATGTATAACACAAGGTACTTAACTTAATTTTTTGAAAAATGACACCCAGTCCCGAATTCACGTTATTTTTTTATTTCTCGGTTGTCAAACCTACTTAAAGTTAATATGCCGTAAATCTAAACATGCTAAATTGATTTTTCTACACAATGGTATATGACACGACTATCATTGTTGTCGGAATCATTGGTAGCAGGCCTCAGAAGTCGGTCAACGGGATGTTTTTTGCATTCGTCTCAATTTTTGGCAACACCCAGCCCGCAGTGATTGAATTATTATAAAAAAATATTAAAATAAAAACTGTTAGCTTCCCTCTGACTATGAATTATTACCTTTATTGTAAATTTTTTACAGATTATGTGAAACAAACCCAAATAACTTTGTTATGAAACACACGTGTACACAACGACACTAATGTAGAGTTATAAATTGACCAAAATTTCCCACATTTATTTTGAGCCAGACGATTGACCAATGAGAAACCAGTATAAAATTACATGCGGACCGGGTGTTGCCAAAAATTGAGACGAATGCAAAAAAAACATCCCGTTGACCGACTTCTGAGGCCTGCTACCAATGATCCCGACAACAGTGATAGTCGTGTCATATACCATTGTGTAGATAAATCAATTTAGATTTACGGCATATTAAGTTTAAGTAAGTTTGAAAACCGAGAAATAAAAAAAATGACGTGAATTCAGGACTGGGTGTCATTTTCTAAAAATTTAGTTAAGTACCTTGTGTTATATTAAGGTATATAGGAGATTTTTTTTTGAGACAAGTGCCTGTGGTCATATGTATTGTGTTTTATGAAGATGTCTATAGTATTGATAGTAGGACATATGTATTGTGTTTGATGAAGATGTCTATAGTATTGATAGTAGGTCATATGTATTGTGTTTTATGAAGATGTCTATAGTATTGATGGTAGGACATACATGTATGTATTGTGTTTTATGAAGATGTCTAAAGTATTGATGGTAGGACACATTTATCGTGTTTTATGAAGATGTCTAGAGTTTTGAGTCCCCAAGACTGGCTGGGGTATAGAAATATGGTCACTTGGTCTTCTCCCGACTGGCAGTAAAACGCTTGCCAAAGTGGGGCGTCCGTTTCGATAGTAGGTCATATGTATTGTGTTTAATGCAGATGTCTAAAGTATTGATGGTAGGACATATATATGTATTGTGTTTTTTGAAGATGTCTATAGTATTGATGGTAGGACATATGTATTGTGTTTTATGAAGATGTCTAGAGTTTTGAGTCCCCAAGAGTGGTTGGGGTATAGAAATATGGTCACTTGGTCTTCTCCCGACCGGCAGTAAAACGCTTGCCGAAGTGGGGCGTCCGTTTTGATAGTAGGTCATATGTATTGTGTTTAATGCAGATGTCTAAAGTATTGATGGTAGGACATATGTATTGTGTTTTTTGAAGATGTCTATAGTATTGATGGTAGGACATATGTATTGTGTTTTATGAAGATGTCTATATTATTGATAGTAGGTCATATGTATTGTGTTTAATGAAGATGTCTATAGTATTGATAGTAGGTCATATGTATTGTGTTTAATGAAGATGTCTATAGTGATAGTAGGTCAAATGTATTGTGTTTAATGAAGATGTCTATAGTTTTGAGTCCCAAAGGGTGGCTGGGGTATAGAAATATGGTCACTTGGTCTTCTCCCGACCGGCAGTAAACGCTTGCTGAAATGGGGCGTCCGTTTTGAAAGTAGGTCATATGTATTGTGTTTAATGAAGATGTCTATAGTATTGATGGTAGGACATATGTATTGTGTTTAATGAAGATGTCTATAGTATTGCATGTATTGATGATAGGACATATGTATTGTGTTTAATGAAGATGTCTAGAGTGATAGTAGGTCAAATGTATTGTGTTTAATGAAGATGTCTATAGTTTTGAGTCCCCAAGGGTGGCTGGGGTATAGAAATATGGTCACTTGGTCTTCTCCCGACCGGCAGTAAAACGCTTGCTGAAATGGGGCGTCCGTTTTGAAAGTAGGTCATATGTATTGTGTTTAATGAAGATGTCTATAGTATTGATGGTAGGACATATGTATTGTGTTTAATGAAGATGTCTATAGTATTGATGATAGGACACATTTATTGTGTTTTATGGAGATGTCCATAGTATTGATAGTAGGTCATATGTATTGTGTTTTATGAAGATGTCTAAAGTATTGATGGTAGGACATATGTATTGTGTTTTATGAAGATGTCTATAGTATTGACAGTACGTCATATGTATTGTGTTTTATGAAGATGTCTATAGTATTGATAGTAGGACATATGTATTGTGTTTAATGAAGATGTCTATAGTATTGATAGTAGGTCATATGTATTGTGTTTTATGAAGATGTCTATAGTATTGATGGTAGGACATATGTATTGTGTTTTATGAAGACGTCTAAAGTATTGATGGTAGGACACATTTATTGTGTTTTATGAAGATGTCTATAATTTTGAGTCCCCAAGAGTGGCTGGGGTATAGAAATATGGTCACTTGGTCTTCTCCCGACCGGCAGTAAAACGCTTGCCGAAGAGGGGCGTCTGTTTTGATAATAGGTCATATGTATTGTGTTTAATGAAGATGTCTTAAGTATTGATGGTAGGACATATGTATTGTGTTTTATGAAGATGTCTATAGTATTGATGGTAGGACATATGTATTGTGTTTTATGAAGATGTCTATAGTATTGACAGTACGTCATATGTATTGTGTTTTATGAAGATGTTTATAGTATTGATGGTAGGACATATGTATTGTGTTTTATGAAGATGTCTATATTATTGATAGTAGGTCATATGTATTGTGTTTAATGAAGATGTCTATAGTATTGATAGTAGGTCATATGTATTGTGTTTAATGAAGATGTCTATAGTGATAGTAGGTCAAATGTATTGTGTTTAATGAAGATGTCTATAGTTTTGAGTCCCCAAGGGTGGCTGGGGTATAGAAATATGGTCACTTGGTCTTCTCCCGACCGGCAGTAAAACGCTTGCTGAAATGGGGCGTCCGTTTTGAAAGTAGGTCATATGTATTGTGTTTAATGAAGATGTCTATAGTATTGATGGTAGGACATATGTATTGTGTTTAATGAAGATGTCTATAGTATTGATGATAGGACATATGTATTGTGTTTTATGGAGATGTCCATAGTATTGATAGTAGGTCATATGTATTGTGTTTTATGAAGATGTCTAAAGTATTGATGGTAGGACATATGTATTGTGTTTTATGAAGATGTCTATAGTATTGATGGTAGGACATATGTATTGTGTTTTATGAAGATGTCTATAGTATTGACATTACGTCATATGTATTGTGTTTTATGAAGATGTCTATAGTATTGATAGTAGGACATATGTATTGTGTTTAATGAAGATGTCTATAGTATTGATAGTAGGTCATATGTATTGTGTTTTATGAAGATGTCTATAGTATTGATGGTAGGACATATGTATTGTGTTTTATGAAGACGTCTAAAGTATTGATGGTAGGACACATTTATTGTGTTTTATGAAGATGTCTATAATTTTGAGTCCCCAAGAGTGGCTGGGGTATAGAAATATGGTCACTTGGTCTTCTCCCGACCGGCAGTAAAACGCTTGCCGAAGTGGGGCGTCCGTTTTGATAATAGGTCATATGTATTGTGTTTAATGAAGATGTCTTAAGTATTGATGGTAGGACATATGTATTGTGTTTTATGAAGATGTCTATAGTATTGATAGTAGGACATATGTATTGTGTTTAATGAAGATGTCTATAGTATTGATAGTAGGTCATATGTATTGTGTTTAATGAAGATGTCTATAGTGATAGTAGGTCAAATGTATTGTGTTTAATGAAGATGTCTATAGTTTTGAGTCCCCAAGGGTGGCTGGGGTATAGAAATATGGTCACTTGGTCTTCTCCCGACCGGCAGTAAAACGCTTGCTGAAATGGGGCGTCCTTTTGAAAGTAGGTCATATGTATTGTGTTTAATGAAGATGTCTATAGTATTGATGGTAGGACATATGTATTGTGTTTAATGAAGATGTCTATAGTATTGATGATAGGACATATGTATTGTGTTTAATGAAGATGTCTATAGTGATAGTAGGTCAAATGTATTGTGTTTAATGAAGATGTCTATAGTTTTGAGTCCCCAAGGGTGGCTGGGGTATAGAAATATGGTCACTTGGTCTTCTCCCGACCGGCAGTAAAACGCTTGCCGAAGTGGGGCGTCTGTTTTGATAATAGGTCATATGTATTGTGTTTAATGAAGATGTCTTAAGTATTGATGGTAGGACATATGTATTGTGTTTTATGAAGATGTCTATAGTATTGATGGTAGGACATATGTATTGTGTTTTATGAAGATGTCTATAGTATTGACAGTACGCCATATGTATTGTGTTTTATGAAGATGTTTATAGTATTGATGGTAGGACATATGTATTGTGTTTTATGAAGATGTCTATATTATTGATAGTAGGTCATATGTATTGTGTTTAATGAAGATGTCTATAGTATTGATAGTAGGTCATATGTATTGTGTTTAATGAAGATGTCTATAGTGATAGTAGGTCAAATGTATTGTGTTTAATGAAGATGTCTATAGTTTTGAGTCCCCAAGGGTGGCTGGGGTATAGAAATATGGTCACTTGGTCTTCTCCCGACCGGCAGTAAAACGCTTGCTGAAATGGGGCGTCCGTTTTGAAAGTAGGTCATATGTATTGTGTTTAATGAAGATGTCTATAGTATTGATGGTAGGGCATATGTATTGTGTTTAATGAAGATGTCTATAGTATTGATGATAGGACATATGTATTGTGTTTTATGGAGATGTCCATAGTATTGATAGTAGGTCATATGTATTGTGTTTTATGAAGATGTCTAAAGTATTGATGGTAGGACATATGTATTGTGTTTTATGAAGATGTCTATAGTATTGATGGTAGGACATATGTATTGTGTTTTATGAAGATGTCTATAGTATTGACATTACGTCATATGTATTGTGTTTTATGAAGATGTCTATAGTATTGATAGTAGGACATATGTATTGTGTTTAATGAAGATGTCTATAGTATTGATAGTAGGTCATATGTATTGTGTTTTATGAAGATGTCTATAGTATTGATGGTAGGACATATGTATTGTGTTTTATGAAGACGTCTAAAGTATTGATGGTAGGACACATTTATTGTGTTTTATGAAGATGTCTATAATTTTGAGTCCCCAAGAGTGGCTGGGGTATAGAAATATGGTCACTTGGTCTTCTCCCGACCGGCAGTAAAACGCTTGCCGAAGTGGGGCGTCCATTTTGATAATAGGTCATATGTATTGTGTTTAATGAAGATGTCTTAAGTATTGATGGTAGGACATATGTATTGTGTTTTATGAAGATGTCTATAGTATTGATAGTAGGACATATGTATTGTGTTTAATGAAGATGTCTATAGTATTGATAGTAGGTCATATGTATTGTGTTTAATGAAGATGTCTATAGTGATAGTAGGTCAAATGTATTGTGTTTAATGAAGATGTCTATAGTTTTGAGTCCCCAAGGGTGGCTGGGGTATAGAAATATGGTCACTTGGTCTTCTCCCGACCGGCAGTAAAACGCTTGCTGAAATGGGGCGTCCGTTTTGAAAGTAGGTCATATGTATTGTGTTTAATGAAGATGTCTATAGTATTGATGGTAGGACATATGTATTGTGTTTTATGAAGACATCTAAAGTATTGATGGTAGGACACATTTATTGTGTTTTATGAAGATGTCTATAATTTTGAGTCCCCAAGAGTGGCTGGGGTATAGAAATATGGTCACTTGGTCTTCTCCCGACCGGCAGTAAAACGCTTGCTGAAGTGGGGCGTCCGTTTTGATAATAGGTCATATGTATTGTGTTTAATGAAGATGTCTTAAGTATTGATGGTAGGACATATGTATTGTGTTTTATGAAGATGTCTATAGTATTGATAGTAGGACATATGTATTGTGTTTAATGAAGATGTCTATAGTATTGATAGTAGGTCATATGTATTGTGTTTAATGAAGATGTCTATAGTGATAGTAGGTCAAATGTATTGTGTTTAATGAAGATGTCTATAGTTTTGAGTCCCCAAGGGTGGCTGGGGTATAGAAATATGGTCACTTGGTCTTCTCCCGACCGGCAGTAAAACGCTTGCTGAAATGGGGCGTCCAGTTTGAAAGTAGGTCATATGTATTGTGTTTAATGAAGATGTCTATAGTATTGATGGTAGGACATATGTATTGTGTTTAATGAAGATGTCTATAGTATTGATGATAGGACATATGTATTGTGTTTAATGAAGATGTCTATAGTGATAGTAGGTCAAATGTATTGTGTTTAATGAAGATGTCTATAGTTTTGAGTCCCCAAGGGTGGCTGGGGTATAGAAATATGGTCACTTGGTCTTCTCCCGACCGGCAGTAAAACGCTTGCCGAAGTGGGGCGTCTGTTTTGATAATAGGTCATATGTATTGTGTTTAATGAAGATGTCTTAAGTATTGATGGTAGGACATATGTATTGTGTTTTATGAAGATGTCTATAGTATTGATGGTAGGACATATGTATTGTGTTTTATGAAGATGTCTATAGTATTGACAGTACGTCATATGTATTGTGTTTTATGAAGATGTTTATAGTATTGATGGTAGGACATATGTATTGTGTTTTATGAAGATGTCTATATTATTGATAGTAGGTCATATGTATTGTGTTTAATGAAGATGTCTATAGTATTGATAGTAGGTCATATGTATTGTGTTTAATGAAGATGTCTATAGTGATAGTAGGTCAAATGTATTGTGTTTAATGAAGATGTCTATAGTTTTGAGTCCCCAAGGGTGGCTGGGGTATAGAAATATGGTCACTTGGTCTTCTCCCGACCGGCAGTAAAACGCTTGCTGAAATGGGGCGTCAGTTTTGAAAGTAGGTCATATGTATTGTGTTTAATGAAGATGTCTATAGTATTGATGGTAGGACATATGTATTGTGTTTAATGAAGATATCTATAGTATTGATGATAGGACATATGTATTGTGTTTTATGGAGATGTCCATAGTATTGATAGTAGGTCATATGTATTGTGTTTTATGAAGATGTCTAAAGTATTGATGGTAGGACATATGTATTGTGTTTTATGAAGATGTCTATAGTATTGATGGTAGGACATATGTATTGTGTTTTATGAAGATGTCTATAGTATTGACATTACGTCATATGTATTGTGTTTTATGAAGATGTCTATAGTATTGATAGTAGGACATATGTATTGTGTTTAATGAAGATGTCTATAGTATTGATAGTAGGTCATATGTATTGTGTTTTATGAAGATGTCTATAGTATTGATGGTAGGACATATGTATTGTGTTTTATGAAGACGTCTAAAGTATTGATGGTAGGACACATTTATTGTGTTTTATGAAGATGTCTATAATTTTGAGTCCCCAAGAGTGGCTGGGGTATAGAAATATGGTCACTTGGTCTTCTCCCGACCGGCAGTAAAACGCTTGCCGAAGTGGGGCGTCCATTTTGATAATAGGTCATATGTATTGTGTTTAATGAAGATGTCTTAAGTATTGATGGTAGGACATATGTATTGTGTTTTATGAAGATGTCTATAGTATTGATAGTAGGACATATGTATTGTGTTTAATGAAGATGTCTATAGTATTGATAGTAGGTCATATGTATTGTGTTTAATGAAGATGTCTATAGTGATAGTAGGTCAAATGTATTGTGTTTAATGAAGATGTCTATAGTTTTGAGTCCCCAAGGGTGGCTGGGGTATAGAAATATGGTCACTTGGTCTTCTCCCGACCGGCAGTAAAACGCTTGCTGAAATGGGGCGTCCGTTTTGAAAGTAGGTCATATGTATTGTGTTTAATGAAGATGTCTATAGTATTGATGGTAGGACATATGTATTGTGTTTTATGAAGACATCTAAAGTATTGATGGTAGGACACATTTATTGTGTTTTATGAAGATGTCTATAATTTTGAGTCCCCAAGAGTGGCTGGGGTATAGAAATATGGTCACTTGGTCTTCTCCCGACCGGCAGTAAAACGCTTGCTGAAGTGGGGCGTCCGTTTTGATAATAGGTCATATGTATTGTGTTTAATGAAGATGTCTTAAGTATTGATGGTAGGACATATGTATTGTGTTTTATGAAGATGTCTATAGTATTGATAGTAGGACATATGTATTGTGTTTAATGAAGATGTCTATAGTATTGATAGTAGGTCATATGTATTGTGTTTAATGAAGATGTCTATAGTGATAGTAGGTCAAATGTATTGTGTTTAATGAAGATGTCTATAGTTTTGAGTCCCCAAGGGTGGCTGGGGTATAGAAATATGGTCACTTGGTCTTCTCCCGACCGGCAGTAAAACGCTTGCTGAAATGGGGCGTCCAGTTTGAAAGTAGGTCATATGTATTGTGTTTAATGAAGATGTCTATAGTATTGATGGTAGGACATATGTATTGTGTTTAATGAAGATGTCTATAGTATTGATGATAGGACATATGTATTGTGTTTAATGAAGATGTCTATAGTGATAGTAGGTCAAATGTATTGTGTTTAATGAAGATGTCTATAGTTTTGAGTCCCCAAGGGTGGCTGGGGTATAGAAATATGGTCACTTGGTCTTCTCCCGACCGGCAGTAAAACGCTTGCCGAAGTGGGGCGTCTGTTTTGATAATAGGTCATATGTATTGTGTTTAATGAAGATGTCTTAAGTATTGATGGTAGGACATATGTATTGTGTTTTATGAAGATGTCTATAGTATTGATGGTAGGACATATGTATTGTGTTTTATGAAGATGTCTATAGTATTGACAGTACGTCATATGTATTGTGTTTTATGAAGATGTTTATAGTATTGATGGTAGGACATATGTATTGTGTTTTATGAAGATGTCTATATTATTGATAGTAGGTCATATGTATTGTGTTTAATGAAGATGTCTATAGTATTGATAGTAGGTCATATGTATTGTGTTTAATGAAGATGTCTATAGTGATAGTAGGTCAAATGTATTGTGTTTAATGAAGATGTCTATAGTTTTGAGTCCCCAAGGGTGGCTGGGGTATAGAAATATGGTCACTTGGTCTTCTCCCGACCGGCAGTAAAACGCTTGCTGAAATGGGGCGTCAGTTTTGAAAGTAGGTCATATGTATTGTGTTTAATGAAGATGTCTATAGTATTGATGGTAGGACATATGTATTGTGTTTAATGAAGATATCTATAGTATTGATGATAGGACATATGTATTGTGTTTTATGGAGATGTCCATAGTATTGATAGTAGGTCATATGTATTGTGTTTTATGAAGATGTCTAAAGTATTGATGGTAGGACATATGTATTGTGTTTTATGAAGATGTCTATAGTATTGATGGTAGGACATATGTATTGTGTTTTATGAAGATGTCTATAGTATTGATGATAGGACATATGTATTGTGTTTTATGGAGATGTCCATAGTATTGATAGTAGGTCATATGTATTGTGTTTTATGAAGATGTCTAAAGTATTGATGGTAGGACATATGTATTGTGTTTTATGAAGATGTCTATAGTATTGATGGTAGGACATATGTATTGTGTTTTATGAAGATGTCTATAGTATTGACATTACGTCATATGTATTGTGTTTTATGAAGATGTCTATAGTATTGATAGTAGGACATATGTATTGTGTTTAATGAAGATGTCTATAGTATTGATAGTAGGTCATATGTATTGTGTTTTATGAAGATGTCTATAGTATTGATGGTAGGACATGTGTATTGTGTTTTATGAAGACGTCTAAAGTATTGATGGTAGGACACATTTATTGTGTTTTATGAAGATGTCTATAATTTTGAGTCCCCAAGAGTGGCTGGGGTATAGAAATATGGTCACTTGGTCTTCTCCCGACCGGCAGTAAAACGCTTGCCGAAGTGGGGCGTCCGTTTTGATAATAGGTCATATGTATTGTGTTTAATGAAGATGTCTTAAGTATTGATGGTAGGACATATGTATTGTGTTTTATGAAGATGTCTATAGTATTGATAGTAGGACATATGTATTGTGTTTAATGAAGATGTCTATAGTATTGATAGTAGGTCATATGTATTGTGTTTAATGAAGATGTCTATAGTGATAGTAGGTCAAATGTATTGTGTTTAATGAAGATGTCTATAGTTTTGAGTCCCCAAGGGTGGCTGGGGTATAGAAATATGGTCACTTGGTCTTCTCCCGACCGGCAGTAAAACGCTTGCTGAAATGGGGCGTCCGTTTTGAAAGTAGGTCATATGTATTGTGTTTAATGAAGATGTCTATAGTATTGATGGTAGGACATATATGTATTGTGTTTAATGAAGATGTCTATAGTATTGATGATAGGACATATGTATTGTGTTTAATGAAGATGTCTATAGTGATAGTAGGTCAAATGTATTGTGTTTAATGAAGATGTCTATAGTTTTGAGTCCCCAAGGGTGGCTGGGGTATAGAAATATGGTCACTTGGTCTTCTCCCGACCGGCAGTAAAACGCTTGCTGAAATGGGGCGTCTGTTTTGAAAGTAGGTCATATGTATTGTGTTTAATGAAGATGTCTATAGTATTGATGGTAGGACATATGTATTGTGTTTTATGAAGACATCTAAAGTATTGATGGTAGGACACATTTATTGTGTTTTATGAAGATGTCTATAATTTTGAGTCCCCAAGAGTGGCTGGGGTATAGAAATATGGTCACTTGGTCTTCTCCCGACCGGCAGTAAAACGCTTGCTGAAGTGGGGCGTCCGTTTTGATAATAGGTCATATGTATTGTGTTTAATGAAGATGTCTTAAGTATTGATGGTAGGACATATGTATTGTGTTTTATGAAGATGTCTATAGTATTGATAGTAGGACATATGTATTGTGTTTAATGAAGATGTCTATAGTATTGATAGTAGGTCATATGTATTGTGTTTAATGAAGATGTCTATAGTGATAGTAGGTCAAATGTATTGTGTTTAATGAAGATGTCTATAGTTTTGAGTCCCCAAGGGTGGCTGGGGTATAGAAATATGGTCACTTGGTCTTCTCCCGACCGGCAGTAAAACGCTTGCTGAAATGGGGCGTCCGTTTTGAAAGTAGGTCATATGTATTGTGTTTAATGAAGATGTCTATAGTATTGATGGTAGGACATATGTATTGTGTTTAATGAAGATGTCTATAGTATTGATGATAGGACATATGTATTGTGTTTAATGAAGATGTCTATAGTGATAGTAGGTCAAATGTATTGTGTTTAATGAAGATGTCTATAGTTTTGAGTCCCCAAGGGTGGCTGGGGTATAGAAATATGGTCACTTGGTCTTCTCCCGACCGGCAGTAAAACGCTTGCCGAAGTGGGGCGTCTGTTTTGATAATAGGTCATATGTATTGTGTTGAATGAAGATGTCTTAAGTATTGATGGTAGGACATATGTATTGTGTTTTATGAAGATGTCTATAGTATTGATGGTAGGACATATGTATTGTGTTTTATGAAGATGTCTATAGTATTGACAGTACGTCATATGTATTGTGTTTTATGAAGATGTTTATAGTATTGATGGTAGGACATATGTATTGTGTTTTATGAAGATGTCTATATTATTGATAGTAGGTCATATGTATTGTGTTTAATGAAGATGTCTATAGTATTGATAGTAGGTCATATGTATTGTGTTTAATGAAGATGTCTATAGTGATAGTAGGTCAAATGTATTGTGTTTAATGAAGATGTCTATAGTTTTGAGTCCCCAAGGGTGGCTGGGGTATAGAAATATGGTCACTTGGTCTTCTCCCGACCGGCAGTAAAACGCTTGCTGAAATGGGGCGTCCGTTTTGAAAGTAGGTCATATGTATTGTGTTTAATGAAGATGTCTATAGTATTGATGGTAGGACATATGTATTGTGTTTAATGAAGATGTCTATAGTATTGATGATAGGACATATGTATTGTGTTTTATGGAGATGTCCATAGTATTGATAGTAGGTCATATGTATTGTGTTTTATGAAGATGTCTAAAGTATTGATGGTAGGACATATGTATTGTGTTTTATGAAGATGTCTATAGTATTGATGGTAGGACATATGTATTGTGTTTTATGAAGATGTCTATAGTATTGATGATAGGACATATGTATTGTGTTTTATGGAGATGTCCATAGTATTGATAGTAGGTCATATGTATTGTGTTTTATGAAGATGTCTAAAGTATTGATGGTAGGACATATGTATTGTGTTTTATGAAGATGTCTATAGTATTGACATTACGTCATATGTATTGTGTTTTATGAAGATGTCTATAGTATTGATAGTAGGACATATGTATTGTGTTTAATGAAGATGTCTATAGTATTGATAGTAGGTCATATGTATTGTGTTTTATGAAGATGTCTATAGTATTGATGGTAGGACATATGTATTGTGTTTTATGAAGACGTCTAAAGTATTGATGGTAGGACACATTTATTGTGTTTTATGAAGATGTCTATAATTTTGAGTCCCCAAGAGTGGCTGGGGTATAGAAATATGGTCACTTGGTCTTCTCCCGACCGGCAGTAAAACGCTTGCCGAAGTGGGGCGTCCGTTTTGATAATAGGTCATATGTATTGTGTTTAATGAAGATGTCTTAAGTATTGAAGGTAGGACATATGTATTTTGTTTTATGAAGATGTCTATAGTATTGATAGTAGGACATATGTATTGTGTTTAATGAAGATGTCTATAGTATTGATAGTAGGTCATATGTATTGTGTTTAATGAAGATGTCTATAGTGATAGTAGGTCAAATGTATTGTGTTTAATGAAGATGTCTATAGTTTTGAGTCCCCAAGGGTGGCTGGGGTATAGAAATATGGTCACTTGGTCTTCTCCCGACCAGCAGTAAAACGCTTGCTGAAATGGGGCGTCCGTTTTGAAAGTAGGTCATATGTATTGTGTTTAATGAAGATGTCTATAGTATTGATGGTAGGACATATATGTATTGTGTTTAATGAAGATGTCTATAGTATTGATGATAGGACATATGTATTGTGTTTAATGAAGATGTCAATAGTGATAGTAGGTCAAATGTATTGTGTTTAATGAAGATGTCTATAGTTTTGAGTCCCCAAGGGTGGCTGGGGTATAGAAATATGGTCACTTGGTCTTCTCCCGACCGGCAGTAAAACGCTTGCTGAAATGGGGCGTCTGTTTTGAAAGTAGGTCATATGTATTGTGTTTAATGAAGATGTCTATAGTATTGATGGTAGGACATATGTATTGTGTTTTATGAAGACATCTAAAGTATTGATGGTAGGACACATTTATTGTGTTTTATGAAGATGTCTATAATTTTGAGTCCCCAAGAGTGGCTGGGGTATAGAAATATGGTCACTTGGTCTTCTCCCGACCGGCAGTAAAACGCTTGCTGAAGTGGGGCGTCCGTTTTGATAATAGGTCATATGTATTGTGTTTAATGAAGATGTCTTAAGTATTGATGGTAGGACATATGTATTGTGTTTTATGAAGATGTCTATAGTATTGATAGTAGGACATATGTATTGTGTTTAATGAAGATGTCTATAGTATTGATAGTAGGTCATATGTATTGTGTTTAATGAAGATGTCTATAGTGATAGTAGGTCAAATGTATTGTGTTTAATGAAGATGTCTATAGTTTTGAGTCCCCAAGGGTGGCTGGGGTATAGAAATATGGTCACTTGGTCTTCTCCCGACCGGCAGTAAAACGCTTGCTGAAATGGGGCGTCCGTTTTGAAAGTAGGTCATATGTATTGTGTTTAATGAAGATGTCCATAGTATTGACGGTAGGACATATGTATTGTGTTTAATGAAGATGTCTATTGTATTGATGATAGGACATATGTATTGTGTTTAATGAAGATGTCTATAGTGATAGTAGGTCAAATGTATTGTGTTTAATGAAGATGTCTATAGTTTTGAGTCCCCAAGGGTGGCTGGGGTATAGAAATATGGTCACTTGGTCTTCTCCCGACCGGCAGTAAAACGCTTGCCGAAGTGGGGCGTCTGTTTTGATAATAGGTCATATGTATTGTGTTTAATGAAGATGTCTTAAGTATTGATGGTAGGACATATGTATTGTGTTTTATGAAGATGTCTATAGTATTGATGGTAGGACATATGTATTGTGTTTTATGAAGATGTCTATAGTATTGACAGTACGTCATATGTATTGTGTTTTATGAAGATGTTTATAGTATTGATGGTAGGACATATGTATTGTGTTTTATGAAGATGTCTATATTATTGATAGTAGGTCATATGTATTGTGTTTAATGAAGATGTCTATAGTATTGATAGTAGGTCATATGTATTGTGTTTAATGAAGATGTCTATAGTGATAGTAGGTCAAATGTATTGTGTTTAATGAAGATGTCTATAGTTTTGAGTCCCCAAGGGTGGCTGGGGTATAGAAATATGGTCACTTGGTCTTCTCCCGACCGGCAGTAAAACGCTTGCTGAAATGGGGCGTCCGTTTTGAAAGTAGGTCATATGTATTGTGTTTAATGAAGATGTCTATAGTATTGATGGTAGGACATATGTATTGTGTTTAATGAAGATGTCTATAGTATTGATGATAGGACATATGTATTGTGTTTTATGGAGATGTCCATAGTATTGATAGTAGGTCATATGTATTGTGTTTTATGAAGATGTCTAAAGTATTGATGGTAGGACATATGTATTGTGTTTTATGAAGATGTCTATAGTATTGATGGTAGGACATATGTATTGTGTTTTATGAAGATGTCTATAGTATTGACATTACGTCATATGTATTGTGTTTTATGAAGATGTCTATAGTATTGATAGTAGGACATATGTATTGTGTTTAATGAAGATGTCTATAGTATTGATAGTAGGTCATATGTATTGTGTTTTATGAAGATGTCTATAGTATTGATGGTAGGACATATGTATTGTGTTTTATGAAGACGTCTAAAGTATTGATGGTAGGACACATTAATTGTGTTTTATGAAGATGTCTATAATTTTGAGTCCCCAAGAGTGGCTGGGGTATAGAAATATGGTCACTTGGTCTTCTCCCGACCGGCAGTAAAACGCTTGCCGAAGTGGGGCGTCCGTTTTGATAATAGGTCATATGTATTGTGTTTAATGAAGATGTCTTAAGTATTGATGGTAGGACATATGTATTGTGTTTTATGAAGATGTCTATAGTATTGATAGTAGGACATATGTATTGTGTTTAATGAAGATGTCAATAGTATTGATAGTAGGTCATATGTATTGTGTTTAATGAAGATGTCTATAGTGATAGTAGGTCAAATGTATTGTGTTTAATGAAGATGTCTATAGTTTTGAGTCCCCAAGGGTGGCTGGGGTATAGAAATATGGTCACTTGGTCTTCTCCCGACCGGCAGTAAAACGCTTGCTGAAATTGGGCGTCCTTTTTGAAAGTAGGTCATATGTATTGTGTTTAATGAAGATGTCTATAGTATTGATGGTAGGACATATGTATTGTGTTTAATGAAGATGTCTATAGTATTGATGATAGGACATATGTATTGTGTTTAATGAAGATGTCTATAGTGATAGTAGGTCAAATGTATTGTGTTTAATGAAGATTTCTATAGTTTTGAGTCCCCAAGGGTGGCTGGGGTATAGAAATATGGTCACTTGGTCTTCTCCTGACCGGCAGTAAAACGCTTGCTGAAATGGGGCGTCCGTTTTGAAAGTAGGTCATATGTATTGTGTTTAATGAAGATGTCTATAGTATTGATGGTAGGACATATGTATTGTGTTTAATGAAGATGTCTATAGTATTGATGATAGGACATATGTATTGTGTTTTATGGAGATGTCCATAGTATTGATAGTAGGTCATATGTATTGTGTTTTATGAAGATGTCTAAAGTATTGATGGTAGGACATATGTATTGTGTTTTATGAAGATGTCTATAGTATTGATGGTAGGACATATGTATTGTGTTTTATGAAGATGTCTATAGTATTGACAGTACGTCATATGTATTGTGTTTTATGAAGATGTCTATAGTATTGATAGTAGGACATATGTATTGTGTTTAATGAAGATGTCTATAGTATTGATAGTAGGTCATATGTATTGTGTTTTATGAAGATGTCTATAATATTGATGGTAGGACATATGTATTGTGTTTTATGAAGACGTCTAAAGTATTGATGGTAGGACACATTTATTGTGTTTTATGAAGATGTGTATAATTTTGAGTCCCCAAGAGTGGCTGGGGTATAGAAATATGGTCACTTGGTTTTCTCCCGACCGGCAGTAAAACGCTTGCCGAAGTGGGGCGTCCGTTTTGATAATAGGTCATATGTATTGTGTTTAATGAAGATGTCTTAAGTATTGATGGTAGGACATATGTATTGTGTTTTATGAAGATGTCTATAGTATTGATGGTAGGACATATGTATTGTGTTTTATGAAGATGTCTATAGTATTGACAGTACGTCATATGTATTGTGTTTTATGAAGATGTTTATAGTATTGATGGTAGGACATATGTATTGTGTTTTATAAAGACGTCATTAGTATTGATGGTAGGTCATATGTATTGTGTTTTATGAAGATGGCTATATTATTGATAGTAGGTCATATGTATTGTGTTTAATGAAGATGTCTATAGTATTGATAGTAGGTCATATGTATTGTGTTTAATGAAGATGTCTATAGTGATAGTTGGTCAAATGTATTGTGTTTAATGAAGATGTTTATAGTTTTGAGTCCCCAAGGGTGGCTGGGGTATAGAAATATGGTCACTTGGTCTTCTCCCGACCGGCAGTAAAACGCTTGCTGAAATGGGGCGTCCTTTTTGAAAGTAGGTCATATGTATTGTGTTTAATGAAGATGTCTATAGTATTGATGGTAGGACATATGTATTGTGTTTAATGAAGATGTCTACAGTATTGATGATAGGACATATGTATTGTGTTTTATGGAGATGTCCATAGTATTGATAGTAGGTCATATGTATTGTGTTTTATGAAGATGTCTAAAGTATTGATGGTAGGACATATGTATTGTGTTTTATGAAGATGTCTATAGTATTGATGGTAGGACATATGTATTGTGTTTTATGAAGATGTCTATAGTATTGACAGTACGTCATATGTATTGTGTTTTATGAAGATGTCTATAGTATTGATAGTAGGACATATGTATTGTGTTTAATGAAGATGTCTATAGTATTGATAGTAGGTCATATGTATTGTGTTTTATGAAGATGTCTATAGTATTGATGGTAGGACATTTGTATTGTGTTTTATGAAGACGTCTAAAGTATTGATGGTAGGACACATTTATTGTGTTTTATGAAGATGTCTATAATTTTGAGTCCCCAAGAGTGGCTGGGGTATAGAAATATGGTCACTTGGTTTTCTCCCGACCGGCAGTAAAACGCTTGCTGAAGTGGGGCGTCCGTTTTGATAATAGGTCATATGTATTGTGTTTAATGAAGATGTCTTAAGTATTGATGGTAGGACATATGTATTGTGTTTTATGAAGATGTCTATAGTATTGATGGTAGGACATATGTATTGTGTTTTATGAAGATGTCTATAGTATTGACAGTACGTCATATGTATTGTGTTTTATGAAGATGTTTATAGTATTGATGGTGGGACATATGTATTGTGTTTTATAAAGACGTCATTAGTATTGATGGTAGGTCATATATATTGTGTTTTATGAAGATGTCTATAGTATTGATGGTAGGACATATGTATTGTGTTTAATGAAGATGTCTATAGTATTGATAGTAGGTCATATGTATTGTGTTTTATGAAGATGTCTATAGTATTGATGGTAGGACATATGTATTGTGTTTTATGAAGACGTCTAAAGTATTGATGGTAGGACACATTTATTGTGTTTTATGAAGATGTCTATAATTTTGAGTCCCCAAGAGTGGCTGGGGTATAGAAATATGGTCACTTGGTCTTCTCCCGACCGGCAGTAAAACGCTTGCCGAAGTGGGGCGTCCGTTTTGATAATAGGTCATATGTATTGTGTTTAATGAAGATGTCTTAAGTATTGATGGTAGGACATATGTATTGTGTTTTATGAAGATGTCTATAGTATTGGAAGTAGGACATATGTATTGTGTTTAATGAAGATGTCTATAGTATTGATAGTAGGTCATATGTATTGTGTTTAATGAAGATGTCTATAGTGATAGTAGGTCAAATGTATTGTGTTTAATGAAGCTGTCTATAGTTTTGAGTCCCCAAGGGTGGCTGGGGTATAGAAATATGGTCACTTGGTCTTCTCCCGACCGGCAGTAAAACGCTTGCTGAAATTGGGCGTCCTTTTTGAAAGTAGGTCATATGTATTGTGTTTAATGAAGATGTCTATAGTATTGATGGTAGGACATATGTATTGTGTTTAATGAAGATGTCTATAGTATTGATGATAGGACATATGTATTGTGTTTAATGAAGATGTCTATAGTGATAGTAGGTCAAATGTATTGTGTTTAATGAAGATTTCTATAGTTTTGAGTCCCCAAGGGTGGCTGGGGTATAGAAATATGGTCACTTGGTCTTCTCCCGACCGGCAGTAAAACGCTTGCTGAAATGGGGCGTCCTTTTTGAAAGTAGGTCATATGTATTGTGTTTAATGAAGATGTCTATAGTATTGATGGTAGGACATATGTATTGTGTTTAATGAAGATGTCTACAGTATTGATGATAGGACATATGTATTGTGTTTTATGGAGATGTCCATAGTATTGATAGTAGGTCATATGTATTGTGTTTTATGAAGATGTCTAAAGTATTGATGGTAGGACATATGTATTGTGTTTTATGAAGATGTCTATAGTATTGATGGTAGGACATATGTATTGTGTTTTATGAAGATGTCTATAGTATTGACAGTACGTCATATGTATTGTGTTTTATGAAGATGTCTATAGTATTGATAGTAGGACATATGTATTGTGTTTAATGAAGATGTCTATAGTATTGATAGTAGGTCATATGTATTGTGTTTTATGAAGATGTCTATAGTATTGATGGTAGGACATTTGTATTGTGTTTTATGAAGACGTCTAAAGTATTGATGGTAGGACACATTTATTGTGTTTTATGAAGATGTCTATAATTTTGAGTCCCCAAGAGTGGCTGGGGTATAGAAATATGGTCACTTGGTTTTCTCCCGACCGGCAGTAAAACGCTTGCCGAAGTGGGGCGTCCGTTTTGATAATAGGTCATATGTATTGTGTTTAATGAAGATGTCTTAAGTATTGATGGTAGGACATATGTATTGTGTTTTATGAAGATGTCTATAGTATTGATGGTAGGACATATGTATTGTGTTTTATGAAGATGTCTATAGTATTGACAGTACGTCATATGTATTGTGTTTTATGAAGATGTTTATAGTATTGATGGTAGGACATATGTATTGTGTTTTATAAAGACGTCATTAGTATTGATGGTAGGTCATATGTATTGTGTTTTATGAAGATGTCTATATTATTGATAGTAGGTCATATGTATTGTGTTTAATGAAGATGTCTATAGTATTGATAGTAGGTCATATGTATTGTGTTTGATGAAGATGTCTATAGTGATAGTAGGTCAAATGTATTGTGTATAATGAAGATGTCTATAATTTTGAGTCCCCAAGGGTGGCTGGGGTATAGAAATATGGTCACTTGGTCTTCTCCCGACTGGCAGTAAAACGCTTGCTGAAATGGGGCGTCCGTTTTGAAAGTAGGTCATATGTATTGTGTTTAATGAAGATGTCTATAGTATTGATGGTAGGACATATGTATTGTGTTTAATGAAGATGTCTATAGTATTGATGATAGGACATATGTATTGTGTTTTATGAAGATGTCTATAGTATTGATGGTAGGACATATGTATTGTGTTTTATGAATATGTCTATAGTATTGACAGTACGTCATATGTATTGTGTTTTATGAAGATGTTTATAGTATTGATGGTAGGACATATATGTATTGTGTTTTATAAAGACGTCATTAGTATTGATGGTAGGTCATATGTATTGTGTTTTATGAAGATGTCTAAAGTATTGATGGTAGGACATATGTATTGTGTTTTATGGAGATGTCTATAGTATTGATGGTAGGACATATGTATTGTGTTTTATGAAGATGTCTATAGTATTGACAGTACGTCATATGTATTGTGTTTTATGAAGATGTTTATAGTATTTATGGTAGGACATATGTATTGTGTTTTATAAAGACGTCATTAGTATTGATGGTAGGTCATATGTATTGTGTTTTATGAAGATGTCTATATTATTGATAGTAGGTCATATGTATTGTGTTTAATGAAGATGTCTATAGTATTGATAGTAGGTCATATGTATTGTGTTTTATGAAGATGTCTATAGTGATAGTAGGTCAAATGTATTGTGTTAAATGAAGATCTCTATAGTTTTGAGTCCCCAAGGGTGGCTGGGGTATAGAAATATGGTCACTTGGTCTTCTCCCGACCGGCAGTAAAACGCTTGCTGAAATGGGGCGTCCGTTTTGAAAGTAGGTCATATGTATTGTGTTTAATGAAGATGTCTATAGTATTGATGGTAGGACATATGTATTGTGTTTAATGAAGATGTCTATAGTATTGATGATAGGACATATGTATTGTGTTTTATGGAGATGTCCATAGTATTGATAGTAGGTCATATGTATTGTGTTTTATGAAGATGTCTAAAGTATTGATGGTAGGACATATGTATTGTGTTTTATGAAGATGTCTATAGTATTGATGGTAGGACATATGTATTGTGTTTTATGAAGATGTCTATAGTATTGACATTACGTCATATGTATTGTGTTTTATGAAGATGTCTATAGTATTGATAGTAGGACATATGTATTGTGTTTAATGAAGATGTCTATAGTATTGATAGTAGGTCATATGTATTGTGTTTTATGAAGATGTCTATAGTATTGATGGTAGGACATATGTATTGTGTTTTATGAAGACATCTAAAGTATTGATGGTAGGACACATTTATTGTGTTTTATGAAGATGTCTATAATTTTGAGTCCCCAAGAGTGGCTGGGGTATAGAAATATGGTCACTTGGTTTCTCCCGACCGGCAGTAAAATGCTTGCCGAAGTGGGGCGTCCGTTTTGATAATAGGTCATATGTATTGTGTTTAATGAAGATGTCTTAAGTATTGATGGTAGGACATATGTATTGTGTTTTATGAAGATGTCTATAAGTATTGGAAGTAGGACATATGTATTGTGTTTAATGAAGATGTCTATAGTATTGATAGTAGGTCATATGTATTGTGTTTAATGAAGATGTCTATAGTGATAGTAGGTCAAATGTATTGTGTTTAATGAAGCTGTCTATAGTTTTGAGTCGCCAAGGGTGGCTGGGGTATAGAAATATGGTCACTTGGTCTTCTCCCGACCGGCAGTAAAACGCTTGCTGAAATTGGGCGTCCTTTTTGAAAGTAGGTCATATGTATTGTGTTTAATGAAGATGTCTATAGTATTGATGGTAGGACATATGTATTGTGTTTAATGAAGATGCCTATAGTATTGATGATAGGACATATGTATTGTGTTTAATGAAGATGTCTATAGTGATAGTAGGTCAAATGTATTGTGTTTAATGAAGATTTCTATAGTTTTGAGTCCCCAAGGGTGGCTGGGGTATAGAAATATGGTCACTTGGTCTTCTCCCGACCGGCAGTAAAACGCTTGCTGAAATGGGGCGTCCTTTTTGAAAGTAAGTCATATGTATTGTGTTTAATGAAGATGTCTATAGTATTGATGGTAGGACATATGTATTGTGTTTAATGAAGATGTCTACAGTATTGATGATAGGACATATGTATTGTGTTTTATGGAGATGTCCATAGTATTGATAGTAGGTCATATGTATTGTGTTTTATGAAGATGTCTAAAGTATTGATGGTAGGACATATGTATTGTGTTTTATGAAGATGTCTATAGTATTGATGGTAGGACATATGTATTGTGTTTTATGAAGATGTCTATAGTATTGACAGTACGTCATATGTATTGTGTTTTATGAAGATGTCTATAGTATTGATAGTAGGACATATGTATTGTGTTTAATGAAGATGTCTATAGTATTGATAGTAGGTCATATGTATTGTGTTTTATGAAGATGTCTATAGTATTGATGGTAGGACATTTGTATTGTGTTTTATGAAGACGTCTAAAGTATTGATGGTAGGACACATTTATTGTGTTTTATGAAGATGTCTATAATTTTGAGTCCCCAAGAGTGGCTGGGGTATAGAAATATGGTCACTTGGTTTTCTCCCGACCGGCAGTAAACCGCTTGCCGAAGTGGGGCGTCCGTTTTGATAATAGGTCATATGTATTGTGTTTAATGAAGATGTCTTAAGTATTGATGGTAGGACATATGTATTGTGTTTTATGAAGATGTCTATAGTATTGATGGTAGGACATATGTATTGTGTTTTATGAAGATGTCTATAGTATTGACAGTACGTCATATGTATTGTGTTTTATGAAGATGTTTATAGTATTGATGGTAGGACATATGTATTGTGTTTTATAAAGACGTCATTAGTATTGATGGTAGGTCATATGTATTGTGTTTTATGAAGATGTCTATATTATTGATAGTAGTTCATATGTATTGTGTTTAATGAAGATGTCTATAGTATTGATAGTAGGTCATATGTATTGTGTTTAATGAAGATGTCTATAGTGATAGTAGGTCAAATGTATTGTGTTTAATGAAGATGTCTATAGTTTTGAGTCCCCAAGGGTGGCTGGGGTATAGAAATATGGTCACTTGGTCTTCTCCCGACGGGCAGTAAAACGCTTGCTGAAATGGGGCGTCCGTTTTGAAAGTAGGTCATATGTATTGTGTTTAATGAAGATGTCTATAGTATTGATGGTAGGACATATGTATTGTGTTTAATGAAGATGTCTATAGTATTGATGATAGGACATATGTATTGTGTTTTATGGAGATGTCCATAGTATTGATAGTAGGTCATATGTATTGTGTTTTATGAAGATGTCTAAAGTATTGATGGTAGGACATATGTATTGTGTTTTATGAAGATGTCTATAGTATTGATGGTAGGACATATGTATTGTGTTTTATGAAGATGTCTATAGTATTGACATTACGTCATATGTATTGTGTTTTATGAAGATGTCTATAGTATTGAGAGTAGGACATATGTATTGTGTTTAATGAAGATGTCTATAGTATTGATAGTAGGTCATATGTATTGTGTTTTATGAAGATGTCTATAGTATTGATGGTAGGACATATGTATTGTGTTTTATGAAGACGTCTAAAGTATTGATGGTAGGACACATTTATTGTGTTTTATGAAGATGTCTATAATTTTGAGTCCCCAAGAGTGGCTGGGGTATAGAAATATGGTCACTTGGTCTTCTCCTGACCGGCAGTAAAACGCTTGCCGAAGTGGGGCGTCCGTTTTGATAATAGGTCATATGTATTGTGTTTAATGAAGATGTCTTAAGTATTGATGGTAGGACATATGTATTGTGTTTTATGAAGATGTCTATAGTATTGGAAGTAGGACATATGTATTGTGTTTAATGAAGATGTCTATAGTATTGATAGTAGGTCATATGTATTGTGTTTAATGAAGATGTCTATAGTGATAGTAGGTCAAATGTATTGTGTTTAATGAAGCTGTCTATAGTTTTGACAGTACGTCATATGTATTGTGTTTTATGAAGATGTTTATAGTATTGATGGTAGGACATATGTATTGTGTTTTATAAAGACGTCATTAGTATTGATGGTAGGTCATATGTATTGTGTTTTATGAAGATGTCTATATTATTGATAGTAGTTCATATGTATTGTGTTTAATGAAGATGTCTATAGTATTGATAGTAGGTCATATGTATTGTGTTTAATGAAGATGTCTATAGTGATAGTAGGTCAAATGTATTGTGTTTAATGAAGATGTCTATAGTTTTGAGTCCCCAAGGGTGGCTGGGGTATAGAAATATGGTCACTTGGTCTTCTCCCGACCGGCAGTAAAACGCTTGCTGAAATGGGGCGTCCGTTTTGAAAGTAGGTCATATGTATTGTGTTTAATGAAGATGTCTATAGTATTGATGGTAGGACATATGTATTGTGTTTAATGAAGATGTCTATAGTATTGATGATAGGACATATGTATTGTGTTTTATGGAGATGTCCATAGTATTGATAGTAGGTCATATGTATTGTGTTTTATGAAGATGTCTAAAGTATTGATGGTAGGACATATGTATTGTGTTTTATGAAGATGTCTATAGTATTGATGGTAGGACATATGTATTGTGTTTTATGAAGATGTCTATAGTATTGACATTACGTCATATGTATTGTGTTTTATGAAGATGTCTATAGTATTGAGAGTAGGACATATGTATTGTGTTTAATGAAGATGTCTATAGTATTGATAGTAGGTCATATGTATTGTGTTTTATGAAGATGTCTATAGTATTGATGGTAGGACATATGTATTGTGTTTTATGAAGACGTCTAAAGTATTGATGGTAGGACACATTTATTGTGTTTTATGAAGATGTCTATAATTTTGAGTCCCCAAGAGTGGCTGGGGTATAGAAATATGGTCACTTGGTCTTCTCCCGACCGGCAGTAAAACGCTTGCCGAAGTGGGGCGTCCGTTTTGATAATAGGTCATATGTATTGTGTTTAATGAAGATGTCTTAAGTATTGATGGTAGGACATATGTATTGTGTTTTATGAAGATGTCTATAGTATTGGAAGTAGGACATATGTATTGTGTTTAATGAAGATGTCTATAGTATTGATAGTAGGTCATATGTATTGTGTTTAATGAAGATGTCTATAGTGATAGTAGGTCAAATGTATTGTGTTTAATGAAGCTGTCTATAGTTTTGAGTCCCCAAGGGTGGCTGGGGTATAGAAATATGGTCACTTGGTCTTCTCCCGACCGGCAGTAAAAAACTTGCTGAAATTGGGCGTCCTTTTTGAAAGTAGGTCATATGTATTGTGTTTAATGAAGATGTCTATAGTATTGATGGTAGGACATATGTATTGTGTTTAATGAAGATGTCTATAGTATTGATGATAGGACATATGTATTGTGTTTAATGAAGATGTCTATAGTGATAGTAGGTCAAATGTATTGTGTTTAATGAAGATTTCTATAGTTTTGAGTCCCCAAGGGTGGCTGGGGTATAGAAATATGGTCACTTGGTCTTCTCCCGACCGGCAGTAAAACGCTTGCTGAAATGGGGCGTCCGTTTTGAAAGTAGGTCATATGTATTGTGTTAAATGAAGATGTCTATAGTATTGATGGTAGGACATATGTATTGTGTTTAATGAAGATGTCTACAGTATTGATGATAGGACATATGTATTGTGTTTTATGGAGATGTCCATAGTATTGATAGTAGGTCATATGTATTGTGTTTTATGAAGATGTCTAAATTATTGATGGTAGGACATATGTATTGTGTTTTATGAAGATGTCTATAGTATTGATGGTAGGACATATGTATTGTGTTTTATGAAGATGTCTATAGTATTGACAGTACGTCATATGTATTGTGTTTTATGAAGATGTCTATAGTATTGATAGTAGGACATATGTATTGTGTTTAATGAAGATGTCTATAGTATTGATAGTAGGTCATATGTATTGTGTTTTATGAAGATGTCTATAGTATTGATGGTAGGACATATGTATTGTGTTTTATGAAGACGTCTAAAGTATTGATGGTAGGACACATTTATTGTGTTTTATGAAGATGTCTATAATTTTGAGTCCCCAAGAGTGGCTGGGGTATAGAAATATGGTCACTTGGTTTTCTCCCGACCGGCAGTAAAACGCTTGCCGTAGTGGGGCGTACGTTTTGATAATAGGTCATATGTATTGTGTTTAATGAAGATGTCTTAAGTATTGATGGTAGGACATATGTATTGTGTTTTATGAAGATGTCTATAGTATTGATGGTAGGACATATGTATTGTGTTTAATGAAGATGTCTACAGTATTGATGATAGGACATATGTATTGTGTTTTATGGAGATGTCCATAGTATTGATAGTAGGTCATATGTATTGTGTTTTATGAAGATGTCTAAATTATTGATGGTAGGACATATGTATTGTGTTTTATGAAGATGTCTATAGTATTGATGGTAGGACATATGTATTGTGTTTTATGAAGATGTCTATAGTATTGACAGTACGTCATATGTATTGTGTTTTATGAAGATGTCTATAGTATTGATAGTAGGTCATATGTATTGTGTTTTATGAAGATGTCTATAGTATTGATGGTAGGACATATGTATTGTGTTTTATGAAGACGTCTAAAGTATTGATGGTAGGACACATTTATTGTGTTTTATGAAGATGTCTATAATTTTGAGTCCCCAAGAGTGGCTGGGGTATAGAAATATGGTCACTTGGTTTTCTCCCGACCGGCAGTAAAACGCTTGCCGAAGTGGGGCGTCCGTTTTGATAATAGGTCATATGTATTGTGTTTAATGAAGATGTCTTAAGCATGTTAAGTATTGATGGTAGGACATATGTATTGTGTTTTATGAAGATGTCTATAGTATTGATGGTAGGACATATGTATTGTGTTTTATGAAGATGTCTATAGTATTGACAGTACGTCATATGTATTGTGTTTTATGAAGATGTTTATAGTATTCATGTATTGATGGTAGGACATATGTATTGTGTTTTATAAAGACGTCATTAGTATTGATGGTAGGTCATATGTATTGTGTTTTATGAAGATGTCTATATTATTGATAGTAGTTCATATGTATTGTGTTTAATGAAGATGTCTATAGTATTGATAGTAGGTCATATGTATTGTGTTTAATGAAGATGTCTATAGTGATAGCAGGTCAAATGTATTGTGTTTAATGAAGATGTCTATAGTTTTGAGTCCCCAAGGGTGGCTGGGGTATAGAAATATGGTCACTTGGTCTTCTCCCGACCGGCAGTAAAACGCTTGCTGAAATGGGGCGTCCGTTTTGAAAGTAGGTCATATGTATTGTGTTTAATGAAGATGTCTATAGTATTGATGGTAGGACATATGTATTGTGTTTAATGAAGATGTCTATAGTATTGATGATAGGACATATGTATTGTGTTTAATGAAGATGTCTATAGTGATAGTAGGTCAAATGTATTGTGTTTAATGAAGCTGTCTATAGTTTTGAGTCCCCAAGGGTGGCTGGGGTATAGAAATATGGTCACTTGGTCTTCTCCCGACCAGCAGTAAAACGTTTGCTGAAATTGGGCGTCCTTTTTGAAAGTAGGTCATATGTATTGTGTTTAATGAAGATGTCTATAGTATTGATGGTAGGACATATGTATTGTGTTTAATGAAGATGTCTATAGTAATGATGATAGGACATATGTATTGTGTTTAATGAAGATGTCTATAGTGATAGTAGGTCAAATGTATTGTGTTTAATGAAGATTTCTATAGTTTTGAGTCCCCAAGGGTG
The DNA here is from genome assembly GCF_036588685.1 of Mytilus trossulus. Taxonomy (NCBI): domain Eukaryota; kingdom Metazoa; phylum Mollusca; class Bivalvia; order Mytilida; family Mytilidae; genus Mytilus; species Mytilus trossulus. The sequence continues at coordinate 44,395,113 of NC_086376.1, forward strand.
GCTGGGGTATAGAAATATGGTCACTTGGTCTTCTCCCGACCGGCAGTAAAACGCTTGCTGAAATGGGGCGTCCTTTTTGAAAGTAGGTCATATGTATTGTGTTTAATTAAGATGTCTATAGTATTGATGGTAGGACATATGTATTGTGTTTAATGAAGATGTCTACAGTATTGATGATAGGACATATGTATTGTGTTTTATGGAGATGTCCATAGTATTGATAGTAGGTCATATGTATTGTGTTTTATGAAGATGTCTAAAGTATTGATGGTAGGACATATGTATTGTGTTTTATGAAGATGTCTATAGTATTGATGGTAGGACATATGTATTGTGTTTTATGAAGATGTCTATAGTATTGACAGTACGTCATATGTATTGTGTTTTATGAAGATGTCTATAGTATTGATAGTAGGACATATGTATTGTGTTTAATGAAGATGTCTATAGTATTGATAGTAGGTCATATGTATTGTGTTTTATGAAGATGTCTATAGTATTGATGGTAGGACATTTGTATTGTGTTTTATGAAGACGTCTAAAGTATTGATGGTAGGACACATTTATTGTGTTTTATGAAGATGTCTATAATTTTGAGTCCCCAAGAGTGGCTGGGGTATAGAAATATGGTCACTTGGTTTTCTCCCGACCGGCAGTAAAACGCTTGCCGAAGTGGGGCGTCCGTTTTGATAATAGGTCATATGTATTGTGTTTAATGAAGATGTCTTAAGTATAGATGGTAGGACATATGTATTGTGTTTTATGAAGATGTCTATAGTATTGATGGTAGGACATATGTATTGTGTTTTATGAATATGTCTATAGTATTGACAGTACGTCATATGTATTGTGTTTTATGAAGATGTTTATAGTATTGATGGTAGGACATATGTATTGTGTTTTATAAAGACGTCATTAGTATTGATGGTAGGTCATATGTATTGTGTTTTATGAAGATGTCTATATTATTGATAGTAGTTCATATGTATTGTGTTTAATGAAGATGTCTATAGTATTGATAGTAGGTCATATGTATTGTGTTTAATGAAGATGTCTATAGTGATAGTAGGTCAAATGTATTGTGTTTAATGAAGATGTCTATAGTTTTGAGTCCCCAAGGGTGGCTGGGGTATAGAAATATGGTCACTTGGTCTTCTCCCGACCGGCAGTAAAACGCTTGCTGAAATGGGGCGTCCGTTTTGAAAGTAGGTCATATGTATTGTGTTTAATGAAGATGTCTATAGTATTGATGGTAGGACATATGTATTGTGTTTAATGAAGATGTCTATAGTATTGATGATAGGACATATGTATTGTGTTTTATGGAGATGTCCATAGTATTGATAGTAGGTCATATGTATTGTGTTTTATGAAGATGTCTATAGTATTGATGGTAGGACATATGTATTGTGTTTAATGAAGATGTCTATAGTATTGATGATAGGTCATATGTATTGTGTTTAATGAAGATGTCTATAGTATTGATGGTAGGACATATGTATTGTGTTTAATGAAGATGTCTATAGTATTGATGATAGGACATATGTATTGTGTTTTATGGAGATGTCCATAGTATTGATAGTAGGTCATATGTATTGTTTTTTATGAAGATGTCTAAAGTATTGATGGTAGGACATATGTATTGTGTTTTATGAAGATGTCTATAGTATTGATGGTAGGACATATGTATTGTGTTTTATGAAGATGTCTATAGTATTGACATTACGTCATATGTATTGTGTTTTATGAAGATGTCTATAGTATTGATAGTAGGACATATGTATTGTGTTTAATGAAGATGTCTATAGTATTGATAGTAGGTCATATGTATTGTGTTTTATGAAGATGTCTATAGTATATTGATGGTAGGACATATGTATTGTGTTTTATGAAGACGTCTAAAGTATTGATGGTAGGACACATTTATTGTGTTTTATGAAGATGTCTATAATTTTGAGTCCCCAAGAGTGGCTGGGGTATAGAAATATGGTCACTTGGTCTTCTCCCGACCGGCAGTAAAACGCTTGCCAAAGTGGGGCGTCCGTTTTGATAATAGGTCATATGTATTGTGTTTAATGAAGATGTCTTAAGTATTGATGGTAGGACATATGTATTGTGTTTTATGAAGATGTTTATAGTATTGACAGTACGTCATATGTATTGTGTTTTATGAAGATGTTTATAGTATTGATGGTAGGACATATGTATTGTGTTTTATAAAGACGTCATTAGTATTGATGGTAGGTCATATGTATTGTGTTTTATGAAGATGTCTATATTATTGATAGTAGGTCATATGTATTGTGTTTTATGAAGATGTCTATATTATTGATAGTAGGTCATATGTATTGTGTTTAATGAAGATATCTATAGTATTGATGGTAGGACATATGTATTGTGTTTAATGAAGATGTCTATAGTATTGATGATAGGACATATGTATTGTGTTTTATAAAGACGTCATTAGTATTGATGGTAGGTCATATGTATTGTGTTTTATGAAGATGTCTATATTATTGATAGTCATGATAGTAGGTCATATGTATTGTGTTTTATGAAGATGTCTATATTATTGATACTAGGTCATATGTATTGTGTTTAATGAAGATGTCTATAGTATTGATAATAGGTCATATGTATTGTGTTTAATGAAGATGTCTATAGTGATAGTAGGTCAAATGTATTGTGTTTAATGAAGATGTCTATAGTTTTGAGTCCCCAAGGGTGGCTGGTGTATAGAAATATGGTCACTTGGTCTTCTCCCGACCGGCAGTAAACGCTTGCTGAAATGGGGCGTCCGTTTTGAAAGTAGGTCATATGTATTTTGTTAATGAAGATGTCTATAGTATTGATGGTAGGACATATGTATTGTGTTTAATGAAGATGTCTATAGTATTGATGATAGGACATATGTATTGTGTTTAATGAAGATGTCTAGAGTGATAGTAGGTCAAATGTATTGTGTTTAATGAAGATGTCTATAGTTTTGAGTCCCCAAAAGTGGCTGGGGTATAGAAATATGGTCACTTGGTCTTCTCCCGACCGGCAGTAAAACGCTTGCCGAAGTGGGGCGTCTGTTTTGATAATAGGTCATATGTATTGTTTTTAATGAAGATGTCTTAAGTATTGATGGTAGGACATATGTATTGTGTTTTATGAAGATGTCTATAGTATTGATGGTAGGACATATGTATTGTGTTTTATGAAGATGTCTATAGTATTGACAGTACGTCATATGTATTGTGTTTTATGAAGATGTTTATAGTATTGATGGTAGGACATATGTATTGTGTTTTATAAAGACGTCATTAGTATTGATGGTAGGTCATATGTATTGTGTTTAATGAAGATGTCTATAGTATTGATGGTAGGACATATGTATTGTGTTTAATGAAGATGTCTATAGAATTGATGATAGGACATATGTATTGTGTTTTATGGAGATGTCCATAGTATTGATAGTAGGTCATATGTTTTGTGTTTTATGAAGATGTCTAAAGTATTGATGGTAGGACATATGTATTGTGTTTTATGAAGATGTCTATAGTATTGATGGTAGGACATATGTATTGTGTTTTATGAAGATGTCTATAGTATTGACATTACGTCATATGTATTGTGTTTAATGAAGATGTCTATAGTATTGATAGTAGGACATATGTATTGTGTTTAATGAAGATGTCTATAGTATTGATAGTAGGTCATATGTATTGTGTTTTATGAAGATGTCTATAGTATTGATGGTAGGACATATGTATTGTTTTTTATGAAGACGTCTAAAGTATTGATGGTAGGACACATTTATTGTGTTTTATGAAGATGTCTATAATTTTGAGTCCCCAAGAGTGGCTGGGGTATAGAAATATGGTCACTTGGTTTTCTCCCGACCGGCAGTAAAACGCTTGCCGAAGTGGGGCGTCCGTTTTGATAATAGGTCATATGTATTGTGTTTAATGAAGATGTCTTAAGTATTGATGGTAGGACATATGTATTGTGTGTTATGAAGATGTTTATAGTATTGATGGTAGGACATATGTATTGTGTTTTATGAAGATGTCTATAGTATTGACAGTACGTCATATGTATTTTGTTTTATGAAGATGTTTATAGTATTGATGGTAGGACATATGTATTGTGTTTTATAAAGACGTCATTAGTATTGATGGTAGGTCATATGTATTGTGTTTTATGAAGATGTCTATATTATTGATAGTAGGTCATATGTATTGTGTTTAATGAAGATGTCTATAGTGATAGTAGGTCAAATGTATTGTGTTTAATGAAGATGTCTATAGTTTTGAGTTCCCAAGGGTGGCTGGGGTATAGAAATATGGTCACTTGGTCTTCTCCCGACCGGCAGTAAAACGCTTGCTGAAATGGGGCGTCCGTTTTGAAAGTAGGTCATATGTATTGTGTTTAATGAAGATGTCTATAGTATTGATGGTAGGACATATGTATTGTGTTTAATGAAGATGTCTATAGTATTGATGGTAGGACATATGTATTGTGTTTTATGAAGATGTCTAAAGTATTGATGGTAGGACATATGTATTGTGTTTAATGAAGATGTCTATAGTATTGATAGTAGGTCATATGTATTGTGTTTTATGAAGATGTCTATAGTATTGATGGTAGGACATATGTATTGTGTTTTATGAAGACGTCTAAAGTATTGATGGTAGGACACATTTATTGTGTTTTATGAAGATGTCTATAATTTTGAGTCCCCAAGAGTGGCTGGGGTATAGAAATATGGTCACTTGGTCTTCTCCCGAACGGCAGTAAAACGCTTGCCGAAGTGGGGCGTCCGTTTTGATAATAGGTCATATGTATTGTGTTTAATGAAGATGTCTTAAGTATTGATGGTAGGACATATGTATTGTGTTTTATGAAGATGTCTATAGTATTGATAGTAGGACATATGTATTGTGTTTAATGAAGATGGTATAGTATTGATAGTAGGTCATATGTATTGTGTTTAATGAAGATGTCTATAGTGATAGTAGGTCAAATGTATTGTGTTTAATGAAGATGTCTATAGTTTTGAGTCCCCAAGGGTGGCTGGGGTATAGAAATATGGTCACTTGGTCTTCTCCCGACCAGCAGTAAAACGCTTGCTGAAATGGGGCGTCCGTTTTGAAAGTAGGTCATATGTATTGTGTTTAATGAAGATGTCTATAGTATTGATGGTAGGACATATGTATTGTGTTTAATGAAGATGTCTATAGTATTGATGATAGGACATATGTATTGTTTTTAATGAAGATGTCTATAGTGATAGTAGGTCAAATGTATTGTGTTTAATGAAGATGTCAATAGTTTTGAGTCCCCAAGGGTGGCTGGGGTATAGAAATATGGTCACTTGGTCTTCTCCCGACCGGCAGTAAAACGCTTGCTGAAATGGGGCGTCCGTTTTGAAAGTAGGTCATATGTATTGTGTTTAATGAAGATGTCTATAGTATTGATGGTAGGACATATGTATTGTGTTTAATGAAGATGTCTATAGTATTGATGATAGGACATATGTATTGTGTTTTATGGAGATGTCAATAGTATTGATAGTAGGTCATATGTATTTTGTTTTATGAAGATGTCTAAAGTATTGATGGTAGGACATATGTATTGTGTTTAATGAAGATGTCTATAGTATTGATGATAGGACATATGTATTGTTTTTAATGAAGATGTCTATAGTGAAAGTAGGTCATATGTATTGTGTTTAATGAAGATGTCTATAGTATTGATGATAGGACATATGTATTGTGTTTTATGGAGATGTCCATAGTATTGATAGTAGGTCATATGTATTGTGTTTTATGAAGATGTCTAAAGTATTGATGGTAGGACATATGTATTGTGTTTTATGAAGATGTCTATAGTATTGATGGTAGGACATATGTATTGTGTTTTATGAAGATGTCTATAGTATTGACATTACGTCATATGTATTGTGTTTTATGAAGATGTCTATAGTATTGATAGTAGGACATATGTATTGTGTTTAATGAAGATGTCTATAGTATTGATAGTAAGTCATATGTATTGTGTTTTATGAAGATGTCTATAGTATTGATGGTAGGACATATGTATTGTGTTTTATGAAGACGTCTAAAGTATTGATGGTAGGACACATTTATTGTGTTTTATGAAGATGTCTATAATTTTGAGTCCCCAAGAGTGGCTGGGGTATAGAAATATGGTCACTTGGTCTTCTCCCGACCGGCAGTAAAACGCTTGCCGAAGTGGGGCGTCCGTTTTGATAATAGGTCATATGTATTGTGTTTAATGAAGATGTCTTAAGTATTGATGGTAGGACATATGTATTGTGTTTTATGAAGATGTCTATAGTATTGATGGTAGGACATATGTATTGTGTTTTATGAAGATGTCTATAGTATTGGCAGTACGTCATAGTATTGTGTTTTATGAAGATGTTTATAGTATTGATGGTAGGACATATGTATTGTGTTTTATAAAGACGTCATTAGTATTGATGGTAGGTCATATGTATTATGTTTTATGAAGATGTCTATATTATTGATAGTAGGTCATATGTATTGTGTTTAATGAAGATGTCTATAGTATTGATAGTAGGTCATATATATTGTGTTTAATGAAGATGTCTATAGTGATAGTAGGTCAAATGTATTGTGTTTAATGAAGATGTCTATTGTATTGATGGTAGGACATATGTATTGTGTTTTATGAAGATGTCTATAGTATTGACATTACGTCATATGTATTGTGTTTTATGAAGATGTCTATAGTATTGATAGTAGGACATATGTATTGTGTTTAATGAAGATGTCTATAGTATTGATAGTAGGTCATATGTATTGTGTTTTATGAAGATGTCTTTAGTATTGATGGTAGGACATATGTATTGTGTTTTATGAAGACGTCTAAAGTATTGATGGTAGGACACATTTATTGTGTTTTATGAAGATGTCTATAATTTTGAGTCCCCAAGAGTGGCTGGGGTATAGAAATATGGTCACTTGGTCTTCTCCCGACCGGCAGTAAAACGCTTGCCGAAGTGGGGCGTCCGTTTTGATAATAGGTCATATGTATTGTGTTTAATGAAGATGTCTTAAGTATTGATGGTAGGACATATGTATTGTGTTTTATGAAGATGTCTATAGTATTGATAGTAGGACATATGTATTGTGTTTAATGAAGATGGTATAGTATTGATAGTAGGTCATATGTTTTGTGTTTAATGAAGATGTCTATAGTGATAGTAGGTCAAATGTATTGTGTTTAATGAAGATGTCTATAGTTTTGAGTCCCCAAGGGTGGCTGGGGTATAGAAATATGGTCACTTGGTCTTCTCCCGACCAGCAGTAAAACGCTTGCTGAAATGGGGCATCCGTTTTGAAAGTAGGTCATATGTATTGTGTTTAATGAAGATGTCTATAGTATTGATGGTAGGACATATGTATTGTGTTTAATGAAGATGTCTATAGTATTGATGGTAGGACATATGTATTGTGTTTAATGAAGATGTCTATAGTATTGATGATAGGTCATATGTATTGTGTTTAATGAAGATGTCTATAGTATTGATGGTAGGACATATGTATTGTGTTTAATGAAGATGTCTATAGTATTGATGATAGGACATATGTATTGTGTTTTATGGAGATGTCCATAGAATTGATAGTAGGTCATATGTATTGTTTTTTATGAAGATGTCTAAAGTATTGATGGTAGGACATATGTATTGTGTTTTATGAAGATGTCTATAGTATTGATGGTAGGACATATGTATTGTGTTTTATGAAGATGTCTATAGTATTGACATTACGTCATATGTATTGTGTTTTATGAAGATGTCTATAGTATTGATAGTAGGACATATGTATTGTGTTTAATGAAGATGTCTATAGTATTGATAGTAGGTCATATGTATTGTGTTTTATGAAGATGTCTATAGTATATTGATGGTAGGACATATGTATTGTGTTTTATGAAGACGTCTAAAGTATTGATGGTAGGACACATTTATTGTGTTTTATGAAGATGTCTATAATTTTGAGTCCCCAAGAGTGGCTGGGGTATAGAAATATGGTCACTTGGTCTTCTCCCGACCGGCAGTAAAACGCTTGCCAAAGTGGGGCGTCCGTTTTGATAATAGGTCATATGTATTGTGTTTAATGAAGATGTCTTAAGTATTGATGGTAGGACATATGTATTGTGTTTTATGAAGATGTTTATAGTATTGACAGTACGTCATATGTATTGTGTTTTATGAAGATGTTTATAGTATTGATGGTAGGACATATGTATTGTGTTTTATAAAGACGTCATTAGTATTGATGGTAGGTCATATGTATTGTGTTTTATGAAGATGTCTATATTATTGATAGTAGGTCATATGTATTGTGTTTTATGAAGATGTCTATATTATTGATAGTAGGTCATATGTATTGTGTTTAATGAAGATATCTATAGTATTGATGGTAGGACATATGTATTGTGTTTAATGAAGATGTCTATAGTATTGATGATAGGACATATGTATTGTGTTTTATAAAGACGTCATTAGTATTGATGGTAGGTCATATGTATTGTGTTTTATGAAGATGTCTATATTATTGATAGTCATGATAGTAGGTCATATGTATTGTGTTTTATGAAGATGTCTATATTATTGATACTAGGTCATATGTATTGTGTTTAATGAAGATGTCTATAGTATTGATAGTAGGTCATATGTATTGTGTTTAATGAAGATGTCTATAGTGATAGTAGGTCAAATGTATTGTGTTTAATGAAGATGTCTATAGTTTTGAGTCCCCAAGGGTGGCTGGTGTATAGAAATATGGTCACTTGGTCTTCTCCCGACCGGCAGTAAACGCTTGCTGAAATGGGGCGTCCGTTTTGAAAGTAGGTCATATGTATTTTGTTAATGAAGATGTCTATAGTATTGATGGTAGGACATATGTATTGTGTTTAATGAAGATGTCTATAGTATTGATGATAGGACATATGTATTGTGTTTAATGAAGATGTCTAGAGTGATAGTAGGTCAAATGTATTGTGTTTAATGAAGATGTCTATAGTTTTGAGTCCCCAAAAGTGGCTGGGGTATAGAAATATCGTCACTTGGTCTTCTCCCGACCGGCAGTAAAACGCTTGCCGAAGTGGGGCGTCTGTTTTGATAATAGGTCATATGTATTGTTTTTAATGAAGATGTCTTAAGTATTGATGGTAGGACATATGTATTGTGTTTTATGAAGATGTCTATAGTATTGATGGTAGGACATATGTATTGTGTTTTATGAAGATGTCTATAGTATTGACAGTACGTCATATGTATTGTGTTTTATGAAGATGTTTATAGTATTGATGGTAGGACATATGTATTGTGTTTTATAAAGACGTCATTAGTATTGATGGTAGGTCATATGTATTGTGTTTAATGAAGATGTCTATAGTATTGATGGTAGGACATATGTATTGTGTTTAATGAAGATGTCTATAGAATTGATGATAGGACATATGTATTGTGTTTTATGGAGATGTCCATAGTATTGATAGTAGGTCATATGTTTTGTGTTTTATGAAGATGTCTAAAGTATTGATGGTAGGACATATGTATTGTGTTTTATGAAGATGTCTATAGTATTGATGGTAGGACATATGTATTGTGTTTTATGAAGATGTCTATAGTATTGACATTACGTCATATGTATTGTGTTTAATGAAGATGTCTATAGTATTGATAGTAGGACATATGTATTGTGTTTAATGAAGATGTCTATAGTATTGATAGTAGGTCATATGTATTGTGTTTTATGAAGATGTCTATAGTATTGATGGTAGGACATACATGTATGTATTGTGTTTTATGAAGATGTCTAAAGTATTGATGGTAGGACACATTTATCGTGTTTTATGAAGATGTCTAGAGTTTTGAGTCCCCAAGACTGGCTGGGGTATAGAAATATGGTCACTTGGTCTTCTCCCGACTGGCAGTAAAACGCTTGCCAAAGTGGGGCGTCCGTTTCGATAGTAGGTCATATGTATTGTGTTTAATGCAGATGTCTAAAGTATTGATGGTAGGACATATATATGTATTGTGTTTTTTGAAGATGTCTATAGTATTGATGGTAGGACATATGTATTGTGTTTTATGAAGATGTCTAGAGTTTTGAGTCCCCAAGAGTGGTTGGGGTATAGAAATATGGTCACTTGGTCTTCTCCCGACCGGCAGTAAAACGCTTGCCGAAGTGGGGCGTCCGTTTTGATAGTAGGTCATATGTATTGTGTTTAATGCAGATGTCTAAAGTATTGATGGTAGGACATATGTATTGTGTTTTTTGAAGATGTCTATAGTATTGCATGTATTGATGATAGGACATATGTATTGTGTTTAATGAAGATGTCTAGAGTGATAGTAGGTCAAATGTATTGTGTTTAATGAAGATGTCTATAGTTTTGAGTCCCCAAGGGTGGCTGGGGTATAGAAATATGGTCACTTGGTCTTCTCCCGACCGGCAGTAAAACGCTTGCTGAAATGGGGCGTCCGTTTTGAAAGTAGGTCATATGTATTGTGTTTAATGAAGATGTCTATAGTATTGATGGTAGGACATATGTATTGTGTTTAATGAAGATGTCTATAGTATTGATGATAGGACACATTTATTGTGTTTTATGGAGATGTCCATAGTATTGATAGTAGGTCATATGTATTGTGTTTTATGAAGATGTCTAAAGTATTGATGGTAGGACATATGTATTGTGTTTTATGAAGATGTCTATAGTATTGACAGTACGTCATATGTATTGTGTTTTATGAAGATGTCTATAGTATTGATAGTAGGACATATGTATTGTGTTTAATGAAGATGTCTATAGTATTGATAGTAGGTCATATGTATTGTGTTTTATGAAGATGTCTATAGTATTGATGGTAGGACATATGTATTGTGTTTTATGAAGACGTCTAAAGTATTGATGGTAGGACACATTTATTGTGTTTTATGAAGATGTCTATAATTTTGAGTCCCCAAGAGTGGCTGGGGTATAGAAATATGGTCACTTGGTCTTCTCCCGACCGGCAGTAAAACGCTTGCCGAAGAGGGGCGTCTGTTTTGATAATAGGTCATATGTATTGTGTTTAATGAAGATGTCTTAAGTATTGATGGTAGGACATATGTATTGTGTTTTATGAAGATGTCTATAGTATTGATGGTAGGACATATGTATTGTGTTTTATGAAGATGTCTATAGTATTGACAGTACGTCATATGTATTGTGTTTTATGAAGATGTTTATAGTATTGATGGTAGGACATATGTATTGTGTTTTATGAAGATGTCTATATTATTGATAGTAGGTCATATGTATTGTGTTTAATGAAGATGTCTATAGTATTGATAGTAGGTCATATGTATTGTGTTTAATGAAGATGTCTATAGTGATAGTAGGTCAAATGTATTGTGTTTAATGAAGATGTCTATAGTTTTGAGTCCCCAAGGGTGGCTGGGGTATAGAAATATGGTCACTTGGTCTTCTCCCGACCGGCAGTAAAACGCTTGCTGAAATGGGGCGTCCGTTTTGAAAGTAGGTCATATGTATTGTGTTTAATGAAGATGTCTATAGTATTGATGGTAGGACATATGTATTGTGTTTAATGAAGATGTCTATAGTATTGATGATAGGACATATGTATTGTGTTTTATGGAGATGTCCATAGTATTGATAGTAGGTCATATGTATTGTGTTTTATGAAGATGTCTAAAGTATTGATGGTAGGACATATGTATTGTGTTTTATGAAGATGTCTATAGTATTGATGGTAGGACATATGTATTGTGTTTTATGAAGATGTCTATAGTATTGACATTACGTCATATGTATTGTGTTTTATGAAGATGTCTATAGTATTGATAGTAGGACATATGTATTGTGTTTAATGAAGATGTCTATAGTATTGATAGTAGGTCATATGTATTGTGTTTTATGAAGATGTCTATAGTATTGATGGTAGGACATATGTATTGTGTTTTATGAAGACGTCTAAAGTATTGATGGTAGGACACATTTATTGTGTTTTATGAAGATGTCTATAATTTTGAGTCCCCAAGAGTGGCTGGGGTATAGAAATATGGTCACTTGGTCTTCTCCCGACCGGCAGTAAAACGCTTGCCGAAGTGGGGCGTCCGTTTTGATAATAGGTCATATGTATTGTGTTTAATGAAGATGTCTTAAGTATTGATGGTAGGACATATGTATTGTGTTTTATGAAGATGTCTATAGTATTGATAGTAGGACATATGTATTGTGTTTAATGAAGATGTCTATAGTATTGATAGTAGGTCATATGTATTGTGTTTAATGAAGATGTCTATAGTGATAGTAGGTCAAATGTATTGTGTTTAATGAAGATGTCTATAGTTTTGAGTCCCCAAGGGTGGCTGGGGTATAGAAATATGGTCACTTGGTCCTCTCCCGACCGGCAGTAAAACGCTTGCTGAAATGGGGCGTCCGTTTTGAAAGTAGGTCATATGTATTGTGTTTAATGAAGATGTCTATAGTATTGATGGTAGGACATATGTATTGTGTTTAATGAAGATGTCTATAGTATTGATGATAGGACATATGTATTGTGTTTAATGAAGATGTCTATAGTGATAGTAGGTCAAATGTATTGTGTTTAATGAAGATGTCTATAGTTTTGAGTCCCCAAGGGTGGCTGGGGTATAGAAATATGGTCACTTGGTCTTCTCCCGACCGGCAGTAAAACGCTTGCCGAAGTGGGGCGTCTGTTTTGATAATAGGTCATATGTATTGTGTTTAATGAAGATGTCTTAAGTATTGATGGTAGGACATATGTATTGTGTTTTATGAAGATGTCTATAGTATTGATGGTAGGACATATGTATTGTGTTTTATGAAGATGTCTATAGTATTGACAGTACGCCATATGTATTGTGTTTTATGAAGATGTTTATAGTATTGATGGTAGGACATATGTATTGTGTTTTATGAAGATGTCTATATTATTGATAGTAGGTCATATGTATTGTGTTTAATGAAGATGTCTATAGTATTGATAGTAGGTCATATGTATTGTGTTTAATGAAGATGTCTATAGTGATAGTAGGTCAAATGTATTGTGTTTAATGAAGATGTCTATAGTTTTGAGTCCCCAAGGGTGGCTGGGGTATAGAAATATGGTCACATGGTCTTCTCCCGACCGGCAGTAAAACGCTTGCTGAAATGGGGCGTCCGTTTTGAAAGTAGGTCATATGTATTGTGTTTAATGAAGATGTCTATAGTATTGATGGTAGGGCATATGTATTGTGTTTAATGAAGATGTCTATAGTATTGATGATAGGACATATGTATTGTGTTTTATGGAGATGTCCATAGTATTGATAGTAGGTCATATGTATTGTGTTTTATGAAGATGTCTAAAGTATTGATGGTAGGACATATGTATTGTGTTTTATGAAGATGTCTATAGTATTGATGGTAGGACATATGTATTGTGTTTTATGAAGATGTCTATAGTATTGACATTACGTCATATGTATTGTGTTTTATGAAGATGTCTATAGTATTGATAGTAGGACATATGTATTGTGTTTAATGAAGATGTCTATAGTATTGATAGTAGGTCATATGTATTGTGTTTTATGAAGATGTCTATAGTATTGATGGTAGGACATATGTATTGTGTTTTATGAAGACGTCTAAAGTATTGATGGTAGGACACATTTATTGTGTTTTATGAAGATGTCTATAATTTTGAGTCCCCAAGAGTGGCTGGGGTATAGAAATATGGTCACTTGGTCTTCTCCCGACCGGCAGTAAAACGCTTGCCGAAGTGGGGCGTCCATTTTGATAATAGGTCATATGTATTGTGTTTAATGAAGATGTCTTAAGTATTGATGGTAGGACATATGTATTGTGTTTTATGAAGATGTCTATAGTATTGATAGTAGGACATATGTATTGTGTTTAATGAAGATGTCTATAGTATTGATAGTAGGTCATATGTATTGTGTTTAATGAAGATGTCTATAGTGATAGTAGGTCAAATGTATTGTGTTTAATGAAGATGTCTATAGTTTTGAGTCCCCAAGGGTGGCTGGGGTATAGAAATATGGTCACTTGGTCTTCTCCCGACCGGCAGTAAAACGCTTGCTGAAATGGGGCGTCCGTTTTGAAAGTAGGTCATATGTATTGTGTTTAATGAAGATGTCTATAGTATTGATGGTAGGACATATGTATTGTGTTTTATGAAGACATCTAAAGTATTGATGGTAGGACACATTTATTGTGTTTTATGAAGATGTCTATAATTTTGAGTCCCCAAGAGTGGCTGGGGTATAGAAATATGGTCACTTGGTCTTCTCCCGACCGGCAGTAAAACGCTTGCTGAAGTGGGGCGTCCGTTTTGATAATAGGTCATATGTATTGTGTTTAATGAAGATGTCTTAAGTATTGATGGTAGGACATATGTATTGTGTTTTATGAAGATGTCTATAGTATTGATAGTAGGACATATGTATTGTGTTTAATGAAGATGTCTATAGTATTGATAGTAGGTCATATGTATTGTGTTTAATGAAGATGTCTATAGTGATAGTAGGTCAAATGTATTGTGTTTAATGAAGATGTCTATAGTTTTGAGTCCCCAAGGGTGGCTGGGGTATAGAAATATGGTCACTTGGTCTTCTCCCGACCGGCAGTAAAACGCTTGCTGAAATGGGGCGTCCAGTTTGAAAGTAGGTCATATGTATTGTGTTTAATGAAGATGTCTATAGTATTGATGGTAGGACATATGTATTGTGTTTAATGAAGATGTCTATAGTATTGATGATAGGACATATGTATTGTGTTTAATGAAGATGTCTATAGTGATAGTAGGTCAAATGTATTGTGTTTAATGAAGATGTCTATAGTTTTGAGTCCCCAAGGGTGGCTGGGGTATAGAAATATGGTCACTTGGTCTTCTCCCGACCGGCAGTAAAACGCTTGCCGAAGTGGGGCGTCTGTTTTGATAATAGGTCATATGTATTGTGTTTAATGAAGATGTCTTAAGTATTGATGGTAGGACATATGTATTGTGTTTTATGAAGATGTCTATAGTATTGATGGTAGGACATATGTATTGTGTTTTATGAAGATGTCTATAGTATTGACAGTACGTCATATGTATTGTGTTTTATGAAGATGTTTATAGTATTGATGGTAGGACATATGTATTGTGTTTTATGAAGATGTCTATATTATTGATAGTAGGTCATATGTATTGTGTTTAATGAAGATGTCTATAGTATTGATAGTAGGTCATATGTATTGTGTTTAATGAAGATGTCTATAGTGATAGTAGGTCAAATGTATTGTGTTTAATGAAGATGTCTATAGTTTTGAGTCCCCAAGGGTGGCTGGGGTATAGAAATATGGTCACTTGGTCTTCTCCCGACCGGCAGTAAAACGCTTGCTGAAATGGGGCGTCAGTTTTGAAAGTAGGTCATATGTATTGTGTTTAATGAAGATGTCTATAGTATTGATGGTAGGACATATGTATTGTGTTTAATGAAGATATCTATAGTATTGATGATAGGACATATGTATTGTGTTTTATGGAGATGTCCATAGTATTGATAGTAGGTCATATGTATTGTGTTTTATGAAGATGTCTAAAGTATTGATGGTAGGACATATGTATTGTGTTTTATGAAGATGTCTATAGTATTGATGGTAGGACATATGTATTGTGTTTTATGAAGATGTCTATAGTATTGATGATAGGACATATGTATTGTGTTTTATGGAGATGTCCATAGTATTGATAGTAGGTCATATGTATTGTGTTTTATGAAGATGTCTAAAGTATTGATGGTAGGACATATGTATTGTGTTTTATGAAGATGTCTATAGTATTGATGGTAGGACATATGTATTGTGTTTTATGAAGATGTCTATAGTATTGACATTACGTCATATGTATTGTGTTTTATGAAGATGTCTATAGTATTGATAGTAGGACATATGTATTGTGTTTAATGAAGATGTCTATAGTATTGATAGTAGGTCATATGTATTGTGTTTTATGAAGATGTCTATAGTATTGATGGTAGGACATATGTATTGTGTTTTATGAAGACGTCTAAAGTATTGATGGTAGGACACATTTATTGTGTTTTATGAAGATGTCTATAATTTTGAGTCCCCAAGAGTGGCTGGGGTATAGAAATATGGTCACTTGGTCTTCTCCCGACCGGCAGTAAAACGCTTGCCGAAGTGGGGCGTCCGTTTTGATAATAGGTCATATGTATTGTGTTTAATGAAGATGTCTTAAGTATTGATGGTAGGACATATGTATTGTGTTTTATGAAGATGTCTATAGTATTGATAGTAGGACATATGTATTGTGTTTAATGAAGATGTCTATAGTATTGATAGTAGGTCATATGTATTGTGTTTAATGAAGATGTCTATAGTGATAGTAGGTCAAATGTATTGTGTTTAATGAAGATGTCTATAGTTTTGAGTCCTCAAGGGTGGCTGGGGTATAGAAATATGGTCACTTGGTCTTCTCCCGACCGGCAGTAAAACGCTTGCTGAAATGGGGCGTCCGTTTTGAAAGTAGGTCATATGTATTGTGTTTAATGAAGATGTCTATAGTATTGATGGTAGGACATATATGTATTGTGTTTAATGAAGATGTCTATAGTATTGATGATAGGACATATGTATTGTGTTTAATGAAGATGTCTATAGTGATAGTAGGTCAAATGTATTGTGTTTAATGAAGATGTCTATAGTTTTGAGTCCCCAAGGGTGGCTGGGGTATAGAAATATGGTCACTTGGTCTTCTCCCGACCGGCAGTAAAACGCTTGCTGAAATGGGGCGTCTGTTTTGAAAGTAGGTCATATGTATTGTGTTTAATGAAGATGTCTATAGTATTGATGGTAGGACATATGTATTGTGTTTTATGAAGACATCTAAAGTATTGATGGTAGGACACATTTATTGTGTTTTATGAAGATGTCTATAATTTTGAGTCCCCAAGAGTGGCTGGGGTATAGAAATATGGTCACTTGGTCTTCTCCCGACCGGCAGTAAAACGCTTGCTGAAGTGGGGCGTCCGTTTTGATAATAGGTCATATGTATTGTGTTTAATGAAGATGTCTTAAGTATTGATGGTAGGACATATGTATTGTGTTTTATGAAGATGTCTATAGTATTGATAGTAGGACATATGTATTGTGTTTAATGAAGATGTCTATAGTATTGATAGTAGGTCATATGTATTGTGTTTAATGAAGATGTCTATAGTGATAGTAGGTCAAATGTATTGTGTTTAATGAAGATGTCTATAGTTTTGAGTCCCCAAGGGTGGCTGGGGTATAGAAATATGGTCACTTGGTCTTCTCCCGACCGGCAGTAAAACGCTTGCTGAAATGGGGCGTCCGTTTTGAAAGTAGGTCATATGTATTGTGTTTAATGAAGATGTCTATAGTATTGATGGTAGGACATATGTATTGTGTTTAATGAAGATGTCTATAGTATTGATGATAGGACATATGTATTGTGTTTAATGAAGATGTCTATAGTGATAGTAGGTCAAATGTATTGTGTTTAATGAAGATGTCTATAGTTTTGAGTCCCCAAGGGTGGCTGGGGTATAGAAATATGGTCACTTGGTCTTCTCCCGACCGGCAGTAAAACGCTTGCCGAAGTGGGGCGTCTGTTTTGATAATAGGTCATATGTATTGTGTTGAATGAAGATGTCTTAAGTATTGATGGTAGGACATATGTATTGTGTTTTATGAAGATGTCTATAGTATTGATGGTAGGACATATGTATTGTGTTTTATGAAGATGTCTATAGTATTGACAGTACGTCATATGTATTGTGTTTTATGAAGATGTTTATAGTATTGATGGTAGGACATATGTATTGTGTTTTATGAAGATGTCTATATTATTGATAGTAGGTCATATGTATTGTGTTTAATGAAGATGTCTATAGTATTGATAGTAGGTCATATGTATTGTGTTTAATGAAGATGTCTATAGTGATAGTAGGTCAAATGTATTGTGTTTAATGAAGATGTCTATAGTTTTGAGTCCCCAAGGGTGGCTGGGGTATAGAAATATGGTCACTTGGTCTTCTCCCGACCGGCAGTAAAACGCTTGCTGAAATGGGGCGTCCGTTTTGAAAGTAGGTCATATGTATTGTGTTTAATGAAGATGTCTATAGTATTGATGGTAGGACATATGTATTGTGTTTAATGAAGATGTCTATAGTATTGATGATAGGACATATGTATTGTGTTTTATGGAGATGTCCATAGTATTGATAGTAGGTCATATGTATTGTGTTTTATGAAGATGTCTAAAGTATTGATGGTAGGACATATGTATTGTGTTTTATGAAGATGTCTATAGTATTGATGGTAGGACATATGTATTGTGTTTTATGAAGATGTCTATAGTATTGATGATAGGACATATGTATTGTGTTTTATGGAGATGTCCATAGTATTGATAGTAGGTCATATGTATTGTGTTTTATGAAGATGTCTAAAGTATTGATGGTAGGACATATGTATTGTGTTTTATGAAGATGTCTATAGTATTGACATTACGTCATATGTATTGTGTTTTATGAAGATGTCTATAGTATTGATAGTAGGACATATGTATTGTGTTTAATGAAGATGTCTATAGTATTGATAGTAGGTCATATGTATTGTGTTTTATGAAGATGTCTATAGTATTGATGGTAGGACATATGTATTGTGTTTTATGAAGACGTCTAAAGTATTGATGGTAGGACACATTTATTGTGTTTTATGAAGATGTCTATAATTTTGAGTCCCCAAGAGTGGCTGGGGTATAGAAATATGGTCACTTGGTCTTCTCCCGACCGGCAGTAAAACGCTTGCCGAAGTGGGGCGTCCGTTTTGATAATAGGTCATATGTATTGTGTTTAATGAAGATGTCTTAAGTATTGAAGGTAGGACATATGTATTGTGTTTTATGAAGATGTCTATAGTATTGATAGTAGGACATATGTATTGTGTTTAATGAAGATGTCTATAGTATTGATAGTAGGTCATATGTATTGTGTTTAATGAAGATGTCTATAGTGATAGTAGGTCAAATGTATTGTGTTTAATGAAGATGTCTATAGTTTTGAGTCCCCAAGGGTGGCTGGGGTATAGAAATATGGTCACTTGGTCTTCTCCCGACCAGCAGTAAAACGCTTGCTGAAATGGGGCGTCCGTTTTGAAAGTAGGTCATATGTATTGTGTTTAATGAAGATGTCTATAGTATTGATGGTAGGACATATATGTATTGTGTTTAATGAAGATGTCTATAGTATTGATGATAGGACATATGTATTGTGTTTAATGAAGATGTCAATAGTGATAGTAGGTCAAATGTATTGTGTTTAATGAAGATGTCTATAGTTTTGAGTCCCCAAGGGTGGCTGGGGTATAGAAATATGGTCACTTGGTCTTCTCCCGACCGGCAGTAAAACGCTTGCTGAAATGGGGCGTCTGTTTTGAAAGTAGGTCATATGTATTGTGTTTAATGAAGATGTCTATAGTATTGATGGTAGGACATATGTATTGTGTTTTATGAAGACATCTAAAGTATTGATGGTAGGACACATTTATTGTGTTTTATGAAGATGTCTATAATTTTGAGTCCCCAAGAGTGGCTGGGGTATAGAAATATGGTCACTTGGTCTTCTCCCGACCGGCAGTAAAACGCTTGCTGAAGTGGGGCGTCCGTTTTGATAATAGGTCATATGTATTGTGTTTAATGAAGATGTCTTAAGTATTGATGGTAGGACATATGTATTGTGTTTTATGAAGATGTCTATAGTATTGATAGTAGGACATATGTATTGTGTTTAATGAAGATGTCTATAGTATTGATAGTAGGTCATATGTATTGTGTTTAATGAAGATGTCTATAGTGATAGTAGGTCAAATGTATTGTGTTTAATGAAGATGTCTATAGTTTTGAGTCCCCAAGGGTGGCTGGGGTATAGAAATATGGTCACTTGGTCTTCTCCCGACCGGCAGTAAAACGCTTGCTGAAATGGGGCGTCCGTTTTGAAAGTAGGTCATATGTATTGTGTTTAATGAAGATGTCCATAGTATTGATGGTAGGACATATGTATTGTGTTTAATGAAGATGTCTATTGTATTGATGATAGGACATATGTATTGTGTTTAATGAAGATGTCTATAGTGATAGTAGGTCAAATGTATTGTGTTTAATGAAGATGTCTATAGTTTTGAGTCCCCAAGGGTGGCTGGGGTATAGAAATATGGTCACTTGGTCTTCTCCCGACCGGCAGTAAAACGCTTGCCGAAGTGGGGCGTCTGTTTTGATAATAGGTCATATGTATTGTGTTTAATGAAGATGTCTTAAGTATTGATGGTAGGACATATGTATTGTGTTTTATGAAGATGTCTATAGTATTGATGGTAGGACATATGTATTGTGTTTTATGAAGATGTCTATAGTATTGACAGTACGTCATATGTATTGTGTTTTATGAAGATGTTTATAGTATTGATGGTAGGACATATGTATTGTGTTTTATGAAGATGTCTATATTATTGATAGTAGGTCATATGTATTGTGTTTAATGAAGATGTCTATAGTATTGATAGTAGGTCATATGTATTGTGTTTAATGAAGATGTCTATAGTGATAGTAGGTCAAATGTATTGTGTTTAATGAAGATGTCTATAGTTTTGAGTCCCCAAGGGTGGCTGGGGTATAGAAATATGGTCACTTGGTCTTCTCCCGACCGGCAGTAAAACGCTTGCTGAAATGGGGCGTCCGTTTTGAAAGTAGGTCATATGTATTGTGTTTAATGAAGATGTCTATAGTATTGATGGTAGGACATATGTATTGTGTTTAATGAAGATGTCTATAGTATTGATGATAGGACATATGTATTGTGTTTTATGGAGATGTCCATAGTATTGATAGTAGGTCATATGTATTGTGTTTTATGAAGATGTCTAAAGTATTGATGGTAGGACATATGTATTGTGTTTTATGAAGATGTCTATAGTATTGATGGTAGGACATATGTATTGTGTTTTATGAAGATGTCTATAGTATTGACATTACGTCATATGTATTGTGTTTTATGAAGATGTCTATAGTATTGATAGTAGGACATATGTATTGTGTTTAATGAAGATGTCTATAGTATTGATAGTAGGTCATATGTATTGTGTTTTATGAAGATGTCTATAGTATTGATGGTAGGACATATGTATTGTGTTTTATGAAGACGTCTAAAGTATTGATGGTAGGACACATTAATTGTGTTTTATGAAGATGTCTATAATTTTGAGTCCCCAAGAGTGGCTGGGGTATAGAAATATGGTCACTTGGTCTTCTCCCGACCGGCAGTAAAACGCTTGCCGAAGTGGGGCGTCCGTTTTGATAATAGGTCATATGTATTGTGTTTAATGAAGATGTCTTAAGTATTGATGGTAGGACATATGTATTGTGTTTTATGAAGATGTCTATAGTATTGATAGTAGGACATATGTATTGTGTTTAATGAAGATGTCTATAGTATTGATAGTAGGTCATATGTATTGTGTTTAATGAAGATGTCTATAGTGATAGTAGGTCAAATGTATTGTGTTTAATGAAGATGTCTATAGTTTTGAGTCCCCAAGGGTGGCTGGGGTATAGAAATATGGTCACTTGGTCTTCTCCCGACCGGCAGTAAAACGCTTGCTGAAATGGGGCGTCCGTTTTGAAAGTAGGTCATATGTATTGTGTTTAATGAAGATGTCTATAGTATTGATGGTAGGACATATATGTATTGTGTTTAATGAAGATGTCTATAGTATTGATGATAGGACATATGTATTGTGTTTAATGAAGATGTCTATAGTGATAGTAGGTCAAATGTATTGTGTTTAATGAAGATGTCTATAGTTTTGAGTCCCCAAGGGTGGCTGGGGTATAGAAATATGGTCACTTGGTCTTCTCCCGACCGGCAGTAAAACGCTTGCTGAAATGGGGCGTCCGTTTTGAAAGTAGGTCATATGTATTGTGTTTAATGAAGATGTCTATAGTATTGATGGTAGGACATATGTATTGTGTTTTATGAAGACATCTAAAGTATTGATGGTAGGACACATTTATTGTGTTTTATGAAGATGTCTATAATTTTGAGTCCCCAAGAGTGGCTGGGGTATAGAAATATGGTCACTTGGTCTTCTCCCGACCGGCAGTAAAACGCTTGCTGAAGTGGGGCGTCCGTTTTGATAATAGGTCATATGTATTGTGTTTAATGAAGATGTCTTAAGTATTGATGGTAGGACATATGTATTGTGTTTAATGAAGATGTCTATAGTATTGATAGTAGGTCATATGTATTGTGTTTAATGAAGATGTCTATAGTGATAGTAGGTCAAATGTATTGTGTTTAATGAAGATGTCTATAGTTTTGAGACCCCAAGGGTGGCTGGGGTATAGAAATATGGTCACTTGGTCTTCTCCCAACCGGCAGTAAAACGCTTGCTGAAATGGGGCGTCCGTTTTGAAAGTAGGTCATATGTATTGTGTTTAATGAAGATGTCTATAGTATTGATGGTAGGACATATGTATTGTGTTTAATGAAGATGTCTATAGTATTGATGATAGGACATATGTATTGTGTTTAATGAAGATGTCTATAGTGATAGTAGGTCAAATGTATTGTGTTTAATGAAGATGTCTATAGTTTTGAGTCCCAAAGGGTGGCTGGGGTATAGAAATATGGTCACTTGGTCTTCTCCCGACCGGCAGTAAAACGCTTGCCGAAGTGGGGCGTCTGTTTTGATAATAGGTCATATGTATTGTGTTTAATGAAGATGTCTTAAGTATTGATGGTAGGACATATGTATTGTGTTTTATGAAGATGTCTATAGTATTGACAGTACGTCATATGTATTGTGTTTTATGAAGATGTTTATAGTATTGATGGTAGGACATATGTATTGTGTTTTATAAAGACGTCATTAGTATTGATGGTAGGTCATATGTATTGTGTTTTATGAAGATGTCTATATTATTGATAGTAGGTCATATGTATTGTGTTTAATGAAGATGTTCATAGTATTGATAGTAGGTCATATGTATTGTGTTTGATGAAGATGTCTATAGTGATAGTAGGTCAAATGTATTGTGTATAATGAAGATGTCTATAATTTTGAGTCCCCAAGGGTGGCTGGGGTATAGAAATATGGTCACTTGGTCTTCTCCCGACTGGCAGTAAAACGCTTGCTGAAATGGGGCGTCCGTTTTGAAAGTAGGTCATATGTATTGTGTTTAATGAAGATGTCTATAGTATTGATGGTAGGACATATGTATTGTGTTTAATGAAGATGTCTATAGTATTGATGATAGGACATATGTATTGTGTTTTATGAAGATGTCTATAGTATTGATGGTAGGACATATGTATTGTGTTTTATGAATATGTCTATAGTATTGACAGTACGTCATATGTATTGTGTTTTATGAAGATGTTTATAGTATTGATGGTAGGACATATATGTATTGTGTTTTATAAAGACGTCATTAGTATTGATGGTAGGTCATATGTATTGTGTTTTATGAAGATGTCTAAAGTATTGATGGTAGGACATATGTATTGTGTTTTATGGAGATGTCTATAGTATTGATGGTAGGACATATGTATTGTGTTTTATGAAGATGTCTATAGTATTGACAGTACGTCATATGTATTGTGTTTTATGAAGATGTTTATAGTATTTATGGTAGGACATATGTATTGTGTTTTATAAAGACGTCATTAGTATTGATGGTAAGTCATATGTATTGTGTTTTATGAAGATGTCTATATTATTGATAGTAGGTCATATGTATTGTGTTTAATGAAGATGTCTATAGTATTGATAGTAGGTCATATGTATTGTGTTTTATGAAGATGTCTATAGTGATAGTAGGTCAAATGTATTTTGTTAAATGAAGATCTCTATAGTTTTGAGTCCCCAAGGGTGGCTGGGGTATAGAAATATGGTCACTTGGTCTTCTCCCGACCGGCAGTAAAACGCTTGCTGAAATGGGGCGTCCGTTTTGAAAGTAGGTCATATGTATTGTGTTTAATGAAGATGTCTATAGTATTGATGGTAGGACATATGTATTGTGTTTAATGAAGATGTCTATAGTATTGATGATAGGACATATGTATTGTGTTTTATGGAGATGTCCATAGTATTGATAGTAGGTCATATGTATTGTGTTTTATGAAGATGTCTAAAGTATTGATGGTAGGACATATGTATTGTGTTTTATGAAGATGTCTATAGTATTGATGGTAGGACATATGTATTGTGTTTTATGAAGATGTCTATAGTATTGACATTACGTCATATGTATTGTGTTTTATGAAGATGTCTATAGTATTGATAGTAGGACATATGTATTGTGTTTAATGAAGATGTCTATAGTATTGATAGTAGGTCATATGTATTGTGTTTTATGAAGATGTCTATAGTATTGATGGTAGGACATATGTATTGTGTTTTATGAAGACATCTAAAGTATTGATGGTAGGACACATTTATTGTGTTTTATGAAGATGTCTATAATTTTGAGTCCCCAAGAGTGGCTGGGGTATAGAAATATGGTCACTTGGTTTCTCCCGACCGGCAGTAAAATGCTTGCCGAAGTGGGGCGTCCGTTTTGATAATAGGTCATATGTATTGTGTTTAATGAAGATGTCTTAAGTATTGATGGTAGGACATATGTATTGTGTTTTATGAAGATGTCTATAAGTATTGGAAGTAGGACATATGTATTGTGTTTAATGAAGATGTCTATAGTATTGATAGTAGGTCATATGTATTGTGTTTAATGAAGATGTCTATAGTGATAGTAGGTCAAATGTATTGTGTTTAATGAAGCTGTCTATAGTTTTGAGTCCCCAAGGGTGGCTGGGGTATAGAAATATGGTCACTTGGTCTTCTCCCGACCGGCAGTAAAACGCTTGCTGAAATTGGGCGTCCTTTTTGAAAGTAGGTCATATGTATTGTGTTTAATGAAGATGTCTATAGTATTGATGGTAGGACATATGTATTGTGTTTAATGAAGATGTCTATAGTATTGATGATAGGACATATGTATTGTGTTTAATGAAGATGTCTATAGTGATAGTAGGTCAAATGTATTGTGTTTAATGAAGATTTCTATAGTTTTGAGTCCCCAAGGGTGGCTGGGGTATAGAAATATGGTCACTTGGTCTTCTCCTGACCGGCAGTAAAACGCTTGCTGAAATGGGGCGTCCGTTTTGAAAGTAGGTCATATGTATTGTGTTTAATGAAGATGTCTATAGTATTGATGGTAGGACATATGTATTGTGTTTGATGAAGATGTCTATAGTATTGATGATAGGACATATGTATTGTGTTTTATGGAGATGTCCATAGTATTGATAGTAGGTCATATGTATTGTGTTTTATGAAGATGTCTAAAGTATTGATGGTAGGACATATGTATTGTGTTTTATGAAGATGTCTATAGTATTGATGGTAGGACATATGTATTGTGTTTTATGAAGATGTCTATAGTATTGACAGTACGTCATATGTATTGTGTTTTATGAAGATGTCTATAGTATTGATAGTAGGACATATGTATTGTGTTTAATGAAGATGTCTATAGTATTGATAGTAGGTCATATGTATTGTGTTTTATGAAGATGTCTATAATATTGATGGTAGGACATATGTATTGTGTTTTATGAAGACGTCTAAAGTATTGATGGTAGGACACATTTATTGTGTTTTATGAAGATGTGTATAATTTTGAGTCCCCAAGAGTGGCTGGGGTATAGAAATATGGTCACTTGGTTTTCTCCCGACCGGCAGTAAAACGCTTGCCGAAGTGGGGCGTCCGTTTTGATAATAGGTCATATGTATTGTGTTTAATGAAGATGTCTTAAGTATTGATGGTAGGACATATGTATTGTGTTTTATGAAGATGTCTATAGTATTGATGGTAGGACATATGTATTGTGTTTTATGAAGATGTCTATAGTATTGACAGTACGTCATATGTATTGTGTTTTATGAAGATGTTTATAGTATTGATGGTAGGACATATGTATTGTGTTTTATAAAGACGTCATTAGTATTGATGGTAGGTCATATGTATTGTGTTTTATGAAGATGGCTATATTATTGATAGTAGGTCATATGTATTGTGTTTAATGAAGATGTCTATAGTATTGATAGTAGGTCATATGTATTGTGTTTAATGAAGATGTCTATAGTGATAGTTGGTCAAATGTATTGTGTTTAATGAAGATGTTTATAGTTTTGAGTCCCCAAGGGTGGCTGGGGTATAGAAATATGGTCACTTGGTCTTCTCCCGACCGGCAGTAAAACGCTTGCTGAAATGGGGCGTCCGTTTTGAAAGTAGGTCATATGTATTGTGTTTAATGAACATGATGAAGATGTCTATAGTATTGATGGTAGGACATATTTATTGTGTTTTATGAAGATGTCTATAGTATTGATGATAGGACATATGTATTGTGTTTTATGGAGATGTCCATAGTATTGATAGTAGGTCATATGTATTGTGTTTTATGAAGATGTCTAAAGTATTGATGGTAGGACATATGTATTGTGTTTTATGAAGATGTCTATAGTATTGATGGTAGGACATATGTATTGTGTTTTATGAAGATGTCTTTAGTATTGACATTACGTCATATGTATTGTGTTTTATGAAGATGTCTATAGTATTGAGAGTAGGACGTATGTATTGTGTTTAATGAAGATGTCTATAGTATTGATAGTAGGTCATATGTATTGTGTTTTATGAAGATGTCTATAGTATTGATGGTAGGACATATGTATTGTGTTTTATGAAGACGTCTAAAGTATTGATGGTAGGACACATTTATTGTGTTTTATGAAGATGTCTATAATTTTGAGTCCCCAAGAGTGGCTGGGGTATAGAAATATGGTCACTTGGTCTTCTCCCGACCGGCAGTAAAACGCTTGCCGAAGTGGGGCGTCCGTTTTGATAATAGGTCATATGTATTGTGTTTAATGAAGATGTCTTAAGTATTGATGGTAGGACATATGTATTGTGTTTTATGAAGATGTCTATAGTATTGATAGTAGGACATATGTATTGTGTTTAATGAAGATGGTATAGTATTGATAGTAGGTCATATGTATTGTGTTTAATGAAGATGTCTATAGTGATAGTAGGTCAAATGTATTGTGTTTAATGAAGATGTCTATAGTTTTGAGTCCCCAAGGGTGGCTGGGGTATAGAAATATGGTCACTTGGTCTTCTCCCGACCGGCAGTAAAACGCTTGCTGAAATGGGGCATCCGTTTTGAAAGCAGGTCATATGTATTGTGTTTAATGAAGATGTCTATAGTATTGATGGTAGGACATATGTATTGTGTTTAATGAAGATGTCTATAGAATTGATGATAGGACATATGTATTGTGTTTTATGGAGATGTCCATAGTATTGATAGTAGGTCATATGTATTGTGTTTTATGAAGATGTCTAAAGTATTGATGGTAGGACATATGTATTGTGTTTTATGAAGATGTCTATAGTATTGATGGTAGGACATATGTATTGTGTTTTATGAAGATGTCTATAGTATTGACATTACGTCATATGTATTGTGTTTAATGAAGATGTCTATAGTATTGATAGTAGGACATATGTATTGTGTTTAATGAAGATGTCTATAGTATTGATAGTAGGTCATATGTATTGTGTTTTATGAAGATGTCTATAGTATTTGTGGTAGGACATATGTATTGTGTTTTATGAAGACGTCTAAAGTATTGATGGTAGGACACATTTATTGTGTTTTATGAAGATGTCTATAATTTTGAGTCCCCAAGAGTGGCTGGGGTATAGAAATATGGTCACTTGGTCTTCTCCCGACCGGCAGTAAAACGCTTGCCGAAGTGGGGCGTCCGTTTTGATAATAGGTCATATGTATTGTGTTTAATGAAGATGTCTTAAGTATTGATGGTAGGACATATGTATTGTGTTTTATGAAGATGTCTATAGTATTGGAAGTAGGACATATGTATTGTGTTTAATGAAGATGTCTATAGTATTGATAGTAGGTCATATGTATTGTGTTTAATGAAGATGTCTATAGTGATAGTAGGTCAAATGTATTGTGTTTAATGAAGCTGTCTATAGTTTTGAGTCCCCAAGGGTGGCTGGGGTATAGAAATATGGTCACTTGGTCTTCTCCCGACCGGCAGTAAAACGCTTGCTGAAATTGGGCGTCCTTTTTGAAAGTAGGTCATATGTATTGTGTTTAATGAAGATGTCTATAGTATTGATGGTAGGACATATGTATTGTGTTTAATGAAGATGTCTATAGTATTGATGATAGGACATATGTATTGTGTTTAATGAAGATGTCTATAGTGATAGTAGGTCAAATGTATTGTGTTTAATGAAGATTTCTATAGTTTTGAGTCCCCAAGGGTGGCTGGGGTATAGAAATATGGTCACTTGGTCTTCTCCCGACCGGCAGTAAAACGCTTGCTGAAATGGGGCGTCCTTTTTGAAAGTAGGTCATATGTATTGTGTTTAATGAAGATGTCTATAGTATTGATGGTAGGACATATGTATTGTGTTTAATGAAGATGTCTACAGTATTGATGATAGGACATATGTATTGTGTTTTATGGAGATGTCCATAGTATTGATAGTAGGTCATATGTATTGTGTTTTATGAAGATGTCTAAAGTATTGATGGTAGGACATATGTATTGTGTTTTATGAAGATGTCTATAGTATTGATGGTAGGACATATGTATTGTGTTTTATGAAGATGTCTATAGTATTGACAGTACGTCATATGTATTGTGTTTTATGAAGATGTCTATAGTATTGATAGTAGGACATATGTATTGTGTTTAATGAAGATGTCTATAGTATTGATAGTAGGTCATATGTATTGTGTTTTATGAAGATGTCTATAGTATTGATGGTAGGACATTTGTATTGTGTTTTATGAAGACGTCTAAAGTATTGATGGTAGGACACATTTATTGTGTTTTATGAAGATGTCTATAATTTTGAGTCCCCAAGAGTGGCTGGGGTATAGAAATATGGTCACTTGGTTTTCTCCCGACCGGCAGTAAAACGCTTGCTGAAGTGGGGCGTCCGTTTTGATAATAGGTCATATGTATTGTGTTTAATGAAGATGTCTTAAGTATTGATGGTAGGACATATGTATTGTGTTTTATGAAGATGTCTATAGTATTGATGGTAGGACATATGTATTGTGTTTTATGAAGATGTCTATAGTATTGACAGTACGTCATATGTATTGTGTTTTATGAAGATGTTTATAGTATTGATGGTAGGACATATGTATTGTGTTTTATAAAGACGTCATTAGTATTGATGGTAGGTCATATATATTGTGTTTTATGAAGATGTCTATAGTATTGATGGTAGGACATATGTATTGTGTTTAATGAAGATGTCTATAGTATTGATAGTAGGTCATATGTATTGTGTTTTATGAAGATGTCTATAGTATTGATGGTAGGACATATGTATTGTGTTTTATGAAGACGTCTAAAGTATTGATGGTAGGACACATTTATTGTGTTTTATGAAGATGTCTATAATTTTGAGTCCCCAAGAGTGGCTGGGGTATAGAAATATGGTCACTTGGTCTTCTCCCGACCGGCAGTAAAACGCTTGCCGAAGTGGGGCGTCCGTTTTGATAATAGGTCATATGTATTGTGTTTAATGAAGATGTCTTAAGTATTGATGGTAGGACATATGTATTGTGTTTTATGAAGATGTCTATAGTATTGGAAGTAGGACATATGTATTGTGTTTAATGAAGATGTCTATAGTATTGATAGTAGGTCATATGTATTGTGTTTAATGAAGATGTCTATAGTGATAGTAGGTCAAATGTATTGTGTTTAATGAAGCTGTCTATAGTTTTGAGTCCCCAAGGGTGGCTGGGGTATAGAAATATGGTCACTTGGTCTTCTCCCGACCGGCAGTAAAACGCTTGCTGAAATTGGGCGTCCTTTTTGAAAGTAGGTCATATGTATTGTGTTTAATGAAGATGTCTATAGTATTGATGGTAGGACATATGTATTGTGTTTAATGAAGATGTCTATAGTATTGATGATAGGACATATGTATTGTGTTTAATGAAGATGTCTATAGTGATAGTAGGTCAAATGTATTGTGTTTAATGAAGATTTCTATAGTTTTGAGTCCCCAAGGGTGGCTGGGGTATAGAAATATGGTCACTTGGTCTTCTCCCGACCGGCAGTAAAACGCTTGCTGAAATGGGGCGTCCTTTTTGAAAGTAGGTCATATGTATTGTGTTTAATGAAGATGTCTATAGTATTGATGGTAGGACATATGTATTGTGTTTAATGAAGATGTCTACAGTATTGATGATAGGACATATGTATTGTGTTTTATGGAGATGTCCATAGTATTGATAGTAGGTCATATGTATTGTGTTTTATGAAGATGTCTAAAGTATTGATGGTAGGACATATGTATTGTGTTTTATGAAGATGTCTATAGTATTGATGGTAGGACATATGTATTGTGTTTTATGAAGATGTCTATAGTATTGACAGTACGTCATATGTATTGTGTTTTATGAAGATGTCTATAGTATTGATAGTAGGACATATGTATTGTGTTTAATGAAGATGTCTATAGTATTGATAGTAGGTCATATGTATTGTGTTTTATGAAGATGTCTATAGTATTGATGGTAGGACATTTGTATTGTGTTTTATGAAGACGTCTAAAGTATTGATGGTAGGACACATTTATTGTGTTTTATGAAGATGTCTATAATTTTGAGTCCCCAAGAGTGGCTGGGGTATAGAAATATGGTCACTTGGTTTTCTCCCGACCGGCAGTAAAACGCTTGCCGAAGTGGGGCGTCCGTTTTGATAATAGGTCATATGTATTGTGTTTAATGAAGATGTCTTAAGTATTGATGGTAGGACATATGTATTGTGTTTTATGAAGATGTCTATAGTATTGATGGTAGGACATATGTATTGTGTTTTATGAAGATGTCTATAGTATTGACAGTACGTCATATGTATTGTGTTTTATGAAGATGTTTATAGTATTGATGGTAGGACATATGTATTGTGTTTTATAAAGACGTCATTAGTATTGATGGTAGGTCATATGTATTGTGTTTTATGAAGATGTCTATATTATTGATAGTAGGTCATATGTATTGTGTTTAATGAAGATGTCTATAGTATTGATAGTAGGTCATATGTATTGTGTTTGATGAAGATGTCTATAGTGATAGTAGGTCAAATGTATTGTGTATAATGAAGATGTCTATAATTTTGAGTCCCCAAGGGTGGCTGGGGTATAGAAATATGGTCACTTGGTCTTCTCCCGACTGGCAGTAAAACGCTTGCTGAAATGGGGCGTCCGTTTTGAAAGTAGGTCATATGTATTGTGTTTAATGAAGATGTCTATAGTATTGATGGTAGGACATATGTATTGTGTTTAATGAAGATGTCTATAGTATTGATGATAGGACATATGTATTGTGTTTTATGAAGATGTCTATAGTATTGATGGTAGGACATATGTATTGTGTTTTATGAATATGTCTATAGTATTGACAGTACGTCATATGTATTGTGTTTTATGAAGATGTTTATAGTATTGATGGTAGGACATATATGTATTGTGTTTTATAAAGACGTCATTAGTATTGATGGTAGGTCATATGTATTGTGTTTTATGAAGATGTCTAAAGTATTGATGGTAGGACATATGTATTGTGTTTTATGGAGATGTCTATAGTATTGATGGTAGGACATATGTATTGTGTTTTATGAAGATGTCTATAGTATTGACAGTACGTCATATGTATTGTGTTTTATGAAGATGTTTATAGTATTTATGGTAGGACATATGTATTGTGTTTTATAAAGACGTCATTAGTATTGATGGTAGGTCATATGTATTGTGTTTTATGAAGATGTCTATATTATTGATAGTAGGTCATATGTATTGTGTTTAATGAAGATGTCTATAGTATTGATAGTAGGTCATATGTATTGTGTTTTATGAAGATGTCTATAGTGATAGTAGGTCAA
Organism: Mytilus trossulus; assembly: GCF_036588685.1. Taxonomy (NCBI): domain Eukaryota; kingdom Metazoa; phylum Mollusca; class Bivalvia; order Mytilida; family Mytilidae; genus Mytilus; species Mytilus trossulus. The sequence goes on from NC_086376.1 coordinate 44,427,291, forward strand.
ATGTATTGTGTTAAATGAAGATCTCTATAGTTTTGAGTCCCCAAGGGTGGCTGGGGTATAGAAATATGGTCACTTGGTCTTCTCCCGACCGGCAGTAAAACGCTTGCTGAAATGGGGCGTCCGTTTTGAAAGTAGGTCATATGTATTGTGTTTAATGAAGATGTCTATAGTATTGATGGTAGGACATATGTATTGTGTTTAATGAAGATGTCTATAGTATTGATGATAGGACATATGTATTGTGTTTTATGGAGATGTCCATAGTATTGATAGTAGGTCATATGTATTGTGTTTTATGAAGATGTCTAAAGTATTGATGGTAGGACATATGTATTGTGTTTTATGAAGATGTCTATAGTATTGATGGTAGGACATATGTATTGTGTTTTATGAAGATGTCTATAGTATTGACATTACGTCATATGTATTGTGTTTTATGAAGATGTCTATAGTATTGATAGTAGGACATATGTATTGTGTTTAATGAAGATGTCTATAGTATTGATAGTAGGTCATATGTATTGTGTTTTATGAAGATGTCTATAGTATTGATGGTAGGACATATGTATTGTGTTTTATGAAGACATCTAAAGTATTGATGGTAGGACACATTTATTGTGTTTTATGAAGATGTCTATAATTTTGAGTCCCCAAGAGTGGCTGGGGTATAGAAATATGGTCACTTGGTTTCTCCCGACCGGCAGTAAAATGCTTGCCGAAGTGGGGCGTCCGTTTTGATAATAGGTCATATGTATTGTGTTTAATGAAGATGTCTTAAGTATTGATGGTAGGACATATGTATTGTGTTTTATGAAGATGTCTATAAGTATTGGAAGTAGGACATATGTATTGTGTTTAATGAAGATGTCTATAGTATTGATAGTAGGTCATATGTATTGTGTTTAATGAAGATGTCTATAGTGATAGTAGGTCAAATGTATTGTGTTTAATGAAGCTGTCTATAGTTTTGAGTCGCCAAGGGTGGCTGGGGTATAGAAATATGGTCACTTGGTCTTCTCCCGCCCGGCAGTAAAACGCTTGCTGAAATTGGGCGTCCTTTTTGAAAGTAGGTCATATGTATTGTGTTTAATGAAGATGTCTATAGTATTGATGGTAGGACATATGTATTGTGTTTAATGAAGATGCCTATAGTATTGATGATAGGACATATGTATTGTGTTTAATGAAGATGTCTATAGTGATAGTAGGTCAAATGTATTGTGTTTAATGAAGATTTCTATAGTTTTGAGTCCCCAAGGGTGGCTGGGGTATAGAAATATGGTCACTTGGTCTTCTCCCGACCGGCAGTAAAACGCTTGCTGAAATGGGGCGTCCGTTTTGAAAGTAGGTCATATGTATTGTGTTTAATGAAGATGTCTATAGTATTGATGGTAGGACATATGTATTGTGTTTAATGAAGATGTCTATAGTATTGATGATAGGACATATGTATTGTGTTTTATGGAGATGTCCATAGTATTGATAGTAGGTCATATGTATTGTGTTTTATGAAGATGTCTAAAGTATTGATGGTAGGACATATGTATTGTGTTTTATGAAGATGTCTATAGTATTGATGGTAGGACATATGTATTGTGTTTTATGAAGATGTCTATAGTATTGACAGTACGTCATATGTATTGTGTTTTATGAAGATGTCTATAGTATTGATAGTAGGACATATGTATTGTGTTTAATGAAGATGTCTATAGTATTGATAGTAGGTCATATGTATTGTGTTTTATGAAGATGTCTATAATATTGATGGTAGGACATATGTATTGTGTTTTATGAAGACGTCTAAAGTATTGATGGTAGGACACATTTATTGTGTTTTATGAAGATGTGTATAATTTTGAGTCCCCAAGAGTGGCTGGGGTATAGAAATATGGTCACTTGGTTTTCTCCCGACCGGCAGTAAAACGCTTGCCGAAGTGGGGCGTCCGTTTTGATAATAGGTCATATGTATTGTGTTTAATGAAGATGTCTTAAGTATTGATGGTAGGACATATGTATTGTGTTTTATGAAGATGTCTATAGTATTGATGGTAGGACATATGTATTGTGTTTTATGAAGATGTCTATAGTATTGACAGTACGTCATATGTATTGTGTTTTATGAAGATGTTTATAGTATTGATGGTAGGACATATGTATTGTGTTTTATAAAGACGTCATTAGTCTTGATGGTAGGTCATATGTATTGTGTTTTATGAAGATGTCTATATTATTGATAGTAGGTCATATGTATTGTGTTTAATGAAGATGTCTATAGTATTGATAGTAGGTCATATGTATTGTGTTTAATGAAGATTTCTATAGTGATAGTAGGTCAAATGTATTGTGTTTAATGAAGATGTTTATAGTTTTGAGTCCCCAAGGGTGGCTGGGGTATAGAAATATGGTCACTTGGTCTTCTCCCGACCGGCAGTAAAACGCTTGCTGAAATGGGGCGTCCGTTTTGAAAGTAGGTCATATGTATTGTGTTTAATGAAGATGTCTATAGTATTGATGGTAGGACATATTTATTGTGTTTTATGAAGATGTCTATAGTATTGATGATAGGACATATGTATTGTGTTTTATGGAGATGTCCATAGTATTGATAGTAGGTCATATGTATTGTGTTTTATGAAGATGTCTAAAGTATTGATGGTAGGACATATGTATTGTGTTTTATGAAGATGTCTATAGTATTGATGGTAGGACATATGTATTGTGTTTTATGAAGATGTCTTTAGTATTGACATTACGTCATATGTATTGTGTTTTATGAAGATGTCTATAGTATTGAGAGTAGGACGTATGTATTGTGTTTAATGAAGATGTCTATAGTATTGATGGTAGGACATATTTATTGTGTTTTATGAAGATGTCTATAGTATTGATGATAGGACATATGTATTGTGTTTTATGGAGATGTCCATAGTATTGATAGTAGGTCATATGTATTGTGTTTTATGAAGATGTCTAAAGTATTGATGGTAGGACATATGTATTGTGTTTTATGAAGATGTTTATAGTATTTATGGTAGGACATATGTATTGTGTTTTATAAAGACGTCATTAGTATTGATGGTAGGTCATATGTATTGTGTTTTATGAAGATGTCTATATTATTGATAGTAGGTCATATGTATTGTGTTTAATGAAGATGTCTATAGTATTGATAGTAGGTCATATGTATTGTGTTTTATGAAGATGTCTATAGTGATAGTAGGTCAAATGTATTGTGTTAAATGAAGATCTCTATAGTTTTGAGTCCCCAAGGGTGGCTGGGGTATAGAAATATGGTCACTTGGTCTTCTCCCGACCGGCAGTAAAACGCTTGCTGAAATGGGGCGTCCGTTTTGAAAGTAGGTCATATGTATTGTGTTTAATGAAGATGTCTATAGTATTGATGGTAGGACATATGTATTGTGTTTAATGAAGATGTCTATAGTATTGATGATAGGACATATGTATTGTGTTTTATGGAGATGTCCATAGTATTGATAGTAGGTCATATGTATTGTGTTTTATGAAGATGTCTAAAGTATTGATGGTAGGACATATGTATTGTGTTTTATGAAGATGTCTATAGTATTGATGGTAGGACATATGTATTGTGTTTTATGAAGATGTCTATAGTATTGACATTACGTCATATGTATTGTGTTTTATGAAGATGTCTATAGTATTGATAGTAGGACATATGTATTGTGTTTAATGAAGATGTCTATAGTATTGATAGTAGGTCATATGTATTGTGTTTTATGAAGATGTCTATAGTATTGATGGTAGGACATATGTATTGTGTTTTATGAAGACATCTAAAGTATTGATGGTAGGACACATTTATTGTGTTTTATGAAGATGTCTATAATTTTGAGTCCCCAAGAGTGGCTGGGGTATAGAAATATGGTCACTTGGTTTCTCCCGACCGGCAGTAAAATGCTTGCCGAAGTGGGGCGTCCGTTTTGATAATAGGTCATATGTATTGTGTTTAATGAAGATGTCTTAAGTATTGATGGTAGGACATATGTATTGTGTTTTATGAAGATGTCTATAAGTATTGGAAGTAGGACATATGTATTGTGTTTAATGAAGATGTCTATAGTATTGATAGTAGGTCATATGTATTGTGTTTAATGAAGATGTCTATAGTGATAGTAGGTCAAATGTATTGTGTTTAATGAAGCTGTCTATAGTTTTGAGTCGCCAAGGGTGGCTGGGGTATAGAAATATGGTCACTTGGTCTTCTCCCGCCCGGCAGTAAAACGCTTGCTGAAATTGGGCGTCCTTTTTGAAAGTAGGTCATATGTATTGTGTTTAATGAAGATGTCTATAGTATTGATGGTAGGACATATGTATTGTGTTTAATGAAGATGCCTATAGTATTGATGATAGGACATATGTATTGTGTTTAATGAAGATGTCTATAGTGATAGTAGGTCAAATGTATTGTGTTTAATGAAGATTTCTATAGTTTTGAGTCCCCAAGGGTGGCTGGGGTATAGAAATATGGTCACTTGGTCTTCTCCCGACCGGCAGTAAAACGCTTGCTGAAATGGGGCGTCCGTTTTGAAAGTAGGTCATATGTATTGTGTTTAATGAAGATGTCTATAGTATTGATGGTAGGACATATGTATTGTGTTTAATGAAGATGTCTATAGTATTGATGATAGGACATATGTATTGTGTTTTATGGAGATGTCCATAGTATTGATAGTAGGTCATATGTATTGTGTTTTATGAAGATGTCTAAAGTATTGATGGTAGGACATATGTATTGTGTTTTATGAAGATGTCTATAGTATTGATGGTAGGACATATGTATTGTGTTTTATGAAGATGTCTATAGTATTGACAGTACGTCATATGTATTGTGTTTTATGAAGATGTCTATAGTATTGATAGTAGGACATATGTATTGTGTTTAATGAAGATGTCTATAGTATTGATAGTAGGTCATATGTATTGTGTTTTATGAAGATGTCTATAGTATTGATGGTAGGACATTTGTATTGTGTTTTATGAAGACGTCTAAAGTATTGATGGTAGGACACATTTATTGTGTTTTATGAAGATGTCTATAATTTTGAGTCCCCAAGAGTGGCTGGGGTATAGAAATATGGTCACTTGGTTTTCTCCCGACCGGCAGTAAAACGCTTGCCGAAGTGGGGCGTCCGTTTTGATAATAGGTCATATGTATTGTGTTTAATGAAGATGTCTTAAGTATTGATGGTAGGACATATGTATTGTGTTTTATGAAGATGTCTATAGTATTGATGGTAGGACATATGTATTGTGTTTTATGAAGATGTCTATAGTATTGACAGTACGTCATATGTATTGTGTTTTATGAAGATGTTTATAGTATTGATGGTAGGACATATGTATTGTGTTTTATAAAGACGTCATTAGTATTGATGGTAGGTCATATGTATTGTGTTTTATGAAGATGTCTATATTATTGATAGTAGGTCATATGTATTGTGTTTAATGAAGATGTCTATAGTATTGATAGTAGGTCATATGTATTGTGTTTGATGAAGATGTCTATAGTGATAGTAGGTCAAATGTATTGTGTATAATGAAGATGTCTATAATTTTGAGTCCCCAAGGGTGGCTGGGGTATAGAAATATGGTCACTTGGTCTTCTCCCGACTGGCAGTAAAACGCTTGCTGAAATGGGGCGTCCGTTTTGAAAGTAGGTCATATGTATTGTGTTTAATGAAGATGTCTATAGTATTGATGGTAGGACATATGTATTGTGTTTAATGAAGATGTCTATAGTATTGATGATAGGACATATGTATTGTGTTTTATGAAGATGTCTATAGTATTGATGGTAGGACATATGTATTGTGTTTTATGAATATGTCTATAGTATTGACAGTACGTCATATGTATTGTGTTTTATGAAGATGTTTATAGTATTGATGGTAGGACATATATGTATTGTGTTTTATAAAGACGTCATTAGTATTGATGGTAGGTCATATGTATTGTGTTTTATGAAGATGTCTAAAGTATTGATGGTAGGACATATGTATTGTGTTTTATGGAGATGTCTATAGTATTGATGGTAGGACATATGTATTGTGTTTTATGAAGATGTCTATAGTATTGACAGTACGTCATATGTATTGTGTTTTATGAAGATGTTTATAGTATTTATGGTAGGACATATGTATTGTGTTTTATAAAGACGTCATTAGTATTGATGGTAGGTCATATGTATTGTGTTTTATGAAGATGTCTATATTATTGATAGTAGGTCATATGTATTGTGTTTAATGAAGATGTCTATAGTATTGATAGTAGGTCATATGTATTGTGTTTTATGAAGATGTCTATAGTGATAGTAGGTCAAATGTATTGTGTTAAATGAAGATCTCTATAGTTTTGAGTCCCCAAGGGTGGCTGGGGTATAGAAATATGGTCACTTGGTCTTCTCCCGACCGGCAGTAAAACGCTTGCTGAAATGGGGCGTCCGTTTTGAAAGTAGGTCATATGTATTGTGTTTAATGAAGATGTCTATAGTATTGATGGTAGGACATATGTATTGTGTTTAATGAAGATGTCTATAGTATTGATGATAGGACATATGTATTGTGTTTTATGGAGATGTCCATAGTATTGATAGTAGGTCATATGTATTGTGTTTTATGAAGATGTCTAAAGTATTGATGGTAGGACATATGTATTGTGTTTTATGAAGATGTCTATAGTATTGATGGTAGGACATATGTATTGTGTTTTATGAAGATGTCTATAGTATTGACATTACGTCATATGTATTGTGTTTTATGAAGATGTCTATAGTATTGATAGTAGGACATATGTATTGTGTTTAATGAAGATGTCTATAGTATTGATAGTAGGTCATATGTATTGTGTTTTATGAAGATGTCTATAGTATTGATGGTAGGACATATGTATTGTGTTTTATGAAGACATCTAAAGTATTGATGGTAGGACACATTTATTGTGTTTTATGAAGATGTCTATAATTTTGAGTCCCCAAGAGTGGCTGGGGTATAGAAATATGGTCACTTGGTTTCTCCCGACCGGCAGTAAAATGCTTGCCGAAGTGGGGCGTCCGTTTTGATAATAGGTCATATGTATTGTGTTTAATGAAGATGTCTTAAGTATTGATGGTAGGACATATGTATTGTGTTTTATGAAGATGTCTATAAGTATTGGAAGTAGGACATATGTATTGTGTTTAATGAAGATGTCTATAGTATTGATAGTAGGTCATATGTATTGTGTTTAATGAAGATGTCTATAGTGATAGTAGGTCAAATGTATTGTGTTTAATGAAGCTGTCTATAGTTTTGAGTCGCCAAGGGTGGCTGGGGTATAGAAATATGGTCACTTGGTCTTCTCCCGCCCGGCAGTAAAACGCTTGCTGAAATTGGGCGTCCTTTTTGAAAGTAGGTCATATGTATTGTGTTTAATGAAGATGTCTATAGTATTGATGGTAGGACATATGTATTGTGTTTAATGAAGATGCCTATAGTATTGATGATAGGACATATGTATTGTGTTTAATGAAGATGTCTATAGTGATAGTAGGTCAAATGTATTGTGTTTAATGAAGATTTCTATAGTTTTGAGTCCCCAAGGGTGGCTGGGGTATAGAAATATGGTCACTTGGTCTTCTCCCGACCGGCAGTAAAACGCTTGCTGAAATGGGGCGTCCGTTTTGAAAGTAGGTCATATGTATTGTGTTTAATGAAGATGTCTATAGTATTGATGGTAGGACATATGTATTGTGTTTAATGAAGATGTCTATAGTATTGATGATAGGACATATGTATTGTGTTTTATGGAGATGTCCATAGTATTGATAGTAGGTCATATGTATTGTGTTTTATGAAGATGTCTAAAGTATTGATGGTAGGACATATGTATTGTGTTTTATGAAGATGTCTATAGTATTGATGGTAGGACATATGTATTGTGTTTTATGAAGATGTCTATAGTATTGACAGTACGTCATATGTATTGTGTTTTATGAAGATGTCTATAGTATTGATAGTAGGACATATGTATTGTGTTTAATGAAGATGTCTATAGTATTGATAGTAGGTCATATGTATTGTGTTTTATGAAGATGTCTATAATATTGATGGTAGGACATATGTATTGTGTTTTATGAAGACGTCTAAAGTATTGATGGTAGGACACATTTATTGTGTTTTATGAAGATGTGTATAATTTTGAGTCCCCAAGAGTGGCTGGGGTATAGAAATATGGTCACTTGGTTTTCTCCCGACCGGCAGTAAAACGCTTGCCGAAGTGGGGCGTCCGTTTTGATAATAGGTCATATGTATTGTGTTTAATGAAGATGTCTTAAGTATTGATGGTAGGACATATGTATTGTGTTTTATGAAGATGTCTATAGTATTGATGGTAGGACATATGTATTGTGTTTTATGAAGATGTCTATAGTATTGACAGTACGTCATATGTATTGTGTTTTATGAAGATGTTTATAGTATTGATGGTAGGACATATGTATTGTGTTTTATAAAGACGTCATTAGTCTTGATGGTAGGTCATATGTATTGTGTTTTATGAAGATGTCTATATTATTGATAGTAGGTCATATGTATTGTGTTTAATGAAGATGTCTATAGTATTGATAGTAGGTCATATGTATTGTGTTTAATGAAGATTTCTATAGTGATAGTAGGTCAAATGTATTGTGTTTAATGAAGATGTTTATAGTTTTGAGTCCCCAAGGGTGGCTGGGGTATAGAAATATGGTCACTTGGTCTTCTCCCGACCGGCAGTAAAACGCTTGCTGAAATGGGGCGTCCGTTTTGAAAGTAGGTCATATGTATTGTGTTTAATGAAGATGTCTATAGTATTGATGGTAGGACATATTTATTGTGTTTTATGAAGATGTCTATAGTATTGATGATAGGACATATGTATTGTGTTTTATGGAGATGTCCATAGTATTGATAGTAGGTCATATGTATTGTGTTTTATGAAGATGTCTAAAGTATTGATGGTAGGACATATGTATTGTGTTTTATGAAGATGTCTATAGTATTGATGGTAGGACATATGTATTGTGTTTTATGAAGATGTCTTTAGTATTGACATTACGTCATATGTATTGTGTTTTATGAAGATGTCTATAGTATTGAGAGTAGGACGTATGTATTGTGTTTAATGAAGATGTCTATAGTATTGATGGTAGGACATATTTATTGTGTTTTATGAAGATGTCTATAGTATTGATGATAGGACATATGTATTGTGTTTTATGGAGATGTCCATAGTATTGATAGTAGGTCATATGTATTGTGTTTTATGAAGATGTCTAAAGTATTGATGGTAGGACATATGTATTGTGTTTTATGAAGATGTTTATAGTATTTATGGTAGGACATATGTATTGTGTTTTATAAAGACGTCATTAGTATTGATGGTAGGTCATATGTATTGTGTTTTATGAAGATGTCTATATTATTGATAGTAGGTCATATGTATTGTGTTTAATGAAGATGTCTATAGTATTGATAGTAGGTCATATGTATTGTGTTTTATGAAGATGTCTATAGTGATAGTAGGTCAAATGTATTGTGTTAAATGAAGATCTCTATAGTTTTGAGTCCCCAAGGGTGGCTGGGGTATAGAAATATGGTCACTTGGTCTTCTCCCGACCGGCAGTAAAACGCTTGCTGAAATGGGGCGTCCGTTTTGAAAGTAGGTCATATGTATTGTGTTTAATGAAGATGTCTATAGTATTGATGGTAGGACATATGTATTGTGTTTAATGAAGATGTCTATAGTATTGATGATAGGACATATGTATTGTGTTTTATGGAGATGTCCATAGTATTGATAGTAGGTCATATGTATTGTGTTTTATGAAGATGTCTAAAGTATTGATGGTAGGACATATGTATTGTGTTTTATGAAGATGTCTATAGTATTGATGGTAGGACATATGTATTGTGTTTTATGAAGATGTCTATAGTATTGACATTACGTCATATGTATTGTGTTTTATGAAGATGTCTATAGTATTGATAGTAGGACATATGTATTGTGTTTAATGAAGATGTCTATAGTATTGATAGTAGGTCATATGTATTGTGTTTTATGAAGATGTCTATAGTATTGATGGTAGGACATATGTATTGTGTTTTATGAAGACATCTAAAGTATTGATGGTAGGACACATTTATTGTGTTTTATGAAGATGTCTATAATTTTGAGTCCCCAAGAGTGGCTGGGGTATAGAAATATGGTCACTTGGTTTCTCCCGACCGGCAGTAAAATGCTTGCCGAAGTGGGGCGTCCGTTTTGATAATAGGTCATATGTATTGTGTTTAATGAAGATGTCTTAAGTATTGATGGTAGGACATATGTATTGTGTTTTATGAAGATGTCTATAAGTATTGGAAGTAGGACATATGTATTGTGTTTAATGAAGATGTCTATAGTATTGATAGTAGGTCATATGTATTGTGTTTAATGAAGATGTCTATAGTGATAGTAGGTCAAATGTATTGTGTTTAATGAAGCTGTCTATAGTTTTGAGTCGCCAAGGGTGGCTGGGGTATAGAAATATGGTCACTTGGTCTTCTCCCGCCCGGCAGTAAAACGCTTGCTGAAATTGGGCGTCCTTTTTGAAAGTAGGTCATATGTATTGTGTTTAATGAAGATGTCTATAGTATTGATGGTAGGACATATGTATTGTGTTTAATGAAGATGCCTATAGTATTGATGATAGGACATATGTATTGTGTTTAATGAAGATGTCTATAGTGATAGTAGGTCAAATGTATTGTGTTTAATGAAGATTTCTATAGTTTTGAGTCCCCAAGGGTGGCTGGGGTATAGAAATATGGTCACTTGGTCTTCTCCCGACCGGCAGTAAAACGCTTGCTGAAATGGGGCGTCCGTTTTGAAAGTAGGTCATATGTATTGTGTTTAATGAAGATGTCTATAGTATTGATGGTAGGACATATGTATTGTGTTTAATGAAGATGTCTATAGTATTGATGATAGGACATATGTATTGTGTTTTATGGAGATGTCCATAGTATTGATAGTAGGTCATATGTATTGTGTTTTATGAAGATGTCTAAAGTATTGATGGTAGGACATATGTATTGTGTTTTATGAAGATGTCTATAGTATTGATGGTAGGACATATGTATTGTGTTTTATGAAGATGTCTATAGTATTGACAGTACGTCATATGTATTGTGTTTTATGAAGATGTCTATAGTATTGATAGTAGGACATATGTATTGTGTTTAATGAAGATGTCTATAGTATTGATAGTAGGTCATATGTATTGTGTTTTATGAAGATGTCTATAATATTGATGGTAGGACATATGTATTGTGTTTTATGAAGACGTCTAAAGTATTGATGGTAGGACACATTTATTGTGTTTTATGAAGATGTGTATAATTTTGAGTCCCCAAGAGTGGCTGGGGTATAGAAATATGGTCACTTGGTTTTCTCCCGACCGGCAGTAAAACGCTTGCCGAAGTGGGGCGTCCGTTTTGATAATAGGTCATATGTATTGTGTTTAATGAAGATGTCTTAAGTATTGATGGTAGGACATATGTATTGTGTTTTATGAAGATGTCTATAGTATTGATGGTAGGACATATGTATTGTGTTTTATGAAGATGTCTATAGTATTGACAGTACGTCATATGTATTGTGTTTTATGAAGATGTTTATAGTATTGATGGTAGGACATATGTATTGTGTTTTATAAAGACGTCATTAGTCTTGATGGTAGGTCATATGTATTGTGTTTTATGAAGATGTCTATATTATTGATAGTAGGTCATATGTATTGTGTTTAATGAAGATGTCTATAGTATTGATAGTAGGTCATATGTATTGTGTTTAATGAAGATTTCTATAGTGATAGTAGGTCAAATGTATTGTGTTTAATGAAGATGTTTATAGTTTTGAGTCCCCAAGGGTGGCTGGGGTATAGAAATATGGTCACTTGGTCTTCTCCCGACCGGCAGTAAAACGCTTGCTGAAATGGGGCGTCCGTTTTGAAAGTAGGTCATATGTATTGTGTTTAATGAAGATGTCTATAGTATTGATGGTAGGACATATTTATTGTGTTTTATGAAGATGTCTATAGTATTGATGATAGGACATATGTATTGTGTTTTATGGAGATGTCCATAGTATTGATAGTAGGTCATATGTATTGTGTTTTATGAAGATGTCTAAAGTATTGATGGTAGGACATATGTATTGTGTTTTATGAAGATGTCTATAGTATTGATGGTAGGACATATGTATTGTGTTTTATGAAGATGTCTTTAGTATTGACATTACGTCATATGTATTGTGTTTTATGAAGATGTCTATAGTATTGAGAGTAGGACGTATGTATTGTGTTTAATGAAGATGTCTATAGTATTGATGGTAGGACATATTTATTGTGTTTTATGAAGATGTCTATAGTATTGATGATAGGACATATGTATTGTGTTTTATGGAGATGTCCATAGTATTGATAGTAGGTCATATGTATTGTGTTTTATGAAGATGTCTAAAGTATTGATGGTAGGACATATGTATTGTGTTTTATGAAGATGTTTATAGTATTTATGGTAGGACATATGTATTGTGTTTTATAAAGACGTCATTAGTATTGATGGTAGGTCATATGTATTGTGTTTTATGAAGATGTCTATATTATTGATAGTAGGTCATATGTATTGTGTTTAATGAAGATGTCTATAGTATTGATAGTAGGTCATATGTATTGTGTTTTATGAAGATGTCTATAGTGATAGTAGGTCAAATGTATTGTGTTAAATGAAGATCTCTATAGTTTTGAGTCCCCAAGGGTGGCTGGGGTATAGAAATATGGTCACTTGGTCTTCTCCCGACCGGCAGTAAAACGCTTGCTGAAATGGGGCGTCCGTTTTGAAAGTAGGTCATATGTATTGTGTTTAATGAAGATGTCTATAGTATTGATGGTAGGACATATGTATTGTGTTTAATGAAGATGTCTATAGTATTGATGATAGGACATATGTATTGTGTTTTATGGAGATGTCCATAGTATTGATAGTAGGTCATATGTATTGTGTTTTATGAAGATGTCTAAAGTATTGATGGTAGGACATATGTATTGTGTTTTATGAAGATGTCTATAGTATTGATGGTAGGACATATGTATTGTGTTTTATGAAGATGTCTATAGTATTGACATTACGTCATATGTATTGTGTTTTATGAAGATGTCTATAGTATTGATAGTAGGACATATGTATTGTGTTTAATGAAGATGTCTATAGTATTGATAGTAGGTCATATGTATTGTGTTTTATGAAGATGTCTATAGTATTGATGGTAGGACATATGTATTGTGTTTTATGAAGACATCTAAAGTATTGATGGTAGGACACATTTATTGTGTTTTATGAAGATGTCTATAATTTTGAGTCCCCAAGAGTGGCTGGGGTATAGAAATATGGTCACTTGGTTTCTCCCGACCGGCAGTTAAATGCTTGCCGAAGTGGGGCGTCCGTTTTGATAATAGGTCATATGTATTGTGTTTAATGAAGATGTCTTAAGTATTGATGGTAGGACATATGTATTGTGTTTTATGAAGATGTCTATAAGTATTGGAAGTAGGACATATGTATTGTGTTTAATGAAGATGTCTATAGTATTGATAGTAGGTCATATGTATTGTGTTTAATGAAGATGTCTATAGTGATAGTAGGTCAAATGTATTGTGTTTAATGAAGCTGTCTATAGTTTTGAGTCCCCAAGGGTGGCTGGGGTATAGAAATATGGTCACTTGGTCTTCTCCCGACCGGCAGTAAAACGCTTGCTGAAATTGGGCGTCCTTTTTGAAAGTAGGTCATATGTATTGTGTTTAATGAAGATGTCTATAGTATTGATGGTAGGACATTTGTATTGTGTTTAATGAAGATGCCTATAGTATTGATGATAGGACATATGTATTGTGTTTAATGAAGATGTCTATAGTGATAGTAGGTCAAATGTATTGTGTTTAATGAAGATTTCTATAGTTTTGAGTCCCCAAGGGTGGCTGGGGTATAGAAATATGGTCACTTGGTCTTCTCCCGACCGGCAGTAAAACGCTTGCTGAAATGGGGCGTCCGTTTTGAAAGTAGGTCATATGTATTGTGTTTAATGAAGATGTCTATAGTATTGATGGTAGGACATATGTATTGTGTTTAATGAAGATGTCTATAGTATTGATGATAGGACATATGTATTGTGTTTTATGGAGATGTCCATAGTATTGATAGTAGGTCATATGTATTGTGTTTTATGAAGATGTCTAAAGTATTGATGGTAGGACATATGTATTGTGTTTTATGAAGATGTCTATAGTATTGATGGTAGGACATATGTATTGTGTTTTATGAAGATGTCTATAGTATTGACAGTACGTCATATGTATTGTGTTTTATGAAGATGTCTATAGTATTGATAGTAGGACATATGTATTGTGTTTAATGAAGATGTCTATAGTATTGATAGTAGGTCATATGTATTGTGTTTTATGAAGATGTCTATAATATTGATGGTAGGACATATGTATTGTGTTTTATGAAGACGTCTAAAGTATTGATGGTAGGACACATTTATTGTGTTTTATGAAGATGTGTATAATTTTGAGTCCCCAAGAGTGGCTGGGGTATAGAAATATGGTCACTTGGTTTTCTCCCGACCGGCAGTAAAACGCTTGCCGAAGTGGGGCGTCCGTTTTGATAATAGGTCATATGTATTGTGTTTAATGAAGATGTCTTAAGTATTGATGGTAGGACATATGTATTGTGTTTTATGAAGATGTCTATAGTATTGATGGTAGGACATATGTATTGTGTTTTATGAAGATGTCTATAGTATTGACAGTACGTCATATGTATTGTGTTTTATGAAGATGTTTATAGTATTGATGGTAGGACATATGTATTGTGTTTTATAAAGACGTCATTAGTCTTGATGGTAGGTCATATGTATTGTGTTTTATGAAGATGTCTATATTATTGATAGTAGGTCATATGTATTGTGTTTAATGAAGATGTCTATAGTATTGATAGTAGGTCATATGTATTGTGTTTAATGAAGATTTCTATAGTGATAGTAGGTCAAATGTATTGTGTTTAATGAAGATGTTTATAGTTTTGAGTCCCCAAGGGTGGCTGGGGTATAGAAATATGGTCACTTGGTCTTCTCCCGACCGGCAGTAAAACGCTTGCTGAAATGGGGCGTCCGTTTTGAAAGTAGGTCATATGTATTGTGTTTAATGAAGATGTCTATAGTATTGATGGTAGGACATATTTATTGTGTTTTATGAAGATGTCTATAGTATTGATGATAGGACATATGTATTGTGTTTTATGGAGATGTCCATAGTATTGATAGTAGGTCATATGTATTGTGTTTTATGAAGATGTCTAAAGTATTGATGGTAGGACATATGTATTGTGTTTTATGAAGATGTCTATAGTATTGATGGTAGGACATATGTATTGTGTTTTATGAAGATGTCTTTAGTATTGACATTACGTCATATGTATTGTGTTTTATGAAGATGTGTATAGTATTGAGAGTAGGACGTATGTATTGTGTTTAATGAAGATGTCTATAGTATTGATAGTAGGTCATATGTATTGTGTTTTATGAAGATGTCTATAGTATTGATGGTAGGACATATGTATTGTGTTTTATGAAGACGTCTTAAGTATTGATGGTAGGACACATTTATTGTGTTTTATGAAGATGTCTATAATTTTGAGTCCCCAAGAGTGGCTGGGGTATAGAAATATGGTCACTTGGTCTTCTCCCGACTGGCAGTAAAACGCTTGCCGAAGTGGGGCGTCCGTTTTGATAATAGGTCATATGTATTGTGTTTAATGAAGATGTCTTAAGTATTGATGGTAGGACATATGTATTGTGTTTTATGAAGATGTCTATAGTATTGATAGTAGGACATATGTATTGTGTTTAATGAAGATGGTATAGTATTGATAGTAGGTCATATGTATTGTGTTTAATGAAGATGTCTATAGTGATAGTAGGTCAAATGTATTGTGTTTAATGAAGATGTCTATAGTTTTGAGTCCCCAAGGGTGGCTGGGGTATAGAAATATGGTCACATGGTCTTCTCCCGACCGGCAGTAAAACGCTTGCTGAAATGGGGCATCCGTTTTGAAAGTAGGTCATATGTATTGTGTTTAATGAAGATGTCTATAGTATTGATGGTAGGACATATGTATTGTGTTTAATGAAGATGTCTATAGAATTGATGATAGGACATATGTATTGTGTTTTATGGAGATGTCCATAGTATTGATAGTAGGTCATATGTATTGTGTTTTATGAAGATGTCTAAAGTATTGATGGTAGGACATATGTATTGTGTTTTATGAAGATGTCTATAGTATTGATGGTAGGACATATGTATTGTGTTTTATGAAGATGTCTATAGTATTGACATTACGTCATATGTATTGTGTTTAATGAAGATGTCTATAGTATTGATAGTAGGACATATGTATTGTGTTTAATGAAGATGTCTATAGTATTGATAGTAGGTCATATGTATTGTGTTTTATGAAGATGTCTATAGTATTGATGGTAGGACATATGTATTGTGTTTTATGAAGACGTCTAAAGTATTGATGGTAGGACACATTTATTGTGTTTTATGAAGATTTCTATAATCATGATAATTTTGAGTCCCCAAGAGTGGCTGGGGTATAGAAATATGGTCACTTGGTCTTCTCCCGACCGGCAGTAAAACGCTTGCCGAAGTGGGGCGTCCGTTTTGATAATAGGTCATATGTATTGTGTTTAATGAAGATGTCTTAAGTATTGATGGTAGGACATATGTATTGTGTTTTATGAAGATGTCTATAGTATTGGAAGTAGGACATATGTATTGTGTTTAATGAAGATGTCTATAGTATTGATAGTAGGTCATATGTATTGTGTTTAATGAAGATGTCTATAGTGATAGTAGGTCAAATGTATTGTGTTTAATGAAGCTGTCTATAGTTTTGAGTCCCCAAGGGTGGCTGGGGTATAGAAATATGGTCACTTGGTCTTCTCCCGACCGGCAGTAAAACGCTTGCTGAAATTGGGCGTCCTTTTTGAAAGTAGGTCATATGTATTGTGTTTAATGAAGATGTCTATAGTATTGATGGTAGGACATATGTATTGTGTTTAATGAAGATGTCTATAGTATTGATGATAGGACATATGTATTGTGTTTAATGAAGATGTCTATAGTGATAGTAGGTCAAATGTATTGTGTTTAATGAAGATTTCTATAGTTTTGAGTCCCCAAGGGTGGCTGGGGTATAGAAATATGGTCACTTGGTCTTCTCCCGACCGGCAGTAAAACGCTTGCTGAAATGGGGCGTCCTTTTTGAAAGTAAGTCATATGTATTGTGTTTAATGAAGATGTCTATAGTATTGATGGTAGGACATATGTATTGTGTTTAATGAAGATGTCTACAGTATTGATGATAGGACATATGTATTGTGTTTTATGGAGATGTCCATAGTATTGATAGTAGGTCATATGTATTGTGTTTTATGAAGATGTCTAAAGTATTGATGGTAGGACATATGTATTGTGTTTTATGAAGATGTCTATAGTATTGATGGTAGGACATATGTATTGTGTTTTATGAAGATGTCTATAGTATTGACAGTACGTCATATGTATTGTGTTTTATGAAGATGTCTATAGTATTGATAGTAGGACATATGTATTGTGTTTAATGAAGATGTCTATAGTATTGATAGTAGGTCATATGTATTGTGTTTTATGAAGATGTCTATAGTATTGATGGTAGGACATTTGTATTGTGTTTTATGAAGACGTCTAAAGTATTGATGGTAGGACACATTTATTGTGTTTTATGAAGATGTCTATAATTTTGAGTCCCCAAGAGTGGCTGGGGTATAGAAATATGGTCACTTGGTTTTCTCCCGACCGGCAGTAAACCGCTTGCCGAAGTGGGGCGTCCGTTTTGATAATAGGTCATATGTATTGTGTTTAATGAAGATGTCTTAAGTATTGATGGTAGGACATATGTATTGTGTTTTATGAAGATGTCTATAGTATTGATGGTAGGACATATGTATTGTGTTTTATGAAGATGTCTATAGTATTGACAGTACGTCATATGTATTGTGTTTTATGAAGATGTTTATAGTATTGATGGTAGGACATATGTATTGTGTTTTATAAAGACGTCATTAGTATTGATGGTAGGTCATATGTATTGTGTTTTATGAAGATGTCTATATTATTGATAGTAGTTCATATGTATTGTGTTTAATGAAGATGTCTATAGTATTGATAGTAGGTCATATGTATTGTGTTTAATGAAGATGTCTATAGTGATAGTAGGTCAAATGTATTGTGTTTAATGAAGATGTCTATAGTTTTGAGTCCCCAAGGGTGGCTGGGGTATAGAAATATGGTCACTTGGTCTTCTCCCGACGGGCAGTAAAACGCTTGCTGAAATGGGGCGTCCGTTTTGAAAGTAGGTCATATGTATTGTGTTTAATGAAGATGTCTATAGTATTGATGGTAGGACATATGTATTGTGTTTAATGAAGATGTCTATAGTATTGATGATAGGACATATGTATTGTGTTTTATGGAGATGTCCATAGTATTGATAGTAGGTCATATGTATTGTGTTTTATGAAGATGTCTAAAGTATTGATGGTAGGACATATGTATTGTGTTTTATGAAGATGTCTATAGTATTGATGGTAGGACATATGTATTGTGTTTTATGAAGATGTCTATAGTATTGACATTACGTCATATGTATTGTGTTTTATGAAGATGTCTATAGTATTGAGAGTAGGACATATGTATTGTGTTTAATGAAGATGTCTATAGTATTGATAGTAGGTCATATGTATTGTGTTTTATGAAGATGTCTATAGTATTGATGGTAGGACATATGTATTGTGTTTTATGAAGACGTCTAAAGTATTGATGGTAGGACACATTTATTGTGTTTTATGAAGATGTCTATAATTTTGAGTCCCCAAGAGTGGCTGGGGTATAGAAATATGGTCACTTGGTCTTCTCCTGACCGGCAGTAAAACGCTTGCCGAAGTGGGGCGTCCGTTTTGATAATAGGTCATATGTATTGTGTTTAATGAAGATGTCTTAAGTATTGATGGTAGGACATATGTATTGTGTTTTATGAAGATGTCTATAGTATTGGAAGTAGGACATATGTATTGTGTTTAATGAAGATGTCTATAGTATTGATAGTAGGTCATATGTATTGTGTTTAATGAAGATGTCTATAGTGATAGTAGGTCAAATGTATTGTGTTTAATGAAGCTGTCTATAGTTTTGACAGTACGTCATATGTATTGTGTTTTATGAAGATGTTTATAGTATTGATGGTAGGACATATGTATTGTGTTTTATAAAGACGTCATTAGTATTGATGGTAGGTCATATGTATTGTGTTTTATGAAGATGTCTATATTATTGATAGTAGTTCATATGTATTGTGTTTAATGAAGATGTCTATAGTATTGATAGTAGGTCATATGTATTGTGTTTAATGAAGATGTCTATAGTGATAGTAGGTCAAATGTATTGTGTTTAATGAAGATGTCTATAGTTTTGAGTCCCCAAGGGTGGCTGGGGTATAGAAATATGGTCACTTGGTCTTCTCCCGACCGGCAGTAAAACGCTTGCTGAAATGGGGCGTCCGTTTTGAAAGTAGGTCATATGTATTGTGTTTAATGAAGATGTCTATAGTATTGATGGTAGGACATATGTATTGTGTTTAATGAAGATGTCTATAGTATTGATGATAGGACATATGTATTGTGTTTTATGGAGATGTCCATAGTATTGATAGTAGGTCATATGTATTGTGTTTTATGAAGATGTCTAAAGTATTGATGGTAGGACATATGTATTGTGTTTTATGAAGATGTCTATAGTATTGATGGTAGGACATATGTATTGTGTTTTATGAAGATGTCTATAGTATTGACATTACGTCATATGTATTGTGTTTTATGAAGATGTCTATAGTATTGAGAGTAGGACATATGTATTGTGTTTAATGAAGATGTCTATAGTATTGATAGTAGGTCATATGTATTGTGTTTTATGAAGATGTCTATAGTATTGATGGTAGGACATATGTATTGTGTTTTATGAAGACGTCTAAAGTATTGATGGTAGGACACATTTATTGTGTTTTATGAAGATGTCTATAATTTTGAGTCCCCAAGAGTGGCTGGGGTATAGAAATATGGTCACTTGGTCTTCTCCCGACCGGCAGTAAAACGCTTGCCGAAGTGGGGCGTCCGTTTTGATAATAGGTCATATGTATTGTGTTTAATGAAGATGTCTTAAGTATTGATGGTAGGACATATGTATTGTGTTTTATGAAGATGTCTATAGTATTGGAAGTAGGACATATGTATTGTGTTTAATGAAGATGTCTATAGTATTGATAGTAGGTCATATGTATTGTGTTTAATGAAGATGTCTATAGTGATAGTAGGTCAAATGTATTGTGTTTAATGAAGCTGTCTATAGTTTTGAGTCCCCAAGGGTGGCTGGGGTATAGAAATATGGTCACTTGGTCTTCTCCCGACCGGCAGTAAAACGCTTGCTGAAATTGGGCGTCCTTTTTGAAAGTAGGTCATATGTATTGTGTTTAATGAAGATGTCTATAGTATTGATGGTAGGACATATGTATTGTGTTTAATGAAGATGTCTATAGTATTGATGATAGGACATATGTATTGTGTTTAATGAAGATGTCTATAGTGATAGTAGGTCAAATGTATTGTGTTTAATGAAGATTTCTATAGTTTTGAGTCCCCAAGGGTGGCTGGGGTATAGAAATATGGTCACTTGGTCTTCTCCCGACCGGCAGTAAAACGCTTGCTGAAATGGGGCGTCCGTTTTGAAAGTAGGTCATATGTATTGTGTTAAATGAAGATGTCTATAGTATTGATGGTAGGACATATGTATTGTGTTTAATGAAGATGTCTACAGTATTGATGATAGGACATATGTATTGTGTTTTATGGAGATGTCCATAGTATTGATAGTAGGTCATATGTATTGTGTTTTATGAAGATGTCTAAATTATTGATGGTAGGACATATGTATTGTGTTTTATGAAGATGTCTATAGTATTGATGGTAGGACATATGTATTGTGTTTTATGAAGATGTCTATAGTATTGACAGTACGTCATATGTATTGTGTTTTATGAAGATGTCTATAGTATTGATAGTAGGACATATGTATTGTGTTTAATGAAGATGTCTATAGTATTGATAGTAGGTCATATGTATTGTGTTTTATGAAGATGTCTATAGTATTGATGGTAGGACATATGTATTGTGTTTTATGAAGACGTCTAAAGTATTGATGGTAGGACACATTTATTGTGTTTTATGAAGATGTCTATAATTTTGAGTCCCCAAGAGTGGCTGGGGTATAGAAATATGGTCACTTGGTTTTCTCCCGACCGGCAGTAAAACGCTTGCCGTAGTGGGGCGTACGTTTTGATAATAGGTCATATGTATTGTGTTTAATGAAGATGTCTTAAGTATTGATGGTAGGACATATGTATTGTGTTTTATGAAGATGTCTATAGTATTGATGGTAGGACATATGTATTGTGTTTAATGAAGATGTCTACAGTATTGATGATAGGACATATGTATTGTGTTTTATGGAGATGTCCATAGTATTGATAGTAGGTCATATGTATTGTGTTTTATGAAGATGTCTAAATTATTGATGGTAGGACATATGTATTGTGTTTTATGAAGATGTCTATAGTATTGATGGTAGGACATATGTATTGTGTTTTATGAAGATGTCTATAGTATTGACAGTACGTCATATGTATTGTGTTTTATGAAGATGTCTATAGTATTGATAGTAGGTCATATGTATTGTGTTTTATGAAGATGTCTATAGTATTGATGGTAGGACATATGTATTGTGTTTTATGAAGACGTCTAAAGTATTGATGGTAGGACACATTTATTGTGTTTTATGAAGATGTCTATAATTTTGAGTCCCCAAGAGTGGCTGGGGTATAGAAATATGGTCACTTGGTTTTCTCCCGACCGGCAGTAAAACGCTTGCCGAAGTGGGGCGTCCGTTTTGATAATAGGTCATATGTATTGTGTTTAATGAAGATGTCTTAAGTATTGATGGTAGGACATATGTATTGTGTTTTATGAAGATGTCTATAGTATTGATGGTAGGACATATGTATTGTGTTTTATGAAGATGTCTATAGTATTGACAGTACGTCATATGTATTGTGTTTTATGAAGATGTTTATAGTATTCATGTATTGATGGTAGGACATATGTATTGTGTTTTATAAAGACGTCATTAGTATTGATGGTAGGTCATATGTATTGTGTTTTATGAAGATGTCTATATTATTGATAGTAGTTCATATGTATTGTGTTTAATGAAGATGTCTATAGTATTGATAGTAGGTCATATGTATTGTGTTTAATGAAGATGTCTATAGTGATAGCAGGTCAAATGTATTGTGTTTAATGAAGATGTCTATAGTTTTGAGTCCCCAAGGGTGGCTGGGGTATAGAAATATGGTCACTTGGTCTTCTCCCGACCGGCAGTAAAACGCTTGCTGAAATGGGGCGTCCGTTTTGAAAGTAGGTCATATGTATTGTGTTTAATGAAGATGTCTATAGTATTGATGGTAGGACATATGTATTGTGTTTAATGAAGATGTCTATAGTATTGATGATAGGACATATGTATTGTGTTTAATGAAGATGTCTATAGTGATAGTAGGTCAAATGTATTGTGTTTAATGAAGCTGTCTATAGTTTTGAGTCCCCAAGGGTGGCTGGGGTATAGAAATATGGTCACTTGGTCTTCTCCCGACCAGCAGTAAAACGTTTGCTGAAATTGGGCGTCCTTTTTGAAAGTAGGTCATATGTATTGTGTTTAATGAAGATGTCTATAGTATTGATGGTAGGACATATGTATTGTGTTTAATGAAGATGTCTATAGTAATGATGATAGGACATATGTATTGTGTTTAATGAAGATGTCTATAGTGATAGTAGGTCAAATGTATTGTGTTTAATGAAGATTTCTATAGTTTTGAGTCCCCAAGGGTGGCTGGGGTATAGAAATATGGTCACTTGGTCTTCTCCCGACCGGCAGTAAAACGCTTGCTGAAATGGGGCGTCCTTTTTGAAAGTAGGTCATATGTATTGTGTTTAATTAAGATGTCTATAGTATTGATGGTAGGACATATGTATTGTGTTTAATGAAGATGTCTACAGTATTGATGATAGGACATATGTATTGTGTTTTATGGAGATGTCCATAGTATTGATAGTAGGTCATATGTATTGTGTTTTATGAAGATGTCTAAAGTATTGATGGTAGGACATATGTATTGTGTTTTATGAAGATGTCTATAGTATTGATGGTAGGACATATGTATTGTGTTTTATGAAGATGTCTATAGTATTGACAGTACGTCATATGTATTGTGTTTTATGAAGATGTCTATAGTATTGATAGTAGGACATATGTATTGTGTTTAATGAAGATGTCTATAGTATTGATAGTAGGTCATATGTATTGTGTTTTATGAAGATGTCTATAGTATTGATGGTAGGACATTTGTATTGTGTTTTATGAAGACGTCTAAAGTATTGATGGTAGGACACATTTATTGTGTTTTATGAAGATGTCTATAATTTTGAGTCCCCAAGAGTGGCTGGGGTATAGAAATATGGTCACTTGGTTTTCTCCCGACCGGCAGTAAAACGCTTGCCGAAGTGGGGCGTCCGTTTTGATAATAGGTCATATGTATTGTGTTTAATGAAGATGTCTTAAGTATAGATGGTAGGACATATGTATTGTGTTTTATGAAGATGTCTATAGTATTGATGGTAGGACATATGTATTGTGTTTTATGAATATGTCTATAGTATTGACAGTACGTCATATGTATTGTGTTTTATGAAGATGTTTATAGTATTGATGGTAGGACATATGTATTGTGTTTTATAAAGACGTCATTAGTATTGATGGTAGGTCATATGTATTGTGTTTTATGAAGATGTCTATATTATTGATAGTAGTTCATATGTATTGTGTTTAATGAAGATGTCTATAGTATTGATAGTAGGTCATATGTATTGTGTTTAATGAAGATGTCTATAGTGATAGTAGGTCAAATGTATTGTGTTTAATGAAGATGTCTATAGTTTTGAGTCCCCAAGGGTGGCTGGGGTATAGAAATATGGTCACTTGGTCTTCTCCCGACCGGCAGTAAAACGCTTGCTGAAATGGGGCGTCCGTTTTGAAAGTAGGTCATATGTATTGTGTTTAATGAAGATGTCTATAGTATTGATGGTAGGACATATGTATTGTGTTTAATGAAGATGTCTATAGTATTGATGATAGGACATATGTATTGTGTTTTATGGAGATGTCCATAGTATTGATAGTAGGTCATATGTATTGTGTTTTATGAAGATGTCTATAGTATTGATGGTAGGACATATGTATTGTGTTTAATGAAGATGTCTATAGTATTGATGATAGGTCATATGTATTGTGTTTAATGAAGATGTCTATAGTATTGATGGTAGGACATATGTATTGTGTTTAATGAAGATGTCTATAGTATTGATGATAGGACATATGTATTGTGTTTTATGGAGATGTCCATAGTATTGATAGTAGGTCATATGTATTGTTTTTTATGAAGATGTCTAAAGTATTGATGGTAGGACATATGTATTGTGTTTTATGAAGATGTCTATAGTATTGATGGTAGGACATATGTATTGTGTTTTATGAAGATGTCTATAGTATTGACATTACGTCATATGTATTGTGTTTTATGAAGATGTCTATAGTATTGATAGTAGGACATATGTATTGTGTTTAATGAAGATGTCTATAGTATTGATAGTAGGTCATATGTATTGTGTTTTATGAAGATGTCTATAGTATATTGATGGTAGGACATATGTATTGTGTTTTATGAAGACGTCTAAAGTATTGATGGTAGGACACATTTATTGTGTTTTATGAAGATGTCTATAATTTTGAGTCCCCAAGAGTGGCTGGGGTATAGAAATATGGTCACTTGGTCTTCTCCCGACCGGCAGTAAAACGCTTGCCAAAGTGGGGCGTCCGTTTTGATAATAGGTCATATGTATTGTGTTTAATGAAGATGTCTTAAGTATTGATGGTAGGACATATGTATTGTGTTTTATGAAGATGTTTATAGTATTGACAGTACGTCATATGTATTGTGTTTTATGAAGATGTTTATAGTATTGATGGTAGGACATATGTATTGTGTTTTATAAAGACGTCATTAGTATTGATGGTAGGTCATATGTATTGTGTTTTATGAAGATGTCTATATTATTGATAGTAGATCATATGTATTGTGTTTTATGAAGATGTCTATATTATTGATAGTAGGTCATATGTATTGTGTTTAATGAAGATATCTATAGTATTGATGGTAGGACATATGTATTGTGTTTAATGAAGATGTCTATAGTATTGATGATAGGACATATGTATTGTGTTTTATAAAGACGTCATTAGTATTGATGGTAGGTCATATGTATTGTGTTTTATGAAGATGTCTATATTATTGATAGTCATGATAGTAGGTCATATGTATTGTGTTTTATGAAGATGTCTATATTATTGATACTAGGTCATATGTATTGTGTTTAATGAAGATGTCTATAGTATTGATAGTAGGTCATATGTATTGTGTTTAATGAAGATGTCTATAGTGATAGTAGGTCAAATGTATTGTGTTTAATGAAGATGTCTATAGTTTTGAGTCCCCAAGGGTGGCTGGTGTATAGAAATATGGTCACTTGGTCTTCTCCCGACCGGCAGTAAACGCTTGCTGAAATGGGGCGTCCGTTTTGAAAGTAGGTCATATGTATTTTGTTAATGAAGATGTCTATAGTATTGATGGTAGGACATATGTATTGTGTTTAATGAAGATGTCTATAGTATTGATGATAGGACATATGTATTGTGTTTAATGAAGATGTCTAGAGTGATAGTAGGTCAAATGTATTGTGTTTAATGAAGATGTCTATAGTTTTGAGTCCCCAAAAGTGGCTGGGGTATAGAAATATGGTCACTTGGTCTTCTCCCGACCGGCAGTAAAACGCTTGCCGAAGTGGGGCGTCTGTTTTGATAATAGGTCATATGTATTGTTTTTAATGAAGATGTCTTAAGTATTGATGGTAGGACATATGTATTGTGTTTTATGAAGATGTCTATAGTATTGATGGTAGGACATATGTATTGTGTTTTATGAAGATGTCTATAGTATTGACAGTACGTCATATGTATTGTGTTTTATGAAGATGTTTATAGTATTGATGGTAGGACATATGTATTGTGTTTTATAAAGACGTCATTAGTATTGATGGTAGGTCATATGTATTGTGTTTAATGAAGATGTCTATAGTATTGATGGTAGGACATATGTATTGTGTTTAATGAAGATGTCTATAGAATTGATGATAGGACATATGTATTGTGTTTTATGGAGATGTCCATAGTATTGATAGTAGGTCATATGTTTTGTGTTTTATGAAGATGTCTAAAGTATTGATGGTAGGACATATGTATTGTGTTTTATGAAGATGTCTATAGTATTGATGGTAGGACATATGTATTGTGTTTTATGAAGATGTCTATAGTATTGACATTACGTCATATGTATTGTGTTTAATGAAGATGTCTATAGTATTGATAGTAGGACATATGTATTGTGTTTAATGAAGATGTCTATAGTATTGATAGTAGGTCATATGTATTGTGTTTTATGAAGATGTCTATAGTATTGATGGTAGGACATATGTATTGTTTTTTATGAAGACGTCTAAAGTATTGATGGTAGGACACATTTATTGTGTTTTATGAAGATGTCTATAATTTTGAGTCCCCAAGAGTGGCTGGGGTATAGAAATATGGTCACTTGGTTTTCTCCCGACTGGCAGTAAAACGCTTGCCGAAGTGGGGCGTCCGTTTTGATAATAGGTCATATGTATTGTGTTTAATGAAGATGTCTTAAGTATTGATGGTAGGACATATGTATTGTGTGTTATGAAGATGTTTATAGTATTGATGGTAGGACATATGTATTGTGTTTTATGAAGATGTCTATAGTATTGATGGTAGGACATATGTATTGTGTTTAATGAAGATGTCTATAGTATTGATAGTAGGTCATATGTATTGTGTTTTATGAAGATGTCTATAGTATTGATGGTAGGACATATGTATTGTGTTTTATGAAGACGTCTAAAGTATTGATGGTAGGACACATTTATTGTGTTTTATGAAGATGTCTATAATTTTGAGTCCCCAAGAGTGGCTGGGGTATAGAAATATGGTCACTTGGTCTTCTCCCGAACGGCAGTAAAACGCTTGCCGAAGTGGGGCGTCCGTTTTGATAATAGGTCATATGTATTGTGTTTAATGAAGATGTCTTAAGTATTGATGGTAGGACATGTGTATTGTGTTTTATGAAGATGTCTATAGTATTGATAGTAGGACATATGTATTGTGTTTAATGAAGATGGTATAGTATTGATAGTAGGTCATATGTATTGTGTTTAATGAAGATGTCTATAGTGATAGTAGGTCAAATGTATTGTGTTTAATGAAGATGTCTATAGTTTTGAGTCCCCAAGGGTGGCTGGGGTATAGAAATATGGTCACTTGGTCTTCTCCCGACCAGCAGTAAAACGCTTGCTGAAATGGGGCGTCCGTTTTGAAAGTAGGTCATATGTATTGTGTTTAATGAAGATGTCTATAGTATTGATGGTAGGACATATGTATTGTGTTTAATGAAGATGTCTATAGTATTGATGATAGGACATATGTATTGTTTTTAATGAAGATGTCTATAGTGATAGTAGGTCAAATGTATTGTGTTTAATGAAGATGTCAATAGTTTTGAGTCCCCAAGGGTGGCTGGGGTATAGAAATATGGTCACTTGGTCTTCTCCCGACCGGCAGTAAAACGCTTGCTGAAATGGGGCGTCCGTTTTGAAAGTAGGTCATATGTATTGTGTTTAATGAAGATGTCTATAGTATTGATGGTAGGACATATGTATTGTGTTTAATGAAGATGTCTATAGTATTGATGATAGGACATATGTATTGTGTTTTATGGAGATGTCCATAGTATTGATAGTAGGTCATATGTATTTTGTTTTATGAAGATGTCTAAAGTATTGATGGTAGGACATATGTATTGTGTTTAATGAAGATGTCTATAGTATTGATGATAGGACATATGTATTGTTTTTAATGAAGATGTCTATAGTGAAAGTAGGTCATATGTATTGTGTTTAATGAAGATGTCTATAGTATTGATGATAGGACATATGTATTGTGTTTTATGGAGATGTCCATAGTATTGATAGTAGGTCATATGTATTGTGTTTTATGAAGATGTCTAAAGTATTGATGGTAGGACATATGTATTGTGTTTTATGAAGATGTCTATAGTATTGATGGTAGGACATATGTATTGTGTTTTATGAAGATGTCTATAGTATTGACATTACGTCATATGTATTGTGTTTTATGAAGATGTCTATAGTATTGATAGTAGGACATATGTATTGTGTTTAATGAAGATGTCTATAGTATTGATAGTAAGTCATATGTATTGTGTTTTATGAAGATGTCTATAGTATTGATGGTAGGACATATGTATTGTGTTTTATGAAGACGTCTAAAGTATTGATGGTAGGACACATTTATTGTGTTTTATGAAGATGTCTATAATTTTGAGTCCCCAAGAGTGGCTGGGGTATAGAAATATGGTCACTTGGTCTTCTCCCGACCGGCAGTAAAACGCTTGCCGAAGTGGGGCGTCCGTTTTGATAATAGGTCATATGTATTGTGTTTAATGAAGATGTCTTAAGTATTGATGGTAGGACATATGTATTGTGTTTTATGAAGATGTCTATAGTATTGATGGTAGGACATATGTATTGTGTTTTATGAAGATGTCTATAGTATTGGCAGTACGTCATAGTATTGTGTTTTATGAAGATGTTTATAGTATTGATGGTAGGACATATGTATTGTGTTTTATAAAGACGTCATTAGTATTGATGGTAGGTCATATGTATTATGTTTTATGAAGATGTCTATATTATTGATAGTAGGTCATATGTATTGTGTTTAATGAAGATGTCTATAGTATTGATAGTAGGTCATATGTATTGTGTTTAATGAAGATGTCTATAGTGATAGTAGGTCAAATGTATTGTGTTTAATGAAGATGTCTATAGTTTTGAGTCCCCAAGGGTGGCTGGGGTATAGAAATATGGTCACTTGGTCTTCTCCCGACCGGCAGTAAAACGCTTGCTGAAATGGGGCGTCCGTTTTGAAAGTAGGTCATATGTATTGTGTTTAATGAAGATGTCTATAGTATTGATGGTAGGACATATGTATTGTGTTTAATGAAGATGTCTATTGTATTGATGATAGGACATATGTATTGTGTTTTATGGAGATGTCCATAGTATTGATAGTAGGTCATATGTATTGTGTTTTATGAAGATGTCTAAAGTATTGATGGTAGGACATATGTATTGTGTTTTATGAAGATGTCTATAGTATTGATGGTAGGACATATGTATTGTGTTTTATGAAGATGTCTATAGTATTGACATTACGTCATATGTATTGTGTTTTATGAAGATGTCTATAGTATTGATAGTAGGACATATGTATTGTGTTTAATGAAGATGTCTATAGTATTAATAGTAGGTCATATGTATTGTGTTTTATGAAGATGTCTTTAGTATTGATGGTAGGACATATGTATTGTGTTTTATGAAGACGTCTAAAGTATTGATGGTAGGACACATTTATTGTGTTTTATGAAGATGTCTATAATTTTGAGTCCCCAAGAGTGGCTGGGGTATAGAAATATGGTCACTTGGTCTTCTCCCGACCGGCAGTAAAACGCTTGCCGAAGTGGGGCGTCCGTTTTGATAATAGGTCATATGTATTGTGTTTAATGAAGATGTCTTAAGTATTGATGGTAGGACATATGTATTGTGTTTTATGAAGATGTCTATAGTATTGATAGTAGGACATATGTATTGTGTTTAATGAAGATGGTATAGTATTGATAGTAGGTCATATGTTTTGTGTTTAATGAAGATGTCTATAGTGATAGTAGGTCAAATGTATTGTGTTTAATGAAGATGTCTATAGTTTTGAGTCCCCAAGGGTGGCTGGGGTATAGAAATATGGTCACTTGGTCTTCTCCCGACCAGCAGTAAAACGCTTGCTGAAATGGGGCATCCGTTTTGAAAGTAGGTCATATGTATTGTGTTTAATGAAGATGTCTATAGTATTGATGGTAGGACATATGTATTGTGTTTAATGAAGATGTCTATAGTATTGATGGTAGGACATATGTATTGTGTTTAATGAAGATGTCTATAGTATTGATGATAGGTCATATGTATTGTGTTTAATGAAGATGTCTATAGTATTGATGGTAGGACATATGTATTGTGTTTAATGAAGATGTCTATAGTATTGATGATAGGACATATGTATTGTGTTTTATGGAGATGTCCATAGAATTGATAGTAGGTCATATGTATTGTTTTTTATGAAGATGTCTAAAGTATTGATGGTAGGACATATGTATTGTGTTTTATGAAGATGTCTATAGTATTGATGGTAGGACATATGTATTGTGTTTTATGAAGATGTCTATAGTATTGACATTACGTCATATGTATTGTGTTTTATGAAGATGTCTATAGTATTGATAGTAGGACATATGTATTGTGTTTAATGAAGATGTCTATAGTATTGATAGTAGGTCATATGTATTGTGTTTTATGAAGATGTCTATAGTATATTGATGGTAGGACATATGTATTGTGTTTTATGAAGACGTCTAAAGTATTGATGGTAGGACACATTTATTGTGTTTTATGAAGATGTCTATAATTTTGAGTCCCCAAGAGTGGCTGGGGTATAGAAATATGGTCACTTGGTCTTCTCCCGACCGGCAGTAAAACGCTTGCCAAAGTGGGGCGTCCGTTTTGATAATAGGTCATATGTATTGTGTTTAATGAAGATGTCTTAAGTATTGATGGTAGGACATATGTATTGTGTTTTATGAAGATGTTTATAGTATTGACAGTACGTCATATGTATTGTGTTTTATGAAGATGTTTATAGTATTGATGGTAGGACATATGTATTGTGTTTTATAAAGACGTCATTAGTATTGATGGTAGGTCATATGTATTGTGTTTTATGAAGATGTCTATATTATTGATAGTAGGTCATATGTATTGTGTTTTATGAAGATGTCTATATTATTGATAGTAGGTCATATGTATTGTGTTTAATGAAGATATCTATAGTATTGATGGTAGGACATATGTATTGTGTTTAATGAAGATGTCTATAGTATTGATGATAGGACATATGTATTGTGTTTTATAAAGACGTCATTAGTATTGATGGTAGGTCATATGTATTGTGTTTTATGAAGATGTCTATATTATTGATAGTCATGATAGTAGGTCATATGTATTGTGTTTTATGAAGATGTCTATATTATTGATACTAGGTCATATGTATTGTGTTTAATGAAGATGTCTATAGTATTGATAGTAGGTCATATGTATTGTGTTTAATGAAGATGTCTATAGTGATAGTAGGTCAAATGTATTGTGTTTAATGAAGATGTCTATAGTTTTGAGTCCCCAAGGGTGGCTGGTGTATAGAAATATGGTCACTTGGTCTTCTCCCGACCGGCAGTAAACGCTTGCTGAAATGGGGCGTCCGTTTTGAAAGTAGGTCATATGTATTTTGTTAATGAAGATGTCTATAGTATTGATGGTAGGACATATGTATTGTGTTTAATGAAGATGTCTATAGTATTGATGATAGGACATATGTATTGTGTTTAATGAAGATGTCTAGAGTGATAGTAGGTCAAATGTATTGTGTTTAATGAAGATGTCTATAGTTTTGAGTCCCCAAAAGTGGCTGGGGTATAGAAATATGGTCACTTGGTCTTCTCCCGACCGGCAGTAAAACGCTTGCCGAAGTGGGGCGTCTGTTTTGATAATAGGTCATATGTATTGTTTTTAATGAAGATGTCTTATGTATTGATGGTAGGACATATGTATTGTGTTTTATGAAGATGTCTATAGTATTGATGGTAGGACATATGTATTGTGTTTTATGAAGATGTCTATAGTATTGACAGTACGTCATATGTATTGTGTTTTATGAAGATGTTTATAGTATTGATGGTAGGACATATGTATTGTGTTTTATAAAGACGTCATTAGTATTGATGGTAGGTCATATGTATTGTGTTTAATGAAGATGTCTATAGTATTGATGGTAGGACATATGTATTGTGTTTAATGAAGATGTCTATAGAATTGATGATAGGACATATGTATTGTGTTTTATGGAGATGTCCATAGTATTGATAGTAGGTCATATGTTTTGTGTTTTATGAAGATGTCTAAAGTATTGATGGTAGGACATATGTATTGTGTTTTATGAAGATGTCTATAGTATTGATGGTAGGACATATGTATTGTGTTTTATGAAGATGTCTATAGTATTGACATTACGTCATATGTATTGTGTTTAATGAAGATGTCTATAGTATTGATAGTAGGACATATGTATTGTGTTTAATGAAGATGTCTATAGTATTGATAGTAGGTCATATGTATTGTGTTTTATGAAGATGTCTATAGTATTGATGGTAGGACATATGTATTGTGTTTTATGAAGACTTCTAAAGTATTGATGGTAGGACACATTTATTGTGTTTTATGAAGATGTCTATAATTTTGAGTCCCCAAGAGTGGCTGGGGTATAGAAATATGGTCACTTGGTCTTCTCCCGACCGGCAGTAAAACGCTTGCCGAAGTGGGGCGTCCGTTTTGATAATAGGTCATATGTATTGTGTTTAATGAAGATGTCTTAAGTATTGATGGTAGGACATATGTATTGTGTTTTATGAAGATGTCTATAGTATTGGAAGTAGGACATATGTATTGTGTTTAATGAAGATGTCTATAGTATTGATAGTAGGTCATATGTATTGTGTTTAATGAAGATGTCTATAGTGATAGTAGGTCAAATGTATTGTGTTTAATGAAGCTGTCTATAGTTTTGAGTCCCCAAGGGTGGCTGGGGTATAGAAATATGGTCACTTGGTCTTCTCCCGACCGGCAGTAAAACGCTTGCTGAAATTGGGCGTCCTTTTTGAAAGTAGGTCATATGTATTGTGTTTAATGAAGATGTCTATAGTATTGATGGTAGGACATATGTATTGTGTTTAATGAAGATGTCTATAGTAATGATGATAGGACATATGTATTGTGTTTAATGAAGATGTCTATAGTGATAGTAGGTCAAATGTATTGTGTTTAATGAAGATTTCTATAGTTTTGAGTCCCCAAGGGTGGCTGGGGTATAGAAATATGGTCACTTGGTCTTCTCCCGACCGGCAGTAAAACGCTTGCTGAAATGGGGCGTCCTTTTTGAAAGTAGGTCATATGTATTGTGTTTAATTAAGATGTCTATAGTATTGATGGTAGGACATATGTATTGTGTTTAATGAAGATGTCTACAGTATTGATGATAGGACATATCTATTGTGTTTTATGGAGATGTCCATAGTATTGATAGTAGGTCATATGTATTGTGTTTTATGAAGATGTCTAAAGTATTGATGGTAGGACATATGTATTGTGTTTTATGAAGATGTCTATAGTATTGATGGTAGGACATATGTATTGTGTTTTATGAAGATGTCTATAGTATTGACAGTACGTCATATGTATTGTGTTTTATGAAGATGTCTATAGTATTGATAGTAGGACATATGTATTGTGTTTAATGAAGATGTCTATAGTATTGATAGTAGGTCATATGTATTGTGTTTTATGAAGATGTCTATAGTATTGATGGTAGGACATTTGTATTGTGTTTTATGAAGACGTCTAAAGTATTGATGGTAGGACACATTTATTGTGTTTTATGAAGATGTCTATAATTTTGAGTCCCCAAGAGTGGCTGGGGTATAGAAATATGGTCACTTGGTTTTCTCCCGACCGGCAGTAAAACGCTTGCCGAAGTGGGGCGTCCGTTTTGATAATAGGTCATATGTATTGTGTTTAATGAAGATGTCTTAAGTATAGATGGTAGGACATATGTATTGTGTTTTATGAAGATGTCTATAGTATTGATGGTAGGACATATGTATTGTGTTTTATGAATATGTCTATAGTATTGACAGTACGTCATATGTATTGTGTTTTATGAAGATGTTTATAGTATTGATGGTAGGACATATGTATTGTGTTTTATAAAGACGTCATTAGTATTGATGGTAGGTCATATGTATTGTGTTTTATGAAGATGTCTATATTATTGATAGTAGTTCATATGTATTGTGTTTAATGAAGATGTCTATAGTGATAGTAGGTCAAATGTATTGTGTTTAATGAAGATGTCTATAGTTTTGAGTCCCCAAGGGTGGCTGGGGTATAGAAATATGGTCACTTGGTCTTCTCCCGACCGGCAGTAAAACGCTTGCTGAAATGGGGCGTCCGTTTTGAAAGTAGGTCATATGTATTGTGTTTAATGAAGATGTCTATAGTATTGATGGTAGGACATATGTATTGTGTTTAATGAAGATGTCTATAGTATTGATGATAGGACATATGTATTGTGTTTTATGGAGATGTCCATAGTATTGATAGTAGGTCATATGTATTGTGTTTTATGAAGATGTCTAAAGTATTGATGGTAGGACATATGTATTGTGTTTTATGAAGATGTCTATAGTATTGATGGTAGGACATATGTATTGTGTTTTATAAAGACGTCATTAGTATTGATGGTAGGTCATATGTATTGTGTTTAATGAAGATGTCTATAGTATTGATGGTAGGACATATGTATTGTGTTTAATGAAGATGTCTATAGTATTGATAGTAGGTTATATGTATTGTGTTTAATGAAGATGTCTATAGTGATAGTAGGTCAAATGTATTGTGTTTAATGAAGATGTCTATAGTTTTGAGTCCCCAAGGGTGGCTGGGGTATAGAAATATGGTCACTTGGTCTTCTCCCGACCTGCAGTAAAACGCTTGCTGAAATGGGGCGTCCGTTTTGAAAGTAGGTCATATGTATTGTGTTTTATGAAGATGTCTAAAGTATTGATGGTAGGACATATGTATTGTGTTTTATGAAGATGTCTATAGTATTGATGGTAGGACATATGTATTGTGTTTTATGAAGATGTCTATAGTATTGACAGTACGTCATATGTATTGTGTTTTATGAAGATGTTTATAGTATTGATGGTAGGACATATGTATTGTGTTTTATAAAGACGTCATTAGTATTGATGGTAGGTCATATGTATTGTGTTTAATGAAGATGTCTATAGTATTGATGGTAGGACATATGTATTGTGTTTAATGAAGATGTCTATAGTATTGATAGTAGGTTATATGTATTGTGTTTAATGAAGATGTCTATAGTGATAGTAGGTCAAATGTATTGTGTTTAATGAAGATGTCTATAGTTTTGAGTCCCCAAGGGTGGCTGGGGTATAGAAATATGGTCACTTGGTCTTCTCCCGACCTGCAGTAAAACGCTTGCTGAAATGGGGCGTCCGTTTTGAAAGTAGGTCATATGTATTGTGTTTTATGAAGATGTCTAAAGTATTGATGGTAGGACATATGTATTGTGTTTTATGAAGATGTCTATAGTATTGATGGTAGGACATATGTATTGTGTTTTATGAAGATGTCTATAGTATTGACATTACGTCATATGTATTGTGTTTTATGAAGATGTCTATAGTATTGATAGTAGGACATATGTATTGTGTTTAATGAAGATGTCTATAGTATTGATAGTAAGTCATATGTATTGTGTTTTATGAAGATGTCTATAGTATTGATGGTAGGACATATGTATTGTGTTTTATGAAGACGTCTAAAGTATTGATGGTAGGACACATTTATTGTGTTTTATGAAGATGTCTATAATTTTGAGTCCCCAAGAGTGGCTGGGGTATAGAAATATGGTCACTTGGTCTTCTCCCGACCGGCAGTAAAACGCTTGCTGAAATGGGGCGTCCGTTTTGAAAGTAGGTCATATGTATTGTGTTTTATGAAGATGTCTAAAGTATTGATGGTAGGACATATGTATTGTGTTTTATGAAGATGTCTATAGTATTGATGGTAGGACATATGTATTGTGTTTAATGAAGATGTCTATAGTATTGACATTACGTCATATGTATTGTGTTTTATGAAGATGTCTATAGTATTGATAGTAGGACATATGTATTGTGTTTAATGAAGATGTCTATAGTATTGATAGTAGGTCATATGTATTGTGTTTTATGAAGATGTCTATAGTATTGATGGTAGGACATATGTATTGTGTTTTATGAAGACGTCTAAAGTATTGATGGTAGGACACATTTATTGTGTTTTATGAAGATGTCTATAATTTTGAGTCCCCAAGAGTGGCTGGGGTATAGAAATATGGTCACTTGGTCTTCTCCCGACCGGCAGTAAAACGCTTGCCGAAGTGGGGCGTCCGTTTTGATAATAGGTCATATGTATTGTGTTTAATGAAGATGTCTTAAGTATTGATGGTAGGACATATGTATTGTGTTTTATGAAGATGTCTAAAGTATTGATGGTAGGACAGATGTATTGTGTTTTATGAAGATGTCTATAGTATTGACAGTACGTCATATGTATTGTGTTTTATGAAGATGTTTATAGTATTGATGGTAGGACATATGTATTGTGTTTTATAAAGACGTCATTAGTATTGATGGTAGGTCATATGTATTGTGTTTTATGAAGATGTCTATATTATTGATAGTAGGTCATATGTATTGTGTTTAATGAAGATGTCTATAGTATTGATAGTAGGTCATATGTATTGTGTTTAATGAAGATTTCTATAGTGATAGTTGGTCAAATGTATTGTGTTTAATGAAGATGTCTATAGTTTTGAGTCCCCAAGGGTGGCTGGGGTATAGAAATATGGTCACTTGGTCTTCTCCCGACCGGCAGTAAAACGCTTGCTGAAATGGGGCGTCCGTTTTGAAAGTAGGTCATATTTATTGTGTTTAATGAAGATGTCTATAGTATTGATGGTAGGACATATGTATTGTGTTTTATAAAGAAGTCATTAGTATTGATAGTAGGTCATATGAATTGTGTTTTATGAAGATGTCTATAGTATTGATAGTATGTCATATGTATTGTGTTTTATGAAGATGTCTATAGTATTGATAGTAGGTCATATGTATTGTGTTTTATGAAGATGTCTAAAGTATTGATGGTAGGACATATGTATTGTGTTTTATGAAGATGTCTATAGTATTAATGGTAGGACATATGTATAGAGCAATCAGAACTTTTCTTGGCGTCGGCAAAACAACACCAATTCCAGCAATATTAGCAGACATGGGATGGCATCCAGTTTTCATTCACAATCAATGTAACGTTGTCCGCCTATGGTGTCGTCTTATGAACATGCCTGGTCATAGGATTTGCCGAAAAGTGTTTGTTTGGGATCGTGAAATGTCGAGACGTTACCGAAACACATGGTTTAACAGCGCAAAAACTCTTCTGGACAGATGCAATCTTTCACACCTAACTGAAAACGACTCCGCTATCTCAACAAGATTCATACTCGACTCTGTAAAAAGTAAACTTATAGCAGACTTCAAAGACAAGTGGTTTAACGAAATAAACAGTATGCCAAAGTTGAGGACATATAAACATTTAAAAACCGATTTTTTTGCCGAGCCTTACGTACAAAAGCATTTAACAAGGACACAAAGATCTGCAATCGCTAGAATTCGCTGTGGTACTTTCCCACTAGAAGTCGAGCGAGGACGCTATAGAAACATTCCAATCGAACAACGAGTTTGTAAAATGTGCAATACTGGATCTATTGAAGATGAGCAACACTTCATCTTGTACTGTGATCGTTACTCTGTTTTGAGAAATAAACTATTTACTTCAATATCACCAGACCCTGCTTATCCTCTACGCATAAATGAACTTCCTCCAAATGCTGCCTTAAATGAACTGTTATCTAACAACAACAAAAGTATAGCGAACTTTATCTTGGACTGTGATCGTATCAGAAGAGAAATTATTTAACTATTTTACTTGAACTGTTGAATTTTCTAATAATTTAGACATTCGTCCAAAACTATGTGTTATCTATTTTTCAAATTTTGAACTTTAATTTGTCAGTGCATCGTAAGCCTATCTGGCTGGCTGTAATGTAATATTGTATTGATATGTATCTATTGTATATATACAGGTTGCACTATAATAAATCATTCATTCATTCATGTATTGTGTTTTATAAAGACGTTTATAGTATTGATAGTAGGTCATATGTATAGTGTTTTATGAAGATGTCTATAGTATTGATTGTAGGTCATATGCATTGTGTTTTATGAAGATGTCTATAGTATTGATGGTAGGACATATGTATTGTGTTTTATGAAGATGTCTAAAGTATTGATGGTAGGACATATGTATTGTGTTTTATGAAGATGTCTTTAGTATTGATGGTAGGACATATGTATTTTGTTTTATGAAGATGTCTATAGTATTGATAGTAGGACATATGTATTGTGTTTAATGAAGATGTCTATAGTATTGATAGTAGGTCATATGTATTGTGTTTAATGAAGATGTCTATAGTGATAGTAGGTCAAATGTATTGTGTTTAATGAAGATGTCTATAGTTTTGAGTCCCCAAGGGTGGCTGGGGTATAGAAATATGGTCACTTGGTCTTCTCCCGACCTGCAGTAAAACGCTTGCTGAAATGGGGCGTCCGTTTTGAAAGTAGGTCATATGTATTGTGTTTTATGAAGATGTCTAAAGTATTGATGGTAGGACATATGTATTGTGTTTTATGAAGATGTCTATAGTATTGATGGTAGGACATATGTATTGTGTTTTATGAAGATGTCTATAGTATTGACAGTACGTCATATGTATTGTGTTTTATGAAGATGTTTATAGTATTGATGGTAGGACATATGTATTGTGTTTTATAAAGACGTCATTAGTATTGATGGTAGGTCATATGTATTGTGTTTAATGAAGATGTCTATAGTATTGATGGTAGGACATATGTATTGTGTTTAATGAAGATGTCTATAGTATTGATAGTAGGTTATATGTATTGTGTTTAATGAAGATGTCTATAGTGATAGTAGGTCAAATGTATTGTGTTTAATGAAGATGTCTATAGTTTTGAGTCCCCAAGGGTGGCTGGGGTATAGAAATATGGTCACTTGGTCTTCTCCCGACCTGCAGTAAAACGCTTGCTGAAATGGGGCGTCCGTTTTGAAAGTAGGTCATATGTATTGTGTTTTATGAAGATGTCTAAAGTATTGATGGTAGGACATATGTATTGTGTTTTATGAAGATGTCTATAGTATTGATGGTAGGACATATGTATTGTGTTTTATGAAGATGTCTATAGTATTGACATTACGTCATATGTATTGTGTTTTATGAAGATGTCTATAGTATTGATAGTAGGACATATGTATTGTGTTTAATGAAGATGTCTATAGTATTGATAGTAAGTCATATGTATTGTGTTTTATGAAGATGTCTATAGTATTGATGGTAGGACATATGTATTGTGTTTTATGAAGACGTCTAAAGTATTGATGGTAGGACACATTTATTGTGTTTTATGAAGATGTCTATAATTTTGAGTCCCCAAGAGTGGCTGGGGTATAGAAATATGGTCACTTGGTCTTCTCCCGACCGGCAGTAAAACGCTTGCTGAAATGGGGCGTCCGTTTTGAAAGTAGGTCATATGTATTGTGTTTTATGAAGATGTCTAAAGTATTGATGGTAGGACATATGTATTGTGTTTTATGAAGATGTCTATAGTATTGATGGTAGGACATATGTATTGTGTTTAATGAAGATGTCTATAGTATTGACATAACGTCATATGTATTGTGTTTTATGAAGATGTCTATAGTATTGATAGTAGGACATATGTATTGTGTTTAATGAAGATGTCTATAGTATTGATAGTAGGTCATATGTATTGTGTTTTATGAAGATGTCTATAGTATTGATGGTAGGACATATGTATTG
The DNA here is from genome assembly GCF_036588685.1 of Mytilus trossulus. Lineage (NCBI taxonomy): Eukaryota > Metazoa > Mollusca > Bivalvia > Mytilida > Mytilidae > Mytilus > Mytilus trossulus. Next base: position 44,467,609 of record NC_086376.1, read on the forward strand.
TGTTTCATGAAGACGTCTAAAGTATTGATGGTAGGACACATTTATTGTGTTTTATGAAGATGTCTATAATTTTGAGTCCCCAAGAGTGGCTGGGGTATAGAAATATGGTCACTTGGTCTTCTCCCGACCCGCAGTAAAACGCTTGCTGAAATGGGGCGTCCGTTTTGAAAGTAGGTCATATGTATTGTGTTTTATGAAGATGTCTAAAGTATTGATGGTAGGACATATGTATTTTGTTTTATGAAGATGTCTATAGTATTGATGGTAGGACATATGTATTGTGTTTTATGAAGATGTCTATAGTATTGACATTACGTCATATGTATTGTGTTTTATGAAGATGTCTATAGTATTGATAGTAGGACATATGTATTGTGTTTAATGAAGATGTCTATAGTATTGATAGTAAGTCATATGTATTGTGTTTTATGAAGATGTCTATAGTATTGATGGTAGGACATATGTATTGTGTTTTATGAAGACGTCTAAAGTATTGATGGTAGGACACATTTATTGTGTTTTATGAAGATGTCTATAATTTTGAGTCCCTAAGAGTGGCTGGGGTATAGAAATATGGTCACTTGGTCTTCTCCCGACCGGCAGTAAAACGCTTGCTGAAATGGGGCGTCCGTTTTGAAAGTAGGTCATATGTATTGTGTTTTATGAAGATGTCTAAAGTATTGATGGTAGGACATATGTATTGTGTTTTATGAAGATGTCTATAGTATTGATGATAGGACATATGTATTGTGTTTTATGAAGATGTCTATAGTATTGATTGTAGGTCATATGCATTGTGTTTTATGAAGATGTCTATAGTATTCATGGTATTGATGGTAGGACATATGTATTGTGTTTTATGAAGATGTCTAAAGTATTGATGGTAGGACATATGTATTGTGTTTTATGAAGATGTCTTTAGTATTGATGGTAGGACATATGTATTTTGTTTTATGAAGATGTCTTTAGTATTGATGGTAGGACATATGTATTTTGTTTTATGAAGATGTCTTTAGTATTGATAGTACGTCATATGTATTGTGTTTTATGAAGATGTTTATAGTATTGATAGTAGGTCATATGTATTGTGTTTTATGAAGATGTCTATAGTATTGATGGTAGGACATATGTATTGTGTTTTATGAAGATGTCTAAAGTATTGATAGTAGGTCATATGTATTGTGTTTTATGAAGATGTCTATAGTATTGATGGTAGGACATATGTATTGTGTTTTATGAAGATGTCTAAAGTATTGATAGTAGGTCATATGTATTGTGTTTTATGAAGATGTCTATAGTATTGATGGTAGGACATATGTATTTTGTTTTATGAAGATGTCTTTAGTATTGATAGTAGGTCATATGTATTGTGTTTTATGAAGATGTCTATAGTATTGATGGTAGGACATATGTATTGTGTTTTATGAAGATGTCTAAAGTATTGATAGTAGGTCATATGTATTGTGTTTTATGAAGATGTCTATAGTATTGATGGTAGGACATATGTATTGTGTTTTATGAAGATGTCTAAAGTATTGATGGTAGGACAAATGTATTGTGTTTTATGAAGATGTCTATAGTATTGATGGTAGGACATATGTATTGTGTTTTATAAAGACGTTTATAGTATTGATAGTAGGTCATATGTATTGTGTTTTATGAAGATGTCTATAGTATTGATTGTAGGTCATATGCATTGTGTTTTATGAAGATGTCTATAGTATTGATGGTAGGACATATGTATTGTGTTTTATGAAGATGTCTAAAGTATTGATGGTAGGACATATGTATTGTGTTTTATGAAGATGTCTTTAGTATTGATGGTAGGACATATGTATTTTGTTTTATGAAGATGTCTTTAGTATTGATAGTACGTCATATGTATTGTGTTTTATGAAGATGTTTATAGTATTGATAGTAGGTCATATGTATTGTGTTTTATGAAGATGTCTATAGTATTGATGGTAGGACATATGTATTGTGTTTTATGAAGATGTCTAAAGTATTGATAGTAGGTCATATGTATTGTGTTTTATGAAGATGTCTATAGTATTGATGGTAGGACATATGTATTGTGTTTGATGAAGATGTCTAAAGTATTGATAGTAGGTCATATGTATTGTGTTTTATGAAGATGTCTATAGTATTGATGGTAGGACATATGTATTGTGTTTTATGAAGATGTCTATAGTATTGATGGAAAGTAAACATCAGTATGTTGATGGTTTTTTTTAACAAAAGAAGAAGAACCTCAATAAATGTATTTACACTTTTGGAATTTAGCTGTATCTTGCCTTAGAATGACATTAGATCTACTTCGAATCACCTTTTTGACATCAAGTAAAAAATACTTTTTTAATTGTGAAGTCAAATGATTTGAATTGTGACGTCAAATGATTTGAATTGTGACGTCAAATGATTTGAATTGTGACGTCAAATGATTTGAATTGTGACGTCAAATGATTTGAATTGTGACGTCAAATGATTTGAATTGTGACGTCAAATGATTTGAATTGTGACGTCAAATGATTTGAATTGTGACGTCAAATGATTTGAATTGTGATGTCAAAGTTTATGGATTTATATGATTTTACATAATGGCGGACAAATTTGCATACAAGGTTAAATATGTATCAGTTCAATTAACACAATGCAGACTCTGTGTTCGCCTAGTTATGCACAAGATAACACATGATCTATACCATCTAGCACAATTCTCATCCCATTAGACTTAAAATTAAGAACCAGAAAACATTATTCTCACACCTTCAGACACATGCCATGATGGAATCTTCTACCAGCTACAGTTGTAAATACATATAGACAGTCAACTCGTTCAGAGAGCAGCTTACATATGCTGTTCTCTCAACGCTCATTTACATATAGCCTCATCTCCTGTACATGTATAGTTTTAATCACTGCATCTGTTCTCTGCACCGTTTTGTATATATATAACTAAAATATTTCCTAGTTTTAAATAAATAGGCCACATATGCACGAGTTATTAATCATCTTTATTCAGATGGAAAACTTTTAAAAAACTTAAAGAAGAAGATATCTAAATTTGGATATTTGCCTGTTCAAAATTGATGCACTGCTACATTGCTTCTGACTGATGGCATAGGCCAGTTCGCGCCTTCTATCTGTTAGATGACGTCATAAAGACGTGCAAAATTGAGTTTTCCCCCTTGAAAGACATGATTCTAGAAATGAGGTACAATGTATTGGATCCATACTAATCAGGGCCTCAATTTGTTCATTTTCAATTTATCTTTTCATTAATATAAATTTCAGCTACCTGCCATGAACCTTAATTTTCTCTATGTTGGACATGTTTTTCAGTGACCCATGTATATAGGCATGTTGATTTGGAATAACTTGGCAATACACCTTGTCGTAATTTCTGCTTCTTGCTATGTTTACATGTAGTATAGTTATAAAGCCAGCAAACACAAATAATATCACAAAACTGGTAAATACACAAGGGGAGAAATAAATACAGCTGTCAAATCTGTTGTCTGTTCTCTCTCAGCATTGGAAGAGTGAATAAACAATCAATAGTAAAAATGATACATTTATTAAACTTCAATCAATATATTTCCATACATGTACAACATTCTATTAACAATATATGATTAACATATGGGGCGGAGCTACTGACATAACATTCTTTCTCTTTATTTTTGTACGAACCATACAGGATTATCTTAAATATTACAATGAATATGAATAAATGCAAGGCATACAGCTAACTTGGAAATTATCATGACCAATACATACATTTACAACACTTATAAGGCTAATTCCTATTTGTTTTGCCATTACTGGACATCATCAAAGTTCCTATAAAATTTTGATGTCACAATGAAATGGTTTCTTTGTGTGTTGAGCATCAAATTTAAATTAGACTTGAAATTACCTTGATTTTTAAACTAAGTTAAACACTTTCTATCTGACATCAACATGATAAAATGTTGTTATCACATGTCATGCATGTAGAAGATGTTCACTTTTGTACATTTCATTCCTTTAATTGTTTTAACACCAGAAAACTGGCATGTGCCCTGAAAACACAGAATCATCAGTAACCCTTACTTTTCCTGATTGGTGGACTGTTCAATTGGTGATTTCATAAAAGCTCATATAGCTGAAATTTGTTCAGAGACAAAAAGTTCAGTGATTTTTTTGTTTTACCTATTTGGATTACTGTGCAGCAAACTAATTTAGCTTTTTTTTCTTTTTTCTATTTTAGAGACAGAAATAACAGAAAACCATTTGATAGGTATACAGCTTATAAATGGTGGTAGGACTGAAACTCAGACCTGTCTTGGTGTTGTCATGGTAGCCAAGAATGAAGATTTATCCCTGCACAGCTTAAGAGATCTAATGTGTAGTCAAGTTACAGCTTTACCAGAGACTTTCATATTCTGTACAAAGCAGGGGTATTTGTATTTTAATTACATCTTATGTAAGAATCCTGGATTTTGATTGGTTGATAGCTAGTGTATTTTTCAACAATTTACTGTTATCAAATGAATATCGTTCATTTTTTATCACCTACATGGCATTTGCCAAAAGGATATGCCTTTTTTACCCTCTCTGCCGTGGTATTTTCCAAAAAATACTCTATCCTACTGGACGCTTGTAACGTCACGATCATCAATGCGTTTTGGAACATTAACATTCGGTGTAATTAAACAGATATAGCATGTTATTGAGGGGTATTTGAGAAAAATACCAGTCTTAAGAATGAATTACCCTCGCCTTATTGCTCATGAAATTTAGCATTTTCTCAGCTGGTATTCTTCGCAAATACCCCTCCTTAACATGATATATCTGTTTAGTATTTAATGATCAAATGTCAGATTATATTCTTTATCATATTTTTTTTAAGGGGAATAAATGAGAGTTTAAGGTCATGGTACCTTCTAATACTTAACAATGTCAACCACTTAGTTATAAATTAAGGCTGTGTATTGGTCATGTTGGTAAACCACTTGCTTTTAAAACTGTACATATACATGATATACATGTACAACATAGACATAGAAACATGCATGCTAAAAAGGACTCTTAAGATTCAGAAACTATTGGCAGTATTGCCATGTTTTTATTGTTTTAAGAAGTAATGGAATTAATATTTCTTTTATGAGAACTTACATGTGCAATTCTTCAAACCAACATTAGAAAAGTGTAGTAATCTATTTTAATCAGTCTATTTGCTTAATTTGCTTAATTTGCCTGTGTTTAACTAGAAAGATATAAAGAAAATATTATGTGATACAGCATATAGAAATTTTCCTGTGATATGACTTTTTCAACCTCCACAGTATTAAAAGCAGGAGCTATCTGGGAACTTTCCTATCTGTTATTCATCTGAAAACTGTTTTTTTTTCATTTCAGTTGGAATATAAACTGGAACTTAGAAAACTCAGTTTTTGTAAAACAAATTGTATCAGAAGAGTGCTCATTATTTATACAGAGATATTTTGGTAAGATGTTTTGTCATTTGTTTATAGCTAGGATTACTGTTTATTCAACTTATGTACCTGTCAGAATATATATTAGGATAAAGAATTACATTTATAAAATTACATAATACTTGTACCTATGACATTTTACCTAAAGTCAATATCAATCCACTTACAAGTTAATTAATTTTCTTAAAAAGGTGTTTTTGGGGTTTTTTTTCACATTATTTGGGAAAAAAATTATATTAATTAATATTACTCTACAATAAAAATTACAATGATTTCACAACTACTGTATAATTACATGTACATGTTTAACCTTTATCATGTTTATTGATGCACCAAAAAAGAGAGATTTGAAGGACACTATGCTTTTATGCTTTATATATGATAGATTATTCATTTTAGAGATGCCATGTATTGGAATAAGACAAAGGTCTGGAGAAAATCTTGGTATGGTGTTTGTTGATCTTCATTGTGTTTTATATATGATAGTTTATTGATTGTAGAGACGCCATGTATTGGAATTAGACAAAGGTCTGGAGAAAATCTTGGTATGGTGTTTGTTGATCTTCATTGTGTTTTGTCAGATGTACGACAATCTATTCAATCACAGGTAACATCCAGTAAGATATTTTAATGAAAATGCATGTGTTAGTGATGTAAACATTGGAATTTCATGTAAAATATTCAACAAATATAAAAAAAGATGATGAGACAACTCTTCACAAGAGACCAAATGACACAGAATTTAACAACTGTAGGTCCTTATACAGTCTTTCATTATCACTGAACTAGTATATATTTGTTAAGGGGCCAGCTGAAGGACGCCTCCGGGTGCGGGAATTTCTCGCTACATTGAAGACCTGTTGGTGACCTTCTGCTGTTGTTTTTTATATGGTCGGGTTGTCTCTTTGACACATTCCCCATTTCCATTCTTAATTTTATATTATACAATGAACAAAGTTAATGCCACATAGTTAGTTATAAAAGGCTGTGAAATGACAAAAGTGAATTTATTATTAATTAAAACAAGAAAATTAAGGGCCTAATTTATGAACAAAACAATAAACGTAGATTTTACTAATTAAATCATTTTAAGATTTAATCACAACAAACAGCTTAATATGATTCATTAAAAAGAACTGTACAATGTTTATTTCAATATTTGAGAACTAAATGCAGCATCACAAATATATTTCAGAATATTTTTTGTTTTACATTTTACTAATTATACACAATTATATAATCAAGATTGTTTAGGTGGCCAACATATCTCTTACTATTTTAAAGTTATTTCAGTTGATACTTTGCACATAATTATTATTTAATGAAAAATTCATAAAATGTTGTCATACTTCAGTTTTGGTCTCAAATAACACCATACTACAGCTTTTAATTTTATTCAAATTCAAGAACATGGAAGAAAGGAGGATTATGAAAAAGGCAAATTGACAAAACAGAAAAACAGTTTATATAAAAGATCTTTAATATGACAATGTGCTCTTGAATTATAGATGACTGGAAGTAAGCTCTCCAGACAAAACTACTGGTTCCTGAAACACAATACCTGGCCAATCAGCTGTAAGCAAGAGAGTCAGCTGAAGGTGATTGACATAATAGAAGATTCCTGTCTCATTGTTGATGTACAGACTTTCCTTACACCAAACAGTTCCCCACTGACTCCTAGTCCCCAACCAAGGAAGAAAATTAAAGGGTAAACACAGCAATATATTTCCAAAAAATTTTATCTTTTTTTATTGACCTAATTGTTTCTTTTACTTTTTATGGCCCCGCAACAAAGTTGTTGTGCCATATATATTGAACCTTGTCCGTAATTTTGATATTCCGAAATTCCATCATCTGCAACAAACCATTAAACGGAGTTTTTTTCTAAACGCATTCATATATTTGGCTGATTTTTGGTATGTGGGTTAACCAAGATGAGTTACAGACCAAGTTTAAGTTTTGTTCTGCTCGGCTAATTTTTGTCGAAATATCGGGCTAGGGACTTTAATAAGTTGTTGAAAATCACTGTTATACAGAATTTTATTCTAAACACTTTCAGATATTGGGCTGATTTTTGATATGTAGTTACTCATGATGAGTTACAGATCAAGTTTAAGTTTGGTTCAGCTCTGCTAATACACCTTATCGCTATTTGTCCGCCATTACTGGACATCACACAGGGTCCCGTAAAATTTTGACTTCATAATTCAAAATATCTGACGCCACAATGGAAAAGTGATTGTTGTATGACGCCAATAGTTCAAGCGGAACAGATTCTCGGGTCAAGCGATAAGGTGTATTTTTGCCAGAATTTAGGGTTTACAACTTGGAAAATTATTGAAAATCAGATTTTGAGCTGATTTTTTATATGTGCGACAACCATCATGTTTGTGTCCACATATGTAATGGAAATTGCAGATTTTTTCAACTTTTTGAGACAGGACCATTCGTGTCGCTTTGACACATCTAGTTGTATATTAAATTTTTAAAAAAGATATTGTTACCCCATGTCTAACTGAGTATTCAGTAAATATTTCAGAATATTGATCAGATGACAGCAATTTTAGAAATGAAGGCATATTACATTTTACGTCAGACTTATCAAAATAATTTTTACAAGGAAATAAACAAATTGTATATTTTAGTGCACATTGTATGACATGCCAAGAGACCATAGACAATATCTTTATATTTTTCAGCACTAGACATTTATCATTTCGTACCAGTAAGGATTTGGATAGAAATCAGATTGCAGATTCCAGTATGACTGATGAAAAACAAATCTTAATCAGTTATGTAAGAACAGATGCAGCACATCATGCTCTAATACTAAAACAAGAGTTATCTTCCCTTGGTTTGAGTGTCTATCTTGTAAGTATGGCTGCTGACAAAAACAAATCTTAATCAGTTATGTAAGAACAGATGCAGCACATCATGCTCTAATACTAAAACAAGAGTTATCTTCCCTTGGTTTTAGTGTCTATCTTGTAAGTATGGCTGCTGACAAAAACAAATCTTAATCAGTTATGTAAGAATAGATGCAGCACATCATGCTCTAATACTAAAACAAGAGTTATCTTCCCTTGGTTTTAGTGTCTATCTTGTAAGTATGGCTGCTGACAAAAACAAATCTTAATCAGTTATGTAAGAATAGATGCAGCACATCATGCTCTAATACTAAAACAAGAGTTATCTTCCCTTGGTTTTAGTGTCTATCTTGTAAGTATGGCTGCTGACAAAAACAAATCTTAATCAGTTATGTAAGAATAGATGCAGCACATCATGCTCTAATACTAAAACAAGAGTTATCTTCCCTTGGTTTTAGTGTCTATCTTGTAAGTATGGCTGCTGACAAAAACAAATCTTAATCAGTTATGTTAGAGCAGATGCAGCACATCATGCTCTAATACTAAAACAAGAGTTATCTTCCCTTGGTTTTAGTGTCTATCTTGTAAGTATGGCTGCTGACAAAAACAAATCTTACTCAGTTATGTAAGAACAGATGCAGCACATCATGCTCTAATACTAAAACAAGAGTTATCTTCCCTTGGTTTTAGTGTCTATCTTGTAAGTATGGCTGCTGACAAAAACAAATCTTACTCAGTTATGTAAGAACAGATGCAGCACATCATGCTCTAATACTAAAACAAGAGTTATCTTCCCTTGGTTTTAGTGTCTATCTTGTAAGTATGGCTGATGACAAAAACAAATCTTGATCAGTTATGTAAGAATAGATGCAGCACATCATGCTCTAATACTAAAACAAGAGTTATCTTCCCTTGGTTTGAGTGTCTATCTTGTAAGTATGGCTGCTGACAAAAACAAATCTTAATCAGTTATGTAAGAATAGATGCAGCACATCATGCTCTAATACTAAAACAAGAGTTATCTTCCCTTGGTTTTAGTGTCTATCTTGTAAGTATGGCTGCTGACAAAAACAAATCTTGATCAGTTATGTACGAACAGATGCAGCACACCATGCTCTAATACTAAAACAAGAGTTATCTTCCCTTGGTTTTAGTGTCTATCTTGTAAGTATGGCTGCTGACAAAAACTAAAATATATACATAAGCTCTGTTTACAATTGAATGTGAATCTTATTACTGAAAAAGTCACAGTTATCATCATTTGTTTGTGATATATATTTTGAATGCAGAAGTTTATAGTTTTCACTTTGACTATTTGGCTATTTGTTCATCAACAATATTTTTGAACAAAAAACTCCAAATATGGGTAAGATGTTAAAATTTTTATATAGTTGTTTTGCAATATTGTAAAGGTGCATATTCTTTTTTTTGTGTGAAAATTAAAAGACACATTTTTGGGAAAACTTAATTGTTAAAAACTGTAGGAACCAAACTGTCTTTTAAGATCTCAAATTTTGTAAAACATATTTTTGTGTTAGTATTTAAATGAAAATTGATTTATATGTATAATATGTCACTCCAAATTGGCTTTGTGGATTCTAAATTATTTTTTTTCTCTCCAGGATGTACATGAAATCACATCAGGTGTGGATTGGCAGGATTCTCTCAATGATGCTGTCAGGAATTGTCAGGTGTTTGTCCCATTAGTCACACCTAAGTATGGAGAAACTTTATGGACCAATAGAGAGGTTAGTTTAAAAACATATTTCTCCTCATGACGGGGAGTAGTTAATCGACCAATATGGAAGTTTATATGTGAATGAGGATTAAAACTACAATGCATGGTGCATATATATCTTTTTTTACTACGGATAATTGTAAAATTTTGCTTCCCAGTTACTACACATCTACATTTGGTAATCATGAATATTAAGTTTGTATTAAACTTCCTACCTTTATATACACTTTTTCTCATCTGATATATATAAAAAAAGAAGACGTGGTATGATTGCCAATACGACAAATCTCCAAAGAGACCAAAATGACACATAAATTAACAACTATAGCTCACTGTACAACCTTCAACAATGAGCAAGGCCCATACCACATAGTCAGCTATAACAGGCCCCAAAATGACAATGTTAAACAATTCAAACCAGAAAACTTACCGCCTAATTTGTTTCCAAAAATTAAACATTAAAAACAAATTTGTCTTCAGAGAAAAAAAACAAATATTGTTCAGATATCCCAACCATGTTTGTAAAATAGCATATTCACACTTGATATAAACAAAAATAATAATTCTTTATGATGTAAGAGTGTAGGAAAGCTTTATTTCATATCAACAGGTTTTGCCAATTTCTGTTTACAACGCCTATTGAAAACATGATATTCTTTTAACATTTGAATTTGTGGTTCACCTGTACCCACAAAACCCATGAAATTTAGTATCTAACAAATAATAATGAATCCACAGTATATGAAAAATAAACTTCAGTCATCATACTTTTTTATTAGTTTGAAATTATATTAAAGTTGTCTTTTTTGTCCTTACACATTTATGCATACTTTCCATCTGTAGATAAAGTTAGCCGATGTTTTAGGAAAGTACATCATTCCAGTCAGTTTCCTGTCAGACTGGCCACCACCATGCCTTGCAATACAATTTTCAACAACACAGTATATCAGCTGGACTACTTATAATACAGGTACTGTGATTTTGGATGTTTCTGTAGTAATATTTTTGTGATGAGACTTTATAGAAAATTGATTGAAGAAACAAAGAGCTGCTGAACCATCACTTCTTTTGTTCAGTGCTGGCAGAGTTCCCTTGAGAAATATTAAATGTATAAACCACTGAAATAATATCTTTAGGGGATCTAAATATTCTGGTATCTTAATTTGACATAAGAACTAAGAATAGATCCATTGAATATTATATTGGTGCTGTTTAAATATTTCATTGATCAGATAATTTAGTGAAAGGCAAGACTTCAACAATTAACATCACTCATGCTATGTAGTAAACTTTAAAAAGGGCACTGTGATGATAAAATGAGAAACAATTGTAAAGAACTAAACCTGTCCTTATTTATAATGACAAGGCTTTTAGCTATTTTTGCACAAGATTCTTTCTTCCAATTAAAAACACTTAAAAAAATGGGCTTCTTGTATAAATTTTAAAAAAGTATGATGTTTATGACATTACCTAATTTGATACAGAGAAGTAAACCATGTATCATTTTACTCTTTTTATTATTGTAGATAAAAATAAGGACATATTTACATGGAAGAGTAAAGATCTGAAGTGTGTAGCAAAACAGATAGCAGAAAAAGTTCAGAAGTTCATGAACACAGACTCAGATCTTCCTTCTCTTATCAAAAGGGTATACTCAAGAATTATATCATAAAACTGGAAAGTTGTGAAAGGAAAAACACATAAAAAAAATCAGTTCATGGCCATGAAAAATGTGTCCTGTAAAATAATTATCCATCTTTTCCAAATTTGGTATAGGCTCAAAATCCAAGGGGAAAACAAAATACTTTCAGATTTTCCTCTATGAAACAAATGTTTATTTTTTTTCTTGATATGCAAGTCATTAACTAAAGAGTTAATTTCACTGAAATGTAATTTAAAATAAACATGATAAACTTGTAAGGAAACCCTGCTTCATGGACAGTTGACTTTGCAAAATCAGTCCAGTTGAAAAATAGATTTTGAAGTGACAAATTACTTATTCTTTCTAGGGTTATCCAATCAGACAAAAAGTATAAATGATAAATCAGACAGATCGGAAATGATTTAATTATTAAAGTTTTTATCATTGACCAGTTCTAGGAATAACTATAGGTAATTCATTACTGAAAAAAAATCAGTCAAAACTTATCTACAAAAAGTCTCAAGACACGAATAACTACACGTCATAATATCATTATTTATAATGTAAAATTTGAGGATAGAGTAAAAAAACCCAATTACAATTATTTTTAAGTTAAAAGTAACATTTTATCATATTTTTACCTGATAAACTATTGACCTAACATTTATTCTGAGATTATATAACTGAAGTTTTTTTCTGAGTTGTTTAATATTGATAATGTTATTAATATTTTTTAATTTTTTAAACAGAAAACTGTAGTAAAGAGTTGTCCATGTGTAGATAGTTCTAATCCACAAGCAACAATAGAAAACAGAGAGGGCAATCCACTAGTAGTTATATGTGTACATCCACAACAATCCACACTGGTAAGTTGATTTTCAATCCCCAGGTTTCTATTGGGTACTTATTTTACAATATTTATAGGAGTTATTTTAAATGCAAAAAACATAAGGTTTCAAGTTCAATGGATTTCTTCTACAGTATAATTAATTCCAATATGCAAGCTTTAACATTGATTTTATAAGTATGCTGATAAGTTTATGAAATATAATTTTCCTGAGCAAGTGATTTACATGACTTTCAAAAGTAGTGAAATTACACAAATATAAATTCATTGCTTAATTGTCAAATTTGGACCTATGGTCGGAAAAAAATAACAAAGTTAGGAAATTATGAAAATGAATTGCCTCAAAGTTTATAGAGGATGGAATCTTCAAAAATGTATTCGCCAAAATAAGTTGTTTTTGTATATTCTGTCCCTTAGAACAATAAAAGTTGATATTATTTGCATATTTACGATAAAAATGATTTTTTTTATTTAGGCTGTTGGGATGAAAGAATTGTTAGCGAGACACAAATTTGAGGTTTGGTGTTCAACACAGTTATCAATGAACTATCCTGATTCTTTGACAGATCATGGTATGTATATTCTGTATTCATCTAAATTATATTTAGAACTCCACATAATACTTTAAACACACCTTTTTATAGACAAACCTGTCAGTGAAAACAAGATACTGCATAAGCATTTGCCTGTTTTTTAACTGGCGACGTTAGCGTTAGTACATTGATCATTTAGATAAAACATTTTATTTATATGCAAAATTAAGATTCTGATGCTGATTTCATAGTTCGCTGAACATGAGAATGGGATAGTGCTTGTAAGACAGGGATGTCTTGTTCACACATATTCTTGTTTTTTTTTGGGTAATTTCTAACAAGTTTGAGCTTAATAATAAAGAGTTTAAAGTAGTTTAACATTTGAAGATATATCTTTCAATGATAGGACTTTAGAACATGTGCAATGTTTCTAAGATGATTTATTTATGTTAACAAGTTGTTTCAATTTTTCAATTAGACTAAGATAAAACTGAAAAGCTATCATATGCCACCTTTATTGATGTGATTGTTTTGTTAACATGCCCAAAATATACACCATGTCATTTGAACAGTAAAAAAAACCCAGTAAAAAACAGATCATGGTGTTTTCAGTTTATATGCAATTTAAATGATTTTGAATGTCCCTTTGATATCTTTCGGCTCTCTTTAGATTGAGAAAACTGTATATATTTATTTAATTAATTTCTATTTGATAGAAACTGGTATAAAACCAGGAACAACAGAGTTACAGAACAGACAAATCTTCCAAGAACAAGCTGATGAAGCTGGAGTTATTGTTCTTATTCTGTCACAACAGTTTATACTGTCTAGAACATGTCAACAGCAGGTAAGCTGTCAATGAAGCTGGAGTTATTGTTCTTATTCTGTCTCAACAGTTTATAATGTCTAGAACATGTCAACAACAGGTAGGCTGTCAATGAAGCTGGAGTTATTGTTCTTATTCTGTCACAACAGTTTATACTGTCTAGAACCTGTCAACAACAGGTAGGCTGTCAATGAAGCTGGAGTTATTGTTCTTATTCTGTCACAACAGTTTATACTGTCTAGAACCTGTCAACAACAGGTAGGCTGTCAATGAAGCTGGAGTTATTGTTCTTATTCTGTCTCAACAGTTTATAATGTCTAGAACCTGTCAACAACAGGTAGGCTGTCAATGAAGCTGGAGTTATTGTTCTTATTCTGTCACAACAGTTTATACTGTCTAGAACATGTCAACAGCAGGTAAGCTGTCAATGAAGCTGGAGTTATTGTTCTTATTCTGTCTCAACACAGTTTATACTGTCTAGAACATGTCAACAGCAGGTAAGCTGTCAATGAAGCTGGAGTTATTGTTCTTATTCTGTCACAACAGTTTATACTGTCTAGAACCTGTCAACAACAGGTAGGCTGTCAATGAAGCTGGAGTTATTGTTCTTATTCTGTCACAACAGTTTATACTGTCTAGAACTTGTCAACAACAGGTAGGCTGTCAATGAAGCTGGAGTTATTGTTCTTATTCTGTCTCAACAGTTTATTCTGTCTAGAACCTGTCAACAACAGGTAGGCTGTCAATGAAGCTGGAGTTATTGTTCTTATTCTGTCACAACAGTTTATACTGTCTAGAACATGTCAACAACAGGTAGGCTGTCAATGAAGCTGGAGTTATTGTTCTTATTCTGTCACTACAGTTTATACTGTCTAGAACATGTCAACAACATGTAGGCTGTCAATGAAGCTGGAGTTATTGTTCTTATTCTGTCTCAACAGTTTATACTGTCTAGAACCTGTCAACAACAGGTAAGCTGTCAATGAAGCTGGAGTTATTGTTCTTATTCTGTCTCAACAGTTTATACTGTCTAGAACATGTCAACAACAGGTAGGCTGTCAATGAAGCTGGAGTTATTGTTCTTATTCTGTCTCAACAGTTTATACTGTCTAGAACATGTCAACAACAGGTAGGCTGTCAATGAAGCTGGAGTTATTGTTCTTATTCTGTCTCAACAGTTTATACTGTCTAGAACATGTCAACAACAGGTAGGCTGTCAATGAAGCTGGAGTTATTGTTCTTATTCTGTCTCAACAGTTTATACTGTCTAGAACATGTCAACAACAGGTAGGCTGTCAATGAAGCTGGAGTTATTGTTCTTATTCTGTCACTACAGTTTATACTGTCTAGAACATGTCAACAACATGTAGGCTGTCAATGAAGCTGGAGTTATTGTTCTTATTCTGTCTCAACAGTTTATACTGTCTAGAACCTGTCAACAACAGGTAAGCTGTCAATGAAGCTGGAGTTATTGTTCTTATTCTGTCTCAACAGTTTATACTGTCTAGAACATGTCAACAACAGGTAGGCTGTCAATGAAGCTGGAGTTATTGTTCTTATTCTGTCTCAACAGTTTATACTGTCTAGAACATGTCAACAACAGGTAGGCTGTCAATGAAGCTGGAGTTATTGTTCTTATTCTGTCTCAACAGTTTATACTGTCTAGAACATGTCAACAACAGGTAGGCTGTCAATGAAGCTGGAGTTATTGTTCTTATTCTGTCTCAACAGTTTATACTGTCTAGAACATGTCAACAACAGGTAGGCTGTCAATGAAGCTGGAGTTATTGTTCTTATTCTGTCACTACAGTTTATACTGTCTAGAACATGTCAACAACATGTAGGCTGTCAATGAAGCTGGAGTTATTGTTCTTATTCTGTCTCAACAGTTTATACTGTCTAGAACCTGTCAACAACAGGTAGGCTGTCAATGAAGCTGGAGTTATTGATCTTATTCTGTCACAACAGTTTATACTGTCTAGAACATGTCAACAACAGGTAGGCTTATAAACTATATACATTGGACAAGTCTAAACATGGCTCAGAATGGCTGTCAATAATGGATACATCTTATCAATCAGCAACTGGTATTAAAACCATATACAAAGGGCAAGTCAAAAACCCTGAACTGTTTATTGTAGGCAAATCAAGATTGTATTGGCAAATGATAAAATTTCTGCAGTTTTTCACCAGATTTTGATAATTAACTATATGTTAATATTGAGCATATTCAAATCATTCTTATTTAGAACAGATAAAGAGTTAGTATATCAAGTTGGATGTCAACAATGTTTAATGGTGTTCCACTATCCAGGTGTATGTAATTTACAGTAGCTAAAAAGTTTAAAGTGTTTATAAGGCAATAACAATCAAAACCAAGGAGTATACAAAGACCCAAAAAAACAATTAACATTTACATCAACAGTTATAAATAATAAATAAGAAACAACATCAACTTCACTAAAAACCTGAATGATCTAAAATATGAACTTTTTTAATGTTGGCAAATGTAAGACACAGTTGTTAACATGTAATTTGAATAAAGAAGGTTAAGAATATATATCAGTGAGATGCAACAACAAAAATGAATCAGACAAGATCTAGAGATGAACCTGCATGATCTTAAAATTTGATAGCAAGCTTTATGTTAGTATGCTACACTGAGTGGTGCATTTTCACATTCAACTAGTTTTTTTTACATTTTTGACATGTTATTTTTATCCCCATATAAGTTGTGTTGTTAAAAGTTGTCTATTTGTTCATGGATTCATTGTCCTTTACAGGTATTTTATTGTGAACAAAGGAAGAAACTGGTTCCAGTTTTATATGGTGATTTTGTGATACCAGGCTGGTTGACCATATTAACAGGTCATCATGTATTAATGGTGGGTACAAGTACAAAATAAACTTAAACTCAGTATAAGAACATCATTCGTAAATATAGCTCAACATGCAGACTTCCTATACGTTTAGGTATTTCACATCCAATTTTTTATGGAAATATTCTTTATAAAGCACAAAAATGTCAGTATTCACCACAGAAACTAACAAAAACTTTAAATAGACTTATTAAGAAGGGATATAGTTACGATACTGTTGTCAGGTCATTGAAGATTGCATATTTTGGTGTTAATATTGATTCACTTGTAGGGTCTTTGCATCGAAACTAAACACATTTATTCAAAAACCAGTTGTTGGCATGACACAGGTTATGTTCTTCTCATATATGTTATGACGGTATGATACTAAACCCCTAACAGGAAGGATTGTGCCTGATATTCATATGATGAAATCATAATCTTTCAGTCAGTTTCAATTGAAGTCTGGAGCTGGCATGTCAGTTAACTGCTAGTAGTCAGTTGTTATTCATGTATAATTGTCATTTTGTTTATTTTCTTTGGTTACATCTTCTGATATCAGACTCGGGCTTCTCTTGAATTGAATTTTAAATGTACGTATTGGTGACCTTTTGCTGTTGTTTTTTCTATGGTCGGGTTGTTGTCTCTTTGATACATTCCCCATTTCCATTCTCGATTTTATTATAAATGAAATTCCAATTTTAAATCTATTTCGCTAATTCTTACCTGATTTATACTTTTCTTGACATGATGATTATTTTTATTTTATTTTATTGTTTGTTTGGTCTCGGTTCTTCATTGGTCAAAATTTGATTATGCGGTCAGGTAAAGTACAAATCGTGTTAAAATTAGAAAAATAAGATATTCCTGGTGCATTAAATTATATGCCTTATATATGATGACATTTGATTAAAGAATTCCTTGCATTGGAAGTACCAGTAGATTTATTTCTGTGCTTTCATGAATAAATTATATTTTAGCAAAAAAATGAAAGTTGCTAATTTAAACATGTTAAAGGTTCCGTTTAGCTAAAATGAAATTGAACTTTTAACTTAGCTACACTGAAAAGAACTTATTATTCTGAAAGCTCTAAGAACATCTATCTGTTCAGTCAAATCGTCTCTAAACAAAATTTAATAGAAAAATATATTTAATTTATTTTGTATAAATTTACATTACAGAATGCAGACAAATACAAAGATCAGCTTATAGGCAGAGCAGAAGAACTACTAATATCTACAGAGTACGACAGAAATTCATCAAGAGAGACTTGTGTAAGTTTTTTTCGTCTCAAAACTTGAAACAAGTGCCAAATTAAGGTCTATGTAGGTGTTATCTATTATTGCCATATAAAAACATCCTAAATGAAAACTTATTCAAACAAGATGGAGGATATAGAGATTTAAAAAAAAAAGTGCAAGTAAATCCCTGTAGAGACTTAACTCAGCCATTTTCCCCACCTGTCATTTGCAAGTACACACAACATATCTTAGTGATATTAATGACATTTATACTCCTGTTATCCTCCTTATGCCTGTATCAAGCACAATATTATATACATTTGCATTTACAATTTAGAAAATGATGGATATATTATTTACCATTCTTTTTTAGCAAACAATTTTAAATGTGAAATTATAGCAGTTGAAGAAAATAGTGCACTCTATATGAATCTATTAGTTCTACATACAAAAAGGGACAAAGAGAATTAACTCATCAATATACTTCTTAAATATGTTTTCTTGACTTTACATATAAACCAAATTACTTTTGCAATCATTCACAAGTCCTTTATTTATTTTTTAATTTCAGGTTAGAGAAATTAAGTCAACTGTATCGTCTAGGTTATCTGTACAAGTAACTGGTAGTTCTTCCCTGATTACAGACATGACAGAGAAAATTTGCAGGTAAGAAATGTCATTTTAAGATGTTTAAATAATTGACTAAATTTACAAATATAAAAAAAAAGTTTGGTTGGATCAGAAAATCTCTGTTAAGTTTCATTTTCTCATATTTTGCCAGTGTTGAAAATATATAACTTTGACACTAGTTTTAGATATGAGATATTTGCATGAAATTTACTTGCTTACTTTCTGTGCATGATACACTTTCAGATTTTACTTCATCTTTAATCAGGATTTGTTTCACAAGACTTTGCACAAGAACCATGTTTAATAATGAAAATCTTTTCCAAAAACATGATAAAGAAGATGTAAATACATGATAATCTTTCTTCTTAATCTTATAGTAGAATATAGCTTCTTGCTGAAATAGTTAATTTTGAAGAACATTTGATTTTCTCCCTTGTGCAATGATTTTACCATTACTTTTGTTAGTCAGAATTTTTATTCTAAAAACTCAGCATATTGAATCAGATCTTCATTTATGACACATTCATGTTAATGCGTATTAAAGAATGTTAGAATTTTTTTGTTGCATTTTTCTGTACAACTACAAATCAAAGCTTTTTGTTTATCAAACTTCAGTTTTGTAAGATATAAAGGGTTACCAATGTTCAAGTCTTCTATTTGCTCACTATTTCTGGGATACATGCATGTTCTTTACATTGATTAAAAAAAATAAAAAAATAAAATACATAGCTTCTTGAAATTAGGTGAGCCGAAACCTTTTCTATATAATTTCTGTTGACTTATTTCCACATTGATAGAATTATGCATTTTCTTCCATTGATTAGTGAGAGTGGGGTATAACTAAATTCTTTTTTTATTATTCCAGGTCGATAGGTACATCTTTAGCATCTATAGATAATATTGTGGTAGGGACAGGAAGTGGATATGGCGTGGAAGACATGGTGGCACAGTCTTTCTATCAGGAATCACAAAGAATGTGGAAAACTAACAATAAAGTTCTACATATACACACACAAAATCAGGTATAGTGGTTATTTTTATGTTAAAGGATATTTTGTAAAGCCTAGGAACAATGCTAATATTGTCAAACCTGTATCAAGCAGTCACTCACTGGAAGTAGCAAAAGTGACTTTTTAGAAACAGTTTCTAAAAAATTCCCATTCCCATAATGTAATTGCCACAATGAGGCATTTACTTCATACCGTTACTGAAAGTTCAAAATAGTTGTAACACAGGTTTAAGTTAAATTCTTTGCTAGATATTGATAATGCATAATGATCTGATTAGTTGTATTTCTTAAGACAACCTTTTAATTATATCTAAAGAATAACTGAATTACTAATCTCATTAGGAAGACAAAACTCAGCTTTGATTTTCTGTTTTAACTACACAATTATATTTCTGTTTTAGCTAACAGATTTGAAAAACTATGGCATGACAACTCAAGTTAGACATGAAGATTTTCCTGCCATTGTGGCTAGTGTGTTTGATATATGCATTGTTATAAAAGGTACAAGTATAATTATGCCTTTAAAACTAGGTTGCTAATTTTATGCCCCATTTATTATGCCCCTTTTATGAGTATTATGTTTTTTGGTCTGTTTGGCCATTCATCAGTTTTTGATTAAGGTAGTTTTTGATGAAGTTGAAGTCCAACCAACTTGAAACTTAATACTCATTCCCTATAGTATGATCTTTCTAATTTTAATGCAAAATTAAAGTTTTTACCCCAATTTCATGGTCCACTTAACATAAAAAATGATGGTGCAATTGGGGCATCCATGCACTATGATCACATTTTTGTTTTTTTATATATATACTGAGCCAAAAAAGTTTAGCAACAAAAATGTGAAATTTTATTTTATTACAAAATCATAACAACATATAATTTTAATAATAAAAAAATGGAATGATGATATGTCAGAAGCAACATGAATGTTAATCACTAACATTCATTAGGATTTTCTTTGTATGGAGCGCAGGAGGGTCAAAATGCGTAAATGAGTATAGTGTTTCTCAAAATCAATTTCTCAGCCATGCCCTAAGTGCCCCAATGAAAGATTGGCAGGCACATCAGCAGCTTCCCTTAATCAATGCACTACTTTTTTAGCTGGAAAAAACTTGTCACGTGTTGATTTTAAGCGAAGGAAGTGCTCCTCCCTTGACGATAGTTTTTTTTTGTTACGAGATATCGACCTATCCTGTGCAGTTGTAATTTGTCGATATCTGTTTGTTAGTCTCTAAACTGTTGCCTTTTGCACATTAAATCGAGCAATGATGTCAGCAACCCTCATTCCGGTATCAACCATTTCAAGACCTTTCTGACTGTCATTTTCGGCGAGGCCTGGACGACGCCCCATGTAATTTTTTCAAAGGTGTTTGTGTTTTTCTTACCAATGGTGTGTTTCTGAACGTTAGTGAAAAAGAAATTTTTAAATTCGTTTTAAAAGTACAGGTACAGAAGGTAAAACATTATTTACACATGCAAAGCTGAAATGGCGCGAAATCAATCAGCAGGGAAAAAGTACGACTGTTTTAAATTACAGGTAAAACTAAGAATGATATCAATGATGTTTAAATATTTTTTTCCAAAAACAACAACAAAAAATTTATAAAAAAAAAGTGTTGCTAAACTTTTTTGGCTCATGATAGCTCTATTTGATCATTTACTTATAAAAGTGTAAAGTTCCTTCCAGGTAAAAGCAAAAAAATTATATAGCATCAATAGAATCTGGTAGAATTATTGTATAGCAATATAATATTTCCAACAGAGAGTAACCAAAAGTTAGCATGCAATATATTCTAATATTGCACTAGTGCAATAAATCTTCAAAATTCATGACGTCATCAACGACAAAATCTTAGTTAAAACCCATTTTTTACTTTCAAATATTATATTGCTATACATAAAAGGGTTATTGCATGAATATTGGGGAATATTGTCCCTCATAGAACATATATTGCACTCACAAGCTCGTGCAATATAAAATTCTACTCGAGACAATATTCCCCAATATTCATGCAATAACCCTATATTATTTGGATATTTAAAATCAAGAATTTTTATTGTAAAAATGTGCATCTGGTCCAGAAAAATTGGTACTTGTAATATTGAACAGATGACCTTTACTGTTATCAGGTTTTAACCTTAAAAACATATTATTAATATCAGATAAAAAAGCTGTACAAGGATATCATTGAATTTTCTAATTTTGGATAATACAGTTCTGTGTCAAATAAATAAAAAAGAAAAATCATTTCAGGACCAATTTTTTTGTTTGATATTCTTATTGCAGGTAAATTAGACAATTCCAATTTGATTGACAGCTTCATATGGAATGAGAAAATGGTTATTCCAGTGCTGTGTCAAGATCTGGCACAAATATCAAAGGTAAATGTTAATTTTGTTATTTTTGTGTCAGTTTTTGTGAGTTCCACCAGTTTATAATTGGTCACAATAGATAATTTAAAAATATATCGAGGAAATGGTTAATTTGATAGTATAAACTTTTTCATAATTCTGCAAGCTACAATTTGTAATAATAAAAACTAAATGCTGTCAGAATCACTGTTTGTTTTGGCTGTGTCATCAAATGTATTCATTTTGGTATTTGTCTCTCTTCTGCTTTTGGGTCCTGTTTAACTCTTTAACATGCATGAAATATTTACCACAAGACATAAGCAACTAACAAACAATTGTTCAATCTTCTGCTTATAGGAAAATAACCCAAACTTAAGATTTTGTTTTCTTTTTGTCAACCTATAAACTTCTTCAGTTTGTATTTTCCTTTAATTAACCCTTATTATTTTCTGTATTGAAACAACTTCATTGATATTGTGCATCAGTATCAACCTCTACCCCAAAAAGTTTAATGAAACAGAACTTAACCAAATACTTTATATTAAATACACTTCTCGAAACATATCCCTTTCATTCTATGTAAATGTTATTAACAGATTTAAAAGGACAATTTTATAATTGAAATAATTGATTCAAGCTTTACTTTATTGTAGTTTTAACATGGGTTGGCATTATATTCGTGATTTTTTTTGCCTGAGTGAAAGTAAGAGCTGAAATAACACGAATATAATGCCTACCCCGTGAGAGTCGTGGTGTAGTGGTGATTGCATCAGACTACTAACACAAAGGTTACTGGTTCGATTCTCGTTCGGGATGAAAATTTAAGGAACTCAATTTTTCGACTCTCCCTTGACACCATTTGGAGTATGGTCTTGAGGAAACGATGATAGTCCCTCGGAAAGGGACGATAAATGGCTGACCCGTGTTAAGAGAGAGCCATATCTCTTGCACATTAAAGACACCCTTGTAGATTTCAAAAAAGAGTAGGCTAATGCCGCTACAAGGCAACACTCGCACCCGCAAAGTGGAAAGGGATTAATATAAGTTGCAAAACTTGTTTCCCAATCCACTATAAATAAATATGTTTAAATTAAACCTGTGTTAAAACTACAATTGCATTTTTCTCATTTTTTCTACCGAAGAATATTGAAATGTTATAAATGCATCATATTGGAAAAATGGCAGCATATTATATTAAATCATATGTTATAAGATAAAAGAAAATAGTTCTCTTGTAAGGTGAAATGATATTAATTAAATTGATAGTTGACATTAGATTTAACAATTTGTTTTCTTTTTCTTTTAGAAACCTCAAGACATAAGTGAAAATGATTGGTCCATATTATCCAGTGCCATGTCAACACCAGAACAAATAGGACAGGTGGTGAAATCAGTAATTTTACAGAATTCCTCAGAAAGACTTTCAGAACAAATCAGCATCATCAATGTACCCACTATGAGTCCCAATACAGCATTAAGGAAAATGACAACAGTATTACTCCCTTAATATATCTAACATATTGAATTTTAATTTTAGATACAAATGTGATGACTTGAAAACCTAATTTATGATTTAAAATAATTAAAGTTTAATATTAGATTGGATTTGTACTTTTTAGTACACATTTATGAAAAGTGAAGAGGTAAATAATTTGTATAAATTAAGAGAACATGATGAGCGTAGTAGGATCATGATAATCATGAGAAAGTGGTATAATTGTAGCAGAATTGTTGTAGAAGGGTAATAAGGATGTAGTATCATCTTGAAAACAACTAAAATTATCATTTTCATGCCACTTATACTGCGACCTCACCACGATATGAATTAATTTAATAACGTGGTGAGTCTGGTGCGATCTATGTCTAGTGTAACTGGGGTTTAAGGTTGAAAGTTGGACTGTTTAAAATGAAGTATTTAAATTCTTAGATAAGTTAAATAACTGAAGAAAGTTTTACTTTCAAGCATTCATTTGTTGATCATTTTCTAACTAATACCACCATATGTGTTCATTTAACATTCCTAATATTGCATGTGTTTTTATTCATTTGTATCGAAAAGAAATATACCTGTGTTGCATTTTCTTTTTTTGGCAGGTCACTGTATTGTTTTATTGCGAAAATTAATTTTGTATTGACATGATAAATATTTTGATGAAACCTTTTATGTGAATTGAATTTTTCAATTTTTTTTTCATTCCAGAAAGAGTGATGATTGATAATAATCAAATACTGTATTCTGTAAATTTAGAAATTAATACTACTTTAATTTTATCACAAAGGAAAATTTATAACCAGATGAATATTAAATATTAGTTTAATAGTGAAACTCATATTGAAATTTTATTATAATATTCTTCAACATGAATACTTTACACTAGAAATTAATCTTGCATTATCATTAAAAATTTAAATTCTGAATTTACAGAAGCTATTCCTATATCTAGATATTTCTAAGGCAGTTGTCTCTTTTAGAATTGTTTTAATCCACTTTTTCCATCAGGAAATTATTGCCAATGAAATTCAAACATTTGTTAAAACAAATACAATGCTAGTTGATGTAAATAAGGAACAGTTGATTTTTATGTTGTTTTGCAAACCAGGACTTTCAATCTTGAAACCTGTGTTTACTTACAGTACAGATCTACATTTAAATGAATATTTTGACACTGTTATAAACTCATTTTAGTTGGGTATCAAAAATTATTTATAAAAGAACTCTTTATGTCGAGACATATCTATCCTACATTACATCTGTGGTTAAAGTTTTTGAAATTTTAATAACTTTCTTAAACTATCCTGGATTTCTACCAAACTTGGACAGAAGCTTGTTTATGATCATAAGATAGTATCCGGAAGTAAATTTGGTAAAAATAAAATTCCATTTTTTGTGTATTATACTTATAAATGGACTTAGTCTTTCTGCCAGGAAACATTACATTCACTCTGTGGTTAAAGTTTTTTAAATTTTAATAACTTTCTTAAGCTGTCCTAAATTTGTACCAAACTTGGACAGAATCTTGTTTATGATCAGAAAATAGTATCCAGAAGTAAATTTAGGAAAAGAAAATAATAAGAAGATTTTTTTTTACCTGTTTCTGTATTTTACTTATAAATAGACTTTGTGTTTCTTCCAAATAACATTACATACAGTCTGCATTTAAAGTTTTTAAAACATTCGTTAGATTCATAAAGTATCCAAATTTGGACAGAAGCTTCTCATAATACATGTATTGAGAGGAATAGTTTTATTGACGTTTTTCCTCATTTTTGTTAAGCCTTGTGATTAACCGTAAAAGTAGGCAAGACACTGGGTTCCGTGGCACCTTTACCATTTTTTTCTCCAAAAGAATTCACAAAAAAACAAATTTGTGATTGAGACAGAAAGTGGTATGATCTTGTAGATCTTGTTTCCAAAATATTTTATTTATTTGTTTTCCCCCTCACCTATATAAACAGTCTTCTTCACAACTTTCTATTAAGCTGACTTCAAATAGTATTAAATGTATCAAATTGGACTTAAATTGTGTTGTGAATGATTCTGTTATTAATTTTATTATTTGAGAATGTTGTTGTTTTGTTATTTATTGTTATATTGGTCTATTAGGAAAATTTTGAAATCCACAACTTGTTGTATGATGAGTATTTATACATTGATATATTCTAATTTATTTTCCTTTACTGTTTTCTTTTGTGAAATATTTTATCAGCATGTTTTAAATGGAATATCTTTTAATATGAATTTATTCAATTTGTAATATGTATTTTGTATGCTTATACAGAAGTCTCTGCTTTTAATAAATTCTATATATATATTTGTTGTAGTTGTTATGATGAACCACCAATATAATTGTAGTGTATTTATTGAGTGGCTTTTATCTTTTGATTATAAAAAAAGATGTGGTATGATTGCCAGATGGATACAAATAGAAATACATCTAAACAAAAACAGAGTGGATATGGCAGGGTACTTTTATATCTGCTTATGATGTAACATAGTTAATGTACTACATTAGATGTTTGTCCCTGATGATCTCTACTTTTGAGCTGAAACCCTTAGGTAGATCTTGGTGTGTTTCTGACAATTGATCTTTGATTTGAATTTTCCTGGTACTATTTGTCTGTCATCCAAATTTGTGAATAATAGTCTGTTTCTTACTATGGTGTATGCTGATTTTATGAAGGGTAGCTGAGTCAATTATAGTATTTTAATCCTTATTTTCATATCTTAGTTGTGTTTTGTATATTGTTTTTTTTTGTGTTTTGGTCTGTTTCTTTTCCCCATTGCATTTTCAGTATATTTTAAACTTGTGAGTTTAAGTGTTGCTTTGTTATCTTTTGCCTCTCCTTTAGTGTATTGTTTTGATTTTGGTTCCTACTGAGGGTCCATGGTTCTCTCTGGGCACTGGCTTCCTCCACCTGTAAAAACTGCCACGAAATAGCACAAAAGTGTTGAAAGTGACTTTAAACACCAATCAATCAACCAATTATTGCATTTTGGTGTCAGAACATTATCACATGAACATTTTATTGAAAGTATTCAAAATTGATGAACTAGCAGTTAACAAATTGAGATTTACAAATCGGTTCATGCATTATACATTTTGAAGTCTTCTAGGAGTTTCCTTAAGAAGATTAACCTTTTACCATAAATAATTTAAATGCATTAAAATGAGAACATCCTTGTATTTATATTATTGAATCAGCTTTATTAGCTCACCTGGCCTAAAAGGCCATGTGAGCTTTTCTTATCACTTGGCGTCCGTCGTCGTCGTCATCTGTAGTCATTACCAATTTTTCAAACATCTTCTCCTCTGAAACTACTGAATGGATTTGAATGAAACTTAGCATGATTGTTCCTTAGAGTATCCTGCACAAAATGTGCGCATCGATTTTTGATCCGTCAAAAAACATGGCCGCCGTTACTTAAAATAGAACATAGGGGTCAAATGCAGTTTTTGGCTTATATCTCAAAAACGAAAGCATTTAGAGCAAATCTGACATGGGGGTTAAATTGTTCATTAGGTCAAGATCTATCAGCCCTGAAATTTTCAGATGAATCAAACAAACCATTGTTGGGTTGCTGCCACTTAATTGGTAATTTTAAGGAAATTTTGCAGTTTTTGGTCATTATCTTGAATATTATTATAGATAAAGATAAACTGTAAACAGCAAAAATGATCAGCAAAGTAAGATCTACAAATAAGTTAATATGACCAAAATTGTCAATTGACCCCTTAAGGGGTTATTGTCCTTTAATGGCAATTTTCCACAATTTGTTCATCATATTTGCTAACTTTAAAAAATCTTCTCCTCTGAAACTACTGAATGGATTTGGATGAAACTTAGCATGATTGTTCCTTAGATGATCCTGCACAAAGTGTGTGCTTTGATTTTTGATCCGTCAAAAAACATGGCTGCCGTTACTTAAAATAGAACATAGCGGTCAAATGCAGTTTTTGGCTTATATCTCAAAAACGAAAGCATTTAGAGCAAATCTGACATGGGGTTAAAATGTTCATTAGGTCAAGATCTATCAGCCCTGAAATTTTCAGATGAATCAAACAAACCATTGTTGGGTTGCTGCCACTTAATTGGTAATTTTAAGGAAATTTTGCAGTTTTTGGTCATTATCTTGAATATTATTATAGATAAAGATAAACTGTACACAGCAAAAATGATCAGCAAAGTAAGATCTACAAATAAGTTAATATGACCAAAATTGTCAATTGACCCCTTAAGGGGTTATTGTCCTTAAATGGCAATTTTTCACAATTTGTTCATCATATTTGCTAACTTTAAAAAATCTTCTCCTCTGAAACTACTGAATGGATTTGGATGAAACTTAGCATGATTGTTCCTTAGATTATCCTGCACAAAGTGTGTGCTTAAATTTTTGATCCGTCAAAAAACATGGCCGCCGTTACTTAAAATAGAACATAGGGGTCAAATGCAGTTTTTGGCTTATATCTCAAAAACGAAAGCATTTAGAGCAAATCTGACATGGGG
This sequence comes from Mytilus trossulus, assembly GCF_036588685.1. Taxonomy (NCBI): domain Eukaryota; kingdom Metazoa; phylum Mollusca; class Bivalvia; order Mytilida; family Mytilidae; genus Mytilus; species Mytilus trossulus. Next base: position 44,495,638 of record NC_086376.1, read on the forward strand.
TTAAATTGTTCATTAGGTCAAGATCTATCAGCCCTGAAATTTTCAGATGAATCAAACAAACCATTGTTGGGTTGCTGCCACTTAATTGGTAATTTTAAGGAAATTTTGCAGTTTTTGGTCATTATCTTGAATATTATTATAGATAAAGATAAACTGTACACAGCAAAAATGATCAGCAAAGTAAGATCTACAAATAAGTTAATATGACCAAAATTGTCAATTGACCCCTTAAGGGGTTATTGTCCTTAAATGGCAATTTTTCACAATTTGTTCATCATATTTGCTAACTTTAAAAAAATCTTCTCCTCTGAAACTACTGAATGGATTTGGATGAAACTTAGCATGATTGTTCCTTAGATTATCCTGCACAAAGTGTGTGCTTAGATTTTTGATCCGTCAAAAAACATGGCCGCCGTTACTTAAAATAGAACATAGGGGTCAAATGCAGTTTTTGGTTTATATCTCAAAAACGAAAGCATTTAGAGCAAATCTGACATGGGGTTAAATTGTTCATTAGGTCAAGATCTAATCAGCCCTGAAATTTTCAGATGAATCAAACAAACCATTGTTGGGTTGCTGCCACTTAATTGGTAATTTTAAGGAAATTTTGCAGTTTTTGGTCATTATCTTGAATATTATTATAGATAAAGATAAACTGTAAACAGCAAAAATGATCAGCAAAGTAAGATCTACAAATAAGTATATATGACCAAAATTGTCAATTGACCCCTTGAGGAGTTATTGCCCTTTAAAGCCTTTTTTCACAATTTGTTCATCATGTTGACTTACTTTAAAAAAATCTTCTCCTTTGAAACTGCTGTATCAATTTCAGCCAAACTTAGGCTAAATGAGTTTCAGAGTTTCAGAGTATCTAGTATAAATTTTATATTTCATTTTCTTGTATGTCAAGAAACATAGCTCCTATGGCTAAATAGAACATAGGAGAAAATGATTTTTTTTTTTGGCTTTTGAAGAGAATAGGACGATTTAAAGAACATTTAAATAAATTGAAAAGCCAAAATAATCATTGATGAGAGATTAAACCAAAAAAATTCAGGTGAGCGATTCAGGCTCTTGAGAGCCTCTTGTTAAAAATAATGAACGTCGATGTTTATATACTTAGATTTGTTTAATGAGCAGTTGTGTATCATATGCTCAGAACTATTTGAAACTTATCCAGAGATTACAGCAATAGTTGAGCATTTAAATCAATCTTGCTCAGGAAGAACAGCTTGCTATGCTTGATTTTACCATTTTTATACGCCCGTCAAAATTTTGACTGGACGTATTATTATGGAACGCCACGACTGCCTTATGTTAATAATCAGCATTATACGCAGTGTTCACAGCATTATATGAAGTGATCACATCATTATATGTAGTGCTCACAACATTATATGCAGTGCTCACAGCATTATATGCAGTGTTCACAACATTATATGAAGTGCTCACAACATTATATAAAGTGCTCACAACATTATATTAAGTGCTCACAACATTATATTAAGTGCTCACAACATTATATTAAGTGCTCACAACATTATATTAAGTGCTCACAACATTATATTAAGTGTTCACAACATTATACGTTTTTTGTTGTATGATGAGATTGATGTATGATGAGATTTATGAATGATGAGATCATTCGGTAAACTTCGTTTTTTAGCGGAAATTACCGAATCCATAATTGGTAAATTACGGTAATGCCCAGCAAACAAATTTAAAAAGTTATTAAAATCATGTTATCATAAGGTAGCATACAATATTTAAAACTGATTGAAATAAGTAAGGAAAAGATGAAACTGAGAGGTGAATGATTGAAGTAGTTCTGTTCGTCGTAAGAAATACGAATGGCAAAATGTAAGTTAAATAATAAAAAGTTTATTTAATGAAATATCGTAGGAAAATTTGTATGATATATTCTCGAGTTCATTTCCTACTGAAGAAATTTAGCAAGGTGCCACTTTATAGTCCGTACTCAGTTTTAAAAAGCTTAATTACCTTTTAAATAAAACAGTCAGCTTTCTATAACACATAGGTGCCATATTACGCTAGCTTATATATGTCATGATAGAGTCATTTTTGGCCGGCGTTTTGCATTTGCGCCGATCTGCATTTCATTTGCGCCGATTTTTTTTCTTCCATTTGCGCCGATATTTTTACAGGTAAATTACAGGTGAAATGATATAAGAAGATGTGGTATGAGTTCTAATGAGACAACTCTTCATCTCAGTAATGTTATTTCCATTTATCATTAAAGACCTCTTCCGTTAGCCACTTGTACATATGTTATAAATTTTCAATCATAACATGTATATAACTGTTGTCTCCTGCTTAAAATCAAGAAGTCAAAACTTAAGATAAAAGCACTTTGTTTATACTAAAATGACGAATTAAAAATATATGTACAGCATTCAAATCCATAAAAACGGAATACATTCAAATCATAAATCTGTCCTTGCCGAGTATGTGACAGCAACACATCTAATTTATTCCTTTCTTATGATTTCGTCTCTCCTATATTTGGCGTAATTGTCGACAACGCATGCCATCTTTTCTTTGTCTGGCATACGTACTGTTAGGGGCATTTCTAGAGTTCGCATTTTCTCACAAGGAAGCTATTAAACCAAGAGTTCCAAATGGTGAAGTTGAAATCATCCCTTCGTTAATTTTATGGACGCCATCACAAATTAATTGACCGTTATGGAATGTGTACTTGTATGTTGTCTAAGAATGTATGACATTTGACACGTGAAGCAGTCATCGATTTCATTTAGGGAAAGGAATGGTAACCCGAAACATTGGGATAGCCAATGCCCATTTACCAGTTGCAATGTCACTTGATTTGTCTTTATACACTGTGCTCAGCCAATGTAAAAGTGCACTTACCTGTAACTTACCTGTTAATCCAATTAGGAAAAAATATAAAATCGGCGCAAATGAAAAAATGAAATCGGCGCAAATGAAAGAATGAAAATTTTCAAAATCGGCGCAAATGTCATACGCCCATTTTTGGCATCGATTTTCAGAATTTGGCATTTTTACATGAATAAGTATCTAACAGATATGGAAAATGCAGTTTAAAGCATTTCACTGTAGGTGTTAAACATAACTTTACATCAATTATTCCATTTTTTACAAGCTTTTTAGCACGGCAAGTACTAAGATTGTCTTCTAAATATGATCAGCAGTCTTATATAGAAATTTAAACTTTCATAGAAAAATTTACCCTTTCAAGACCCTGTTTAACATTTTCATTTAAAGTTATCAGCTCTTATGAAAATTGAGTTTGTGGGGATGAATAAAACATTTACTACGTTTGTTCGTCAGTTTGCACGGTACATACATGTATATATATAAAGGTGGTATGCTTGTCAATGAAACAACTTTCCACAAGAGACAAAATGACATCACAGAAATTTTAAACAGCTAAACGGCCACAGTACGACCTTCAACAATGAGGAAAGCCCCTACCGGATAGTCAGCTATAGAAGGCCCCGAAATGATAAACGAAAAATATTCCTAATTTATGTACAAACAAACGATCGAAAAACTAACATGTATATAACACATTAATTAACAAACGACAACCACTGAAATAAAGGCTCCTCCTGACTTGGGACGGCCACATATATGCAAAATGTGGCGGGTTTTAACATGTTAGCGGGATGTTGGTATCCTCCCTCTAACCTGAGACAGTGGCGTAACAGAACAACATAAGAACGAACTATGAAAATCAGTTGTAAAAGGCTTGTTAGTTTTCTCGTTTGAATTGTTTTACATGGTCGTATCGGGGCCTTTTATAGCTGACTATGCGGTATGGGCTTTGCTCATTGTTGAAGGCCGTACAGTGACCTATAGTTGTTAATGTTTGTGTCATTTTGGTATTTTGTGGATAGTTGTATCATTGGCAATCATACCACATCTTCTTTTTTATATTAACTCATTAGATGGGTATAAATATAAATACATACTAGAACACACCCGCGAAATCGCGGGCATTCAGAGCGTATTTGAAAGGATGTAAAGAGTTGTAGGAAGAATTTTGTCAAAGATTTAATGACATGAGAATTTCAGGAAAAGTATCAAAAGTCATAGGTACTTGGGGACAGGAAAATGTTTTGTGTAACCCTCCTCCTTTATTTCCAAAATTCCCATTTTTTGTTTTCTATTAATTTCATTATGAATATACATTTACTGTACATGTATTATGCACATTCCAGTCAGGAGCCTGTAATTCAGTGGTTCAGTGATATTTGTTTTTCGTTCATTTTTTGTACATAAATAAGGCTGTTAGTTTTCTCATTTGAATTGTTTTACATTGTCATTTCGGGCCTTCTATATCAGACTATGCAGTATCGGCTTTTGCTTATTGTTGAAGGCCGTAAGGTGACCTTTAAATGTTAATTTCGGTGTCATTTTGGTCACTTGTGGAGAGCTGTTTCATTGGCACTCATACCACATCTTCTTTTTTTGTAAAACATTTAGTAACTTGAGAATTTCAGAAAAGGTATCAAAAGTCATAGGTAATTTGGGACAGGATAATTGTTTTTTCTAGCCTGGCTCCTCCTTTTCCACCATTTTTTTTTGTTTGTTCTCTATTAATTCTAATGACAAATGAATAATTTTAGCGCTTATCTGTATATTGTGAACATTCATTAAAGGGGGTCGGGGCAGAGGCGGATTTAAGGGGCCCGCCCCTCCCTTTCTGGAAAATAATTGGTTGCTTATATAGGGAATCACTGAAGCATGACCGGAGCGGGCCCCTCTTAGGCAGTCAACGTGCTCCTGCGTATGAAAATTTCTGGATCCGCCACTGCGGAGGGGCCCTGATACCAATATCCCGGGCTTAAAAACATGAAATCCCGAGGTTCTGAATGTATTATACAAATTAAATATCTCGACATCCCGAAATTCAAAAAAAGAAATCCCGATTCCGAAATGGTCAATCCTGAAATTTCGATCTTAAAAACACCCGTTCCAGACGTCATGAAAGTGTATTTTCTTTTTACAATCAATTCTCAGTTTAATAATTATTGATCCACAGCGGTCATAAATATATTAATCAGACCCTCAAGGAGACTATACAAATCCTTGCTGCCGTGGATAGTAAACTTGAAAATGATATCAAACAGAAAATACACTAATTCTTTATTCGTAGTATATGATTGTATTTGTTTCAAAAAAACGCAATCCGGAGGTCTAAGCTGACTTAAATTTCGCCCAATGACGGATATAACACAGAAAATACACTGTATTCGTAGTTTTAATGTATGTTCAAAGTATACAGAAAAACGCAAACCGGAAGTATAATCTGACTTAAAATTTCTCCCAATGACGGAAACATATCCGGACGTCATTTTTCTCGTTTTTCACCCAATATAACTCAATCTGAATAATCATATGAATGGATGATAAATGCGATTATGCACTGTATCCATAGGACACAGAGGCATGATGATTAATTTATTGTGGAAAGAAGAGAAGCGACACCCAAAATGAGGTCTTTTCGTTTAATAGTATAGATGATCTAACAAGAAAATAGAGTGAACGTGCATGTGGGCGGGTACTTGTATATTCCAACAATAAAAAGACACTATAAGTACTGATCTGAGAGTATATATAACTAATATAGTACCATGCTGTTGATTAAAAATAACATCACTCCAGACCCTTTTGTTTTCCACATAATTAATATTGCCAATAATTAAGAAGTTCCAGGTCGAATCGATACCAATAATATATTCACCTGTTAACTATTACATTATCTGTACGTTCCGCATCTGACAGGAGTACCACGAAACGCTGTATTTAAGATTTTGCTATATACACGGGTCGTAATCACAGGGTTGAAACTACTTAATTCAATCATTGTCACATTGTTCCCGATTGTAGTACTTTAATCAGTATGGCTTTCTAAAATGACAATACGAATAATAAAAATCTGGACTTAAAATAAGGCGTATAGGTACAGCATGTACAGTTTTCAATTTGTTAGACGTAAAACAGCGAATCAAAGATTCAATTTTATTCATAACTCATAAAGGACAAAACTGTTGATTAAAAAATACTCCTTTCCAGAGACTTTTTTTTTCCAAACAAAATCAATAATACCAATATTAAATTGACAAGTTCCAGGTCGACGGGTTCAAACAGAAAGATGTTAAAAGCAGAGAAAACTTCATCTTATAATCGGCATGACTTATCAGATGACAATACCAATACTAAAATAAGGCTTACGCATAGTTATATTCTTTAATTCAGTCACAGACCCGCGATATCACGGATGTGTTCTAGTAAATATATATACATATTAAGTTGTGAATATGGTGAAACTAATCCTCAAAATAAGTTTAAAATGCCCTGGTGTGGAATAAACTTGGGTTAAATTGATCATACTTCTTAATTTACTTATTCCAATCCGTTTTAAATATTGTATACTGCCTTAATGATCACATATATAATAATAACTGTTTAAATTTGTTTGCTGGGCATTAATTCACCGTAATTTACCAATTATGGATTCGGTAATTTCCGCTAAAAAACGAAGTTTACCGAATGATCTCATCATTCATAAATCTCATCATACATCAATCTCATCATACAACAAAAAACGTATAATGTTGTGAACACTTAATATAATGTTGTGAGCACTTAATATAATGTTGTGAGCACTTAATATAATGTTGTGAGCACTTCATATAATGTTGTGAACACTGCATATAATGCTGTGAGCACTGCATATAATGCTGTGATCACTTCATATAATGTTGTGAGCACTACATATAATGCTGTGATCACTTCATATAATGCTGTGAACACTGCGTATAATGCTGATTATTAACATAAGGCAGTCGTGGCGTTCCATATATTATGGTATACAAATGTCCGGTGTCCGTCCGTCTGTCTGTCCGTGTGTCCGTCCGTCTGTCTGTCCGGCGAAAACATGTTGCACTGTAACTTGAGAACGACTTATCCAAATTTCATGAAAGTTAATATAGTTGTTTCTTATGATGGTCAAATGATCTGTATACTTTTTGGTGAAAATAAGATTAAAACTTTTTGAGTTACGGCACTTTGTAACTAAAACAGGGGGTGCTTTCATGCCCCACCTACGATAGTAGAGGGGCATTAGGTTTTCTGGTCTGTGCGTCTATTCGTCCGTCTTTCTGTCCTTTCGTTTGTCTGTTCATTCGTCCGTCTGTCCATTCGTTCGTCCGTCTGTTCGTCCGTCTGTCCCTCTTCAGGTTAAAGTTTTTGGTCATGGTAGTTTTTGATGACGTTGAAGTCCAATCAACTTGAAACTTAGTACACATGTTCCTTATGATATGATCTTTCTAATTTTAAAGCCAAATTAAACTTTTGACCCCAATTTCAAGGTCCACTGAACATAGAAAATGAAAGTGCATGTTTCAGGTTAAAGTTTTTGGTCAAGGTAGTTTTTGATGAAGTTGAAGTCCAATCAACTTAAAACTTAGTACACATGTTCCCTATGATATTATCTTTCTAATTTTAATGCCTAATTATATTTTTTTTCCAATTTCACACGGTCCATTGAACATGGAAAATGATAGTGCGAGTGGGGCATTCCTGTACTATGGACACAATCTTGTTTTCACATGTCACACCGTATCTCAAAAACGATTATTGATTATGGCTTAAAACTTTTAACACTTCTTTGTTATATTAATCTAAAGATCTGTATACTTTTTGGTGATGATTCAAAATTTTATTTTTGAGTTATTGAGTATTTTGTAAAAAAGGGGGAGGTTTTTTTTACATGTTGTGCCATATCTCAAAAACGATGTATGATTATTGCTTAAAACTTTACACACTTCTTTGTTATATTAATCTAAAGATCTGTATACTTTTTGGTGATGATTCAAAACTTTATTTTTGAGATATTGAGTATTTTGTTAAACAGGGGAGGTTTTTTTACATGTCGCACCGTATCTCAAAAATATTTATGATTATTGCTTAAAACTTTACACACTTCTTTGTTATATTAATCGAAAGATCTGTATACTTTTGGTTTTGATTCAAAATTTTATTTTAGTGATATTTAGTTTTTTTTTTTTTTTAAACAGGGGTTTGGGGTTTCAAATGTCCCGCTGTGTCTCAAAAACAAAATATGGTTATTGCTTAAAACTTTCTCAGAAACTATTTATGATTATTGCATAAAACTTCCAATGCGCTCATTGCACAGCTGTTTATTTTAAAAAGCAGATGAATTATAGATAGAGAACATAAACAGAAAAAATATTAACCACATTTTAAACAAGCTTTTTGATTCAAATGAATGCTGTCCTTCAGTCTTATATTGGTTGCTGCAAGGAAACAATCAGTAGAAGCTGGCATGATTTTGTTTTGTGTCTAGAATGTAAAACAGAAATCATATTAGTCTTGCTTCAAACTATAATTATTCAGTAATTAAATAACAAAAGAAGACATAATGTGTGAACTTTTTCACTTTTGGAAATACATCAACACTGTGACTACCGTTAGGACTAGCCTTAAGTTATGTGTCACTTTGATAGTCCTATTAATACCTTTGCACCTTTGCATTTATTTATACAATCTACAATACAAACATGTTGTTCAGTGGTCGTTTGTTGATGGGGTTTATACGTTTAGTCGGATTTATATAGATTTGACCGTTTGTCTTGTTTGAATGGTTTTACACTAGTCATTTTGGGGGCCCTTTATAGTTTGCTTTCTGTTTTGACCAAAGCTCCGTATTGAAGGCCTTACCTATACATGAACTGGTTTAATTTTTAGGATTTTTTTAGGACCGCAAAAATTGTTTTGCATCATTTGATGGTATGATGTTGTCGTCGCCTTTGTTGTCAGCGTCAGCGTCGTCAGGACAATAACTTTAGTTTTAGTTCATGGATCTCTAAAAATTTTAACAGAAGATTTAATACCAATAAAGAAGTTTTGGTTTGATTTTTGGGGTTGCAGTCCCAATAGTTTTGGAATTAATGGCCAAAAAGGGCTCAAATAAGTATTTCCTTGGTTTTCGCTCAAAAACTTATGTAGAAGTAAATAGAAATCTATGTATTTAAACACAATGTTAATGACCACAATAGGAAAGTTAGGATTGATTTTTGGAGTTTTGGTCCCAACAATTAAGGAATCAGTAGCCCTAAAAGGGCACAAATAAGCATTTTTCTTGGTTTTCGCACAATAACTTTAGTATAAGTTAACAGAAATCCATGAAATTCAAACACAAGGTTAATAACCACAAAAGAAAGTTTGGGATTGATTTTGGGAGGTTTGGTCCCAATAGGTTAGGAATTAGGGGCCAAAGGGTCCAAAATTAAAATTTGTTTTATTTTATCAAAAATTGAATGATTTAATTATTTGGGTGCCTTGATATGCCGAATCTAACCTTGTATTAAGAATCTGAATATTTGGTCCTGTTTTCAAATTGGTCTACATTAAAGTCAATAGGGTCCAATATTAAATTTAGTTGGTTTTGTAATTTAATTTTTTTTTTAAGTTTAAGTTCTTAGACCACATTCATTCTGTGTCAGAAACCTTTGTTGTATTACCTATTAAATCACAATCCAAATTGAGAGCTTGAAAGTTGTGTACATACTTGCCCAAACTGTTCGGCTTCTGCGGTCGTATTAAGCTGCGTCATGCGGAGCACATGGTTACAAAATGTGATTTGGATGGAGAGTTGTCTCATTGGCGCTAATACCACATCCTTTTATATTTATTAAACTAGAAAAGAAAGAATGTACTTGCTGAATGAATTAATGCAAAATTAGTTGTCTGTGGCTATTGGCAATAAACTCATCATACCGGATACCAGGACTAAAATTTGTATATACGCCAGACGCGCGTTTCGTCTACAAAAGACTCATCAGTGACGCTCTAATCCAAAAATGTTAAAAAGGCAAAAACAGTACGAAGTTGAAAAGCTTTGACGACCAAAATTCCTAAATGTGTTTACAAATACAGCTAAGGTAATTTATGCCTGATATTTCAAAAAATTCTAAATTTTGTAAACAGTAAATTTAAAACTATAACCATATCAATGACAATTCATGTCAGCACAAAAAGTGCTGACTACTGGGCTTGTTACCTCGGGGAAATAAATCTCCACCAGCAGTGGCAAAATAGCCTTTTATGGGCTATTTTACCGGCTCCAGTAAAATAGCCTCCTTGGTCGTAATTAAGAGTAAAATAGAAGTCTAGAAATTAACAATTGAAAAAAATATAGAAACATACACTTCAATAAGAAATCTCTATACAAATATGCCTTCTTTAAACATTTATACAAAACGTGCATATCAAAATGAAATTCTTTCCTTTAATAAGAAGTCTCTTTTTAAAATATTTAAAAAAAAGATTAAATGTTAAAACTGATACTAGTACTTTTTTTCTTTAATAAGAAGTCTAAATACATTTCTTTAAAAAAAATATTACACATAAGCAAAGAATAGGGACTGAATTGCATGTGTAGAAGCTAGGACTATTATACTAAGTAAAGCATGATAGTCCCAGTTCGGGTAGAAGGTAATAATATGCTGAAAAATACGGACATAATTGAGTATGCCTTGATGAAAAACAAATGACAAATAGAAAGAAATGTGTTGAAAACGGTCAAAAATTTAAAAAAACATTTTCTACATGATATAAAGAAAAACAAGACCTAAACTGGATATAAACCTGCGTCGGTGGGTTTATGTAATAATTATGCTGGAACATTTCTGATCATTTGGAATTTCGTTCAAAGACTTCAAAAACTGCCAAGAAAAAGTACCCAGTTGTAAATTGGGTATAAGGTTTGTAAAATTCGGGCTATCGACGAACAAAGAGTGCATAGCCGCATGTCAGATGCAAATATTGCTTACTCACTACAACTTAACATTAGCAACCGCAGACTAATAGTTAAACCATTCCTTCCAATGAAAAAAAAACCACTTAGACGAAACATTTCCGTGTACAATACATGAGGTAAAATTTTAAACTGCCTGCAAACAAGACTGGGTAGATAGCAGATGTAGAAATTGCTTACTAGCTAAAACTCAACATTATCAATATGTTGATAAAATTTGTAATCATTTCCTTTCATAGCAGACAAGAAGACGTTGACCAAATATTTCTTTTAACTTCGTATGGACGGATGAACGAAGTCGAGCGGGCACAAAACTTCCTTCTGTCTTTGGATAGTAACTGGCATAATCTTTATTTCAAATTTTGCTGTGTTTGTAATTTTCCCCTTCTCCCCTTAACATTGGACACTTTGGTACAGACAAATTATCAGTGCCGAAAATGGAAAATGAAGGAGCATTGATGTTATCAATTGCAAACTATGATGTTATGTAACATTATTAATAAAATATTGTAAGTGTAAGTTTTCTACAACTAAAAATGTACTTTCATAATCAAAATCTTTGTAAATGTGTGTGTTTAAAGAAAATTTACAAACAACACCTATTCTCAAATGACAGTATATCTATTAATTTTGTCATGCTAACAGACTATAAGGAAATGCATGCAACTTGCCAAAAATGTAACACCTTGTAAAAATTGATTGAAAGTACATGTATATAAACGATATTTCTTACATGTTTTTCAAACTTTCGGAATGCACATTCTAGACAACAAGATGATTCTCTTTACGATCATAACGCTGATTTTCTTTATGGGAAACACTAAAGCAGAACCAACACGAGGAAAGGACTGCGCATCTGGTAATGACTATTTTACTTTTATTTCATATTGCTTTTAAATTTTCCCTATTTAACTTGTTGAAAAGATAACATAATATGATTAATAAGACAATTACTCTTGAAGCGTTTAATGACTGAATTTGTTATTAACTAGTAACCAATTCGACACTTTTCATATTTTTGTTCTATAAAGTTTAAATAAAGACTTGGATGATTTTTTTTAACTTCCCCTAAGTTTAGGAATTTTGTCTCGTCAGTTTCATTCATAACCTTCTTTTTCTCGGTTAATATATCGGTGTTACACCGACAAAAGAATTGAAAAAGGAGATCAATAGCTTTTTTTAACATGTATATTACTAATGTCGAGTTTTGCTGATGTTTGTTTTGTCTATGTCAGAAGTAAGTATATTTAGATATACTATTATAGAAATCTATCTACTTTCAAACTAGGACAGTTATTATCTGTAAGAAATATTAAGGAATTAAATAATCTGGGTAAATACCTTTATGAGGCAGAGAAAAATCGTTATACACTTGACTATTTGTTATGTACCGTTAATACTAATGTAAATTGTATGCCAAACTCCGCTACATGTTAGATATTGTTTATGATATTTATGCTGTATAAATTGTTTCTCTAATTCTATGGAAATTTTCCCTTTCCGAACCCATTGTATAAAAAAAATCAACGTGTGTTTGCCGGTGATCTCAGAAGATCATTGGACGACTTTAAGGATCATGACCTTTTTTTCTAACTGGATGAATCAAAATATGCTATAACAGGTTTTAATGAAATTGACAACTTCGTGCAATGTGAAAGGCACTCGAAGGGGAATTTTCGGTTAACAAAAAAAGAAAATGTAATTTTTAATCATCAGAGAAACAGATTCTTACATAGTTACTCGTGGATTATCGGATTTATCCAATCTCGATAGTAAAATTATAAATTTTAAAGTCCTTGCCGAGACTCGGACTTTGAAATTGATAATTTTAACTATCTCGATTGGATAAATCCGATAATCCACTCGTATCAATGTAAGAATCTATATGTATCTGTTCAATCATAGAGCTATGTTTGTTTACGGAATAAAGTATTATTATTATTATGTATTTGATATAACCATTTTTTTTGTTGTTTTTCCAATAATGTTATATATTATATAAAGTATCGATATGCTCTGTTTAATATAGAAGACACATAGTTTAGAGAACTATTATCAATATCAATACCATTTATTTATATTAAAAAAACTGCCAAGTGTATAATAAATTATTTGATGACATTTATTTCTGTTGTAGCGGTTACATTTTATGGTGAAACAGCTAATAAAGTCGTTGGGTTACTCTCTGACAATTGTGCATGCAAAACAGTCAAAGAAAAACCACCAAAGAATGAAGATGAAGATGAACCCCAATCCTCATGCACAGGTATGAAAGCCATTTATATAATTTATTGTAAAACTGATGTAATGTGTTAGTAAACATGACTGTTAGTGTTATTGTCGAATTAATACCAAAATGTTTATACATATAGATATAAACATTAAAATCAATTCTATAAAAAGTAAGTACTAGATTGTTATGAACATTAGGTAAAAACTTTATCGACCGTTAACTTTGTTTAGTGACATTGAATAATCAAGTCAAATGACTTATTTCACTGTACTTTATGCATCAAATAATCAACGGGCAAAATGTTGTTTTAATGGTAAAAATGTATATATTTCAGTAACAAGACCAAGTGACTGTGGTGACCTTGACAATTCAACTTGTAAAAGTGGAATTTACAAGATCTTTCCGGACAAAACGTCTGGTTTCAAGGTTTTCTGTGAAATGAAGAAACATGGCGGGGGTTGGACTGTGAGTTTAAAGGGAATCCTAGATGAAAATTAAACAGACGTGTTAATGAATAAGAAAATTAATCAATCTTTTTTTAAATATTGTATATTAACAAACTACGAGTAAATGTATCTAACAGGGAAGAACTTTGCATGTTACTATTCATATTTGTATTGCTGATCTCTGAAACAAAAAAACCTGTTTCATTCTTATTTTGTATTGCATTGTATTTAAATTATTATTTTTTTTTCTTTTTTGTTATTATTTCGTTTGCTAATATTTGTTTTATCTTTTATCTTTGTTTTCATTTACAATCAAAGACTTCAGTATTTTAAAATATTACATTTTCAAATGACTTGATAATTTTTTTTTAAATGACAATAAGTCTACGTGAACATTATTTTCATTAATTTTGTTATTTTCAGGTTTTTCAACGTAGAATGGATGGAAAGACGAATTTCTACAGGGACTGGGACTCTTATAAAGAAGGATTTGGTAACCAGAATGGAGAAATTTGGTTGGGTAATTAATACTTTTTTTTTGCATCAATATATAGAAAGTTAAGTTCATCTACTATACTGTCATTTTATACTCACAGATAACAAATGTACTCATAAATAGTTTCGAAGATTCGACTTTGTTAAATGTCTTTCTGTACTGATTTTTTCCGTACGTTTTTGATTTAGCTTTTTTTTTCACTGTTAAAATGTAAGAAAGATGTAAACATAACACGTTTATGTGCTCCTCTTTAGTCAGGAAACTCTGCGGTGTCTGTTTCAACTTAATGTTTCCGTTTTTCAAGGAATTCAGGTTTGTTGTCGGATCTTGTGGCTTCTGTAAAATTTATTAAATCATTACTAGACATTGGTTGATTAAGAGTTAAACTACTTTTGTCTATCTATGTTGCTGTGATAATGACAGTTATATGAAATTTCCATAAATTCATTGAAGTAACTATGTGTTTGTCTTGAGGCCGCAACACATCGACAAACAAGTCAACTAGATGGCCTCATGCAATTTTCGGAAACACACAGGTGTTAAAAGCAGATGCATTCAAGACCTGACATTATCAACTTTTTCTTAAAAAAATAAATGTCTAAGAGTTCATATTAATTAAAATTTATATTAGGTAACGACCATCTTCATCAACTGACCTCTCAAGGAAAGTACAAACTTAGGATTGATATGGAAGACTTCGAAAACAACAAAAAGTTTGCTCTTTATGAGAAGTTTAGCGTTGGTAGCGAAAGTTCCGGTTATATCTTGGATGTTAGTGGTTATTCTGGCGATGCAGGTAAAGCAAGCATTTAATATTCCATTAAATTTTATAATTTTTGAATTAATTACCTTTTAAAATATTACTTTTACGACAGGAAAACATTGTATTTTGACGTAAGACTTTAACATATTTTTGCAGATTTCAGGTTTTTAAAAGTCCACTATGAATTTCGAAATTAAATCTAGACTTCACAAAAGAAAGGCATTTGAAACATTTAACCGTTCGCAAAATATGACTCCAATTAACTTAGAGATTTAAGACATTCACAAATATTTGTAATTCTTAAATTAGTTAATTATTATGTCGCTTGGGTTTCGGATTTGTCTCGCTGGACGGAGTCAAAAAGCGAAACCTAGGTATGTTGTTTCCGGCGTCAACAATGTATTAGTTTGTGATAAGGTCTAGTTTATGGTGAACCACTTGTTGTAGGTCAATCATAATTGGTATTCAGTTGTATTAGCATTGTCACATCTCATTGCCATGGAGATTATTTGGCCCTTCCCTTGAGTCATGGTCTATTGACTTTGAAACTTTTGCTTATTATACTTGTTTTTGTTTGTGATTAAGTCAGTTTATGGGTAACCACGGGTGGTAGATCAATGATATTTGTTATGCAGTTGTTAAATCATTGACATGGAGATTATTTGGCTCCGCTCCCTTAGTCATGGTCTATTGACTTTGAAATTTTTGCTTAGTTAACATGTATCAATTAAATAAGGTCAGTTCATTGGGAGCCATTAGTGGTAGGCAAATATAAATTGCTATTCAGTTGTATCAGCATTACTACAGCTTATTTTCATGAATATTTGGCCCCATCCCTTCAGTCATGGTCTATATTTGACTTTGAACATTTTGCTTAATTGATATCTATTATTTTGTGAGTAGATCAGTTTAAGATGAAATGTGAATGTTATTGGCATTTGTAAGAATGGTTTCCATGGAGATTATATAACTCCATCCCTTCATTGACATTGAAACTTCTACATAGTGAACAAGTTAATGTTTGTGTTTAGTTTTTTATTTAAAGGGAATGACTTTTAATAAGTCAATGATATTTGATATGCACATCTCATTTAAATGGCGATTGCTTAGCCAAGTACCTAAGTCATGATTCATTGACTGAAAATTTGCCTAACTTATGTAACATCTTTTAAAAATATCGCTAGTCATTTATTAAACGTAAACATTTGCATAATCAAAATTACAAAATGGGAGACATATCTCTGTGATAACATTTTATTAATAATTCCTTTAATCAGCAATTAAAAAAATGTACATTTACAGGAGATTCAATGACTTACCATAATGGACAGAAATTCTCAACAAAAGATAAGGATAACGATAAAGGTGGCGAGGTATGTGCAGTGAAATACACAGGAGCCTGGTGGTATAATGCATGTCACTTCAGCAACTTGAATGGTTCCTATCTGAAAGGGTCACATAAATCATTTGCTGATGGAATCGATTGGAAGACCTGGAAGGGGTATCACTACTCACTGAAAGAAACAGTTATGATGATCCGCAAAGCCTAGATAGCTGAATATTAATTAATATGAAGAATAAAAAATGTAAATTTTGATTTCGATTTTTTATTTAAAACTATCATGCGTGTCTCATAAAAAAGAAGATGTGGTATGATTGCCAATGAGACAACTCTCCACATGAGACCAACGGACACAGACATTAGTTACTTTATAGGTAACCATACGGACTTCAACAATGAGCAAATCCCATAACGCATAATCAGCTATAAAAGGTCCTGAAATGACAATGTAAAACAATCTTTCATCTCAGGCTTTCATTGGATTTCGGTTTTACAGTTTATGTTTTTTCATAGATTTAATAGAATCATTTCAGTCTTCATTGTAATAGTCATTCATTATCTTTGATTTTTTCTTTTAAATCAATATCAAATCTCATCGGTAGGATGATTTCCTTTTTCGTATTCTAAAAAAAATCGTATGATATCACACTTAACGATAATGTATAAATGAAGCAATGGAATACTTAATATACATCAGTAGGGTATTATCAGTAGAATACTAATATATTACATTTGCTGTTGGACCATGATGTCGTCGGAAAATCAAAGCAAGATACAAATAGGCTTTCAAAATACATGTAATTTAGACCAAAGATATGTTTTAGGTACATTTTATTTGGCAATTTATAAACTCATACCTTAGCACATGCATTAACTAGGAGAACATCATATTACTGCAAGGATTCAATTACTTTTACCTAACAGATAACATTTAAGCAGATTGATATATGTTGAATAGTCTGATAATATAAGCCAACAAGATTGTCAATACTCAATTGGACAAAAAAAAAAAAAAAAAAAAAAAACGACCTCCCTTCAAAGATCTCTAAAACTAAATCAATTGTGAAGTACTCATGTTATTAACATAGGTTTGTTTTAAATTTGATAACAAATCCCATTTGTAAGATGATCTCTTATTTCGTATTTTACAGGATGCCTATGCTAGAAATTAAATGTTTGCTAAGAATAGTATTACCTGTTTTAATGTCAGTTCCATTAAAAGACGAGAATTTGATCATTTCTGGTTTTTGTCGGGCCTGCGACTTTTTCGCAGAAAGCTCGACATAGGGATGGTGATCTTGCGGCGGCGGCGTTAGCAAACTTCTGAAAAGCTTTATACTTAAGAAGGGGGAAGACCTGGATACTTCATATCTAACTTTGTATATATACGCCTCATGTTACGAGGTTTCTACCTGCCACAAACCCATTGTCCTTGACCTCATTTTCATCGTTCAGTGACTACTTGAAAAAAGTAAAGACTTTTTGTAATATCAATTTCTTTCTTATAATGAGTAACATGATAACTATATTTGATACATGTGCGTACCTTGCAAGGTCCTCATACCCGTCAGACAGTTTGCAGTTGACCTCGACCTCATTTCATTGATCAGTTAACAAGGATAAGTTTTAGTTGTCAATTCCATATCTCAGATACTATAAACAATAGTTCGAGTATATTCGGTGTTTGGAAGGACTGTAAGATGCACATGCCCAAGTGACAGGTGTTATCTGACATTGACCTCATTTTCAAGGTTCAGTGGTCAAAGTTAAGTTCTTGAGTTTTGGACTTTTTTTACTAATACTTTATGCAATAGGTCAACTATATTTTGTCTATGGAAATATTTTATGATGTACATGCGAGTCTTGCATGTTTTATTTGATCTTGACCTCATTTTCATGGTTCATTGCTCAGTGATATGTTTTTGTGTTTTGGTCTGTTTTCTTTAACGTAAATCAGTTGATCAACTATATTTGTTGTATGGAAGAATTGTAAACTGTACATGTCTGCCTGGTATGGTTCATCTTACCTTGACCTCATTTTCATGGTTCATTGATCAATGTTAAGTTTTCTTGGTTAAGTCTGTTTCTTAGAAACTTTTTAGCAATAGGTCAACTATATTTAGTGTATTGAATTATTGTAAGTGGATATATGTATTTCTTGTTTGGTTTATATGACATTGACGTTATTTTCGTCGACAATGTTAAGTTTATGGGATAGTTGTAGCAAAGCTTTATATTCAGAAAGATCAACATGATTTGTAAAAAAATGCGAGACCTTTCAGAGTGTGCACTCTTGTTTTACTGAATTAATGATCATAAAAAGAAATTGACGGTCTTAAAAGTTACCTTTGCTTTCAGTTGATAGGATCTTTTGAAATGACGGCAAGTAAACTTTTGTTAGGAAAAAAGGAAATAATTACACAGTGACAGAATGCCACTTCCCTTTGTGTTATGGATAAGTAACATCATACTAAATAAAATACAAATATGTGTTTCTATTGTTTTTCACAAACAGTAATTAGAGAATCATATTTTCGGTATACATAAAGGTACTCTCAGACTTAAGTAATGTAAGGAGGTTTGGTTTGATTGGCAATGATATAAATATCTATCATAAATAAATTGACCATATGCTCTCAACACTAATGTAAAATACCCTATGACTTTATAGTATACCGAATGAGGTTATAGAAAAGATCATTTTTAGATCGCTCATTCGGCCTTTACATAAAATGAAGGTCAGAGGTTATGATCAAATATCTTTTATAAGAATGGTAGTTTATGCGATATAATACAAAACTGACTATTTCAAAATTTAAGGAAACAATTCTTTCTTAAAAGACAGTAACTAGAAAACATCAATCTGGTAGTACTGACGTTGCATAACGACGTAAAACAAAACTAGAGTTTTATTACATGACCTTGACCTTTGACTTTAACCTGAACTCAGCTCAGATAAATGCATTTATATATATATTAAGAAACTCATATACAAAGACTTTCGGTCCATTTTTGTTACACCGACATTCCGTTTCTGTCAAACAAATAGGGAAAAGTTGCCTCCCCAAACAATAATGTATATATCAAAACTAAAAATGGTACAGTTTTTCAGAAATCAAGATCAAATGTCAACCATCATTTTCTATACAAAATTGCAATGAATATTTAATAAAAACTTAAATACATTTATCGCAAAAAATATATTAGCAAAACATCATATGGCCTTATTTTCTTATTCAATTTTTCATCCAAAAAGTTAAAATTTTTATAAATGAATTATACTGATAAAGTAAGAATAAATTGAAAAATATGGTGGTTTAATCTTAAAAAAGATGTACTTTTTCAAAACAATTAGCACCAAAACCATAAAAATTGAATAGAAAATACGAAAAGTAAATGTAACTTGAGGATAAATATCTTTAATTGACACATATTAGTTGAGCATTTAAGTTTTGTACACTTAGAGTTCACTTAGTGTTGGGTTGGTACACATCAAAGTGGCAATGGTATTCTTTTTTTCTGGTATGCTATAACATCCATTACAAGGAGCACAAGTAAGTAAATATCAATCACTCTCCTTTTTATTTAAATAATAGTGATAACTCAAAACAATGATGGAATATTTATCGGACTTATATCGGTTGCTACAACGAAACAACTAATACAAGCCGAATTTCAGAAAACATTTTAGTCTTGTTCCAACCTATAATCATTCAGTAAATCAAAATTCGATGCTTTGAAAAAAAGAAGACATACTGTATGAACTTTTTTACTTTCGGAAAAAAATCAACACTCTGCCTCCCGTTAAGACTAGCATTAAGTAAGGCTAAGATTTGGTAGTATGTCACTGATCGAGTCCTTTTCATACATTTGCCTTTATTTATACAATCTACAATACAAACATGCAGTACAGTGGTTGTCATTTGATGATGTGGTTCATACGTGTTTCTTTTATTTATATATATAGATCATAACTTTTGTTTTCCTGTTTGAATGCTTTTACCGTACTAGTTATTATGATGTCATTTGTAGCTGCTTGCTTTATGTTTTGAGCCTAGGCTCTGTTTTGAAGGCCTTACTATATAAAACCTTTACTATAATGGTTTACTTTTTACAAATTGTGACTTGGATGGAGAGATGTCTCATTGGCACTTACACCACGTCTTATATTTACTAGAATACTAGAAAGAAAGAATGTACTTGCTGAATGAATTAATGTAAAATTATTTATCGATGTTCAAATTTCATAACTCAATGTAGAAGCAAAATCAAGGTCACAAACATACACGAGGCTCATAAGAACAGACATACCTATTGTGACCTGGGACTATTTAGTATAGTTGTGACACAAATAAAACAGAATATGAATTGCATGTGTAAAAGCTTGGACTATCATACTTAAGTGAAGAATGATAGTCCCTGTCCAAAAAGAAGGTAAACATATCCTAAACAATACGGACATAAATGGAAACAAACTTTAGCTGTATTTGGCAAAACTTTTAGCAATTTTGGTCCCCAATGCTCTTCAACTTTTTAACTTTTTTGGATTCGAGCGTCACTGATGAGTCTTTTGTAGACGAAACGTGCGTCTGGTGTATATACAAAATTTAGTCCTGTTATCTATGATGAGTTTAATGACAAATAGAAAGAATTGTGTCTAAACGGTCAAGTGTTAAGAACAATTTCCACATGATATAAAAATTGACAAGGCCTAAACTGGACAAGAACCTCCGTCAGTAGATTAAGGTAATATTTATTTTCGAGCGTTTCTGATCGTTAAGAATTTCGTTCAAAGACGCTAAGGAAACTGTCAAGAAGACGTTCCCGGTTGTATATTGAGTCTAAGGCTAGTAAAATTCAGACTATCGGCGAACAAAGAGTGCATGGCTGCATGTCAAATGCAAAAATTGCGTACTCGCTATAACTCAACATTAACAACTGCAGACTAATACTGAAATCATTCTTTCCAATAGGAGATGTAGGAAAACTTTGACGAAACTTTCCTTGTACAATAAATGATGTAAAATATCAAACTGCCGGCAAACAAGAAGTGGGTAGATAGCAGATGTAGAAATTGCCTACTATAGCTACAACTCATCATTGTCAATCTGTTTATAAAGTTTTAAATCATTTCTTTTCATAGAAGCCAAGGAAACATTGACAAAATATTTCTTTTAACTTCGTATGGATGGACGGACGGAGTCAAGCGGGTACAAATTTTGCTTTCGACTTTGGATAGTATCCGGCATACCATTTATTTCAAAATTTTGCTGTGTTTTTTTTACTCCCTTTAACATTGGACGCTTTAGTACGGACACATTGTCATCTGCCGAAAATGTAAATCGAAGTAGCATTGATTTAATCATTGCAAACTAAGATGTTATGTTACGTAATTAAAAACATATTCTAAGTGTATTTTTTTTTAATTTTCTACAACTAAAAATGTTACTTTGATAATCAAAATCTTTGTAAAAAAATTTTACAAACAACATCTACTCTCAAATGACAGTATATCTATTAATTTTGATATGCTAACAAAATATTAGGAAATGTATGCAACTTGCCAAAAGCAGTAACACCTTGTAAAAATCAATTTACAGTCGTTGTATATAATAGGCTTTTGAAATTCACAAATTAGACATCAAGATGATTCTTTATACAGCAATAACGCTGATTTTCTTTACGGGAAACATCATTGCAGAATCAACACCAGGGAAGGACTGCGCATCTGGTATACTTTTTTTTTTTTTTTTATTTCATATTGCTTTAAACATTTTTTTTATTGAACTTGTTGAAAAGATAACATGATATAATTAACAAGACAATAACGCGTGAAGCATTTTTTGCCTGAATTTGTTATAAACTAGTTACCAAAAAGAAACTTAATATTTTTGTTCTATTAAGATTTAATGAAGACTTGGATGACATCTAATTTTTACTTCCTTTAAGTTTTGAAATTTTGTCTCGTCAGTTTCATTCCTTTTCCAAGGTTAATTTATCGGTGTTACTGAGAAAAGGAGACCCATAGCTTTTTTTCAACATGTATATTACTAATGTCGACTTTTTCTGATGTTTGTTTTGTCTATGTCAGAAGTAAGTATATTTAGATATATTATTATAGAAATCTTTCCACTTTCAAACTAGTACAGTTATTATCTGTCAGAAATATTAAGGAATTGAATAATTTGGGTCAATACCTTTATGAGACAGAGGAAATACGTTACACTTGACTGTTTGTTATGTACCGTTAATGAGATTAATGCTAAATATGTATATGTAAACTGTATTAACTGTGTATCTGTTTAATTCAATGAGCTGTATTTGTTTACAAAACAAAGTATTATTATTATTAATATGTATTAACTATAACATAAAAGTGGTTTCTGTTAAATAAATTTATATATTACTAGAACACACCCGGGATATCGCAAGTCAGTGACTGAATGAAAGTATATAACTATGCGTAAGCCTTATTTAGTATTTGTATAGTCATTTGATGAAGTCATGCCGATTATAAGATACACACTTTTCTCTGCTTTCAAACTCTTTCTGTGTGAACCCGTCGACCTGGAACTTATCAATTATTGGTAATATCAATTATTTGGAGAACAAAAGTCCTGGAATGGATAATATTTTAATCAACAGCATTGTCCTATATTAGTTAAAAATACGCCTTATTTTAAGTCCAGATTTTTAGTATTCGTATTGTTATGTTAGAAAGTCTTACTGATTGAAATACAACAATAGGGAACAATTTGACAATGGTTGAATTAAGTAGTGTCAACCCTGTGATTATGACCAGTGTATATAGCAAAATCCTAAATACACCGTTTGGTGGTGCGCCTGTCATATTCGGAACGTACAGATAAGATAATAGGTAACAGGTGAATATAGTTTTTGTATCGGTATTGGATTCGACCCGGAACTTGATAATTATTGGCAATTTAATTATGTGGAAAACAAAAGGGTCTGGAGTGGTGTAATTTTAATCTACACCATTGTCCTATATTAGCCATATATAAAGTTAAATTCTTTGATTTGCCGTTTTTACCCGGTTACGGCTGACAAATTGGACTTCGTTATATTAGTATTATAGATATAAAGTATCGATATGCTCTGTTTGATATAGAAGACACAGAGTTTAGAGAAAAAATATCCATATCAATGCCATTTATCTACATAATAAATTATTTGATGACATTTATTTCTGTTGTAGCGGTTACATTTTATGGGGATACAGCTAATAAAGTCGTTGGGTTACTCTCTGACAATTGTGCATGCAAAACAGTCAAAGAAAAACCACCAAAGAAAATAGTTAATGAAGAAGATGATGATGATGAAGAGGAGGAGGATGATGAACCCCAATCTTCATGCACAAGTATGAAAGCCATTTTTATAACTTATTGTAAAATAACTGATGTAATGTGTAAGTAAACATGACTGTTAATGTTTTGTCGAATTAATACCAAAATTTTATATATATAAATAAAAACATTAAAATCAAATCTTTAAAACAATAATTAAATAACAGTCAGTTACATCAAGATTGTCATAAACAGTTGGTAAAAACTGTTTTACCTTTAACTTTGCTTAGGGATAATAAATCACATGACTTGATATCGAGACAACTGATTTAATTCACTATAATTTATGCATCAAATAATCAACGGGCAAACATGTAACTTATTTTAATGGTAAACATTTATATATTTCAGTAACAAAACCAACTGACTGTGGTGATCTGGACAAATCAAATTGTAAAAGTGGAATTTACAAGATCTTTCCGGATAAAACGTCTGGTTTCAATGCTTTCTGTGAAATGAAGAAACATGGCGGGGGTTGGACTGTGAGTTTAAGATCATTCTAAATGAAAAATTAAAAAAGACATATTCATGATACTGCATATCAACAAACTACGAGTCAATGTATCACACAAGGAGAAATTCTGCATCCAGTGCAAATAATATTTGATTATGTTTTGCTTTTTTTATCTCTGAAAAAATGTATTTCTTGTTTTTTTTTCATTTATGATTAGTATCATCATTATAACTAACCTCGTCATTTATTTCAGTCAACGTATTATTTTCGTTTTTTTTTATTATTATTATTATAATTATTGGTATCATTTGTCATTTTCATTAACAATCGAAGACTTGTTGCATTTAAGTAATTATAAAAATATTTCATTTTCCATTGGGTTGGTTAAATTTAAATTACCATACGTCTATGTAAACACATTCGTTATTTGTTGTTCCTTCCAGGTTTTTCAACGTAAAATGAACGGAAAGACTAATTTCTATAGAGACTGGGCCACTTATAAACAAGGATTTGGTAACCAGAGTGAAGAATTTTGGTTGGGTAAAAAATACTGTTTACTTATATATACATATTTAATTGATATCATATACAGAAAGTTCAGTTCATCTCATATACTGTCATTGAGTCATAGCTAACAAATATAAACATTTGAAAGATTTGTAAGAATTGACTTTGAAATTAGATAAACTGGTTTACAACGATGGTTATTTATATAGTCATCGTAACTTTTCACTAACATATTTATCAATTGTATTCGTAAACAATGTTATTTCTACATGTCAACATGACATCGTTCTGAACTGATTATGACGTTGAGCGCTTTATTGTCAATACAGAATTTTTTTTTGATTATTTTGCATTTTTTTACCTGCATTATAGAGTTGATTGCTTTTCTGTACTGACTTTATCATACGTTAACACATTATGTGCCCGTCTTCTTAAGAAGTGAAACTCTTCGGTGACGATAATAACTTAATGTTTCCGTCTTTCCATGAATTCAGGTTTGCTGTCAGCCTTTATCATTGACCTGTTAATATGTGTTTTTCTTGAGACAACAACCCCACAAAAAAACACAGCTACATACATTCTTTGACAATACATAGGTGTAAAATTTAGTTGAATTATTAATATATCGGACATAATCACCTTATTCTTTTAAAAAAAAGATGTCATAAATACAAAATTTAAATTTGAATTTACATTAGGTAACGACAATCTACATCAACTTACCTCTGAAGGAAAGTATAAACTGAGGATTGATATGGAAGACTTCGAAAACAACAAAAAGTAAGCGTTGTATGAAAAGTTCACTGTTGGGAGCGAAAGTTCTAGTTATGTTTTGAGTGTTAGTGGTTATTCAGGCGATGCAGGTAATATGAAATAGAAGATGAGACAATTCTTTACAAGACACAAAAGGACATAGAAATCAACAACTTTAGGTCACCGTACAGCCTTCAACAATGAGTAAAGCCCATATAGCATAGTCAGCTGTGAAAGACCCCTGCATGACAATGTTTTTTTTCAAACAATTTAACCTTCCAATTTTTTTTTAATCGACTCATACTCATACAAGTTTTTCATCTTTGACTTTCTGTCTGATGATAGGAAAAAAAAATATGCTGACGTAATAATTTAACATATGGCAGATTTCAAGTCCACTGTGAATTTCAAAATTACATCTATACTTCAGGAACGAATGCAATGGAACACTTCCCATCAATCACAAGATCTGACTACGTAATGTATATATTATGACTCAAATTAACTTTAAAATCTAAGACATTAACAAATATTCACAATTTTCAAATAAGTCAATTATGATGCTGGTGTGTTGGTTTTAAAAGATTCATAAAACTCGCAGTTAAAAACCGTAGAGATGGTAAGTTCTTCAGGAGTAGTGAAAACCAAAAAAACTAGCCACATTCATTTATTATAAACTTCTTTTAAAAAAAATATCTATGTTTTTTTTTACTTGTATCAGAATCTATTCTCCATATCAAAGTACTGTAGATTAAGAAATTACAACAATTTTTAACATGCGAAACAGAGTTATTTGTTTGCCAATATCATGGTTATAACGCATTTTGGATATGACTTGATTATTTGAGTTTATATTGAAAGTAACATTCTACGTACATTTAAAGGAGATTCATTGACTTACCATAATGGACAGAAATTCTCAACAAAAGATAAGGATAACGACTCAGGTGGAGATCCATGTGCAGTGATGTACAAGGGAGGCTGGTGGTATAATTATTGTCACTTTAGCAACCTGAATGGGCCCTATCTAAAAGGGAAACATAAATCATTTGCTGATGGGATGGAATGGAAAACCTGGAAGGGGTATTACTACTCAATGAAAGAAACAGTCATGATGATCCACAAAGCCTAGGTAGATGAATATAAATTATGAACAATAAAAAATGCAATGTCCGATTTCGACTTTTTATGTTAAAATAATTATGCGTGGTCAGTCTTTCAGTGGATTTTGTTTTTATAGTATTTGTTTTTTCGTCGATGATATTGTTATTGTGTTTGTTAATTCCTTTTGGCCTAGGTTTATCTAATACCAGATTTTAAAAGATTCATTACAGTGACGTCCAAATCGTCTTCATTATTATATTTCATTAATTATAATTTTCATTTGAAATCAATAACAAACACCTACGATTAGGATTAGATCACACTTAAAGGTAGAATTTAAATCTTGGGTCGTCTTAGATATTTCAAAGTGTGAGTTATAAAACGTCGTTCCGAAACAAAGTATAACTGCTATGAAGTTGTTCTATAGTTGCACAACGAGGTTATAAAAAATGTATATAGTAGTGTGTATATATTCGTTATTAGGTCTCCCAAACAAAGTTTGGAGACTTATTGTTTTTTCTCTGTTCTTCTTATTTTTCTTCTTCTTCTTTTTGTTTTTCTTCCGCCACTTTTAAAAAATGAACTTGTCCGCAGCGTTTCTCCAAAACCACTTGTCAGATTTACTTAGGGTTTTATAAAATGTTAGACTAATAGGTCTAGGTGAGCCATCAATCGTTGGTTTGTGCATTGGGGTCTATTAAGAGGTATTTTGGGGGGCCGAAAGAAGGGAGGGTTTACTATAGAACCCTATAGGATTTTATTTTTCGAAAATTTTCAAATGAATATAACTTGAAAACTTTCAGTGATAAACACACACAGTCTTCAGAAATGATCACAAGACAATAAACCAAATCACATGAAATAAAGGGGGAATCCCTTGGGGGTCATTCTCATCCCATAAACTTGAGAATATGCTATTATCTTGTAAACCATCCAAATCCCTACCCCTAAACCATATATATTCTTGAATGTGACGATAAAACAAATTGAAAGATGTAAAAGGGAAGTCCCTGGGGGTCGCCCCAACCCGTTCAATTTGAGAATGTGCTATTATCTTGTAAACGGTTCAGATCCCTACCCCTAAACCATATATATTCTTGTAGGTGACAACAAAACAAATCAAAAGAAATAAAAGGGAAGTCCCTAGGGGGTCACCCAACCCCTCTTGTTTGAAAACATGTAAACGGTCCATATCCCCACCCTAAACCATATTTATTCTTGAATGGGACACTTAATCAAATCAAATGAATAAGGGGGCTTTGTTTGGAAGACTTCGTAACAGCATCCTGTTACAATTACTTCTTGTTGTATATGGTATTATCATCGTTGGAAGTGATGCTATTGTACGGAGTATGATATAATTGTAAAACTTGATTTAATAAATTTAAAAAAATGCAGTTGTGCTTGGTTAGGTTGTGACAATTTGCAATTTGTTTCAGCAAAACTTAGTGCTCAGAAAGGGCGATTAACTAAGAAGCACGTTTACAATATTTAATGTTATTACGTCACATTTTTCTTTTTTAAAAGAGAATGAGAAGATCAGAGGGTTGGTGTTTATGTATTATTTTCATCTTCATGGCATTGTACTTGCGTTCGGAATAATTTCATTATCTCTTACATTTTATGAATGAGGTAAATCAAGTGTTTACGTTTTTGGTATACAAAAATAATATATACCAAAAAAAAAACCCCAGAACATCGTTACGAGGGTCCAGACACTGCATTGGTCTTCACGGATTAATTTGAAAAGATAGATATGAAAATTCCTATTGAGTACACCTGTTTCACATTTCAACGAAGTCTTAAGAATAGTTTGAATTATTTATTCGACACACAAATATTTTTAATTTATGTTTCAAAATGTCCTGTAAGATTTTCTTGTCCTTGATGTATTACCAATGCTTTGTATTTGCCTATTATTAGTGTTAAAGTAGTGAATGGTTTACTAAGTGGAGCAACAATTGTACTTTAATTATGTCGCCAGTTTGGCAGTTGGTTACTTATCCATCTACCCTCAAACGTTGTCTGTACAGTTCCAATATGTCACATCCATTAAAGTCAAACAGCACTCTATTTGTCCATCTTCTGTTGAACATGGAACATTTTTAACCCTAACTTTAGTGTACCTCTGAATATTCGTTTTGGGTTATTTTGGATTTAAACTATTGGATTGTCTGTTACTGATTTGATTTCTATTGAATTTTCTGTAAATGTTTTGAATTCTATTAATTGGTTTGTCTGTAACTGTTTTGATTTCTATTGGATTGTCTGTTACTGTTTTTATTTCTATTGGTTTATTTGTTGTCTGAAATTTCTATTGGTCTATTTGTTGTCTGAAATTATTTTGAACTCTATTACAGTGTCTGTAACTGTTTTGATTTCTATTGGATTGTCTGTTACTGTTTTGATTTCTATTGGATTGTCTGTAACTGTTTTGATTTCTATTAATTGGTTTTTCTGTAACTGTTTTGATTTCTATTGGATTGTCTGTTACTCTTTTGATTTTTATTGGATTGTCTGCAACCGTTTTGATTTCTATTGGATTGTCTGTAACTGTTTTGATTTCTATTGGATTTTCTGTAACTGTTTTGATTTCTATTGGATTGTCTGTAACTGTTTTGATTTCTATTGATTTGTCTGTAACTGTTTTGATTTCTATTGGATTGTCTGTAACTGTTTTGATTTCTATTGGATTGTCTGTAACCGTTTTGATTTCTATTGGATTGTCTGTAACTGTTTTGATTTCTATTGGATTGTCTGTAACTGTTTTGATTTCTATTGGATTGTCTGTAACCGTTTTGATTTCTATTGGATTGTCTGTAACTGTTTTGATTTCTATTGGATTGTCTGTAACTGTTTTGATTTTTATTGGTTTGTCTGTAACTGTTTTGATTTCTATTGATTTGTGTGTAACTGTTTTGATTTCTATTGGATTGTCTGTAACTGTTTTGATTTCTATTGGATTGTCTGTAACCGTTTTGATTTCTATTAATTGATTTGTCTGTAACTGTTTTGATTTCTATTGGATTGTCTGTAACTGTTTTGATTTCTATTGGATTGTCTGTAACCGTTTTGATTTCTATTGATTGATTTGTCTGTAACCGTTTTGATTTCTATTAATTGATTTGTCTGTAACTGTTTTGATTTCTTTTGTATTTTCTGTAACTGTTTTGATTTCTATTGGTTTGTCTGTAACTGTTTTGATTTCTATTGGATTGTCTGTAACTGTTTTGATTTTTATTTGATTGTCTGTAACCGTTTTGATTTCTATAGGATTGTCTGTAACCGTTTTGATTTCTATTGGATTGTCTGTAACTGTTTTGATTTCTATTGGATTTTCTGTAACTGTTTTGATTTCTTTTGGATTGTCTGTAACTGTTTTGATTTCTATTGATTTGTCTGTAACTGTTTTGATTTCTATTGGATTGTCTGTAACTGTTTTGATTTCTATTGGATTGTCTGTAACCGTTTTGATTTCTATTGATTTATCTGTAACTGTTTTGATTTTAATTGGATTGTCTGTAACCGTTTTGATTTCTATTGGATTGTCTGTAACTGTTTTGATTTCTATTGGATTGTCTGTAACTGTTTTGATTTCTATTGGATTGTCTGTAACTGTTTTGATTTCTATTGTATTTTCTGTAACTGTTTTGATTTCTATTGGATTGACTGTAACTGTTTTGATTTCTATTGATTTGTGTGTAACTGTTTTGATTTCTATTGGATTGTCTGTAACTGTTTTGATTTCTATTGGATTGTCTGTAACCGTTTTGATTTCTATTGGTTTATCTGTAACTGTTTTGATTTCTATTGGATTGTCTGTAACTGTTTTGATTTCTATTGGATTGTCTGTAACCGTTTTGATTTCTTTGGTTTTTTCCCTAACTGTTTTGATTTCTTTTGGTTTTTCAGACAGCAACTAGGCGAATTTATTTCCTGTTTCATCATTGAAAACTACACAATCATTTTATTTCACGAAATTTGTTGATTAACACAGTAGTCCTATTATGTTTTTTTCTCTTAGATATGTAATATGGCTTGCATATAAAATAATTCATTACTTAATTATAACATATAACAGATAAAACTAAGAAAAATCGGAAAAAAGTCATGCAGTGGTACCATGATCTCTTTTCAACGTATTTCAACGTTATAAATATAGTTATATGATTAGTGTACAAGATTTGCAGTCCTTTTTTATGTTGTTTCTGCAAACTTGTCTCCCGTAAAGAAATTAAGCAAAACTGCCGTATAGACAATCATCTTGGTGTCCTTTATGTTTCTTCTTAAAGGTTGACAACCATAACAAGAAAAGGTTTATACCTTAACAAGAAAAGGTTTATATTAGAAACATGCAATGAAAATTGATTTTTACAATATGTTACATGTTTTGCTAGTTACCTTTATTTTCTACTTACTTGTGTGCTGTAAAATGTGCATTATGACTAAATGGATATGGATACTTTTATATGTTATTTGGAAATACAAGTATATCTGAATAATGGCATTTTAAAAATATTCTTGAAATACGACATTAGCGAGTTGGTTATCCAGGACCATTTAAAGTTACACTGATAATTAAGCTAACTTATATAAATATTTTTTTTGCAAATATTGCATTAAATAGGTTAAATAAAACCTTTCCTAAGTTTGCAATTATAAACTGCATTTGGTTTGTTTGATATGTTTGACAGCAAATGACACTAGTTCTCTGTATAAAGGTAAATAGAGAAAAAACATCAAAATGCAGCAAACAACTTAAAAAAAAACCACCGAGTAGCCTTTTGGAAAAGTATTTACAATATAGTTTTCAGCATTACATATTTTTTTGTTCCGTTTCAATTCTCTTAAAAATCACCCAAATTTGTAAAATTATAAGCATTCTTTTTAATATTCACGTTGTTATTCGACAGTGTGATTTTCTTACTCGTATTTAACAGTTTTGATACGAGATACAATTTTTTGTTCGACTTTATTTCTACTGACTAAAATCTTATCTTGTAAATAATTTCTTCTTATTTGTATTTAAATTATTTGTTTTTTATTTCATCAAAGTAAACAAAATCATATCTATAGTTTTTTGCATATTTTATCTTGTATCAAATCAAATTTGTTTTGCTTTCTTGTGTATATTCGTCTTGTATTATTTTGTTTCATCGTCTGTTCGCCCCTCCCATATCAGATATAACATAATAGAATCGGAGTTCAACATGAAATTATCATAACATCAACTTGACACTCAGTACACATGATTCTTCGACGTAGTAAAAACCTTTAAAAGTATATACATACACACCTATACAATAAAAAATCATTTGTTGTAATTTAAGACATAAATACTCAGTCACGAAATAGCTTGCTTTTGAAGTAGGCAAAATTATTTCATACATGACAATTGACCACTTAAAGATTTTACGTTGTTCATGGTGAAGAAAAACATCGTTTCCTTTGATAAATAGGTCTTAAAAATAACATATACGTTCAAACTGCATTTTCAATTTCTTTGAATGAAGAGGATGAGTTTTTAGTTAGTTTTCTCGTTTGAATTGTTTTACATTGTCATATCTGACTATGCGGTATGGCCTCTGCTCATTACTCATAGCCGAATATTTGAAAGTCAATCATGTATTATGACCAAAATATGAAGAGCTTTTAACCAAAAACAGACCTAACAAGAATGTGTCCACAGTACACGGATGCCCCACTCGCACTATCATTTTCTATGTTTACTGGACCGTGAAATTGGAATAAATTGTCTAATTTGGCATTTAAATTAGAAATGATCTTATCAAAGGAAACATGTATACTAAGTTTCAAGTTGATTGGACTTCAACTACATCAAAAACTACCTTGACCAAAAAATTTAACCTGAAGTGTATTAGACGGACGAACGAACAGACAGACAAACGGACGAACGGACGAACGGACGCACAGCCCAGAAAACATAATGCCCCTCTACTATCGTAGGTGGGGCATAAAAATTAGCCGAATCCAACAACGAAAGAAATATGCCGAAATGTACGGACATGAAATGTATTACTTAATTTTTTTTAGTAGAAAAAAATTAATCAAGAAGTCTTATCGTGTGAATATTTAGATTAAGAACGTATAATTTTACAAATTGTGGTGTCTTTTAATGTTAAGTGTAACGGATCATTTCTACGTAACAGTGAAATATTACATGCTGAAAATTCCATGGTAAATACTATGTACCATAAGGTACCTTTATGCCTTTTTTGACAAATATTTGCTGCATTCTGATGTTTATCTATTTTCACCTTCAGTTAGTTAGCAAAATTAACGCAATTCCGCTAAGAATTTCATTCGTTTTAAATGATCACCGAAAAGTGTCGCTAGCAAAATAGAAAAGAGATATTTATTTAGAAAACAATAAGGATACAACTAAGCGGAAAAAATGGCACCGTACAAGCAGACGTATATTTTTTAATAGACAATGATTTATTGTCATGAAATGAAAACAGAAGAGAAGTTGAACATAGGTATTAATACTTAACAACGTTACCTATACATTGGTATAATTCAAGTGTAAAAAATATTTGAAATTTATTTGACTGTACACAAGAAATTCGACACGGTTTCGGATGCTTGTTTAAAATTAACTACTGACATTGCAATCGAATAAGCACAGTATAAACAGTACAGCTACACCACATTCAGGAGAAAGATAAAAAAAGGTTTACTTATTTGGGATGTCAACACTTTAAAACGTGCTCTCTGTTGGGACAAAAGAAAATTTCATCATTTAGATCCCGTCATATTTCTTTCTTTCTGACAATTCCATTCTGAAATGAATTATCATCTAGAAATTTACAATTAAATGATTCACCAAAAATCATTGCCCCCACAATAATTGAATGATCGGTGCTTCGATAAATGTTAATCAAGAAGAGCGTTTCGAACACACACATGTCATCAAAAGATATTTTCATTAACATATTTTATTCAAAAGGCAAAAACAAACTGACTAAAGAGTAGAGTTCAAATGCCCTTCCCAATTATTGTTAATTATAGAGAAATGCAGACTTTAGAGAAAATGCAATGCAATTTCCGATATGATTAATGTTTCCAACTCTTTTTAGAATAGTTAATCGTCACTGACATGAAATAATATCTAAAACAATGTTGATATGATTCTTTAATATAAATTAGTTAACGATCTGGCTAAAATTATACACGTGAGAGCGCTTACAAACAAATTTTTCATGTAAACAGCATATAAGGAAATAGAAAACATAGGTAACTAGCCAAATATGTAACACATTATAAAAAATCAATTTACAATGCATGTATATAGAAAAACTTTTGATAAGGTTATCAAACTTTCTTTAAGGGAAAACATCAAGAACACCAAGATGATTTTCTATATGACAATATTGCTAATCTTCTATACAGAAAACACGCTTTTACACACAGCACTAGGAAAGGACAGCAGACCTGGTAAGTTATTCTTTTTATCATGATACTATATTCATTACTTTTGAATAAGGTGAAAAAAAAATTAACGGTAAAAAATATTTGAAATCCAAAGCTTATATAAAAGATGAAGAGCTATAATCCAAAAGTTCCAACAAGTATAGCCAAATCCGTGAAAGGAATCAGAGCTTTGCATGAGAGAGATACATTCCTTAATTTATAATAATTTCCATCATTTTGTAACAGCAAATTTTAATAACACCAAAAAATCCGTATTGTCATGCCAGTACCGAAGTACTGGCTACTAGGGTGAAAAGATATCATTGAGCTAATAAAAGATCTTATTTTCTCTTTTTTTTCTTGGTTTCTTTACATCCATTAAACATTATAGTTAAGATATGAATTATTTCATCTGCTATATCACAAACATGTTTTAGAGAACAATTATTAATATGGATGGGACCATTATGCTGTAAACTATCCTAATAATTATTGAATCGTTTGTAGCTGATACAATTTACGACGAAGAAACGAATAAAATTGTCGGGTGGCTCTATAACAAAATTGCGAGCATTACAGAAAATCCAAAAGAAACAACGGATTATGATGATGGGGAGTCCGAACTGACATGCAAAGGTATGAAATTTATTTATATACTCTAATTCAAAAAATCATATGTCTCAAGTAAATAAACTCATCATAGATACCAGGACTAAATTTTGTGCAAAACCGTCATGTATATTTAAGTATATATATTGTATTTTCAGTAAAACGACCAACCGATTGCGGTGATCTAGACAAATCAACTTGTAAAAGTGGAATTTACAAGATCTTCCCTTACAAAACATATGGTTTCAATGTTTTTTGTGAAAT
Source organism: Mytilus trossulus (assembly GCF_036588685.1). Lineage (NCBI taxonomy): Eukaryota > Metazoa > Mollusca > Bivalvia > Mytilida > Mytilidae > Mytilus > Mytilus trossulus. Next base: position 44,530,256 of record NC_086376.1, read on the forward strand.
GGAGAAACATGGTGGGGGTTGGACTGTGAGTTTAAAGAGATTACTAGATGAAAAAAATGATGGGTTAATGAAGTATTCAGTTAACATACGATTAAAAAGATTACGTACAATTTTGTTTTATATAAACTGATTGTAAATACATTTCCTCCAACCAAGTAAACATTTTATATCTAGCAAGTTATGTTATCTTTTAAACTAGATCCTAACAAAAAAATCAGATTTTGGTTTATATATATATATTATATATATAAATATAAATGTCTAAGAATATAACTTAAACACTTTATTAATACATTTGAAAGTTCTATAAGATTTTGAATAGAAATACGCAATATTTCGCTTAGCAAATTAGCTTCATCAGGCGTGTGCTATCTCGCAAGGGGAAATCGGATGCATGACAAAAATATATTTGTAGCTTAATCTACATATGATTTGAGGAAAAGTGTAACATATTTTTATTGATGTTGCGTAAAATATGTTTGTAGCTACAACTACATAAAGTTAGAATAAAAGTTGAACACATTTATTAATAGAAATTACAAATTAGCTCATAGAAATTCATACAATTTATCGAACATCAATAAACGTGTTAAACGTCGTCATCGGTAACGTTTATTAGCGACATTATTATCTAGTCAAGGTCGTCTTAATATAGTACAACGTAGTAACAACTTAAAACGAAAGTTGAAGTATATAACTTTAAAAGAAATAGCTTCTAGATTATCGTTCATCTATTCAATTATTCTTAATAAAAAAAAAATCTTCGTAATTCTCATTTGTTCCGTTGTATTATCTGAACACTGATAAAATGGGAAAATGAAGTAATTATATATATATCAAGGGTAATTTTTGTTTTTAAATTACCCTTGAAAGACTTTAATCGAATTACGATAATAATTTTCTTGGCATTGCAATTTTAAATAAATTGGACGAATATTTGAGCATATTTGGTATATACTATTCTTTTCAGGTTATTCAACGTAGAATGAACGGAAAGACAACGTTCTATAGGAACTGGTATTCTTATAAGCGAGGATTTGGTAACCAATGGGAAGAATTTTGGTTGGGTAATACATTCTTTACATATATAGGGAGTAATGTTTAAGATATCATCAGGTCATCTATCTGATACAGGTATTTTATTCATAAAGAAACAAATCATACGAACTGTTTTAATATAGAATAATACAAAGAAGAAGTGGTATGATTGCCAATGAAACATCACTCCACAAGGTACCAAAATGACACAGAAATATACAGTAATGAGCAAAGCCCAAACGTCATAGTCAGCTATAAAAGGCTCCGAAATGACAATGTAAAACAATGCAAACGTGAAAACTCACGGCCTTATTTATATATATAAAAAAAAATGAACAAAAATCAAATATGTAACACATAAACAAACAACAGCCACTGAATTAAAGGCTCCTGACTTTGGACAGGCACATAAAAAAAATGCCTTTTTTAAAGCAATACAATTTTATTTTTATGTTCTTGGTCAGTCATTGTGGACGCATGTTATGTTCATCCATTTATTTATGTATTTATTTACAAGATTGGTCGTTTATATAAATATACAGTGTTAATTTCCATTGTTTAACGCACGCGTACATTTTAGATAAATAAATTGAATACAAACTATGGTTTCTTATTTGCGCATTAAGATTAAAAATTCGTATGGATCATTACATTCATTTATCTATAACTCCGTCTTGTATTGTTCGGTCGTACTATTGCAAATATTCAATTTCATGACTGTATCTTGTGTTTCCATCAGTTTCCCATGGTTCTATGACCTGGTGTTTTACTGTCTAATCTTACCGTTTAACATTTATTAACATAACTGCACGACTTTGCCACGAAGACCCTTTCAACAAAATCGGCTTTGTTTTTTTTTACAAGGAACTGTTGACCAGACTATGACTTTTTTACTCTTGACCTATGCATTTGGGTGTGTCTCTTGGTATGATTACCTTGACGTCAAATCAGGAGTCACTGGTTTTTTTTTAATTCTTGTATATGTTTTTAATTCTAAGTTCAGTTTTATGTTATGGAGTTTGAACTAGTACACATTTTGTTAAAGGGCCATCTGAAGCCCGCCTCCGGGAGAGGAATTTTATCGCATTTGTGAAGACCCATTGGCGGCCTTCAACTGCTATTTTGTCAAGTAACTGTCTCTTTTACACATTCCACATTTCCATTCTTATTTTTTTTAGGAAAGTTTGGTTCAAATGAAAACTAAATCCTTTAATTTCCGTGAAAATTAGAGAAAACGTTTACTGCTTCAGTAGCACCATGTGCTGCCTGTTGTGATATATAATGCAAAAATGTTTCAATCATTTTACCTTAGATTTTATTTCATAGGCATGTAGATATGGGTAGTCTATTTTTACATCTTAAAAGTTCACATAGAAGGTATACGCATATTAATAAACTAAATCTAGCGAAACACTTTCTTCTGCTGGTCACATGTCACTTGTAACTTTATTAAAATAAATGCAGAACGTGTATATGGCCCACAGATTCCCCTGATTGTGGAATAACACGAGTTAACTTCATATATGCAGGACTCAATAATTGTGACCATTTTGTGACCAATAAAATAATAACTCATGAACGGTAAAATTGACCCTTCCAAATTTTAAATTTGATTTTTTGCTATGTGATAATAATCATTGTCCAAGGTAAGGGGATGGTGGGGAGCCCGCTAACGTGTTTAACCCAGACTTATTCTGTATGTATGAGCCTGTCCTAAGTCAGGAGCCTGTTATACAGTGATTGCCGTTTGTTAATATGTTACATATTTGTGTTTCGCGTCTGAATTGTTTTACATTGTCATCTCGGTGCCTTTCATAGCTGACTATGCGGTATGGACTTTGCTCATTGCTCAAGTTCGTATGGTGACCTATGATTGTTAATTTCTGTGTCATGTCGTCTCTTGTAGAGAGTTCTCATTGGCACTCATGTTACATCTTCTCTTTTATTTAAAAAAAATGTGTGTATGATTTTTGTAGTACTCGATTGAGACAAACTAAAGTTAAGAGAACGGAACCCATTTTAGGGACATTCGGGACGGACGGTAGGACTATTGTTACACTTTATTGTTACACTTACCCTTCCGGAGCACCCGAGATCACCCCTAGTTTTTGGTGGGGTTCGTGTTGTTTATTCTTTAGTTTTCTATGTTGTGTCATGTGTACAATTGTTTTTCTGTTTGTCTTTTTCATTTTTAGCCATGGCGTTGTCAGTTTGTTTTAGATTTACGAGTTTGACTGTCCCTTTGGTATCTTTCGTCCCTCTTTTATGCCCCTCACCGATGGCTCCAACCATAGATGTATTACATCTCTGCTCCAACACAAAAGACTATTGTGATGTTGATACTCATCCCACTAGCACCGTCATTAACATACACACAATTTTATGATAAAAATATTCTATCTTAATTAAAGATCTCTCTATATTTTTGGCCGAATGATTATATGCATCCCCTTCCAAAGGATTTGTTACACATACTTCACATGCATTTTTATCTGAAATTATTACAAAGCCAATTAAATAAAATCCAGTCGAACTTGAAAATAAATGAGCAATCAAATAAATATGCAAGTCGTCAAATGGTCAACTGGTTAGATGCACATATCATTGTCCATTTGAACGACATGTCCTAATTGGGTGGTTTTAAAACGTCTAGAAACTTCTAGAAATATAAGCTGAAATAAGGGACGAGTAAAGGAGAAAACATTGAAAACAGAACGCCTGAATTAAATTTAAGGATGTTCGATATACTGTATATTGCGGGGTATTTTTAAAATCTATACGATGCTTTACGTTTATCTAGTTTTTTAATTAAAATATTCAAAGTGAGAAGATAAGCTTCCTTTACCATCGATACTGAAATGTTTAATGTAATGCAACAATTTTAGTGTCTTTGACCTACTTAATCTTGTTAAAAGAGTTGTTCCCCTTTTGTCAGTAATTGGGTTTTTGTTTGTGACGTCATCTTTGTCTGATTAAAATATAGAAAAGGAAGCTGATGTGTTTTATGTGTCCGTATGTAATCGCCTCCATCCATGCTACCAGTGATATTCTGTAAACAAGACCAGGTTTCAAACTGTTAAAATATGTTCGCGGCTTCCAAGAAATCACACCTTCGTACACCTTTATTATTCAGTTCAAGTGCTTTTAAGCTAAATTTACTTTAGGTAACGACCATCTACATCAACTTACATCTCAAGGAAAATATAAATTGAGGATTGATCTGAAAGACTTCGATAACAACCAAAAGTATGCCCTGTATAAGAAATTCAGTGTTGGTAGAGAGAGGTCTGGTTATGTTTTGGATGTTAGTGGTTATTCTGGTAATGCAGGTAAGCCGTTTGTATTTCTGTATTGCTAACCCCCTTTAAATTATTGGACTATATTGTTACCCTTATATCTATCAAATATATTCCTTCCATCTTAAACTGATAAAAGGAAAACATTATTACATTGAGGAAATATTGAACATAATTTAGCAGATCTTAAGTCTATTGTTAAATTCAAAATAAAATCTAAATAATATTCAAATGTCTTTTTTTTCATTTATTCTTTTGTCAAATTTTCCTATTTTTATAAATAAAAAAAATCAATGCACTAGGTGCACATACAAATAAAAATCTATTAAATGCGTAATTATTTTAATCATTTATTTGTTTGAATGTGAAAGGACAAAAATATCTATTAACTCTTGTATCAGTTACTTTTAGTGTAAACTACCATTAACATGGAAGTAAATAACTTTAAAGGATCGCAAAATAATAACAAAAATGGTACAATTGCTTATGTAAGTTTTTCGATAACTAGATATAATTAGAAATCAACACGGATTGTTTAGATTAATCTAAATTTTAAGGATGCAGGATAACTATCAATCACGATTAAATATTTGAAAATTTTGTTCACTTTTCCATTTTGTATTTTGGTAGTGCTGTAAACACTCAATGCGATTTTTCTTAAATAAAATAATGTATTGTATCGTTTTGCACATCGATGCAATGCCTTCATAAGAAAGATCTTGATTTTAGAAATTTTCTATGGTAAATATATATAAATACTAAATCTCATTGTGCTTATACATTTATATGAAATAAAACACATATGTAAGATATATGAAACATCAAAATACCTCAGTACAATATTCTTTATTGTTAAAGCATAGACACAACACGTTCGATTTTTCAACAGAAATAGTAATGATTTGTTTATTTATATATTGTTAAAAAAATGTTACATTTTGCATGCAAACACATAGTAACAAAATTTACAATGCCAATTTTGTTATTCATTTGGATATGAGTTGAATATTTAAATTGAAATTCCAAGATAATATGTATATTTACAGGGGATTCGATGGCTTATCAGAACAGAATGAAATTCTCAACGAAAGATAAGGATAACGATCATTATAGCAGGTCATGTGCAGTGAGGTTCAAGGGCGTCTGGTGGTATAGAGGATGTCACCTCAGCAACCTGAATGGACTATATCTGAAAGGGAAACATAAATCATTTGCTAATGGAATCGACTGGAAGACCTGGAAGGGTTATCACTACTCGCTTAAAGAAACAGTCATGATGATCCGCAAAGCCTAGATAGTTGAAATATGAATCATTAACACAAAAACAAAATGCAAATTTTGAATTCGATTCCTTTGCTTTTAAATTATTATGTGTGTCTCAGTCTTTCATTGGATTTCGGATTCATAGTGTTTTTGCTTTCCGTAAAATGTTTTGAGTGTAGTTGTTTGTTCCCTAGTGTCGAGGTTTTATCTAATCGCAGACTTCAAAGATGTATTACAGTCCGAATCGACTTTTTAATATTATTTAGTTGATTTACTTTAATTTTTGTCAGATCGTATCGGCAAATTCCTGATTCGTATTCATATATAACGCCACTATTCCGTTGTTTGAACAAAACTAGCAAAATAAAAATGCACAATAACTAACTATTTTACCGACATATAAACCTTTCAGTTATATACATAAAGCCATATTGTATACTTTTATTCAAACATTATGTATTTGCTCTTCTTTTAGTTTCCTTAACTTATCAAGTCAGAAAATGTATAGCACATACATATTGTTATTAGAAGGAAAAATTCAAACGGGCAAAACTAACGGCCAAAAAAAAATTAATGCCCTACGTTGTGCACTTCTTAATCGACGTTTCGTAGTTTGCATTTCATTTTTAAGTTCATGATTGTGTATGTCTAGCCTTTATATATAGAACGCCTTCGGGTTTTTTTTCTCTCAGAAGTATTGTTTCTGTTCAAGTATTTTTGCATTTTATTGTAACAATTGATTGTTTTTTAAAGACTAGGATCTAAAGGTTTCCTGCATTATGTTTTGTGTTCTCTAAATTTTCTTGTCTATAATCTCGCTACACTCGGTGATATCTTTTTTTTAATTTGATAGAATAACGCCCCTTTCAAAATCAAGGAACCGTCCCTTAAGGTAAACATAGATGAAAACTGTGCAGTATACCTGAGTTAGTTTATGCACACCTTTGCTGTGCATTATCCAGATTATAGCACAGTAAGAGCAAAGAGATTTAACTTTTGCCAGGTGTTAAGTTATCATTTTGTACAAGTAATTACTTATATGATGCCATCATACAAGTTATTACTTGTACACATTCATTTTACAAGTATACTTAATTGTTCAATTTGTATTGAAAAGATAATAACTTGTACAAATTACTATTCTACCTTGACTTATGTGCTGCTCTCAACAAAACATTCCATTTAAACAAATGATTTATAAAAAGCGCAAAAGTATAAACTTGTAACATGAGAATAACATCGAAAACAGCGTAGAAAAACATGATAAAATAAATAAATTGTTAGATGACAATAATTCTTCTACTAATTCAGTATTTACAGGTGAAAGATAAAGGGAAACTATAAGTTATGTAAATGAAGCCAAGTTTTAAGTTAAAAGAAGACAGCACTTCAAAAATAATTCTTAAGACGGTATGATGATTTGAATGTATCAGAAATAAATTCATTTGCAAAGGAGACGAACATATGATCAACTTTACCCTATGATTAGAACAGCACACTCTGCAGTTAACGTTGGTCATTGTGGCAAACAAAATAGTTGAAAGTAGTTAAAAAAAATCCCTTGAATTTGACTGGTAATTAAGGTCTTTCATTTTTCAAAAGGGAAAGACCTTACTGTATTTCTTCTGTTTATTATTATTATTCTTCCGCCAAACTTTGACAAATTTATCCGCGTTAACCGTAAGACGTGTCGCTTTCATATTCACACTTTGTATCGGTGTCATGAATACCTATCCGAACCTTACGCAGTAAGTGGAAATATCTTGTCGTTTGGGAGTAATCCCTCCAAAACCCAAAAACCTTGTTATTGTTCCAACACCGTAACCGTAATAGGTAGAAAAAAACAAAGGGTGAAATTTGTTCAGGACCAGACCCTGGTTCTTCGTCACATTTGGATCGAAAAGATTCAACGACTCATTGGTAGGGTTATGCCTTTATTAAAATTAACCGGTGTCGGTTGGCCACCAAAACTCAGAAACCGTAAGTCGTAGACACCTAGGATCTTCACCATTCATCATCAATTCATGTGACTTTGAAAAATATCTCAAGGTCAAATGTGTATGTTGACCTTGACCTTTGACCTAAAACCTTGTTATGGGATAATCTCAGAAACCATTAAACTTACAGAAGTTTTAAATAGTGGAAAATGTTTGGGCCATTCCGGCGTAACTTTGGTACATTTGACCGAAGAGATTTGACCTTTTTGTAAGGGGCATAACCTCTGTTTTTGGTTTCTAAAAAGACAAAATCAGCGTTTACTATATAGCCAAAGGTCCTAGAACCATGGGGTCTTCAGCAATGACATTGGGGACTAATGACCTTGACAAAGTTCAAAAGGTCAAATGTCAAGGTCATGTCCCATATAGCGATTTATGTGTTTTTGACCTTGTTTAAATGATTTTCAGTGTGTTTTAAAGCTTTTCAATAATTCTCCGTCTATTGGAACATGTATTTTATATTACAAAAGGAAATACCTCTCAATTGTTCAAGAACAATTGACATTTTAATTAATTATACATTTTATTGCAGGAAAAGATTTCTGTGTCGTAAACATATGTCTAAGGTATTTCAAAGCACCATTATTTTTTTATTTTGGATTTCTATAGAATATTTTGTAATCTTGAGGTTACATGTACATGGTGACTTTTCCTTGTACACAGATAAAATAAGTGGAGAAATTTGATTGGTTAACTTCCAGTGATAGTTATTTTTCTTATATGCAATGAAATGCTATGTAATTTTTTTTCTATAGTACTGGAAATAATAAAACTCTACTCCTGCCAAGTATTTCTTTATTTGAAACAAAGATATGAATTATACACATTTTTTTGGAAAGTGCAAATTTAACAAAGCTAATAGGGTCAAATCAATGGTGGTATTACACCTAATATGGGAAACTGTACATTCACCTTTGACCTTGTGATTAATCTTATGCGTTAAAATTTCTTGTTATTTAAGTGAAATATTACAAAAAATGAAATATTCTGAGTCGGTTGAGTCTCTAAAATTTTTGCCTCAAGTAAGAATATTCCATGAATATTAAGTTTGTTTTGTGTTGGTTTTTTTTTTTGGGGGGGGGGGGGCTCTCCTTATTTCTTATATTCTCCTATTTTCCTAGGAAACGCTTTAATAAATACATATCTATAAGTTAATGAAATCATGTTTGATGCTGTAACAACGATTATTCACTGAATGATAAGCCTTTTATGACCCTCTCTGGACACGGCATGAATCTAATTTTGACGTAAGGAGTTATTGAAACCTCCCTGGATACAGTAATAAAATTGAGAAAGGAAATGGGGAATGTGTTTAAGCGACAACAATCCGACCATAGTGCAGACCACAGCCGAAGTCCACCAATGGGTCTTCAATGTAGCTAGAAACTCCCACAACCGTAGACGTCCTTCAGCTGGTCCCTTAAAAATATGTATACTAGTACAGTGATAATGGACGTCATACTAAACTCCGAATTATACAAAAGAAACTAAAATTAAAAATCATACAAAACTAACAAAGGCCAGAGGCTCCTGACTTGGGACAGGCGCAAGATTGCGACTGGGTTAAACAATTTTATAGTAAACGTGTATATAGATTGTTCATTCTGCTAAAATACTAAAAATACTCATTTCTGATAACATTTTATCATAAATGAGTGAAAGTTACCCCATTATTTTTACTTATTAGCCCAAAAAGTTGAAAATTTAAGGAAAAGTGAGGTATAAATTGACAAAAATAGACCTTTTAAAGAAGACATAGAAGTCCATTTGTGGTATTTATCTTCCTAAAATCATCTTGAGTAACCTATTCAACTATTTGTAGGCACATAAGATAAATATAAGAAAGTTATTTAAATGATTTTGTGGTATTGCACCTAAAGAAGACATTAATCCAGGATAGTTTGAGACAGTTATTAAAATGATTTGGTGGTATTACACCTCAAGAAGACATTAATGATTAATTAGTGAAACGGTTATTCCATAACGGTCACCCAACTCGTGATGGCGTCCGTAAAAGCTACGAATTTAGAACTTTCGGTTTAATAGCTTCCTTGTAAGCAGCAACCCTCTATCAAGAAAATCATGATAGGAATGCAAGTAAGGGAATATCTTATCTATTGGGAGATATATACCCTGTATGCAGGTGCTGCTGGAATGTTGTTACTTAGAAATGAAAGTTCACAATTGGAAAGCTGAAATCATCTCTTTTGTGGTAAAGTTTTGTTTTCAACCGAACCTCATTGTCAATTTCTAAACGTAAATCAAGATATGAGGCTTTGAGTTTGGAATGTGGAATACTTGTGTAAAGAGTAGAAAAGTCAATTGTTTAAATAATTTTACAAGATGAAAGAGAGTTAGATTGTATGTACTCTCAAATCGTATTTTCTTGTTAATTCGATATGTTGATACTGTTTATAATGCTTTTTTGTTATTTAATATTAATATGGATCTTGTCTATATACCAGCTTTGGTTATTTGGATTATCTTCTAATTTTCACTTCTTCTTACTACAGTTGTATAAACTTCAAGATTAGCCTGTACAATTAAAACCGGGTTTTTTTTTCCAGAAAGTTATTATTTTAAATACTTCGCAGTGGTGTCTTGACATGGCTTTGTTTGGACTTGCTTGTTTGCTTTTTGGCTTTGAATGTTTGTCCCAAATATTTTATTAACTGTGCATTTGCATTCAAATATCGCCGATCAAATTTATTCGTTCATAGTGTATTAATTTACGTTTTTTGATTGAGTTAAGCCTGCTAATTAATGTTTTATTGTGTGTTTTTATATGTTGTGATGTTATACTATTGTTTCAGAAAAAAAGGAGAAGATTTGGTACCATTAAAATTTTAAATGCCACTGCAAATGTTTGAACCTGTCCTCAGTCAGGAATCTGATGTACAGTAGTTGTCGTTTGTTTATGTAATTTATACGTGTTTCTCGTTTCTCGTTTTTTTTTATATAGATTAGACCGTTGTTTTTTCTGGATGAATGGTTTTACACTAGTAATGTTGGGGCCCTTTATAGATTGTTGTTCGTTGTAAGCAAAGGCTCCGTGTTGAAGGTCGTACATAACGTTTTACCTTTTTAAATTGTTATTTGGATGTAGAGTTGCCCCATTGACACTCAAACCATATATTCCTATATCTATCTAAAAGATCTCTGGAATTTTTAAGTATCCACATCTGATTCACGCCTCCTCTAGAATAGGCAGTCACAATAACTTTGAAGCCCGTCTTTGATTGCTGATAAAATAAATGTTAATAATTTAGAAAGAGGATTCATGGAGCACTTGGAAGACCCAACAATATACCGTTGTTTGTAAAGACACTTATATAGTTAAGGTATCCAATTCAGTGATGGAAGATCCAGTTCTTCATTTTTGGTTGAAATTCCAAAGGAACAAAGAAGGGCTACAGGCGATTTTTAGTGTGCACCACATTTTTGATGTTATTTCTTTTTAGACAAAAAACAAAATTCAGTCATTCCTTAAATAACCTATTTAAAATAATACACATCTACTATTGCAAACTTCAGGATGTTGAGGGTCTCGGTTGGTCAAAGTGTCCCTACTTTGACCTGGAGATCAATTTTCTGATATCTCTCTGGTTTGTCTGTTTCTCTCCGAGTACTTCGGCTTCCTCCACCACCATAACAGACTTCTCGGTGTCCTAGCACTCCCTTTGTGTTGGGTGGGGATTGATTGTCCTCGTAACAATAATTGTCGTATAAATATACGTTAATGACACATCTGCATTAATCCCGTTAGGGAGTGTACATGGATGCCACTGGATGCAGCTTTCGAGGGGTTCTTCTGATATCGGAGGCATTTACCAGTACATACATACATACTTCCCAGAGGTTTTATCCAGCACTTTGAGTTGGTGTTGCTTCTGCAAACATGTCTCCCGTTAAGAAAATAAACAAAATGCTGTATAGAAAATCATCTTGGTGTACTTTATGTTTTCTTCTTAAAGCTTTATAACCATAACAAAGAAATGTTTATATACATGCAATGAAAATTGTTTTTAACAATATGTTACAAGTCTTGCAAGTTACCTTTATTTTTTACTTCCTGGTGTGCTGTTAAATTTGCTTGTTAACTGAATGGATATTCATCCTTCAATATGTTATTTGGAAATACTAGTATATCTGAATAATGACATGAATTTTCTTGAAATACGAATTTAGCAAGTTAATTATCCAGGACCATTTAAAGTAACAGATAATAAAGCATACTTAAACAAATAATATTTTTGCAAATATTGCATAAAATAAATAAAATAACACCTTTCTGGGTTTGCAATGATGAACTGTATTTTGCTTTGTATGAAATTTCCGACAACAAATGACACTAGTTCTCCGTTGAAATTCCAAGAATAATGCTAAATAGAGAAAAAATACACCAGTAAACTTTTTACGGAGTATCGTTGTGAAAAGTATTTACAATATAGTTTCCAACAGGAAATATTTTATTATGTAGATATGATCCGTTTCAATTCTCTTAGAAGAGGATATCACTGCAATGCTAGACTTTTATTGATAACATATTTGTTAAATTGGAAGGTTTGGGTTTCCAACAGACTATTGGAATCCCAATGGGTACCAATTACGCTCCTCTACTTGCAGATTTGTTTTTGTATTCATGTGAAGCAGAATTATCCGAGGGCTTGTACAGAAAGGGAAAACGAAAGCTCAGTCTTTTGATTCCACCATTCGGTATATTGATGATGTACTGTCTTTTAATAATAATAGATTCAGTGATAACTTACATTTAATAATCTTAATTGAACTTGAAACTGGTTCATATTTAAACCTTTTTCTTGAAATGACTACTAATGGTAGGTTGAATACAAAAAATTATGACAAATGTGATGAGTTTAATTTCCTTATAGTTAACTTTCTATTTCTGTGTAGTAACATCCTAACGGCACCATCATATGGAGTAAATGTGTCTCAATTGATACGTTACTCTAGAGCTAGCTCAAAGTACGTTGATTTTGTTGAACAAGGAATACTGCTTTATAAAAAGTTGCTAAGACAGGGCTATGTATCATTCTAATAAAGGTCATCACTCAAGAAATTTTTCTGTCGCCATCATGAGCTGATTGGCTATTACGACAAAAGTGTGTCAGAAATCATATCTGATATTCTTCCTCAGTCGTTGTTGTTTCTTATTTGTAATGTTTTACTGTTTATGTAAATGTTTTTTGGTTTTGTGAGTCTTTGTTTACTTCTTGGTTTTGATTGTTATTCTCTTAAAAGTCACCTAAATTTGTATGACTTACTTGACTTAAACCACTTCGTCCCAACGGGGACAAAGGGCAACCATAGTTTCTCTCCATTTCTTCCTTTCTATGGCTGTTCGTTTTGTTTCTTTCTATGTCATCCCGATTTTACTCAGCTCGGTTGTTAGTCCCCTGCGCCAGGTGTTTTGGCCTCCCCCTTTTTCGATTTCTTTGGGGGTTCAATTCTAGAGCTTGCTTGGTAATGTTGTGTCTTTTTTTCTGAGGGTATGCCCGATCCACTTCCACTTTCTTGTTCTTATTGTCTGAGTTGTTAACTGTTGTTCCGTTCTTCTCTATAACTCATTGTTGGATATTTTATTTGGCCATCTGATGTTGAAGACGTTTCTCGAATTATTGACAAAAGTTTGGATAAATTTGGTGGATGCAGCTGTTTCGCTCCAGGTTTCTGATTCGTATAAGAGTACATATTTGACATTGGTGGTAAATATCCTTAACTTTGTGCTAGATCTTAAAGCATTACTCCTCCAAACAGTTTTAAGCATTTTTCTTGCCGATATGTCTTCGTCTGTGTCTCCTGATGTACTGGCAATACTTCCAAGGTAGGTGAACTGTTAAGCATCTTCAGCAGTAGAGTCGTCAATCTTAAGACAATCTTGCTGGTTTGTATTTAGCCTCATTGATTCAGTTTTCTGCGCGTTGAAATTTATGCCTGTTTGTTTTGCTACTGTTTCCAGACTTTTGGTATGATGCTGTGCATCTTGAAAGCGATTGGATAGTGCACAAATGTCATCAACAAATTCAATGTCTTCAAGACGTATTGTGAGAGTCAATCCAATGCATTTCGGATCTTTGACGGCTGATTTATTTACCCAGTCAACTACAATTAGAAAACACAGAGGAGAGAAAAGACAACCTTGACGTACCCCAGTTGTAACAGAGAATGGTTCGGTCATAGTTCCACCATGTATAACTTAACAGGAAAAACCCAAATTTGTATAAGTAAACGTTATTTTGTTAATATTCACGTCACGAGGGCGCAAGTTCCATAGCAGGAAAGTCGCCTCCCAAAACGTCAATAATAATAATAATAATAATATTCACGTCTTTTTTTATTTTTGATATAGTTTTGTTTATGTTTGTCTGTAAAGACACCTTCTGAAATGGAATGAAAACTAACAATATTTTCTTACCCACCAATTTCTAAATGGAATAATCCTAGGTAAAGAAAAACTTTAAAGTATTCTATAAAGTTCGAATAGGCAATTAAAAAACTGAAGAGGTAGAATCAAGGTAGATAAAAATTTAACAATGTAAAATGGTCAATTAAATGTCCCTATTCTATTGTCAATTTTGAAATCAGTTTGAGCTATAGGTAAAGCTACACAATAACATCATAGATAAGCCATTGTAATACTTTTGAATTTTCACCAAAGGTGAATAGAAATCAAAACATCATATTTAGGATTTCTCAACCTTTACTGAGAGAGCTAATTTGATATTTGTTTGCTTTAGGATTTTTGGATCTTTAGTCAAACGAAGTTGGGGAAGGGATTTATGTTTCATCTGTCCACCATAAAGTTATAGTCAGTCTATCTAATTTAAACATGTATAATCATAGTGGATTTGGGAAACAAGTTATTGCAACTTGTAGTAATCTCTTTCAACTTTGTGGGGGCGAGTGTTGCCTTTGGAGCGGAATTAGCCTTCTCTTTTCGAAATCTACAAGGGTGTCTTCTACGTGCAAGAGATATCGCTCTCCCTTAACACGGTCAGCCATTTATTTGTCCCCCTCCACTTGACGATCATCTCAAGACCACACTCGCAAATGCTGTCAAGGGAGAGCCAGATCGAGGATCGAACCAGGAACCTTTGTGTTGGTAGTCCGATGCACTAACCACTACACAACCACTCCCCATCTATTTGTGGAAGTATAGGTTATAGTTCATGATATTTTTTGTTCATGCGTCTGTAAATCGAGGGTCCTAAAAAATGTGTCATCTTGAAATCAAATTCATTGATGAGAGTTTAGGTGAAAGTCTGCGTTTACTTCCATATCTGAAATGAGGAATACAAATATTTTGTCAGTAGACGCAACTCTGATAGTCACGAGTTTCAATATCAAGTCTTGAAAAAAAAAATTAAGATGATATTCCGTTTCATCAGCTGCACTTAAAAGATTTTCACATCAAATTATAATCCTGGTACCTTTGATAACTATTATCAACTTCTCAATTAAGTTATAACTTATAGTAGTAACATAACTTATTGAATTAGACCAGTTCTGTCAATTGAGGACTAAAATCAACTCAATATAAAGATTGTTTATATAATATTTTTCACTTTTTTCCACCAAAAACCTCCACATTTCCCGCCCAAACTTTTGGTGCGTGTAAAACACAACACCAGGTTATTTGGAACACTAATTTATTAATAAAAAAGAAGAAGTGGTATGATTGCCAATGAGACAACTACCCACAAAAAGACCAAAACGACACAAACATTAACAACTATAGGTCACCGTACGACCTTCAACAATGAGCAAAGCCCATACTGCATAGTCAGCTATAAAACACCCCGATTAGACAATGTATAACCATTCAAACGAGAAAACTAACGGCCTTATTTATGTAAAAAAAAATTGTACGAAAAACAAATATGTAACACATAAACAAACGACAACCACTGAATTACAGGCTCCTGACTTGGGACAGGCACATACAATAAATAATGTGGCGGGTTAAACATATTTAAGCCGCTCCATACCAGTGTCCATAACGGACGGTCACCTCTCAACAGTACAAACAATAGTTTGTATACAATTCTTTTGAATATAACAGTTTATCAAAATTTCTATAATAATATTATACTTATTGACAATAATAGTTTTTATAAAGATACAAAGATGAATACCTATCAAGCTGAATTTAATCTACATGTTTTTACCAATCTGAACAATTTATGGGGGCATTTGCGTATGTCCAGTTCATCAACTAATTGTCATTATAGCATGTGAGAATATGGCCAACTGTACTTATATGTACATGTAAGTTTAACCTTCAATGAAACAATCAGTCTAAAACTTATTTGTATGATTTTCTTGATATATATTTCATGTATTATTTAATTCAATGGATGTTATTAATCATATAAAGAAACCGATCATATTGTCAAACCTGCACCAATTAACTCTCTTGTAGTTATTGAAATTAGACTGCATTGTTGACAAGAGCCCACGTAGGACATACGTGTACCATCTTTACAATCATGATCTAACAATCAACCATTACACATAAAGTATAAAGTGTTCTAATCAATATGTATTATATGTGTTCTTGTATAAGCTGGAAGGAGTTGTAAGAGAGCTAAATGTACTTTGTTAACCAACTCTCTAATGTTGTATTTCAATAAACTTAACACAATCATTCAGCTTTATTCTAAACTTACAAAAGTATCCCTACAGCATATAAGGAAATGGAAAACAAAGGTAACTTGCCAAATATGTAACACATTGTTAAAAATCAATTCACAGTGCATGTATATAAACCATATTTTGATAAGGTTATCAAACTTAAAGGGAATCATTAAAAACACCAAGATGATTTTCTATACGACAATATTGCTAATTTTCTATACGGGAAACATGCTTTCACAAACATCACTAGGAAAGGACAACACATCTGGTAAACTATTCTTTATATCATGATACTATAGTTATTACTTTTAGATACGGTGAAAAGATATCATTGAACCATTTTTGTCTTAGTTTATTTACATCCATTATAAATTATAGTTAAGTTAGGAACTATTTCATCCGCTATTAATATCACAAACATGTTTTAGAGAACAACTACTGATATGATTGGGACCATTATACTATAAACTATTCTAATATATACTGAATCATTTTGTGAAATACCATTATTTTTTAGCTATTACATTTTACGGCGATGCAGCGAATAGAATTGTCGAGTTGCTCTCTAACAATATTGCGTCCAAAACAGTCACAGAAAAACCAAAAGAAATCAAAACAGTTGCAGAGAATCAAACAGAAATAAAAACAGTTACAGAGAAACCAAAAGTAACAACGGAACAAAATGACAAGGAATCCGAACTGACATGCAAAGGTATGAAATATATTTATATAATGAAATTCAAAAAAGCATATGTCTCAAGTAATTTGGTGCAGCATTGTCACGTTTATTAAAATAAATACATTGTTTTTTTCAGTAAAACGACCAACCGATTGCGGTGACCTGGACAAATCAACTTGTAAAAGTGGAATTTACCAGATCTTTCCTGGCAAAACATCTGGTTTCAATGTTTTCTGTGAAATGGAGAAACATGGTGGGGGTTGGACTGTGAGTTTAAAAGATTACTAGATGAAACGATGAGTTAATGAAGTATTCAATTAGCTAATCGTCGTGATATACGATTAGAAAGATTACATAAAACATTGTATATAATTCAAGTGTAAATACATTTCCCCAACCAAGTAGAAATTTTACATCTAGCAATTTATGTGTTATTTTTAAACTAGAATCTAAAAAAAAACAACACATTTTGTATATTTTTGTTTTTATAATTAATATTTCCAAGTAGCATAACTCTAACATTGACAGCGACAATACTGATATAAACCTAAGATATAAGTTTTATAAAAGCTGAAAGGAGTTGTAAAAGTGCTTAATGCACTTTGATAACCATTTCTCAAATGGTGTTTTTAAATGAACTTACCGCCATTATTCAGCTTTATTCTAAATTTACAAAAATATCTCCATTTATTTGATCATGTTAACAGCATATAAGGAAATAGAAAACGTAGGTTACTTGCCAAATAAGTAACACATTGTAAAATAAACCATTTAAAGAAATTCTTATTCTGTTTTTTCAATTAGCCTTGAAAGATTTTTAATTGTATTAAGATAATGATTTTCTTGGCATTGCTATTTTAAATGAATTATACGAATATAGGAACAAATTTGTTATAAACGGTTCATTTCAGGTTTTTCAACATAGAATGAACGGAAAGACACCATTCTATAGAGACTGGGCCTCTTATAAGCGAGGATTTGGTAACCAGAGTGAAGAATTTTGGTTGGGTAACACATTATATACATATATAGGGAGTTCTATCCGATACAGTTATTTTATTCATAAAGCTAACAAATCATAAAAACTGTTATTATACCTTTTCTAAATCAATACAATTGTATCATTATGTTGTTGTTGTTCAGTCATTGTGGACGCTTGGCATGTATTTTTATTCATTTATTCATTTAATTAGATTCTATTTATTTGAGTTTTGGAATAACATCAAAATGCTCATTTTAACTCCAGCACAATCCTGAAAGCGAAATTAATCATCAGTTTTCAAATAACTAAAATATTAGAAAAAAAGGATACGGGTTATCCATCCACGACACAAAATCAGTTTATGTACATCAAATACCAAACAAGAAGGAAAGAAACATCGCACTTTTAGTTGTCCCCTTTTCCGCATTGAAATCTTATCAACTTCTCCCAATGCTCCTGACCTTCGACATCACATGTAACTGTGTCAGAATTAATATATTTTTTATCTCAACCTTTTCATTCAGTAGATAAATAAAGCGTCCACAAAAGAACAACATAAAAGACCAGGTTTTAAATTGTTATAGTATGTTCGCGGCTACTGAGAAACCACCTTTGTTATTCAGTTCAGGTGCTTTTAATCTAAATTTACTTTAGGTAACGACCATCTGCATCAACTTACATCTCAAGGCAAATATAAACTGAGGATTGATATGAAAGACTTCGAAAACAACCGAAAGTATGCCCTGTATCAGAATTTCAGTTTTGGTAGCGAAAGTTCTTGTTATGTTTTGCGTATTAGTGGTTATTCTGGTGATGCAGGTAAGACGTTTGTATTTCTGTATGTCTAACCCTTTAACTTATTGGACTATATTTTTTTACCCTTATATTTATCAATTTTCTTCCTTACCTTAAATTGGTATGGAGGAAAACATTCATGACGAACTATTGAACATAATTTTGCAGATCTAAAGTCTATTGTTAAGTTCCAAATAAAATCTAAATAATATTCAAATGTCTGGGTTTTTTCATTTATTCTTTTGCCACATTTCCCTTTTTTTTCATAATATCTACATCAAGACACGAGTTGCACACACAAATAAAGTTTTTTTGAATGCATATTTGAGTCAATAATTCATTTGTTTAAATTAGAAAGAAAAAATATTCATTTACTCCTTTTTCCAAAAATTCTTTTTTCTTGTAAATGTATCAGCTACTTTTAGTATACACTATCGAAGTAAAGAACTTTAATGGATCTCAAAATATGAACAAAAATGTGACAATGAATAATGCAAGTTTTGCAACACCAACATCTATTTAACAAAATCAACACGGATTGTTAAGACTAATTTGCATCATCATGATGCACAATATCTGTTAATTCCAAAATATTTGTGAAAACTTTGATTAACTTTTTCATTTTATACTTTAGTAGTGCTGCACAAACTTAATGCGTTTACCCCCTTCTTTATTAATTTATTGTATCGTTTGGCATAACAATGCAATGCTTTCATAAGAAAGATCATGAATTTAGATAATTTCCATCGTATATATACCAAATCACAGTATACTTATACATGTATATGAAACAGAAACACATACAAAATGTATATTATATATATAAAACATCAAAAAACCTTAGTACAATATTCTATATTGTTAAAGCATAGACACACAACGTTCGATTTTTCAACAGATTGTTTATTGATATATTGTTAAAAAATGTTACATTTTGCATCCAAAAACATAGTTACATAATTTACAATGTCAATGTTGTTAGTCACTTCGATAAGATTTGAATATTCAAATTCAAATTCCAAAATGATATGTATATTTACAGGGGATTCGATGGCTTATCAGAACAGAATGAAATTCTCAACCAAAGATAAGGATAACGATAATTATAGAGGGTCATGTGCAGTGAAGTTCAAGGGCGCCTGGTGGTATAAAGGATGTCATTACAGCAACCTGAATGGACTCTATCTGAAAGGAAAACATAAATCATTTGCTGATGGCATCGAGTGGTACACCTGGAAGGGTTATCAATACTCGCTTAAAGAAACAGTCATGATGATCCGCAAAGCCTAGTTAGTTGAAATATGAATCATTAAAAAGATGCAAATCTTGATTTCGATTACTTTGTCTTTAAATTATTATGCATATCTCAGTCTTTTATTGGATTTCGGTTTCATAGTGTTTTTGCTTTTTCGTAGAATGTTTTAATTGTAGTTGTTTGTTCCCTTGTGCCGAGGTTTTATCTTATCGCAGATTTCAAAGATGCATTGCAGTCCAAATCGTCTTCATTATATTTTTTAGTTTTTCGACTTTAATTTGTGTCAAATCGTATCGGTAAAAGTTCCTGGTTCGTATTCCTGTATAACGTCATTATTACGTTGTTTGAACAAAAAACGTGTCAAGATATAATTAGCAACAAATATATCACATGCACATACTAACTATCTAACTGGAATATAAAGATTTCTGCTATATAATATACTTTTATTCAAACACTATATATATTTGCCCTTCTTTTAGTTTCATTAACTAATCAATTGAGAAAATGTATTGTACATACATATCATTCTGGAAGGAAAAATTCAAACGAGCACACTAACGGCCTAATTGATGTACAAAAAAAAAGAATGTCCTACGTTGTGCAATCCTTAATCGACGCTTCGTAGTTTGAATTTCATTTTTAAGTTCATTATTTTGTATGTCTAGCTTCCATATATAGAACGTCTTTGTATTTTTTTTCGAGAAGTATTGTTTCTGTCCAAGTATTTTTGCCTTTAGTTGTAACAATAGATTGGTTTTTTTTATAGATTGGGTTCGAAAGGTTTCCTGCATTGTTTATTATATTCTCTAAATGTTCAATTGCATCTGTTGTTGATTTAATTTCAGTTAGGGCTGTTATGTCATAGCCTCTTGGTATATATTTTTATCACATTTTATCCAGTCAGTACGTTTTTACTATTGTTGTTATCTGCCGTTGTTTACTTTTCAATGATCCTAAAAACTTCTGTTATGACACTAATGTGATCAGAAACATTTAGAGGCTCGATGTTTGATATACATACTATGAACTTTTTATTCTTCTCCGCTCTCTTGTGCATAATAAAGGCAACAGTAGTATACCGCTGTTCATCAGAAAATAATCTATCTAAAATGTTGGTTTAAAATAAAATAATTTTGTCGTTTAAAGTATATCAAAAAATATATTAGAACAATAACATAATGGCATTATAATAGAACAATAACATAATGGCATTATAATAGAACAATAACATAATGACAGGATCTTTAAAATTACAGAGCCACGTCAAATGTATCAAAGAAAAACAAAAATTCACACGTACAAAACACACCACCCAAATTGAAAGATAATACAAAAACATAGGGATGTATAAGTACCGACCCACGTAAAATGGATATCATAGAAAACAGAACAAACAGTTACTTAAAGTAATATCAATAATAGAACAAAGACATAAAAAAAGAACAATATAACAAGATGATAAACAACGTCAGTACACAGAATCTATGCATCAAGACCAACATATATTCTTTGTAAAGTTCAAACGGAATATTATTTATCAACAAGGTCAAGGTATCTTCCGAAAAACTTTTTTTTCAGAAAAAGGATAAGACACTGTTTGACATACCCCTGGCTCATCAACTTTCTGCTCAGACACTGGTGACCTTTTATAAAGTCTGAGTAGGAGTTTCAAGCTCTTGAATAGTACAGAAGTTGGGAAATGTATATTCCATATGCAGGTAAAGTTGGTATATTGCTACTAAGGTGGGGGAAATTGATAATTTCAAAATAAAAATCGTCTCGTTTGTCATAGTTTTTCGTACCGATACTGTGTGCGTCAAATTCGAGGTTTAAGTCTAAAAATGAGACAGTAAAAGCCATTCAGTGGTTGCTTGTAAATGTGGTTCATATGTGTTTCTAGTTTTATATATGTAGATCATACCGTTTGTCTTCCTGTTCCAATGCTTTTACCGTACTAGTCATTTTTGGGCCCTTTTAACTTGTTTTATGCTTTGAACCAAGCTTTCGTGTTCAAATTGTATTACTCCATGAAGAACAATTAAGGTCACACAAAAAGATGAGGCTCCTAAGAACAGACCGTCATATTGTGACACCAATAAAAACGAATTCAAACTTCATGTGCAAAAGAAAAAACATGTTGAAAAATACGGACATAAGTGAGTATACCTTGGTGAAAATCAAAAGATAAGTAAAACGATTATTTTTCGAAAACGTGACGTTTCAAAACGGCCAACTCAAGGTCGCATAACTAATATACGTCGTTTTGTAAAATATCCCTAGATATTAAGATTAACAAGACAAATACATGATATGAACCTATGTCGGTGAATTTTTACCGGAGCATAACTGATCCTTCGCCAATTCCGTTCAAACAAGTTAAGAAAACGTTCATGAAAATGCTCCTGTGTATATTGAGTCTTAGGCTTGTAAAATTTCAGACTATCGGCAAACCGAGAGTGGCTTTACATCAGATGCATAGATTGCGTACTCGCTACAACTAAATATTATGTAGACTAATAAAACAAATGTTTTTCTTAAAAAGGAGGCTTGAGAAAAAATGAAATTGTTAAAAAAAAGTATATGAACATAGTTATACAAACTAGCGATTAAGTTATAAAAAAAACATAAGCATCTTTTGTTTTAATTTTGTTTCAACAATGAGAAAAGCCCATACCACATAGTCAGCTATACAAGGCCCCGATAAGACAATGTAAACAATTCAAATGAGAAAACTAACGGCCTTATTTATGTAAAAAAATAAACGAAAAACAAATATAGAAATATAGAAAATTTTCTGATACTGTTTATCTCCTATTAAAACATGTCAGCATATCTATTTATCTTTGTCATGCTAACAAAATATTAGGAAATGTTTCAACTTGCCAAAACCTTGTTAAAATCAATTTACAGTACATGTATATAAACGATATCTCTTACAAAGTTAACAAACTTACGGAATGCACATTTTAGACATCAAGATGATTCTTTTAACGGTCATAACGCTAATTTTCTTTACGGGAAACTCTTTTGCTGAACCAACACCAGGAAAGGAGTGCGCATCTGGTATACTTTTTTTGTTTTATATAATTCTGCTTTAGATTATTTCTTAATAATAAATGAAAAGAGCGCATAATATATTGACAAGACAATCGCTCTTGAAACATTTTTTGCCTGAATTAGTTGACTGTTGAGCAAAAGAAAATGTATCATTTTTTTTTATGGATAAAGTTTAAATGAGAACTGGGAATTTTTTTTTGGACCTCTTTTAAGTTGGAGAATTTTGTTTCGTCAGTTTCATATTTATATGAAAACCTAGATATATGAAGCTGCGGTGTGAGTGCCAATGAGACAACTCTCCATCCAAATAACAATTTATAAAAGTAAACCATTATAGGTCATATGTATGATGAATTATTTCTGTTGTAGCGGTTACATTTTATGGTGAAACAGCTAATAAAGTCGTTGAGTTGCTTTCTGACAATTATGCATGCAAAACAGTCAAAGAAAAACCACCAAAGAAAATAGTAGATGAAGGCGAGGATGACGATGAACCCGATTCCTCATGCACAGGTATGAAATTTAAGCCACTCGTTTAATGTATTACATATTATCTGATCTAATGAGGTATTAAACATGTGTGTATTCTTTTCTCTGAGTGTTTTTTGGGATCAAGATTGGAAAAATTGACGCGTTTGATTAGTTATTTAATTCCAATTAAGACATCAAGCCAACTGATTTTTTCACTATACGTTATGAATAAAGATAGCAAGGGGCAAAAAATTTCTTATTTTTAATAGTAAAAAAGTATATATTTTCAGTTAAACGGCCAACCGATTGCGGTGACCTGGACAAATCAACTTGTAAAAGTGGAATTTACAAGATCTTTCCTGATAAAACATCTGGTTTCAAGGTTTTCTGTGAAATGAAGAAACATGGTGGGGGCTGGACTGTGAGTTTAAAGGGAATACTAGATGAAAAATTAAACAGATGTGTTAATGAATAAGAAAATTAATCAATCTTTTTTTTAAATATTGTAAAATAACAAACTACGATTCAATTTATATCACAGGGAGGAAGTTTGCATATTACTTCTTATATTTGTATTGCTTATCTCTAAAGAAGAACACATGTTTTCTTGCATTGTATTACATTATATTCCAATCATTACAAATAATGTCGTATTTTTCTTTTCTTATTATCATTTTTTTTATCACTATCATTTTTGGGTTTTATCTTTTTTTCATTAAATAAAAAAAGTTTTTGTAATTCAATGTTTGAAAAAATAATACATTCTCCATTGAGTTGCTATATTTCAAATGACCTATATGTCTTCATAAGTACATAAATTTAATTTGATATTTGCTGTTATTTTCAGGTTTTTCAACGTAGAATGAACGGAAAGACTATTTTTATAGAGACTGGGACACTTATAAAGAAGGATTTTGTAATCAGAATGAAGAATTTTGATTGGGTAATTAAACTTTTCACATCAATATATAGAAAGTTGAGTTCGTCTACTATACTGTCATTTCATACTCGGAGCTAACAAATGTAATAAAAAAGTTCCTAAGAATCGACAATGTTAAATGCTTTTCTTTACTGATTTTATCGTTCGTATTTAATGTGGCTTCTTTATTTTAATGTTAAAAAGTACGACATGTGTAAACATTGCACGTTTCTCTAACTTCTTTAGACAAGAAGCTCTGTGGTGTCTGTTTTAACTTAATGTTTCGTTTTTCAAGGAATTCAGCTTTGCTGTCAGATCTTGTGGTTTCTGTAAAATCTATTATATCATTTCTAGACATTGGTCGATTTAGAGCTTAACACATATAGTCTACATATGTTGCTGTGATAATGAAAAATATATACAATCTTCTTTTATTCATTGATTTAAATAATTTAGCAATCCATTGACAAAAAAGGCAACTAGATGGTCACATGCAGTCTTCAAAAACCAACAGGTGTTAAATTTAGCAGATGCGATCAAGCTTTGACATTATCAACTTATTCTTAGAAAAATGAATTGTCATTAAGAGTTCATACTAATTTAAATTTATATAGGTAACGACCATCTGCATCAACTTACCTCTCAAGGAAAATATAAACTAAGGATTGATATGGCAGACTTCGAAAACAACAAAAAGTTTGCCCTGTATGACAAGTTCGCCGTTGGTAGCGAAATTTCTGGTTATATCTTGGATGTAAGTGGTTATTCTACGGATTGTTTGTGTTATTGAAATTTGCTGTTACAAAATATTAGAAATTATTTTAAATTAAGGAATGTATCTCCCTCATGCAAAGCTCTGATTCCTTCCACGGATTTGGCTATACTTTTTGGTTCTTTTGGATTGTAACTCTTCATGTTTTATATAAGCTTTGGATTTCAAATATTTTGGCCACACGAGCATCACTAAAGAGACATGTATTGTCGAAATGCGCATCTGGTGCAAGAAAATTGGTACCGTTAATTTTATAAGCATGTGTTTAAACCTTCAAATTTTGAAGTTATAATCTATAACTCATACGTGTACTTGTTTTTCAACTGTTTTGACTTTCTGTTTCATGAAAGGTAAAATTTGTCTGGTGATTTAATATTTTGATAAAGTTTTGAGGATTTTAAGTCCACTTTGAATTCCAAAATTAAATCTTTACTACTCGAAAGAATGCCATTTAAAACGTGACATTCCCATCGTTCCCAAAATCTTACTGAATAGTATATGTTTTTTTTCTCACTAAAATAACTGAAGATCTAGGACATAAACAATATGTGAACTTATCATAGATACCAGGATTAAAAATGTTCCTAATATTTCAAACTGGTTTAAACTTAAATTCTGATGTGTTTTGTTTTTAAATGATATCTCAGAACCTCCGGTTAAAAAGGTGGAGCTGGCACACAGAGTTATTATTTTAATTCTGGAGGATTTTCCACCATCATACTTACCAAATATTTCAAATATTTTGGCCACGAGCATCACTGAAGAGACATGTGTTGTCTAAATGCGCATCTGGTGCAACAAAATTGGTACCGTTGATTTTATTACTACCACTGGGTCGATGCCTCTGCTGGTGGACTATTAGTCCCCGAGGGTATCAACAGCCCAGTAGCCAGTACTTCGGTACTGGCATGAAAATACGGATTTTTTTTTTGTGTCATTAAAATTTGCTGTTACAAAATATTAGAAATTATTATAAATTAAGGAATGTATCTCCCTCATGCAAAGCTCTAATTCCTTTCACGAATTTGGCTATACTTGTTGGACCTTTTGGATTATAGCTCTTCATCTTTTATATATGCTTTGGATTTCAAATAGTTTGGCCACGAGCATCACTGAAGAGACATGTGTTGTCTAAATGCGCATCTGGTGCAACAAAATTGGTACCGTTGATTTTATTACTACCACTGGGTCGATGCCTCTGCTGGTGGACTATTAGTCCCCGAGGGTATCAACAGCCCAGTAGCCAGTACTTCGGTACTGGCATGAAAATACGGATTTTTTTTTTGTGTCATTAAAATTTGCTGTTACAAAATATTAGAAATTATTATAAATTAAGGAATGTATCTCCCTCATGCAAAGCTCTAATTCCTTTCACGAATTTGGCTATACTTGTTGGACCTTTTGGATTATAGCTCTTCATCTTTTATATATGCTTTGGATTTCAAATAGTTTGGCCACGAGCATCACTGAAGAGACATGTGTTGTCTAAATGCGCATCTGGTGCAACAAAATTGGTACCGTTGATTTTATTACTACCACTGGGTCGATGCCTCTGCTGGTGGACTATTAGTCCCCGAGGGTATCAACAGCCCAGTAGCCAGTACTTCGGTACTGGCATGAAAATACGGATTTTTTTTGTGTCATTAAAATTTGCTGTTACAAAATATTAGAAATTATTATAAATTAAGGAATGTATCTCCCTCATGAAAAGCTCTAATTCCTTTCACGAATTTGGCTATACTTGTTGGACCTTTTGGATTATAGCTCTTCATCTTTTATATATGCTTTGGATTTCAAATATTTTGGCCACGAGCATCACTGAAGAGACATGTATTGTCGAAATGCGCATCTGGTGCAACAAAATTGGTACCGTTGATTTTATTACTACCACTGGGTCGATGCCTCTGCTGGTGGACTATTAGTCCCCGAGGGTATCACCAGCCCAGTAGCCAGTACTTCGGTACTGGCATGAAAATACGGATTTTTTGTGTCATTAAAATTTGCTGTAACAAAATATTAGAAATTATTATAAATTAAGGAATGTATCTCCCTCATGCAAAGCTCTGATTCCTTTCACGAATTTGGCTATACTTTTTGGACCTTTTGGATTATAGCTCTTCATCTTTTATATATGCTTTGGATTTCAAATATTTTGGCCACGAGCATCACTGAAGAGACATGTATTGTCGAAATGCGCATCTGGTGCAACAAAATTGGTACCGTTGATTTTATTACCACATTCACTTATTATAACTTGTTTTCAAAACATTTTTTTATGTATCAGGTTGGTGGTATAATGGATGTCACTACAGCAACCTGAATGGTTCCTATCTGAAAGGGAATCACAAATCATATGCTGATGGTGTGAATTGGTATCACTGGAAGGGTTATCACTACTCATTGAAAGAAACAGTCATGATGATCCACAATAGCTGAATATAAATGCTGACCAATAAATAACTCATATTTAATTGGTTTTTTTTCTATTCAAATCATTATGCAGAGTGTACCAGTCATTTTTGATAGTTTTTGTTGATACATTATTAGTGTCAATAGATCCCTACAGTTCAAATCGTTTTATCCATTTACATTTTTTTTTATTGGTATCTAACCTCATGGGTAAAACGAGTTCCTATTTCGTATTTTAAAGAATGCCAATGGTTTGGCAATCAAAGTCGATATATAAATGAAGCTTAATCTGGATTAAAAGGTTGTATTTTATTATATCTTATATATATGTAATTTCTTATTATCATATACCAATAAGGTATAAGTAGATGACGGTACGAGTATCGTACCTTTGTTGTCAGTTGAAACTTTAAACTATACTATAATGCTCTTCAACTGAGTACTTTTTTTGACATTTTTTACTTTTTTGTTATTTGAAGACACTAATGAGTCTTTTGTAGACAAAACGCACGTCTGGCGTGAATACAAATTGTCAATCCTGGTACCTATGATGAGTTCATTATGTTGTCACGAGAGGATCAAAACGAGAAACAAATAGACAAAGTACATGAAGTTTTAACCAAAGAAATGATTTGTGCACATTTTTAGTTTATGAAAAATTTCTGCAGAACCGGATTCCTTTACTAGGTGATAATTATATACTGTCACGGATTGCAATTACTTTTACCTAGCAGCTTAACCTGAAGCAGATTGACACATATTTAATAGTCTGATAATTTACGACTGTTTTCGATTAGACAATATTTAAAAACAAACTTTAAAAAAACAACCCAGGACTGCCTTCAATCAAAACAAAAACAATTTGTGTTATCAGGATTTAAGATTGATATCAAACCCCATGGGTGAGGTGAGTGCCTGATCCGTACTCTAAAGGATGTGTAATGTAAATGCAGTTATGAATTAAAAAAAATATAGACACTAGATGTTTTCTTTTTTACATGACGATTGAATAGCAACGTACTGTTTTAATGTAACATTCATATAGATAGTTCTTTTCAGACTGATTCCAAAAAAAAAATAATTATTCCTTGAATTTAAAAATACAATTAAAAAGCAACTTAAGGTGTATAAAGCTACGTTTGTTTACAGTTGATAGGACTTTTAAAGTGAACCCTAGAAACATTTGATATCCATGAACTTTTGTTTGAAATAAGGGAGATAATTTCCAAGTGAAAAAAGCTACTCCCCTTTATGATATGATAAAAGAGGGACGAAAGGTACCAAAGGGACAGTCAAACTCATAAATCTAAAACAAACTGACAACGCCATAGCTTAAAATGAAAAAGACTAACAGACAAACTATAGTACACATGACACAACATAGAAAACACAAGAATAAACAACACGAACCCCACCAAAAACTAGGGGGATCTCAGGTGCTCCGAAAGGGTAAGCAGATCCTGGTCCACATGTGACACCCGTCGTGTGACTTATGTAATTACAATTTCGGTAAATAGTCTAAATCGGTAGGTCACATTCATGAAAGGGAAGAGGATTGTAGTTACGACGTAAGGAACATATCCGATATCATACGTGAAATTGTTTAATATTCCATAACGGGCAACCAACTCGTGATGGTGTCCGTAAAATTTACGATAACATGACACTGCTTTAAAAAGACATTGGTTTTTATTTTATTTTTTAACATACAGTATAATTAAAGTATGTTACTTTCGCTATACATAAGGTCACTCCCAAGTGCCTTTGTTCAATAACATATATAAAATAAGGAGATTTGGTATGGTTGGCAATGAGACAAATATCCATCATAAATAAAGGCAACAGTAGTATACCGCTGTTCAAACTCATAGATCTATGGACAAAATGAGGGTAACAAACTAAAACTGATGGAAACGCATTAAATATAAGAGGAGAACAACGACACAACATTAAAATGTAACACACACAGAAACGGACTAAGCATTAGACAAAATCCGATGAGAATAACAAATATAACATAAACCGAAGGATCATATGTCTTCAAATCCAATGAAAAAAAACCTATAGCTTCATAATATACCAAAATGAAGTTATAGTAAAGGTCAATTTGTAGAACGTCAAATCGACCTTGACATAAATAAAGGTCAGAGATGATGAATCTTAATTCGAAAGACCATTGGTATCTTTTTTTTTACGAAAGATTTATGCCTTTTATAATGCAGAACTGCCCATTTTAAAAAAATTTCAATAACATATATAAAATAAGGAGATTTGGCATGGTTGGCAATGAGACAAATATCTATCATAAACCGAAGGACCATATGTCTTCAAATTCAATGCAAAATACCCTTTAGCTTCATAAAAATGAAGTTATAGGAAATGTTAATTTGTAGAACGTCAAATCGACCTTGACATAAATGAAGGTCACAGATTATGAATCTTAATTCAAAAGACCATTGTTATCTTTTAAGCAGGGTTTATGCCTTTTATAATGCAGAACTGCCCATTATTTAAATTATGAGGGAACTCATTTGTTCTTAAAAATTGTAACTAGAAAACGTTGACAGAAATGTATTGATGTTGAATCAAGACGTAAAACAACACTACAAATGTATTATATACATGACCTTGACCTTTGACCTTAATGTCCGCTCATATATCTGCATATATATCAAGAAACTCATAGAAATAACTCTCGGTTCCTTTATGTTACATCGACATACCGTTTTTGTCAAACAAATACGGGAAGGTAATATAATTAGTTATTAAAACAGGAAATGTGTCAAAAGGACAACAACCCAAACAAAGAGCAGAAATTAGCAAAAGGCCACAAATGGGTCATCAAGAAACGAGACAACCTCGTACACTGACGCAGACTGAAGTTTTTGTCAAACAAATACAGGAAAATAATATAATTAGTTATCAAAACAGGGAATGTGTCAAACAAACAACAACCCAAACAAAGAGCAGAAATCATGATCAGCCCAAGGCCACAAATGGGTCATCAAGAAGCGAGATGCCCTCATGCACTGACACAGACTTAAGTTTTGTCAAACAAATACAGGAAAATAATATAATTAGTTATTAAAACAGGGAATGTGTCAAAGAGACAACAACCCAAACAAAGAGCAGAAATCAATCCAAGGCCACAAATATGTCATCAAGAAGCGAGACAACCTCGTGCACTGACGCAGACTTAAGTTTTTGTCAAATAAATACCGGAAACTATATAATTAGTTATCTAAAAAGGGAATGTGTCAAAGAGACAACAACCCAAACAAAGAGCAGAAATCAGCCCATGGCCACAAATGGATCATCAAAGAGCGAGACGAACCCGTGCACTGACGCTGACTTAAGTTGGACCGAACATAATAATGTATACTTATTCTATGAAATGGACGGCATATCAAACTTCCGGCGAAACATTTACTAGTAATTGAACTAAAACTGAAGAAAAAAAACACAGAAGACTAACAAAGGCGCGAGGTTACTGACTTTGAAGATCTTGGAACAAGTGCAAAAATTGCAGTGGAGTTAATCATGTTTATTTTTGTAATAGCAACCAGACCCCCTAATACCTCTAGCTAATGTGGAAAGAAAAAAACACACAGGAATACACACAGTTAAACTCATTTTAAAATAGGTCGGAGTCCGATGTTAGAGACAGTAACAGAAGAAATCAAACAAAATGACAGTGATGAACAACATGCTACTTACTTCAAATTAAACTGATCAAAAGATCATGTATTCGCCATATAAAAAGTCATGCAAAATCCCTCCCGATACGTGCGTATAGTATCATGCCATCATAAATCATAGTTACGAGAAAAACATAACGTGCATCAGTTTCACAACTGGATTTAGAATAAATGGTAACCGATGCAAAGACCAAATGAGTTAATCAAAATTATTAAATATGTCTCTTTAACGACGTGACAACAGTATCGTAGCTATACCCCTTGTCAAGGACTTAAAATACGTCCCTGCCCTTGTGAATAAGTCTGTTTAAACCTTTGGTTAGTTTTTTTACATTAAAATATTGATTGTTTTCCGACAATATTCAATATTGATAAAGTGACTTTTTTAACACAATTAATTGTCAATATTAATTGCTTTCCTATTAAAAACATGTCTGGTTGCTAAAGACACAAGAGGACCGTCGAGGTCCTTAATGACATAGGTTCTATGAAATACATGAATCTCATCATGAAGATTTTTTTAAAGAAATTTTTAACGAATATATCTTCAAGATAACGGAAAGTGTTGTTGAATTTATTTAAATTTACTGAGTTCTATCATAAAATGTGATTCATAACAGTAAAGAAACAAGTCTGTTAACGGTGCATAATTGGTGCCCACAGGCCTTATTGTTAAGGTACATTCTGTCGATAAACTTTACGAAACGTTCATGAATGTTGTCAAGTGAAACTTTAGTGCTTTAATCATTTCTTCTCATACCATGAAGTATATCTAGCATGTTTACCTTTCTCCTTAGAGACAATGAGTTGCAGTAAAAAAAATTGCAACCAGATTCAGATTATCAAACGACCATTAAAAAGATGGGAACAACATTCCTTTGACAAGATAAGTTGGAAGTTTAGTGAAGAGAATGGAAAATTCAAAACTGTCAACCGAATCAAAAGAGGGGCGATAGAAACTAGTGGAAGGACATTCAATCTCATAAATCGAAAATAAACTAACACCGCCATGGTCAAGAAAGAAAAAGACAAACAGACACATAATTATAGTAAACAAAACACAACAGCGAAAATTAAAGACTTAGCAACACGAACACAACCAAAAACTGGGTGTTGATCTCATGTGCTCCACAAAAAGGATCACCAAAAGCACGTAAAACACCCAAAGATTTTTACACTCCAAAAATAGTAAATTCCACTGTTTTATTACAAAAAATAACGATAAGTTCTTTGATAGAAGTCAAAGAACTCATTCGTTAAAAGCACCGAAAGATTAATAGTTAAACAGTTAAAAAAGGCCGAGATTAAACGATATTTTACGCTTTTTTGTGTACTAGTTACGGTAGCTATGTACATATAGTGGGGACCTTCAAATTTCCATTCGAATGTTCAGACGTGATAGTCACATAATTATTTACTATATGACATGTTTTTAGCTGCTTTTTTTTTACTGTCAATACTAAACATGATATACGGAAAAGAAAAAGATGAAAATACTAGGCTAATTAAGCTGTTGGCATTGGATTTTTTGAAATTAGGGAATGTTTTCTAGAGGAATTTAAAATCATGTAATACACATACAAACACTATGATGACAAAACGGCAAGACATCCGTACATTTCAACATATAAACGACCTCCAATAAAAAAATTCAGCATGTTTAGCTTCAAAAAGGGATACGTTAGATTAAGGCCTTATTGTTTATAGCTCAATATCAAGTCCATCATGTGACACAGCAAAATACTAGTAGAACGATTTTTTCGAATGCTGCGAAAGTAAGGTTGGGAATTTATACCTGAAGAAGGCATCAACACAGACATGTTGTCAGTTAAATTCTTTACTTGCAGAGAAAAATAGACAATATGTCCAGAAGATTTTCCGTCACAAGTTACTGCGTTATAATGGGAAAATGTTTCTTTCTCTGAGTAATCTCGGTTTTAGTTCTAATGAGTTTTCTGCCGAGAACAGTTTATATGACAAATAACAACACAAACCTAAGCTTTATCCAAGGACTAACATATAGTCTGGTAAAAATACGGTCACAGACTTAATTACTTAAAGGGAAACTTCGCAAAAAAATCAGAAAATGCTTGCCGCCAAATTTTACTACTGGACTGAATTTACTGTTACACATGCAGGTCATAAATTATTTTGTTGAAATAAGATATTTAACCGTGGAATGGGTGCCGAAGAAGGTCCAACGAAGTTTTGAGCGAGATTTCTTCGTCTGGTTTTACGAAAGCAAAAGTCCGTATGTGTGTCATTGAACACAAAGTAATAGAAAAAAATTAATTAGTCGGTTCCCTGTTATTAAAGAGTCGGAAATTTAAAATGTACTTTTGTAAGTGAATACATATAACAAGTTGTCTAATAAAGTTCGACTCTCTCATACGTACCCTATCATAACCGTTTTTTTTAGTGGCGCTTGCGTGTTTTATAATTATTTTTATTAGCTATTTGTAGTTATGTCAAGTTAATGAATTGGAAAGGAATATTGGCTGTTCTTGTCTTGTAATAAAAGAATCAAATAATTACTGATTTATAGTTAGTTTAGTTAGAAAACAGCTAACAATATTTGAGATATATCTAATCGTTTAAAAACATAAATCATGCAAAGCCCGGTGAATTTAAAAAACTTTATAACAAAAAATACGAATAAAATTATGATTGATTCATGAAATATATGTTGGTGTTTTTTTTTTTTACTATATGTTATATGAAAAATAAAAGTAAAAATCCCCATTGTATATACAGATGTTTTTGAATATATCAAAATCACTATGATCACATAGCTTAAAAAAAAAGTTTAAATTAAAGATTTGAAATAAATCTTTTTTTTAAACTAATTACAAATTATATTTTTGATTTCCCCACCAGCAACAAATTTCAATGATAGCTGGTAAAATAACATATTTTCTAATTTGCCAGTGTCGGCAAAATATCCACTGCCAAAAAAATCTCTTTTTATAGCTATCAGAGTAAACAGTACGCTTGTACTTTGATTTGATCTAGCGATCGATCGACCTTCACCTTGAACTCTCTGTGGTGTGTAAAGGACGTCCAATAGAAAACAAGGAGACAGCTGATCAGAAAGACGCAATGATAATTCTCTGTTGATATAATACATAGTAGGTATTTCTTCTGCTATATTTTAGGAGGAATAACATGAAATTATTAAAATGGATAAATCCTACTTTTTAGGTAGGATTTTAGGGGATTGGAGTGATAACAATGAAAAAAGGGGGGATGATAATATGGCTAAATGAATAATTATAATACACGAACTATACAATAGAATTCCAAGTGATTGTGTTATAAATTAAATTATACGTTTTGACAGCAGAAATGTTTTTTTTAAGATATTACAAGTATAAACATAGTACTGATTGTCAGTGACTGTGAGTAGCCATCATGGACATGGTTTAACAGGACATGCTGGGCTAGTTTAAACCAGATATCTGCTGTTTAAAACGCTCCTAAGGCATTACAGGCACGGAGTCATGTTTTCTCATAGACATATACTTGTTTCAATAACACAACTTTATTATTTCTATATTTGGGACTGTTTTATGCTGTTTTCCTGTATTTGGTCCTGCCATAGACCAAGAAATTGTGCAGAGACATATATGCCTCTGGTCCTGTTATAATATTGATCATGTTGATGTTTTTAAAATGACACCATAGCACAGGCACTTGTTTCTATCCATTGGAAGAACCACTATCAACGTATATTTACGAGCTCGTAAATATACGTTGATAGTGGTTCTTCCAATGGATAGAAACAAGTGCCTGTGCACCATAGACAATTTAAGTTACACTTGTATGCAATTTGGTCCCCTATTACTTTATATCATGCAAGTTCCTGTAAAATTTATCAAAGTACTGAAGTACATGTACTAGTGAACATCGGAACACAAGAAAAAAAATCACATCTCTATACAAGTCCAAATAATTATGACGTTTGGCAAGGCTATTTTTTTTTCTTTTTCTGAGGCGTACCAGAAAAAAAAAATAGCCTTGCCAGACGTCATAATTATTTGGACTAATCTCTATACCTGAAAGTGAGGTTAATCATTTGTTAATGTACAGATATAAAAAATTATATCATATAATTATATTTTTCTGGGACATGTTTGTCAAATGTTTGTGTGTGGATGATAAATTAATGACAGGGAATTCAACCTCACCGTAATGACTATTACATTGTATTATATTTTAGTGATATAAATCAGTACACTCTGCACATGTTTATTGTTATATATATTATATTAATAGTTACATGTAGAATAGAATAATATACAAATGCATGAAAATGATATATACCAGGGGCGTAGCTAGGTATTCAGCCAACTGTAGGCACCAATCTGCAGGGGGTCTGGGGGCCGCTCAAGGTCCCCAGTAGGTCCAGGGCAGAGCCCTGGTAGGGGGTTCAGGGGGGCAAAGCACCCCGACGGAAAACGGTTTTAAGCATTTTAGCTGTATAATTTTATGTTCAAAAATATTAAATTTACTGGTTATTTATTCGTGATAATTATTATATATACATGATGAAAAGTTCGAAGAATTATGAGTAATCTGACTAGTGAATTAGGTAACGCAGTACAATCGGAAATATGGAGTAAAAAAATCACAATATGCACTGCCCAGCGTAGATCAGCGTATCCCTTTAATTCAGCAGTACACCCTGTTTGGTATTTTCATATCTATTCCGTTCTGATGATACATGTATATACGTATAACTTAATTAATAGTAAAAATTGTGACGATCCTTCATTAAAAAAAATATGAATCCATGTAAACACTAATATTCCTATATAATAAAACGATCCTTTTGGCTAGACAAAAATCATTAATCTTTTTTTATTCTTATAAACTTTCACCCTAGCCACACAAACACATACACACAGTTCTGTTCTGTTCTGTTCATACCACCGTAACAAAATTCAATCAAGAAATGCATATTTCTTTACTAGTATCATTTACTGTAAAATCCCTACCTGTTTACAAATTTGGAATTTGGACATTTTTTTTTACAATAAATACAACAGGGAGCTAGGTCCTGTAATAGGTGTCGTCCAGAACGAAGGTCTGGAAATTTGAAAATTCCATGCATTTGAAAATTAGGGATTATAGGAGCAAAAATTCTGCTTTTTGTAGACCAACTACGAACTCCCCAAAGAGTGGCATTCTCTCTACAACTAGGCATTGGATTTAATGTCCCCATTTGACCTAACGTGACTGCGTATTTATACATCCTGCACAGCCAAATGGACAACCAACATTGGCAAGTCGGGTGAAGGCAAAATGGAAAGCTAGTTGAAAACTTACAACTAATTACAGTAAAACACTCATGTGTCTAAGTTGAGGTTCATTCAAGTTTTTGTTGATAGAAGTGATCATTCGAAATGATCTGAACCAACTAAGTTCTAGTTTATAGATTCTATATAAGGTAAAATCATAATAACATTCGTTTCTATCCAACATTCCATTCAATAAGAACGAGAGACTAGTGTGCACATGGCATTCGATAATCAAAGAGTTTTGAGAACTTAACTTGCTTTCATCTACATACAGATAACGTTGTTTATCATTTTTTATTTTTTTTATAAAAAAAAACATATTTGTGAAAAATTATGTGTAGGCATGTGCCTAAAGTGCCTTACGGCAGCTACGCCCCTGTATACATCATGTATTTATATAATTTTCATGCATTTGTATATTATTCTATTCTACTATACTAATAATAGTGCAGTGCAAGTTCATGGTGGACATGTCACTCTCCTGTAATAATTTGATTTTTCTCATAGATGAATAGAATTGATTTGAGTAGGCATTCATCTTTTCCCGCAAAATAAGGTTAAATCATCCATGCAGAGTTGTAGTTCCTTAAAATTGCAAGCGTTCTCGAGATACATTGTACAAATGTATTCTTCCGCATACCTGTGCCTAGATATTACGATATTGATTTTTTACTCATGTGTATACATACAAAATGTATAACAAATCATTTTAAGAGTATTAATTTAATAGTTTATCTTCCTTAAAAAGTATTTGATGAGTATTCATTGAAGAAATTAATTTATAACAAGCAATAAGGAATGTTAGTTTGCACTTGATGATGTCTAGGTATTCATCATGTTTATAGATCGGTCAAAAACCCAAAATGAATATTACGTACATGTAATGGAAATATAAGTGATAGCAATACACTGGAATGCCCGTAAGGTCATCTGCTGTAAAAATCAAGGTTGTTTCAGTTTAAATGCCATGCAGACTCGCCCAACCCATACATTTTGACATCCAAACGGGTATTTCTTTGTTGTGGTTGACCATAAATTTTTGCCATATATGAGTAAGTAAAAATTATACTTGATAAAATTCAATTTTATAAAAAAAAAAAATATAAAATAATTATTTTCACAACAAGATTTTTTTTGTGAAACAGAAAACCAATGTCCAACTGACAACATGTGAAAAACATATTTTAAGGTGGTATGGGTGTCTTTCGCCATCTTGGATTGTAAAGAACAGAGAATCTAAGGTCCATATTTTCTATCAAGTTAGCAAAATTTGATGCAGTAATGGGTTGTCTTTTGAATATTTTCAAATTGTCAATTTAAGGGGAGGTAACTCTAAAACAGTGCATTTTCTGAAGGACTCTACATGAAATTTTCCTATTTTGTCTATTAGCCGGAAAAAACATACGGTGACCCTATCTTTTCTTTTGATATTATCAAAGCATTGTCTGAAAGCAATCTTTTCCTAATTTATTTTACAATTCTATCATTTTGTTTAGTTTCTATTCACAAAATGTTGTTTTTTCCTGTATAATCCATACAAAATTTGTCATTTTGTCACAACCTGTAGCTTGAGAAAATGCACGGTGACCTATCATTTTTATAATGATTTTGAACATGTCTCAATAGATACTACATTTTGACAAAGTATGAACAAATTCTATCATTTTTATTTTAGACTCCCATACCACCTTAAGTCAAAACATCAATGTTTATATTGATTAAAGCTTGAAAAAATAGATAAATTTACCAGAATAAGAAAAATAAGAATGGAATTGTTGAACAAATATCTTATAAACATTTTGATAAACAGTATGTTATCTTTGTCCATTTGCCTATCATCTGCAATTGCCAAAAAGAGTAGGATTCATTATAATTAGCCAGCGAATAGAAGTGACATTTTATTATATCTTGAATTAAATGTATTTTTTCCAGATCAATAAATACCTGGTAAAAAACACCTAGATTGTGTAATCGAGACCAAAAAAATAATAACAAATAAAATTGACAAATTGAGATACACTGTGTATGGAAAATGGAAGTGAAGAAGACAGATATGGTTTGCTGGTTTCATGTACATGTACATGTGTACCTGCTGGCTAGCATTTGAAAAACATTGCAAAATTGCTTTTTTTGTTTTTTGAATGTTTTTTTTGCTGTTGGGTCTCATAAATTTTGTATTCCCTACCTTAACATGCTTTATATTATTGTTAATCACATAAAATGAAAATGAGTTTTTGTTCCCTGCTGCAGGGGACAAGGAAATACTGGATGTCTGTCCAGTCTTGTTAATGTTCTCGCATGTTTAATTTTTGACAGATCATTGTTTACAATGTATATGTATATCAGCATCATCATGTCTTGGATGAGTTTAAAAATCAGTGCTGATCAATTGTTCATTTTTGTTATTT
Source organism: Mytilus trossulus (assembly GCF_036588685.1). Classification (NCBI taxonomy): domain Eukaryota; kingdom Metazoa; phylum Mollusca; class Bivalvia; order Mytilida; family Mytilidae; genus Mytilus; species Mytilus trossulus. The sequence continues at coordinate 44,569,256 of NC_086376.1, forward strand.
TTAAAAGAATTATGTCCTTTGGACACATTATTTTTATGAAAAATTGCATCGTTTGTGCTCTCATGTTTACAACTCTTGCCAGACTAATTTTGATTAGATAGTTATAATTTTGGGTAAAAAAGACTAATTTCTTGAGTTCCTTGCGTTTGATCAATGCCAAAAATTTTCAAATTTAGATTTTTTTCCTAACACAAAATTACCAGTTACCACAACATGAACCAGCTGTGTCTATCATAGCTATGGTGTAAGTGAATAAAACAAAGCTATAGATAACTAAAGAATTTTTTTTATTGATATTTAATATACATAATACATGAACGGGATGAAGATCTTTTATGTCTGTAAGGAAAGCAATCCTTTCTGAGTAGCTTTTGTTGTGGAGGCTATTTGTGAAAGGATTAAAGTGATTTTAACTATACACCCATTTAATTCAGTGCTCATGTACATGTATGTATATATACTCCATCCTTCCTTTCATTCATTTTATTACCAACTATATGAATGATAAATAAAGGCAACAGTAGTTTATCATATGTTTACCGCTGTTCAAAAGTCATAAATCGATATACAATATAAAAAAGAAGATGTGATACATGAATGATACAAAAATTAACAACTATAGGTCACCTTACGGCCCTCAACAATGAGCAAAGCCCATACCTCATAGTAAGCTATAAAAGGCCCCGAAATGACAATGTAAAACATTTCAAACAAGAAATCTAACGGCCTAATTTATGTATAAAAATTTGTAAGGGTTCCGCGGAACCCAGTGTCTCGCCTACTTTTGCTGTTAATCACACACTCATAAAAAATTCTGAAAAAAATCAATAAAATTATTCCTCTCGATACTATCTTTTGATTATCAGAAGCTTCTGTCCAAGTTTGGTAAAAATCCAGGCTAGTTTAAGAATCTTAAAAATGTTTTAAATACTTTAACTGCAGACTGTATGTAATTTTAACTGGAAGAAAAACTAAGTCCATTTATAAGTAAAAAACGGAAAAAATAGATTTTTTTTTTTACGAAATTTACTTCTGGATACTATCTTCCGATCATAAACAAGCTTCTGGCCAAGTTTCTTACAATTCCAGGATAGTTTAAGAAAGTTATTAAAATTTTAAAACTTTAACCACAGAGTGAATGTAATGTTTCCTGGCAGAAAAAACTAAGTCCATTTATAAGTAAAATACGGAAAAAATGTAATTTTATTTTTACAAAATTTACTTCTGGATAATATCTTATGAACATAAACAAGCTTCCGTCCAAGTTTCATACAATTCAAGGATAGTTTAAGAAAGTTATTTAAATTTCAAAAACTTTAACCACAGAGTGAATATTTGTGGACGCCGCCGACGACGCCGATGCCGACGGAATGTAGGATCGCTATGCCTCGAAGGCTCGACAAAAAGGGAATGAAAAACAAATATGTAACACATAAACAAACAACAAGCACTGAATTACTGGCTCCTGACTTGGAACAGGCACATACTTACAGAATGTGGCGGGTTAAATATGTTAGCAGGATCCTAACCCTCACCTAACCTGGGACAGTGGTTTAACAGTACAACATAAGAACGAACTATAAAAATTAGTTGAAAAAGGCCGGCCTAGCCAAGATCAGATGTGCATTTTGTGTTTCACATGAAGTCAAAAATGAGTATCACCTCAGGACAAAACTCTTTTGGTATTTTGGTTCAAAAATGGTTTAAATTATGAAAAATTGCCATCGTTAGGCTAACACTGGAAGCATTTATTTAATACATGCAGTTTTTGTTAGAAATATTTTATATTTTTATGAAATAAATGGTGTTTAAAAACTGTATAATTCTCTTTAATGGTTGCCTTCAAGACATGGTCACCAGTGTCAGATTTTTGGTCAATGACAAAGACAACAAAATATGTTTAGAATTATTGAATATCAAACATTTTAATTGGATAAAAAATGACAAGAACATGTTTAACTCAGTTATTTCAAGCAACAGTAGCTTTCTTTGATTATTTATCTTATCTGATAAAACTGTATCTAAACTTATCAATAAATAACAAAACTTCAAAAAAAAAACCTTTCTTTTGGTGTATTGAACCTTAAAATAACTTGATGCATATTCTTACAATAAACAATCAAACATAGCAATACAATTTATATATTTTGTCTACAGACAAGACATTGTATTTATATTTAATGAAATGCATTATTAAAACCTAATTCTGATATAGCTGAAAGTGTTAACATACTCTTGAAAAAAAAAACATACATTTTATCAGGTTTATCTATCAAACTTAGCTTGACTGGGAGGAAAATGGAAACAAATACATTTTGATAATGTCTACGGACAAGACATTTTATTGATATTCAATTAATGCTTTCAAAGATGATTGTTAAAGTTAATATTAAAAGTTACCAATTAAATTTTAAATTGTGTTTTTAAAATTTTGGAAAATATAAAAATGTACCCATAATTCTTTACACATCTCAAAAATTTATTGATTGAGCCAAAATGAAGACACATTTTTTTAACTGAAATCCATATATGGTCATATATCTGACTGTTTTCAACAATCAAACTTTTATTATAACTCAATTTTGACATAGTTGAATGTGTTCTCTTGAAAAAATAACATACATGTTACCTACATTTTTGTATCAAATTAGGCTGAACTCGAGGAAATTGGCTAAAATATATTGTGGTAATGGTAATTATGTCTACGGACAAGACAATTTCAGTTAAAAAAAAATCTGTTAGAATGAATTGTGACTATATTAATGTTGAAAATACTGAGTCTTAATTTGAATAGATAACTTTCTTCACCTAAAAAATAAGTTCCATAGCAGACAAATAATTGAATTTAATACTTGTTATGTACAAGTGTCTTGTCCGTAGACACTTCCTCATCTGCTGTTAATACTGAAATACAAAAGATTAAGTAAGAGAGAGAGAAATACTTTTCCTTAATTTGATTTATTTAACCTTTTAAGGTATGCAGCAAATGGAATAAACAATATTGAAGTAAAATAAGGTATGCTTTTTATGACTGATGATCTGCCACTTTTTAAAATCCACTCCTGTAAAGTAATTTTACAAAAATTGAGAACACTTAAATTACCATTTATTTATTAAAAGTAAGATATGTTTAAGTTTAAACAACACATAGGACTAATTTAGACCCATACATCCTAGCAATATTGATAAAAAGACATGTCTACGGACAAGACATGTGTCTACAGACAAGACATTCTGACATATTTTTGAAATTTTTCCTCTATTAATAGATGGTAGAAAAAAAAGTTAGTAGTGTTTTCATATCTACAATAGAACAGGAACTTAGCAATGCAACATTAATGTTATTATACTTCCAGTTTACTAGGGAATGCATGTCTACGGACAAGACAATTTTTCACTTTATTTGTATATCCAATTTTGATGGCATATATCTGCAGCTAGGGTACTGCAATTTTGATAAACGAGGTAGTTTTTGATAAAGTATATACTAAAAGAGAAAACAAAACACATAATAGCATAAATTTGATTCATTTTTCTCTTATATCACTACACTGAGCAAGCTAAAAACAAAAGTACAAAATTTCATAACGAACGCATAGTATTCAACTTTTGATCATAACTTTGTAACCACTGGAGATTTTTTGTTGCAACAACCAGTAAAAAAAAGATGAATAAATTGTCTATAACAGTGAACCAATAATGTAGTTCAAATTAATTTCACTTATTCACTATCAATTGTTGAAAACAGCGAAATTTTAAATGAAACAACATAACGTGAAATTTTGCCCATTTTCAGCGTGTATTTTAGTGTTTTATTTAAAAACGGTAACACCTATACATGATATTTGATATTCATTGTGAAGCCCTACATTCTCTCCTTCAGTTCAAACATGTATTACTTATGTAAACATTATCTTCTTGTCTTAACAAGCATATAACATAGACCCACTATGAAATGCACATCTGATCTTGGCTAGGCCACTTACTCATCAAATGAATAAAAAATCCAGTTCACAATCTAAAACTGAGGAATACACATCAACTATATGAGGAAAACAAAAGAACAACAGGAACATTTATTAGTGCAACAAAAATAAACACCAACACACAAGTCCTATATTTTAACATACAAACAAGGAAGGCGTCACAGAAAAAAAAAATAGCCTTGCCAGACGTCATAGTTCTTTGGACTGCTAGGCTGGCTCAGAAAAATTTTGGAAGCCCTGGCTTGAATATTGCTGTTTACGTTTCCTTGTTTGTGATGATTTTCAGTTTCACAAGCATGTATTTTCCCATAAAATGCTTATATTCTGACGTCATAGAATTATGATACCGAGAAGCTCATTCATAAAAAAGCTTATGATGTGGGAGTACATGTACCATTGGAACACCTCAAACAATATATTCATATTTTACCACGAGTGTGTACTCAAAGCGTTTGAAGGACGTCATGTTAGAATTTACATTAGCCATGTTAGATGAGAAATATTTATAATATTAAAAATACAAATCTGTTGTAGATGTACATGTATGAACACAATTACATAATATTGAAAATATTTGTACACCTGTTAGTAGGAGATGATAGGAAATGATACATGTAATGACTTTCAATAAAATCAATTTATATATGTTTTACCCAAATCACATATACATGTATACATACACACATGTGTATGGGTATACATGTATCGAAGTGTACATTAATTAGCAATGAGTGGGTGTTGATTTATTGAACTTGATCAATGATCACTGCTGTTACTCAACTTCCTATTTATCTGACATGTTTAAGTTGTTTTTCTGTGTTACACAATACAAACATAGTCATGATAATATTTACATACATTTTAATATTTTTATGTGTGCCCACACACAATTTTATCCTTTACATTTTGTAAAAATACTAGTAATAAGTATAACAAAAATTGTCAAAGATAAATACATGTAAGTCTATAAGTCTAAAACTACATGTACATTTTCATGTTAATGTGTAATTCAAACTAGTTACAAGTTCATTCTACATGTAGCTAATGATGTTAATATAGGTTCTTCAAGTACATTTTTAACTTGTACATCCTTTAAAAAGTTGTAACATCAATTGTTACTTCAAGGTACATGTGTACATTCTTGTTACATTGTGGTTACATGTAAGTAATTATCTTTGATCGTGAAATTATTTTTCCAGGTCATATATATGTCGTGTACAAGTTGCGTTTTTGTACAGGTTATAACATGTACAAAAATATTGTACATGTTATAACTTGTATAATGCAAAAATACAAGTTATAACATGTACAAAAGTACCTCATACATGTTATAACCTGAACAAAATATTGCTAAAAAATGGTTCTAACTTGTACAAAATTCAAGATAATCTTAATGAAGTAAAATACACATTTAAATTCACCAATGCATAAAGAACAACAACAATAAATAGGCCATATATAAACGTGTCTCTTTCTGTAGAGGACAATGATCACATAGTTACAGAAATATATGTTTCATGACTTATGTTGGCAAAATGTGTTTTCATGTGATTGAATGTTTTATGTATTCCATCATGGCTTAAATATTAGTGTGACACTATTTACTAAAAGCTTGCATTTCCTCAATGACAATATTACATTAGATACTAGTACATGTAACTAAATTCTTCCCATAATTTTAAGAACGATGCCTAATAATATTGGATAATACTCATCCCTCTCGTTTTATAGCATGCACAGACTAAAACAATGTCTTATATGCTTACTCTGTAAAATCAAGAGAGAGCTGAAATAGTTTTCATTGCACCACGTTTCATTATAAATATCTTTGGATCTACTCTTCAACATTTTTGGCCTTCAGCATGACGTATGTAAATTTACAACTCAATTTATTTTACAAACTTTAAGATTATTTTATTAGGCGAATGTCATTTTTATGTTTTAAATATATATCCCCTACTTTGAAAGCATGTATTTGTGTCCTTTGGACGTTGTCTGCTCCTTGGGCGGGTTGTTATCTTTTAGACACATACCCCATTTCCATTCCTAATTTTATCTGTAGACACACCTGTCTTGGCTATCCTCTTATGTCTTTTAGTGTCAACTAGAATGAAAGTATTTTACTATTGCCTTCAAAGTGGACACTCACATTTACAATTCATTAAATAAAGATATGTCCATAGATAGTCATAAGAGAATCATAAGACACGTCCTAAGATATACATGTATCTTATGACAAGTCTTAGGAATGCTTCGTAATACTGACCCCTGGACATTAACTGTATCAAAAAAGGACAAAACACACTAACATGAAGGAATAATAAAAAGGTTACGAAAATATTATTGATGTCAATAACATCTGTTGCGATAATAGAAACATATCCTTATTTTTCGATTTTGTACAAGTTAAACCCATTTTTAAGCAATATTTTGTACAGGTTATAACATGTATGAGGTACTTTTGTACATGTTATAATTTGTATTTTTGCATCATACAAGTTATAACATGTACAATATTTTTGTACATGTTATAACCTGTACAAAATCGCAACTTGTACACGACATATATATATGTACATGATGTATGTACCACTATTTTTCACAATCTTTTGCAGTAATTATTGGTATTAGTATATAGTGAAATTTGATCCATTAAACACAGTCTATTTAATAATGATACTTAATACATTTATTTTGAAGTCTTATTTTAACGTTTTGACTTCATGCTTTTTATTGTAGAAAATTAAAACTGAAATATGGAGAATGAAGATGCTTTGCAAAGTGGTGGAATGCCAACTATTGATGCAAAAGATTTTTCTTTGCCTGAAGTTGATGTTGCCAAAAATGAGGCCAGCAGTGGATATGGATTTCTGCCACAGCTTCCTAGAAGTTTAAATTTGTTTCCATTTTTTGGAAGATATACTAATGTTATACCAGAGGAAACCGATGGTAAGATATAAGACATTTGACCTTTCGATAAAGATATTTCAAGGTTAAGAGAATTTTCGAATATTCGTCCGACAATCATGGGTAATAATGTATGTTTGTCTTTTTCATTTTTAGCCGTGTCGTTGTCAGTTTATTTTTGATTTATGAGTTTGACTGTCCCTTTGGTATCTTTCGTCCCTTTTTTATACAAGTCATCCTTATTTACTTGAAAATGTAAAATAATTTTTTTTGTATAAGTGATTTTGTATGAGTTTTATTTTATTTACCAGTTTTGAATTGTCTCCCCTTAATCTTCTCCAGATAATATTAATTTATACAAGTAGCTATAGACAGCCAATTTTTTTTTACAACCCCTGAAATTCTTAACTTTTGGGAGTTTAAAATATACCTTAACATACCTATTCTGATTTTTTTTTCATGTTTTTAATTAATTTTCAACTTTTAATCTCAAAAACTAGGAAAAGAAATCTGTTGCCCAAAGAAATTCATTAAATAAGGCTCTCAAAAATTGCCCCTTGTTAACATGGCAAATGAGCTGTATACGTTTATTGTTAATAAAGAAAACTATTAGGGGAATGTAGTCAGGAAATTTTTAATTAACCATCACCACCTTTAAAGACTGTCTCAGATGAAATTCTTTTGACATACAAATTAAACCTTCATCGATTGTTATAAAACTTAAGACAGAAGCTAATCTTCATGATCAAGAAAAAACATCTGAAGAAAAAGCTTTATATTGTTGGTCAACAATGCTCAACATTACACTTTTACACTGACAGCAGCAATGAAAGTTGAGAAAAGGGGTTCCATAGAGCTTCAAAGCAGAGGGAGCTTTAAGTTTTAACCTTGTTGCAATTGGTCTGTACATACGTTCATTAGTCTGTAAATCCCAAAGTTTGTTTCTGTTCTCTTACTTTGGTTTGTATCAATCAAATGTTTTGAAATTTATACACAATGCTTATTACCACAAAACACTGTTTCATTGTGTATAATTTTCATAAGATTTGGTTGTATATAACATGTAGAATTATATATATGCCCCTTTACAAATAAAAAAATGCTGAAATTTTCGTTTCCATTCTTTTACTTCAGTTTGCTTTAACCAAATGTTATGAAACTTATACTTGTTATATACAATGCTTATTACCGCATAATCAATCAAGTTTGAATTTTGGTGATAACACTTAAACCATTCTGGACTGGTTAAGCCCATTTACAAATGAAAAAATTTGATGAAATTTTAGTTTGCGTTTTTTTCATTTAACATGTTTAAAACCACCTCAACCAAAAATGTTTATACACAATTCTTATTACCACAAAATACTGATTAAGATAGGATTTTTTGTGGTGTCACTTTTCCTCTTCTATAGTTCTGCCTCTTTTCAAATGGAAAAATTGCTGATTTTTTTGTTTCTGTGCTCTTACTTAAGTTTGCCTGTACAAAATGTTATGAAACTTACACAATACTTAATACTGCAATACTAAGATCAAGTATGTATATTATGCAAGCATGGGCATGATGAGCACATTTTCAATTTATTTGAATTTTTATGCCCCACCTACGATAGTAGAGGGGCATTATGTTTTCTGGTCTGTGCCTCCGTTGGTTCGTTTGTTCGTACGTCTGTGTGTCCGTCTGTACGTCCGTTCGTCCCGCTTCAGGTTAAAGTTTTTGGTCGAGGTAGTTTTTGATGAAGTTGAAGTCCAATCAATTTGAAACTTAGTACATATGTTCCCCATGATATGATCTTTCTAATTTTAATGCCAAATTATAGTTTTGACCCCAATTACATGGTCCACTGAACACAGAAAATGATAGTGCGAGTGGGGCATGCGTGTTCTATGGACACATTCTTGTTATCTATTATAAATGACTGATATATATGTATAATGAGATTTGGTTTAATATGTATATCCACCAAAGACCAAATTAAATTGATTTTAACAACTTCACCAATCAGGGAAATCTCCGCAATATAGTGAGCTTAATTTTGATTTAATCTTGCAGGACAAAAACAATGTCTGCCACATCACAGAACAGGTAGAATTATGCACACAACAATTCTCCCAATTCTGTTCCTCAGCTTTGTATAATGTGTTAACTAATTGTAGAGTTATTTTACAACTGTTTTCTTGTGATATGATGTTTTATTTGTCTAGAGAGATTTCTAATATTTAAACAACCACATTCTTGCATTATTAGTTTAAAGTGAATGCAAATCTTTTAGAATATGATTATAGTTTGAATATATCCTTTTGATATCTTCTGTCTGGCTTTTACCATTGTTTACAGGAATAAAACCACTAATTATTAGTCCATTATGTTTTCTATGATAATGCTATTTCAAGCTTTTATAGCTATTTGGTCTTATGTTCATTTCATAGCAAGACTATACCATATCCTGACTTGTGCTGATAATTTCAACATACCTTTACTTGCATATTAGAGTGCACTGGTTCCCAGAACTTGGGAGCACAAAAAGGTACTTCTGATCTAAGCAACAGGGCAAAAGTGACCAAGAAAAACAACAAATCCAAAAACTTTGAAACCATACCTACTAAATAATAATATAAACTGACAAAATAAGTAAAATACTAAATATACAAATTAAAACAAATAAAACATATTATATGAAAACTTTAACTGGCTTATCCTTCCAACAAGAAATCCATGCTAGAAATCAAATAATCAGATAAAGAACTATGCAAATCAGATGGAAATAAACTTTGAACTCTTTTGACAACTTTGCATGATTTTTTCACATTCTTATGAACTGAAGTAGAAACGGGTTTTTCGGGTTCAACAACATGAACAGAATTGACACTTTTACAAACTTTATTAGGACAATTAGCTCTGATATGTCCAACTACCGAACAATTAAAACATTTTTTAACTTTAAACTTCCTACAAACCAGTTTTTTAAGAACTTTGACAATTTGATCAAAACCGGACTTCAAACAACTTAAATCTAAACTTTCTTCACTTTCCTTAATTTCACATTCAACAGGTTCAACTGTCAACTTAAAAGACTCAAACTCTGTAGCCAAAAATATAGCATCATCAAAAGTTGCAGGATGCTTAAAACGAACAAACTCTCCCATTTCCTTCTCTAATTTGTCAATGAAAATGTCCATACCATAAGGTTCCATACTATGGAAATTTATCTGGATATGCACGATGGCATAAAAGTTTTAATCTATGTCCAAAATCAAACACAGATTCATCTGGCAAAATTGTACAATTTTTCAGTTGAAATTTATAAAAAAGTATCCTTTCCTTAGGATTAAAACGTTGCATTAACAGTGATTTAGCTAGCGCTCGTCACTTTCGTATTTTACGAAAAGGTTTTCGAAATGACGAAAATATTTCATATCAATTTCGTCACTTAAATTTGGAAAGTGTAAAAATATTTACACATCAAATTACTTGAATTCTACCTGTCATTATGTTTCTGACAAGTTTATGACCCTCAGGTAATTAACGTTTACCAAAAGTGTTAAAAGTTGTGATGACAAGTAATCCGCCTATCGCCAATCAGATGGGTTGCTAATCCCTTAATTATCATTATAAAACCTCATAAATGACCATAATAATAATCTATTTAGGTTAAATCAGTCAGTCAGCATTTCATTTTAATCATTTCTCACAGTTCAGTCGTATTTTCGTCATTTGAACAAAATTGAAAAACTTCCCGGACATTTCAACTTTATTTTAATTTCAATATTTCCCTTACGATCATAATTTGCAGTTTGCTTGTCGTAGTTTCGTCATTTCAACGTATTTTCGTCATACTTTACATAAATATTCATCAAAAACTTTCGACAACTTCGATTAAAAAGAATGAACTTTATTCAAAACGTAAATATTTTCACTTGCAAACAGGTGCTTCCTGTTCTATGTATTGAGCATGCGTAAAAGATCGTAGATGAATCCGGTTTTATTCTGAAATTATAATTCAATTGTCACTTCCCGTTTTCATTTCATTTCGTTTAAAAATCGAAAGTAAACATGATCTACAGTCTACATGCATTAGAATCGTCACATTAAGTACGGATGCAGATCCTTCTATCCAATATTAAAGAAATTGATTCCAAATAGATATTAAAACGTATTTTCAAGGATATACATGATTGTGAAGTGAAAAAGTCGTTACAAGTTCATCAAGTTCAAGAATCATTTGTGCAGTGGTTAAAAAATAGAGGCACCCAACTTTTGTTGATAAGGGGTGTGCCCTGAAAATAACTGAAGTGATGTTTTGATCATATTACCAGATCCCTGTTCTTATCTTCATATCTTAGCATCACATCAGTCAATTCATTCAATATTGTCAATAACTGCCTACATTAGCAATCCTAAAGTCTTCAAAGATCCTAGACTAGTCCTTGAAGGACTTGGACATATATGTATAGCTAGTTTGATAAACATCCTAGATCCCTTGCTTTATAAAAAAATAAGGCTGATTTTTATCACGCGCAAAAGTGACTAAAGCCCTCAAAATCCTAGCTAAAACCCTGGCATTAACAACCTTTTCAAAAAACTGTAGCTTAGCAACTGAACAGGAGTAAGAAGACGTAAAATAGTTCGTGCTTCTTCCCTAAATTTATTACTAACTGAAGAGCCATTTCAGAAAAATTCCAGTTATTCCAAAAACTAACTGCTTCAAATTGAATAAAATAATCTTGTACATCAGCACTAACACCATCAAAAGTACAAGGTTTCTGTTCAAACTTGAACATTTTGAAAATCAAAAACTTGAAGAAAAAAAACTGATTGTTTAAAAATAGTCAAACCAAAAACTGAGGGATCAGGTATCCTGGTCACGGCACCATTTGTAACGGAGGGGTTCGGTGACGACACCTTCAGGGACGTGTAGCAGCCAGTACTTCGCCCCTATTCGACCATTGGGATACCTGATATTAGATTATGGCTTAACAACAGACAATGAATCAAATGAAACTATATTTTATTCACAAATGTACAGTAATTGCATGTATTAAATAAAGTCGGAATTAAACAGGAGTCAGAAAACTTTCTAAACTGAAGTTCAAAAATAGAGTTATTTCAATTGTAAAATGAAAATGAAGTGTTCCCAGACTTAGTCTTAATAGTTACGTAAATTTGATTCGCGCGTTGTGTTTTAATGTAGTGAAAATTTGCACCATAAAGGGGTGACTAACTCTGGCGAACTGCACCGAAGTGGTGGCTAACTCTAAACTCAAGTGAACTGATACAGTCCGGCGAGTATTTGGAGGCCTGTGCAAGGCCGACTCCGACTGAATATCAAATTATATTCTAAACTTGTCATTAAACAGGGTAACTTTAACTGAAACAGTACTGAAGAAAAGTTGAATAAATAAATATTCATAAAACATTATAAAAACATCGAAAGTTAAATACTAAAACAGTTAAATTAACAATCCTTACTTTTATCTTACTGTGTTAAAATAAAATTAAACTTAAAATAAACATTTAAATACTAAATTATTAATCTGTCCAAATTAAGGGGAATTAACCTAGGCAAATCAAGGCACATCTATTACACAAGTAAGAAATAGCCTCTGCCCTCTATCTTAGAAATGTTTCCTTTGACCAGATATAAATATTTCCTGAGCTTCTGCTCTTTAGCATTTTGCATTGCTTTGCTCTCTAAATATACCCTGTAATGCCTCATGTGCCTGTACATATTTTGAATTCATCTTTTTGTTTTTAAAATTTAAGGAATAGCTATACTGTAACATGTGTAAATAAAATTGATATTGAAATTTGGGAATGTGTCAAAGAGACAGTAACCTGACCAAATTGGTCTTTAACACATTGAGACAATCCTGCATCTGGAGGTGGGATTCAGCTGGTACCTAAATAAAAATGTTTTTTATAGTTCACTGAAAATTGACGTTATACTTAGCTCAAAAACATATTAATGAACTAAATTAAAAATCTTACAAGACTAACAAAGGCCAGAGGCTCCTAACTTTGAACAGGCAAAAGTGTGGTAGGGTTAAACAATTTTTGTGAGATCTCAACCCTCCCCCTATACCTCCTGCCAATGTAGAATACACAAACACACAGCAATAGCCATAGTAAAACTCAGTTTAATAATAGTCTAAATCAGATGTCAGAATAGGTAACAAAGGAAACTAATCAAAATGACAATGATACCTAAATTAACAAAGGACTACTAGCAGTTACTAACAATGCCAGCTCTGGACCTCAATTATACGGATTAAAAGATTATGTCTTCATCGTGTGAAAAATCAGGCACAATCCATCAGGTTAGGGGTTTAGTATCACTCCATCTGTTAAGTATCATTCCATCTGTTAAGTATCATTCCATCTTAAAACATGAGAAGAACATAACCTGTATCATGCCAACAATTGGTTTTAGAATAAATGTGTTTATTTTTCAATGCAAAGACCCTATGAGTAAATCAATAGTAATACCGAAATGTGCCATCTTTAATGGCCTGACAACAGTATCATAATTATATCCCTTCTGAATAAGTTTAAAGGTTTGGTACATGTATACATGTACATGTTATGAGGTGAATGCTGACATTTTTGTGATTTGTAAAGAATCAGTTTTCAAGGGGGAAAGGGGGGTGGGGCAACAAGGCAAGGTCAGGAGAAGGACTTAAAAGAGTCTTTATAATAATTATATATGTAGCTCCATTAGGAGACCCTTAATGACCCAGCTCCTCCTCTAACCTATAACCGCCTCGGTGGTGTAATGGTTAGCGTGCTCGCCTCGAGTGCGGTAGGTCGTGGGTTCGACCCTCGGCCGGGTCACACCAAAGACTTGAAAATTGGTATTTGCTGCTTCTCCGCCAAGCACGCGGCATTAAGGAGTTAGAGCAAAGACTGGTCGGCCCGGAGTCAGAATAATGTGTCCGGGTAAGGTGACATGTCTTCCTGCGAACTGTTACCTTGTGAGCTAGCACGTTAAAAATCCGGCTTAGCGTGTCGGTCTAGTACAATGTGGGGTTAATATTCATTTATCATTATCATGTTCTCGTCCTGAATATGCATCTGACTTGCCACTGGACGTTAAACAACCATCCATCCATCCATCCTCTAACCTATATGGACAAGTATTACCATGATTACATATATGCATATAGTTTAAAATGTATACTTCATGCATGCAACCTTATAATTGCATTATTTTTTTTCTGAGTTTCATGCAGCCAGCAAAGATAGTAATTTTACACAATATAAATTCAATTACAGTCCAATACAATGGAGTTTAAAATGATATTTTTTATTTTAGACGCTGTAACCACACAGGTGTATTCCAATATTCAGTCCAGTGCTGGACCTAAGGATAATTTGATCACAGAGGTAAAGAAACTAGGATTAACAGCACAAGCCCCACAAGTAGATAGTGAAATTCACAAATTTGAACCTTATTGGGTTGAAGTTGGACCTAAAAATAGACATTATGATACTCGTCGCCAATCAGCCGGAAAGGTGAGCAATGTAAAGCACAAAAATAACATAGATCATAGCGATGATAAAAAAACAAATGTTATTCACGATGACTTAGCTTTGATTGAAAAAGAGAAAAAGAAAATCTCTGAACCTGTTGGGTCATCCCATGATGATCTTGTTGATTTTAGAAAAGTGGTAATGGTTCCGCCAAAAACAGGAACAGAATCTGCTTTGGCAGCAAGCAGACGTGGAAGAATTTTCAGAAAATATGAATTTACAGCCTCTGAGGATAATCCTCAGTTTAGTCGTGGTCAATTATTTGGATCGAACAAGGGGCTTGGACATCGTAGATCAAGTTCTACAAGTAATATTCCTCAGCTTGAGGGAGAAATATGGACAAAAGATGGAGATCTAGAAAAATACCATTCCACTGACAATCAACTCGAGTCATTTCAAGGAAATATGGAACAGAAAAGTTCGGGTCTCAGAAGAACAAGTTCAACAGGCGCACTGCAGCGACTTGGAACAGAGCATACTTTTAAAGATGATCAACTTGTAGAATACCATAAAGAAGAAGAGAAGGGTTCTGAAATCAAAAGACATGAAAGTACAAATAATACGCCTTCAAAGGGTTCTAGCTTTGATACATCTGCAGTCAAAAGTAAACTACAAAGTATAGGAAAGAAAACAGTAGAGTTGGCTACTACAAGCAAAGTTCGTCAGAATAAACGAGAGCGAAATATGTTTGCTCCTACATCTTTTTAATGAAAGTTTAAACTTAGATAACAGATCCAGTACGTAATAATACTGTATACATATGAAACATGAGGTTGTTTTAGATTTAAATATGATTCATTCTTACACAAATGGAGATTTTGATATTATAAAAACATGAATTTATTTGATATCAAAGCATTTATTAGTGAAGTTCAGGCATATAAAGCATGTAAAGTATGTGCTACCTATTGATCTGTTTAAAAAGCTTTTTTAGCTTGTGAATAATTCAATAACTCCTATTGAGAGGTGTTTATACTTTTTTACCATCTTGCTTGAAATCATTACTCACAAAAATCTGTTAAATGTTTTGATTGGCCAATCATTTTTGTTGTCATGTCTGATTTTAAAATATTGTTTCAAATACAAAGTCGTGTATCATATCATTTGAGAATGAAATGGGTAATGTTTTCTAATTGTTTAAAATTAAAACCGCTTGTCTTTCAAATATATTCAAGTTTTTAATACATCATTTACATGAAACTTTTTTGTACAATTTTATTAAATATTCTGCTATCTTTTAATTGCATGCACCTTTGCTATATTACTTAAGCAATACTGTTAGCTATGTTAACGGGTATAAGTATTTCCTGAATTAAATATATAAATGACTGATTTGACCTCAATATTTTACATATTCAAGCCTTTTGTGTACTGTAAACTACAGAAGTTATTATGGTCATTTATTATTTTGGAAGAATATGAGATTTTTTATTTCAATTTCATTGTAAATCTACTCACATTCATGACATTATTTGTATTGATATTATGTTTTCATACTTCCACTCTAATGACTATATTTCTACCTTAGGGAAGTAGGGATCATTTTCTGTGTAACCATTCCTTTTAACTCACAGTTTTTGGTTTCCTAATGTTAACTAGGTACATGTATGTTTACCATGTATGAATATATATATATGTGTGTAGTGCTATTCTACTTTAAATGTACATGTGTAAATGATACCTTGTTAGTGCTTGTGTTCAAAAGTATGTTTTTATATTTTAATTCATTAACTTTTTCATTTATAAACCTATATATAATTGTAGTACTTCGTTATTTCATATTTTACAATCATGTGTGCAATTAGTTCGTACGGGATAAATGTTCAGGTGTATATTATTAGAAAGTTTACAAAGGAATTAAAAGAAAACAGTGTGGTTCATGAATCAGAAATAATTATCTTTAAATTTTTACATACATGAACATGTGAAAGAGTGTTATTGAATGTGTAAGAAATTGTTTACTTTTTTGATTTTTATCTCTATTTTGTATGTATACGAATCCTAAATATTTATAATGGTTTTTTTATATGATGGTTACAGGAATAACTTATGAATGTTGTGAATTAATTGGTAATCCAGTATTTACACCAGCTTTTACTGCTGACTAAATAACAATATTTGCATCATTTGTCCGTATAAATTTGCACTATTTGATAAACCCAAAATCATATCATCCATTTAATAAAGTGGTTCATGAAACACTGATAACTTATGATTTGAACACATTATAAAAAATGTATTTCACACAAATGTTATAAAATATTTTACATTGTCAATGTATGTCAATTTAATTTATTGTGGTTTTAAATTTTTCATATTAATGTACAGTGAAACAAAGACATTTATACAATGTAATCATATTATGAGTTTTTATTATCTTCATGTTTCACAGTTTGAATTGCATTCTCATCCATCATATCTGTACTTGTAGTTGCATTAAGGACCATTTTGGGCTATACAATAAATAATTACAAAATATACATGAATTTCATAGTATAATGGTATATGAATGTAATCAAAATCTCATCATTGTAAGGTCTTTCTTGTTCCATGAATATTCATCTATAATTGAGAGCGATACTACGGGCCAACCTGGACTATGTTTTTCAAAACTTCTTAGTTTAGACATGCATTTTGATCGAGTAACATCAGGCAAATATATTCAAAACTACCAGTATGTCTAAAATGTTTGTTTGAGAGAGGTTTTATATATATAATATATAGATGATGCAGCGATTGTTCTATCAGCCCTTGCAGGCACTGTTTTTTTTTTCCAATAAAAAGAACACAATTCAATTTTTGTTAGACATATGAAAAGAAAAAAAACACTTGATTTTGTAATGTCTTAGAATTGTCAGATTTATCAATATTAGTTACTTAAACTTCCGACTTATAAGCGAGTAACTACAGTAGTGTCATCAACAGCATTCACTTAATTTTTGTTTTGTTTATTTTTGTTTAAGGGCTGAGCCAAAATTGATTTGGGTGCAGGGATGGGAGGCACTTTAATTAAGTAATTGTGGTTTGGTGTGTTCTCCTTAGAATTTTGTAAGAATTGTATGTCAAAATGTATTTAGAGTTTTGAATTTATATTGTGGTTCATGCGGGTCAAAAGATGGTGCCTCCCTCACCCCACCTCCATGTATTTAATTCTTGGACAGCACTTATATGATACCTATTCAGTATTCACACCATTTTTTTTGGGAAATGAAATTGTTACAAGTGATCCCAATTAGAATTAGATATGTTTTATGAATATTACATTAATTCGTGATATTATATGAAACCAAAGATCAAATCATCAGGGGTACATGTATGTTTATCGTTCTTAAGGTGTTTAAAAAAATGGTCCAAATTTTCGAAGGTACATTTATCTTTATCAGGTATTAAACGAATGTCTTAACTAGTTATTGTATGATTTTACAAAACTATATTGGTATGTGCCATCTGGAAAAGTTAAACAAAAATTCAATAATTGTCATAACTTTGATTGTATTATTTACATTGTACTTGATGGTGAGGTAGAAATATTTGAAAAATATAAAATCATCCCCCATTTATGCCAGTAATTATTTTTATACCTTTAGTAGAGCAAACATCTGGTTTATTCTTACTGAGACTGGTTCACACTATTCACAAAAACTGTTCTTAATGTTTATTTTGACTTGTTAATGATGTAACCAATTTTTTCCTTGATTATGACCCATTTATTTTTATGAAAGTATTTGATCTGAACTGCATATTTTTCGTTTATAAATGTACAGGTACATGTATTTATTTACATCTTTGAATGTATAAGATTTTATAAGAAATGTCAAACCTCATAATGTTTTTAATTCTTTACTTACATCCATGTATATAAAACGAACATCAGATCTAGCTTTAAAGCATTAAATGTTTTCACTTTCTTATTTGTTCACTTGGCCTTCTGAGAGTGAATGGTTTGTCAAATTTGGTGAAAATGTCTGTCGATACAATTCTATAGGGACAATTAATTTGTTGAACTTTGAATATCTAGGTTGCTGGCCTTTGGTTAAAGAAACTGACACAAACCAGTATTTAAAGTGCAATTTTCCAGTATTAATAATATCAGAAAACTTCTGTCAAAAGGGATTTTTTCCTCCTAACATTATTGGGACAGTAATCTATAGTTTTAACTTCTGTGTCATTTGGTCCCTTTTAGAGAGTTGTCTCAATAGCAATCATACCACACATTTTTGTTTCTATTTAATTAGAAAAAACTGTTAAAGAGGTTTATGTGAATATTCTTACACATATTCCAAACTTCACCTGAACTTAATATGAAACAAAAGATATGATTGCCAATGAGACAGCTATCCACCAAAGTTCAAATAAAATGGATGTTAGCAATTATTGGCCACTGTACATGTATGGCCTTCAATAATTTATGAAAAAAAGCATACAATATAGTATGCAATCAGAGACATATACAAAATTTACGAAAAACAAATATGACAGACATAAACCACCAACGACAACCACTGAACTAGCAGTACCAGATACATCAACTCTCCTCTAACCTGAGACAGTGGTGTAACAGCACAACACAAAAACAAACTATATATACGAATCAGTTGACAAAGCTTAACTCATCAGATTGATAGAAAGAAAAACATCAAACAAAAACACAGATGCAGTAACGTTTATATCCACCCTCACCCCTTTCTGTCAACAAAAAAGACACTATAAAAGAACAAATCTGAGAGTACTCAGAAGTCAGCTAGTTTAAAGCCAATAAAAACTTGTATCTAAGACTAAAATATCAACAGTACACATCCAATATCCAGGCCTCCTTTTACTGAAGAGCGAGATTATGGAGAGGTTATATTACAGTTTTAGGGTTGAAATTTACACTTATAGCTAGCTTTAGCCTTTGGTTTCAGGTAATATAAAGGATTTTTTATGGCTTTGTTCAGATCAAAATGAAAAGGATGTCTTAAGGAAAAGAGGGCAGTGTATTTAACTTGCACACCCATCCAGGTCTCGGAAAACTAGTTGTAAAATGTCTTTGACTATATTTCATTACAGTCATAATTTTTGGTCCATCATAATGTATCATACAAACCATAACATAAAGGATGTGTATGGTTATATTAAAAAGTTTACTGGGAATATGGTTTCAAAAGACGACTTGCCATTAAAAATTTGATATGAGAAAACTATGCAGACAGTTGAAATTTTACCTAAATAAATTAAAAGTATAAGATCATATAAGAAAACCGTCAAATAATTGAATAGATATTCAGAGATGTTGAAATTTTTATTCAGGCCCAGCTATAAACTGGAGTTTGAAAATTAAAGGTAAGGAACTTGACGCTATAGTCAGCAATGCATATTGTGTTAGACTGGTAATCGATGATCTCATATGATTTCCTAGATCCTGGCGTTTTTGCGAGGCACTCTTTTCAAAACGACTACATTAGTATGCGTAATGAAAAAACAACTTATAGATACCAGGATTGAAATTATAACACTCGCGAAATCAAACGCAGATAAAGAAGAACTATTTAAATTCTAGCAAATACTTATGTTTCTTTCAGAAGCTAAGCATCTCGACATCAGTTGTACCATATGTCATTTTTTTATGTTTAAGCTATGAAGACTATTTTGAGGTGATTGCAGACATTTTTTCTGTTTTACAAATGTTTTATTTACAAATTTTAAAAACTCAACCGATTTAGAGCTTGTCATATTGACAACTGTACTACGATTCACACTGTATGTTGCCCCTTAGGTAACGTTTGAATATTTGATCGTTGGTGCTGTCTCATTGACATATATCCTTCATATCATTTTAATTATCTCTGATTGAATTTTGCTGCGTTCAATACGCTTGGAACCTTGCGTTTTTGTATATACATGTAGATGCAATAAATCCAACTATTTTGTCATTTGCACCTAATTAAAATTCAAGGGTTTGTATACATAAAACATGATAACAATTATTTAAAAAAATTCCATTGTGACAGCGTCCTTTACGAGAGAACGGCAATGAAACTTTTTATCAGTTTTTAATTAATATTTAAACATGTTAAAATTAGTGAGGGTGTTACACTCTGGGTGATATTACATTTATCTGACCATAAGATGTAATACCATCTTTGATCTGACCAAACGTCTTTTAAATGTATTGTATTTTGGAATAGAAATATATCTTCATAATGAAAGATGTAAAATGGTCAATAAGAAAATATATGTTTAATATGTGAGGAATTTATTGGAAAAGAAGGTGATATTATTGCGACTATTTTGCTTCTTAACAAGAAGGTGATGATGAGCGGGGAAAATATTGAAATATATCTATAGGTCTGTTTTTTGTTAATTAATATATGACAAGGTATATATGTTTGATTAACAAAATATATGAAAAGGGTGGGGTACTTGATGTCTCAGCTGCTCACCCCTACCAAAAAAAGTTTGAAGTGCCCCCCGCCCCCGAGGGACATGCAGAAGATATATCAAATAAACCACATGCATAAACGAAATATTACTTGTAAATGCTTCTAATGAATGTTACAATAATTCCTTTTTATTCCGTCACCGCCAAAAATCTTCTCTGACTGAACCTATGTGTCCGCAGTGGTTATGAGAGATACAATGTTAAAAAAGAGGGATCATTTCAGAAACAATTCGTCTCTAATTATATCTAGTTGTGTACATTTTGTAGTGAAATTAAATTCGTCTTCTATTTCTCAATCATGCCGATTTGTCTTCTATTTATTTCCAAATATGCAATCTCAATTCAAAGGAGTATACACAGCAAGTGGTTAAAATATCAGATTTCTGTCTTTACAAATTAAAACCAGCTTAATAAGATAAACGTGTTATTAATTACTCGTTCTTACCATGCAATAGAATATCGTTTCAGGCCAAGTTAAATTCAATGTTTTTTTCGTTGTTCATGTTTATCTTTGTTCAGGATTCATTAACATATGAAAAAAACTTTCATTAAATTAGGAAAAGATATAACAGACATTGCCTTCTAATGGTTGTTTTTCTAGAAATATATATATAAGTCAAACATCTGTTTGCTCGTTTGTTGATGT
The DNA here is from genome assembly GCF_036588685.1 of Mytilus trossulus. Classification (NCBI taxonomy): domain Eukaryota; kingdom Metazoa; phylum Mollusca; class Bivalvia; order Mytilida; family Mytilidae; genus Mytilus; species Mytilus trossulus. Next base: position 44,590,744 of record NC_086376.1, read on the forward strand.
GTTACATATTTGTTTTTCATTCATCTTTTTGTACGTAAATTAGGCCGTTGGTTTTCTCGTTCGAATTGTTTAATACTTGTTATTTCCTGGCCTTTTATAGCTGACAATGCAGTATGGGCTTTGCTTATTGATGAAGGTCGTAAGGTGACTTGTAGTTGTTAATGTCTGTCATTTGGTCTCTTGGGTAGAGTTGTCTTATTGGCAATCATCCCACATCTTCTTTTTTATATGCCAGTAACTGCTAGTAGTCCTATGTTAATTTATGTATTATTGGCACTTAGTTTCGTTTCTTATGTTACCTTTCCTGACATCAGACTTCTCTTAAACTGAGTTTTACTGTGTGTATTGTTGTGCGTTTGTTTTTTTCTGTTTTGGCTAGAGGTATGGGGAGGGCTGAGATCTAAAATAAGCATGTGTTACCCCGCCGCATTTTTGCGCCTGTCTCAAGACATGAGCCTCTGGCCTTTGTTTGTCTTGCATGATTTTTAATTTTTAGTTTCTTGTGCTAAATGGGGAGTTTGGTATGACGTCCATTGTCACTGAGAGAGTGTACTTATTTGTTTGGGGCCAACTGAAAAAATTCTTCAGGGTGCGGGAGTTTCTCGCTGCATTGAAAACACATTGGTGGCCTTCGACTGTTGTAAGTTCTATGGTTAGGTTGTTGTCTCGTTGACATATTCTCGATTTGCATTCTCAATTTTATTGCCTACTCACTTCAAATTTTATTATATAATCAACACACAAGAAAGCAAACAAACGCAACAATGGAAAAAGACTACAATTAACATATAAAAAGCTATGTACATATATATGTACTTAGAATTAATAGGCAAAAACATGTTTAGGTACGTATATACGTTCCTCGTGAACGTAAATACAGAAAATCGCTACAGACACCACAAGCGTATTAACATGATTAAGTTTTATCTTTCATTTTTCTATAAAAGTCCCGATTGACACCATGCTAGGCAATACTAAAAGGGATAAATACTACAGCAATGAACAAAAACATACTTTATATGGCAGACATCTACAATCACGTAATAGCAGACATGTGCCACATATGAAGAAAGCACAGCTTCGGAAGGTGGTGTTAGATATTTGTGTTTTTAAAAAGTTGTATTTTAGTATGGATATTGGTGTAACAAAACGAAGTAACAAAACGAAATAAAAAAAAAAACAGTTGTAAAACTATGCACTTGAATTAAAGCCATGCATAATCATGCAAGAAGTTGTAAAACTGTGCACTTGAATTAAAGCCATACATAATCATTCAAGAAGTTATAAAACTGCATGTGCACTTGAATTTGAGCCTTCAATTATCGTTACCATGAATAATTATGCAAGAAGTTGTAAAACTATGCACTTAAATTAAAGTCATGTATGATCATGCAAGACGTTGTAAAACTGTGCACTTACAGTAAAGCCATGCATAATCATGCAAGAAGTTGTAAAACTATGTACTAGAATTTAGGCCATGAGTAAGCATGCAAGAAGTTGTAAAACTATGCACTTGAATTAAATCCTTGCATAATCATACAAGAAGTTGTAAAACTGTGCACTTGAATTAAAGCCATGAGTAATCATACAAGAAGATGTAAAACTATGCACTAGAATTTAGGCCATGAGTAATCATGCAAGAAGTTGTAAAACTATGCACTTGAATTAAAGCCTTGGATAATCATGCAAGAAGTTTTAAAACTGTGCACTTGAATTTAAATCTTGAATAATCGTGACAATGAATAATCATGCAAGAAGTTGTAAAACTATGCTCTTAAATTAATGCCATGCATAATCACGCAAGAAATTGTAAAACTGTGCACTTGAATTTAAGCCATGAATAATCATACAACGGCATTTTTATAACTGTGCACTTGAATTAAAGCCATGCATAACCATGCAAGAAGTTGTAAAACTGTGCACTTTATTTTCAATAATTTTGCCGTGTTTGCTAAAATTAATCTTGTAATACGATGCATGCAGCATTTTGCTCATAGTGCTCGGAACTTATAAAATTGGCTGAATTGTGCATGCCCGATTATTCGGATCTTTGTCTTTCTGGGCATGCCCAGTTCTACAATTATCTGTACCCATTCATACCTGCTGGTTGTGCTTACAAATCGCCCTCAATGTCTATGAATAGTTTGCACATGCGCAAAAGTGTATAACAAAAATGTTATTAAACCAATGCATGACCTCATTAATATTCAATAGCATTAGAACTGCTCCAAAACAAAAAGCAAAACAAATATTTTAAGTCCATTAGACCACATTGACATTCTGTGTCTGAAACCTAAGCTATGTCAACTATTTAATGACAATCCAAATTCAGAGCTGTATCCAGCTTGAATGTTGTGTCCATACTAGCCCTAACCGTTCAGGGTTCAACCTCTGACTTCTACTTCTTCTACTTCTATGTGGTTAATCTGCAGTCGGAAATTCCATAACGCAAATATACTGTGCGCGTGTGTCAACCAGTACACGCCAAGTTAAAAATAACAAACTTTGTGTATTTACAGGAACGAAAACAAATAAAAGTATGTGATGTTTGCAACAACTGTACAGGGTTAAAATCAGGTATCAATAGTTACGCCAGGAACTGCCACACACAGACCCGAAAGGCGACTGTTGTGGGAGCTTGAATGGCACATTCAGGTAGTTGGTTGCAGTCAACAATTGTTCTTGGGATGAAACTGTATTTATATGCATCCGTTGAAGTGCTGACTCTTGAAAACCTGTCTCTGTGGTATTGTCGGGTTGTTACAGTTGGTCTCCTGATGTAATCTGGAATAATGACTGATGCTTCTCCATGTAAGATCTTATAAAGGAGTATGAGCCTGGCTCCTTGTCTGCGTATTGCTAGTGTTGGCCAGCCAAGTGTTGGCCAGCCAGTAGGATGTTGGTTACAGTTCCTGGTTCCCGAGAATAGGTTGATGTTACAAATCGGGCAGCTCTTCGTTGTACCATCTCGATTTGGTTAATATGGCACTTTTTATATGGGTCCCACACTGACTGCAGTTGTATTAAAGCCCTGCGGATCATCTGGTCCATTCATTTGTTTATTTCTTAATTTGTGTGAATTAACATTGTTACAGTAAATTTTAATTTCTACACTTCATACCACAACAAATATTGTATTGGTAAATGTATCACTTATATGTGTATCCATATAACAAACAAAAAATAAAAGGAAGAATTTTGCATTACCTTTTGAATACTATGACGTCAATGATTAGATATTTAGACATATCAAGACTAATAAAGTAGATTTTGATAATATTGGCTTGACATGCTTGAAATTCTATCAGATTACCTTTGGAGCAGTCATGAGTCTATGAAGCATGCTCACAAAGTTTTTTGGTGAAATCATTTTCATATTGGTCATTTTTTTTTGCTTCGACCAGCTTTGGAGGAGATATTATCAGAAGTTTATTTCCTAGATCATCTATCCCCAAGCATCATCCGTGTGTCCGGCATTGTCATTACTAAAAACCTATAGATGTATTCTAATCTGAGGAACAATTCGACATTTTAACAAAAAAATTAACTAATGATAAAGACGATCCACCACAAAGTAATATAAATAGAACCATACTTATAATAAGCAAATACATATAAAAAAGAGGTGGTATGATTGCCAATGAGACAATTCTCAACAAGAGACCAAGTCGACACAGAAATTACATGTTACAACTACAGACACCGTACGGCCATAAGCTATGAGCAAAGCCAATACCGCATAATCAGCTATAAAAAGGCCCTGAAATGACAATGTAAAACAATTCAAACGAGAGAACTAATGGCCTTATTTTTATTGAAAAAATAAACAAAAAACTTATATGTAACACATAAACAAACGACAACCACTGAACTACAGGCTCCTTATATCATGTTCCCAAAACTAGATATCATCTCCAATTTAGAAATAAAAACACTTGAAAAAAAGAACCTATTGCTCTTCTAGCTACAAAATGTATCCAAAATCAAAGATGTAGAACATATTCTATCATAATCATTTGGTAACTAATATAATTACTGTCTCCTCCATGCCCGTCTTGAACATAAAACAAATAAATTAATAAATAACACTCATAATGCTCAGATTGGTTGTCATCATCGTGCAACACAGTTAATAACACCATATAGGAAAAACATAGAATATCATAAGACACTGTCAAACATCCAAACATACTATCCACACTCATCTGTGTCCACACTTGTAACCATATAAAAGTATCATACTTTACATAAATTTAAGGAAAATCGACAAAAAACTAACCAAAAAAGACTCATATTTTACAGAGTGATCTCCCCTTTCAATGTTAATTTTCAAAGGAAAATAAAAATGCTGATTTTGAGTTTTCCTCAAGTTAGATTTTGTGGGACTTTTTTCTGTGTATATTAGGGCTTAATGCTATAGATTATAACCAAAACATTTTCTGTTGCAATTAGTTTGAGGTTAAAACTTAATTTGACTGGAATAAGGGGCCAAAAAGGGCTAAAATAAACATATATTTAGTTTCCAGATAATAACTTGTGTTTTTAGTGTATGGATCTCTCTGAAATTGTACTACAAGGTTCATACTTCAAAGGAAAGGCAGGGATCGAGTGTGGGATGATTGCTACAATGGGGGATTCAAAAAGTTCTTGAGGGTTACAATTTTTTGAAGGTTTTCAATTTTTTTTCAATACAGTTTCAAGAAGAAATCTTTAATTGCACAGTATTGCGCAATATATTTGTAAGATCTTGTTTTTTTCAAGTTGTGTGTCAGAAACCTATTTTATGTTTACCAAAAGTTTGAACGCAATCAAAATTCAGACAGTATCAAACTTGAATATTGTGTCCAAATTTGGACAAACTATTCAGGGTTCAACATCTGTGGTCGTATCAGGCTGTGCTCAGGGAAGCATTTATTATAGTTCATTCTTATGTTGTACTGTTACACCATTGCCCAAGGTTAGGGAGGGATTTGATCCCCTAACATGTTTATTTACCCTGCCACATTCTGTATTGTTTTATGTGCCTGTCCCAAGTTAGCAGCCTGTAATTCAGTGGTTGTCGTTGATGTGTTACATATTTGTTTTCCCTTCATTTTTTGTAAATAGATTAGGCCGTTAACTTAATTTTCTGGTCTGAATTGTTTTACATTTGCTCATTATTGAAGGCCGTACGGTGACCTATAGCCAAACTTGGCAAGTCAAAGTGGACAGCAGTTCATAAGCAGTTTATTAGCATTCACAGTTCTTACTTGATAGCTGTTCATTAGCATTCACAGTTTACAAATTCAAGGCAATGATTAATTTTCATATAGGCATTCAAAAAGCATTCCATAGCTGTTATTCTGGCAGTTTATTTAGCCTTCACAGTTATTTAGCAGTTATATTGTTAACAAAAGATTTAAATAAGATATTCAAAAACTGAGAACTGCTACTCTCACAAACATTGCTATACTTTTCAGAAGCACATAGGGATGGAATTCTTCCCTCACTAAATACCACTCTTTATAGCATGGGTATTAAGTATATTTTAACAAAATGCATTTGACTAGCAGGTTGAACAAGGCATGTTCTTAAACCCTGACTACCATTTACAAATAGCTCACCAGATGTACTAAAATGGATCTTAATTATCAATTTAATCAAACAGAAAACAAAACAATAAACTAGCGGAAAAGATGGTATACATAATACGCATATCTGGTGTATTAAATTATAAGCCTGGTACCTTTGATAACTATATATATAATCTAATTAACTTCTTATCCTGAAATTTATAGGCCGACTATGTGTTACAGGCTTTGTTCTTTGTTGAAGGTCGTACTGTGACCTATAGTTCTTAATTTCTTATGGAGAGTTGTCTCATTGGCAATCATACATCTTTTTTACATTAACAAAACCAATGTTTGAATGGTTTTACATTTGTCATTTCATGACCTTTTATAGCTGACTTTTGCTCATTGTTGAAGGCTGTACTGTTGTTTATTTTAGTGTCATTTTGTCTCTGGTGGAGAGTTGAGTCTAAATGGCAATCATACCACATCTTATTTTTATCAATAACTCAGACAGCTTGAAGGACATAGGATCTTAAATTAGTCTTATTTCCACTAAATACATTTAACCTTTAACTCCTTAAAGAAAAACACAACACAGACTTATGTTTGTTGACTAGCTCAAGTACAGCATATTGTGAGCTGCCATTTTATAAGACAAATTATCAATATAAACATACATTATACAATATGATTTCAATAACTTGTACCAGTACTAGAGAAATAATGTCATGTCAACCTTTTGCATTTGAATAACTATATGTATATATATACCCTATACGCTTATATCTATTATAAGGCATAAATGAATACAATATATATATAGTGTTGCCGATAGCCCAGAAAGCATAGTGGACAACGGAATTTATTAAATAATTATATACATGTGTCTTAATATATAAATATATGAAAAAAACAATAACCACAATTATTCCTAATAACAAAAACCTTGAAATATACTTTTAAGTACAACTTAGCTAGTAAAGTAGACCTTGTACTAACAAGAGATGTTATATGGTTGACATGAATGTAAACTGAATAACTGAACATTGTGAATAACTCGATCATCAACGACCTCGCCGGCCAGGAACAACCAAACAAACCCAATAATGGGAAACTGGAAACCTGGGTCCGACCCATCGGTGCATAAACAGTCATATATGCTCCGACCCAATGCGACAAGTCGTCTCACGAGACATACTCGGACGTATATTGTTTTGTTCTGTTTGTAAATATGTAAGTAAAAACATCCCTAAAAATACAATGTTCAAAGTTCAAGTTAGAAATAAAATAGATAAAGATGTCACTTTACAACTAAAATATTTTGGTGATAAAATTCCTACACCTACATGAACATGTATAACACATACGCCAGAAGACAATCAATTCCTGTTATACTTTTATGACTAGGGAATTATTATACATACAGTATACATGAATACAACTCATAAGCATAAACATATACACATAAACAAAATCATTATATTGATAATTAATGAAGTATTTAAACCAGATAAAATCAATATGTAGTGGAAAAATGTTTTGTAACTATTTGCTTGGAAGAACTGTCTCAAGAGTTATACTTTGGACACTATAATAAAGGAGAACTATTCAAAACAAAATACATGATCATGTAAAAGTAAGGGTATATAAAAAGAAACTTGGCACTCTGGGTAGAGTGAAGCTAGGTTTTCAAAATATTTCCAACCACAATTCTATGAAACACTAGCAAAATTTAATTATAAGGCATCATGCTACAAAATACCTAAACACAAAACTTTTAATTGGCAGAGAAAACTAGTGTATCTTTTTGGTTGGGGTTCAAAAGTTGAAAAAAGGTTGAAAATAAAAATCCTATTTTTGTCAAGTAAACAAATACCAATTCCTAATATGCAACTATATACATTGGAAAACTTTGAATTTATTCTAAAATTATTAATCCTTTCACTGTTGGTACACTTTTTTTTCTTTTGCTTTTTCAAGATTTTCTTATCTAAAGCTTACTAGGGAACGTTAATAAAAATAATGAATTTATCATGTCAAATCTGCAATTTGAATTTAAACTGAAAATTGTCAAACTTTTTTCTTCATTTATTAAAAACAATTTTTTTTAAGTATATATGAGGTACATAACTTAAAATTGTTAAAAAAAATATTAAGAGTTTCAATTTTCACTTAAAACTACTACATAACAGTGGCGGATCCAGAAATTTTCATAAGTGGGGGCCCACTGACTGACCTAAGAGGGGGCCCGGTCCAGTCACGCTTCAGTGATTCCCTATATAAGCAACCAAATTTTTTCCCAAAAAGGGGGGGCCCGGGCCCCCCCCCCCCCTAAATCCGCCTCTGCATAACAAAATAATTTCTAGTAAAATCTATTTGGTGCCATGAGTAATTATTTTATTTCAAGGATTTTTCGAGACCACAAATATTAATTAACAAACTGATATGATTGTAAAGTCTGTTCTTATGAATTCATTAACTCAAGAACCAATGATTCTACCCCATCCTCTGACAATTTAATCTAAACAACAAGTAATTTATTGTATTTTACATTTAAATAAATTAATTAAAAATAATAAACCCAAAGTTTGCTTACAAGCTATTTATTCACCTAGTCAATTTAGATATGTAATAATACATGTACCTTTATGTGCTACTTTGATAGATGAGCAGTCAAATATTAGACCTTTACTAGACATTTAGGTTTCTTGGATATTTCCAAGTAATAGAAAGACATACTGAACTTTTTTGTCATTAAATATAATTAACACAAGGGGAGTTTTGTAATTAAAAAAACTGGATTATCATCAAAGTTACAGTAAGTTTAGTTATCATTTAAAGGTGCATAAACTAAAATTAATAAAGTATTTTACCCTTATAACAATACTTGATCGTGTGTTGTAGTAATTTATTAGAATGATCTACTAAATGGTGAAGTGATCATTTGCACGTCACAATGTCAACAAGGGGAGTAATTATAAATAGAAAATGAGAGTTGGTATGCAAGTAAACTGTAAAAAGAATGTTAAATAAAATTTGTTTCATATTGTTTAATCAAATTTTGCAGAGGTACATGCTTCCAATTGGCTTCCCTCAGAGTTACATACTTCTAATTGGGACCTCTCTGCCAGGGGTACTGCTTCTAATTAGCTTTAGCAGACAGAGGTATATATGTACTGCTTCCAATCAGCTTCGCAACAAGACAGAGGGTGTGCTCCCAATTAGCTTCACTAAGAGGTACGTACTTCCAATTGGCTTCCCTCAGACAACCATACTCCTTCCAGTGTTGTAATGGTATGGATTTGCAAGTTGATACTACTTCTATTGTTGAAATGGTACATAATTGCAATTAATTGTCGTCCAAATTTGCTAAAACATATTTTATTTAACATTCTTAATCCAGTTTACTGTCATACCTTCACTCACTCTCTATTTGTAATTTTTTCTTATGGTGACAAATTGTGAAGAACAAATCATCACTTGGAAATTTTGTGCTCTTCTGTAGTTTTAATCCTGATGAGGGTGCCGTAGGAACCAAAACTTGTCTATCTTATTAAATAAGACTGTATACCCTTCCTCTTATATTAAATTTTTTGGATAAAAGAAATAATTGTTCATCATTTTATAAGGACTTTCTTTACAGTTATCCCATTTGCAGAGGACATGGGGCCTTGACCAGCATATTAACTGTTCTGCTAAGTTTAAAACAAGGCGTTTGATGTATCGAGTTTGATATAGGCCTATTTAAAGACTTGAAGCTGATGATTAGATAATTCTCATTTATATATATGTTTGTCACCTAGGTATGAGCAAAACAAAATTATATGAAATATGAAAAAGGCTGAAATCTAAAGATTTTATCATAGCTGTTATGTCGTGGTTCTTTTTTTAAGGGAAAGCAGTTTGGTTCTCAGTTTCAAAATAATGACCACTAGTTTATGTTGATAGGTGATTAATAAAGGAATCAAAAGAGCAAAAATAATTTAAAGGTCAATGTGCTAGTTTCCGAAATAGAAACCATTGAGATTTTTGCGGGTAAAATATTCGTTCTACGCATATCATAGCTTTAACATTGACAAGTTTAAGAGTTCTCAAAAACTATTAAAAAATGATTAAAATTTAATGAGACTTTTACAGATGGATTATCATTATACATGTAAAAGATTTATTAATAGAAAAATGGGGGTCAATTTTTTTTTGAAGACATTCAAATGAATAAAACCAGAGAATTCTGAAAATCTTACAAATATTCCAAAACATGACAAGCAAACTTCCTTAATTTCATACATAAAAAATGTGCTTTCTGATTTCAGCTTTCTCCTTCAAATTGTATTGAAAGCCCTCCTTTACAACGAAATATTTCCAATTAAATTTCTACACTGGCAAAAGTTCTTTTTTTGATAAGGGGAGATAATCACAAATTCTGATAACCAAGTTGATATTATCCCATTTCACCTTATATTAATAGGGGCTTGTTATTTTATGCATTACATAAAATGAAATTAAGAGGGTATTTGGGGGGGGGGGCTTCTAAAAAATTGTAATTTTGTCCATCAAATTAAAATTTGTGAAGCAATTTTGCGACAAATAATTCTTTCAGGATGGAAAAGTTGCAATAACATACCAAACAGTTAGGAAATGGTCTAATGCAATGCAAGACTAACAATAAGTTGAGGTCAATTTAGGCCTTAACACATATTTACACATATTTTTTTACAGACTATTAACTCTTTAAGATGGAATAAAACTCAACTATTATGTACATAGCTCCATATCAGGAAATTTGCAGAATCTACATTAACTGATCAAGGAATTTGCTGAATCTACAGTTACTGAACTCATCTCTTAGGCCCAAGAACAGTTATTTCAATGTTAAATAAAATTTGTTGAATAATTTTGAATCAAGTTTTGTAGAGGTACTGCTTCCAATTGGCTTCCCTCAGAGTTACATACTTCTAATTGGGACCTCTCTGCCAGGGGTACTGCTTCTAATTAGCTTTTGCAGACAGATGTATATATGTACTGCTTCCAATCAGCTTCGCAACAAGACAGAGGGTGTGCTCCCAATTAGCTTCACTAAGAGGTACATACTTCCAATTGGCTTCGCTCAGACAACCATACTACTTCGAGTGCTGTAATGGTATGGATTTGCAAGTCTATACTACTTCTATTGTTGAAATGGTACATAATTGCAATTAATTGTCGTCCAAATTTGCAAAAACATATTTAATTTAACATTCTTAATTCAGTTTACAGTCACAACTACTTTCACTCTCTATTTGTAATTTTATTCTCAACAGGCATATATCTGAACCCCTTACTATCTTACAGAAGAAGAAAAAGTTTCATATGAAAGGAAACAGGTACACTTATCTTTGAAAAGTGTTTTTTTTTACAGACCAAGTTAACTCTTTATTAAGATGGGATAAAACTTGTATGTACATAGCTCCATATCAGGGAATTTGCTGAATCTACAGTTACTGAACTCATCTCTTAGGCCCAAGAACAGTTATTTCAATGTGCATTTCTTTTATCGTTGACAATGAACACAAATAAAATAAATTACAATTGTTTTGACAGTTTTTTAAGGTATAGTACACTACTTATGGGACAAATTTTATCAAAATTAAAGTCTATCGGCTCTGACTCAAAAATATGGACAATTTTGTATTAAGGTGGTCTGTAATTCAATAATATACGAAATTTTACATTGCATAAAGTTCATATAGTAAGCAAATTATTGTTTTACAGAAACTATATTGTTTTACTTTCCCTGAAAGTAAGGCGTTTCATCAATATTCCTGTTTTTTGGACTTGCAAAAAATTCAGCCAAAGATGCTTTGCATAACTCAATGCATGAAAAGTTTAATGGGTGCTTTGTAAAACAGTTCCCTTACTCTGGTACTTCTCAAATTACAGAAGAGAATGTCTCTCTGGTACTGCTCAAATTACAGAAGAGAATGTCTCTCTGGTACTGCTCAAATTACAGAAGAGAATGTCTCTCTGGTACTGCTCAAATTACAGAAGAGAATGTCTCTCTGGTACTGCTCAAATTACAGAAGAGAATGTCTAAGTTATATTGGTAAACTGTGCACTAAAGAAAATATGAGGCATTGAACAGGTACATTACCTCCCCTTGACCCTGTTGATCTTATGATCCATTAAACTGAGTCAAGTACCTGTAGCAATAGACTTGATATTTAGTCAAGAAATGGCTGTGAATGGTAGTTAATAAGGATTACTCACATATTGCTACATGCAATCTCTTGAATGTATCAATATACCAATTTTGACAATAATATTTTTGATTGCCATATAAACTCATTGCTATACTCAAATTATTTATAATATTTTTGTTATTTTTAGATTCTCCATTCTTAACCAATGTAAATGTTAACTAAAATAAGAAACATTTTATCTGTTGAGCCACAATAATAAAAATCAATAGCATTTAATGGTAGCGAGAAAAAGAAATTTGAGTGAAAATTCAAAAAACAATACATTAACCTTAATCAAAACTTCCACTCTTGTTGAAAATGGAGAATCTTTACATTTAGTATTTTAGAATTTACCAACTACATTATTTCTCTTGTTTATGCAAGATTTATATGAACCGTTTATATTGGAAACTGTTCTGTAGAGTTAGAAAGACCCCAAAGGGAAATAAGGTCACTCTTGGTCTTCTTCAGACTGGCAGTAAAATCCTTGCAAAAGTAAGGCGTCGGTTTGGTGAGTGCAGCTTGTACAAATTGGCAGCCATGTCCAGTGTCAGAATGGGGATGTTGAATCTGATGTCTTGTGAAGTGAGAGTCCCCAGCTGTCAACATGTTAAGAACCTTCACAACATCTCTAAGGAGTATGGAGAATTCATCACATAATTATATCCTTCAACCCAAGGACTTATCTTCACCCACAGTAATTGTTATCTGAAAAAGAAATGCACTTTTCAATATTCTGTCATATTTTAAGAAACTGAAATAGGCAAAAAATAGCAAACTGGGAATAACAATTAAAGCAGAGAAAGTTTTTCCAAAAAAAATTCCCTTCCTAAAACTTGACAGGTCATTCAAGAAAATATTAAATTGAAAAAGATTGTAAAAATCACATGGGAATTTACATGATCCTAAATAGAATAATTTTATTTATCTATAAAATAGTTCTTTCTTACTTTTAAAACTCTAATTAATAGCTGTTTACAACATCAATCTGTAAGTTCAAGCTGTAATGCTAACCTGAAAAATAAAACACTTATTCATTCAAAATAGTAAAAAGGAATCACTGTTGGTATACTTATGCACAATATATAGAAATATGTGATATATAACATATCAAGGTGAAAGAAGATGCAGAGAACACATCAATGGGACAACATCCCATCCATGCTAACAAATACAACATACTTTCCAACCTCTAAAACCTCAAAGAGTAAGAATGCCTTTCAGCCTTGACAGCTTATGGGGAGATTTTGTGTTAATTATCATCTCCTAGGAGACGATGTTAAGAATTGAATGATGGACAGTCAGTGTGTGAATGCTTCTTACTACCTTATTGGAAGATATTACCAGACATGAATAATCAAAGTTTATTGATTGGTTAGGACAATCCAAACCTAGTAAATGTCCTTCAATCCAGTCGAATATCGGATTTGTTCTTGCTATTTTAGCAATTAGATTTTGTCTGGTATATATTCATGATATTGGTACACAGGTAACTTTTATAATAAATAGCTGAATCTTCTGGAAACAACAACATCAAACCATATATATACTACTTAATAACGTGTGACCTCGCCTGTGTGGTATAATTTGTTGGTTAATAATCTAAATGAATTAATCTAGACTACAAAACGAGAACACTTTCCATTTTCATCAGCTAAGAGACGACTAGTTTTTTTTGAAAGGCTAATACTTGTGACATTTTGAAAGTAAATATATAACCTGTAAACTAACTAATCTACAAAACACCAATAAAACCAGACAAAGATCTCCATCTAGTTTGAGTTGACATTTTCAATTACTGGTACTAATAAATCAAACATTAAAACTATGGACCAAATTTTTTCAAGCCCAGTGATAGCTGATTGTTTCTTTCTTTTTATTGGCAGTATGATAAAATTTGTTTAAATAAAGGAATTATATACGTACTTATATTTAAGATATCTTATACCACAAGTCTTACTCCCCTTCATGAAAACATTGGCACTGTTTTATATCCTAAAAAGGAATTAAAATTGACACAAATTAAATATCATACAAATTTGTTAAAATGCAGCCTAAACTTTTATTAATCTATTCTGTATTCTGATTGCATAAAAGTGAGTTATCTCCCATTGAAAGAAACATTCTTGCAGTTTATTGTACTAGTCTCCCTTGAAGTAAAAATTCTATCAGGATTGACTTTTCATGGCATTAAATTTTATTCGTGTACCAGAAAAACATTTATCAAACTGATACATATCTTTTTTGTGTGTTGTAAATGTGCAAAATAACAAAAATGTGTGTTGCCATATAGATAATCCTTAGAGACTTTATCACATTTTCCCTGATAATGTACAGAATTAATTGGCTTGAATATACTTGCATTATTTCTCTCATGACAAAGCCTCAGACTTGTTTGAAGATCAATGTAATAATTAATCTTCATTCCAGCTGCTATCCTTGGTGCTTGATTGCTTACATGGCTAAGCCTTGGACTTGGTTGAAGATTTAAGTAAACATCTTCCATGGAGTTGCTACTCATCTGCTATCTGGACTGAAACTTAGGTCTGGGCGACTACTGGAACAAAAACTAAAATTATAAATTAGGTTATATTTATAAAACTGCTGTTGGTCAATATAATAAATAAATATAAACAGTTAGTTTTCTCGTTTGAATAGTATTACACTGTCATATCGGAGCTTTTTATAGCGGACTATGCAGTAAGGGCTTTGCTCATTGTTGAAGGCAGTATGGTGACCTATAGTTGTTAATGTCTGTCATTTTGGTCTCTTGGACAGTTGTCTCATTGGCAATCATACCACATCTTGTTTTTTATATATATTCCTTCAAGCTTCATAACCTGACATGTATCAAAGGAGCCATTTTCAGCATCTTATTTGGTGAACAATTGTAATTATGTTGGTACTTCATTTCGTGGTTTAGCCAAAGCCTGCATACAAGTCTTTACAATGACATTAGTGTGATCAATTCAAAATTTTAGAACCTTTATAGTCAACAACAAAACACCATTTGACCTCTTACAACTTTAAGCCTGGTGCATGTTTTTTCCCTGTAAACTTATTTTATGATTATCAAATTGTTTTAAATAGAAGAATAATATACGTACTTGTATTTAAGATATTTTATACCACAAGTCTTACTCCCCTTCATGAAAACATTGGCACTGTTTTATATCCTAAAAAGGAATTAAAATTGACACAAATTATATATCATTCAAATTTGTTAAAATGCAGCCTAAACTTTTATTAATCTATTCTGTATTCAGATTGCATAATAGTGAGTTATCTCCCACTGAAAGAAAAATTCTTGCAGTTTATTGTACTAGTCTCCCTTGAAGTAAAAATTCTATCAGGATTGACTTTTCATGGCATTAAATATTATTTGTGTAACAGAAAAACATCTAAACTGATACATATCTTTTTTGTGTGTTGTAAATGTGCAAAATAACCAAAATGTGTGTTGCTTTATAGATAATCCTTAGAGACTTTATCACATTTTCCCTGATAATGTACAGAATTAATTGGCTTGAATATACTTGCATTATTTCTTTCATGACAAAGCCTCAGACTTGGTGGAAGATCAATGTAATAATTAATCTTCATTCTAGCTGCTATCCTTGCTGCTTGATTGCATGCTTACATGGCAAAGCCTTGGACTTGGTTGAAGATTTAAGTAAACATCTTCCATGGAGTTGCTACTCATCTGCTATCTGGACTGATACTTAGGACTGGGCGACTCCTGGAACAAAAACTAAAATTATAAATTAGGTTATATTTATAAGACTGCTGTTGGTCAATATAATAAATAAATATAAACAGTTAGTTTTCCCGTTTGAATTGTATTACATCTTTATATAGGAGCCTTTTATAGCGGACTATGCAGTATGGGCTTTGCTCATTGTTGAAGGCAGTATGGTGACCTATAGTTGTTAATGTCTGTGTCATTTTGGTCTCTTGGACATTTGTCTCATTGGCAATCATACCACATCTTGTTTTTTATATATATTCCTTCAAGCTTTATAACCTGACCTGCATCAATGGAGCTATTTTCAGCGTCTTATTTGGTGAACAATTGTAATTTTGTTGGTTCTTCATTTCATGGTTAAGCCAAAGCCTGCATACAAGTCTTTACAATGACATTAGTGTGATCAATTCAAAATTTTAGAACCTTTATAGTCAACAACAAAACACCATTTGACCTCTTACAACTTTAAGCCTGGTGCATGTTTTTTCCCTGTAAACTTATTTTATGATTATCAAATTGTTTTAAATAGAGGAATAATATACGTACTTGTATTTAAGATGTCTTATACCACAAGTCTTACTCCCCTTCATGAAAACATTGGCACTGTTTTATATCCTAAAAAGGAATTAAAATTGACACAAATTATATATCATACAAATTTGTTAAAATACAGCCTTAACTTTTTTTAATCTATTCTGTATTCAGATTGCATAATAGTGAGTTATCTCCCACTGAAAGAAACATTCTTGCAGTTTATTGTACTATAGTCTCCCTTGAAGTAAAAATTCTATCAGGATTGACTTTTCATGGAATTAAATATTATTTGTGTAACAGAAAAACATCTAAACTGATACATATCTTTTTTGTGTGATGTAAATGTGCAAAATAACCAAAATGTGTGTTGCTTTATAGATAATGTTTATATACTTTCACATTTTCGCTGATAATGTACAGAATTAATTGGCTTGAATATACTTGCATTATTTCTTTCATGACAAAGCCTCAGACTTGGTGGAAGATCAATGTAATCATTAATCTTCATTCTAGCTGCTATCCTTGGTGCTTGATTGCTTACATGGCAAAGCCTCGGACTTGGTTGAAGATCTAAGTAAACATCTTCCATGGAGTTGCTACTCATCTACCATCTCAACTGAAACATCTGTGTGAATGGCGTTGTTTTCTGCGTCTATGCTCTTTTTGCCTATAATTAATTAACCATTTTCATTTTAACTTTTAATCAGTATTATGAAGACTGTTTAATGATAACATCATTAAGTCTGAAATTAATGTATGCAGATAATTATCAGAATTGGGTGGCTAACCAAAACAATCTGATGTATACATTTTGAACAAACATCTAAACAAAGTCATATTTTCCCAATCAAAATGGAAATAAATACATAAATATCCAAATTGTCAATATTAAGTCTATTTGTTGTAATAATTAACTCAGAAATTTAAATGTGATGTATGTTTTATTTCAAATCCTAAATTGGGACGATCAGTCTATTTTAATTTGTAACAATTACAATAATTCTTTTTAAATTATATTTCATAAGAATAAATTTGAACATGAAATTAAGAACAATTTTGTAATAAAATTTCAAGTGGTCGTTCAAAGGAAATACTGATTTTTTTTAACTAAATTTAAAAAAAGAAGTTTTAAACACAATTGCAATGACCAAATACTTACATCCTCATCATCTGCCAACTGTATTGAAACCATATTCCTTCAGGTGTAGGACTGTACTTTCATCTGGACTCATCCATCTGTAATACAAACTTAAAACATCTAAAAATTTATGAGACAACTGTTAGTCAATTAAAAAAAAAATATATACATACCTGCCCATCCTATCCTTGGACTGCCACCTAGAGGAAACTTGGACAAAAAGGCATACAATCATGCACACATTCTTATCTTAACATACCTGTCATTCCGATTCTTTGACGCCACCTAGAGGAAACTTGGACAAAAAGGCATACAAATATAAACATAATCTTATCTTAACATACCTTCACTTCCAATCCTTGGACTGCCACCTAAAGGAAACTTGGGCAAAAAGGCATACAAATATGAACACAATCTTATCTTAACATACCTGCCAATCCAATTCTTGAACTGCCACCTAGAGGAAACTTGGACAAAAAGGCATACAAACATGCACACAATCTTATCTTAACATACCTTTACTTCCAATCCTTGGACTGCCAACTAAAGGAAACTTGGACAAAAAGGCATACAAATATAAACACAATCTTATCTTAACATACCTTCACTTTCAATCCTTGGACTGCCACCTAGAGGAAACTTGGACAAAAAGGCATACAAATATGAACACAATCTTATCTTAACATACCTGCCCATCCAATTCTTGGACTGCCAACTAAAGGAAACTTGGACAAAAAGGCATAAAAATATGAACACAATCTTATCTTAACATACCTTCACTTCCAATCCTTGGACTGCCATCTAGGGAAAATTGGACAAAAAGGCATACAAATATGAACACAATCTTATCTTAACATACCTTCACTTCCAATCCTTGGACTGCCACCTAGAAGAAACTAGGACAAAAAGACATTCAAACATGCACACAATCTTATCTTAACATACCTTCATTTCCAATCCTTGGACTGGCAACTAAAGGAAACTTGGACAAAAAGGCATACAAATATAAACACAATCTTATCTTAACATACCTTCCCTTTCAATTCTTGGACTGCCACCTAAAGGAAACTTGGACAAAAAGGCATAAAAATATGAACACAATCTTATCTTAACATACCTTCACTTCCAATCCTTGGACTGCCACCTAAAGGAAACTTGGACAAAAAGGCATACAAATATAAACACAATCTTATCTTAACATACCTTCACTTTCAATCCTTGGACTGCCACCTAAAGGAAACTTGGAAAAAAAGGCATACAAATATGAACACAATCTTATCTTAACATACCTTCACTTCCAATCCTTGGACTGCCACCTAGAGGAAACTTGGACAAAAAGGCATACAAATATAAACACAATCTTATCTTAACATACCTTCACTTTCAATCCTTGGACTGCCACCTAAAGGAAACTTGGAAAAAAAGGCATACAAATATGAACACAATCTTATCTTAACATACCTTCACTTCCAATCCTTGGACTGCCACCTAGAGGAAACTTGGACAAAAAGGCATACAAATATGAACACAATCTTATCTTAACATACCTTTACTTCCAATCCTTGGACTGCCAACTAAAGGAAACTTGAACAAAAAGGCATAAAAATATGAACACAATCTTATCTTAACATACCTTCACTTTCAATCCTTGGACTGCCACCTAAAGGAAACTTGGACAAAAAGGCATACAAATATGAACACAATCTTATCTTAACATACCTTCACTTCCAATCCTTGGACTGCCACCTAGAGGAAACTTGGACAAAAAGGCATACAAATATGAACACAATCTTATCTTAACATACCTTCACTTCCAATCCTTGGACTGCCACCTAGAGGAAAATTGGACAAAAAGGCATACAAATATGAACACAATCTTATCTTAACATACCTTCACTTCCAATCCTTGGACTGCCACCTAGAAGAAACTAGGACAAAAAGACATTCAAACATGCACACAATCTTATCTTAACATACCTTCATTTCCAATCCTGGGACTGCCAACTAAAGGAAACTTGGACAAAAAGGCATACAAATATAAACACAATCTTATCTTAACATACCTTCCCTTTCAATCCTTGGACTGCCACCTAAAGGAAACTTGGACAAAAAGGCATAAAAATATGAACACAATCTTATCTTAACATACCTTCACTTTCAATCCTTGGACTGCCACCTAAAGGAAACTTGGACAAAAAGGCATACAAATATGAACACAATCTTATCTTAACATACCTTCACTTCCAATCCTTGGACTGCCACCTAGAGGAAACTTGGACAAAAAGGCATACAAATATGAACACAATCTTATCTTAACATACCTTCACTTCCAATCCTTGGACTGCCACCTAGAGGAAAATTGGACAAAAAGGCATACAAATATGAACACAATCTTATCTTAACATACCTTCACTTCCAATCCTTGGACTGCCACCTAGAAGAAACTAGGACAAAAAGACATTCAAACATGCACACAATCTTATCTTAACATACCTTCATTTCCAATCCTTGGACTGCCAACTAAAGGAAACTTGGACAAAAAGGCATACAAATATAAACACAATCTTATCTTAACATACCTTCCCTTTCAATCCTTGGACTGCAACCTAAAGGAAACTTGGACAAAAAGGCATAAAAATATGAACACAATC
This sequence comes from Mytilus trossulus, assembly GCF_036588685.1. Taxonomy (NCBI): domain Eukaryota; kingdom Metazoa; phylum Mollusca; class Bivalvia; order Mytilida; family Mytilidae; genus Mytilus; species Mytilus trossulus. The sequence continues at coordinate 44,610,582 of NC_086376.1, forward strand.
TTATCTTAACATACCTTCACTTCCAATCCTTGGACTGCCACCTAAAGGAAACTTGGACAAAAAGGCATACAAATATAAACACAATCTTATCTTAACATACCTTCACTTTCAATCCTTGGACTGCCACCTAAAGGAAACTTGGAAAAAAAGGCATACAAATATGAACACAATCTTATCTTAACATACCTTCACTTCCAATCCTTGGACTGCCACCTAGAGGAAACTTGGACAAAAAGGCATACAAATATAAACACAATCTTATCTTAACATACCTTCACTTTCAATCCTTGGACTGCCACCAAAAGGAAACTTGGAAAAAAAGGCATACAAATATGAACACAATCTTATCTTAACATACATTCACTTCCAATCCTTGGACTGCCACCTAGAGGAAACTTGGACAAAAAGGCATACAAATATGAACACAATCTTATCTTAACATACCTTTACTTCCAATCCTTGGACTGCCAACTAAAGGAAACTTGAACAAAAAGGCATAAAAATATGAACACAATCTTATCTTAACATACCTTCACTTTCAATCCTTGGACTGCCACCTAAAGGAAACTTGGACAAAAAGGCATACAAATATGAACACAATCTTATCTTAACATACCTTCACTTCCAATCCTTGGACTGCCACCTAGAGGAAACTTGGACAAAAAGGCATACAAATATGAACACAATCTTATCTTAACATACCTTTACTTCCAATCCTTGGACTGCCAACTAAAGGAAACTTGGACAAAAAAGCATAAAAATATGAACACAATCTTATCTTAACATACCTTCACTTTCAATCCTTGGACTGCCACCTAAAGGAAACTTGGACAAAAAGGCATACAAATATGAACACAATCTTATCTTAACATACCTTCACTTCCAATCCTTGGACTGCCACCTAGAGGAAACTTGGACAAAAAGGCATACAAATATGAACACAATCTTATCTTAACATACCTTCACTTCCAATCCTTGGACTGCCACCTAGAGGAAACTTGGACAAAAAGGCATACAAATATAAACACAATCTTATCTTAACATACCTTCACTTTCAATCCTTGGATTGCCACCTAAAGGAAACTTGGAAAAAAAGGCATACAAATATGAACACAATCTTATCTTAACATACCTTCACTTCCAATCCTTGGACTGCCACCTAGAGGAAACTTGGACAAAAAGGCATACAAATATGAACACAATCTTATCTTAACATACCTTTACTTCCAATCCTTGGACTGCCAACTAAAGGAAACTTGGACAAAAAGGCATAAAAATATGAACACAATCTTATCTTTACATACCTTCACATCCAATCCTTGGACTCAGCAGCCACCTAGAGGAAACTTGGACAAAAAGGTATACAAATATAAACACAATCTTATCTTAACATACCTTCACTTTCAATCCTTGGACTGCCACCTAAAGGAAACTTGGAAAAAAAGGCATACAAATATGAACACAATCTTATCTTAACATACCTTCACTTCCAATCCTTGGACTTCCACCTAGAGGAAACTTGGACAAAAAGGCATACAAATATGAACACAATCTTATCTTAACATACCTTTACTTCCAATCCTTGGACTGCCAACTAAAGGAAACTTGGACAAAAAGGCATAAAAATATGAACACAATCTTATCTTAACATACCTTCACTTTCAATCCTTGGACTGCCACCTAAAGGAAACTTGGACAAAAAGGCATACAAATATGAACACAATCTTATCTTAACATACCTTCACTTCCAATCCTTGGACTGCCACCTAGAGGAAACTTGGACAAAAAGGCATACAAATATGAACACAATCTTATCTTAACATACCTTCACTTCCAATCCTTGGACTGCCACCTAGAGGAAACTTGGACAAAAAGGCATACTATCATGCACACATTCTTATCTTAACATACCTTCACTTCCAATCCTTGGACTGCCACCTAGAAGAAACTAGGACAAAAAAACATACAAACGCATGCACACAATCTTATTTTAACATACCTCCACTTCCAATCCTTGGACCGCCACCTAGAAGAAACTAGGACAAAAAGACATACAAACATGAACACAATCTTATCTTAACATACCTTCACTTCTGATCCCTGGACCGCCACCTAGAGGAAAAGAGGGCAAAAAGGCATACAAATATGAACACAATCTTATCTCAACATACCTTCACTTTTGATCCCTGGACTGCCACCTAGAGGAAACGAGGGCAAAAAGGCATACAAACATGCACACAATCCTATCAAAACTTACCTCACTTTCTGATCCTGGACGTCACCTAAAACATAAAATGAAACAGATGACCATATCTCACTTTCAATTCTTTGAAGTAACTTACAGAAAATGAAAATAAATTAAAAACAGAAGAAATACTCCTATAGAAAATAGAAATAAAAAAACAGCATACATATGAAAACATATAAAATGAAACAGATATAAAACATGAAAACATATAAAATGAAATAGATAAACATAAATCACTTTCAATTCTTTGAAGTAACCTATACTATATATTTCCTACAGGCTAAAAAAAATATAAAGAAAGTTAAACACCAATAGTTCAGAGAACAATTGCACGTCTTTCCACAAGTAAGGATAATTTTAATAGTATTCTTAAAATTTTATTGGAATTGGATTACCTCCCTTATATTGCTTTTAAATTGGCTAAATTGTCCTTAAACCAGAAACCCTTGCCCCCTTTTGTTACCCCTAATTGCTTAATGATTTGTTCCATTTATACCGCCTATAACCATCCTTTGTAGTATGGAAACTTGTATCATTTTAGAGCGATTTATACACTTTTAAAAAAAGACAAGTTATTGGCTAAAAACTACAAAAATGCTTTTTTGGGCCCCTTTTTTTGGCCCCTCACTTATTGAAATCCTTGAAGCAAGAACCCCACAACTCAATTCCAGCCTTTCCTTTGTAGTAAAAAAACCTTGTAGTATAATTTCAGAGAGATCCTGATACACTTAAACATAAGTTATTGTCTGTAAACTAGAAAAATTTGTAAGGGTTCCGCGGAACCCAGAGTCTCGCCTACTTTTGCTGTAAATCGCAGGCTCAACAATAATAAGGAAAAAAATCAATAAAAATATTCCTCTTGATACTATCTATTGATTGTAAGAAGCTTCTGTCCAAGTTTGTTAAAAATCTAGGATGGTTAATGAATCTAATAAATGTTTGATAACTTTAGACTGTATGTAATGTTAACTGGAAGAAAATCTAAGTCCATTTAAAATTAAAATTAAGTCCATTTAAAAGTAAAATACAGGGAAAATGGAATTATCTTTTTACCAAATTTACTTCTGATCATAAACAAGCTTCTGTCCAAGTTTGGTACAAACCCAGGATAGTTTAAGAAAGTCATTAAAATTCTAAAAACTTTAACCACAGAGTGAATGTAATGTTTCCCCGCAGAAAAACTAAGTCCATTTATAAGTTAAATACCGAAAAAATGGAAATTTATTTTTACAAAATTTACTTCTGGATACTATCTAATGATTATAAACAAGCTTCTGTCTAAGTTTGAAAGTAATCCAGTATAGTCTGAGAAAGTTATTAAAATTTCAAAAACTTTAACCACAGAGTGAATATTTGTGGACGCCGGCGACGACGACGACGACGGAATGTAGGATCGCTTAGTCTCGCTTTTTCGACAAAAGTCGAAGGCTCGACAAAAATGATTCTTTTTGGCCCTTTTTTTGTCTCTTATTCCTACATGTTCAGGGATATTAACCCCAGACTGACACCAAACCTTTCCTTCATCATATGGAACCTTGTGATACAATGTCAGAGAGACCCATACAATTAAACATAAGTTATTGTCATGAATTTCAAAAACGCTTGTTTTTGGCCCTTATTCCTTGACTGTTTGCTCCAGAACCCTAAAATAAATCCCAATCTTCTACTTAAATGATATAAACATTATGGTACAGTTTCAGAGTAAGTGAAATACTTATACACAACTTTTTGTCCTGAAACAAGATAAATGTATGTTTTGGGCCCTCGAAATCAATCCCAACCTTCCTTTTGTCAGGTTATAAGCATTGTGTTAACATTTCATTGATTTCTATTTACTTATACTAAAGTTATTATCCAGAAACCATCCATCTTCAGACAAAATTGACGACAACAAAGTGATTCCAGTATACAACTGCAAAAATTTTTGCATTTGTATAAAATCTTTTACCACAGAGTGAATGTAATGTTTCCTGGCAGTCCATTTATAAGTAAAATGTGGAAAAATAGGATATTTTTTTTTAACAAAATTTACATCTGGATACTTATGATCACAAACAAGCATCTGTCCAAGTTTGGTAGAAATCCAGGATAGTTCAAGAAAGTTATCAAAATTTCAACAAGAGTGCACAGCGTCTCGATCACCTTCTTTACTAATCATTGATATTATGTTGACAGTCCTAAGTATAAAGCTTTATTACAGCTGTCACATAAACTTAAGTATTGCTCATTGTTGAAGGCGGTACGGTGACCTATAGTTGTTAATGTTTGTGCCATTTTGGTCTTTTGTGGATAGTTGTCTCATTGGCATTCATACCACATCTTTTTTTTCATAATAACCAAGAAAACTTAACATTGACCAACGAACCATGAAAATAAGGTCAATGTCAGATGAAACATGCCAGGCAGGCATGTATACAGCTAACAATTCTCCCATATACAACAAATATAGTTGACCTATTACTTATTGTTTAAGAAAAACAGACCGAAACACAAAAACTGAGCAATGAACTGTGAAAATGAGGTCAAGGTCAAATAAAACCTGTGTGACTGACATAAAAATCAAACAATATTTCCAAATATAGTTGACCTATTGCATATAGTTTTAGAAAAAAAGACCAAACTCAAAAATGTAACTGTGACCAATAAACCATGCAAGTTTGAGGTCAAGGTGAGATGACACCTGCCAGCCAGACATGTACACCTTACAATAATTCCATACACCAAATATAGTAGACCTATATTGCAAACAGTATAAGAATAACAGACCAAAACACAAAAACTTAACTATAACCACTGAACTATGAAAATGAGGTCAAGGTCAGATGACACCTGCCAGTTAGACATGTACACCTTACAGTCCTTCCATACACTGAATATACTAGACCTTTTATTGTTTATAGTATCTGAGATACGGACTTGACCACCAAAGCTCAGCCTTGTTCACTGATCCATGAAATGAGGTCAAGGTCAAGTGAAAACTATCTGACAGGCATGAGGACCTTACAAGGTAGGCACAAATCAAATATAGTTATCTCATTCCTTATAATAAGGGAGAATTCAACATTACAAAAAAGTAGTCACTGAACCATGAAAATGAGGTCAAGGACATTAGACATGTGACAGACGGAAACTTCGTCACATGAGAGGTGCATATACAAAGTATGAAGCAACTAGGTCTTCCCTCTACTAAAATATAAAACTTTTAAGAAGTTAGCTAATGCCCCCACCTCCACAGCCACCCGATCACTATCCCAGTTGAGTATGTTGCAAGGTGACTTGTATAAACTCTAAAACCAAATTTCAGAAATTCTTGTATTGTAGTTAAAAAGAATTGAAAATTTTGAACTTGGCTATCAGGTGTAAAACTATACATGTGTTCGTTAAACAGGAAGTTGCTTAGTGATGAATCTGAAAATGCATCACTTGGTATAGCTGATATATATATCAACCCGAAACCAAATTTCAGAAATCCTTGTATTGAGAAAAAGGTGACGAAAAATATTCATTGGGATGGACAGACTGATGAACTGATGGCTGGATTGACAGACAGAGGTAAAACATTATTACCCCCCCCCCCTTTTTTTTCAAAGTGGGTGTAAAATGAGTAGTAAAATGTTAATATTTTTTAACTGAGATTTCAAGTTATTAGAAGATATATATTATAGACATTAAGTAACTATATAGAATTGTACTACTGTATATATTATATATAAATTATAAAATATATTTCATTCGAGTATAAATTGGAAAAAAAAATTTGGACTAATTTGTAATGATTTTTCAAGCTGTTACTTCAAATAATTTGAAAACTATTTTTTTATTATCTAACAAATTTTAACATAGTTTCAAATACAATTGTAATGAGCAAATACTTACCGGTACATCATCATTATCTGGCAACTAAAATGAAACCATCTTCCTTCAGGTGTTACTAAGGACCGAACTTTCATCTGGGCTCATCCAGGGGTCTGTAATACAAAATAAAAGAATTCTTATATTTATGAGACAACAGTTAGTAAATTGAAATAAAAATATCACTGAACTAGTATATATTTGTTTAGGGGCCAGCTGAAGGACGCCTCCGGGTGCGTGAATTTCTCGCTACATTGAAGACCTGTTGGTGACCTTCTGCTGTTGTGTTTTTTTTATTTTGGTCGGGTTGTTGTCTCTTTGACACATTCCCCATTTCCATTCTCAATTTTATTATATCAAAGTAATATGAAGATATCCAAATTGACAATCAAACTTTTCTTTCTTTCAGTTAGACTATAAATTAGAAAAAAGTTTTCCAAATTAAGTGTCAATGGTTAGATAATTATAAATTACCTGCCAACTGTCTCTATTTGTGGAGGATTTCCTCCATGGAGGCTCCCAAATTGAAATTTTGAAAGAGCAATTTTGTCCACAATTTTAAACAAAACAATTAATTTTACAATGATTCAGGCTTATAAATGTATGAAGAAGCTCAGGCATTTGTCTCAGAATTTTTTTTCCTACATACCTTAATATAACACAGGTATGTATTAAAAAAAAATCTGTGACAAGTGCCTGTGTGGAGAAGCCAAAAAATAACATTTAAATGTTTTTAAAGGCTCCCTTGAAGGTTTTTTTAGGACTAAGACAGTCATCTTGTATGCAAAACCCCATAGGCATTTTGAAAAGTTGGCAGGAATGAATTAAGAGCTGACTGCCACAAAAGCATGATACGTTGGAAGCTTTTTAAAGTTCCAGAAGTCCTCAAAGTTATAAATTTATAAAAATAAGAGTGCACACGCTGAAATGTCTCGCCTTTTTTACTAATCATTTATATTTGTTGATAGTCCTAAATATAAAGCTATACATGTATAACAACTGTCACATAAACTTAAAACCACAAAAACTAAACCTTGACCAATGAACCATGAAAATAAGGTCAAGGTCAGATGAATCATGCCAGACATATATGTGACCCGCCATGACATTTGCAGGCTTATGGAGGTAGAACATCTTTGTTAGAAAAATTATAAACATGATAAATATTGAGATTCAATGAAATACGTATGTGTGAAGAAAAGATAAACACTTTCGTTGGCTTCTTTTTTGCGGACGCCGAACTATACATCATATATAAGTTTTGAAGAAGTTTTACTTTATCGTGTGAAGTAAAAAATATTTGAATCTACATTTTAAATTGATACAAAAAAAATCAAATTTCTGCTTTATAGATTTCCTTTCATAAATGAAGTCTGAAATATATCCATAATAAATGCACCGTATCAAATGCATATAAGAGAACACCTACTTATAAACTGTTACGCGTCGCTTACTATGTATAGAGACATGCATAATAAATCTAAATTAAAAAAAGGAATTCTTAAAGCTTACTTTGATAAATTTTAAACTAACTTCATTTCAACAAGTTTAAATTAAATGTTCTAAAATAGAGCTACAAACAAACAAATACTGCTCTGCTCTAAAGTGTTTCTTTCATAAATGAAGTCTGAAATATATCCATAATAAATGCACCGTATCAAATTAATATATGAGAACACCTACTTATAAACTGTTACGCGTCGCTCACTATGTGTAGAGACATGCATAATAAATCTAAATTAAAAAAAAAGGAATTCTTAAAGCTTATTTGACAAATTTCAAACTAACTTCATTTCAACAAGTTTAAATTACATGTTCTAAAATAGAGCTAAGAATTGTTTGCATTGCAGTAAATTTAAGTCTTTGAAATTTTATTCAAATACGCTATTCAACATCACTAAAAGCCGATAAATACAATAATTTTGTGTTTTATGAATTAGTGGCTTCAATAAATAAAAGTCGTCATAGAACAGTCTCATTTTCATACCGGTATTCGAAAAGACTCGTTTCATTGCTATTACAACAAATATGTCATAATAACATGACAGAGAGTTTTGTTTCGGAATATTTTAGATAAATATACAAAAATCAAATTTTAGACAATGTACCCAACTAAGCCTGGAAATGGCTAGTCACATATAGTTAACGGCGATTTTCTCACAATGACGTTTTACCTCCATAAGCCTGGATATGTCGTGGCTGGTCACATATGTACAGCTAACAATTCTTCCATACAACAAATATAGTTGACCTATTGCTTATAGTTCAAGAAAAACAGACCCAAGCACAAAAACTTAACAATGAGTAATGAACCATGAAAATGAGATCAAGGTCAGATGAACCATGCCAGGCAGGCATGAACAGCTAAAAATTCTTCCATACAACAAATATCATTCTAATGCAATTAGTTTGTAACAATAATTTTCATTGGACGTTGACAAATATTTTGAGGGGTTAGATTCCGTGTTCTACCAGTCCATATTTCTAAGAAAGCCGCCATTTTGAATTCCGATATTTTTGGGGTATAAATAAACAAGAGTCACATTCTGAGCCTCAAAAATCTTCTCTTTGTCTATATTGAAACCATTCTAAAGCGTATGAAAAGTAAAAATACTTTTAGTATGCATGTTTGGCATCCAGAGTATACATATGACATCACATTGTTTAGATGCCAATAACGATGCAACAGTTTCACGGACTTTTTCATTTATAGCATTTTAAAGCCCAAATATATATTAAATGAAATTAATTTTGAAATGTGGCATTAGAATCGACATAACTATATTGTATTTTAAGCTTGGCCTTCATAAAACTTGATTTTACTGTCGCAAATAACTGTTTACCTATCTCCACTCCGCATCGCTAGGTAAACTAAATTTGCAACAGTAAAATCTACGTTTTACGAAGGCCAAGCTTTAAATACAATAAAATTATTTTCTAATTGACCTACTGCTTAATAAAAAAGAAAAACAGACCAAAACACAAAAACTTAACAAAAATGAGCAATGAACTGTGAAAATGAGGTCAAGGTAAAATAAGACCTATTTGTAAAATATAAAATAATTTGAGTTTTAATTAGGTAAGGATTTTTAATTTATTGGTTTAATTTGATAGACTTAATTCTTTGAAATTTTCATGCCAAAATTTCATTCTTTTTTTATTTTCCAATGTTGATTAGGTGAGGTAAAAGATAAAATACTCTTGGTCTTTCATTGCACCAAATTTAACAAGGAAAATGTTTAAACTTTCTCTCATGATGTCATACATGTAAAATAAACTTATCTTGATCCCCTAAACAGTTATTTTGGTTGATGACCTATGCCTTGACATTTTAGTAATTTGTTTCTTTTCATTAAGCTAAATTTATAATTTCATAGCTAAAGCTTGCTTGCATATATGGGAAAAAAACAATTAATATGACAGGCAAGTTAATTAATTCAAAATAATTCTTAGCTTACCTCATATATTGTGCATGTAGCACATTTCCATAGTGACAATAAAATATTATTTTGTTGTATCATTCATGTTTTTGGCAGGACCTACACAAATGTATATACGGAATGCCTCAGATAGGTCTATGTATATTAGACAAAGGACACAGATGGATTCATGACAAAATTGGGGTTTGGTGATGTGTTTGTATATCTTACTATACTGAACATTCTTGCCACTTACAATTTTTCTATCTATATAGACTTGGCTCTTTAAATATAGTTGAAAATATTTTGTAAAAATTCACAAAAATTTACCAGATTAATGAAATTGTTAAAATTTACTATAAAGGGCAATAACTCCTTAAGGGGTCAACTGACCATTTTGGTCATGTTGACTTATTATTAGATCTTACTTTGCTGAACATTTTTATTACAGTTTATCTCAATCTATCATAGTATTCAAGATAATAACCAAAAACAGCAAAATTTCCTTAAAATTACCAATTCAGGGGCAGCAACTCAAAAACTGGTTGTCCAATTCATCTGATAATTTATAGGCAGATAGATATTAACTTGATAAAAAGCTTAACAAATCAAGATAATATAAGTATTCAAGATAATAACCAAAAACACCAAAATTTCCTTAAAATTACCAATTCAGGGGCAGCAACTCAAAAACTGGTTGTCCAATTCATCTGAAAATTTATAGGCAGATAGACATTAACTTGATAAAAAGCTTAACAAATTGACAGATTTGCTCTAAATGCTTTGGTTTCAGAGTTATAAGCCAAAATCTACATTTATCTCTATGTTCTATTTTTAGCCATTGTGGCCATCTTGATTGGTTGGCTGGGTCACCACACACATTTTTAAAACTAGATACCCTAATAATGGTTGTGGATAAATTTGGTTACATTTGACCAAGTAGTTTCAGAGGAGAAGATTTTTGTAAAAGATTACAATAATTTACAAAATATTGGTAAAAATTGACTATAAAGGGCAATAACTCCTAAAGGGGTCAACTGACCATATTTGTCAAGTTGACTTATTTGAAAATCTTACTTTGTTGAACATTATTGCTGTTTACAGTTTATCTTTATCTATAATAATATTTAAGATAACCAAAATCGGGAAAATTTCCTTAAAATTAACGATTCAGGGGCAGAAACCCAACAACGGATTGTCTGATTCATCTGAAAATTTCAGGGCAGATAGATCTTCACCTGATAAACAATGTCATCCCTGTCAGATTGCTCTAAATGCTTTGGTTTCAGAGTTATAAGCCAAAATCTACATTTTACCCCTATGTTCTTTTTTAGCCATGGTGGCCATCTTGGTTGATTGGCTGGGTCTTAAGACACATTTTTCTTACTAGATACCCCAATGATGATTTTGGCCAAGTTTAGTTGAATATAACCCAGTAGTTTCAGTTGATTCACTGAGAAGATACAGGCCTATGCAAACTTGGAATTGACTATTTTCAAGGCTTCCAACTTTTTTAAAACCAATAATTAAAATATAGTCCTTTGGAAGAAGTTGTTCTATTTTCTATAAATTTGTGCCAATTTAACTAAATAGACCCATTTATGGAAAATTTAGTTTTAAGCACTATGAATTGATTACTCAAATGAGGGGTATTTCTCATTTGGGGAATGGTTCCCCATTTGGCAGGCTGTCCCCAACCTGTATAAGTTAACCAACCAATTTTTTCCAAAGAAAGGAAAATATATAATATGTGCTCATTTGTACTATGTGATTTTTACAAAAAAATTTTTTTTTATATCACTTGAAGTGTACCCCTCATGAATACTAGGGAGATAGTCATTATATTGAGAGGTTACCCTTTATTTGAGCGGTTGTTCCCAACCTGAAATGATTAATATATATATTTAGAAATGGCTTGTTAACCTTCCACCAAATTTATGATAAATGTCAAGCAGAAAAACACATTTAAGATTCTGTTAATATATTCTTGGTTTCTACTCAAAGGCAACACAAATATAGCTGTTTTATCTGAATTGGGCAGACTTCCTTTATATTTCAATATTGTTAAAGCTATGGTTAAATACTATATCAGGTTCATTACTTTATATCTCCACTGCTCTATCACCTTTTAATTAAAAAAAAACATGCATGCCGTGCGGGTCGAGTAGACCCGCCAGGGAAAATATAGTAGTGTAACATATTAAAAGCAGATTACTGAATTGTGAAATTTGAATGTTAAATCTTCTTTCTGAATTGTCTATTGTTTTAGACAGCCACCAAAATAAACTTGACATTCAGTTTGAGCAACATGCACTTCTATTACTTTTCCATTAATTTGTTTAAAACATGTTATCATTAAAGAAAGAATAAAATCTACCTTATGAAAGAGACTTTCCAACCAAAGTGATGTTTATTCTAAGTGAACAGCCTGTTTCGTGTAACTAGTAATTCAAAATGAATTCCATGATTAAGTGTTCACAAATTAGAACAATAGAACTAACCCGCCAAATCACAGTGCCCAATAAATAGCCGTGAGGTATTTTGATCTATTTTGTCTAATGAACCATGAAGCATAAATACAGTATTGTGAAATCTGTTCAAGTTAAAAACACAAGTTCAACCTTTCTAAAGCCGTATCAAAAAGATACGCCAACTTCTTCTTTTTTGTCATTTTTAGGTGCAAAGACACTAGAAAATAAGGATATTTTTTCCCATCAGTATAAATTAGTTTTCTAACCATTCCAAGACTGTATTGTAAGGCTCTTAAATTGAGAAAAACTGTTTTTAGTCCTGAAATGGTCAGGTAGGCTGTTCCCTGTTCTACAGAGTAGCAGCTGCAAATTTAAAAGGGGTCATTCATAATATTATAAGAAATAAAAAAACACTAAATATATAGATCAAATGATTTGCATGCGCAAATACTGGATATGTCAAATATTCATTTTTAATAAATATGTGATGTAAGGAAGGTAGCCGCCAAACCTAATAATTTATTTTTACTAAAAGATATTAGGTATCTGCATACAAGGTATGAGACACCCAGGGTTTTTACCTACTGAAATATAAAGCTTTATTCAAAAAGTATACGCCGTTTATACAACTGCTACCGGATTGCAATCCCAAAGTATTGCAATATACGATTTTCGTCACAGGCAAGACAAAAATATCATTTTTTTTCTTCAGATGCTATTTCTTGATCTATTAGGTATCTGCATACAAGGTATGAGACACCCAGGGTTTTTACCTACTGAAATATAAAGCTTTATTCAAAAAGTATACGCCGTTTATACAACTGCTACCGGATTGCAATCCCAAAGTATTGCAATATACGATTTTCGTCACAGGCAAGACAAAAATATCATTTTTTTTCTTCAGATGCTATTTCTTGATCTTGAAGACTTAGCTGTTGTCCAAGATCGTCCTAGTTTCATTTTAATCCATAAAGTTTGGACAAATTTATCATGTCAAAATAATAAGAGTCAAGACTATCTGTAAAAGATATCTGTGCAGGTCGAAGTCGATAGATCAGTAAAATAATGGACGTCAAGTTGGTTACTTATTCCTTACTTATTCCTTATTCCTTTTTCGTTTCTTATTTGTTACTTATTCCTTATTCGTTACCTATTCGTTACTTATTCCTTATTTATGGCAAGCCGTTTTGCTATTTTATCTTACTTCAAGATATCTCATAAACTTTATAAGATATCTTATATAGTTTATAAGATATCTTATATATATATATCTTATAAAGTTTATAAGATATCTTATATAGTTTATAAGATATCTTATATAGTTTCTTATAAACTATATAAGATAGCTTATAAACAATATAAGATATCTCATATAGTTTATAAGATATATTATATAGTTTATAAGATATCTTATATAGTTTATAAGATATCTTATATAGTTTATAAGATATCTTATATAGTTTATAAGATATCTTATATAGTTTCTTATAAACTATATAAGATATCTTATAAACAATATAAGATATCTCATATAGTTTATAAGATATATTATATAGTTTATAAGATATCTTATATAATTTATCAGATATCTTATATAATTGTCTTTATAATATATCCCATAAACGTTATAAGATATCTTATAAACTATATAAGATATCTTATTAACTGTATAAGATATCTTATAAACTATATAAGATATCTTATAAACTATATAAGCTATCTTATATAAAAATTCTTTATTAAATATCTCATATACTTTATAAGATATCTTATAAACTTAAGAAGATATCTTATAAAGTTTATGATATCTTATAAATTTTTGGAGATATCTTGTATAATATATAAGATATTTCATATAATATATAAGATATCTCATATAATATATAAGATATCTCATATAATATATAAGATATCTCATATAATATATAAGATATCTTATATATTATAGGAGATATATTATATATTACACGAGATATCTTATAAAGTTTATAAGATATCTTATAAAGTTTATAAGATATCTCATAAAGTTTATAAGATATCTCCTAAAGTTTATAAAATATCTCCTAAAGTTGATAAGATATCTCTTAAAGTTTATATGATATCTTATATAGTTTATAAGATATAAGATCAAGCCAGGAACCTGTAGTTTAGTAGTTGTCGGTGGTTCATATCTCGACCCACAATTAATATTTTGTAAAAGTTTGTTATGTTTAATTTGGCCAGTTTGGGTGTAAATTGTTTCCCACTTTTCATGGCAAGCCTTTTATAGACGACTAGTCACTTTACTGTATCGTGTTTTGCCATTGTGAAAGTTTCCTTTTATTGTTTGAATCCACTCTATATTTAAATTAACATATATCACATCTCTTTGTTTTTAAATTATAAATCTGACTTTTAAAGTCTTGTTTTCCTGAACAAGCATGACATATTTTTCACTGGGGGTTAAATTTTGAAACAAACAGTCAATCAAATTACACTTGTGTTAATAAAGAGGAAAACCATTTTAGATTTATTCATTTGTTAGGTTGGGAGATAGGAGATTTCATATATGGTTGCCTTTTAAGAGCTGAAAAAAAGAAATAATTGGCGACATATTAAAATGAATAACAATGCCCTCTTCGCTTTCCCATCCTCCGAATTCATCTATAAATTTCAACTGACTATCACGGTAATAGCACAATAGTGTTGAAAGTAGAGTTAAACATCATCAGTCATAATCCCTTCCCTAGAATACCTCAACTGGTTGTGTCCGTGTAGTTCTTATATTTATCCACAAAAACCACATTTAAAAACACTGCTCACATTCTAGTATATCTGCATTCATTTTATTAATGTAATTTAGACTAAACGACACCATGTTTGTTATGAGCATCTGCCATCTAAACTAACTATAAACTAGAGGCTCTCAAGAGCCTGTGTCGCTCACCTTGTTCTATGTGCATATTAAACAATGGACACAGATAAATGCATCACAAAATTGTTGGTTTGGTGATGGTGATGTGTTTGTAGATCTTACTTTACTGAACATTTGTGTGCTACAATTATCTCTATCTTTAATGAACTTGGCCAAGTAATAACATTGGAAGATATTTTGTAAAAATTTATAAAAATTTATGAAAATTGATAAAAATTAACTATAAAGAGCAGAAAGATCTTCACCTGATAAACAATTTAACTCTCTGGTTTCAGAGATATAAGCCAAAATATACATTTTACTTCTATGTTCTATTTTTATCCATGGCGGCCATCTTGGTTGTTTGGCTGGGTCATCGGACACATTTTTTAAACAAGATACCCTTATGATGACTGTGACCTAGTTTGGTTAAATTTGGCCTAGTAGTTTCAGATGAGAAGATTTTTGTAAAAGTTTTCGGACGACGGACGACGAACGACGCCAAGTTATAAGAAAAGCTCACTTGGCCCTGTGGGCCAGGTGAGCTAAAACTGAAGAGGCGGAAGACATTTGTCTCCTTAGAACGACTTGCAGTGAAAAGAACTAAAGAACGAAAAAAATATGAAAAATTCAAGAATTAAATTATTGGTTCCGCATGAATGCACACGGGTTTTAAGGGGATTATGAGAGGTGACCTTAGGTGACACCCTTCGCTCAAAAAAAAAGATAAAAGTCTATGGGGGCGCTAGAAGTACATGTTTGCCTAAACCATCAGGCTATTCTACTAACACATTTATGCAGTCTGTATGTATGGTGTCTCTGACTGTTAAATGCAGTCTGTATATATGGTGTCTGTGGTTATAAGATGTTGTCTGTGGTTGTTATATGTAGTCTATTTATGCATGTTGTCTGTGGTTGTAATATGTAGTCCTCATATATATAATGATGTCTGTGACAGTTAGTTAAAGTCTGTATATATATATGATGTCTGTGATTGTTAGATTTAGCTTTTATATGGTGTCTGTTGTATTTAGATAAAGTCTGTATATATATGGTGTCTGTGGTTAGATTTAGTTTTTACATGATGTCTGTGGTTGTTAGATGTAGTTTTTACATGGTATACATCTATTGTTGTTAGATGTAGTCTATAAATGGTGTCTGTGGTAGTTAGATAAAGTCTGTATTGATATGGTGTCTGTGGTATGTAGATAAAGTCTCTATATATATATATTGTGTATGTAGATAAAGGAAGATTTGGTGTGAGTGCCAATGAGACAACTCTCCATCCAACTGTGGTTGTTAAATGTAGTCTAATTATGGTATATGTTGTTGTTAGATGTAGTCTATATATGGTGTCTGTGGTAGTTAGATACAGTCTTTATATGGTGTCTGTGGTAGTAAGATAAAGTCTGTATATATAAGGTGTCTCTGTTTGTTAATTACAGTCTGTATATGGTGTTTTTGGTTATTAGATGAAGTCTGTATATGGTGTCTGTGGTGTTAAATACGGTCTATATAGGGTGTATGTGGTTATGAGGCACAGTCTCACTCTGTATTTGGTTTCTTGGATTGCAAGATGCATTCCGTATATGCTGTATGTGGTTGTTAGATAATGTCTATGTATAACAAAATCAAGTAGAACATGTGGTGTGATTGCCAATGACACAGTCAAACTCTCAAGGGGGACCAAAACAATGAAGTGTTACAACTTTGAAATCGTATAAGGGGAAAAGAGGAGGGTAAACGGAATAGTAAATAGATATAGGAAGATGTGGTGTGAGTGCCAATGAGACAACTCTCCATCCAAATAACAATTTAAAAAGTAAACCATTATAGGTTAAAGTACGGCCTTCAACACGGAGCCTTGGCTCACACCGAACAACAAGTTATAAAGGGCCCCAAAATTACTAGTGTAAAACCATTCAAACAGGAACACCAACGGTCTAATCTATATAAACAAAACGAGAAACGAGAAACACGTATATATTACATAAACAAACGACAACTACTGTACATCAGATTGTATGTTTTCAATTATTTAGTGACAAGGATTGAGTTTTTAAGGTATGCAAAGGAAAGTTATTGCTTTTCATATGTTTATTATTTACAATCAAGTCTATACGATATGGCAGCGAACACAATCATGATCATGATGTGATGTGATTTAAACCCGCTTTGAAACTAAGCAACACTGATCTTTATTGTAACTTGAAACTTCGAAAGGTTTTCGTGCAGAAGGACACAGGTCACAATACCAAGTCCTATTAACTAGAACGATTGGGCTGACCAGTATTTTTGCTATTGAACAATTACTTGCTTTGAATCGAACAAATATTACAATAATTGACAAACCATTGCCTGGTCTGGATATGCAAAGACAGACTGTCCTACAGAAAACAGGCCACATTTCATACATTATATACTCTTGATGCTCAATTTGAAGGCTATTTTTAGCATCTTAATCATCAGCTATCCAATAAAGAATTTTATTGAACACTAGCTCTTATATTTGAAAAAGTGATCAAAATGCAAAACTACATGTACCGAACTGTGGAGTGCTACCTAAATCATAGTTGTGGTATAAATAGGAAGAACTAATGTACATGAATGTCGTGTATTTCCAGTTTTCATTATATCACTGTATTGATCATGAGTTCTTTCTGTAAGTGTATTAGTAAATTGCGTTGCTTTAAGCTTAGTCCATTATTATGCAAATGTATTTTTTGTGAAACAAAAATTTGACAAACTCAGTGGCAGATCCAGAAATTTTCATGAATGGGGGCCAATTGAATGCCTAAGTAGGGGCCCGCTCCGGTCATAATTCATTCATTTCCTGTATAAGCAAATAAAATTTCTCCCAAAAATAGTTCATGCATGTAGGTTCTCAGATACTATCAGATATCATCTCGTAAATTTAAACCAAATCATTCTGAAAAGCACCTATAATGTATTACTCTCCTTTTTTGTTTTAACTGGCATTTAATTTCAGTTATTTTATAAGAATCATTTGGTAATGCATGCAATTAGCGTCTTCTACGTGACAGTCTTTAACAATATAACCTACTATTAGAAACAAAAACACACGAATAATTGTAGTGTTTGGTACAGGTAAAATTGAGAAAGGAAATGGGGAATGTGTCAAAGCGTTAACAACCCGACTATAGAGCAGGCAACAGCCGAAGGCCACCAATTGGTCTTCAATGTAGCGAGAAACTCCCACAACCGTACGCGTCCTTCAGCTGGCCCCTTGAAAATATGTATACTAGTACAGTGATAATGGACGTCCTTTAAATTTTAACTAAACTCCGAATTATACACAAGAAACTAAGATTAAAAGTCATACAAGACTAACAAAGGCCAGAGGTAAAGTGTCACTTTGCTACAGTTGAACATAGGACAGTTTAATGCTGAATAAAGGAGAGAACTCTTTTTCTGAGAAAACACAGGCAAACATTCAAACAATCTATCCACTCTGAACTGTGTCCACACTTGTTTCCCTAGTAAAACTTGACATGTTTTCTTTAATAAGTCTATAGATGGCTGCTTGCAGACGTAATGTGCAGGTTGAAAAAAAACATAAATAGTTAAAACGGCTTAAACAGACAAATCTATGTAACAATAAAGCAGCATTAGGTACTAGTAATATGACTCTAGGTATTTCATTTGCCAGGTTATTTCTATATCAGCTTTTATCTACTGTGTAACTACAATAACATGCCCTAGATACCTTGGAATCGAAAGTGGATAATGACAAAATCTAAAGATTTGTTAGACTACATACAACCAAAGTATGTTTTATTGTGCACGAATATTCACCATTCCGATGTTAAGGAAACATTTGAATAATTGATCTTGCACTAATCTACCAACATACATAAAACAACATAGATTCAAAGACGTTGAATTAACGAGAGATAAATCGTACTTTAGAAAAATGAAAACCCACTCAAATCAGAAATGAACAGTATATCTTAAATTGATGCTATAAACAAAGATTTCTTAATTTTTGTTACGTTCGAAAGATGAGTTTTCAATACTTTAGTAACCAATCGGCATTGCAATGAGAAACAAACGTGTTTCTCTTCTTCTCGACTTGTTCATGCATTTACCTGTGTACATTAGCTTCTAATATATAATATATGTTATTATTGAACTGTAGTTGATATTAAATTGTGAATTTATAAATGTACCATGGGCTGGAGGCCTGTTTTTGTACAATAAACTTGATTTGATTTGATTTGATTAGCTTCTAAAGACGAATGAAAAGCAGCTATACAGATATTTGCATCTCCCTGAATAAGTCAAGTTTGGTGACTATGTTACGTTGAACGCATTGATCTCATCGATCATGGAATAAATGGATAAAACATATATACAATTAAGTCTGTCTTATATCATAACTTGCATCTTTAATTGACAATGAGGGTCGGTTAAAAACAAATCTGTTGATTTTTACTGGTTTTGTATATTTAAATATATGTTCAGTAATGTTGAATGACGTGTGTTGTATCAAATCATACATATACCCCGAAAAATACCAAGGGTTTAGACTCAAAGAAAACAAGTAAGATTTCCTCAGTATTTTTGTTGAATACTAGTAGGTGCATTTTTGGTACTCGGTGCGATTCGGGTACTGTGACGTTAAATACCTTCCAAATATCGTGGTGTATGTGAAACCCTGCCCCCTTTTATACTCAGTGACATGAGCGAGAGACATGATACATCATACATTTTGTTTCTCTTTAGTTTAGCTACACTCTGTCCAGTTCATAAAGAATGAAATGGATTGGTTGAGTTGACAGCAAATAAGATTTGATTGTTCTTAATATTTTGTTAATGTATGACACGTTAAATTTTATGGAAAAGCGTTTGGTTATTGTAACAGATACAAAATGAATGATACTCAGCTACATCATGAAGGAATAGACCAATATGGCATATTCAAATGTGTCAAACTTTTATCAATTTAATGATGACTCGGGCATAGGAAAGACTTGTTAAAAGAAACAGTAGGCATTTATTCTTAACTATTTTTATAATACTAAATACAACAGAACATTTTCATTCAATATTTACATCAATTCTGACAAAAAAGAAGCATAATCAACGAAAAAAAAGAAAATTAGTATGTACACATTATGCACTTCAATGTTGTTCTTTGCATCAACAGATCAAATATCTTATGCGCGTATATATTCGGGTCCATATATTCGACAACATGGTGACATAACAGATACTTATCATGAATAATAAATGTTAAATCTGTAAATGTTTATCGATTTAACAAATGTTGTGATATTACGCCTGATAATAAGTTGAACAATTCTTTGGCCTGTGTTGGAGTTTCAATGACATCGAATTCTTCGATATCTAAAAACGTGAGAGTATTTATTAATTGTCTAAATTCTTCTTTAGTGCCTCTAGGTAGAACAGCATCCGTGTATATATCAGTTAAGTAATCCAATACAACTATGTCACACGGCAATTCATAAGAGCAGTCATATTTATGGTAAATAAAAGGTTGGTACATAACGTCAGGTATACCATGTGGACATTCAACATTTCTTTGAGATCTTATTCTGTGTGAGTTCCATGATTGTAGAAACATGTCTAAATGTCTCTGAATAAGTGGTAGGAAACAAAACCGTATGCATTCAAGATGCACAGGGTCGGCATTGTTAAGTATACCTTCATCTACCATATCTTTAAACAAATTCCTCCAAAATGTTGTGAAATTTCGCATCAGAAAACTCCATAGCATTTCGATCTTTTGGTTGGCCGTTGATCTTCCTATTGAAACACTTCTATGTCCTGCCATGCTATCAGCATGAAATGACCTCAAAGCTATTTGAATACGTTCAACTATAACATTTTCAGTTCCTGCATCCATGCGTACTACCCTTGGAACCCTCTTGCTTGTCTTCAAATATTCAAGAAAATGTCCTGCAACTATACGGGGATTTTTATTTGAACTTGTAGCCTTCAGCCAAAGTATCTTTCTTGAAAAACCGTCGATTCCACCATGGACAGATATTCCAAACGGCTTTAACTTATCACATCCATCGACGTGGATGCAAAAACTCGGTCCGTTACTTGTGTATCGTCTTCTTGTAAGCCTATATATGTCTTTGTCTCCTTAAAACGCCGTCTCCGTCAATAGCTTTCAAAACTAGCCTAACCGTGTGTTGTGAAGCTCTTACGCCTAGGCAGCGAAGTACATTCCATAAAGATCGATAACCAATATTGGTATATCCTGCATTTCTTAACTGTAAAATTTTTGTAACAATATCAGCAATAGCACTTTCAACTCCTCTTTTTTGCAATCTCAAACGTTTTTTTAATTCTATAAAATGATCTTTCGCTCAGCATTATATGATGTATGTTTAGTAAAAACCCGAGTACTTCTTTTGTTGTAAATGAAAAACTTGTATAGTATACAACTAGTTCATCTAATGATGCATCTATTTCTGGATATGGAATAGCACTGGCCTTGCAGAACAGGAGAAGAGCAAGTACCATCTGAAACATAAAAGTGTACAACTTAGAACTTAAGACTATTATTTTATTGCATTTGTTCCACTGAAATGATCTTATCTTAATGTATAGGAAACTTGGGGAAAATGTTCAGATAGCCTTAAAGATTGGATCAAAATGAATGCATGCAAAGATATTTATCAGTAGATAACTGTATTATATTTTAAGCTGCGACGGCAGCAATTCGTGATTGAAAGGTCGCAAATTAACTTTACTGGCAACGCGTTGGCAGAGCCAGTAAACGGGTATTTACGATCTTCAAATCACCAATTGATGCCGTGGAGCTTAAAATTAATATTGTTGAAACTGAGAGAAAACTCAAATCACTAATTTAAAATCTGCATTGCATCGTTTGCGCTTGTGTGTACATTAACATAACATCAATTGTCAATTGATGCCATGAAAATTAATGACGTTATCCTATCAAATGGAACTAAAATACTGAACTCCGATAAAAATTCAAGACGGAAAGTCCCTTAAAAAATGGCAAAATCAAATGACAGAACACATCAAACGGATGGACAACGACTGTCATATTCCTAACTTGGTACAGGCATTTTCAAATGAAGAAAATGTAGGATTGAACCTGGTTTTATAGCGCCAAACCTGTCACTTGTATGACAGTCGTATCAAATTCCATTATATATAAAACGATGTACATGTATGAACAAAACAGACATAATAGGTCAAATAGTCACAATATGGGTATATCAGTCATACTTGTGTCACAATCTCAAAACAAACAAATATTTAACAAAAATTCACCTATCAAATTAAAAACCCGCAAAGGGTTGCTAGCGAACTCGTACGAGCTTTCTAAAAACTGTTTTTTCTTCAATGCCAATGTTATATGTCTTATTTTGAGGTTAATGTAGAGTATGTAAATGGATGTTGAAATATGCAAATGACTTAAGGTTAATTTTGTTCTACCAAACAGATCATAGTTGATTAAAGAAAGGTTTGTGTGGAAAATTTGGATTGTACTTTCAACCGTTTCTAAATGACAGTTACCTTGTTGACCAGACTAACATCCGCCCCTTTTTATTTTTGCTTATTTCTAACTTCCTCTGTGGTAGTTTTTTTTTACATTAAAGTAATAATCAAAAACATTTTTAAATAAAACCACGGAAGGTCATAATCAATACAAATCTATTTCAAATAATTCATGCTCTTAGAAGTTCAAATTCTGATGATTTTTGCTCATTTTGATATGCATGCAAGGTGTAAAAACTGAAGTTGATTATTTTTCTTTCTTCTTTTCTGGCTGAATCGGAACCAAACAATTTATTTATTCTTTTTCCCTTGGGATCAGAAAGCACTACTCAAAATGATTATTTGATGACACAAGTAAAATTGTATATGATTTGATATGGTTAACCATATATGCCTGTTATAAACAGGTCGGGAACTCTAGATTTTCTGACGTGAGAATAATTTGCATAGTAAAAATGTAGTAACTTCCAAAAACGGAATGCTGATATGGCCTTAAAATGATGACCAATTGCCTCAATGAATTACAATGCATTGTAGGCTATTTCGAGTTTACTATGACTCGGAAAACTGTTAACTATTATAGTTTCTTGGACTCTCATAATAGATGGTGTTGTTCTGTGAATATGTGTAATGTACAATACATAACTTAATATTCAATTTGCATGCTCAGATTAAAATAAGTATTGTTTACTGGCTTCACGATTCTATATTCCTTTTCGCCTTGTAAAAGTAGTTGAACTGTTTTTTATACGCCTGTCAAAATTTTGACGGACCTATTATGGTATATAATTGTCGTCTGTCCGTCAGTTTTGTTCAGTGGTTTAGGTTGATCTTGCAGTTGCGAATAAGAAATGAATACCCTTTGGTAATGGGTGGCAAAGTTCATGTTGTGCTATGGCAAACCCCAAAAATATAAATTTCAATCAATATATGAAATAAAAGGTGCACAGAGGCATTATATTATAAAGAATTTGTGAAAGTTTTATTAAGTTTTGTTCAATGGACAAGGATGAGTCTCGCAGATAAAAGATTGGTACCTCCTGCATGGCTACCATAACGGACGGAAAGACGGGCGGGGACAACGATTTCTATATACCCCCACGTTTCAAGTGGGTGGTATAAAAAGAACAAACAGTAGATATTATGTTGATACCATGAAATATTTACTTACCAAAAGCATTGTTCAGAATGAGGGGTATCTTCCTTTGTTTATAGGTCCACTTAGTCTTCTCTAGTCAAATGAAGAAATTATTAAACAATGATTCATACGGGAGAATATGGTCTGGTTGATCGGGTGTTGATCATAACGAAAATGGCCGTTGAATGGCTGCTCACGCTACATATGTAAATTGAAATGTGCTATCGCCATAATTATGATGACTTAGCTTTAACTTCCGAAATTTAAAGCGAAAAAAGTCGTAAATCGCGTTAATTAAGTGGTAATGATTTTACACAATAAAATCATCGCAATAACAAAGACGTCTTGTTGTTAGATATAATGAAATATTGCCATAAATAAGGCGACTTGTGGTATATATTGCGATAATTACGTCTTCTTAGTGTTAAATTTAACAAATCATTGCGCTAAATAAAGTGCCTTGGTGTTAGATACAGCGAATTATTGCGATAAATAAGGCGTCATTTTGCAATATACAAAACATTATCGCAATAATTATCAAATATGGTTTAGTTATAAACAATTACACAAGGCAGCTCCAGGCTTCCGTATAATATAGTTTATCAGATATCTTATATAATTGTCTTTATAAGATATCTCATAGACTATATAAGATATCTTATAAACTATATAAGATATCTTATAAACTATATAAGATATCTTATAAACTTAAAGAGATATCTTATAAAGTATTTAAGATATATTATAAAGACAATTTGATCTGCGATATCTGAATGCAAATGCACAGTTAATAAATTATAAGGGATACACATTCAAGGCCAAAAAGCAAACAAACAAGTCCAAACAAAGCCATGGCAAGACACCAAAGCGAAATATTCAACCCTTCGAAAATAATCACTTTTGAAAAAAAACCGGATTCAATAATACAGGTTAATCTTGAAATTTATACAAATGTAGTAAGAAGAAGTTAAAATAAGAAGATATTCCAAGTTATCAAAGAAGATGAAATAACAAAAAAGCATTTTAAACAGTAACTGTATCAACAGGTCGAATTAACAAGAAAATACGATTTGATGGTACTCGCAGTTACTGACAGCTAGTAAGAGGCCAAAACAAAATTAATAATAGGAAAGCATGCATCAGAGACTTAAATCATTTAAAACACATCCCAAGGATTTAGTATTTTAACATCATGAACAGTCAGAGAAGACATGACTTGTGTTATGCCAAAAATAAATGTATCGACAGGTAGTAGGATAGTGAGGAGTGACTTCTATAGAGATAAAAATTAACTTGTCTGTGTCTCTATACATTCCGCCTAACAAGAAGATACAATTGTTATGTTTTGATTTATGTTCGGTTAATTCTGAATCAAACTGCAAACGTAATACATCGTTGAACCAAATCAAATCTAACAAATAAAGGCGGTGAGTAATTTTCTTTACCATAACACATGAATATAACCAAAAAGACGTCAAGACATTTGATAAAATCCGATGAGAATTAAAAATTTAACATCAAAACTAAATACATGAATTTGGGATAGAAAAATACCGTAAAATGTCTTATAGCAATGCGAATTCACACTCAGCAAAACAGTCACAATCGGGAACAAGTTACGTTCGGAAATTTCAAATTATACGACGTAATGACAAACCGCAATCTAACATGTGGTAAAATTGTACTTAGCTTATTTGGTCAAAGTCACATCGTATGAATCAACCAATTCGTGATGGTGTCCGTAAAATTTACGGAGTGTCAATTTTAATCTGTCCTCCTCATAACTCTGTTGGAGCAGTTTCTGCGTAAAGAGGAAACACTCCTGTATAGAGTGAACAAGCACGAGAATAACATATCAATTGAGATATGTAAACACCATACGAAGGGTCAGAGGATATGTTACTGCTGAGAAATTGGAAATTGATAATTGGGAAATTGAAATCGCCCCGTTTATCATAGATTTTCGTGTGAAGTCGTTCATCTGCGTCAATATTGAGGAAAAGTTCAGGGTATGAAGCAGTCCTTCTAGTATCAGTAGTATCCTTAATTTTAAATTCACTGGGATATGTGAGATGTAAGTATTGGCTGAAGTATGGGTTATTCAATGATAGAACATCATCAATATATCGTAAAGTAAAATTAAAGAATTTCGCCAGGTTCTTTTTCTTTTTGTTTTTTAGAAGGTTATGAATGAATTTTGCTTACATTTGCATGTACACTTTTGAATTGGCGGAATTTATTTTGCAGTTTTTTCTATCCGCGAAAAATAACCGCTATACGGTACAATCCGTCCGAATTAGATTGTTCAACGAGTTTGAATTTGGACGAGCAACACATCGGGTTCCACATGTTGAACAGGATCTTCTTTCCCATTCAGATCACCTGAAATCACTCAAGTTTTGGGTGGATATCGTTGTGCTAAGTATTTAGTTTGTATGCTGTGTTGTGTACTACTGTTGTTTCTTATTCTTTTTGTAGCCCTAGAGTTGTCTTGTTTTTTTACTTATTAGTTTGACTGCCCCTTTGGTATCTTTGTCTTTCTTATACAAATCAAGAATATGGTAGTTGCAGTGCAATTTGCTTACGTAGCATTATCTAATGTATTTAAATTTCAGTAACATAATTAAATCATAGTCGATGTGGTTAAATTAAACGAATAATTGATACTTAACAGCAAAGAAACTAACCTAATTTTTTCAAATTTTGATAGTTTTCTACGAAAACGTACCATAACTAGATGTTATCAGATTGTATTGTGTGTTACACTTATTAGCTTTAATCTTATCAAAATATGAGAAAAAATGAATATTTCAAACTAATCAAAATATGAGAAAAATAAATTTAAAAAATTGTTCCTGAGGCGATCCTCAGGAATGAGCCTATTGTTCCTCGGCAGGAATGAACCTATTTCCTGGGGCGACCCCCAGGAATGACCTATGTTCCTCGACAGGAATGACCTATTGTTCCTCGACAGGAATGACCTATTGTTCCTCGACAGGAATGACCTATTGTTCCTCGAAAGGAATGACCTATTGTTCCTCGACAGGAATGACCTATTGTTCCTCGACAGGAATGAGCCTATTTCCTGGGGCGACCCCCAGGAATGAGCCTATTGTTCCTCGACAGGAATGAACCTATTTCCTGGGGCGACCCCCAGGAATGAGCCTATTGTTCCTGGGGCGATCCCCAGGAATGAACCTATTTGTTTCTCGACAGGAATGAACCTAATTCCTGGGGCGACCCCCAGGAATGAACCTAATTGCTTCTGGGCGATCCCAGCGTAGTAAAAATACTACTTTAAACTACCTATTTGTTCCTCGACAGGAACCTATCTGATGTATTATTGAATTGGTGGAGTATGATTCCCCTGGAATTAAAAAGGCCATTGAATTGGGGGAGTATGATTCCCCTGGAATTAAAAAGGCAAAAATACACCTATCATTTCTATATGAGTAGCCCCTTAAACATGAAGTAACAAATATGTACATTTGAAAATAACAAACTAGAAATATAATAGATCTTTCACAATGTAATATAGCAATTTCAAATCATTCTTTTTATAACATCAATTATAGATATATTTTCGACTTCGCTTGAGTGAATGCATGGAAAACACTCATCAGCTTATATGAGAACAAAAACCAACTACACCGCTATATGAATATTCTTAAATGTTTAGTCAGAATTTAATTATATTGACCTGACTGTAACTAAATAACTCTTTCAGTACTTATAGCATATTTTATCCAATCATGACCTGTAGACTAAATACCCAGTTAATGCACAGGTGTTGTAGGGGAAGGCGGGTGGGATAGCTAATTGTTCTTGCATCCGATACATCGATGCGTTCTCTCAATTTCATCAACAATACTCTAACCCCCCTCTAGGGCACTATTCCTAATAATCTAAAAATAAATGTTATGCAATTGCCTAAGAATAGACTAAGATACTGCCTGCTAATCTTTGATGAACAGATGCATTGTATTGTGTATAAACTATAATTTAATAAATCAAATTTCCTTTTATACACAACACAATTTAAGAATAATGTTTATTATTAAAATATCAAAACATACTAAATCTACACATAATATTAAATTAAACTGTAACATAACAGTACATATCTTTCTACATGGCAAGACTATAAACACTATAATACATTATTGGCTTTCTTGGGGCTACTCATTCACTTAAAAAATTTGGCTTAATTTTAAAAATCTTATCAAAATATGAGAAAAAATGAATATTTCAAACTAATCAAAATATGAGAAAAATAAATTTAAAAAATTGTTCCTGAGGCGATCCTCAGGAATGAGCCTATTGTTCCTCGGCAGGAATGAACCTATTTCCTGGGGCGACCCCCAGGAATGACCTATGTTCCTCGACAGGAATGACCTATTGTTCCTCGACAGGAATGACCTATTGTTCCTCGACAGGAATGACCTATTGTTCCTCGACAGGAATGACCTATTGTTCCTCGAAAGGAATGACCTATTGTTCCTCGACAGGAATGACCTATTGTTCCTCGACAGGAATGAGCCTATTTCCTGGGGCGACCCCCAGGAATGAGCCTATTGTTCCTCGACAGGAATGAACCTATTTCCTGGGGCGACCCCCAGGAATGAGCCTATTGTTCCTGGGGCGATCCCCAGGAATGAACCTATTTGTTTCTCGACAGGAATGAACCTAATTCCTGGGGCGACCCCCAGGAATGAACCTAATTGCTTCTGGGCGATCCCAGCGTAGTAAAAATACTACTTTAAACTACCTATTTGTTCCTCGACAGGAACCTATCTGATGTATTATTGAATTGGGGGAGTATGATTCCCCTGGAATTAAAAAGGCCAAATGAAATGAGTTCATTAATGAAAGAATGAAAGCCCCCAAGAAATAATAATGCTAAAAAACACATATGTAAAAATAAACAACATTACCAAAACATTAATTTCAAAAATGACACATTATCTGTTGTGCTTTAGAAATAACTCTCTTATCAGTTCTTATATATCTGATATAACAGTCCGATGACCATCTACCAAGTGTTTGTATGATATGATCTTCAATTCCCGCTGCTGCCGCTGAAGTAGCAGCACCAATTCTGAACGAGTGACCACAGAAATCACTTTCCTTATAACCTGGGCGTATTAAAAGCTGTCTTAGATAGTTAATAAATGTTGCCCTGGATAATGGCCTACTTGAATCAAGTTCACTTTCAACAAATAAAGGAAAGTTTGCTAAAGCTCCCAACTGTAAGCGATACTTCAAATACTTGTTCATAATATGCACTGGTCTAAATATATCATTTTCATTTATAGTTATCTCTACTCCTAATCGAAAAGGGTCAGTCTTAGATGTTTTTAGTTTAAGCACAAATCGATCATGAAGTAGGCTGATCTCAACATCATCAATTATAACGCAGTTCAGATAGTCGTCCTTAGTTTTGCAAGTGAACTCTCCACATCGAAGGAAACCAAAGAATGCTGTCACAAAAGCACATTGCAGCATTAGATCCATGAACGGTGAGAAAACGCCTGTTGATAACAAGTTGCATAAACGTTTTAACACCTCTGAAGTAATAGGCAATCTGTTCCTAGAAACATTGTTTTGTGATTTCTTAATACCTCGCATGATATACGGAAGTCTTTCTATTCCTGCTGTAGGGTCATTAAGACCTGCGCGCAAGTAATGGTATCGTACTCCGGCTATATACATTTTAATAGTATCATGTTGCAAATTTTTACTATTCTTACAATGAGTTGCGAAGTAAATTAAATGGTCCTCAGAAATTGAAGGTAAACACATAATGGAGCCCTGTATCCCGCTCATGTTCATGAATGTTATAAAACTCTGTAAGGCTGATCTGTATGTTTGTTTAGTTCTCCGACATAAAGACAAGTCCCATAAATTACGTGCTTGTTGTTCTAAAACATCATTATTTGGGAAGGCAATAGACAAGGCACTGACATCTCTTCTGCATCCGGTGCTAGTATTCTGAATTTCTGCATCTGATAACGAGAAAGATAGTCCGCAATATTATTGTTAATACCAGGAATATGTTGAGCATGAATAATAAAATGGTGTGTAGCTGCATGAAAAGTCAACTTTCTCATAAGTTTCATGATACTCTTAACTTTAGACCTGCCTTTCGAAATAATGTCAACTGTACTCATATTGTCGCAATGGAATAATATACGCATCCTGTTCCAGTTATGACCCCACAAAACACAAGCCATGACTATGGGGTACAGTTCAAAAAATGCCATAGATGTTTGCTCATCCATAACTTCTAAAGGAAAATCTCCCTGGAACCACTGATTTTTGTAAAAACCTGCAAATGATTTTTGTGTAGCATCAGTATATAGTTCCATATCAGCGGCTTCCGTTATATTGTCGTTAATGAAAAAAGATACACCATTCCATTCTTTCAAAAATAACAACCACATATCCAAATCTAATCTACAATCCAAATTTAATTGTATTCTATGGTGAAGTTTCTTTGCTTTGGTTGATAAAGCAATAAGATGTGACACAAAGGATCTTCCATGCAAAATAACTCTTGAAGCAAAATTCATGTGCCCTAAAAGACTGACGATTTCTTTCTTTGTACAATGTTTTCGGTTGCGAAAAGTCTCAATAAACTCACAAATTCTGATAACTTTTTCTAAAGGTAGACGGGCTTCCATCAATTCTGAATCTAAAAATATACCTAGGTATTCAATAACTTTACAAGGCCCAACTGTCTTTTTAGCTGATAGAGGAATTCCTAATGAATCAAATATAGCCAACAAAGTGTCTTTGGTTTGGACAGCGTCAGCGCTTTGTGGCTCTATTACTAAAAAATCATCTAATAAATGAAGGATGTTTTTTATACAGTAATTGTTAGTAGCTATCCAGCACACTGCTTGCGAAATGTTGTCAAATATTTTTGGACTTGAACGTGATCCAAAAACTAATTGTTTGAAAAAATAATATTTGTTGTTCCATTTAATACCCTGATAAGGCCATAAATGAGGAGACACTGGAATAATTTTAAACGCATCAGTAATATCGGTTTTAATTAGCCATGCCCCTTGTCCTAATTTTTTAATGATGTCAACTGCATCGTCAATTTTAACATAGCTTAAAGAAAATTCCTCCTTATCTATTAACTCGTTTAAACTAGGATTAAGTTCGTCATCATGTGGCGCAGATAAATCTACTATGAGTCGTTTCTTTCTCGAGTACTTGCCTTCGGCTACTCCTATTGGATTAATACGAAAATGTTCGTACGGTATATTGTGAAATGGTCCGCATAAGTAACCTTTCTGAATTTCAGTATCAATTAAACTGTTGACACTCTCTGGCTGTGACATTGCTGATAGTAAGTTTTTGCATTCTATAGAAAAGTCAGGTAAACATCTTCATCCTGTATGAAAACCATGTTTTAAACCATGAATCAAGTAATCAGTAAATTTGATATCAGGGTGTTTGATCAATTCATATTGTAATCTGTGAACGTTGATAGGTGTGAATAATGATAGATCATAATTTTGTGTATCGTTTACCTCTTCCTGAACATATGCGCCCCACTTTTTTGGGGCCCGTCCTCGTTTTTTGACACATTGCATTCATTTAGTGAGTGGTCTTTCTTACATAGTAGACATATGTGAAGATTGTAACACTTTGCATAATTGCAACCTTTCTCTCCATTGTAATTGTTGCATACTTGTCTACCATTATGTTTTACTATTGATCTACCATAAAAGTCAGAATTGGTGCCCTTTGTAGTCGGATAGTTGAGCGTACCCCTAGTACCTTCCTTATGAACTAAAGAGGGACAAAATCCTGTTAGATGCAGTGTGCTGTGACAATGTTCACAAGTGTTAGGCTTAAGATTAGCAAAAATGTTACAAAATAAAGCATTGTTACGCACAGACCAATCAACCATGATATTGTTATAATTTAAATGTGCTGCAGATTGTAGAGAAAACTGCTTGTGATATTCATAGAATCCCCTGCCACCATATCTGGTAGCCATATACACTATATTTCTTTCATAAAGATCAAGTTCATTCCGCCTCTGGGGATATGCTGAACACATCACATTTTTATAAATACTAAATGCTTGAACAAATTCCCCTATTGACAATGATCTATTCAATCTGGGATCTGGTTTATTGTGATACGGAAACTGTCCAATGTTATCGCTGCAAAGGCCAGCGTAAAAAGGTATTAACAGGGATGCAAGATTAACGTCCCTACCTGCTGTAATGTTATTTCTTAGTTGGGGGGAAATAGTTTCCACCAAAGGCAGTGATTCTGCCGAATACCCGTAACAGGTACGTTTGTATCCTCTTGTATCAACTTCTCGGGCCTGGGCTTCACTTCCTGCAGCGGCTGTAGGAACATGCCTGTTGAAGGACGATGTCTGAAAGCTTTGCATAGCCGATTCAATGGAGTAGTTCCCTGTAGAACTGGGAGATGTAATTGGAACTGAAGTAATAGTGTTTTGAATAGGTTGACTGTCGTCGACAGAATCATTTCCAACTGGAGATCTTGAGGAAGTTGATGGTACTATCGGACTTGTACTGATATTGTTATTTTGCGGAAGATTGTTGGTTAAAACAGTTACTTTATTATTCAAAGAAATAACATTCTGTTGTAGATTTTGAACATTGGAAGACAGTTTAGACACGAGATCGACTAAAACTGCCGTTCTGTCGTTATTGTTATTGTTTACATTTGGTGTTGCATTCTGGGATCGCGCACTACTCTCTTGAGGAACTGCTAACATGGTGTCATGGCCGCCGTCGCTTACGTCATCTACACTCGAAGTCGCTGGTCTCAATAAACGGACTAACGCCATTCTCTTAGCATTAGTTGGGAATGTAATGTTTTTAGATATTAACTCGGAACGGAGTCTATTTACAGTCCAGTTTTCCAACAATTCTGGATCATAGGGTGCCTGTCTCTTTCTACCTTGGCGTTTAGGACCCATGTTGCTCACAATGGAAAAAACGAAACTATAGTCTATCAATACTCAATAAGATATCCAAGAACTATTTCCATGTCAATTAAATGTTAATGTTTCGATACTAGATAAATTTCGAACTATATGATTTGATAACAGTAAATAATAGCTAATTGTTCTTGCATCCGATACATCGATGCGTTCTCTCAATTTCATCAACAATACTCTAACCCCCCTCTAGGGCACTATTCCTAATAATCTAAAAATAAATGTTATGCAATTGCCTAAGAATAGACTAAGATACTGCCTGCTTATCTTTGATGAACAGATGCATTGTATTGTGTATAAACTATAATTTAATAAATCAAATTTCCTAATGATAACTGACATTTATCACCGTTTCAATGTACTGCTTTACGGTTCAATCCGCATTAATATGTTTACTTAAAGAAATGAAATCTTTTACTATCATCGCGATTAACGCATTCATTATCTTCCAAACGATACGAGCAATTTTTATTAACAGTAAATGTTTATCGAATATTTTGGGATAGTAATTGATCGTCACTGATACAGCGAATTATGTTAAAGAAAAGAGACTAGCGTTATTTTGGTAGATCCGTTTAACATCCTGGACCAATCTGATAAAAAAGGAACAAAATAACTTGTAATATGAAGGTGATTTGTCTGGTTCATTTCTATACACTTAAATGTATTAACTGATCATCACAATTTTTTTTTATAATTATGATAAACATGATAATTTAACATGAACTATTGTTGAAACTAAGTCGACTGTCTTTCTTATACAAATCAAGAATATGGTAGTTGCAGTGCAATTTGCTTACGTAGCATTATCTAATGTATTTAAATTTCAGTAACATAATTAAATCATAGTCGATGTGGTTAAATTAAACGAATAATTGATACTTAACAACAAAGAAACTAACCTATTTTTTTTCAAATTTTGATAGTTTTCTACGAAAACGTACCATAAATAGATGTTATCAGATTGTATTGTGTGTTACACTTATTAGCTTTTAGAGTAATGATAACTGACATTTATCACCGTTTCAATGTACTGCTTTACGGTACAAATCCGCATTAATAAGTTTACTTGAAGAAATCAAATCTTTTACTATCATCGCGATTAACGCATTCATTATCTTCCAAACGATACGAGCAATTTTTATTAACAGTAAATGTTTATCGAATATTTTGGGATAGTAATTAATCGTCACTGATACAGCGGATTATGTTAAAAAAAAAGAAAAGAGACTAGCGTTATTTTGGTAGATCCGTTTAACATCCTGGACCAATCTGATAAAAAAGGAACAAAATAACTTGTAATATGAAGGTGATTTGTCTGGTTCATTTCTATACACTTAAATGTATTAACTGATCATCACAAATTTTTTTTATAATTATGATAAACATGATGATTTAACATGAACTATTGTTTAAACTAAGTCGACTATCTTTATTCAGTTTTGATATGTTAACGTTAATTTTGATTGTATTTTTTTTTTTTATCTTTCCACGTTTTTATATATTTTTCTAATTATCAAATTGTTTTGGTGAGTTGAATGTAAAATTTAGAATGGAAATGGGTCATGTTTCAAAGAGACAACAACCCGACCATTAACAAAACAACAGCAGAAGGTCACCAACAGGCCTTCAATGTAGCATGAAATTCCCGCACCCGGAAGCGTCCTTCAGCTGGCCCCTAAACAAATATATACTAGTTCAGTGATAATGAACACCATACTAATTTCCAAAAATGTGTATCAGCAAACTACAGTGAAAACTATTCCAATACATGAGATAATATTACTGACTATATTGTATACATTTGTTTTACTTTGTAAGCACATCGATCGCATCATTTCGTTTCTTTTTTCGCGGTTTAGGATCACTGTATATGCTCCCAAAAACAGACTATTTGTAATCCATATTCATCAATTACAGTATTCCAGAACCTACAAGATCAAAGATTGTATTTTCGACCTAGATCTCGAAGTGGTAAACAAGCTAATAGATATAGGAAGATGTGGTGTGAGTGCCAATGAGACAACTCTCCATCCAAATAACAATTTAAAAATTAAACCATTATAGGTTAAAGTACGGCCTTCAACATGGAGCCTTGGCTCACACCGAACAATAAGCTATAAAGGGCCCCAAAATTACTAGTGTAAAACCATTCAAACGGGAAAACCAACGGTCTAATCTATATAAACAAAACGAGTAACGAGAAACACGTATATATTACATAAACAAACGACAACTACTGTACATCAGATTCCTAGCCTTGATTATTGTAAGTCAGCAATCTAATTATAATGTCCTAAGATGATATGTTACAAAATGGACTTTATAGTTTGAAACTTATATCAGCAGTAGATATACATTATATAATGATTATATCTAAAGTGATACCCTGATTAACGTGAAAAATATCCCCATCAACTTTTTGTACAATTTACTGTGAGTAAAGCGACTTTATAGATTTCGTGGAAAATATGATGTCAACTGATTAATGAACAACATAGTCAGAAGGCCTTAATAATACTCGCTTAAAATCTAACTATGATCCTTTAACATTAAGATGCTGATAATTTTCATTAGGTGGTACAAAAATACTAGTACATCTTTG
Organism: Mytilus trossulus; assembly: GCF_036588685.1. NCBI lineage: Eukaryota > Metazoa > Mollusca > Bivalvia > Mytilida > Mytilidae > Mytilus > Mytilus trossulus. Next base: position 44,645,733 of record NC_086376.1, read on the forward strand.
TTTATATAAAGTAAATGATTATCATATTAAACATGCAAAAACATTCTTTTACAGTTGTTTGTTTCCTAAACACTTTTTTTACTACGTTTATTGTTTTTCTTTCTCCTAAAAAGTAGTATTTATGATTAACGTGAAATAAAAAGAATGATATTAGAACATCTGTTCAAAGCAAACAAACATCATTTTCATAGAAACTATCCGTAATTGATTATCTATTGTATATAGTAATTCATACAAGAGCTTCTAAAAAAGGAAAACAAATCTAGAAGTAACGTTTGATTCCACGTGTTCCTATAAAGGTGATGTACGCTTTCAGACTAATCAAACGGTGTATTTGCTCATCACAAATATTATTGAATTTGACGACAAAAGAAATTAATTCGATCTTCCCATAGTAAAAGCTCGATTTATATGAGCTACATTCGAGCAGCACCTTTACTTATTTAATCCATTTCCCAATTAATACTCTGATGCGTTTGTCATCATTTCCAATAAAATAATGGTTGGCAATTTGCTGGTTGCTAGTACGAATGCAGTTACAGAATCAAGAGTCATTCATGGCGAAGACGAAGTTATTTTAATACGTCTGTCAAAATTAAGGGGAAAACAAATGAACCACAGGAACACTATAGTGCAACAATACAAACGCCAACATACAAAGAAACGAACTATAGTTGTTCAACGTTTAGCATAGAATAAAAACCAATCATCGTATCGTAGTCCAGATATATTCTTTTTTACGTAATTATCAGATTAGAAAAATAATAAATGATAATGATACAAAAAAAGTTGATTGACTGATAGAAGAACGACGACAGTAGGAGTCTGAAAACTTTAATGTCACAAGAAGGCGAAAAAATTACAATAAAACATGTATGAGGGTTATGAATACTATGTACACTGCCTAAGTCTATTTTATTAACGTTAAACAAAATCCACGTCATACAAGTATTGAACAAATTATACTTTTCTTTTACGATTTCTTGGTAAAACGATTAATTTCCTTTGAATTGTTCTGATAAGAATTGTCACATGAACGGTTTACTTTTTTTTCTAAGAAAATGTTTTATCTATATCTAATCATAAGTCCAAAGATGATGGTATCTTATTACGATTTAACTATACATAACATTGGAGACGTCCTATCGAAAACCAGTGATCAGAAAGGCGTCAGTTTATTAAAACTTTGTAGACATCGAATGTAAGTAATCATAAAAGCAAGCTAATGAAAAAAAATCATTTATTTAGAGGTCTTTAACATTTTGTTTTTTATGCAATGATATATCTCTTTATAATACTATTGATATTAGAAATAAGCAAGAAGTTTTGCGTTTTCAAAAAAAATAAGAGTTCATAAATAAAAGAATGTGTGTAGAACAATTTGCCATCCTTAATAATAAATTGTTTGTTGTTGCAGGAAAATGGTTTCTTCGAATCAAGCAAAGGTCCACATTTTTATTAGTGTGGTAATTTCTCTTTTGAGTTTTGTCGAGGTAGTATCTAACCACCTATTAAATGATAAACTGATGACAGACAGTTCTGTTTGTAAATTCGAAATAATCGATATTGAAAAAGTGAAAAACCAATTCATACAGCTATCGACTGTAAGCGATGTTCAAATGATTCGTTTTAACGTCGATATCCACCAAAACAAATTGGTACCAGGAAACAAGTCGTATTTCAAAAGTCTGAACAACTTATATGCTAATGGATTAGAAAGGTGGATGTGGATTCTTAAGAAACACGCAAATCTCCTGACATATTCTCCTGATTTTGAAGTAGTTACACTTAACCGCTCAACATCTATACAACGAAATATATATCTTCCGGTTGAAGCCTTCACAAATATCAATGAAACAGACAAATCCCATTATAAAAATTGCATGGAATCTTTATTTCTTATGATTTTTAAAGAGATTCTCAACCAAACTAATTCGAATGCAGACTGGTTGTTTTGCCATAGATATTTTGAAGGACAAGAATGGAAGTTAGGATTTTTATATAAGGCTACTGGAGCTTGGATTGGATACGATTTCGAATGTTTCAGTTCTTATTGTCAGAATACTCAATGTGCACAGCACATAGAAAAGGGGAGAGTCAATGTAATAATAAACATTTCGATTTTAGTAGTTGTATGCTATTTTCCACTACTATTTTTATTACTTCCGAAACGAACAGTTAAACATTTAAAAAATCCTTCTAGTTATTCAATGGGAGATCAACCGTATAGTTTGACGAGATATTTATTCAGACTAAACAGTAGAAAAAAATGCAAAGTAACTAATTGTTTGAAAAGCTTCTCTGACAAGTGTATCAAATTTTCTGGACAAACAGGTGCAGATACAATCTTTCATGATTGTCTTCCTGAAATATCACTTATATCTTTCTTATACTTGATAGTAATGTTTGTTTTTTTTATTCAAAGATTTTATTTTCCGAAACTCATTCCTGATTTCAACAAATATGCAGAAGTGTATCATCCGTGCATAACTTACAATTTGCTTTCTGACTGCGATTCAGAAAAACACAATTTTGATATAATCTTGGGCATTTTAAGTACAATTTTTGCTCCAATGTATTTTCTAGTGGTATCCTTAATCTATATCCACTCAGATGATACCTATATATCACTCGCTGATATTATTAGCTTTTTGAAAAAGAAAATGTATTTTTTAACTTCCAATCCCAATAATATTTCTCAGTCTCCAAAAAGCATGAATCATAATTATTTATCAAAACCTTCTTCATGCATCAATGATCCTTTATCGACATCTAGTCCCAGCAACGCTTATTCTTCAATGTCACCCACTCACTCTTATGAACCAACAATAAGCACCATGGATTGCAACGGCTATACAAAACTAGCAATGAAATTTCTTGACAGGATTTCAATTTTCGTCAGCTCGAAAATATGGAAAGATCTTTTCATCCCACCTTTGGCTTCTAATTCACAAATTTCGTACTTACAATTATTAATATCTGTTCCTCTAAATGTATTGTTACATGTAACTTTCCTACCTGTACCAATAATACCTTTCCTCGGATATATACTTTTCGTATTTCCAATAAGGTTCATATGGAGCTATCCAAAACCTTCAAGACGGAAGAAACTGTCATTAGTCTTTTTTGTCTTGCTTTATATAATAGCAATATCCTTATTTATTCTGTTCTGTTTTAGCCCTTATTTTGTATACATTTTACAGTCTATTCTACGAACAATCATTTATACATTTTTCGTAGCAGGGCCATTATTTACATCGTTTTCATACGATAATTTGGCATTGGTATTGGCGATATCTTTATATGTCATTAAATATGTTGTAAATTTTTACCAAATATACAAAAGTTTACTTGACACACTATTAAAAATGGTAATAGATAATGAAAATGCTGTGCAAAACGATATGGAACCGACCATTCCAATAGATTTGTTTAATCATATAGTGGATAAGTTTGTACCTCTTCGTACTCAACTTGTTATGTTATCGTTAAAAATACTTGTAACAAGTTTGTTTTTATACGTAGCTATAGACACCCTAGGCAAGGTTGGAAAAGAAGACCTTTTTACGTCTCCAGTACCAGCTCTAGTTGCAACCATTATGCCTATTTTAGCGGAAAAATTATGTTCTAGCAACCCAAAAGTGGAAATAAAGCTTAAAAAGGAGTTCATTCAGAAAGAACTTAAACGAGGGCATTATGAAAGATATGACATTTCGGATTTCACTATTACAGCTTGGATTATTATTTTTCCAGCTTTCTATACGATACTTAGTCCTGTTATATCTTTATTTGATACATTGTTTTCAAAATACAGGACAACATACAAGGATACAAATCTTTACATGAATATATGCTGCACTAAGTATTCTGTCAAAGATGATGAACATGATGATCATGAAAATACACCTTTGATAATTGAAAATTAAACTTAAAATCAATAGAGTGTACATTAGTTTACAATATGTATATGTTGTCTATTTATAATCAATTTGTTGGATGAAATTTGCTTTTTTAATGTTTTCAGCCATTTATCAGATACATTCTGTATTCGAAATCACTTCTTTCCTTATAAACTCTAAATATATATAGTTAAAAAAGAGCTTTTTTGTGATTTTGTTTTAAAATTCTTGTTATTGTCCTGCCAACAGTTTCGGAGATACAAAAATGGGCGATACAGATATGTTTTTTTTCTGGTTAATGATTCCGTTAACTTATTTAATTTTATCAATGTATAAAAGCTTTTAAAAAAAATCTTGTTATTTGATTGCATAGGAGCGAACATCATTAAGAGGACTTTTGTTAGACAGATTCATCTAGCAGACAGAAGGTTGCGAGGACAAACCCGTCTTTTGGATTTTAATTTCATCATTCATTATAAGAGATTAATTAACAGTGTTAGAGAAAAACGTATTTATTATTATAAAAAACATATAGGTCGCGGTCAGTATTTCTCTGAAATAATGAGTGTAAGGAACATTCGAACTCTTTAAGGTCTGATCAAAATGTTATACAAATCCTGTTAATCAGATATTGAAAAGCACCCAATAAGATTGCTGTATCACGTCTTTATTTATGAAAACTTTTCGTTACACACAGACGGAGAACATCAACACAAATAACATAGATAGATAATTGTTTCACTATTTAAATCATACCCCGTCAAACATACATCAAGTTCTTTTCAAAACATATTAGTTTAATATGAACTGGAAGATTTATCTATTTCTGTACTCATTTCTCGTAGAATATGGTCATAGAACTGAATGTTCCAAGCATGCATATTGCATGCATATTGACCTATAATGGTTGACTTTTTCAAATTGTTATTTGGATGGAGAGTTGTCTCCGTGACACTCACACCACATCTTCCTATATCAATATATGGGTGTTATATACATGTGACTTGATTGCAGACAGATAAATCGATGATTTTTTTCCAAACCTTTAATGTGACTTGTATGTTAATTAAGTAATTGTTTTAATGCTGTAATTTTCATTTATTGTGCTTACACTGTACGGTAGTATTTACATTCCAGAACTTAGGTTATTCTTTTGTGTTCCCTGCGTACGGCAATGTATCCAAGTACTGTGATAATAAACATACTTTCCCAACATAATGGGAAGATTCAGGTGCATAAAATAATTTTATATACAGGTGTAACTCCACAATTAATTTCCCCGTTCTGTTCTTTGTTATATTTGCACTTTTCACAAAATTATGCAGAATCATCTTTGTATCAAATAAAGAAATACTTGGCATGAGTAAAGTTTATCTGTCAAGTACTATAGCAAAAATTTACATAACAATTCATGGTGAATAAGAAAATAATTATCACAAATTTCCAAAGTATTCTATGGAAACACCAAATAAAAAATAATGTTACTTTGAAACACGTTATATGGTGAAGTTGAAATCATCCCTCCGTAAATTTTACGGACGCCGTCACGAGTTGGTTGACCGTTATGGAATAACCGTTTCACAAATGATATCGGATATGTTCCTTACGTCGTACCTACAAACCCCTTGCCTTTCATAAATTTGACCTACAGAATTATACTATTTATCGGATTTGTTATCACATAAACAAAAATACGGGTGCCACATGTAGATCAGTATCTACTAACCCTTCCTCATCACCTGAGATCACCCGTAGTTTTTTGGTAGGGTTCGTGTTGTTTATTCTTTAGTTTTCTATATTGTGGCATGTGTGCTATTGTTTGTCTGTTTGTCTTTTTCACTTTTAGCCATGACGTTGTCAGTTTGTTTTAGATTTATGAGTTTGACTGTCCCTTTGGTATCTTTCGTCCCTCTTTTATATGATTATACTGCAATGCCTTGTAATTTGCTACAACTGTCTAATTCAAGGAAATATCCTTTTTAGAACTTTTCGTATACAACCGGATGTGACATACTATGATTTATTTGTATTACACCTACAGGTGAAAAAAAGAATTTGTGAAAACTTTGAGAATTTTGTATCCACTGCGTGATATCAGGTCATACAATAACTAGAAGGCTTATGTTGCTAAATATATCAAAAAGTAAAACGGTAATCATTCATATTCAAATCAATTTTTTAATATCCTAATGAAAGTCCCTTTGTTGAGTTTGTATATTGAATTTTGGGCAGTGATTGAGAGTGATAGAAATGATTAGAATGATATTAAAATGATATCCTAACTCCCTATGGGAAAGGTTCCTGATACTTCAAATAATAAACAGTGAGTGGTCATATTTGTCATGTTGTAAATGATTTGATACGGAGCGGATGTACGGTTTTGTACTGGTCACAAAAGACACTGTTCTGATTTTTCATAGGTGATGTAGCCTTTTTTGTAGTTTTTGTTTTATCAGTTATCATAATACTGTAATCAAATATACATTTATCGTAAGAATTATCACTTGTTCAAGTGTTAAGTTAATCATTCAATAAAATATGCTCCGATTGTATTAATCAAATATTATGTAATATATACATAAACATATCACATGTAAATAGTTAGTTGATTATGTCTGTAAACATGTTTGTGCTAGTATATCGTTTTGAATCTACATAAATTTAGAATATGTTTTTGTTTTCATTTATTTTTTACAAAAAGAAAAGGGAATAAAAAAAGTATACGATCGGTCACACGTTATTTGAGAATAATTTTCCATAGCCACAGCAACAGGAATCTAACGGATTAAGTATCACATTTCAACAACAATATCTTTGTGTTTCTGTTAAAATTTACCCCTTTAGCACACTAAAGAAAATGACCTTCAACCTCATCCAAACGGCTCAAATTGATATTCATTAAAACAAAAAGACAAATAACATCACACAAATCGCGACACAGAAAACAAAAATCTAAACAACGCTAACGCCACCAAAAACAAGGGGTCGACCGCAGGTGCTCGTATGTTTGGAAAGTAATTTATGATTTATCTTGTATGCACTTATTTCCTCCAAAACAGGTTAATAAGTAGGTTGGCACATGTATTGATTGGGAAAGACCTATTTTTTCTGTTTTCATTAGTTCAAAGATACTGATATGATTGCACTCATACCTTTTGAATTTCCTCTTGACAAGTCAAGGATACAGAACTTCTAAAATTGATGGTTAACTATCATGAACAACTGTGTATGATGATAGGAGATTTTGACGATCTTCACTTGCTATACGTACAGCCCATGCACGGTCGGAAAGACCATTTTCGGAACGTTGGGATTGGGCATGATTTTAGCAGGAAGTCAGGATTTAAACATATAGGGAATTTAATTCAGGACCTTGGAAAATATTATATATATTTCTTTTGGAAATTCAGAATGATAACTTACCTATCGCCTCTTATTTTTTTATCAGATTTATGCCCTTTTTACGGTCGATTGGTTTTAAGTACTATTTGGCTTCATTTGTATTTAAGCCTTCAAACTACCCTGATTCGAGTGTCACTGATTAATCTTATCAATTAAGAAAAGAAACAGGGTATGTGTCAAAGAGATGTGTCAAATCACGCACCCGGCGGCGGGCTTCAGCTGGCCCCTTAACAAAAAAAAGTACTAGTTCCGTGAAAAGGAGACGTCATAATAAACCCCAAAACATATAAAGAACTAAAATTAAACATCATATATGACTTACAAAGGCCAGAGGCTCCTGATTTGGGACATACACTGAACTATATTAATGCGACAGGCTCAAATATGTTTAGTGAGATTCCAAACATCTCCTATTATATACATATAGCCTAACAAGAAAAACAAGCGCACAATAAAACACAGTTGAATAGAAGTCAGCGTTCTAAGTCCGAATAGGTAACAAAAGAAATTAAGCAAATGACGATTATACATACTGTGACGGGATTGCTTCCCTTAGAAAAACTTAGTAGATACTTAGTCAGCCGTAAGCGGTTGAGCTAAGGAAGTACTTATTTAGCTCTGTCGGTTAGCGCTGCCTTGTAACACAGAGGTCCCGGGTTCGAGTCCCGGTGGAGACAAGCAATTTTGTAATGAAATTCGGGCTCTCCGGTTACATTGGCGCCCAATAATAATAACCCACGGTTAGAAGAATTACCTAGCCAGGTTAAAATATAAATATAACAAAAGATTAGAATATCATCATTATAGAGTATAATGACTCTTGAGGTGGGGGAAGTGTGACGGGATTGCTTCCCTTAGAAAAACTTAGTAGATACTTAGTCAGCCGTTAGCGGTTGAACGAAGGAAGTACTTCTTTAGCTCAGTCGGTTACCGCGCTGCCTTGTAACACAGAGGTCCCAGGTTCGAGTCCCGGTATAGAAAAGCAATTTTGTAATGAAATTCGTGCTCTCCGGTTACAATACATTAACAAAGGACTATTAGCTGTTACAAAACTGATTGAAAGATTATTTCTTCATCATATGAATATCAAGCACAATTAGGCGAAAGAGGTAGCAAAAAAAAAATTGACCCAGAGGAAACCGTGCACATACAAATAAAGGAACAGGTCCGCAATAAGCGGTGCACAGTTAGTCCTCATTGGAAATCCGATGACTTGGCAATATACGGAATCTCTATAGTGAACAAAAAAATCAATGGCAGCTATTGTATCAAAACAGGTCAAATAATGATAATATTAAGTGCCTTTTTTAGACGATAATGTGCTTCTGTGATTCTTAACTATCAGCGTGTTTTGTTTTATAACAATTGGTTAGGTGTCGGTTCTGATCAAAGAACCACCAAACGTGTTTCTAGCTTTCTACACAATCCGTCCTATAATGTTTTTATTGGAAACTCTTTTATCCGAAATTTCTAAACACAGCAAATCTTAATGTTACCCGAAGCAATGAATAGTAAAATGTACATACACACGACAAATGAAGCGTCACAGCGACCTGACTTGTATTCGGAGAAGTAACTCATTATTATTAACAGTAGATTTCAAAATTAAGAAAGTTCTAAAGTTTAAGGCATACTCTTATCCCTAAACACAGCGTCGATTTTAGCAGAAATAAATTTTATCACTTTCTCAATAAAGAAAAAAGGTGTATATCTTATTCCTTTTTGTTTCAATTTATTGTATGAAACTTAAATATCAATACGTTATTTAAGGTATTTCGCAATGTTTGTTTTTATTTCATCAATGATGCGATGTTTAGACATAATTATAGTTTGGAAAAGCAACTAATATAACCCCATGGTTTTATTACCATCGGAACTGTTCTTACTTAATAATATAGGTTTATGGTATACATACTTTTTTTTATAAGTATCAGTTATTTCATTTTTAATAATTTTGAAAATATACAAATACATTACTGCAAAAGAGACACGAAAGATATCAGAGGGACATCCAAACTCGTATAAATCGTTAAAAAACTCACAATACCATGGCTATAAAAAAAAACACAAATAAACGAACAATAGAACATACAATACAACATGGAATACTCAGACTGAGCAACACGAACCACACTATGATATAAGGTGCTCCGGAAGGGTTTCATATTTATAGGCTTTTGAAACAAAATCATATGTTTATGCAAAGGCTATCTAGAACTTGCTTTATCGTCTGCAACGTTTAAAGTTATTGCTAAAGATCAATAGATATTAATCGAAATTAAACACATTTATTCTAAATACAGTTGTTGACATGAGACGGGTTTTGTTCTTTTTATATATTTCATGATGGAATAATACTAAACAGAAGGGTTTGTGCCTGACATTCATATGATGAATAGAATATATAATCTTTCAATCGGTTTAATTGAGGCCTGGAGCTAGCATGTCAGTAAATGCTACTAGTATGTTTTTATTCATATATTATTGTCATTTTGTTTGTTTTCTTTTGTTTCATAATCTTACATCGAACTCGGACTTTTCTTAACGTGAGTTTTACTGTGTGTTTTGTTGATCTTTTTTTCTACATTGGCTAGAGGTACAGGAAGAAGGTTGAGATCTCAAAAAAAACTGTATAAATCCGCCTTAATTTTGCGCCTGTCACAAGTCAGTAGACTATGACTTTGTTAGTCCGGTATGATTTTTAATTTTAGTTCATTGCGTATAATTCGGGTTTAGGATGACGTCCATTCTCACTAAACTAGTTAAGTTTATCATATAAGGATAAACTGTTTTAATAAAAGTTAAACTCCATTTTTCGGAATCAATCCTTATTGATTCTAAATTTAATCACATCAATAATACGTCATTTCGTGACGTCATTCATGCGTTATCATTCAAGTGCAAAACTGCCAACATAGCTAACGAAAAGTCTTTGAATGTACCAAAGAGACCGGTTCCTGAATTGATCCCAGTTTGGAAATTAAGGTGTTCTCTTTGAATATTGTTTACTTCAATTGCATTATTTCGTTTTTATACAAGATATATAAACAGAACATATGTCAATAGTTGATTATATATGTAAATAGGTTTATCCTATGTCCTTTTGTTAATCAATGTAGGACAAGGTTAGCTTTTGGTAAACTACGACCTTGAATTTCAACTGTATCATAAAGTCAATGAATATACTAAGTACAAAAAAAACTTTATTCCAGATTAAACTGATATCTTCTAAAGAGTACATTTCAGTCACAAAAGTCATTTCTTCATGTTATCTGATGATTTATTTTGGACTGACAACTTCAGGGAAACTTTCGATTCAAGTGTGTTGAAGACAATACGGGTAAAGTTAATATTGAATTTATACTACAATGATGAAATTTGTATATATAATATCCAGACCTCAGGATAGCACAACTATCATAATAAAGAATTCCTAAATGTTCCTAACTTTAACTTGCGCTTTCACCTTCGTTGTCTACAATTACAAATTTAATTCATAATCTCTAGGTAAATTTTTCTGCAATAAAACATTACGTTCTTAATGAATTTGTCATACGGTCAAGTTAACAAATCCAACCAAATTACATGTACCGCGAAAAAACACTCTAAAAATTATATCAGACATCCATATAAAACAATTCCAAAGTTTAAGGAAAACAATATATACGAAAAAACAAAATATGCGTTGTCATAAGCATTTTATGTGTAAAATTCTGAGAAAGTTTCACGAAGAATTATTGCTTTCAGATATAATATTAGTTTTTAGAGGTCCAGCAATAGCCATGAGAAATAAAAAAAACTTCAATAAAAAAAACAACAATCGCATCATATGGGGAAGATATGTGGAAGCTTTATTAAATGCCCATTACAGGTTCAGAGGAAAAGAGGATACCTATTTAATTGGTAGTTGCTTGTCTAACCTCTAGTTGCATTGAATATTTAGGAAGACATAAGCGGAGACATATATTGGATTGTAGTGTGCAGATATACTACTGTGCGGTATCAGAAGTGAACTTTCAAAAGTGTTTTTCTCTGTAAATAAGTTGGAGTTATCTCTCTTATTGCACAACATAAAATTTATGAGGTCGATCATTGACTTGATACGTCATCCGAAGTTTTTTGGAGTGCTTTGTTTACACTTCGTATAGTTTTGCGAATAGTAAAAAACTGTGATCGTCTGAGAAAAATTACAGTGCTGTTTTAAGCTGGTACGGAAGGACCTGATATTGCACGGAAAACAGGACATCCACTTCCAACTATTTATGGGTGTTTAAAACGTATTGAAGATCAATGAAAGTTGGAAAACAAGAAGAAAACGGGTACGCCAAATCTGCATAGACCGCGGGATACTCGCAAACTTTGCACAATTGTCAAATCTGAACAGAGATGGGTCCGATTACTTTCAATGTAATTGATTAAATTACAATTACTTTGTGAATTGTACGATTAAATTAAATTAACGATTACATCATTTCTGAAAGTATCTGATTAAATTGATGATTACATTGGCAAAGTAATCATGATTACATCTGATTACAATGAATAAATAAAATAACATTTTTGATGTCAATGAATAAATGTTTAATATAGCTAGTATATAGATATAGAAAGATGTGGTGTGAGTGCCAATGAGACAACTCTTCATCCAAATAACAATTAATAAAAGTATAGCATTTTTTAAAAAGGATTTTTTTTAATTATTATAAAATGGTAATTCATCAATTTAATAAACCACAAAAGTTCATTATATATATACATGTACATGCACATTGTGTCATTGGTTATGACCTATCACAATTTATCGCCAAAGATCTCTGAATAGTTATGACTTAAATAATGAATAAAGTTTTATGAATTATTTGCTCTAACTTGTCTTCTGATCTCTTCAAGACTTTATATGTATTACAAGATGCAATTTATGGAAGTTAAAATATGAATGAAATAAAGTCACCAGTTAAAAACAATGCGATTGTTTTTAATAGAATTGTTACAATTTTTTTCATATAGTAAACAAATTATAAGTACTACAATCATTGCATTTTACATGTCAAGTCCAAATCCATACCAAAATTTGTTCATTTTGAACAACATGTTTTTCCAACTTTTAATTAGTTTGTGCTAATTAGATAAATTTTATCCTATATCATATGTATTGCCCTACAGCTATGCTCAATTGGTAATTGCAATAAAAACAAACCTTAATTGGTCTCCTACCTGTCAATTCAAAGTTGACAAAAATCACAATTTTAACAAAAGAATATAATTCAGGGTTAATAATGAAAAGTATCACTTGAAAGATATACCGGATGTACTGCTAAGGAACGGCAACGAAATTTTAGCTCCCGAAAAAAGAGGATATTACGGTAAATTTTAGAACTTATTCTGAATGAAAAGTGCAACAGTATTCAGTAAAAGGATAATTCGTTAAAATGCAAACTTATTATATATAAAAATCAATGCCAACTAACAGAATTTGGGAAAATTGTAAATCAGCGATACCTTTATCTTGACGACGTCAACGTAGCACCGTCTCCAATAGTATCCTATTGTTCTGAAGATTGTTGGATATGGCGCCTTAGATACAATACATTGATACATTAAAACCGATTTTATATTTGTTGATAAAGTAAAACTGTATACGAGAAAGACTTTTTGTGAAATAATAATGTCTGAATATAGTTTTGATACCAAAACTGTTACGGTTCTAAACAGTTTATTAGAAGTTGTTCGCGATCTTCAGCATCGATTCGAGAAATTTGAAAAGCAAATTGAGAAAATTACTGAAATACAAAGCACGGTTAACTCACTTGCCCTTAGAGTCGATGATATAGAAAATAATGTAGAGTCTGTCATGAAAAGGAGCAATGAAATGGAAACGAGCGCCGAAAACATGGGTCACTTAATGCACAAAGTGGTGGATAGGTGTAGAGAAAACATTTCAAACATAACAAGTTTAAAAACTGCAGAATTGCGACAGAAAGATCGTAATGACAACGTAGATTTCAGATTGAGTAACACTGAAGATGATGTTATTGGGCTAAAGTGGCGCTCTATGAAAACCAACCTAATCTTTACTGGAATTCAATTTCACTCAGAAGAAAACACAGAAGATACACTTAATTCCTTTATTAAACGAAAGTTAAACATCGACAAAAAAATCAACTTCGTTACAGTCCACAGATTCGGGAAAAATGGTCGTGGAGGTAATCGTCCGATTTTGGCAAAATTCATTTCAACTAAGGACAAAGAAATTGTATTAAAAAATGGATTCAAATTAAAAGGGACACATTTTGGAGTACAAGAACAATTTCCAAAGGAAATAGAACAAAAAAGAAAAATGTTATACCCGGTGGCCAAACAGGCCAGAAGAGAAAAGAGGAAAGTACTGTTGGTTAGAGACAATCTGTATATCGATGGTAATCTATTCAAACCGAATATGGAATCATCTAGATCTGGAAACGAAAAACTACAATACGCATGTGCCGATAGTATCATGAATCTGCAAAATACACAACAATACTGTAACAAAAGACTAACACCAAGTCATGAATCTGAATCTATACACCTCTTAACTAACATGTGCTGTACATGAAAGCAAGTTGTTCAATTCAAAAGTGAAAAAGGAACTTAATTTCGTCAAAATATTACTTTGCTATCAAACTTTTTATTTTATAGACAATCCGGTACATATTTGAATATTTCTATGTAAACCTCATGTTTCACAGTTGTGACTGAGGGTAACTTTGTTGTTATTATTTTCTGTATACCATTGTATTTGGTTATCGGAATAAACTTCTGTAATGTAACAGTTATTATCAAATGTATATGTGTACATCTGTAAATTGTGAATATATGTACAATATCTTTTTTCAAAGGCCAGAGACATATATTTGTAGTATATGTCTCTGCTTTGGCTAATGATGAATTTTCAATAAGTACTGTAACATTTTATTTTTTTACTGAAGTATGCAAATCAATAAGCATGCTTTAAGTAAACAAAAATAATTTAACATGTAGTTAAATATGAATAATGAAAAAATCATTTATTGACATAAACACAGTTTTAGATTTTTTTCATTGTAATCAGAATGTAATCAAAATGTAATCAGGATTACAGGCTATTTTGAAAAGTAATTGATTAAATTAAATTACATGTAATCAGATTTGAGGATGATTAATGATTACACTGATTACTTTGAAAATTGTAATCAATTACAGCTGATTAATGATTACAATTACAATTACCCCAACTCTGAATCTGAAAGGAAGCCTCGGCGTCATAAAAAAAACTTTTCTAATAAATTTGAGAAATAACCCGTTTCTAAAGGAACTGTTAAGCGATAGCTTAATAAATAGGGATACAATGTGCGTTGTAAAATGAATTCCATTATCATTCGTGCTCCAAATGTCAAAACAAAGATTTTGTTGGTGTTTTCTTCGTTTTTCTTTTTTGGTATGTTTTTTTGTAAGTATCGAGCCAACCTTGAGTAATGAATGTTTACTTGGTATACTCCGTCTATTTTTACCAATATATACAATATTTGGGGTTAAATGTTTAGCTTATCTGATTAAAGTGCAGAAACTGTGTGAAAAGTTCTGAATAGTTATTAAAGGTTCCAGGATTATAATTTAGTACGCCAGACGAAAACGTTCCATTCTAATTTCTATTTCAAAAACAACCCGGCATCAACTGGGCTTGTTGTGATAATATATACATCAAACAACTTGAAGGCAGATACTTTATTGGCAGAAATTAAACTATTTGTTCAAAACGAAAATTAATATTCTGAAATGGTTTTTTTCTAATATTACTTGATGTTCTTTCCACTCTAGAAATATTATGTGATTGTTCCTTAAGAATGAAAGGGTTTATAGCATGTTTCCCACCAGAAACAGATACTCTATGATTGTTGATCATAAATTTTAGGTCAACTATGTCAGAAGTAAAAATCACAAAAATACGGAGGTCTCGAGAAAAGATCAAAACGAGAAGTCCCTAATCAAATGGCAAAATCATAAGCTCAAACACAACAAAGAAAGGAGAAAAACTGTCATATAACTGGCTTGGTACAGTCATTTTCTTATGTAGAAAATAGTGGATAAAACCTAGATCAAATCTGGAGGAACATATATGCTTATCACAAAATAAACAAACGATACACAAGTTTGAACTCCAATTTATTTTAAAATATAAATGATAGGAAAAGGTCTTAAATTATCAAAGGAAAAAAACCATTTCCACAGCAAATGCATATGATTAAAAGTATCTGACTGAAATTGGGAAGTAAGAAAACTAGAGGCTCTAAAGAGCCTGTGTCGCTCACCTTGGTATATGTGAATTAAACAAAGGAAGCAGACAGTTCATGACAAAATTGTGTTAAGGTGATTGTGATGTGTTTGTACATCTTACTTGACTGAACATTCTTGCTGCTTACAATTATCTCTATCTATAATGAACTTGTCTATGTAGCTTCAGTGGAAAATGTAGTAAAAATTTACAAATTTTATGAATATTGTTAAAAATTTATTATAAAGGACAATAACTTCTTAGGGGGTCAATTGACCATTTTGGTCAATTTGACTTATTTTTTAGTCTTAAATTGCTGTACATTATTGCTCTTACAGTTTATCTCTGTCTATCATAATATTCAAGATAATAACCCAAAACAGCAAAATTTTCTTAAAATTACAAATTTAGGGGCAGCAACCTAACAACGAGTTGTCCGATTCATATAAAAAATTCAGGGCAGATAGAACTTGACCAGATGAACAATTTTGCCCCTTGTCAGATTTGCTCTAAATGCTTTGGTTTTTGAATTATAAGCCAAAAACTGCATTTTACCCCTATGTTCTATTTTTAGCCGGAGCGGTCATCTTGGTTAGGTTGCCCGGTCACAATATACAATTTTTAAGCTAGATAGCCTAATAATGATTCTGGCTATGTTTGGTAAAATTTGGCCCAGTTTTTTCAGAGGAGAAGATTTTTGTAAAAGTTAACTAAGATTTACCAAAAAATGGTTAAACATTGACTATAAAGGGCAATAACTCCTAAAGAGGTCAACTGACCATTTTGCTCCTGTTGACTTATTTGTAAATCTTACTTTGCTGAACATTTTTGCTGTTTACAGTTTATCTCTATCCATAATAATATTCAAGATAATTTCCTTAAAATTACCAATTCAGGGGCAGCAACCCAACAACGGGTTGTCCCATTCATCTTAAAATTTCAGGGCAGATAAATCTTGACCAGATAAATAATTTTACCCCTTGTCAGATTTGCTCTAAATGCTTTGGTTTTTGAGTAATAACCAAAAACTGCATTTACCCTCCATGTTCTATTTTTAGCCGTGGCGGCCATCTTGGTTGGTTGGTTGGCCGGGTCGAAAAACACAAATTTTTAACTATATCAATGATGATTGTGGCCAAGTTTGGTTTAATTTGGCCCAGTAGTTTCAGAGGAGAAGATTTTTGTAAAAGTTAAGGACGCCGGACGACGACAGACGACGGACGACGGACGACGGACGCCAAGTGATGAGAAAAGCTCACTTGGCCTTTTAGGCCAGGTGAGCTAAAAAAGGGGTCAAATTTATTTTGCTAAAATTATGACCAAAGCGGCACTCAATTTTGAAGATGGTTATTAGGCTTTCAAAATTTTAAGCAAACCATATATAAGTAAAAAGTTTTTAGTTCTCATATCCTATTTTGAAATTTCGGTTGAAAATACGATTTTTAAAATTACAATTTTCAAAAAAAAAATAATTTATAAGCATTACATCAATGGTTTTGATAAGAGAATAACACTCTGTAAATATCAGACCAATTAGGCATTTTCTAACCTTGGTACAGTGTATCAAAGGAGTAGGTCAGTAAGACCCCTTTTTGACCCCAAAATATAGCAGTTGTACAAAATTGTGAAAATATAAACTTTTAGTTATTTATTGGACAAAAGAATGCTTCTGATTCATAAATATGGGATGTTTTTGACAATACAATGCACATATATCGGGTAGTAGCACCAGTAAGTCAGTCTAAATTACTGAAATCTCCACAATTCTAGCATTTTAGTTAAATTTTAGACGGTTTCCGTGTTAAACGAAAGTGGCCACATTCGTGTTCATCCTTAATATTGAAATGTAAGCTGTATTTGATGATAATACATAACATATATAAAGGTTGTGAATGAACACGGATGCGCCCACTTTAATTTTTTACAAAAAGCATCTGAAAAGTGCCATTTTTCGGTATATTTGGTAGATTTGTCATATTTGAGCTTGAATCGGATCGTTTTTAATGACTAAACCAGTTAAAATCTTTCATATAAACTAATTGAATCAAATGAAATAATTACTTAAGTGCTTAAAAAAGGTCAAAGTTTTTCGTCAGATGCACCTGAAATTTGAGGTCAAAATCGGTCCTACCAGACCAACTCCAAATTTCATCATATATATATATATATATATGAAAAATACATTGCCTTGTATTGATTCTCTTGATGACTAGTATAGACAAGTTGGGACATTCAGATGAATATCTCGTGATGTGACAAAGTTCTGTACAATACTCAAATATGAAATTTTCTGTTAAAATGGAAGCCGTTCACAACATTTGTTTAAGTCGGGAATTAATATTTGGCATAGGGGTAATAAAAAAAAACCTCCAAAATATCCTTCCTAGACACAATACATTTTTGGACTATGAAGTCTGAACGAGTTATATCTTATAAATAATGTTCCCTATTTTGATTGCCCTTGTTGTGTTTACCAACCGTCCTTGCATCTTACGTGTTAGGCAATAATTTCAGACGGTCACATGTATGTTCGTATTATTGCACAAAGAAATTAATACACCGATATAAAAATTGTTTTAACAAAAATATTTATTGATTGATTCACATCTTATCGAAATCGCTGGTAAAAGAACCATACATTGTGATTAGAGATATTAGTATGTGTGTCCTGTCAACAAAACAAAAAAAAGATAATAAACCAGGGGGTTCTGTTAAACAACATTTGGTATATTATTTAAAGAAAATCACTAGGTAAAATCACAAAAATTGCGAGGAAATTTAAAAACGGAAATTTCCAAATCAAATGGCAAAATCAAAAGCTCAAAAACATCACCCCAATGGACAACAACTGTCATATTCTTGACTTGGTACAGATATTTTCTTATGTAGAAATGTCTGAACGAAGTCAAGAATGTGATAGTTGGTTTCCATTCCATTCATATGTTTAAGAACTCTTCATTTTGGATACAATGTGTCTAACATTTATTTTCTTCACACAATCTTTAAATTTCAATCTTCAATATTTTCTTAGTTTCAGTGAGACATAACGAAATGCCTGTACAAATTCAGGAAAATAACACTACTTTCCTATTTGGTTGATTGGCTCAAGCTCGGTATTTTGGCGACTTTTCTTTTTTACAGAACACTAATTCGTTATAGACACTAAAAAGCTTAAGTCTAAAACCAATCTGTCAGTACAATGATAATTTGCATTGGTTTGGTCCTTTTACTAGGTTTTACATCGGGATATTGTCCACAATTAAGACACTACCACAACTAGTTAATTTTACTTTTTCAGCTGAGATTTTTTCACAATGTGTATATAGAAAAATTCTGGTAGTGAACACACTTTTATGAAAATAGGCCAAATATTACATTTTAATAGGAAAATTTAAAAGAAATGAATATTAGTGTCTAACATCTTTAAAAACTTTGGCATAAAAAAAAAACAAAAATGAATGAAATACAAGCAACAGTCTTCAAAACAATACACAGAAAATATAAATATTGAGTAAAGAGTACCACATGTAAACGTGGGGTAATTGCAGGTGCTTCTGAAAGTTAGCAGGAGGGGTGACATATATCAAAGGGACAGTCAAATTCATTGATTGCAAATAAACCGACAACGGCATAGCTAAAAACGAAAAAGACAAACAGACAAATAAAAGTCCACAAGATACAACATAGAAAATTGGAGGGGATTTCAGGTGCCCAGGAAAGGTAAGCAGATTCTGCTCCAAATTTTGAATTATTTATTGAGAGAACATCATCTCTCTCTCTATATATATATATATACATCTTTATAGATGTTTTACATATTATAAATATTACAAATTAATGAAATAATCAAGAAAAATTTCACAAACTTCGCGTTATATGGTTTATCTTATTAATATATAACATCATCATTATCTAAATCATTATTTTATTTAAAACAAACCTTAGTATGTTTTTGAACCAAATTGAAGTGCCTAAATCTAGTCTTAAATGTTGTTAAAATGAACTCTTATATGACAACAGATGGTTAAATCTTTTAAAAGTATTAGATTTCGCTTGAATTTCTATATAATGACATTACTTATCAAAACCTTTCTGCTTTATCTATGTAATCTTGCGAAATTCACATTTACGTCATAAGATTGACCATATATTAACCAATGCTGTAAAACTTACATTCAACAATTCCAATCTGCCAGTATGATGATAAGTTGTCTTGTTTTAGTCCTGTTGCCTGTTTTTATCTCAGGATGTTGTCCACCAAAAGCATGGACGGGCAAAAACTTTGCAAATTATGCCTCTGGTAAAGTTCATTTAGAGGTAAGAAATGTTAAATCAATTTTTTCCCCGATTTTGTCGGTTTGTTTTGTTCACACATTTTTCTCAAAGTTAAGATTTGTTTTGTAACTGGCATACAATTTAGAGGTTTGGGTAGCTATAAAATAAGGTTTAATCAAACATTTTCAACCTTAGGAATTGCCTGTACTAAGTCGAAATATGACAGTTGTTTTCAATTCCATTGATGTGTTTGAGCATTGATTTTGTCATTTGAAAAGGGACTTTCCATGTAGGATTTTCCCTAGAGTTCGATATTTTAGGTATTTAACTTTTCATTAGCCGAGGAGTACTTCCAGTGTGTTTAACAACTTTATTGGTTCGATAATTTTTTAATCTTCAGTCGTGAATTTTTAAAATCACAAGTCAAAAGACAAAACGAGTAAACTTTACACAATCGTCTAATTACAATTCTCAGCACAAAATTGATTCATTAATTGTTCAAGTAATTTAACTTAACTTTTAAAGGTTTAAAAACTGATATACTTTTCAACGGCTTGATAATAACAAAATCTATATAGAGATGAACATCCGAAATGTGTATCGACAAAACGTAAAGCGAGGGTGTTACTGTCAAAAATATTTACGAATTGAGAACATAACTTAAAAAAGGTAATAACACTATAAGGTTTCGGGAAATCTGGTATCAGAAATTTATGTTTTATCATATACAAGACAAGAATATTTTTTTCATCAAATTGGGGATCAGAGGAAAAAACAATGCCCCCCACATCCTTGAAGTTAAATGGTCGTTCTCTTATGGTGTATGTGTAATGTGTAATGTCGTAAACTAATTTTACGTGTTCAATGTTATACTGTGGTAAATAGATGGATATTTACTATTATATTATTTATTTATGTATTTCTCTGTTCTGACTTCTGAGTGTTCTTTTTATGTATGTGTATTGCATTCCTGTCTTGTAATGTAACATATGACGTGGCTCTGTACTTATACATCCCGTCATTTTGTAATGTACTATGTTTAATACATATTATTATCGCTCTATTCTGCTTATGTTCTTTGTCTATATAGCCTTTAGTGTTGGTTTTTTTTAAATATGACGCGGTTCTGTACTTATACAACCCATTATTGTGTTATAGGTTTTTTTTATTCTTATCTTTCCTATTCACTAATGTACTTCTTTGTTTTCATATTTGTTCGTTTTTCATATTGCTTAAGAATATAACACAGTATTGACTACTGTACCTCTATTTTTGACATTTTTAGCTCTTATGTCTGTTTGCTTTGTTCACACATCATTGTCAATATATAATGGAATTTTTGTGCGGATGTCATACAGGTGAGAGGTAAAGCTAGTTATTGAACCCAGTTATATCCACAATTTTCTACATCAGAAAATGCTGTATCAAGTCAGGAATATGACAGTTGTCATCGATTCGTTTGATGTGTAAGAGCATTTGATTTTGCCATTTGATTAGGGACTTTTCGTTTGAATTTTCCTCGGAGTTCATTATTGTTGTGATTTTACTTTTTGTCATTTCAACGGTTTTGTTTACATTGCCATATATAAACGGGAGCATTTGCTAGGCATAACATCTGGTTTAACCCTCAATTTTTTGCTTAAATTGTCCTGTACCTAGTTTTTTTTTCATCGTTTTTTTCATAGTTTATTAAAGAAAACTCAGCCGCAGAAGACAGCGCAACAGGGGAATATTATACACAATATTAATTACAACATATAGTTTATAATACAAACAGTATACATTTTTAAATTATACACCTTCAGAAATAAGTCTGTGTTTATTACAGTTTTAAATAAGACAAGCATCTTTTCTACCTTTTGAATAAAAAAAAATGAGAGCTTAGACAGCACATGACTATAACAATATTTAAGCAGCCAAGTACTTTTTTTTTTCATTTGGATATTGTTTGTAATATGGAGGTATGAACTTCCCCCTTAAATCCTTAATTTCACAAGTGTTACATTTACATATATAGTGGTATACATCCCCAAGACCAGCTTTACAAAGAAGATGTTTGGTTTAATTCATACCGTGTTTTGGAAAACTGTCAAAATACAGCATATACTACAATGCAATTAGCGTTTTAGTTTTATCGACTATAGATATATGTTGGACTCGTGCGATTGTACATACAATGGCTGGTGGATTATTTTATCAATATGAACAGAAAGATTGAAGACACAATAGACCGTTTAGAGACATATGTTCTACAATAAGGAATTCCAAGGCCTCGGCATGATATAAGTTGAATACAAAAAATAACTGAAAAAGCAAAATTTATTGAAAAGTATTGGCATGATACAGGCCAATGAATATTTACAATTGTAAAGCGATTCAAATTTAAAAGTTAATAACAGATAACTACAATAGTTGTAGCATTATCTTAGCGACGTAATATGTCTTATTTCCTGAAAATATGTTTTCTTCACAGATACTTCAAGATGTCTTCTATGATAACGGTATGATGACAGTTCACCAGAACCTGACTGCTAATGACGGAACATTAACAAGACAAACAATATATCTTAACTATCTTACGGTAAGTTACTTCATTATTGTATATTAGTACTTATTCTTTCGGGCAGTTGTTGATGGACTTTGTTTTGCTTGTTTTTATTTGTTTTAACTCAGTTATTTGCCATATTTGGCTCACCTTGCCCAAAGAACCACGTGATATATTATCATCATTTGGTGTCCGTTGTCCAGCGTCTGTTCGTTTACTTTTACAGAACTCTTCTTCTTAGAAATAACTTGGCAAATTGAAACCGAGCTACCTCACAATCATCCTTGGTATCTAGTTTTAACAAATATGTGAATGATGATACCGCCTGCAAAATAACATAAGTTGCAAGGCTAAAATAGTTCAATGGATAAAATGAAAGTATTGTCAACTATTTTACAAATATCTATATATATATATATAGAAAATCTGACATTACTCGATTTATTTTACTTGAGTGGGGGGAGTTTTACCGGTTCGCTCATAATAATCCAGTCCATCTATAGTTAGGTGTTTAGGATAAGTGTCCAGTCATTGTTTTGTAAATGCCTTTGATGACACTGATAGGTGATTAGAAATCAGTAAAAATTATAACGACAATCATTCTTATCACACACATCTTCAAATAGACTGTCCTTATGCAAATTAAAACGTATGCTCCGCCCGTCAGTTGAAATAACATTGGTAATAGGATTGTGGATCTTGTGATTTTTTTAATTATTTCTGTCTTTTAAGATTTTGTGTATCTGTTACAATGTTTGAGAAAATTGGTAAAAATAAAGATAAAACTGTAAAATTCGAGGGGTTTTTTTTGGCAAAAAAAAACATATCAGAAGTCGTCTGACAGTTAATTTTTGATCATGGACATAACTCTAATCAGTTTGACATTAAATAACTCTAATCATTTGATCACTTTCTCATGTCAGAGATTCTGAGTATCTCTATTAATAGCAGTTTCCGGGTTAAAAGATATCAGTTGCATTTCACCCATATGTTCAATTTTAACCATGTTGAAACTGTTTATCGGCAAGCAGGATCATCAGACACATTTGTGAATCTTAATACACCATTGATGATTGTGGCGAAGTTTGGTTATATTTGACTCAGTTGTTTCAGATGAGATTATCATGATAAAAAACGGTACATTTGTAAATAGACTCTTTTCCTTTTAGTAAATAAGGACAAACTGTAATGTAAACAACAAAAATATCCAACAGATCGAAATCTACAAATAGTCAGCATTGCCAACATCTGAAAATGATACCTTATAGAATTTACTGCTCTTGAAAGACGTGTTTACTTATCAGCAGATAACAAGATAGAACTATAGTAATAAAATAGGAAACTGCTGTGTTACAATACTAAAATTATGGAAAACATGATTAGCATAGTATCAATTTATTTAAAGATAACAAAATAAAAAAGGATCAATTCATTTCACCACTTGGTCGATGGTACTGCTGGAAGACGTTTCTTCCCCGAAGGTATCACCACCACAGTAGTCAGCACTTCAGTGTTCACATGAATATCAATTATATGGTCATTTTTATAACAAACTGTTTGCAAAAGTATAAATTGTTCGAAATACTAAGGATTTTCTTATCCCAGGCATAGATAACCTTAGACGTATTTGGACTTTTGGGTCAATGCTCTTCAACTTTGTACTTGTTTGGATTTCTAACTATTTTGATCTGAGCGTCACTGATGAGTATTATGTAGACGAAAAGCGCGTCTGGCGTATCCAATTATAAGCCTGGTACCTTTGATAAATATTGCAATGAACCAATACAACTCAATTGAAAACAATATAATTTGATTTATAGTACAATTCTAGATTCAATTTCAGTTTCAGTTGAGTATGACATATCATAGGAAATATGATACTACTTATTCTATGATATATTTGTTATATCTCATGAAATGTATGTTTTAAAGCATTGCATAGAATGCCTCACATAAGAAGTTATATATTTACAACTAAAAATATCGTGGAACAGTTAATTTGATGTCGTTTGGACTTTTTTTCAGATTTTTCATCATTAGGAATAAAATTTCTTTATGGAATTACTGTAACAGAAAAAAATATTGATTCAATAATTCAAATATCGTGTACCAGCCATTAAGATGCCAAATTTGATTTTTTTTTTTCGCCAAATGCATCATCCACATGGACTATACGCTGGTTAATCAGTGTGCACTCAGTTTTGTTAAGGTTATTCCAAATATGTTTTTATATACATTCTTCTATATAGACAAACACATTGCGCGGAATTAAAGACAGAAAAAAACTATTGTGTATTTCAAATTTTTATTTAATAGTTTTAATATGGTGTGTCAGCCATGAAGATACTAAATTTTAATTATATTTTTCATCAAATGCTTCAAGTACCTCGAACTTCTACATAGACATGTTCGTAACTTCATTATTATTTTTCTCTCAATCTACTAGGGTATCCAATATGTTATGACTAGAGATGGAAGATGTGAGAATTCTAGTATAGTTTTTACTGGGGTAGGAGAAACTTGTATTCCAGGTACGTAGAAGTATTTGATAGATAATTTCCGAAAGGATATGGGTCAGCCTTCACGTTTGTAAATATAATTTTGGCGGCATTTCTGTCTTCTTTTGAAAGATTTGATCTAGCTAACTTATATTTACATATATAGATTATTAAATAGTGATATCACCTTGATCAAATATATTTTCTATGTTTCTGAATAAATAAGTGTACTTAAGACAATGTCTGACTGTTTTGTTTGTTTGTTTGTTTATTGGGGTTTTTTTATGGTTAGAAATACACAATTAGGGAAAAAAATTGACACTAATTATTTTTAACCACCCTCTTTTCCTTCCTATCTAGTAAATAAGGCTTACTATTTGTATGTGTATATATATTTTTTTTTGTTTTTTGAACTACATCAAATATTGCTTGTTACATAAACCATCAAGATTCCAAGCTTCTCTTGAATTACCCTGTTACAATCCACTGACTACCCAGGGTATAATCAGCTGATTAAATTAATTGACATACATTTTGTTTACAAAACTCTATACTAACAATATAAAAAAATACTCATTGATCATGTTTCTTTTAATTGAAAGTAACATTGGACTTATTGTCTTATGTCCATTAATATTGGTATCTACTCTGTTGGTGTATTCATTAATAAATATTCTGAATACGTCTATGTTTTTTGTTTTCTGCTCAGATACATAGTATGACTTATATATATTAAAACTAAAAATGTAACTAAAAAATTTATTGGGTAATACTTGCTGTCTGTAATTTTGTATCCAAATATCATGTGGTGTAATTTTATTGAAAAATCTAAATTACTCTTTTTCAAGAGATCGTTTATTTGTTGCCAAAATCTTGTTAAATAAGAGCAATTGAAATAATAATGAGCATAGTCTTTTTCTATGTTACAAAAATTACACAAACTGTTATTAGTTATTTTCCATAGTAATAAATGCTTTTTGGTTGGTACAATAAACTGTAGTAGTTTCCATCTGTATATTTTTAATTTATTTTCAGTTAAGTATTTAAAAATAAAGTTATATATTGAATTCATATTTGAAGTTTCTTGCAATGGTAAAATTTTAGCCATCTGTTTATCCGTACTGACGTTTCGTTTTCACTATTCACTAGAGAGTCATATAACATTTTATTTGAAAAAAATGTAGTCTCAAAATAACGATCTTTCCATGTGATCTTATTTCTCTGGATATTTACTTTACTTTGGACAGAATTTTCTTGTTTAATCATGTCAATCCAATTTTGTGGAATGGATTGTTTCAATTTATGAAATTCAGCAATCCAGTTTACTTTATACTTTAATTTTTTCAAAATATAATTTTCTGATAGTGACATAATGTCATCTAGAATGTCATTCAAGTATATTATATCACTTTTAATCCAGTTTTCGAAGATAATTGGTTTCTTATGAAATGCAATAAATTTATTCCCCCAAATTGTTTGTTTTCTTTTATCAGCATATGTCACTGCTTGTTTTGTTTGCCCACCCCCAGACAAAATCCAGGACTTCATTACTTCTCTTTAAAATTCTGGAACATATTTAAAATATTCTAAATGTTTTATATCATTTAAATTCATATTAAATATGATTAAAGTATTATTAGACACTTTTAAATATTTAAAAGGTATAAGCTTCCAGTTGGCAAATTTACCATTAACTAGTCTATATACCCATGATGCTTTAAGCGATATAAAATA
This sequence comes from Mytilus trossulus, assembly GCF_036588685.1. NCBI lineage: Eukaryota > Metazoa > Mollusca > Bivalvia > Mytilida > Mytilidae > Mytilus > Mytilus trossulus. The sequence continues at coordinate 44,672,373 of NC_086376.1, forward strand.
ACTTTTAAAATCAACCATTTGTAGGCTTCCTTTTACATAAGGAAGTGTTATCAGGTTTCTTTTTACTTTGTCTGGCTTCCTATCCCAAATATATTTAAAGCTTCTTGTTTCTATTTCTTTAAGATAATTTTCAGGAGTTAAGCAGACACTTCCCAAAATTGTAAATAACGGCAAAATTAATGCTTTAATAATTAGTATTTTCCCTAAAATTGATAGATTCCTTTTTTCCCATGTCTTGAACAATTTCATCATTTTATCTTTTTTACAATTCCAATTTATTTTTTTGCATTCATCTTTATCATGTCAAAAAACCACCCCTAATGCTTTAATGGGTTTATCTCCCCAATTAATCCCCGCAATTTTATCTTTACATGATTTCAATTTCCCTATCCATAATCCTTCTGTTTTATTTCTATTTACCAATAGTCTCGAAAATGAGCCAAAAAATTCGATTATATTCATTGCAGATATTACATCGTTTTTATCTTTACAAAATAATGTTGTGTCATCTGCTAGTTGTAAAATTTTAATGCTGTGACTTTCCCATCTAACTTGATAATGATTCCTTTTACTTCGTTGCTATTCCTCAACTTAAGAGCCATAATTTCAACAGCCAAAACAAACAATAACGCTGATAAAGGACAGCCTTGTCGGATTCCCCGTGAATTTTTGAAATTTTCTGATACCCATCCATTGTTCATAACACATGTTTGAACATCTGTTTACATAGTTTTAACCCACTTAATGAATGATTCATTAAACCCAAAATGTTTCAAAGTTCCAAGCATAAAATCCCATTCTAAAGAATCAAATGCTTTTGTAAAATCCACAAAAACAATTGCTTCCTCTATTTTGTATGTTTCCGAGTAGTCTATTACATCTTGGATTTGTCTCAGATTAAACTCAATGAATCCATTTTTAACATAACCGGTTTGATCATCATTTATAATTTTTGGAAGAACCTTTTTTTAAGCGTTGCGCAAGAACATATGACAAAATTTTAAAATCTATATGAAGAAGTGATATTGGACGATAGTTTTCTAAAAGTAATGGATCCCCCTTTTTAAATATCAAAGTTAATATACTAGAACGTTGTGAATATGAAAGACTGTTTCTATCGTATCCTGTATTTAAGACATTTACCAGTAGTGATTTAAGTTTATTCCAAAACAAATCTATAAAATTCTACCGTAAGTCCATCAAGACCTGGAGATTTATTTAATATCATTTTAAAGATACCATATGTGCATTCCTCCACTGTACTTTTCTCATCGGATATTAGTTTGTCATTTTCATCAACGGTATTTTCTAATTTTGTATTGCTGATATATTCTTCTGTTAAATCTTTATTTAAACTTTTTTTGTTATACAAGTTTTCATAATAATCTTTTATTTTGTTTAAAAGTTTCTCTTGATCCGAAATTATTTCCCCATTATCTCCCATTAGCTTACTTATAGATTTTTTTAACTTTTCTTTGTTTTTCTAACCCAAGGAAGTAAGAATTATTTTTTTCACCAAACTCTACCCATTTTTCTCTGGATCTCACTTGAGCTCCCTTCGGTTTTTCTTCATATATCTTATTTAGCTCTTCTCCAATACCATTAATGTCTTTTTCTATTTCATCGTCATCTATATTTGTCTCGTCTCTTAATTTTATTTTCTTCTTCTAATTCTTTTTCAAGAGTATATCTCCGTCCCTTCGTTAACATGCTTTATTTTTACAATAATTTGTGGTTACTTCCCTTATCGCGATTTAAAACTCATCCCATAATAATCTACAATCTAATGTTTCCTTTTCGAAATTATATTTATCTATCAAAGTATTAATCAGTTCTTGGTAATCTTTATCTTGCAAAACTGAATTATTATTTTTCCAATACCCATTGCCCCTTTCTGATACCCCTGGCTTAAATTTTAGAAATACGCTTTGGTGATCAGTAGACCGAATAACAGTGTGTATATTTCTGGACAGAGAATCTTTCAAAGATTTCATTTCAATGGTTAAAAGGTGAAATATGATCTCTTTTTGGTGTAACCATGGCAACAATCTGCATTTATTTATTACAAAATATTGCAAAAAGGGGTGCGAAAATGACACACAAGTAATTAAAGGGCGTAAATTCTCACCAAGCCGAAACATTTTTGTTTGTGCTGGTCACGCTCCAGACTGTTATCAGAAAATGATTTCAGTGTTTTTTGTTTCTTATAAGTATATGACTGTACCTTTGGTATCTTTCGTCCCTCTTTAATTATCTTAATTGAATGTATCGGCGTGTAAACTTGGTCTTACACTCAGACATTCAACATCAAGTTTTGGATTCGTTCAGTATGTGAGTGAACCGTCCAAGTTTATACATCAATAAACACATCTTCAAAATCATTATCTTTATTATTATGTATATTTTTATAATGTGTTTTGCAAGAAGCAATGCCATATATATATATCTCATTTTGATACAAATTTGGTGTCTGTATATATAAGTTTTGAAACTTTGATAAAATTGAACGATTTTTAAAATTTGATCTCGATAGTAGTGTATCTGTCAATGTCTGACATAAAAAAAAATACAAACCCAAATTTGCAATGTTATCATTACAATTATAGATAATGCAACAATTTCTAAATCCTACATTGGTGCTGGTGCAAATAAGGTACCCACTACTATGTTCCGGCTGATTGGTAATGGGTTCTTGACATACATTTCTGTAATAGACGATGGATGTGTACCACTTATGTACGAAACTACTGGAACACTGCCGACTGGAGGTAAGTCTAAATCTGTCTAAATCTGAAATTTGTTATACTGTGACAAAAAAGTAAAATAACAAAAATACCGAATTCCGAAGAAATTTTTAAAAAAAAGTCCCTTATCAAATTGCAAAAGCGAATGCTCAAATACGCCAAACGAATGGAAAACAAATGTCATAATCCTGACTTGGAACAGGCATTTTGTAATGTAGAAAATGGTGTATTAAACCTGGTTTTATCACAAGCGTGACCTCCCACTTATAAATAAAATATTCAATGTGCATCATGGTTTTGCTTTCAGCTAGTTCAAGCATATACAAAATGGATGTCATATCGTTGAAACTACGAATACGAAATTGCAAAATAATCTTGTTGTCAAAACAAATAACAGAACTAACACAATATGAAAAACTTGACTTTAACCTTATGGGTATGACACAACATCATAATAGTATTATTTCATTTATTTCAGATGGCCTTAAATTGACCGTAGAGTATTTTGGAGTTGTGGCTGTTAAACCAGATGCAAATATAATGAAAATGCCAGCTTCCTGTGTAAGTAGATATTTTTCGAGCGAAAACTGTCATTAATATCCATAAAAAATAACTAGTTGGTAAAATATTTAACTAAATTAAGCTTATATAGATTTTTATAAAAATTTAGTAAAGATGAAATCACTAATATTTATATGATTTGCTGAAATTTCAATATCAAACATCGTTTTTGATGATGAGATTGTTTAAAAGATAGTTTTTAATAAGATGTAGTTTGTTTGCTACATTAGAGACAAAAAGAAATAAGTCAGTACCTAAAAGTCATATTAAGGTCGTTAACCATCACCAAAACCGATACAGCATAGCAAGCTAAATACGACCGCGACATAACAAATGTCGAACATTTGAAACGAGATAACAATTTTGTAAAAGAAACGTTCACGTTCCTTATGTGTGACAGTTCAGGCGTCATTTCGCTGTAACAAACAGCTTTTGTAATGGCTTCATATATTCAATACCCTCATAATTGAATGATGAATATTCGAGAGCCATCTTGAAATATGAAAAAATTGCGTTTTTAAAAATTGTTAGAATACGTATTTGTTTGTACATTTAATTAGATCTGCTTTTTTTTTTTTACTTCAGATGATGTAAGAACGTCAATACTCCAGAATTTTTCAATAAACTGTATATAGTTTGTATCAGTGGTTGCCTTATATCTTAAAAATGATCATCAACATTGGTCAAATAATTAGTTTTTAATACTTACCATTTAGTTTAATCATGACTTAAAACTACTGAATGTGATTATTTAGGAGAGTATAAAAGGGTTAAAGGGTGTCACCTATACCTTTTTTTAATCATTTGTTCAACTGCTAAGAACCAAAAACAAATATACTAGGTGATATGTTGACAGTCAGAAACAGTTATCAAGTGACCTCATTACATAGTTACTACACGTAAAGATAAACGCAAAGCAAATAGAATCAGTGAGAAGATAAGCGTAGGAAAGGCATGTTAGTAATATTTCAAGGTTGTGTTCTCATTTGTTTCCCTGTCCTATATTTTCTCCCATTTATTAATGGTAGCCCTGTCGTGTAATGTTGTCATTTTAATGTTATAATTAACATTGCCCTTAAAGCGGGAGGTTTGGCATGCCACAAAACTAGGTTCAACCCACCATTTGTTCATAAAATGCCTTGTACCAAGTCAGGAAAGTGGCCATTGTTACATTATAGTTCGTTTCTGTTTGTGTTACATTTTGGTGTTGTGTTTCTGTGGTGTCGTAGTTCTCTTATATTTGATACGTTTCCCTCAGTTTTAGTTTTTAACCAGGATTTGTTTTTTCTCTATCGATTTATGAATTTCGAACAGCGGTATACTACTGTTGCCTTTATTGAGCACATTCCTTTAAGTATTTGCGACAGTTGAAGTTGTGAAATTTCGAAACTTATCCTTCATGTCTCCAAACTGTCCATGGACATACATGTATATGATACATATATTTGCTCATAATATAACCAATAAAAAGGTAATTTTTAAGTTCGTCAGATGCGTTAGTCTAAGTTTACCTTCTTCATGACGAATAAGAATACATTAATCTATCTACGGTCAAATACTTCTAGGAAAATGGAACCAAGGTAGAACCATAGTTTTTGATTATTTTGAAGTAGTAATAGTTATCAAAGGTACCAGGATTATAATTTAGTACGCCAGACGTGCGTTTCGTCTACATAAGACTCATCAGTGACGCTCATATAAAAATATTTATAAAGCCAAACAAGTACAACGTGGATTAGTCTATCCAGTTATTTCAAGATCGAATCCAGAGTTCCAAAAAAAGGGTAAAAGAATGCTGCTTATCAAAAATTTACCTTTAGTTAATACGAAAAACCTTAAGAATGAATAGGAACTTGAAATAACACATGTATTAAGCTCAAACTTATAAATGCTTCTATCATCATTTTCAATATCACTCAGCAAATACCACAAACAAGGTCAACACTAAATTTCGACACTCAAGTACTAAGTAATATACAAAAAAAATAACGACTAAAAATATGTAAAACAGCAACAAACGACAACCAGTGAATTACAAGCTCCTGCCTTGGGACAGGCGCATACATACAGAATGTTGGCGGAGGTAAACATGTTAGCGATATCACAATCCTCACCCTAAACTGGACCAGTAGTGTAGCAGTTCAACATGAGAACGAACAACGATAAATACAAATACAAATACATATATGAAGACCTAAAGACCTAAAGTACTATGACAATTAGTACAGATCTAAGAGTACTTGCAGTTACTGACAGTAAGTTCTAATCCAAAAACAAATAAAAGCAAATCATGCATCATAGTCTAAACTATCGATCAATTCACATCCAACATCCAATGGATTTAGTTTAAAAGACGCAATAAACAGTCGAACAAATACATGACCTTGAGAATTGCCAAGATACCGGAATCGACAGATTGCAGATTTATAAAAGTGCATGTATATGTATATGTTCAAGACCATATGAGTATTTGGACCGTACGCGTACGGTCCGGACCGTATACGTATACTCGTACGGTCAGACCGTATGAGTATACGCGTATGGTCCAGTACGAGCTGATTATACATGTTATTGGAGAATATGGGTTAAATTCAAACAAACATTTTATTCGGGAATTTCTCACTACATTGAAGACCAGTTGGTGACCTTCTGCTGTTGTTTTTTCTATGGTCGGGTTGTTGTCTCTTTGACACATTCCCCAATTCCATTCTCAATTTTATTTATCACAAATTAATAATTTGAGAGTTAAGTTATGTTGATCTGTTATATGCATTTGTATCTAATAAACTTGACCAACTTCTAAATATAAGTCAGACGGTCCGACCGTATGATTATTTTGAAAAAGTACGTATACGGTCCAGACCGTACGCGTACGTTCCAAATACTCATACAGTCTGGAACATATATTTAACAATATTATTTAGTTTGCTGTTGATTTACTTATCTTCATGGACGAGTTATTTAAAACGTTTTAAGTAATTTGTGGTAACGAAATCCCTGACTTAATAATTTACAAGTTCGTTAAAATCTAAAACGTCACGGCAGACATGGGCATAGCGAACGAGTTGCGAAAAGTAAACACCGATAAGATGGTGCCAAAGGAACATCTCTATCCAAAAAAAGGAAAATAAACAATATGGAACGAAAAAAAAGATTTAGAGTGTAGTTTCTCTTGTAAAACTGATATATCTAAATCTAGTAAAGGACATGTAGCTATAAGCGTTTACTCTTATTACTCTGTTGTGTCGTAGTTCTCTTAAATTTGATGCGTTTTCCTCAGTTTTAGTTTGTTACCAGGATTTTTTTTCTCTATCGATTTATGAATTTCGAACAGCGGTATACCCCTGTTGCCTTTATTTACATTTGATTTATTTAAAGTAAGTTCCTTTGGGTTAATTGCGGCAGTGTTTTTTAAAATTCTTGATTATTTAACGAAAAGAATATCATTAAGATAACGGTCAATGTTGTTGAATTTATCATTTGAATGCAATTTATACGATGTTTAAATCGTTGATTTAGATTAGAACGTGTGCCATGAGATCTATCTTACGTTGTCTATTATCAACACTATCTATGATATGAATAGAACAAGATTAAGATATATTCCTTTGTCCAGGTATATTGTCATTTAGAACCAGGAGATGTTGGGTGTTTTTCCTATGATTCAGGATAAAATTTCTATTGATAGGATGTACGTGTCCATGGTCACACTATCATTTACAGGGTTATCTCCTAAAACAAAACATTCTTGAGTAAGGACACGACACTCAACTCGTTTAACAGTCATCACCACGAAAAAGTTTGATAAAGACAACAGTAGAATACCGCTGTTCAATAATCATAAATCGATCAAGCGAAAACAAATCTGGGTTGCAAACTTAAACCGAGGTAAACAAACTGTAAGAAGAAGAAATAAACAACTGCAACAAACAAACAAACGCCAACATACTTAGAAATGAACTATTTGATAACAACTGACATATTACTGGCTTGGTACAGGACATTTAAAGAAAATATGTGTGGCTAAACCTGGTTATATTGCTAGGCAAACCTCCCGCTCATATTTTCTATGTTAAAATACCATTAGAATTAGAACACTGCGTGATACTTACACAGTACAAATAAACGCAAGACACTAAGGACAGCGAAATACATAAATGAATAGTACATTACAACATGTAAACCGCAGCAGCAACTGGCACCGCCAATGCATTAACGACAGTACACCACGGTCTAACATCAAGGAAATCATGATAGGAAACACAACGCCTAGCATATCGTATTAGCTAGGAAATATACACTCCACATACAGGTGCTTCTGGAATGCTTTTACATAAAAATGGAAAGTTCACTGTTAAAACCTAAATCATCAGTTTTGTCGTGTAGTTTTGTTTTCAACTGACCTTAGTTGTCAAATTCTACATGCAACTCAATATATGAGACAGACTTAAATGTATTCGTTGTATCTCTGGTTCGATCGGATGGATACGTTAAACATTGTCACAACATTTGAATTATTAAATGAGAGAACATCATCTATATAGCAGAAAGAGAAGTTAAAAGATACAGCAAACTTCTTTTAATTTTTTATAAGATTTGAATATAGGAGTGTTAAATGAAGGCAATAGTTCGAAATTCATAAATCGATTGAGAAAAACCCCCATTCGGGTTAAAAACTAAAACAGAGGGAAACGCATCACATATAAGAGAAGAACTACGACACAAAAGAAACACAACATTAAAATGTAACACACACATAAACGAACTATAATATAACAATGGCCATTTTCCTAACTTGGTACAAGACATTTTAAGAAAAAACATGGTGGGTTGAACATGGTTTTGTGGCATGCCAAACCTCCCGCTTTTATGGCAATGTTAAATATAACATTAAAATGACAACTTTACATGACAAGACTACAATACAAATAAATGGGAGAACATACAGAACAGAGAAACACACGAATAATAGCTAACAAAAGATACCAGGTTTAAATCTTATACGCCAGACATGCGCTCAGATGAAAAAAGTTCGAACGCCAACGCAAGTAAAATGTTGAAGAGCGCTGGGGACCAAAGTTACATAAAGTTGCGATCAATACGGCTAGGGTTTTCAGCCTGGGATAAAACATCCTTAGTAAACATCGGTTTTCAATTATTATCACTTCGTCTGGCGCAAATATATGATTTCAATCCTGGAATCTACGACGAGATTATTTATAACCACTGGGTCGATGCCACTGCTGATGGAGCTTTTATTCTCTGAGGGTATTGCCAGCCTAGAAGTCAGTACTTATGTGTTGACATGAATGAATTATTATTGAAATAGTCATAATTATGAATTAAGTGTTTACAAATATTAGATTTTTTTTAAATACTAATGCTTTTCTACGTCAGGAATAGAATATCTTAGCTGAGATTACCTGAAGTTCGGTTCGTTTTGCTCAGTCTTTAGTTTTCTATGTTTTCTATGTTTTGTTTTGCATTGCGTATTGTTTGTCTTTTAGTCTCTTGGTTTTAATTTATTTTCGACTGGATGTTAACTATTTGCCTTTGATCACGGGTAGACAGTTTTATTCTATCTATGGGTAAACTAAATTCCAACACAAAACGAGTTATAAGATTTACTACGGCTTTTTTTAAACTAATTTCATTTTCGATTTAAAATATCTTAATATAATTAAAAACTAGGATTTTGAATAACTGTGGAAACATTATTACTAGTATTCGTTGATTATTAATTTTCGTGGATTTTGTACAGTGGAACCACGAATTTTGATATTCAACGAATTACAGATTATCTTAAGGAATGCATGCAGACATTTCCAAAAACCTCGAAACTCAATATACAAGTTTCCATTAATCCATGAAACTTGTTACCCACGAAAATAAATGAATCCAAAGTATCCAAAGGACATTTTTGAATCAGAATAGATTTGAGGGTGAGTTATTGAGCTTATTTGGACATGCAAAAGTCATTTCAATGTTGCCCATCGCTACAAATATTTGTTTTAACAAATGATATAGAGCACATGTGTGTTGCATCAACATATCAATAAGAATAATGTTTAAGGTAAAACAGATATGTTTTGTGGCATGAATATAGCTCTATATTTTCCAAACTTAAACTATTCTAAACAAAATTGATTAACAATTAATATCTTTCGGAATGTGTATGTGTACTTGCATTTTGTCTTACTCTGGATTTGCAATATTTTTCACAGCAACTATTTTTTGCAAATAATAAGCAATTAAAATTCTGATGGAATTTACACTATTGTTGATAAGCATCTTTTCCTGTCAATTCTAATCTACTTTGTTAATTGAGTTTAGGGTCAATAGAATTCCAAACAAAGGTAACAATAATGAGGAAAAAATAAGCTGAATTCAGTCATAGGTGAAATATATGTGGGTCGTGTTTTTATCTATCATTTTTCTAAGACTTTTAGTTATGCATGTATACATGTACGTTAGGTTTGAATTGTTTTAAGTGTTAATCATGACAGAAAAAATCTTTTTAACCATTTTCCTTTGTCACGGTTTCGGGATATGTTTTTTTAAATCATTTGATGTATAGTGTCATCAATATGTTTTGTAATTATTTAAAAATATTTCCGGATTTCTCTTGAACTATCAACTAACCATGGAAATATGTTGTTAGACTATTCACCCTATATAATGACATGAACTTATCGAACATCACTCTGCTTTATCTATAAAATCTTGAGAAATCAACATCTGTATCAACATTCAAATTGTTTATAAGTCTACGATACCAATAGATGCCACTTATCTCACCTTGAACGCCGACCTTTCAGAATGCTTAGTTACCTTATTTTTGTACTGTTACCTATTATAACTTTTGGTTGTTGTCCGCCAAAGACATGGACATCCACGAATTTTGTAAATTATGCCAGTGGTCAGACCCATTTAGAGGTAAGGAAAAAATGGTTCATACAATGTACGTAAGAGCACAGACAGCACTAGGCGATAAGGATTATCGTCTTGTCATTCCTTCCTTAGAGCGGTTTTTAATCTAAATAAATATTTCCGCTTTATTCATCATATCTATTAAGGTTATATAGTGAAGTTTGATAACTTTGATTCGTGATAATGTAGTATAACATTCAGTCTTATCGTAAAATGTGCATACTGTTCTTTTGAACTGTTCCACATTTTATCCTTTCGTTGCCTTTTATAGGTTACTTTATACAATATACAACCGAATCCTTTGTTCCAATGCGAATGGATTGTTTACTTATAGCATTAGCAATCCTGCCACATCTTTTTATTTTCATATAAATGTATATTAAGGGGGGAGGATAAGGGATTTAAAAGTTTTAAGTTTTTCCTTACTGCACAACTTACAACTGACATCTTTTATTAAGTTTTTATGGTTATACCTTTTAATATGTTAACTTTGATAGTCGTCAAAACAATTGATGTAATGTTGGTGGGGTGAAAATAACCTGTTAACACAGAGATATCTCACTTATTTGACAAAATAGAAAAAATAACAATGTATTGACCCGACTGGCAAATCGATACTGGAAACAGTACGCCTTATTCCCGACAAGCACATTTCAAAGAAGAAGGTTCAACAAAGATTGTCGAACATGACCAAGTGCTGGATACTTTGACTATAACTTAAAAAGAGCGTCTTTGGAAAAGAGGGAAACCCTTCAAGATTTTTTTTTTTAATGTGAAAAGAGCATGACCGTCTCTAAATGATGTTTAAAGATGTCTGCGGTATTCATTTTGTTTAATGCTTTGAATTTAAAAAAACAAACTTCAAATCTGATTTGGAGTAGCTGTTTATCATTATTTTTGTACCAAATACTATGAAATCGTTGATGTCAACTAAAACACACGCCGAGATAAATAGATTATAAGAGGTTTTCATTAATTGAAGTGTCTTTAAAAAAAAAATAATAAAAAAAAAATAAAAACATAACTAAACTGGAAAAATATTTTCCAAGGCATCAGAAATCTACAACTGTTATGAAATGTAAAAAAGGAAGGAAAAAGGTATACTTACAGAGAAGCACAAAATGAAAAAAGGAAATAAAACGAATTATTGCAAATATAATTCTGATACATCTTCGCTTATATATAGTTACTATCAATTATCAGAGTACTGAAGTACTAAACATCGGATGACCGCAAGTTTTGATGGGTGGTCACAAGCACTGCCGACTTGTCAAAGAAAAATAATCACATCTCTTTACCTGACAGTTAGGTTAAGATACATAGATATATTTTGGTGAGACAAGCGGTTCATGTGTGGATGATTAATGAATGATAGGGCATTCAACCTTACCGTAATAACTATTATATTTTAGTTATATAATCATTTTTCTATCAGTATTGTTGTTAGATATTATTAAAATATATGTATAACAGGCTTATATAAATTTCATTCATTTCTATATCATTCTATTCTACTATTCTGCATTGCAAGTGCATGGTGGACACTCTTTTGTAATAATTCGTTTTTTTATAAGCATTCATATTTTCACGCGTTTGTTGCAAAACCTTTCTTGATATATTCTTGATATAGTCTTCCGCATGCATGAGCCCATTTCTAACAACAAAACATTTTCATATCATTTATCTATGTTCTTAAAACTAATTTTCATGAATATGTATTGCTGAAATTAATATATAACAAGGGTAAGGAATGTTATTTTGCCCTCGATGATATCCGCGTCATTATACGAAATATGGTCGGTTATCAGTCAAAAATTCAAGTCACGTGTGTAGATATGTCTGCGGAAACATAACACCGGAATGTCCTCACGATCATTTGCTGTAAAAATGATATGCATGCGCAACTGTTCAAATTAATGTAAACATGAGGTGTACTTTTCATCAGTATCATTCATTTTGTCACCAGAGAACTTGTTTGGATTTTTTTTTTAATTCTTATAATCATCATTTACATGGAATCAATAACAAATCAACCCTATCGTTCTAAATTTTTAGATTATGAAAAAACACCCACTGAAATCTTAATCCTCAATTCAATTTTACAATGATAAACAAAACGATGCCTAAATACTGATTTCGATGTTTCTATTTCAGATTCTTCAAGATAATTATATGGACAATGGTGTTGCGGTTATCTCTCAAAATGTAACTACTGATCAAGGAATGGCACTTAACCAAAAACTATATGCCAACTTTACTTCGGTAAGTTTTTTAATAATAGTCATCTATAAATATATGATGCATCTTTCCAACAGACAGTAAATGTCAGTTTGCAGGGTGTAGCGGTCTGATACAAGGGTTTAAAATACATCTAACATTTCAAATCAATTAATCTATCGGTTTCATAGTTATTTCGTGATAGGACAATTTGTATGTGTCCTCCCCGTTTTTTTAAATCCACTTTTAGTCACTTTGTTTTAAATATTATAAGTCATGCGGTGGAAAGTAAACTATGAAATGACAGTTAATCGTAAACAAATGTTGTTTCTTATATATTCATGTAAGTTAAACACAGAAAGACACGACAATAGTTGAAATAAATAGATATCTCAAATTAACGGATTTAAAAAAAAAGTCGGGACGGCAATTGTTCTGCTCTTAAGTACCTATAATTGCTTCCAGTTAATAACACCAAGCACAAGAGAGACCCCTCACCGAAAACTATAACCAAACCTGTTTAGAAATATTCTTGTGTATGCAATCGATGCCAGATATTCCCTCCCACCCAAGTTTAAATTACTGATTCTGAACGGTGTTTTTTTTTCAAAATTGATACATCTAAATAATAAACCAACTTACAGGTAAGAAGTTTACACCATTGTAAACACTTGTCACATGTTATGATATACTATTGAAATGTAATGATTAAAAAGACGACTTTGAGTATGATAGCTCTATTTGACAACAATTCGAAAACACAAAAAAAAAACCACAAAAAAACCCAACTAATTGTCCATCTAGATTTTGCGACAAAAACAAAGGCAAACGAGGGTAAAACACTTTTTTAAACACCAAGCATATTGATAAATCCACATTCCTAATCCCTGGATCGTCCCAAACTAAAACGGATATAAGCAGTTTGTCCTTACACGTTGCCAACTTTGAACCTTTATAAGAACTGTTGGACTATTTTTTCCTTAATAGGAAATCAGATATAATAAGCTCGTTCTGGTCTGATTTACAATGTATCTACCTATTAGTACATCCCTCGGTGCTATAAACGAACTCTTCAGCATGTGTGTATACCCTAGCCACTCATTTAAGCATGTATGGAAAAAAAACTGATTTAAGTATTGTATTGATTTAATCAAGTTTCCGCTTAAGAAAACCCTATACAAAGCTAAAAATAAGACGCCTTTCAATTAGTTGCAACGAAAATAATTAAAAAAATTGTTGGTATTAACATTTTACTTTCTCTTATAGACCCATTAAGTTGGCGCTTTTTTTTGCAACATTTTGGTATACGAGTGTTTCTTTGGGAACATACAGATAATGAACAGGAAACCAGTCTTATGTACTATTTACATCGTTAGGTTTTTACATTTATATAGGGCATGCAGTATGTAGTAGATAAAAACGGATCCTGCATGGGATTAAACATTACTAATACTGGTATTGGAGAAGGTTGTCTCCCCGGTAAGGAAACATTTATTTCCTAGTAAAATAGAAGAACAATCTATTTGGGGGATGGGGGAGATCAGATTTTTAAAAGAACGAGGGATTTATTTTCAGGAAAGATACAAAAGCAAAAAAAAATTTAAACTCTTAAAGAATGATATTAAATGGGAGAATGTAAAAATCCTTTTAAATCCTTGCTATTTTTTTTTTATAATTTTTGCTTTGAACGTAAAGGGTATCAATGTTTGATATATGAAATTTCTAGAGACAATCATTTCCTCACAAATGTTCTATTGATTATCATAATATCTCAAAAACAAGATCACAGAACTGTCATTTGTTTTTACTTTTTCAGTTAAATTTATACAATCAGTTTATAAAACTGGGTCAAACTGATCTCTTTTCGTCCCTGTTCCTCTTCCACTTCGTTCTTTGTTTGGCCTTTTTAAATTTTGGATTCGAGCGTCACTGATGAGTCTTTTGTAGACGAAACGCGTGTCTGGCGTTAATACAAAATTTAATCCTGGATTGTATGATAAGTTTATTTCCTTTGTTGTCGTCATGAACATTGCAGTGGTATTTCAAACTGTATGTTCAACAGCCTTTGAGACCTTAAAGTATAATCATAAATATAATTGATGTATATTTTAGATGATGCTGTATTTGCTAAATCTTACATTGGTGTTGGAGCAAATAAGATATCCGTCACCATGTACAATATGAAGACCGATGTCTATAATACATATTTTACTGTAATTGATGATGGATGTATACCATATTTGTACGAATCAACTGGTACTTTACCTAATGGAGGTAAGATAAATGAAAATCAATGCCATTTAAAAATACATGGTACAATAGATCGGAATTGTTTTTTGTATAGACTGCGAACAAAAGACAGATTTTACTCGTTAAAGACGATGTGTTGATCTTTACATCTCAACATGAAGTGACTCATTTCAGGAGTCTCTTCCAATACACAGGGCTTTTTATAAAAAGGGTGCAATGAAAAAAACCAAAGACGAATAAAAATAGACATTTTGACCTTAACATGAAAAACAGCGAACAAATAGACAAATAATCTCCACAAAATATTCTTAATTAAGCTAAATAATAAAATATGTTTCTATACTGTTAATGTCACGAAGTCGTCTAGCAAGATGTGGAATTTTCTCTTTTTGGTCGTCATTGTAAATATAAGATGCAGACAACAAATTAAATATCATAGAAAAAGAACCACGGAACGTATTTAAACATCTTTTATTAAAGTTTTTTTAAGAGTTGTTGTATATATATTTAGCTTGAAACATTGTAGTAATAAAACATCTTGTATATGTTTTTGTAGAGGGCGTTAAAATGACTGTAGAATATTTCGGAGTTATGGCTGCAAAATCAGACCCAAAGATGACGATGTTACCAGCTAGTTGTGTACGTTGAATTTTTGTCTTAGCAAAATCTGTCGGAAATATACTTTTTGTGAACTTCTAAAATATTATTATGCATTAAGGCGTAAACTATATTCACAAAAAAGTTACAAAAAAGAAGACATAAACAAATCTACTTCGAGAAAAAATCGTGGAATGCAGAATACCTCGAAATTTGTCAAGATCTTCTGTTTCTGTTGTTGACGATATGTTCGGGTTTTCTAAGACATGATAACTTAGATGACAAATAAGACAGGTCGAACAAATAATATTTTACCAAAACATTTCACAATAAAATCATAATTCGTGTTCCAAGAAACCCTGCCCTACCTATTGCAGTTTATGATATTCTTAATTACCAAAATCTTGTAAAATAATATTTTCTATAACTGCACATGCATAGATGCTGCAAAATCCTGATTAGTGGAATTGTGTAGAACTGTGTATGCAAATTGCTACATTTTTATTAACGTGAAGAGTACCGAAGAAAAATGTAACTGCACCATATGAAACTAAGACTGTTACATAGCAAAAAACGTAATAACAACAAAAAAAATCATGGTAATGTGCAATTGAGTTTATACTCTCAGAAAACTGGTAGTAAAATCATTACCGGAATGATATGCATTTCTTTGGGAACTTTTGTCATCTGATTGTAAAATCTGGGATACAAGTGTAAGCAAATATGTTAGTCTTCATCCATCTTGGATTCGGATAAAAAACACATCAATGTATAATTGCTTTCAATTGCGTTATATCTGTTACAGTTATGATCAGGACCAAAGGTGTATATAGCAATGGTTAAAAGATTATAATATAAAGTAAAGTAATTTTCTATACATTTCATTTCAAAGTTGTTTTATTTATTTCCTTAATTGTATGTAATTGTATTTTATAATGTACCTCTTGTTTCACATGTCAATGAGACGGATTGTTTTTAAAATAAAGCATATTGTATTGTATTGTTTGATATATATATGTATGTTAAGTTTAATCCACGTTTTTTTTCTCTTTTTCTTCAGATGATGTAAAAACATTAACGTTCCTGGAAATGATAAATTAACTTGTTTTCGTTTTATGAAAAACTTGAATAAATTTCGTGTGGTTTGTACAAATGTTTTTCGTTGTAATTAAAAACTGAATGTTGAACATTAAACAAACTACATCTATTAATCACCATAGCTTCATAGGAGTCAGTATGGCAATACTTATAAGAGAATGTTTTTAAATACTCAGAATCTGTTCAATAAATTTAATAACTCAGATTTAAGAATTGAATGCTTTTTTGTAATTGTATTGGGCATTAAAAGTGTTGACCGAAGTACATTGGCGCAATGAAATTACAGTCTTACCGCTGAATGTTCATTGATATGATTCGAAGTAAAATAAACTATCTGAGCATGATTGTAAAGAAAAGGTTAAATTATAGTAAAATGATATTCATGTTCGTTTTTGACTCATCCAGAATATGTAGGAAATAATTGTCACTGGACGTAAAGCAAGCATCAATCAATTGTCTTCTTTTGAAAAAAAAGGTATTTCGGTTTGTGAGCGGATTTTGTTGAGGAATAAACATGACCTTTTATTTTCATCGCAGAAAACTTCCAATGAAACATCGTCTGGTACTAAATGTTACATGTACCTGCAAATATTGAGTCTGAATAAAATATATAGATGACTTATATTTCTAAATATATCGGGACCGAGTGTTATAAGAGTTCCGAAAGATACCAAAGGGACTGTCAAACTCTTAGATCGAAAATAAACTAACAACGAATGGCTAAAAAATAAAAAGACAAGAAGACAAATAATAGAACAAAAGACACAATAAAGAAAACTTAAGCCTTAGCATCACGAACCCCTCCAAAACTGGGGTGCCATCAGGTGCTCCGTAAGGGTAAACAGAATGATCCTGCTCCGCATGTGGCACATTTCATGTTGCTCATGTATATTATAAGTAGATCTACTAAGGTATCACTATGTTGTCAACTCTGAGTTGGAGTCCTGCACCAAGTACGTTCGACTCCAATCTGAATTGACTAGAATTGTCACTACCTTTTGTAAATCCACTAAATGTGATAAAAACACAGAAAAAAATACCTCTTCAAAATAAACATAACTACAAAGATTTGTATAGAAAGACCATACAAATCCTTCATAACAGCAATGCTTATCATTTTAAAGTCTTTATTGAGGTCCAAATTTTCAAAACTACATGTCAATATGTTTGTCCCAAAACAGTGATAGCTTTTATGTTATTATCAGTAACTTGTAATGGAAGCAATACCTGGACCGCCTCCTGACAATATGCTTGTTAACCCCTACTTTCCTTTTCATAATATTATTACATACTTAGTAGTTAATTTTCAACAACAAAAATATTTATCTTTTTTGTTCTTTGTCTCTTTAAAAGAAACATTGTGCCAATGTTAAAAGAATGAAAAATCAAGAGAAATCGGTGTCCACCAAATTTTCAATGGCGAATGTTTCCAAAACAAGGACAATGACCATTATTTTTCTGCTTTTTACAGCGGATGACCGTGAGGGCATTCCATTGTATTGCTATCGACTAGATTTTTATTACGTAATATTCATTTTGGGTTTTTACACGATTTATAAACATGATAGCTACGCGGATATGAACGAGTTCATAAGAGCATTCCTTATCGTTTGTTATAAATACATCTCTTCAATGAATACTGATAAAAATACTTTTGTTTAGAACATAAATTAATAATATGAAAATGTTTTACATTGGTTGCAATGAATTACATTGATTTCCTCCAAGTTACGGGCATACGATGAAGTTACAGGGGAGGTAATGAAGATTCATCAATATTTAAATACAGGATCTAAACTGTATCGTTTATGCCTTTAAATAAAAACCGATAATTTCACATGTGAAATAAACGTGGTAAATTCACTTTCTAACTTCATACAACTCGTGACCGAACAACACTGATGATTAACGCATGCGCTACGTGCATTCGTTTATTAATGTGGTGTTCGGTCACTCGTTGAATATTTTTCTCTATTTGAATTCTTCGATTAGTTATTCTATAAATTTAAGGGAAAATATCATTGATAATATCTATGTACACGTACCGAAAAAAAATGTGTCAAAGCATGCGGAAGACTATCACAAAGAAGGTTAGTGACACTCCCGGCAAGGACCGATAAATCTGTATGGAAGATTGTGTTATTTTGCGGGAAAATATAAATGCTTACTCATATCCAATCTTTTAGAAAAATCGAATTTTTACAGTGTCCACCATGCACTTGCACTGCACTATTATTACAAAAGTAGAAAAGAATTATATACAAATGGATGATAATTACATGTACATGTAACTGCTATATGAGTTTAATATATAACAACGAACCAGTGTATACTGATTTGTATCACTACAATATACTAGTTATTACGGTGAGGTTGAATTTCCTGTCATTTATTCATCATCCACGCTCAACCTGGTCTCATAAAACAAATCTCTGTAAATTTACCTCAGTTTCGGGTATAGAGGTGGGATTTTTTTTGTGACAAGTGCTTTTGGCCATCCACAAGAACTTGCAGTCATCCGATGTTCAGTACTTCAGAACTTTGATTTAGTTCTGATATTTAACAACTATCGATAAATGTTAAGGATCCTTCTCGGTTTTGTTAAAATACACTTGTTTTAATGAAACTTAAAGTTAAAAGGAAATCTTGTAACCACGTCGATAATACTAACACCCACTTTAATAATGATCGAAATTTGATCACTTTCTATGCTCATAAATGATAATGATCTTTATTTATCAACCTTTTGCACTCGAGCTCACGGAAATAGTATATGATAATAGACAATGAATCTCCGTTGGTTAAAAATTAGCTATCTATTATGAATGATTAGAAAAAATAACGCAAATATCCAGTTATATTCAATTATAATTGTAATTAGTATTGCATTTAAACTGTTTTACTAAATTTTAAAATCTATATTTTATTTAAAGTGAGCACATTAACAACATTTGTCGGTATAACTGGTGCTTATTTTGTAATGTTTGTTTTTCAATTTAAGTATTTGATTTGTATTATTTTAGTCATTTCCGGTGTATATTATCATCATTGCTTCCATTAAGATCATTCGGAGCATTAGTTGTACACAAAAAGATCGAAATCACAATTATGTACATATCATCTTTTATGGTGCGGGATGTACTATACTAATTTTAGTTTTTATCTCTCTTGGGTGTATTGCATTTTTAAAATTAATGTCAGAATTTTAGTTTTTGTATGGTAAGGTTATATAGTTTCACAAAAAGAAACTTTTTTAAATTACTTAATGCAAAGACAAATTCAAACACGAAGAGACTAAGCGACTTCATACATGTAGTAAAGTGTTATACTAAGAAAACCTGATAAAAAAAACAAATACGGATCTTCTGATATTTCAAAGAGTTGACAATTACATGTATTCCTATAGAAAATTTACTGAAAAATATAAAATAAATGACAAAAGTGTTCGAAGATAATTGTATTATATCACACACACAAAATGTGTTATTACTATGTCTTAACACATCATGTGTAACTATATCATTCTTATGAATATAACAAACTATTTGGTTTATATAAACAACGACTAACCAGGGGATGTGCAGTTTTAACACAATAAATTGTGTTAAATCAAAACATAACAGTATCTCGTTCTGAGAAAACCTTACAAATAGTTCATTTCTAATCAATTTGCTTCACCTTACTTTTTATCAACGATTTCAACTCTCGTTTATCTAATTATTTTCTAGTGTCTGTCTTCTAAAAGTATATAGAAATTTAACAATAAGAACCATTGGGTACTTTATTATGCTCCAGCTAAGGGTATATCATGTGTCGATCTGTGTGTCCGTTCGTCCGTTTGTTCTTCCGTTCGTTTGTTTGTTCGTCCGTCTGTCCCGCTTCAGGTTAAAAGTTTTGGTGAAAGTTTTTGTCAAGGTAGTTTTTGATGAAGTTGACGTCCAATCAACTTGAAAATTAGTACACATGCATGTTCACTATAATATTATCTCCATACTTTTAATGCTAAATTATAGTTTTATAATTAACCCCAATGTCCACAAAACATAGAAAATGATAGTGCGAGTGGAGCATCCGTGTACAGTGGAACAATCTTGTTTACAGATATAGAAAGATGTGGTATGAGTTCTAATGAGACAACTCTCCATCCATGTCACAATTTATAAAAGTAAACCATTATAGGTCAAGGTACGGTCTTCAACACGGAGCTTTGGCTCACACCGAACAGCAAGTTATGAATGGCTACCAAAATACTAGTGTTAAACAATTCAAACTCTAAAACCAATGGTCTAAAAAAAAAAAAAAATTTATTCCATATGCTATCATCGAGGTGTTCCTCTGATATAATGAACTTAGTACTATTTTTCATCTTACCTCCTATACATTTCTAGAAATATGATTAATTAAAAGCGTCCTTGTGGAAACCGTGTATATTTGATATAAGGTTAGTAGGGAGGAGGGGCTTATTTCCAACACAGTTAGTAGTGGCGTTACGTCCCTTTATATTCGATAATAGGTTAAAGGGAGGCGGGGCTTATTTCATAACCGGTTAGTAGTGGTGTTGCTCCCCTTTATAAAAACAAATCGGTACTGAGAAAAAAATCTAAAAGGTTTTAACAGACAAAGAAATTGATTATTAAGATGGAAATAAATTCATTAAACATATTTAAACCTAACAAGTTGTTATTGTTGGCATCTGTTTTTGTAGGATCAATGGAAGTAGCTAGTTTCTTAATTCTAACAGTATCGAAGACTTGCTCATTTTGATAGGTCACTAGTCTAAATTTCACATGTTAAGATATTCGGTAAGATAAATTCGTTATAAAGTGTGCTAGTGACGTAATACGGTATATATGGGGTCAGTAAATTCCATATGGGGAATTGAATTTACTAACCCCATATTTACCGTATTAGGTCACTAGCATACTATGTAACTAATATTATATTGCAAATGGCGTGATTTAGATGTGGATCAAATAATTTCTAATTGCATCAATAATTCAGGGTCTACAGGGAGTGCTACTAGCGTTAACGCATATTAAACAAATTTATCGATACAAATATAGTTATATTCGATTGTCTCTGACTTGGTTTAATACTTCAATACTTAGCATGAAACCTTTGAATTAAGAAAATAACATCGATTCCATGAACTTAAACGTACACGTCTCTTTCACTATTTTAAAAAGACTCAATATTTACTATAGGACAATTACTGAAAAAATCTATTATATTGCCTATAGAAGAGCACATGGCATGTCTATTGTCAGTCGAACACAACGTGATTTGCCAGTCTCTTGCTTCTGAAATGCATATTATCGTAATTTATTATCAAGTACCTTTTCATATTTGAAGGGAAGTAAAACACAGAAGGCAGACTAAAAAACTAGCTAACCATATAAAAACAAACAAATTTAGTTAAAGTAAAACAAAATATGCATATCAATTATAAGATTTCTAATATCTAACAATTCGAAGGTCTTGTTATAAAATATTTGTTAAACTTCATTGTACAGTCTTGTGTCTTTCCTGAAAAGTCTGAGTCATATTCAGTGCTGTTATCGACTCAACTTTAGTAAATACTTTGGTATGTTCTTGGTCCTTCTTTTCTTCAGCGATTTCTACATTAGCTATCCCGTACAAAGTTACAAATGTATCAACAAAAATTGGAATAATCATTGACATCATGAATATTCCACAAAGTGCACACACACAGCACGTCACCTTTCCCAGAAATGTTTTAGGAGACAAATCTCCGTAACCCACCGTTGTCAAGGTGACCAGTCCTAGCCACCACCCTTGTGGAATACTATCTATATTGTCTCGATCTTCTGTTAGGTATATAATGTTTGCAAAAATCAAAAGAAAGGCGCAAATATGGAATAACATTATTAGTAGATCTTTAGCATTTCGTCTTATTGAAAATTTTACCACTTGAACGTAAGTGAAATGTTGGCAATATTTCAAAAGGCGAAAAACTCTCAGAAACTTGATAAAATCAATAAAACTAGTCAGTTCGGAAGAAAACTTATATGATGACTGTAAGTTCCATAGAACGATATCGACAAATGTTCCGAGTAGAACAATGGTATCGATAATGTTCAAAACGTTTTTATAATACTGAAAAACACTTTGACAAACGATAAGTCTCAAAATGAGTTCTAAAGTGAAGAAGACAGTTGCTGTGTAATCTATCTGGTAGAAAATGTCTAATTTGAGCGAAACTTTTGAAGG
The DNA here is from genome assembly GCF_036588685.1 of Mytilus trossulus. NCBI lineage: Eukaryota > Metazoa > Mollusca > Bivalvia > Mytilida > Mytilidae > Mytilus > Mytilus trossulus. The sequence continues at coordinate 44,695,001 of NC_086376.1, forward strand.
CTCAATTTTTATTGCTCCTTGTTTTTTCGTTTTAACCGGATCTTGTGATGATGTTTGTATTGATGGAAGTTCAGTAGTATTGTCATCTTGATCATAATACTCATACTCATAGTCGTAGTAGTAGTAATAGAATTCGTCTCCAGATTCAGATACCTGTAGTTTATTACAGTCGTGCTGCTCTAAAAAATTAAGTATCGCTGGGTTTGTTCTATCTTTTGCTAAGCTGTATTCGTAGTATTCACAGGTAGTAAGTGGACGACGGTATCTTGGCAACGAACTGAGCGCAAGTGTTAATACAGACAGCAAAACGAACAAAATACCGATGAGCAAAACTAGCTGAAATGGAAAGAAAAACAACTCTAAGGCCATTACTTTCATAAAAATCTTTGTTGACGAAATTTATAAAATTTATCAGTGTCTGATCTACAAACTAGCAGCACATATTGATATATGATATAACTCTACTCGAAAATAAATCGGATTCATAATTATTTGTTTGTATATCATTCCTAATTGGTCGTCTCAGTGTCTATATAACCATGTTCAGCTCTAAATGAAATTGCTTATCGGTCATCCCACTGTCTTTATCACCCTGCACAGCTCTTAATAAAATTGAATGTATGAAACACAATATGAAGGTGTTTTGATTTCGATCGCTGCGCTCACTCGACAAAAAGCTTCATATTGTGACTCGCAACTGATATTTTACAAAATCAATATACATACAACCTGATAATTGTTACATCTTTAAGTCTCATTACCGTTTCAATATAACCAAACGTTCATTCAATTTCAAAACCCAAACTATAATTGCAATGATATCACTTAAAGGAGTGTAACAATAAATAAATTTTGTTCGTCCGTTGCGCTTGTCTGGATGTATCTCTTTCAAGAAGTTCAAACATAAATATTTACACCAAAATACTGTAAATATACAGAAACGTTAGGGGCGATAGAAGCGATAAAAAAAGAACATAAAACTAACAACCAAATTTTTCTTTCTTTGCGTTTGTCTGATAGACTGATAAATAGGTCTTAAATATTATCTGAGCGTAGATATCAAACTGGGGACTGCAATCGCCAGTCTTATTTGTCTGAGAGAGTTGAACCAATAGTTTCTAAATAGTTTCTTAGTTACCAAACGAAATTGTTTAGAATAATAAATATATTATTGACCATGACGTTGTTGGAAAAAAGAACATGTGTTATATTTCCTATTTTGCAAATTGGAAATTTAAAAAAAAAAAGGAAATATAACACATGTAAAAACATCTCAAAAATACTGAACACCGAGGAAAATTCAAAACGGAAAGGTCCTAATCATATGGTAAAATCAAATGAATGGACATCAACTTTCATATTCCTGACTTGGTACAGGCATTTTCTAATGTAGAACATGGTGGATTGAACCTGGTTTTATAGCGCTAAACCTATCACTTGTACGACAGTTATAATATGTCGTCTTTTTTCTTCGATTGTATAACATAAATATTCATAAATATGTTTTACTATTGCATCTCTTTTTATCATATATAAACTTTTCTATGTATTTACATACCCCTAGTGTTAAATGTTTATGTTTGAACGTTTTGATGGAGATTCACACAGACAATCGCAACGGACGAACACAATGTATTAAGTATTATATCAGTTTCAATCTAAATCATTGCATTTTTCTTCCCAAAGAATATATTACATTATCTGTATACTATTTAACATGAGCTTTCAGAATTTCTGGTCCTTAATGATTTCAGCTTTTTACTTTAGAAAATAAAAGGATATAGAGTAAAATTAATGAACAAGGCACAAAATCGCACACAATATATACAAACACTAAAAAGTTATGAATAAACAGGGCTTTTAGTCCTGTTTTTTATTTTGATAGTATGTATTAATTTGTATATGATAACATTTTGTTCCTTTATAATGATGACCATTGATGTGTCCAAAGCTTCTTTTTTTTCTTCTCTTCTAAACGATACGATTTCAGAGCTCAACATGCTGGTTTTATATATGTGCTGTGTTGCTGTCTCATTGACGTATATGTATCTCCATCTTTTCGTATCTTTATGTATAACATGTATATATAAATACCTTTGCGATCCATGATGTATCCTTGTAGTCGAGTATCCTCCAAATGCGATTTCTAGTAGATAGAGGTGTAGTTAAACATGTTGTTTCTGGTGCAATCGCGTTCTGGAAGTCTATTTTAGTGTTGTTACTGTCCAGAAATTGTACGTAGTTAAGCAAACAACATCTGTCTAGTTGTTTATAGTCTATTTTCCAGTATTCCAGCTCTTCTTTGAACACATTTGGACATATGTTTTGTGGTAGATGAAGTCTTCCTGTTTGATAGAATGTCAAAATAGATTCAAAAGGTGTTGCAGGTCTATCAAAATAAAATTCCTCAGATTTTGAAAGATCTGCATTAACAATAAGTTTCCCCAACGTTGTATGAGGATGCGCTTCAAGAAGTTTTTGAGTTATTTGGAATGAAGTCCCTGACATATTTAGCCTTACTCTCGACGCAGACATCATTTCTCTGATTGATTAAGTTCATCCATGTCTGTGTCATGAAGATAGTCCCCAATCACAATCAAAAGCTAACTACCTCGTTATCTATTTATACAAAGTATAATGGTTAGAATACCATACAAAGATATTATCAATATTTAATATTGAATATCAATATTACTGGTGTAAACATTTAAAACAATGACAATTGGTCTTAATTGCATTACAAAGTTACAAATTGAAACCAAGGAGACATGTCATTTGATATTGGAGCGGCACTTAGGATTTTTAGGGAGAAAAGTCAACTGGTTACGATAAAAAAAAACTCTTTAGACTGAAGGTTCATTGTTGAAATTGTTTGAAGAAAGAATTTATTTTCCATGATCTCAAATTGAAAATAAATTCTACCTATTTCATGTCATGTTTATATATATTTAATAGATAATTAATGCTAATGATTTTACTAGAACTTCACTGTGTCCAGTGCGGTAGACCATTCCACCAACTAGTGTAAATAAAATAAAGCGTTTGTTAATCTAGTAATGCCTTTCCTTTCAAGTTTAATTACGGATTGTAACACAGCATCCGATGTACAATGGCAAGTGACAACCTTTACGACAGAAAAAAATAATCAGCTGGGTAAACAACATTTACTGGCCACATTGGTTTTTTTTAATTGGAAATGCATTGATGATGATAGAAAACATAAATTGAACTTAACTTAAAATTCTTTACTGGAATATATTTCTGGGTTATAATGCAATTCCATTTTTTTTAACAAAACCAATGCTTTAATTTTTAAGAAACCCTGAAATAAAAGAGAAGCGGGGGTTGTGAAGTCTGTATATTTGTTGATGCGTGTTTCTTGTTCATTCAACTGATTTATGGTGCTCAAATCAAAATGGTTCCCAAAACAAAGCGTTTGTTAATCTAGTAATGCCTTTCCTTTCAAGTTTTATTAAGGATTGTAACACAGCATCCGATGTGCAATGGCAAGTGACAACCTTTACGACAGAAAAAAATAATCAGCTGGGTAAACAACATTTACTGGCCACATTGGTTTTTTTTAATTGAAAATGCATTGATGATGATAGAAAACATAAATTGAACTTAACTTAAAATTCTTTATTGGAATATATTTCTGGGTAATAATGCAATTCCATTTTTTTTTTAACAAAACCAATGCTTTAATTTTTAAGAAACCCTGAAATAAAAGAGATGCGGGGGTTGTGAAGTCTGTATATTTGTTGATGCGTGTTTCTTGTTCATTCAACTGATTTATGGTGCTCAAATCAAAATGGTTCCCAAAACAAAGCGTTTGTTAATCTAGTAATGCCTTTCCTTTCAAGTTTTATTAAGGATTGTAACACAGCATCCGATGTGCAATGGCAAGTGACAACCTTTACGACAGAAAAAAATAATCAGCTGGGTAAACAACATTTACTGGCCACATTGGTTTTTTTTAATTGAAAATGCATTGATGATGATAGAAAACATAAATTGAACTTAACTTAAAATTCTTTATTGGAATATATTTCTGGGTAATAATGCAATTCCATTTTTTTTTAACAAAACCAATGCTTTAATTTTTAAGAAACCCTGAAATAAAAGAGATGCGGGGGTTGTGAAGTCTGTATATTTGTTGATGCGTGTTTCTTGTTCATTCAACTGATTTATGGTGCTCAAATCAAAATGGTTCCCAAAACAAAGCTGAAAAACATGTTATCGTTTCGGTTATTCAATAATTGTAGACGGTAGTTTTTTTCACATCTGCTAATTATGAGTCGCCATTTTCTTTTTTTAAGTTTACTTTTTTGGGATGATTTTCGAGAAAAGAATATGGTGTTGTTGCTAAAACCAAATCTGCATGTTGTATAAGCTTGAAATTTTCACTCAAATGCAATTCATCTATCAACATTGTCATTTAAAAAGAAATATTATAATGTTTAATTTTATTCGCAAATAGAAAATATTGTGTAATGACCTTTCAAACATACAAAAAATTAAAAACAATTTTTAAAAATCTCAAACATCTTCAATTACTGTATCCTTTAGGGAATTTTTGGTACTCAATGCTCTTCAACTTTGTACTCTTTTTGGCCTTTTAAAGATTTTTTTAATCGAGCGTCACTGATGAGTCTTTTTTAAACGAAACGCGCGTCTGGCGTTCATATAAAATTTTACGATCCTGGTATCTATGATGAGTTTATTTGGATACATTTACAGTTGTCAAAGCTATAATCTTATATTTTCATTCTCTTTCCATAAGCCAATATATTATTCCCCGTGTTTGAGATGCAAATTGGGTTAATTACTGTATGTGTTCGACTATATCAAATTTAAAGAATAACAACAATGAAAGTGAAACAAGGATGGGCAGTTTAATTGACTGAATTGTTCCACAAAAATCATTCTTATACAGGTAAAAACAACAATTTATCTATTGTTTCTATTAAAAAATATGAAATCAAATCAAACAACCAAAAGAAAAACCCGCTATGAGGTCAACTCGATAGTGAATAAGATGACGTCTAGACTACATCAAATACTTACACAAGAAATACTAATACTCGTTATCGAGCCCATGCATTGATTTTTCTATATGATACATTTTGTAATTTTGATATATTTGATATACTGGTACGTTTTGGTGTGTTATTAATAAAATATAAGAATTTGAGTCGAATCGGGGAACAGGAATCTGACAGCCTATGCCGAAATCTGACAGCTTATGCCCTATTAATTGAATTTCAATACTATTAGGACATTTAATAACTGACATGTACCATCTGATCATAATTTATGGCATCAAGTATGCAAACAACACGGAAACTGATATTAAAGACATAAGTGAACACTTTTAGAAATTGGATTAAAGAAATGCCTCATGTTCCCTTATATTTGATACATCTCCCTCAGTTTTAGTTTGTAACCCGGATTTATTCTTTTCTCAATCGATTTATGAATTTCGAACAGCGGTATACTACTGTTGCCCATATTCATATTCGTAATGTTTATCAAATTTAAAATCCAAAAAGGCAAGAGACAAACGTATGGACAAAAACAAAAATACGTATCGAATCTAAATATTTAAGCAATATTATCTTCTACTTAAAACCAAAACTGACAATCTTTGTTCTTTGGGGGTAAGCATAATTTGCATTGTATTATTTACGTATTTGTTCATAATACTGAAGCTATTGCTTATTACTATAACATATACTAGAATAATAAATAAAGAAACAATTAAAAAGACATCACTCAATACTAATTTTGTTTAAACGCTAAAATCATAAATAAGTGACTTTTTGAATACATTTGAGACATTTATACCTTCGACTTACGTTTGCAATGCATATTTAATAATTACATTGTTAAGCAAGTTGAAATGTTATATAGTTTATTCACACATATATCTCATGTATGCTATGCAAATAATCTTTGACAAAATGAAAAACGTTTCAATTCAAGAAAATATCTATAGAAATAATGTTTCTATGCGAGAAGAGCTGCTGCCAAGTTGTAACAAAATATTACAATTGAACGATGTGGGAATCAAATTGATAAAACAATTAAATATACAAAAAAAAAGAACACATTGTTTCTAAACTGGTGGAGAGTTTCTAATACTCAATTTTTCTTGAAGTATTTTCAGTTTTTATACCGATCTTCTTAACGTTGGCCAACATCATGGACTGACCAACTTTCTTTTTTGACCTATTCCCAATGTGAGGGATGCCGTATAAATTTACGAAAGTTTCTACAAAAATTGGAATAGTTAACGACATCATTATGATTCCACACAAAGCGCATAAGGAGCAGGCTATTTTCCCCAAAAAGGATTTTGGTGTCAAGTCCCCATAACCAACCGTTGTCAAGGTAACTAAACCGAGCCACCATCCTTGTGGTATGCTATTGATATTGTCTCTTTCCTCTACCAAGAAAATAATATTTGCAAAAAGGAGCAAAATTATAACGATGTGAAAAAACAATACAAGGAGGTCTTTGGCATTTTTCCGAATTGAAAATCTCAGAACTTGTACAGCAGCTAAGTGTTGACAATACCGCAATAATCTTATAACTCTCAAAAACTTGATGAAATCAATAATGCTTGTAAGAATAGAGGAAAACTTGTATATACTTTTCATATTAAACATAATGATGTCAACGTATGTACCAAAAAGAACAATACATTCAACAGCATTGAGAAAATTGATAAAATATAGTTTTAAACATGGACAAACGCAAAGCCGTAATAACAGTTCTACTGTGAAGAAAGCTGTTGCAATATAATCAATCTGATAGAAAATGTTATTCTTGAGAGTCACATCTGGTAATGTGGTTTTCAATGTGGTTTCTCGTCTTCCTCCCTCGTTGATATCAGTACCATCTTGTAGTCCCTCTATCGTAAAATTTTCAAAAGTGGTTGAGATTTCAGGATTCCTTCCATTGAAATGTTCATCCTCATGGAAATGTCCTTTATGGTCATCATCTTCAACAATGTCGAAATGAAAATCACTTCCACTGGTTATTAGTTGAAGCGTTTTACAGTCGTATTTCCCGAAATATTTTTTCACTTCGACGTCCATTTCATGATCGGCGGAAACATACTCATGCCATTCACACGCGGTTAGGGTTCTTCTGTACTCTGGCAAAGAGCTAAGAGCGAGCGTAATTACGGACAGTAAGACGAAACCAATACCAACGAACAGGAATAACTGAAAAGAATAAATCAAGGCATGAAAAATATGTTTGCTCAATATTTGCTAGATGATCTAAATGGTGTACGCTTTTGTTTTATATAACATCGGCAAATCGCAATACTAGTATCATTCATACGAGTTATTTTTTCGGCCAAGATATTCAAATTTCATTTACTCATTAGGTAGATACAAAGAGGACAAACAAAAAAAATCATAGGTTATCGCGTCATCCTTGGGGAACATACATGTAATATAAGAAGTATGTGAGTCGTCAAAACTCCTGTCTTAAAGTTTGTATCATATCCACCCCCTTTTCCTGTGTGCATTCAATAACAAACACGTTTTGCAGGATCTCAATGTTTACATCTTCAAGTCTAAACCTCCTAATTGCACGAGGGTCCGAAATATCGTGAACCTAAATCTATAAATTGGAAATAAAACTTATCGTTTTTGTGCGTAAAACTCATTACATTAACTGCTTTATAAAGGAAAAAGGTATTGGTAATTCACTTGGAAACTCAATATATACCCTCTCGAGACTTACCAAAGAGGAAATCCTGGATAATCATTGGTCTGTTCTATGTTTTATTGGAATTTGAACCAAAAATGAAGAACTGGGTCTTCCATCACTGTATTGGATACCTAAACTACATAAATGTCCTTACAAACAACGACATATTGCTGGATCTTCCAAGTGTTCCATGAAACCTCTTTCTAAATTATTAACATCCATCTATCAGCAATCAAAGCCGGACTTCAAATTTTTTGTGAAACTGTCTATTTTAGAATTGGCGTGAATCAGTTATGATACTTAATAATTCCAAAGATATTTTAGAATGCATACAATGTAACTGTCTTTCATCTTGCAATAGTATTAAAACATTTTCTACACTTTACACCAGTTTTCAACATTCCAAACTTAAAGATAAATTGAAAGAGTTGGTATTGCTTTGTTTCATAAAAAAAAAATGACCAACGTAAATACAAGTATCTTGTTTTGCAATCTTTTACGGCTGATTAGTCGTGAGTTTTCTATGAAGTCTTTTCGTCTCATTCGGAGTTCACTTATGATTTGTTTATGGTCATTTTAGGGTCGGCAGCCTCCTTCGAGGCCGAATAATAATATTTTAAAAAACACTTCCTTGCGAAATGTGTTATCGAAAAATCATTAGCAAATATTTGAATAAAATAGATTGAATATTCAAATTGATGTTTGTATAGAAGTTTTAATCCATTTTGGGTTTTTTTTAATTCTTTTCCCTCTTTCTCCATTATTTCTGTATTCAAAAAACGCTCATTGAAACCTTTCATAAGCAAATGTTTAAATTTAAAAAAAAAAAAATAATTATAAAAATTGAAATTTTGAATAGAATTTTTCATCCATTTAAACTTTTTTAATTTCTTTTTTCCATATTTCTGTATTAAGATGGATTTGTGTTATAAACTCTTAATGATATACATTTCCCTAGCAATTATTTAAATAAAAAGCCTAAATATTACAATTGATTCTTGTATGCGAAAATGCGAGTTTTTACATATCCAATTTTATGATATAAGCAGAGGAATGAGGGTAAGGCTACCATTACCGCTTACCTGAAATAAAATCTAAATCCTGACCTACTTCTCCGAAATTTTTTCCCCTCACTATAAAGTAGCGTTTATTGGAGTGAAATTATGTATAATGAATGTGACGAGTTGTGTCGAATTGTATTAAGAAAGGTGTTAGCAAATTGAGAATTTATAAACAATACTTATGATTAAAGATCATTTATAGATTTGAAGAAATCTTTCTTTGAAGTGCGTCAAATATTCTTGAAATCGAAGAATTTTAAAAACATGAAGACTAAATACTGTAACTTAAAAATAATAATAGCTTAAGGGCAAACGTGTCATGTTTCAAAATCCAACGAAAAGACTGTTTTTCGTGTCTTGACTTTAATACTTTTGAAAAACTAGTAAACATAAGAATAAGAATAATAAATCGCTTCCGTACCAAATTATGTTGCTACCTCGTTCAATTTCATCTCATTGTTATTCAATTTAGCTGCTTTCCCCTCTTACTTTTACCTTTGTAACCATGTCCTAATCTTTCTTAACTTTGCTAACTATGTTCTTTCCTTTCGTTTCTTAGCTTTGTTAACCATGTCCTTTCCTTTCGTTTCTTACCTTTGCTAGCCATGACTTTATCTTCCTTTTCGGTATAAGCTTTGCTAGCCATTTCCTTTCATTTCGTTTCTTACCTTTGTTAACCATGTCCTTTCCTTTCGTTTCTTACTTTTGCTAGCCATGTCTTTTCCTCTCTTACCTTTGCTAACCATGACTTTATCTTCCTTTTCGGTATAAGCTTTGCTAGCCATTTCCTTTTATTTCGTTTCTTACCTTTGTTAACCATGTCCTTTCCTTTCGTTTCTTACTTTTGCTAGCCATTTCCTTTCCTTTCCTACCTTTGCTAACCATGTTCTTTCCTTTCGTTTCTCACCTTTGCTAGCCATTTCCTTTCGTTTCTTACCTTTGCTAGCTATGACCTTTCGTTTCTCACCTTTGCTAGCCATGTCCTTTTCTTTCTTACCTTTGCTAGCCTTGTCCTTTTCTTTCTTACCTTTGCTAGCCATTTCCTTTCCTTGCCTACCTTTGCTAGCCATGTCCTTTCCTTTCTTACCTTTGCTAGCCATGTCCTTTCCTTTCTTACCTTTGCTAACCATGTTCTTTCCTTTCTTACCTTTGCTAACCATGTTCTTTCCATTCGTTTCTTACCTTTGCTAACCATGTTCTTTCCTTATAATCAATAATCCTCCAGATACGAGTTTTACCACTGCATGGTTTTGAAGTACCTTTGTCGCTTTGTATAATACTGTTCTTGAACTCTGTTTTAGTTTTGTAACCTTCTAAAAACTGCATGTAATTCATTAAACAGCATTGTTCCATAAGTTCATGATCTATTTCCCAGTACTCTAATTCCTCTTTGAAAACATTTGGACAAACGTTTGGAGGCAAGTGTAATTTTCCGGTCTGATAAAACACTAGAATTGATTCAAAACACATGGGTGGTCTATTAAAATGAAGTTCTTCTTGCTTTGTGCTTTGAGATGCACTTACTAGTTTTCCTAAACGTGAGCTAGGATGAGTAAGAAGGGATTTTCGAGTAACTTCGTATTTAGTCCCAGATATGTTCAAAAGAATTCTGCTCGAGTTTGTAAAGGGTTCCATCTTCAGTATACTTGGAATGATTACCCTATATCCAATAATATGTAATACCAACCTTACAAAATTATAGAGATGCCAGAACTGAAACATTTAATAGCATAATCGAATGAAGTATTGATAATTAGGGAAATGAAAGAAAATTGTAAACACTCATTAAAACAATAATAAACCAATTACTTTCTCAATGGGAATGCACTATCAATGTTTTTCCTTTTATTCTTGTCAATGTATGAACTTGTTCGTTCAGCATGTCTGGTATTTGATGATTAATTCCATCTTAGTCTAAGCTTGGTAGACTTTAATTATGTGGTTTGTATTGAAATTGATGTTTTTTCGAAAGATATATTAATGTCATCTCCAGTACTTGAAACCTTTTATAAACGCATTTGATATCACCTAGGATGTTAGTTCATATCAATAAAATTAATTAACAGAAATCATTCAAAAATTTATCCCATAACAAATACTTGATAAGAAAAAGGTTCGGATCCTAATTCAAATGTAGAAACATTCAGAAATATAAAAATGTAGTAAATACCAAACCGCAAAATAAAAAATATACAGAAGTACGACAATGAAAGAACAAATTGTGAACTATATCAAATTGGAAGTTAACTTATGAAGCAACATTTGAGCAGCATATGCATATGGAGTATATATCTCCCTGTTGATACGATATTTCAGGGCTTTTATTTCCTTCTATGATTTCATTGATAGAGAATTGCTGCTCACCAGGAAACTTTTCAACCAAGAGTTCAAAGTGGAGAAGTTGAAATCATCCCATCGAAAATTTACCGTTATGGAAAAAAATAAAATCCGAAAAATACTGAACTCTGAGGAAAATTCAAAACGGATATTTCCTAATCAAATGGCAAATTCAAATGATAAAACACATCAATCGAATGGACAAAAACTTTCATATTCCTGACTTGGTACAGGTTTCTTCTTAAGTAGTGAATGAGGGAATACATCTGGATTCAAAGCAAGCTTTACCTTTCACTTGTATGACATTCAAGTAAAATTCCATTATACTCACAACAACATGTCAAACAAACAGATATAAAAGGTTAACATGTCAAAAATCAGGTACGCAGTCAAATGTGTGAAATTTCTTAATCACTATAAAAAAAACTTTGTCATCAAAGAGGAATAAAACGACCTGTCGACACTCAAAAGACAAGGCAAATGAGCAAAAATGAAAGACAGGAATACAAAATATGATATTACCTGGAAAAGGGACTAAAGATGGAAAATATACAAAAAAAGACAAATTAAAAGATGATAAACACCGTCAGTAACTATAATCTAAACTTCAAGACCATCATGTATTATTTGTTAAGTTTTCTCCGAAAATGGTGACATTTTATAAAGTTTGAGTAACAGCTGCAGGCTCTTGAATACATAAGAAGTTGGGAAATGTTTATCCCATAATCAGGTAAATTTATTATATTACTGATTAGGCGGAGGGAATTTATAATTTCAAAATTTTAATCGTCTCGTTTGTCATAGATTCTGGTACTGAAATGACCGATTATGTCTAATTCGAGGTATGAGTATAAGATCGAGGCAGAGAAAGCCTTGTATTTCATTTTCTAGAGGATACATTAATGGAACCCAATCAGAAAGTTTTTAATTGTTCATGGAAAGAACATCATCAATATATCAGAATATTAAATTAAATTACCAGACTTCTTTGATTGTATGAGTGTCTGATGGAACTCCGACTATAACTTAGAACCCAGCTCGAGGCGAACACGCCACAACGAGACCACCAAGCCGGCACTTTTAGATACAGGTTTTGTGGTGAATGTGAACTTGAAACTAAAGAACCTAGCTAGCAAGGTGTCTTCAAACAAGGTAACTATGAATTTTGCTACATACGAACACAAAATCAAGACGTCAGGCAGTGGTGCACAATTAATACTCGATAGAATACTAATTACCAACTCCCTACTTAAATAGTTATTGATTCGACTCATCAAATTTGTTATCGATAAAAAGGTCATGCATCTTGATAATACAATCATTGTACCGGTCGATAGCTTTTGTGTGGCTCTCCACAAAGCAAGAAGTTTGATTATCCAAACCATGGAATTTGTATCTTCGTTTACCATTTTCTTTATTTTAAAAAGCTCTGTTCACCGATCTATCAATTGAGCAAGGGGAATACTGCAACATTGCAAAGATTATGACGAGAGATTTTCGATATACGTCTGTAGAACTTTAAAGAATCCATACGTGGATCTGATTGCCAGTGCTGATTGAATGTACTAATCACACTTAGTACCTTTAATGGCAATCTTTTAAAAGAAATAAAAATGATCAATAGGCAAAAGAAGTATACCACTGTCGAAAAGTCATAAATCAATTGAGAGAAAATAAATCCAGGTTGCAACTAAAACCGAGGAAAACAAATCAACTGTAAGAGAAAAGTAACGAAACAGAAGAAAAACTGAAGTGCAACAAACAAATAAAAAACGACAATGCAACACGCACAGAAACGAACTATCAGATAACAACTGCTATTTTCCTGACTTGGTACAGGACATTTTAAGACAAAATGGTGGGTTGAACCTGGTTTTGTGGCTAGCCAAAACTCTTTTATTGTAATGCTAAATATACCATTAAAACGACAACTTTACCTGACAGGAATACAGTACAAATAAATGCAAGAACATTCTGGACAGAGAAATACCAAGAAAAAAAACACTACAATAGTAGATTTTGACATGCTTACCACAGAAAAATAACGAACACGTAAAACACCCCACGACATAACACAACAGAACCACTAACTGTCCGTCACATGACTCGAAAAACAAAATTGTGGAGAAAGAAAAATATAACAGCTGAAACATTGAAATTTAAGAAGAAACCTGCAGCAATTATTTCTATAAACAATTTGTGCCACTTTATATAGTCAGCCTATAAAACAACAGGAACAATGTGTATATGCAAGACATACTTGAAGAGAAATAAAAATCAGTTCAATCTACACCAAAAGTAATAAACATATAAATTTCCTATAATTGCGACCATATCAATAAATATTCATGTCAACACAGAAGTGCTGACTACTGGGCTGGTGATACCCTTGGGGAACAAAAATTTCACCAGCAGTGGTATCGACCCAGTAGTTGTAAATAAACTTATCATAGATACCAGGATTGAAATTTTATGTTTACGCCAGACGCGCGTTTTGTCTACAAAGGACTCAACAGTTAAGTTCGATTAAAAAAAAAGTTAAAAAGGCCAAATAAAGTATGAAGTTGGAGAGCAGCGAGGATACAAAAGTTCTTACAGGTTTTTAGACTGACAGAATTTAATTCGATGAAGACAAAGTCATTTAAATAGAAGTGTTGTATATTTAACAATTATGTAGCACAATTGAATCCGGCTTGAGACTATTTGTTCTAGTTTTGCAAAACAAACAAAAAAAGTGCCTCACTATGTTTGGATAATTTGTCTAAAAAAAACAATAGATTATCAATCGATAAATGTATTATAATCAAACCAAACAGTTTTTGCGTGATCACTAGTATATTTTCTCACTGAATAGTTGCTTTTCTACACACACACACACACAAACAAACGTTAAACATAGATACAACGTTCTTGTTTTAGGTCAAGAGAAATATAACTTTGTGCCACGAACATAACCGATTCAGCAAATACAAACTAACACGACACCATAAAAATGTTGAACTCCTTGGTCGACAACATATTTGTTTAATATGATAGAACTATATTCCAACTCGTTCAAATTTTGTACTCCTACTCATATTACATACAAGGAATTCATACTAAACTCTCTGAAATACAAATGGAAAAAGTGTTTTGCCAGTTCCGTAATATCACTTATACACGGCTGGTAATCTACACACGCAGAACATTTGGTTCTGCAATGAAAACCGTGAGAGGATCGTCCGGTTGTGCTTGAGTGGAGTTATTATAACCGCTTCAAAAGGTATGGACATTTCTAAATCGTAATTTTCTTATTCAACCGATCAAAATATTGAAAATCGGAGAATGCTTTGCTGTGGTGAATACTTGGACAAAGCGATACATCATTTATGGTTGTACGTGGAGATGACCTCCTACAAAATTAGTTGCCCCACGAGAAATTGCTTAAAAAAGTGAAATTTAATTTTGAAATGGTTATATTAACAGACCTACAAGTTCAAATTTAGGTTTTTTTTCGGTCGATTGGTATATATGTCGTTTTGGGCGTCGTGTATACTGTCCGGTGTTCATAGACGTCTTAAAAAATCTAAAAACTACATGTTTTCATTATTTTATGCGTGAGGGGATTGGTTCTGATTGAGGACATCGTGAATGCGTGAGGGGACGTGAAATCATATCTTTTTATCCTGCAATTGGATGTTCTTCTATACAGATACATTTGTACATCCCTACAGATATCGCTATGCTGTATCAGTATAATATACAGATATCGCTTTAAGGGTCCGCCCACTGCCGGACGAAGTATTGTATGAACATGCGTGACCTCAGAATGTGTATTTCAGATGCATTCCAATAACGTACTGATTGCGAATTTACGATTCTTTTATACGTTCTGTACTGTTTGTTTTTAAACATTTCTTTAGAGCAATAAGAGTCACACCAATTTTCTGATAACATACACACATTAAAAGCAGTCTTTTCTACGATGACAACTATCCATTTCAAAACTTGAATGTGTATGAAACAAAAACAACCATGTCGATTTCAGCATGAATGTTTAGTGAATGTCGAGTCTGAAGCGTAGGACAACTCGTACACTCATCTTGCAAATTGGACAATGTTTTGTTATTTGTTTTATCTGTTGGAATTAGTTGTTATGTAAAAATAGATAATTATTCACCTTGAGCAATGTATTTTTGTTGACCATTCGGGTTTCTTCAGCTGAATATGTGATTACTGTATCGTAAATGTGTTTTTGTGTCTTTCAAAACACAAATAATATACAGAATTAATTGCAGGATAAAGACAATAACAGTTACTGTTTAGTGTCTTTAAACATCAGCAGTATTTGTACTCGGCTCGAAACAAGTGTAGTAGCTCGCTTAAAGCTCGCATACATCTTGTTTCCTAGCCTCGTACAAATACAGCTGATATTTAAAGACAGTTATTTTCTATATATCCTAACTATGAGTTGTTGAAAATTGCCTAAATTGTGGTTAGATTGTTCATGAAAAAAACAGATTTGTGTGCAGCAAAAATTATGAGATCGAATTTCAAATGAAATATTTGGCGTATGACGTTTTCATTTTTCAATTGCGTCGATCTTTTCTTTATATACATAAACAGTCTAACCAATAAATTGTGAATCTGTCTCAAAATTTGTAGATTTGGGCAAATAAGTAAACCGATTAGTTTCCCAAATCTGCACCCAAAAGACTTGGTGGTTTATTGTATAAATCAAAATATTTTAACAAACAACAGTTGTGTTTTCACAATCATTTTTTTTCTTCAAATAAACAATAAAGGGGAGAAAACTATTTTCGTAAAAAATATATATTGGGCTGATAGGGAAAATTAAAATTTTTACTTGAATCAAGAAAGCAAAAAAGTTTACACATCTTTTTTATTCTTCTTCGTAAAAGATATAATATTAAACCTATCTTCCCAAAATTAATTTCAAGCTTCTACAGTATCTCATATTTTACCTATGCACTCAAATGTGTTCATGAACAATCTCAACAAATTTTGGCAACTTTCAACAACTCATAGCTTGGAAATAAATATACGATTTCACGTCCCCTGACACATTCACGATGTCCTCAATCAGAACCGATCCCCTCACGCATAAAATAATGAAAACATGTTGTTTTTAGATTTATAAAGACGTCTATCAACACCGGACAGCATACACGACGCCCAAAAAGACATATATACCAATCGACCGAAAAAAACCTACATTTGAACTTGTTGGTCTGTTAATATAACCATTTCAAAATTTAAATGTCACTTTTTTAAGCAATTTCTCGTGGGGCAACTAATTTTGTAGGAGTTCATCTCCACGTACAACCATAAATGATACATGTATCGCTTCGTTCAAGTCTTCACCACAGCATAGCATTCTCCGATTTTCAATATTTTGATCGGTTGAATAAGAAAACTACGATTTAGAAATGTACATACCTTTTGAAGCGGTGATAATAACTCCACTCAAGCACAACTGGACGATGCTCTCACGGTTTTCATTGCAGAACCAAATGTTCTGCGTGTGTAGATTACCAGCCATGTTATAGATATATTCATTAACATATCACTCGATGAGATTGATTATGTAATAAATGTTTGGATAATTCTTTTAAAATATTATTTTTTCAATAAAAACGAAAGTCGTATTCTATTTGTCACATTTGTTTTAACGAAAGTAAGACAAGTGAGACGGGTGAGAATATTCGAGGGTCACACCATGTTCTTTAATGTGAAATGGCAAATGGTAAACGAACAGTCTCGCTTCAACACAGAATGATAACAACTTTTAAACTGACTGAAATTTGTATATTTCTGTAGGAGAGTGTTTTAAAGAACTGTTTATTTGTATCCGCATAAGATATTGACTTAAGTAAAATCTATAATTTGGTTTTGTGTCAGATCAGATAACCCTGGTGGTATCTTAAAGGGACTCTATACCATGATCGCTATTCTACTAGCATGTTCATCGTGTCTTATGTTGCCTTTAAAAGAAGATCTTAACTAAAAGATGAGTATAAAAAAAAGAATGAATTTAAATACCTATATGTTTTGAGAAGGAAAAAAATAAATAATCCACATCAATGATTTGTGTAAAATGTAGCACACCTACTCAATCTAATCAAATTTTAAACAATCTATGCTACTTCAAGATATTTTATGAACGTATACATTTATCTTCATGCGGAATGACGCTCAAAAACCAAAACAACAAAACAAATGAAAGCAAAGGGTGGATAAAACATCAAGAGCTTAATGGCAAGAATGGACATGCAAGGATAGCTTACACTCTAAGGTCAACATTTCCAGATGCCGTTCGACTTTCCTTATATTTTCTCTGTAAAAATAAGCACCTATACATCTTATAGTTTTACAGTTTCATCACATTGATAAATTTAAAAGTGTTATTCGAAAATAACTCCATTGACTGCATATTTTTGGCAAAAGTTCAGTTACCTGAAAAAGTCAAAGTTAGTATGCGCAAAACAGCAGAAACTCAATAACTTTATTCATTGATTTCTTTAAGTTCTTAAGTTTTCATCAAATACGAATGAAAATAAGAAGTGAACAGATCAGTTCTATTTTTTTTATTAAAGGAATTATGAGAATTTGAATACTGCAGGAGCTATACGACTAAAAGATACATAAAAGATTATCCAAATTATGCAGACGTCAACTTTCCTAGAGAGAAATGAAACCTTTTTTTTTCTAAATGATTTTAAATTTCTAAATTTTCAAATTAGAATGGAAGAAGAATGTGTACTATCATACCAGTACCGAGACATTGATTGACAATTAGTTGATAAAACTCCTCGGGAACCAACAGTGTAATATGATGAATTTAACTCAAAATCACAAATTATGTTTAATTCATCGTCATTTGGTCCAATCAATTAGTGATCGTATTTGATCATTCTGTTAAGGTCTAAGGTAACAGGAAAGATTACTCTATTAAAAATGTAATAAGATTTTCATACAACCATAAGTCGAAATATTTATGATATTTATAACTGTTTCACAAATACAGTAGAGGCTAAATATTGTAATGTTGAACCATTTTGCTTTGGGTCAATTACGCGTATTTTGATTTTGCCAAATAGAATTCAATGTCCAAATAAACTCATCATAGATACCAGGACTAAATTTAGTATACGCCATACGCGTGTTTCGTCTACAAGAGACTCATCAGTGACGCTCGAATCCAAAAGAGTTAAAAAGGCCAAATAAAGTACGAAGTTGATTAAGTATATAAATCAATTAATAATTTTAACACCCGAAATGGATCAAAAAAGTAAAAGTGAAACATCAGAGTCATTATGGTTATATTTTGGAAAAATTAATCTAAAATAATACATTAAGTGCAATAATTTGACTTTAGAACATTATAGTAGAGCAATTGGATTTACATTTTGTTAATTAACAAAATGTAAAACGATTTTTTTATTTGACACCTGAAATAGAAAAAAAACAATACACTATATATAGCTAGAGACAAAATATGATATATTCATGAATTGGCCTAACAAAATGTACATCATTGGCAAAAGTTTGACATTCAACTGATGATAGATCTTTTCGAATTACATTTTATTAATTAAAATAACAACAGTCATCTTCCTTAAAAAAAAACAGCAGAGCACATCACAAACTACTTTCCGTATCAAAAAATTTGACAGATTTTCCATAACTTAAAGAAGAACTTGTTGTTAAAATATCTACACATCAAACAGGAATTTTATCTTAACCGCACATTATTATTTTGATCAAGATATTCTTTTCCCGCTAATATGGCAATATTCAAAATATTTTTAAAATGACAAAACTACGTGACAAATACAGTACACGCAAAACCAAGAATAATTAGCACAGAGAAACGCAGATATAATAATATAATAGTACATTTCAACATGTAAACTGCAAAATAACATCAGACAATTTCCTTCAAAAAACAGCCGAGCACACCACAAACAGTGACGTAATTTTTCTGACGAATAAATTATATTAAAATTCATACTATTATATAAGATCCAAAACATTTACAACTTTTTTTACAATACTGGTCCAAATAATTATCATGGCTATGACGGTCTTGAAATACTATATTAAATTAATGGACTAACCCAATCCAATGGTGGAAATAAGGACAGAGTTGATATTTAGATGTACTTGTGCTTGACAGCTGGAAACATTCAGTCTGTCACAAATCAATTCGGAAAAACATTTTGACGTGGTGTTCTGTCCTCTCAAACATTTATAGTAATGTGTTTCCAGTTATCAATGTCTAAACCTTTTTTCATAGTAATTGTCCAATACCTCGCAAATATTAAAATTAAAAGCATATTTTATCTTTGATAAAGGTAAAGTGTCGTCTATGATTATTGGTAAAACATTCTTCTTCTACTTTTTGTCAGAAGAAGAAACATTTATTTGAATATATGTTTAAAATACCAATGGAAAATTGAGAATGGAAATGGGGAATGTGTCAAAGTGACAACAACCCGACCGTAGAAAAAAAAACAAGAGCAGAAGGTCACCAACAGGTCTTTAATGTAGCGAGAAATTTCCGCACCCGGAGGCGTCCTTCAGCTGGCCCCTAAACAAACATATACTAGTTCAGTGATAATGAACGCCATACTAAATTAGAATAATACAAGACTAACAAAGGCCAGATGATCCTGACTTGGGACAGGCGCAAAATGCGGCGGGGTTAAACATGTATACCTCTAGCCAATGTAGAAAGGTAAACGCATAACATTGTTGCCAAAACCTGCTATAACATTTTAACAAGGAGAAACAGTATTTTATATCATTAACTATTTGAAGTATTATATAAAATGAAATTTAAAAAAGAAGATTTGGTATGATTGCCAATGAGACAACTATCCACAAAAGACCATAATGACACAAAAATTAACAACTATAGGTCACCGTACGGCCTTAAACAATGAGCAAGGCCCATACCGCATAGTCAGCTATAAAAGGTCCCGATAAGACAATGTAAAACAATTAAACGAGAAAACTAACGGCCTTATTTATGTAAAAAAATGAACGAAAAACAAATATGTAACACATAAACAAACGACAACAACAGAATTACAGGCTCCTGACTTGGGACAGGCACATACATCAATAATGTGGCGGGGTAAAACATGTTGGCGGGATCCCAACCCTCCCCTAACCTGGGACAGTGGTATAACAGTACAACATTAGAAACGAACTATAAAAAAATCAGTTGAAAAAGGCTTAACTCATCAGATAGACAAAAAATAAAAGTGGACGTGGCCGGGACCTTAAACATCCCGACACAAAAGGACACAATGAACAGATCTGAGAGTACTCGCAGTTATCTGACAGCTAGTCCAAAGCCACTAACAACTAATGAAAAAATCATGCCTCTTAGACTAAACACTCAATCCGTACACATCCAACATACAATGGATTTAGTGTAAAGACGTCATAAACGGCCAGAAAAAAACATTACCTTGTGCAATGCCAAGTTACAGAATAGATATGTATTTTAATAGTCTCTCATAATACTTTTAAGAATGGCACATACATATATTCAATGTTTTAAATATGTTTACTGTATATTTAACTATATAATTTATCTTGTTTTCATGATGTTGTATGTGGTGAGACTATTTTTAAAACTATTGAATCTGAATCTGAATCTACTTTTGTCGACCTGTCTCGTGCATTAATTGGTTATCAAAGGTACCAGGATTATAATTCAATAACCCATTGTTGGCCTTCGGCTGTTGTCTGCTCTATGGTCGTGTTGTTGCCGCTTTGACACATTCCCCATTTCCATTCTCAATTTTATATCAGGAATAAGGAACCAGTATTATAAATTATTACACCAGACGCGCGTTTTGTCTACATAAGACTCACTAGTCACGCTAAGATCAAAATAGTTAGAAAGCCAAACAAGTACAAAGTCGATGAGTTGAAAAAACACCAGTACTGGCATTGACCTCATTAATAAGTTTTCCCGGTCCACCACCTTTTTAGAACATACTAAATAATTCAATTGTTATACGTTTTGTCGTTTTTTTAATGTGTTTGTAATATTGTTCAGTTGACAATCAAAAATCATTCAGAACGCGATTATAAATGATTTGATATGATCAGATACTACAAAAAAATATAATTACAGTTATGGCATATTAAGGCAACAATAGTATACCAGTGTACAAAAGTTATAAATCGAATAACAGAAACAATCCGGGTTACAAACTAAAACCGTGGACTAAGCATGTTTCTATATGATGATAATTAGAGTGATAATTAGGAGTTTTGTTGCGTTTATTTGTGTTTGTTAAACATGTTGTTAAAATACAATATCTATTTTTCTATTAGTTGAAAATCACATTTAAAACATTCAACGCCTTAACTTGCTTTATAAGGAACGATGGAAGTTGCAAAGACCAGTTCGTACGTGTGTTGACTGATTCATATGAATAAAATCTCAATTAATCACTGACAGTTGCTATTTTAGATTGATTGTTTGGCCCTTAACAGCACAGAAAGGCTATATCGGGACGACCATTAAATTGAATCATTTGAAATATATGTTCGTATGTTACGAATCTATTTTAGCTGTGTCAACAGTTGCACGCCGTTTTTGTAGGGTCGCTATTTTCATAAATTTAAAATGTATTCCTAGAATAGACACACATGTTTTTAACATATTGAAGCATTAAAAACGCTTTACCAGATTGATCTAATGTATTTTTTTCCTCATTTTGAACTTCTAAAATGTTGAATTTGTTAATTGCCGCATTTGTTTTTGCAAATGTAAGACCAAGGAGACTGGGTATGAATGTTATTGAAATACCCTTTATAAATGTTTAATGTATGTCTCTTTGTGCCAGACAATCAAAATTCACCATCTGATAAAATTTCACAGAAAGTTTATCATTAGTCCCTTACAGTCCATGTGAGCAATACAAGTAGATCGATAATCATGTACAGATAGATATTATTGACAGGCCCATTAATCATTGTTGTGTAGGGACAACAGGTATATTGTCGATTGCAGATATAAATTCATATAATATTTATATATATATTACACAATAGAATACGATGTCGAGCCATACTAATTGAAAATATTATTTCTGAAATACGATTGAAAATTTGACTGTAGAAGAATGAAGTTGATCTACTACAAATATATATTAAAGATATTGAATTGATATGATGCAGTTATTAAGAGTATAAGAAATAAAAATGGGATAAAACATAAAAATTGGTTTTGTTACTGATAAAAAAATGAATCGTTTACCCTTCTTCGTGTTGTTTATTCTTTAGTTTTCCATATTGTGTCATGTGTACTATTGTTTGTCTGTTTGTCTTTTTCATTTCTAGCCATGGCGTTGTCAGTTTATTTTAGATATATGAGTTTGACTGTCCGTTTGATATTTTTCGTCCCTCTTTTCTTGATAAAAAGAAATCTTATATATATACCTTCCGGAGCACCTGAGGTCACCCCTAGTTTTTGGTGGGGTTTGTGTTGATTATTCTTTAGTTTTCTATGTTGTGTCATGTGTTCTATTTTTATTATGAATTTTCATATACGTGAAACATACTGTTAATAGTTATCAAAGGTACCAAGATTATAATTTAGTACGCCAGACGCGCGTTTCGTCTACATAAGACTCATCAGTGACGCTAAAATCAAAATATGTATAAAGTCAAACAAGTACAAAGTTGAAGAGCATTGAGAATCCAAAATTCCAAAAAGTTGTGCCAAATACGGCTAAGGTAATCTGTGCCTGGGATAAGAAAATCCTTAGTTTTTCAAAAAAATCAAAGTTTTGTAAACAGGAAATTTATAAAAATGACCACATTATTGATATTCATGTCAACACCGAAGTGTTGACTACTGGGCTGGTGATACCCTTGGGAACGAAACGTCCACCAGCAGTGGCATTGACCCAGTGGTATAAATAGTTATCAAAGGTACCAGGATTATAATTTAGTACGCCAGACGCGCGTTTCGTCCACATAATACTCATCAGTGACGCTCAAATCAAAATATGTATAAAGCCAAACAAGTACAAAATGTATAAATCATATAATGATGTACAAATCAACATATAAATATTGTCGTCAATGTAGTAAAAGTGGTAGAACACGTAGCTGATTAATGGAGTGAATGCGAAGTGCAAGAATGGTATATCCCAGCCCAGTAATTAGATCTTCTGTGACATAAATTCTTGTCTGACGTACACAGAGTTCCATTTTGAATCTTTCTTTAATCCTAATAATTATGTTGCCGCAGTTTCTGAGTAAGGAGCACGCTCCTGAATATGAAGTACGTAAAGTGTGAAATTTCACGAGCACAACGAACTCAGATATATTAACACCTTACGCTGAGACAGAAGGTATGTTACTGCTGAGAAATGAGAAATTTAAAATTGGGAATTTGAGTTCTCTTTTTGTATTTTACAAGGTTCTTAATGAGTTCTGATTCATATTAGTTCAAAAACCAATCGGCCAGGAGTAGTGCATAATAAGTACCCATTGGAATACCGACTGTCTGTTGAAATAATAATCCTCCAAATTTAAGAAATATTTTGTCGATAAAAATTCTTTTTTATAACGCATGCTGTTTCTTTTATGCAAATATGAATTCCATAATATTAAGGAAATGTGGTATGATTTGATCTAGAAAATCAACTTTTACAATTGTCCTACCTCTAACATTTATTTTTATAGATTTTTAAATCAACGTGTTTAACTAATTGACTAGGGATCTTTTAATTCTGTTCATGGTCCATTTGAAATTTGTTTTCCGATAATTATTAAGAATGGTTCCATCCTATATTAACCCCTAATTAGTTTGATATGGATTGTTTAAATTTTACTTTTCAGAATTTTTATTTATTGATTAGTTGTAGTAGCTTGTGTTCGTTTTATAGAGTGTTTTTATATAATTTTAGAACAAACAATAAACACTATAAATATTTAGTACGTTATTTTAACATAATTTTGATATTGATGATACGAAATGGTAAATAGGTATTTCATTGATTTTATTCATAACGTACAAATCATTCTTAATTTCTGCATTGCCATCAGGATTCTCAATACTTCTCTTTGATTTCAGCAGACGCGATGTTCTGTTTGACATCAATCTCACGAACCTTGTTTAATTGCTTTGGTCTTACTACTGATTTCTCGCTGGGCCTGTTTCCAATATGAGCGATGCCGTATAACTGTACAAATGTTTCAACAAATATTGGGATAATAAGCGACATCATAATGATTCCACACAATGCGCATACAGAGCACGCCATTTTCCCGACAAAAGTTTTAGGCGATAAATCTCCATAACCAACCGTAGTCAAGGTTATTAGTCCTAACCACCATCCTTGTGGTATGCTATCAATATTGTCTCTCTCTTCTGCCAAGTAGATGATGTTCGCAAAAATCAATAGAATGATGACAATGTGAAACAGCAATACAAGAAGGTCCTTCGAATTCTGTCAAAGTGAAAATTTTAGCACCTTTACAGCAGCTAGATGTTGACAATATCGCAATAACCTTATCACTCTTAGAAACTTTATAAAATCAACCAGACTTGTGAAAGTAGGCGAAAACTTATATCCACTCTTCATATTAAATATAACAATGTCAACATATGTGCCGATCAGAACTACAAATTCAATAACATTTAAAAAATTCATGAAGTAAACTTTTAAACTTGGACAAACCAATAACCTTAATAATAGTTCAACTGTGAAAAAAGCTGTAGCAAGATAATCAATCTGGTAGAAAATGTCATTTTTGAAAGTCAACGTTGGGAAAGTCGTTTTTAACGTGTCCTGCTGGCTATCATGTTCAGCTATACTTCCGTTCTGCGTTACATTTGTTGAAGAAGTTGTAATTTGAGGATTTCCTTTATAAGGAATAGATCTTTTACCGACATGCTGTTTTTGAGGCTGAAACTGCTGAGGTGGTTCCTTTTGGTCAAAATCAAATTGAAACTCGTTTCCTGTTGTAGTTATTTTAAGCAAATGACAGTCGTACTTCATGAAATAGTTTTTAACTTCTGGGTTAATTGCATCATCAGCAACTACATATTCATACCATTCACATGTAGTCAGGGTACGTTTGTATTGTGGCAAAGTACTGAGTGCAAGTGTACTAACCGACAGCAAAACGAAGGCAACACCAACGAATAAGAATATCTGCAAATAGTAAAACAGGTTCATGAAAAATATATACATACGAGTATATGTTTTTTGTTTTGTTGCTCTGGAGAATAACAAATACTAGTTTTAGCAAATGAAGGCAAATTTTCACGGTTTTTTTTTTCTACCAAAAAGTCTCCAAATCTGGATTAAAACTAGTATGACAACGTCATGTGTGAATTTAAGTTTCTAACATTATTTCGGCACTTTTTCTGAAAATAAAACAAAAGTATAAAATGGCTTAAGACGACAAAACAATGAAACGTAGATATTGACTATTTTTTAGTAATTTGCACAAAATTATAATTTTGAACCTAATTAGAATTCTATTTCAGAAATGATTTTTATTCAAATCAAGCAATGCAACATGTTAGTTAAGAGTGTCCTTTGTTTAAAAATTTAACAATATAAAACGTTTTTGTATTAACTTAACACTTACTTAAAGATGCGAGACCTATGATTAAGTACGCCAAACATGCGTCAGTGATGAGTCTTTTGTAGACGAAACACGTCTCCTGTGGTCCAGGAACAAAGTTATCGTCTCTAAATTTTCCTTGTCTACAAGTAAAGTCGCTAGTGTGGACAGTGTATGACTTTCCATTATTTTCTATACCCTTTCCAAAAATATTTCTTCAAGTTTTATGCACCAAATAGAAAGTAAGGGACTTAAATAACACTGTTTGAAATTTAAAGAAAATGAGTATTGACATGAACACGGTGTTAATCTCAAATTCGTCCTGTGTTCTAGAATGTGACCTACCGACGCTACGAATGCCACATATGGATTAGGATCTGCTTACAATTTAGGAACAATTGAGATCAACCTGGTCTGTGATTGGGTTCGTTGTGCTCCATCTCTAGGTTTCATTGTTGTGTTTTGTGTAATATTGGTTTATCGCTTTTTTCTTTCCTTTTTTTTTTTGGTATTCGCATATCATATATGCCAGGATTTATATTGTACACCAAAATCACGTTGCCTCAATAAAAGACTCATACATGACGTTGGAATAAAAATGAGTTATAAAACCAAATATGGTACGAAGTAGAAGAGCGTTGAGGGCCAACATTTTTACTCGATTTACAAATACAGCTAGGGTAATATTTTACTAGGTAGAAAAGCCTTATTTTTTTGAAAATTAAAGCTTATGGTACCTCACTTGTGATACGCTTGTCGGTGATTATTCGCTTAGAGAAAAATTGCTTAATATACATTAATGTCTGTCACCATTATTTACCTTGGACAACCATGACCTTTCTTGATAATCTATAATCCTCCATACACGATTTTTCCTAGCCAATGGGCTCAAAGTAAAGTCCTGGCTTTGCTTAATAGTGGACTTAAAATCTGATTTGGTTTTGTAACTATCCAAGAACTGAATGTAATTGAGGAAACAACATTGTTCCATAAGTTCATGATCTATCTCCCAGTATTCTAGTTCTTCTTTGAAAACATTTGGACAAATGTTTGGTGGCAAGTGTAATTTTCCGGTCTGATAAAACATCAAAATGGCCTCAAAGGGTACAGACGGTCTATTGAAATAAATCTCCTCTAGCTTCGTGCTATCCAAAGAACTAGCTAGCTGCCCTAAACGTGAGCTAACTTGGGTTAAAAGAGAATTTCTAGTCACTTCATATTTAGTCCCAGAAATATTTAGAATAATTCTGCTGGATTCTTCCATGGCGTCCATTTTGTTAACTAAAAACACCCGATGTTTCCAATCACATGCAAACACTTACCTGACAAAATCGTATCATTAGATTATTAATGGCTATGAAATAGATATCATAAACTAAACACTCATTATGTTATCATCAAAACATTTCTGTTCCCAGTAGAATAACATAATAAAAATTCAACATCCTTTTAATTGATTTGAATAAATAAATGAACTAGCTTGTTTTATTCCTACAGTATCTCAACAGGTAGGAATCGAGTAAGCTCATATGGATAAACGCTTGTTAATGATTTATTTTACATTTTCCATGCTGTATTGAAAAAAAATATCTTCCTCTTTTTAGATGTAAATTTCATTTAACCCAATTAATTTAGGTCAGAAAAATTTACCATTTAAATATCAAGTTTAAACCTCAACCTTAAGCCGTCACTAGTGGTTTCATAAACATTAGTGAAAAACTGAAGGCACATAGAAGGTATTAACGAAAAATCATTATCAAATTGATTTCGAAAATCATTCTTCAATTGATATATAAAATTTCGAACTCTACAAAATCCAAGAGCATACTATAAACATTACAAAACAATTCAGCAAAAAATTAAGTGCTGACCCAATTTCATCCCTAAACAGTGACAAAGATAGCATGAGCTACAGTTTGTGCACTCAATTTATAACCGAAACCATGTGGATAAGATAAAAAAAAATATATAACAAAGAAGCAAAAAAGTTTGAAAAGATACTTTTAAAACAATCTCCTTTTTTTTATATAAAAAATTCTAAGAGTACGAGGGAAGGTAAAGTCGTTCGCCTCCAAATGAAACAAACGACGAATACTCATCATATTAATGACATATGAAAATATGATTCATCTATCTAATTGGTTTGGTTTTATCCCTCAAAACGGTTTGATCCTAGGTGTGCAGAAATGTAAATCATTTCCTTCTCCGAATGTATAACCAATGCTACAATCCTTACACATTTCCAGGATCAGGTGTGGGACTTGGGTGTGTCAGTTCACCATTGTTTTCGTTTGGTTTTTTTGGTCTTTTTTGCGAGTGATTTCGGCATTTTGTGAAACGTCCATTAGGTTTAGAATTTGATTTCATCCTTAGTTAGGGTTTTTTCTTTATAGGATCCGTATTTAGATACCTAATCTCCTTATATATATGACGTTGATGTTACAATTTTTTTTTATAACTAATCTTTTAACTTGTAACACATTGTAAAAATAAGGAGTTGTGTTTGCCAATAAGACAATTGTCCAAACGTCGAGGATGTAAGTAACTATACGAAAATGCAAGTGTGTCATTCATACCGAAAAAGCAGTGCACGTATCGTATAGTCACGAATAAAGGGTATGACATGCCAAAATATGAATTTAGTCCAACGAGAAAACCGTTACCGAATAAAATATTATTACAGACACTGTTTTACAGGTTTGTTACATGCGGACCTTGTTTCGACACAGATATTTTTGAGACTCCCAAAAACTCCCCCAAAAAGACGGGACTGTTCTTACAGCTTAACAAAAAGAAAAAAAATCTGTTAAAAGTGACTAGAAAACAGCTTGGCGTATAAGATTGGTTCCAAGCAAAACAATATAACTATCATATACGAAAGATAAAAATTACCGATCTAAGAGTACTAAAAATAAGTGCAAAGCCAATTACAACTAATGAATACATCATATTCTTTCAGAAAAAAGTATCAATCAGTACACATCGAACAGGTTAAGTGTAAAGACTTTGTGAACAGCTAAAGAAAAGCATGACATTGTGCACTGCCAAACTGTAAGTTCAAAGTACCGACAGGATGTTGGATAATCAGCGGTGGCGTTGTCAGTTTATTTTCGATTGAATGTCCCTCTGGTATCTGTCGTCCCTCTTCAATAATTACAATTTCAACAATTACTGATTGTCATTCAATCTTTTACAGTCTCCCAATGGCGCACAGAATTCAATTAATCCTGATTATGATAAACATCGATAGTAAGTAAATATCATTATTTTTTTTAAATAGCAATCGAACTATAAAGATGTGGAGTAATCAATTGATATAAAACAAATACATATTAGTGTGCCATTTGAATTAATTGATTTTTTAACCTACCAATAAAAATTGACGGGTTGCATTTAACAAGGGTATTCACAAATTTTGTCTTGATTTTTTATAATTCGTTTCAAAATTAAAACCAAGGTTTAATTGGGGTATAGATATAAGGTTATTAGACTTCTCTTCTTGTACAGCAGTTAACTTGTTTTAAAAGTCAGCTACGTCTAGTCGGAATGGAAACATTAAATCTTCTGTCTCGCGTAAACGAAGTGTCACACCTTTTACACATTAAAGCACCGCAACAGATCGGATGGTCCCGCAAGTGGTCTGTATTGAAAGGCAAGATTTATTATCTAATCCATCATTAATAACTTCATTTTTTAGTGACATTAGAAAAATATCGTCTCTCCTCCTAGTCGACCCACTTTCCAAATTGATTTTCCTCTGAGTTCAGTATTTTTGTGATTTTACTTTTTTTTTTGTAACAAGTACCTATTAGAGTAACTGTCTTTTTTTCCGTCCTGAATATGCAGAAACTATTTGCCATTGAACCTTTAGTAAACAAATTGGTCAGGAACAGGTGGAAGGCGCCATTTTGGTTGGTGAGTAACTGTTGTTTGATTTTTGTTTTTAACAATTTTATGTTTTTTATACCATGTATTGACTCCACAACGGCTAAATTTATGTTATACCATTTATTATTTATTAATAGTAGCTTGAGAGCAATGTTTTGAACAGGATGTCAATTCTGACAAGAGTATATATGTTTATCAACCATTACATTCATTTTATTATCTACAGAGTCATATTGATTGACCAAAAGTTAAATCAACTATTTTCATTTTGCGGTTTAACCCTTTAACATTCAAGGATTTTTTTACCTTTTCTTCCCGAATAAAGGATATCTGTTTTCAATCAATTGCGAATTTCGATAAAAAGCTCACTCAAAGGACACGTTAGACTCATCTGATAGATAATTGACCAAGGTTTCAGGAAAACTTGATTTAAGGAAAATAATTCTTACGTTGGTCACGTGATATCTCTCAAAAGTCACGTGACATGCTGAATTAAAGTGACAAACATGTACAATTCAAGCGGAAAAGCGGTTTTACAGACATTTAGTGACAAAAATAGAACATAATTTTAGTGTTAAATTAATGCATGAAGACTTTCGGAAACGTTATCGGTGAAAACTTTATACAGAAAGATGCAAAACCTGTCTGATTGGTAGAAATATCAAGACTCGAAACACCAAAAAATAGTGGATTTTTTGAGAATTTTTGTCATAGTCGAATAAATGGCCCAAGTTTATGTTAAAGATGTACTATTCATAACTGCTTACAGAATGAGCCTTTAAGAAAGAATTTTGAGTAGATATTGAATGAAAATCTGGTATTATTGAGTGCCCAGGCTAAGAATGTAACAAACACAGAGAGAGGGGAGAAAAAAAGGGGGGTAAAATTTTCTTTTTGATGTAATCATCTATTTCAGTTGTCTTAATTGAAATTGAAAGTAAAGTTAAGTTAAGTTACATTTAATATAGGAATTTATTTTTTCATCCTCCGGCACTGAGGTTTGAACACGCGATCATCCGGGTGTAAGACTGTGCATCTGTCCACTGAGCCACAGAAACCATTGGAAAACTGATGAAATTAAAGCATATAAGTCACCTTCTCTGTAAGACTAGAAATTATTTTTGGGAGAACATAATCCAACTTCGTTTTCTAGAGAAGCTATTTTTTGAAAATTATTATTTTTTCAAGCAAATTTGAAAGAAAGTTATTCAGAAATGTTCGTTTTTTCGTCTATATGTCACTATTTCTATACCTTAGCGATACGATATCCAACACCCTCATAACCAGACACTAAAGAAACAAAGATTTGTTATTGCTATTCCGACTTGGCTAACAATTTTTAACACATTTTAGATGTTCTCATCTCTTTTGCTATAAAAACTTACAAAACAAAACATCAAAATTCCTTGTAATTTGAGTTTTGTTTCAGTGTTGATACTCTATGAATCAGATTTTTTGTATGTGTATGGGTTTAACTTACAGTTTTGATAATTGATGATTGTCAATTTAAAACAAAAAACAGCAACAATTTGTATTGTGACATTTTGTGAAAATATTCTATTTAAAAATAGAAATAAAACAGTTTTCCCCAAAACAATTCTTGTCAATATAGGGCAAATTGACATAATGCATTGCATTTTGTTGGTTTCAGACACAAAAAATCAAGTTGGTGGTATACTGATCTTCAATTTGAGCCCACAACCACATATGTACGTCAAAAATTGTCAACGATACAAAACTTCATGCAAACTACTCCCCCACAAATTTAGCTTATCGGTCAGATTGACCGATAGGAACGTTAAACGGTTAATAGCTACTATACGTAAAATAACAAAATTACCGAACTCCGAATTCTGAACGAAAGTTTCTTAAAGTAATGGCAAAATCAAAAGATCGAACACATCAACAAATTCATAACCATGAACTGTCATATTCCTGACTTGGTATAGGCATTTTCTTATGTAGAATTTATTTATGGACTTTTTCAAAGACCTTGACTGGCTATATATGTAGCCCTCGCGCGGTCGGTGTATCTTTATTTTATATAATACAATTGTGTTGTATATGTGAAAACTATTTTATCAAGATCGCTCTAGAAGCGGACATGACGCAAACTGAAAATAAACTACTTTGAATTTTTACTCTTTTGGTTTCAACTGAATAAAGAGCCATAACTCCAAATTTCCACAAACACACAAAATCGGTAAAAAAAAAAGCAAAGTAGTAATTTAACTTGTACTTTGAACGCAAATAAAACTTTTGAATATGAAAGATCAATATATAAACAATAATAAAGCTATGATACCAATTACTTTGTTATAAATGAAATGGAGACAACAGATAAAACAAGTTAAATAATGTTGCTTCGTAACTTATTTATCATTAAACGTTAACTTAGGCAAAGAAATATGAGCGTTTAGCATTTCCTCTTTAGAAAAATATGGTGATTATTAGATACAGCCTTGTTGGTCGAATGGTATCAGCTGCTAGACATAGTGCAGGAGGTATTGGTAAAATGTCACTTAATTAGCAGGGGTTCGATTACCACTGGAGGAAAAAAAATGATTACGCAAAATATTGAGGCATAGAAATAAAAATCAACGTCAGATTATTCATTGTCCATGTCATCACGTTGGTGATATGTCCTGCTTAAAATATTTAACGTCACACAAGACATGATGTTATGACTATTTTTCTGAAGAGATAACCAAAGTGACACAAACATTGGGAGCGCCTGTGCTAGACATGTAAACGAGTTTATAATGCTTGATGGCAATTATTTATTTTGGTGCATTCAAAACACTGCATAATACGTGTCAACGGTTACTTATATCTTTTACCAAGTTTATTGTTGTATAGCAGAAGGTGCCGAGGCAAACGACATTAAAACAAAAAAATAAATAACGTTAGTTTATTGCAATTTACACAAGATTTTTCACGCATTTTAACAAACAAAACATCCACGCTTAGTAAAAGTAAAACGGATGATGGGTGTTGACATGAATATCAATTATGTGATCATCTTTATAAATTTACTGTTAACAAAACTTAACTTGACTTTTTATGAAAAAATAAGGATTTTCTTATCCCACGAATAGATTAACTTAGCAGTATTGGACACAACTTTTTGGAATTTTGGAACCGCAATGCTCTTTAACTTCGTTCTTGTTTGGCTTTATAAATATTTTGATATGAACGTCACTGTTGAGTCTTATGTAGACGAAACGCGCGTCTGGCGTACTAAATTATAATCCTGGTACCTTTGATAACTATTTAATATTTCGCCTGACCTTTGACACTCATACATCAATAATTAAAAATGAAAACATGTTATCTGATATAATATATACCAAGACATATTCAAATATAATTTTGAATTCTTAATTCATTTCTAAAATAATCCGGATGTAGCGCAAATTAAAACAGTGAATTACAGATGTTAACAATGTAATAAATCGATAATAAAATCAACGGTACCAATTTTGTTGCACCAGATGCGCATTTCGACAATATATGTCTCTTCAGTGATGCTCGTGGCCAAAATATTTGAAATCCAAAGCACATATAAAAGATGAAGAGCTATAATTCAAAAGGTCCTAAAAGTATAGCCAAATTCGTGAAAGGAATCAGAGCTTTGCATCAGGGAGATACATTCCTTAATTTATAATAATTTCTAATATTTTGTAACAGC
Organism: Mytilus trossulus; assembly: GCF_036588685.1. Lineage (NCBI taxonomy): Eukaryota > Metazoa > Mollusca > Bivalvia > Mytilida > Mytilidae > Mytilus > Mytilus trossulus. The sequence goes on from NC_086376.1 coordinate 44,728,322, forward strand.
AAATTTTAATAACACAAAAAATCCGTATTTTCATGCCAGTACCGAAGTACTGGCTACTGGGCTGGTGATACCATCGGGCACTAAAGGAGACAAATCAAAATAAAAAAAACACAAACTGATGTAATCCAATGAATATAAAAAAAAAACGGCCAGATCAGTGCGTACAGATAGTAAGCGATTCCTGCTTTTCAAGCATTTTCCGCCATGCAAATCTACAATTAGACAAAAGTAAAATCACAAAAATACTGAACTTAGAGGAAAATCAATTCGGAAAGTCCATAGTCACATGGCAATATCAAATAACAAAACGCATAAAACAAATGGACAAGAACTGTCATATTCCTGACTTGGTACAGGCATTTTCAAATGTAGAAAATGGTGGATTAAACCTGGTTTTATAGCGCTAACCCTCTCACTTTGATGATAGTATCATCAAATTCCGTTATATTTACATTGATGCGTTAATTAAACAGACACAATAAATAAAATAGTCAAAATATGGGTACATCGGTCATCATCGTATAACAATTCTAAAAGGAACAATTTAACAGAACACAAAAACATCTACTATCTACAAACACATTCGTTGATTTGTGCGAATCATCTCCCTAGCTAATAGACAGAGACATATCGTACTGATATCGTACAAATTGTGATGGTTACTGTTAAACTTGTATAGTGTCGCTCTTCTTCTTATCTCTACAGAAGCAGTTTGTGCGGAAAGGGACCGCATGTACAAATGAAGTGTAAAGTGTGAACAAGTGTAACTCATCAATTGATATATGCAAACGCCATACGATATGGCAGAGGATTTGTTAAGCTACGAAATAGGAAATTGACATTGGAAAGAAATTGGCGAGTGGAAAGTTTAAATCATTATGTTTTATAGACTGTTGTTTGAAGTTGTCCATATCGAGAATAAGATCAAAATACAAAGCAGAAGTGAAAGTTTCCGTTATAGTCTGAGCATAAGTTCATGCGGATATATGAGTTGCATAGACGCACTGAAATGTTGATTATTTAATGACATGGCATCATTAAAGTCATAATAAACGTTTGACAGGTGAAAAATAATGTTATTCTAATTCTTGAACCAATGCATACAAACATCATAAATTTAGTCTTCTGTGAACGATTTTATCAAATTTTTTTGCCTAAATTTCGTATAATCGTCAATTGTTTTTCAATCGGTCACTGTTGTTGTGAAAATATGGCAAGTAATTAAAGTTCGTGATTTGAAGCCGAAGTTTAACGATTGTCACCTGATTGTCAACAATAAACAAAAAAGGTATGGTTATTAAGCACGTGTTTAACATGTACAATAAAATTATAGTTTATTTGAAGGATATCCATGCGTATTGCGATCACCGTATTTTTAAGAGATGAGTCACACTGAGGTCACTTTGCATACGAAAAATGTGTTGGGGAATTGCTTCCTTCCAGGCAGCAATTAAAATAGGATAAACTTCTTCTAAATATGTACATATTAAAATAAAAATCTTCAGAAAAAAGTATAGGTACATAAGTTTTATAATGAAAACTATCCATTGATTTATAAAAAAAAACATATGCATTATTTATTTTTAGGTTTCTTATGACTTTAATATATCTGATTGTTCAATGTCAGAAATTTGCAACATTCGTTTTTCATTTTGTCTTTGACGAGTTTTTGTACAGAAATTAAGACAGTTGTTTCACGGACGCTTTATTAATTTATTTATTAATAATCACAATTTAGGAATATCTGTTCTATAGATGAGCACACATATGAACCATTTGGTGTCACCACAATCCAGTTTATGAATTTCCAATAAATATCACTTGGGTCCTGTTTTGTTCTATAACAGACAAGAAGACGTTCGAAACAGAACTCTGACTTTTCTAAGCACATCGGTCCTTTCCAGACAATTAATAAGATTTAAACTAATCAGTCTTAAAAAGGAAAATAAAAAAAATACCGATCTCCAATGAAAATTCAAAGCGGAAAATCTGTCATCAAATCTTAAGTCAAATTTTGAATAGTGTTATTGGCTAGAGATGAGATGTATTTATGTTATCCAATGAGTTGGATAGAAACAAGGATATAATATTAGACGAAAAAAAGTTTTCCATTATTTGACTTAAACTATTAATATTTTAGACCGCAAATTCTTTTTCAAACAATTCATCTAACATAATTAAATCAATGACATGATATTATTTGTCAAAACAGCTGGAATTAGATTTTATTTCGTCTGATCTCCAACAAGAAATTATAAAATATCATATTTCTTAACGTCATAGTCATTATATGATGATAAAAACATTTCATGCTATTTTGCCTTTTCAAGCAGTATTGGTAATGGTTATATCAAAGTTTTAAAATAGCAGAATCCCAATATGCACATTAGTTTGAAAAAAATAAAAAAACCTTAGAGTACAATTTGAAATACTGCAACTTTAAACATCCGGATATGTCATTTCTCGATCAATCAACGTTTTTGTAGTTTTAATGGGAGAATTTTCAACAGACGTTTGGCATTGTGTACAGACTAGGTTCTTCTTCGTGCCGACTTGTTTCTTTATTCGTTTGATGGCTTCCTTGGTAGAATCTAGATAAGTTAACATAATCCATTTGTTTCACATTCCTGTATATTAGTATACGTTATATCCTTTCACTTACTATTTCAAAGTTTGGTGACTATGTTGATGGCATCGGGACCTTTGTATATGAAATAAATGATTACCACAAACACTATTTAGTTTGCCTCATAGCTTGACTTAAGTAAGATGCATTGTATACCGTCATCTTGGATTGTACTGTCATTGTACACAATCAGTCTAGTTATTTGCCCAAATCTGCAGATAGATGTACAACTCTATTTATTAAACAGTTTACGTATATGAAGAAGACTTGCTAATGTATTGGATTATTCAAAATATTTATAAACAAATCATTTAATTTTGGATGTAACGCGTCTTCTGATTGGCTGGCGTTATTTTGTTATGAGCCCATATACATTATTTAGTCATGTGACCGTGACGTCATCAACTTTTTCATGGTTTTCTACGGTTTAAAATGGAATGTAGAATTAAATTATAAGAAATGACTGTAATATTTTTTCTGGCTATTCAAAATAACATAAAAAAAAGTGGTGCACACTGTTAAATAACCCGCTACGCGCGTTATTCAGTGTGCACCAAATTTTTTATGTTATTTCTTCATAGACAGAAAAAATATTACAGTCATTCCTTAAATAACAAACATTTGTGTTTAAGAATACTTTTTTTCAACTAACACATTTAAGGAGGCTTTGAGAGTATAGAAATGTCAGAAAAAAATAAACATTTATTTTTCATTACACATTTTATATTTTACCGTTAGTAGTTACTTTATCATATGGTACAGCTATTATGTGATGATGCCCAGATGACTTTTAAAATGCAAATATCAATGATAAAGCTCGAAATGACCTCCCTTTGGTGCACAAATGTCATTTTTGGCATTAAAATAGAAATATATTTTTCAACTCATCGGTGACCTATATTTTTTCTATTAAGTATAAGATAAAGTTCATTTATAGCGAAATCCTATATTAGTTAAAAAAAAATATTTAGCCCCGCAAGCCACCTTAATCTTACTATTTTATATAAAAAAAATACTGGACGTTTTTAATTTTTACTAGGAGCGAGAAAACAAGTTCGGTGACACAATTTTTTCTTCTTATTTTCTTAAATCATATTTAAAAAAAAACATGTTCTCACAATTTATTTTAAATTCTATCTCATAGATTTCCTTTTATGCACACAAATATGTATTTGCATGATCATTCTAAGCAAATTTGTGCAAATTTCATCGACTCATCAAAAATAGCACGATGACCCATCCTTTTATTATATTCTCAAAAAGAGCATAGTAAAATCTTAATGATCGCAAAGTAACAGAAAATTCTATCTCGGCAAACATATACATATGATTTACCTGAAAAGACCTGGTGAAAGACAGTTCATAATCAAACTAGACAAAAACAAGGTTTTCTTGTTATCATGTAAACATGTCATTTTTATCAATCACAAAACCCGGGTATGGAGTATGATGCATTCTGGGGTTGCGTTTCCCATTAGAATTTCCTTGCAAGACTGTTTTTACTATTGACCAACTGTTTCTTAGAGATAAATCTGAAGTCATCTTAATTGTACTGAACTTTTTCAAATATTTGTGACACAAATAACCACGGATATGTTCCCTTTGGTGTATCGACAATCTCGTCCTCTAGTCTTAGTTACTGTTCACATCGACTGCGACTCGTTTACTGATTACATCTCTTCGTATGTTTAATGGGAAACATCATTATTTGGTGTCACCATACACCATGAATATGTTACTTTTAACTCATCACATAAATTCGTTATATGTTCTTAAATTGTCTCCAACTAAGAAAGCAGAATTTGCTTACCGATATTGATTTTTCTGTGTATGTATTTATGGAGTCGACCGTGACTTGTACAATTTTTAAAACACAAGACACCGCCGATCGAATATATATCAAAAATGTAAATTAAATTATTAAAAGGAAATAAAATATGAACATACAGGTATACAGATAATACAGGTCTATCGATTGAGACACCAATCGAATCTCTTTTAAAGAACTTGGACCGCCAGACATTACAGATCGATAATTAACAATATAATGATAGAAAAGAAACGAATCATGAACAAGTCAAAAAAACAAAATATTGATAAAATCTCCTGTTTCTGAAATAACCACTAACAAATACGCTCGTTTACCTTTATAAGCCAACAATATTAAAGGTATTAATATAAAATACGTGAAGGAACTAAAGGCTTTAAAGCGATTTCTTTAAATAGTGTTAATCCTGGTAAAAAAAGACAGAGACAATGGTAAACCGGAATTGCGATTTCATCATGATATAAAAAATATCCATTCTGTTTATTGAAACCAAAGAGGTATAGAAAGCCATGTGTATACAATAAAACCAAGCATTCGTTTCAACAAAAACACAGAAAGTCAAAAGTTTAAAAGGCTCATCACATAATGAACTACTGAATATAGCTATCACTGAAACTTGAATCTACTGTTTATTAAACTAAATAAGAAAATAAACAATCACTTAACAAGACCAAGTTACATAGCATCCAGAAATGTGCCATTGCTTTACATTAGAAAATCAACCTTCAAGTCAAATCGAGATAGGAACCATGTTTAACTTATCTTACCTCCCATACATTTCTAGCAATTTCATTGGTTTAAAGCGACTGCGTGGAGATCGTGTATATTTATAATTTATATGGGGAATAAGGTGCGGTTTTTTTAATACATGGTGTAACATCTCTTTAAAACACAGCGTTGAGAAAAAATCTAAAACGTTTCATCCGGACAACAGTTGAAGAAATTAATGATAAACGATTGAAATAAACCCAGAAAATGCATTTAAAGCTCTAAAGTTGTTATTGTTGGCATTTGTTTTCGTATAGATCAATGGCAGTAGTTTTTTTCTTCATCACTTTGACAGTTCACTTTCATATTTGCCACATGTTAAGCTAATCGGTATGATTTTGTAACACGGTTTGCTAGTGATCTTAGATGATTTATATGGGGTCAGGAAAATCCATACGGGTTGAAAGCGAGCTTATATTCTGTTGTGTGTGGTGTGATTTATTTTTTCAAATAGGGGTGTCGAAATTTTGCATTATGTTTTAGTCCACTGAGATCCTTTCTTGTTCAGTAATATATAAAGATAGAGATAAGGAGATGTGGTATGACTGCCATTGAGAAAACTATCCACCGAAGTTCAAAAGAAGTGGATGTAATAAATTATAGGCAACCGTGAGTTATTTTGTATCTTGAAAAGCAATCCCCTTTACTATTTTAGTAAACTTCCATTACATTATATTTCAACCGATAAACCAATCTTCATATTATAGCTTACAATACAAATGTATTAAACGAAAAAGACATCAGTTAATTTCTTTGGATTCTGCAAAAAACGCAAAATTACATAAAAAGGCGGCAAATCTTGAACCTGCGTTTTGTCTACACATTGTTTTATTCTCATAATTATAGTGAAAACGTCCCGCGAAGGGATATAAATAGAAGGCATTAGAACAAAAGGCTATGCAAATAGTGTCACGTTTCTGAAAGTAATGATCAAGGATATCCTTTTAATCATTTATGTTTCGAAAGTGCATATTTCTATCAATTAAATAATACTGGACACTTTCCTCACAAAGATAGCTCATGTTTAGGAAATTTAAAAGCAAAATCTTTAAATTGGAACTTGATATATCGGTTAACAAATGCTTTTATAATTTTACCTGGAATGACATATAGAAAATATAATATGTCACCATAGAGCTTATAATGTGAATTTTATCTGTAATGATGTTTGATTCAGTGGGGAAACAAAAAAATCTTGTTTATAACTGTCACATATCAATAATTCAAGAAGCAAACAGTTCATTAGTTAATGTGGAATAACTGGATCAATTTGTTTGGTTTTTTTTAAAATTCGTATGATATTTAGTATCTAAATGAGTTCGTACATTCAAATCTTGTTTTGTCACACGTCGACATGGAGAGATTTTTCATAAATGTTTCTGGAACAAAATTTGAAATTAGCAAGGCAGCGCTGTTGACACAGCCTGATACTCGTTTGGGGAAGATTGCTTTATCAACGTCTACTTCAGAAAAGAAAGAGCTATATTTTGATCGACCTGCAACAGCATTTGAATCTATTTTGACTTTTTACCAGACTCGAAAACTGCATATGCCACCAAACGTATGTCCAAACTCGTTCAAGGAAGAATTAGATTATTGGCAGATTGACTATGAATTCTTAGACAAATGCTGTCTATATTCGTTCATTCAATTTATGGATATGCACACAGTTAGAATAGAATTCCAGCATGAACAGAATGAAAATTTATCCAAGACTGTGGTATCGAAATGTTCTGCAATTAGAAACCGTGTTTGGAAAATTATAGACTACCATGAGGCAACATTGTTATCGAAGGTAGGTATTTTTCAAAGATAGATTCTTTTATTACGAGTCCAATAAGTAGAATACGTATTTCTGGTAAAGACTAGCTCCATCAAATATCTCTAGACTAAAAAGTTGGGAAAGCCTAATAACAAATAGGTTACCGTGAAGAAGAAAAAAACTTGACAGTTCAAACACAATTTTATATCCTTGCACTAGGGAATGACAACCTCCGTTTTAGTAGATTTATATAACTTCTATAATATTCTTCTATCGAGAATACATTTTGAGGCCTCAATACTTTTAATGTCGTACCTAATTTGGCCTCTTTAACTTTTTATATTCCTGCGTTTATTATGAGTCTAGAAAAGAAAATTTTAATCCTGGTATCTATAATGATTTTATTGTAAACTGATATTTTAGAGTCATAATGCTTATGTAATTCATACATATATAATCTACTACTGGCTACTCACTATACATAGGCACTGAATCGGAGATAAAAGTTCAAAACATTTTAATTCAACTTTTCATTTTGGTAGTAAGTCCTTGACGGATATTCCGAATATCTTTTTATTCATGACAAAGTCAAGGTTTTATCATATTATATTTTTACGTATGCTATACGACTTGTTGTTTTTTTAAATTTTGCCATTTGATTGGGGACTTTCCGGTTTGAATTTTCCTCGTATTTTGGGGAATTTACTTTTTACTAATATTCTGCTGCTTTTGTGAAATATAACACTCTATTAAATTTTGTTCTTTTTGTTCAGCTTTTTTTGCATCAATTATTTAATAAAAATTTCCTAAGAGGTTTCGCGGAACCATGTGTCTCGTCTGTGATTGCTGCTGTTAGTGTAAAATGTAATGCTTTTCTAAAACGTGAATTAATTTCCAGTAAGATACAGATTTGAAGGGGAAATTAAAGCTGTCTGTAGATGCTATATTTTCGTATAGAAGATAAACGTCTGTCCATTCTCATCACAATCTTCGAAGTTTTACAAATGTATCATGTCTAAGAAATGTAACCTCAAATCAGTACTATCTGTCAAAACTTCAGTCCGTCTTTCAGAAAAATACTGAAATTGGTAATATATTTTAAAAGTTTGCTTCATACATTATCTCGTTATCATAGTAAAGGCTTCCGAAAAAGTTTTTACGAAAGTTTGACAAAGAAATTGGTGTGTTTCAAACTTAACACATGGTTGACCCCATGACTCTGACCTCTTGCTAACTATATTTTGATCATTAACAAGCTGCTGTCAAAATTTTATAAAATCCCATCAAAGTTTGACAAAGTTATTGAAAAACTGAAAAACATCGACATCAGACTGATTCTAAATGGTTCTAAATGGTAACGGTAAAAAAACGAAGTCTATTCAACAGTAAAATCAAGAAAAACAATTAATAAAAAAACAATATTTTCTAAATTTTGCATAGGATGCGATTGTTTATAGAAATAAGTAGACGAGACAACACTCAATCAAAGTCACAATGATTAAAAAGAAAACATCATGATAAACGGTCAAAGTACGGATTTTAAACATTGAATTTGGACAGCAGGACCTCGCATCAAATTAACTAAAATCTGCGATCAACTGGACAATAACGATCATACACAAAATTGTAGCCATAATTGATAGGTTTATGTCTATTTTTTTATTATTTCAGTTGTACCTCATAGTTGGGATAACTATCGTGTTACTTTCAGTGGGAGTATTGGCCTTAAGTACGTTGTCGAACTTCAGAAGTCCTGTTCCACTTTGTGAGGCTTTTAAATATATGTCATTTGGGGAGGCAGAATGCAACATTGCCACAGCATACGCAGACCAAGACTGTAACACGCTAAAAGCGAAATTTAAGGAAGATGAATCCTACATGTACTATATGGACCCGTCTTTCTATGATGATGACCAAACAAATACTAGTAATAATGATTCTCTTAAACAAAAATTCGAACAATTTCTTGCAAGAAACCATACAGGAGTAACTCAAAAATCAAAAATGTTTGTCAAAATTGACCATTTTTTTACAGCATTCTTTACAGCTGAGTTTTTGCTAAGGCTGTTTGTGTGTCCCAATATGAAAGCTTTTTTCACAAGTATCCTCAATTTGATTGAAATGTTCATTTTAGTCGGAACATACGTCGTTATAGCAGTTTCAAATTCGAAATTAAGACCTACATGTACTGATTTAATGAGTGTCATTGAAGATTTCATGGATTTTATCAAAATGATTCGAGTTATCCGGCTGTTGCGATATTGTCAAAATTTGGCAGCGGTTCGCGTGCTTACCTTTTCGATAAAGAAAAATGTGAAAGATCTTATCCTACTTTTCTTTCATATATCTCTCATTGTGTTGATCTTTGGAAACATAGTGTACCTTTCTGAGGATAGACACAACATCGATAGTATACCACAAGGGTGGTGGCTTGGGGTCATTACTATAACAACGGTTGGATTTGGTGATGTGGTCCCAACATCTGTTGCTGGAAAGATCATATGCTCCGCCTGCGCTTTATGTGGTATTTTAACTCTTGCATTGCTAACTTCCATATTTGTTGAAACTTTCATGGCCTTATATGGTGTGGCACAGATTGACACGGTACCAAAAGAAGATCGTATCAGAAGGTGGGATCATTATTCCAAGAAAAATAGAGGAAATGGATGTCCAGATTTCATAGACATAAAGAAAACAAAGATTTAAACTATAGAAAGTTTTATCGAAAGATACAGTTGCAAACAAGTATTTAAAAACATGTGAAGATGAATTCAAATCAGCACTGTATTATACTGTTTGCCTAAGGGAGAGAGTCTAAATGGTGGATCCGATCATTCTTTTCTGTATTCTTTTTATGCCATTTTTCTCTCTTCGTTATTTTTGTTGCCCTTTATTTCTTTTCTTTTGCATATTATGTATTTCATTATTTGGTACATTTTCTCTACTATTTACTTTTTTTACACTTTTTCTGTAGTTTTTGTCCATTATTATCCCATCTTTAAAACACCTTACATGTTAATAACAATGTTTCATCTTTGCACCATAAAACGTTTTAAACTTTTCTCACAAGTTGTCATTATGGATTTGGTTAAATTACAACTTATGCCATTATTCATTTTCTATTTTTATCAATAAATTGACATTTATTTGAATACTTTACTCATTAAAAGCTCTCTAAAAGTACTTTACTTCATTTCCGATTATTGTGTTATTATTGAATCATATTCTCAATAAGGCACTTTTCATAATGAATTGCCCTGTGTCATTTTTGTTTTATTATGTTTACGTTGATATATTGTATGGGTGCAAATAAATCACATGAAAATGATGAAATCGAATGTGTTTCATTTCTATTACAACCTTTTTCCTGCAATTCCCACTTGTCCTGCTTGAACAGGGACTGTAGAAAACAATACATATTATTTCACGATATCAGAAGAGGAAGAACCCCTTTTCGAGCGAATTTATTACGTTCTGGGCACAGTTATGCCATGTTCGAATGGGTCGATCCATTGCAAGAATTTTTGCATCAAAGAGATGTTTAGACATAGGGCTGGTTCAGGGAGAAGCAAAGGCACTAGTAAATGATAGTGTGTTGATCCATAACAAAACACCAGTTCCTTATAAAAATGTTGATATGAAAGTTTGTGCATACCAGCATACCAGTAACAATTAACAAGTTATCATACACGATTAATTGGCTGCTTAAGAATTCGAATAACCCAATAATGTACATGATAACTTAGTACAATAACATCGAAATCTTATTTGCAATCAGTAACACGATTGGGGCGACTAGTTGAGTGGGAAATGTTCACCATTCCGGAGCACCAGCTTTCATCCCGGTATTTCGGTGTGTTCGTGTTGCTCGATCTACGTCTGTTTGGCATTTTCGTCGTTTTCATTTTAATCATGATGTTACCCTTCTTACGTACCAATAATTGTTGTTTTGTCCGTTTTATCTTCTATCGATTTAATACCATATAATGTTGCTGAACATCATGGGTTTCTTGAACAATCATAATCATGTAGACTCGAGACCGAAAGATTGGAAAGCTAAAACTATATCTATATAGCATTCCAATTATTGTAAGTTTGTTAAACGCATCTTTCCCAGCGAACCTGAAATACAGGATATGATATATACTTGTACTGTTAAGTTTGACTCACAGTTTGACTTACAGCTTGAATTGTCTATTGTGTTTTCTGTGAAAGAGGGTTACAACTTACTTAAATGGAGGCCATCGGACTAAGTTTCTAAGTGGTAAAGTTAAAATCATCCCTTCGAAAATTTTACGGACGACGTTACGAGTTGTTTAACCGTTAAGGCATATCTATTTCACAGATGACGAATATGACCAACCGAATCATAATAATACTAGGTATGTTCTTACATATATTAGACAACAGATGCCACGTGTGGAATATTATCTGATTTCCTTTCCGAAGCACATGATATTCCACTCCTTCTCAGTGATTGGTGACACGCATTCTTAATTTTATATTGATAACTGTACATTTTTCTAAAGTCGTGCTTTAGTTTGTTGTGCTTATTTTTTCAAGAACTCATTGTTGCAATGATCCTGATTATACTGATCACCATTATTTCAACTGCGATGTTTTCACAAAAACAAAAAAGGTCGATCTTTTGTCTGTAAGACATATGAACGCATATGGTTTAAGTATACATGCTTTTGTAGTAAAACATGAAAATGAAGAAGGAGTTCTGTGTGGTTTGAAAGAGGGGACCATAATGAATCATATTTGTCTTAAAACAATCATGAAGGATACCATGCTGACAATACGCCGGCTATGTGTTTCATCTTCATTAGATGATACAGTGGTGCCGAATTAAACAAGTTGGGAGGTCAAACCGATTACGATACATACTGTATTCACTTCGAAGTGAATTTAACAAGGGACAAACTCCCAAAAAACTGACAAGATCAAACGTTAAACTTTCAACCTCAACCAACGGAACGAATGGAAAACAACTATCATATATAGATAAAGGCAACAGTAATATACCGCTGTTCGAATTTAATAATCGATTGAGAAAAAAAAATCCGGCTAACAAACTAAAACTGAGGGCAACACATCAAATATAAGAGGAGAACAACGGCACAACAGAAACACAACACTAGGATGCAACACACACATAAACGAACCATTTAACAATGGCCATTTTCCTGACTTGTAACATGACATTTTAAGTAAAAATGGCGGATTGTATTTGGTTTTGTGACTATCTAAACCTCCCGCTTTATGACAATGGTCAATCTTACATCAAAATGACATCATTACATGACAGGACTGCGATACAAATAAATGGGAGAACATTCAGGACAGAGAAACACACAAATAACAGCTATCATAAGGTACCAGACTTATGACTTAATACGCCAGACTTGCTTTTTGTCTACACAAGACTCATCAGTGACTTGGTTCAGGCATTTTTCATAGAAAATTGCAGTTTAAACATGATTGTAAGGCTACTGGACGATATTAGTTGTTCATATCGAAAAAAATGGATGAGCAACCAAAACGATATTGTAGGTTAACGTGTCAACAATTGGTTTCCAGCAGCCAAAACTATGTAACCATACAACACTACCGGAAAAGATGAACCGAACAAAGACGCCAACAAAACGTTGTGGTGATTGATAGACAATTTTTTTAAAAAGCTTTGTAGTAAATACAAATGTATAGTTAATTAAAAAAAAAAACATTGAAAAGTTTTTGTAGTTTAACGTTCATACAAAACGAAAATTCCTAAAAGTTGTGCCAAATCTAGCAAAGGTCACCAATGTGTGTCTTTCGAAAGAACAGTGAAGTTCGTGTTTTATCGATTTAAACGTTTTCATTAATAGCAACAACAAAAAAACGCATGGAAATAACCAAGGATATATCATGTCAGCAAAATTGACTTCTGAACTTAAGATAGCATGTGGAACGATTCTCTTAACAGCAGTGGCATCGACTAAACGGTGGTACAAATCTTCGAACTCAAAATGAGTACAAGAAATGGCATAGGTCATTATTGGCTGGGTGACAATATACGTGGTAGTGTTTTGAATGATTTGACTGCTTTATTAACCGCAAATTGTAAGTTTGCTCTGCCGAAATAACCTTGCAATATGTATTACGTTTTGCTTTGCTTCAAACTGCTCAAAATAATAAGCAATTAAACGTCTAACTTTATTACCCTATTACATTGTATTAATTGTTGTGATCTATGAACTATTTCCCATGCAGACAATTGTTATGCCATTAACTGAGATAGACAATAACCGAGTGCTTTGAATTAACGAAAATAAAATCTGAATCATGACAGATAACATAAATAAAATTTAAGGTGTATGGTCGATTTCCACTGTATCAGTCAAAATCTAAATAGTGTCAAAACTCTGGAAATACATACATGAAATATTAGAGGTTCTATATAATTTTTTCAAATTTTGCATCGAAAGACATCGCTAACAAGAATTGAATTAATCTGTTTCTTAAACCCATCCATACTGTATCCTAACTTCTACACATAATTTTGGTTTTTGTAATCGATATTCTTCTTATACATTTTTTATGGATAAATTCTCAAAATTTGCCAAAAACTCTGCAACGCGTGTTTTTATGCACTCTTAGAGTGTTTATGATTTGGTGACCTGTTAAAAAATAAGCATATTTAGTTATCAAAGGTAACAAGATTATGATTAAGTACACAAGACGCGCGTTAATTTCGTCTACATAACACTCATCAGTGACGCTAATCAAAATAGTTACAAAGCCAAACAAGTACAAAGCTGAAGAGCATTGAGGATCCAAAAACCCCAAAAGTTGTGCCAAATACGGTTAAGGTAATCTATTTATTCCTTGGATAAGAAAATCCTTTTTTTTTCGAAAAATTTAAAGTTTTGTAAACAGGAAATTTGTGATAATAACCACCACATAATTGATATTTATGTCAAGACCGTAGTGTTGACTATTGGGCTAATATAGCCTCAAGGACGAAATGTCCACCAGCAGTGGCATCGACCCAGTGGTTTAAATAATTATCAAATGTACCAGGATTATAATTCAGTACGTCAGACGCGTGTTTCGTCAGTGACGCTTATATCAAAACAAGTTACATAAATGTTGTTAGACGTATTCGTCTGTCAGACTTTAAAATTAAAGGAAAGACTGAAAGAAGTTATCAATGTTCGTAAGGGGTTCCGCTTAACCCTGTGTCTCGCCTGTGATTAATGTTGTCAGTGTTTAAGGGTAACGTAAAAAAATCACTATATAAGAAAAATACTGAAAATGAAAAAATATATTTTCAGAAGATACTTTTTCTCTTAATTATAAAAGTTTCATTAAATTCTACAATCGTAATGCTTCACAAAAATGGCCATGCATGCATGCATGCTGTGAAAAAAATCAAGGGGAAAAAAGCCTTCCACTTTTCTATTATTTGAGATAAACAATGCAATGCTACAAAGAGAATTATAAATGAAGATTATATATATGTTTTTTAAACTTTTCGTTGTGTCAATTAAATATGTATTTCAAGTAAACCTTTGATTTAATAAATAGTCTTGTTCATACAATATCAACTAAAGCAATATGAAATTATGGAAACATAAATCAACATGTTTTCGCCAATTTAATTTGTTTAAAGCTTTTCTGTTATTTATATTTGATAATGCAATTATTTACTTAAACCCGACATAACTTGACTTGGTGTAGTAGCTGGTAGTCTCAACTAATTAACTGAGAAAATTGTACAATTTGCATTCACTCCATTAAATACTATGACAAATAGACACTGGTCCGTATGAAACCTTGCAATGCTTAATTTCTCTTGTTAATTAAAGAAAAGGAAGTAATTTATAAAATCAATAATTTTACAAGTTGCACTTGGTTTGAATATGGAAGTTAGTATGTATTCAGTCTATCGTGATAATATAAATTCATTCAAGGATTTGTATAGTCACGCCTTAAGGGCATACGATACAGTTTTGATCCCGTATTTACATTTTGATAAAAATTTGGCACATGAAGGCATATTTTTTACATATTTGATTTAATCAGGTAAAAATTAATCTATATGGAAATTTCTATTAAACTGTAAATACGGGATTAAAACTGTATCGTATGCCCTTAAAATTTACACCAGCGGACATATAGATGGAACCCCTTTTTCAAAATGGTTGGATCCGCCTCTGCGGGGAGGGTTGAGATCTCAAAAACATGTTTAACCCCGCCGCATTTTTGCGCCTCTCCGAAGTCAGAAGCCTCTGGCCTTTGTTAGTCTTGTATGATTTCTAATTTTAGTTTGTTTCTTGTGTAAAATTCGGAGTTAAGTATGACGTCCATTATCACTGAACTAGCATAGATTTTTGTTTAGGGTCAGATGAAGGACGACTCCGGGTGCGTGAATTTCTCGCTGCATTGAAGAGTTGGACCTATTGATGACCTTCTGATGTTGTCTATTCTATGGTCGGGTTGTTATCATTTTGATACATAATTCACATTCCCCATTTCCATTCTCAATTTTATGGTATCTCAAATGGAATGAAATACTGTAAAGTGAGGCTTGTACGTGACAATAAAAATAAAACTTTATTTAAAGGAGTCAAACAGTATACACTAAAATAAATAAAAAAGTAGAATGACTGTCTTGCTCTATTGTTATATATACTGTCTGTCTACTCCTTGCTACAATTGTTGTACGATCTTATAATAACCTAGTTGATACATATATGGTCTTGTTTTGCTTACTAGACTCTAACCCTAGCTACAGTTGTTTTAAGATTTTATAATAACCTAGTTGATACATACTGTCTGTCTATCTCCTAGCTATAGTTGTTGTAAGATCTTATAATAACCTAGTTGATACATACTGTCTTGTCTACTCCTAGCTACAGTTGTTGTAAGATCTTATAATAACCTCGTTGATACATACTGTCTGTCTACTCCTAGCTACAGTTGTTGTAAGATCTCATAATAACCTAGTTGATACATACTGTCTGTCTACTCCTAGCTACAGTTGTTGTAAGATATTATAATAACCTAGTTGATACATACTGTCTGTCTACTCCTAGCTACAGTTGTTGAAAGATCTCATAATAACCTAGTTGATACATACTGTCTGTCTACTCCTAGCTACAGTTGTTGTACGATATTATAATAACCTAGTTGATACATACTGTCTGTCTACTCCTAGCTACAGTTGTTGTAAGATCTCATAATAACCTAGTTGATACATACTGTCTGTCTACTCCTAGCTACAGTTGTTGTACGATATTATAATAACCTAGTTGATACATACTGTCTGTCTACTCCTAGCTACAGTTGTTGTAAGATTTTATTGATAAGAAAGCTTAAGAACTCTGGAAATAATTTCGTTTAAAAGTTTTTAATTAATCAATCTTGACATTAAAATAAAACAAGAAAAAAAGAGAGAAAAAGGAGGGGTCATGCCCAAACAGCATGTGCAATCAATTTGTCTTTATGTAATCATTCATTTTTCTTATCATTCGTTCGGTAATGCAGATCATGTTGCAGGAGATTCTTATTTTTGCCCTTTTATTGCATGCTATGGGGATGATTTTGCTCGCTGTTAAAGATGGTACGGTCTTGTTTTGCTTACTATACTAGTATACGGAATCTGTTTTCTAATTGTTAAAAGCGTATATTGTTCTGTTGTTGTTTACATCATTGTCCTTTGGTCTTTGGTTGACAACTGCTGTCTCACTGACAATCGTATCACATCTCCTTATTCTTATATATAAATCTAAGATTCCAAAAACAGTAACACAATCGTTCTTTTTTCAAAATTTTATTAAATTGATTAAAATTAAAAAAGTTATATGTACAATTAAAACATTCATTTGGCTTATAATTGGTTTTTTTTACAATTCAAACTACCAATATGTTTTCTTCAAGTTTAATTTCATCAATGCATTCAGCAATAATTTTCTTGATCATAGGTACTACCACTGCATTTTCTTGATCTTTCTTTTCTGTGTTTTCGTTCTCGGCTATAACACAGGGAGTATCTCCCTGTCCTCTGTAATCGTAAGAACAATCGGTAACTTCAATTGTTGGAAAAGCTTTGAGTGATGCTTCTGATGTCACACCTTTTGCTGATGTTGTTTTTGCATCTTCTGATCTTAAGAAATAAAATCCCCATGTCTTCCTCCTAAAGAATGCATTCTGTCTGACCCATCCAAAACCCACATTTCCTTCCATTAAAGACAACTTTAATTTGATTTGGTAACCTGTTGTATTAAAAAAAAAAACATAAAATAAATACTACAAGTTGTAAAATTGGCAATCATGCCACATCTCGTTATTTGTCTACCACATCTTCTTCAAAATATATATAACACATCTTCGTATTTATTTACCAAATCTTCTTAATCTTACACGATTGATGATTTGGCAATCTTTAATTCTAAAAGAAGGAAAACTTTGATTAATTTCACTTCTAATGTATGTTTTCCGAACTCTTGGTTCTGCATTTTGAACTAAACAAAGATTGTGGGTTTTCATGGCGTATTCTTCTGTATGAAGAATCAAGATACTAGTATGTGTAATTTGTGTGATCAGAACAATTCATTTTCAGTTTTGTTTTTTTTAAATATTTTGAAAATTGATTTAACAATTCGATTTTATTCGGGATATAATTCAAAATCGGTCGGTTGAAGCATTCAATCCTAATAATAAATACTGAACAAACCTGCTTTGATGTTGGTTATTCCTCTGCATTTTTCATCACGAGTAACTGGGTTTATTCGAATTCCGCCATTTATGGGGAAGAAACAGCCTTCTAAAATAAAAATTAAAATGAAATATTGAATAGAAGAAACTAAATTGTAGTTAAAATGTTTACTCTTTTTGAACAGATTGAATATCTTTGCCCTATAAATCTAGCTGTATTCATCTGTTAATAACAACTAACATATACTACTATGTAAATTTCATATGTAGTTACTCTTAAACGACAGTTCGAAATATTTGGACGAATTAATTATTTTCTTTTTTTACAGTTACTTACAATTTAAAATATACATAAAATATAAATAAAACCAAAACCAAAAATATTGTAAATATACAAAAAAAAAGAGTTACCTTCACCACTCTCCTTTTTTTCAAACAAAGATTTTTTCTCAGAAGATTTTCTGAAGAAGTTTGCATTCTTTATTCCCAGCACTTCAAAATCACACTTCTTGTAATATATATCGGCCAACTTTTCGTATGATCCAGTAGCTTGGATAAAATCCTACAAAACAAATCTTGCATATTATCTTTCATTTAAACTGAAAACTGCATGATGATATTTTTTTTTGAGAAAATTACATAAGTTTAGAAGTTATTTTAAAGTTAAAGTTTTGTAAGAATTTGATATGTTTCTGTACAACACGTTATATTGATCACAAATAGTCCTTGCTTAAAATATAAGAAATTTCATTTGAATTCTCGTACAAATAATCTCCAATAAATATAATAAGACAGTGGCGAATCCAAAAGTGTTTGTAATAAGGGGTCTCCAGTATTGCTTCAGTGTTTTCCTATTTAATCAACCAAATTTTCTCCACAAATGAGGAGGTCGACCCCCCCCCCTGGATCCGCCTATTTTTAAAAAAATACGGACGTTTTTAGATTAACTTTGTATCTGTGTGAATGATAATGTTTCAGTAACGATCAGTACTTCGGGGCCGTACTTGAAGTATACAAACCTCAGGTACTGGTGTGTTGTAGGTGGCTGATGTTATCTCATATAACTTATCAACGATGCCATCAATATTAACTGCTATTAGTTGTTGATCAACCAAGTTAAATCTGAAAAAAAAAATCATTGCTTAAGATCAAATTCATCTACAGTTCCACACATGAAACTGGAGGTCTTACTGATTCTATTGTACTCTTTTAATTCATGTCAAGCAACATTGTAGAATGACCTGATATTTTTTTAACTGTTCGTAAAAGCATCGAGTTCAGACATTTGTCCATTGAGCAATACATTCAAAAACTAATAAACACCATATTCAAGCATACTACTATTAGATATAGATCAATATAAGATATATTCTACCACAGACACATACTATTCTAGAGGAAATTATCACAACAACCATGAAAGTTCATACCCTTCTTGTTCCGTTGCCAAGTATGCAGCCTGTATCATGTCACTGTAGGCATGGATTAAGCTTTCTTTCATGACAGATGACAACTTTTCTCGGATGGCAGCCACTTTCTATAAAAAAAATAAGTTTGAAAATATGTGCTTTGCAAACTTTTAATGATAAATATAACCTAAGAAACCTGATAGTAACTAACGAACTCAAAAGGAATTACAATAAACAGTTGGTAAGGCTTCTAAATTCCTCTGGACAAAAATGTGTGTTGTCTGCTGCAGCTACATTCATTATTTACATTTTAGTCAATTGCCTTTATCTCTCGCCCGGCCCGTCTTCGATAATACTGGTACCGACATTAAAAAATAACAGGGACGAATTTATCCTAAAGTTCCTTCACTAAGTCAAAACGAGTCAATTTTCAAAAGGTTAACTAACGATTTTGTTTTCGCCTTTGACCTTGGATTAGTTACTAGTGACTAAAATTTTATTCTCATTTTTTATAATTAGTTGTAAATTTCTATAAATGCAGGACCAACAAATTTTAAACAGGAACACCAGATTTGTTGCCTGGTGTTCATTTTGACAACCTGACTAAATAATTTCCATAAACGTCATTAAAAATAAAGAAAAAGAAAATAATCTGTGAACAGAAAATTGATGGACATAGTTTACAGCAAGTTAAACATATTTTACCTGCGAAACAGCTGTTCTCAATTTCTTCTCATCTTCCATTTTTTCTTGGAAGCAAACCAGTATAGCTTTGTAACGTTTTGCTACCTCACTCTGCTTTGATACTAGGTTATCATATTTGCGTTGACTCTTACTAGTAACATCTTGTCCGTCATCTGTGTTTTTCTCCAAGAAAGTGTCCATTCTATTGTTCCTGTGTTTCAGGCGTTTTTCCCAGAACCAACAATCCTTGACAGAATAAAAATCAAAGACTGTACATGAGTTTAAGAAATAAAGGGTTGTGTCCAAATATTAACTACATGCATATTCAAAATCATTGAAATCTCAAATTAATTCCAAGCTCGTTTTGATGACGTCATCAGGAGGACTTTTTCCACAATATTTCTCTTTATGATTCATTTAAAAATTTCCGATAAAGTTTCAGATTCAGAGTAATTTTTAAAGGGAGTTAGTTAAATGATGGCAACTTGATTTAACACTATAAATGTAATTCATTTGATGTTTTATAAATGTCCGAATCTATAATCGTACGATGTCCAGTCTTGTGTTTTCTTTTCTTTATTTTATTAACATGTTACTATAATATATATATAGTAGTTCTTATAACTTACTTTCTGTAAATCCCTGAGTCCCTCCAGGCATATGATATGACTCCTTATTTTACGACTCACTTCCTTCTCCATTATTATAATATCTTGACAAATACTAGAATCAAATCTGAAAGCAGAATGAAATGCGGGTTAAGATAATTTGGTGATGTCAATGATATTTTGCGATCTGTATCTAAAGACTTTCTCTTGAATATGTTGTTAAAGCAAAGTTCTACAGCTAGCTTATATAAAACATTTAATAATATACAATTAAACACGTTAACAGTATACCATTTGTGATTGTATAATCATCTTATACATGTACTCACGTCACGTCAAAGTTTGGTATCTTTTCTTTCATGACAGCATTGTCTGGTGTCTGACAGTTTAGAAGATAGGCGGTGTTACAAAGTGGCACCAACAAGTCCTTCATTTCAACCATACCTGTCAAATAATAATATATAATATACATAAACAAGTTATCAATAATCCACAGTCCATACAAAAGATATGAAATAATTTTATATAGACTGCAGAGCTGTCTACATATTTAATTAAAGCAATGTTATGTTTCTTCTTTTTTTATTTAAATACAATTTACTTATAAGGCGAAGTGTACATAATTGCACGCCTTTTACGGAATACATTGTGTAGTTTAATTACGTACACTTCGCCTTAACATGCTTAACAAGTGTGGACACATATCAGTGTGGATAGTATGTTAATACAATCTGAGACTACTATATAGTAGTCTCAGATACAATCAAAGATCAGAAGGCATCTCCAAATAATATAGGAGCATACAAATCAATATATAATCTAAGAGATTCCAAACATAAGTCGGACCATTTCTTTAGTACTACAAACGGGTTTTAGTCATTAAGGCTCAAAAAGGTTAAAGGGTGCGGGAATTTCTAGCTGCATTGAAGACCTATTGGTGACCTTCTGCTGTTGTCTGTTCTATGGTCAGGTTGTTGTCTCTTTGATACATTCCCAATTTCCATTCTCATTTTTTTCATCACTTATACTTTTTTTAGGGGGGGGGGGGGGTGTCACATTTCGAATTCATTATATTTGAATTATTTCAAAGATATATGCTCAAAGGTGAAAATTATTAACTTATTCGATTCGAAACAATATTTGTAACATTACAAATTGAATGATTAACAAGAATACCGAAATAGTCATTTTCCTGGGAATATGCCATTCTCTTCGCTACATATATTGGTGCTGGCATTCCGTTTACTGTAAAAGCTTCCATTGCATATTCCTTCAAAAGCCTACAGTATCCTTTATACTGGTCAATTCTAAAAGATAACAATAATAATCAAAAATTGGTAATAAATAAAATAATGTTATACGGAAGATTAACCGATGTTTTTATGATAAGCTGTATAACTATCAATGATATTTTTCTTTAGTTTCTAGTAAAACATTATTATCTTGTCAGAAGCCTCTGATGCATTTTACTTCGAAAACCATGCCAAACTACGTTCATTTTTATCGCCTTTAGTCTTTGAAGAATAGCTTATTAAAATACAAACGTATAAAGTTAATATCCACAAATTAATGGTAACTAAATACATACCTAATAAACTGCTTCAAGATTAAGTCAAGTCTTGAAATTGAAATACTCTCCATCTTTAAGAATAGTTGATTTTTTTCAAAAAAAAATTGAAGTTTCAATATAAGCGTTCTCTTTACTACTAAAGCGACAACTCTACTGAACGTCGCCAAGGTACCTCAGCTGGACAACGTCACAATGTTGCGACCACATCATCGTTGACATTCGGATGTTGTTTGTCGTCTCTTGGACTTTTCTGATTTCTTCCATTAACTTTTTCCACTGCATATGCTCTGAATAAATGGTCCATGCATGAGCACGAGTTTTCTCTGTACATTTTGATCCCGTTAGAAGAATATGTAATTATATCTGACAGATATGGATGAATGATGCGCAAAATTTAATTTATTTAGCGTATGTTTAATTGATAGCTATGATTTATCAGTCATCATAATATCTTTATTGCAAAATTACACCCATAAGGGTCAAGCAATACCATTATACATATAACACTCATAAGCTTGTCTGAAATGGGCCCGACTTCATTGAGGTTCCAAAGACTGCTTAATGAAGACTTCATTATGACAAACAAGTTCATAGATGGGGTTAAGAATGTGTTTTAGTTTATTAAATGCATCAAGATGTTTAAAATGGTACATGAACGCAATGATATGTTAATGTTACAATGCAAAAAGAAATATATTCGTCATCTAGGACTCCACATTTTTTACATTATCTTTGTGCTCTTGGAATGTTTCTGTACCTTCATAATTCAATGCCTAGAGAATTATAACTAAGTCTAACTTTTGAAATTTTAAAAATGCCTATGTTAAAAAATATTTCAATTTAAATATTCCTCAGACTGACAAATATTTTTTTAATTTCCCATAAAGACAAAGTTTGGATGAGGAATCCATTTTTGAAAGTTTATTTAAAGTAGTTTTTTTTCATTTTCCTCTGACACTCACTTTTTTATATTACATTTTAAAACTTTTTTAAATTATTTAAAAGGTGCATTAATATTAGAGTAATTTTCTGTGATTATTTTCATATCTTTAAAAAAAAATATCTTCAATGTGAGTTTCAAGAATAAATTCATGCCGAATGAAAATTTATGATTCTTTAACCAGGGGATTATAATATCATTATAGTTTATTCTATAAAAATACATGAGTGTTTGAGTTTTTTTTATAAGAGTCCAAAGTAAATATCTAGCACCTTTGTAAGTGGCTGTCTTTTTCTCCTAATGCTGCTTTACAAACACAAAAGAAAAGAAATATTTCATTTGGCGTATTAATAAAATGCGCTGCATTTGTGTTTATTTTTTAAAGAGAAAAAAGAAAAATAATAACTTTTCAACAAAATATATTTGAAAAGTAAGACCCTGCGTATCACTTATCAAAATAGAAAATTATCAAAAAAAAATATAGAATGTTCGCCCCCTTCTTGAAGAGTCATTTGGCACTACTTATGACTGTACAACTCTTAGTTTCCGTTAGTGCCGATCATTGTCCGGTAGTAAATTGGATTATAAAAGTCAATGGAATGTGCTATTTTTTAGTACTCAGAAACTGAAATGGACAATACGGACAGTCTGTAACGTCATTACATTCATGTTCTATTCCGAACAAGATAAGGTATGTATGCATGAAATAGGATAGCACGTTTTGCAATTCAATGTTCAAATCTAGGCAGAGCAGAATGAGAATAGAGGGTATGTAGTTCAGTGACAGAAAAATACGAATGTTAAAATTTTCTTCCCTGAAATAACAATTGAATTCATTATTGTCCATTGCAACATTTTATAGATAGGCCCACTGGTATAGAACACATACCAGATGAAATACTGGTAAGGGTCTTTCGTAGTAGTATAGCGGTTTGTACAACACAATTCTACACGATGCGGGGCATATTATAAGTGTTGATCAGGGTTTTGATGATTAAAATCCCGAATTTTTTTGTACTTCGGCCGGTTTTTTGCATGAAACAATATCTCCAACAAGACTGGATTGATATGATATCTAACGTCAATAAGTTCCACGAAGTTGCACGAATATTGACTGAGAAGGGGAAAATATTTTGAAAATATGCCCAATCAACATCTCGGGATTCTATATAGTGAGAACGACTTTCTAGTATATAATAATTTTCTGCAAAATCTGCGATTCAATTCATAACTTTTTCTGCAAAATTAATTTCTTGATTTCTTGATTGTTTCACCATCTAAAAATAGGTTGATGCTATCTAGCATTAAACTATGGGGTCATTTAATCACTTCAGAAGGAAGTTTAGTTCACCAAATATATGATGCTACAAAAAAAGCAACCCATGGGTTAAATATTATTATTCAAAACTTAGGTTTATCTTATTTGTCAAATGATAACCTTACTATTAAACCCCTGTTTGGTTTTATAAAACAAAGACTTATTGACCAGGGTTTTTCAGGAACAGCATGGAAATATTTCAGCATCTCCTTAATTAACATTTTTCCAGAGTGTTTACAAAATGAGTGAACGGGCAGGTTATGTTGATGCTTTAAAAATAGATCAGATCGATCACCATTATGTAAATTAAGAGTTAGTGCTCATAACCTTGCCATTGAAAGAGGAAGATATTAAAAAATGCCCAGAGATCAATTTGTGAAATCTTTAAAGGTGGCGAAATTGAAAATGAACAGCACATGTTGCTACACTGCAGCGGTTACTCCAGTATTAGAGAGACTTTTGTATTAAAAATGTTCAAAATTACAGGAAAAAGTGTTACCACATTGTGCGATAAAAATAAAATAAATCTTATACTTAAGAGCCAGTCTGTGATAAAACCATGCAAAATGGTCCAAATCCAAAATATTCCAATCAGGCTGATATTTTGTATTTTAGATACCTTGTTATATGTAATAACTATTTGTGCAAAATATTTTGAAAAAATATTCAGCCATTATATTTGTGTATGCCGAACATTCGAAAATTGTCCATTTCTGTACTGACAAATGGCCATTTTAAGCCTATTTTAGGGTATTTTGACCTGATTTTTTTTTGTTTTATAGAAAAAATTTAGCTTAATGATAACATATATCTTAACAAACAACTTGAAATGAAAGGAAATTATGATAATTCAAAAAGTTGTGAGATTTCTCAATACCCCTACTGACAGGTTGAAATTGCATGGTTTTGAAAAAGTGCCGATTCAGCAAAATTTGTATATTTTTAAAGGCTTGAATCTTGTAAGATCATGTTTTATTTTCAAAAAAATGTAATATTTCATGAAGCTTATATATTCATCTACAAAATGCTAGAAAATGGTGCTCGGCAAATGATACCTTATTACGATAAATTAATAATTAAAGATAGGCGTGATGGCCATTTTGCCGATTTTTTGATTTTTTGATCTGTTTCAATAGAATCTTTTCAAAAGTATGTGATAGTCAAAATATAAGAAAAAAAAACTGAACTAATGTTAACTGGTTATATTAATTGAATAAACCAAGTTCAACTAAGTTTAAATTAGAAAATATACTAATGGAGTAAACCCGGGGAGAGCGCTTTTTTGCATTTTTTGCCCCTAAACTGAGCATTTTTACAATATGTTTAAAATATTAACCTATTCAAAAGAAAATAACTTTAGTAACTTAAAAAGGGGCTGTTTTATTTACAATACTATGCACACTCATCAGGTAAGTATCACCACGAGTTCTTCACAAATTTAGCATTTTATAATAGTCTAGTTTTTAGACGCTTTTTGTCTAAATTCAAAGTGGCCACAATTGAGTTCAGTCTTAATTTTTTAAAACATGTTGTATTTGATAATGATTCATAAATGTGAAAGCCTTGTACATTCATGTAATCTATTTCCAGAAAAGAGGAAGATTTAATAGTTTTGTGAATTTCATAGAATTGTGCCTCTTACCTAGAAAAGTGCTATATTTTCTATATTATGATACAGTTTTATGCCAAATATAAAGAGACTACTCCTAGAAGTTCCTGATAAAACTGCAACTGAAATTTTGTGACGCTGACATGAACCAGTTGGTTATCCCTATGTCAATTTTGGGATAACAGTGGACATAACAGTAATGTTAAGTTTCCTCCTAGAATGTAATCTCTAGCAATTTGAGGCTTGGGAATAAGACATGTAAAATATAGTTGACCTATTACTAAAAGCTGAGACAAGCACAAATATTTCAAATTGCAATAAAATTTATTTCATAACCACATGTAATAACCAGATGCTCCGCAGGGTGCAGCTTTATACGACCGCAGAGATTGAACCCTGAACATTTGGGGCAAGTATGGACAGAACATTTAAGCTTGATATAGCTCTGAATTTGGATTGGGATTATACAGTTGACAAAACACAATGGGTGTGGTCTAAGAACTTAAAAACTTAAAAAAAATTAATTTAACATTTACCTATTATATCCAAAATCTAAATGCATGGTTATATTCAGCATATCATAGAACCCCAAGAATTCAATTTTTTGATGAAATCAAATAATGTTCAATTTTAGACCCTTAAGACCTCAATTTGGACCAATTTGATAACCTGTCCCAAATATTAAAAAACTAAATACATGGTTAGATTCAGCATATTGAAAAAAACATATATTCAATTTTGTTGAAATAAAAAAAAATCAATTTTGGACCCCGATTTGGACCAACTTGAAAAATAGGCCCATAAAAAAAATCTTAGTACATTTTTAGATTCAGCATATCAAAGAACCCCAAGAATTAAATTTTTGTTAAAATCAAACTTAGTTTAATTTTGGGCCCTTTGGACCTTGATGTAAACCAATTTGAAAACAGGACCAAAAATTAAGAATCTCAATTCACTGTTAGATTTGGCATATCAAAGAACCCCAATAATTCATTTTTTTATGAAAGCAAACAGTTTAATTTTGGACCCTTTTTGGCCCCTAATTCATAAACTGTTGGGACCAAAACTCCCAAAATCAATCCCAACCTTTCTATTATGGTCATAAACCTTGTATTTAAATTTGATAGATTTCTAATTACTTATACTAAAGTTATAGTGCGAAAAACAAATGTCTTTGGATGACGACGACGATGACAACAACAACGTCATACCAATATAGGACCATTTTTTTCAATTTTTGCGGTTGTATAAAAACTAATATACACAGATAAATGGTTAAACTGTTGAGCAGACATACAATTACCCTACCACGTCCACTTGTATTTTTGTCCATCGGATGAGTTAAGCCATTTTCAACTGATTTGTATAGTTCGTTCTTATGATTTACTGTTATACCACTGTGCCTGGTTAGGGGGAGGGTTTGGATCCTGCTTACATGTTTAACCCCGCCACATTATTTATGTATGTGCATGTCCCAAGTCAGGAGCCTGTAATTCAGTGGAAGTCGTTTGTTTATGTGTCACATATTTGTTTTTCGTTCATTTTTTATATACTTAAGGCCGTTAGTTTTCTCATTTGAATTGTTTTACATTGTCTTATCGGGGCCTTTTATAGCTGACCATGCGGTATGGACTTTCCTCATTGTTGAAGGCCGTTACAGTTACCTATAGTTGTTAATGTATGATTTTGGTCTCTTAATTGCAGACAGTTGTCTCATTGGCAATCATACCACATGAATTTTTTTATATTGTCATTAAAATGGTAAGATTTTACTGCTCATATACATGTAATATTATTGTGGTCTACCGTAAAGAAAAATGTGCAAAATGGTCTAAATACAAGTTTTTAGTCATGAATGAACATGATGAAGGTATTAGCAAAAAAGAGTAAAAGTATGATAGATCTAAAAAAAAAGTTTCACATAATAAAGTCATCAATATCTATTTTAACTAATTAAAATATTAAACAATTTTGCAGCATCAGAGCTGAACATTTTTTGATAAAAAAACAAAGATTCTGCGAGTAATACATGGCAATACATAGTCCCCAACCCGTTACAAATTCATTGTAATGGAACAAAAATTTGATCTATAATTTGTCATAATGTAAACTACCTAAAAATATCGAGACAAAATCTTCCAGCAAAACGTAAAAACTTGTTGAATTCTGACTCTCAGTGAATTTTCTATGTCCAAAGACAACAACGCTACACACAGTTATCAGACTGGAACAAAATTGAATCACTAAATTCCAAAGAAAAGAAAAAAAACATTCAAAATGTCATTTTGTCTTTAAAAAAATGAGTTATTTCCGTTTGAACAGAAGTCTTCTAATGAACAAGTATTTCATCAAAGTTTAATTCTAGAGAAAGGGCTTCAACTGAACAAAGAGAAAAGCTTAAAGCCTGAATAATGAATTTGACCTGCAACTTGTCATGATAAATCAAATCAAAATCTACAAGCACAAAAAGTCTGATTTGCCGAACTGACAGATAGACAGACACGCAGTGCAAACCTAAGTCCACTTAGACGTTAGCCGTTAGGGGACTAAAAATCAAAATCTCAAAGTATCAACAAACACGAAAGAGATGCTCTTTTGAGAGGGAACAATGAAGATAATTTTGGAAAAGCTTTCGATTTTTGAAGAAGTAGGGTTACCTCAAATGTCTTTCTTTTATCTTGTTTAATCTGAGATATAAATCAAAAACTTGTATATGGCACATTATATATGCAAGCATAATCTTTTTTCGTAGATAAAAAAAAAGGCCACATTTTTTTTACATACGCTCTAATAGACACAACTTTCTAATCAAGACACTCAATGAGTGATTGGCCCTATAATTGGTTGCATTCCAATCAAAAGTTTCAAAGAGGAAGATTTTTTGAAGTACAAGTATGTTCACAACTCTGTTTCATATAACAAGTATTTTAAAAGACTGTCATCAATTGAAAGTATGTGAAAACCAGGTGCTCCGTAGGGCGCAGCTTTATACAACCGCATTGAACAGTTGGGGCAAATTAAATATGGTCACAATGTTCAAGCTTGATGCTGTCTGAATTTGGATTGTGATTGAATTTTTGACCAAAAAAAAGGATTTTTGTTACAAAATAAAAGTGGCCAAAGATCAACAAATCGATTTCTTCTGGAAAATTTTCTAAATTTGAAATTTGAAAAATTAAAAAAAAGAAAAAGAAATCCCTTAATTTTTTTAACAAATCCCCCCCAACTTATTGAAACCCCCCTTTCAGCAATAACCCTTAAAACAATCCCATCCTTTCCTTTTTAGTATAGAACCTTGTAGTACAATTACAGAGAGATCCATATACATGTACTTAAACCCAAGTTATTGTTTGGAAACTAGAAATGTGCTTCTTTTCGGCCCTTTTTTTGGCCCCTTATTGATACATATTTTGGGCAATTAATCCAAAACTAAATCCCAGCCTCCCCTTTGTTATATGGAGCATTGTGGTACAGTTTGAAAGAGATCTATACAATTACACACAAGTTATCATCTTGAAATAAGAAAAATGCTTGTTTTGGGCCCCTTTTTGGCCCTTTATTCCTTACTTTGATTCCATGACCCATTTAAAGGAATCCAAACCTTCTACTTGTGGTTTTAAACATTATGATACAATAACAGAGCAATTTAAATACTTATACACAAGTTATTATCCTTAAACTATAAAATGCTTTTTTTGCGGCCCCTTTAGGGCCCTTAATTCCTCAACAGTAGGGACCATCACCCCCAAAATCGTTCCAAAGCTTCCTTTTGTGGTATTGAACCTTCTGAGATAAAAAATCATAAAGATCTATACACTTTAACTAAAGTTATTGTCCGAAATATAAGTCTACTTTGATCAATTCTAGTTAAAATGTTAAGGGCCAAAACCTATTACAATAGTGCATTTTATAGATATTTGGGGGCATTTTTTACTAACTTCCCATTATTTGCCAAGCTAAAATTTTTTACTTGTCTTAGAACTGATATGCACCTTTAAAATAATCCTAAAAGGTTAAAAAAAAAATATGATCTTGAGAGAAAACACCTACTGAGTACATGTACTACATGCAAGTTATCTAATACATCTGTTGCACGAATCTCTCTGGCAACCTGCCAAAAGGTAAAAAGTATGTCAAAATGCATTTTTCTTTTTTTTTATAATGTTCTTTGCAAAATATAACAAGATAATGCTATATTTAAGAGATATATCAATTATTCAGACCTTTAAAAAGTACCTAAATTTTGGTGATTTTTTGCATTATTTTTTTATAATTCACAAATATGCAAATGAGGCTGTTAATTGGAAAATAGTGTGAATTAACCAAACAAAATGTTTTATCTTAATTCCTAAATACCCAAAGATTTTGGACATATATATAATGTTGCAAAGTTATTACTACCAATTTGGACGAAATTTGAGATTTTGCATGGTTTTATGGCAGATTGACTCTTAGAAAGAATGTAAGATAATTCATACAACGGCCTTTGAAAAATTGGAAAGATATCTTCAAGTCTATTAGGATATGAAAGTCTTCTCAAAACTATACAAAGCCCTTCTATGCCACTTGCAACTGTTCCATTGTTACATACAATTTTTGGTGGGATTCCCAAAGCAACACGCAGTCTATCAATGTCCTGTTTCTCAAATCGAACATAAATTTGCATTGTTCATTAGTGAGAACCTCCAAATTAATTTTTTCTCCACTGTATACATTGCCGTGAGACTGGTTCATTTCAGTTGAAATAAGGACCAACTCGTCCTTATCTTCAATAGCAGACAACAAGAGAATCTCGGCAGAAGACATATTGAGCAAGAAGAAAGTGAGGAATAAGCCAGCCAATGAAATTGTTGTTTTCAAAACCGCAATTCAGTCATACAAGTATCCGTACACGTAAAAAAATCTCAAGCAAGCACTAGATATTTCTTCCGTGTACGTCTAGCTACACGTACCAGTACACGTACGACAGCGTAATCTCAACCAAAAAATCTAGACGGAGATTTTCATTATATCTTTAATCGTGTATTCACATATACATGATATATATAATTGTTTGTATTTTACTACATGTACCATATGTATAGCAAAATGTTTATCCATTCGGTCATTACCATTTATTGTAAATGCGATTGTGCCAATAAAAATATTGTCTATTGCCTATTGTCTATAATGTCTGTTGTTAGATTGCTGTTTGTTTGTGTGTTTGTTATCAATCGAAGTAATAGTTATGTTTTGTTTGTTTTTTATGCAAGTTGGTATTTAGTCATATCCTATCTTTAAAAAAATATTCTTGTGAAAACTTGGGCTCTCTTGTCCTTCCGCTTTCACTTTCGTTTTGGATTTTCCAAACTTTCCAAATTTTCTTCGAAGCATCTGAAGCAATGGATGACAGAAAAGCCGACAACATTGACAGAAAGGATGAATTATCCGATCTCGATTGCAAACATGAAACATATAGCTCTATGGGTATAACAAAGAATCTTTAAGTCAAACTGTTTAGAGTGTTCTTGTTCCTGGGACTATTAATAATAATATTATACTATTAATTTAAGGTACATGTAGATAGGGTGTCTTCCTCCATCTTGGATTTGGAAATACCAGAAGACAAGGTCTAGATCAATTAAGTGTAATAATATGATAAATTATACTGTTCCTATAAAATTGCCTACTTCTTTATGTGTGTGCAATATTTTATTATAATCGGGGTTGACTTTGCTTAGTAATGGTCTTCAGGTGGCATGCATGCAGTAGCATATGACTTAGTAAAATATGTATACATGTAGGTTCCACAATTAAAATTACCCCCCCCCCCCTTCATCTGCCTATGAAAACAGAAAAAAATAAAATAATCCCACTATCAGGGCATTGAAATCTCAACAGATAGAACAGGCAAAATATGGTCAACATCAAATTCTTTTTTAATGAAGCTATCCAGTTGCAGATCCAGAAATTTACATAAGGGAGGTGGGTGCCCACTCCAGTCATGCTTCAGTGATTCCCTATATAATAAACCAATTTTTTCCTACAAAAAGACAGGTGAAGGGAGGGGAACTATACCCCTTAATCTGCCTCTGGTACCAATATAGATTAGTTAGAAATATATACACAGTTAGGAGTGTTGTTTGTTTAACATTTTCGCCCCGTGGATTTTTCATATAAAAGATATTGTGCAATAGCATGCATATTAAGACGGCTGAGTACTAATTAAGCCTTTAAAGTTGGTTTAAAAGATCACCAAGAGTATTTTTTTACATCTTCCATGTCTTCTTTGGCCTATTATTTTTCTGTTTGACTGTTTTTATTTTCATAGTAAGACAAGGTCCAGAAATTAATGTACACAAATATATGCAAATTGTTGCCAAAAACATTAAAGAAATGATATTTTAACTACTGGAAATCAAATCTATGGAAGATACTGATTACAAACATGTATGCAGTAAGCTTAATTTGTATAAAAGTAAGAAAATAGACCACTTTCGAGTTCATCCGTCACCGGAAAAAACTTGTCAATTATACGCGCCTTTATCACCGTCATTTGTGCGTTTAGGGGCGTCGTCACTTCCTTCCAATGTTGAGCGAGTGGTTGGAAAACTATAATTCTATATTGTACGAATTATTCGGCAAATTGAATTCTCAAAATTGACAATCAACACTGCTGTCATTAGGGAATTGTCAGTAAGTGCCTACAGAGCAACCATTATTTCTAGTTTATCCTGCACAAAGACGATCACTAAGACGCTTGATGAACGTAAATAGTGCAGGGATACAGGCGAGCCCCTCTATCTGGTAAATGACGTCATAAAGGCGTGTATAATTGACGAGTTTTTGCCGGTGACGGATGAACTCGAAAGTGGTCTATTGTAATGGTTAAATTTATGAGAGTAAATGTTTACATTTTTTTCTTAACTGTCAATTGTAAGTCTGTTGATTATCCAATACTGTAACTAATGAGTCATCCATACAATTATACTTTTAAGAATGTATATCTTTGCTGAAACATTTTCATTAGTTGTTTACAATTGTAAATCCATGCTTATTTTGCAGATGGATTGGGGAAAAACATAAAAAAGTAAGTAGGTATTTAATATATCAGTAAAGGTTTGACACAAACTAAATTAAAAATAAACTGACTATGCTGTGGCTAAAAAAGAGAAATACAAGTAGACAGACTATAGAACACAAAACACAACAGTGAAAACTAAAAACTAAACAACACGAACCAAACCAAAAACTGGTGATGATTTCAGGTGTAGGGTTAGCAGATACTGCTCCACATGTGTCACATGTGTTGTTGCTGACATTGGAGTACAAACCTGGTAACTAGTCTAATTCAGTTGGTCACATTTGTGAAAAGGGGTCTGGATTTTGTCACAACATATCCACTATCATCTGTGAAATAGATATTTCATTGAACATGTGTCAAATAAACTCACCATAGACACAAAGATATTGCAGTTGCGCCCTAAAACTGTCTAAAATAATCTAATTTTTTTTAAATTTGTTTTGCATCTTTTATCAATTTCTGGTCAATAAGTCTTGATTTGCAGACTTAAAAAAATAAATAAAAGTCAGGAGATAAAATCTAAGTTCTATTGTTTAAGATATGTTTATACATATCTTTATACATACGCAATCATGTATCATGAATCTACCATATGAATTATTTTTTTAACAGATTTTTCGGCATCAGTAAAAGTGATAGTTCTCAAACTTACACTGCAAATGTGATTCCTGCTGGGGGTGCTGAAGATAACCCACATCAATCAACCATTACAGAGGCCACAACGCCAAAAGATTCAAGGAGAGAGACTGGTGATAGAAATGAAGGAAATGAGGATTCATCTACAACAGTTGTTTACAAAGACACAGGAAAAGCCATGAAAGCTAGCAATTCTCAAACTTCTCAATCCTTACAAGCTACAGGTGGAATAGGAGCTAATTCACCAGAGCAAAGTCCAAACCTATCTGTAAACACACAATATATTATCTCCCCTGATGAAAAAAATAAGAGACCAGGTTTAGCCCTCATCATCACAGGACAGAAATTTGCAATAGGGAATGGGGATGTCAGAAATGGTGCTGAAAAAGATCTGAGGAATATGTTTGAAATCTTTTACAATTTAGATTTTGAGGTTAGATGGGAACCATTTGCCAATAGAACTACAGAAGATTTAAAAAATGAATTAATTAAATGTAAGTATATTATTATGTAGTTTAAGGCTGGAAATAGAGCAAAAAACCAATGTGAAGCTATTACTAAAATAATTTAGGGGAGCAAAGTCAGAAGGACCTTAACAGAACAGATATCTATTTGTCTAAAGGAGAAGAGCCAGACACCACAATAAAGACCCTTGTTAGGCAAGTCATATCTCTGTGTCAACTGTTTATCTATATTATGTGAACATTTTATGGTGTTCCAGGGTTGGCTGGATAAGCTCCTGCAGATACACTTGACATTATTGAGACAGAAAATTTTAAAAGAACTCAAATTCAAAAAAACCCAGCACAATTGTTTTTAGTCAAAAATGTATGTTTAAATGTTTTTTTAACATCAGAAAAAGCATTGTGAGTTGATAGCTAAATTTAATTGTTAATACCCACACTTGAAGAAAGGGGTACACTTGTTTACCGCTGTCTGTCCATTATTCTGGCAAACTATGCCGGCTTCATGAAATGTAGTATCAAGCTGTCAGTGATGCATTTTTACTTTTATTTCTCATCAACTTAATTTTTTCAAAATACTTTTAATAGTGAGAAACTGGCAACAGTAAATCTTGTGTTTATAATAAACAATCTTGTATAAGTTTCAAATAACTAGTGTATATAGTAATGTTTCTCTTCAGGTGCTGAAGACCCAACATTAGAACAAAAAAAGTGTTTAGTAATTGTTATCACATCACATGGAGGAGAAGTAAAGCTTGGAAGACCATACAGACCAGAGAACATTCCCCATGATATCAATGTATATGGGCATGCCATCAATACATATGATGGAATGATGCCTACTAATGAAATATTAGAAATATTTGATGTGGACAGCTGTCCATACATGGAAGGAAAACCAAAACTTTTATTCATTCAGGTGATAATGTCAATGCTTTGTTGTTTTAAATCTTAAAGATAATTTTTTTTATATCGTTCCAGTTACTAAGACACTAGAATAAAAGAATTTCTTCTCACATGCAACATACTTTATTGTTTTGTATATATGCATGATCTGTTGTTTTGTCTTGTCTGCTTCTTTCTGTCTTTTCTATCTGCCTTTTATGGTAATTCTTTGTTTAAGAATTGAATGCTTCTTTTTGTAAATTTATTGGGTGGTAAAAGCGTTGACCGAAGTACATTTTGTATGAAGCACGGAAGCGCTTCATTCTAAAAATGTAGGCACGGTCAACGCTTTTACAACCCTATAAAGTTTCAAAAAGAAGTATTCAATACTTATAATTACATTTTTTTAGCTAAAATCATGAAAACAAGATTTTTATCCAGTTTTATTTAATTCACCTGTGCACTTTTTTGTGGGACCTCGTGTCATCATGCATGATAAATGTTATTGTCTGATGCAATTGTTTACGGAATAAAATGTTAGCCAATCAGAATAACGTATTATAATGAAACTTACATCTAATGTAATTATTTTCTTTTGAAATACATATCAGCATTGTACATATAGATTCTACCACTGCATCGAGTGTAATAAGATATTTATCGACTCAAGACAGTTAGATTTTTAAGTATTTAAAATTTAACTGTCAAAAAGTGGATAAATATCGTATTACACGAGATTCGGAGTTGGAATCTGTTTCTCTAATGATTGTCTAACAGTATGCAGGCAAACCTATTCATTCTTTTTGAATGATCTTCAAAAAGATGTGTTCTCTCTATGTGACGTCATCAGACATGGTCGCCTTTTTTTATGCCATCACAATAGGAATTTCAGAGGAAAGTAAGAAAATTCAACATCATAATCAGATTTTAACCAATGAAGTACTGAGATCAAACGAACCACATGTTGATTAAATTTTTTTGTATACAAAGGGTGCAGAAAGGAATAAATTGACTAAGAATTCGAGAAATGCCTGTAATCAATTATCAGCTGTTCTAGAGATTAAATGCTACTATTTATATGTCATCATAGTAAAACTTTTTTTTATTGATTTTATAAATGTTTTGTATTACTTATTTTCCAGGCTTGTCGATCCAGAAATAACATCAAGTCAGTAGACAAAGGAGTCGATATTAGGGTAGCACAAAAACAAGACACCCTTATAAAACAGACAAATGACTTCTTCTCCACAATGGATGTACGTCACAAGGAAGAGACAAGTGAAGATGTGACCAAAACTATATATGATACAGTCACAATGAAAGACATGCTACTGACGCCTTGTTATCAAGACTTTATGGTTGCTTTTGCTAGCACTGAAGGTATAATTTTTACAAGTATAGAAAATCAGTTCAGAGTTCGTATTTACCACTGTTTTTGGGATACGATTGCTGTCAAGCAATCTGTAGACTTTTACCATTGACCCTATGACACACTCCCTCACGTCATTCGTTTTATTCTAAACATTCGGCAACATCTCAGATTCTTATGATTGTCTTGCTTTAAAAGGTAAAAACAAGCAAAACAATTGAACATAAACAACTTTCCTGTAATGTTTTACTCATAATCTTCATGTGTGATATTTTCCTTGACTTATATGCGTGTTTTTAACAATACGGAAAATCAGAATTAAACAGTATTTATATTAAGTGTTTTTATAAATTTAGAAACACGTCAGAGGGAATTCCCAAATTTTGATAACTTGCGAGAGTTCTCTGAAAGCCGATCGATAATTCTATTTCTGTCACAAGAACTGAAGTGGAGTATTTCTATATTTTACCGTTATGAAACTGATATTTGATACTGTACTCTCATAAAGAAATGGAGAACCATTCATCATATCATTTAATAAACGTTCTTGTTCCAAATCGCAAGTCGCGGTTTGTTTATGTATTAATGTCCATGCGTGGTCTCACTAATTAGAGACAAAAAGAATTGTAGAGACAAAAAGCGTCAAGAAGCGACAAGAAGAATAATATTAGCAACAAGAAACTATTTAGCGACAAGAACACATTTTTTTATTTATATTACTTATTCGAAATAAATATTAAAAAAATATGCAAAAGAAAACAATTTCAACGACAGAAAAGTTAATTTTGATAGGGGGAAAAATGAAACTTGTAAATCTAATTCAGTTGCTACATTTATTTACATGATATTTTATAAGGTATCACAGGAAGTATATTTTGTCTTTTTATTTGTTTTTAAAACCATTTTTGTACAATATATAATTAACTTGCAAAATGCATTATTTGTGCATAATAGTCCAGTAAATACATACACAAATTGTGAAATACAAATTAAGAACTGAAATCAAACAAGAGGAAAACATAATTAAAATGTGAATATTTTTCATCATTTTATTTAGTGTATTGTCTCATTGAAAGATATTTATCATGTTTATGCATATAGATTGAAGATTAAAGGAAACTGATGACAATCTTGAGTTTTCAACAGGTGTTCACTATTCGGTACAATAATTTTATATTCTGGTGCGTGTAATTGATGAAGGTGTTAATGGATGTTATTGTTGCATTAAAACAAAGGACACGCACCTAGTTAATCTGATTTGTTGCTCTTAATTGTGTATTACCTTAGAGTGAAGCCACAGCTAATGTTGGTCCTATCAGGAAAAATTAATTGTACAGTTAGGAAGGAAATAATATTTCATATTTTTGTTTTATTAAATCCTTCAAAAGGAAGGTGACAAATCTTTGTTTTTATTTTCATTTTATAGCGTTTACATTTCCTTTGCTCTTACACATGTTTAATTTCTACATCTATCAATATGATAATAAAAAGTACACAATCTCTTCATCGATTTTTTTTTATTTCTTCATCTTTCAATATAATCCTATTAAAAAACATTTTAATGTATGTGATAACAAAATGTATTCTTGTCGCTAAATAGCTTCTTGTTGCTTTTTGTCACTTATTATTTTTCTTCTTGTCGCTTCTTGACGCTTTTTGTCGCTGATTAGTGAGACCCCACATGCGTGTAGTTTTCCTGATTTCAAGGGGTATCAGATTGAGTGATTCCCTGCTTCATTGATTAATTTGAAACTCATGGGATTCTTTCTATGTCTGTCTGCATATGGAGGGCTATTGTTGTTGCATAATTTTAAATCACATGCATAATTTAAATTAAAATAAATGTTTCATCGTAAATATTACCTATAACACCCCTTCAGCAGAAATGGAATCTTCCATGTTATCGTTTCGAGTTGTCTCCCTTTTCGAAGTATTCGTCAAGAAGAATTAACTCGTTAATGCCGGTAAACGTCGTATTATATTAAGAACGATCTCAATGTAAACAGAGGAGTGTGTACGGAAAGGAGTCATGCCCTCTGACCCAAAGGAACTTCAATAATTAAAGAGTAAGAAATGGGGTTCCTCCTAAACTGGTCCGCCGTTCTATATATAGCTTCGCACCGAAGGTCAGTGTAGCGATAAGTGAACACAATAGGGTTCCTCCTAGAATTACGGTGATAAGATACGGAAGCAAGTTAACTCGTACCACGGCATTGGAACCAAAAAAGTTAACTTGTACTACTGCCGGGGAAGTCGTAACATTCAGAAAAATATATAAAAAATATGATGTTTTATGGGTTTCTGTTTGTAAACTTAATAGAAATAAAGTTGAATTACTTGAATTTTACACAGGAGTTAAATGAAAACTTAGACAAAAATAAAGAATGTTTTAAAGCATTAATGTTTTAACTGATCTTTCAAACTAGAACATAGGCGGATCCAGCCCCCCCTTTTTTTGTGGAAAAAATTTGGTTGATAATGAAGGGAATCATTGAAGCATGACTGGAGCGGACCCCCTCTTAGGTCAGTCAGCGGGCTCCCCCTTAGGAAAAATTCTGGATCCGCCACTGTAGAACTTAATCCAGAGGAAAGTTAAAACATTGCTTTAACTGTACCTTATTAAAATTGAACATGTTGAATATGTATATATCCAATTTAAGTTAATTAAAGCTGTAATCCATGATCACAAATTGAATGATATGTTTACAATTGTTGAAAGCCATGTGCTTTTTTTGCGGGGAAAATGCGGACCCCCTAAACAGGAATCAGTTAAATTTCATTGTTACATTTATTTATAGACAGTAAAAATAATTTTGGCAATCATTTTGACTAACTGCTAAGATTTAATTATTCATGAAAAATTTTCTTCTGGTGAAACTGTATATACCTTTATTATCTACATCTGCCACAGTATTTTCTATCCAATATACAAGGAACATAAGCTACAAATTGGTCATTGTACTTTCAAATTATATACATTTTACAGACTTAAGAGGTATTGGTTGAAAGTAACGTATATCATGTATATTCATCATTTAACACCATTTAAATGCATTTAAGTAAGTTGGTACGAGTTAGCAATGGTACGAGTTTGCATTGGTACAAGTTTTTTTTTAATGGTACGAGTTTACAATGGTACAGGATAACTATAATTCGATAAAACACAATAAGTACATGGCTCATACACTTGTAACGGGGATTGGCTATTCTTTAAGTTGAGTGACTATTCAGATTGTTACATGTTCATGCTTTTTTTGCAACAGTATTCTTGGATCTATTTCTTTCCTCTTTGATCTTTTGAATTTTGGCCAAATCTCATGCATTTGTTTAATGAAAATTTGGCAGAACTGCTATACATGTGTCAATGAAAACTATGGCAATCGTATCCCTCAGAGCATTCTGCTCTTTGATTTTAAACATTTTTTTTATCATACTGGGAGCTGCATCAATAGTGCATTGCTTTCAGCTGTTACTTTTGTTATAATATACTAAAACAGCAAAGACATTATAAAAAAAGATGTGTAAATCATCATAGTTTATTATAGATAAATCCTACAAACATATATTATCACTATTGTATTCTGTTTCTTCTGTTCTGAAATTTCACATTAAAAAGTTACATATTCTTCCTCTTTCTAAACTTCAATTCATATAAATTTTAGGCAACTTCTTATATATACAATAGGAAATAAATAAAAATAAATATCATAAGGATGTTTGATTTCTGT
The DNA here is from genome assembly GCF_036588685.1 of Mytilus trossulus. NCBI lineage: Eukaryota > Metazoa > Mollusca > Bivalvia > Mytilida > Mytilidae > Mytilus > Mytilus trossulus. The sequence goes on from NC_086376.1 coordinate 44,768,293, forward strand.
ACATTAATTTAATACAATATTCACTAAGTGCATTAATTCTATTTTTTCAGTAAAAATTCCTTTCTTAGCTTTATCATAAAGTTTAATAATAGTAAAGTCCTTTAAAGCTGTTAACAATTATTTAAATGACATTTTGATAATAAACTTTCATATTTCCAATTCTTAAATATATTATCTCCCTTGTCAAATTATCTCCCCTTATCAAAACTGATTTTATAATTTTGTACTAAAAAGCAAAAACAAGTCATCATTTGTAAATTACAAACATTAACCACATACTTCTAAGCTAATAAAGCATACACAATTAATAGCAGCAAATAAAATCTGTAGTTACAAATGTAGGAAGTCATGGTTGATAGATATATAAGTGTCTACTTCACAAACCTAAGTAAGATGAGAGTAGACATCTCATTGCGAATAATCACAAATAGAGAATTGTAAGGTGAAATTAGCCAAATATTCATCTATGATGTGACTAGGTACACCCTTCAGTTCATTGTATTGATTACTCTAAATTATTATCTTTTTACCATCCTCGAATTCAAAAGAAACAAAAAACATTATCTTTCATGTAACAATTTAGAATATATATACCTGGTATATAACTCTAATTACTTTTATTTATAGATATGCAAAATTTGTTTTATTTCTTTTCAGAGCACATAGCTTGGTCAGAAGATTCAGGTGGTGTATTGTTGACCGCTATGTATAATGTGTTCAAAGAGAAGATAAAAAATAAACAAGACATTGATCTGTTGCCAACCATGACCGAAGTCTGCAGCAAAATGATGGACTACAAGTCAAATTTCACTGATCAACGGTACGACAGATCTAAGGCTGTTATGTGTCTTCTTCATATGTTAGGAGAGGAAATTATCTTTAAACCAAAATACTAACTTATTTATATTTCTGTACCAACTTTCTGATTCAGTCAGATTGCATAATGAAATCCCTTTATATGTGCTATATTTTTGTGAAAGGTTATAAGCTTTTGGTGCTATTAGATTGTAAAGTACATGTATTGACATATATTGACAAAGTATGTTGTTGCTGGTGTAATTGTAACATTCATGATAAAAAAAAAATCTTCATTAAAAAAATTTAAAATGTCACAGGAATTTTACTGATTAAAAAAAAAAAATCAGCAGCTGCTTTTTTCAAAACAAATACATTTAATCCACACTTTTGAAAATATATGAATCAAAAACTTGAGTTGCATTTTTTCTCTTTTCTGCTTGAAATAATGGTATATGTATCTATATAAAAATTAGAATATGTGGTATGATTGCCAATGAGACAACTATCCACCAAGGTTCAAATGAAGTGGATGTAAGCCGTTATAGGTTACTGTAAATTCAGAAATTAATGCGAGGTTTTTATTATTGCGAAAAATGCGACTGAGTTGTAAACGCAATAATTTAAACTTGTATTGTGAAATATTTTATAAGAATTTAACAGGATTTTTCTCAAAATTGTAAAAAATGAAAATCGCATTTAAGTCTAAATTGACAAAATCGCAATAATAAATGCACGCAATAATTTCTGAATTTACAGTATTGAGAAAACTCTGATACCATATTGTAAGCTATAAAAGACCTGGGTATGAGATTCAATTTAGAAAACAAATGGTCTAATTTATTAATAAATAATTTATGAAAAACTTGTACACTGTATTTTATTTTTTTGTTTCTAAAATTTCAACTTCTGGTGGTTTTACATATAAAATTATTTATAGATTCTGCCACAGTACTTTATGATATCTATGCATTTGTTAAATTTTCACACCTGCCAACTTTTGAAATCCCTTCAACATTTTTGAGAGTTACAATTTTTTGTCTTTTTTTTGGTTTGCATGTGCTGTTTATTTTTTTACTTTGTTTTACATTATTACACTTTTATTCATATAGTGTATACTGATGATGTACTTAATAACCTGTTTCTACTTTTCATGTGCATGTTTCTTTTACTTATATATAATTATATGTGTATAAAAGTTATATGTGTAGCTAAAATATCAGCAAAATATACAGATCAATAAGTGACTTGACCATTTCCATTTAGAAATATGGAAAAGGAATATAGAAAAAAAAAAGACATTTATGGCTTTATCTCATATTTTTGTAAAAAAAGAACACTAGAGTATACTTCATTGACTTTTTTTAAACATGATTAACACTTGAAAAGTCTGCAGATGCATATACAAAGTGTAAAATAAGACATAAGAGCAACTAATTAATTTTACGTAAAATTAGTAAGATCAGTTCTGTAAATACTTATGGCAAAATAATAGTCAAATTCAAAGGTATATTGGAAATTTGAAAAATTATTGCATGCATTTATAATTGCTATTTTGAAATAACAGACCAAAATGTGAGAATAAATATTGTGATAAAAGGAAAAGCTGCATAAAATGATTTCTCACTGCTAGTTTTTTTTTATTGCAATACTCAGTCTCACAAAGTCAGGTTGAATATATTTAGCAATAATAAAAACCTTGAAATAATTTATGAATTTACAGTATACATTAGACATAAAGAACGTCATTTGTTTAAAACATTGACTTGTGAACATGTTTTAATAAAAATAACACAACTACAAAGTAGTCAATGTTAAAATTGGACCTATAGCTCTCCTATTTAAAAATAACTACTAAGGTTTACGAACTTAATATACAATGTATTTAATGTACAATTTTTACAAATTTAAATGCACAATTTTATGTTTGTTTTAAAGTTGACAGTTTATAAATCTTAGTACTGTAGTACTATAAAGTAGACTGTGATAAAAGACAACATTGCAATATAGGATAGTACAAAACAAACTCTGTCTAAACATATGGCTATGTCTTTATAGTTGACTGTATATTTTTCAACCGGAAATACTTGATTTTTTCTCCATTTCTTGAATATAACAAACATGTGCTTAAAAAATCCTTTTAATTCATAGTTGCTTTTATAAAATAAATATGCGTTAATAATATTTAATAATGTGATAACAGCACTTGTTACAAAAACCATTATGATAAATATTATCAAAAATGATATAGGATTTGATGTGGCAGGGATCTTGTCAGAGGCTAGGGTCAAGAAGATAACAAATGATAAGAGTATTGTTATTCCATATCCAAGTCTTTCACCACATTCATGTGGCAGTAAAAACACTAGCGGATTTAGAAGTGAAAGAAGAGCCACAGGTAAAAATACCAATATGTTATAGTAAAGTGGTTCCCGCTTTATTTTAAAAACAAATTCATGAGAAGTATTACCATAAATTTTACCCTGCCTTGAAATAACGCTTTTTGTATTCCAGTCTGAGTGCTTGTTTTCGTAATAGTCATGGTATGGAATTGATGCTGCTTGAAGATAAGTTTTCCACGTAATATCCCATGCCATAAATAGAATTGAACAGTCTTGTTCGTCATAGGGAAATTTTCTTATATTAGCTGCACACTTAGAATTAATTATGTCTGCAGGTGTCCAGTTTATAAATCCATCATGCCGTATCAATATTTTGAATAAACTATTGGCTCCGAATGGTTGAAGTTGCTGTGCATCTGTCATTAGTGTTATATGTGGAAACCATATAACAGATTTAGAAACCAACATTTCTGATATGCCATTGTAGTCCTCTGGGTTCCATTTCAAAGAATTATCAAACCATGAAACCTGCAAGCCCCCTGACAAAGATAATATGCCATCAACTTCATCAAAGTGGTTTAATCCAAGATTGAAAAAACCCAAAGTAATCATCATGGTACCGTTTGAAACTGGTTTGAGATCTGGATTATATTGACTGTTGAATAGGTCATCGTATAGTTTCTCATAATTATCTATGTCTTGGCAATCTGATACATTTAAAATCCTAAATATTAAGCACACAAGAAGGACATCAACAAACATTTTGAAGACTAAACGTTGGGATACATTCTGGAAACTCTTATATGATAATATCAAGTTTACTTGTGCCTACGTCATTGGTTCAATTAATATAAATAGATGGAATCAATTTGTTTTATTCTTCAGCCGTCAATTAGAATATAAAAGAATGTAAATATTGATCAATCAGGAGAAATTTTTATAGAAAATAGAGTTAGGTTTCTTTTGTTTACAGCTCTTTGAAGAAAATTAAGGGTAATTATTTATAATTGTATTTTGTTTACAAAGTTTTAACTAATGATCATATGACAATATAGTTTTTTTAATTGCATTAAATTTTACAAATAAGGTTATGGAAAATAAATTTAAAATAAGAGATTGTTTGTTTATGAATGAAATATTGAATGTTAAAAATTATGGTAAAATGTTTTTTGTGGTCTGTTTTTGTGTATTAAGATGAGATGTTTATTGACCATTGGGAAATTTTTAATTGAATTGTGATACTTATTGGCCATTATGATCATATTGCAATTAATTGTCTTTACTACAGTGTAACAATGGTATAATGAATGGACTATTTTGTGTTATATCTGCTAATCAGTACATGTATTGACCAGTCTATCCATCTGTCTTTGATCTGCTTTTATTCTGAAAAATGGAATGAAAGGTTAGTGAGTGGTTTTGTGAAGTTATAGAATGGAAAATTTAGATATTAAGGGCATACAATTAAATTTTGATACACAGCGATTTTTTTTACCAAAATTTGCATACAATTAAGCTATTGTTCATCTAGCCAATTTAAATATGTTATAAAAAAATATGTGCTTCTTTGACAGAGATTAGGGTTGAAATTTAGACATAACTCAAAATTTTGATTTCTAAGAAATTTCAATCTTTTGGACAGACATACCTAACATTATTGTTTCAAAAGATAACCACGTTCAGATTTGTATAAGAATGAAAAACAAAATTGTGTTTATATAATTCTATGATGTCGTCTGCAGTGTCTGCCTCTGCAGCATAGGCAGCATCTGAAGATACATTTGGTTACTGGAACATTAACTTAAGTGAATGGATCTTTTTGAAATTTTACCAGAAGGTCAAATAATTCAAAGGAAGGATGGGGTATCAACAGTTAAGGAATCAGGGGCCAGAAAGGGGAGAAAATGTGTCTAAGTGTATGCATGTGTCTCTCTAAAATTGTACTACACGGTTCCATACCACACAGGGAAGGCTGTGATTGTGTTTGGAAGGAGGAAGTTCAAAAAGGTTGAGGTTGAGTTTTTTTCCCAATATTTCTGGGGGTTCATATTTTTTTCTTCAATTTTTTTTAAAAAGTATCAAGAAGAAATCTTCAATTGCACAGTTATTAGATTGGTCAGCAGTTTTCCAAAGTAACTGTTTTGTCAATTAATGTAGAATTCAAAATTTCATGCAATTTTAAGTGATTAGATTTGGTTTGCAGTATTCACTTGTAACTATTTTCTTAAAGTGGCTCAGACTTCTTCAAAGTTTCTATCAGAAGTGCCGTATTTTTTGTTATTTTATTCTTTAAAGAAAATGAAACAAATTGGTAAAAAAAAAATAGGGGGTCACGGACCATCTAAGCTCAAAATTTAGAGGTGTTGACATATTTTATCGGAATATAAAAAAAACGTTCTATGACAATTTGTCCAAAACTGTTATATGAAAAGCTGGAATATATCTTCAAAGAATGAGCCAATAAAAAACATAGGTCACGGATAAGGAAAAAAAAAATATTTTGGCTTAAAACCCAAATTTTTGCGGGAAAATGGTGAAAATGGGTGAAATGTCATTTTGACCCTTTAACAAATATGGATAATAACAAAAATATTCTATTAGTTACATAACTACAAAGATTTAACATTTCTAATCAATCAAAATATTTCTAAAAATTGTATCGAATTTACGACAAATAATTTTGTTATTCATGCGTATAACTATGCGCAGTCGAAAAGTCCCGAGCCACCTTGAAGAGAATCCAGCTACTGACTTTGGGAATAAAAGGTCACTTAGGCAGAACATTATCTAAGATTTGGCCTGGGCAAAGAGACAAAAAAGGATGGAATCATGAACTGAATAAAACAGATACTTAATTCATATAAATTATGTAAGAGTTCAACAATGTAATTATAAATAAAAAAAACTTGTTAAACATGTATGTAATCGAATAGAATCAACATTCTTATAAATAATGAATCGTATCAGAAACTTTCTAATGTCTATGGAAAGCAAAACAGAAATGAAGAAATATATTTGAGATAGAGTCTATTGTACTGAACTGTATATCTCAATCACAATTGTTTTTATACGACCGCAAATTTTGAAAAAAATTTCATCGTATATTGCTATCACGTTGGCGTCGTCGTCGTCGTCGTTGTCGTCGTCGTTGTCGTCGTCGTCGTCCGAATACTTTTAGTTTTCGCACTCTAACTTTAGTAAAAGTGAATAGAAATCTATGAAATTTTAACACAAGGTTTATGACCATAAAAGGAAGGTTGGTATTGATTGTAGGAGTTTTGGTCCTAACATTTTAGGAATTAGGGGCCAAAAAGGGCCCAAATAAGCATTTTCTTGGTTTTCGCACTCTAACTTTAGTTTAAGTTAATAGAAATCTATGAAATTTTGACACAAGGTTTATGACCACAAAAGAAAGGTTGGGATTGATTTTGGGTGTTTTGGTTTCAACAGTTTATGAATTAGGGGCAAAAAAAGGGCCCAAATAAGCATTATTCTTGGTTTTTGCACAATAACTTTAGTTTAAGTAAATAGAAATCAATGAAATTTAAACACAATGTTTATGACCACAAAAGGAAGATTTTTATTGATTTTGGGAGTTTAGGTCCCAACAGTTTAGGAATAAGGGGCCCAAAAGGGACCCAAATAAGCATTTTTCTTGGTTTTCGCACCATTACGTTAGTATAAGTAAATAGAAATCTATGAAATTTAAACACAAGGTTTATGACCATAAAAGGAAGGTTGGTATTGATTTTGGGAGTTTTGGTCCCAACAGTTTAGGAAAAAGGGGCCCATAGGGGTCCAAAATTAAACTTTGTTTGATTTCATCAAAATTGAATAATTGGGGTTCTTTGATATGCAGAATCTAACTGTGTATGTAGATTCTTAACTTTTGGTCATGTTTTCAAATTGGTCTACATTAAGGTCCAAAGGGTCTAAAATTAAACTTAGTTTGATTTTGACAAAAAATGAATCGGTTGGGTTCTTTGATATGTTGAATCTAAAAATGTACTTAGATTCTTGATTATTGGCCCAGTTTTCAAGTTGGTCCAAATCTGGGTCCAAAATTTAACTTTATTTGATTTTTCAAAAATTGAATAAATGGGGTTCTTTGATATGCCAAATCTAACTGTGTATGTAGATTCTTCATTTTTGGTCCCATTTTTAAATTGGCCTACATTAAGGTTCAAAGGGTCCAAAATTAAACTAAGTTTGATTTTAACAAAAAATAAAGTCTTGGGTCTCTTTGATATGCTGAATTTAAACATGTACTAAGATTTTTGATTATGGGCCCAGTTTTTAAGTTGGTCCAAATCAGGATCTAAAATTATTATATTAAGTATTGTGCAATAGCAAGTCTTTTTCAATTGCACAGTATTGTGCAATGGCAAGAAATATCTAATTTCACAATATTGTGAAATAGCAAATTTTTGTTTCATTAGAGTTATCTTTCTTTGTCCAGAATAGTAAGCAAGAAATATCTTATTGCAAGAATTTTTTTTTAATTGGAGTTATCTTTCTTTGTCCTGAATCAATTTAAATCTTTGTTATATACAATATACTTTATAATGTATATTCACTTTTTACTACCAACTGATCAATTTGAATAATCTTTACCATTCAGTGATAACAAGCAGTTTTTTTACATCTTAATATTTTATGATGTATTTAAATGAGTAGTTATTGTTGCAAACTCCATTAGAATATTTTAATTGAGATTAGTTTTGGAATAAGGGAAAGGGGGATGTGATTTAAAAATTGGGTTCAATTTTTCTCATTTGAAATTTCATAAATAAAAAAGAAAATTTCTTCAAACATTTTTTTGAGAGGATTAATATTCAACAGCATTGTGAATTGCTCTAAGAGAAAACAAACATTTTAAGTTCATTAGAACACATTCATTCTGTGTCAGAAACCTATGCTGTGTCAACCATTAAATCACAATCCAAATTTAGAGCTGAATCCAGCTTGAATGTTGTGTCCATACTTGCCCCAACCGTTCAGGGTTCAACCTCTGCGGTCATATAAAGCTACGCCCTGCGGAGCATCTGGTTAAAGGTTATTGTTAAAAAAAAAGTGCCACTAAATTATTATGTAACAAATTACTATACAAATTAACATGTATAGCTCATTATTTAGAGTTGTTTACACTCTCATCCTCTGTTCTTGGGTGGATTTAAAGTTGTTTCAATTATCAATCTTACCATATCTTATTATCATAAATACTGCATGCTTTTTACTGTCTTAGCATTTATTGGTTATATATTATTACAAATTTAAAACATACTTGTTATATTTCATTGTGATTAGATAATTGGTCATTCATGTATTACTTTAAAGCGTTGTAAAACTATAATTTATTTCTTGCTTTTGTATACAATAGTTTTTGTGTTGCAAACATCTTTTTTTCATTTATGTTCAAACATGTCTGAGATAACTGTAATGATTTTGTGCAGTGGCAGATTCAGGGATGTAGAAGTCGTATCCCCTTCCCCCACTTTTGGTAGGAAAATATAAATTATATCACGTTAAGAAGAAAATTGTCCACAAATTATGAATTTCTTCCATTTTATGGAAAAATGCCCATTGAAAAATCATGGAGCCGCAGTTACATTTGTTTTGGTTTATCTCAGAATCTATTGAAATTAAAGCAGTCAAAACAATAGTTTATCATTTAATAAAACTAGATAGATATTTCGAAAAACAAGAAGAATTTCAAATTATTTTCATCAGTTTAATAGATTGAGAGTGATGTTAGGGAAATTTATTAACAATGATATAACAAGAGTAATATGTATAATAAACAAGGGAAGATGAAAAGTTCTAAGGAATAACAAAATTTTCCAGAACTGTTTTTGTATGTACTGTTATTACATATAGCGGGACAAAATCATGGTCCATGCATATTGTGAATCAATTGTTTTTCTGATAAAGGATGTTTATAGCTCTTAAGATTTGATTCTATTTGAGTTAATATTTTTATTAAATTTTTAGGGATTTTCATGCCTCAGACTTAACTTTTAACATTCTTGAGTTATGTCCCATGGACACATTCCCCATTTATTTCAAACAGAAATGCATTATAAAATTTTCCTCCAACTAGCGTTTTTATGGCCCAGACTTAGCTTTTATTGTTCTTGAGTTATGCCCTTATTTATTTCAAACAGAAATCCAATTATAGAATTTTTCCCCCAACTATTGTACTTCTATTGATTTAACTAAATTCTACCTCAAAGACTTATAAATATCAGAACTTTATTCATATTTTGATGTTTTGCTCAATATTATTTTTGTTTCAGAAATGTTTTAAATAATGTAGAAATTTGTTGCTATGAATCATAACTTATAAGCTCCCTTCATGCTTTATTTACAACCAATTATTTATATAAAATGTTTTAATATTTAATTATCAGCATTATAATGTATTGAGTATTAACTTTTGTTGTGTATAGTAGTTTTCAGATAATCTTATTATATAATAAACTTTTTAAAAAATCTGTTTGTATCTTAATATTACCCAAACATTTTACATGTCATTCTAACTTTCATCTTTCATTTATTGATTGTGCTTAGGTTGTTATTTATTTTCATACGAAATTCAACAAAATCAAAAGCATTTCATTTTTGTACTATATATGTAACGTGATCTTGAATTATTAGTCATTCACATAGTTTTGAAACTTAGATCCAGTTTATTTTTATAGGTCTTAAAATTCACCAATTGTTTGGGCTTTGCATGATTTATTTCTATAAATGAGGGTTATTGTAATCGTTAGAACCAGGTGTGATTCAGTCCTAAAAGACATAAGGCATAAAGCTTTATTTAGTGTCAGTATAAGCAATACAAATGCTGATGCTAGTTGATGTTGGGGCTGTTTGCTAAACTTTGAATATAAAAAAGAATATATGGGATGATTGCTAATGAGACAACACTCCACGAGAGACCAAAATGACACGGAAATGAACAACTATAGGTCACAGTATGGCCTTCAACAATAAGCAAAGTCCTTCCACATAGTCAGCTATAAAAGGCCCTGAAATGACAATGTAAACAATTCAAACTAGAAAACTAACGGCCTTTTTTTTTTATTAAAAAATGAACAAAAAACTAATATGAAACACTTAAACAAACAATAACCACTAAATTACAGGTTCCTGACTTGGGACAGGCACATACATACATAAAATTGAAGCTGTCAATAACAAATCAACTGAATAACCTCACATTTATAAAAATTCAATGTTCAAAGACTCATAACTCTAGAAAAAACAACTGATAAAAGCTTTCTTGTGGATATGCTCATTTTCATATTATGAGTTGCAATTGCAAACTGTTGCAGTAGTATATTTGGGCAAACAATTTAGTTCAAAGGAGCATAACACCTAGAAAAAAAATCAATAGTAATTTCTTGTCAATATGCACATCTACATAGTACTACTTAAGAACTACAATTTGTTTTGTGAAATTCTGTTGTGTGGTTTCAGAGGAGTTGCTATGACAAACTGATGCTGTAGTATATTTTTCAGCAAAGTTCTAAGTTTAAAGGACATAACTCCTAAAAAATTTTTAGTATTTCTTTCCTTATGATAATCTACCTAGAATTTTAAAAATGATTTATTTCTGGTTTGATAGCAAGAAGAACAAAATGCCAGTTGAATGTCAGCTAATTAGCCTGCAAGATCAAGATGATCTACTGCAATCAGGTACATGTATAAGTTTGGTATTTAATGCCCCACTTTGAAACAGTAGGGTTTTTCTCATTACTGAAGGTCATACAGTTGCCTGTAAGTGCTTACAAGATAATCTACTTCATTTGAACTCTGGTGGATATTGTTGTCTCATTGACAATCATAGTCATCTCTAATTTTGCAGGTGACATTCTGTACAAAAATCATAGGCACTGGCTACGGTTACATGGAAATGTAACAATAATAAAAATGTTACATTGGAGACTAATTGCCAGAATGCATTGCTGGGTAGGGAACCGATTAAGGTGTAATACCACCATTGATTTCCCCCTATTAGTCTTTGTTAAATTTGCACTTTTCAAAAAATTGTGCAGAATTTATCTTTGTTTCAAATAAAGAAATACTTGGCATGAGTAAAGTTTTATCCTGTCCAGTTCTATAGAAAAAGTTTCACATAACATTTCATTGCATATAAGAAAATAACCATCATTGGAAGTGAACCAATCAAATTTCTCCCCTTATTCTATGTGTACAAGGTTTAGTCACCATGTAACCTCAAGATTACAAAATTTTCTATAGAAATCACAAATAAAAAATAATGGTGTTTTGAAACACCCAAGACATATGTTTATGACACAGAAATAGTTTTACTGCAATAAAATGTAGGACTAATTACCTACAACGGTCAAATTCAAGGGAATATTTTTTTAGACCTACTTTCGTATGCAACCGGATGTGACGTACCATGATTTGGTGGTATTACACCTTAATTACGAATGTAACAATAATTATTGAGGCTATGGTTACATGGTGTTATTGTTACATGAAAAAAACACCAATATGAACTAATGATAATAAAAGACATTTATTTTATATACAATATATACAATAATAACATACAATTTCTTGATTTTTTTACTAACAGTGACAATTTCTATATATCCATTCATTGAAGTGGTTTTTTGAAGCATGTTCAAGTCCGACAAATTTTTTATGAAACAACTCCAAGCAATATTTGTATATAGGTATATTGGTTAAAAAAGGTAAAAAAAACCTTTGGTTCGGGTGAGCTCCATCTGATTTTGAAACGAAATTACGTCCTCCATGGACGAGATTGAGGATGGCCACATCATCGTAACATGTATACAGAAGTTCATAGTATTTAAGTTCAGAGTTAGCAAACTTTGCTTTTGATGTATATATGAAGTTGTAGGTTTGTGCCTTGATATTGTTTCAGTTCGTTTCAAACACATCCTAAGTTTTAATGTTTCACCAAATACAAAATTGGTAATAGGAATCTCTTCGTCCATTGTTCAAAGTATAATGACAGTTATAAAAGTAGCTGTGCAGTTAAATACTTAGAAGGGCACACTTTTCTCAGCCCGAGTTCTCAACAACAAACCATCATGAACTATATTTTTTGCCTTTGGCACTACTTATCTGAAGTAGTATATCTTTAAGAACATGATATATAAACCTTTCAAGAAGTGAGCTAACATCGCCGCCGCCGCCAGATCACTATCGCTATGTCGAGCTTTCTGTAACAAAAGTTGCAGGCTCGACAAAAATACCATTTTTTTATGGTAAACTTTTAGCATAACTAGTAAATTGTAAATGTGAAAAACATCCAAATTCACTTTGTTTTTGTTAGATGTATTTTTATCAATCTGATGAGCTATACAAGCCTTTAACTGATTTTTAAAGCTCTTTTTATGTTGTACTGTTTCACCACTGTCCAAGGTTAGGGAGGGTTGTGATTCAGCTAACATGTTTATTTACCCTGCCACATTTAGTATGTATGTGCTCGTCCCAAGTCAGGAGCCTGGTATTCAGTCAGGTTGTTGTTTGTTGATGTGTTACATATTTGTTTTCCATTCTTGTAAATAAATTAAGCTGTTAGTTTTCTCCTTTGAATTTTTTATTTGTCATTGCATGGCGTTTATAGTTAGCTGTCTATGTGGTATGGGCTGTAGTCATTATTGATGGCTGTACAGTGACCTATAGTTGTGAATTTCTGTCATTTTGTCTCTTGTGTAGAGTTGTCTCATTGGCAATCATACCACATCTTTTTTATACTAACTTAATTTCAATAAATTTGGTCAAGCGGTATCATGAAAACCCATATTTAAGCGGTAACTAGGGCATTTCTTGTTCAACTTTAATGTCAAAACCATTAACATCTTACTTTCCCTCAATTTTGTGATCCATGAAATTAATGCCTTGATATTTCAAAGATTTGTTCAAGCTGTACTTTACCTGGGAGTGGAAATTATAGTACTAACAGAAGTACATAGGGATGGATGGACATGTGCATCACTATACGTATACCGCTCTTTATAGCAGTTGTATTATCATAGGTTTTGTCAAATTTATTATACATATGAGCCTATTCACACACAAAAAATATATAAATAAGTCTAAATTGAAAACAACGTTCAAACATGATTGCGTTGGATAAAAACTGCAATTTTTTATGTGTGTGTATGCAAAACAAATTTCTTAATAGAAGGCTCTAAGTACAGATCAAACAGCATTTTCAAAAAGACCAAAAAAGTGAAAAAGTATATTTTAAGAAAACGCACTTGACTTAAGCAGGTTGAACAAAGCATGTTCTTAAACCCTGCTGCCTGCCATTTGCAATTGCCAAATAAACAGCTCACCAGATCTTTAGAGGAATTATATATACAGAATGTATTGTCAGCCTTTTATCACCATTACTGCTGGTGATCTGATGGATGAAATCTATTGTAGAGTCGTCACTGGTTCAGACATACTTATATTTAAAATATATACAATATTACCTTTACTTATTTCCCTCAAATATATACCAGTTGGCTTAACAAAACAAATGTTTGAATTGTTTTAGATATGTCATTTCATGGCCTTAAATAGCTGACTATTTAGTATGGGTTTTGCTCATTGTTGAAGGCAGTACCGTGACCTATGGTTGTTAGTGTCATTTGGTCTCTTGAGGAGAGTTGAGCCTAAATGGCAATCATACCACATCATATTTTTATCAATAACTCAGACAGCTTGAAGGACATAGGATCGTAAATAAGTCTTCTTTCCACTAAATACATTTAACTTTAACTTCTTAAAGAAAAACACAACACAAACTTATGTTTGTTGACTAGCTCAAGTACAGCATATTGTGAGCTGCCATTTTATAAGACAAATTATCAATATAAACATACATTATACAATATGAATTCAATAACTTGTATCAGTACTAGAGAAATAATCTTAAGTCAACCTTATGCATTTGAATAACTATATGTATACCCTATACGCTCATATCTATTATAAGGCATAAATGAATACAATATATATAGTGTTGCCGATAGCCCAGCAAGCATAGTGGACAACGAAATTTATCAAATAATTACATACATGTGTCTTAATATATAAATATATGAACAAAAACAATAACCACATTTATTCCTAATAATAAAAACCTTGAAATATACTTGAAATATACTATAAGGTACAATTTAGCTAGAAAAAGTAAACCTTGTACAAACAAGAGATATAATATGGTTGACATGAATGTAAACTGGATAACTGAACAAATAAATAACTCGATCATGAACGACCTCGCCGGCCAGGAACAACCAAACAAACCCAATAATGGGAAACTGGAAACCTGGGTCCGACCCAAGGGTCTGGAAACCGTCATATATGCTCCGACCCTTTGAATGCGACAAGTCGTCTCACGAGACATACTCGGACGTATATATTGTTTTGTTTTGTTTGTAAATGTAAGTAAAAATGAAATCTTGTCTTGAGGACTACAACTATAAAATACATGGTACAAAAGTTAAAATACGATTATGTTTGTATATATAATAGCCATTCCACCTACATAGAAATTAATTTAATATCAAAATACAAAATTATACAATTCTTTGTTCTTTCAACATCCATAACAATACAATGTTCAAAGTTCAAGTTAGAACTAAAATACATAAAGATGTCACTTTAAATTTACAACTAAATTATTTAGCTGCTAAAATTCCTATGCCTACATGTACATGTATTACACATACGCAAGAAGACAATCAATTCCTGTTATACTTTTATGATTAGGGAATTATTATACATACAATATACATGAATACAACAACAACTAAACATATACACATAAAGAAAATCATTATAATGATAATTAATGAAGTAACACTGGACACTTTTGATTTGCAAAACACTCATTTAAAACCAGATAAAATCAATATGAAGTGGAAAAATGTTTTGAAACTATTTATTTGGAGGAACTGTCTCAAGAGGTATACTTTGGACACTATAATAAAGGAGAGAACTATTCAAAACAAAACACATGATCATGAAACTTGACACTCTGGGAAGAAAGTGAAGGTTTTCAAAATATTTCCAAGCATAATTCTATGAAACACGAGCAAAATTTAATTATAAGGCATCATGCTACTAAATACCTAAATAACAACTAATCTGCTTCCACTATATAAAAATAAATGGTGTCAATGCGACCATAGGGACAGAGGTGATGCCCCTGCTAGCTTATAATGTTATAAAGGGACATAACTCAAGAACCATAAAAGTGAAGATGTCAAAATTTGAACTCAAACTGAGTTAAGTGGTAATAAGCATAATATATACATTTCATAAAATTAAGTTAAGGCAAACTTAAATTAAGAGAACAGAAACGAAAACATTCAGGAATTTTTCCATTTGTAAAGGCATAACCCTAGAATGGTAATCCAAGTGCTTGGAAGCACAGAGAATATTAAAGATAACTTTAATTTACCTATCTATTTTTGGGGAGGTTTTGTATTTACAAAAATTGTTGACAGACGAACAAAGTGAAAACTGTAGGGCTCCCACATTCTCACAGGGGAGCCCTCATGATGTCCGTTTTGAGATATTGAAATTGTGATGATTTGTTTCTACCAAAGTAATAAAAGAGTATTTAATATCCAAACAATAACAGAAAAAGCAAAACTTTTGAATTGTTTGTAAACACAGCACTTTTAATTGGCAGAGAAAACTAGTGTATCTTTTTGGTTGGGGTTTAGAAGTGTAAAGAAAAGAAGTTCAAGACACAGAAGCCAACTTTCTGGAAATCTATTTTTTTATACATGACCGACTGAAAATAAAAATCCTCTTTTTGTCAAGTAAACAAATACCAATTCCTAGTATGCAGCTATATACTGGTGATTTCTTTAAATTGGCATACATGATCTTTAAACAGATTCAAGCCTGATGTAATTTTTAAAAAAAGAGGTCAATGAATTCATTTTCATGTTAAATCAGTCAAAAAATGGGTCTTTTCCTGATATATAAATATTTGACATGGCTAAAAGTAACATTAGACAGTAGCAATGTCATTATCTCCCCTGTTACTGTATCGTATGCCCTTCACAGCAAACTTAAATCATTCTCTGTATAGATCTTGAGGAACCTTAGCTTTCAAAAAGTTACAGCAAGTTAAGTTATCATTTAAAGGTGCATAAACTAAAATTATTAAAGTATTTTACCCTTATAACAATACTTGATCGCGTGTTGTAGTAATTTATTAGAATGATCTACTAAATGGTGAAGTGATAATTTGCACGTCACAATGTCAAGGGGAGTAATTATAAATAGAAAATGAGAGTTGGTATGCAAGTAAACTTTAAAAAGAATGTTAAATAAAATTTGTTGAATAATTTCTAATCAAATTTTGCAGAGGTACATGCTTCCAATTGGCTTCCCTCAGAGTTACATACTTCTAAATTGGGACCTCTCTGCCAGGGGTACTGCTTCTAACTAGCTTTAGCAGACAGAGGTTTATATGTACTGCTTCCAATCAGCTTCGCAACAAGACAGAGGGTGTGCTCCCAATTAGCTTCACTAAGAGGTACATACTTCCAATTGGCTTCGCTCAGACAACCATACTACTTCCAGTGCTGTAATGGTATGGATTTGCAAGTCAATACTACTTCTATTGTTGAAATGGTACATAATTGCAATTAATTGTCGTCCAAATTTGCAAAAACATATTTTATTCAACATTCTTAATCCAGTTTACTGTCATACCTTCACTCACTCTCTATTTGTAATTTCTTCTTATGGTGACAAATTGTGAAGAACACATTATCACTTGGGAGATGGAAATTTTCATTCCTACTACTTTTGCAGTCAGGATTCTTCTAAGTCAAAATTATCTCCCCTTATTTTTCAATCATAAAAATGAAAGCCAATTTATTGACATTTACTGAAATCAAATCTGACAGCCTTTGCATAAGTTGATTAGTGTATACCCCTACCCCTTATATTCAATTTTTTGGATCAAAGAAACAATTGTTTATCATTTAAAGACTTTCTTTACAGTTATCCAATTTGCAGAGGACATGGGACATTGACCAGCATATTACTGTTCTGCTTAGTTTAAAACAAGGAGTTTGATTTAGGCCTATCTAAAGAATTGGGACAAAAATTTTCCTGTAAAATTCCTACACTGGCATAACTTCTTTTTATTAAGAGGAGATAATCACAAATTCTGATAACCAAGTTGATTTTATCCCATTTCACCATATATTAACAGCTAGGGGGCTTGTTATTTTATGTACATGTTTTATATAAAATAGGGGTGCTTCTAAACAATTCTAATTTTGTCCACCAAATTAAAAGCAATTTTGCCATCAATAATTCTTTCTGGATGGAAAAGTTACACAGCATACCACACAGTTAGAAAATGGTCCAAGGCGATGCATGACTAAAAATAAGTTCAGGTCAATATAGGCTGTAACACATATTTACATATAAAAGTGCATATAGAAGCTTTAGGAAAGAAAAAATTGTTTCTTTTTGGTTATTTCTATGCTTAATTGACATGATACAAAAAGTCTGAGTACAATAAGACTTTTGCATTGAACTTTTTTTGCAGACAGTGTACTTTGATGCAAATCTTATTTTTATTTTTTAGTGGAAATTCTGATAACTTTCATGTAATCTTATTCTCAACAGGCATATATTTGAACCATTAACTATCTTACAGGAGAAGAAAAAAGTTTCATGTGAATTCAATAAAATACAAAATTTTACATTACATTAAGTACACAAATGATTGTTTTACACAAACTTTTATTTTACATTCCTTGAAAGTAAAATGTTTCATCAATATTCTACAATTTTTTGGACTTGGGGTAACTCAATGAATGAAAAATTAAATAAATGCTTTGTAAAACAGTTCATTTACTCTGGTAGTGCTCAAATTACAATAGTTTTACAGTGTAATCCATTAAAAAACATGTATATGATGCAAGTAGAAATAATGAACACATGTACACTACACAACTTGTAAAAACAGCAATAAAAACTTTTGAAAGGATTAATTTATACAGAACCCCAAAGTTTGCCCATGCTACTGCCGTGTGAAGTTTGCAGTAAAAACTCAAATAAATTTACCAATAAAATGTGGAAAGAAGAAATAAAATTTTTTTTTTTCTTAATCAAAAAGATAATTATGTTCTCATTTCTATTTTTCATAACATTAGAAAGGAAGGTTTTTAAGCTGTTACTGGTCAAATATTATCAGTGAGATACAAAAAATTGAATACCAAGTTTTGCTTTTGATCACTATCTTTGGAAATAAAACTATGCTTCTGCTTTTATTTTTTGACAAAACAACCTTAGTCAATTTACTAACAAAATACTAAAAAATGAAGAAGAGAATGTCTAAGTTTAATATTGGTCAACACTTAAGAAACTTAAAGTATGAGGCTTTACCTCCCCTTGACCCTGTTAGACTTATGATCAATTACAACTGAGTCAAGTACCTGTAGCAATAGACTTGATATTTAGTCAGGAAATGTCCGTGACTGGTAGTAAATAAGGATTACTCATATATTGCTACAAGCAATCTCTTGAATGTATCATTATACATATATATCCATATAAAACCATTGCTATACTTAAATTTTGTTATCTTTAGATTCTCCATTCCTAACCAATTAATGTAAATGTTAACTTGATATTAAAAACCATTTTATATGAAGAGCAACAAGTAATATAAATCAAAAGCATTTAATGGTGGAGAGAGAAATAAAGTTGAGTGAAAATTCAAAACACAATACATTAACCTTTAATAATTTAAACTTCCACTCTTGTAGAAAATGGAGAATCTTTACATTAATTATTTTACTACATTCTTTCTCTTATTTATGCAAGATTTATATGGTCCGTTTATATTGGAAACTGTTTGGTACAGTTAGAAAGACCCAAAAAGAAATATGGTCACTCTTGGTCTATAATCTTCAGACTTGCAGTAAAATACATGTAAAAGTAAGGCATCTGTTTGGTAGTGCAGGATACTCAGGCAGGATATACAGATTTGCAGTCATGTCAGTGTCAGAATGTGGATTTAAATCTTATGTCTTCTGAAGAGAGAGAGCCCAGCTGTCAACGTGTTAAGAATCTTCACAACGTCTCTAATTTAGGAGTATGGAGAAATAATCACACATTTATATCCTTCAGCCACAGTAATTAATATCTGAAAAAGAATAACACTTTTCAATTTTCTGTCATATTTTCAGAAATTGTAATAGGCAACAAATAGCAATTAAAATGGGAATAACTTTATTTCTTTATTGAAATGTTTGAAAAGCACTTTACGCCAATATGGGCCAATGGCTTAAAACTTTATACAATTAAAGCAGAGAAACTTTTCCAAAATAATAATTTTTCCTTTCCTAAAACTTGACATGTCAATCCAGAAAACATTAAATTGTAAAAACATTATAAAAATCATGAGAATTTACATGATCTTAATAGAAAATTTTATAAATCTATAAAATAGTTCTTTCTTACTTTTAAAAGTCCATTCATATAGCCATTTCCAACATCAATATGCACAGACAAGCTGTAATGCTAACCTGAAAAATAAAAAGCTTAGTCATTGAAAATAGTAAAAAAAGAATCACTATTGTTATGTATACTTAAGTACATTCTATAGAAATATATGATATATAACATCTCAAGGTGAAAAAAAGATGCAGAGAACACATCAATGTGACAATAATTGCTTCAATCCACTTCATTTGAACTTTGGTGGATAGTTGTCTCATCAGCAATCATACCTTATTTTATAACTATACATGGGAAAACAATCTCTGTAAATGAGTCTCGGTCAGAGGAGTTGTGTTTAGAAATTTTCTAATGATCACCATACTTAAAATTGTGAAAGATTTCCCATAACTTCTTTCAAAATCGTCAAATTGAAATGGTGGTACATTATGGTCAACTACACATGATGGAAAACAATTTGACCAAGTATGGTGTCTTTCCGTCTAATCGCAAACCCTCGACATCCTTAGACTTCAATGAAAACCACAAGTCTAGTTTTTGTCTTAAACGTCACAGTCTTAACAAAATTTAAGGGCATTTACGTGATCTGTAATTAATGAATAACAGGCTATTATTTGAACTAGGGGAACTATTTTTTAATTATGACATTTGCATTATTTCTTATGCTTGAAATTTAAAATAAATTCCATGGTTATTTGGTATTATGATTTTTGAGCGGTTCTTAAGTTCATAAACCTATGCAATGGTTCTTTCTTACCTCAAAAGTCCACTCCAATAATAATTCTAAAACTCTATTCATACTAAAATGCAGTAATCATTGCTAGCCTGAAAAGTAAAATGTTTAGTAAATCAAAAGTTCTTGCAAAATATATAAAATCAATGTTGGAATATGGTTTGTAATATGATTGTGGATTTCCTTATTTTCTTTGGCACTAATTGGTATTTTTGTTGGTACTTTATTTCATGGTTTAGCCAAAATCTGCATACATTAGTCGTTGCAATGACATGTCTAATCAGTTCAAATTTTTAGAACCTTCAGCCAACAAAAATAAAAGAATTGAACTCTTACACCATTAGGCCTAGTGCATGTTTTTTCCCCCTGTAAACTTATTTTTTGTTGATAAAATTTGTTTAAATAGAGGAAATTTTATTTTATACAGATTTGTATATGAAGACGTCTTAACACACTGATAAAATATATTTTTGTGTGTTGCACTTTAATTAATTGTGAATGTGCAAAATTACAAAACTGGGTGTTGCCTTATAGATCATACATATATACGTACTTGTATTTAAGATATATTATACCACAAGTCTTACTCCCCTTCATGAAAACATTGGCACTGTTTTATAACCTAAAATGGAATTAAATTGACACAAATTATATATTTTATAAATTTGATAAATTGCCAGCCTTAATTATTATTTATTCTGAATTCTGATTGCGTAATAGTGAGTTATCTCCCACTGAAAGAAACATTCTTGCTGTTTATTGTACTAGTCTCCCTTGAGATCAAAATTCTTTCAGAATTTACTTTTCATGGTATAAAATTTTATTTGTGTACTGAAAAAACATTTATTAAACTGATAAATATCAATTTTTTGTGTGTTGTAAATGTGCAAAATAACAAAAATGTGTGTTGCCTTATACTGTGGATTCATTTATTTTTGTGGGTATCAATTTTCGTGGATTGCTGAAAACTTGCATTTTCGTGGACATTTGATTTCATGGTTTTGTAAATCTCTGTATGCAAAGCCTATTGCAAATATGTAATTCGTTGAACATTGGAATTCGTGGTTCACCTGTACCCACGAAATCCACGAAAATTGGTATCCAACGAATAATAATGAATCCACAGTAGATAATCCTTATAAACTTTATCGCATTTTTCCTGAAAATGTACAGAATACTTGCATTATTTCTTTCATGACAAAGCCTCAGACTTGGTTGAAGATCAATATAATAATTAATCTTCATTCCAGCTGCTATCCTTGCTGTTTGCTGCTTACATGGCAAAGCCTTGGACTTGGTTGAAGATCTAAGTAAACTTGCTGCTCATCTGCCATCTGGACTGAAACTTGGGACTGGCCGGTTTCTGGAACAAAAACTAAAAATTATAAGTTAGATTATATCTATAAGGCTGCTGTTGGTCAATATAAATGAAATAGACTAGTAATATTCCTTCAAGCTTAAAATCCTGACCTGCATCAATGGGGCCATTTTCAGTGTCTTATCTGGTGAACAATTGAAATTTTGTTGGAACTTAATTTGGTGGTTTAGCCAAAGCCTGCACACAAGTCTTTACAATGACATCGGTGTGATCAATTAAAAATTTTAGAACCTTAAGTCGACAAAAAAACACCATTTGACCTCAAATTTACAACTTTAAGCCTAGTGCAAGTTTTTCCCTGTAAAATTATTTTATGATGATAAAATTTGTTAATATAGAGGAATTATATACTTACATGTATTTTAGATATATTATACCCCAAGTCTTTAACTGATCCCCTTCATGAAAACATTGGCACTGTTTTATAACCTAAAAAAAGGAATTAATGTTGACACAAATTATATATTTTACAAATTTGTTAAATTGCCAGCCTAAGTTTTTATCATTAATTTATTCTGTATTCTGATTGCATTATAGTAAGTTATCTCCCACTGGACGAGATATTCTTGCTGTTTATTGTACTAAGTAAGTCTCCCTTGAAGTAAAAATGCTATCAGGATGGACTTTTCATGGTATAAAATTTTATTCATGTCCCAGAAAACATTTATCAAACTGATAAACATCTATTTTTGTGTGTTGTAAATGTACAAAATAACAAAAATGTGTGTTGCCTTATAGACAATCCTGATAGACTATCACATTTTCCCTGATAATGTACTGAATTAATTGGCTTTAATATACTTGCATTATTTCTTTCATGACAAAGCCTCAGACTTAGTTGAAGATCAATGTAATAATTAATCTTCAATCCAGCTGCTATCCTTGCTGCTTGCTGCTTACATGGCAAAGCCTTGGACTTGGTTGAAGATCTAATTCATCCTTCATAGAGTTGTCACTCATCTGTCATCTTGACTGACACTTGGTCCTTCCTTTAAGCTTCTTTCCAGATCTTTATCAATGGCGCAATTTTCTGTGTCTCTGCTCTTTTTGCCTATAATTCATTAACCATTTTCATTTTTATTTGTATCAATTTTGAACAAACAATCTCAACAGTCATATTTTCCCAATTAAAATGTTAATAATTATGTAAATATCCAAATTGTCAATATTAAGAATATATTTGTTGTAATAACTTCAGAAATAAATGTGATGCATGTTTTATTTCAAATCCTAAATTAGGGGATCATTCTATTTACAATTACAATGAATCTTTTAAAATAATATTTCTTTAGATATTATAAAAAATTATGGACAATTTTGTCATAAATTTCAAGTGGTCTTTAAAACGAATTTACCTAATAATTTTTTTCAAATAGTTTTAAACACAATTGTAATGACCAAATACTTACATCATCATATCTGGCAAATAAAATGAAACAATTTTCCTTCAGGTCTAGTACTGAACTTTCATCTGGGCTCCTCCATCTGTAATACAAACTTAAATCATCTTAATACAAGACAAACATGCAGACAATCTTATCTTAACATACCTTTCCTTCTTGATCCTTGGGATGCCACCTAGAGGAAACTTGGACAAAAAGGCATACAAATATATACACAATCTTATCTTAACATACCTTTCCTTCTTGATCCTTGGGATGCCACCTAGAGGAAACTTGGACAAAAAGGCATACAAACATATACACAATCTTATGTTAACATACCTTTCCTTCTTGATCCTTGGGACGCCACCTAGAGGAAACTTGGACAAAAAGGCATACAAACATATACACAATCTTATCTTAACATACCTTTCCTTCTTGATCCTTGGGACGCCACCTAGAGGAAACTTGGACAAAAAGGCATACAAACATATACACAATCTTATCTTAACATACCTTTCCTTCTTGATCCTTGGGACGCCACCTAGAGGAAACTTGGACAAAAAGGCATACAAACATATACACAATCTTAACTTAACATACCTTTCCTTCTTGATCCTTGGGACGCCACCTAGAGGAAACTTGGACAAAAAGGCATACAAACATATACACAATCTTATCTTAACATACCTTTCTTTCTTGATCCTTGGGACGCCACCTAGAGGAAACTTGGACAAAAAGGCATACAAACATATACACAATCTTATCTTAACATACCTTTCCTTCTTGATCCTTGGGACGCCACCTAGAGGAAACTTGGACAAAAAGGCATACAAACATATACACAATCTTATCTTAACATACCTTTCCTTCTTGATCCTTGGGACGCCACCTAGAGGAAACTTGGATAAAAAGGCATACAAACATATACACAATCTTATCTTAACATACCTTTCCTTCTTGATCCTTGGGACGCCACCTAGAGGAAACTTGGACAAAAAGGCATACAAACATATACACAATCTTATCTTAACATACCTTTCCTTCTTGATCCTTGGGACGCCACCTAGAGGAAACTTGGACAAAAAGGCATACAAACATATACACAATCTTATCTTAACATACCTTTCCTTCTTGATCCTTGGGACGCCACCTAGAGGAAACTTGGACAAAAAGGCATACAAACATATACACAATCTTATCTTAACATACCTTTCCTTCTTGATCCTTGGGACGCCACCTAGAGGAAACTTGGACAAAAAGGCATACTAACATCTACACAATCTTATCTTAACATACCTTTCCTTCTTGATCCTTGGGACGCCACCTAGAGGAAACTTGGACAAAAAGGCATACAAACATATACACAATCTTATCTTAACATACCTTTTCTTCTTGATCCTTGAGACGCCACCTAGAGGAAACTTGGACAAAAAGGCATACAAACATATACACAATCTTATCTTAACATACCTTTCCTTCTTGATCCTTGGGACGCCACCTAGAGGAAACTTGGACAAAAAGGCATACAAACATATACACAATCTTATCTTAACATACCTTTCCTTCTTGATCCTTGGGACGCCACCTAGAGGAAACTTGGACAAAAAGGCATACAAACATCTACACAATCTTATCTTAACATACCTTTCCTTCTTGATCCGTGGGACGCCACCTAGAGGAAACTTGAACAAAAAGGCATACTAACATCTACACAATCTTATCTTAACATACCTTTCCTTCTCGATCCTTGGGACGCCACCTAGAGGAAACTTGAACAAAAAGGCATACAAACATATACACAATCTTATCTTAACATACCTTTCCTTCTCGATCCTTGGGACGCCACCTAGAGGAAACTTGGACAAAAAGGCATACAAACATATACACAATCTTATCTTAACATACCTTTCCTTCTTGATCCTTGGGACGCCACCTAGAGGAAACTTGGACAAAAAGGCATACAAACATATACACAATCTTATCTTAACATACCTTTCCTTCTTGATCCTTGGGACGCCACCTAGAGGAAACTTGGACAAAAAGGCATACAAACATATACACAATCTTATCTTAACATACCTTTCCTTCTTGATCCTTGGGACGCCACCTAGAGGAAACTTGGACAAAAAGGCATACAAACATATACACAATCTTATCTTAACATACCTTTCCTTCTGATCCTTGGTACGCCACCTAGAGGAAACTTGGACAAAAAGGCATACAAACATATACACAATCTTATCTTAACATACCTTTCCTTCTTGATCCTTGGGATGCCACCTAGAGGAAACTTGGACAAAAAGGCATACAAACATATACACAATCTTATCTTAACATACCTTTCCTTCTTGATCCTTGGGACGCCACCTAGAGGAAACTTGGACAAAAAGGCATACAAACATATACACAATCTTATCTTAACATACCTTTCCTTCTTGATCCTTGGGACGCCACCTAGAGGAAACTTGGACAAAAAGGCATACAAACATATACACAATCTTATCTTAACATACCTTTCCTTCTTGATCCTTGGGACGCCACCTAGAGGAAACTTGGACAAAAAGGCATACAAACAAATACACAATCTTATCTTAACATACCTTTCCTTCTTGATCCTTGGGACGCCACCTAGAGGAAACTTGGACAAAAAGGCATACAAACATATACACAATCTTATCTTAACATACCTTTCCTTCTTGATCCTTGGGACGCCACCTAGAGGAAACTTGGACAAAAAGGCATACAAACATATACACAATCTTATCTTAACATACCTTTCCTTCTTGATCCTTGGGACGCCACCTAGAGGAAACTTGGACAAAAAGGCATACAAACATATACACAATCTTATCTTAACATACCTTTCCTTCTTGATCCTTGGGACGCCACCTAGAGGAAACTTGGACAAAAAGGCATACAAACATATACACAATCTTATCTTAACATACCTTTCCTTCTTGATCCTTGGGACGCCACCTAGAGGAAACTTGGATAAAAAGGCATACAAACATATACACAATCTTATCTTAACATACCTTTCCTTCTTGATCCTTGGGACGCCACCTAGAGGAAACTTGGACAAAAAGGCATACAAACATATACACAATCTTATCTTAACATACCTTTCCTTCTTGATCCTTGGGACGCCACCTAGAGGAAACTTGGACAAAAAGGCATACAAACATATACACAATCTTATCTTAACATACCTTTCCTTCTTGATCCTTGGGACGCCACCTAGAGGAAACTTGGACAAAAAGGCATACAAACATATACACAATCTTATCTTAACATACCTTTCCTTCTTGATCCTTGGGACGCCACCTAGAGGAAACTTGGACAAAAAGGCATACAAACAAATACACAATCTTATCTTAACATACCTTTCCTTCTTGATCCTTGGGACGCCACCTAGAGGAAACTTGGACAAAAAGGCATACAAACATATACACAATCTTATCTTAACATACCTTTCCTTCTTGATCCTTGGGACACCACCTAGAGGAAACTTGGACAAAAAGGCATACAAACATATACACAATCTTATCTTAACATACCTTTCCTTCTTGATCCTTGGGACGCCACCTAGAGGAAACTTGGACAAAAAGGCATACAAACATATACACAATCTTATCTTAACATACCTTTCCTTCTTGATCCTTGGGACGCCACCTAGAGGAAACTTGGACAAAAAGGCATACAAACATATACACAATCTTATCTTAACATACCTTTCCTTCTTGATCCTTGGGACGCCACCTAGAGGAAACAAGGACAAAAAGGCATACAAACATATACACAATCTTATCTTAACATACCTTTCCTTCTTGATCCTTGGTATGCCACCTAGAGGAAACTTGGACAAAAAGGCATAAAAATATATACACAATCTTATCTTAACATACCTGTCCTTCTTGATTCTTGGGACACTACCTAGAGGAAACTTGGACAAAAAGGCATACAAATATATACACAATCTTATCTTAACATACCTTTCCTTCTTGATCCTTGGAAGGCCACCTAGAGGAAACTTGGACAAAAAGGCATACAAACATATACACAATCTTATCTTAACATACCTTTCCTTCTGATCCTTGATACGCCACCTAGAGGAAACAATGGACAAAAAGGCATACAAATATATACACAATCTTATCTTAACATACCTGCTGCCTGTCAGATCCTGGACATAACCTAGGACATAAAATGAAATAGATAACAATACTTCACTTTCAATTCTTTGAAGCATTAGGATTTGTATAGTTAACTATACAAATCCTTGTATGAAGTAACCAATAGAAAATGGAAATAAATTTAAAAATAAAGAAATACACCTATAGAAAATAGAAAGAAAAAAAAACCATACACATGAAAACATATAAAATGAAACGGATAAAATTAAAATAATAAAATGAAATAGATAAACATGCCAGACACTTTCAATTCTTTGAAGTTACCTATACTATATATTTTCTATAGGCTATAGAAAACAAAGAAAATTAAAAACCAATTGTTGAGTGAACAATTGAAGGTCTTTCCACAAGTAAGGATAATTTTGATATGAAAAAATTAAAATTTGATTATGAATGTTGATTCCAGCTTATTGTACCCCGATTCCAAAAATATATGGTTTCTATACAAACAAACAAAAAAGGAGATTTAATGTTTTGCTTTGAAAAATGTCACTTCCAGTACTGTTTGAGAGTTTACTTGACACTGATTTCAAAAATATATGATTCTATATACTTTTACATTAATTTAGTGAAAAAAATAGCTACTTCCAATTTAGAAAAGGTCACTTCCGGTTGTTTTTTCAAGGTTAAATGGATTTCAACATAATGCAAAAAGTCCAATGACTTTATTATCTATACATATGATTTATAAAAAGGCAAAGATCAAATTATAGAACGTAACAAGACCCAAAACAAGGGCCTCAAATCAAAAGACCCTATGTTTTAATAATATATGATAAATGAGTTATATAACCATTTCTGTAATTTAAGATAATACAGGGGAGAAAACTCTCATTTAGTGCAGACTTTGTACCCTTCCAACTCAAATTTATGTATTATTTTGAACATGACCTTGACCTTTGAACTTGATCTCATATTCATTTTTATGGAATCTCAAATCAAATGACCCTAGGCCTCTATCACTTATGGTTTCCAGTTACAAATACATTTCACTTATATCAAATACAAAAGGGGAAATAACTCTCATATATAATAGAATCTTTATAGGGCTTTGGTCAGAATTAAAAGAAAACATCCTAAAGGATGTAAAGAGCAAATTGGAAAAATAAGTGTGTCGGTTTCTTATGCAGTTGCAATGTTTTGGAAATAACAATAGGAACAGTGTTTTGGAAAAGTATTTGGTTACGCAGTACGAACTGTACAATATCATATTTTAGATATTTAAGCGACATCTTGCGAAACAACTCAACAGCTAGCTTAGGGATAAAATTATGCAGAAGAAAAAATATTAAAAAATAATCAGAAGAAAACCTATAGGTCTTTCCACACAACAATACACATGAAAATATATAAAACGAAATAGATGAACCAACCTCCATATCAATTATTTTAAGTAACCGATAGTAAAAAAACATACATGAAAAACATATAAAAGGAATTAGATAAACATTATTATTATTTACCTGGTGCTGGAATCTGAAACAAAAACAAAACAAAATAAGTTCAAAAATATCAAACAAAAGAAATATAAAACTTTTATAAAACAAGAATGTGTCCATAGTACACGGATGCCCTACTTGCACTATCATTTTCTATGTTCAGTGGACCGTGAAATTGGGGTCAAAATTATAATTTGGAATCATAGTTACAAAGATCATATCATAGGGAACATGTGTACTAAGTTTCAAGTTGATGTAACTTTAACTTTATCAAAAACTACCTTGACCAAAAACTTTAACCTGATCTTTACACTATCATTTTCTATGTTCAGTGGACCATGAAGTTGGGGTCGAAACTATAATTTGGCATTAAAATTAGAAAGATCATACCATGGGGAACATGTGTACTAAGTTTCAAGTTGATTGGACTTCAACTTCTTCAAAAACTACCTTGACCAAAAACTTTAACCTGAAGCGAACGGATGCACAGACGGATGAACGAACGAAAGAACGGAGGCACAGACCAGAAAACATAATGCCCCTCTACTATCGTAGGTGGGAAATAATTAGCTTCTTTAGCTTTTTCATTTTAAATACATAAAAAATTTGTAAGGGTCCCTTCCGTGGAACCCTGTGTCTATAGCCTTTTCTATAAATCGAAGGCTAAACAAAAATGATGGAAAAATTTATAAAATATTCCTCTCAATACTATCTTATGATTGTAAGAAGCTTCTGTCTAAATCTGGTTAAAAATCCAGGATATTTAATAAATCCTATAAAAGTTTAAAAAAACATTTTATCTGCAGACTGTATGTAATGTTAGATAAAGTCCATTTATTAGTAAAAAGCAGTAATTCTGGATACTATCTTATGATCATAAGCAAAGCTTCTTTCCAAGTTTGGTAGGAATCCAGGATAGTTTAAGAAAGTTATTAAAATTTCAACAAGAGTACACAGCATGAAATGTCTCGCCTTCTTAACTATAATCATTGATATTGTATTGACAGTCCCAAATATAAAGCTTTATTACAACTGTCACATAAACTTAACTTTAACCAAGAAAATTAGACATTGACCAATGAACCATGAAAATGAGGTCAAGGTCAGATGAACAATGACAGACAGGCATTTACCACTAACAATTCTTTCATACAACAAATATAATGACCTATTGCCTATACTTGAAGAAAATCGGACTAAAACACAAAAACTTAAAAATGAGCAATGAACAGTGAACATGAGGTCAAGGTCAAATAAAACCTGCGCGATTGACATATTGATCATAAAATATTTCCATACACCAAATATAGTTGACCTATTGCACATAGTATTAGAAAAAAGACCAAAACTCAAAAACTTAACTTTGACCACTGAATCATGAAAAAAAGGTCAAGGTCATGACACCTGCCAGCTAGACATGTACACCTTTTAATATTCCAGACACAAAATATAGTAGACCTATTGCATACAGTAAAAGAAAAACAGAATAAAACACAAACTAGAGGCTCTAAAGAGCCTGTGTCGCTCACCTTGGTCTATGTGAATATTAAACAAAGGAAGCAAATGGATTCATGACAAAGTTGTGTTTTGGTGATGGTGATGTGTTTGTACATCTTACTTTACTAAACAGTCTTGCTGCTTTCAATTATCTCTATCTATAATGAACTTGGCCCAGTAGTTTCAGTGGAAAATGTTAGTAAAAATTTACAAATTTAATGAAAATTGTTAAAAATTGACTATAAAGGACAATAACTCTGTAGGGGGTCAAATTGACCATTTCAGTCATGTTGACTTATTTGTAAATCTTACTTTGCTGAACATTATTGCTGGTTACAGTTTATCTCTATCTATAATAATATTCAAGATAATAACCAAAAACAGCAAAATTTCCTTAAAATTACCAATGCAGGGGCAGCAACCCAACAACTGGTTGTCTGATTCATCTGAAAATTTCTCAGCAGATAGATCTTGACCTAATAAACCATTTAACCCCATGTTAGATTTGCTCTAAATACTTTGGTTTTTGAGTTATAAGCCAAAAATTGAATTTTACCCCTGTGTTCTATTTTTAGCCATGGCAGCAATGAACCATGAAAATGAGGTCAAATTCAAATAAAACCTGTGCAACTGACAAAAAGATCATTAAATATTTCCATACACAAAATATAGTTGACCTATTGCATATAGTATTAGAAAAAAGACCAAAACTTAAAAACTGAACTTTGACCACTGTAACCATGAAAATGAGGTCAAGGTCAGATGACACCTGCCAGTTGGACATGTTCACTTAACAGTCCTTCCATACACCAACTATACTAGTCCTATTACTTACAGTATCTGAGATATGGATTCGACCACCAAAACTTAACCTTGTTCACTGATCCACAAAATAAGGTTGAGGTCAAGAGAAAAAAGTACAACAGGCATAAGGGGCATGCAAGGTACGCAAATACCAAATATAGTTATCCTATTACTTATAATAAGAGAGAATTTAACATTACAAAAATCATTTTTTTTTCCAAGTAGTCACTGAACCATGAAAATGAGGTCAAGAACATTGGACATGTGACTGACCGAAACTTAGTAACATACAAAGCATAAAGCATCCAGGTCTTCCACCTTATAAATATAAAGCTTTTAAGAAGTAAGCTGGACATTCATTTTGTGCAACACGTCTATTACTATACCATTAATTTGTAAACATGTTATCGTTAAGGATTATTAATTGAAAATCCACAGCCTTTCCCATTGTACTCTCATATTTGGTAATTCGATACTTGAATTATTACATGCATTGCTGGCAATGATTTCCTTAAAACAAGTTATCTAATTTAGTTATTGGTGAAAACAAATATTAATATGGATCAAAACAAGTACACCTTTTAAGGTGCACTCGATTGAAGTGACTCAACACAGTTTTTTGGCAACTTTAATAAAGGTTGACTTGTTGAGAACTTTTTGTAAAATAAACACTAGCACTTCATAGAAAAGCAAGTCATATAAATCTACGTTTAAAATTTTATAACAAAAATATCTGTATTAAAGTATGTGGATTTTCTATAAAATAATTTAAAATCTTAGCTTTAATATTTGCCACAAATTCCACCTTTTCTATTAAATGCAGTGAAACAGTAAACAATAATGCTTTACACGAAGTTTCCCCTTGGTATATGTACAAAATGGCTTATCTCTATTATTCAAATGTTAAATTTGTTGTTTTGATACTATTGCAATTTGAAAAGTTCGTATTAAACTGGCTGCAAAAGGGGTAATAAACCAGATTATTAAAGAAAGAATAACACCTACCTTAGCAAGAGACTTTCCAACCACGACCATAGTGACTGTGTAACTAGTAATTCGAAATGAAACCCCTCATGATAAATGTTCACAAATTAGAACAAAAGAACTTTTTCCGCCAAATCATAGTGCCCAATAAATAGCCGTGAGGTATTTTGTCTAATGAACCATGAAGCCTAAATACAGTATTGTAAAATATGTTCAAGTTCAAAACTCAAGTTTATCTTTCTAAAGCCATATAAAAAAATATACGCAAACTTCTGTGCATTGTGATTTTTAAGGTGCAAAGACACTAGAAAAAATAAATTAGGATCATTTTGTTTCGTTTTGTTTTTTGTTTGTTTGCAGAACAAATGCATTTTGCAGGGGCGGGTCCAGGCAAGGGCTTATCAGCATCGCAATAATGCATAAACATACATTAATACCAGAATTTTTTTAACATGTATATTTGTTATATTAATTATAGCATTTTGACTTCCCAAATTTAATTGGCATTTTATTTTTAAAAAACCGTAGAGGTATTGAAAAATATTGCTATTTATATCAATGAAGGGGCAAGGGGGTCCCAATAACAGCATAACACATCAAATTAATTTGGCTTAGCCTTATAACAGATAACAAGGAATTAAAATGGAAAAAAAAACAGATAACAGTAAATGAAATATTAAAATAAGTCAGGTCCTGGACTGATTGAAATATTATGCCGTCTCCGTCATATGAAAATAAAGCGCAATCCCTTCCGTTGCTAATTAACAATACAGAAGCAGGTCAACAATAAGTGATGCACAGTTAATTCACGGTGGGTATGGTTGTCCTGCGAGAGAACGTACTGTGCTGGTGATTCGGTCCTGACGGGTGCTGGTGGGTCCTGATTCTGTGCTGGTGGGTTTGTTTACATTGTATCAGAACGGCAATAAAACGACTGTTTTGTTGCTTAATTTTTCTCTGATGCGTCATAAGTACCATGCAAAGTATATTACAACAATATTATATTGCAAAAGTCGTGCAAGTTCGTTAAACGGAATTGTCCTGACGCGGTGCTGGTGATAAGAAAAACGGTCCTGGTTCTGTGCTCCTATGTCCTGGTTCTGTGCCTTTATATTTTAGTTAAAAGTGGCATATATTCAAGATCATTGATGCTGTACTGTAATGACTAATTAACTGTTGCCTGCTTTTTTGAAATTGACATTGTTGTGAATCCGTTTACTGTTATTATGCAAGAAGAAATACCCCTATTTTTTTTTATTTTTTTTTTTAAATAAACTGTAATCTTATTCATTGGCCTGTATGGAACCCTTTTTGCCCCCTTTTAAGATAAAGAAAATATGTTAACGATTTTCGGGATTACGATTATTTTGCAAGATCACCAAAATACTTATATAAAGTAGATGATGTGGTATGTTTGTTGTCAATGGACAAATTTCCATAAGAAACCAAAGGAAGTATGTGTTAATAACCATACGTCATCGTAATACCTTCAACAATAACCCATTACATAAAAATGTAAAAGGTTTTGCATAAAAATGGAGAGCAAAAATATAGAACAAAGGACTTTCTGAGCGTTTGAATCATATGTCTTTAGTAGCTTAAAACACATTTTTTTGTGAACAATTGAGTGTTGACTATAAGAATGACAATAGTATTGCGGGTTTGTTTGTTTGGTTTTTTTGGGGGGAGGGGGGGATGGGGTTAAGAGCAAGGTTACAGTGAAAGTTTTAAGCTTGGAATGGTTTCCCGTAAGATTAAAAAGTTGTATTTCAAAAGAAAAATGAATCTTATAGCTATTAAGAATCACTTGCTGTATCTGTAAGATTTTTTCAACATAACTTTTTTTGTCTGAACGGTTATCAGGTTTTTTTTTCGAAAGTTCGATAGAACACTAAAAAAATCACTATTTTATGAAAGGGCAGACTAGAATATGTCAGAGAATAAAGACGAGATAACCTAGAGAACACTAACAAAACTAAGATTTCTTAGCTTTTTCATTTCAAAATTCCCAAATTAATAAGAATTACGGGGGAGGAAGTGAACGTGCCTTAATTATAATTGAAAATGAGTAAATGGTGATGATGATGTATGGGTTTTTCTGTCCGACTATCCTGTTTGGGTATTTGCGGAGTTTCTACTTATTGTCTGGTTCTGTTGACCGTTTAGCCTTTACTTTATTTCTAGGAGTGTGATAAGGCGTATCTGGCCGTTCTAAGATCAAAAGAGCTGATGTAACTGCCTCTGGAGATGGCATCAATAGTGGCGATGTGTGAGGTGGTGTTGTCCGGAGCAACTCGGGATCGTCTAGGTCGAATCCCTCGTCATAGTCGATCCGGCATCGCTTGCCTCTGTCTTTGGTTGGCTGGAGGTAGTATTGGCGATGGCATGCCTTCCTGGGGTTGTACGGACTGATGACAGTGTCCGTCTTGATGCAAATGCCCTCAGGTCCCCCTTGATACTTTGTGGGTACTATCTCCCTGCTTCCATCTCGTGCTGTTGTGGCTTCTGTTTGTTGGTTCTGGTCTACCTTGGTGGTGTGTGGTAAGACCTCAGCCGATGTTGCAGCAGAGCTTTTGGCCTGCACCCACTGGTTGTAACGCTTGGCGTCCCTTCTCCTGGTGGATGGTGGTTTACTTTTCAGGGCCGGCTTGGCTTTACTGGAGGATACCTCTAGTTCCTTAGCCTTTGTCCACGTTAGCTGTACTGTCACCTGGTCAGTGCTTGCCGAGAACTTCCAGGCAGGTTCTTTTCCAGTTAGCTTCATGGCTGCTAGTAAGGCATTCAAATCATCTGAAATTTCCATTATGTTTGTCCACGAAGTTAGTGAGTTGTTTTCAGCTGTGTTCAGTACGAATACTTTAACTTTAAAATGAGTAAATGGAAAAAAATACCTAACTAAAATACACTTTTATTTTAATATTGGTAATATCACTAAGCTTTTAAGTTTTGTGTGTCAAACACACCATCTCTGTAGTAATGACTCCTTACTAAGATATTTCACTTCATTCATTTTTTTCTGCATTTTTTCATATTGTGAATTCTTAGTATTATTATATTAAAATGTAGCCTTAATTTATATTTAAAAAAACTGAATCTAAAGCCAAAAATATCAAACATTTTTGTTTCCATCTATCCGTTATCAGGACAGTAACAATCAACGTAAACACGTCTGGAAGGTAAAATGCTTACTCGACTGTCTGTAATCGACCATTTTTAGACACCCTCCTAAAAAACAAACCGGGTTGGGGTTCAGAGATGCAAATTAAGTACTTAGATCAATATTTTATCTTTTCGTGTATGGTTTATGACCCCTTCTGTGGCCTGTCAATTACGAAATGTGCAAACTGCAAAAGTATCAAAACAGCACAGACAATGAATAATAGAGACATAATTTTGTACATATATCAAGGGGAAACTTCTTGCAAAGCATTATTATTTATAGTTCATTATTGTATTTAGTAGAAAAAGAGAAGTTGGTGAAAATAAAATCACTATTTTTGAAGAAAATTCACAAACCTTTGTACAGAGATTTTTGTTATGTTTAGCATGGGATCAACGCAAGGGTACATTATCGATAAAAATCTATTTAAAAGTATTTGAAACTAACGTTTGCTAGATGTTAATTGTGCATTTCAAAATTCCCTAAGAGTTACTGGGAAATAGAAATATAGTCACTTGGTCTTCTCCCGACCGGCAGTAAAACGCTTGCCGAAGTGGGGCGTCCGTTTAGCTGTGCGGGATGTATCAAGTTCGCAGTCGCGTCCGGTCAGAATGGAGACGTTAAATCGCACGTTAAGAACCCTTTCAGCAACTCTCTGATGGGTCCGTAGGTGGCCTGCTGCAAGGCAAAATTTCTGTTCTATCCAATACATCCTCATTTTCCAGTGACAGTCCAAAATTCCACGACCATTGGCCTCTTTTATGACAAGACCTACCTATTGTATTTATTGTGAACTTGTTCTCGTCCTGAATATGCATGAACTATTTGCCACTGGACGTAAAGCAACCAACAATCAATCAATCAATAGCTTCATACTACCAATTGAGTTTAAAACAAGTATATAAGTTTAAAAAAGAAATTCTTAGATTAAACACCTACATTTAACCTTAAAAGGTCATAACAGTTTAAAACAATACAAATCTACACATACACACACACAAACTGGCTTAATTTCAAATGGTTATCAACCTGAATCGCTATAAGATCATATAAGCTCACCTGTGTCGAGGGGTCGTGTGAGGTTCATGTATTGTTTTGGTGTCCGCAATTACAAAACGATCTTTTCTGAAATTACTTGACCAAATGTTACCACATGATTTTTCAAGAGTGAATCTAGGAAAAACAGTATTCATCAACAAACATGACCACTGTCTGTGAAAATTTATTCGAGTTTTTAGTTACAGCTGATTCCATTGAGTATGTAGGCAATCATAATATCTTTGGTTAGCCTGCTTGTTAGCTAAACCGTACCCTCCTTTCGAAGTAGCCTGGTCCTACAGACAGAAAGATGTGTCATTTGTCGGACTAGTATACTCTTAAAGTAGGGTAGTTTACATAACCTAACAATGACTTTTCTGTTCATCAAGCAATATAACCAAAGATATTCCCTTTGTCTTCACACTCATTGAAATTGGCTTTAATATTGCAAAAGTTCAAGCAATTAGGGCAAAACTTTCCGAGTAAAAAAAATTAAAATGTCTTTCCGAGTAAAAAAAATCAAAATGTCTATCTTCCTTGCACATTTCAGAACATTCAGATCAGATAACGAAACTGGGTCCAGCAACATTTATAAGCAATTTAAGATTTTGACCCTCACAGTTTAAATTGAACTGTAAACATTTCTTGGTACCTTCTTAATTCCTTTATAAGTCTTATGTAAACATAATTATGACAATAACTGTTGTGAGCACAAGATTCACTGCACACTTTTAATGTTCTGCTTCCTCAAACATTAAAATGTGAACTTAAGTTTTGAGACTTTTTTAATCGACGCGATTGAGATTTTTTTTTATATGAGAACATGGTTTATCTATTAGTTGAAAATGCGGCTTTGAAATAGCTTTCAGTACCTGCGAGCATTCGTTGTTCAATAATGTGTGTTTTTGTGTTATTATTTAATGTGATAATTTGTTGTGTTGGTACAGCACTGTAACAATGAAGGAGGAAATGAGGATCGAGGGTTGGTTGGGTGGAAGTGGGGAGGGGTATGTCGAGCGCTGACAAACATGTCTATGCGGCATGGGCTTTGATCATTGTTGAGGCATCAATGTAAGGGGCATTTAATATCTTAATAAAACTATTCTTATTTTTAGATACTAAATTATATTGTTCTCTGATATTGGACGAAAGATGTTGCCCTTTTATGTAATTATGTTATACAAGTTACGATCATTTGAAAACACATATTAAACAGCCAAATGGATGCACAAGAGCTAAAATAGGAGTAATAGATCCTATTGACAACAATTATCTGCCCAATTTTATTGATTTTGTAACATTTGTTTCAAATATGACCAACTTCTTATCCAAAATCACCAGCACCGTATCAGGACCCACCAGCACAATGACAGGACCCACCATGCAGCACAGTATCAGGACATGAGTAAATTGAAAAAATGCTAAATTTTAATAAATTGCATTGTTTTTTTCAAAAAAGTTTTGTCGTGTGGATTGCGGTATAGAAAGTGGACTCTATGAGCATTTTTGTTTTATTTTTTTCAGTTCGAGATTTTCTGAAAATGAGCATTTTTGTGTTACGCTTACTGAAACAGTTAAGAGGGTCAACTTTTTCAATGGTTTACATATGAACCCATAAGAAACAAAATTGAAAAATCTCAACTGTTTTCTCAAGTTCCATTTTTTATGAGTGAAAACGTCAAAAATCATCATTTTCGTCTTTGTTTACATTTTTCATTGATCACCAGCACCCGTCAGGACCAAATCACCAGCACAGTACGTTCTCTCGCAGGACAACTATACCCACCGTGTATTTTCCCCATTGGAATTCTGATAGTGTGACAATATACGTAAACTCCATAGCAGACAAAAATTATATCTAGTAAAAATGTAAGGACAGTTGTGGTATCAAAGCAGGTCCAATTGACATAGTTCTTTTGGTTTTTTTATTTCTAAAAAATTACCCGAAAGCAATTTAAATCTTTGTTATCTGTTATTCTGAAAATATATTTGCTGTTAGCTGTTATTGTCTTATTTATTGTTAGCTGTTATTGGACTAATAGGTTTTTTGTTATCTGTTTTTGTGAATATATATTTAATGTTAACTGTTATTGAAAATTGGCATGTTAGAAATTTTCTTTTGACAGGCCATACTATATATTATTCGGTAGAAATTGAATATTATTGGACCTTAGGGTTTACCACTAGTAAACTTTTCACTTGAAAAGAAAGAGATAAGATGATTTGTTTTTCAGTGCGATTTCTCCAGAGCCTTTGATAAAGTTTGGCGTGATGGTTTATTACGTACATAAAATGAAGGCTTATGGTATAAATGGAAATCTGTTAAAATGGTTTAGAAGCTATTTAAATGATAGGCAACTGAACTAAAAAAAAATATATAATATATTTGTACCCGGCGAAGCAATATGAATTTGGAAATCGTAAATATTGTTTATAATTCTCACCCAACTTCGATGTTTTGCATCATTCTTAAACTATGATCTATATAGGGTCAATATTATTTCTGACCCTTCTTGCCGCTGTGGTGTTAATCGTGAAGATTCCTATCATTTCTTTTTTAAATGTATATTATATTCAGACATACGAAATAAAATGTTTGAAAGTCTGCACTGGCTTCCAAATGATTGTAAACTTAACATAGAACTACTTTCCTCGGGTAGTTGTCTTCTTTCTCTAGAGCAAAACCAAACCATTTTCAAAAATGTCTTTGAGTTTATTAAAAGTTCGGAAAGATTTCAAATTGTCTAGGTAGTAAACCATGATCGCACAATGGGGAGGTCTGTTAATCTGTAAACATTTAATTTTCACCCCATTTTTCTCTAATCTTTAAAAAATTAACCCCTTTTTTCTCTAATCTTCAAAAAATTAACCCTTTTATTCTCTAATCTTCTATTTTTTGGCTCGTTATTCTCTAATCTTAATTTTTAAGGGCATTATTCTTTAATCATTTAACCCCATCCAAACCCTCTCTTATGGGTAATCAATTTGACTGTAGATAAATTTTATTAGTGTTATCAAGGATTTGTATAGTTAGTCTAACTATACAAATCCTTGGTGTTATGAGGCTGAGGTTATGGGTATAGAGTTGGATAGTCTATGGGCATTAGTGAGGGAGGGTAGGAGGGGTCCTGATCCCGAAATCCCAAGCATAAAAACACGAAATCCCGAAATCCCGGGCTTAAAAAACCGGAATTCCCGAGGTCCCGAAATTCGAAAAAGAATTCCCGGATCCCGAAAGGGTCAATCCCCGATCTTAAAAACACCCGATCCCGAAGTCCCGATAAAGGTCCTATCCCCCCCTCATTAGAAATTGTAGAATAAAGAAAAAAAATCACTTTGTAAGAAAAAAAAAGAAAAAAAATTGAAGTGATAACAAAAACTCGAACAAAAAATGTAAATAAAAAAATTGTGAAGTTTCTAAAAAAAAAAATGGAATAATTTGTATAATTTTTTTTATATGATTACAGTTTAATTTGTTTATTTGTCTTTCCTATTTGAATAATTTTTTTAGGGGGAGGTGCTTTTTTCCAGTCATTTTGGTTTGTTATGGGAAAAGTGTTTGGTATTACAGGTGCCATAGGGGCCTCTTCATGATTATTTCAAGAGTTATTTCCCTTGCTATCGTTCTTTTAACATTGTTGACATTTTACCTTAGAAACCATCACATCCGGTCAAATTTGTTGCAATTTTTAACACCAGTATTTCCACTAATAACATACAACAATGAGTATCTTGAACCAAGGCAGAAATGAAATAAGATTTAATAATGCGGATGGAAAATGCTTACTTGAGAACTGGGTTGAGGAGGTTTGTAAACGGATACAATATTGTCAATAATTCAAACACCTTTTTTTCCTCTGGGGTCATCTTCTCGTCAACTATGGATTTAACTAAAACAAAACAAAAAAATCTCTAGCCAGACTTGTTAAAGAACAACCTGTGTATATGAACATTTTAAGGCATGGTCCAGCCTAGATCAGGGCTTTCATTAAAGAGGGTCCAAAATAAATGTCATTTTTTTACTAATTTAAAAAAAAAGGTATGTCAGAACAGTTTTGCACACTCTGTATGTATCAAACTGTGATTCATGTCACCACTTTAGAAAACAATATGATTAAAGTCACAAAGTAGTGTTGATTATACCAAGCTAATTGTAGCAGGTAGTGTATATAATCATTTTATATATTTCCTGATTCCAATTACTTGTTCCTATGTTAGTACATTAATTTTCAAGGGTTTATCACATTATAAATATGTACAGAACAGTTTACCATAAAAAGGTATATTTTGGTTTATAGAAATTCTAAACAATTGTAATATTGTGTCACCTACGTGTGGATAATTTTAGTATAACATAAAAAAAAATATATTAATATTTTATAAATTATCTATCTATCATTCTTCATTTTTCCACACTCAGTCACAACTTTGACTGTTACGTGCAGTTGCATGCATGGCTTATTTTCAATTTAAAAGAAATAAATTTTCAGTTAAAATATGTTACACTGCATTGGTGCATAGAAAAAATAAAATAAAAATATAACAGTGATTTGATTAATTTTATTTTGATATACCATGTAGAACTATTTATTCCTTTTAATATTGGATTATTTTCTTTTATTTTAGAGGTCAGTTAATCCTTATGATTGTGTCGAAGAAGATGTTAAGGTCACAAGTAGTGCTGAAAGATTTAAAGATGGTCATATAGGAATACTTACAACAGAGTTAGAAGCCCCTGCATCAAAACTCACAACAGTCAGAGAATCATATAAAAAACCAGAACCTTGTGGAGTTCGATTGATGGGTAATATATAATTTACATAATTTATTCAATATGTAAATGAAATTAAACAGCCATCGTTTTTGTATGTCAAATTAATATATACATAGTATGAAAGTGCTTTATAAAAAAAAAAAAAAAAAGACAATAGACAATATTCTATCGACATAAACACATTTACAATAAATGGTAATGACAGAATGAATAAACATACAGGGTTCTAATTAGGAATTTTTCATGGCGAGTCCTGGGTCTTAGTAAAATACAAATAATTATATATACATGTGAATAAAAAATCTAAGGTATTTGTAATAAAAATCTATAGCAATAGATTACTTTTTTAATTTAAATAATCTGTTACCAAAGAGGAAGATAGTTTTAGTGCCCTGTAATATTTGATATTAAGTATAAGCTTTATTTGAATTTTATCGCAAAATGTGGTCATACTTTTTTCTGTAATTACTACATCGATGTACATCAACTTGAATTTTGCAAGAAATTATTTTGAATTTATTTCTTAATTTAAAATTTGTTTATAAAATATATGAAATAATATTTTTGTAGGTAAAAAAGAACAAATGATGAGAGAAATGTTTTTTGAAAAAGTTGGGTGAGTTTGATCCTTCAGGTCTATTGGTAGAAGTTATAATTTTTGAAAATATTTGTTTTTCATTATTATTTTTTGACTAAGAAATAGTGTTCGGATATACATACTTCTTTAACTGACAGTCTAACATATAGAAGCTGCCAATTGCAAAAATATTGGTACTTTTAAATATAACTCTGTACAGTTGAAATCTTCAGTTGACACCTCATTAGAGTTATATTGCCCTATGGTCAATAACTTTTACCAATATTTTGCATTTTGCCTTTAAATAGATTGTGATAATAAAAATTTAAATAATAACAGATGATAGAAATTTTAAATATATTCAAAATGAATAGTTACTAGACTGTCATTTTTTAAGAGCCTTTATCAGTCATGCTGCTTAGCACATTGAAAAATCTATCTATTCAGAATTTCTATGTAGTATCAATTTTCTGCTGTAAGATGTGAAATCCATCCATACAACCTTAATTTCCAACATTTTCCAGTAAGGCAGAGTGTAAATAAAGAGATCACTATTTCATGAGGAAGGCAACTAATTAACAGTATGAATTGCAAAATGATACTCTGCAAGTCTGACAGCAATAAATTTGTCTTAATATTTTTACAAAGTTAAAATCAGAATGCATTTGTTACAAATATATTTCATTTACAGGAGAGAAGTTTTCAATGAAGAATTAGAAGCATCACAACCAGAACCAACAGACTTTAGATCAGTTACAAATAAAGATTTCAATATTGAAGGTTTTAAATCGGTACGACCTCAGCCAACAAAGGTTAGTAGAATAAATGTGAATCATTCAATATATGACAAGAATTGTATCTGTTTCATTTACAATTTGGAGGTCATTAAAATTAAATTGGTGAAACCATATAGTAAACAATGATACATCTACAAAATTAACACATAATGAAAACTTTTGTCTGAAGCATAAATAAACGTAGGTTAAAAAACTGTCAAAATAGGTGCAATTTGCGTACCCTCACGTTACTTAAAAGTAAAATATTTCTGTGAACTTGATACAAAATGATATAATATTATCATAAAATTCAAAATTTCATAATTCCATTCTGCATGTTTCCTTGTATTTTGATTCATTCTGTGAAGTGGGATTAAAAATGTTTATGTATCTAGCTCAAACATATTGTTAGAAACCCTGGGCTGTTGTTTTTTTTTACAGCCATTAGACATTTTGAAACCATAAAAAGAACTCTTTTTCTAAAGAAACTCTTGTCAGAAATTTCTTGATTAATTACTTCCTTACAAATATAAACATGTATCATTACAATGTACATCATTGTAATTCAGAAATTATTGTGATTTAGTCATTTTAGACTAAACGTGATTTTAATTCTTGTGATATTGAGAAACACAACACAAGGTATTTAAAACATTAAGAAGACTTTACAGAGTTATCTCCCTGTAGTGTTAGGTACCACCTTAATTCATAAGGAAAAAATTCAAAAAGCGCATTTAAATTATTGCGATTAAAACCCTGTTGCATTTTTCGCAATAATAAAAACATTGCAATAATTTCTGAAATTACACTCCATGATTGTTTACTCTTTTAACACTAAATCTCAGATGAATATGACATTAGTTATCTTGATATATATAAAAACTATCTTTTATTATTTCAGAATCACAATTACAAGAAAGATCAGCCTGTCACATATTGGTCAGAACACAAGAAAAATGTACATGTAAGTATAACTATTTAAGTATCAAAAAAGAAGATATGGTATGATTGCCAATGAGACAACTCTCCACTTGAGACCAAAATGACACAGAAAT
The DNA here is from genome assembly GCF_036588685.1 of Mytilus trossulus. NCBI lineage: Eukaryota > Metazoa > Mollusca > Bivalvia > Mytilida > Mytilidae > Mytilus > Mytilus trossulus. Next base: position 44,811,729 of record NC_086376.1, read on the forward strand.
TAACAACTATAGGTCACAGTACGGCCATCATCTATGAGCAAAGCCCATACAGCATAGTCAGCTGTAAAAGGCCCCAAAATGAAAATGTAAAACAATTCAAACAAGAAATCCATCTGCTGGTAACTAGTTATATTGTCAATGTGTGTGCTCTATCCTCAGTCTATGTTTATATAACCAGAAGACATTCTGTGCTAAAATATGGCAAATCTTAATAAGTCATAAGAGGAACTGGTTTCTTACCTATTGCAATTATAGGCAACCATACCACAGGTACTTTTGAAATAAAGGTATTTAGAAGAAGAAAAAAATCTTGAGACAAGTGCCTGTGAACTGTACAGCCTTCAACAATGATCCAGTCCTTTGATAACAATCATCAGTATTAATTTTAGACAATTTGTGTCTCTTTGAGTGATGTGCAAGGCCAAAATATTTATGCAACTAATAAGGCTGATATTCAAGCCAAACTCCAATAACTGAGGCATTCTTTAGAAAAACTTATTACCACTGTGGCTAAATGTAGGAAATAAGTTTTAGATAACAAAAGTATATTCTAGTTTTGTATTGTTAGGCTATTTATTACTTCTGTATCATTTTACGTTTTCAGGGTGTTAGCTCAGAAAAAACAGGCGACACACCATTCAGGAAAAATGATGCCTTCAGCAAACCCATAGGAGAATACTGGGATGAAACACAGCCTTATGAACTGGAAAACTATCCTAAAATGTGAACATTTATACATTGGATATTGAACATTTATATGACACAATTATGAAACTATTGGTGAAACAATTGAAAGTTAAGACTAAGGTGCAAGCATTGTCAACTGCCATGTAATAACTGTTTATTTAACAGTCAAATAAATTTTATAAAATAAGTTTGAAAACACTTTAAATGAGTTACCCTGTGCAGTTTACATACAGTAAATGAATATTTTTTTTATTGCACTGAGTATTTATTGGTTTTTCTCCAATATCAATTTTCAATGCATTATGTTCTGTGATATATATTTTATTATCAATACAGTTTAAGGGTAACTTATTTCCAACATTTTAAAGTTCTTGAAAATGGGGGGAGATCAGTATATAAAAAAATGTTTTAATTTTTCAGCGTTTACTCTTAACTTATTCTTACATTGCTCTCTTTATTATGTATATATACGAAACTTCAAACTGTATCTAGATTTAAAAAAAAGATGCATTGAAGAAAAAATACTATTTATTGTTTTAACTTGTTTATATATTTATCATGTTTTTAAAATCATGTGATACAGAATTTGTGTAAAAAAAAAAGACTGAAATACTTAATACAAGAAATAAAAAATATATATCAAATGTGACTTTTAATTTTTGCAACCAGTTCTTCATAGTCTTTTTCAGTTTAGAGTGATTTTCTGTCCTAAATTTGGCTGTAGATATGTAACCATGATGTAACTGTTTGGGTTGTAGAAAAGAAGTTTTACAACAATATATTGGCTGGCTCACAGCCACATAGCCTTCATACTTTTGGAAAGATGATTATTTTTCACACTTGTAAAGATGGTTTTGTACAAAACAATTGTACAAAAAAAATTCCTCACTTCAAAATATATGACATGAAATTGTGGAGTTGTCTCCCATTGTCCATACTTTTAAAGTTTCCCATACAAACCGAGTATGCAAGTAAAGGATTGTAATACTTTGAGTAAATATATATAATATGATGATGTTCTAAAGATAATAACCTTATTTAGCACATGTAAATCCCTTTTTAAAATTAAGGAGATGTGGTATGATTGCCAATGAGACAACTGTCCACCAAAACTTAAATGAAGTGGATGTATGCAATTATAGGCAATCATACAGCATTCAACAATGAGAAAAACCATATTGTATAGTCAGCTATAAAAGGCCCAGACTAGAAAAATATGAAACAATTCAACTGAGAAAACTAATGGCCAAATTTACCCAAAAAACTTGCTAAAATCAAATATGCCACTAGAACCTACGACAACTGAACAATAAGCTACTGACTTGGGACATGCACATATAGAATGTGGTGGGGTTAAACATGTTTGTAAGCACACACACTTCTCCAAACCTGGGACAGCGGTGTTATCAGCATCTTATTCCAGAAGGACAAAACATATGAATAAATAACTAAAGATAATCACAAGCATTTTAGTCTTGTATTAAACTTAGATTAAGAAAATAGATATAAACAAATTATGATCCACGATGATTCAGCAACAATGAAAATACTGAAATGTCCAAACTAGTGTCGATTGACAGGAATGTTCCTAAGAATGTCTTCAACAGATCTTGTGATTTTCTTCAAAAAATTCAAACCATGAAAAGGCTGCCAGCAGAGGTAACACTTTACACTGAAAATCAATGGGAAATTGTACTGAATATTTGAAAGGAAAAAGACAAGCCAAGTAGAAATGTCCAGAAGAATATTCTTAATGTATAACTGGTATATTACTTAGGTTCTTATGAAAGATTTTTCATGCTATTTAGGTCAATTACATACTAGTGAGGAATTCAGGGGCCTCTAGTTTCCATATGCTCATGTACACAATGTATTCAACAGCTTTGCAGATGTAAAAAGTGTTGCTATGTTGATTTATATCATACTTATGATAGTGAATGGCATCAGTATACTGCTGCCAAGTATTCTCCCCAGGGCCTTTTAGCACCATGGTAATATTATGCTATATTGCTAGAAAGTGATACTATCTGAAATGAGTTTCTTATAGATTGTGTTATGGATGAGATGATTTAGTTTCAAGATACAAGATGGTATCTCAAAATTCCTTGTTTACCAGGATGGAAGAAGAAAACTTGTTGCATTTGAATCATTACAACTACAACAGAAGGTATTCAAAGACCTTGACTATTCAATGTAGGTCTCAAATGGTAATAATTGAACATCAATCTGGTATGATTACAATTTCAAATTTGAAAATATGGATGTGATATTATTTCGTAATATAAATCAGGCTGTTTGTTAGTTTTCTCATCTGTATTGTTTTACTTTTGTCATTTTAAAAAAACCATACAGTTGCTAAATTTGTACATTATTTGTTTATTGGTTGAGAGTTGTCCTTTGGCAATCATACCACATCCTTTAACTCTTATATTGGAAGTCAAGTGGCATATACATGTCAACAGCTCCAAACAACAATAGGTTCGCAATATCACAACAAAAGTTCTTTCTATTGTGAATAGACTAAAGAAAGTTTCTCTTACTTTTTAGTTTGTCTTTTCTTTAAATCCATTAGTAGATCTCAGAAGTTGGCACAATCAAAGAGCCATAATTGACAATGTACATGATGGCAAAAAAAAAACATAAATGTGTCAAATACTTTAAAAACTTTTATTTACTGTGAAGCTTCCACTCATTGCTTTGTGAAAAATAAATAATCTTCAATAATATAATACATCATAACAACAAACAATAAAAAATGTAGATTGTGATCAAATATCTGATTAGTTAATATACCCACATCAAATGGATTTTTGTTTCTCACACCAAAGTATATTTTTGGACTACTGTGAATTCATTATTATTCATGGATATCAAGTTTCTGTGTGTTTAGTGGGAATAGCTAAACCATGACTTCAAATGTTCAATGCATTGCGAATTTTCTAAAGGCTTTGTATGCAGAGATTAGCAAAACCACGATTTCAAATAACAACGAAAAGGCAATTTTTCCTGAATCTGCGAAAATTGATACTCACGAAAAGAAATGATTTCACAGTATGAAAATATGAAATTTGCAAATCTTATCAATGTTTAATTCTAGGTAACACTCCAAAGTACATGGTTCTTGATTGATATTAGAATTTTTTTTCAAATGGTATACTTGCATTTATTTTATGAATTAAAAAAATTCCCAATCCAGATTCTGAAAATGATATTAGGGCTTTACTCCCATCATTAGCATGAAAACAAAAAAAAATCCTGTTCAGTCAAATATAATTTGTACCATTTTGAAAAGTTTTACACCTTTTGAATACTTTTAATTTAAGAAAAAAATATAACTAATTTTTTCGAAATTTCATTTGAATTTGTTCAAAGAAATTATCTTGTATCATTAATGTACTTTTGTTATTGTTTTTACTATTATAAAAATCAATAAAACACTTCAATGACTAAATAATTAATTGCATCATTCATTTCAAAAATTGTTTCTATGATTTAAATATTTTGATCAAAAGATTGCATGCATGTCCAAATTTGGTCATAATAATGGGACATATGATTAAATGTCAAATACAATGTAACAAATAATAAATATAATTCTGATTTCACAGAAACATGGTAACATGGTTAGTAACCTGGAAAATTCAGGCATGATAATAAAAAAATGATATTCAAATAGAATCATAAATAAATAAAATACTTAAAAATAATTTTAGAACTTCTTGTTTATGTATAAATTATTTTACATTATGTCAACTGTTCCACATGGAGTGAAATATATATACCTGTACTTATCATAAGATTTTCACACTGCCATTTTTATTTCTACTTCTAAAGTGTTAAATATATAACACTGTTGAAAACATTTATGCCTGTCCACCACCCATTCCTTTTCTAGATAAAAAGCGTAAAATAATGATCTCTATGAAATTATTGATGAAACTAAAATGGCTCTAAACCTAATGAATGAAAATCAAACACATCTACAGCATTAATTAATTTGTAATTATCCTTATTTAATATTAATTTAATATAACTAATCTCTGTTTTTGAATATAAAAAAATCAACAATCTGCACATGGAATTAACAAATGTGCAGCACACGTTAGATCCATGGAGGTGTTTAGTCACAAGTTGTCTTCTTTTTTAAAGTTATTCTTTTTATTAAATAGAATCAGTAGATCAAAACTCTTTCTGTGTTTTTTCTTTTCTTACGCTCACTTTATGTATTTGTAATTTCGCTGTTCTTTTTTTTGGGGAGTTTAATATACTGTAATGTGCATTACACACCTTTGTAAAAACTGCAGATTCTCACTTTGACAAGAATGATGCAGATTTTGCAATTATTTTAAAGCAATAAGTTGTTTAAATTTGTCATTCAAACTAATAAGTTTTGATATGTGACGCAATTTATCAGTTGGAAGTCTCATATTAGTGTCTGATAATATGTGAGGAAAGTCTTGTAAGTGAAAATAAACAAACTATTTTGAATATTAGATTATTGTTATTTATCACAATGGGAATTCAATGAAATCACCATTATCTATAAATATATATACATGTATATGGTTCATCTTTTTGCTAAAAAGTACAAATACTTTTAATAGTTGTTCTTAAAAGAATGTTTTTGAATGTGCAACAGAAAATTTTGACATGGTCTCATGTCATGTCATGTTTTTTTTGTTTTATTTTTTACAGAAAATATCAAAATAAAGAACACACATATATCTACTTGCATAGATAGAATATACAAATTGAAACTTCGTTTCCTGGTTAAAATGAAACAAGTAACAAACAAAACATAAATAGAATTCAAGAAATGTACATACAAAAAGACCAGAATAGGCCAGTCAGAATAAATATTTCAATCAGTTTCTTACAAAAATGCTCACTTAGTCTTTTTATACAATTTCATTCAGCGTTAAAAATATCATTTTTCTAGATGTAATTTTATATTCTGTAGGCACCCAATTCATAACTACAGTTTGTTTCAACAAACTTTTCAGAAGACCATGTGTTTACTTATAGATTTTTTTTGTTATGTTCCATTGCTGTCTCAGTTGCTCTCACTTAAATTTTTCATTTCATAAAAGTGACTTTATGCAGGGAAATCTGTCTTTTTTGGCAAGTTTTTAAATCACTTGTTTTAAAACATCAAATTTAATTCAATTTAAGAACAATATATATCAAATAAATTTAAAACTTCAATTATATTTTCACAAATAAATTCAAAATTAAAATGTTTGATACAAACAATTCAAAATTCATTGGGATGGCCTGCAAAACCAGAATACTTTTAATTCAGCCTCAATGATACATTGACATTTCATTAGAAAATCAATATCTAGCTAAATTACAAAGACTGTCATATAAAGGTTTCATTAAGTACTTTTTGGTTACAATAATAACAGAATCATTAATCTACATGACCATGCATCACCAGTAGCTTACAACCCTCAGCATAGAACTGAAGTGTAAAGCAAGCTAAATATCACAGATGAAAATATAGCACTGATTACAGAGATATAAATCCCTGTATAATACACACCCAAATGTTACAGTTCATACATTTGTATTCATGCCAGTATTTTAGTTATGGTATTTTCACATGCAATATCATTTACTATTTACCAAATGAATGATTTAAACAAATGGGATTAATTTTTAAAATCCAAGATTGATTTAAAAAAAAACACATTCCCCTCACACTTTTTTGTCAAATTTCAAAGATAATTTTACATGTTCTCTTTCAAAAGATCTTACAATTTAAACTTTGCATAAATCTATTCAGTATCTCTACAGATAAATCAGTTTTATGTTTTTGAAACCACTTTTTTACTGCCAAAAAGGGTCCTTAATGCACCTTATCTTTTCTGGCATGAACAAATGATAAACCGGCGATTGTAGATATGTGAAAATTAAGTACAAGTCAATAGCTTACAATCACTACTTCTAACTATAAATAATTGATCAACAGAAACACAAGATTGTACAGTGATTTTTGAACATCTATTTGGCTTCCTAAAAAAAAGTTTTAATCATTGATACAAATAATGAACAGATTTTACAAAAAAATGTACATATAAACAAAAATTTGACTTTTCAAACTTAACAACAGACTTGTTAACAATTTCAAATACTTAACATTTATCAATGGATTGTACAATACTTTTACAGAAAACGGAAGTTTGTATCTTAAAGCAGAAAGAGCTTCTTGAAAACAAGAGCTTATCAAATATATTACATAAATTTCACTTGAAATACTTCCATGCAATTTTAAGGAGAAAATAATGGTCTATATTGTGTTTTTAAATACAAGAAAACTTTCTCTTTTCAAGATGAATGTTTTCCTGTTATAGCAGTGGGCTCTTCTTAATTGTTTAAAACCTGCACAACAGTTTCTATTTGTAGTAACTCATTTTCATATCTTCCCTATTTTTTATTCTGAGAAAAAAAATATGTATGTTAAATTATAATTTAAAATGGAATGAATAAAACAATAACAACAACTACAACAGCAAACAAATAAAACTTAATTGTCCTGACTTTACACTGGTACACTACAAACTTAATTGTCCTGACTTAACACTGGTCCTGTAATCTACATATTGAAAAGATGGTCTTTCACATGCTTTTATCGTACACTACTCTGCTGTCGATTTATATGTATACTTTATCATGTTTATGACCTCTTGTACACGTTTGTGTCTGAGGAAATAGAATATTTTGTCTTTTTGTCTGCAAACGTGTATCTGAACAATACTGCTGCATTCTAGAACTTACATCACAGCTATTCCAATCAAAAAAAAAAACATTTCAGGGGATTATCAAAATGTTTTTTGAGATCATCAGTATGAAATAAAAACAAATTGTCACAAGTAAGTCTTTGATTGTCATGATGTCCTGAGAATAATTTTTTTTTTAATTTTAATTATCTTTCATTCAGCAGATCAAACATATAGGTTTTTCATTCATAACCACAGGTTTAAGATGAATTGTAAAATATTTAAGTTTTTTTATGGAAAGTTTTGAGATTTATCAGTGGGGGGAAGCAATTTATAATAAAATCTATGTTATTATTTTAAAATACTTTGACAAAAGAAAGAAAATTCATTAAAAATAATTTTGACAAATTATCTCCCTTTTTTAACAACTGCACAATTTTTTTTATTTGAAAATTAAATTTCTATCCTTATCAAAATGAATTCACAAAAAGTAACTTCTAGATATATCTTTTGTATTTGATCTGTACATTTAAAAATATATTTATATTTTAATTTCAGTTCACCTTTTACAATCACTAAAAGCAAAGAACTACACAATAGGCAGTCTACATTATAAGCCTAAGAAACTCTACTACAAGTGATCCAAAATTGAATTTTTAATTTAACACTGACCTACAGATGCAAATCGATTTCTGTATACACACTTGATCACAGATACACCATCCACATATACAAAACATATAAAATTCTATAAATATAATAATCCATCCTCAATAAATGTCAAATGAGAAAAAAATCTCTTATTTGAACATGCATTTATAAAAGTAGATATAAACTGTCATTAAAACAAATATCTCATTTGACCAGTTTAATAATGTAAGCCAACTGATCTTTTAATCAAGCGACTCATAAGGAATATATAATAGACTTGATTTAATTTTTAAAGTATTGTAACAAAATTAATTTAACTAAAAAAACATTTAAAAATCAAGAAAATTTACAGAAATTAAGAAAATTCATACAGATTTAATAAATGCATAGTAATTGTAAACAGGCTATAACTCCTTATAGAATCACCTTTTTTTGAAGATTACATTTAAGACTGATTCACAGATTATGAAACATCTTGGTTTTAGAATACAGCACTTGGATTTTATAAATGATTGTCATGTTAGTACATGTAATGAAATAAAGTAACAGTTTTTCGATCCTAATTGTTATCAACATTCATAGGTAATGAATTATGAAAGCTGGACTTATATAGATGAAAGACCAAAATAATGAGATACCATTCATACATGATAATGTTAGTACATTGTCAAAAAAAACATAAATATCTTGAATCTTGATTTGAGGAAAAATGTTAAAATCTCTGAAAAAATCTCTAATACATGTAGTATGTGTTATATATACATTATATTTGATAGTTATTAGAAGTAAGAAAAAAATATTTTGATAAACCAGTACAAAGGCTTTGTCAGGCAGGTATATCTCAATATAAAATGGAAGTTTTTTTCTAATACTTTTCTCTTCATAAATTTTGCAGACTTTTGGAAACCTAAGTTGAGAAAATAAGAATTAGTCTGAAAATTAGGACTTTGCTTTCAATTACAAAACTGGATTATGGCTAAATATCTTCAGCGATTTTCTGGGTCTTTTTAACACAAATCTTACAACTGACCACAAGTTGCATTGATTTTTTCATTACATATAAGTACTTTATATCAACAATTTTGTTCATGTAACAGGCTACTGAATATCTGCACACTAAAGCTGATTATATTTAACATCATTAAAACTCTCAAATTTTCAAATTTCTTAGAAAATAGCTCGCTATACTATTTTATTTAGTCAGCATGCAGCTTCGAACTAATACTTGACATGCACCAAGGTAGCTTACAAAAATATATAATAGATAACAAATTTAATGAAAGGGAAAAAACTTTATCACATTGGACGGCAGTAAAGTCACTCTTCAAAATGACAATTCAAAAGCCATCAAAATATAATGTTCTTATTCTTAGGCTTTTTTTTAATATATATGTGATGAGCGTGTAAAAAAAACCAACATTTTTGGTGGGTTAACAGCCATCTAGTAAAAGAATAGCTAATATTATTAATATTTCAATTATGTTTTTCAGTTTTTTTAAAATATCCTTTTGATTTTTGTACATTGAATATTTTCCAAAAGTAGGAATGTCGAATTTGGATAGAACTGTTTTCTGTTGTTCCTTCCAACAGAAAAGTTCTTGACCTAAGAAAAAGAACATTATTTTTTGACGGCCTAAACTAACTATTTTCTACCTGCCTACAGATATGCATAAACTACGTAACACTTAACTGATTGCATAAAGCAAGATCATAGGTCATTGATTGTTATCAACCAGTGCAATAAGAAAAGCAACATAAATACATGTATTCTTTCATAAAATATTGCACAAAAATTGATCATAACAAAACGTTTCACAATTTGTAAAAATGTTGAATCACAGATATGAAACACAGAAAATGTGCCCTACTTCAACAGTCCTGATACAGGTTATATCCACACTATAAATAAACAATGGAATGTTCTTTCTTTTGATTTGGACTAGTCTTTACACATGAACAGGAATGTAATGTATCAGCTGCATTCAGTCTCACCCTTTTCGCACTTAGTTCTTTCTGGTCCCCAGGATTTTAATCTTTTCAAATCTTCACTTAACTATAAAAGAAGAAACATTATTTTACCTAAAATACTTTTATTGACACAGCTTATTAACAAACCTTCCAGTTTTTAAAACAGGAATAAAATCAAAACAAAAAAAACATTAAAAAAATGTGTGCAAGCCTCAACTATTTTGAAAGCATGACAACCCTATTTTTTAATGTAATTCATCTAAGGCTATAGTGGAAACTTTTTTTGTTTATGAGGTGGGTTTTTTCGCCAAGTACCTGGCCACAAAGTTGCATGTGGTTTATCTAAATGTATCTATCAAAATATATCAATAAAGCAGTAAACATAAATATATAAAGTTAATAACTAAAGGCAGTTCCTTTTAAAACAGACATTCAAGAATAAACCTTAAATTTGTACCTCAACTTTTAACATGACATTCAATTTGTTCAAGAAATAAATAACTAGATTTAATGGATTGTACTACACAGCAACTATTTCTAATTTGTTGATGCAATTCATATGTGTTCCCTCATTAGTGTTTTTTTTAGATTGATTAGACCATTGGTTTTCTGGTTTGAATTGCTTTACACTTGTCATTTTTGGGGCCCTTTATAGCTTGCTGTTCAGTGTGAGCCAAGGTACCATGTTGAAGGTGTTATTTGACTGACCTTTAATTGTCTACTGTCTACACATTTATGAATTGGTTCGAGAGTTGAATCTTCGGCACTCATACCTCATCTTCTTATTTCTAGTGTTACATTGATCAAGATCATAATTTAAAGTTTTGAGATCTTACCTCTTCTAAGACTTGCAGGTTTGATTTCAATATCTCATTCATTTGTTTCACCACACTGAAATGGTTCTGATTTTGTAGACCATATATTGACGAGTACATTTTCTCTCTGAAAAAATAGGTGAATAAAAGGAGAATGTATTACACTAATCAATTTTTATTATACTAAAACTGCAAACGTTCTTAAAACAAGTGAAACTGTGAGCTACTGCTCACTGATGATACCCCCGCCGCAAGTGGATAATATTAATAGTGTAAAAATATGCAAGTGTTCGGTAAACAGGAATTTGTCAAGTGATCAATCTGAAAACGCATCACACGGTATAGCTGACTTAGATAAACCCTGAAACCAAATTTCAGAAATCCTTGTATTGTAGTTCCTGAGAAAATGCGAGGAAAAATATTCATGGGACGGACGGACTGACTGACGGACTGACAGAGGTAAAACAGTATACCCCCCCTTTTTTAAAGCGGGGGTATAATTATTCAATCTCTTCATAATGAAGCTCAAAGACTAGATTAGTTGTGGTTGAACTAAACAGAAACTTTCCAACATATTCTGATAAAAGTTTGATAAACAAAAATTCAACCAGTTACTTTTTGACTCAAGCCCAATATACAGTATCAGTGACTAATACACAGCACCCTACTACCACCACTATTTTTAAACAATTGATTTCAACTTACAATACAATAAACATTTTTTTTTCAGTTATGATCATTTGAAGGACATATTACTTTCTCTCTTATTCATGAAATGACATTTTGACATTTCAATTATAATAAATTGGAATTGGTAAAAATCAATATTTCACTAACAAACATAACTGTCTCATGTGACATTTTAAATAATAAAACATGCCAAGGGAGATAATTAAGATTTTGAGATGATAACTTCATCAGATCATCTTAGAAATTTTAAAATAAACCCAACTACTGATTAGCATCCCTGAAAAAACTGAAATAGCATTTGCTATCCCTAAAGACACATAGCATTGACAGTATCGAGAAAACACAAATTGACTTTCTTGTTTTTCCTGACAAATCATTACAGACTTGAAAGGAATGTGAAAGTCAGTCTCAAAGGTTAAACATGAATAAGTAAATCATTTATAGTTGGGTTTTTTCAGGAAGTATAGTTAGAGAAAGAAGTGTAACAAACTTATAGATACATTTTTGCTTGGTGTAAATAGCTGGCACATTGAATTATAATATACATATAAATGTGTTATATTTTGGTTGTCCACAATTTTTTCACTATGATATATAGAACAAGAATGTGTCCAAAGTACACTGATGCCCCACTTGCACTATCATTTTACATGTTCACTGGACCGTGAAATTGGTGTCAATACTTTCATTTGGAATTAAAATTACAAAGATCATATCATAGTTAACATGTGTACTAAGTTTCAAGTTGATTGGACTTCAACTTCATCAAAAACTACCTTGACCAAAAACTTTAACCTGAGCTTCACACTATCTTTTTCTTTGTTCAGTGGACCATGAAATTGGGGTCAATACTTTAATTTGACATTAAAATTAGAAAGATCATATCATAGGGAACATGTGTACTAAGTTTCAAATTGATTAGACTTCAACTTCATCAAAAACTATCTTGACCAAAAACTTTAACCTGAAGGGGGACGAACGGACGGACTTTGGAGAGAAATATAAAAAAATAAACTTGGGAAATAATAATCACCAGACGCACATATCTATGTACTTACCTCCACTGAGCTTTAGAAGATGGCGACCAGATATCTTTGGAATCAATCCTGACTTGCAACAAAAGGATTTTGTAGGTTAATGCCATGGCTGATACAATTAAAAATAATGTCCTGAAAAAAAAACCAAATATTCAACATTAAAATAGGGTTATTCTGTATGTATTTATTATTGGCAGAACTAATATTTACTGTTACTTTAATGGTTTACTTTTATAAATTGTTACTTGGATAAACAGTTGTCTAATAGGCACTCATACCACATCTTCTTATATCTATTTAATAACATATACTTTTTTTTATTTTTCAAGCGTATTAAGTTCAGGACCACAAAATCAATTACTAGTTATCAACATTTGACCACAAATAAGTTTCAAATATCACTTTAATGAATTCAAAATATGAGTTCTTTTGTATATGAATTTTAATATTCATAAAACTGAACAATTAAACAATATAAATTAAACCCTCTCCCTGATTGGTCATTGATGAGACAAAACTGAAAGTATATACTTACATGATAATGCATATTGCGAGGATTATATTGGTCCTTGGAATTCTGTAAAAATAAAATAAACACATTTGAAAAAATTAAACAAAATAACCAACATGACAAATCTTATAATATTTATTTTATTGAAAAGATATCAAAAGATAACATAGGGTCTTAAATTGTGTATTGCCTAAGTGCTTTCTTGGAAGTGTGCTTATCTGTATTCAGTTGGGCCATGTTTCTGGGTCAGCTGAAAGACTTAACAATTGGTAATAGCTGTTTATCTGTCAAGTAGGCAGAATTTAGCAGTAAGATCAAAGACTCCTTGGTTGGGGTCAGAACAATGTGTCTGGCTAGGGTGACTATCTACCTGCAGACTGTTACCTCTCAAAGGAGCATAAAAAATTCAAATCAATGTTTCCGTCTAGTACGAAGCAGGATTCATATCTCATATCTCATTTACATACTCTTGTCCTGATATACATGATATATTTGTCACTGCATGAGGAACCCAGTAATTAGCTTCATCATTATTTTCAAATATCAACAAAAGTCAAATACGAGATAATTGTATTGTATTTCAATATAAAGCATCAGTTGGTGATTTGATGGTTGTAAATTTAGTTAACTGGGAATGTGTTAGTGGAGCCAGTTAACAGGTATTTGCAACCATAAATTCACCAATTGATGCTGTTGAAGCTTACAGCAAATTTCCTAATCAATGAAAAGCAAGACTTTGATTAGCTTGCTTGTTTTGTTTGTTTTGTTTGGTTGTTTGTATATTTATTGTTTGAAGATGTCAATCTTAATTAATTACAAAGCTGAAATAAATATTTATACAAAAAAAGCAAGCAAGTTGACCAAAGTTTTACTCTACAAGCATTAGGAAATAAGCTATAAAATATAATATTGTTATCTCCGTTTTGATGAAACTGACAGAAAACAAAATCAAATCATACATTTAAAATCTTTCATATGTCATCTGTGTGCTTACTTGAACAATTTCATAGCATCAATTATGAATTAGGAATTGATGCCATGAAAATTGGTGCCATATAAAATCAATTGAAATCAATAGAGAATACAAAAGATATGCCATCAACACCAGAAGAAAAAAAATTATAAAAGAATGTCCAATTTCAAAATGTAAAAGGTCATGATTTAGGACAAGGGCCATTTACTTGTGGTCACTGAGGTCTTGTATGTAAGTACATGCATTTAGCCATCCCTTAAATATCTCACAATCACATAACTAAAAGCATTTTTTAGAGAAAACATAAAAATAAAAAATTGATAGAGAAAAATGATATAACTCCATATAATATCCTTATTACATTAAGATCATACCCTAAAATTTTCAATTTTCAAATGAATTCTTAAGAAATCCTATTAGTGTTTTTTATTTGCATGCAACTCTATAACACTGTATGTCGGAACTTAATCACGAGTTTGATGAAAATGTCATCAAATGTTCATTATGATTCTTTTCATAGGCTTCATTTCTGACATAAAAATGATCCTATTACTTTTATCATCTAAAAACAACATTATTTCTCAGCAAAAATAACTTGGTATTACATGTACTTTAAAATATAATCCAGTATATATTAATGGGTCACTAATAAAGGTTTTCTTTTGATTTCAGTAAGATAAATAATAGATGTGGCATTACTTTTTTTTAAATGTACTGTTAACTTGTCCTTATTTATTAAGTACAGAATAATCAATTGATTTTTAACAGGTGTTAAAAAGGTTTTTTTTTGTGTTTGACAAAAAAATCATTGTCGTCTTTGAAAACATGACTTCCATGCAGCCTGTTTATCAGCCAATGTTGTTCAATAGATATTTGAAGGGCGATTCTATAAGCACTAGAACTTGAGATGATAATGGATATTTTTTTACAAGAAATTTAAACTGTTTGATCTGTAATCCAAAGATTTCTATAATATTCCTCATCAAAATATTTCCACACAGAAATTATTTTTGATGCATTAATAACTTTGTATTGTTTTCTGCTTACATGCTAATCTAACTGTGATTTTTTTTAGACAAGCCAGTACTTGAGGGTAAAATGTAAAGTCAATTTATATAATTACCTTTGGAATTTGAGAGACAGCTGTGAAAAGGCTTCATACATTTTCTCACAGTCAAAACCTGTGAAAATTACAAGATTTATATAAAAGCAAAAATATACAATTCACAACATCTTACTTATTTTATCTATAAATCAGGGTGAATAATAAAACTTATTGTCTTCTTGCAACCATTCATCTCTAAAATACGATTTCAGAAACTACACTTAAAAACTAAGTTATATAGAACAATGCCCACTTGAAAATTAATAAATTTTTCTACCCGGTATGCTTGTTCAAATGTTCATTTCCTGTAATCAGCTTTTTTGTCAAGGTCTAGCAAATCTCTTTTGTATTTTGACAAATCAGTCAGTGCAAAATCAAGCCAGAACTTATATTTTCTAATTCTTTAAGTTATATTGAAAAGTTATGAAAAGGTATTACAATTTTTTAAATGTTCTGTGAATTTATGGAATCAAACAAACTTGTAAATATCTGCTCCTTGGTTTTGCGAACTTATTTATAAATTCAAACTTTTCCACAAGATATTCCTGGACTGTTAGATGTACTTACACTGAAAGAAATAAGGAACAAACTTTCCACTGCCAATAAAAAATCGAGGTTTCACAGGTTTTGGTTTTTCATGTACAACAGTTGAGGTTTGAGAAATAAGAACATGGTTCTGAAGTGTCTTATTAACATTGTTTGATATGTCATTTTTCACATTTTCATCACTTGCATCCCTTGACCCACACGCAAGGCACACGCCAGCGTCTGAATCTTCCGTGTCTGGCCGGGATATTATATGTCCATTTATCACATTGTTATTGTCAACATCATTGTTTTGTGACTCGTCAAACATTTTTGTTATGTCTGAATTGTCCATTGGTGTGTCGGGAGTTTGGTCCCTTAATGAATACGGCACCTGAAATGAAAATAAAATGTAAAGTCATCTTATATGGAAGAACCATCACGATTCTACATACTATTTTGGAAAAAAATATATTACAATAAGACAAGAAATTAATATGTACAGTGATGTATTTTTACTTACAGAAAGAAAACAAGAATGTGTCTGCTGTACACCGATGTCCCATCTGCACTATCATTTTTTATGTTCAGTGGACCGTGAAAATGGGGGAAAATCTCTAATTTTGCATTAAAATTAGAAAAATCATATCATAGGGAACATGTGTACTAAGTTTCAAGTTGATTGGATATCAACTTCATCAAAAACTACCTCGACTAAAAACTTTAACCTGAAGCGGGACAGATGGACGAATGGATGGACAGATGAATGAACTGAGGGACAGACCCACAGACCAGAAAACATAATGCCCGGAAATGGGGCATAAAAATGGGGCATAAAACTTCAAAACTTGACAGCAACAACATGGTATGGTGATAGACAAAATGTACAAAATATGGTACCTTATTTGATTAAAAAAAATTGTTACACAAGATGCCAATACAAAACTGTTGACATGAAAGGTTTTATCTATATGTCACCAGTATGTGACCTATAATGATTTCTCAAATATAGAACTTACATCTGATTCTGTTCCACTTGACTGATTTTGTAACAAGGTCTTGCTCTGAAAACAAAACCAAAACAAACACTATAGTTTTAAGTTATGGATGACATGTACAATATTAAATAATCCAAACAAAATTTAAAAAAAAGGCGGTCTTGAAATTAACTTTAGTTTAGGTGGCAGCCGCATGTTATGGATTTTACTTTGTTGTTTATTAAGTAGTGCTAAGATGTTCCCTTTTGTGGTCCAATGGATGGCTGTAAATAATAGGTATGGAGCCAAAAAAGTTTGAATGGATCTACCATAAGATATTGTGGTAAAGCACATGTGCCAGGATGAGAATATGAATGCTGCTGTTCTATTCACTATTTGATTATGCAGGGCATTCTGGGTAATATTTTTAAAAGACTAAGTGTGCAACATCATGTCTTACACAAATGATACTCTGCAAATAGCATAACTCCTATTCATTTTGGCATACATACAATGAAAAACATTCATCTGAGTGATTTCTTCATCAAAAAAATGCATACTTCGTCATATACTAGAATGTACCAATAGTATTATTACTGCACTTCTTAATATAATTTCTAAGAGGTTACACATTTTGAGAACATACAGGATTAGAAATAATTTTGATTCGGTTAATACCTAAATCAAATATTTAAGAAACATATATTTTAAAGATTTGCTTTTCATTTTTTTTTAAAGATTTATATTGAAGAATCTAGGCTAACAGTCTTCAGGTTTTTTATTTTACCATAATTTTGTCACAAGTACCTTTATATCATACAATTTGAACCAAAAAAGTACAAGATATTTTTTTAATCAAGTTGATGCATTATACTTGATTAACTTTTACAGAGCTGTTTTGATATGTATTTAATTTTTCAAAGTACATAATAATACTAAAACGCATATTTAAATCCCTAAACACAAAAATCATATCAATTCAATCAAAATCTTTCTAATATTTATATACTATTTATTTATTCCATTAACTTTTATTTTTAAAAGGAATAATATTTCCAAATCATTCAACCACTTAAATTCCTACATTTTTCACCAGCGAACGATTTTCTAAAATAGACTAATTTGACAGTAATGTAATACCAGGTCAGCACTTATGGGATTTTTCTTGGCATACTTTCTTCATTCAGATCAAAAACAATACAAAATGCAATAAATATATTTTCAATATGTTAATTTTTTTTAAAGAGGGCCAGGTGTTATGTAGTTTTAATAAATTATTACTATTGTTTCATATTGTAAAACATGTTAGTATAATAAACAATTGAACAAACGATTGAACATGTATTGGTATTGTAT
The DNA here is from genome assembly GCF_036588685.1 of Mytilus trossulus. Taxonomy (NCBI): domain Eukaryota; kingdom Metazoa; phylum Mollusca; class Bivalvia; order Mytilida; family Mytilidae; genus Mytilus; species Mytilus trossulus. The sequence continues at coordinate 44,829,746 of NC_086376.1, forward strand.
TGTATTGTATAGCTCAATTACATAGTATATGTGGTTTTTTTTCTAAAAATAGCAATGATTAAAACTTGAGAACAATGAAATTGTGAAAAGGGCTGCAAAAAAGTTTTGAATAGTGGAATATTGGTCTACGTTTAACTCATGACAAAACAAAAATGTAGATATAACAGATATTTGCCTTTACATTTTTTGCAAGAAAATATTTTTTTCTTTTTTCATGGAATATTGTATACACATCAAGACAGCAAAGGTCAATGAAATCCTATTCTGAGGTCAAAGCTTGACTATGTTCCTTAAAACAAAATTAGTATTCTGCATTAATTCAAACTGTGTGAACCTTACGCCTGTTCAATTAGTAAGTCCTCAATTGGTTCACTGAGAAAGTTAAACTGAATATTTTGTGCCTGTACTGTGGAATAATTTTATTTACATGGGTATCTCTTTTGAGGATTGAAGTAAAATAATACTTTCATTCATACTAAATTTTATGGTTTTCAAAATTTTGCATCAAATCCTTTGAAAAAAAATGAAAGTTTGTTAGATTTAAATTTGTGGTTTTGTCTGTACTCATGGAAAACACCAATTTTTTTGTTACCCAAGTTCACATATAGAAATGTAATACTGACCATTTCTTGACATCTTTTCCAATGACCAATCACAAACTTATATGTACTGTCTCTTGTAAGGAATGAACCAAATGAGTACTGAAATTATACAAATAATTATAGAAAGTTATATGTTCAGATTTGGAAGAAATAAATACAAAATTTAACATCAAAAGAAATAATTAATGTTTAGGGTGGATGGTTGTCACTAAAGCATGGAAAATAGATTTTGTACTTTTCAAGACCTAAAATCATAATAAAATAGATTTAGCAAAACTACAAAAATCAATACTTGACAAAAACTGACTTGGACATCAAAATATTTACAGGATATAGACTTAGTAATCAAATTCAATGTTCAAAAGTTGATGTATTTGTTGCCTTCACTATATTTGTTGTCCATTGATAAATTATTCTATGACCTTATGAAATCACAATGTTTTAGCCTTCCTTGTCCTAAATGTTTATTGCAAACTGGATCCCTGTCTTACCTTTTTACCAGCTGTCTGGAAACCAATGGCATTTGGAATGATAAGTGCTGTTTTCTCCCTAGTAATGCTGATAACTCTGCTCATTGGAATCTCCAACTGAAAGAAGAAAGAAGAAAATTAATTTTTACTTTTCTTTTTAATTGCTAAGGATTTAAAGGGAACTAGAAGGTTAGCTGAAAGGAATGATATATGCAAGAAATGTACATGAGTAAATAATCTACAAGGAAATAGCTCATGTTATCTATGACTTCTATACTTTGGTCTCTTGTTGAGAGTTGTTTTATTCAATTATTGGCAATACCACATCTTCCTATTTTTACATATATCAAAGGTACAGCACTTTAGTTGTTGTATTTTATCTCACAGTCACATCAGATCCTGTATACAATGTATTACAGTAACATTAAGACAGTGCATATAATGGATTAAAGACAAATACTCCCTAATATTCTTATATTCTTTTTCACACCAGTTACAGCTACTAATCTTTGAAAGAACATATGCAGCAGTTTAGGAACAGCATATTAAATGGTGAAGTCTTTTCCCAAATGTAATTACAAAATGTACCTACCGGTATTTCACAAGGTATATTATCATAACACATAACAGTAGACCAGGTAAATTTGGTATGAGCAAACCTCTATGACTTCAGAAAGTTTTTTTTTTTTTTTTTTTTTTAGAAAATGGATACTTCACAAAAGCAAATGAACTCAACAATGAAGAAAAAGTAACCTTGAACTCACTGTACTAACATTTTTTAGAAAGAGCACAATTTTTTAAGTGATTATGGCTTTACTTGATTATAACGACTACATCGATGTGACATGAATAATTATTGAGTGCTATACAAAATTACACAACATACATATCAATAATACATAAACATTTAATTTCCCAATACTATATGAATGCTAAATCGACAAAATTCGTTTAAGGAAAGTGTTTACGCTGATAGAATAAATATTTAAAGAACTGAAAATGATATCATATAAAATTTACATAGTCATTCAAATATGCATGCTACCTAGTACTGAAGAAAAGATTAACTATATTTAAATATCATTTCTACCCTGGATGTAAATTTACCCAACCATATGAAAATCAGCTGTTTCCAATCGTAAACTGATATTTGTTTTCATCTATTTGTTTGGTAAACAAAGCCGTATCAGATATACCTGATTGTTAATGATACTGAACATGTACTTTTACTTTTCTTGGTTAATGATGTTGAAACTCAGGTTCCTGTTGTTATATATGCATAGGTTCGTTTGCACTATGTTTAAATATATTGACTTTTTACAGCAATTAAAAGGTGAAACATCAACTTTTATAGAATGGCAAATAAAAACATCTATGTTTTCGTTAAATTATTGATTCATTCATATTTCTATGTTATCATCACATTGATAACATGAACTTACTACTGTGGATTCATTATTATTAGTTGGATACCAATTTTCGTGGATTTTGTGGGAACAGGTGAATCAGGAAATTAATTGTTCAGAGACTACCAAATTTTGCAAACTTCAGCAAGACCCCGAAATTAAATATTCACAAACATGCAAGTTTTCCTCAATCCATAAAAATTGGTACCCACAAAAATAAAGGAATCCACAGTATTTATTCAAATGTTCCTGTAAATTCCAAAAGAACATGTAAGCTTTTTACATTTTACATAACCTTATTTAAACATCCAACTGATAGACAACCAATGGATTAAAATGTTGCCAAATTGTTTTTTTTCATTTTTATTTCAAATATCCTATTCATTCTGACTAGTATCTTTTTCATTATGTAAGAAGTCAAGAAATTCTGTTTTATAAGCCTTATGTACTCACATTAATAAATGCAAGCAAACATTTAAAATCGAGAGTACTTTTTATTTATGACAACCTTTTACCCCCAACAGTTATATAATATATTTTTTTTATTCATTTCCATTTTATGCAATGTATATGATATTGAATGGATCTAGATGACTGATCATAAATACAATCACTGAACTATCGATAAAACTTCAGTTTAAAAACTAACTACACTACATGATACGAATTTATAAAAGTGACATTTAACATCTATGAATATATTTTGCAACTGTTATGAAATATACTGTTCTTATTCAACTTATTCAAAATAGCAGACTTAATCAGAAAAAAATGCTCAGAAATTTCATTGCCATAATATAACTGAAACATTATTTTCCCTTGTATAAGATGGCATTTCAAGATTCCAAGGCTTCTAGTTGAAGAGGTATTGATCAAAGAAATTATAGTCACTTCCACATGAAATAATTTTCAAGATGTCCTTGATGAGGTTTTTTAGTCTCATCCCTTTATTTCTCAAATGTCACTTCATCTCTGAACTGAGCTGACAAGGCAAATTTTATGGACTTCTTCAAATATGAAAATAAGAAGATGTGGAATGATTGCCAATGAGACAACTCTACACAAGAGACACAGAAATATTATGTAGGTCACTGTGAAGACTCTGCAATGAGCAAGCCCATACCACAGTCAGATTTTAAAAAACCTTGAAATGACAAATGTCTTCAAACTTCATTTCTGAAGGTTTTCAAATAATGTGTCCCTTCTTGGGAGTTCTCTTAACAAATTCAGAGAAACAAATTAGTATTTTAAAAAGGTCTAATGCATTTTTTTTTATAGTTCGTATTTAATTTCTAAAAAGTTTTCTAAGCTAATGACAGCTAGCATTCCAGGCCAAGTTTTGCAATAAATAAATTAAAAACTTCATTTAGAAATCTGAATTCTGAAAAGTTTATAAAGATTATTGTTGTCAAATTAAATATAAATAAGGACATCATTTAAACCTCTTGTATGTAATAATATGTGTTTAATTATAATATCTTTTGATGTAATCAAACTTGCTAAGTTAGAAAATCTCATTATTACATAATCTATATTCTAAATCCTAGTAATAAACAATGTCAAGTCATATAATGTTTTCAAGAATTAATTAAATTTAATTCATATTTCATGAAACTTGCATAAACAAGACCACAAAATATCTTTGTTTCCAGATCTTTTTGTCTAACGGCTCATTTTGTAATTTTAATGCTAGTATCTGCATTTTCAGACAGCTCTGAGACAAGTTAGACTATCTGGGTACTATTAATATACAGAATCATTTAAGGGAAAGGAGCACAACATGGTACTTGACAAAACGGTTTGCTATAACGGGGGTCTCATTGGGGGGTTCCGATCCCGGATCCCGCTTACTGTTGTGTCAGATTCCTCATTTCCAGTTTTCATGACATAATAATTTCACCTTCACGTGTCATGCTTACAAAAAATCGACAATCCCGCGTCAGGCTATGACCCCAATGAGACCCACTATAATGTGGTCTTCATCTATATTATTCCTTATAATTGGAATAAACATAGTTTTTAAACTGCATTTTAAGTAATGCTTTGGTTACCTGGGTGTTAACTGTTACATCAAAATAGATGAAGATTAACAATAGTATGAACAAAATGATTATGTTGTAACTTACCAATCGTCCCCTCCCCCTGATCTTGGAGTGAAAGCAGAAGAAATTCTGGGAGATATATAAATGTCCCTGGAGAAGAATGTCTCCAATAAAGGCACAGGAAAAATCTGTCAAAATATAAATGTTCATAATTGTTAACAATGATCAATTTTATATATTCTGTGACAATTGAAGAAAAGGATTTGATGTTATGGTTAAAACCCATTGAAATGTTTCTGTCTACTTTACATGTAACTTGAATCTATATGTGTTTGTTTAATGTTTGATTGTCTTTCAGTAGACTGTTGAAAGCTTTGTTACATATAATTCTAGTATAAAACATTGCATATTCATACTACAACAAGATATGCTTATTATCACGGAACTAGTACACATTTTGGATAAGGGGCCAGTCCAATGACACCTGCTTCCAGGTGCAGGATTGTCTCCCTATGTTGAAGAGCAATCGGTGGCCTTCAGCTGTTTCCTCTCTTAGGTCGGGTTGTTGTCTCTTTGACACATTCCCCATTCCAATGCTCAATTTAATTGTATCACAACTAAAAAATGTCCTCTGAACATAATATCAATAAAGTTACATAATATCATTTCAATTTTTTAAGGTACCATATGCCAGCGTTCGATAGTTCCAATGTCTGATCTATTTTTGATAAAAGATCCAAAGTCTGAACTATTATTATTAAAAATTACAAGAGCGGTAAGAACTTTGCCATATATTTGGATATTTTAAAAGACTTTGTCAATATATCCCCTCTGACTGTTTGCTTTGTATATAGTTTCACTATAAACACAAATCATTCATAGAAAATTTCAATAAATATCGTACATTTTTTTCTTTGATTGATCAACAATAATTTAAACTTGTAATTATATTTTCCAACTAAACTAAATCCTCTATAAACTATTACTATGCTTTCTTACAATATTGACATTTGAAGCCCCTTTATATCTTTTGAACTTGGGTTTTTGATTGTGTCAAATTTCAGAACCTAATTCATTTTACCATTTAAATCATTTTTAAAACCCATTAATCTATAAAATAAAAAGTGTGAGACGATTTAATGGCCATTTCATTTCAAACAATTCAAGAAAAATCTTTTACGCTCTTTAATTATACAAAAGTACAGTGCTATCACAAGAAATAATGCCACCAAAATCGATCACTATTTACTAAGTTGAAAAATCAATGACATATATTTTAACAATAAATTAAAACATTACAAGGCCATGAATCAATTAAACCTAAAAATACCATCTAGAAATAGACTTGATTCACTGATAGGGCTTAATGAGGGATTAAAACATTTTAATTGGTGTAATTTTCAATAGATGTTACAGTTCATGTCAGGGACTTGTTGTTGATAACTTAAATCACTTTATCAAGAAAGATAACTCTTACTCTCTGTAATAAGCTCTTTTGTCTTAAAGATGCTAATTGTCTCTTGGATGAATAAAATGGTGTAACTAACATGTGTTAACAATGGTAGCAGAGCGTGCATAAATATTTGAGATAGTGTGTCCAGTGTAATTGTCAAGAGTGTTATAAAAGTTGAAATTAACAATACTGGAAGAGTATCTGACCTCTTGAGAGCTTAATATTTGTATGCATAGAAATTCTAGACAAAAAAGAAAAAAAGGGGGAAAAGTAAAAACAATCATGTCAACCAGAATTAACCTCCCATCATTCAACAAATCTAAATCTTATGAACTATATAAACAAGAACTATTAGCATGGAGTGAAATAACAGACCTAGATAAAAAGAAAAGAGGAATTGCAGTAGCACTCTCCTTACCTGAAGATGATGAAACTAAGATTAGGGAAAAAGTTTTTGACCAAATTGTTCTTGATGATTTGAAGAAAGATACAGGTTTAAATACCTTAGTAGATTTTCTTGACAAGCATCTGGCTAAGGATGACCTTGCAGATAGCTTAGAAAAATTTGAGGATTTCGAAGATTATACAAGGCCAGAAGGTCAATCAATCAATGAATATGTTGCCTATTTTGACAGCAAGTACAGAAAAATTGAAAAGAAAAACATGAAATTGCCCTCGGAAATCTTGGCTTTCAAATTGTTAAGGAAAGCTAACATATCAAAAGAAGAAAAGATGTTAGTCTTGACTGGGATGAATTATGAAAATAAAATGACACTTTATGAAGAAGCAAAACGGTCTTTGAAAAAGTTCAAGGGAGAAGGAGGTCAAGTGAAGGGTGTAGCTCAAAGTATAAAACTTGAACCAACTTTTTTGGCTGAAAACGAGGAAGCATTGTGGGCTGCAGGTTATGTGAAAAGGGGTAACAGCTATGGCTATAAACGTGGAGGCCGCTATAGCAGAGGTGGAGGACGTGGACAAGGATTTCAGTCATCTCAAAGAGGGGCAAAGAATTTAAACCCATCAGGACCAGATGGGAAACTTTTAACATGCAGATCATGTGGATCCTACAGACATCTTGTTGCAAAATGTCCAGACAGCTGGGAAAATCTGTCAAAAGTCCATATTACAGAAGAGGAAGAACATGCTGTTTTATTCACTGGATACCAAAAACAAGACATTAAACAGCTAGGAAATGATGCTCGTAATTGTGCAGTATTGGACAGTGCATGTAGTAGTACAGTATGTGGAAAAACATGGCTCAACAGTTATCTTTATTCATTGAATGAAGAGGATCGTGAAAAGGTTGTCAATCGCAGCGGACATAAAGTATTCAAGTTTGGAGGAGGAACCAGGCTCAAATCAGTTGGAGAGTATGATTTGCCTATTTGTATGGTTGGTGAGCAAGTGAAACTAAAAACTGATGTGGTTGATTCAGATATCCCTCTCTTGCTTTCAAGGTCTGCTATGAAAAAGGCCGGAGTAAAAATGGATTTAGAGAATGACACAGCAATAATTATGGGAAAGGAAGTATCACTGAATCTTACATCATCAGGGCACTATTGTATACCCATAGATAAGACAGAAACATTGAAAGTAGAAGAAGTAAATGCTGTCAGGTTAGATGAATTGAATGTAGAGAAAAGAAAAACAGCTTTACTCAAACTTCATCGTCAATTTGCACATCCACCTAAAAAACGCCTTGTGGCATTGCTAAAAGATGCTGGGACTTGGAAAGAGGAATATGATGAGGACCTATCAGAAATTCAATCTAAATGTGATCTATGTAAAATGTATGCTGTGACACCACCAAGGCCAGTAGTCTCAATGCCTATGGCAAAACAATTTAACGAAAAAGTTACAATAGATTTGAAACAGTATAAAGACCGTTGGATTCTCCATATGATAGACATGTGGTCAAGATATACAGTGTCAGTCTTTATAAATAGAAAGAAACCTACTAATGTAATAGAGGCATTAATGAAAAACTGGGTAGGAATTTTCGGAGTCATGGGAGCTCTCATGTCTGACAATGGAGGTGAATTTAGTTCTGATGAGATGAGGGAGGTAGCATCTATTTTAAATGTTAAAGTATGTACAACAGCTGGAATGAGCCCATATCAGAATGGACTTTGTGAACGTGTACATGCTATAACTGATATTATGCTGATGAAACTTGAGGCTGAAAATAAAAATGTAGAATCAGGAACACTTTTATCATGGGCAAATATGGCACGGAATTCACTGCAAATGTGGAATGGTTTCAGCAGTCACCAATTAGTTTTTGGTAAAAATCCTAATTTGCCAAACTTAATGCATGCACAGCTACCAGCATTAGAGGGAACAACTGGTAGTGAGGCATTTGCTAAACATTTAAATACTTTACATGAGACACGAAAAGCTTATATTCAAACTGAAGCAGACGAAAGAATCTGCAGAGCTTTGCGCTCAAAAGTAAGAGCAGCTGAACAAGTATATGAGAATGGTGACATGGTGTTTTACAAAAGGGAAGGGAAAGAACGTTGGCTCGGACCAGGGAAAGTAGTATTTCAAGATGGAAAAGTTGTTTTTGTCAGACACGGTGGAGTATTTGTTAGAGTATCTCCAAACAGATTATGCAAAATAAATACTGATTTGGGAGAAAATAAAGAACAAGATAACATAGCGTTGAAGAAAAGTGACATTATTATTAGTAATGAAATTAAAGAACAAACTAATGAAGAAAAGAAATCCTTTGACATTATTTCAGAAACTATAACAAGTGCACCTCAAGAAGATCCATCTCATGAAGCAACAGCTGTTAGTCATAATTTACAGCTTATAAAGAAAGATGATAACATTCGATATAAACTACAAGGCTCAGATGAATGGATCAGTGCAACTGTGCTTGGAAGAGCGGGCAAAGCAACAGGAGGGAACAAAAGTTGGTATAATGTGAAAGATCATGTAAGCGATGAACAAAAAAGTGTAGACTTGGGTAATCTAGAATGGAATATTTTAGAAGACCAGACCAATGACATTGAAGTTCAAACAACTGATGAAGTGGATCAAAATGATAGTGACATTGCAAAGCAACTAGAATTACAAAAGCTGAGACAATTTAACACTTATGAGGAAGTTGAAGATGGTGGTCAAAAGACAATTTCTACTAGATGGGTAATAACTAATAAAAATGGAGAAACTAGAGCTAGATTAGTAGCTCGGGGTTTTGAAGAACACTCTTTCATTCCTAAAGATAGTCCTACAATAGGAAAAGGATCTATTAGAATATTCCTTACATTTGCTGCAAGCAAGAAATGGTCAATAAAAACTACCGACATTAAATCAGCATTTCTACAAGGAAAGAAATTAGATCGTGATGTCCATATTAAACCTCCAGTTGAAAGTGATACACCAAAAGGACTCATTTGGAAACTTAAACATGGATTGTATGGACTAAAGGATGGCGCTAGACAATTTTATATAAGTGTTAAGGATGAACTCTTAAATTTAGGATGCAGACAATCAAAACTTGACCCTGCTTTGTTTATTCTGACAGTAAAGGGATCTCTTCAAGGTATTTTCTGTTGTCATGTAGATGACTTTCTCCATGCAGGAAATGAAGATTTTGAGAAACTGATGGAAAAATTGAGGAAGAGATTTATAGCAGGAAAAATTGAAGAAGAGAATTTTCGTTATATAGGTTTTATGATAAAGCAAAACAATGAAGGTATACAACTTGATCATTCAATTTACATGGAAAAACTAGATCACCAACATATAGAGCCACAGCGTGCATTTCAGAAATTGAAACAACTTACCCAAGAAGAGCAGAAAGATTATCGCAGAATGGTTGGGCAACTGAACTGGGCAGTGCAAGGATCAAGACCAGATTTGGCTTTTGAACTTGTTGATTTAAGTACTAAATTGAAAAGTGCATTAGTTTGTGATCTTTTACGTGCTATTAAAAACATTGGAAAGTTAAAGGACATAAGGCCTATTCAGCTTTTCCCATCATTAAAAGGAAAGGAAACAGAAGACTGGGAAATTTTTGTATTTAGTGATGCAGCATTAGGAAATATAAATGATGGTAAAGGGAGTACAGGAGCTCACATTGTTTGGATAAAAGATAGAATAGGAAAATGTTGTCCAATTTCATGGCAAGCCAATAAGATCAAAAGGGTTGTTCGTTCTACTATAGCTGCAGAAGCTTTAAGTCTGCAGGATGGATTAGAAACAGCATTATATTTTCGGAGTATTATTGAGGACATTTGTGGAGTTGCACAAAGAACTATACCTATTACAGCTTTTATTGACAACAAAAGTGTTACCGAGGCATTAAAATCAACCAAGTTGGTAGAGGACAAAAGATTAAGAATAGACATTGCATCTATATCTGAAATGATTGAAAACAGCTGTGTTGAAGTAAAATGGTGTCCAGGAAAAGTCCAATTAGCAAATTCTATGACCAAAAGAGGAGCTTCTGGAATTGAACTCTTAAATGTGCTACAGAAAGGACAAATGCCTGAAGAATTTGTGTGAATCAATAGCATTAACATTTACATTTACTTTTACATTTGTTTTTCGGAAAAGGGGCAGAATAATCCCCGTGACCTGAGGATAGTCCAATCCCATGAAGGTTACATCAAAATTAATTTTTTCATTCTTTGTTTTCGGAAAAAGGGGCAGAATAATCCCCGTGACTTGAGGACAGTCTATCCTATGACAGTCACATCAAAAATTAGTTAATCACCATATCTTGTTCATTGAGCTAAAGAATTGTGTTATCTCATAAAGACTCATTAACGTTACAAAAGAAGACATTTTAATTAATGTTGATAACTTAAATCACTGTATCAAGAAAGATAACTCTTACTCTCTGTAATAAGCTCTTTTGTCTTAAAGATGCTAATTGTCTCTTGGATGAATAAAATGGTGTAACTAACATGTGTTAACACTTGTAACTGATTGCATGCAAGGATGTTTATTACCAAGGATCAGCATTGAATGCAATTTAACCTTTGCTATTTTCTTAAACTGTTACTTGTATGAATAATTCTTATGTCCATGAATTCAAAAATATTAAGACACAGTGTGTTCTCAATTGGAGAAATGGTGTCAGAGAATTACAAAAACTTGAACAAATGAACAGAAATATAACTTCCAGTGTTGGAAACAGTTCCAGCTGCTTTTCAAGCCAGGTCAGCTCAATTCTGGAAGAAATGCAGAATTTTCGCCTAAAATTAAAGGATAAAAAATGGGGTTTTCATAAAGTGAACTTTTAAGTTATCACAATGACATTGAGACACAAGCTTGATCTTTTTTTCTTTAAGTTTCTAAAAAGGGTTAAAAAAATCAAAATATCTTGGGTTATGAAATTTTGCTACATGTAACGGTCCTGAATGCAAATACAAATGCTAATATTATAGCTATGTATGACTCAAACATCAATATTCATAACTAACACATCACTCTACTTACAGTCAATGGGGGATTCCTCTGGTGGGACAGACTTGAACAACTTGTGAAACTTTTCATATCTGGAGTTCCTGCGAGTTGGTGAAGTTTCCTGAAACATAAAACAAAGATCAATTAAATGAAAATTGAATTATCAACTGCAATGATTATAGTTATTAATATCAAGGCCTGAAGGCATACAACTTTGCTCAGTGCTCAGAGCACAATAATCATGCTCGAAACATGAAATCCAGCAATTTGATTGGTTGATTTTCGAATCTGAGTACACAAATCATGCTCGAAAGTTTTATGACGCCTAAGTATCACCCCTTCCATACAAAGAAAAAAAATAACAAAATAACAAAACAACATTCAACCATTACAATAATACCAAAAAGGGATTAAAGGTGCCATTAGGAATTAGTTTCAGCTTGATTCTACAAGAGCAGTTGTGTACTAAAATTGTGAGCATATAGGAAAAGTTTTCAGTAAAATGATAGTAAATTATCACTCTCTGAAACTCATGAATACCTGCAGTCATAAAACTTTTGAGTCAGTTTTTTGTACTCGAAAATCAACAAATCAAAATGTTGAATTTCATGTTTCCAGCATGATTTTAGTGCTCCAAGCACTGAGCAAAGGTTTATGACTTCAGAAGCTTGAGATTTTAACATGGCACAAAAGAAGGACCAGCTATTGTAAGTGTCTTCTATTCTTGTTGCAAATAAGTTTTCTATTCTAGTAGTCCCCATAAGGCCGTAGTTTTTTTGTTTTTAGTTTTACGAACCCTCCTACCCTAATTTTTGCCAAATAGGAAAAAAAATAAAATTAAAAATGTTGATTTTTATTTTTTTTTCTCCTCCGACCCAGTGTTTTTCATGCAAAAATAAATAAATTTTAGTTCATAACTGCATGAAAGAATCTAAATTTATGCTCTTGGTGGTTTAGGAAGTTGTTGCACATTGATTTTCAATTCAAACCTTGTCAAGAAAAAAAAATAGTAGTTACACTAGTAGAAAATCTCCTGGTGAAATAAAAATAAAAATAAATAAATTTGATATTGACGGTTGGTTTTAAAAAAAAAAATCAGCAGCAGCAGTTGTTTTTTTTTTTTTTTTTTCGTCCTCCTACCCATTGGTTTTGTCAAAAAATTTCGTAAAACTAAAAATAAAATAACTATGGCCTAAATTTAATAATATCAAAGGTATTTTAAAAGTTTCTCTCTTTTTCTTGGTTTCAAGTTCCAATTTGACTTTTAGGGTTGTAAGTTTGCTTTATCTTATAAAATCTACTTAATTTTATGTTTTCTAGTCTTTTGCGTCTAAAAAATGTAACATAAGTTGGTTTAAATGATTTTTATTTCCTTGACCTAATAATATTTTCTAGTGTTTCTTATAGTAAAATAATGCAAGATCAAATTTAACTTAACCTTAAACCAGTCCTATTCAGAACAAATCACTTGGAAAAACTTCAATCAATCAAAACATGACAAAAGTTTCTAAAATTAACTTCAATTTAAAAAAAACTTCAATTACAATTCCAATACAATACTACCAAACGTTATTGAAAATCTGATAAAGTTTGACTCCACAATTATTTTGTTCATATAACACTCCAAAAGCATTTAGTTTTGTCAAATACAAACCTTGGGCCAAATAATGTCAGTTTTTGAAAAGTCGATCTGTCTACAAAAATACATGACAAAGACTGAATAAACAAAATTATATAGTAAGCTCAATTTAGCTGATTTTTAAATGAAAGAGATCAGTGTATGTCTAAGCTATGGGATTGCTAAAATAAGATAAATACAATCTTTTTCTGAAGATCTCTTTTTTTATTTATAGTCTCTTTCAATACAACTTTTGAAGGAAAGAAAGACCAACTATATTTTTTAACCCGTTCTCAAAAATGTTGATGCTGTTTGATTGAAGCATTGATTGCGTTCAGTCAGCAACCTGTCCATCATATTCAGGACTACTGCATGTTATTGGCAACACTTCTTTGAAATTGACCAATAATGCTTATCTGTCCTACCTAACTCACAAATAAAAATGAATCAGAAGACTGAAGCTAAATAGCTGCTTGTCCTGAACATGCATGAAATATATATGCCACATGGCATTGAGCAATGCATTACCAATCAAAAATATAATACAAGCTGCTTTTGTTGTATACAATGTGCCTCTCTAGAGGCTCATACTAACAGTTTTATAACAAATCTGTATTTTCGATAGTTTTCATTGACATTCTGAAATAATATGATTTCAACCAAAATTTAAATTTTAACGGTTTATGCTCTGTAATCAAAAAGACAATGTAAATTGATAAACTAAAAAAAATAATTATCCTAGAAAACTAATTAAAATCATGTAAATTTTTAATGAGATCTACTGGTTTTATATATTCCAATTTTCTAGATTTCATATTAACACTTCTCAGTTTGAAAAGTCACCATAAATGTATTGTTATAATATCATCAGTTTATTTCAATGATGAAAATGAATTGACATACAATACAAATGGTTATTATCAAAGCAACGAAAGCTGGTCCTCTGAGCAACATAAATGACTGCCTCCGCAGTAACATTTATATAACATGGCTATTATTTTTCTTTTTTTGCAACAACATTATCAATTTATCAGTTACAATGTCCCTTTTGTATCTTTCCCCTCCCCTTTATTCTTTATGTCTGATATTATGATATAACGAATCATGTGCAATTCGAGCTATCTACCAATTTTACAAGTGACATACTTTTATAGGGAATTCCATATAAAAGAGGAAAAAAATGTCCTCAGCTTTCAGACAGCATTAAATTATAAAATTTCAGAAATTGTCAATACGTTTCCAGCTCTTTATCAGTTTTTGTGACTTTTAAAACAATAATTTCATCTGTTCAGACTTCTCTTTAAATGTCAATAATATTGTTATCTCCGTTGAGACTTCTGTTCGCTATTAGACACTCAGTTTTTCCCTGTCTACATGTTAATACTGACAACTCAACAAGGAATAGTATTCATCCTTTCAAATTGCAGATATTTTTCCGTCACGTTTTTCAAACAATGGATTCTTCTCGCTTATATTTCATGACACACAAACAAAAAGTGTTATATCTAACAGCATCATCGACAATGGACACTATTAAAAGTAATATTATATGACTAACAGAATGACTATAGTTCTTATAATAAACAATCGATTGTTAATCTATTGGAAAACGGATAGTTTATTTATCTGCAATGTGCCAATTATCACAATATTCTATAGCCATGATAGCAGTCTGCTTCCTCTTTTGAAAAGTAGAACATTGAATTGATTGAGTGTCGTCTGCCTAATGTCCAGTGACAAACTCAGGATAAGATCAAAGAAAAAAAAGAAAGCATTAAGAAAGTTTGTGAAGTACTAGGTCAACTGGAATCCTAAAAAGTTTGGTAAAAAAGCCAGCTATCAATCACATTAAAAACTGATTGCAAAAGATCAATATTTTTTTCTCTACTCCTCATTTAAATTTCAGTCTAAATTGATACTCAGCAGATTTCATTAAAGACTGAATGAGATTTTTCCAATCAGTTTGGTATATCTTATTCAGGCATCCCTGCCATAATGATGACGAATAGATGTTTAATGCCCAGTGGCAAATAGTACATGCATATTAGGAAGAGAACGTGTTAATATGATATGAAGCTGAACCCTGAATTGAACTACAAAAAAATGTTTATAAAGCCTGAATTTAAACATGCTTTAGTTCATTTTTTGCGCCTGTCCCAAGTCAAGAGCCTCTGGTCTTTGTTAGTATTTTAATTTTAGTTTCTTGTGTACAATTTGGAAATTAGTATGGCGTTCATTATCACTGAACTAGTATATATTTGTTTAGGGGCCAGCTGAAGGACCCCTTTCGGGTGCGGGAATTTCTTGTTACATTGAAGGCCTGTTGCTGACCTTCTGCTGTTGTTTTTTCTTTGGTCATGTTGTTGTCTCTTTGATACATCCCCCATTTCCATTCTCAATTTTATTTAGTTCAAAATGTATGTGAGGTACTGTCTGCTTAAAGTCTATCTAAACTATTACTGCGGATTCATTATTATTCGTTTGATACCAATTCATCATGTGAATCACATATTAAATGCTCAACAATTGACAAATTTTGTTAAGGCTTGTATGCAGACTTGGGTAAAATCATGAAATTAAATATCTATGAACATGAACATTTTCCTGAATCCGTGAAAATTGGTATCCACTAAAATAAATGAATCCACAGTAATTACATGTAATAAAAGACCTACCTTGTGTGTATCTTTCTTGCTCATCACTGTCCACCAAGATCTACCTGTAAAAGATAATAAAAATCATGAGGTCATTGTCTTCTTTACATCCTTTCTTAAGCTCTGCATATAAAGTCATGAAATAAGGTCATGAAATACGTTTTTTATTAAAAAAAAAATAATAATTTTTTCAGACTCTTTGAGGTTACATTTGCATCCTTTCTTAAGCTCTGCATATAAGGTTTTTTATTAGGTATTTTAAATAATTCTTTCTGACTCTTGGAGATTATGTAATAGCAAAGATTCTAAAATTACATTTAACTATTATTCAATTCTTAGGACAAAGTTTTTTGTTATTTCCAACTAAAAAGATTTCTAAAGATTATCAGAAATGACATATGTGGCTGGGAAAATATCCGAACTACATTCTGAATTACCATTCTTTTATCTTTTTACAGAGTTCAATCTCATTCACTTACTTTTCATGGTTAAATAACAATTCCAAAAAGATTTTTTTACAAGAGAAGTTTTAGTTGTCAAAAGTGGTATTTTATACAAAAAGAGTACATGTATACTTCTTTATAAAATGTTTTCAAGTGGTATATTACATCTACTTGACAAAATTTCGGTAAGATTTTGTTTGGGCTTGTTATTTCCGTATCAATTGTTTTGTAATCGGGAGTGGGGCTTTAACTTATTATAAGTAAGTAAGTTGACGTAAATCTATCTATTTATCACTAAAAAAATGGGGTTTTTTTCTTCTAAAAACAAAATCATTCCAAATTCAAAAGTTTTAAAGCAGGCTTGAACCAAACACCATTCTCTGACAGATATACACAGCCTCAATTTCATCATGTTTGTAAGTCTTAATCAAACACATTTAAAAATACTTATATTCAAAGGCAGTGGAAAGTTATTCTATATTTATCTTAATTTTAAAATCTTTTTATGGACAAAAATCAACCGGTGCATTAAGTAAATATTCACTGAATTCTAATTCAATGTTACACAATTTTTTATTTCAAAATGAACCAGATGCTCCGCAGGGCGTAGCTTTATACGACCGCAGAGGTTGAACCCTGAAAGGTTGGGGCAAGTATGGACACAACATTCAAGCTGGATTCAGCTCTAAATTTGGATTGTGATTAAATAGTTGACACAGCATAGGTTTTTGACACAGAATGAATGTGTTCTAATGAACTTAAAATTTTTGTTTTCTCTTTGAGCAATTCACTATGCTGTTGAATATTAATCCTCTCAAAAAAATGTTTGAAGAAATTTTTTCATTTTATTTATGAAATTTCATTTCAAATGAGAAAATTGAACCCAATTTTTTTAATCACATCCCCCTTTCCCTTATTCCAAATTAATCTCAATTAAATTTCTAATGGAGTTTGCAACAATAACTACTCATTTAAATACATCATAAAATATTAAGATGTAAAAAACTGCTTGTTATCACTGAATGGTAAAGATTATTTTAATTTATCAGTTGGTAGTAAAAAGTGAATATACATTGTATATAACAAAGATTTGAGTTGATTCTGGACAAAGAAAGATAACTCCAATTAAAAAAAAATATTGCTATTTCACAATATTGTGCAATTAGATATTTCTTGCTTACTATTCTGGACAAAGAAAGATAGCTCTAATTAAAAAAAAATATTGCTATTTCACAATATTGTGCAATTAGATATTTCTTGCCATTGTACAATACTGTGCAATTGAAAAGACTTGCTATTGCACAATACTTAATATAATATTTTAGATCCTGATTTGGACAACTTGAAAACTGGGCCCATAATCAAAAATCTAAGTACATGTTTGGATTCAGCATATCAAAGAACCCCAAGATTTCAATTTTTGTTAAAATCAAACTAAGTTTAATTTTGGACCCTTTGGACTTTAATGTAGACCAATTTGAAAACAGGACCAAAAATGAAGAATCTACATACACAGTTAGATTTGGCATATCAAAGAACCCCATTTATTCAATTTTTAATGAAATCAAACAATGTTTAATTTTGGACCCCGATTTGGACCAACTTGAAAACTGGGCCAATAATCAAGAATCTAAATACATTTTTAGATTCAGCATATCAAAGAACCCAACCGATTAATTTTTTATCAAAATCAAACTAAGTTTAATTTTGGACCCTTTGAACCTTAATGTAGACCAATTTGAAAATGGGACCAAAAATTAAGAATCTACATACACAGTTAGATTCCGCATATCAAAGAACCCCAATTATTCAATTCTTGATGAAATCAAACAAAGTTTAATTTTGGACCCTTTGGGCCCCTTTTTCCTAAACTGTTAGGACCAAAACTCCCAAAATCAATACCAACCTTCCTTTTATGGTCATAAACATTGTGTTTAAATTTCATTGATTTCTATTAACTTAAACTAAAGTTATTGTGTGAAAACAAAGAATAATGCTTATTTGGGCCCTTTTTTGGCCCCTAATTCCTAAACTGTTGAAACAAAACTCCCAAAATCAATCCCAACCTTTCTTTTGTGGTCATAAACCTTGTGTCAAAATTTCATAGATTTCTATTAACTTAAACTAAATTTATAGTGCGAAAACCAAGAAAATGCTTATTTGGGCCCTTTTTGGCCCCCAATTCCTAAAATGTTGGGACCAAAACTCCCAAAATCATTACCAACCTTCCTTTTGTGGTCATAAACCTTGTATTAAAATTTCATAGATTTCTATTCACTTTTACTAAAGTTAGAGTGCGAAAACTAAAAGTATTCGGACGACGACGACGACGACGACGCCAACGTGATAGCAATATACGACGAAATTTTTTTCAAAATTTGCAGTCGTATAAAAATTGTGATTTCTGATTTTGAATGCATATACAAATTGATATTAAAATGTTTTTCAAGACTTGCTGAACAAATCCTTCAACAGCATGGTTTTAAATTTGATAGACTGAGTTAAATTCCACACAATGATGCATGACTTTTCTAATGGAGTTTAGTATTTAGATGTACAACATATGAGATTTAAAATGAAAAACATGTACTAAAAAGTTCAATTATAGAGATTCATCAATGATTATCCTGAAAACCTTCATTCTATGTGTGTTAGTAATGTAAAAGACAAAATATGGCTATTCTATTTTGTATTGCATCTTCACTCTAATTTCTCATGCATATTGCCATTTCACCTTAGATATTTGCAAAGACTATAATTATGTACTTCATTCAAAAGGTTTTCAAAGAAATATTTAAGTAAACTCATGATATGTTTGAAACCTTTAAAAATGTCAGTGAAACTTGCTAAAATAAGTCAAATAAAACATTAAAATAAAAATATTCAAATTGTTTTCAATTACTTTTAAATCATAATCAGTTGTTTGAAATTACCTTTTGGGCTTCAATTACACTGATATTTTCCAACTAAGATTCCTCAACAGTTTATAATAATGCTGATGTTTGGTGTTTTCTTTAAATTTTGCAAAGTTGAACTTAAAAGTCCAACCATGACTTAAAAAAAATCAAGTCCAATAAATTTGAAAGCATATATATTACTTACATAAATAATTTTAAATCCAATACAGCAGAATGAATGGAATTTAAACTTTAATTTTATGACGTTTGAAAAATGTCCATTTGAAAACCTGGTCAAATGCTTTGTTTTTTTTATTACTAACTTAAACAAAAGCCCTAGGTAGTTGAAAATCTAGTACTTTTTATAGGTTTTCACAAATCAATTGAAAAACTTACAATTTTAACTAGGATATAATGACATTGTTTATCAAATAGGAAATGAATAATAAATTATAGTATTTAAACAACAATGACCAGTAATTAATATATCAATAGTTTTAAACATGTTACCACTTGAGTTACCTGTCCATTTCTAGACACCTGGTCATTTCAGGCCAGAATGGACACACACATTTGTATCTTATTTCTATCAGTAACCTTTTTAATTGTATAATATGAAGTTTGACTTTTTGAATACTATATATATGGGTTACACATCAATGAGACTGCAACCAACCACAACAATACAGACGCATGCAAATGTTGCATGAATTCAATATGAGAAATTGCACATTTTATCTGGTTTCTTCCAGTGAGATCAGTGCTGTTGCATCATATTAAATAAATAACTTCCCCCCTTTATTTTTTATTTTTATATTATCTGTCTAGCTTAAATGCTTCATATTTCTAATTTTCATGCACAAAAAGAACTGGTAAAAGAAGATATCACTATCTCACTCATTGTACCAAAGACTTTATAATCTTAAAATACTTAAATAACTACTTGGGCAATAACTTATAGAGCAAAAAATTTAAAAGAATGTATATTTCACCAACAGAAATTGAAGAGTCAAAAGATTTTGACCTGGTTTTTTTTCAAAATATGTAGAAATTTTCAGTCCTTTTTTTTTAATTTGAAAAATTGCATCCAGATCATATTCTCAACACATATATATATTGATATATTTCCCCACTTTTATCAATGAAAACAGCATGTTCTTACTACAGATTCTATTGGTAATTCTTATTCTAATAATCTGAGTCAACTATAAATTAAATATAATTGAAAAAAAAACATTCCATAAACTGACCTACTAAAACTAATCAAGCTTATGACTAGCCATATTACATTTACAATCATTCTAATTATTAACTGCTGTTCTTTAATTTAACTCATAATCTTAAAATCTGCTTATACACCATATATATAAATATATTAGGAAATTACATTCCCTCATGAACCATAATTTCTGAATATAAGCTGAATGTGGCTGAAATTTTCTAAATTTTGGCTGAAATGTGTCTTAGAACAAATCAGGTGTCTGAATCCTGTCTGACCTGTTTATTGATGGTGTCTGAATATTGTCTTATAGTTCTGAATTTTGTCTGAATACTTCTTATTTAGTCAGAAAAAGTTTCAGACATATTCAGAACTTCTGAATACTGTCTTATTTGTCTGAATTATTAAGAAACAGCAGTAAGATCAATTCAGAAACCAAAATTAATTAAATACACCCCTAAATATCTGAATATTGTCTGAATTATTCTTAATCATTCAGATATTATGTCAGACAAAATTCAGAAAATTGGAAATAAGTAAATTCTAATATATAGATCTGAATATTGTCTGAATTTTTTTAAATCATTCAGAAGTTATGTCAGACAAAAGTCAGAAAACTGGAAATAAGTAAATTATAATCTCATAGAAATGAATATTGTCTGAATTTTTCTAAATCATTCAGAAGTTAGACAAAATTCAGAAAACTAGAAATAAGTCATAGATCTGAATTACCCTGAGTTATTTAATTTTAACACATAAATGGAAACATAAAAAATAATTCTTCAAAAGTCTGAATGTTATGTGAATAAGTTTCACCAACAAAACTACATAAAATAAAATATTTTGAAAATGTACAAATAACAGCAAGAATTAATTTTCCCTGATTACAAAAATTTTGAAATCCTTCATCTGGCTCATCAACATAAAAGTGCAAGAATCTTACAGTGTTTTCCCAAGGCAATATAGCTACTGACCTTATTTTTGAGGTGGGATAGGAGGGGTCCTAATCCCGAAATCCCGGACTTAAAAAACGAAATCCCATAATCCCGACGTCTCGAAATCCCCAAAAAAGAATTCCCTAACCCCGATAGAGTGAATCCCGAAATCCTGAGCTTAAAAACACCCGATCCCGGGGTAATAATAATCCCCCCTATTTTTCATCTAACATTTTGGGATGACCGTGAATGCAGTTACAGTCATCAGTTTAAACCCATTGATATATAACTATGAAATACTTTGGAAAACCAAGTGTACATACTAAAAAACTCATGAGTAGTTTGATCATTTAGTGATGAAAAACTGAACAAACACTTGTGCACTTTAAAATATTGCGTTTTTGAAAATTAAAGCAGTATTGCTTTATTATCATTAAGATATTGGATATACTGGTGCATGGGCATTAATTTTGGTAGAAAAGTTACTTATATCAAATTCTAACAGTTATTATCAGTACAATTCATTTGTACCTAGTCCAAATAATTATGACGTTTTGAAAGGCTATTTAATTTTAGCTTTGACACCTTTTGCAGCAAGGTGCAATTTAGCCGACAATAAAATAACCATTCAGTGGGGAAATGTTTTTAATGCAACACCAGGAATTCAGTTTCTTATACATTAAAACTTCTCTAAATACAGTTCTCCCACCATACCGGCTAAATCAAGGAGACCCGTACTTTAAATGGTCATTTAACCTTACAAAACTGGCCATATGATTCCTTTCAATCGGATACTAGCAAGTGTCATTTTTGTATTTGAATAATTAAAATCATAATAATTCAACCTCATAAAACGGGCCTTGTCATCTTAATATCCCTGATTAGTTATAGAATTGTTATATATCATAAAGACAGTAAACTGTGAGTACTGTTCAGCTTGTCATTTTATATTTATTATTTCAAAGTTTTACAATTAATGAATATCGTCAATTTCTATTGTTACATTGTTTACAAATTTGATATAATTATTAGGGAAAAATCGTTAGTGTATGGTGTTTTTTATTTTTTATTCCTGCAAAATAAAAAAAAATAAATAAGATGAAATACAAGTTGTAGCAGTATTTTACAATAGAAATTATTCACAAAACTAAAATTCAAAAAGGAAAACGTATATTTGAATAAGATCAAATACATTTTTAAATATTTCTCAAACACCCATATTAAGGGGAAGTTACTCTTCGAAATTTTAAATTTCAACTAATCAGCAAACCCTGCAAATCGGCCGTAATTTGTGACCTGACCGGCGGCATGTTTTGAGAAGTTTCACTGAAACACCGTTACAGGGACGAATCGATTTCGGGCCGATATGATATGGGGCGAGATTGACACCTTGACTGAAACGCACTGGCATACGTCATCAAAGATTACGGCTGGATAAACAAAATGGAGAATCCAAACGCAAATGTGTTCAGATAAGTATTTTGATTTAACATATGATAATTGTAATTATTATAAAATGCAATTTGTTGAGGCACTATTATAAAATATTTAGGATTTAAATCTGAAAAAACATCAGAAAATTTTGGCAGACAATTAATGTAATGAATATTGTTCAAAATTTGTTGTCACATTCATAAAACAAATAGTAACTAGGTTAATCTGCAGTCAATAACTTAAAAAATGCACTACCATTTTCTACATTAAATGTAGAAATTAAATTGGGTGAACAAACTTAGTGAAAACTATAACATGTATAAGTCACCAATTTTATCTTCAAGGGATAAAAAGGGGGGGTCTCAATTTGAGTTTAGGCTTCCAATGTAAGATACAGTACAAATGCATAATGCAATAATGTTTCTATTGAATTTATTGCTTCATAACCTCAAGAACAATTGATTCTTTGTGGATATTTTTGTACTTTTAGGGGATTAAATATGAGCTGCCAGCAATGATATGAAACAGATTTTATGCAGACTCCATTTTAATACATTTATTCAGCAATTCAAGTTTGAAGTACAGAGACAGCAAGTTTTAAATTACAGAAAGGAAGAGAAGTTTATATCTGACACATAATTTTTATATTAGTTAATCAGTTTGTGAGTGAGGTTTAAGCTGACCATAGTTACTGTTTTTATTCTTATGCAAACCATGCAGGCCATTTTTTTTCATGGATAGGATGTTAAGAATGTTATTTATTTAAATATTTGAATATATTCAGATCAATCTATGATCAAAGCACTCACTATATTTTGTGTTTCTTAGAAGAAGTGATAAACCTTGGGCTTAATTGGAAGATCAAATCAGTTACAATGGGGTTTTGATTCCATTTCATGCTATCTTATTATGGCTGAATATGTCTAAATAAGGCTGAAGATTGGATGAATTTGTCTGAATAGTTCTTAATATGGTTGAATATTTCTGAATATATATATGAATATTTCTGAATATATATGAATATTTCTTAATATATGTCTGAATATTTCTTAATATGTCTGAATATTTCTTAGTATGGCTGAAGATTGGAAGAATGTTGGCTGAAGATTTCTGAATATTGCTGAATATGTCTTAAAAAATGGCTGAATATTTCTTAATACAGCATCATTTAAACCATAAATTTTCTGAATATTTCTTAGTTTCTGAATATTTCTGTTTCTGAATACTGGCTGAATAGTCCGAAATCCAGTCAATATTCAGAAATAGACACAAATACAACATTCAGACCTATTCAGACGATTATTCAGATAGAATTCAGAAATAATTCAGACAATATTCAGCCACCAATTTTCCATGAGGGATATATATCAGTCTGAAATATCAGGGGATAATTCCTTTGCAGATTTTATTTATCAGGTGCCTGACCTTCAAAAATTTAGTGTATAAACCAGGAACAATTTGCCATTTTCAAACCAGTCAAATTTTTTGTATGTCATTTTATTTAATTTTTAAATTTTTGGTGTTTTAACACTGCATTTAGACTATTTCATGGCGGCCAGTTTTTATTGGTGGAGGAAGCAGGAGTGCCAAAGAAAACCACTGATCTTGGATAGGAGATCATAGGAAAACTGAGATTCCTAGTCAATTAACATTGTAGTCGAGTGCACCCACACGAGCAGGATTCGAATTCACAACCTCAGTTTTGACTGGTTAATGATTACAGTAGTAACTGCCAGAGGCAGATTTTGCGGGGGCTCATGGGGCCCTGGCCGCCCCTTTTTGAAAAACATTTGGGTGCTTATATAGGGAATCACTAAAGCATGACTTAAGTGGGCCCCACTTATGAAAATTTCTAGATCAGCTACTGACTACTTATATATTAGACCACTCAGCCACTGAGGTCCCTATTTTTTATATTCAGTTCTGAATTAAAATTTTAAGTGTCTTTACAGAGTATGTTGTTTTACACAATATAACTTCTTTATATACATATAAATATATTTTAATGGGCATATGAGATAAAAAATAAACAAACGCATTAAAAATAAGTTCTTCAACATAAGTCAAACTCTAATTATTTCAAAATTTCTTCCTTACTAACACATTTCCAAAAAAAGGCTCTATTTGTGATGAAATTCACATCTTAGCCTATATTTACACCCTGACGTTTTAGTATTTATATCTAGGATATTTTACAGTTTTAATATATGCTATACTTTAGATATGACAAATGAATATTTCCTACTATGCGTGCAGAGATCTACTTTAAAATAAAATATTGAATCTGACTCTGAATCCCCCCTTTTTTCCCATCTGTTTAAAGGCATGTGTTTTTAACTTATTCAATCCAAATTCTATCAACATGCATTTACAATCCTTTCACTATGTTAAGTAAATAAGCACTGTAGTCACAACACCTACCCTCCAGTCTTAGCAATATCACTCCTCCATTAAGTCTGTAAAGTTTTGTTACAGTAACATAACAATTAAATTAACATCATTACAAAACTATTAATTTCTGGCCAGCATTGAGTGTGACCAACAAAGAAATTAAACTTTCCTTGTAAAGTAGCTTATTTATACTGTATAACAAACCCTAAGATGTTTATATGACATGGGAGCATTTCGTTTGGCACTGTTTGATATTAATGTTACCGAATACAATTTTTCATAAAATGACCTACCATTTATAAACAAGATAATTTTACTTTTTGCAACAAGTATTTATCTGATTTCACAAATTAAGTGAAATTGGATCTATATAGTTCCATGGCCACATTACAAATATAAATGCAAGATCAATATCAGAATCTGTCAGATTGTAGCTTGACTTGTTATATAAAAAGTCTGCTGGGTGTGAAGACATGATTGCATAATGTGCGGTTATCATGCAATAGTAGAAATGTCATCTGCCTGACCTTATAAATATCCATCTATATTATTAATATTGTAACGATTTTCATTTCTACAGACTATCAATTATGCTAGTTGTATAATGTTATATTGTATTTCTATTTTTGGACAAATTTAGATTATTTCCTTGTTGTTATACTTAATTTATTTTGTTTACTTCTCATTTATTAAATCACTTCCTTTAATTAAGTATTATGTCCAATGTTTATAATCTCCATCAATGAGGAAACAGGATCGAATTTATATTTTTAATTTTTTGTTGTTGATTAAGTTGTTTAGTAAAATTAGAAAAAATTTTGTGACAATTTCTGGCTTATTTTTCATATAATAAGTTTTAAATAATGTGAGTTCAGTTACTTTTGTGATTACACATTTTTGTGTACAAAAACCGTGTTTTTGGTGCATTCTTGATTTGTTTTCATCAATTTTGTATACATTGAGTCTAAAGAAAATTGGGAATGTGTAAATAGCAAAACCAGAAACTAAGAAACCAGAAATCAGAAACTCAATTCCAATATAAGTTTGTGTCACATATAAAACTTGTATAGGTGATAAAATTATAACGGAGAAAGACCCATTGGATTCACAAGGTTTGCCAAACATATGTTACAAAAAACATCAACCTTAATAAGAGAGGAATCTGCAAAAATACATCTTGATGAAGTTTGTTTATAAAAATAAGGATGCACACAATTATACACAAAACTATACATGTGTCTTTTCATATGAATACTGCTACTGCAAGAGCAAAAAAAAATGTTAAGTAAACACAATTTAGATTCCTACCTGCAAAACAATTTCCTATCAGATTTAATCATTAACTATCTGAATTAATTTAGCATTCAATTCTTATAGAAGTTCAGTATGCAAAAAAACAAGTGTATAAAAATATGCAAACAATCTATTTAAGTTTGAAAACAGGATCTTTCCTGGTTTGATTTAGAAAAAATAAATGACCTCTACTACAGAATTAAAATATATTTTCTTTACATAATTCAATGTTAATATATTTCTTTTTATAAATAAAAGTATTATATACTGCATTTCTATCTTATAAATTCCAATCTTAACTGATTGAAATATATTAAAAACCTTATTAACAATAAAGTTGAGAATGGAAATGGTGAATGTGTCTCAGAAACAACAACCTGAACCAAAGAGCAGACAACAGCCGAAGGCGTGATCAACGGGTCTTAAATACAGGGAGAAAATCCTGCACTCGGATGTCAATTAACACTGGAGAATCTTTGCTTTGCCTCCCTATTTCACTGCCTTTCAATTTTGTAATGTTTTCTTAGTATAACTTTGAAACTCTGTATATATCTTTGTAATCTTGATAAGAGATTTCAAAAATTTGACACAGCATTATGCAGAACAAAAATTATCAACTCCTTAAGAGTCATCAAATTGTTTTTGCTATATCATATTGGCATTTTTGAGCCTCATGAGCTCAAAAACCATTTAATCAAACAAGAATACAATGAAAAGCAAAATTGTCAGTTCATCCTGAACTAGTCTTTTTCATTTTTAAAGGAAATAAAAATCTTCATCACTCTTCACCATTCCTACTCATTTCTGACTACATTTTCTTAACTTTCTATAATCTTGCATTTTTCCACAACTTTAATAATGTATGAAATATTTACCACAAGGCTCTTAAAGCAAACGGAAGGCAATCAATCAAAATATCTCCAGCATGTCTCCACCTTCACTGGCAGACCTATTTGGAAAATCACCGCGATTTTTGTAAAATATTCGGTGTTTTTTGGCCAATCTCCGCGGAACGGATAATAAATAGAGGTTCATCGTAGATTTTCCGTTTTACAGAATATTTTGCGGTTCTCCGGAGATTTTCCGTGTCTCAGGGAATTATCCGTTTGTCCGATAAAACGGGTGTGTATTGAGTCATTGATAGAACCAGTGATGCGTGAGCGACGGTTATTAAAAGGTCGGTTGTATAATCCGTTATGCGTGAGCGACGTTCAATCATTAATTGATCGTTGTATTATCCGTTAAGTGTGAGGGACGGTTGTATTGAGGTACAGATTGTAATATATGTAGAAGTTTACAGAACTATCATTAATCGATTGAGATATACGGAATTTTCAAAAATTTATCACAATTAGTTTCTGTAAATTTAGAGAGAAACAGATTATATATTTCTCGGGGTTAAAGGTTTACTTTTATGATTGAAAAATACATGTGTATGTCTGAGGCAGAAGATCATTTAAACTTCATTGGCAAATAGGATTTTTTAAAACGATCTTGATCACCTGCTGATCCATTAATCTTTCAGAATGAAATGCACATTTATACCTCTTGGGGTTGAAGGCATATATTAGCAACATTAACAATATGCTACGATGAGATAATGACAAGTTGCGAATTTTAGTCCGAATGTGTATATATATGAGCATATGGACATACATTCATCTTTATAATTATTCAGTTCATCTGTCATTTGTTTTATTAAATTACTTTTCAATTGTGGTATAAATACAATTTTATCATTGTGTAAGACGATTTGAGAATAATGCTTTCATCGTAAATACTTCAGAAATTATAATTGATTCAAGAACCGTTTATTGGAACAAAAATAAAATGAACGGCCTATAGGAAGTTCTAACCTTAGTTGATATCAGGGGTCAATTGGTATAGCAGTATGTAACGTAATACAACGATCGTCGATGCATAATGTGCATATGTAAGTATATAGTATGCATGCAACTGGATTTCGACAACTCGTGGGTTGTCTTTTAGACAAAGAAGTTCCATTTTAAAGATATGAAAGTACGTCAATGCACGTCTTGTAAACTAATCTGTTACTTTTTGAAATATAAATAAGTTATATTTAAAAGATTGGATGGTTATTTCACACGTATTAAAGTTCTTCTGTCATCATTACTGTTTTTCAATTATTTTTTGAGAGTTCGATCTTAAAACTAAGTTCGTCCTGACATTTATGGAATATTTGCCACTGGAAGTTAAACAACCAACAATCAATCATCTTATTACAAAATTTAAAATATGCCTGAGCGATAATATTCTTTTAAATTTTAATGTGAAAGACAGTTTCTCCTTTTATAAGAAGACACTTCCAGGTCTAATTTTAAGTGTATCTACATTCCGGGACTGAGATTTATTTACTATACTAGCAAAAAAAAAGAAAAGAAATGATGATACGTTTATTTTTTAATAATTAAATAATTAACGTTAAAAATATATGTAATTAACTTGATCTAAAACTTGACCTCGCTCATGATAGAGAATGTTAAAAATCAATTGTGTCGACTGCACGGGATTTTCCAACGGCGGGAAATACCCTGTAACTATAAACACAGGTGATGTTATATACTGACCGATTGTAGAATGTCAATTCAGGGTTAAAGTGATGTGTAATGATTGACATTATCGTGCGCTTGGAAGTTGAGGCTCTAGTAGGTTCATTTCAATTGATAATCGAAAATCTAAAATCATTTTTTTTTTCAAATCAACGATGAAGTTTTGGATATTATGGAAGGGATTTTTTTTAAAGACAACAGAGGTACCTTAAAAGTCTATAGGAAAATATACAAATAAAATAATATAAAACAATTTCGAAGGTCACAACTTGTATCTTATAAATCAATGATAAAGCGACTTCATCAGTATTAACAGTTATAAGATTGCAATCAGATGACTTTTAATTTTGTTTGTGTTTCAGGACTGGGAGTGTATAAGATTACCTTATATTACATTGTATTTACAAATGTTTGTTTATATTGCTTGACCCTTATGGGTGTAATTTTGAAATAAAGATTAAAAATATATACTTAGGATGTTCCATTCTCAGCATTGTTTCTTGTCTGTCTGTTCGTTTGTTCGTTCGTCCGTCTGTCCCGCGTCAGGTTGAAGTTTTTGGTCGAGGTAGTGTTTGATGAAGTTGATATTCAATCAATTTTAAACTTAGTACACATGTTCACAATGATATGATCTTTCTAAATTTAATGCCAAATTAGAATTACCTCATTCCGTCAGTCCACTCAGGGACTTTCTTGTCCCTGGTCTGTTAAACATAGAAAATGATAGTGCGGATTGGGCATCCGTGTATACTAGTGACACATTTTTTTTTTAATTTATTAAACTTGTTCTCAGTGGCAGATCCAGATTTTTTTTATATATAAGGAGAGGGGAGACTAACTGATAATGTCATGAGAGGACCAGCTCCAATCATTCTCAAGTGATTCCCTACATAATCAATATTTATTTTTCAACAAAAGGGGCGGACACCGTGTCATTCCCCCTTTATAGCCGACTGAGAAACTCAAAGGGCTGTTTAGGCAGTCAATGTCGTCAAAAACTTCTATGTGTTGTATAGCCAGTCATTGTGTCAGTGTAAAACTTCCATGTATATCAATCAATCAAATCAAGACTATTAAAAACTCCTATCAACGCCATTCCCCACTAAATCCGGCTCTGGTTCTATTAATTTCATTACTTCTTCAGCATACTAGTATCGGTAGCATGTGAGTATGGTAGCACTCCGTAGATAGGTCTGTAGTTTTGCATGTATGACACTAACAGTTGGCCTAACGTATTAGAAGGCCAGGGTTGGAAGGTCATTCAACATTCTGTGGCTCAATTGCAACTATATTTTCTGTGAAGTGCTACCTAAGCCGTGGCCAGGTGAACCCTACCCATTTTTTTCAAAGGATTTTCCAATAGCACATCGAAACACTTCCAGCATTCTATATTTTTTTCACCAAAAAAATTGTACCTCAGCATAATACAGGTCATGAGGTACATTTGTTTGAGGAGGGGGTTTCAATTACTGTTCTTAAGTTTAATTTTCGGGATTTTTTTTTTATCAGATTTGCCCTGTTGTCTTTTCTTTTAACTCCGTGTAAACCCTCACACGCGATGTTTACAAAATTATTTAATTGTTTCAAAAATTAAATTTGTTGTATTACCTCTTTTAACAAAATAATATTTAGTTAGCTTTATTTGCGCCTTTTCAAAGTCCAAGCATTGAACATTGCAAACACATATAGATATTTTCAAATGAATTAGAAAATATCTTCCCAAATCGACAGAACGTACACAGAGATATTTGCCACTGGTCTTTACCCAGTTAACGATTCACTCTTAAATGCATTTCTCAAAAAACGATGGGAAACAGAAAAAAAAAAGACTATATCTTTTGGATAAACAGCCAGGGACATTTCCAGACATGACTATAACTGCATGGACCATCGCTTACAAGTTTTGTGACAGAACAGACTTACAACTTTACTATAGTACATGTACAGTGCTTAGAACTGTCTCATAATTTTACTCCAGTTTACATAGTGCATTCTTTTATGTTTTATGATAACAGAACTGTGTTTTATCAAGGTTTATCATAACTTGTATGGTTTTATGATAACTGATTTCTGAGGAATATGTTTAATAACGCAAACTTTATTTAAAGATACGTTTTTTTCCAATTGGCGCTAAAGAAAAGCACCATATGAATATTCATGAACCTACAACGATTGCTCAAAATCGTTATTTGAAAATCCTGTTTGTGAGATGTAGATTCATTTCAATACCGAAATTTCGTCTATATATTAAGTTTCACAAGTGTATAACACGGACAAGCTATCAGAAGGTACATTACTCCCATTTTGTTTTGGTGTGAACCATCGATGTTTACAGCAATATCAAAGAATAAGATGATGATGGTAGAAAGAACTATGGGCGTCATGTGGCAAATATTACATGCATATCGGACCATGAGTTGTCAATCTGTATGAAAATATTTCCAATACAACCATATTATTGAGAAGGAATGTTTACATGCTATACTCTCGTACTAGTATTACAGGGTTCTTGTGTCGTTCACCTTAAACACACATCTTTTAACGATGTATAAAAAAAAGACAGAACCAATTTAATGTCATATATCCCTATTTTTTAATATAACTATAACAAGAATACCCCTA
Organism: Mytilus trossulus; assembly: GCF_036588685.1. Lineage (NCBI taxonomy): Eukaryota > Metazoa > Mollusca > Bivalvia > Mytilida > Mytilidae > Mytilus > Mytilus trossulus. Next base: position 44,861,219 of record NC_086376.1, read on the forward strand.
TTTAGCGGACAAACTGTTTATTCTTTCTTCTGTTATTGAATATTGAATACCAAGAAGGAAAATAAATCCCGAAATTAATTTGAAACTTTGATACTCAATAGTTTTCCAGCAAAATATTCACATCCCTTGGGGATAATTAGTGTTTGTCCAGTGGCATATATAACATGCATGTCGGAACAGGAAATTTGGCATTATGTACTTTCAGAACCATGTTCACATCATTATACATTATAGCCAACAATTGTGATGACGAACTCCTTCCTTTGTTCGAGAACAATCTTGTTGAAATAGAAATCTGTGATTTTACTATGTCCATAACTTCGATGAACCCAAGGCAAGTTAAATATCGACCTGTATTTAATTCAAATAAGTTCTCTTTTTCTTCTTCGTCCATCGACATCCCATGATAACATACTGTTGTTATACGGGGACTAGTTTATTTACAAAACTTTTAACCCAAATAAACAAAATGTATGTTTCTTTCTTATGTTCAATGTAAAAATGTATATTATTTTGAATTGCAACTATCTATAGTTCCTTAACTTTCTATCAAGGCGTATAAAAGAATGGTCGATTAGTGCGTATATTTTTGTTAAATCAACATTTCTTGTATGTTTCAAACTGTCCTTCACTTTTGAGAACGAGTACTTTCATTTCCCCAAATTTACCCTAAAAAATGTGAAAACAGATTTTTATTTTATCAAATCTTTTTTTGGGGGGGAATTATTTAGATTTTTATAAACAATATTCTTTACACCAGAAATGTAATTTATAAACAAGCTTATGCGTTTAGTAATGACTAGTATACCAGACACGCAAGACAGATTAATACTACATGTACTATACACCTGATAGTTCAAAATGGAAAGTTTCAAGTTATCGGTCGTATACACTGATCAATACCCTTAGAAGTGAAGATCAGTGAAGCGATGCATGAACTTGAAAGTCCGACAGGAAATCGCTTGAATACCTGAACGTGTCACCTCACAATACATTTGGGAGTAATACCTTTAGCCATGCTGGTGATCAGACAAGGGAAGGTACGAATTTATTTAAATAAGTTTATTACATAAAAGAATTATGAACAAATTAGATTTTCGAAAACAATTTTCACGGAACACTTATTTACGCTCATTTATGACTTTGAACTATGACTTTTTTACCAATTCCCATATAAACAGTTAAAAACGACAGACCTTGGTTACTTTAAAAAAAAAAAAAAACATTTTCCGTTTCAAGTTAGTTAGTCGGACAAAACAACCGTACGATTGACACGATATCGACACGCGATTACGACTACATAAGGCTACTATGGTTTTGGTCCTTTGTGGTTCATAGACATGGCGACACGCAGAGAATTGATACTCTAAATTTAAAATCGATGGTGATCTCTTGTCCAGCAGAATAAAACTTTAATACCTATAATTTTTAGCATTTTTATACAGAATGCAGGACACAGATCCTCCTTTGCTGGAAAAGAAAATTTGTTGATTATAGAGGGAATAACTGAAGCGGCCGCCCCGCCCCCTCTTATGCATTTAGTGCATATGAAATTTTCTGGATCCGCCACTGGTGTGCTAGCTAATAACTTATATATTTTCACTACTTTACATTCTTAGCCCGTCTGTGTGAAATGCTCTGAGCTTCATCAGAGCCACGCGCGGAGAAATAGCTGGTATCCCTCGATCGTTTAATAAATTGAATATTCATGTGTGCCTAAATGGTCATAAATATATTTCATTTTACAAATTAAATGATTATTCATCAACCTATGATCACCTATGGTCCGGTAATAACTTTTATTTTTTTTATTTTCTTTTTGTTTCAATTACAATTTGCCGTTCGTTTTTTGAGAAAAAAATTACACGGCTAATCATTTTAAGACAAAACCTCGGACCAAACACTTCGACTAAGCTATTATACTGACTAACTTGGAAAAATAAACCCAGATAAATGAGATTTCTATGGAATTTTTAATTCACCAGTTAATCAGAAATGTCCATCTCTAATATTTCTTTTGCATTTGATGTTGGTTTATATAAAACAAGTGAAACTGCGAGCTACTGCTCACTGATGATACCCCCGCCGCAAGTGGATAATATTAATTGTGTAAAAATATGCACGTGTTCGGTAAACAGGAAGTTTTCGAGTGATAAATCTGAAAACGCATCACACGGTATAGCTGACTAAACCAATTTCAGAAATCCTTGTATTGTAGTTCCTGAAAAAAATGTGACGAAAAATTTTCCACTTGGCTATCATGTGTAAAATCAAACAAGTGTTCGGTAAACAGGAAGTTGTTGAGTGATGAATCTGAAAACGCGTCACACGGTATAGCTGACTTATATCAAGCCTGAAACCAAATTTCAGAAATCCTGGTAGTGTAGTTTCTGACAAAAATGTGACGAAAAATATTCATGGGACGGACGGACTGACTGACTGACAGACTGACGGACTGATGGACTGACGGAAGGACAGACAGAGGTTAAACAGTATACCCCCCCTTTTTTCAAAGCGGGGGTATAATTAAATATCTTACAATGCAAAGCTAGTTGTTTGCGATGATGCGTAGCTGCATGGTAGATTACTACGTGAATTAGATCATTTTGATTATCTTTGAATTCACTAACACGTGGCTGTTGACACATTACACACAATATACTTAAAATACCTGAGGCAATTTACACTTCTGGTTTATTGTCCCTTTAACCAGCCAGTGTATCTGTGTATGGTGTATTTATCTACCGTGCAAGGGTTGTGTAGCCAGTCAAGGTCGTTAAATGTATCTCTGGCTCCATTGACAGACTACCATAATATATTCGAAAGCGGATCCCGGATTTTGAAAAAAAAAGAATGTGGAAGGACGTAAAGACAACATTACAAATTGGACTAGTGTACATTCAACATTCAATCTATTTCTTGTGTGACAGTTTACTGACTGTCAAACCCGTGTTCAATTTATTATTTTGATAGTGCCTTGAAGATAGCTGAGTAAAATAAATATTTTTTTAAACAAGATATATACATGTAGGGAGCTCTATTTTTACCAACCCGCTCATGAACAGATTCATTTTTTATTTATATTTACTTCCTGAATGACACGACTCTAGAAATGTTTGCCACTGGACATCAATTTAAAAATTAAATAGAATCAGACAGTCATGCTCGAGCATATAACATTGAGAACGGAACGTTATAGCAAGATATATACTATAGTGTATACAGATTGTATTTGAACACATACGAGGGTCTTGAATATTGTCTTATAGTTGTAAGTAATTTTTCTGTAGTCTTCATATTTTTCCCCATTATTCTATATTCTTTGTTTTCTTGGTGTCTATTTTATTTACTTTTTTGGCCCTTTGTTGTGCACTTTTTGTCCATATATTTTCTCTTCTTCTATATAAATCCTATTCAAACCCAAATAAACATACACAATCAAAATGTTCAACTCAAAACCCCAGTTGACTTGTCATCCATGGAGTTTTTCTCAACCGTTGAGAATATAACAAATGCTAAATGAGTCCGTTTAAAAAAAAGATGTGGTGTGATTGCCAATGAGAAAACTCTCGATAAGAGACCATATGCCACAGAAATTAACAACTATACATGTAGGTCACCGTACGGCCTTCAACAATGAGCACAGCCCATACTGCATAGTCGGCTATAAAAAGAGAAAAAGTCTAGGAGTCCATAGCTGATATTACATATATATAAGATTAATGTATCACGTATACGTCTGATGCTTAATTGTTGGGGCTCTGCTGGAAGGCAAAATATTTAGCTCTTTACTGACTAGTATTTAACAACTGAAACTAGATAAGTTAAAGTCTAAGTTATGAAATTCAAGGAATCTATACATGCTATAACAGCAAATTTGAACGGAACCAAAACGAAAATTAGTAAAATAATAAGTATACAACTTGCATTTCAGCATTTTAATATTGGTAATTATTAATGATGTAATGCGTAAATAAGTTATCCTACACAGTGGAACAAATGGGAAGCCAAAGTACGTTAATGTCTGAATTAATCTTCTGCAAAAACAATGTCATTTTGTTTATTTTATCTGGTTAAATCTTCTGACATCAGACTCGGACTTCTTTAGAACTGAATTTTAAATGTGCGTATTGTTGTGCGTTTACTTTTCTACATTGGCTAGAGGTATAGGGGGAGGGTTGAGATCTCATAAACATGTTTAACCCCGCCGCATTTTTGCACCTGTCCCAAGTCAGGAGCCTCTGGTCTTTGTTAGTCTTGTATTATTTTAATTTTAGTCTCTTGTGTACAATTTGGAAATTAGTATGGCGTTCATTATCACTGAACTAGTATATATTTGTTTAGGGGCCAGCTGAAGGACGCCTTGGGGTGCGGGAGTTTCTCGCTACATTGAAGACCTGTTGGTGACCTTCTGCTGCAATTTTTCTATGGTCGGGTTGCTATCTCTTTGACACATTCCCCATTTCCATTTTCAATTTTATTTCAATAAACTGACTTAAATAAAATTCAAGCAAGTTAAACTGTAAGCTTGCCGCCGTTGATACCCCCGCCGAAATATTTCGGTTCACAGGAAGTTGTTGAGAAATGAATCTGAAAACGCACCACACGGTACAACTTACTTGCATAAACTCTGTAACCAAATTGATAGATACGTAAAAGATAGATATGAAAAAAAAATACTTAAATAAATGTTTAATTTACATGTAATGCATCTTTGTGTAAAAAAACGTTTGAATTGGCTGATCTTTTTGTAAAGCATGCTATTTTGACGGTTACGGATTCAGACTCATTAAGGATGCATTTCTTTCTAACACAAACGATGCAAACGGCTTAGCTCGCACATGTTTTGATCATTTCTTTTAAACATACGTTTGCAAATTTTACAGAAACTTTGACAAACTATGCAAACGCTAAAAATACGTCTACAGTTTGTCGTTTGTTAGTACAAACGCTGCATTTGTTTCAGTACCACAGTACATAGAGTATTCAAGGAAGCTGGCTACACTGCAAGTGCACCTCGTTATTGTCAAATGATCCGCGAAGTCAACAAAGTCAAACGCGTAGATTTCTGTAAACAGCTTGTGTTAGATAATGACAATTTTAATGACATTGTATTCACCGACAAATGCACAGTGCAACTTCATGATAACAAAGTTGTTGTTTATCGTTTAAGAAATGAATCTGCTACACCAATTCCACAACAGAAGCATCCATTAAAAGTGCATGTATGGGGAGGTATTAGTCGTAGGGGAACCACACGTCTTCTGATTTTCGACGGAATTCTTAAGTCCGATTTTTTCGTTGAAAACATTTTAGAAAAGACTCTTCTGCCTTTTATCAAATCTGTTTATCCAGATGGTCACCGTTTTCAACAAGACAACGACCCAAAACATCGCTCCAAGCTTGCCAAAAGTTTCATGATCGACAATGGCATTCAGTGGTGGGACTGCTGGCCCTCCGAATCTCCCGATATCAACCCCATTGAAATGGTTTGGAATATGCTGAAACGCAGACTTGCTAAAAAAAACCTTAAAACTAAAGATGACCTTCAGACAGCTCTACAAGAGTTTTGGACCAGAGATCTTACTATTGAGTACTGCAACCGCTTTATTGACCATTTATATAAAGTTGTCCCAGTAGTAATAGCATTAGAAGGACGTGCAACAGCCGATGTACCTCGCAAAATATTTCCTGAAAGGTCTTATGGTAAATCGATAAGTTACTTCAAAACCAAGTTAGATGACCCCAGTTTCACCAAGAAGATCGAACACCTCCTACCACACTAAGAAAACCAAGTCAAGAACTACGAGATATGCAGCAGAAACTTTTTCATAACAGTCTTTTTCAAGGCTACACAAATCATTCAAAAAGATATCTTTAATTTGTTGTACACTCAAAGGGGGGCTTCAAAGAGTTTTACTAATTATACCCATTGCCTTATCAAGTAGTGACCCTCTACTGTTTGTGACTGATTTCTAAAACGTAAAGATTTTTTTATCCTACATAGTCTTGTTCTTCAAGAACAAAAGAAAATATCGATTTTTTTTGTAAACACATATTTACGCTATTCAGTAAGTTTTATATTATAATTGAGAAAATTTGCTGCATTTTATTTTACCTAGAAAAAATCTCGTAAATAGTTTTTTTTGCTGCAAACTATTTTACTGAGAAAAAAATCTCGATTTTTTTTTTTTTTTTTTTTTTATCTTAGAATTTTAAGCCAGTTGAATATGACGTTGTGTTTTTTTTTTACAAAGAATACACACTGGACATAGTTACATGCTAGTCTAATAATATCTTTTATAATTTTATCAATCATAACTACTCTCGCTATACAGTACAATAATTATTGAAGAGTTATTTCTTCGTGCAAACAAAAAGCCGGCCGAGTAGTTCCGATTGATGATTTTATCCATGAAATTGAACAGGAAACCCCTAAAGTTTTAAACACATGTACACACGTGATATTATCGTGTCAACCTTGACCCCGCTTTCACCAGCAATGCATTTAAATGTTCGATCAAATTCTCTTCCAATCCAAACATTTTATTACAATAAAAATAACCATCGTATCTTACAAACGAAAAACTAGTTTTCAATAATAGACGTTTCAGCAGCTGTTTCATTCGTGTATTTCTTGTTACAGTAATATTTCACGTTTTGAGAATATATAAGAGGGGGGATAGGACCTTTATCGGGACTCCAGGATCGGGTGTTTTTAAGCTTGGGATTTCAAGAGTAACACTTTCGGGTACCGGAAATTCTTTTTCGAATTAGGGGACCTCGGGATTTCGTGATTTTAAGTCCGGGATTTCGGTATTTTGTTTTTTAAGCCCGGCATTTGGGATCGATCAGGACCCCTTCTTACCCTCCCTCACATGACGTTTTCAAATATGAATAAAGATAGGAAACTCATGTCTTTTAAAAAGAAAACTAATCTACGAAATTACTAGAACATATAACTCGCGACGAAATGTAGAAATAATGAGAAAAGAACGGATAGGAAAAGATATTTTATTTTAAATTCGAATCGTAAATAAAAACTGAGAAGATAAATAAGAGAACAATAATGTGTAGAATGTTTCTTCCTCAGACAGACCTGAAAAAAAAACATATTTCTTTTATTGGTAAATTAAATAATTAGAACTGAAACAATCTGAAAACCGTTCATGCCTTTTAAATGTCTATTATGTAATTATCGATTTTACCTGTTACATTATCATAACTAATTACATAATATTAAGTAGCATGTGCGGCCGACCATGCACGCTTGGCTGATTTTATTGCACTTACTATCAGCTGATGATTTGATTGACAACAGGTAATCAATCATCGACATTTAAGTCGCTGATGCTGAGCCTTTTTAAAACCTGCGACATTTTTCAGACCATGTCACGGAATGTACTGTAACTTCAACCTGATTAAACGAAGTATTTGTTTCTACGTTTGTAAAAAAGTCTGGTTACCAACAACATTTGCATGCATTACTGAAAATTCAAACAGGGTCATTAAAGATTTATCAAAAGATGTATTTGTTTCTACTCGTGTAGCGTTTAGAAAACAGTAACACACGCGACGTTTACAAAATTCTTGTTAGAAAGAAATGCGGCCTAAGAAAAATCTTTTTAGAATCACAAGAAGTTCTGATAGGTCGTAAAATAAACTTCCCATCACTTTATTCTTTTCACATGTCAATTTAAAAAAAAAAAATCGCAACGATGTCATAATTGAAAGCACGAGGAAGGCTGACCAAAATGTTCAACTTGAGGCTAGTGATTGACAGGTATGATTATATCTTGGGGCTCTTGTGGGGAGCGTGGTGTCGGACGGAAAAAAGATTTCCAGTATTCATATATATATAAATGTCGATCTGATGTGGAAAATTGTGAGGTTTTTAATTTTTAATAGCACAAAGAAAAAGACGTCAGAAGAGTTAGAAGAGTAACAATGTGTAACTATAAACGTATTACTCGTTTATAATCTACGAGACTGATCAGATCGTAGTTTGATAAAAAAAAAAAAAAAAACATTCAATATCAAACCTTCTTGGTTGGAATAAACATGTTCAATGTATACCTGCAAATATGTCTTAATAAATTAAATTGTGTATTTAAATTATCTCTGTTGAATACAATACAATTTATTACACGTATCTATGATATCCTCCATAAATAAATATCTGCACAGGTAAAGTTAAATTCGGATCAACAGATTGATTTACGACCTTCCGCTTGTCCATGTTGTATTGCAAAAATATCACAGCAGGTGTTACTCACAGTAGACAAGTGTCAAATCAGTATGACATTATGTCGGATTACGGCATCTGCAGTAATTAAGACCCTGTTTTTACTGTTTTTACAGGAACTGATTTATCTTAACATGACAATAAAGAAGAATTTTGTAAGGTGAACATATTTGTAGTATTGCAAAGTTACCACGTGCATTTTCCTGTTCATTGGTCACATTTCAATAGATTATTCTTTATTGAACTAAATTCGATATTTAAATTGCAAGTAACTTTAATATCAAAACCACCGATTTTTATTTCTCGACTGAAAAGGGTAATAAGACGGTTATTTTTATCTGACTGTAAACAGTGTATATAATCACAACGATCTATTAATAACCGCTGCTCACAGATAACGGATTATACAACGATCTATTAATAACCGTCGCTCACGCATCACTGGTTCTATCACTGACTCAATACACACCAGTTTAATCGGACAAACGGATAATTTCCCGAGACACGGAAAATCTCCGGAGAACCGCAAAATATTCTGTAAAACGGAAAATTTACGATAAACCTTTATTTATTATCCGTTCCGCGGAGATTTGCCAAAAATCGCGGTCATTTGCCAAATAGGTCTACCAGTGCTTACAGCTGTTTTATACAGGGAACCAGTTTAGAACCAGTTTCCCAGGACATCAATAATCCAATGTATACATGTCATACATACAAAGTTACAAATTGTCCTCAACTTCAATAAGAAATTACTAATTTATCTCTGATGATTAATCACCACATAAAGCAACCGATTTCTGGGAAATAACAAAGCTTTTATCACTAAGTGCTGACCATTGAACAGTTTGTCTTATATATACCACTTTAATAGGAAACAATTCTCAAATATGTATATCCATTGTTATTTCTGAAGTATGAGCCATTTCCTTTTTCATACTACAGGAATTCATATAGAGATTTTAACAGAAATTGTCATTAGTCTAGAGTACAGACAAACAAAAGTCAGGAGCCTGTAATTCAGTGGTTGTCGTTTGTTTATGTGTTACATATTTATTTTTCATTCATTTTTTAACATAAATAAGGCCGTTAGTTTTCTTGTTTGAATTGTTTTACATTATCTTATCAGGGCCTTTTATAGCTGACTATGCGGTATGGGCTTTGCTCATTGTTGAAGGCCGTACGGTGACCTATAGATGTTAACATTTGTGTCATTTTGGTCTTTTGTGGATAGTTGTCTCATTGGCAATCATACCACATCTTCTTTTTTATATTAACATAGAATTATAAATTTATCACTCTATATCGAGGGCAGTGATAATATGAAGACAAGATTGGGTCATTTTTGAATTTTTCATAGAAGGTTTTTATTTTACAATTGATTCTCCAATATTCTATTAGTCAATATCTTCATCTAGTTCTATACTTATTCCATCAGTAAGAGGGGTTAATAAGGTTGGTGTTCCAAGATTTCCACTACTGCTGGAATATGATGAGTGAATAGCCTTCAATAGTAAAATGAAATAGAAATTTTCACCAATCTACTAACAGTTATCATTGTAAAATAATTTCATGTGCCTAACCTATTATAGTTGACTATTCGGTATTGGCTTTGCTCATTGTTGAAGGCCATACAATGACCTATAGTTGTTAATTCTGTGAAATTTCAGTCTCTTGTGGAGAGTTGTCTCATTGGCAATCATACCACATCTTCTTTTCTTATAAACATGTATTATGCATATAACCCAACGAAGTGGGCCAGATGACCCTTTTTTTATGGATAAAAACCCTTCAACAGCTCAAATACATGGGAATAAAAGGAAATGTGGTGTATACAGTCACTATACATCCGTGTGATAAAACAACCTAATGATATTAAAAGAATTGCCAAAAAATTTGTAACAGGCTTTGATCTTAAATGTCATTCTTTTATAATTTTGTAATGTTTATATAGTTTATATATGTGACCTTGGCATTTTAACAAGGAAATTCCAAAACAGTGTTCCAATTGACAAAATATGAATACAAGAAGTTTATGATATTACGTCAATGTAACAGTATCTTAACAATAGATAAGTGTCTTTACAATGAGTACCTTATATAAATCATTAGAAGAAAATATGGTAATGTTTACAACACAAAATTTACCCAGAGTACAGACAAACTAAAGTGTGTACCTGGAAAACATTTTAAGGGCATATTAAGACCTGGCAGGACCTAGCTATACATGTATATAAGTTATATGCATTGTATATTTTAGAAAAATGAACACTCATACTGTCAGAGTTCAGTCAGGATGTTAGTATGTAGCTGTGGACCTGAGATTTCCTTACTCCAAATTAACTGCATGTTCACAACATGATACAAACAATTTGCTTCAAGTTATTATCATAATTCTATGAAAGAAAATTCTACATTCACTTTTTTCAAGATAGCAAAATTTTATTCCACCAAAAAGATGTATTGATAATACAAGTTATATTTTCAGCAGTAATTTGAAGTTATCAAATATGTGTCATCAAGAGTGAACAGAGGGTCTCTAAATTCCAACTTCACTCCTCCATAATGCACATCCATCCTTACTGCCAGACCACCAAAATCAGTAAAATAAATATTTCAAGATCTAGAATATCCCAATTTCTATTCTCCAGCCGACCGGCCTGTCCAGCCCCCTTTAGCCTAGTTTCCATTGTCTTCTTCTTCCCTGCCCCGATTCCCACTTCCCACCCTCTAATTCCCATGTTCCTCTTAACCCTTGACTTGAATTACAATATACATGTAGTAAAAACTTCAATTACCAGGACTTTGAGTATCATTGCAGCTAAAACTACCATGAAAATTCAAATCATCTTGATTCATGTAAGTCATTTTACTTTTAGGTTTATTGATAACTGTCTCATTGAGAAAGTAATCTATCTATTCACCTTTTTTTTTTCTTTCACTTTCAGTCAAGTGAGCTGTTTTAACCTTAAAAATATATTTTTCTTAAGAAATGGCTTTTAATGACATTGAGAAGATTTTACTGATTAAATAAGATCCCTAAAACTGACAAGGTAAAATTATTATCTAAGCCATTCTTTTCTATTAAACTTTCAATTTTAGTTCAATCCATGAACAAAATAAACATATATATTCTTCCAAAAAATTCATTCTATAAAATATAATTAGAAGTACAAAATGTAAAATTTGGCGTTCCTGTTGGTTTAATGGGGAAGGGGGTTGGTCCCAGCAAACTAGTTTAACCCCACCACATTCTATATTTGCCTGTCCCAAGTCAGAAGCCTGTAATTCAGTGGTTGTTGTTTGTTGCTGTGTATAACATATTTGCTTTTCATTCATTATTTTTACATAAATTAGGCTGTCAGTTTTCTCATTTGTTTTGTTTTACATTGTCATTTCGGTGACTATGCGTTATGGACTTTGCTCAGTGTTGAAGGCCATATAGTGACCTATAGTTGTTAATTTCTGTGTCATTTGGTCTCTTGTGGTGAGTTGTCTCATTGGCAATCATACCACATCTTCTGATTTGTATAATTAAACACCATTCAAAAGTGAAAAATTAACAATTTATTGAGCTTACAGTAATCGTTTTTAAATTTATCAATTCAAGTCATTTTGACAGTATTAAATTAGACTTTAAAAAAAACCACATACATCTATTTTACAGTACAGTACCTTTTTTTTCATGTTGATCTTTTTCTGTATTTATCCATGGCTTAATTTTTTTGAGTCTACACAATTTTTTACAACCATGCCTCATCTTATATTAGGTCAAACAAGATTCATCAAGATAATGCAACCATCAAAATGAAACCCCCAATGAAATGTTGGATAAATGTACGATTCCCCATCAATTATCCATCAAGAAATATTGTATTTCAATAGATCAATGAGCAATTGATAAATAAGTAATATGAGATAACTAATTAATGGCAAAACATATAATTAAATAGATACTTTAAATCCCAACAGGACACTTTATGTCATAGAATGTAACATTAATTAGTAATGACACCCCTTATAGGTGTAATATGGTCATTTCAATCTATATAACATAATTATTAGAAATCATTTACAATAAATATTTTATATTGTTGAAAGTGCCATAAACTCCTAGAATTTTATCATGATATCTGAATAAGAATTAGGTATAATTCAAGTAACATTTTTTGGTACCCTAAATGACCTCAACTTTGACAATTTATGTTATACTTGCTTGTCTATAGAGCAAAGATTAGCAGATAAATTCATCCAACAATAGCACTTTTAAATCCAAAACTCATCGAGGGGGGAATATTACGGACTGTTCAAAAACAACTTTGGTTTAGAAAATTATCTATTAAGACTCTCATTTGCAGATCGTAAAATATTACTATTCTGCGATGCGACACCTAAAAATACCAATTGAACAGAAAGATGGAATGGAATTCCTTAAGAGATGAAAGACACTGAGTGTCATCTCTGCTCCTAGTCCATTGGAAATGAGTTTCACTACTGTTATTTCAGTACCAGTCTGATATTGTTAAAATTATCAGAAAAATACATATTTCAGAATATTATAGCATTTACCCATGTGTATAAAGAGAAAATGAAAAGACTGCTTTCATTTTGCAATATCAACGTTCTTAAGAACTTATCACTGTTTGTTAAAAAAATTAGTTAAAATATTGTTATTAGTGTGATTATATGCTAACATTGTTTTGTAGTACCCATAATAATGTATGACTTTACTATGTTGCCTCTTGTCACACATGTAACCATGTGTCTGAGTGTTTCCAAATAAAAATAGTTGACTGTTTTGTTGAAGTCAACCTGTATTTTACAATTCAACTTTTACCCAGAAATTAAGGTACAGTTTATGACCTGACACAAGCCATTCCTTAGCAATACCATTCAATCAGACCATTGATCAAGATCCATTCAAATTTAAATTATTTTGTTTAGAATTACCAATTAAGGATATTGGCAAGCAACAAAATCACTCATTCACTGTTTATTTATCATGTTAAGCTAACCACTAAACACAACAACAAAAATTGTGATACAGCAAATTTAAGTTAAGATTGAAATAGATATTTTAAAAATAGACCCAGGTGCAATTTAATAAACTCAGGAGAAATTGACCCTACCACTTTAGCTACAACAACTTGCAAAAATAAAACCTTTGCTTATAATACCTTTAAAGTGTAAAATTTGTTTATAAAATGCCTATAACTAATTTTATCAATAGAAATAAATCTATACAATGTACTTCTTATTATTGTATTTACAACACAGCTTACCGTAAGTGAGAATTAATCGCAGTTTTTTCAACACAGGATCAAATCACTTTCCAGTTTACTCTCATATATATATCATTTCATTTAATCCTTGACTTTCTGGAAGTCTTCTGGTTTTTCTGGTTTTAGTTCCGACCAGTCAGAATATAGTCCTAGTTTTTAAACTTGTAGAACTCAACACATTGGTAACGGCTGTGTCTATTTAATAATAATCTGATAGTATGGGTTTTTGTTTGACCAAAACGATCAATTGACAAAAAAAATATAAACGAAGGCCATTTAAATATTAATAAGGTTTAGAAATGAAACCACTGAGGTGAATCAAAATTATCTTTAAATCATAAATGTTAATTAGAGTTCAGCTTGAGACCAGTGCTGACTTTTTGATTTAGATTTTAAAGGTATCTTTTTGGGATTTCAAAAATAATGACAAATAAAGATTGATCCTCTAAGGTTGAAATAAAGAATGATCCTCTAAGGTTGTTTTGAAACAACAATCAAGTGACCTTAGAGACACCAAAACAGTCTCTGAAAGAAAACTATAAATTGTGACCTTAGGGGGACAATCACATGAAATTCTTCTAAATTATGAAATAGCAAAGTGTGGGAGATTTTGAAGAAAGCAAATGATCTTAACAACAGAGTACACAAACAATCTAAGAATCGTCAATACTATGATGTGTATCCAATACAAACAAATAAATAAAGCTAATATTTCAAAAATGAACTCAAAATAATATAGTATTGCTGCTAAAGAAGACCTAAAAATATATAATGTTACGTTTTTTTTTTGTTACCATCAATTTACTATAAAGTTGTAAATTTTCACTGAGTTTAAGTTTTCTATTTCTAGGGTCATATCTGTTAGTGAGGCTTTAGTTTGATGTTTTTCTGCCTCATGTATGTTATGACTGTGTATATCAAATATATGCGCAGAGGATATTTTTACTGAATTTATCTCAACTAGAAATCAACTAAAATAAACTCAAGAAAAGTTCCAACTTTAGAGTATATAGACATTTACTTCTATAAAATGATAGATACTAGTAATTTAATGGCATTTTTTTATCTTCAGAAAACTGGTACTTCAATTTCATTGTAGATTGCTATTTATTATCTTTTCATCCCCTTCATCTCTATCAACCCACTTTACTGAACCTACCTTTTGTATACTCCCGATTATGCATGAAATATTTGCCACTGGACATAAGGCAAACAACTGTTACAATTAATCAGTCTTTCAATTTATTACCAATGTAATTACAGAACTGTTATTACATCTGTCTGTGAGATAAATAAATCATAGTAAACTAAATCAAATGATTCTGTATGACCATGTTAGGTCAAGTTCTTGAGTTCAACAAAATTTTGTCCACACAATCATCTTCAATAATTTGTCATATGTTAACACTCCACATTATTGTGCCATGAATAGAAAAGTAGTATGTTCACAAAAAGAGTGTGGATTGTATTTTAATCCATTTTAGTTGGGGGGAAAAATTCTACATAAATCTTTCTGTTTGACAACTGTAATGTTGTTTTAAACTTTTTGTTTCCCCTATCTTGGATTAAAAAAAAAATGTTATAAATCAAATGTGAGTTTTTCCATGAAAAGCATGTGTCACCTGCATATTTTAAATTACCAGTAAGTTATTGAAATATGTGTTTTATAATCCATACAGAAAAGCCACATAATCTGAGAAATCTATATATTGAACACAACACCTTTGCACGAAGTTGACTCCTTGTATTAGAAGCTGTTATTTCATATTTGATTGTTTCTGTTGCATAACTTTTTAAGAGGGGATTCAAAAAACAGGAGCAATGGATGTGAAAAAAAATCAAATAGTAAAGCATCCTCATGCGCATGAATGTTGATACCAATCAAATGAAATAGTATAATTAATTTATCCTCTCTCACTCTTAAATAGCCACACCCTACACAAAGAATGGGAAATATTAAAAAGATGTGGTATGATTGCCAATGAGACAACTCTACACAAGAGACCAAATGACACAGAAATTAACAACTATAGATCACTGTACGGCCTTCAACAATGAGCAAAGCTCACACCTCATAGTCAGCAATAAAAGTTCATTTAAACCTTTTAAGGTGTGTCTCTTATTTTCTGGACATCTTTTAAGAATATAAAAGTAACATTTATATCTTTTTAACTTTGGTTTCATCAAAATCTATCAAACAATCCAACAAAAATTACACAGACCAAAAGTCAAGGTTAGGTTCTAATGAATTTCAAATTGTCACATGACCCTAATCATTATCAAACTGACATACATTCAAATTGTCAAGATGGAATTCCAAACCAATAAAATGTATCCTTGAAAAAGTTAATTATAGGAGGAAAACAAACTTCACATTATTTCTGGTTTGAAAATAGTAGCAGAAGTCAGAAAAAGTTCAATTTTATGGGTTTATGGGTTTAATTTCATAAAAACCATAACAAAATGTCAATTTCCTTTATAATGATACTTTAGACCTGTACAATTTGACTCACTAGTGCAGTCATGTACATAATACCATACAAATCACATTCAATGGAAACAAATAAAGGTTTACTCAAAAAAAGTATTGATAATGACACTACTGCTCATAAGAGAAATAATATGCCATAAGACAATTCTCCAGTTCATTTCTTTAAGGATCTAGCATTACATTTAATTCAGAAATTATCATTTAAACAACATGTAGTTGGACACATTTTAAATAAAATCTTTTTGTGAAAAGTTCTTTAAATGACAGCTGAAATTCAGAGAAAACAATTCTAAAGTAATATATACAGGTAAAACTTTTGAAAGTATATGACGTTACGCACGATATTGCGTCCCAATTGGTAACGTCAAAATTTGACGTTTTACGTCGGTAAACGAGTATACTTTGTTCGTTTTGATTGTAATCATTTTTGATCGATATGGATACTTCAAAGTCTTGAACATGTATGAAATATATGCTACTAGTAGATACGCAAGCAAATGAACTTTTCGGACTTCTGATTCTGCTTGTGTTGTATTTTTCTTTATATTTGGTTTTTTATTGTAACTTTTATTTTTTTGCTCTTTTCTTTTTAGTTTCTTTACCTCTTTACAATATTTAATTCTCTCTGTCTCGGATATGAAATTCTTTTGTTCTGTAATTAATATTTTTCCTGTTTATTGACAAATTACCATATGTTTTTTTTTCATTTTAGATAATTATTCATTTTCTATTTGATTATAACTACTTTTATATATTGCAGTTTTTATCGTGGTTTCTATGATTCTATCTATTTTCGAAATTTGTAATTTGGTTATTTTGTTTTGTCCTCTGATCTTAAAACATAAAATCGAACCATACTTGTTATTTAAAAACAATGAAATATTGTTCATATATCATATGATAATATGAACTGCTTTCAAATTCGATGGCCAAGGAGGAGGATTGGCCTAATGAGTTCATATAAAGTGATAAAAAGCATGGTAATTTTAAGATACGCTCGTGGCGAGATTTGTTCGACTCCGATCCTAATCGACAGTTATTGCAGCTATTTTAACATAAGGTCGCCTGATGTCTGGCTTCTCCTTCCTTTGATGACAGGTCAATAAAATACAACAAATGTCGCTTATACATGATGTGGTGTTTAACATCAACACAAAGAACAAACTTTTAGAAATAATTTGAAAACACATATATGTATAGCGTCACGAATCGAAAACGTTCAAAACGTAAGAAATTGTTCAGTGGACAAACTTGCAAGACATTTGATTTGTTAAAAAACGAAGTCATTTTGACTTAACAGCTTATCAAAAAGTATGTTATCGTATTGTGGGGTGAAAGCACAATTACGAAAAAGCACTGTTTTATGCTACAAATTGAATATTTAATAAAATGACGTTGAAACTGACAGTGTTTTTGTAAAAAGCGACGAAATTCGACATTGGACAATCTTGCAAGACATTTTCCCTAGGCCAAAACGTTTTTATTTGTGGTGCGAGTGCTGTTAAATTCCGGATTTGAAATGGTCTATCTAAGCACATTTGTAGGAATAATTTATAAAAACAAAATTTTATATCATCTGATATTTTAAAAAGCGATAAATTTTGATAACTTACCATTTTCAGAAACCTGACCATGGCGAGAATTTTTCATTTTTGAAAAAATAAATTTTTACCTTTCGATCAACACAAATAAAGCAATGGCGTCATAAATTTTATTAAACGTTTATCATTCATGCGAATTTTCGCGGATTTTAAACTTTTTATTAGACCACAAAAATTCCCGCAAAAGTTATTTTGCGAATAATTTGTTACGTCTGACACGCATATTTTTGACGTTTTGGTGATATTTGTATCATTAGTTGAAACTATAATGAAAAGTTAAAGAATATTTTTAATATTTTTGGAAACAGTAATACCTGCCTAATCTATGGATATAAATTTCATAAAGCTGAACTAGTTAGTTTTCATAGAAGAGCTATTTATCAAATTGCTTGGTTGCATTTCACGGCATTGACGCAATAACGTGCTTAACGTCACATACACTTTTTAAAAATGTAACAAGCAAATTCTGTTTTCTAGGAATTTTATAAGTGCTAGGTATCAGTTAAACCCTTTGGCTTTATTCAAATTTCATTGACTGCTTTCTGTGATCAACCTAGATAAACATAGCTTTAATTTTATTAATTGTCTGCATTTTATTTTTTTATAACATTCTAGAGGTGTTGAATTAACTATTCTAAATAAAGACACACATACATTTAAATGTCTTCATATGCCATAAAACTAAAGGGTCTAGTTGTTGCCTTTCATAATAAAATAACTTAAAAACAATTGATTAATTTCATAGTGCCTAATGAAACAGATATTGTCTAGTTTCTGGCTGCAACATTTCTATGTTCAATATGATCAGCATATCAAATTATCTTAGCCAACAAGGTTGAAAATACAGATAGAAAGATGATATATAAATTATCCCCTGCCACGTAATTATACTGAGTTACCTGTGTTAAAAAATATCGGATTAAAGCAGGGTGTCAGAATGCTCAGGTTTTTTGTTGTTGCAAGAATAGGCATATTTTCAGACCATGAAAATGTGTTAAATAAAGCAGGATGTTTGAATACTCAGGTGTCGAATTAGGCAGGTTGCGCTATATTAGTAAAAATAAGTTTTGTAATCCCTGAATAGACTTTTCACAGTCATTGACTTGTTTGGAGCTTGTTGAGTATGCATGCAGAAAGTAATATAATCATCTACAAGCTTGCTGCGAGCATCTTGTAATCAAAAATAAAGATTTGTATGAAGCATGCATCCTGCAAGCTTGTGACTAACATGCATTAACCTTGCCAGTCTCAGTAGTGATGAACAAGTATGCAGTTTGGTTTGGGTTTTGCTACCTCATGTTCATTTTCCTTCCATATTCCCATTTTTCACAACATTAGGGTTGTATTTATCAAACAAGATTATAAAATTCCAGTGAAAAACACAAACTTTAAATTAAATTGTTATCAATAATTTCAAACAGTTGAATTTAAAACCCATTTAAAAGTCAATAAATCTATTATTAACAATAATTTAACAATAGCAAGCAATAGCTGATAGCCCAGATACCTTGGGTAAGAGTAAATTGATTTTTTGAAATAAATCTAAAATGAATTGAATTGAATTTACATACCCCTTCAACATAAATTTTCTGAATCAAAACAATTTGATACCTAAATTTTCAGAAAGTGATACTTTAATTTAAAACTCTATTGTCAGAGTTTGCTCTCCATTTTTTTTTTATTTCAGGGTGTACATTCAAATCATTAAAATTTTCAATTGTCATAGCAGCCATATATATCATGTCCACTTTTCCTAATTTCAGATTACTTTTGGCCATCATGCTGTCATTGATTTTTGGTTCTTAGTTGCCCCATCTGTATCTTCTCCAGAGTACTCCAGGGCCATCACCTACATAGACGTCATGAAAAGTACAAATGTGGATTTCTTATAAAACACCTTTATTTTTGCCAATAAATATAGGAAGATGTGGTAAGAGTACCAATGAGACAACTCTCCATCCAAGTTAGTAACAATTTATAAAAGTAAACCCTTATAGGTCAAGGTACCCCCTTCAACACAGAACCTTGACTCACACCAAACAGCAAGCTATAAAAGGGCCTCAAAATTACTAGTGTGAAAACATTCAAACGGAAAAACCAACGGTCTAATTAGTATGATTCACAGTGCAGTTTACAGTTCTAAAGATAACAATTTTATGTGTAAAGTTTAATGATGACAGCAGAAAGACCATGGCCATTTAAAGCTAAGCCAACTTGTTGCGTAATCTTTTTTAGGCCAGGTTAGCTTAAAAGATTGGTCTGCATAAATTCAAAGCATGACATGTATCATCGATTGTACATAAGCAGTAAATAAATAGTTTAATAATTTAACATCAGAGTCTATAACAAACATTAAGGCTTTATTGTCCAACTGTTAAACAGTAAATATGTAAAAAAAAAAAAACAAAGTGGCTTCTGCCTCATTTAATGTATTTTTAGATGACACCAACAAATTAATTTCACATGAATGGAACATGTGACCTGAATAGAAAAATAACAATGCATAACAATGCATATTATCTTAATAACCAATTAAAATTTCCATCTGACATCATTAAATAATAATTTACAAAAATCAAAAAAGATAGTTACCCTGATTGAGCACAGATTTTCCACTAACATACTCTTCAGGTTTTATTGTTTTACCTGACTAAACACATGTTGAAAACATATTCTATTGAATTTTCTTCCTGGTTGACACAGGAAAGCAAAATGGAAAGGGAATTAACTCTAAAATGTAATATATTCATTTCTAATAAAAAGTACTCTGGATTGTGTGAGAAAATAGTTATCAAAAGTACCAGGATTTTAATTTAGTACGCCAGACGCGCATTTCATCTACATAAGACTCATCAGTGACGCTCATATCAAAATATTCATAAAACCAAACAAGTACAAAGTTGAAGAGCATTGAGGATCCAAAATTCCAAAAAGTTGTGCCAAATACGGCTAAGGTAATCTATGCCTAGGATAAGAAAACACTGTTAATATAAACAAAGGCCTAAACTTTTGGGGGAAATCCTATAAAATTACAAAACTTCTGATAAAAATAACAAAGATATTCAAATGCCAAAAAAATAAATGTGCTAAAAATTGTGAATTCCAGATAATTAGCCTTGATCAAAGTGCATCCACTCACAAAGCAGCAAGCAATTCCCAAAGACAATTATGATATTAAAAAGGATAGAAAGATCTATTTTGATATACAGAAATGTCTATAGATTTACAAGTCATTTCATTCTAAATGTTCTATGTCTATAAATGTTTTATCATGACATTTATTCCAATATTGATTTTATGTACAAATCAAAATTCCTAGGAGAACAAATATTTCCAAAGCTTTATGGCCATATTATAGACACATATTCACACAGTATATATGTCGTAAAATAATCCTAACCTAAAAAGATTAACTGCATAAAATTGAAAGTACCAGTTGCATATTTGTTGTTAAATTTATCCTTTAAATTATACATTAAAATTATCTATGTCAATATAACATTCTAAATTTAAAATGCCATCCGCAATAATGTCAATGGTTGCATAATGTTATATCTTGAAATTTTTTGGTTATTTGGCGAGTTAAGTGTTGTTTTATTTTCAATTTTAAGGACAATTAAAGGTATGATATACTATATATATAGACATTCTGTCTTGTTAAAGACTGTATCTATTTTGAAATTTTTTGGTTATTTGGCGAGTTTAGTGTTGTTTTATTTTCAATTTTAAGGACAATTAAAGGTATGATATACTATATATATAGACATTCTGTCTTGTTAAAGACTGTATGATGATCTCTAACTACCAGTAGATATTTTGGTTGTTAGTGATGAACGTTGGATTGCTATATTTCCCATATCTCTCTTTTAATACCATATATATCAATAAATTGAAAGGAATAACTGCAGCCATTAATTAAATAGATGTTAACCTATAAACTAGAATACTTGAGAGCGCACAAATTCATAAAAACCTTCACAATTTGTAAAGTTATGACAAAATATAAGATCTGAAATGTAATGTGCCAATAAGTTACATAAGACTTATCAATGTAAACACTGAACTGACTTATGATTTCAGAAAATGTCAATGTTAAATTTTCTATTCAAGTTACTAACCTTTTTGCTTCTGATTAACTTTAAATTTTTTCACATTCATCTTTTTTTTAAAATCCAAATCATAGAACTTACGAAATATGCATGGAAAAAAAAGTTGTTTAGCTTTCTTTGAGCAACCAGTAGATTTTAGCAATTCAACAGAGCTGAGATTGCTTGCAGACAATCAAAATAAATATTTCAGAGAATAAATTGCATGACTTTTGTACCAGACATGCAAGATCTTAAATTATGAATGAAAAACAAAAAAGTCTGAGTTTTCTGCTCAAATAATCTTGTATCAGTGATCTATCATATCTATTGTTGAATCATTGATGATGTAAATATCATGATATTAACAGACTCAGATTGACAGAAAGATCATTTTAATATCATTTACAAGAACCAATTTGTAAATTGACTTCATACATGTATGCATTATCAACATAAACATTTTTTTTTGTCAATTTGTATTCATGGAAATGCCACCTCAAATTTTCTCCGGAGAACAATCCCACATTATTTGAATTTAAAGCTATATTTGCTCAAATTATAAACATTATGTACACAGCACAAAAGTATCAGAATACTTTTACAAATATCAATGATTTTCAAATGCAGGAGCAGGGAATATATAAGCCAGTAAACAATTACTAGATTTTAGGCAAGATGTAGATATTTTTCTTTATCGTTTTGTTCTTTTTCATTTCAAAAAGGCAATGCATATCTATAAAAGTCTTTTTGCTTTCCTATTGCCATGTCTTTAGCCTGATAAAAAAATTGAGAATGTGTCAGCCCATTTAGCCCACTTTACTTGCACCATACTAAAAACCTCTAAAAAAATGGACAATAACTATTTGAAGAAATCATTTCACATAGTAACATGGGATTTTTTTGTAAGCCAACTGGTAATTATTATATGCAAGGATAATACAAGATACTATAAGCTTATTCATAAATGATCCTTGTATGATCTGATTTATTTCTTATCAAAGAATATATCAGGCTATATATTACTGATTTTAGTTATATGGATCCGATGTATAGTTTTAAAACATGCAAATGGTTGTCCTCATTCCAAAGGTAAGCAGGATTGAAGTAAGTGCCTGATTTTATTGATGAGTGTCCCATGAGAGGGTTCTTAGAATTTATCAAACTCTTTACTTGTTCACGAACTGTATTATCTAACCTCAATTATTATCAATACATATTTATGATTTCACATGTATATATATGCATGCCGCGTGAGTTAATCAAAATCATAAATTGCAATATCTATTCAATGCATGTATGCATTATAAAGTTTCTTCACAGTTCTTAATCAGTTATTGATAATTATATAATATAAAGATATAAATTTTAAAAGTACATTGAAAAAAAGTATGTAATTTATAGATATTTGTTTAACCTGTGAACAAGGAAGAAAAGTGAGGCCCAATAAGCTTTTCTCTTGTTTTTTTATCTACTGTAGTACAAATATATTTATATATGGGAACATAGTAAATATGCTATAATATCAGACAGTCCATGCAAAAAAGTACTAAAAATGTCAGAAAAATTTCAGGAATTCTCAAAGTGTGCACAATTGTTGGTAATAAGTAGACTGGCATTCCATAAAACAGTTAATTTTCCTCATACTATTTAAAAGTTGTAAGGTATACACACCTCTCATTTTAGCATTTGGGATAAGGCTGGTGCTTCCAAAGCAGAAATCAGTGCAGTTTTATGTAAGCATCTATTCAAATCCTGTCCAAGGAAGGTTAATTTATATAATATTTAAAAACTAATAGTTTCATTTAAATTCTAATTTTAAAACCCCAAGATGACATCATATTTGCATTTTCCCTTACCTTTAACTGTTGTGTTCTTTTCTTTATGCATAGTTAGAGATGAGGAAACTGTTAACCTTTTGTCTTTATAGTATCGTAAATGGTTTCATTTTGACTCAGTAAAGCATTGTTCCGGGTAACAAAAGTACGGAAAATTCAGATATTTCAAAGTCTTTGGTTTAACTGACAATTTTGGAACGGATTAAGTGACAATTTTCTGATTGTTCACATTAAATTAATACCAACTTTTACAATGAAATCCTTTTTCAAAATTATTTTAAAGTACTTTATGACATTGTGTCTGTAAAGTTTATCAAAAACACTTTTTGTACTTCAAGTGAATCCAGGCTCATATAAATTTATGTTATAAGCTTTAAAATTCTCAGCCATTATCTATTATTTTTCATAGAATATTGACATTGGACATGAACCCGGAAAACTAGGCATCAAAGAAAACTGTGCAATAAACAGTAATTTGAATATGATCACATTTCTTGAGAAAGGAAATCATATCATATATTTTTACCATTTACTGGTGACAGAAACAGGATACCATAAGAAGAGTTTGTCTTATTTACAATTGTTCTTTGAGTTTATTTATATATCTTTTAAAATACTAATAAATCATAAACAGACAATTTACCATTTCAAAAATATCACATTTCATTGCATGCATTGAGGATTCATAATTTTATAATCAGGGTTTTCAATTGACAAAAGGAATAATCTATTCGATAGAACATAATGAACAAGGAAGTAATTTAGTTTACTGAAAAATAAAATCTCTACAAAATGGAGGAAACAATCTGACTCAGTTTAAATTCTCTTCATACAGAGGATCATATAATACAATATTCCAAGGCTTGTGTTTCCTATCAGGAATTCCTAGATCAAATGGTTGATGCTAACATAAAGACTATTTAACAAACAGTTCTAAATCAATTATAAAGTTAAAAGCTTTATAGATACAATAATGATATGATTGCCTATTATGGAATTTCCAGGTTACAAGAGACTATAAATTATCCTTTTGTAAAAGCCATAATCCTGTTCTTCTTTCCTTGTTCATGACATATTTTTTATTGCTTCCCTGGTGTCCAACAGAATGGTAAAACCGGATTATGTTAATTAAAACTAACAAAACAATTTTTTACTTGCCAATAGATAGTTTGAAGACCTTTCATGATCATGAACTGGTCAGAAACAAGTGAAATAATAACAAGAATGCATGTGATGTTGCCACTTTTTTGTTGTGTTATAACAATGTCCAGCACTTGTAATTCAAAGGATCAGAAAAAGGAAAGTAGGTGTCTGAAAGATTCCACTTTCGAGATCAAGAAAATTTAGTTAAGTTATTACATATATGAACAGGTGTTGGAAATATATAAATTAACATTCATTACAGTAAAGGCACAGGCAACTCATAAAAATTCTAAGTTTACCGTTGCAATTTTGAGAAGAAAGGTATATAACAATAATTAATACCGGTATGACGTACAACATTCAAATAACACAAAAATCCAGAGTTATGTATCTTAATTCAAATAATTTATGTTGCTTAATGACTAAAAGTTGACATTTTTTAATGAAATCAATAGTAATACTTGTACTTAAATGATTTCACATAGCAATAAAATGCTTGAACCCCAAATTATGGAGCTGATGCATTTCTAATGGTGTTCAGAAAATCTTTCATTTAACTTTCTTATAGAATAATAATTACAGCTAAAGACTCTATATCAATGGCAACAATTTACAATTATCTGACAATCAGCTTATTCCTTCTGTGTCACCAAGATCATGCAGTGATTTAACAACATCTCCTTAAAGAGATAGAAATCCAATTAGTACAACAGCAAGACACAGATTTTCACTATATATAGGAGAAAATTAAGCATCCAACATCTATTTAAAACATGTGAAATAGTCAAGATCTTTTTTTAAATGTACTTGTGAAAGATTATAAAATAAATTTAAGTTTTTTTTTTTTATAATTCCAAAAAATAGATGGAGGTGATACAAAGTATTCAACTTTAGGTAGATCTAAAAAATAAAAAGTAGCATACATATAAATTTCATATTGATTGGCATCCAACCTCATAAAAAACTACTGTAAATTCAGCAATTATGGCAAGGTTTTTATCATTGCAAAAAATGCCAAAGGGTTCTAATCGCAATAATTAAACCTTGCATTTTGGAATTTTTTATATGAATCAAACATGATTTTTCTGTATATTGCAAAAAAATAAATTGCATTTTAGTCTAAAATGACTAAATCGCAATAATAAATGCACGCAATAATTTCTGAATCTAATGTACCTCGACTAAAAAACATTAACCTGAAGCTGGACAGAATGGAAGGACGCACATACCAGAAAACATAATACCCAGAACGCACATACCAGAAAACCTAATACCCAGGACGCACATACCAGAAAACATAATACCCATAAATGGGTCAAAAAAGGAAATTGGAGACTTAATGTTTGTTGTTACAAAACAACACTCGTAAATTCCCTAACAGTAAGGTTATCTTAGTTATCTCCCCTTCTATAGTACTTAACCTAACAAGAAATGTTCTGTTTGGTTTTTTTTAAACACTAGTTACAAAAGTTTAAAACATTCTTTATTTAGCTAGATGCTTAAACGGCTATCAAAAGAATCAAATTTGTATATCACATAAACAATCTAGACCAGTAGTGTTCTGATATAATTCTTTTGAGACAACAAAAGACACACGCTCTACTCAGTATACCTCAAACATACAATTCCTTCATCCAATGGATATCACTAACAAACAAAGAAATATAATGTAGGAGAGCATAAATTTGCATTTTATCATGATTTATCCATTGATTTGTAGTGTCTGTAGATCCAAGATCCCACTTATTGTTTTCTCAGAATTCAGCATCCCATTTATTGTTTTGTCAAAACCTCGTATCCTGCTTATCATTGCAATATTACTATAATAAGCGCTTGAAATTTCATGTCTTCCGCCAGACTTTTTTATGTCATATAAACGCAAAATAATTTTTGACTTTCATGTGTCACTCTAGCAAAAAATGTGTCTTTTTTAAAAATACAACACAAAATGATTTATAAAGCAGAAAAGATATAAATTTATGGCAAAGAATCCTTAGGAGCAGCCTTCAACACCTGTAAATACTATCCCCAAATCAATAAATTAATCATGTTATCAATCTTGATTAATAAAAAAAAATCATTACCATTTTTCATGGTCAGTTGACAATTTATAAGATTTGCTGACTTTTATTCCACCAGACCTAAAATCTAGATCCCTTATAAAGCCTTACCTTAGCTATTTGGTTCCTGTCTTGACCTAAAATCTACATCCCTTATAAAGCCTTACCTTAGCTATATGGTTCCAATCTTATTGTCAATAAACCAAGAAAAATCAGAACCCAAATCCTTCACTCCTCATTAAAAAAAAATCTTCAATTTCATTGCATGACAGTATCCTTTTACGATCAATACAACCAAAGTACAAAAAATTGATGAATTGTCGACAATGATTAATAATAATAATCATTTACGCCATGCAGTGATATAAAATAACAAAACTTGACGTCACAAATTATATTTTTGTATATGTAATATCTTATCAATGTATTTTGAGACATGAACTTTTATTTTAATGACTCTTGATTAATAAATTAAATCATATCTATCAGATTTCATTTCTTCACACCTTTTTTTATCAATCTATATGACATAACGAATATTAACATGTTGGCCATGCAGTCAAATAGCTAAATTATGGGGGCGGGGAAATGAACTATATTTCCTAAACAAGTTTTTTTAAATCTTCAGCTCAGAAACTCAGACTCCAGATTAAGATTAATGTTATTCCAGACATTTCTTAAAATGAGATCCGACTAAAAGTTTTGAATTAACAAATTGGGTGCATATTGCAGAACATTCTTTTGAAATAAGAGATCAATAAATTACCAGAGAAAAACTTTGTAATATTTACACAATGAACTGTAAATGAAGTACCTACAACTGCAAAATCCATTTTGTCCTTAAAATTGACCTAAATACTTTAAAAAAAACTTTCCACCTAAATAGGAATTGATCCTTGATTAATCTTCAATCAAAGTTAATCAAAGGTGGCTTATTTGTCAATATATTGACAAAAAAAGATGCTCTGAATAAAATCAATCCTATGGCAATGGGTGGTGCGTTTATTCACAATAGTATTATGGCAAGAAATTAAGCTTCAATTTTTTTCCACTGTGGTTTTTTTTGTATTGTCATTTTCAATAAATCTACAAATGTTTCAAAATACACAACCTGGATTAACTACATGTATGTGAACCATCATTATATGAAATAAAATTGAGAATGGAAATGGAGAATGTGTCAAAGAGACAATAACCCACCTAAAGAGCAGAAAACAACCCAACCATATCTTTTGCTGGGCTAGATACTTTAGAGCCAATCACTAATGATCAGCTAAAAACAACCATCCACCAAATGTTCATGTTTTCCTATTCGAAAAAACCATAACTCCTGGAGGTATCAATCAGCATACTGTTAGACGTATCATAATGAAGATAAAGTTGGCTTGAACAAACTTTCAGTAACTGGGACTCTTACTGATAGGCACTTTGTGACTTTTGAAAGGGTATTTTTATTATAAAATAGAAGATGTGGTATGATTGCCAATGAGACAACTCTCCACAATAAACCAAAATGACACAGACATAAACAGCCATCAGCAATGAGCAAAGTCCATACCACAAAGTTAAGCTATAAAAGGCCCCAAAATCATAAATATAAAACAATTCAATTAATACGGTAGTTTTAGTGCTAAGTACAAATCCGTCGAGTCAGAAACTGTCTTTAAGTCATTTTAAAGAATAGTTGTTTCTTTAAGAATCATATCACATTCTTTGATCTTTAATTAGTCTATATTTGTATACCAGGCTTAATGTCATTTAACAAAATTAGGTAGACCTACATTCAGGCAGATAACTCTTAAAATTAGTTATAAATGCGATTGTCAATGTCAAGTTTCATCCATGTATTTTAAACTTTTACCAGAAACAGATTTTACAGTCTATTCGTGAAAAAACGTACTGATGATTTCCTTTAGCCTAGGTCTACCCTCTTTAGAACCTGGGATACTAAATCAATACCAGTCTATTGACCTCAAGAAGTCTTATATTTATCTTTATCTTTAGTTTTAGGACTCATAGGGCAATTTGGACTAGACCTTAATCTCATTTTTATTTTTCCATCTAGAGTTATCCAGAAACCATTTAGTTTGTTGATTATCCTATTCCCAAGGGACATAACTCCTTATATGTAACAGCCAACATCCCAATAGATTATTGAGACTTGTGCAGTATAACTTTGAATTTGACACATTGTTACTTTAAGCTAGAACCTTTAGCGAAATTATTAACAAAAGTTAGAAGTTAGAATAATTGAAACTGACAATGTTTAGTCATCTAGATCTAGATCATCAAATGATTTAATGTAAGTATGAAGCTAATTCTCTCTAGACAGCTTTCATTATCCAATAGCTTATTCTTAAGTCAAACTTTCCGGCCCTTCTTCGTTCAAGGTTTCAAAGACAAAACTATAAACAGGCTGTTATTTCAACTTGAATTATTTTTAATTATGGATTTGTATAATCTCTTGTGCTTGAATTTTTATTTAATTCCATGTTTATTTTGCATTATAATGTTGTTTTAGCTTTGTATAACACTTTCATATAATATAATTTGTGTAAAAAGTGTTTTGCGCTCCACATTAAATTACAGTACAAATATGGAATTTATTAAAATTTCAAGCACAAGAAATTATGCAAATCCCATAATTAAAAATTATTTCAAGTTGAAATGAAAAAAAAAATCCCAAGTTAAAATGATAGCCTGTTCACAGCTTTTTATTGCTTACTTCAACGCATTGTCTTAGAGGACTTTATATTTTCAATACTGTAAATTCAATATTTATCTCAAATTTTTCTCATTCTTCAAAAACTGCAATAATAAATGCACACAATAACTTCTGAATTTACAGTGTTCATTTGATAAAGTATCAAATAACTTCAAAAAGGTTACTGAAATATAACCTTTTTAAGTATGTGATATTTCTCTGAAAACTGCCAACTATCAAGTTTGCCATTTTTAAATCTGACAATTAGAACAACCATATCTGTATAATGCAATACAATTTGCCAAGTGACTTGATCAGCATATACACTCATAAAACAATTTACTATTTTTTTCACTAAATAAAATTCTTCCACTATTATATCAATCATAATATAAAATATTACAAAATTAGGAAAAATTCAGTTAATCATTTAAAGATAGGCAGCAGCATACATACAAACAGTTTAATTTTTTGATTCCCAAACACTATAATTTTACAGACTTGGTACTCACCTATGTGAAAACGTTATACAATGATGGTCTTGTCATCTTCCTACAATGAAAACCAAAGACGTCATACCATTTTTAAAACATGTTATAAACCTACATATTTGAACATCATTCTTTATAATGGTATCATTATTTATTGGTCTGCAAAATGTGAATGCTCTTTACATGTCTAACAAGGAACTAGAATATATCAATTTGCAGACACACCTGTCAGTTAAAGATTAGCTCCATGTAAGCCTTAAAGTTTGTCAACCTACTGACTATTGCCTCCTTATTTAAGGTAATGTTTTACATTGAGTTTGATAACCTTAATACATAAAACAGCTTAAAGATTATTTAAGAAATAATTCATGGGGGCTTGAATATATCGTGATTTTACCACGGGTTGGCCCTTTATGACAAATATTTTACCCTGAGCGATAGCGAGGGGTAAAATATCGTCATAAAGGGACAACCCGTGGTAAAATCTAGATATATTCAAGCCCCCATGAATTATTTCGATTCTAATAGGTCAAATACGGCAATTCTTTTGGATGCTCTAGGTGGAGGCAAATATTTGCCATTCCCATAAATAAACGCACTATTAAATTGGCGTAAAAGAACGGAGTAAACTGAATTAGTGACATGCTTAAACTATTTAAAATAACGCATATAGATAGTTTTGAATTATTTTAAATGATAATTTACTCATATGTCTTAAATGTTTAAACAAATATGGCTTATAACACATTTGAGCATCGTTTGTTTACGTTGCCATGTTGTGATGATTTTCGGTTTTTCAAGCGTGTATTTTCCCGTAAAATGCTCATATTCTAACGTCATCGTATTATGACGTCGCGAAACTCATTCATAAAAAAGCATATGACGTGGGAGTACGATCGGAACAGCCCATGCAATATATTCAAATTTTACCACGGGTGTGTACTCAAAGCGTTTGAAGGACGTCATGTTAGAATTTATAATATCTACAAATTGAACTGATCAAAGCTGCCTCATCTTACATCAAGCTTTTAAAAAATCAGACTTTAAAAATATCAAATCCATCTTTTTTAGCAAATAGATATAAGAAGATGTGGTATGGGTGCCAATGAGATAACTCTCCATCCAAGTCACAATTTGTCAAAGTCGACCATTATTAGTATGGTCAGATTTTTTTTATACATTTAAATCTATCCATAGTGATTAGAATACGGCCTGATGAATGACCATGTTGGAATCATGTCACCTGATTAAATCACCTGATCAGGCCATTCTGGTTATGAAGTTGTTGTAGTGTTAAAAGAGAATTATCTTAACACCTAAAATCTTTTAAACACATACTTGATTGGATCTTTAAAGTTTGGTTAAGTGTGGATGTCTGATTTAAGATTAAAATCAAATTTCCCAAATTCTAAATAGAAAGAAAGGATATTTATTGAAATGTACATGTAACAATAGCTGCACTTCATCTTGACTTTCTGGAAGGTCTTGGACTTACTTATAAAGTAGTTATACCCTAAAGTAGGATGAAAAGGGGCTCCCAAATGTACTGGTATGTGTTTATAGCTGCTGTTACTCAGCCAGGTTAGGAACTTTGAGCTAGTTATATAAATCTGCTTTTACTCCGCCAGGTTAGGAATTTTGAGCTTAAGTTATAAATAAACAAGCATTCTGAGACTCATAGTATTGCATGTTAATAAAACATAACCCCTACTGGTTAACAAGTAATTGTACTGGAACAAAATGCTATGTTTATGATCTATAAACTGCCATGGTGTAAACTATATAACAAGTATCAACTCAATATCTTCAAGCATTACATAAAACACTGATTTTTTTTCAGTTCAAGTCCAGGTACCATATCTGTGCACAAAATCAGCAGTATCAAACTTGATCTTAAATATATACCAAATACCATATGATCCATATCTTCAAACATGACAAAAAATTACAGAAAATAATTATTTGAGTACATTTTCTAAGACAAACTCTAAACAAAAACAAAACCAGAACATAATTCAAACTTGATCTGTAACTTGTCATGATGAAACATTAAACACTAAATATAAAAATAATCTTCAAGCACAATGATAAAAAGTATGGAAACCTGATTTGCTGGACAGAAGGCTGGACATACAGACTGAATGCCAACCTCAAGTCAGCTACGACTTTGTTGGAAGTGGACTTTGACACATTCCCCATTTCCATTCTCAATTTTATTATAAATTGGGAATGTGTCCATAGGACACACATGATGCCCCCAATTGACACTTCCCAAATTTGTTCTTGACTGTGTTTTGTGGTAATATGCATTGTGTATAATTTTTCACAACATTTGATTGAGGCAAACTAAAGTTAGAGAATGAAAACCAGTTTTGCAATGTAATGACAAGATCAAGAAGCACCTATATGTATGATATACACAAATACATGTACTATTCTTAAATGTGGAATGACTTTTTTCAAATTTCATTTTTTTTCTAAAAAAAACACAAAAATGATATGTTATGGAATCACTTTTTCTTTTATTTCCACAAATATCGTTTTTTATGAAATTTGAGAAAGAAAATCAATTCCATGTCATTCAGCAATTCATCTTTTAAGTATACCTTATCAAACAATTTGGTGATGACAATAAAAACATACAAACTATTCTGATCTTACTAATGTTTGTAAACAGAAAAATTATCTGAAATGATTGTGACATTCCATGATTGATCAAATTATGGTAGACAATTTCACCACTTGCTACAAATGATGTCACTGCAGACCACTCAAAATTGTACTTTTGTCACACACGTACAACATAACATGCATTTAGAAAGCATTAAATATTGATATAAAATAATCTATTACCTATGTTAACACGTAGCATCACTTACAGGCTGATGTGAAACTATGCCATTCCTTTATCGTTGCTTTCTACGCTTTAATCACAATTTCCTGAATTTAAAAATCCTTGTTGGTGGTCAATATATAATTACGAGTTGATAAAACATGCTGTTCTCTCCACCTTTCTTCTCCAACTGAAATAAAGACAACATTGTATTGATTCTTTGCACAGAGATTATCGCTACAGGCCCTTTTATAAATCTACTATTTGTATTTGATTACACTTTTAATTAAAACACAGCAATACATTTGTTTGACTGATTCTAACACCTAATGCATGTTTATCCAACATTGTGTAAATGGTAAACATTGAAATTTATTTGGTTTTTTATTTCAGATAGTTGATTCAGTCAAAACAATGAATTCCATTTAAATAACTGTGTGATGTTGGTGTATAAAAAGTAACTTTGGAATAAATATTTATCGTTTTTGGCTCCAAGAGTTTAAGTCTTACATTTAAAGTATTCTTTATGTAATCTCAAAACACTTCTATTTTGTATAATTTTCTGTCTTCACTATATGCCTGTAATTCATTTTAAGACTACAATTCTGCTAGTTGAATTTCTGCTATTCTTCCATTATATATTTAAGACAAAAAATACTTTTAGAGCTGTTTGGCCAAGAAACAAAGTTAGGTTGTCAAGATACACAGACCTTACAAAGTGGTTTTATATTTTTCTTTTTTGTATACAAGTATATATATATATATATATATGTATGTATCATGACAACTTAGTCCTTTCCACTACCTGCAACAGTAGCAGACCATAGTGATTCCTTGCTGACAGATTGTTCCCTCAGGCAAAAAGTAGTAATGCTTATATCTTTGTCTTTTAAAGGGGCACTAGCTACGAGAAATATAATAAATCTTAATTAAGATTTTTTTTGTTCAATCAATAATGAAAGTGAAATAGTGAAATAATAATTCTCTTTTAGCAGTCAAAATGGTTTAATTTTGTCAAATTAAGGGATGAAACATTGATAATTACTGTTTCACTTGCAAGTGAATCAGCCGACCTAATTAAATCTGTATTCATGTGAACTTCAATTAAACCCCTCGCTAGAGATTGACAATGTGTGCATTATACGTGTACAGGTTATTTAAAAAAAAAGAATGTCAACAATGAAAGTGAAACTACAGTAAATCATTTGATTACTGACTCAATCTATATAAAATCATTCTTATAGGGTTAAAAACAATGAGACACATAAATTTTTAATCAATAAGATAAAATCAAACAGACCTATAAAAATCCAATTGCAGGTGTTGGTTGGATTAATCTATTCATATCGTGTTGGTTGGATTAATCTATTCATATCGTGTTGGTTGGATTAATCTATTCATATCGTTATGTATGTTTACATCACTTATATGGTAATCTGAGGTCAAATCAATAGTTAATAAGATGGCGTCTGGACTAACATACACACGAAACGAACCTACATATTAGGTGCTCTGTTTACTGTTTATTTTAGACTTTTGGTATTTTGGATAAATGTTTTACATTGTTATAAATCAAATATGAGAATTTGAGTCAAATCGGTGATCATGAATTTTACAGCTAGTGCCCCTTTAAATTCTGGTGGATAGTTGATTCATTTGCAATCATACCACATATCTCTATCCTTTTAATTAATGTACATGTACATATTATATACATGTACAAAAATGAATCACTGTAAAAGCAGTAACCCATTGTTTGGACAAACAACTATATATAAATAGGTTGTTACTATAAACATATACATAACAGTTCTATAGACGGTTACATTACATTTGTAGTTTATACTTGTACATGTAGTTGGAAATCTCGTTTGCTAGGTCTATACATCTTCAAATCTTTTCTACACCACCAATACTACTCAGTACTGGTAATTTGCAATTTAGTGGACATGTGGAATGATCTTGTCTGCTTAATTGACAATAACTAGCTACCATTAAATATATTGATAGTCTTTGAAATAAAGATCTGACTAAATACATCAAAAAAGCTCAATGTGGATCAATGAAACCTGAAAATAAGTTCAAGGTCAAATTACAACTGTCAGATAGATTGAACAAAAGATCTATAGACAAGATTGTAATTGACCTAATACTAAGAGTAAATTAGAAAGAGATCTAATCTTGAAAACTTTATTGTGACTCTGATATATAATTGAAGAAGGAAAACTAGAGGCTCCAAAGAGCTAGTATTGCACACCTAGGTGTACATGAATTAGCAAAAATTAACACATACTAACATTTTTAGTTGACAAAACATAAAGGGGCTTGATAATGTAGCAGCATCATCGTTTTTACCTATTGTCAATTAAAGAATGAGGGTTTTTTTCAAATGAATCAAATCAGTCAATCAAATATATATGTAGGACTCAAATCCATGGTGGGTTCCAAATCTATGGCAGATTCCTAATCTGTGGTAAATGTGACGTCATGCCATCCCAAATCCATGGCAAGTTTTGTAATTTCCTAATCTATGGCAGATTTATGTTGTTTCCAAATCTATGGAAAGTTTTGTGCAAATGGAAAACAATGCAGTACATTTTCGACCAATGACTTGTCTTAAAAGCAAGTGGAAAAATACGACAACGGGAGCATGTCTATAAACAAATCCATGGCAACTCTCCATCCAAGTTACAATTTATAAATGTAAACTAGTATAGGTAAAGGTATGGCCTTCAACACGGAGCCTTGGCTCACACTGAAATGAAAGTTATAAAGACCCCAAAAAATCCTTTCTCTAAAATATGTGGTACCGAAAATAGCCGCGCTATAATTCATCGCGGGATTCGGCCAGTACAGCACATTTGATCCGTCTTCGGGATAATAGGTCACATCTTCCTCTTAACAACCCGCAAATTTTTGTTAGGGAAATATCTTTATCTTGAATGGCGTTCAAACTATGGTTTCTGTCATCGTTAGCGGCGGCGAAGATGTAATATGGCGTTATATTCAATTGTGACGTTATACGGTACTCTCTCCCCAACATCTGCCATAGTTTGGAGTAAACAAACATCTGCCATAGATTTGAGTTGTTTGGCATTTGTAACGTCACATTTGCCATAGATTAGGAATCTGCCATAGATTTGGAACCCGCCATAGATTTGAGTCCTACATATATATATAGTTACCCTTGTTTCACTTTCAATGTTGACATTCTTTTCCTGAACACACTTTATTCATTCATAACCCATCTCTAGCTATGGGGTTAATTGAAGGTCACATGAATACAGATTCAATGATATTGAATAATTCACTTGCAATTGAATAATTCCACAGCAATATTTCTTAGCTTATTTTGACCAAATTGAACAAAACTGGCTTCTAAATGTGAATTATTATTTCACCATGACACTTAAGCTTTCTTTAATGATTTAACAAAAATAATATTTTTTTAATTTTCTTTAAATCCTGTTGCTTATGCAACTTTCAGACAGGTGGTCAGTAACATTCTTGAATTTCGTTGGAACAGTGGAACCACCAATTCAAATGTTCCATGAATTACAATTTTTCTTAAGGGCATACGATACAGTTTTGATCCTGTATTTACAAGTTCGTGAAAATTTGCATGTAGGCTATTTTTTACCTGATTAAATCAAATATGTCATAAAAAATATACCTTCATGTGCTACTTTTTGAGTAAAATGAATTCGAAATTTTGTATATTTGCTCAAAATTTAGATTTGTGGCCGTAATTTCTTTTTCGAGAGAAAGACATAACTTTTTTGTTATAAAAGATAACCACAAATTGTTTTCTGTTAAATAATCGGTAATTTCTGTATTTTATAAGTACCCTAAACAATTATGCATTTTTTATTCAGAAATAACTCATATTTATCAAATGTTCATGAATTGAGGAAAATACGCCATTTTTTTGCTGCATGTTTGTCAAAAATAAAAAAATCCTCTATTTACAGTTTTATAAAATTTGGGTCCGATAATCTCCCTGCAAAATGAAACAAATTGCTGTTTTGAAAAATAGGGGTCCATGAACTCGTTTTTAAATTAAATCAGCTTGAATGATAAAAATCAGTCCAAAAATGCATCTTTTCCCAATATGTCAAAGTTTGACGTCGCGAAAATAACATTTTACGTTAGCAACGTCATTACCTCCCCTGTAACTGTATCGTATGCCCTTAAGGGATGTCTGCAGACTTTGCAAAAACAATGAAATTTAACATCCACGAAAATTGGTACCCACAAAAATGAATAAATTCACAGTATCTGATAAGGTTATACAAGTTGTTCATCATTATTCATATTTAACTGTGAAAATTCACATTTCTAATATGAAATGGATAAATGAATACTGGCACAGTCAAATTTCAGATATTGTTTCAAATTCTAAAATGTTTGGCAAAAGTAACTCTGAAGTAGTCTGTTTCCATAGACCTTCAAGGAGGGATTGGTCTATCCCCATCAACTTTTATGGTATTTTGTATGCATGCCTCAAATGAAAAACATGCAGACCATTAAAAGTTTAAGAACCTGTGAAGTGTTTTCTTCCGCATGTCAAACTTTTTCATAGGAAATATTTTTAATGAATACACAAGATGGTTTTGCCACAAAATTTACCCCCTCTTTTCTTGTTATTTCAAGTAAAAGTACATATAAAATAAAGTAAATAAGCCCTTCTTAGGTAAAGTTTAGCTTCTATTCAATAAAACCATCAAAACTGTATTTCTTTTGTTTGTTTAAGGTTTTGAAGAAAAGTTTTCAAATAAGATCAATACACTTGTGGGTAAAAACCAATATTTACAAACATCTAAAGTAAAATTAGTGTCCAGAACTGATCAGACTTGAAGTAAAGGTCAAATCAGGAATGTTGATAAGACATTATGTACACACACAGAAGCTTCATTAAGATGTTCTAGATTTCCAAAACACTTCTTTAAAGGAAATAACAAATTTACAATGCAGCTTTGCCACAGAAGTGTTTTTTTTAAATAGATTAAAGTGACCAGAGTTTCTTCATGATATATGAGCTCCAGGGACATATCTGCACAGAAGAAAGGAAATAAAATTGCCATTGAACGAACAATTAAAAATTTCTTGCATGTTGATCTGTTTACCAATTTCACAAAACACAGGGAATAACGAACCTTATTCACAGCTGCACGTTGCACGAAAATAACTCTTGACCACCCTCATATATAAACATACATTTGTACATGTATATCATAGGCAGATCCAGGGGGGCCTTTCATGGGAAAAATTTGGTTGATTATATAGGGAATCATTGAAACATGACTGGAGCAAGCCCCCCCTTAGGTCAGTCAGGGGACCCCCTTAGGAAAAGTTCTGGATCCGCCACTGTATATAAATATATACAATGTATTGTAAACAGTTTGAAATACCAGTATATTGCATAATATTATTTTGGGGTTCTTTTTCAGTCTTGAAAAAATCTATTGCTTTCATATATATAATTTGCAAAATTCTTCATCTAAAGTTTCTTGCTTCTAATAATAATATCATACTCAAAAATGCACAAAGTACATACCAACTGGACATAACATGTAAGAAATAACTAATCAATCAATCAATCACACATAAGTACATACTTGTCACTCACAAAACTTTTATAAAAGGCTTACACATTTTAAGCAACTGTACAACTGCTGGTGTCAATATCACCTTTGGGTCATTATTATAATAATTATAATAAATAGATGTACATGTACATACTTTTTTGGTTCAAAAGACACATTTATTACAGGCAAAAGTATTGAGATTTTTTTACAAAAACTGTGGATGTTCACAGTACAAAATCTATATAGAGTTTCCAAAAATTAGATGTTTTTCTAAAACAAAATATACTTGTGTAATTGACATGTTTCATACAATATGATTGCTGATCTTTATCAGTTTATACATGTAAAAATAGATAAAAATGAAAGCCTCATGTCAAATAAGGTACTCAAACATTTATTCTTCTACAATGAAACTTATCTGTTTATGTAGTGGATAGACCTTTACCTGAGTAATATTATAACTAGAGGCTCTAAATAGAATGGCTCACTCACTTGGTATAAATACATATTCAACAAAGGACCCTCTCCAAAATTGTAAACGAGATAAGAATTCATGACAAAAATCTCTGTTTTGTTCAGTTTGTTCAGTTGAACTTTTAGTCTGTTTACATTTTGTAGTTTCTCTATATCTTCTTTTCTTTTTGCTCAAAACATAACAGAGGGTAAAAAAATCCTCACTTCAGGGCAATCACTCCTATAAAGGGTGACAGTAAAATTTGCAAAATTTAATTGGTCATTTATTGTACATGTAGTTGTTTTCATTTCTGGCAAAATGAAAAAAAATTTGGTAAAAATCATCATAAAAGGGCATAGTTTTAATTGAATACTTGTCTTACTGTCTGATCATTTAAGTTTCTGTCGATCTATTTTAATTTTTAAAATATAAGCCAAAATGGCAAAAAATTGGTAAAATCTGACATGACTAACGAGAGTATTAACTTCATACTTCAAACACTGGTTATATGAAGTAAGATTTTATATTATAACACATTTTGACAATTATTGTAAATTCAATGGCAGTGAATGTAAATTAAACAAAGGTATATTTTCACTACAAAGTATGTAAATATATATACATGACATTTGATTAAAGGTTGATCATTTAAAGAAAAAAAAAATCAGCAATTCCATTTTCCCTCAAATTACAAAATCTGATCTGCTCTCTGTCAGTCTTTGTTCAATGACTAAAATAGTCTATTGATCAGATTTCTTCACTTTCTCTATCGTTAACGTCCTTATTCCAAAATACACATGTAGTACAAAAACAGTTACTTCTTGTTTTTGGTCAATTTTTGCAAAAACACAGACCACTATTGAGGATCATAAGCTGAGGGAGGAAATTTGCTTTGAAGACAAACAAGAGTCATACATATATATGCATAAAAATCCTGTTTAAAATTGTATCAATGATTTAAATATGGACCATAATTTGCTATTGGGCTCGTTTCCTATACATGTAACTATAGAAAAGTGATAAAATTGTGAATTACTGTAAGAAAAGTTGTAACTACATCTAAAAATGCCATTATTTTTATCAATATACAAGTGTATTGTGTATAGCAATATACAATTCTCTTCCCTAGAAGAAAAAATGAAATTAACAAATTTCAAAGATTATACAACCGTATTTTTGTGTCGTTTTCCTTGTTACTTTTCACTTCCTAAGTGCATAACGCTGACTGATTTATAGATAATCATCACCCACAAATTCGTAACTTTTGCTTTCAAATAACAAAGAACATCGACCAATAAGAATAGTGAGAAGAAAATACCAAGAACTATTAGTATTTCTGTAGCAGGTGTAAGAACACTGTCGTTACTTTGGTTTCCCATTTCGTAACGCAAATCTTAGATGGTGTAATCTGCTTTGTTGTAAAAGAATTCTTTGCAACAATATGCAAATATGAACTCTCGTGAGATGTTCAAACAGGTAAATCGGAGATGATTTACATTCTTGTTTTGTTCTTCGTAATAATTAAGTTAGAAAATGACATTATCGTTATGCGTTACATTTCACACGAAACAGAAGTCAAGTTATTTATTAAAATCGTTTTTGTCATTGAGTTCTAATCATTTCCGGTCATACGTGAAACATGTGACTAACATGTGATCACACCCTTACAGCCAGATATACAAAAAACTAGGTCTAAACATTGTTTTTGTTTCCAACGGGATGTTAGCAAACATAATCTGTAGACTTGTTTCGTCTTGTTTAAACAAGGAAAATACAATTTTCAAAGAGATTGCGCCGGGGGTCTATTATTTTTCCTATGTGCATGATGTTACACACCATCTTGTGTGAAAATAAATGCCCAATGACTTGACAAAATCGATTTCAGATTTGACCGACATTTTAACACACTTCGTTTCCCAAAAACAATGTAAAGGGTCCTTGGAAAATTCAATTGAAATTACGTCTCTTATCATGGTGCGGATGTTCGTTGGATTGATTTTGCTTCAGCAGTAAATATTACTGGATATTTTAGGTGAATAAAGATAATTTAATAAAAAATACATTTTAATATACCGTTACACTTGGAATGTACAAAGTTGGTATCTTAGTCACAATTTTTAATTAAAAGTTCTGCAAACACTTTTCAGAAACGCAATAAACTTGTCAAAGGAAAAGTAATCTTTTACCATACATGACTTGAAAGGAAGTACTTTATTGATTTTAGCCCACTAAAGTAGGTTAAAATGTGGAAACCATGTAGATGGTGTACAGGTCACAAATATCACATGGTGCCTATTTTAAAGATTCTAATTCCAAGTTAAAAGTTTTTTTCTTCACTGGATTTAAAGAATTTTACATTGCCAATGATTTGGAATAAATTGTATATACCGTATTTATTCTAATAAACGCCTCGGGGGCGTAGACAATTTCCGAAAGGGGGGCGTCAATTAGAGAAACGAATTTCGTACCTTACTTCATTGACCTTTCCCTGAATTTTGTTGAAATAGACTATAGTTACACACACGTGTTTTTTATTGTCTCCATAATCTATAAATAGCGTTTATCGGTAATGTGACCTCATCTAATAATTTGTTAAAATTTTCGAATGAACAAGCGTCAACATCGATGGAACATAACTTCAACATCTCAATTAGGGGTTATCATGTATACAAAAGTATCTGGAGTTATGCAATCGGCGACAAACTAAGATGTGAACAAGAGGAAGCTAATCCAAATGATAACTTTGCCGTCAAACTCGTCTTTGTCATTGGAAATTATTTTTTTTAACTACAAAATGGGGGCGTTTAAAGAAGTCAAAAGTTCTGAACACACTATTTTCGGTAGGGGGGCGTTAATTAGAAGAGGGGCTTTAAATAGAATAAATACGGTAACTGGAATTTCAAAACCAAATATAAATACATTTTTTTGGCTAAAACATCAAGATACAACGATTATTGTATCCTGTATCAAAGAAGAAAATATGGAAATTCCTGAATAAATTGTACTAATTGTTTTTAAAACAAGCACATATTTAGGAGTTTTATAATATTGTTACATTTAAGATCGGATTTTAAGAAAAAGTATACTGTTCAGATTATTTTAAGCAGATTTTGCAATAAAATAAAACTAAAAAAGTGCTTTCGGTTTCTTATGGTTTCCTGTCGCGTTTAAAAAAAACTTTAATTTAACATTGAAAATAGATTTTAAATATTAACATGAAGCAAGTAACACTAGTAATGGTGTTCATTTATGTCTTTTGAAATATATTGTGCAAAATAAAGAAAATAAAGATTGGTTTCCTGTTAAGTTTCCTGTCACGTAAACGGTGAATCAAAATTAAATGTATTATTTTTTTCTCGAAAAACTCAATTGTTCCATTTATACTATTCTAACACCAACACAACCCAAAGAAAAAAAGTTAAAGTTTTAGAACTTATAAAAAAGGATACAAAAAGAAACCAAAGGCCGAATACCAAATTATGGTCCAAATGTTTTTTCTTTGAAAAGTTTTACAAATGTATGTACTATAATAAATTGGTTTTCCCATTAACTGATTTGTGATGTCATAAAAAAGCTGTGTAATTTTGAAACTTATCACTTATCAGGATTTGAATAAATAGCAATGAGGTCTATTGATTTACATGACATGTGTGTACATGGATATCATAGTACTTGGCATTTTTCTCATACATATTGTACAAATTACATTGTAATGTTAGACTAAGTTGTGCACCTTTCAATACATGTATGACAGACATATATATACATGTACATGTATGACAGACATATATATACATGTACCGGTACATGTAATATATATGATATTATACCTGCCAACCTCTGAAACCTTCACAGAGGGAGATCTCCCCTTCAACTACATGTACATGTATGACAGCTGAGTTAGAGATTTTGCGTGAACAACATTTTCAAGTGAAATATATGACCTACTTATTTATTCATCTTCAAAACACATACATGTATATAAGAGTTATTGAATATACTTTATTTCTTTAATAAAATTGAGAAGAAAATGGGGAATGTGTCAAAGAGACAACAACCCGACCATAGAAATGACAACCGCAGAAGGTCACCAACAGGTCTTCAATGTAGCGAGAAATTCCCTCACCCGGAGGCGTCTTTCAGCTGGCCCCTAAACAAATATATACTAGTTTAGTGATAATGAATGCCATACTAAACTCCAAATTGTACACAAGAAACTAAAATCAAAAATAATACAAGACCAACAAAGGC
The DNA here is from genome assembly GCF_036588685.1 of Mytilus trossulus. Lineage (NCBI taxonomy): Eukaryota > Metazoa > Mollusca > Bivalvia > Mytilida > Mytilidae > Mytilus > Mytilus trossulus. Next base: position 44,904,282 of record NC_086376.1, read on the forward strand.
CAGAGGCTCCTGACATCACTAGGGACAGGCACAAAAATGTGGCAGGGTTAAACATGTTTATGAGATCTCAACCCTCCCCTATACCTCTAGCCAATGTAGAAAAGTAAACGCATAACAATACACACATTAAAATTCAGTTCAAGAGAAGAAATTCAAGTCTGATGTTAGATGTAAACATGGTTATATCTTATACAAGATGTGTTGTTTGTTTCTTTCCTTTTTAATCATTCATCTTTGACATTTGCATCCATCAGGACAGCTTTTCAATAAGATACCTTTGTTTAATGATTAATCAATGTATGCTTGTCATTCAAGGTTAAAATATCCAAAAGCAGAAGATTCTATACTACTGCATTGGGGAGGGGGGTAAAGGTAAACAGGAAATTTCTGGAATTTCACCATTTGAGCTTCAGTCTCTCGATTTAAATGGGAGGGTTGGCAGGTCTGTCATACATGTACATATAGAATGAATCAATATGACTTGTATTTTGTTGTGGACCATAGGATAACCTGCAGTTGTTGACATCCTCGTTCTTAGGTTTCTGAAGGAGAGTTGTGTCATTTGCAATTTGACAAACACATATCACACCATTTTTAAGTGTGCACCTCAGTCGATCCCTGATTATCCCAAGATCTCCCAAGGCCAAGGGCGAATGGTATAATTACGGTAAGCATCTTGTATGTGTTTTTCAATCATGTTTTAACATGACATTCAATGTCATTTATAACAGAGTTGTCATTACAATGCATCTTACCGATTGTCTCATATGGCCTGATCACTAGGTTGTTTATTTACCCGGTCGAGTGGCGTCTCTGACCGGAAGTATCAGCTGATTCCATGTTATGATAGGTAAAGTGTTCATTGTATGTTCATTTAACGCGGACGTCTATGAAGACACCTTCAGCTTCTGGTCTAAATCAAAGTACTAAAGTACTGTTCTGTACCGTTACGTCGAAAGTACCAATACTGGCTTTTATGTTAATTCGGATCAGATCTTCTTCTTAGTTACAGACAACTGCCATCAACATTTGAAGATTACTTTCAAGCACATGCCTGATTGCGGTTGCTTTTTAAAGTTAACTTCAATTTTTCTTTATTTTAAAAATTTACAATTTTTATTGAAATTTTAAACTTAAAGTCATAAGAAACGAGTGACCGGTGAAAAATAATGTTCTTCCAATTCTTAAACCAATGCATACAAACATCATAAACTTAGTCTTCTGTGCTCGAATTTATCATTTTTTTCGTGTAAATTTCGTATAATCGTCAATTTTTTTTTCAATCGGTCAGTGTTGTTGTGAAAATATGGCAGGTAATTAAAGTTCGTGTTTTGAAGCCGAAGTTTAACGATTGTCACCTGTTTGTCAACAATTGACGAAAAATAAACAAAAAAGCATGGAATTTGAGCACGTGTTTAACATGTAAATTCAGATAATAGTTTATTTTAAGGACATCCATGCGTATTGTGGTCACCGGATTTTTACGAGATGGGTCACACTGAGGTCACCTTGCATACGGAAAATATATCGGGGGAATTGCTTGCTCGAAGGAAGCAATTCAAATAAAGTAAACTTCTTCTAAATATGAATAAATTAAAGAATTTTCTTCAGAAAAAAGTAAATGAACATAAGTTTTACAAAGAAAACTATAAATTCAGTTATAAAAAACATATGCATTATTTCTTTTTGATTTGAGGTTTCTTATGACTTTAACCATTTTTATTGAATTTTAAAACTTTACCATTTTTATTGAACTTTAAATTTTTTATATATTTTTTTATTTTTAATTTTTAAATTAAGATAAAAAGCAAAAGGTACATTTAGTTTTAGTGAAAAAATGTTTTAAGGAGTACTTCATAGGTAAGTGTATCCTTAAAGTTGTCTGTAGAAGTTTTGTTTGAATTTTCAGGTGACGGTAATTTAGTTCAATCTTTGACTGCCATGCCAGTTTGGCTGAAGAATGAGAATTTAAAACTGTCGTTGTTGCAGTGGAGTTGTCTGAATGTTAATTGATGAGTAGATACTGTTTTAGACTGGCTTTTTATGACAATATCCTGAGATGGTATTGCAATTTCGTTAATTATTACTTTGTGGAACTTTTGTAGTCTGGTTTTAAGCCTTCGTTCTTGAAGGGTTTGCCAGTTCAGATTTTGAAGCATATCAGATACACTGCTGGTGTTGTGAAATCTGTTGCAACGGTATAACGTGAAGCGCTTCTTTGCACTTGTTCCAGTCTGAAAAAATTTCTGATGTGTGTGTCTAATTGTTAGATTACGTGACTGAATGATAAAAATTGATGTGCTTTCGATGTTTTGCTGCTGATTGTTGTATGTGTTTGTTCCATTTGAGATCTGAAGAGAATGTTATGCTTAGATATTTAGCTGATGTACTTGTTCTAGGATATGACCGTGCATGTTGTTATTTGCATACTAAAGCTTATTCAAAGCCAAGAAATAAAAAAAACTAATACAAATCATGTGTATAAGAATAAAATATCGATCACTACACATCCAACATCCAATGAATTTAGCTTAAAGACGCCATTAATATTTAGAGTACAACACTATTAATATGGCGTTGTGCAATGCCAACATAATTTGAGATATCAACAAATTAAACGGAACATTGAATTTACATACGTGTCGTGTATACAACAATATTTATATTCGTTTTGATTGGATGATAACAAATTATAACTTAAAATTTTATACTGTACAAAAACCGGTCCTACTAAAAAGCGCCCGGGAATTACCGAGAGAGCCCGGGAAAGAAAAAATAGCGCCCGGGAGAATAAAATAATAATATTATATAACAAAAACTGTTGTCCACAAAAAAAAAATCATTGCTAAAACAATCCTCAATTTAAATTGGGATATGTACATTGCTACATCGAAAGTGCCGGTTGTTGCGCTTTTGCATTTTAGATTTCAAAATTGTATATAAATAAGTAAATCAATATAAATGAGAGTATATAGAAGAATCATGAACGATTTTGTCCTCGATCAAAACGTATATTTTGTTACTTAAAAATATCAGTGCCCGAGGTCTCATATTTTAGCAACTGCATGGACTTGGTGAACACCTTTTTTTATGCAGATGCTGATAAAGATATATGATATTTTTTTTAAAAACTACAACTGTTTTAATGGTAATGCTTATCAGGGTTTTAATGCTTAGTTTAAAATTAAAACAAACTCCTGCCTTATACCCCCTTTTAACTACGGTACATTTATAGTACTGTTTTATCTTGTTGATTTATAATGTGTAACTCTTTTAATTTTGATTAGATTAAAATTTATCTAGGAAATTTAAGTTGTTTTTTACAACAATACTAAAATATCTAATCACAGTGCATGTTTGAGTTTCCCGTGTTAAAATGAAATATTTATATATAGAAAAGAACAATTCTTATCGTTTATATTTGATTGGTTCAAGGTTTCTTTGTGTATTCTAATGCAGTTTAAACGACAGAGTTGGCTTTAAACCACCGTCATAACAGTACTAGTCTTTTTATAAAAGGGCGCAATTCAGTGGTGCCCATAGAATACGTACAACATGTTGATTTACTTTATTGTCAAAACTTACACAAATAAAATCAAGAAGAATAATTACAGTTTCAGATAGCTCATTACACCTCCAGTCTACAGGGAAATATATTTCGTTTTAGTTATTAGGTTTAAAGTACATGACAAATCCATCATTTGCATTTGAACAGAGTTGAGACCCTCCCACCAATTGGAGGAAGCGATCATGATATTGTCTTATGTGAAATCAACTTTGCTATACCAACACCAAAAACAACAACCACATATGTTAGCACTATTATATGTAGCCTCTTTTATTTACTGAATATAGATTTCAAATAAAACTTTGAAATTAGAACTAATCAAATTAAAAAAAAAGACATCATCCCACCATGAATTCTTAAATTTCTTTTGAAAATTAGAAGATGTATTATGATTACCAATGATCCACAAGAGATAAATGACACAGAAATTAACAACTATAGGCCAACGGAATGCTCTTAACAATGAACAAAGCCCACAACATATAACCATATATAAAAGGCTCTACATTTCAGGTTCATATTTGTTTTCAGTACAAACGCTAGGGCGTTCGGTGTTCATTTTCATTTTGCAATATAACTGTTTCCCCTCTTTTTCTTATGTCTTGCGATATATAAGTAACACAATTTGATTAAAAAAAAGAAAGGTAAGAATTTAAGCTCAGGTTGAATGGATACAAATAATTACGGAACTGAGAATTGCAGAAAAACTAAAATACGTAAAAATAGGATTTGTTTTACAAAATATATTTATGGACACTATCTTACGATCACAAAAAAGCTTCTGTCCAAGTTTGGTAGATATCCAGGATATTTGAAGAAAGTTATTACAGTTGCTTGAAGGTCTCCAACATAAAAAAAAAAGGAACCAATGGCATTTGGCAAGATCAACGAAGGATCCTGACGGTCACTCTTTTCTAAATTATATAGTAGTTTTATAAACAAGAATACTAGATAAATGACATAAAAATCTGATGAATATGAATACAAGGCGATGTTGATTAACATCAATTAGGCACAAACCCAATAACAAACATAACCAAGAATATTGAATGTACGACTATCATTTTTAGTGTTTGGTACAGGTTGACTGTCACTGGGCACAACAGTTCAACAAAGAACCCAATGCGGACAACCGGAAAACTCTTTTTGTCAGAAAACACTGTCAGACATCCAAACGTACTATTCACACTGATCTGTGTCCACACTTGTTTGTATAGAAAAATTGTCACCGACTGATAATTTTACTATCGATGTCACAGTTTAAACTTAAACTTGCCTATTTGTGAGCGTATTATTAATTAACAATTCGATAGCTCTCTGTTTGTTTTAAAGTTTTTGATCTTTGTTTCGTGTATAGTATAATAGACGAATGTAAATATTAATCATGTTTCGATACAATAGTCCAACTTTATGGTAAAATGACATTTTTTACAGTTTTTACACTGTGTTCGAGACCTAATAATGTGAATGTTCCGGACCATATGAGTATTTGGACCATACGCGTATGGTCATGACCGTATGCGTATACTCATATGGTCCGACCATACGCGCCGGCATGGTCCGACCGTACGCGTATGGTCGGACCATATGAGTATAATACTCGTTTGTTTATTAACGGGCCGGACCATATGAGTATTTGGACCATATAGGTATATATATATTTTCAAATTACATTATAAACGTTTCAAAAATACAAAAACTTTATCTAAAAAAACAGTGATGGTTTAAAACATGACAATTTTTTTAATTTTATAATCCAAAAAACTACGTAAAAATTTAATATTGATGCCATAATTAGTTTTCATCGCTAGTTACATTCGTGCATATAGGTTTGGATGACATTCACTTCCACACGGTATCATAGCTTTTTTTGCATTTGCAAGAAATTTGTGCACGATCTTTTTCATTTACACATTTTGTTTGCGAGTGAAAAACAAGCCTTTTTTGCAGCTGCGTTCAGTGATACCGAGGTCTTTAGCAATTCTGATGTCTACGGTGTTTTTAAGAAGCTCTAGATCTCAAATATCGTAAAATGACTGCAATACACCATCTTCACAACACCACTTAAATAAACTAATAGTATGCTACTTTCCAGTGACTTCCTATGTAACAAGTTCATTAAGACATTTTTGGAATTTAATTTTTTAGTCGACATATTGCCAATTACTCGTAATAACTAATCGGTAATGACCATCGGTATAAAATGTGTTTACTTTAAATTTGACAATTAAGTAAAATTAAATATGTGAAACTTCTTATTTTTATTTAGCTTATCTTTTTATTATAATATAATGATAGAATTACCTATATGATAGCGTATTTTGAATGAACGGTCATACCATATTTTAATTAATTTTTAGATGTATTAAAAGTTAACTGTAACAGAGTGTTAATTACCCCGACCATACGCGTATGGTCGGACCATATGAGTATATACCCATATGGTCATGACCATACGCGTATGGTCCAAATACTCATATGGTCCGGAACATGAACACTATTCTTTATGACAAGAGACATCTCCACATCTGATGACATATCCTTCTTACTACAACGTGTTCCCATATAGATCACATTTTGAATATGTTTATCAAGTCTTGCAAGGTTCTCGAGTCATGGTATATCTTTCATAGTAATACCAGATAGATGGTATGGTATTACATGTATCTGTTGTGGTATACTAATATAAAAAAGAGTAGTTCAAATACCATGTCAACAACGATTCTACGAAGGAGGGTCTGGATTTGAAGGGGAGTCATACATTTCTGTATACTTTAATTTGTATGTTCATTTTCTAGTGTAGATTGCATATATAATTAGTTTTGGGTTGATAACCGACATATGATAGACCCGCGGACATTATAGTGCAGAATATAATTCCTTATCGCTTCTTTTAAATTCATAATTTCAATGGATACTCCGATTTTTTTGATTTTTTTAAATGCAAATTAATACTTGGAACATGTTTTGTCGTTAGAAATATTCGTATATTAATCAAACGATCTTCAATATTAATGACATACCACTTAAAGTGTGTCTTTCTATGTTGTGATGTTATACTATTGTTTTAACCCGAATAATGTCAGTCGTTATATTCCGCTGATCTCCGTCTAATCTCCGATTGCTACATTAGCCTCGATAGGCTATAGGCCGCTAGAGGGCACATAATTATTCGAGTTACTATTGTTTCAGAGAAGGTAGAAGGATTCAGGTTACCATTACAATCCTACTGCAAAAGTGTGCACCTGTCTTAAGTCAGGAATCAAATATACAGTAGTTGCCGTCTGTTTATTTATTTCATATGTGTTTCTCGTTTCTCGTTTTGAATGGTTTTATACTAGTAATTTTTGGGTCAGGTTTAATGGCCCGGATTATCAATTCATCAATATTTAGTATCAGTTTGATTGAAATCCATATAGACCCTTTACATTTTTTTAACTATGTTACCGGTTTAAGACATTTGGTATTTTTATCCATGCGTCATGCACCATATGTATCCACTTGAAATTTTAAAGGGACCAGCGTTTTGTGTTCGAAGTCGGACTTTTTCGGATTTAACGGAAGCTAACGTTAGAGATTTAAATTTTACCAAACAGATACCACAGACCTTGTCATGAAATATCCATAACCAGATTATAGAGAATAGACTGACGAAACATTATTTTCTCCGAGTGCTCGATATTCATTTTTGTAATTTAACTTAAAAGGATCTCGTCGATAATAGTATTTTTTTAATCTTTGTGCGATTATTTACGTTAAAAATCCAAAATGAACCGCGAAGTCATTGTTAGGTTAAAAGTAGACGAGTCTGACAGCTGTCTATATGACTAGGCTACTTAAGGGCATACGATACAGTTACAGGGAAGGTAATGGCGTTGCTAACGTAATTTGTTATTTTCGCGACGTCTTTCTGTGAGATAATGGGAAAAGATGCATTTTCGACTGATTTTTATCATTCAAAGTGATTTAATTTGAAAACGAGTTCACGGACCCCTATTTTTTAAAACGGCATTTTGTTTCATTTTGCAGGGAGATTATGTGACGCAAATTTTATAAAACTGTAAATAGAGGATTTTTTTTTAATTTTGATAAACATGCAGTAAAAAATGACGTTTTTTCCTCAATTCATGAACAATTGATAAATATGAGTTATTTCTGAATAAAAAATTGCATATTAATCCGGATATTTGTTATATTTATTTTTAAATGCATTAATCTATTCATCTTTCTTTGTAAACATATCGGTTATTCTATATAAAAGAAAGACAACATGCCTATATGTACAGTGGCGGATCCAGAGTTGGGGCGTAGAGGACGTACCCCTTTTGCTTGGACTTTTTGTTTGTTTGTTGGTAAAATGATAAATCAGACTAGACGACGTGAACTTTGCCATTTCCCGTGTATTTATTTTATGTTAAAATTCTTTACTTATAAAGATATTTTCGCTGGTATATACTTACCGAAAGTCATGTGATTCACTATGATGGTGGAGTTCACCAGTGCGTCGAGAAAACATCACTCAGTCATTTTGAAATTTAAATTCAGACTGTCACAAATTGCTAAGGCTGAGCATGACAATTCTAACACCTTCATGACGACACAGGCCTAGATTGAGCAAGAACGTATTGACTTCTATTTCATTAGTCCACCAAACAGTAATACTCTCTATTAGAACACTCTGAAAATAAAAGTTCCTCAGGAATATTATTTACCTACGAAAACATGGTTAACTCGTAACACCCCATGATCGGCATCCTATATTAAAATAACAGCTGAATACTGATCCCAGTCAGTATAAGCTCTAGACAGATTTAAAGTCTAAAGTACGCCGGAACCATTTGATTTGAGGAGGCTGATATATCATACTTTTTTCAAGACCAGACTACAACCTGCCTGCTGGAAGTAGCCTTTATGTCTACATTTTTCGACCGTCATTCATATATTCGTTGTCCGATTGTGTCAGACTAATTCGTAGCTTTTGGTTGATTTGGAATCCCTCACATCCCTTAATTTTGTCGGGTGAAACATATCAACCAAACATTTGGATAAATAATGCTTGTTTATAGATATAGGAAGATGTGGTGTGAGTGCCAATGAGACAACTCTCCATCCAAATAACAATTTAAAAAAAAGTTAACCATTATAGGTCAATGTACGGCCTTCAACACGGAGCCTTGGCTCACACCGAACAACAAGCTATAAAGGGCCCAAAAATTACTAGTGTAAAACCATTCAAACAGGAAAACCAACGGTCTAATCTATATAAAAAAAAATGAGAAACGAGAAACACGTATATATTACATAAACAAACGACAACTACTGTACATCAGATTCCTGACTTAGGACAGGTGCAAACTTTTGCAGCGGGATTAAACGTTTTAATGGATCCAAACCTTCTCCCCCGTTTTTTTGAAACAATAGCATAACATCACACCATAGAAAAACACACGATAAAATATCAATTGGCAGTCTTAATTTAATAAAAAAAAAACGTAAATTAATACACAATTTGTCTTTTTTTAGCTCGCGTCCGTCGTATTGTAAATTTCATCGAATAGCCCGACTTATATATCTTGTTTACAACAAGAAATATGTGATGTTATGATAACTTAAGTTGACTAACAACAAAAAACAACAAACCAGCGAGAATTTCCCATTTCTTTTGTTACCGAAAAGTCCCACATCAAATTTAAAATTTATTATTAAATAGCTTTAAATCAGTACTATCATTTTATGATTATTTTTTATTTAGTAAATAAAAGCTATTTGTATGAGATCCTGGTTGTATTTTTTGTCTAGTCTTGTTAAAATTACAACCAGCATATTAGAATCCATAGCCACAAGCATAGAAACAAGACATGTCTTAACTTTAAAAGCTAAGAAACCCCGCCACATTTTTGCGACTTTCCCAAGTTAGGATCACCTTGCGTTCGTTAGGGAATAGCCTTGTAGGTATTTCTGTTTAATTGCAGTCCATTCATATATTTCTATATTAAGGATGTTTGCTTATCATGTTTTGAAAATTTGTAGGATTTTCGAAATCTTCTGTTTATCCATCCATTTGAATGCCTTAAAAAATTGCCCATAGACCCTCACTTTTCTTTTTATAAATCTTTTACACGTATGACTCACGTATTATTATAAGCCATTTGTAAAAGTCTTATAAAATTATAAAATCTTATTTATTTTTTACAGCTTATTTCCTAATGCATGTAGAACAAAACTTTGGCTAGCTTGCTTGCTTTGTTTGTATATTGTACAATCATTAGGATGATACCCAATTAAGTTCAAATATTATATATACAGGTTAAACTATGCCTATATATATTGTTTAAAGATGTGAATCTTATTTACCTAGCTTGTATAAACAATTATACAAACAAAGCAAGCAAGTCAACCAAAGTTTTGCTTTACATGCATTAGGAAATAAGCTGTAACAGTTTTTGAGAATTTTAACTGGTCAATGATAAATCTAAGATAAAAGTCAAGAGAGAACATTTCCCCGCCAAAATTCCAATGGCTAATATCTTGAAAACAAGCACATATTTGTTTTGCTGTTTTGATTCCCCAATTAATCCCCTATCAATATGTACTAGTTTTATGGAAAGTTATTTATTTTGAAACTGAGCAGAAAACTTCCTTAAGGTGATACCTAACACTACAGGGAGATAACTCTGTAAAGTCAGCTAAACGTTTTCATTACGTTGCGTTGTAAGGTGAATTTTTAGCTTCTCAGTGATCAAAATAGGAGTTTGTCAAACTGCTATATAACCAGTGTAATTTTTCTGATAAAATGGTTGGTGTAAAATTTTTGATTTTTTTTATATTTCTGTTAAAGGGTCAAAGTAAATGCTTTGTCCAAATTTTATGAAAATTAAACGAGCCAAATTAATTTTAGTGAAAGTGTTGGGTACCACCTTAAGTGCGATGTCCATTTTCAAAGAAAAAGTATACATATTTGCGGGCGTGCATAATTCTGCAAGTTTGTTTTTTTGTACAGATCACAATTATAAGATATTTCATGATTAATAGAATTGTAATTATTCAATTTCAAGTGCACGGTTTTGCATTTTTTTGCACGATTCAATATTTAATTAAAGTCTGAGACTATCATATACGTGAGTAATATTAGTGAGTAAAATATAGTCCCAGTTCAAATGCACCATTTACAATTATCATTGCACATACCTGTAGTGATTCCATTCAAGTACATAATTAGACAACTATTTGCATGATTATGGCATGATTAAATTCAAGAGCACGGTCTTATAATTATTTTATTAATTCTGTAATAATAAATTAAATGCATTTTTGACAATCATTTGCGCAATTCTTCAATAATTTATTAAGGTCTTTCCTTTTACAAAAGGGAAAGACCTTACTGTATTTCTTCTGTTTATTATTATTATTAAGGTCTTTCCTTTTACTAAAGGGAAAGACCTTACTGTATTTCTTCTGATTATTAAGGTCTTTCCTTTTACTAAAGGGAAAGACCTTACTGTATTTCTTCTGTTTATTATTATTAAGGTCTTTCCTTTTACTAAAGGGAAAGACCTTACTGTATTTCTTCCGTTTATTATTATTCTTTTTGTTCCGCCAAACTTTGACAAAATTTCCCTCCGTAACCGTAAGACGTGTCGCTTTCATATTCACACTTTGTATCGGTGTCATGAATACCTATCCGGAACTCACCCTGTGAGTCGAAATATTTTGTCGGTTCGGAGTAATCCCTCCGAAACCCAAAAACCTTGTTATCGTTCCAACACGGTAACCGTAATAGGTAGAAAAAAAACGAAGGGTGAAATTTGTTCAGGACCAGACCCCGGTTCTTCGTTACATTTGGATCGAAAAGATTCAACGACTCATTGGTAGGGTTATGCCCCTATGAAAATTAACCGGTGTCGGTTGGCCACCAAAACTCAGAAACCGTAAGTCGTAGACACCTAGGATCTTCCCCAATCATCATCAATTCATGTATCTTTGAAAAATACCTCAAGGTCAAATTTGTATGTTGACCTTGACCTTTGACCTAACACCTTGTTATGGGATAATCTCAGAAACCATTATACTTACAGAAATTTTAAATAGTGGAAAATGTTTGGGTCATTACGGCGCAACTTTGTTACATTTTGACCGCAGAGATTTGACCTTTTTTTAAGGGGCATAAAGCCTCTTTCACGTTTCTGAAAAGACAAAATCAGCTTTTACTACATAACCGAAGGTCCTAGACCCATGGGGTCTTCAGCAATGACATTGTGGACTAATGACCTTGAGAAAGGTCAAAAGGTCAAAGGTCAAGGTCATGTCCAAGATAGCGAATTTAGTGTTTTTAACCTTATTTAAAGGATTTTCAGTGTGTTTTAAAGCTTTTCAATACATTCTACGTCTATTTGAACATGTATTTTACATTGCAAAAGGAAAGACCTCTCAATTGTTCAAGAACAATTGACAGTTTAATTATTATTATTATTCTTCCGCCAAACTTTGACGAAGTTAGCAGCCTAAACCGTAAGACGTGTCGCTTTCATGTTCACACTTTGTATCGGTGTCATGAATACCTATCTGGAACTCACCCTGTTAGTCGAAATATTTTGTCGGTTCGGAGTAATCCCTCCGAAACCAAAAAACCTTGTTATCGTTCCAACACCGTAACCATAATAGGTAGAAAAAAAACAAAGGGTGGAATTTGTTCAGGAACAGACCCCGGTTCTTCGTTACATTTGGATCGAAAAGATTCAACGACTCATTGATAGGGTTATGCCCCTATGAAAATTAACCGGTGTCGGTTGGCCACCAAAACTCAGAAACCGTAAGTCGTAGACACCTAGGATCTTCACCAATCATCATCAATTCATGTATCTTTCAAAAAAACCTCAAGGTCAAATTTGTATTTTGACCTTGACCTTTGACCTAACACCTTGTTATGGGATAATCTCAGAAACCATTATACTTACAGAAGTTTTAAATAGTGGAAAATGTTTGGGTCATTACGGCGCAACTTTGTTACATTTTGACCAAAGAGATTTGACCTTTTAATAAGGGGCATAACCCCTGTTTTAGGTTTCTGAAAAGACAAAATCAGCTTTTACTATATAACCAAAGGTCCTAGACCCATGGGGTCTTCAGAAATGACATTGGGGACTAATGACCTTGACAAAGGTCAAAAGGTCAAAGGTCAAGGTCATGTCCCAGATAGCGAATTTAGTGTTTTTAACCTCATATAAAGGATTTTTAGTGTGTTTTCAAGCTTTGTACGGTTGACCTTGACCTTTTCAATACATTCTACGTCTATTAGAACATGTATTTTACATTATAAAAGGAAAGACCTCTCAATTGTTCAAGAACAATTGACAGTTTAATTATTATTAAGGTCTTTCCTTTTACTAAAGGGAAAGACCTTACTGTATTTCTTCTGATTATTATTATTATTATTATTATTATTATTATTATTATTCTTTTTGTTCCGCCAAACTTTGACAAAATTTCCCTCCGTAACCGTAAGACGTGTCGCTTTCATGTTCACACTTTGTATCGGTGTCATGAATACCTATCTGGATCTCACCCTATTAGTCGAAATATTTTGTCGGTTCGGAGTAATCCCTCCGAAACCCAAAAACCTTGTTATCGTTCCAACACCGTAACCGTAATAGGTAGAAAAAAAACAAAGGGTGAAATTTGTTCAGGACCAGACCCCGGTTCTTCGTTACATTTGGATCGAAAAGATTCAACGACTCATTGGTAGGGTTATGCCCCTATGAAAATTAACCGGTGTCGGTTGGCCACCAAAACTCAGAAACCGTAAGTCGTAGACACATAGGATCTTCACCAATCATCATCATTTCATGTATCTTTGAAAAATACCTCAAGGTCAAATGTGTATGTTGACCTTGACCTTTGACCTAACACCTTGTTATGGGATAATCTCAGAAACCATTATACTTACAGAAGTTTTAAATAGTGGAAAATGTTTGGGTCATTATGGCGCAACTTTGTTACATTTTGACCGAAGAGATTTGACCTTTCTATAAGGGGCATAACCCCTGTTTTAGGTTTCTGATAAGACAAAATCAGCTTTTACTATATAACCAAGGGTCCTAGACCCTTGGGGTCTTCAGTAATAGCATTGGGAACTAATGACCTTGATAAAGGTCAAAAGGTCAAAGGTCAAGGTCATGTCCCAGATAGCGAATTTAGTGTTTTTAACCTTATTTAAAGGATTTTTAGTGTGTTTTCGAGCTTTTTAAGGTTGACCTTGACCTTTTCAATACATTCTACGTCTGTTGGAACATGTATTTTACATTAAAAAAGGAAAGACCTCTCAATTGTTCAAGAACAATTGACAGTTTAATTATTATTCTTCTTGTTCCGCCAAACTTTGACAAAATTTCCCTCCGTAACCGTAAGACGTGTCGCTTTCATGTTCACACTTTGCATCGGTGTCATGAATACCTATCCGGAACTCACCCTGTGAGTCAAAATATTTTGTCGGTTCGGAGTAATCCCTCCGAAACCCAAAAACCTTGTTATCGTTCCAACACCGTAACCGTAATAGGTAGAAAAAAAATGAAGGGTGAAATTTGTTCAGGACCAGACCCCGGTTCTTCGTTACATTTGAATCGAAAAGATTCAACGACTCATTGGTAGGGTTATGCCCCTATGAAAATTAACCGGTGTCGGTTGGCCACCAAAACTCAGAAACCGTAAGTCGTAGACACATAGGATCTTCACCAATCATCATCATTTCATGTATCTTTGAAAAATACCTCAAGGTCAAATGTGTATGTTGACCTTGACCTTTGACCTAAGACCTTGTTATGGGATAATCTCAGAAACCATTATACTTACAGAAGTTTTAAATAGTGGAAAATGTTTGGGTCATTATGGCGCAACTTTGTTACATTTTGACCGAAGAGATTTGACCTTTCTATAAGGGGCATAACCCCTGTTTTAGGTTTCTGATAAGACAAAATCAGCTTTTACTATATAACCAAGGGTCCTAGACCCTTGGGGTCTTCAGTGATAGCATTGGGAACTAATGACCTTGATAAAGGTCAAAAGGTCAAAGGTCAAGGTCATGTCCCAGATAGCGAATTTAGTGTTTTTAACCTTATTTAAAGGATTTTTAGTGTGTTTTCGAGCTTTTTAAGGTTGACCTTGACCTTTTCAATACATTCTACGTCTGTTGGAACATGTATTTTACATTAAAAAAGGAAAGACCTCTCAATTGTTCAAGAACAATTGACAGTTTAATTATTATTATTATTCTTTTTCCGCCAAACTTTGACAAATTTAGCCGCGTTAACCGTAAGACGTGTCGCTTTCATGTTGACACTTTGTATCGGTGTCATGAATACCTATCTGGAACTCACCCTGTGAGTCGAAATATTTTGTCGGTTCGGAGTTATCCCTCCGAAACCAAAAAACCTTGTTATCGTTCCAACACCGTAACCGTAATAGGTAGAAAAAAAACAAAGGGGGAAATTTGTTCAGGACCAGACCCCGGTTCTTCGTTACATTGGGATCGAAAAGATTCAACGACTCATTGGTAGGGTTATGCCCCTATGAAAATTAACCGGTGTCGGTTGACCACCAAAACTCAGAAACCGTAAGTCGTAGACACCTAGGATCTTCACCATTGATTATCAATTGATGTATTGTTGAAAAATACCTCAAGGTCAAATTTGTATGTTGACCTTGACCTTTGACCTATCACCTTGTTATGGAATAATCTCAGAAACTATTATACTTACAGAAGTTTTAAATAGTGGAAAATGTTTGGGTCATTACGGCGCAACTTTGTTACATTTTGACCGAAGAGATTTGACCTTTTTTTAAGGGGCATAACCCCTGTTTTAGGTTTCTGGAAAAACAAAATCAGCTTTTACTATATAACCAAAGGTCCTAGACCCATGGGGTCTTCGGCAATGACATTGGGGACTGATGACCTTGACAAAAGTCAAAAGGTCAAAGGTCAAGGTCATGTCCCAAATAGCAAATTTAGTGTTTTTAACCTCATATAATGGATTTTTAGTGTGTTTTAAAGCTTTTTCCGGTTGACATTGACCTTTTTAATTCATTCTACATCTATTAGAACATGTTTTTTACCTTACAAAAGGAAAGACCTCTCAATTGTTCAAGAACAATTGACAGTTTAATATTTATTATTCTTTTTGTTCCGCCAAACTTTGACGAAGTTAGCAGCCTTAACCGTAAGACATGTCGCTTTCATGTTCACACCTTGTATCGGTGTCATGAATACCTATCTGGAACTCACCCTATTAGGCGAAATATTTTGTCGGTTCGGAGTAATCCCTCCGAAACCCAATAACCTTGTTATCGTTCCAACACCGTAACCGTAATAGGTCGAAAAAAAACAAAGGGTGAAATTTGTTCAAGACCAGACCCCGGTTCTTCGTTACATTAAGATCGAAAAGATTCAACGACTCATTGGTAGGGTTATGCCCCTATGAAAATTAACTGGTGTCGGTTGACCATCAAAACTCAGAAACCGTAAGTCGTAGACACCTAGGATCTTCACCATTCATCATCAATTCATGTATCTTTGAAAAATACATCAAGGTCAAATTAGTATGTTGACCTTGACCTTTGACCTAACACCTTGTTATGGAATAATCTCAGAAACTATTATACTTACAGAAGTTTTAAATAGTGGAAAATGTTTGGATCATTTCAGTGCAACTTTGTTACATTTTGACCGAAGAGATTTGACCTTTTTTTAAGGGGCATAACCCCTGTTTTAGGTTTCTGGAAAGACAAAATCAGCTTTTACTATATAACCAAAGGTCCTAGACCCATGGGGTCTTCAGCAATGACATTTGGGATTAATGACCTTGACAAAGGTCAAAGGTCAAGGTCATGTCCCAAATAGCTAATTATGTGTTTTTGACCTTATTTAAAGGGTTTTCAGTGTGTTTTAAAGCTTTTCAATACATTTTACGTCTATTGAAACATGTATTTTACATTATAAAAGGAAAGACCTCTCAATTGTTCAAGAACAATTGACAGTTTAATTTGATCTTATTTTTATTTTTGGCTACATCTCTGTCACACTAGAAGGAGGATTGTATGCCAACACAGATATCTACCCTAACCTGTATGTTTCTTTTTCCTGTCCTATGCAAGGAACCTCTTATTCAGTTATTGTAATAATTTGCCATATGCCGTTATATTTTGTTTCTGTTTTACAGTATTTTATTTTAATTATGTGAACGTTTTTCAATCATAATAGTGTTCCAGGAGTTACTCCATTTTAAAAAAAAACGGTTCTCTTTTCTATTGTTTAACAAGCTGTCTTACGGAGCCCTTTTAAATCAATAGAATGCGATATATGAAGTATATAACACTTTACAAATGTGTTACATCTGCATTGCTTTTCTTTGTGATTACCATTCATCAGCGGCGCGCTGACACCAACCATTAGTTAGTCAAGGATTTACTATATGTATGGTTTTGGGTTATTTCCCTGTTGAAGGACGCATAGTGTAAGGTTCTCACTAAGGATTTTTAAAGGCGAGTGCTGGGACTCGTCATTTTTGGCCATGTTGTGTCGCACAGTAACAAGAATGTATAATTGCAATATAAGTTATTATTTAAGTCTCCACGATCTCATCTTTCATGATGCATCTTTGGATTCACAAGTTTTTAAATCGCCGGTGTGTTCAGACACCTCTTCGTGAGTCCTGGACTCCTGAATTCACCGCTCTGTGAGAACCGTGATAGTGTTTTCGATAATTGTTCTCTTCCTTCTACTTTGAATTTGGCATTTACCAAACTATATATTATTGGCAAGCATACCAACATATTTGTTCTTTTAAAATCTGCTCAAATGTTCATGCAATGTTATGGTCGTTATTATGCACCAGGAAAAATGATCAAATTATGAGAAATAAAGGTTTTACTGTGTTTACTGCTGTGCGTTACTTTATTCTACATTGGCTAGAGGCTATTTCCATAGAACGTATTTTATTTGGAACAGACGAAATTACTGTTGAAAAAAACGCAATCCTTTTCAGAAATGTACATAGTTATATACGCCATACAAAAAGATTCTGTTGAGTAATATTGCTGTATCTTAATAAGTGCACTCGTATCGAACTGTTACTGTTTAGACATAATATATTTATTGTATATATTTTTCATATTGTACTGAATTATATAATTGCTGTCATCTTGAAATTTTGTATATTGTACTTATATGGAGAGGCTTATAACTTATATCCAATCCTGTTGTATATTTAGACAATAAAATATATTTAAATTAAGAGGTATAGGGAGAGGGTTGAATTTTCATAAAACTTGCTTAAACCCGCCACATTTATGCACCTGTCCCAAGTCAGAAGTTATTGGACATTGTTAGTCTTGTATGGTTTTTTTTTAAATTTTAGTTCATCAATTTTTGTTTTGGAGTTTAGTATGACCTGTGTTATAGTAGTCTTTGGTATGAAGTCCAGAAGTAGTGCACATTTTCATTAAGGGTCCAGCGCAGGCCTACATCCGAAAACATTTATCGTTTTGCGCTATACCCAGCTGGCTATACCCCTAAAATTTCCTTAAACATTGTATTTGTAAATGTTCAAATGGATCTAAATCTATACAATAATACAAGCGCGTAGATGGACACTATATAGTAATGCGAAAAATAGACGGGAAAAGTTAGATAACTCTAATTCTTTTGTATAAAAAGCCCGCGAAAGCTTGTAATTTTTTCTTGTTTGTTAAAAAAATTGAACTACACCACTGGATTATCCATAAACTACTGAAGGGAAGCCCATCCCTATAGAAAACTGAGTTTCATCCAATTTCAATTTTTCAAGTCCATATTTGAGCTCAAAATACAATTTATACTGTACATGAGAAACATGACTATAGATAGTCTCAGGTTGGCGGAACATGTAAATAATACAGTTCATACCTGCAAACTTTTCAAAATGCCCATGGGAGTTTTGCGTGCAAGATGACTCTCATAGTCCTACAAGACCTTTAATATAAAAAGAAGATGGGGTATGATTGCCAATGAGACAACTATCCACAAAGACCAAAATGACAAACATTAACAACTATAGGTCACCGTACGGCCTTCAAAATGAGCAAAGCCCATACAGCATAGTCAGCTATAAAAGGCCCCGATAAGACAATGTTTAAAAATCAAAACGAGAAAACTAACGGCCTCATTTATGTAAAAAAAAAAAATGAACGAAAAACAAATATGTAGCACTGAAACAAACGACAACGACTGAATTACAGCCTCCTGGTGGCCTTCAAATATATTTTAATGTTGTTTTGGGCTTCTTTGTACTTTTACAAGCCTAAGCCATTGTAAAATTAATTATTTTGTTCAAGTTGTGGACACAAGTGCTCTTTTAAATTTTCATTTTGGAGCCTTCATTGGGGGAATCCCCTCAAATAGGGACAGTTGGCAGGTATGAATACTTTCAATATATATAAGTATCATAAAATTGACTTCTGAAAGTATGGAATGCCATTGGAGCCATATAACAGTGGTTTGGGTCGTCATATGATGGTCACAGCTTTGAAGGGTTGAGCAAAGGATTTTTTTGTAATTTTTTCTCAATTGCAGTTTTTTGTACATGCATTTAGTATTGGTGTATATAAAGATCAGGTACAATGTAGATGGAAAGTTGTGGAAATAAGATTAAGAATTTTATTAGTCTCAAATCCAAACAAAAGGATTGTTACGAAATATTCATAAAACAAACAAACATATAGATAAAAAAAAAACGATAGATAGAAAACAATACAAACATGTAGCATAAAAAAAAGATTATTAATATTTATTGTAATACTACTTCGACAACATGCCTCATCTTTAAAGTTCTCATTTCAAATATCATAATGTAAGTCAACAATCATACGTATACGCAGTTCGTATATATTGACATTATAGTTGTTTCTCTCATTATACATTTTAATTATACTGTTAACAATGATTATTAATATATCACATTATTCACGAGTAAAATACAAAATCAAATTTGTTTTCCTTACTTGTTGAATTAAAAAAAAGGGACGATATTAGAAGTTTCATTAAAAATTTTGATCCTAAGTTTATAAGTTCAGTTCATGTTATGATAAAATGGAATTCATCTTCCACCTTTTTATGGCATAAAGGACATATTCAATTTTCTAAGGCTGTTTTAATTTATCCACCGTTTTGAGGTATGAGTGGTAATTATAATAAGACAACTCTCGAGAATGGCTGAAAAGCTAGAATAGTTGTATGTTTTGGGGCATCATCACTTCCTTCCCATGTGAAGCCAGCGATTAAATAAAGATGATGCTATATATTGCACAAATTATTTGTTAGTTGTTTTAATCAATAATCACAATGCCGTCATTAGGGAAACTGCAGACCAAACAAGTATATCTGGTATAATGACGATAAATAAAATGCTTGATGAGCTTTACAAGGGCATGAATACAGACGGTCCCCTCTCTCTGGTAAATGCCATCTTAAAGGGGCACATAATTGACTATCTTTTCTGGTAAAGGATATTACTTATCATGTGGTTGCATTTGACAAAATGAAGACATAATTGACTTCGTGTACATAGAATGTGATCTTTGATAGATCAATAATTTGGTATCAAATTCCATTTGTACCATCTGCCCTAGTTATTTAAGAAAACAGGCGAGTTTGCTGTCAATATAATACCTCATTTCTTTTTGCCAATTATCTTCATAACTATAATTGATAGAATGAAACTCGGCCCCAGCAAAAAGAACCAGTCGACAAAAATATGACCCACACGGCAGTTTCCATTCAATTGCCAGTTTGCCTAGTTTACCTTATAGAGAATATAAGTGAGATCAATGGGAACCACTTCAGATAAGTCCATGGTATTTAGTGTACAATTGTTATAGCAATGAGATTATTTGTTTCCATGGTGACTATTTAGTCAAGCACCTTCAATCTTTGATTTTTAATGTTTTGCATAGTTGTAAACAAAAAGTTCTCTGAAACTGACTTTATGCTTGATTTCTTGATTGAGAGCAAATTAATTGCGTTTGAAGGACTCTTTTACGACAAGCGATCGGTATTCATTTGAGTGTGCTCCTCTTCTTGTCGAATTTATTCATGACTCTGACATCACACAGGAACTTAGGAAGAAAACTCAAAATTTGGTGAAATATTCTATCGAACTTAAAGAATCCAGTTAAGTCTGCATCATAACTCAAGAGATTGACAGCAAAGGTCTATTATAAGATGATTTCATACATACAGAATATACACTTACCAATTGATAACAGATTCAAGTGCTTGTACCTCCAACCAAAACTTTCTTTGGCGGTGGATATGTTTCAATCGTAACTACAATCCCATCCACTTTTCCAACGAATAGGACCTACCGATCAGACTTAAAACCGGATTTGTACTAATATGAATAACATGACGGGTACCACATATGGAGCAGGATCTGTCTGCCCTTCCGGAGCATATGAGACCTGCATGTTTTGTTTTGTGTACTGTTGTTTGTTTGTCTTTTTTTGTAAGCGGGATCCAACCCTCCCCTATTACATTGTTCTATTAAATTTACACAAAGAGGAGCTATATAAATGTGTGAATATTGGTATAAAGAATGATTGCAAGGTATACATTGACATACATGGAAAACAGGGAATTCTAATTAAAAGTTTATATTTAGAATCATAAGTTTACAGCTTTTGAATGACATAGGTACTTAGGATAGGACATTTTTTCAAGCCCTCCTCCTTTATTGAAAAATTCGTTACTTTGTTTTTTTTTACATAAATTTTAATTTATTTTTGCGTTTTACTGTAAAATATGAACAAATAACTTGTATTTTCTATTTAAACATCTTGTCCTTTTGTAAATTTAAGGAACAGACATTGATTCAGCCGAACTTCGATAGTACTTAGTCGTAACTGTAATTAATAATACGTACCATACCTATAAAAAAAAAATGTTCTTTATTGCAAATAAATCAAATCTAAAACATTTCGCTTTTCATGTGCACTGGAAAATGAATATGTAATTTTTTTTATCTTTGCTTGACCAGAATATTTTTTCCTCTCATTTGGGATCAGAATATATTTTTTTCAGAAAAAAAACAAGAATAACCCCCATGCACCCTTTTAAGTTTAATGATAGTTTCCTAATGTCTGCAACTAAATAGTGAAAATACAATGTAATTCCCGAAAATAAATGAAACTAACATATTGATGGAAAGAACAGCCAACAAAAAAAAATATAATTGAAAAGATGAAAAACAATCCATATAATATGACATATGTTATGACATATGTAATGACAAAAGAATCACATTTAAAAACAAATTGAATGCGTAACAGTCTGTTTTCAGTGGGCGCTAAGCTATCATATATATATATATCCTGTAATTGAATTTTACTTACAATTTAAACTGTTACTGGTTATAACAATTCGACACACCATTTCAAAGGTAAGTTGGGAAATTTTTTAACTTATCAGTTTTGCCGCGGTATTAACCAGTGGTCATTTGAATTTACGGTGACCAGCAATGGCTCTTACACATTTTATATTCAAGGATCAGGGATGATGTTTAAAATACTTTATGCAAATGCCAAGTTTAGTAGACAAACAGCTTCAATGCAATAATGTTCATAACTTTGATTAAAACATGCTTTTCGCTTTTACTTTCATATAAACCCATGCATGCTCGAGAATCAGAAGTTTAATATGTTAAAAAGGTATTATGGTAAGACAGACGATCCCATTCTGTAGTAGCATGCATGCGAGGTTAGTTGTAGAGTAAGAAATCAACATCAGATCAAATAAAGCTTACACAGATTTTATTTTTTTACTTTTAGAAAAAAGGTAAAATCACAAAAAAAACTGAACTCCGAGAAAAATTCAAAACGGAAAGTCCCTAATCAAATTGAGCATTAATTTTCTACCGTCTTTTACATTGCAACTCATCCTTTTTAGAACGAAATACGTGATATATGATCAACGCATGTCACGAACAATACTATACCAGTCTATAAATTTATCTAAGATTTTAGGTATCCATTTCAGAGATCAAGTAGATTAAGAAATTGCACAGAAAAACTACCTTGATTGACTGGGTTAATTGTAATAAAGGAAACGTTAATATCATTGCTATCATTTAAGGTAGCACAATACAAAGATTTTATAACTCCAAGTCCCAAGTTTTAAAATGCTGTAACTTTCTTAAAAATGCTTGAAAATTTATAAAAGTGGTAGTTTTGGATAGCTAACAGATTACTCTTTCAAATTAATGCAATGTTAGTATTATGCAACAATTATGAAAACCAATTATAATGTTAACTGTGTCTAAAATATTTTTCACCAAATTTCCACTTTCAAATGAAATTAGCTTCTGCATAGGTATCCCTAGAGGGCTGATTTTATTATATGCTGTTCCTATGGCCATTATCTACAAAAGGGTGTCTCAGATTTCAGATAGAATGTATAGAACAAATTTTACACCTAATTAAACATTATCTTCATTTATGTGGTTATAATGTTTACACTAATTAGAGATTTATTAGAGAATGGAATACCATAGAGACAATCTGAGACACCCTTTTGAAGCCCATGATGTGTTGATTAAAATTTCGTTAAAATTTTCTGTATAGTTAAAGATATGTGAACTTACCCAGTTTGTCACTAATTACATAATAATTGATTACATAATGATTGCATAATAAAAATATTGCATTCATTTAAAAGATAAATCTTTTATCTATCTATATATACCTCTTTTATTATTTTCTATACATTCATAAGAAAGTTACAGCATTTCAAAGGTTAGTGATTGGAAGTAAAAAAATCTTTGTATTGTGCTACCTTAATTTTAAAGAGATAAAAATATATCACCGTATAACTTGTGTTGATCACCTAAACTTTGTACAAAATAGAATCATATTCAAAACAGTGTGGTCCTAAACATTGATTGACGACCTAAATTATCCCTTTGATTGGGACAGATTAGGTGAACGTTTGTCGGTAACGACTATTGCTCACTTCTTACTTTTTATAGAATTTAAACTGTGGGGTCACCAAAGGTTCTTAACGCCTTTTAACGTCCCGGCTCAAGCGAGAAAATCAATCTCGTTGAGATGATCACCGATAATCTATAAATATCTTTATTCTCACAAACCAAATTACAAAGGTATAGAGATAATTATACATATTTCAAAATTATATAAATAAATAATGTACGAAAGTAGATAGAGGCATTCACAATTGTTCACTCAGAAAAGTTCAATTTGTTATTGATCTCCTTAATAAGTTTGCATAGATCGTTCAGTTCTGTACATTTTTTTTGAATTCATTAAGTCATAAAACTTCAATGTGTTTGGTCTATTTCTATAGTAAAATGCAATACATTGTTTTCTACAGTTATCAAAAGCTGAACAATTAAAACAAATAATGGTATTCATCACTAATGGCATCTGAATTACACATATACAACAATACACATTTTCTAATTTCTCTTTCCATGTTTTGCCATCTGCCAGTTTCTATTGGAAATTTCATGTTCAAAGTTCGAAATTTAAGAAATAATAACAGTTGCCTGTCATCCAAAATATTTAAATATTTCTCAAACTCCAAAGTATCCTTTAATTAAACAATAATTTAATGTTTTTGGTTATTCCTGTAGGCTTGCTAGCAATTTTTGTTTGAAATGATCTATTAAATTCTGTTTGATGGTTACATGTAGCCATGTTTTATTTACAAAAAAGATATTGACCCATACATATGACAAGCCACACGTGTCTAAAATTGACTTGACTTGTTTAACAATAAAATATTTGTACCATATTTGGCAGTTGCTAAGTTATACAAAATAGAAGGCAATTTGTCAGGTTTTCCGGTTACCAACTTGAACCAATAATTTATCAATCGTAACTTAAGTGAAATATCTAATGGATATCTTCCCAATTCACCATAAATCATAAAATCAGGAGTAGACTTTTTTACTCGAAGTAATATTTTACAAATAATAATATGAACCCTCTCGATTATTGATTTTTTCCAAAACCCCAGACTTCATACCAATACAGAAGTATTGGTTTTACAATTTTATCAAATAGACCAAGTTGGCATTCAATTGACAGATTATGTACTCTACCTTTTCGAATAATATCGTACATAGCATGTGTTGCTTTTTCACATTGCTTTTTTTAGCTCTTGAAAAATTTCCTGACCTAGACAGTAAAACACCAAGATAAGTAAATTCACTCACAGTATCTAGTATTATATCATCATACTTAAAAACAATATTCTGCGGTAGTCTACCTTGTGAAAAAAATACAATCTTACTTTTTTTCCACATTTACTCTTAGTTTCCATAACTCACAAAACAATTTTAAATAAACATTTAACTCTATTTCTAACTCATCAAAGATAGTGCATAAACCTTCTATATTATTATTCTGTAAAAACAATTCCAGATCGTTAAGAAGATAAATGGAAAAAATCGAAGAAGAGAGATTCTCTCCCTGCCTAACACCAATAGAACAAGGGAAAATTTCAGAAAAATCTGATCCAAAGTGAATACGTGATTTGATATTATTGTACATGTTGACAATAACGTTATATACATCTTTCCGTTAATCGAATGTTTGATAAGTTTTGACCAGAAACCAGACCGCCAAACAGTATCTAAAGCTTTCGCGAAGACAACGAAAGCACAATATAGTTTCTTTTTCCCCTCTTTAGCAACTCAAATGATATGTGAATAACAAATATATTGTCTACTGTGGAATAACATTTTCTGAAGCCAGCCTGGTTTTAATTTAATAATAAATAATCCTCTAAGAAAAAACTCAATCTTAAATTTAAAACAGATGTGAAAGGTTTTCCCAGGCAGCTCAGTATAGTAATTGGTCTATAATTTTAGGGATCAGATTGGTCACCCTTGTTTTTATAAAAAGGTATTATATTAACTTTACTTAGTTAGTAAGTTTATCATACTGCTGTCATTAAAACAAAAAGATTAATGCAATGCAGTTTGTAAGCTTAATTCTAATCAGGAGGAAAACATGGGAAATAAACAGCAGGATAAAAATCCTTAATATTCCCTCTTATAAGAAGATGATTTGCAGTTTCAAGTAAATGCAACATCTGTTTCCAGGCAACATCTGTTTCCAAGAGCTTGCAAAATTATCAAGTCAATTATTTAAAAAAGACAAATCAATTATTTTTAAAAAGACTACAGTTATCAATAATATAATTTAAATAAAATCACCGTAACTCACTCACTCATCTTATGAACATATCAAAAGCACAAATATGTAATTTAAATTTTGTCGATTGATCACAACTGTTAACGGAACATTGTCCAACATAATATATTGAGAAATAATCCATACTCACTTGGATATATATGTTGTGAACAAGTTATCAATTTGTTCAAATTATAATGTGTACAAAAAAATTGTACAAATTATAATTTGTATTTTGACTTTGTACAAAAAAAATGTACAAATTATAATTTGTTTTTTGACTTTGTACAAAAAAAATTACAAAAATTTGTCTTAAATTCACTTATAACTTGTACAATAATTTATAGTACAGATATTAAAAAAAAAGCATTGCCACACACCAAAGAAGCTGTTTCTTGACTACACAATAAACCTTATTAATAAATCTGTAATATACGTTTGAGCTGGGACTATTATACTAGCGTTAGTATAATAGTCCCTGGTTTGAGCAAGTAAGGGGAATATGGCATTGGGAATTGCATATTTTGCTTTTTACAGTTTGCCCCCCCCCCCCCTTCATTTTGCGTTAACATAAAAGACAGTTCCATCCACCAGCTTTCTCGTAGCGAAAGATTTAGCTCAGAAACACTTGCACTGCCAAAAAAGATGTGCAAATAAGTCTAAGCGCATTCTTTTTCTTACCCTGATTTTTAGAAATTGATGAATTCTGCTATGATCGTCTTTTTTCACATTTTAAGTGAGGCAAATATAATCACTTGTCTAACACCCCATACATAATATATAATAAGGCGGTAGATATTACGTGTTGTTTGAGACAAATAAGTAACAACTGTTTCAAAATGTTTCCATGTTATCAGAGTTTGGATTCGTAAAACAGCCGATCTGTGTTTATTAGAAATAATTAGTTCAACAAAAACAGATAAATCAATAGTCGAAAATACATACCCAACTATATCAGTCCTATTCAGGACCGATAACTCTGTCGATAGATATTATCGGGTATACAATATTGTTAAAACCAGACCAATCGTATTATACGTCTCTTTTGGAATGTATATAATAAATCTTTTGTTTTACACAATTTAAACTTTAAATCGATTCATTGCCTGGATTTAGCTTTAAATATTGAATTAAAAGATAAATAACAATAAAATCATATCAATGATCGAAATTCATTTAAATTAAAATTTGAATCAGAATATTTCTATGAAATAATTATAGAAACATATAAATATTTGAATGCCTTTTAAGCAAAAAATATCTTTTTAAAGAAATTTTCATAATATTCATATTTTCCTAAAGTTTATAATGAAACATACTTCTTCTGATTTGACACGGGAAGGAGAAGATATTGATTTGTACATTTATGAAAACTTTTGTATATCACAAAATTTAAACTCTGGTAATACATGTATACCCACTGACAGGATGTTTAATGTCAGCTGGTTGCTTTTGGTTTTCACGTCTACCTGACAATATATTATGATGTAACATTATAACCCAAGTTAGATTTCACCTGTTTGGTCAAGGAATGAAATTTAAAAGGTAGAGAATATTTATCTATTATAATTGAACATTGTTTTTTTCTCTCTTAGGATGAAAACATTTTTGTTTTTGTTTTAAAAGAAATGAATAAATATATTTCTAAAGAAAGATAAAATATACAGAAAACTTGAAAAACACCTTTAAAAAAGAAGAGATTTTTTTTATTATAGATATTGTAAAGTATTTTCTGGTAACAGTATCTCCTGAATGAATATCTTTCAAAATAAATGTTCCCGTGTCACACTTAAAATATTTTTTTTTTATTAAGAAATTTTGAAATCAATGATATCGAAATATCACTAAAGGAAAATAACAGAAAGATCGGAGATTCTTTATGAAAAATTAAATATAATCTAGGAAAGTCTACTATAGAAATCATTGATTTGATGCAACATTTTCATATGATACATCAGCCGCCATTTTGAAAAATTTCGGAAAATTCCCGTTTTTAAATCGATGTTTGACCGAAATTGCCCTGAAATTAAACTGTTTTAAGTAGTATTTTTCCCCAGCTATATGTTTGAATATACTTAATCGATTTGCAAAGTTTGTTTTTTATTTACAGAATTTCTTTATTTGTTTTAAAAGTAGACATGGGTATCGGTAATTTAGCATTGATTCAACGGAGAAATGATGAGAAAAAGTGCATGTTTTACGATTCCGATTTGACCGAATTTAATCAAAAATTAAACTGTTAGGACCAACATTGTTTGATAGAAATATTTTTGAATATCAAGGATTGATTTGCAAAAGTGAGAAAACGGATAAGGTTTAAGAGAAAATTAAACTTTATTGAAGCATATATGCATTTTATATGGGGAAATATAAAACAAAATGGCGGCTAATATACGTCACAAAAGTCACGTGATGTCCAACTTAGTTGGATATGAATAGTTCCATGTCAGAAGACTGTAATTCAGTGGTAGTTGCTGATTTGTTTTAGTGCCTTATTATAAATTAACATATACCGTTGTTATTAAACATATTAAATATAAATAACAAGAAGTAATCCGAGAATTATACCATGATGATGGGCGTGTTTAACGACCTTGACTGGCTTTTCAACCCTCGCACGGTTGGTATAATTTAGTTTTTCCCATACTAATTTTAGTCACTGTGCTATTTAAAATTGACCTTGACCACAAGTATATCATATTTTTTTTTGTGTCACAAAAATCTTAATTCTTTTTTACCCTTTTCTACCTCATGATCGGCTTTATCTTTTGTTTCTGTGTTGGCAAGATTTGATTTCTTTATGACGACTTCTCCCGACATTCTTCTTTGCTGCTCGACACATTTGCGTACATCGTTTCTCATCTTTTGTCAACTTTCAACATCTTTTGTGTCTTTCCTTTTCTCTATAAACGAGACTTCTAGCATGGAAAAAAAATAATTTAAAGGCTTATTTTATCCATTGCTGTGGAGCAGGACCTGCTTACCCTTCCGGAGCACCTGAGATCACCCCTAGTTTTTGGTGGGGTTCGTGTTGTTTATTCTTTAGTTTTCTATTTTGTGTTATGTGTACTATTGTTTTTCTGTTTGTCTTTTTCATTTTTAGCCTTGGCGTTGTCAGTTTGTTTTAGATTGGTGAGTTTGACTGTCCCTTTGGTATCTTTCGTCCCTCTTTTATTAGGCCTCCAAAAATAGCTTTGAAAATTTAAAAGTAGACTAGAAATAAATAAGATTAGACTGCAGCTCAAAACTCGACACGTTTATTTTATTATTTATAAAAATGTCACGGAAAACCGTAATAATTAGGAAGGGACGAATTACTCAAAACAAATCTTTAAATTTCAGGCCAATTTATATAACATTTTCTTAATCTAGAAATTAAATATCAATTATGTTTTTTTTTTTTTTATACAAAAACATGGGGTATGACTGGTATCTTTGATAACTATTTACACCACTGGGTCGATGCCACTGCTTGTAGACGTTTCGTGTGTACAAAAGTATGAACTTCTGAATAACTAACTTAAGGATGTTCTTATCCCAGACAAAGATTACCTTAGCCGTATTTGGCAAAACTTTTGGGAATTTTATATCCCCAATGCTCTTCAACTTCGTACTTGTTTGGCTTTATAACTATTTTGACCAGAGCGTCACTGATGATTCTTATGTAGACGTAACGCACGTCTGGCGTAATTTTCAAATTATATGCCTGGTACCTTTAAAAAAATATCAACACCACTGGGTCGATGTCATTGCTGGTGAACATTTCGTCCCCGAGGGTATCACCAGCGCAGTAGTCAGCACTTCGGTGTTGACAGGAATATCAATCATATGGTCATTTAAAAAAAATTGTTTCCTGTTTACAAAAGTATGAAGATTACGTAATACTGAGAATTTTCTTATCCCAGGTATATATTACCCTCGCCGTATTTGACACAATTTTTTGGAATTTTGGATCCCTAATGCTGTTTAACTTTGCACTTGTTTGGCTTTAAATCTTTTTTGATCTGACGACGTCACTGATGAATCTGTGTAGATGAAGTACACGTCTGGCGTCATTAAGCTTGGTACCTTTGATCACTATAAGTCAAAATCGTAACGATTTTCTCGCTCAAGTTGATTAAAATTTTGTATGGATATGGATTTTGCGAATTATGCAAAGCATTATGGTGACCTATACCTTCTTATATTCAATTGATCTCCTTTGTCTCTCTATTATATGATCGTCATACACCAATATAATTTGACTTTTTTTGTCTGGACAATCGCATAATCCCTGGACCCGCCATTGTCTTTCTGTGTTTTGATATCTTGCTGTTTTATTCAAAATTAATATTTTTTTAATAAAGTATGGTATATTGGACTAGACTACAACTAATGGTTCCATTGAGATGACCTCCGAAGACTGACAATGATCATATTACCCGATCATCGGACGCTCGAAATTTAATTGTTACATAAATTTTCATACTGAGGGTTTGAACATACATGTAGTTAATTTTTATCCTAAACATATCACTTTTAAAAAAATGATTCAATGTCTGATAGTCTAAAAATTATGGTTGTCCGAATATTGTTTATTTGTTAATGCTCAGTACCCTTTCAAGATAATGTTGTGTTTTTCAGAATGGAGAAGAAAATTTCCGTTATCGTTTTTATCTTGCTGATAGCCGCCCCAGGTTGTTATGGTATGTAAAAAAGATGTTTAAATTCTAATATTTCTGATGTAAAATTCACCAGGAACGCTTCAGAGCAGAAATATTAAGTAAAAAAGTACAAATATCTGGTAAAGAACATAAACATTTAATCTCTCCTCAGTGCAATAGTTTAAACATTTTTCCAACATCTAATTTTATAGACGTGAAGACAATTAAGAATTTAGTCCAACTATGTTTAATAGAAAAAATAATGGCAAATGTAGATAAAAATCTTGTTTTGGGAAGGCACGAATATTTCCTCTGATTTAAATAAAAAAACAACCACATCAACATGCATGTTCTTAAGATATGAAAGAGGTTTCCATCACAAAAAGAGATAACCATGTGATTAAAACAGGAAACATTTACATCATCTTTACAAACAGTAAACAGTGTATACAATTTTCATCATAATGTTTGTTTAAATTACAGCTTGGAGCTGGGGAGGAGTATTAACAGGGGCAGTTTGTATGGTGGCAGCACCTATTGCCATACCAGCAGCACTTGGAGCAGTCGGTTTTAGTCTTACAGGAATAGTGGGAAGCTCCTTAGCGGCCAGTGCCATGTCAGCGTCCTCACCTGTTGTTACAGGCAGCTTAGTTGCCATGTCTCAGTCAGTTGGAGCGACAGGCACTATTGGATTGGCAACAAAGGCTGTGGCTGCTGGTGTAGGTTACGGCACCTATTGTGCAACTCATGATTGCGATTAATTTTGTTTATTTTTTGTTGTTCTATGTTTATTTTTGTGATTATTCTATTATGTATAATCTAACAACTTATTCAGTTGGATGTTAATAGTTTATACCGATTCAGTCTGTATAAATAAAAAAAAAACTAAATCCGACTAATAAATGAAAACAAAATATGAACCATTTTTTGTTATCAATATAATGTTTAATCTTTTAATTTAATCAAATTGCTGTCTATTTGAAGGATGCACACCTTCCTGTAAATCGATATTCCGTTGACATAAACAAATTATGAACAAACATAACACTTTGCAAATTTCGTGAATCAAAAGCGCTTTTTCTAATCGAACAACTTAAAGAAATTGAAAATTGAAAAAAAATGAAAGCAAAACAAATATATTGTACATGTATACTAACATTCTACTGATAAAAACGAGTACTAGAAATTTTTATATCAAATTCTGGAATACTTATCAGTTTTTTTTCATTTCTGGGTGTAAACAAGAGATGATATACGAAGGGGGCAAGCAATACTCAGATAAAAACATCATTATCGCAAACGGAAAAACAGCAGAGAAAAGCTGAAATAACAAAACATTACGCAATAAGTTTAATATTAGTCAACAAGGACTTAACCATAAATATCGTGTGTGAACTGAGGTGTTTCGAAAGGTAAGTGGCAACCATGCACTAGTGACAAAACTGTCGTTTTATTTACTATTATTGTGCTCCTAGCTTTAAATAAAGGAGCTCGTCACAGGAAAAGAATTCGTCAGTTTCATTTATTCGATGAGATTGTAAGTAAGTATTTACGAAAATGGAAACAACCACCTTATTAGAATCTTTAGCGGATACTTGTCTCATTGGAAATTACATGACATTACATAAGTGGTACTAGTTGGCCCTTTAGTACATTTATATAACGGTTTGTTGTAACTGTCATATAAATATCGTCTTAAACGATTTTAAAACGATTAGAACTACATCTTATCCATTACTAGCAATACACCTCTTCTTGTGTCTTTGCATATTGCTTCTGATTTTATAGCGCTTATGAGGAATTTCTGTTAACTTGTGACACGAGCCCTCAGATGCACATTATTGTTTCTTACTTATAATTACTTATTTACCTACTTACAATAGGAAGTTACAGCATTGTTTCCTTGGCAACTGATTTCATAATGTTGTTTGATAAAGTTACTGCCATTTCTTAAACAGAACCATACTATTGTGAAATGACCTGAACATATATATATAAGAAGATGTGTTATAAGTGCCAATTAGACAACTCTCAACCAAGTCACAATTTGTAATTTGTAGTAAACCAATGTAGGTCAACACAGGGCCTTGGTTCACACCGAACATCATATCTTCTGTTGTCAAATTAGTATTTGCACAATATCTGCTTAATAGTCTAATAGCCACGATAAATCATCAGCATACAAACAAAAGAAATTTGGCTCTTTAACTTTTTTATTCGAACAACACTGATGAAAATGATTGAGATGTAAACAACTAAATGTCCCAAAATGGCACTTAACCTGGTGTTTGGCACGATTTTGGCAGTAAAAATCTGTGTTTATCCGCATTGTTTTAATAATATACAGAAACATAATATTGAAAAGTTATTTGTAAAATAACATTAATAATAGCACTTAGTTTGGTTCAATTTGTCATATCGCATACTACGAATGCCGTGAATTCAGTTAGAGATCGATTGCGCATGTACTCCGCATGGTCAGTTATGAAAAGAAAGGCAGCTGTAAATGTGCAACTTGGAAAGTCAACAGGCAGACCGATTACTTTACTAATTCCCGATCGGACAAATTTAAACGACGAATTACATTTCTTTTTCCATTTTATGAATTCAAACAATATTGTTTGTGTGTGTAAGTCATATTACCACGAATGTGCAACTTTAAAAATCAACACCGATTATATTACTAATTCAGTCAACATTTAATCAATCGCAAACGACAAATTACATTTCTTTTTCCATCAAACAAAGCTCTAACAATATTGTTTGTGTATGTAAGTCATATAACCACGAATGTCTTATCAAAGAATCAGGAATAAAGGAACTCTCGGGTAACCCCGCATACAAAAACGTAACCTTTGAAAAAGATCAGATCTTGGTAATCCAAACGTCCTTCTTGGCCTCATTAAACACTTATGACTTAGAATTGACTACCTTAACTTTACTATGCTCCATATAAATAGGGACTCTGTTGGAACGTCATGTTAAAAAAAAACTATGTCTGCCGCAATGTATCTTTTGTGAATGCAAATAAAACAAATTTTATCTCACTGTTTAAAAAAATTAGCTTGAGAACCTACAGTATTTGCGCTTTTAATTTTAGTAATAATCTTATATTTAAATAAAGGCAACAATAGTATACCGCTGTTCGAAATTCATCAATCGATTGAGAAAAAAATATAAATCCGGGGTACAAACTAACACTGAGGGAAACGCATCAAATACAAGAGGAGAACTACGACACAACAGAAACACAACATTAAAATGTAACACACACAGAAACGAACTATAATATAACAATGGTCATTTTCTTGACTTGGTACAGGACATTTTTAGGAAAAACATGGTGGGTTGAACCTGGGTTTGTGACATGCCAATTTGAAACCTCCCGATTTTATGGCAATGTTACATTTAACATTTACATGACAGAAATAAAATACAAATAAATAGGAGAACATATAGGACAGAGAAACACACGAAAATAACTAACAAAAGGTTTAAAATCAATACGCCAGACGTGCGTTTCGTCCACACAAGACTAACCAGTGACACTCAGCAAAAAGTTTAAATGTTAAAACAAGTACAAAATTGAAGAGCACTGATGAACAAAAGTTCCAAAAAGTTGTGACCAATACGGCTAGGGATTTCTGCCTGGGATAAGAACATCCTTATTATTGAGAATAATTCATACTTTTGCAAACATTACATTTTATAAAATGACTATATACATATTTAAACAGGTATTTAATGATGATGTTGTACCCTTTTTGACTTGATATATTTTAAACAAACATATTTGATAAGACCAATGTTCAGCTATCGAGACAAACGAATCCATACCCTTTCCGTTCCTCGTGCTATTCCGACAATTAACACACACATGCGGGCATTTTGAAATATAATTTTGTAAGTATCTCGTGTTTAAGTGTAGAAGAAAATAGGTGATTATTGATATTAATTACATTATTTTAGGATCTTTGCCAAAATGATATATTATTTCTAAAAATAATCGGGGGATTTATGGTTTTCCTTATTCTAAAATTGTTTCTTCATAAAAGTATGTCGGATATGTGATGGTCTGTTCTGATGGGCACAGGACATTTGAGCGAAATATTAAAACTAGTCGGGGACATTTTAGCGCCAACATTAGAGCCCATTTAAGAGCCGGATTAATCCGCTCACCTGTATTTCCGATAGCCTATTTAAGCGAAAATTCAACATTAATTAGCAAGGCGCAAGCCTATTAAAGATAGTGTGTTTCGTCTAAACAAAAAAGGCAAATAGCCGTTGTTTCAGATCAGATCATAAATAATGAAATCGACGCTTCGTAGAAGATTGTCTAGATCACAAGTTTGACATTGGTGTTTAAATCAAGTGTGTCGGATATGTGGTGGTCTGTTCTGAATTAGCAAAGCGAAAGCCTAGTAAAGATAGAATGTTTCGCAAAAAAAAAAGCTTTAAAATTTAAAAATCAAGTGTTTCAATTTCATTGTCAAACATGAAGAATACTATAGTATTACTCTTCACATTTGGTGAATTCGTTGGTTTGATATCTATAGAATTTCTGTTGTTTTGTAATTAAGATATGGGTTAATTCCCTTTCCAGGTAAAACTATTTAGGCACTATGGGGAATGATAAATGATAAGTAAGCTTCATTCAGAGTAGGCATAGTATTCAAACAAGGACAAATAAGCTCTAGTTAGTTGTTAACTGACATTATAAAATACCATAAAGAAATGAAACAAACTACTTACTACATCGATGAACAAGTGATCAGTATTTGTCAATATTCTTATCGAATTAGGAGCAAGAACTCCGGCATGTTTTCGGAATGCCGTGGGAACCAACAGAGCACCTCATCTGACAGATACTTTTCTTATTTTCATATGATCGTAAGTTCCTGTAGATACTTGAAATAAAACAAAAGGGAAGCTAGATTATTTGATTTCAAGTACAGGTAAATTTGATTTTATTCTTCCTTTATAAATCCGATTTTTTATTTTTTTGATCCCATGTTAAAGAAACCATCATTTCTAGACATTAGCCTCAAACAGCAGTCATCTCAGTACCAGAATCTATGACAAACGAGACGATTTCCATTTTTCAAATTATAAATTTTCTTCACCTTACATGTAGCTGCGATATATACCAACGTCAGCCTCGTATTTAGCTGTTACTCAGACTTTGTAAAACGTCATCTTTGATCCAGTATTTTGTCAAAGAACGTCTGGTCTCATTCGAAAGCACCAAGACTCAATAAATAAACATTCATTGTATACTTCATAAATAATATAAGAGTGCTTGTGTTAAAGGTTGTAGATGTTAGGTGAAAGTGTATCTTTTATTCTACTTTAGTTTCCTGGTAGTTAAAACCAGGCTTCGTTCTATATATTTTCTTTTGTTCGGATAACTTTTGACATAATTCAGAATTTATACATTTCGCCATCGGGTTTATAACTTTACGCATTCCTGGTGCCGGATGGTCGCAAGTTGCGATCGTACACAAATGGTATTAACAATATTATTGTTTTTCTTTTTTGTGACTTAAGTATTTATATATACTTATTTTTTACTTTACCGAGAAAGTTTACACATCACATACATTATCCAACTTCAACAGAAAAAACATTTTTGTTGACGTTAGTGGAAAATTTCAAACCCATTTTTTGCGGGATTCGTGTTGCTTAGTCATAGTTTTCTATGTTGCGTTTTGTGTACTATTGTCTGCCTGTCTGTCTGATTTTTTTAGCAATGGAGTTGTCAGCTTATTTTCGATTTGTTAAATGTTTGTTGAATGTCCATCTCGTAACTTTTGCCCCTCTTTTTTAAAACTTCACCTTCATTGTTTGGGTCTTTGTTAGATAGATTTAAATGATTGCTGGATTTTTTTAGTTATATAGACAGGTTTTTGTAATTATCTGCCTTAGTTTGTGATGCGACTCCTAGGCGTCGTGGTAGTAGCGATCGCCATTACAACCTAGACCGCATGCAATTAACGTAAACACAAAATGTGAAGCGTACTTGATCTCGGTAAATTACAGACTAAATAATAAAGTAATTAGATATGTAATGGAGATTAAAATTGTTAAAAGTATAATTGTGTTTTAAGCCAGGTGTCCTGTGTCCTAGTCCAAATAATTATGACGTCTTGAAAGGCTATTATATTTTTTTCTTTGACGCCTTACTTCGACGTCATAACGCCAAACTCATATTTTCTAGTTGGACTTTATTTGAGAGGGAATTTACTAGTCTGTAAAAATTTTACCGAGTTTGGTGTAAAAATTATTTTATAATCTCCTAAAAAAGAAATCAGATAAACGTTTTAAAAATGAAGTCGACATGTTCCCGCCTTGGATGGAATTGTTACTTATATTATTATTTCTGTAGGGATTAATAGGAATTATTTTGATCAAACAAACACATTAAAAGCTAAGCATTTTTATATATGCAATTTTTATTAGCCTTCAATGAAAATTTGATGGCTAAATTGGGTCTCAAAGTTGAGAGCAAAATATGCTCTCAAAGCCCAACCGAAAATGGTGGCTTCAGCATTATGACGTCGAAGTAAGGCGTCAAAGAAAAAAAAATATAATAGCCTTTCAAGACGTCATAACTATTTGGACTACCGGTGTCCTAA
This sequence comes from Mytilus trossulus, assembly GCF_036588685.1. Lineage (NCBI taxonomy): Eukaryota > Metazoa > Mollusca > Bivalvia > Mytilida > Mytilidae > Mytilus > Mytilus trossulus. The sequence goes on from NC_086376.1 coordinate 44,941,364, forward strand.
AATATAACTCACGGTATTTGATACGCTTTAACCCGGACAAAATATATATGAATTTTGATATGGGCACGAAGTCCCCAATAACAGTAGAAAAGTCAATAAAAAAATTAAAAAAATCGAGAAAATTTTCCCGAAATTTTCATTGTACTAATGAACTCAAAATCGTTCAATTTTTGGGATGTCATGTTTTGAATTCCCGCATCTGCGCAGACATCTACAATGTACGTCCTTTTTCCGGTCTCGTTTGTATGAAACTTTGAGTAAAATATATATTTATCAGTCTAGTATAAAATAGGAAGGAACGCAATACCAATTTCATTTTTAATAATTCCTTGATATGAAAAAACGTTACTTGATGATAGCGTTTATTTGTTTACGTTGCATATGACGTCATAACTTAAATAATAATAGTAAGTTTTGTTGGGATTTGTCTATGGATGCTGTTTGCAAAAACTAAGTTTTTCAACAAGAATCGACGCCTCTGAATAATATATTTTACAAGTCGCTTATTTTCGAAACATGAAAACGCATCACAAATAACCAAATATTAAACTAAGTGTTAACCTCATCAGAACGACGCGTAATATGTCTATACGCTAACTTGGTTTCTTCCTTTTATTAAAGTTTGAGCTCCTTACTTGTCTCCTCATTCGTCTGTTAACAATATGTTTGTCTGAGCTTATGTTGTCGGAACGACTGTCCATTTTGAAGCACAAAGATAGTCATCTATGTATAAAAAAAAATCTTCTCTTAATACTTGGTTGATATGCATCAGATCATAACTACGTAACACTGCATGTGGCCTCGGGGTAGGTTTCATTGTTATTATCTAAAGAAATGTACAGGAACGGATTGAGGAGGGTGCCCGAGCCCCCTTATGAAGCTTCATTCATGGTGAATCCATTTTTTTTTACCGCTTCCACTACAAATTGTGTTTTGTTTGGGGAACCGTGGTCCCCCCTTTTCAAATCCTGGATCCACATCTGATGTGTAGGTATTCTATATAAACATGATGAACTGTTATCATCGGAATAATTTCCATAGACAATTTTAGCTTGACGACGTGCCAACATTCGTCTGCCAGTGTATCAAGTTTTTTGGGTTTTTCTTTAAAACGTATTGTGTGTATTCAGCACAACTTGTATAGTTACATATTTTATTTATTGAGTTTTTTCACATCTGAAATTTTCGACGATTATTTGTACAACTTTTAACTGAACAAGAAAACTCCACCTTTTTATAACTTTCGGCAGAATTCATAGTAAAATAAATAAGAAAATTAAGGAAATACAAATGTAAACAGAAAATCGATAATGTTTTGATCAATACACGTGCGTTATTTTTCACGGTTGTAATGGCGGATCGGTCACGTGAGAGGTTAATGAATGCGCCAATGTTTTCTATGTCAGTTAGAGATAATCCCGTCTATATATTGTATATATGTGATGCATGTTTACACAGGATGCTGGATCCCAATTATTTTAACATTTACCTAGTACTATGTCTGCTTGGGTTGTCCATGCGATTCTATCAATTAAAAAGAACACAATGAACAATTGTCATGTAAGTGGGAGGTTTGGCTAACTACAAAATTTCTTTCAAAAAATACACGTACCAAGTCAGGAATAATACAGCTGTTTTCCTTTTGTTCCATTGATTGATAGCGTTTAATTTTGTCAGTTTATATTGGTTTTACACCCTTTTGGGCTTGCCTTTGAGTTCTGTATTTTATTTATACTATTTTACGTTAGCTGAACTAATTATGGAATTAAAACAAAATGTATATACATCTGTTTACAGTTTAATTTTAAAAAAACCATTATTGTTCTGTTTATGAAACTTACACCAGAAGGATAACTGTAATATCTCACACAGCCACTTTTTCGTTAACATAATATTAAATTTATTGTATTATTTCTAATTTTAGTTCCTTGTGTACAATTTGGAGTTAGGTATATATATGTGTTTAGGGGCTAACAGAAGGACGACTTCGGTGCAGGAATTTCTCGCTGCATTGAAGACCTGTTGGTGACCTTCTGCTGTTGTCTGTTCTATGGTTGGGTTGTTGTTTCTTTGACACATTCCCCCGATTTCCATTTTCCATTTTATAAATATTTTTCTAAGTTTTTCTCTCTCCATGGTTTTATTGCACTTTATAAAATGATTTCAAACTAAATGACATATCGTATAGATTAGATCAAGCATTCTAATGAATTTGGATGTAACGATTTTTTTCATTGGCTAAAAGTTGCCATCAAATCCACAGTTGACTAGGCGTAACTAAGGAGGGACCTGACATTTTTAATTGATTGAATCAACAAATTTTCGATTACTACTGTATAATCGAAAATAAAACAACTCCTACCTGGAATTCGCCGTTTTAGGTCGGTTGAGGGTCGGTTGAAGACAAAACTTTACGACAACAGAGATGATTTCAGCTTTCCAATTGTGAACTTTCCATTTCTAAGTAGCAACATTCCAGCAGCACCTGCATACGGGGTATATATCTCCCAATTGATACGATATTCCCGTGCTACCGTTTCCTATCATGATTTTTCTTGATAGAGGGTTACTGCTCACAAAGAAGCTATTAAACCAAGAGTTCCAAATGGTGAAGTTGAAATCCTCCCTTCGTAAATTTTACGGACGCCATCACGAGTTGGTTGACCGTTATGGAATAACCCTTTCACAAATGATATCAGATATGTTCCTTACGTCGTAACTACAATCCCCTTCCCTTTCATGAATTTGACCTACCGAATTAGACTATTTACAGGATTTGTAATCACATAAGCAACACGACGGGTGCCGCATGTGGAGCAGGATCTGCTTACCCTTCCGGAGCAACTGAGATCACCCCTAGTTTTTGGTGGGGTTCGTGTTGTTTATTCTTTAGTTTTCTATGTTGTGTCATGTGTACTTTTGTTTTTCTGTTTGTCTTTTTCATTTTTAGCCATGGCGTTGTCAGTTTGTTTTAGATTTACGAGTTTGAATGTCCCTTTGGTATCTTTCGTCCCTCTTTTAATGTAATGTTATTTGAATTTGAAGCGTACAGATAATGAAGTAACCTCCAGTTTGTAAGTTTTCATTTGTATGACGTCACGTTGAGCCATGACGTCTTTGTGCCAAAATCATTGATGAAGTTTCGCGGATTTTTATCTATTTGTCAAATGTAGACATTTTTTCAAGGTTTATCGTATTTTTCTTTTTGTAATGCATTAGAATCGGAATAACAGTACTGTAGTTGAAGAGTTGCCACCGTCAATTTTGATTTGACGGTCGCAAATCTCCGTTTTACTGCATTTGCAACCGTCAAATATGCAATTGACGGTGGTAACTCTTCTACTACAGTACTGTTATTCCTTAATTATTATGATTATTCGTTTGTAGACCGTAGTTGGAAGAAATAGAAATAGATTGATTGAATACATTATCAACAAAAAAAAAATCTTATGAAATCCTTCAGGTAATACAGATTTTATAAACAATATGCCCCGTTAGTTTCAATTCTTCAATTAACCTTTAAAACATTTTAATTAAAACAAATAACACTGGAATGTTCTTGGTTTATAATTTGAACAATCAAATTGTCACTCAATGAGTTCATTTTTTTAATTTAACTTCAAGACATTTATAAATAAACATTACCAAAAATTATAAATACAAAAATCAACCGAGGTTATGTTTTGTCAATGGTAAATGTAATGAGTCTTAACGTGTTTGCTTTTCATTGGACGCTTAACTACTATATAGTATAGACATTCATTTTGATCGTTCATTATATGTTTTACAGGTGGTGAGACTCTAAAAATATTGAATCTGAATCTTCAAAACATATCAAAGGTAAGTTTTGCTTTCGTCATTAATCTTTTGTTGTCATTCCCGATGTTATCATAAACCACTGAAACCAGTAATAATCTGATTTATAGAGATTTGGTTTGCAATGTTTGGTGTAAATCATATTCATAAATAGTCAGTATCTACGAAATACTTTATAAACCGTGCTTTCTATAGATATCGATGAAATGAACATCCCAAGAGTACCAAAAAAATTATCTAAGAATAGATGCCACCTCATACGCAATTAATATCCATACTTAAATATTGACAATTCATTTCATTTACCCTACGCGCTTTATTTGATGATTTCGAAAATCAATATTTTTTTTATTTATTGGGTCATTGTGTTACATTTTATCTCTTTTCAAGAGAAATATGGTCAAATATAAGCGAGATAAAGGTCCACTTTACCTAAAATTACATTTCGCAGCTCTCTTATACATGTTAAGTACTTTAATGTCAAAGTCAAACATGTGTACATAGAAGTACACCAGATCTGTAAACAGTGATACATGCCTACTAATCACTATATGTGCATTTTTATATTTTCGATGTTTGATGATTTTTAATAATTATTCGATAATGATATAATTGAAAAATGTAAACTATTTCTATGTCTGTTTGAGTTGTTCATCCAATTGTGTCAATATAAAATAAAATATGAAAAACTGTCATGCAAGTGGGAGGTTTCACTTACTACAAAACTAGAAACACAGGAAGACACACTATAAAATATCAATTAAAATAGCTTAACTCAATCAAATAACATATTATTACAAGTGAACATACACTGAACGAATAGATTTGATATATGACACAATGTAAATAAAAAATCAATAAATTAAGGGATCTATAATTTAAGTATTAAATAGTATTATACCGCTGTGAAATGTTAAACAATTTCAGAAAAAAAACCAATAAACCGCCATTGGTATAATATTTTACACATATTCATGTAAATGAAAATAGTTTTGGCGTTAGGAAGACAGTTTATCAGGAGAAATGAAATATTTTTACCTAAGAATATGTTACTGAAAGTTATCCTGCATAGGTCGTACGCACTTGATCAATATGCAGATGGTAAATATATAACTGCTTAAATAATCTTTCATGTTTTTTATTTTAAGAATGGAAAAGAAAATCCTCATGTTTGTGTGCATCTTGCTGTTAACTACTCCAATTTGTCATGGTATGTTAAATTATATTTTTTTTAAAGAAGGCATTGGTATATGAATGAGCTTCATAAAAAACATTCTTGGTCAAATCCGATTAAACCTGTATATGATGTTTGAATCGATATTGACAATTCATTTCATTTACCCTACGCGCTTTATTTGATGATTTCGAAAATCAATATTTTTTTTATTTATTGGGTCATTGTGTTACATTTTATCTCTTTTCAAGAGAAATATGGTCAAATATAAGCGAGATAAAGGTCCACTTTACCTAAAATTACATTTCGCAGCTCTCTTATACATGTTAAGTACTTTAATGTCAAAGTCAAACATGTGTACATAGAAGTACACCAGATCTGTAAACAGTGATACATGCCTACTAATCACTATATGTGCATTTTTATATTTTCGATGTTTGATGATTTTTAATAATTATTCGATAATGATATAATTGAAAAATGTAAACTATTTCTATGTCTGTTTGAGTTGTTCATCCAATTGTGTCAATATAAAATAAAATATGAAAAACTGTCATGCAAGTGGGAGGTTTCACTTACTACAAAACTAGAAACACAGGAAGACACACTATAAAATATCAATTAAAATAGCTTAACTCAATCAAATAACATATTATTACAAGTGAACATACACTGAACGAATAGATTTGATATATGACACAATGTAAATAAAAAATCAATAAATTAAGGGATCTATAATTTAAGTATTAAATAGTATTATACCGCTGTGAAATGTTAAACAATTTCAGAAAAAAAACCAATAAACCGCCATTGGTATAATATTTTACACATATTCATGTAAATGAAAATAGTTTTGGCGTTAGGAAGACAGTTTATCAGGAGAAATGAAATATTTTTACCTAAGAATATGTTACTGAAAGTTATCCTGCATAGGTCGTACGCACTTGATCAATATGCAGATGGTAAATATATAACTGCTTAAATAATCTTTCATGTTTTTTATTTTAAGAATGGAAAAGAAAATCCTCATGTTTGTGTGCATCTTGCTGTTAACTACTCCAATTTGTCATGGTATGTTAAATTATATTTTTTTTAAAGAAGGCATTGGTATATGAATGAGCTTCATAAAAAACATTCTTGGTCAAATCCGATTAAACCTGTATATGATGTTTGAATCGATCAAAGAAAACTCCCTTTCGATTTTACTATCAGTTTTCCGGTTAGTAGTTGCATATCTCTGTATAATATTAAAAGTCAGGTTTCAGGCAATTCTTTTTTTCGCACTCACATTGTATTTTGTCATAAGAAGGGACTTTCCATTTAGAATTTCCTGTGAGTTCGGTATTTTTTTATTTTACTTTTATCATGCCAAGATCGATTACTTGAAAGTAGACTTTTTTTTAATATGTAGAAGGTCTGTCAGTCTTGTGCAGCCCCCCCTTTTTTTAATTATTATTGATAGTTTTATAATTATATAACATCTTTTGGAATAACTCAAAATACGGTATATGGGTTGTGAATTTAAGGCCCATTATGGACAAGCTCATAAATAGAGATATACAATTTCAGATCAAGTGTTTTAGTATAACCTTCAGTAGATACTATCGAGACCAAAATTATGGAAGGCTTCATTATAAACATTTGATAGCGGAGAAAACAAACAGTCGAAATTATTCAATGTTAATTTGCTTTAGTCAGAAGCAACCTTTTCACAGTACAATTATATTATTCTTTGATCGAATTTATTGATTTGTTACAATAAGCATGGATATATTTACTGTAAACCAACTTATTTTCGCGGATACCTTATTTTGCGTTTACTCCTTATAAGTCCATATTGCATTTATTTGTTTGGTGTAGTTCAAAAGAAAATGTCCACTTAATTTTTGTCGCGACTTTATATATGTTTGCATTATTTTTCTGATAAAATGATCGCAAAATTTATGTTGTTTGTAGTATATTAAATTCGAAAGAAGCTGTTAATAAAGAATGAAGTCTTAAGAAAAGACGTATGTTCTATACACAAATGTATGTGAGGTTATCTGTTCCCCATAGAAACAACACGAATAGTTATACTACTACTTACACTATTAAAAATGGATTTGTCAGATTTTAAACTTGTCCAGTCACTACTTTAAAAAAATAGTTTGTAGGATACTCATTGATAAAAACAATATGATAATATAATTTTTACATTGTAGCTTTGACCTTTGGAGAATTTTTAGCAGGAGCGGTTGGTGTGGCAGCTGCACCGTTTGTTATACCAGCGGCACTTGGAGTAGCAGGTTTTACTGCTGGGGGAATTGCAGCGGGTTCATTGGGAGCAGCTGCGATGTCAGCCTCTGCACCTGTCGCTGCCGGGAGCTTTGTCGCAATTGCTCAGTCCATAGGGGCAACGGGGGCTATTGGAATGGCAGGAAAGGCCATCGGTGGTGGGGTAGGTTACGCTGCCTATCGCGCAACAAAGGATGATGATTAACTTTAATATACTTAATTATCACTCAATTGTTCAGTGTAATTGTGAATGATTTATGAGGAAACTTTGACGACTGAATTTTTTTTTTGTGTTTGTAATTCATTTATTTTGTATCTTTTGCATCAGCGAGGTAAATAATCGTAGTGACCGTTTATTCAGATTGTAATATTTTGGTTGATTTGTAACGCAGTTTCCATTGATTCAGTCGACAAAAAACAGAATTGAAAAATCTATTAATAAACGAAAACAAAATTTTCATTTTTTGTTATCATTATTATGGTTCATCCTTTTGATTTTTTTTCAAAACGCATCTGGTTTGTGGTTGCATTGCCATCAGAGATGGGTTCGATTACTTTCAAAGTAATTAATTAAATTACAATTACTTTGTCATTTGTACGATTAAATTAAATTAATGATTACATCATTTCTGAAAGTGTCTGATTAAATTAATGATTACATTGACAAAGTAATCATGATTACATCTGATTACAATGAATTAATAAAAAAAAAAACATTTTGAATGATGTGAATGAATTAACGTTTGATATAACTTTAACGATATAAAGTATTTTGTTTTGTATATTTTAAAATGACATCTATTTAATAAACCACAAAAGTTCACTACATACATGCATATATGAATATTGCGTCACCCATTTCTCTTTATTATCATAAATCTCTGAATTACTTTGACTTCGATTCAATTGAATATATGGCTTTATAAAGAGTTTGCTATTTGCCTTTTGACCTCTTCCAGACTTTATTTGTATTTCAAGGTGCAGTTTATGGAAGTTAGAATATGGATGAAATAAAGTTACCAGATAAAGACTATATAAAATTTTAATAGAATTGTTTAAACAAATTGTAAACAAAATACAAGTACTATAAATCAATACATTTTACATGTCCAATCAAAGTTCATACAAAATTTTCTTATTTTAAACAAAATTCTTTTAATTAAGTGTGTTCTAATTAGACAAATTTTAGCATGTCTGATTAATCTTTTATCTTATATTTTGTCCTACAGCTATACTCAATTGGAAATTGCAATAAAAACAAGTCTTAATTGGTTTCCTACCTGTCAATTCAGAGTTGACAAAAATCACAATATTAACAAAATATTATAATTCAGGGTTAAAGAAAAGTATAATATTACTTCAATATAATATTTTTTTTATCAAATATATATATATTGTGAAAATATGTACAATATCTTTTACTATGGCCAGATACTTGAAATTGTATTATATGTCTCTTCTAAGGCTATTGTTGACTTTTCAATACTGCAACAGTTTATTTTTTTTTATTGAAGTATACAAATCAATTAACATGCTTTTTAAAGTAAACCAAACTATCTTAACTTGTTAAATATTCATTAAATAAGAATAACAAAAAGGTTCTTTTATTGACCATAAACACAGTTCAAGATTTTTTCATTGTAATCAGAATGTTATCATAAAGTAATCAGGATTACATGGCATTTTGAAAAGTAATTGATTAAATTAAATTACATGTAATCAGATTTTGGGCTGATTAATGATTACAATGATTACTTGAAAAATTGTGATCAATTACAGCTGATTAACGATTACAATTACAATTACCCCAAGTCTGATTGCCATAGCTACCAGTGTAAATTTTGATTCAATTATCATAAATGCATATAACATTTTTTCCAGATATGGAAAGAATGGAGATACATTCTACTGATTAAATGTTGTTTAAATAATCATATTTACATTCAATGTCATGAAAATACTGTTACGGTCTATTTACATACATTTTGGTGATTTTACTTTTTAAGTTATTAAGTGTACGAATACGTCACCAAAATACCAAAATTGAAAGATGAAAACATAACAAGTTTATAAATTGCATATTCAAAAGTTAAAAAATATAAGTAGACGCCAAAAGAAATGAGAAATAACAAGCACATGAAATTCAAATGGTCACACCATCTTCCTTTTTTAATTTTTTTTTGTTCTTACCAATGAAGCGAATAAATGATATTTGTATACTGAAATGTTGTGATACAATTCAATATAGTAACAAAAAGTTAAATAAAAAAAAACTGAACTCCGAAGAAAATCCGAAACGGAAATTCCCTTATCAAATCTCTAAACGATACTCGCAGTATAATTGTTTGAACCAGTGCGTCCATCCGTAACCACTTTGTTGTCGCCATGCTACGACCTTCGCTATTTTTCGGATACTAGTACTCTTCAAATAGAGACGAAGGAGTCACCGATTAGAACCGTAGATGAGTGAGATAAGGTACACATAGGGGAAAATAATAAAATTGACATTCATAATTTTAACCACCCTCTCTCTTCTGCTTTATTACAGACACAATAACAATCAAAACCAAGGAGTAAACAAAGACTTACAAAACCAAAGGACATTTAAATAAACAGTTATTAATAATATATAAGAAACAACACGAATTCCACTGAAAATCGGGAGTAAAAATAAGATGCTATGGAAGGATAAGCATTTCCTGCACCGTATATGGCACCGGTCGTGTTATTTCTTTGTTCAGTTCGGTAATGATGGAGGGCTATAATGACTGAGGAAGAACAAAAATCAACGTACATTGAGCTAGATCGAGAGTAACGTATTAATTGAGACACATATACTCCATATGTTTGTGCCGCTAGGATGTTGCTACACAGAAATGGAAAGTTGACTATCGGAAAATTATAACCATCGCGTTTGTCATAAATTTCGTTATTTCAGTAGTCATTTTGAGAAGAAAAAAAGGTCTAAATATGAAGCAGATTAATCTGTGTCGGTAGTATTGGTAATTTCAAATTCGGTTGGATTTATTAAATGTAACATGTGTAAGTGATCACTGAATCTGTTATTATTAAGAGACAGTACATCATCAAATATACCGAAAGGTGAAATTAAAAGATTGTGCTAATTTCTTTTCTCCTTTCTGTTCAAGCGCTTGAATGAATTCTGCTTCAAAGGAATACAAAAACAAAGTTGCAAGTAGAGGAGCACAATTCGTACCCATTGGGATATCTTTGTCTAGATATGTAAAACGTCTAAATAAATAGAGACTCGTATTTGTGTTATGTATACGAATGTACACGGACGTATATGTATGGACACAGAATCTCCAATAGATTTTGTATTTCTAAGATTTGTTCGGGCCTGGATTGTTCGTATTGAAGGTTCAGAGAAGCGCTTCGAACTCATAGAAACCATTTCATTTTCAATATATAGATATAGGAAGATGTGGTGTGAGTGCCATTGAGACAACTCCACATCCAAATAACAATTTATAAAAGTAAACCATTAAAAGAGAGGACGATAATACTTAAATGCAACAGAAGAAGATAAACACTTACAAATAAAGTCAACAATGTCTTAAGATTGTATTAACACTTAGCATAAATACTAGGAGATATGATACACAAAATCAAGGTAAAAAAAAAGAACAATCACAAGAATACTGAACTACGAGAAATAAATAAAAACGGAAAGTCCCTAATCAAAAGGCAAATAAAAAGCTTGAACACATCTAACGGATGGTAAACAAACTGTCATATCCCCGACTTGGAACAGGCATTTTCTGATGTATGAACCTGGTTTAATAGTTAGCTAAACCTCTCACTTGTATGACAGTCGCATCAAATTCCATTATATTGACAACAATGCATAAAAAAACCAGACAGATTATGGGAAAATGCCAAGAATAAAAGTACAGCAGTCACCATTGTGTTGTAATCTTAATCACTATAAAAACAAATAAGCACAAAAAGGCAAACGACCTTACTATGATTAGTCTATTTTCATTGCTTTTTTATTAAACGATTGACTGATGCTCAACATGTCACATCCTAAATCTTGTTAAACCTATCAAAACAGCACTCAACGATTTGCCTTAAATATATTAAGAAAAAAACGGATTTCGTAATCAAATTGATAGTTGCCAATCTAGACGCTTTGAATTGCGTGCTGTAAATCTTATGTTGGCAAAACGAGTGTTTTCCGTATTGAGCTAGTCTCATTATCTGTGATGCGCTATTATCATACTTTGAGTCTGCGATAAGTTTGAAAATACTGTAAGCCCCTGTCTGAATGGAAATAGATTTTTTTTTGGACAGAATATGAATATTAAGAATTATATACACCCTAATCATATTGCTGCTTGTCAAAAATATAATAACTCTAATTTTCATAAGTGGGGGCTCACCAACTGCCTAAGAGTAGGCCCGCTCCAATCATGTTTTAGTGATTCCCTTTATTAGCAACCAAAATTTTCCGAGAAAATGGGGGACGGGCGCTCTAGATCCGCCTCCAAGTATATTCCATTTATATTTCAATAGATTTACTGAATGCTTGATCATTCAGAATGATTTTAAAATATTTTTGTAAATGCCAAAGTTAGTAGACAAACAGTTGCAATGCAATAATGTAAGACATTTTTTTCATAACTTTGATTAAAACATGCTTTTCGTTTTTACTTTCATATAATCCCATTCATGCTCGAGATTAAGAAATTTAATATGTTAAAAGGTATTATAGTTAAATCCCATTCTGCAGTAGCATGCATACGAGGTTAGTTGTAGAGTAAGAAATCAACATCAGATCAAATAAAGTTGTGCTTACACAGATTTTAGTTTTTTACTTTTAGAAAAAAAGGTAAAATCACAAAAAAACTGAACTCCGAGAAAAATTCAAAACGGAAAGTCCCTAATCAAATTGTGCATTAATTTTCTACCGTCTTTTACATTGCAACTCATCCTTTTTAGAACGAAATACGTGATATATGATAAACGCATTTCACGAACAATACTATACCAGTCTACAAATTTATCTAAGATTTTAGGTATCCATTTCAGAGATCAAGTAGATTAAGAAATTGCACAGAAAAACTAACTTGGTTGACTGGGTTAATTGTAATAAAGGAAACGTTAATATCATTGCTATCATTTAATTTTAAAGAGATAAAAAAAATATCACCGTATAACTTGTGTTGATCACCTAAACTTTGTACAAAGTAACATAAGAATATATTTTGGTTATAGCAATTTCAGAAATCCAAGCACTATATATATATATTTATTGCTATTTTGTGCATTTTTGGTCCGTGTAACACTTATCAATTCAAAGTTTTAAAAAGTTTTGAAATTTTAAATTTTGGAATTTTGATCAAAGTTTTAAAATATCAAAATTTCAAATTGTGTTAAAGTTTTGAAATTTTGAAATTTTAACCAAATTATTAAAATATCAAAATTCTAAATATCGTTGATAAATTTGATAGTTTAGAAATTTGACCAAACTTTTAAAATACTAAACCTAACGCGCAATTTTGATTATTTCACTTTTTGAAAGTTTGATTTTTTCAATGTTTGCTTAAAATATCAAAATAGAAAAGGGGCAATAGGAGGGATACCTGAAAAAGCGAAACGAAATAAAAGCGGAACGAAACGAAACAACATGAATTAAAAACAAACTGATACTTAAAAGTTTATGTATGAAATAAAACGGACTGTTGAAAGCGGTGAAAAATTTGATGACAAAATTAATATTTCTTAAAAGAAGATAATTCATTTAAAAACCAGACGTGCGGCTCTGATATTGACCATTTTACCTGCTTGTTTTTCTAGCACCCATTTTTTAGGAGAAACAGGAGTAACAGTAAAAACTGAACAAATCGCAGTAGGTCATATAGTATGGTTATGTTGAGCATGTATGTATACATTTTCTGCTAAACTCTAAGCCATAAAAAGGCCCAATACACGATGTATTATCTCTTTTGATTTCATTTTTTTCTGTTTTGCTTTACGACTTCTTACTTTCTGCAATCATGTTGGCTAAAGAATATATCATTTCATGTACAGAATCAAAGATCATCTTAAACGTTTTTATCTGTTCTTTGTAAGTTGTTTGCCCTAAATATTCAGCTTTAAGCGTTCCGTAAGGAGGTCGATCAAGAAAAGCGCTTCATGATACTGAATGCATGATTTAAGGTTGTGCTAGTCTGGGAGGTTTTTAATATAATCTTTTTTACGCTGAAATTAAGACGGTAATAGGATCCAATATCAGCAAATTGGAGCCAAGATACTGTTACAAGGTATCTACAAAAACTCATCATAGATGGATACCGGAATATAAATTTTGACGGTTTTTGCGCCAGACGCGCGTTTCGTTTACAAAAGACTTATCATTGACACTCGAACCAAATTAAGTTAAAAAGGCAAATAAAGTCAAATAAAATTGAAAAGGCCAAATAAAGTAAACTTTTAAATCCAACGTATAGCTCTGGTTTTGTAAAAGTTGAAACCTTTCATATCATATATAAACGTCTACCATAAACATTATTTTCACGAGCATTCATATTTATGTAATAATTACCGCTGTACTAAATTAAGCACCCAACTTGCATTCATGTTTATGTAATAGTTGCCGCTGTACTACATTAAGCACCCATCTATCCAGTTGTAGGTGTCGGCATTTTGAAAGTTGAAAATTGTGTTCAAAAGTTTTTATCAGCGATAAATGGTAATCGTCTGGGGAACCAATATTTAAATAGTCCCTGTTTTTTACTTGATACTACCACTAGCTAGGGGCTTCGATAATGGTACATTAAAATATTCTGATCCCTAATTTGATGATATAATATTCTGTGCCAGAAGAGGACAAAAGAAAAATTATCCATGCCTTTTAGTGTTAAATTTTGAACCAGACAAGTTGATGAATGGCGATGAAAAACTTAATAAAATTGTTAGCGCTTCGACAAAACAACCTCATCCCACTTTTAAAGTTAAATGGTTGCTACCTTAAAGACAACGTTTGGACTGGTTATCATACACGTAGCTCCATTATAGGTTCTAAATCAACCACTGTTTTATTATAGTAAACAAAAGGAATAGATTTTTTTGTATTAAAGAATATTACTGTCCCGTATTTGCATTTTGTTATTTGGGTATTTATATTTGAAGTTATCGTACGACAATCGACTTGTAGCAAACTAAAAGTTCACATGTACACTATGTCAGAATGGGGCGTGCAAAGAGAAGCCAAACTGTCAGCTGCATGATGGATTTTTTCCATTTTTGGCCGTACACCAATGTCACTCTCGAAAAACCAGTACAATGTTAAACGCAGAATTAGAAGTAAAGAATTCACATACGGAACGCTGAAACTGAAATTTGAAATTCAAGCAAAAAAAGAACGAAACAATTAAAGAGGTGTTTGACCAAAGTGAAGTTAAAACATATTTAAATCCACCTATAAGGGCAACTTTGTCCTAGGAAGTTGAATCTGACGTTTCTTCGTAATTTGTATGTAAACAACCTATTTTAAATTATCGATTTTTTGTTGTTGCCAGTGACAAATATTTCATGAATGTTCTGGAACAAATTAGCAATGAATGCAACAGGGAGAGAGTGTGCATAATGAGGACATATAAAACCTTTCAATTAGTTTAATTGAGGTCTGGAGCTGGCGTATGACAGTAACTAGCCTTATGGTAGCACAAAACAAAGATCTTAAAACTCCAACTATACCAAGTTTTAAAATGCTGTAACTTTCTAAATAATGCTTGAAAATTTATAAAAGTGGTAGTTTTGGGTAGCTAACAGATTACTCTTTCAAATTAATGCAATGTTAGTATTATGCAACAATTATGTAACTAATTATAATTTTAACGGTGTCTAAAATATTTTTCACCAAATTTCCACTTTCAAATGAAATTAGCTTCTGCATAGGTATCCCTAGAAGGTTGATTTTATTATATGGTGTTCCTATGCCCATTATCTACAAAGGGTGTCTCAGATTTCAGATAGAATGTATAGAACAAATTTTACACCTAATTAAACATTATCTTCTTTTATGTGGTTAGGATGTTTACACTAATTGGAGATTTATGAGAGAATAGAAAACCATAGAGACAATCTGAGACACTCTTATGAAGCCAATGATGTGTTGATTGAGATTTCGTAAAATTTTTCTGTATAGTTAAAGAGATGATAGAGCTCAATTCATTCAAGTGACCTTACCCAGATTTTGCCACTAATTGCATAATAATTGATTACATAATGATTGCATTATAAAAATATTGCATTCATTTAAAAGACTTATCTTTTTTCTATCTATATATAATACCTCTTTTATTATTTTCTATGCATTCATAAGAAAGTTACAGCATTTCAAAGGTTAGTGATTGGAAATAAAAAAATCTTTGTATTGTGCTACCTTAAATATAGTAGTCCTTTGTTATTTTATTATCATTGTCATGCATGTTAATTAGTTTCTTACTTTGTTTCCTATTCTGACATAGGACTTGTATTTCCTATTGAAGTGCGTTCTACTGTTCGTATTACTGTGTGTTTTTCATTCTTTATTGGCTAGAGGTATAGGGGAGGGTTGTGATCTCACGAAACATGTTAAACCCCGCCGCATTTATGCGCCTGTCCCAATCCAGGAGCCTCTGTCCTTCTAAGTCTTGTATGATTTTGATTTTAGTTCATTGTTATGTTTCGGAGTTTAGAATTACGTCTATAATCGCTGAACCAGTACACTTTTTTGTCTAGGGGCCAGCTGAAATACGCCTAGCACAACTTTTATTGCGACGCTATATTTAAGTATTCCTTCCGTATCATTTCTTGGAACTGAAATACATCATAAAAGGCAATATATTATCATCATGCAATCGATAAACAAGAAAGGAAAACGTTTTAAGTTGTATGCCAGCCCACCGAGGCGCTTTTTCTGGATTTACCTTCATCAGGACGTCAAAAAGGCGAATAATACTATATGGTTTACTGCGAGTTGGTCATTTTTCACTGATACTTCTAAATGTTGGGCACTGGGAACACAAAATAGCTTTGAATTATTTATCTCAAACGCTAACCTTATATGAGAGATTTAAATCAACGTAGTTTATTCCGGTTTAAATAGGTTTAATTATATTTTTTTTGATAGATGCACAACCTTAAAATTTCAGGATACTGTTATCCCATTTGATGTCTAATATGTTTCATGAAAAAACCCGACTTCTTCTTTTCATTATTTATTTTGTTATTAAGAATGATTTGATATATTTCATGCTATTTATTTATAACTAAGAATAGTTCTGATCAGAGCCGTGTTTATATCAGTGATTACAGGTACCCCTCTTGTCGCCCCTTTATATTTTTGATATTTTAAGCAAACATTTAAAAAATTAAACTTTCAAAAAGTGAAATAATCAAAATTGCACATTGAGTTTAGTATTTTAAAACTTTGATCAAGTTTCTAAAATATCAAATTTATAAACGATATTTAGAATTTTGATATTTTAATAATTTGGTTAAATTTTCAAAATTTCAAAACTTTAACACAATTTGAAATTTTGATATTTTAAAACTTGGATCAAAATTCCAAAAATCTAAAATTTCAAAACTTTTTAAAACTTTGAATTGATAAGTGTAACACGGACCATTTTTCCTTTGACTAATCTTTTTTTGTGATAATTTTCATATCATGCTACTCGCCTGAGATAGAATATTATCGCTAGAAACTAAGCATGCACGTGGCGTTGCTAACGAAATTGACATGAAATTGACACGAAATTGACAACGTCGTCATAGGTAAAATAGCGATAAAAAGATTATCATTGTTCATCTCAACTCGATTGCCTTTCTCGCTTTCGCCGTCCCGGCTCAAGCGAGAAAATCAATCTCGTTGAAATGATCACCGATAATCTATAAATATCTTTATTCTCACAAACCAAATTACAAAGGTATAGAGATAATTATACATATTTCAAAATTATATAAATAAATAATGTACGAAAGTAGATAGAGGCATTCACAATTGTTCACCCAGAAAAGTTCAATTTGTTATTGATCTCCTTAATAAGTTTGCATAGATCGTTCAGCTCTGTACATTTTTTGAATTCATTAAGTCATAAAACTTCAATGTGTTTGGTCTATTTCTATAGTAAAATGCAATACATTGTTTTCTACAGTTATCAAAAGCTGAACAATTAAAAAAAATAATGGTATTCATCACTAATGGCATCTGAATTACACATATACAACAATACACATTTTCTAATTTCTCTTTCCATGTTTTGCCATCTTCCAGTTTCTATTGGAAATTTCATGTTCAAAGTTCGAAATTTAAGAAATAATGATAGTTGCCTGTCATCCAAAATATTTAAATATTTCTCAAACTCCAAAGTATCCTTTAATTAAACAATAAATTAATGCTTTTGGTGATTCCTGTAGGCTTGCGAGCAATTTTTGTTTGAAATGATCTATTAAATTCTGTTTGATGGTTACATTTAGCCATGTTTTATTTACAAAAAAGATATTGACCCATACATATGACAAGCCACACGTGTCTAAAATTGACTTGACTTGTTTAACCATAAAATATTTGTACCATATTTGGCAGTTGCTAAGTTATACAAAATAGAAGGCAATTTGTCAGGTTTTCCGGTTACCAACTTGAACCAATAATTTATCAATCGTAACTTAAGTGAAATATCTAATGGATATCTTCCCAATTCACCATAAATCATAAAATCAGGAATAGACTTTTTTACTCGAAGTAATATTTTACAAATTTTGATATGAACCCTCTCGATTATTGAATTATTTCCAAAACCCCAGACTTCACACCCATACAGAAGTATTGGTTTTACAATTTTATCAAATAGATCAAGTTGGCATTCAATTGACAGATTATGTACTCTACCTTTTCGAATAATATCGTACATAGCATGTGTTCCTTTTTCACATTGCTTCTTTTTAGCTCTTGAAAAATTTCCTGACCTAGACAGTAAAACACCAAGATAAGTAAATTCACTCACAATATCTAGTATTATATCATCATACTTAAAAACAATATTCTGCGGTAGTCTACCTTGAGAAAAAAATACAATCTTACTTTTTTTCCACATTTACTCTTAGTTTCCATAACTCAATATACTCATATAAGGAGTCCAGTTGTCTTTGTAAATCTATCTGAGATTCTGCCATTAAGACAGTATCGTCAGCATAGAAAATGACAAACAATTTTAAATAAACATTTAACTCTATTTCTAACTTATCAGATAGTGCATAAACCTTCTATATTATTATTCTGTAAAAACAATTCCAGATCGTTAGGAAGATAAATGGAAAAAATCGAAGAAGAGAGATTCTCCCCCTGCCTAACACCAATGGAACAAGGGAGAAATTCAGAAAAATCTGATCCAAAGTGAATACGTGATTTGATATTATTGTACATGTTGACAATAACGTTATACATCTTTCCGTTAATCGAATGTTTAATATGTTTTGACCAGAGACCAGACCGCCAAACAGTATCGAAAGCTTTCGCGAAGACAACGAAAGCACAATATAGTTTCTTTTTCCCCCTATTTAGCAACTCAAATAATATGTGAATAACAAATATATTGTCTACTGTGGAATAGTCTTTTCTGAAGCCAGCCTGGTTTTAATTTAATAATAAATAATCATCTAAGAAAAAACTCAATCTTAAATTTAAAACCGATGTGATAAGTTTTCCCAGGCAGCTCAGTATAGTAATTGGTCTATAATTTTAGGGATCAGATTGGTCACCCTTGTTTTTATAAAAAGGTATAATATTAACTTAACTTAATTAGTAAGTTTATCATACTGCTGTCATTAAAACAAAAAGATTAATGAAATGTAGTTCGTAAGTCTAATTCTAATTCAGGAGGAAAACATGGGAAATAAATAGCAGGATAAAAATCCTTAATATTCCCTCTTATAAGAAGATGATTTGCAGTT
Source organism: Mytilus trossulus (assembly GCF_036588685.1). Lineage (NCBI taxonomy): Eukaryota > Metazoa > Mollusca > Bivalvia > Mytilida > Mytilidae > Mytilus > Mytilus trossulus. The sequence goes on from NC_086376.1 coordinate 44,960,592, forward strand.
TCAAGTAAATGCAACATCTGTTTCCAGGCAACATCTGTTTCCAAAAGCTTGCAAAATTATCAAGTCAATTATTTAAAAAAGACAAATCAATTATTTTTAAAAAGACTACAGTTATCAATAATATAATTTAAATAAAATCACCGTAACTCACTCACTCATCTTATGAACATATCAAAAGCACAAATATGTAATTTGAATCTTGTCGATTGATCACAACTGTTAACGGAACATTGTCCAACATAATGTATTCAGAAATAATCCATACTCTCTCGGGGTATAGTTGTTGTGAAGAAGTTATCATTTGGTACAAATTATAATGTGTACAAAAAAATTGTACAAATTATAATTTGTATTTTGACTTTGTACAAAAATACAATTTGTACAATAATTTATAGTATAGATCTTTTTATATAAAAACAAGCATTGCTACACGCCAAAGAAGGTGTTTCTTGACTACACAATAAACCTTATTAACAAAATACAAAAAAAGTTCTGTATTATATGTTTGAGCTGGGACTAGTATGTACTAGCGTTAGCATAATAGTCCCAGATTTGAGCAAGTAAGGGGAATATGGCATTGGGAATTGAATGTGATACATATATTTTGCTTTTACAGTTTGCCCCTCCTCCTTTTCCGTTTACATAAAAGACAGTTCCATTCACCAGTTTTCTCGTAGTGAAAGTTTGAGCTCAGAAACCCTTGCAATGCCAAAAAAAAATGTGCTAATAAGTCTAAGCGCATTTTTTTTCTTACCCTGATTTTTTGGGAATTGATCAATTCTGCTATGATCGTCTTTTTTTTCACATTTAAGTGAGGCAAGCACGAATATAATCACTTATCTAACACCCCCATACATCTAATAAGGTGGAAGATATTACTGGTTGTTATAGACAAATTAGTAACAAATGTTTCAAAATGATTCAATGTTATCAGCCGATATGTGTTAATTAAAAATAATTAGGTCAACAAAAACAGATAAATTAATAGTCGAAAATAAGAGTTCCATGTCAGAAGACTGTAATTCAGTGGAAGTTGCTGGATTTTTTTAGTGCTTTATTATAAATTAACATATACCGTTGTTATGAAACATATTGAGTATAAATAGACAATAATAGTGCATTGACTTGATATGTCAAGTCAATGCACTGTTATTGTCTTTATACTGCAATCTAAAAAACATTTTCTATTGTTGTTTAGTGTGTTAATGTCATTTATTTGATATACATATTAAGGAAAAAAAACACTTTAAAAAGGTCTCATATCACACCGGCGGAGAAATATACAACACGATGAAATGTACATCATTACCTGTTGAAAACCGCAATCAATGGTGAACGAATTCGTTTGTTTACAGACTAAGATATCAACAATTTACATAAAACATAATGATTTATATGTTGCAAACAAATAATATTAATAAGTGAAATATGTTTTCCAAAAAATTGTAAAAGAAACAAGTTTGAGTCGTTAAACGCATTGTTTACCTTGGAAACAAGAACTGATTGAAGAGGTCGTATGAATAATTTAATATAATTTCGACAATTTCTATTTAAATATTCATGAGGAAAAGTGATATCAGGTCAGTGACTGTATATGACAAAGAAATATACGATCAACGCATTTTGACTGCTCAAATAGAACGAATGCAGTATAAACAACAATAAGAAGTCCGAAAATTATACCATAATGAAGGGCGTGTTTAACGACCTTGACTGGCTTTTCAACCCTGGCACGGTCGGCAAAATTATACCATGATAGCAAACTATGATATAATTTAGTTTTGCCAATGCTTATTTTAGTTAATGTGCTATATAAAATTGACTTTGACCACAAGTATATCATAGTTTTTTTATGGCACAAAAATCTAGATTCTTTTTGAAATATCTTTATGACCCTTTTCTAACTCATGATCGGCTTTATCTTTTGTTTCTGTGTTGGCAAGATTTGATTTCTTTATGACGACTTCTCCCGACATTCTTCTTTGCTGCTCTACACATTTGCGTACATCGATTCTCGTCAATTGTCAACTTTCAACATCTTTTGTGTCTTTCCTTTTCTCTATAAACGAGACTTCTAGCATGGCTTATTTTATCCATTGCTGTGGAACAGGACCTGCTTACCCTTCCGGAGCACCTGAGATCACCCCTAGTTTTTGGTGGGGTTCGTGTTGTTTATTCTTTAGTTTCTATTTTGTGTTATGTGTACTATTGTTTTTCTGTTTGTCTTTTTCATTTTTAGCCTTGGCGTTGTCAGTTTGTTTTAGATTGGTGAGTTTGACTGTCCCTTTGGTATCTTTCGTCCCTCTTTTATTAGGCCTCAAAAAAAAGCTTTGAAAATTTAAAAGCAGACTAGAAATAAATAAGATGAGACTGCAACTCAAAACTCGACACGTTTATTTTATTATTTATAAAAATGTCACGGAAAACCGTTATAATTAGGAAGGGACGAATTACTCAAAACGAATCTTAAAATTTCAGGCCAATTTATATAACATTTTCTTAATCTAGAAATTAAATATCAATTATGTTTTTTTTTTTTATACAAAAACATGGGGTATGACTGGTATCTTTGATAACTATTTACACCACTGGGTCGATGCCACTGCTTGTAGACGTTTCGTGTGTACAAAAGTATGAACTTCTGAATAACTAACTTAAGGATGTTCTTATCCCAGACAAAGATTACCTTAGCCGTATTTGGCAAAACTTTTGGGAATTTTATATCCCCAATGCTCTTCAACTTCGTACTTGTTTGGCTTTATAACTATTTTGACCAGAGCGTCACTGATGATTCTGATGTAGACGTAACGCACGTCTGGCGTAATTTTCAAATTATATGCCTGGTACCTTTAAAAAAATATAAACACCACTGGGTCGATGTCATTGCTGGTGGATATTTCGTCCCCGAGGGTATCACCAGCGCAGTAGTCAGCACTTCGGTGTTGACAGGAATATCAATTATATGGTCATTTAAAAAAAAATTGTTTCCTGTTTACAAAAGTATGAAGCTTACGTAATACTGAGAATTTTCTTATCCCAGGTATATATTACCCTCGCCGTATTTGACACAACTTTTTGGAATTTTGGATCCCTAATGCTCTTTAACTTTGCACTTGTTTGGCTTTAAATCTTTTTTGATCTGACGACGTCACTGATGAAACTGTGTAGATGAAGTACACGTCTGGCGTCATTAAGCTTGGTACCTTTGATCACTATAAGTCAAAATCGTGACGATTTTCTCGCTCAAGTTGATTAAAATTTTGTATGGATATGGATTGTGCGAATTATGCAAAGCATTATGGTGACCTATACCTTCTTATATTCAATTGATCTCCTTTGTCTCTCTATTATATGATCGTCACACACCAATATAATTTGACTTTTTTTTGTCTGGAAAATCGCATAATCCCTGGACCCGCCATTGTCTTTCTGTGTTTTGATATCTTGTTGTTTTATTCAAAATTAATATTTTTTTAATAAAGTATGGTATATTGGACTAGACTACAACTAATGTTTCCATTGAGGTGACCTCCGAAGACTGCCAACGATCATATTACCCGATCATCGGACGCTCGAAATTTAATTGTTACATAAATTTTCATACTGAGGGTTTGAACATACATGTAGTTAATTTTTATCCTAAACATATCACTTTTAAAAAAATGATTCAATGTCTGATAGTCTAAAAATTATGGTTGTCCGAATATTGTTTATTTGTTAATGCTCAGTACCCTTTCAAGATAATGTTGTGTTTTTCAGAATGGAGAAGAAAATTTCCGTTATCGTTTTTATCTTGCTGATAGCCGCCCCAGGTTGTTATGGTATGTTAAATAGATGTTTAAATTCTAATATTTCTGATGTAAACTTCACCAGGAACGCTTCAGAGCAGAAATATTAAGTAAAAAAGTACAAATATCTGGTAAAGAACATAAACTCTTAATCTCTCCTCAGTGCAATAGTTTAAACATTTTTCCAACATCTAATTTTATAGACGTGAAGACAATTAAGAATTTAGTCCAACTATGTTTAATAGAAAAAATAATGGCAAATGTAGATAAAAATCTTGTTTTGGGAAGGCACGAATATTTCCTCTGATTTAAATAAAAAACAACCACATCAATATTCATGTTCTTAAGATATGAAAGAGGTTTCCATCACAAAAAGAGATAACCATGTGATTAAAACAGGAAACATTTACATTATCTTTACAAACAGTAAACAGTGTATACAATTTTCATCATAATGTGTGTTTAAATTACAGCTTGGAGCTGGGGTGGAGTATTAACAGGGGCTGTTTGTATGGTGGCAGCACCTATTGCCATACCAGCAGCACTTGGAACAGTCGGTTTTAGTGCAGCAGGAATAGTGGGAAGCTCCATAGCGGCCAGTGCTATGTCAGCGTCCTCACCTGTTGTTACAGGCAGCTTAGTTGCCATGGCTCAGTCAGTTGGAGCGACAGGCACTATTGGATTGGCAACAAAGGCTGTGGCTGCTGGTGTAGGTTACGGCACCTATTGTGCAACTCATGATTGCGATTAATTTTGTTTATTTTTTGTTGTTCTATGTTTATTATTGTGATTATTCTATTATGTATAATCTAACAACCTTTTCAGTTGGATGTTAATAGTTTATACCGATTCAGTCTGTATAAATAAAAAAAAAAACTAAATCCGACTAATAAATGAAAACAAAATATGAACCATTTTCTGTTATCAATATAATGTTTAATCTTTTAATTTAATCAAATTGCTGTCTATTTGAAGGATGCCCACCTTCCTGTAAATCGATATTCCGTTGACATAAACAAATCATGAACAAACATAACACTTTGCAAATTTCGTGAATCAAAAGCGCTTTTTCTAATCGAACAACTTAAAGAAATTTAAAATTGAAAAAAAATGAAAGCAAAACAAATGTATTGTACATGTATACTAACATTCTACTGATAAAAACGAGTACTAAAATTTTTTATATCAAATTCTGGAATACTTATCAGGTTTTTTTCAATTCTGGGTGTAAACAAGAGATGATATACGAAGGGGGCAAGCAATACTCAGATAAAAACATCATTATCGCAAACGGAAAAACAGCAGCGAAAAGCTGAAATAACAAAACATTACGCAATAAGTTTAATATTAGTCAACAAGGACTTAACCATTAATATATCGTGTGTGAACTGAGGTGTTTCGAAAGGTAAGCGGCAACCATGCACCATTGACAAAACTGTCGTTTTATTTACTATTATTGTGCTCCTAGCTTTAAATAAAGGAGCTCGTCACAGGAAAATAATTCGTCAGTTTCATTTATTCGATGAGATTTTTAGTAAGTATTAACGAAAATGGAAACAACCACCTTATTAGAATCTTTAGCGGATACTTGTCTCATTGGAAATTACATCACATTTCATTAGTGGTACTGGTTGACCTTTTAGTACATGGATATAACGGTTTGTTGTAACTGTCATATAAATATCGTCTTAAACGATTTTAAAACGATTAGAACTACATATTATCCATTACTAGCAATACACCTCTTCTTGTGTCTTTGCATATTACTTCTGATTTTATAGCTCGTATGAGGAATTTCTGTTAACTTGTGACACGAGCCCTCAGAGGCACATTATTGTTTCTTACTTATAATTACTTACTTACATACTTACAATAGGAAGTAATAGCATTGTTTCCTTGGCAACAGATTTCATAATGTTGTTTGATAAAGTGACTGCCATTTCTTAAACAGAACCGTACTATTGTGAAATGACCTGAATATACAGATATAAGAAGATGTGTTATAAGTGCCAATTAGACAACTCTCAACCAAGACACAATTTGTTATTTTAAGTAAACCATTTTAGGTCAAAGTACAGTCCTCAACACGGAGCCTTGGTTCACACCGAACACCATATCTTCTGTTGTCAAATTAGTATTTGCACAATATCTGCTTAATAGTGTAATAGCGACGATAAATCATCAGCGTAAAAACAAAAGAAATTTGGACCTTTAACTTTTTTATTCGAGCATCACTAATGAATGCTTTGTAGGTGCGTACAAAATTATAAGTAAGGTCTATTTTGCTGGACTTTTTTGTAAGATTGTCAATGCACGACTATATATGACTAAGATATAAACAACTAAATGTCACAACATGACACTTGACCTGGTGTTTTCCACAATTTGGCAGTTAAAATCTGTGTTTATCTGCATTGTTTCAATAATATACAGAAACAGAATATTGAAAAGTTATTTGTAAAACAACTTTACTATTATCACTTATTTTGGTTCAATTTGTCAAATTCGCTCAAATCTCCATCACTGCACAACTGTCTTGTGAGATATCAATTTTATCGCATAATACCAATGCCGTGAAATCAGTTAGAGATCGATTTCGCATGTACACCGCATGGTCAATTATGAAAAGAAAGGCAGCTGTAAATGTGCAACTTGAAAATCAACAGACAGACCGATTATTTTACTAATTCGGTCAACATTAAATAAATCGTAAACGGCGAATAACATTTCTTTTTGCATCAAGCATAGCTCTAAACAATATTGTTTGTGTATGTAAGTCATATTACCACGAATGTCTTATCAAAGAATCAGGAATAAAGGAACACTCGGGTAATCCCACATACAAAAACGTAACCTTTGAAAAAGATGATATCTTTGCAAACTTAAAGTTCTTCTTGGACTTATTCAATTCTAATGACTAACCTTAGAATTGACTATCTTAAGGTTTGTGCACCCTTCTGTGGCCATTTTTGTACGAATTTTTCAAACGTCAATTGCATCAAAACTACAGATATAATGAATGATAGAGACAGGCCATTTTGAACATATACTAGGGGGAAACTTGATGCAAAGCATTACTATTTACTGTTGCATTGCATTTAATAGAAAAAGAGTACTTTGTGGCAAATAAACCAAGATTTCTATAGAAAATCCACAGCTTTTAATAAAGAGATTTTTGTTATAAAATTTGAAACATAGATTACTCACTTGCTTTTCTATGATGTGCTAGTGTTTATTTTTTACAAAAAGTTCTCACCAAACTATAAATTTCAAAATACCTCGTGCAGGGTAACTATAGTCGAGCGCACCGTAAAAGGTGTCCTTGATTTGGTCCATATCTTATTTGTCCTAACCAATAACTACATTATTTAACTTGTTTTAAGGAAATCAATGCTAGCACTGCATAAAATAATCCTATATCTATAGGTCATCAAATTGCCAAATATGATAGAACAAGGATAAAGGCTGTGGATTTTCTATTAAATTTCCATATGTTTAGCATTAAAGCAACACAAGGGTACATAATCCTTAAGGTTTATGTACCCTTCTGTAGCCATTTTTGTACGAACTTTTAAAACTTCAATTGTATCAAAACTAAAGATATAATTATTAATAGGGACAGGCCATTTTGTACATATTCCAAGGGGAAACTTGTTGCAAAGCATTATTTTTTACTGTTCTATTGCATTTATTAGAAAAAGAGGACTTTGTGGCAAATAAATCAAGATTTTTATAGAAAATCCACAGCCTTTATCCTTGTACTCTCATATTTGTCAATTAGATGACTGATAGATATAGGATTATTGCATGCAGTGCTAGCATCAGTTTCCTTAAAACAAGTTTATAATATAGGGTTATTGCATGAATATTGGGGAATATTGTCCCGAGTAGAATTTTATATTGCACGAGCTTGCGAGTGCAATATATGTTCGACGAGGCCCAATATTCATGCAATAACCCTTTTATTGTATAGCAATATAATATTTGCAAATAAAAATTGGGTTAAACTAAGATTTAAACGTTGATGACGTCATGAATTTTGGTGCAATATTAGAATTTATTACACGCTAACTTTTGGTTACGTTCTGTGGGAAATATTATATTGCTATACAATAAATGTAGTTATTGGTTAAAACAAATATAAATATGGCCAAAATCAAGTACACCTTTTAGGGTGCGCTTGACTTTAGTAACTCAGCACGAGGTGTTTTGGAATTTACAGGTTGCGTAGAACTTTTTGTAAAAAATAAACACTAGCACATCATAGGAAATCAAGTGAATAATTTATGTTTCAAATTTTATAACAAAAACCTCTGTATTAATTGCTGTGGATTTTCTATAAAAATCTTGATTATTTGCCACAAAGTCCTCTTTTTCTATCAAATGCAATGAAACAGTAAAAAATAATGCTTTGCATCAAGTTTCCCCTTTGAATATGTACTAAATGGCCTATCTCTGTTATTCATTATATCTGTAGTTTTGATACAATTGAGGTTTGAAAAATTCGTTCAAAAATGGCTACAGAAGGGTACATAAACCTTAACATTTACAATGCTCCGTATAAATAGGGACTCTGTTGGAACGTCATGTTAGAAAAAAAGTCTATATCTGCCGCAATGTATCTTTTGTGATTGCAAATAAAACAAATTTTTCCTCACTGTTTAAAAAAATTAGCTTGAAAACCTACAGTATTTGCGCTTTTAATTTCAGTAATAATCTTATATTCAAACACAGGCAACAGTAGTATACCGCTGTTCAAAATGCATAAATCGATTGAGAAAACCAAAACAAATCCGGGGTACAAACTAACACTGAGAGAAACGCATCAAATATAAGAGGATATTTACCGTAACGACACAACAGAAACACAACATTAAAATGTAACACACACAGAAACAAACTATAATATAACAATGGCCATTTTCTCGACTTGGTACAGGACATTTTAGGAAAAACATGGTGCGTTGAACCTAGTTTTGTAACATACCAAACCTCATAATCTAAGACAAACGAGACGATGCCCATTTTTCAAATTATAAATTTTCCTCACCTTAGCTGCGATATATACCAACTTCAGCCTCGTATTGAGCTGTTACTCAGACTTTGTAAAACATCATCGGTGATTTAGGATTTTGTCAACGAACGTCTCGTCTTAAAAAGTTCACCCGAAAGTGCCAAGACACAATCATTAAACTTTCAGTGCATGTATACTTCATAAAAAATATAAGAGTGTTTGCGTTAAAGGTTGTAGATGTCAGGTTAAAGTGTGTATCTTTTATTCTACGTTAGTTACCTAGAGGTTGTCTTCGTTCTATATATTTCTTTTGTTCGGATGACTTTTTACATAACTCAGAATTTATACATCTCGCTATCGGATGTATAACTTTACGCATTCCTGGTGCCGGAGGGTCGGAAGTTGCAATCGTACACAAATGATATATAGTATTGTTTCTTTCGTGTCACTTTAGCTTTTATATATACTTATTATTTTACTTTATTGAGATAGATACACATTACATACGGAATGTACTTTCAACAGAAAAACCTTTTTTGTTGACGTCATTGATAAATTTTAAACATGGCATTTGCAATATCGAATTTTTTGCCCCCTTTTTTAAAACTTCACCTTCATTGTTTGAGTCTTTGTTAGATGAATTTAAAAGTTTGATGGAATTGTTTTTAGCTATATATGGGATGCATGTTTACACAGTTTTGGATGCTGCATCCCAATTATTGCAACATTTACCAAGTACTATGTATGTTTGGGTTATTCATCCAAATCTGTTAATATAAAATTTTTTTATCAATTGTCATGCAAGTGGGAAGTTTAGCTAACAACAAAACTAGGTGTATTCTCACAATGTCTTTACACAAATACACGTACCAAGTCAGGATCATGGCAGTTGTTCTCCTTTTGTATATATATAGAAGTGTTTATTTACAACCTTGACTGGCTTTTCAGTCCTCGCACAGTCGGCTCAGTGCCGGAAGGCGTTGTGAGCTTTAACATATTTTGATGCCGTGGGTCAGGAACAAGTAGTGGAGGAAAACATATGTTGGCCGCCGTCTTGGTTTAGGTGAGTAGATTTTGGTTTGTTGAATATTTTGTTGTTATTTCTTCACTAACGGCTGCTTTCAGGGCCAGTTTGGTCAGCTTGGCAGCCCGCTAACCTCGATGATGGCGTATTGGTAGATGAGTCTCAGACGAAGTATTATAGATGACAGGAAGTGTCATCAGGACCAAAGCCGTGAGACAGTGAAATGTAGGTCAGTCACCGTACATCTAGGATACAGCCCTCGGAGTCCGACGTTAATCGGCATAACACTCCCCATGATACAATGGTTTTGGAGTGCATGTTAACGCGGGTACGCCAATTACTACGTCTACTGTACGACTTGGATTGGTTTCTGTCATCTAATTTAGTAAGTCGTTGATCATCTAACTGTAAACCATCATCGAAGATAGCGGGTAAAGGAGAGCTGGCCCAGCACGCCCGTTCAGCTGTAATGACCGAGACGTGACTGGATTCCTTTGTTCCATTGATTGATAACGTTTTATTTCGTCAGTTTTTATGGCATTTTGTTGTTGCCATTATTTATAGCCTTCTACTTTTTGAGTTTGCCTTTGAGTTCGGTATTTCTGTTTTACTATTTTACGTAAGCTGAATCTAATAATGAAATTTTAAAAAATGTATCTATATCTGTTTACAGTTTAATTCTAAAAACACTATTGTTCTTTTATGCAAATTACACACCAAAGGAAAATATCTCACACAGCCATTTTAACGTCAAAATAATAATACATATTATAATTATCTTTCTCTCTCCATTGTTTTATTGCAAACTAAATGACATATCGTATAGATAAGATATAACATTATTATGATTTTTCGTTTGTAGACCGTAGTAGGAAGAAATAAAAATGGATTGATTGAATACATTCTCAACCAAAAAAAATCTTATAAATTCATTTAGATAGTGCAGGTTTTAAAAACAATATGTACCGTTTTTAAATTCTTTAATTTACTTTTTAAAACATTTTTATTAAAAAAATACGCTGGAATGTTCTTTGTTTATTATGTTTGAAACAATTAAATTGTCACTCACTGGGTTCATATTTAATTTAACTGAAAGACATTTATAAATAAACATTACCACGCAATATAAATACAAATATCAACCGAGGTTATGTTTTGTCAATTTTAAATATAATGAGTCTTAACGTGTTTGCTTTTCATTGGTCGCTTAACTGCTATATAGTCTTTACTGGCCTTTCTCTGATTGATACTTCGACATACACATAGATAAGAGCGGAACAACTACAGGTGCCCAGTAAACTCAATAGTGTGATACTTCATTTTGTACATTCAAACATCAAAGGTAAGTTTTGATATCTTCATCTAAATTTTGTTATTATTCCCGAATCTAATTTGTAGGGATTTGGTATACAATGCTATCCATAAAGATTCGGTATCTACGAAATACATTATATTAATATTAACCGTGTTTTGTATAGATATTGATGACAACATCTTTAAAATCGAATATGTACAATTGATCATAAAAACATTCATTTATATTTATATACAATTTGCCGTAATAGTCTATAACGGTTTCTCTCTGCTAAAGTGAAAGTAGATTTCCAGAAAATTCTCTCATCGTTTTTATAGAAAGTTGACTAAGTGAATCAACAGCTGACGGGACTTTCCTTTAGGTCGTAGGTCGTTTTCGTCTTCTTCAAATCAAACAATTGCCATGTGTAAGAAGGTTTAGTTTTTCTTAAAACCATAAAAACCTTAACACTAAATTATAAAGACATCAGGACAGCTAAAATCCGACTGCTCTTGCTGGCGGTGAGAATAAATCTGAGAATAATTCTAAAGTTCGTTTCGTCAAACTTCTATTTATAATTTCCCGGTCAATGGATCGACCAATCAAAACGTTTGTTATGTTCAGAGGCAATCTCGTGTTTAAGGCAGCCAATACACAAATAAATATGGCTCCTCTTCTAAATAAACTATGGCACTGCTGGGATTTAGATGATTACGGCTAAAAACAAGTTATTACATTTAGAAAATAAATAAGCTAATATGTTTAATTTTAACCTATTTTCGGTGCAAAAAATACTTAGCATGCATTTTGTGTCCGGGAATACATGGACACGTATGTATGTAACTTTATAAACAGATAAACAAATAATGTCTATTATACTATAGTGGTTACAGAAGCCAGTGTTATGTAAAACTTGTGATTTAGGCGGACACAGCTGGACACAAGGTTACTACAGAAGCCTAGTGTTATATAAAACTTGTGCTTTAGGCGGACACAGCTGGACACAAGGTTACTTCTATATAAAACATAAAAAAAAACTATAAGCAGACACAAGTGGACACAACGTTATTTCTATATAAATCTGCTGGCAACAAGAAGACACAGTGTAATTCCTACATAAAACTTCTTGATATGGGGCTACAGGCGGACACAACTGGACACAACACAATTTCTATATAAAACTAATAAAATCTGCTGGCTACAGGTGGACACAGCTGGACACATTGCTACTTCAATATATAAAACTTCTAGAAATGAGGGGATACAGGCGGACAAAAGTGGACACGTATTTCTATATAAAACTTATAAAATCTGCTGGCTACAGGTGGACACAGTACTTTTTCAATATAAAACTTCTAGAAATGAGGGGACACAGGCGGACACAACTGGACACAACGCAATTTCTATATAAAGCTTATAAAATCTGCTGGCTACAGGTGGACACAGCTGTACACAGTGCTCTTTCAATATAAAACTTCTAGAACTGAGGGGATACAGGCGGACACAAGTGGACACACCGTATTTCTATATAAAACATTATGAAATAAGGGGATACAAGCGGACACAGCTGGACACAGTACTGTTCCTATATGAAACTTCTTGACATGGGGGGCTATAGATGGACACAAGTGGACACAACGATATTTCTATATAAAACTAATAAAATCTGCTGGCTACAGGTGAACACAGCTGGACACAGTGCTATTTCAATATAAAACTTCTAGAAATAAGAGGATACAGGCGGACACAAGTGGACACAACGTATTTATATATAAAACTTATAAAATTTGCTGGCTACAGGTGGGCACAGTACTTTTTCAATATAAAACGTCTAGACATGAGGGGTCACAGGCGGACACAAGTGGATACAACGCAATTGCTATATAAAACTTATAAAATCTGATGGCTAGAGGTGGACACAGCTGGACACAGTACTTTTTCAATATAAAACATCTAGAAATGAGGGGACACAGGCGGACACAAGTGGACACAAGTGGACACAACACAATTTCTATATAAAACTTATAAAATCTGCTGGCTACAGGTGAACACAGCTGGACACAATCTTTTTTCAATATAAAACTTCTAAAAATGAGAGGACACAGGCGTCACAAGTGGACACCACGTATTTATATATAAAAGTTATAAAATCTGCTGGCTACAGGTAGACACAGCTGGACACAGTACTTTTTCAATATAAAACTTCTAAAAATGAGGGGACACAGGCGGACACAAGTGGACACAACGAAATTTTTATATAAAACTTATTAAATCTGCAATTGTGTAAACATTTGCGTACATCGGTTCTCGTCAATTGTCAACTTTTAGCATCTTTTGTGTCTTTCCTTTTCTCTATAAACGAGACTTCTAGCATGGAAAAAAAGGCTTATTTTATCCATTTATTATTAGGCCTCATAAAAAAGTTTGGAAAATTAAATGTAGACTAGAAATAAATAAGATTAGACTGCATCTCAAAACTCGACACGTTTTTTTTTATTATTTATAAAAATGTCCTAATCTATACACCAGATTAGGACATTTTTGTCATTTTGTTTATTTTCTTTTGTTACATCTTCTAACATCAGACTCTTGAATTGAATTTTAAATGTACGTACTGTTATGCGTTTACTTTTTTACATTAGCTAGAGGTATAGGGCGAGGGTTGAGATCTCATAAACATATTTAACCCCGCCGCATTTTTTGCACCTGTCCCAAGTCAGGAGCCTGTGGTCTTTGTTAGTCTTGTATTATTTTAACTTTCGTTTCTTTTGTACAATTTGGATATTAGTATGGCGTTCATTATCACTGAACTAGTAAATATTTGTTTAAGGACGCCTCCGGGTTCGGTATTTTCTCGTTACATTGAAGACCTGTTGGTGACCTTCTGCTGGTTTTTTTTCTATGGTCGGGATGATGTCTCTTCGATACATTCCCAATTTCAATTTTCAATTTTATTGCAATTTTCTTTGATTTTAAAAAAAATAGTTGGAACAACGAAGTTAAATCCCGACACCGGAAATACTGCAGTTCCTGCAAAGAAAATAAATTAACAAAAGAAAAGAAGACAGATTTCGCAAAGCTATGCTACGGCGAATACAACATGTTTTTTTAAGGTCTAACAGAGAAATATGGGTTAAACAACGAACCTCTGAGATAGTTTTGCCGCTATACATGCGCATACGTTATTTTCGATTTAATCGTACTAGATTAAACCGATGTCTGCGTTCACACTTGAAGTAAGATCGAGTTTACTTCAGATCGATTCAAACTAAACTACCTCTTTTGGTGTTTAAGTTTAGACCAATTGAAAATCGATTCAAAGCTTTCCCATCAACCCTTAAACCGATCTAAAGAGAATCGGTCTAGTTAAGATCACTAAAAATGTCCTAGTGTGAACGGGGTCTAATACACCAGTATAATTTGACTTTTTTTGTCTGGAAAATCGCATAATCCCTGGATCCGCCATTGTCTTTCTAATTTTGATATCTTGCTGTTTTATTCAAAATTAATATTTTTTTAATAAAGTATGGTATATTGGACTGGACTTCATCAAATGTTTCCATTGAGATGACCTCCGAAGACTGCTGACGATCATATAACCCGATCGGACGCTCGAAATTTAATTGTTACATAAATTTTCATTCATATGTGTTTGAACATACATGTAATTAATTTTTACCCTAAACATACTACTTTTAAAAAATGATTCAATGTCTGATAGTTTAAGAATTATGGTTGTCCGAATATTGTTGATTTGTTGATCCTCAGTACCCTTTCAAGATAATGTTTTGTTTTTCAGAATGGAGAAGAAAGTTCCCGTTATCCTTTGTATCTTGCTGATAGCCGCCCCAGGTTGTCATGGTATGTAAAACAGATGTTTAAATTCTAATATTTCTGATACAAAATTCAACAGAAACGCTTCAGAGCAGAAATATTACGTAAAAAAGTACAAATATCTGGTATAGAACATAAACTCTTAATCTCTCCTAGTGCAATATTTTAAACATTTTACCATCATCTTATTTTATAAACGTGAAGACAAATTAAAGAATTAGTCCAAATGTGTTTATTAGAAAAAATAATGGCAAATATAGATACACATCTTGTTTTGAGAAGCACGAATATTTCCTCTGATTCAAATAAAAAAACAAGCACATCAACATGCTTGTTTTTTAAGATATGTAAGAGAATTCTTTCAGAAAAAGAGATAAATATGTGATTAAAACAGGAAACAACTTGTTGGGAAAACTACTTCCTTGTAGCGGCATTTACATTATCTTTACAAACAGTTAACATTGTATACAATTTCATCATAATGATTGTTTAAATTACAGCTTGGAGCTGGGGAGGAGTATTAACAGGGGCAGTTTGTATGGTGGCAGCGCCTATTGCCATACCAGCAGCACTTGGAGCAGTCGGTTTTAGCGCAACAGGAATAGTGGGAAGCTCCATAGCGGCCAGTGCTATGTCAGCGTCCTCACCTGTTGTTACAGGCAGCTTAGTTGCCATGGCTCAGTCAGTTGGAGCGACAGGCACTATTGGATTGGCAACAAAGGCTGTGGCTGCTGGTGTAGGTTACGGCACCTATTGTGCAACTCATGATTGCGATTAATTTTGTTTATTTTTTGTTGTTCTATGTTTATTATTGTGATTATTCTATTATGTATAATCTAACAACTTATTCAGTTGGATGTTAATAGTTTATACCGATTCAGTCTGTATAAATAAAAAAAAAACTAAATCCGACTAATAAATGAAAACAAAATATGAACCATTTTTTGTTATCAATATAATGTTTAATCTTTTAATTTAATCAAATTGCTGTCTATTTGAAAAAAATGAAAGCAAAACAAATGTATTGTACATGTATACTAACATTCTACTGATAAAAACGAGTACTAGAAATTTTTATATCAAATTCTGGAGTACTTATCAGGTTTTTTTCAATTCTGGGTGTAAATAAGAGATGATATACGAAGGGGGCAAGCAATACTCAGATAAAAACATCATTATCGCAAACGGAAAAACAGCAGAGAAATTCTGAAATAACAAAACATTACGCAATAAGTTTAATATTAGTCAACAAGGACTTAACCATAAATATCGTGTGTGAACTGAGGTGTTTCGAAAGGTAAGCGGCAACCATGCACTAGTGACAAAACTGTCGTTTTATTTACTATTATTGTGCTCCTAGCTTTAAATAAAGGAGCTCGTCACAGGAAAAGAATTCGTCAGTTTCATTTATTCGATGGGATTGTAACTAAGTATTTACAACCACCTTATTAGAATCTTTAGCGGATACTTGTCTCATTGGAAATTACATCACATTACATAAGTGGTACTAGTTGACCCTTTAGTACATTGATATAACGGTTTGTTGTAACTGTCATATAAATATCGTCTTAAACGATTTTAAAACGATTAGAACTACATCTTATCCATTACTAGCAATACACCTCTTCTTGTGTCTTTGCATATTGCTTCTGATTTTATAGCGCTTATGAGGAATTTCTGTTAACTTGTGACACGAGCCCTCAGAGGCACATTATTGTTTCTTACTTATAATTACTTACTTACATACTTACAATAGGAAGTTATAGCATTGTTTCCTTGGCAACTGATTTCATAATGTTGTTTGATAAAGTTACTGCCATTTCTTAAACAGAACCGTACTATTGTGAAATGACCTGAATATATAGATATAAGAAGATGTGTTATAAGTGCCAATTAGACAACTCTCAACCAAGTCACAATTTATAATTTTTAGTAAACCAATGTAGGTCAACACAGGGCCTTGGTTCACACCGAACATCATATCTTCTGTTGTCAAATTAGTATTTGCACAATATCTGCTTAATTAGTCTAATAGCCACGATAAATTATCAGCATACAAACAAAAGAAATTTGGCTCTTAATGGCACTTAACCTGGTGTTTGGCACGATTTTGGCAGTAAAAATTTGTGTTTATCCGCATTGTTTTAATAATATACAGAAACATAATATTGGAAAGTTATTTGTAAAATAACATTTATTATAGCACTTAGTTTGGTTCAATTTGTCATATCGCATACTACGAATGCCATGAATTCAGTTAGAGATCGATTGCGCATGTACTCCGCATGGTCAGTTATGGAAAGAAAGGCAGCTGTATATGTGCAACTTGGAAAGTCAACAGGCAGACCGATTACTTTACTACTTCGCGATCGGTCAAATTTAAACGACGAATTACATTTCTTTTTCCATTTTATGAATTCAAACAATATTGTTTGTGTGTGTACGTCATATTACCACGAATGTGCAACTTTAAAAATCAACACCGATTATATTACTAATTCAGTCAAAATTTAATCAATCGCAAACGACAAATTACATTTCTTTTTCCATCAAACAAAGCTCTAACAATATTGTTTGTGTATGTAAGTAATATTACCACGAATGTCTTATCAAAGAATCAGGAATAAAGGAACACTCGGGTAACCCCACATACAAAAACGTAACCTTTGAAAAAGATCAGATCTTGGTAATCCAAAAGTCATTCTTGACCTCATTAAACACTTATGACTTAGAATTGACTACCTTAACTTTACAATGCTCCATATAAATAGGGACTCTGTTGGAACGTCATGTTAAAAAAAATATATCTGCCGCAATGTATCTTTTGTGAATGCAAATAAAACAAATTTTACCTCACTGTTTAAAAGAATTAGCTTGAGAACCTACAGTATTTGCGCTTTTAATTTTAGTAATAATCTTATATTTAAATAAAGGCAACAGTAGTATACCGCTGTTCGAAATTCATCAATCGATTGAGAAAAAAATACAAATCCGGGGTACAAACTAACACTGAGGAAAACGCATCAAATATAAGAGGAGAACTACGACACAACAGAAACACAACATTAAAATGTAATACACACAGAAACGAACTATAATATAACAATGGTCATTTTCTTGACTTGGTACAGGACATTTTAGGAAAAACATGGTGGATTGAACCTGGGTTTGTGACATGCCAATTTGAAACCTCACGATTTTATGGCAATGTTACATTTAACATTTAAATGACAACTTTACATGACAGAAAAAAAATACAAATAAATGGGAGAACATACAGGACAGAGAAACACACGAAAATAACTATCAAAAGGTTTAAAATCAATAGGCCAGACGTGCGTTTTGTCCACACAAGACTAACCAGTGACACTCAGCAAAAAGTTTGAATGCTAAAACAAGTACAAAATTGAAGACCACTGATGAACAAAAGTTCCAAAAAAATTAAGACCAATACGGCTAGGGTTTTCTGCCTGGGATAAGAACATCCTTATTATTGAGAATAATTCATACTTTTGCAAACATTACATTTTATAAAATGACTATATACATATTTAAACAGTTTTTTAATGATGATGTTGTACCCTTTTTGACTTGATATATTTTAAACAAACATATTTGATAAGACCAATGTTCAGCTATCGAGACAAACGAATCCATACCCTTTCCGTTCCTCGTGCTATTCCGACAATTAACACACACATGCGGGCATTTTCAAATATAATTTTGTAAGTATCTCGTGTTTAAGTGTAGAAGAAAATAGGTGATTATTGATATAAACTCCATTATTTTAGGATCTTTGCCAAAATGATATATTATTTCTAAAAATAATCGGGGGATTTATGGTTTTCCTTATT
The DNA here is from genome assembly GCF_036588685.1 of Mytilus trossulus. Classification (NCBI taxonomy): domain Eukaryota; kingdom Metazoa; phylum Mollusca; class Bivalvia; order Mytilida; family Mytilidae; genus Mytilus; species Mytilus trossulus. The sequence continues at coordinate 44,979,400 of NC_086376.1, forward strand.
CTAAAATTGTTTCTTCATAAAAGTATGTCGGATATGTGATGGTCTGTTCTGATGGGCGCAGGACATTTGAGCGAACCATTAAAACTAGTCGGGGACATTTTAGCGCCAACATTAGAGCCCATTTAAGCGCCGGATTAATCCGCTCACCTGTATTTCCGATAGCCTATTTAAGCGATGAAATCGACGCTACGTAGAGGATTGTCTAGATCACAAGTTTGACATTGGTGTTTAAATCAAGTGTGTCGGATATGTGGTGGTCTGTTCTGAATTAGCAAAGCGAAAGCCTAGTAAAGATAGAATGTTTCGCCAAAAAAAAAAAGGCTTTAAAATTTAAAAATCAAGTGTTTCAATTTCATTGTTAAACATGAAGAATACTATAGTATTACTCTTCACATTGGATGAATTCGTTGGTTAACAGTTAATATCTATAGAATTTCTGTTGTTTTGTAATTAAGATATGGGTTAATTCCCTTTCTAGGTAAAACTATTTAGGCACTATGGGGAATGATAGATAATAGGTAAGCTTCATTCAGAGTAGGCATAGTATTCAAACAAGGAAAAATAAGCTCTAGTTAGTTTTTAACCGACATTATAAAATACCATAAAGAAATAAAACAAACTACTTACTATATCGATGAACAAGTCGTCAGTATTTGTCAATATTCTTATCGAATTAGGAGCAAAACTCCGGCATGTTCTCGGAATGCCGTTGAAACCAACAGAGCACCTCTCCTGACAGATACGTTTCTTATTTTCATATGATCGTAAGTTCCTGTAGATACTTGAAATAAAACAAAAGGGAAGCTAGATTATTTGATTTCAAGTACAGGTAAATTTGATTTTATTCTTCCTTTAAAAATCCGATTTTTTATTTTTTTGATCCCATGTTGAAGAGACCATCATTTCTAGACATTTGCCTCAAACAGCAGTCATCTCAGTACCAGAATCTATGAAAAACGAGACGATTTCCATTTTTCGAATTATAAATTTTCTTCACCTTAGCTGCGATATATACCAACGTCAGCCTTGTATTGAGCTGTTACTCAGACTTTGTAAAACGTCATCTATGATCCAGTATTTTGTGAAAGAACGTCTCGTCTCATTCGAAAGTACCAAGACTCAATAAATAAACATTCATTGTATACTTCATAAATAATATAAGAGTGCTTGCGTTAAAGGTTGTAGATGTTAGGTGAAAGTGTATCTTTTATTCTACGTTAGTTTCCTAGTAGTTGGCTTCGTTCTATATATTTTCTTTTGTTCGGATGACTTTTGACATAACTCAGAATTTATACATCTCGCCATCGGGTTTATAACTTTACGCATTCCTGATGCCGGAGGGTCGCAAGTTGCGATCGTACACAAATGGTATTAACATAGTTTTCTATGTTGCGTTTTGTGTACTATTGTCTGTCTGTCTGTCTGGGTGTTTTTTTAGCAATGGAGTTGTCAGCTTATTTTCGATTTGTTATTTTGAATGTCCATCTCGTAACTTTTGCCATCCTTTTTTAAAACTTCACCTTCATTGTTTGGGTCTTTGTTAGATTAATTTAAATGGTTGCTGGATTTTTTTAGTAATATATGTTGTATATATGTGATGCATGTTTACAAAGGATCCTGGATCCTAATTATAGTAATATTTACCTAGTACTTTGTCTACTTGGGTTGTTCATCCGATTCTATCAAAATAAAATAAAAACTATGAACAATTATCATGCAAGTGGGAGGTTTGGCTAACTACAAAATTTCTTCAAAAAAATACACGTACCAAGTCAGGAACATGGCAGCTGTTTTCCTTTTGTTCCATTGATTGATAGTGTTTAATTTATGTCAGTTTGTATGGCTTTCCACCATTTTGGGCTTGCCTTTGAGTTCTGTATTTTATTTATACTCTTTTACGTTACCTGAACTAATTATGGAATTAAAACAAAATGTATCTACATCTGTTTACAGTTTAATTCTAAACTAGATGTGTCAAATCGACACGAATGGCCCCGTCCCAAAAAGTTAAAAAATCTACAATTTCAATATAAACACATGTGGACACAAACATGATGGTAGTCTCATATACCAAACATCAGCTCTGGAGGCGTATAGAAAAAAATCTGTATAACTGTGATCTTCAATAATTTCTCTAAGTCTAAAGCCCGTAATTTCAGCAAAAATTAGCGGAGCAGAACTAAACTTAAACTTGACCTGTAACTCATCATGATTAACTCACATACCAAAAATCACCTTAATATCTGAAGGCGGTTAGAAAAAAAGTCTGTATTACTGTGATTTTCTACAATTTCTCTAAGTCCAAAGCTCGTAATTTCGGCAAAAAAATAGTGGAGCGGATCCAAGCTTAAACTTGATCTGTAATTCATCATGGTTAACTCACATATAAAAAATCAGCCTAAAATCTGAAGGCGTTTAGAAAAAAAGTCCGTATAACTGTGATTTTCCACGATTTTCAACAAATTCTCAAAGTCCAAAGCCTTTAATTTCCGCAAAAATTAGTGAACGGAACGAAATATAAACTTGATCTGTAACTCATCATGGTTAACTCACATATTAAAAATCGGCTCAATATCTGAAGGCGTTTAGAAAAAAACTCCGTATAATGGTTTGTTGCGGAATGACCAATTGACGGAATTTCAGAATTACGGAATTTCCGAATTACGGAATTTCAGAATTACGGAATTTCCGAATTACGGAATTTCAGAAATACGGATTTCGGACAAGGGTAAAACTATATGGCACCGACAACTTCGATGCGTGGCCATAAAAAACATTATTGTTCTGTATATGAAATTTATACACACAAGGGTAATATCTCACACAACCACTTTTTCGTCAACATAATAATAAATGTCTGGCCTTTGTTAGTCTTGTATTATTTCTAATTTTAGTTCCTTGTGTACAATTTGGAGTAAGGTATATAAATGTGTTTAGGGGCCAGCAGAAGGACGCCTCCGGGTGCGAGAATTTCTGCATTGAAGACCTGTTGGTGAGCTTCTGCTGTTGTCTGTTCTATGGTTGAGTTGTTGTCTCTTTGACACATTAATCCTCATTTCCATTTTCAATTTTATAAATATTTTTCTAAGTTTTTCTCTCTCCATAGTTTTATTGCACTTTATACAATGATTTCAAACTAAATGACATATCGTATAGATTAGATAAAACATTATTATGATCATTCGTTTGTAGACCGTAGTCGGAAGAAATAGAAATAGACTGATTGAATACATTCTCAACCAAAAAAATCTTACGAAATCCTTCAGGTAATACAGATTATAAACAATATGCACCGTTTTCTATTCTTCAATTTACCTTTAAAACATTTTAATTAAAACAAATAACGCTGGAATGTTCTTGGTTTATAATTTGAACAATTAAATTGTCACTCAATGAGTTCATTTTTTTAATTTAACTTAAAGACATTTATAAATAAACATTACCAAAAAATATTAATACAAAAATCAACCGAGGTTATGTTTTGTCAATGGTAAATATAATGAGTCTTAGAGCGCATTTGTTTCTAACCTAAACGATGTAAACGATTACGCGCGTAGTCGTTTAATCCATTTGTTTCGTACATTTTTTTGTCAACGTTGACATCGTTCACGTAAACGATGAACGCGCAAAATAGTCGCGTAGTCGTTGATCGTTTATCGTTGAGACGTGTTTCTGCATCTGTCGTTTAAACAATTACGAGCACGTGTTGTCTTCGCAAAGTCCTGGTTATTTATTTCCCACACTTTTACCTTTGAGTGTAATCTATTTCTGACACAAACAAATGCACTCAACGTGTTTGCTTTTCATTGGACGCTTAACTACTATATAGTAAAGACATTCTTTTTTATCGTTCATTATATGTATTACAGGTGGTGAGACTCTAAAAATATTGAATCTGAATCTTCAAAACATATCAAAGGTAAGTTTTGCTTTCGTCATTAATCTTTTGTTGTCATTCCCGATGTTATCACAAACCACTGAAACCAGTAATAATCTGATTTATAGAGATTTGGTTTGCAATGTTTGGTGTAAATCATATTCATAAATAGTCAGTATCTACGAAATACTTTATAAGCCGTGCTTTCTATAGATATCGTTGAAATGAACATCCCAAGAGTACCAAAAAAAAATCTTAGAATAGATGCCACCTCATACGCAATTAATATCCATACTTAAATATTGACAATTCATTTCATTTACCCTACGCGTTTTTTTTTTGATGATTTCGAAAATCAAGATTTTTTTATTTATTGGGTCATTGTGTTACATTTAACTCTTTTCAAGAGAAATATGGTCAAATATAAGCGAGATAAAGGTCCACTTTACCTAAAATTACATTTCGCAGCTCTCTTATACATGTTAAGTACTTTCATGTCAAAGTCAAACATGTGTACATAGTAGTACACCAGATCTGTAAACAGTGATACATGCCTACTAATCACTTTATGTGCATTTTTATATTTTCGATGTTTGATGATTTTTAATAATTATTCGATAATGATATAATTGAAAAATGTAAACTATTTGTATGTCTGTTTGGGTTGTTCATCCAATTGTGTCAATATAAAATAAAATATGAAAAACTGTCATGCAAGTGGGAGGTTTCACTTACCACAAAACTAAAAACACAGAAATACACACTATAAAATGTCAATTGAAATGGCTTTACTCAATCAAATAACATAATATTACAAGTGAATATACACTGAACAAATAGATTTGATCTATGACACAATGGAAATAAAAAAAACACAATAAATTAAGGGATGAATAATTTAAGTAACATGTATAGCATTATACCGCTGTGAAATGTTAAACAATTTCAGAAAAAAAAACAACAATAAACCGTCATTGCATTAATATTTAACACAGGTACATTCAAATGAAAATATTTTTGGTGTTAGGTAGACAGTTTATCAGGAGAAAGGAAATATTTTTACAAAAATAATACGATTGAAAGAATATGTTACTGTCAGTGAAAGTTATCTTGCATAGGTCGTAAGCACTTGATAAATATGCAGAAGGTAAATATATAACTGCTTAAATAATCTTTCATTTTCTTTATTTTTAGAATGGAAAAGAAAATCCTCATGTTTGTGTGCATCCTGCTGTTAACTACTCCAATTTGTCATGGTATGTTAAATTATATTTTTTTAAAAGAAGGCATTGGTATATAAATGATCGCCATAAAAAGTGTTCTTGGTAATTTCCGATTAAACCTGTATATGATGTTTGAATCGAACAAAGAAACTGCCCTTTCGATTTTACTATCAGTTTTCCGGTTAGTAGTTGCATATCTCTGTATAATGTTAAAAGTCAGGTTTCAGGCAATTCTTTTTTTCGCACTCACATTGTATTTTGTCATAAGAAGGGACTTTCCATTTAGAATTTCCTGTGAGTTCGGTATTTTTTTTATTTTACTTTTATTATGCCAAGATCGATTACTTGAAAGTTGACTTTTTTTTTAATATGTAGAAGGTCTGTCAGTCTTGTGCAGCTCCCCCCCTTTTTTTTTTAATTATTATTGATAGTTTTATAATTATATAACATCTTTTGGAATAACTCAAAATACGGTATATGGGTTGTGAATTTAAGGCCCATTATGGACAAGCTCATAAATAGAGATATACAATTTCAGATCAAGTGTTTTAGTATAACCTTCAGTAGATACTATCGAGACCAAAATTATGGAAGGCTTCATTATAAACATTTGATAGCGGAGAAAACAAACAGTCGAAATTATTCAATGTTAATTTGCTTTAGTCAGAAGCAACCTTTTCACAGTACAATATATATTATTCTTTGATCGAATTTATTGATTTGTTACAATAAGCATGGAAATATTTACTGTAAACCAACTTATTTTCGCGGATACCTTATTTTGCGTTTACTCCTTATAAGTCCATATTGCATTTATTTGTTTGGTGTAGTTCAAAAGAAAATGTCCACTTAATTTTTGTCGCGACTATATATATGTTTGCATTATTTTTCTGATAAAATGATCGCAAAATTTATGTTGTTTGTAGTATATTAAATTCGAAAGAAGCTGTTAATAAAGAATGATGTCTTAAGAAAAGACGTATGTTCTATACACAAATGTATGTGAGGTTGTCTGTTCCCCATAGAAACAACACGAATAGTTATACTACTACTTTCACTATTAAAAATGGATTTGTCAGATTTTAAACTTGTCCAGTCACTACTTTAAAAAAATAGTTTGTAGGATACTCATTGATAAAAACAATATGATAATATAATTTTTACATTGTAGCTTTGACCTTTGGAGAATTTTTAGCAGGAGCGGTTGGTGTGGCAGCTGCACCGTTTGTTATACCAGCGGCACTTGGAGTAGCAGGTTTTACTGCTGGGGGAATTGCAGTAGGTTCATTGGGAGCAGCTGCGATGTCAGCCTCTGCACCTGTCGCTGCCGGGAGCTTTGTCGCAATTGCTCAGTCCATAGGGGCAACGGGGGCTATTGGAATGGCAGGAAAGGCCATCGGTGGTGGGGTAGGTTACGCTGCCTATCGCGCAACAAAGGATGATGATTAACTTTAATATACTAAATTATCACTCAATTGTTCAGTGTAATTGTGAATGATTTATGAGGAAACTTTGACGACTGAATTTTTTTTGTGTGTTTGTAATTCATTTATTTTGTAACTTTTGCATCAGCGAGGTAAATAATCGTAGTGACCGTTTATTCAGATTGTAATATTTTGGTTGATTTGTAACGCAGTTTCCATTGATTCAGTCGACAAAAAACAGAATTGAAAAATCTATTAATAAACGAAAACAAAATTTTCATTTTTTGTTATCATTATTATGGTTCATCCTCTTGATTTTTTTCCAAAACGCATCTGGTTTGTGGTTGCATTGCCATCAGAGATGGATCCGATTACTTTCAAAGTAATTAATTAAATTACAATTACTTTGTCATTTGTACGATTAAATTAAATTAATGATTACATCATTTCTGAAAGTGTCTGATTAAATTAATGATTACATTGACAAAGTAATCATGATTACATCTGATAACAATGAATTAATAAAAAAACAACATTTTGAATGATGTGAATGAATTAACGTTTGATATAACTAAAGCACTTTTTAGAAAGTATTTTGTTTTGTATATTTTAAAATGACATCTATTTAATAAACCACAAAAGTTCACTACATACATGCATATATGAATATTGCGTCACCCATTTCTCTTTATTATCATAAATCTCTGAATTACTTTGACTTCGATTCAATTGAATATATGGCTTTATAAAGAGTTTGCTATTTGCCTTTTGACCTCTTCCAGACTTTATTTGTATTTCAAGGTGCAGTTTATGGAAGTTAAAATATGGATGAAATAAAGTTACCAGATAAAGACTATATAAAATTTTAATAGAATTGTTTAAACAAATTGTAAACAAAATACAAGTACTATAAATCAATACATTTTACATGTCCAATCAAAGTTCATACAAAATTTTCTTATTTTAAACAAAATTCTTTTAATTAAGTTTGTTCTAATTAGATAAATTTTAGCATGTCTGATTAATCTTTTATCTTATATTTTGTCCTACAGCTATACTCAATTGGAAATTGCAATAAAAACAAATCTTAATTGGTTTCCTACCTGTCAATTCAGAGTTGACAAAAATCACAATATTAACAAAATATTATAATTCAGGGTTAAAGAAAAGTATAATATTACTTTAATATAATATTTTTTTTTATCAAATATATATATATTGTGAAAATATGTACCATATCTTTTACTATGGCCAGATACTTGAAATTGTATTATATGTCTCTTCTAAGGCTAATGTTGACTTTTCAATACTGCAACAGTTTATTTTTTTATTGAAGTATACAAATCAATTAACATGCTTTTTAAAGTAAACCTAACTATCTTAACTTGTTAAATATTCATTAAATAAGAATAACAAAAAGGTTCTTTTATTGACCATAAACACAGTTCAAGATTTTTTCATTGTAATCAGAATGTTATCATAAAGTAATCAGGATTACAGGGCATTTTGAAAAGTAATTGATTAAATTAAATAACATGTAATCAGATTTTAGGCTGATTAATGATTACAATGATTACTTGAAAAAATGTGATCAATTACAGCTGATTAACGATTACAATTACAATTACCCCAAGTCTGATTGCCATAGCTACCAGTGTAAATTTTGATTCAATTATCATAAATGCATATAACAATTTTTCCAGATATGGAAAGAATGGAGATACATTCTACTGATTAAATGTTGTTTAAATAATCATATTTACATTCAATGTCATGAAAATACTGTTACGGTCTATTTACATACATTTTGGTGATTTTACTTTTTAAGTTATTAAGTGTACGAATACGTCACCAAAATACCAAAATTGAAAGATGAAAACATAACAAGTTTATAAATTGCATATTCAAAAGTTAAAAAATATAAGTAGACGCCAAAAGAAATGAGAAATAACAAGCACATGAAATTCAAATGGTCACACCATCTTCATTTTTTATTTTTTTTTGTTCTTACCAATGAAGCGAATAAATGATATTTGTATACTGAAATGTTGTGATACAATTCAATATAGTAACAAAAAGTTAAATTAAAAAAAAATGAACTCCGAAGAAAATCCAAAACGGAAATTCCCTTATCAAATCTCTAAACGATACTCGCAGTATAATTGTTTGAACCAGTGCGTCCATCCGTAACCACTTTGTTGTCGCCATGCTACGACCTTCGCTATTTTTCGGATACTAGTACTCTTCAAATAGAGACGAAGGAGTCACCGATTAGAACCATAGATGAGTGAGATAAGGTACACATAGGGGAAAATAATAAAATTGACATTCATAATTTTAACCACCCTCTCTCTTCTGCTTTATTACAAACACAATAACAATCAAAACCAAGGAGAAAACAAAGACTTACAAAACCAAAGGACATTTACATAAAAAGTTATAAATAATATATAAGAAACAACACAAATTCCACTGAAAATCGGGAGTAAAAATAAGATGCTCTGGAAGGGTAAGCATTTCCTGCACCGTATATGGCACCGGTCGTGTTATTTCTTTGTTCAGTTCGGTAATGATGGAGGGCTATAATGACTGAGGAAGAACAAAAATCAATGTACATTGACCTAGATCGAGAGTAACGTATTAATTGAGACACATATACTCCATATGTTTGTGCCGCTAGGATGTTGCTACACAGAAATGGAAAGTTGACTATCGGAAAATTATAACCATCGCGTTTGTCATAAATTTCGTTATTTCAGTAGTCATTTTGAGAAGAAAAAAAGGTCTAAATATGAAGCAGATTAATCTGTGTCGGTAGTATCGGTAATTTCAAATTCGGTTGGATTTATTAAATGTAACATGTGTAAGTGATCACTGAATCTGTTATTATTAAGAGACAGTACATCATCAAATATACCGAAAGGTGAAATAAAAAGATTGTGCTTATTTCTTTTCTCCTTTCTGTTCAAGCGCTGGGATGAATTCTGCTTCAAAGGAATACAAAAACAAATTTGCAAGTAGAGGAGCACAATTCGTACCCATTGGGATATCTTTGTCTAGATATGTAAAACGTCTAAATAAATAGAGACTCGTATTTGTGTTATGTATACGTATGTACACGGACGTATATGTATGGAAACAGAATCTCCAATAGATTTTGTATTTCTAAGATTTGTTCGGGCCTGGATTGTTCGTATTGAAGGTTCAGAGAAGCGCTTCGAACTCATAGAAACCATTTCATTTTCAATATATAGATATAGGAAGATGTGGTGTGAGTGCCATTGAGACAACTCCACATCCAAATAACAATTTATAAAAGTAAACCATTAAAAGAGAGGGTAAGAATTATTAACTGCAACAGAAATAGATGTACAGCTTACAAATAAAGTCAACAATGTCTTAAGATTGTATTAACACTTAGCATAAATACTAGGAGATATGATACACAAAATCAAGGTAAAAAAAAAGAACAATCACAAGAATACTGAACTCCGAGAAATATAAAAAAAAACGGAAAGTCCCTAATCAAAAGGCAAATAAAAAGCTTGAACACATCTAACGGATGGAAACAAACTGTCATATTCCCGACTTGGAACAGGCATTTTTGAGGTATGAGCCTGGTTTTATAGTTAGCAAAACGTCTCACTTGTATAACAGTCGCATCAAATTCCATTATATTGACAACCATGCGTGAACAAAACAAACAGACAGAATATGGAAAAATGCAAAGAATAAGTACAGCAGGCAACATTGTGTTATAATTTTAATCACTATAAAAACAAAGAAGCACAAAAAGGCATTAGACCTTTCTATGATTCGTTTATTTTCATTGTTTTTTTATTAAACGATTGACTGATGTTCAACACGTCACATTCTAAATCTTGTTAAACCTATCAAAAAAAGCACTCAACGATTCGCCTTCAATATGTTTAGAAAAAAATGGATTTCGTAATCAAATTGATAGTTGCCCTTCCAGACGCTTTGAATTGCGTGCCTCTTGTGAATCTTATGTTGGCAAAACGAGTGTTTTCCGTATTGAGCTAGTCTCATTATCTGTGATAAGACATGTAAGTTAGTTTAAGTGAGCGGGTCCATGTCAATAGTTGAAGAGGTATGATTAAATCCATCATTTGAGAAGTAACCTAAAATTACAAAACATGGTAAAATTCCTTAACCGTTTAGAACTGTGATTTTTTTTAGACTTATCAATAATAAAGTTGCCAAATTTACGTGTTACATTTGATGCGCTATGATCATACTTTGAGTCTGCGATAAGTTTGAAAATACTGAATGTCCCTGTCTAAATGGAAATACATTTTTTTTTTATAGAATATGAATATTAAGAATTATATATACCCTAATCATATTGCTGCTTGTCAAAAATATAATAACTCTAAAGATATAAGAAGATGTGGTATGAGAGCCAATGAGACAACTCTCCATCCAAGTAACAATTTATGAAATAAACCATAATAAGTCAATGTATGGTCTTTAACACAGAGCCTTGGCTCACACCAAACAACACGATAAAAAGGGCCTCACACATTAGAAGTGTAAAATCATTCAAACGGGAAGACCAACGGTCTAGTCTATATTAATACCTATATTCAAATGCCAATGTAAACCCGACTACATTTAAGAATTGTTTTTTCTATTTTTCTATGTTTCTCAATTATTAATCAAGATCATGATTATGCTATTTTTCTATTTTCTAGTGATTATTTCTGATTGGGCTACCAGTCTCTAAATTTACAGTTTGGCAGATATCACCGAATACGTAGAAATTTACAATGTTTTCTATCAATAACAAAACAGTTACCTTCCCTATCCTCTGAATGTCTTTCATTGAATACTCCACAAACCACTACTTTCGTAATTGAAATAACGGAAATACTAGCTGATATATTTCACTGATAGTATCGCTGCCGGGTCTCGAAATTTTCATAAGTGGGGGCTTACTAACTGCCTAAGAGTAGGCCCGCTCCAATCATGTTTTAGTGATTCCCTATATAAGCAACCATTTTTTTCCGAGAAAATGGGGGGGGGGGGGAAGGGCGGATGCTCTAGATCCGCCTCTGAGTATATTCCATTTATATTTCAATAGGTTTACTGAATGCTTGATCATTCGGGATGGTTTCAAAGTACTTTTGTAAATGCCAAGTTTAGTAGACAAACAGTTGCAATGCAATAATGTAAGATATTTGTTTGATTCAAACATGCTTTTCGCTTTTACTTTCATATAAACACATTCATACTCGAGATTAATTAATTTAATATGTTAAAGGTATTATAGTTAAAGACAGACGATCCCATTCTGTAGTAGCATGCATGCGAGGTTAGTTGTAGAGTAAGAAATCAACATCAGAACAAATAAAGTTGTGCTTACACAGAATTTGTTTTGTTTACTTTTAGAAAAAAAAGTAAAATCACAAAAATACTGAACTCCGAGAAAAATTCAAAACGGAAAGTCCCTAATCAAATTGTGCATTTATTTTCTTCCTTCTTTTACATTGCAAATGATCCCTTTCAGAACGAAATACATTATATATGATAAACGCATTTCACGAACAATACTATACCAGTCTATATATTTGTTTAAGATTTTAGGTATCCATTTCAGAGATCCAGTAGACTAAGAAATTTCTGCACCAGACATGGCAAAATAAAAGCTACCTTGGTTGATTGGTTAATTGTTATATAGGAAACGTTACCATTGCTATCATTTAATTTTAAAAGATAAAAAAAAATATCTCCGTATAACTTGTGTTAATCACCGAAACTTTGTACAAAATATAACATAAGAATATATTTTGGTTAGAGCAATTTCAGGAATCCAAAGTTGGAACTTGATACTTTTTAGTTTTTAAATTTATCATAGCCAGAAAATAATCCTTTATATTATATAGCAATATAATATTTCCCACAGATAGTAACCAAAAGTTAGCGTGCAATAAAGTCTAATATTGCATTAGTGCAATAAATCTTCAAAATTCATGACGTCATCAACGACAAAATCTTAGTTTAAATCAATTTTTACTCTCAAATATTATATTGCTATACAACAAGTGTGGACACAGATGAGTGTGGATAGTATGTTTGGATGTTTGACAGTGTCTTATGACAATAAAGTTCTATGTTTTTCCTATATGGTGTTAATAACTGTGTTGCACGGTGACAACCGATCTGAGCATTAGAAGTGTTTTTTTTTATTTGATATTTTTTTTATGTTCAATACAGACATGGGGAGACAGTAATTACATTAGTTACCAAATGATTATGATAGAACATGTTCTACATCTTTGGTTTTGGATACATTTTGTAGCTGGGAGAGCAATTGTTAATTTCTGTGTCGATTTGGTCTCTTGTGGAGAATTGTCTCATTGGCAATCATAGCTCATCTTTTTTATATGTATTTGCTTACTATTGGTATGGTTCTATTTACATTACTTTGTGGTGGATCGTCAGTATCATTAGTATTTTTTTTTGTTAAAATGTCGAATTTCTTCCTCAGATTAGAATACATTTATTGGTTTTAAGTAATGACAATGGCTTATGTCTGACATGATTATTGGGGCTAAATGAGATAGGAAGTAAACCTCTGTGCTGATTTATTTCAATTCTTTATATCTCCTCCAAAGCTGGTCGAAGCAAAGACAAGTTTTGACCAATATAAAAATGATTTCACCAAAACAACCTTTGTGAGCATGCTTCAAAGACTCATAACTGCTCCAAAAGTAATCCGATCGAATTTGAAGCATGTCAAGCAGATATCATCAACATCTACTTAATAAGTCTTAATATGTCCAAATACCTACAAAACTATTTAGTACTCAAAAGGTATTGCAAAATTATTCCTTTTCATTTTTTGTTTTGTAATATGGATACAAATATAAGTGATACATGTACCAATACAGTATTTGTTGTGGTATGCAAGTGTAGTAATTAACATTTACTGTAACAATGTTAATTCACACAAATTAAGAAATAACAAATGAATGGAACAGATACTCCGCAGGGTGCTGTTTTATACGACTGCAGAGGTGGAAACCTGAACAGTTGGGGCTAGTATGGACACAACATTCAAGCTGGATACAGCTCTGAATTTGGATTGTGGTTAAATAGTTGACACAACATAGGTTTCTGACACATATTGAATGTGGTCTATTAGAACTTCAACTTAAAAAATTTAAATTGGACATTTACCTATTTTGGTCCAATATCCAAAATCTAAATACATGGTTAAATTCAGAATATCATAGAACCCGAAGAATTCAATTTTTGATGAAATCAAATAATGTTTAATTTTAGACCCTTTAGACCTCCCCTCCATGTGGACCAATTTGATAACCGGTCCCAAATATTAAAAATCTAAATACACGATTAGATTCGGCAAATTGAAGAACCCCATATATTCAATGTTTGTTGAAAAGAAACAAAGTTCAATTTTTGACCCTTTGGATCTTAATGTAGACCAATTTGAAAACGGGACAATACTGTGCAATTGAATATTCCTGGCTATTGGCAATACTGTGCAATTGAAAATTTCTTGCTATTGGGCAATATTTTGCAATTAGATATTTCTTGCTATTGTGCAATTCAGTGCAATTACAAATTTCTTGCTATTGCACAATACTGTGCAATTGGAGATTTCATGCTATTGTGCAATACTGTGCGCAATTGAAAATTTCTTGCTATTGCACAAAACTTACTATTAGTATAATAATTTTTGAACCCGATTGGGACCAACTTGAAAACTGGGCCCATCATCAAAAATCTAAGTACATTTTAAGACTCACCATATCAAAGAACCTCAAAATTTAATTTTTTGTTAAAATCAAGCTAATTTTAATTTTGGACCCTTTGGACCTTAATGTAGATCAATTTAAAAACAGGACCAAAAATTAAGAATCTTAACATGGTTAGATTTGGCATATCAAAGAAGCACAATAATTCATTTTTTTAATGAAAGCAAACAAAGTTTAATTTTGGCCCCTTATTCCTTGGGACCAAAACTCCCAAAAATAATCCAAACCTTCCTTTTGTGGTCATAAACCTTAATGGATTTCTATTAACTTATGCTAAAGGTATTGTTCAAAAAACCAAGAAAAATGCTTATTTGGGACCTGTTTTTGGTTCCTAAATCCTACACTGTTGGGACTAAAACTACCAAAATCTATTCCAACCCTCCTTGTGTGGCCATAGACCTTATGTTAAAATATCATAGATTTCTGTTTACTAATACTTGAGTTATAGAGCAAAAACCAAGAACAATGCTTATTTGGGCCCTTATTCCTAAACTGTCAGTTTAAAACTGTTGAGACCAAAATACCCAAAATCAATCCCAGCCTTCCTTTCATGGTCATAAACCTTGTGTCTAAATTTCATATATTTCTATTGACTTTTACTTAAGTTAGAGTGCGAAAACCAAATGTCTTTGGATGAAGACGATGACGCCAACGTGATACCAATGTACAACCAAAAAGTTTTCAATTTTTGCGGTTGTATAAAATGATCTCAAATCAAATTTCTAATGGAGTTTGCAACAATAATTATTCAACTACTCATTTTAATAAAACATAAAGTATTAAAATATAAATGTCATACAGTCATGGTGATGATGCCCCCGCTAACATATAACGTTAAAAAGGTACATAAAGTGAAGCTGCCAAAAATTGAACTTAAACTGAGTTAAGAGGTAATAAGCATTATATACACATTTCACTAAATTTAGTTGAGACAAACTTGAGGAATTTTTCCATTTGTGAAAGGGCATAACCCTAGAATGATAATCAAAGTGCTTGTAATCACTGAATGGCTATTAAAGACTGCTTAAATTTATCAGTTGGTAGTAAAGTGAATTTTGCATTGTATATTGTATATACATGTATAGCATTATTTTAAGTTGATGCAACTACTATTCTGGACAGAGAAATCTAAACTCCAATTTTTAAAGAAGATTTCATAAAGCATTGGTTTTAGGTAGTTCAACAACCATTCTGGTCAAAGAAATAACTCCAATTTATTGTCTGGAATCTACAAAAATGTTTGTTTTTGGCCCTTAATTCCTAGACTGTTTGCCCCATAACCCACGAAATAGACCTCAACCTTCAACTTATGGTATTCAATATTATGGTACAATTTCAGAACAATTGAAATACTTATACACGACTTTGTGTACGGACACTAGATTAATGTATGTTTTGGTCACCTTTGGAACCCTTATTCCTAAACCTTAGGGACTATATATATACCCCCCCCCCCCCAAAAAAAAACAATTCCAAGCTTCCTTTTATGATTATAAATATTACTGTGGATTCATTATTATTCTTTGGATACCAATTTTCGAGGCTTTCGTGGGTAGAGCCTATCCACGAAATTAAATGTTCAACGATTAACAAATTTTCTATACCGGCTTGTATGCAGACTTCAGCAAAACCACGAAATTTAATATCCACGAAAATGCAAATTTTCTTTAATCCACGAAAATAAATGAATCCACAGTATGTTATAATTTTAAGGCTTCCTTTTTACCTACTGTGGATTCTTTAAATTCGTGGGTACCAATTTTCGGGGTTTGAGGAAAATTGACATATATTCGTGGATATTTAATTTCATGGTTTTGGCAAAGTCTACACTCATTCCTTTAGAAAATTTGTTTTTCGTTGAACATTTAAATTCGTGGTTCTCCTGTACCCACGAAATCCACGAAAATTGGTATCCAACGAATATTAATGAATCCACAGTATACTGAATTTATTATCTGGAAACCATCCGTCTTGGGAGGACGACGACAGGATACCTACATGTATTTCAACTGCAAAAATTTCTGTGGTTGTTTAAAAATTTCAAACATGTACAATGAAATATTGTTTTAGAAATTGATAAGCCTAGATATGCCTTATAATTTCCCCCCGCATAGTTGAAGGACCATTTACACTCAGAACCGAGTCAACAGTAGGCAGCTAGTACAGATGTATTAAAACAACCTAGCATCATATTGCTAGTAGTGGTAGTAGCATTTTCGGGTAAATTTGTTCTTTTTTTTTATAATATGTTTGGTTCAAATCAAAATAGAATGCTTTTATCTCCCTAATACTTACATTGTACGTAAACAGAGGTGATACTACTTTGACAAATCCTTGTACATGAGAGTTTTCTGTCAAATCTTTATTTCACAAAGAATGATTTGCATAACAATGAACTGAGCTCAAAGCAAAGTATTCAATAATACACTTAGACAAAGAGCTAAATTCAGTGATATACTTTGTACTACAGGTCCTTCATTAACATCCATCGACCAAAACCAAAAACATTCCATACTACATGGTTGGTTCAGAAGTTCTGAAAAAGACATGATTTTTTTTATCATATTTTAAGTATATATACGGTTTTTTTCTAAAGTGAACATTGATTGGTTAAATATTTCTCAGTGTGTTTGAATTTATTTGATAGCCTTTTGGTCATGACTGTGTGTCTCTAATATTTAATTAACTGTGCATTTGTATTCAGATATCGCAGATCAAATTTATTCGTTCTTTGTGTAATCATACGTTTTTTGATTGAGTTAAGTCTGCTAATTGATATTTTATCGTATGTTTTTATATGTTGTGATGTTATGCTATTGTTTCAGAAAAAGGGAGAAGGTTTGGGCCCATTAAAACGTTTAATCCCGCTGCAAATGTTTGCACCTGTCCTAAGTCAGGAATCTGATGTACAGTAGTTGTCGTTTGTTTATGTAATATATACGTGTTTCTCGTTTCTCGTTTTGTTTATATAGATTAGACCGTTGGTTTTCCCGTTTGAATGGTTTTACACTAGTAATTTTGGGGCCCTTTATAGCTTGTTGTTCGGTGTGAGCCAAGGCTCCGTGTTGAAGGCCGTACTTTAACCTATAATGGTTTAATTTTTAAATTGTTATTTGGATGGAGAGTTGTCTCATTGGCACTCACACCACATCTTCCTATATCTATACAAAGGTTAAAACTTTCTTGTGGTACAATCATTCCCTATCTACATGTAGCAACTATCAATTTGTTTCATGCACATATTGATATGTGTTGAGTTAACCTCTGTTGGAAATAAGAACACACAAACCTCCACCTAATTTTAGTCAACGGACAAAACATTCAAAACTATAAAATATTATCTAAGACTTGTCAGTGTCTATTTACCATTGCCACTGAATCAGTGATATATGTACATGCAAGACTAAAATTATAAAGTACATATATAAGACTAAAACTGACATTCAGTCTTTATGATATCTTCATTCCCAATCTGACTTCATGGTAAAATAAGATTCCATATCTACAACCAATGAAAAGGAAATATCCCTCTAATAGACTAGCATTTAAATCACAGTTTTCGAAAATGGAAGCTAGGTCACCGTGGAACCTAGAACTAAAAAAATCGAAACAATATATCTTAAATATTTCAAATGCATGTACATGAAATAATATTAATCTCTAAAATTCACCATATTGTTCCCTTTTTTATCTTCTGTTCGATACTGTATATCCAGTGGCGGATCCAGAAATTTTCTAAAGTGGGGGCCCACTGACTGACCTAAGAGAGGGCTCGCTCCAGTCACGATTCAGTGATTCCCTATAGAAGCAACCAATTTTTTTCTCAAAAAGCAGGGCCAACCCCCCCCCCCCCCCCAAATCCACCTCTGATATCAACCTTCAGATGTCTTTCATTTACATTCAGTTTAGTGTGGGTTGATGTTTGATTGTTGTACATTTTACAATGAGCAAAGCCCATACGGCAGTCAGCTATGAAAGGCCCTGATAAGACAATGTAAAACAATGCAAACGAGAAAACTAACATGTCTTTTTAAGGTTACATCATCAAAATATGTAGGGTCGTATAATCTTTTTATTATTTTGTCCATTTTATTTTTTGCGCCATGATTTTGAATTGTGTGGTCCGTCTTGCATGGTCTGAGTTGTCCATGGGGCGAGAGTTCCCCTATTTATAATGATTGGATTATTTCTTACGACGGCAATAAAATGGCTTAGGCTGGGTGCTCAAAATAGGATCGGTCAGGTACCCGTAAACAAACATATTTTTTTTTTGCCTTACCGAGAGCACCATTGAAATATATACAAATCACAGATCGGATACGCATCAACTATGTAAGACCTAATTTCAACACCCCTAAACAGTGAATATTTTTATCGCAACAGTAGAATTTTATTACATAATCTGAAAGATGAAACCTTGAACTTCACAGGAAAAATACTCCCATAGCTGGGAAAAATCATTTAAAAAAGTATCAGTTCAATATGTAAAGCCATTATTATAGCATTTTTTCAACTAAAATAGAATTTTCATGCAGCTAAATGATAGCATCAAAGGCATACACCTTGCTTCTTAATAGTAGCAAAAAGTGTTTTTTTTTTGTTTTTTTTTAAATGTACATGTACTAAATAAAAGATATCATTTAAATCTATTTGTTTTAAGTTTTGAAAAACTACAAAATCCCTATTTGTGACTAAACCTTGCAAATTGAATTTTCTATAAGTAAGTCCCCTGCACGACTGAACATGGCAATTTAAGAGCTGCCATTTTATCACACCAAAACAGACAGATAAACAAAAAAAATGGCAATTGTAGGATACGTTTCTGTAAAATATGATAAAATCATGTTTTTAAATAAATGAATAATACCAAATAGATACACCAAAATTTAAAGCACATTTACAGGAGGGATATATACACAATCATTGCTAAACTATACATTTCATACTCTATGCATTTAATATAAATAAATATTGGTTTAAAAAAAGAAATATTGATGTGTATGACAGTATGACTATCATGCTTATTCCAAATTGATGGTAAATTCCATGTCAGCATTGTATTTTGGGAATTCCCAGGTAAATGCCATGTCTAAATACAGCTGAGGCCATTATAATTTTTTTCTTTGACGCCTTACATCGACGATGTAAAAAAAATTATAATAGCTAGCCTTTGACGCCTTGCATCCACGATGTAAAAAAAATTGTAATAGCCTTTGAAGACCTCATAATTATTTGGACTAAGGCAATTAGTTACCCAGCTGAGTACGGTGTATAAAAATACACTGATAATCCTCCACCAGTATTTACATGCGCACAGTAAATCCGTTAAAGAGTAAAACCCTCCTATCCCCCCTCATTAAATGCACCAAGAATTTTCAGGGCTGTAATGTAGGTCATTTATACACACCATATTTGTACAAACAACTTATGTCATGTTCTGTATACCAAATTATCATGAAATTAAGCTGTTTCCTTCAACATATACAAATATGTAGAAATAATGTACATCGTTTTCATTAAGATACCAGATACGACTAAACATGTAAACAACCCCTGAACTACAATGTTATTTGGAATCGTCCATAATGTAAACCCCTTATTTACAATGTTGTATGAAATCGTTCATCATGTTCATAGCAGGCGAAAAACAAATTCGCGAATACACGGTTTCCGCTGTTAATGCCAGTGTTATCATGACTGACATTAGGGGATGAAATGCATATAGATGTCTATAAACAGCTGATAAAGTCTATTCAATAGTAACTTTTTTGTTCGTTGAAATGTGTGGGATTGTGCAGCACGTGTCATCATGACATGTGTCCCTTCGCGGCCTTCAGTTTAGATTATAGACTAGAGAAGAGACTACATGCGTACAAACCTGATGTCAAATGAAGATATACGGAATTTAAATAACGTTGATCCTTTAAATGTACGAAACACAAACACATATGACAACTGTTCACATAAAATAGATAGTAAAATTTTCCAAATGAACGTCCATTAAAATTAAGTCTCTGATGAATATTTCCCGCGCAAATGTCATGGAATAGACCAAAACGAATTTTAGGTGTGTGTTGTCATTAAAACATTCGGGTCAATGAACACAGTTAGATTAAATATATAAATATGTTAACTATATTTATATTGGTTTATCAGAAAGTGACTTTACCAGTTTTTTTTGTGGCAAACAACGGTAAATAGCATATATCATCTTGACATGACATATGAAAACCCCTTAAGCATAATGGTGTGTGTATTGGAATAGTCCATGGAATTGTCCAAACCGATACAGGTGAAATACGTAGAATAATATTGCTGTGTCTATTGTGGACACAGCAATAAAATCAGATTTAGGATCCTTATGAGCCCGTAGTAAAGTAAAAAAAAACTGTAAAAAGCCTTATTTAATAAAATTTGCTCGATTAACCTTGAAGTGAAGACTAATAACAATATGCGTGTATAGTGAACCCCCTAAATAAAATAATACTGTGTTCTAGACCACTTCCCCTTTCGGTGAACTACAGAAATGATTTTTTACTATATAGTATGTTAATAAAAGGGTTATTGCATGAATATTAGATCTCAGGATGGCGACCTGAACATTTCTTGAGTGATGACATTAATTTGATTGATTCATAGCCCTGTCTTAGAAATTTTTGAGAAAGCAGCATTCCTCGTTCAACAAAATCAACGTACTTTGAGCTAGCTCTAGTGTAACGTATCAATTGACCGTTATGGAATAACCGTTTCACAAATGATATCGGATATGTTCCTTACGTCGTAACTACAATCCCCTTCCCTTTCATGAATTTTACCTACCGAATTAGACTTTTTACCGTATTTGTAATCACATAAGCAACACGACGGGTGCCGCATGTGGAGCAGGATCTGCTTACCCTTCCGGAGCACCTGAGATCACCCCTAGTTTATGGTGGGGTTCGTGTTGTTTATTCTTTAGTTTTCTATGTTGTGTCATGTGTACTATTGTTTTTCTGTTTGTCTTTTTCATTTTTAGCCATGGCATTGTCAGTTTGTTTTAGATTTACGAGTTTGACTGTCCCTTTGGTATCTTTCGTCCCTCTTTTTGAGACACATATACTCCATAAGTTTGTGCCGCTAGGATGATGCTACACAGAAATGGAAAGTTGACTATCGGAAAATTAAAACCATCGCGTTTGTCATAAATTTTGGTATTTAACCTACCATCAGTAGTCATTTTGAGAAAAAAGGTCTAGATGTGAAGCAGATTTATCTGTGTCGGTAGTATCTTTAATTTCAAGTTCACTTGGATATATTAAATGTAAGTGATCACTGAATCTATTATTATTAAGAGACAGTACATCATCAATATACCGTTAGGTGAAATTAAAAGACTGTGCTAATTTCTTTTCTCCTTTCTGTACAAGCCCTTGGGTGAATTCTGCTTCAAAGGAATACAAACTTTAACAAAAATGTTGTAAATTAAAAAGTCCAGCATGGCAGTGATATCTTCGTCTAGATATGTAAAACGTCTTAATAAATAGAGTCTCATGTTTGTGTATTGTATACGTACGTACACGGACGTATATGTATGGAAACAGAATCTCCAATAGATTTTGTATTTCTAAGATTTGTTCGGGCCTGGATTATTCGTATTGAAGGTTCAGAGAAGCGCTTCGAACTCATAGAAACCATTTCAATTTCAATATATAGATATAGAAAGATGTGGTGTGAGTGCCAATGAGACAACTCCCCATCAGGCATAGATGACCTTAGCTGTATTTGGCAAAACTGTTATGAATTTTGGTCCTCAATGCTCTTCAACTTCGTACTTTATTTGGCCTTTTAACTTTTTTGAATTCGAGCTTCACTGATGAGTCTTTTGTAGACGAAACGTGCGTCTGGCGTATATACTAAATTTAGTCCTGGCATCTATGTTGAGTTTATTTATATCGAAATAACAATTTATAAAAGTAAACCATTAAAAGAGAGGATGAGAATTATCAACTGCAACAGAAGAAGATGTACAACTTACAAATAAGTCAACAATGTCTTAAGATTGTATTAACACTTAGCATAAATACTAGGAGATATGATACACAAAATCAAGGTAAAAAAAAAGAACAATCACAAGAATACTGAACTACGAGAAATAAATAAAAACGGAAAGTCCCTAATCAAAAGGCAAATAAAAAGCTTGAACACATCTAACGGATGGTAAACAAACTGTCATATCCCCGACTTGGAACAGGCATTTTCTGATGTATGAACCTGGTTTAATAGTTAGCTAAACCTCTCACTTGTATGACAGTCGCATCAAATTCCATTATATTGACAACAATGCATAAAAAAACCAGACAGATTATGGAAAAATGCCAAGAATAAGAGTACAGCAGTCACCATTGTGTTGTAATCTTAATCACTATAAAAACAAATAGGCACAAAAAGGCATACGACCTTACTATGATTAGTCTATTTTCATTGCTTTTTTATTAAACGATTGACTGATGCTCAACACGTCAAATCCTAAATCTTATTAAACCTATCAAAAAAGCACTCAACGATTTGCCTTAAATATATTAAGAAAAAAACGGATTTCGTAATCAAATTGATAGTTGCCCTTCTAGACGCTTTGAACTGCGTGCTGTAAATCTTATGTTGGCAAAACGAGTGTTTTCCGTATTGAGCTAGTCTCATTATCTGTGATGCGCTATTATCATACTTTGAGTCTGCGATAAGTTTGAAAATACTGTAAGCCCCTGTCTGAATGGAAATAGATTTTTTTTTTGACAGAATATGAATATTAAGAATTATATACACCCTAATCATATTGCTGCTTGTCAAAAATATAATAACTCTAATTTTCATAAGTGGGGGCTCACTAACTGCCTAAGAGTAGGCCCGCTCCAATCATGTTTTAGTGATTCCCTTTATTAGCAACCAAATTTTTCCGAGAAAATGGGGGACGGGCGCTCTAGATCCGCCTCCAAGTATATTCCATTTATATTTCAATAGATTTACTGAATGCTTGATCATTCAGAATGATTTTAAAATATTTTTGTAAATGCCAAAGTTAGTAGACAAACAGTTGCAATGCAATAATGTAAGACATTTTTTTCATAACTTTGATTAAAACATGCTTTTCGGTTTTACTTTCATATAATCCCATTCATGCTCGAGATTCAGGAATTTGATATGGTAAAGGTATTATAGTTAAAGACAGACGATCCCATTCTGTAGTAGCATGCATGCGAGGTTTATAGTAAGACAGACGATCCCATTCTGTAGTAGCATGCATGCGAGGTTAGTTGTAGAGTAAGAAATCAACATCAGAACAAATAAAGTTGTGCTTACACAGAATTTGTTTTGTTTACTTTTAGAAAAAAAAGTAAAATCACAAAAATACTGAACTCCGAGAAAAATTCAAAACGGAAAGTCCCTAATCAAATTGTGCATTTATTTTCTTCCTTCTTTTACATTGCAAATGATCCCTTTCAGAACGAAATACATTATATATGATAAACGCATTTCACGAACAATACTATACCAGTGTATATATTTATCTAAGATTTTAGATATTCATTTCAGAGATCCAGTAGACTAAGAAATTTCTGCACCAGAAATGGCAAAAAAAGCGTCCTTGGTTGATAGGTTAATTGTAATATAGGAAACGTTACCATTGCTATCATTTAATTTTAAAGAGATAAAAAATAATATCACCGTATAACTTGTGTTAATCACCGAAACTTTGTACAAATATAACATTAGAATATATTTTGGTTATAGCAATTTCAGGAATCCAAAGTTGGAACTTGATACTTTTTAGTTTTTAAATTTATCATATTTCTGGCATTGAAACAATAAGACAACAATTACAGTTTGTAAGTGTTATTCTAATCAGGAGGAAAACATAGGAAATAAACAGCAAGAAAATAATCCTTTATGTTCCCGCTTATAAGATATGTCTGACGCAACGTCAGACATTGCTACCATTTAGTGACCTTCGTTGATTTTCAGTTTCAAGAAAACGCAACATCTGTTTCAAAAAGCTTGCAAAATTACCAAATCAATTATTTCAAAAAAGACTACAGTAACTGTTATCAATAATAAAATTTAAATAAAATCATCGTAACTCGCTTACTCATTTCATGAACATATCAATAGCACAACTATGAAATTTAAATTCTTTCGATTGATCACAACAGTTACACGGAACATTATCCAACATAATGTATTCAGAAATAATCCATACTCTCTCGGGGTATAGTTGTTGTGAAGAAGTTATCATTTGGTACAAATTATAATGTGTACAAAAAAAAATACAATTTGTACAAAATTTGGCTAATATTCACTTATAACTTGTACAATAATTAACAGTATAGATCTTTTTATAAAAAAAAATTGCTACACACCAAAGAAGGTGTTTCTGGACTACACAATAAACCTTATTTACAAAATACAAAAATAGTTCTGTATTATATGTTTGAGCTGGGACTACTATTTACTAGCGTTAGTATAATAGTCTCAGGTTTGAGCAAGTAAGGGGAATCGGGCATTGGGAATTGCACAATATCTTTTGCTCTTTACATTTTCCCCCTTCTTTTGCGTTTACAGAAAAGACAGTTCAATCCACCAGTTTTCTCGTAGCGAAAGTTTAAGCTCAGAAACCGTTGCACTGCCAAAAACGATGTGCAAATAAGTCCAAGCGCATTTTTTTTTCTTACCCTGATTTTGGGGAATTGATTAATTCTACTATGATCGTCTTTTTTCACATTTAAAGTGAAGCAAGCACGAATATAATCACTTGTCTAACACCCCATATATAATAAGGCGGAAAATATTACTTGTTGTTATAGACAAATTAGTAACAACTGTTTCAAAATGATTCAATGTTATCAGAGTTTGGATTCTTAAAACAGCCGATATGCGTTAATTAAAAATAATTAGGCCAACAAAAACAGATAAATCAATAGTCGAAAATGATAATTCCATGTCAGAAGACTGTAATTCAGTGGAAGTTGCTGGATTGTTTTAGTGCTTTATTATAAATTAACATATACCATTGTTATTAAACATATTAAGAATAAATCACAATAAGTAGTCCGAAAATTATACCATGATGATGGACGTGTTTAATGACATTGACTGGCTTTTCAACCCTCGCACGGTCGGCAAAATTATACCATAGCAAACTATGGTATACTTTAGTTTTGCAAATGCTTATTTTAGTTACTGTGCTATATAAAATTGACTTTGACCACAAGTATATCATAGTTTTTTTATGGCACAAAAATCTAGATTCTTTTTGAAATATCTTTTTGACCCTTTTCTAACTCATGATCGGCTTTATCTTCTGTTTCGGTGTTGGCAAGATTTGATTTCTTTATGACGACTTCTCCCGACATTCTTCTTTCCTGCTCTACACATTTGCGTACATCGATTCTTGTCAATTGTCAACTTTCAACATCTTTTGTGTCTTTCCTTTTCTATAAACGAGACTTCTAGCATGGAAAAAAAATATTTTAAAGGCTTATTTAATCTATTTATTATTAGGCCTCATAACAAAGTTTTTAAAATTTAAATGTAGACTAGAAATAAATAAGATAAGACTGCAGCTCAAAACTCGACATTTTTTTTAATCTTCTTAAAAAGGTCATTGGTTCGAATCTTGGCGAGGGAAGAACAAAAAGTTTGCGAAAGCAAATTTACAGATCTAACATTGTTGGGTTGATGTTTAGACGAGTTGTATATACATAATGTACACAGCCATGTATCACTATCATTGCTGGTGATCCGATGGATAAATCTGTGGTAGAGTTGTCACTGACTCAGACGTAGTATATATATATTTGATAAGAGTTGCCGTAAACCCCATTGTTCAGCTATCGAGACAGACGAATCCATACCCTTTCCGTTCCTTGCGCTATTCCGACAATTAACACACAAATGCAGACATTTTGAAATATAATTTTGTAAGTATCTCCTATTAACGTGTAGAAGAAAATTGGCAATTATTGATATTAACTACATTATTTTAGGATCTTTGCCAAAAAGATATATTATTTTCAAAAAATAACCGGGGGATCGATATTTTTCCTAATTCTAAAATTGTTTCTTCATAAACATGATAAAAGTATGTCGGATATGTGGTGGTCTGTTCTGAATTAGCAAAGCGCAAGCCTAGAAAAGATAGAATGTTTCGCCCAAAAAAAAAGGCTTTTAAAAATCAAGTGTTTCAATTTCATCGTCAAACACGAAGAACACTATAATAGTGTTACTCTTCACATTGGATGAATTCGTTGGTTAACAGTTAATATCTATAGAATTTCTGTTGTTTTGTAATTAAGATATGGGTTAATTCACTTTCCAGGTAAAACTATTTAGGCACTATGGGGAATGATAAATTATAAGTTAGCTGCATTCAGAGTAGGCATAGTCTTCAAACAAGGACAAATAAGCTCTAGTTAGTTGTTAACCGACATTATAAAATACCATAAAGAAATAAAACAAACTACTTACTACATCGATGAACAAGTGATCAGTATTTGTCAATATTCTTATCGAATTAGGAGCAAGAACTCCGGCATGTTCTCGGAATGTCGTGGGAATCAACATAACACCTCTCCTGACAGATACTTTTCTTATTTTCATATGATAGTAAGTTCCTGTAGATATTTGTAATATAACAAAAGGGAAGCTAGATTATTTGATTTCAAGTACAGGTAAATTTGATTTTATTCTTCCTTTAAAAATTCCGATTTTTTATTTTATCCCATGTTAAAGAAACCATCATTTCTAGATATTTGCCTCAAACAGCAGTCATCTTAGTACCAGAATCTATGACAAACCAGACGATTTCCATTTTTCAAATTATTAATTTTCTTCACCTTAGCTGCGATATATACCAACGTCAGCCTCGTATTGAGCTGTTACTCAGACTTTGTAAAACGTCATCTATGATCCAGTATTTTGTCATAGAACTTCTCGTCTCATTCGAAAGTACCAAGTCTCAATAAATAAACATTCATTGTATACTTCATAAATAATATAAGAGTGCTTGCGTTAAAGGTTGTAGATGTTAGGTGAAAGTGTATCTTTTATTCTACGTTATTTTCCTAGTAGTTGGCTTCGTTCTATATATTTTCTTTTGTTCGGATGACTTTTGACATAACTCAGAATTTATACATCTCGCCATCGGGTTTATTACTTTACGCATTCCTAATGCCGGAGGGTCGGAAGTTGTGATCGTAGACAAATGGTATTAACATATTTTCTATGTTGCGTTTTGTGTACTATTGTCTGTCTGTCTGTCTGGTTTTTTTTAGCAATGGAGTTGTCAGCTTATTTTCGATTTGTTATTTTGAATGTCCATCTCGTAACTTTGCCATTCTTTTTTAAAACTTCACCTTCATTGTTTGGGTCTTTGCTAGATTAATTTAAATGGTTGCTGGATTTTTTTAATTTATATATGTTGTATATATGTGATGCATGTTTACACAGGATCCTGGATCCAAATTATTGTAACATTTACCTAGTACTATGTCTGCTTGGTTTGTTCATCCGACTCTATCAAAATGAAAATAAAAAACTATGAACAATTGTCATGCAAGTGGGATGTTTGGCTAACTACAATTTTTTTTAAATACACGTACCAAGTCAGGAACATGGCAGCTGTTTTCCTTTTGTTCTATTGATTGGTAGCGTTTAATTTATGTCAGTTTGTATGGCTTTCCACCCTTTTGGGTTCGGTCTTTTTGTTATACTCTTTTACTTTAGCTGAACTAATTATGGAATGAAAACAAATTGTATCTTCATCTGTTTACAGTTTAATTCTAAACTAGATGTGTCAAAGCGACACGAAAGGCCCCGTCCCAAAAAGATGAAAAATCTACAATTTCAATATAAACACATGTGGACACAAACATGATGGCAGTCTCATATATCAAACATCAGCTCTGGAGGCGTATAGAAAAAAATCTGTATAACTGTTATCTTCAATAATTTATCAAAATCCAAAGCCCGTAATTTCAGCAAAAAATAGCGGAGCAGAACTAAACTTAAACTTGACCTGTAACTCATCATGGTTAACTCACATATTAGCTTAATATCTGAAGGCGGTTAGAAAAAAAGTCTGTATTACTGTGATTTTCTACAAATTCTCTAAGTCTAAAGCCCGTAATTTCAGCATTAATTAATGGAGCGGAACAAAACTTCAACTTGATTTGTAACTCATCATGGTTATCTTACATACCAAAAATCAGCCCAATATCTGAAGGCATTTAGAAAAAAAAGTCTGTATAACTGTGATTTTCAACAATTTCTCAAAGTCCAAAGCTCGTAATTTCGGCAAAAGTTAGTGGAGCGGATCCAAACTTAAACTTGATCTGTAATTCATCATGGTTAACTCACATATAAAAAATCAGCCTAAAATCTGAAGGCGTTTAGAATAAAAGTCCGTATAACTGTGATTTTCCACGATTTTCAACAAATTCTCAAAGTCCAAAGCCTTTAATTTCCGCAAAAATTAGTGGAGCGGAACGAAACATAAACTTGATCTGTAACTCATCATGGTTAACTCACATATTAAAAATCGGCGCAATATCTGAAGGCGTTTAGAAAAAAACTCCGTATAATGGTTTGTTGCGGAATTACAAAATGACGGAATTTCAGAATTACGGAATTTCAGAATTACGGAAATTTCGGAAATACGGATTTCGGACAAGGGTTAAACTATATGGCACCGACAACTTCGTTGCGAGGCCATAAAAAAACATTATTGTTCTGTATATGAAATTTACACACACAAGGGTAATATCTCACACAGTCACTTTTTCGTCAACATAATAATAAATGTCTGGCCTTTGTTAGTCTTGTATTATTTCTAATTTTAGTTCCTTGTGTACAATTTGGAGTAAGGTATATAAATGTGTTTAGGGGCCAGCAGAAGGACGCCTCCGGGTGCGGGAATTTCACGCCGCATTGAAGACCTGTTGGTGAGCTTCTGGTGTTGTTTGTTCTATGGTTGGGTTGTTGCCTCGTTTTCATTTTCAATTTTATAAATATTTTTCTAAGTTTTTCTCTCTCCATGGTTTTATTGCACTTTATACAATGATTTTCAACTAAATGACATATCGTATAGATTAGATAAAACATTATTATGATTATTCGTTTGTAGATCGTATTCGAAAGAAATACAAATAGACTGATTGAATACATTCTCAACAACAAAAAAATCTTACGAAATCCTTCAGGTTATACAGATTTTATAAACAATATGCACCGTTAGTTTCAATTCTTCAATTAACCTTTAAATCATTTTAATTAAACAAATAACGCTGGAATGTTCTTGGTTTATAATTTGAACAATTAAATTGTCACTCAATGACTTTATTTTTTAAATTTAACTTAAAGACATTTACAAATAAACATTACCAAAAATTATAAATACAAAAATCAACCGAGGTTATGTTTTGTCAATGGTGAATATAATGAGTCTTAGCGTGTTTGCTTTTCATTGGACGCTTAACTACTATATAGTATAGACATTCATTTTTATCGTTCATTGTATGTATTACAGGTGGTGAGACTCTAACAATATTGAATCGGAATCTTCAAAACATATCAAAGGTAAGTTTTGCTTTCGTCATAAAAGAAAACTGGCAGCTTTCTCTAAACATAAATAAAACAAAAAGTATGGTCTTTTCAACAACAAAGCAAAAGCCTGAAACATCTATACTTGTATATACAAACAAAAAAATAGAGAATGTTTCAGAATATCCTTACTTGGGTCTGCTGATTAAATCAAATGGTAATCTCAGTCATAGTACAGCTGAATTAACAAAAAAGGCAAAAAAGGTTTTGTTCTCTATTAAAACATATACTAATTCTCTTGGCAGCCTTCCTTAGTGAGACCTATATTGACTTATAATTCTGAAATAACATATTTGGACTCATATATAACATATTTCAAAGCTAAAAAAAGAGCTTTGGTTTCTGGAAAAATTGTGGACCCATTTAATTTTATTGACAAGACTTCAATAGAAAACTTGCATCTTGGTTATTGCAAGTTTACCCTTGGCACTAACAAGAGTGCCTCAAATTTTGGTACAAGGAACGAATTTGGAAGACAGCCTATTGAATGTCATATAAAAACCCAAACTATTATGTATTTAGCAAGGCTTTTCACCTCAAATTTGAATCCCTTATTACATGAATCTTTTCAAGTAACTAAAACTTTGGATTCTAGTGGCACCTATTCATGGTTCACTTTTGCAAAAGATATTCTTTCTGAATCTAACATTGATATAGATAGACTAAAAACCTGTGATAATTTAAAACAATTAAAAAATATTAAAAGCTATATTAAACCCCAAATAAACTCATACTACAACAACCTGTTGATAAATAAGTTAAAATCTATTGATGATAAAAGTAAATTAAATTTTTATAAAGCACTTGAGTCAAATCTATTGATCAAACCTTACCTCTCTAACCCAAACTTTGAATTTAGAAAATTAATTACAAAACTTAGAATCAGTGACCATTCATTATTAATTGAAAAAGGGAGGCATTTTAAAATTCCTCGCGAAGAGAGACTTTGCAAAAAATGTAAATTACTAGATGATGAGAAACATTTCCTAATAAATTGTTCTCATAATTCAAATATTAGATTAACATATTTTGATTGCATTAATAGAGAAAGTAATTTATTTGCTAATCTCACTGACAATGACAAAGTTATATATATACTTAACCCATCAACACCAACACAAGTGAATAAACTAGGATCCTTTATAAAAAAGTCAATGGAACTGAGGACAGGGGACCCTTTAATATTTACCTGAATTTGTGTATATATATTGAGTCACTTAGTTATTGTCTTTATTGGTTTTTGTTGTTGTTATATGTCACAAACTGTAAAGTTTATATGGCAATAAAACTTTGAATTGAATTGAATTGAATTGAATTAATCTTTTGTTGTCATTCCCGATGTTATCACAAACCACTGAAACCAGTAATAATCTGATTTATAGAGATTTGGTTTGCAATGTTTGGTGTAAATCATATTCATAAATAGTCAGTATCTACGAAATACTTTATAGACCGTGCTTTATATAGATATCGATGAAATGAACATCCCAAGAGTACCAACAAAAATATCTAAGAATAGATGCCACCTCATACGCAATTAATATCCATACTTTAATATTGAAAATTCATTTCATTTACCCTACGCGCTTTATTTGATGATTTTGAAAATCAATATTTTTTTATTTATTGGGTCATTGTGTTACATTTTATCTCTTTTCAAGAGAAATATGATCAAATATAGGCGAGATAAAGGTCCACTTTACCTAAAATTACATTTTGCAGCTTTCTTATACATGTTAAGTACTTTCGAATAAACACAAAAGTCAAACATTTGTAGCTTATATACACCAGATCTGTAAACAGTGATACATGCCTACTAATAAGTTTATGTGCAATTTTACATTTTCGATGTTTGATGATTTTTAATAATTAATCGATAATGATATGATTGAAAAATTTAACCCTAGTACTATGTCTTTTTGGGTTGTTCATCCCATTCTGTCAATATAAAAAAAAAAAATAAACAAATGTCATACAAGTGGGAGGTTTAGCTAACTTCAAAACTAGAAACACAGAAAGACACATTATAAAATATCAATTGAAATGGCTTTACTCAATCAAAAGACATAATATTACAAGTGAACATACACTGAACGAATAGATTTGATATATGACACAATGTAAATAAAAAATCAATAAATTAAGGGATCTATAATTTAAGTATTAAATAGTATTATACCGCTGTGAAATGTTAAACAACTTCAGAAAACAACACCAATAAACCGCCATTGCAATAATATTTTACACAGGTACATGTAAATTAAAAAAACTTTGTTGTTAGGTATACAGTTTATCGGGAGAAAGGAAATATTTTTACAAAAAGCATAATATTGAAAGAATATGTTACTAAATTAAAGTTAGCATGCTTAGGTCGTATGCTATTGATAAATATGCAGCAGGTAAATATATAACTGTTTAAATAATCTTTCAGGTTCATTATTTTCAGAATGGCAAATAAAATTCCCATGTGTGTGTGTATCTTGCTGTTTACTACTCCAGTTTGTCATGGTATGTTTAATAAGATTTTTGATAAAGAAGGCATTGGTATAAAAATGATCGTCATGCAAAGTATTTTTGGTCAAAACTGATTAAACCGTATATAACTCCCTTTCGATTTTACTATCAATTTCCGGCTAGTCGTTGCAGATCTTTGAGTTCAGATATTTAAACGTCATAATTTAGGCAATTCTTATTTTGCGCTCACACGTTTGATTTTGTCATTAGGAAAGGTCCTTAGGGGACTTTCCGTTTTGAATTTTTCCTTTGAGTTTGATATTTTTGTTATTTTTTCTTTTTCACCCAATTATGCCAAGACCGATTACTTGAAAGTTGACAATGTTTTTTAATATGTAGAAGGCCTGTCAGTCTTGTGCAGCTATACTTTAATTTTATTATTATTAGTTTTGAAATCTATTTCATTATATAATATTTTTTGGAATAACTCAAAATGCGGTATATGGATTTGTGAATTTCACGGCCTATTAAGCTCATAAATGGAGATACATGTATACAATTGGATGATGAAATATAAAACCGAATTTCAGATAAAGTATTTTCAGTATAACCTTCAGCAGATAATATCGAGACTAAAATTATGGAAAGCTTGATCATCAACGTTTGAAGGCATAAAAAGAACAGCCGGAACTTATCACAATACAATTGCATTAATATTTGGTCTTCGGTCGAAATGTTATTTTTTGTTACAATAAGCCTAAATACATTTACTGTAAACCAACTTATTTTCGCGGATACTTTATTTCGCGTTTACCCCTTATGATACCATTTGCGATTTTTGTTTGTTTGAAGTCGTTAAAAAGGAAAGGTCCACGTTTTAAATAATTTTATTCGCGACGATATATATAAATTTGCATAATTTTTCTGATAGTTGGTTGACAGTATATCAAATTTAAAAGACGATGTTTGTAAAAAATTATGTCACATTTAGCAAAGACGTATGTTCTATACACCGATGTATCAGGGTGTGTCTGTTCCCCATATAAACAACTCAAACAGTTATATAAATGTAACTACTACTCACACTAAAAAAAGATTTGTCAGATTTTAAACTTGTTCAATCACTTCTTTTTCCAAATTAATTTGTAGGATACTCACTAAGAAAACAATAACAACATGATGATATCATTTTTTACATTGTAGCTTTGACCTTTGGAGAATTTCTAGCAGGAGCGGCTGGTGTTGTAGCTGCACCGTTGGGAGCAGCTCCGATGTCAGCCTCTGCACCTGTCGCTACCGGGAGCGTTGTTGCAATTGGGGCTATTGGATTTACAAGGAAGGCCTTCGGTGGTGCGGAAGGTTACACTGTCTATTGTTATATATCTGTATGTTGAATCCGTACTTTCCGGAACCGTTGTATTGCCTTAATCATGATTGTTGTGATGATTACATGTATCAGCCTCTTTTGGCGTTTGAATCCAAAGTAAAAGGATCATAATTTGAAAGTTTTTCTTTTTATTTACAATCTATATACTTCGTCTTTAGTCCCCCAAACCTAAGTCAGGTATATCACATGGTGGAGGAACCTAAAATCGAACAATTGGTACCATATATATATACAAAATGAACATATGAATATTAAAAAATGAAGATATTGTCAACAGTGCAAAATACGTGGTTTGACTCGCAAGGGCAGACAATGGCTGTATATTTGAATAAAACTGTTTATTTATTTATGTGAGATTTATCTCATTACATTTGAATTTTCTATGACAAGAAGCGTTACTCGTGAACCGATATGATATGCCACGAAATTACGAATCTGAAGATGCCGAATTCAACGAATTGCTATCTTTAATTCCTTAAATAAACATTCCCAATACTTCTGTGTCATTGGCAAATCAACAAGGTAGTTTCATTTGAGATTCAGATGCAATAATGGAAAAATAGGCTGCTTGTCGCAAATTTGGGGGGGGGGGGGGGTATCCCCACGAAAATGCGTCGGTGTTTATGAAAGAATTTACTTTATTTGCAACTCTTCACAAAAGTGACAATGTCGATGATCAGAGAATGATTGCCGCTTTTCACCTTAATTTAACAGGACCTGCATTAACATGGTTTAATTCACTAGATTCGGGAAGCAAACGTACATGGAGTCCGACTGTGTTCCTTGAGAGCAAACATTTTCAAAATATGAAATTAAGTAGGGGTCAAATTTTGGAAGATTTTTATGGACAGATTGTTGAGAAAGCTCAAATTTTGAAAAAGAAGGACCATGGAATTCTCTCTCATTTCATCAAGGGTTTACCGGAACAGCTTGCGTTTTTTGTTAGGGCTGGTACACATAAAGACAGTGTTAGTGCGTTGTCCGCAGCTAAAATGGGCGAAGCCTATGGGTATAGGAAGGACGATGTAGTTTGTGTTGCAGCTGCTAGTCCAATAGTTGCTAATGATAATAATCCGGTTCAAGAGTTACAAAACCAAGTTAAAGAGCCCACAAAAGCATTATCAGAATTAAAACCACAAAGTACCGATATCAAACCAGAAATGCCTCCAAAATATCAAAAACCTCGTTACAACAACCCTCGTTACAACAATAACGTTTCAAGTTTGGTAGGAAATAACCGACCAAAACATGCTTTAATTGTCAGGCTCCTGGTCATTATCGAGCATATTGCAACTGGAATGGTCACGGTGAAATAAGTCAAACTATGCAGTGTCAACTTTGTCAGCAATTCGGTCATGGTGCTTTTCAGTGTTACCATTATAGTAATAAGGGCAACCAGTCGAACCCGGGGGTCATAGGGCACGCTCCCATGAGCGTTCATCCATAGGTGCCAGAAAAATGAGTCCGCCTCAAAGTCGTCAACGTGAATAAAATAAACTATGCTAATTATTGCACTGATACTGAAGACTGCGAATTTACTGATGAAAATTTAACTAGTTTCAAATCTCAATTTATTCATATGCCCGTCAAGGTTAATCACATTTCTTTTGCTGCACTTGTAGAGTCTGGAAAGTCAATAAATATTATTTCTAAAAGTTTTTATGATTCTTTGCCGGACACTTGTAAAACGTCAATATGTTCAGTATCAGAGAAAATAGATTCACTGAAAATTTTCAGAAATTTTGATTTCAGTCCGAAAAGCTTAAAACAGTTACAAGTTAATGACCCGCAATTTGGCAATATTTTCCGATATTTAGAAAATTGTGATTTACCACAATCACAAAAACTAGCTCGTAAAGTTCTACTTGAATCAGGAGATTTTTCTTTATTCGATGACTTGCTTTTTCACACTAGAGTCGCAAGATCTAAACGAACACAACAATTTTGTCAGTATCAGCTTGCATTACCTGAAATAGCCGAAAAAACAATTATTTCGCTTTACCACGATTCACCAATTGGAGGCCATGGCGGGATTCAGCATACAGTAGATTTGATAAGGGAACATTATTTTTTTTCAAATTTAGCAGGAAAAGTGTCCGACTTCATAAAATCGTGTCATGCTTGCCAGTGTCATAAGATGACTACCAGAAAGACTAAAGCCGGCATTGTTGCTTTTCAAACTCCACTTCGTCCTTTCCAAGTTTGGGAAATTGACCTCTTTGGTCCTGTTCCAGTGTCTAAGTCAGGCAACAGTTACGTGTGTACTGCAGTCGATATGTTTAGCAAGTTTATTTTTGCAGAGCCTTTACCAAATTCCGACCAAATTACTGGTTCGCATGCACTTTTAGATATCAAACAACAATTAACACCAAGTTTTACACATCACTGTTTGGGAACTTGCGAACGCTCACATAGAACCTTAGCAGAGCGAATTACACCGTATTTGTTGAACAATACAAATTGGGAGGATTTTTATTCCAAGCATCGTCTTTTCTATGAACAACTCCGTGAATGAAGGAACAAAATATTCACCATTTGAGATTATCTATGGACAAAGGCCATTATTTCCCTTATCGTGTGTATCAAAAACCGCATTTTCAGAAATTCCCAAAGATTATCACAATGATATTCGAGAGTTTCCTGACAAACTTGAATTCATTCGAAAACAAGTGCGTGAAAATTCAGAAAAATCTAAAATATCAATGATTGAACGGGCTAATCAGAAAGCTCATAATTTGTCTCTAGAAAAAAGGGATTATGTGTACTTAGGAAAAGATCCCAGAGGGGCTGGTCAGAAATTTAAGCTAAAACATGCATGACCGTATTTCATTCATCAAATAGATAGTCCTCATCTTTATTCATTAATGGACCTAAAAAAAAAAAATATTTCACATTAACTGTTTAAAGCCAGCATATATTCGTGTACCAAATCCATGTGAGTATTTTATGGATCGTGTCATAAGCAAACAAGATACTATAGCTACTGCGACAACAAGGAGTGATAATTCTATAAGTGACAAACCTAGGACAAACACCGACGAAGCGCCAAAAGTGCCAAATCTCCGGAGATGACAGAGACAAAAACCTATTCGCTTCAGAGACGATAATTTTGTTACATCAGGTACCGAAACAAGCTCTGCGTCAGACGGGACATTATTAAAAGTGAAAAGATTTTTAGCAAAGAAAAATCACGTTGGAAATACTCGTTACCTTGCACATTTAATAGGGGAACCGGTGCAAAACGCAATCTGGATCGAAGACAATCAGTTAGGACCAAAGGCGCGTGCCTTATTGAAGTCGAGACCACCTCCGATTATTCCGTAAACGCATGTCTGTGAGATTTATTTCATGACAACGCAATCAGAAGGCTGAATATGACATATTTTGCTGTGAGATTTATCTCATGCATATCGAAAGTTACAGAACAAGATACAATTTACTTGAACTGTTTTGAAGATACATTTTATTGATACATTTTCTTTGTATACACTTTTATGATTAGTATATACCATTTATTGCAAACATATGTTGAAAGATGATTTTTTTTGTCACAGAACTGTTACTTTTTTTTCTTCTTATTCGAATATTACGACATACAAAGTTTTGAGAAAAGCATTTTCTTTTAAAAAAAAATCCATTTGAAAAGACTCATGTTTTGGCTCACTTAAGACAGTTAATTGTTTTATTGTTAAAAGATTTAAATGGATCAGTTAATTGGTTTTTTAAATACACTGAGTGCGAAAATACCGTCAAAGTTCACTGTGTTGAATGATTTTTGTTTTTGTTGGTCCAAATGTACATATGTTGATTAGACTAGATAGGCCAGCTATCTTATTGGATTTATTGTTGTATTTTTGAGTAGTTAATTGCTAATGGTTAGTTTTTGTTTATATACCTCAACCTGTGAAATATTTAAAAAGTCATAGAGGTATAACATGTAGAAGTTTTGAAAAGAAGTACTGAGATACTTAAATTTACTTGTTAGTAAAGATAAAGGCAGACTTGATTTTGGTATTATAACGAACATTATGTATGACTGATTTGATGGAAATCCTAGCATTTAAATTTTTAATCTGTCTGTGCACAGTAAGAAAAGAAAATCTGATTTGTGTGTTAGTGGTGCATTAGAGATGACTCAGAAATAAACCCTGGTTGATAGTTTTGTTCTGGTGAAATCTATTTGTATTACTTTATTGTTTTATTTAATCGCGAGAATGTGTGTATGATAGGGATGATCATAAAAGTTGGCACAATAGTAGATTATTATTTTTTTAAATTTTTTCTCATAGTGTAACCTATAAATTTTATTCATTATAAGGTGTATCTAACCATTAGCAGGAGTAGGGACTCCACTGAATCTAATCTCGTACTGTATATCAATCACCTTTAAGCAAACACACTAAATTCAGTAAATAATAATATGCTATATTTTATAAGATTTCGCCGCATCATATTTATGTTGAAGTTAAAGAGTAACTAGCATTTGGTCATATGTATGTGTATATTACTGTGTATTTACATGTCTGTGAAACATGAGAAATTAATAGATGATGAAGTTTAAAGGTGCCTGTTATTTTGTATTTTGTATTGATATATATTAATGAAAATTTTGAATCTTTTTCTTTTTGGAGTACGAATTCAACATTTTCGAAAAACATGGGAATTTTTCATTTTGGGGTGGGGATGTTATATATCTGTATGTTGAATTCGTACTTTCCGGAACCGTTGTATTGTCTTTACCATGATTGTTGTGATGATTACATGTATCAGCCTCTTTTGGCGTTTGAATCCAAAGTAAAAGGATCATAATTTGAAAGTTCTTCTTTTTATTTACAATCTATATACTTCGTCTTTAGTCCCCCAAACCTAAGTCAGGTATATCACACTATCGCTCCACAAAGGATCGTGATGAACTTTTATTATACTTTCCAATGAACCAATTTATATTATTGATTTGTATATAAAGTGTAGTTATCACTCTTTCGATCAGTGTTATTGTGAAGGATTTATGAAGTAACTTTTACGGCTGATTTTTTTTTTATGTTTGTAATTCATTTATTTGGTAACTTGAATTTCTTCTGTCACTGATTTGTATCGGTGTAGTTGAGTAGCATATATAGTGACCGTTGATTCAGATTGAATGGTTGTGGTTGATTTGTATACGTAGCTTCCACTGAATCAGTCTACAAATAACAGAATTGAAAAATCTGTTTACCTATTAATAAACGAAAGCATTTTTTTTTTCATTCTTTGTTATCATTATAATTGTTCATCCTCTTGATTTTTTTTTTCAAAACGCCATCTGATTTGTGGTTGCCTATATATAGCTACCAGTGTATAGTAAATTTTGATTCAGTTTCATGAAAATACCGTAACGGTCTAGTTAAATTCAGTTATGTAGTGTACGAATGCGTCACTTCAATCAGATTTGTATATTGAGCATACCAAAATTAACAGATGAAAACATACCAAGTTTATAAATTGCATATTCAAAAGTTAAAAAATATTAGTAAACAACAAAAGGAATGAGAAATAACAAGCACATGAATTTCAAATAGGCACACCATCTTCAATTTTTTTATTATATTGAATATGTACTAAATGGCCTATCTCTGTTATTCATTATATCTGTAGTTTTGATACAATTGAGGTTTGAAAAATTCGTTCAAAAATGGCTACAGAAGGGTACATAAACCTTAACGTTTACAATGCTCCGTATAAATAGGGACTCTGTTGGAACGTCATGTTAGAAAAAAGACTATATCTGCCGCAATGTATCTTTTGTGATTGCAAATAAAACAAATTTTTCCTCACTGTTTAAAAAAATTAGCTTGAAAACCTACAGTGTTTGCGCTTTTAATTTCAGTAATAATCTTATATTTAAACACAGGCAACAGTAGTATACCGCTGTTCAAAATGCATAAATCGATTGAGAAAACAAAAACAAATCCGGGGTACAAACTAACACTGAGAGAAACGCATCAAATATAAGAGGATATTTACCGTAACGACACAACATAAACACAACATTAAAATGTAACACACACAGAAACAAACTATAATATAACAATGGCCATTTTCTCGACTTGGTACAGGACATTTTAGGAAAAACATGGTGCGTTGAACCTGGTTTTGTAACATACCAAACCTCATAATCTAATGACAAACGAGACGATGCCCATTTTTCAAATTATAAATTTTCCTCACCTTAGCTGCGATATATACCAACTTCAGCCTCGTATTGAGCTGTTACTCAGACTTAGTAAAACATCATCGGTGATTTAGGATTTTGTCAACTAACGTCTCGTCTTAAAAAGTTCACCCGAAAGTGCCAAGACACAATCATTAAACTTTCAGTGCATGTATACTTCATAAAAAATATTAGAGTGTTTGCGTTAAAGGTTGTAGATGTCAGGTTAAAGTGTGTATCTTTTATTCTATGTTAGTTATCTAGAGGTTGTCTTCGTTCTATATATTTCTTTTGTTCGGATGACTTTTTACATAACTCAGAATTTATACACCTCGCTATTGGATGTATAACTTTACGCATTCCTGGTGCCGGAGGGTCGGAAGTTGCAATCGTACACAAATGATATATAGTATTGTTTCTTTCGTGTCACTTTAGCTTTTATATATACTTATTATTTTACTTTATTGAGATAGATACACATTACATACGGAATGTACTTTCAACAGAAAAACCTTTTTTGTTGACGTCATTGTTTAATTTTAAACATGGTATTTGCAATCTCGAATTTGTTGCCCCCTTTTTTAAAACTTCACCTTCATTGTTTGAGTCTTTGTTAGATGAATTTAAAAGTTTGCTGGAATTGTTTTTAGCTATATATGGGATGCATGTTTACACAGTTTTGGATGCTGCATCCCAATTATTGCAACATTTACCAAGTACTATATATGTTTGGGTTATTCATCCAATTCTGTTAATTTAAAAAAAAAATTATCAATTGTCATGCAAGTGGGAAGTTTAGCTAACAACAAAACTAGGTTTATTCTCACAATGTCTTTACACAAATACACGAACCAAGTCAGGATCATGGCAGTTGTTCTCCTTTTTATATATATAGAAGTGTTTATTTACAACCTTGACTGGCTTTTCAGTCCTCGCACTGTCGGCTCGGT
Organism: Mytilus trossulus; assembly: GCF_036588685.1. Classification (NCBI taxonomy): domain Eukaryota; kingdom Metazoa; phylum Mollusca; class Bivalvia; order Mytilida; family Mytilidae; genus Mytilus; species Mytilus trossulus. The sequence goes on from NC_086376.1 coordinate 45,020,340, forward strand.
GCCGGAAGGCGTTGTGAGCTTTAACAAATTTTGATGCCGTGGGTCAGGAACAAGTAGTGGAGGAAACCATATGTTGGCCGCCGTCTTGGTTTTGGTGATTAGATTTTGGTTTGTTGAATATTTTGTTGTTATTTCTTCACTAACGGCTGCTTTCAGCGCAAGTTTGGTCAGCTTGGCAGCCCGCTAACCTCGACGATGGAGTATTGGTAGATGAGTCTCAGACGAAGTATTATAGATGACAGGAAGTGTCATCAGGACCAAAGTCGTGAGGCAGTGAAATGTAGGTCAGTCACCGTACATCTAGGATACAGCCCTCGGAGTCCGACGTTAATCGGCATAACCTCCCCATGATACAATGGTTTTGGAGTGCATGTTAACGCGGGTACGCCAACTACTACGTCTACTGTACGACTTGGATTGGTTGCTGTCATCTAAAGTAGTAAGTCGTTGATCATCTAACTGTAAACCATCATCGAAGATAGCGGGTAAAGGAGAGCTGGCCCAGCACGCCCGTTCAGCTGTAATGACCGAGACGTGACTGGATTCCTTTGTTCCATTGATTGATAACGTTTTATTTCGTCAGTTTTTATGGCATTTTGTTGTTGCCATTATTTATAGCTTTCTACTTTTTGAGTTTGCCTTTGAGTTCGGTTGTTCTGTTTTACTTTTTTACGTAAGCTGAATCTAATAATGAAATTTAAAAAAATATAATAATATCTGTTTCCAGTTTAATTCAAAAAACATTGTTCTGTTATGCAACTTACACACCAAAGGGCAATATCTCACACAGCCATTTTAACGTCAAAATAATAATACATATTATAATTATCTTTCTCTCTCCATTGTTTTATTGCAAACTAAATAACATATCGTATAGATAAGATATAAAATTATTATGATTTTTCGTTTGTAGACCGTAGTAGGAAGAAATAAAAATGGATTGATTGAATACATTCTCAACCAAAAAAAATCTTATGAATTCATTTAGATATTGCAGGTTTTAAAAACAATATGTACCGTTTTTAAATTCTTTAATTTACTTTTTAAAACATTTTTATTAAAAAAATACGCTGGAATGTTCTTTGTTTATTATGTTTGAAACAATTAAATTGTCACTCACTGGGTTCATATTTAATTTAACTGAAAGACATTTATAAATAAACATTACCACACAATATAAATACAAATATCAACCGAGGTTATGTTTTGTCAATTTTAAATATAATGAGTCTTAACGTGTTTGCTTTTCATTGGTCGCTTAACTGCTATATAGTCTTTACTGGCCTTTCTCTGATTGATACTTCGACATACACATAGATAAGAGCGGAACAACTACAGGTGCCCAGTAAACTCAATAGTGTGATACTTCATTTTGTACATTCAAACATCAAAGGTAAGTTTTGATATCTTCATCTAAATTTTGTTATCATTCCCGAATCTAATTTGTAGGGATTTGGTATACAATGCTATCCATAAAGATTCGGTATCTACGAAATACATTATATTAATATTAACCGTGTTTTGTATAGATATTGATGACAACATCTTTAAAATCGAATATGTACAATTGATCATAAAAACATACGTTTATATTTATATACAATTTGCCGTAATAGTCTCTTACGGTTTCTCTCTGCTAAAGTGAAAGTAGATTTCCAGAAAATTCTCTCATCGTTTTTATAGAAAGTTGACTAAGTGAATCAACAGCTGACGGGACTTTCCTTTAGGTCGTAGGTCGTTTTCGTCTTCTTCAAATCAAACAATTGCCATGTGTAAGAAGGTTTAGTTTTTCTTAAAACCATAAAAACCTTAACACTAAATTATAAAGACATCAGGACAGCTAAAATCCGACTGATATTGCAGGTATGAGAATAAATCTGAGAATAATTTTAAAGTTCTTATATATAAGGAAGTGTTTAACGACCTTGACTGGCTTTTTAGTCCTCGCACGGTCGGCTCGATGCCGGAAGGCGTTTGGTGAGCTTTAACATATTTTGATGCCATGGGTCAGGAACAAGTATTGGAGGACGAAATATGTAGGCCTCCATCTTGTTGAATATTTTGTTGTTAATTCTCCACTAACGGCTTCTAATGTTCGTTTCGTCAACCTTCTATTTATAATTACCGGTCAATGGATCGACCAATCCAAACGTTTGTTATGTTCACAGGCAATCTCGTGTTTAAGGCCACCAATACACAAATAATTAGAGCTCCTTTTGTAAATAAACTATGGCACATCTACATCTACATCTATACTACTGATCTGCAGTGGAAATTCATAACGCAGATACTGCTGTGCAAACGTCAAGTTGCGTTATCAGTATTTACACGTGCAATTAAAATTGGATAAAATCAGGTGGTTTCTGTTTACAGCTGTAGTCTCCGAATCTGTCCTTGAAGCATTTCAGAGATGTAGCTAGGAAGGGGTCAGGAGGCAGACTGTTCCAGTCGGTGATGGTGCGTGGTATAAATCTGTATTTGTAGGCATCTGTGGAGGTCCTGATCTGAGAATTTTTTTTCTGGATGGTATTGTCTAGTTGATGTAGATGGTCTTCTCACGTATGATGGTATGTTGACTGCCGCCTTTCCGTGTGTGGCTTTGTAGAACATGCTCAGTCTACTAGATTTCCGTCTAGATTCTAGCGTTTGCCATTCTAGGGTTGTCATGTCGCAAATCTGGCAGCTCTTTTTTGGACCATTTCTAGTGAGTCTAGTGAGTTTCAATGTGGTGTTTTCGATATGGGTCCCAACCTGTGGAGGCGTACTCATGATGTGGGCGCACTAGCGATGTATAGGCCTGCGCTTTGATGTCTTGTGGACACTTCCAGATGTTGCGTCTTAGGAATCCTAGTTCTCGGTTGGATTTTGTGGTGACTTTTTTTATGTGAGGATCCCAATTGAGATCTTCTGATAATTCGACTCCGAGGTATAGATATTGGTGGACTGTGGAAAGTTGATGTCCCATCATTCCATACTCTTCTATTGTTGGGTTTTTCTTTCTCGATACTCTAAGTGTGTAGCATTTAGCTGGATGAAATGTCATCTGCCATCTCTCCGCCCATTTGGTTAGTTCGGTCAGATAGTGTTGAAGTTGTAAACTGTCCTCACTACCCTGGATGGATCTATATAGTAGTAAGTCGTCAGCGAATAGACGTAGGGTTGATTTTGATGAAATTGTTTCTCCCATATCGTTTATATATATAAGGAAACAGAGTGGTCCCAATACTGTACCCTGTAGAACTCCTGATCGTACTGGTTTGTTCTCACTGGCTCCTCCATCTAGACATACTCTCTGATGTCGCTGAGTGAGCCATGCCGAAATCCATAGAAAGGTGTTGGATGTTATCCCATAGTGTGACATTTTTATTAGGAGTCTTTGGTGAGGAACTGTATCAAACGTTTTCGAGAAATCAAGGATTAGCATGTCTATTTGTCCTCGAATGTCCAGTTCTCTTGCAACTGTTTCGATGGTGTTGATAAGATGTGTTTCACAAGATCGATTACATCTGAATCGGTGTTGGATGTCGGATAAGATTTGATCTTCTTCAAGATGTTCCAGGATATGCTTATAGATTATGTGTTTCATGACTTTGCAACATATTGTGGTTAACGATACAAGGCGATAGTTCACTGCTTGACTTCTGTCCCCCTTTTTGTAGATGGATGTGATATTTGCTTGACGCCAATCTTCTGGAACTTCTCCTCTGTTATAGGACTGTTCATAGATTTTTGTGAGGAACGGCGCAATCTCGCAGTGTGCTTCTTTCAGGATTCTTGTTGGTATTTCATCTGGACCGTTTGCTTTTGTTGGGTCTAGGATTTTCACCTGTTTCTCAACCCCTTCCCACCTGATATGCAACTTCTTGATGTTTGGAGTTGTACTGGTTCCCATATTTGGCATATTTTTGGTATCCTCTGTCGTAAATACTATCGTATTGAGTGTTTATTATTTCTGATTTTCCTTTGCTGTCGATAACATGTTTTCGGAGGTTGTTCTGGAGTGGTGATATTCCCATCATGTCTTTTTTCCTTGATTTTATGTATTTCCAGAATTTTTTGCCATGGTTTGGTTTAGTGTTTTCTTCGTCCTCTTGATTTAGGATTTCTTGAACGTAGTTGTCGTGGGCCTCGTTCATTGTCTTCTTTACAAGGTCTCTCATCTGTTTATATTTGTTCCAATTTTTCTTAGTGTTGTGTTTTTTTAGCAGCATTGTATCTTCGCTGTCTGCGTCGTATCAGTCTTTTGATATGTGTGGATATCCATGGCACATGTTGTTTACTACCTATGGTTTTCTGTGGGATGAATTCTTTAGTTGCTTGTAGTATGTTGTTTTTGAAGTATGTCCAGTTTTCTTCTGCAGTGTTTTCTTCCATGTTGTTCATTCTGTTTTCAAAGTTGTTTCGGATGTTTTATTTGAGTCCATTCATATCGCCCTTTTTAAAGAGGTGTACCATTTTTGGTTTCTTTTTTGATGTTTTGGCTTTCATATCTATATGTGCTATGACTACCTGGTGGTCACTCATTCCAGGATGTACTTCGAATTTACTTACAAGTCTTGGATTGGTTGTCATGAGTAGGTCTATAGATATAGGAAGATGTGGTGTGAGTGCCAATGAGACAACTCTCCATCCAAATAACAATTCAAAAAGTAAACCATTATAGGTTAAAGTACGGCCTTCAACACAGAGCCTTGGCTCACACCGAACAACAAGCTATAAAGGGCCCCAAAATTACTAGTGTAAAACCATTTAAACGGGAAAACCAACGGTCTAATCTATATAAACAAAACTAGAAACACGTATATATTACATAAACAAACGACAACTACTGTACATCAGGTTCCTGACTTAGGACAGGTGCAAACATTTGCAGTGGGATTAAACGTTTTAATGGATCCAAACCTTCTCCCTTTTTCTGAAACAATAGCATAACATCACAACATAGAAAAACATACGATAAAATATCAATTGGCAGACTTAATTCAATCAAAAAACGTATGATTACTAGTATGTTTTGTCTTCTAGTTGGTTCATTTACCATTTGGTTCATGTCGTTGTTATTCGAGATTTCATATAGCTCCATACTGTGGGTTAGGATTTACAGTGGTTGGCACTGCTGGGATTTAGATGATTACGGCTAAAAAACAAGTTATTACATTAAAAAAATAAATAAGCTAATAAGGTAAACACATTACCACATCATGAATCATAAAAATATATGCCAACCAACCGTGAATATTCTGTACGAGGTGACATTCCATCGTAAAAATAGCGTTGCAAAAACGTAAACAAAAACAGCTGACTCGTAAAATTACTACTGTTCCATTAATTTGATAATACGATCACTAAATCGTAACAGTACTTTCAAATAAACACAAAAGTCAAACATTTGTAGCTTATAAACTAGTACACCAGATCTGTAAACAGTGATACATGCCTACTAATCACTCTATGTGCATTTCTATATCTTTCGATGATTGATGATTTTCAATAATTAATCGATAATGTTATAATTGAAAAAAATAACCTATTACTGTGTCTGTTTGGTTTGTTCATCCCATTCAGTCAAAATCGAAAAAAATAATGATCAACTGTCATACAAGTTAGAGGTTAAGCTTACTACAAAACTAGAAACACAGAAAGTCACACTATAAAATATCAATTGAAATGGCTTTACTCAATCAAATAACATATTATTACAAGTGAACATACACTGAACGAATAGATTTGATATATGACACAATCTAAATAAAAAACACAATAAATTAAGGAATGAATAATTTAAGTATTGGTATTATACCGCTGTGAAATGTTAAACAATTTCAGAAAAAAAAACAATAAACCGTCATTGCAATAATATTTTTCACAGGTACATTCAAATGAAAATATTTTTGGTGTTAGGTAGACAGTTTATCAGGAGAAAGGAAATATTTTTACAAAAATAATGATATTGAAAGAATATGTTACTGAAAGTTATCTTGCATAGGTTGTACGCACTTGATAAATATGCAGAAGGTAAATATATAACTGCTTAAATAATCTTTCATGTTCTTTATTTTTAGAATGGAAAAGAAAATTACCATGTTTGTGTGCATCTTGCTGTTAACTACTCCAATTTGTCATGGTATATTAAATTAGATTTTTTGAAAAGAAAGCTTTGGGAATATGAATGATCGTCATAAAAAGTATTCTTGGTCAAATCTGATTAAACCTGTATATGATGTTTGAATTGATCAAAGAAAACTCCTTTTCGATTTTACTATCAGTTTTCCGGCTTGCAGTTACAATGTAAAACAATTCAAAAAGAAACCTAACGGCCTTATTTATATATAAAAAATGAACGAAAAACAAATATGTAACACATAAACAAACAACAACCACTAAATTTCAGGCTCCTGACTTGAGACAGGCACTTATTAATTTCATTATTTAAAAAAATTATGATTTTTAAAAATGAATATAATATCAAAAACTAAACTTAATTATAATAGATAATAATAGAAAATAAGGTTACATAATGATGAATTTACTCCAGTCGAGTATGAAGATGCTGCTTCTCATTTCTTGCACATTGATTATTCTCTTATATGTTATAATTATGTGAGTGTTATAAATAAATTAAAATCTAAATCAAAATATAAATTTAGTATACTTTTGGTGCTTTGTTAACTGTAACTGAACATGATATTATTTACTTGTATATATTATTGTAAATAATTGGATTTACTTGTGTATGCAATTATAGCTATGAATTCATATTGTGCATTTGAATATTATTTACATAAACTGTGCCGTTGAAATTATTAAATGAAATATAAGATTGTGATATAAATTATTCTTTTTCTTTATTTACTACAAGAATTACCTGCATTTACCTTGATTCATTAGATCTCATTAGTTTAATGTTGTTACAATAAAATCCTACATAATCCCATTGTTTACACAAGATTCTGGGAACTCCTACATAACATTTTACTATTTTACCTATAAATTTCAAAATGTATGAATAGCCAGAATGAACCATTAAAAGTCAGGTTTCAGGCAATTCTTATTTTCCGCACTCACGTTGGATTTTGTCATTAGGAAGGGGACTTTCCATTTAGAATTTCCTTGAGTTCGGTATTGTTGTTATTTTACGTTTATTATGCCAAGATCGATTACTTGAAAGTTGACCTTGTTTTTTTATATGTAGAAGGTCTGTCAGTCTTGTGCAGCTCTCCCCCTTTTTTTTTTTTTTTTTTTTATTATTGATAGTTTTTAATTCGATTTAATTATAATATAACATCTTTTGGAATAACTCAAAACACGGTATATGGGTTGTGAATTTAATGCCCATTATGGACAAACTCATAAATTAAGATATACAATTGGATGATGAAATATAAAACCCGATTTTCAGAAGAAGATTTTTAGTATAACCTTCAGAAGATACTATCGAGACCAAAATTATTGAAGGCTTCATCAACATTTTTGATAGCTCAAAAACAAACAGCCGAAATTATTCAATGTTAATTTGCTTTAGTCAGAAGCAACCTTTTCACAGTACAGTTATAATATTCTTTGATCGATTTTTTTTCTGTCGCAATAAGCATGAATATATTTACTGTAAACCAACTTATTTTCGCGGATACCTTATTTTGCGTTTACCCCTTATGAGTCCATTTTACATTTTTTTGTTCGGTGTAGATCAAAAGGAAAAGTCTACTTTTTACATAATTTTTGTCGCGACTATATATAAGTTTGCGTTATTTTTCTGATAAAATGATCGCCAAATTTGGGTTGTTTGCAGTATATTAAATTTGAAAGAAGCTATTAATAAAAAAATGATGTCACATTAAGCAAAGACGTATTTTCTATACACCAATATATGTGAGTTTGTCTGTTCCCGATAGAAACAACACTAATAGTAATACCACTACTTTCACTATTATAAAGGGATTTGTCAGATTTTAAACTTGTCCAGTCGCATCTTTTCAAAAATTAGTGTGTAGGATACTCATTGATAAAAACAATATGATAATATAATTTTTACATTGTAGCTTTGACCTTTGGAGAATTTTTAGCAGGAGCGGTTGGTGTGGCAGCTGCACCGTTTGTTATACCAGCGGCACTTGGAGCAGCAGGTTTTACTGCTGGAGGAATTGTAGCGGGTTCATTGGGAGCAGCTGCGATGTCAGCCTCTGCACCGGTCGCTGCCGGGAGCATTGTTGCAATGGCTCAGTCCATAGGGGCAACGGGGGCTATAGGAATGGCAGGAAAGGCCATCGGTGGTGGGGTAGGTTACGCTGCATATCGCGCAACAAAGGATGATGATTAACTTTAATATACTTCATTATCACTCAATTGTTCAGTGTTATTGTGAATGATTTATGAGGAAACTTTTACGACTGAAATTTTTTTTTGTGTTTGTAATTCATTTATTTTGTAACTTCTGCATCAGCGAGGTTGATAATCGTAGTGACCGTTTATTCAGATTGTAATGTTTTGGTTGATTTGTTACGCAGTTTCCATTGATTCAGTCGACAAAAAAACAGAATTGAAAAATATATTAATCTATTAATAAACGAAAACAAAATTTTCATTTTTTGTTATCATTATTATGGTTCATCCTCTTGATTTTTTTCAAAACGCATCTGGTTTAAGGTTGCATTGCCATAGCTACCAGTGTAAATTTTGATTCAATTATCATAAATGCATATGACAATTTTTCCAGATATGGAAAGAATGGAGTTACATTCTACTTATTAAATGTTGTTTAAATAATCATATTTATATCCAATGTCATGAAAATACTGTAACGGTCTAGTTACATACATTTTGGTGATTTTACTTTTTTTTAAGTTATTAAGTGTACGAATACGTCACCAAAATACCAAAATTGAAAGATGAAAACATAACAAGTTTATAAATTGCATATTCAAAAGTTAAAAAATATAAGTAGACGCCAAAAGAAATGAGAAATAACATGAAATTCAAATGGTCACACCATCTTCATTTTTTTTTGTCCTTACCAATGAAGCGAATAAATGATATATGTATACTGAAATGTTGTGATACAATTCAATATAGTAACAAAAAGTAAAATAAAAAAATACTGAACTCCAAAACGGAAATTCCCTTATCAAATCTCTAAATGATACTCGCAGTATAAATGTTTGAACCAATGCGTCCATCCGTAACCACTTTGTTGTCGCCATGCTAGGACCTTCGCTAATTTTCGGATACTAGTACTCTTCAAATAGAGACGAAGGAGTCACCGATTAGAACTAGGATGAGTTAGATAAGGTACACATAGGGGAAAAAATAAAATTGACATTCAGAATTTTAACCACCCTCTCTCTTTTGCTTTCTTACAAAAACAATAACAATCAAAACCAAGGAGTAAACAAAGACTTACAAAACCAAAGGACATTTACATAAACAGTTATAAATAATATAACAGAAACAACACCACTGAAAACCGGGAGTAAAATAAGATGCTCTGGAAGGGTAAGCATTTCCTGCACCGTATACGGCACCCGTCGTGTTATTTCTTTGTTCAGTTCGGTAATAATGGAAGGTTATAATGAATGAGGAAGAATATCAGATATGATTTCTGACAATCTAATTAAAATATTGATCTCTGATTACGTTATACTGCATATGCAGTATAACGTAATCAGAGATCAATATTTTGATTAGATTGGATTTCTGACACACTTTTGTCAAAATGGCCAATCAGCTCATGATGGCGACTGTTAAATTTCTTGAGTGATGACATTAATTTGATTGATTCATAGCCTGGTCTTGGCAATTTTTGGGAAAGCAGTATTTCTCGTTCAACAAAATTCACGTACTTTGAGCTAGCTCTAGAGTAACGTATCAATTGAGACACATATACTTCATATGTTTGTGCCGCTAGGATGTTGCTACAAAGAAATGGAAAGTCGAATATCGGAAAATTAAAACCATCGCGTTTGTCATAAATTTTGGTATTTAACCTACCATTTGTAATCATTTCGAAAATAAGGTCTAAATATGAAGCAGATTTATCTGTGTCGGTAGAATCTTTAATTTCAAGTTCACTTGGATATATTAAATGTAAGTGATCACTGAATCTATTATTATTAAGAGACAGTACATCATCAATATACCGAAAGGTGAAATTAAAAGACTTTTTTAATTTCTTTTCTCGTTTCTGTACAAGCCCTTGTGTGAATTCTGCTTCAAAGGAATACAAAAACAAATCTGCTAGTAGAGGATCACAATTGTTACTCATTGGGATTCCAATAGTATGTTGAAAGACAAAACCTCCAACTTTAACAAATATGTTGTAAATTAAAAAGTCCAGCATGGCAGTAATATCTTCGTCTAGATATGTAAAACGTCTAAATAAATTAGGTCTCGTGTTTGTGTTATGTATACGTATGTACACGGACGTATATGTATGGAAACAGAATCTTCAATAGATTTTGTATTTCTACGATTTGTTCGGCCTGGATTGTTCGTATTGAAGGTTCAGAGAAGTGCTTCGAACTCATAGAAACCATTTCATTTTCAATATATAGATATAGGAAGATGTGGTATGAGTGCCAATGAGACAAATCTAAATCCAAATAAGAAGTAACCTAAAAATACAAAACATAGTGAAATTCCTTAACCGTTTAGAACTGTGGTTTATTTTTAGACCTATCATTGATAAGTTGCAAAATGTACGCGTTACATTTGATGCGCTATTATAATACTTTGAGTCTGCAATAAGTTTGAAAATACTGTAAGCCCCTTTCTGAATTGAAGAAATTTTCTTTTTACAGAATATGAATATTAAGAATTATATATACCCTAATCATATTGCTGCTTGTAAAAAATATAATAACTCTAAAGATATAGGAAGATGTGGTATGAGAGCCAATGACACAACTCTCCATCCAAGTAACAATTTATAAATGTAAACCATTATATGTAATGTAATTATGGTCTTTAACACAGCACGGCCGACACTCGGCTAACCGAGAGATAGGTCTGTTAATCTATATTGAGTATGCGGCTATATCGGCGGTGGGTCTGTTAATCGGGTTGGCTAAAGTCTGTTAATCGGGTGTTATCGTGAAAATCAGTGCAAGGTCATTATGTTTCATTGTATAACTTTTTAATTATATTTATATCATAAAAACTATTCATGTCTGACAAAATGATTTGGAGTACTGAACCCAGTGGTGTAATTCTATTTTTTCTAGCTTCAATAAACGATCTATAAAATGAAAAGGCGAGTTACTCATCAGTAAATTTATACACATTTTACACACACAAAATGTAAAAAAAAATGACAAGTTGGTTGAGTTTACTTGCATGCAATCTTTTGAACATCGAAAAAAGACTGGCATTATGTTTGTTTACCATATTAACATCAATATGTGAAAAATCTACACGAAAAACTGTATTTTCGTGACATAAATCAATTTTTGATAAAAATATGTTCTGTTAATGGGTCGGATGTATAAAACTCGGTCTGTTAATTGGTCTGTTAAGAGTTATGAATGACATTACAAGTATAATTTAATTGCTATATGGGGTTTTATCTGAATAAAGAGATAGGCTCAGGTTAGTGGCTAGAATAAATGGTAACAAAACATGAACAATGAAACATAAGTTTAGACAATGGAATCTGAAAATTTGTCATTTACATAGTAAAAATTAAAACATTAATCAGAGAAAAACTTCGTAATGTTTAGATTTTTTTATCAAATGAACTGAAATAGGTTTATAATGCAAACAAATATAGACAAACCTTTCAACATCAACCTTTCTCTACACCACCTTGAATGTCACGCAATAGAAAAACAAGCACGTTTGCGGACTGCGAGTCGGCTAAATGACTTACGATATCATAGGAATACATCATTACTCGAAAAATAAAATTCATGTTATACATTTATTGTGATTTACAGGAATATAAAATTGTCTTGTTGTTACACATTAAATCAGCACCCAACACTAATATAAAAAAAATACTAATGTCTATTTCTTGTTTAGAACCACGGTTTTGAACTTGATTGGTACAGACATTTCCTTAGGCGGCAGAAAATGAGAATGATGACTCGGTACAAAGGAAAATACATACCGGAAATAAACTCCTCATAGATACCAGGATTGAAATTTGATATTTGCGCCTTATATTTACGCCAGACACGCGTTTCGTCTACGAAAAACTCATCTGTGACGCTCGAAAAAAAAAGTGTAAAAGACCAAAAACTAAGTTGAAAGACATTGAGGAAATGCAACTAATACCTGCGTCACACATCAGCCGTATAGCTCCGGCGTGTTAAAACTCATTTACGCAGCCAATATGCTTTAAGTATGTGTTGGGCGTACTAGAAGCGTACCTAAGGCTAAGCGTTTCTCCGGCGTTCAAAAAACGTATGTTGGCGTATGTTGTATGCTTTTTATGCTGCATAAAAATTTCCTCGGGTTGTAGCGTTCATCAAGCGTATTTACTTTCCTTCAGTGGCTAGAGGTTTAGGGGGAGGGTTGATATCTCATACACATGTTTATCCCCTCCGCAATTTTGCGCCTGTCCCAAGTCAGGAGCCTCTGGCCTTTGTTAGTCTTATATGATTTTTAATTTTAGTTTCTTGTATATAATTCGGAGTTTATTATGACGTCCATTACCACTGTACTAGTATACATATTTTTTAAGGGGCCAGCTGAAGGACGCCTACGGGTGCGGGAGTTTTTCTCAACATTGAAGACCCATAAGTGGCCTTTGTCTGTTGCCTGTTCTATGGTCGGGTTGTTGTCGCTTTGACACATTCCCCATTTCCTTTCTCAATTTTACCTTTGTATTTCGACGTACTTCAAACTTATGCAGTGCGCTTTGAACGATTGCTAAGCGTTCTTATGGCGTTCAACTAACGTATGCCGACTTTGTCAGTTTTCTCTGTACGTTTGGTGCACGCCGGTCTATCCGCCAATGTGTGACGCCGGCATAAGGTAATCTATCCCTGATGTAGAAAAGCTTTAGTATTCCAAAGAAAACGCATGGAATTTAACCAGCTGCATTGCAACACACAAAAAAATAAGGCTGATTGATAACTTGGCGTAAATAATTAAATTCATGCGAATTCGAGCGGTCAATCAGTCCATATAACGCTAATTTAAAGTGACACACCCTTTTAATGAATTGCAGAGAAAAAAAATAAAATAAAAGTGCTCTTTCTATAAAGATACTGTTGCGCCGTATTGTATTTTTTTCGTCACAAGTACATCTCATTTTTTCAATGTGAAAATATAAACTCAAGGTAGTAAGACTATTGTCGTGGCTAAATAACTCTTAACTGACACGATTTAAATTGTCCAACCCATTAACAGACTGTATTCCCCTAATATTCATTAAAATGTGGTATAACTCAACTTATATAACAATTATGAAATATTTATCAACGACAATTGATTTTTTAGAACCAAAGTACTATTTTGTGTCCTTTTAATCATATCGAAAAATGGTTTTTGGCCTTTTATCTAAAATATTGCTATGCGTACAAGCATAAAAACCACATACTTGCGCGACGTCTTTTCGTTTTACTTAAAATTGCGCAGGCTATTCATTTTTTTTAATGGTGGAAAATGTTCTATGATAGATATTATTTTGTCAGACACTTTTCTTTTTTTGATATGATTCTCATAATATGCCAAAAAAATCTGTATATTTAACAGAGTTTAATATTAAAATGTGAGTTTTACTCTTAACAGACGTATAACCAACCCGATTAACAGACCCACCGCCGATATAGCCGCATACTCAATATAGATTAACCGACCTATCTCTCGGTTAGCCGAGTGTCGGCCGTGCACAGAGCCTTGGCTCATACCAAACAACAAGATGAAAAGGGCCCCACAAATTACAAGTGAAAAACCATTCACCCGGGGAAACCAACGGTCTAATATATATGAAAGCCTATATTCAAATGACAATGTAAACCCGTCTAGATTTAAGCTGAAGCTAATGTTCAAGAATTGTCTTTCTATTTTTCTATGTTTCTCAATTATTAATCAAGATCATGATTATGCTATTTTTCTATTTCCTAGTGATTATTTCTGATTGGGCTACCAGTCTCTAAATTGACAGATTGGCAGATATCACCGAATACGTTGAAGTTTACAATGTTTTCTATCAATAACAAAACAGTTACCTTCCCTGTCCTCTGAATGTCTTCCATTGAATACTTCACACACCACTACTTTCGTAATTGAAATAATGGAAATACTAGCTGATATATTTCACTTTTAGTATCACTGACGGATCCATAAATTCTCAGAAGTGGGAGCCCACTAACTGACTAATAAAGTAGGCCCGTTCGAGTCATGTTTCAGTGATTACCTCTATAAGCAACCAAGTTTTTCCGAGAAAATGGGAGGGGGCGGCCCCCTGACTCCTTTTGATCCAACTGTGCGTATATTCCATTTATATTTCAATTGGTTAACTGAATGCTTGTGATACATTGTTGAATGAAACACATTCGTAAATCCCTTCATATTTATACAGGGGAGAGTTGATGTGGATACTAAAACTATATCATTGAAAAAAATCCTTTCATTGTAGGAAAACAAAAAGGTTATTAGATGATTATTAACGTAAATGCAGTAGACTCATCTCATCTAAAAATCACTTAAGGGCCACTTAGATAAATTTTCGCTCGTGAAAAATTGCTTAACATTATGTAAAGTTGCACTGATTTTTAGAACAAATACACACAATAGATACAAAGATACATTCATAATTATTGATTGTTAATTGACAACATATCTGTCTTTTTTGTTGGTTTAGTATTGGCTTGAATATTTATTGTGCGCCCCTAAGAGCAAACTTTGTAATCACATGAAATTAAACACAGTTCCGATGATACGAAACATCTCAAAGATAAAATGAATTAAATGATTCATCAATAAAAGGGGAGTAAAACTTTTACGTAAGTTTTCTTTATTGTTTTACTTTTTAACAAGTCATCTCTTAAAAGATAATTATGTTTTACTGTAGGAATTTGTTGAAATTTAAGATTTCTATATGAGTTTTTAAATTATCATAATGCTTCCTGAAAAACTCAGGTAAGTACAAATACCCTTCTGTTAGTCAAGTACGCTGTTCACCAACTTCTCAATCCATATTTCTTCTGAATTGCTCCATGAAGTAATTATGTTTTCTCTTTTTCACTTCTACTAACTACTGCTTCTGTGTCAATAGATATAAAAAGTTGTGCTATGAGCGCCTATGAGACAACTCTCCGTCTAATTCACAATTCATATTTTATAAATTTTGTATAGTAATCTATTCATAACATGGAATGGTAGAAATTAAAAATGAATTCATTTGATACATAAAAAAAAAGAAAAAGAAAAAGATGTCCGTTCGTAAGTACTTGACGTTAATTTTTTCGAAAAACTAAGGATTTTCTTATCCAAGGCATAGATTACCTTAGCCGTGTTTCGCACAATTTTTTGGAATTTTGTATCCTCAATGCTCTTCAACTTTGTACTTGTTTAGCTTTATAAATAATTTGATATGAGCGTCACTGATGAGTCTGGTGTAGGAAAACGCGCGTCGGGCGCACTAAATTATAATCCGGGTACCTCTAATAACTATCAACCAACTGGTGAAAGCGTCCGTAAAATTTACGAAGGGATGATTTCAACTTCACCATTTGGAACTCTTGGTTTAATAGCTTCCATGTGATCAGTAACCCTCTGTCAAGGAAATCATTATAGAAAACACAAGCTCGGGAATATCATACCAATAGGGAGATATATACTCCATATGCAGGCACTGCTGGAAATACACTCATCATAGATACCAGGACTAAATCTAGTATATACACCAGACGCGCGTTTCGTCTACAAAAGACTCATCAGTGCAGTCGAATCCAAAAAAAGTTAAAAAGGCCAAATAAAGTACGAAGTTGAAGAGCCTTGAGGACCAAAATTCATAAAAGTTTTGCCAAATACAGCTAAGGTAATCTATGCCTGAGGTAGAAAATCCTTAGTATTTCAAAAAATTCAAAAATTTGTAAATAGTAAATTTATAAATATAACCATATCAATGACAATTCATGTCAGCACAAAAAGTGCTGACTACTTGGCTTGTGAATGTTGCTCTATAGAAACGAAAAGTTCACAATTGAAACCATCTCTTTTGTTCTAAAGTTTTGTTTTCAACCGAACCTCATTGTCAATTTCTAGATGAAAGTCAAGATATGAGGCAGAATTTACTGTAACTGTATCTGGTGTATTCTTTATCTCTAGTTCAATGGGATAGATGCGTTCAACATAGTCACCAAATTTTTAATTATTTAGTTAGAGAACATCTTTATAGCGGAAAGTAAAGATAAAGGATATTGCTAACTTCTTATATAGCAACATTAGAAGTTCCTGTATGACGCCAGCCTTATAATAATAAAGAAACAAGTCGGCAATGAGAGGGGCACAACTGGTTTAGATAGGAATGCCAACAGTCTGTTGAAAACACGTCCTCCAAACGAAACAAATATGTTGTCAATCAAGAAATCAAGCCTTTTTCTATTGTCTGTTTCAGAGAATTTTTTGTTTGAATCAGAGTGATCCTATACATAGTACGATTTATTCCTCCCTAAGACAAGATACTTGTACCTACGTTGACATTATTTTTACTGACTCAAAGCAATACCAACTCTTTCCACTTGTCTTTAAGTTTGAAATGAGGAATACTAGTGTAAAGGTTAGACAACTCAAATGTTTTGATACTATTGCTCTATAAAGAAGTCTTAGATTGTATGTGCTAGTATCTACAATAACTTTGAAAACCGAATTTGATTGCTGATAGATTAGATGTTAATAATCCAGAAAGAGAGTTCGTGGAGAACTTGGAAGACCCAGCAGTATACCGTTGTTCGTAAGGACACTGGTGTATTTTAGGCATCTAATACAGTGATGGAAGATCCAGTTCGTCATATTTGGCTGACATTCCAAGATTAAGGGAACATATAACAGACGTATGATTATCAGGGTTTCCTCTTTAGTAAGTGTCGTGAGAGTATATGTTGAGTTTCCAAGTGAGTTGTCAATACTTTATTCATTATTAAGTAGTTTATGTTATGAGTTTTACATACAACAACGATGTTGTTTGGGGCTTTAATAACGTGGACAACAGCATATTTTTCATGGATGTATGGCAATGTTTTGCAACATTTGGGTCTTCAAAGATTGGCGTAGCATGGGTATTGATAGACCCATTTAGTTTCTTAATTATGATTTGACAGCCTTAATCCATTCGGAAAGAGTGTCTACGTCTTCTTTCTCGTGCTTAGCCCATTTCCTAGCATAATCCTTGATTGAATCCATCAATATTTTGAAGTTGTAGTTTCAATTGATGGATTAAGGCTCACGGTATTTCGGACCTTTGGATAACACCATTCGCAGGGAATTGTTATTGACAATGCTGATGTCATCGGTAATAATGTGACCAGCCAGATTATATGTGAATTGGTAACTTGCACAAGTGCAATCAGGAGGTTTACACTTGAAGTCGTCAATATTGAGATCTTGCAAAACGTGTTTGTAATTGATTCTTAGTTGCAATTAGATTGATATAGGTATAGGAAATGATTGGCACAGGCTGATCTTTGAAATAAGAAGGTATTTTCGACTGAACTAATTTATGATAAAAAAAAATATTGGCTAAGTTGACGCCATCGAGACCTTTGTTGGCAGAGGAAAGTTAAAGAAAATTTCTTTTCTCTTTTTCATCTTTTCCAATATAAACGGATTTGAAAAGTCGGTGACTTGCAATATCAAAAAGGATAACTGTAATTTGTATTTATTAGTTTGAATGAGGTTTGTAACAGTGGTTTTCAAATATATATTGAACATATTTTCCGCGGCGACATCCAGATTATGCGCCGAGATATATATGTTTTTGTGTCTTTAACCACTGAATTAATCATAACATGTGATAATCAAATCACTTTATTTACTACTTTAATGAGGCCGCATCACAACGCATAAAATGAACAGTTTGAGAACGGAGGAATATTTTAAAATGATAATGAAAGCTCACGCTATAAGTAATTCATAATTTAGTTATTCACATACGTGACATTTCATATACACAAGATAATGAATTGAAAGTTATGTAAGGGACATATAAGATAAACAAAAAATGGACCCTGGAGTTCAGGTTGATAAAGTGTTATATGCTCTAGGAAGTTCGGGAAAATATCAAAGAATCCAATTAGCATTATGTTTTCTTTTTACTTTGGAAAACTCATTTCATCTTATTGCAGCTGTTTATATTGGTGAGTGAAACCGAATTTTCGTTTAAAGATGATAATAAGTATTAATAATATAAAGATGGGAGTTTCTTCTTAGTAAATGAGTAAGTACAGAGGATAGAATATACAAAGCCAATAATGATGACATAACCAGATGACTACCAACCAAACAAAAATATGCCAATTAGTAAAACAATTAAGACTAAACTCATGAGAAAACTATCATAATCAAAGTACTAAAGTACTGTACATCGGATGAACGCAAGTACTTGTGGATGGTTAAAAGCACAAGTCACAGAAAAGATCACATCTGACACTGAAACTGAGGTTAACCAGTCGGAAACCAGGTTGAAATAGAACAAAAGAATCGAAGCTCTTTGTTAGAGAAGGCGATAGTTTACTGTATTGTTTACTATAGTTACAAAAGTTTTAAAAGTTAATAGAAACAAACAAAATTGCATATTTCTTCTCAATAACGATGTGTTTTATTTTAAAAACACCATTTGCATAAATTTTCAATTTATCTACTACATAGTTCATTAGATATCAAGTCGACGACATGGGTACCTTTCAAGTTGGATGAAGAAAATGCATATCCTCCGATTTCTTTGAAAAAATTACCACGGACGGAAAACATATCAATCCATTAGTTCAGTAATTTTCGAGTCTGCCCTTCAATTATGTGACTGAGGAAAAAATTCCAAAAAATGAGTAACAATTGTATCGAAAAGGGAAAATCGAGTGCACCTTTTAATGTTAGGGGGTGTTTGAGTTGAGTATTTTGTCTTGATATCGTACAAAGTAAGAATATTTCATACATCGTCTCGCTTCAGATTCTATCATTTTTATATATAAAAGTCACAGGTTGACTTTATAACACAAAAACAATCACAGTACTAAAAGATGAAATATATAGGTTAAGTGAAATCTATGAGTCACGAAAACTGAGAAGGTGTGTTCGAATAGCTTTTTTTTTTACTGAAAGTACTTCACGACAGTCTTTCAGGTTGGATGATGAAAATGCATATCTTCGAAAAATTCAAATTTTTTGTGTGTGATAACTAGGCTTTATAGTCTTCATACACTAAAAATAATCTAGTCTGCTCTTCCACGAAATATTTAATTAGAATTTTTTTAAATGTATATGAACTTTCGAAAATTCCACCTGACAACCGAACAGACAATAGCAATGCAGACATGATTATTAACTGATGCTCATTAGCTAGTTGATACATTTGTCTTTAAAAATACAACTGACATATAAGGATCGTAATAGTGCAATGTGGATAAATTAATCGGTTTCCAAGAGCAAAATTGATAGCGCGTCATCCCTACAATGGCTTCCGTTTCTACGATTGTGAAAATGAACTGGCGTAATGGGGAGATAATTTTGGCGAAGTAGGATCCTGACTGTAACGTACAGAGATATGTATTAATTTGTGTTTAAAAATTATTTTTTTAGGAGTATCAATTGAAAAAATGAATATAAAACAAGCGATTAGTAATATTATTTTGCCCTAGATAATGTCCGCGGATCTATAATTTGTATAAATCGGTTGAAAACCCAAAACTAATTTGCATAATAGAAATTTGGGCGATAGCAAAACATCGGAATGACCTCACGGTCATCTCGTTGTAAAAATCAAAAGCTCGAACATATTAAGTAAATGGAAAACAAATGTTATATTCCTGACTTAGTACAAATACATAACTTTTACTTTGAAATTTACTGGATCGACTATGGCACAGTTGATCTGTACCCGTTCATAATTGTGTCAATCAAACTTTTGTATAAATGACTCCAATTATTTCACGAATAAAGGCAACAGTAGTATATCGCTGTTCGAAATTTATGAATCGATTGAGAGAAAACAAATCAATGTTACAAACTACAACTGAGGGAAACACATCAAATATAATGATAAACAGGTTATTTTAGAAAACAACACTCTATTTTATCATAAAGTTTATTCTCATCCTATTTTCAAGTCGTGTAAAAAGGTTTTATGACATCCTAATTTGCAAAACTAAAACGATATTTTTATCTATGTATATCGGTTGTACAACAAAAGAGTATCAGAAGATCAAAACAAACAAGCAAACAAATTGATGAATAGTGTTTTTTTTTTTTTATTAAGGAATAAAAGTACTTTAATTTTAATTTGAAATAAAATAAAAGTCCGCGAAACTTTAAAACTTTAAAACTTAGGGTTATTGCGCTTTACTTGGATAAAATAACATCAAAACGGCGGTAGTCGTCATTTCTTTTCGATAATATTGTAGTAATCGAATATCAAAATTGCGAGTCCCTAATTAGTTACGACACGTCAACTTTTTGATTTGATGGTAACTTTTAGCCATTGAAAATAAAACTGCTACATACAATTTCATTAGAATATTCTTTCATGTTAAACAGTTGCATCCTTATTTAAATTCAGGATATAGACCATCATACCAATGTCAAGACATCAATACCACAGCATATTTACAGAGATATGACCATAACAACATTTCGGATATAAACGTCCAGTATGATAAATGTAATATCAATATTTTTGTTAATTCATCGGACTATGAATACCAATACACCGAGGGTTGTCTTAATGGCTACAGCTACAATATTCCCGAGGATCGATCCACAGTAACAGAAGTAGGTACTTCATAACGGACTTTATACAGTAATCCCCGATTATAGCTCCAAATATTAATAGTTATCAAAGGTACCGGGATTATAATTCAATACGTCAGACGCGCGTTTCGTCTACATACGACTCATCAATAACGCTCAGATCAAAATTGCTATAAAGTCAAACAAGTACAGTGTAAGAGAGCATTGAGTACCAAAAATGTTGTGCCAAATACGGCTAAGGTAATCTATTCCTGGGATAAGAAAATCCGATTTTTTTCCGAAAAATTCAAAGTTTTGTAACGGAAAATTAATAAAGATGCCGATATAATTGACATTCATGTTAACACAGAAGTGCTAACTACTGGGCTGGTACCCTCGGTACGAAACGTCCACCAGCAGAAGCAACGACCAAATGGTGTAAGTAGTTGTCAAAGGATAAGAGGTTTATAATTTAAAACGCCAATCGCGCATTTCGTCTACATAAGACTCAGTAAACAAGTATCATTTGTTATAGTTAATATAGTCAATTTGAGATAACAACTAGATATTTTAGCATATAATTATGAATAATACAAATAATGAATACACGGATTGGCTTAGCTAACTTATATGATGAAGTAAAAAACCTAGTAACATCCGAAAATCAAATAAAAAAATACTTACACCAAGACAAAAATAAAAGGTCATATAACCAGCACAAAACCAATCTTAAACCGTGGTTTAATACATGTGTTTCAATTGATAACAAGAACGAGTGGTTGATTATGACGGAACAAAAAGAAAAATCTTATAATTTATCAAACGTAATGTTTTACTTTATAACTTGATGGCTAAGACAATACACTCACATAATGTAGAAATATTTTTCTTCAATTTTTGCTTTCAACTAACAAATGGAAGTTTTTAGCGACATTGACTAGCTATACAACTCTTGCATGGTCGGTACAGTTCCAATTAAAATTGTACAGGTTCAGTACATTTTTATCAATTAAGTATGATTTCACTTTTGTTTTCAAATAATGATCACTTCTATAATTTAAAATGTTATTTGTTTTAGTGGAATCTTGTTTGTTCTGGAGCAGAGAGATCTGAACTTGCTAAAACAATGATCATGCTTGGACAAGCTGTCGGTGCCGTTATTTTTTCACCTATAGCAGACAGGTTTGGTAGAAAAACTGGAAGTGTCATATCAAGAATTCTTTACTTCTTAACAGCTTTAGCAACAGTTTTCACACCCAACATTGAAGTGTTCTTACTATTCAGGTTTTTGCAGGGGACATTTCAAGGGGTATGTATAGTCAAGACATAAATTCATGGTAAACAAAGGCAACAGTAGTATACCACTGTTCGAAATTAATAATTCGATAGAGAAAAAAACAAATCCAATTTACAAACCGAAACCGATGGAACGCATCAAGTATAAGAGAACTACAACACACCAGAAACACAACATTAAAATGTAACGCACACAGAAACTAACGATAATATAACAATGGCCATTTCCCTGACTTGGTACAGGGCATTTTAAGATAAAAATGGTGGGTTGAACCTGGTTGAACCTGGTTTTGTGGCATGCCAAACCTCCCGGTTTTAAAATGTGTCCGGGTGGACACAAATCGCTAGTATAAAAAGTCCATGGTTACATGGTTTACTGCTATTTTTATTCTAATGTCGGTAATTTAGGTTCACATATTAATTGTCCATGGTATTCATGTCCATGTTCTTGACATCCCTATTTAAAAATCATTGTCTTATATTTATCTAAAACCTTAGATGGATTTTACTATTTTCTTATGTTTTTTTGGTCACATAGCTATCCGACTGTTTTGATTCTTATACATCATTGATAGTATAGTACTGGTAGTCGTTAAATATACAAATAACGCAAATTTTAAAACAAGTATTACAATAAACGTATGAAGATTTGTAAAACGATCTTATAAAATAAACTCATCATAGATCGATATCAAGACTAAATTTTGTATATACGCCAGACGCGCGTTTCGTCTACAAAAGATTCATCAGTAACGCTCGAATAAAAAAAAAATTGAAAAGACTAAATGTATATATTCGACGACAATACAATTATATCGTTTATGAGCGTCCCTGATGAGTCTTATGTAGACGAAACGCGCGTCTGGCGTACTAAATTATAATCCTGGTACCTTTGATAACTATTATGAAAACAAATATTTCGCCACAACGAATGACGTCAGTGTCAATTTTTTTTTTATCAAAACAAAATAATACATTATTTGTTTAGTACTCAAACATGTATACATACCAGGCAGAAGAGCATCTCTACTGAATGATCATAGCGATAACATATTATTTGTAAACGATGTTTTCCTGTTCTAATTTCAGGCACCCGCAGTTTACAATGACCACAAAAAATATAATTCGGTTTTTACAGATCTGATTCAAGTCTCTTTAGTGATTTCATTATATTTAGAAAATTTACATTTTGTCAAGTAGGTGGTTGCCTAATCTAAAATGTGTAAGGTTAGATAAAGTATACTCTGTGCATACCCGCTCAAAAATATTTTAAGTTTGTAATTTTCAAATTTCTTAATCAGTTTTTGTCTATGTGTTTCGAATGCAAGAAAAAGTTGAAACATCACTATTTTTTATCAATGTTTCTTTCCAGGGAAGTGTTATGACGAATACGATAATGTATATTGAAATTATGCCAAAGGAGTTACGCCATCGCTCAGAAGGTCTTATGTTAACTGCATGGACAACAGGTCTTGTTCTCACAACTATGATTGGATACTTATGTAGGAATATGTCATGGCGTTATATGCAGTTGATCTTGTCACTTCTAACATGTCATACACTTTTTAATTGGCTGTAAGTATAACATAATAAACATCCATTATCCAAAAAAAAATCATACCATTAATGGTGCAGAATAAGTATTTAAAAAAGCAGAAAGGTTGAAAAAATGATTTACGAATGTTATCAGTTCCAATGACAATTTCTTCCTACAACATAATGGACACGAACTGTGGTTCACAATAAATGACAAGTTATATCAACATTGATCCATATGGGGAGTGTTACAGCCTTTTGTTTTATTCAAAGCGTTGGAAGTGCTTGGGCAGTTATGTAAGTAATGTCTAAGAATATTTATATATATATATATATATAAACGAGTCTAAATTGAAAACTACGTTCAAACCTATGACTGCGTTGGATAAAAACCGCAATTTTTATACGTGTGCATGTCAAACAAATTTCGTTGTAGAAGGGTCTAAAAACAGCACAAACAACATTTTCCAAAAGACCAAAAGCGTGAAAAAGTATATTTAAACAAAACGCATTTGACTAACAGGTCGAACAACTGATGTTCTTTAACCCTGCTGACTGCCATTGACGATTGCCAAATAAAATTGATCACAAGATGTTAATATAAATTTAATACGTCACAGAAAAAAAAAAAAAAAAAATTGTTAACTTGTGGACAGGATGATGTGCCACAAACATTCGGTGTCAATATTTCTTTAGTACACCATATCCGGATTTCGACAATAAATGTCTCTTCAGTGATGTTAGGGATCGAAACGGTATTTGGAAGGCCATATAAAAAGTACCCTCATTTTTTTAGAGAAAGTACCCTCATTTTTAGATTAACTCTTGAATTTTAAGAGTCAATATATAGGATGAACGGATCATATAAACCGGAGGGAAAATATGATACATGCCCAAACAAAAAATATAAACGAGTCTAAATTGAAAACTACGTTCAAACCTATGACTGCGTTGGATAAAAACCGCAATTTTTATACGTGTGCATGTCAAACAAATTTCGTTGTAGAAGGGTCTAAAAACAGCACAAACAACATTTTCCAAAAGACCAAAAGCGTGAAAAAGTATATTTAAACAAAACGCATTTGACTAACAGGTCGAACAACTGATGTTCTTTAACCCTGCTGACTGCCATTGACGATTGCCAAATAAAATTGATCACAAGATGTTAATATAAATTTAATACGTCACAGAAAAAAAAAAAAAAAAAAATTGTTAACTTGTGGACAGGATGATGTGCCACAAACATTCGGTGTCAATATTTCTTTAGTACACCATATCCGGATTTCGACAATAAATGTCTCTTCAGTGATGTTAGGGATCGAAACGGTATTTGGAAGGCCATATAAAAAGTACCCTCATTTTTTTAGAGAAAGTACCCTCATTTTTAGATTAACTCTTGAATTTTAAGAGTCAATATATAGGATGAACGGATCATATAAACCGGAGGGAAAATATGATACATGCCCAAACAAAAAATATAAACGAGTCTAAATTGAAAACTACGTTCAAACCTATGACTGCGTTGGATAAAAACCGCAATTTTTATACGTGTGCATGTCAAACAAATTTCGTTGTAGAAGGGTCTAAAAACAGCACAAACAACATTTTCCAAAAGACCAAAAGCGTGAAAAAGTATATTTAAACAAAACGCATTTGACTAACAGGTCGAACAACTGATGTTCTTTAACCCTGCTGACTGCCATTGACGATTGCCAAATAAAATTGATCACAAGATGTTAATATAAATTTAATACGTCACAGAAAAAAAAAAAAATTGTTAACTTGTGGACAGGATGATGTGCCACAAACATTCGGTGTCAATATTTCTTTAGTACACCATATCCGGATTTCGACAATAAATGTCTCTTCAGTGATGTTAGGGATCGAAACGGTATTTGGAAGGCCATATAAAAAGTACCCTCATTTTTTTAGAGAAAGTACCCTCATTTTTAGATTAACTCTTGAATTTTAAGAGTCAATATATAGGATGAACGGATCATATAAACCGGAGGGAAAATATGATACATGCCCAAACAAAAAATATAAACGAGTCTAAATTGAAAACTACGTTCAAACCTATGACTGCGTTGGATAAAAACCGCAATTTTTATACGTGTGCATGTCAAACAAATTTCGTTGTAGAAGGGTCTAAAAACAGCACAAACAACATTTTCCAAAAGACCAAAAGCGTGAAAAAGTATATTTAAACAAAACGCATTTGACTAACAGGTCGAACAACTGATGTTCTTTAACCCTGCTGACTGCCATTGACGATTGCCAAATAAAATTGATCACAAGATGTTAATATAAATTTAATACGTCACAGAAAAAAAAAAATTGTTAACTTGTGGACAGGATGATGTGCCACAAACATTCGGTGTCAATATTTCTTTAGTACACCATATCCGGATTTCGACAATAAATGTCTCTTCAGTGATGTTAGGGATCGAAACGGTATTTGGAAGGCCATATAAAAAGTACCCTCATTTTTTTAGAGAAAGTACCCTCATTTTTAGATTAACTCTTGAATTTTAAGAGTCAATATATAGGATGAACGGATCATATAAACCGGAGGGAAAATATGATACATGCCCAAACAAAAAATATAAACGAGTCTAAATTGAAAACTACGTTCAAACCTATGACTGCGTTGGATAAAAACCGCAATTTTTTATATATATATATATATATGCATTCTGATATGTGTCGGATAGACAAATGTGTTGTGTTATTTCATAGATTGATATCACTTTTTAGATTTGAATTAAAGGAACTCAAATTTTTAATGATTGGTTTCCTTTAAAATATCATAAAGTACTGACAAAAAATGCCTACACCAGGTCAGGAATGAGACAGTTGTTTTCCATTCGTTCCATTGGTCAATAGAAGTCAAATAATATCCGCTTTGCCTGATGAGCTACTTTTTGAATTGCCTTGGCCCCAAAAAGACTTTTATGACACAGTCATACAAGCGAGAGGTAAAGATAGCTATGATATCAGGTTTCATTCATTATTTTCTACATAACGAAGTACCTGTACCAAGTCAGGAATATGAACGTTGTTTTCTATTCATTTGATGTATATGTGAGCTTTTGCTTTTGCTATTTGATATGAATTGTTCTTGAAGCTGGTATTTTTTTGTTATTTTACTTCTTGTTACATAAAGTACGAATATTCACTATTTTCGGCGAATTCCTTTATCTTATAAGCAGAAATTGTAATGCCAATAACACAGTTTAATAGCATTATAATTTACATACTTTCCTCAGTTTTTTAGATGAATCACTCAGATGGCTTATAGCAAACGGGAAAAGAGACCAAACCGAAAAAGTATTGAAGAAAGCATGCAGAATGAACAATGTTTCTTACGAAAGTGTAACAGAAAACGTTCTTTTATCGAAGGAAACTAACATTATTGCTCTTGAGGAGACACACGAACTGAACCATGGAAAAGGGAATGGATTAAAAAAGGAAAAAGTCGAGAGATATACAGTTTTTACACTCTTAAAACATAAAAGAATCCTTCTCGGATCCGTAGTATTATGGATAGCATGGTAAGTCATCTCATTCCTCTACTAGTCAGAAGGATTGTCATTCTTTTTTTAATCGTGTTTTTGTGTCATATTGATCTAGTGGTATTCTTTTAATCATATTTTGAGATTATTCGTAATATGATTTATAGTAATATCTTTTAAATTCGTTCATAACTATTGAATTATATCATTTGTTATCATCAATTAGAAAATTAGGCATTACATATGTGCATTTTTTTTTAATTCTTCATTATATATAGCGGCCATCCTTCTGGTAGCTCTTCTTTGGTAGTTTTTTTTGTGTTTTAGTTTGACTACATATGGGAGGTGAACGTAAACCGGTTTTAAGTTTCCCATTCTTTGTCTCTGCACCAAGCAGTGCACTCGTCCCGTAGAAATTCGAAACATTAGACTAACTTTTAGATATGTCCATTCCATATCATATTGTTCGTTGGTTAACATAGTTTAGATATAATATGATTTTGTCAGTTATTGTGAAATTCTCCGTTTAAGATATGCCAAGGATTTCTGTATTTTCCCCTACTTTTTTCATATGTAAAGTATTTGATTGTTCTTCATTTGTTTTCAAAGAATATTTTTAATCATGCAGATTATTCAAATCTATTATTTATGATCTTTTCTTGCAGGATAACGAATACACTTACTTACTATGGTTTAATGCTGACAACATCAAAACTTTCTGGAGATAGATTTTTGAACAATGTTATATCAAGTCTAGCAGAGTATCCTGCTGTTATATTACAGCAGATTCTTATTAACCGGTATGTTTTGTAGAAATAAAAATTGATTTCTGTACCTATTTTAACCCACTAGCACATAGTAAAATTTAAAAAAGGACACTTACAAATAGTTAGTTCCATGTCATTATTTCAGTCCCAATACCCAACGCGTTTGTTTATAACATTGGAATGTGGACTAGTTGGATTGAGTGCCATAGGCCTTCTACCTCAGGCATATATTACCTTAGCTGTTTTTGGCAAAACTTTTAGGAATTTTGGTCCTCAATGCTCTCCAACTTCGTACTTTATTTGGCCTTTGTAATTGTTTTTTTATTCGAGCGTCACTGACGAGTCTTTTGAATACGAAACGCGCGTCTGGCGTATATACACAATTTGGTCCTGGTATCTCTGATGAGTTTATTAATCATTGATAATCATGTTGCTGTAAATTTATTATTTATAATAAATTGGATTATAAACATATGCTAATCTTCAACATATAGGTGTCCTAGGAAGATTTGACACAACTTTCCGCAATTTTAAGTTTACAACTACCTATTTAGTTTGTTTTTTATTCTAGCGAAATTGATCAATTTTTGTTCTCGTTTGGCACTAAATAACCAGCCGGATTTCTTTTGGGATGATGTTCTAAATATCAAAAAGGACATTGGTAACCGTAAAAGGAAGAAAGACTAAAACTAGAACATCGACAAAAATTGACAAAAGACAGGACGAATTTATTCATTTGCAATCAAATGTTAAAAAAAAAAGTAGGGTTAAGAAACATTTTGCGTTATTTTATTAATGGACGAATAGGAATACTGTGTAGCTAATTATTCCAGATCAAACACGATTAAGCCATCAGTATAAATAAAAGTCTGACAAAAATATATTACTTCAGACTAAATCCATTTATGTAGTCCTATACTATACATGATATATTGCATGCATGATGTGAGCCCAAATTAAATTTGTTTTTTTTAAAGAGGAACAATTATTCACAATGCAAGTTATTTGTTTTATTTAATCTAGTGATCGCCCAAATGTTTTATGGCGATAAAAATAAAAAATGCCAAACTGTTTTCAGGATTGGACGAAAATCTACATTAGTTATTTTTCATGGAATTGCTGGTGTATCCTTAGTGCTAGCCACCGTTTGCACAACGTACGGAAGTGAGTAATTAAGGCAACAGTTGAAGTTCAAATCTTATAAAACGATTAGTAAAAAACAAATTAAGGTAGCAAACAGAAAGTAAGGGAATTTCATATTCGATAAATATGCCATCGAAATAGGAAAGTTAGATTGTGCACGTTGTTCCTGCACTGCTGTTATTACACCCACTTCAATCATCACTATAAAATTATTTTTTTCATTTTTGAAAATTATCAAAAGACATGCGATAGTATACAACACACAACATAGAAAAATGTAAAAACTGACATGAATTCAGTTGCTTCGGAAGGGTAAACAGATAATTCTCTACATGACGGACTGAGTTTCAATATATACTCTGGTATTCTTAAAGCTTCACATCTAAAGTCGCGTTCGTACTTCATATAAAAACATAGACGAAAGAATTTTTTTTAGAATATGTGTGAAGGGATCTCTTCCTTGTTCCCTATACAAATTACCAATTTCTTTCAAAATCAAGGTGATGAAGGCATTTCCTTTTAGGTCGGTGATTTCTTCGTAGTTAAGATATCCGAAACAATAGTAGATGGTAAAATGAAGAGTGATCTGATCCTTTGAAGACCATTATTCTAAATAGGAGATTCGCATCAGATTTATTGTATGAGTGGGATTTTTTTTCCAAATCATACATCGATTTGGCATTTTGAATCATTGACGTTTAAAGTATTGTTAATATTTAATTGTGATTTCCGACATTGCAGGTGAATACTCGTGGCTTCCAATACTAGGTACTGTATTCTCCTTTGTCGGGAGATTTGCTATCACTGGATCTTTTAGTACAGTATTTCTATATACACCTGAATTGTATCCAACAAATTTAAGGTATTTAACAAAGTAATTTGAGTTTGGGAAAAGGGAGTAAAATATATCATTTGATTTTCCTAGATACTACGCAATTTTCTGGAAAAACACTCAAGCAGTTTGGAAAAGAAAAAAAAATGGGCATGAACACAACAAATAAACCGTATGTGTTGTCTATTGTCAAATCTCTCTGAGTTGAAACCGTAGCTCTAAACGTTTACATGTGCATGTGATTAGGCAAATTTCTTTCAAAGTTTCAATATCAAAATACTGGCAGTAAAATCTTTTTCGGTTTAAGCAATTATGTCTCTGATTTATTTCTTTGATATGTACATATAATCATGATATGTCACCGCCAACACTGACCCTTATATTAGCAAAAATTACATTAATGAGTCATGTTATCATGTATACTCTCATGTATGTCCAGTCATAAAGCCAGTGTGAGGATTCGTTTTGGATTATATCATTTTCAATACTATAGTATCATTTCGAATTTCAAAACATCACTTGAAGAAACAATTGACCATATGTTGTAGAAATGTTGGATTGGGTATGGCTTCAACTGTTGCTAGAGCTGGATCAATGATGTCACCCTTTGCTATAACATTGGTAAGTATTTACAACATGAATAGAACGAAATGCCTAGTATACGTTAATGCGATAACAAACCAATAATTAATAAACACAAATAAAAGACATTAAGAGGGTAACATAGTCTTTATCTGTTAGAATAGAACTTGAATATCAAGCATTCGGCAATCCTTAGTAGAATCTGGTCCTCTCCTTCTATCCACTTAGATGAGGGTAAAGAATCAACCGAGTTGTGACGAAAGGAATATCAAGCTCTAGATCGTCCTGAAAATTTTGCATAAATCTCATTGTTGCTGATGGGATGCAAATGGGATGACACCTGCATACTTATATGAGTTAGTCCAGCCATATCTTCTCAGACAAACCCCTTATACTTTGAGGAATGAAAATAACGCTTTTTATCCGCCTCTTGCTAGAACTAGCTCTTATTTTAATAGTTTCATTCCTTCCACTATAAGACTTTGGAATGGTCTTCCTTTGAGTTTACAACAATCCCCAAGTTTGGGCATATGTAGAAGTGGACTTGAAAAGTTTTATAGGACTGTTGATATATTTAAACCTTTCAACTATGGGATAAGGAAACTTGATATAAGTCATTGTCAACTCAGAAATAATGCTAGCAACCTAAAATCTCATCTGTTTAATCAGTTCTTATCAGAGAACACTGTTTGTGTAAACTGTAATCACCCTGTTGAGGATAACAGACATTTCTTTTTCATTTGCCCTAAGTACAATGATGTAAGACAGATCCTTCTTGATTCCATTAACTCCATTGCTGACAATGTTGATATACATATTGAATTATTACTTTTTGAAAACAGATTATTTTCATATGATATGAATATTGCTATTTTTAAATCTGTTCATAAATATATCAATGACACTCATCGTTTTGTTTAAAACTTACTTATTTTTTGCTTCATTTAGTTTTATTTTTATTTCTTCTCCACTTGAACATTAATTCATGTTATCCACTAAGCAAGCTTAGTGTCTCTTTCAAGCCATATATATATATATATATATATTTCTAATGACTTATAAAGGATATTTGCATGTTTCAAGGTTCTTGAATATATGATGAGTAATTGCCTATATATACTTAAATATACTTTACATTTAGTAAGTAACACTGTAAACATTTATTTTCTCGTGTGTGCTCATAAGTAGCATGCATGTTCCACTATATTGCATTTTTTTAAATACAGTTGTTATAATTGAATTATACCTTGAACATGTAATATGGAGAGAGCTTTTACAGGCTGTGCCTGTTGAACTTGTTGCTCAATCCGTTTCATATCCTAATGAATAAAATATGTTTAAAATCAAAAATCTCATTGTTGTTTGTAATGTAAACTTTATATAACTTTTTTTTTTACTCAAATGCAAGTTTCACAGATAACCATGCATGCAAAATGGTCATAATGTACTTTTTTTTCAAAAACAAGTGAAATCCGTTCCAGACAGTACATATGGATAGGTAAAATGAGAACACAAATATTTTATTATAAGTTTTATGTTTTAGGCAGAATATGTATCTTGGGGACCAGCTGCAGTGTTCGCTACAATGAATGTTATTGTAACCGTTTCTTTACTGACATTACCAGAGACAATGGGTCGAGAACTTCCCACAACTATAACTGAACTGAAAGATTGGTATAAAGACAAGGGTGGCCATGGAACCAAATCCAAACAAACACTGACATCTTAAATGATCTCAATTTAACTGATAAAAAATTGTAATCAGAAGTGCGCGTCATATTTTGCACAGAGAGAGAGTTTTGTATGTGTGTCCTTATGTACAGTATTAATTCAAAAGGATTCTACAGCTTTCAAATTGCTACTCTAATGTTTAAATTTCAGATCAGTGACAAACTGGCTTCTAGCCTACTAATCATCTATATGAATATTTATTACATTGGTTGCAATTAAATTACATTGATTTCCCAGTTAAATAAAAACCGATAATTTCACATGTGAAATAATTGTGGTTATTTCACTCTCTGACGTCATACAATTAAAGTCGTTGTCAAGACGTCGATAACGTCGTATCAAAACAAATTGTAAATGCGTAGGACAAACATAATAATTATAGTCCCTTACATTTTCTACATTAATATCAGAAAAAAAAGCCATTTGATAATGTAATAAAAAGGATAACTAATCGCCTTATTTGATTGGCAGAAATAAGACAACTTGTGACCGAACGCCGCTATGGATTAAACTCCCTTTGTTAATTGTGAATTATCTCCCTTTAGATAAATTTTCATATGTATAATGTTTGAATGAGTTTCCAATGGGTACATAAAGGTAGGCTAGCTAAAAATGTACAATGGCACTCGTTCAAACCATGCGTCATTCGGTAACGCGTTGTCTTATTTTTTTATAATCAAATAAGGCGATTAGTTATACTATAAATAATTGGGTCTTGCACATTCATGGAATGATTAAACCTTTTATTAAAAGTTTAACGCTTCTACTCTCTTTATATTTTCTTTCAATTCACCATATCTGTTAGTTTGTATATTTTATGTTCTTTAAGAGAGGCGAAAAATATTTAAGGGAAAACTCACAAGTCGAAACTAAACGGACAACGCCATTACAACAAATAAATTCTAAGACAAACAACAAAACACATAACACAACACACAATACAAAAGAGTGAACAATTTAGGAATGGACATTTGAACAAATGATCAATTAACAGATTGGTTACCTTTATCAAATGTTTCTACTATGGCCGGTCACTTGGTTAATAATTAAAAAAAACATTAAAAAAATGAGGGATTTTTATTGGCCATCCGTCTGTTGGCATTATAATCTTATGTTAATCTCGGTGTTATTAATATGGTACAGTTGTGTCGTTCCACGTGGCAACTTGTTGTAATCCGATAACATCTTTTGCATTTGTTTCTGACTTTTTATGGATCGTCACAACACTGTGTTCCCCTTTCAAATGAGATTTGCTACTGAGGTTGTGTTAATTCATAATATTTAGTATATGTCCTTTTTGTATAATTGCATCGCAGTTTTGTTGTTGTTTCTATTCTTTTCTTGAAATGGCCTAACTATTTAATGTTTGAGAAGAATGGATGTGAGTTTATACACCTGCCGAAAATATTACATCTTGTTATTTATCATCATCCGAAGTATTAATTGGAACAAAACGTTTAAACAAACTTATTCACTAGGGATATAGTTAAGAGACTGTTTTCAAGCCGTTAAATAAGGCAATTTGATTCACTCATAGGATCTTTGCATCGGAACACATTTAATAACTAGTATATGTTTCGGAGTATCGTGTCCCGTCCATTTCGCTGAACTAGCATACATGATATTTTTTAGTGCCAACTGTCAGCGCCAGTGTGTGGGGATTTCTCGCTTCTTAATAAGCCATTTTTGGCCTTTGGCTGTCTTCTTCTCTTTGGTTGGTAAGACATTTAAATTACGGCATGTAAAAATCCAGCTAGAAATAAATATCGTTTTTAAAGAAGTGTCATGTTACCTATCATATTATTAAGACGAGTGGCATTGTGTCACTCAGAAATCATCGCCCTCATTTGAAACAAGCATTCATAGATATCTTATGTTGCTAGAGGTCGACTCAAGGGAAAAAACAGAAACCTGATTGGGAGTCAGTCTGAAATAAACTGTCGTCTATGAACAGAACTGACATTAAAACAGTAAGTTACTATTCAACTGTCATGTTAAGAAGCAAACATTTAATGTCTATGTATTTGTTTTAGTTCATAACTGCATTTGTACATTATCTTTAATGGAGTTTAAGTTAATAGACTTGTGTTTCATTTTTTAGCTTTACCAATATGAGTGACGTAATATTCTGTGACGTAATTAAGTCTTTTACAGAAATTCAAACGAAGCAAGCTGCATATTGTAAATTGTTAGCGGAAAATTTGTAAAAAAGCTATCTTTAATTCTGAAGTAGGGTTAGTAAGGTATTGTTTGACTTGTTTCATGCATCCAATATCGTTAAGCATTCTGTTTTTTTACCAATTTTGGATATTCCAAAGTATCGCCAAGTGGCGAACACATGCGACTAAAGCATGATATAAATCTATTCTTCGTCTTACATTGTTGTTTTAGCAATAGAACTTACGAGTCATGATATTGTTTAAAGTTTTCAGATGAATAATAATAATATCGTCCTTATTTCATAGTTATTTAAATTAGATTTCATGTAGTTAGACTGGCATGGTACCGTGTGAACGTGTTATACATTTTTGACGATGAGTTAACACTATTGTTTTTAAATTATGTTTAGCTTATAAAGAACGGCTGTGTGATTTAATACGCTGTCACAGATCAGATGAAAAGAGTGTCCGAAGATTAAAAAGAGATATCTCATCAACTGACAATGTCATAGCAAACCATGATAAACGAACAAAAGACAAACAATAATCTCAAAAACACCTCATGGAAAACTTTAGACCTGAACACCACCAAAACATGGGCGAAATTTGTATTCAAAATAAAAGTACAAAACGAAATAAAAATGTTTAAGTGTCATGCATTTGTTTTTGGTATGTTCAAAGATATGCATTTTAATCACTTTATGAAAAGTCTTGGTTTTGGTTTCGACTTATGGCGAAAGTCTATTAAAAAGCAAAACATTATTCCCCAAATTCTGGCACGCAAACTCTTCGTTCCTCAGGATAATATTCCTCCAAACATATATTACTTGTTCTGTTTCAACTCGGACAAGGAACCGGTTAAAAAATTAGAGAGAGAATAGAGACAGAACATGTTGTTGACTGGAACCAATCTGATTAAATCCGAGATTGTGATACGCTACTCTCCCAGTACCGCATTTTTAACAATTACACATGCGTCATCTAGATGACCTGTAACCATTTCTTTTATAGACTTTGTACTTTCTGGTGCGCACGAATCAAACTGACAACTACATGACTTTATACTGTTGACTACGGTTGTGAACCAGGTTTTAGGATCGTCTTCTCTGCAAAAAATAAAACACACAACAAACATATTTATTAATCTAGTTTAAATATCAGACAATTTCAACTTTCTCATATATGTGTATAGTCGCCGTCACGTAAAATTGGCACCATGATTTTTGTCAAAATTTTCTTAAATATCGATCGTGTTTACTCGAGATTATGTTTTTCAATTAGCGGAATAAAAATCCAATCCAAATATATACTACTGTCCTACCTTTTATTGTGTTTGCAGTGTATAATCCTGACCTTCACAAAATCCAGGATTATTTTGTATGGTGGAATCCTACATTGTTATTACCGGAAGTGTTGCCGTGGAGTCCACGTGCTCTCAATTTTCTTGTGTCACTCGGAGCTGTGCGTCATCTTTATGTAAAAAGCGCGGGAAATCGTATCATCAATGACAATGATATTACCGGAGAGTAACGAATGTTATGTAGTAAGGGATCCTCATAGAAACCAAGATGGCGGTTTTACAATGAAAACAATCTTGAAAAATGTGAAGGTCAGGATTATACAGTGCAAACACAATAAAAGGTAGGACAGTAGTATATATTTGGATTGGATTTTTATTCCGCTAATTGAAAAACATAATCTCGAGTAAACGCGATCGATATTAAAGAAAATTTTGACAAAAATCATGGTGCCAATTTTACGTGACGGCGAGTACTATTTTCTCATTGCAGTGTTTGCTTTTTCATTTCTTTCTTCTCACAAATATAACGGGAACAGTCGGAAAACTCTTTTAGACTCTTTATTTATTTTTTTAAAACTGGCATAAACAATATACTTTGACATGCCTTTTTTGTTGCATTACTTTTCACTTAGAAATTCAAGTTCTATAGACAGACGCTGTTACATCTGCAAAGTCCCACATCAAGTATTAGTCAAATAGAAAAGCTTAAATTGCGTTTACTGTTTATTGTTTTACTAGACTGATTATTTAAATTTTACACAAATTTATGTAGTATGAACAAATGTTGATTCGTTGAAGTAGCGTACATGTTTTCTGTATAACAAAAAACCTTATCGTTCGAATTCAAAGTTACATTTGCTTTGATATTTTGGCGTATTAATAGTTATCAAAGGTACCAGGATAATAATTGAGTACGCCAGACGCGCGTTTCGTCTACATAAGACTCATCAGTGACGCTCATATCGAAATATTCATAAAGCCACACAAGAACAAAGTTGAAGAATTAAGCAATGATTTTTTTTATGCACAAAAGAATACTTATATATAAATCTTAGTACCAATTTAAGTGATACCTAAATACAATAAATTCATTTCCCTTATCAATCTTATCATTATCCAAAGATTGATAAGATAGACAGCATCATTTAAAATTGATAATTCACAATCTCAAAATATGACAGCCAGAAGAAAGTTAAGTGGTGGGGACGGGATGGTATCCCGACAAGTTGAACATAAGTCGCAGTCATATTTGACATAGATATAGATATTCAAAAAAGTCAATAAAACCATGAATGCGTCCTTATAACTTTCGACTATCTTAACGAACTATAGATTAAAAAAAAGTCAACAAAACCATGAAGGCGTCCTTATAACTTTCGACTATCTTAACGAACTATAGATTAAAAAAAGTCAACAAATCCATGAAGGCGTCCTTATAACTTTCGACTATCTTAACGAACTATAGATTAAAAAAAGTCAACAAAACAATGAAGGCGTCCTTATAACTTTCGACTATCTTAACGAACTATAGATTAAAAAAAGTCAACAAAACAATGAAGGCGTCCTTATAACTTTCGACTATCTTAACGAATTATAGATTAAAAAAAGTCAACAAAACAATGAAGGCGTCCTTATAACTTTCGACTATCTTAACGAACTATAGATTAAAAAAAGTCAACAAAACAATGAAGGCGTCCTTATAACTTTCGACTATCTTAACGAATTATAGATTAAAAAAAGTCAACAAAACAATGAAGGCGTCCTTATAACTTTCGACTATATTAACGAACTATAGATTAAAAAAAGTCAACAAAACAATGAAGGCGTCCTTATAACTTTCGACTATCTTAACGAACTATAGATTAAAAAAAGTCAACAAAACAATGAAGGCGTCCTTATAACTGTCGACTATCTTAACGAACTATAGATTAAAAATAGTCAACAAAACAATGAAGGCGTCCTTATAACTTTCGACTATCTTAACGAACTATAGATTAAAAAAGTCAACAAAACCATGAAGGCGTCCTTATAACTTTCGAATATATTAACGAATTATAGATTAAAAAATTCAACAAAACCATGAAGGCGTCTTTATAACTTTCGAATATATTAACAAACTATAGATTCAAAATTGAAAAGATAAATACATAATTCATATTAATATTAAATAACCGAAATGCCGAACTCAAAGTTTCTCGTCAAATGTCAAAAGCAGAACCTCAAAAACATCAATATATCAAATGAATGGATAACAATAATTATTGTCTTATTCTTGACTGGGTACTGTCATTTTCTTATCAAGAATTGGTGGATTAAAGCAGGATTGATAGTTAGCTAAACCTCAAATTTGTATGACGGTTGCATAAAGTCCTATTGCATTGACAACAATGTGTTCACAAACAGACATAGTATACACCAGTCAATATTGTGTTTTCTCTTTCAAGAATGTGTACACATGAAGCTGGAAATAAGTAGATTATTAAAGTTAGACATATTATGTCATTACTTTCCGCAGTTGTGGAAATAGTTTATCTGGATTTTTACAAGCAGCAATTCGTGTTTGTTCAATTGATTAAAATCCATTCCTTGTGTTTGGTGGAGATCTGATTATATACTTCAATTAGAAATGACAAAAATACTTACGCACAACTGGGCGAATCAGGTCTACTATAAACTAAACCACGTACAGCACCTTGAATACAACCTGCAAATCCTTGCTGTGCTATAAGGTTGTTATTAGAACATGTCAGAAGGGCTTTTATATCTGAAATGCATACACAAGAATGAAGGATATTTATTTGTTTCACATGAATCAGTACAGGTGCTAGATCATTGATAAATCGTATAAATAGTAACTGTTATCATTGGTGTAAATGGGAAACAGTTATACCATGTTATAATTCTAATATATCTTTTCTACCTTAAATGTGATAAAAAAAATCCATAAAAGGATTTCAAAATATTAATCTTCAAAAAGAAGTTATCTAAGTCAGCATTTACTGTTGTCAATGGCCATTTGAAAATAAAAGTCATATTTTTTTTTCGAGGTTATGTCAATTTACCAAAGTTATGAAGACTAAATTTAAACAAACATACGAGATATCATGTGTCATAATAAATTAATATTTCGGCAAGCAATTTAAAACTATCAAAGAGTTTTTATAAAGATTTCTTAAACAACTTTGGTTATCTCGCACGGATATGTCCAATATTCTTAAACATGACAAAAGTTTGGGAAAAGTGTATATAAACTGACAGAGACTTGTGTTAAACGTAAAAAGAAGTATGGGAAGCAATGTTTATATAAACGGAAAGAGACTTCTTGTGTTAAGGTGGTATGGGAGTCTAAAATAAAAATGATAGAATTTGTTCATACTTTGCCAAAACATAGTATCTATCGATTATGTTGAAAAATATAATAAAAATGATAGGTCACCGCGCATTTTCTCGAGCTTCAGGACGTGACAAAATGACACATTTTGTATGGATTAAACAGGAAAAAAACCATTTTGGGATTAGAAACTAAACAAAATGATAGAATTGTAAAATACTTAAGGAAAAGATAGCTTTCAGACAATGCTTTGAGAATATCAAAAGAAAAGATAGGGTCACTGTACGTTTTTTCCGGCTAAAATACAAAATAGAAAAATTTCATGACGATTCCTTCAGAAAATGCACTGTTTAAGAGTTACTCCCCCTTAAAATGCCAATTTAAAAAAATTTAAAAACAACTAAAATTAATCAACATTTGCAAAAATATTAATACTTTTAAGTTATTTTTTACAATCCAAGATGGAGGAAGACACCCATACCACCTTAAACGTAAAAAAAGGATGGGAAGCAACCTTCATATAAATGGAAAGATACTTATGTTAGACGTGAAAAAAAATTGGGAAGCAACGTTTATATAAACTGAAAGAAGCTTGTGTTAAACCTTGAAAAGTATGGGAAGTACTGTATATATAAACGTATAAAGGCTTGTGTTAAACGTAAAAAAGAATGGGAAGCAACGTTTATATAAACGGATAGAAGCTTGTGTTAAACCTGAAAAGTATGGAAAGCAACGTTTATATAAACGGAAAGAGACTTGTGTTAAACGTCAACAAAGAACCAAATGATTAATGTTGCAGATATTTGACTAAAAAGTGTTTCTTTTATGAGTCTCGGCTATGAAAATCAAATTCATCGTTTTAACTATGTATAAGTATGAAAACCAATCTGCGCGCACTAAAACCAGTTTACCGTTCCTGTAATTCGAAGAAGAATTATTGTTCAATAAAACTAAAGACAAAAACAAAAAGCGTGCACTTTTGGAGTGACACAATTGATTCTGTATAACAACATAAGACTCATTGCTCCACTGACAGCTATCTCAGTAACAGAACTGGTGCATTACATATCAAATATGTATCTCAATATACAATCCTCAAATAAAACATGTTGATCCCTTTAAAATAATGGTTAATCTGTAACCATCGATTGAGAAAAACAACAATTATGCAGTCGATCGTCAGTTACTTGAAACGTAAACAGCTAGGTTCATTTCCTCTAACATCGTTCACAATAATTTAGTTCTAATTCCTATTGTTTACAGTTATTACAAAAATAGAATCTATTTAGCGTAAAATATTGTGATTTCTTCTCTCAATCCATTGAAAATAATTAACATTTTTTTATTTAGTCGTTACGTTACCTTGCATTTTCTCGTCTTCACAAAATGACATGGCAACGTTCTTTATATGCGCCATTACATCTAAATAACGTCTTGGTTGTCCAGTGTTACACAAAATTCTCAAAGCTGCAATGTTGTTTTCGTAAAATGGAACAATCCTGCGAAACAAGCTAAACAGAAAAACTTAAAATTGTAGTAAATGTCCAGTAATTTACAAGAGTGCACACGTTGAATGTCTCGCCTTCTTTACTAATCATTGACATCATTTTGATAATCCTAAATATTAAGCTTCCATTCAACTATCACATTAACTTAACATGATTCAAGAAAATGAAGTCAAGGTCATATAAACAAAACAAAAAATACTTGTACACCTTTCAATCATTCAATACACAAAGTATAGTTGACCTATTGCTTATAGTTAAGAAACAAACTTAAACAAGAAAACTAAACACTAACTAATGAAACATGAAATTAGAATCAGGTCAAATGAACCATGCTAAGCAGACAGGAGCAACTTACCACTCTTCCATGCAATAAATATTGTTTACCTTTTGCTTATAGTTTAAAAAAAAACCAGGCCAAAACACAGTTGCTTAACGCTGACCAATGTGCCGTAAGAATGAGGTCAAGGTGAAATAAAACCTGCCAGACTGACATGTACAAAAAACAAAAACTTAACTATAACCACTGAACCATGAAAATGAGGTCAAGTCAGATGACACCTACCAGTTGAACATGTACACCTTACAATCATTCCATGCACCGAATATACTAGACCTATTTCTTATGGCATGTGAGATATGACTTGACCACCAAAAAATATCCTTGTACATAGATAAAATGAAATGAGTTTGAGGTCAAGTGAAAACTTTCTTGCAACTGACGGACATAAGGACCTTTCAAGCTACACGTTTACCAAATATAATTATCCTATTATTCCTTTACTTTTTTTCAAGTTTTATTACTGGAAATGAGGTTAAGGACAATGCGCATGTGACAGACGGAAACCTCGTATCATGAGTTATCTATATATAAAGTATGAAGCATCCAGGTTTTTCACTTTCTAAAATTTTAAGCTATAAAGCAATTATCTAACGCAATCGCCATCGTTGCCGCCGCCGGACCACTACCCTACGTCGAGTTTTCTGCGACAACATTCGCAGGCTCGACAATAAACGACGTTGTAATTTAACTTCTAAAAAGTGAATTTCGTGATATGGAAGTGTAATATGCCTTAATCAACAAGATATGACTATCTGATAAATTCAGCTGAAATGAGTAAAATAAATATAGGTGCAAGATAAATACATTGGCACCAGGTTAACAATTAATTGATTTTTTTCTCTTTGAATTCAGTTTGTCTTTTTTTAAAATTGCCTCACAAACAGACAAATTCCCTTTCTTTTAATCAACTTTAACATTTCTTTCAAATGCATATTTAAACGTTCGAAAATAGACGATCAAATGTTTGTTTAAGGTCAATAGTGGAAGACAAAATGACAATTCCTTAGTCGACGAAAATACAAACAAGAGTCCACAAAACCTACATGTTAAACAACATATAAACAAAAATGAGTGATCTTGATTGACAATCATATCCTAAGCGGCACACGTCGAAAAGGAACAATTTTGATCAGGAATATTTATGCCTAGGTCATATTATTAATCGTAAAACAATCTTTCTTCTTACAAGCCTGAAGGCACTTATAACAGTAACTGAAAGGTGAAGTGTGAGGTGATTTGTTTTTCTAGAGCTTTACGGACGTTATAATTTATTTTGTTGACTGGTTACC
This sequence comes from Mytilus trossulus, assembly GCF_036588685.1. Lineage (NCBI taxonomy): Eukaryota > Metazoa > Mollusca > Bivalvia > Mytilida > Mytilidae > Mytilus > Mytilus trossulus. Next base: position 45,062,552 of record NC_086376.1, read on the forward strand.
GTTCTTTATTACAGATATCGGCGAGTAATTTGTTGTGGACTCGGTTAATTATAGAGACAATTCAAAAACAAAAATTTAAACCCAGAAAGGAACCAGCCTAGTTGCTGCAACAGAGTAACCCTTTCCTACTATGCATGCATCAACTGACATGCGAATTCACGCCTCAGTTAAAATGTCAAAATTGAGAATAGGAAGCATTCGTAAAATAACCGATCAGACGACTGTTAAAGATCAAGGACATGAAAACATTTCTCTAGTGATAATGAAGTTAAAACCAATCAATTGAAAGCAATCCAACAACTCATCGTCTACCCAAAACACTAATTGCATATAGATTGACCGAGTTGGTAAGTTACTTAACTATAAAACAACAAAATGGGCTCGAATTCTGTTGATGACATCATAAAAAGTTGCTCCTGCTAACATTGCTGGGACACAGTATATGCAATTTTGGATCCGCAATGCTTTTTAATAAAATTAACGGTACAAATTGTCTTGCATCAGATGCGCATTTACTTGTTTGGCTTTATAAATATTTTCATATGAGCGCCACTGATGAGTCTTATGTAGACGAAACGCGCGTCTAGCGTACTGAATTATAATCCTAGTACCTTTGATAACAATTAGTGAATTCAGTACTGTGTAACATAATGTATGCGATTTAGAACGTCTGTCGTATATACGATTATCTATTGTCATATTGAAGTGCGATTGTGGTATTGTGATGCTATCTTCTAGACCGAAGTAGGATGGTAGTAATGCTGCAGTGCGATAGACTAAACAATCTATTTTTTCTATACTTTTCATTTTATTTCCAGTCCTATTTGTAACATATAGTGTTACTTTAAACATATTCTATTTCAAAAAATCATGTACATGACATACACATATAAATACAGTGATAACATATTACAAAAGGATTCGGAAACAAGGTTTCCCTTATATTAATCCGTCTCCCTGTAAAAAAAATAGATAAAGGGAAATATTTTTTTCCTATATATATATATATATATGTACCGGCAGCGGAGTGTGTTTACAGGACTTTGTCAAGACTGTATCGCCCAATTACGATCCTTATCATGCACGAAGGACGCTATTAGCCAAAACGATTCGAGTCTACCAAAAATTGTTGCACTTGTTTAAACACGAGTACATTTTCCTCTTGATTGAGGTTATTGCAGCCAAATAGGAGTGTTTCTATATTGTATGGGAAGGGAATTTTTTCTATCGTGAGTTTTCGGACATATAGTGTTGATAGTAAATAGCTTAGAAAAAAAAAGCTATCATTCGTACGATCCTTCAGAAATTATAGAAGCTCCATACGAAGGTTATTTTCCTACACAATCTTAGCAATGACTGAAAAACATTTAAGATGTTTGAAATGCAACTATTTTTTAATAACTCAGAGTGAAACAAAATAAGGGCCACATCTAAACGGCTGCTGTGAATGAGAACAAGACATTAGATAGATCATCTGGAGATGGGGTTTTTGCTGTAGCTGGAGAAAATATTGAATGTTTGGTAATTATACATACTTACTTTAAAATTTGTTTAACTCTCATAATAATTGGACATCTGTAGATTTTAAACTAGGAATCGAATAACGCGTCATATAGGCCATCGTAAATTAGCGAAAAGACCATTGCACTTCGGCACATATTATTGCATTTTAGCGACCATATGTTAAGAACAGAAGTTTTCGTATGTACGTTATACGAATTTGTACTATGCATGCATTTTTAAATCGATTTGTGACGTCAAAATGCATTCGAAACAGCACGAACATTTATGAGACGAGGCTGTATTCTGAAAATATTTGACAATTACAGAATACTTAATTCTAGTAAATTCTCACCCACAATAATCATCTACCATTCTTGGATCAAAATTAAGCCCTCTCGTCAATCTGTCTTCTTGTACATAACTTTCAAAATCTGGTATTGTCTCTTGTAAAGTGAATTCTTCTACTAAATCATCAAGTCTATCTGTACATTTTTGTGAAGGAATGGGTGGCGGTACTGCTTGTGCAAAACCTAAAATGAGAATGACATACAGGGGTAGACGTCATCCAATAACTTTATAAATAAAAAGAGTAACACCTCAATTTAATAAACGTTATCAAACTTACCAAACAAATTCAGTAACATGCTTAACCTATAGTTGTTAATGTTTGTGTCATTTTGGTATGTTGTGGATAGTTGTCTCATTGGCAAGCATACCACATCTTCTTTTTTATATTAACTTGCTTTCATTTCATACTCTTTTTATAATATCAAGTTTACTGACAAGTACTCACTGCATTGGGGGTTATTTAATGGCAGGTTACCATCAATATATATGAAAGTGCAATTAAAAAACTTTGCAAAATATTTTTGTCTTATCTTTGTATGAATTCTGACTCATATGAGTACACATACAAGACGTTAAATAGGGATGTACAATTAGTACCCATTGAAATAATAATTTGTGTTACAAAACAATCGATAAAATAGCATTATGAGAGAAAAGTCTTCAATGTATTTGTTATTTGATGCCACTTTCAGCTCTAATTGCGGCCCGACGGTATCAACAGCCCAGTAGTCAGCTCTTCGGTTTTGACATGAATATCAATTATTTTGTCATTTAATTTTTATTTTTTAATTTCCGTTTACAAAACTTTTATTTTTCAAAAAAAACTAATAATTTTCTTATCCAAGGAATGGATAACCCTAGCAGTATTTGGTTCAATTTGTTGGAACTTTGTGTTTTCATGTCTCTTCAACTTTGTAATTGTTTGGCTTGATAACCATTTTGATCTGAGCGTCACTGATGAGTCTTGTGTAGACAAACGTGCGTCTTACGTATTAATGTATAATCCTGGTATCTTTGATAACTATTGATAGCTGAATTTAAACAAAAGGATGAAATTCAGCTACCACATAACAAATAAGAGTTTTAGTAAGATTAAGTAAGACTTCTTTAACTCAAATGAACAATAAACGTATATATTATGCCTTTTAATTCAAATAAAGAAACATAAATAAAAACAAACAACAATAAAAAAAAATCAAATTGAAATAACTTACATGCTAACATCAAAATCAAGATTTTAACAAAATACGTCATCTTTGAACAGTCTAATGCCTATCTTTTTTAGGATCCTCTTCTAAGAGGGTGTATATATACTATTAACCATAATAATAAACTCCAATTAAAAACGACATAAAGTAGGTTTTTAAATATAATAGCACTTATAATAATCATAATAATTGTGAAATGTCTGTGACATTTGAAAATAGTTTATTGTCCTCCAGTTTTAATATTGATAATATTTTGTTGTTATTTAGGATAAAATGTGTGTCATCTGAAACAACATTCCACGTATGCTGTATCGATATAAATTTAAAAGTTTGCAAAAGTATGAAATATTCGAAATACTAAAGATTTTCATATTCCAGGCAAAAATAACCTAAGCCGTATTTGGCATCACTTTTCGGAATTTTGGGACATCAATGCTCTTCAACTTTGTACTTTTTTGGCTTTCTTACTACTTTGATCTAAGCGTCACTGACGAGTCTTATGCAGACGTAACGGCGTCTGGCGTATTAAATTATAAGCCGCGTACATTTTGATAACTATTTACAAATGATTTGTTTACAATCTTAACCATTATTCAGAAAAAACTCGGAAGTTATGATATATAACCTACATAAAATCATTTAACTGCAGGCGACTTAGCCTGATAAAAAAAGAAAACTATGAAAAAATAACAAAAGAAATTATGAGTTGTGATCATAATATTCAGAATGTAAAACAAGAATTAGATCATAATTGCAATCTATTGCAAAAGTATAACAATGATCTATACATCAGGAGATCATATTCTTAATGCCTAAAAATGAAAGAAAAATGAGAACATTCAAGAATTATTTTGTTATTAAGTAAATAAGTAAGATAATCTTCAAATTAAAAAAAAATTTATTTCAGAATAGAAAACTCATTTGTAAAGAGCAAATTGGATTTAAACGTGGATGCTGTACATCTGATCATATACTTGAAATAAATACTCTCATACAAAAAGGCATAAGAAATAAGTCCCAACAATTAGATGCAAGTTTTGTAGATTTTAAACGTATATTTTGGCTCCTGTACCAAGTCAGGAAAATGGCCATTGTTACATTATAGTTCGTTTCTGTGTTTGTTACATTTCGGTGTTGTGTCTCTGTTGTGTCGTAGTTCTCTTATATTTGATACGTTTTCATCAGTTTTAGTTGGTGACCCGGATTTGTTTTTTTCTCTGTCGATTTATTAATTTTGAACATCGGTATACTACTGTTGCCTATATTTATCAATATTCAAAATTGTATAATGTACTTAAGTCAATGTTTAAAAAAAAGTAAAATCACAAAAATATGAAATCCGAGGAAAATTCAAAACAACAAGTCCCTTATTAATGGCAAAATCAAAAGCATAAACACATCAAACGAATGGATAACAACTTTCATATTCCTGATTTGGTTCAAACACTGAATTATGAGTTTTTCAAGTCCAATATTTGTATGAGAAAAGGAGAAAGCTCACACATTTATCTAATTTGTAATGAATTGATTTATCAATTTATTTTGATTCTACGTGTAACCCTGAACGCAAAGTCCATCAATTTCCATATGTGTTGTTAACAAAGCAGGTCAATTAAAGAATATATGAATAATTTATTTAATGTTTTAAAAAATACACATATTTACTTAAGGGGTAATATTTAGTGCATTAGGTACATTTTCCTATTTCAAAATTATGTGCCCTTGTGTTGATGCAATGCTAAATATATGGAAATTTTACAGATAATCCACAGACTTTCCCTTTGTACTCTCATATTTGAAACATCAGTGCTTAGTATGTAGAGGATTGATTCTTGCATACATTGCTCGGAATGATTTCCTTTTTACAAGGTAATAAGTTTAGATTTTGGTTAAAATAAATATAAATATTGATCAATTCGAGTAACCCTCCTAGAGTGCGCTCGACTTTATTGACTCAGTACGAGGTTTTTGGAAATTTCGGGGTTATTTAGGACCCTTTTGTAAACAATAAACGCTAGCACATCATAGAAAAACACGTGAGTATTAAATCTATGTTTAAAAACGGGATAAACTCTGTTCAGTAGTTCTCTCTTTATGTTGCTATAGACACGAGTTCTGTCATTGATATTGCCTTTGATTGAAACTATTGTCTGCAGATCTCTGGTACAGCCCTGGTAACGGGATTTATAGAGGATACAATGAATTAACAAGTTGAAATTGAATTTGATACAGCTTTTGTACCTTAAATCGGATTGTAGGCGATTCTAATCCCAATACCTTTGAAAACTACTGAAACCACTGTTTCATTATTTTCAACAAATGTAATTTAGAGAAGTTTTATAATCTGATAAACACATTAAATCCATGGATTAAGCTTACCATCAAGCAAAGATAGGTTGCCATTTCTGAATAATTGAATATCAAAGAATGGAACAACCTTAACCACAGATATATATCATACTCTAATGCTTAGTTCGTTTCTGTGTGTGTTACATTTTTATGGTGTGTCGTTGTTCTCCTCTTATATTTAATGCGTTTGCCTCAGTTTTAGTTCGTCACCAGGATTTGTTTTTGTCTATCGATTTATGAGTTTCAAACAGCGGTATACTACTGTTGCCTTTATTTATAAGAAGACAGGCTCATATTAATACACGAATCTTCATTCATATGATCACACACGATCCACAGGACCACAGCACATATTAAACATGAAAAGAAATAGGTGTAGGTCCGTTTAGGGTCGATTTAGGCCTCAAATGTGAGGTTCATCTAACGAAAGATGTTGAATACCTTTCAAACACTTAAGCATCTATTTCAGTTGATTCAATTAGTTTATGTGAAAGATTTAAAATTATTTGCTTATTAAAAACGCTCCGTTTCAAGCTCAAATATATCAAAAATATCACTTTTCAGATTTTTGTTGGTCAAAAATGAAAGTGGCCGCATCCGTGTTCATTCTCAACATTTATATATGTTGTGTATTATCATCAAGTACAACTTACATTTCAATATCAAAAATGAACACAATTGCGACCACTTTCAGTTAAGACGGAAACCGTCTAGAAATACTAAAATGCTGAAATTTTGAAGATTTCAGTATTTTAGCATGACTGAATGATGCTAGTACCCGATATATGTGAATTGTATTGTCAAAAGCGGTCATTAGGTATGCAGCAGAAGCATTCTACTTTCCAAAAAATTACTAAAACTTTACATTTCAAAAAATTTGTAAAACCGCTATATTTTGGAGTCAAAAAGGGCATATTCCATTTCCCGGTTTTGCAAAAAAACAAAAATATTAAAAATCTTTTCTCTGCAGATATTCCTGGAAAGGAAAAGACAGCCCCGAAATCCATTTTTTTTTTTACCAAGGGCTATTATTGTCGTTCATGTAATGTTTCTATAATTGTATTATGAGTACTGTTAATAAGTAGAAATATCACGGTTCAGGTCACTAAATATAAGTAAATCCAGATTCTCTAGATTTGAAAATTGGTATATAGTTAAATCATGACAAGTTACAATTCGAGTTTGATTTTTGTTCCCGTCTGATGATTTTGTGAGAAGATGTGGTATGATTGCCAATGAAACAAATCTCCACAAGAGACCAAATGACACAGATATTAAAATTTAAAGGTCACCTTACGGCCTTCAACAATGATCACATACCTCACTTTCAGCTATAAAAGGCCCAGAAATGACAATGTATATCAATGTTTATTTAGGAACGCATACATTAGATGCGAGTTTATTTTGTATCTGTATAAAATGCTCCACTGTGAGATGAGGAACATCGTTGAACATCAATGTTATATTAACAAGATTGTTGTTCCTTTTCTTTTTTTGTTGATTTTTTGGCTCCACATTTACTCGTTTGTGTAATGTATTGATACATCATATCATTTCTTTTCTATTATTCATGTACTTGTTTTAATGTAATTTGTAGCATTCTCTCAACATGCGGTTGTTAATATCTGCAGAATAGAACGCGCAATGTCCAGAACTTGTTTTACCACGTGATTCATATTTACAAATACTTAGTCGATACTTCTCGGCGTTGTTTTCCAACTACAGAATTCATAGGAAGTCAAACTCGATCATATTGCGTTTGTCAAAAAAACATTGCCTAAAATATTTCCAATGTTTAGGATGAGCTATAAGTCATACAAATCATATATTTTTACAACCTTTTAATCGCCTATTTTAATATACATAAAAAAAAATATGTGGGTAATTTTAGTCGGATGCAACATCACAATTTAGTATAATCTTCAGGACAAAAAATAGAATATGACCGACTTACTACAGCAGTTTAATTTTAAATTGTTAAATTATCAAAGAAGGTGGTGAACATTTATTTCTAATGTCATCAATTACTCATATCCGTTCAGTAAACTCTCATAAGCATCCATTATATGGTAGTAACCTATGTCACAAATTTTGTAAAATGTTGTCAAGAACAGATATATGCCAACTTCAAAATAGGTCTTTAATACTAGAATTATATAACAAGTTATGACATTTCTCTCACATGAATGTCTTCCAAAGAAAACATGTGCTAATAATGTAGGGAGAGGTAATAATATTAGTGGCCGTATGGAACAATATGTAGTGCTTTAGTTGTGTAAAAGAAATGATTTTGGGAATAAAATCTATTAAAAAGATAGGGAGATGAAAAGATTTAAACTTCCCTTTTTGATAGCCCTGATGAAAGAACTGGTAGTTTTGACAGCTTTATAACATAAACAATGAAAACAGGACAGAAAACGCAAGTCCTTAACAAATCTTGAAAAAAATAACAAATGCCGGTGCTACAGGAATGGAATGCCTCTAAATGAAAAAGACGGACCATTGGAAAGTTAAAGTCATCTCTTTTATCTGAAAGTTTGATTCTTAATTTGATATAAAAACACACACACACACACATTTCATCAACTCAGATCTTAAAACACCTTGTTCTACTTTCTGATCTTGTTATTAAGGAGGAAATACAGAAAGCAGCATGGAAGCATGTAATGCTTTATAGGGGATTTCCATATTTAAGGTTTTGTGACTCTTGATCAAATTTATTCCATTAAAATTTAGATAAGAGATACCATAATCACATTTATAAATATGTTATACTAGTAGATATTAATTTCAGGATATGTAGTTTCTGCGTTACCTTAAATGACCAAGACAATGTCCTATATATTGATTGGTTGTTGGTTGCTTAACGTCCAGTGGCAAATAGTTCATGCATGTTCAGGACGAATGTTTAGGATGAATGTCCTAGGCTACATTAACATATAGTTTTTGTCTAAAATATAATAATAAGTTCAGATGGAAAATGTTTATGCCCGCGTCACACTGTCCCGATTTTTATATACGATGGACACCCGAATGCGAAAATTGTAAGTTCGTACGAAGTTGGTCCCGATCTCGTTAAAATACCAAAAAAGTGACCGAAGCAAGTACGATGAATAACGAAGTCTATACGATGGTGCCGAAAATATATACGATAGCAAAAGATGGACATACGAAGGTTAACCGAAGACGGGTATTTAAGCTTCATATCTCAGCCGAAGCTTACACGTTGGATCACGAAGGCTACATGATGGATAACGATGATAGCGCGAAGGCCATACGATGTCTAACAGACGTCGTGTACAGCATGTTTTGGTTGATTTCTAAAAAAATAGTTTATGAATCAAATATGCATATTCAATTTACCATTTTCTGCATGTGTCATATACAAATATAGTGTCCATATTTGTCCCCAATATGTTACATAGGAGGGGATGCAACGCTCGGCATTGCCTTGTTTGAACTGTAAAAGGTGTGCACTAGTCTGAATAATCCCCCATAATTATGCCCATGTTTACTGATCTTTCTTAAAGGTAAGGTAATGGGTTCGTTGATCCCTTTTATTAAAAAAAGAGCTCTTTCCAGGAGAATATCATAATAATATAGACAAAATGAAGGATGTTGGGAAAGCAACAAATGTGGCAAAATATGACATATAGAAAACAAAATGGCTATGGAGTAAACATTCGTGTGACAACAACTCAGACGATACATAAAAAATCAGAATAATGAAGAAAAAGTTGGTTTCCCTATATACGTGTTTCTCTAGTGTTGGTGTACGAGGCGCGTTTATAATTTTCGTTATGTTACTAGATATGAAAAATTTTAAAAAAAATATTTTACTTGTAAAAGTAAATCCTGAGCCTGTAATATATAGCTGCTCTTCTTGTTTCATTTGAATTAATAGAAACAACGCTGTCGCCTTTCTTATTCTCATAGAATTATTTGATATGAGCTCCATGTTTTGTGAACGTCTTTCTTAACTGTCGTATTAGACTGACCAGTGCATATCGCGCATGACACTTAATGTATTTTAACGCGAAAATTAACTTACATTTAGCTGGATTTATTGCCGTCGTAGTTCCATCTTGTCGCCTTCGTACTTTTATTCGATGCCAATACAACGGGATTACGAGGTCTTTACGAAGTTGTGTTACCATCGTAAGACGTTCGGGTAGCTGCATGATTCATTCGTGTAGACATCGTAATGTTAAAACTGCCCGATGGAAACGATGGAAACACGAATGCAATACGATGTTCAAAGATGCATTCCCGGTGATATTACGATGGTGAGGATGGTGATACGAACTCAATACGAACCCTCAACATCGGACGCACCTTCAGGGATTTTATAACATGTTAAAAAATTAAGAACCCTTCCCGAAGTTGTCCCCGAAGGCTAGAAAAAGTGGCCGATGGTTCTACGATGGTCAAAGATGGCACTACGAATAGCCCGATCTGGAAACGATCAGTCCAGATTTTGAAAATTTCCATAATCGTGTTGCCATCGGCGTAAAAATCGGGACAGTGTGACGCGGGCACTAGGGAATGATCGTTTTAATAAATTTCGTCACCGTATGACATTTTTTTTAAATCGCGAGTTAAGTACCGTGTGTTATATAAAGGTATCATATACTAGGGGAAAAACATCTGAGACGAGTGCCTGTGATTTCACAGTACATTGTTATATAATTATCATTATTCGTTAATATAAAATCTGAATAATAGCCGTTTACAACGACAAAAAATACAAAATTTTGAAAAGAATGATGAATTTTTAAAATTAGACGCATTGTTTTGAAGAACTCCCAGTTGTAAAGAAAGTCACTGACTCACATAAATTATGATATGAAAGCTTTATATAATATTTTACTATGTCATAAATCGATTGAGAGAAAATAAATCCAGGTTACAAACTAAAACTGAGGGAATCACATGAAATATAAGAGGAAAACAACAAAACAACAGAAACACTGAAGTGCAACAAAAACAAACGGCAATGCAACACACACAGAAACTAACAGATACTAACTAGTATCAGATAACAATTGCCATTTTCATGATTTGGTACAGGACATTTAAAGAAAAAAAAATAGTGGGTTGAACCTGGTTGTTTGGCTAGCCAAACCTTCCGCTTCTATTGCAACATATGTAAACTCGGATATATGTATGTTTGCTTGTTTCGAAACTGAGCCATAAAACCAGGTGATCGTTCTATATACAATAACCAGGCAATATATGCATTCCAGTTTTTCATGGAAAATGACAAAATCAGATCTGATGTGATAAATTTTCGGAGAAAGAAGTAATACATATTGTTTCACAAAATTGGAAACCTAGAAAGGCCTATGATGTTATCAGTAAAGCAGTTTGAGCTGAGTTTTTTTTTTAAATGTGTTCTATGTTCCAATGAACGAACAAGGAATTCAAACAAAGCTAGACTAACCGCTTCAAAATGTACAGAAAAAAACAGAAATTAATCGTGAAAATGGAGATCCTTAAATTAAAAGGGTATTTTTTTTATGAAAAACTGGAAATATTGCCTAATTTATTTTCTCTCAATCGATTTAAGACACGAAAACAGCGGTATACTATTGTTGCCTTTATTTTACAATATGTCAGAAGAATGTCCCGTACCTGAAATGCATGAATTGCTTGTATTGACCCATGTGCACGTCGAAACTACCAATCAATCGAAAATGTTGGTATTATTTCTTTTAATTTTAAACACCTTTTTTCGTTTATAAGTTAGATACCATATCACTGGGGAAACTGTTCATTTAATATTTAATAAATGAACAGGGAATGTTCCTTAAAATATAAAAAAGAAAGATGATTTATATATTACTGCCAATGCCGATAAACATTTGTGAATAACAATGTCGAAAATAAAGAGAAAACGTCATGGCTAAACAAAATCAAGTAACATACAATAGTACACAAAACAGAAAATAGAAAACTAAGACTGAGCAACACTAACCCAAACAAAAGCAGGGGGTTATCTGGATGGATAGTTCATCAGTGTTCAACACGTGGCATCCGCCGAAGGATCGGTCGATTCTCTCTAATCACAACGGTTCCTTCAACAATCCGGAAAAACTATGAGTAACCGCCACAACTATGATCACTATGCAGTAATAGTGAAATCGGAGTTAAACATCAACCAATCAATTAATCAAACAATCAATCCATCAATTACTCATACAATCGTTTACAATTGGTTGTAATTAAACAAATGAGTGATAAATTATAGTTAATTATAATAAATTTTAAGACATACTAAACATAAACAATTTATAAATTAACATATATATCAAGAGCCACTCTTAAAAAAGATTTATGAACTACTACGGATATTTTAAACAATATTTGAGAAAAACAAAATTTAATGAATCAATATATTAATATAGATTATATATCCGCGTCAAACGAGACGACGTGGGAGCCCCATCATGCGTGACCGTATATTTAACTATAAAAGGTTCCACATGACAAAATGATCCAAAATGCGAACTTTCCAACGGAAAAAACAACGACGAACAAACAAAAAACACAACTTACAAAGACAAAGGACTCAAAATTGAAAATTATATTATAGTGGGTTTCCTTACATCATGTTTCCTATGTTGTTATTTTGTAACAAGATGTCTTTGTTTCCGAGACGAAGACGCTGCATTTCTTCCGTATACTTGTAATTTATGCAAGTTTTACGAATAAAATATTGTTTAAACTAAAAGACACAAAGTACCAAGAGCACTCACAGTTACCGAAAGCTAGTTTGAATCACATACTAACTATCAAATAAATGTTCTCCCATGCATTTTTTCATTTGCGCCGATTTTATATTTTTCCTAATTGGATTTACAGGTATGTTAAAGGTAAGTTCATACTTTTACATTGGCTGAGCAGAGAGTATAAAGACAAAGCAAGTGACATTGCAATTGGTAAATGGCTATCCCAATGTTTCGGGTTACCATTCCTTTCCCTAAATGAAATCGATGACTGCTTCACGTTTGACATTGCCTGACGCTCCGCTCCTTCTGATGACAAATGTCATACATTCTTAGACAACGTACAAGTACACATTCGGAATGAACGGTCAACCAATTCGTAATGGCGTCCATAAAATTAACGAAGGGATGAATTCAACTTCACCATTTGGAACTCTTGGTTTAATAGTTTCCTTGTGAGAAAATGCGATCTCTAGAAATGCCCCCCACCAGTACATGTACGTATGTCAGACAAAGAAAAGGTGGCCTTCGTTATCGACAATGACGCCAAATTAGAAGAGACGAAATCATAAGAAAGATGTGTTGCCTATGAATACTCGAAAAGAACAGATATATGATTTGAATGTATTCCGTTTTTATGGATTTGAATGCTGTACATATATTTTTAATTCGTCATTTTAGTATGAATAGTATGAAACAAAGTGCTTTTATCTTAGGTTTTTACTTCTTGATTTTAAGCAGGAGACAACAGTTATATACATGTTATGATTGACAATTCATAACATATTTACAACTGGCTAACGGAATAGGTCTTTAATGATAAATGAAAAAAGCATTTCTGGGATGGAGAGTTGTCTCATTGGCACTCATACCACATCTTCTTATAAAATTTCACCTGTAATTTACCTGTTATTTACCTGTAAAACAATCGGCGCAAATGAAAAAAAAATCGGCGCAAATGCAAAACGGCGCATTTTTCATATCGCATGTATTATCAGCCCTAGGTTTACTATCAGCCCAAGAGCCGCATGGCTCGAGGGCTGATATTGACCGAGGGCTGATAATACATGCGATATGAAAAATGACATGTTATGATCTTTTTATCATATGCTTCAACAGTAAAGAAAAATAACAGATTAATGTATTGATTCTTTTACGTGGTTCCCGAAGTTTAAAGAGTTAAATCGTTCACGGACGTCGGACCCAAAATTTGATGCATTCAATATTAATTTTTTTCTATCATATGCCTCACACACAACAGAGAGAAAAAAAACCCAACAGTTTAATATAAACGAATCGAAAAAAAAATAATTCAACGATATACATAATTATCAACATTGTTTGGAAAAGTCTTTTTTTTAAAGAAACTTTCTAAATTATGTTTCAGAAAAAATCAAAAAATGCATTTATTTAATAATGTGTTTGTTTTTTATTATTTTTATCATTTTACACGATAAACTATCCATTATAATTGTTTTGTACACTACTTTGTAATGTTTTTCACTGAAAACGTAACATTGGAGTGTATTTTCCGGAATTGGCCGAGTATCACCGGAATGCCATGTGATAACGTTACGGAAAGGCATGTGATAACAATCGAAGCATGTGATAAACTACTCATATATCAGCCCGCTAAGCACCAATTCGAAAAATATGAAATTAACGTCAATTTAATGCTATTATCATACGGTAAAATTTATATGTTATTTAGTCTAAGTATATGATAATATTTAATATGTCATAAATGTACATGGTCTGAGATATAACATTATCTTGTGCAATGTCAAATTAAAAATATATGACAGAATGCAGGAACATAAGTTTACATAACTGTATAGCAATTTGTTTTAATCAATGATTAATGAAAACAGTCCTTTCTGCTATTCTTCTATTATCTCAACACTTTTATCTAGCCTCTAACTTGTACGTCCTTCTGTCCATTAATTTTAGTTTTAACAGAGTTGATCATTTCACAAACGGTGTTCCAATTTATATTTGCCTTAAAAAGTTCTGATTGACCCAAACGTGACATTTAAGAGGACATTAAAACCAAGGTTAAATCCATCATGTTCTACATGCATGAATGCCTTTACCAAGTCAGAAATATGCCAGTTGTTATCCATTCGTTTAATGTTTTACAGCTTTTTTTTCTAAATTTGGAATTTTTTGAATGGTTGGTTATAGATTCCATCTCATTTCATCTTAACTTAACCAAATATCAAAATCAGAACTTTCCGTATATTATTTACGCACTGATGTCATATGAAATGAAAAAGTTCCCATTACAAAACTTAGTTTCATCATTCAATCTCGATTCTAATCATCAACAAGCATTATAAAAAAATAATTATTTCTTGAAGACTAAGCAAAGGATATTTCTATTGTTGTCTCGACAGAGCAAGTATTTAAAAAAAAAAGCAATCAATGATGGTCGGGATTTTAAATTCATTCTACAATAAAACATTTTTCAAATACTTCAAGTCTAGGTATACATAAAAAAAAATGAGATGATGGCCTAAACTCCAAACTCAGTTGGACTTGGTGCCGATTAAAGCATCTCATATAAAACATTCGTTGTTTTTCACAGATTCACCCGTTATAAACGCAAAAGATTTATATGTCTTTTTTATTAAACAAAAATCTCATATGAAATACAAATTCATAAATAAATAAAGGCAGGAAATAAATTTTCATAAATAAACAAACACACACAGAGAAACTACGAATGCAACTGTTCAACAAACTTGATCGGAGCAGGGTTTGACTTCAGGTTTTAATGTCTGTTCCGAATACATCCAACAAGGCTTCTGACAAAATCCATCAGCTTAGGTGTTTTCTGCTTAGATTCGCTAACCTCCGATTGATGTTTTTTCTGTGATGATTTAAATTCTTCTTTTCTTTTCTGTGTTTCTCCCTTTGCTATACATTTTTCATATTTCTTCTGGTTCTCAGCTTTCTTTTTATCAATCTTTCTTTTCTTCTTAATTTTTTTTTCTTCTCGTGCTTTTTTCTCCTTAGATTCCTGAGCCTCCATTTTCCTTTCAATCTCCCGGGCCTCCATTTTTCCTTTCTTTTTTGATTCGTTTTCTTTCAGTTTTCTTTTCTTCTCAGATTCCTTTGCTTCCATTTTTTCCCTTTTCTTTGCTGCTTTGAAGAGTTCTTTGATTCCAACCTTGTAATCATTGATCTTTTCAGCAGATACTTTTTTGTTATCCGTTTCATTTATTTCAAGTTTGTCTTCTGTCATCTGAAATTAAAAAAGGTATAAAAAGGTATAAGGCTTCAATCACTGATTTGTTGCCAACTTAATGCATACAGTATCAAGCATAAAGCATACTGCCGTAACATGCATAAAGCATACCGCAGTATCAAGCATAAGGCATACTGCAAAACCAAGCATAAATTAATAAGCATAATTTTCTTTAGCTTGAGTACATATACTGGACACTTCTACGGTATTTTGTGTGTTTTGGACAAGTCTTTGGTGGTCTGTTTAGATTTTTTATTGAAAATTTCCCTCCATACGTTGCTTCTTTTAAAAGAACAAGGAGATGTAGCATGATTGCATATGAGACAACTATCCATCAGTTACAAGAGAGCAAAGTTGCTAACAATCATGAGGCACTGTATTGCCTTCAGTAATGAGCAACCTATTAGTTTGTTTTATACTGTTTTGGGTTTGATGCCTCATTCACCTATGGAACTTATCTTTTACCAACATAGTACGTACCTGTAAAGCTCTCAGTTCATTGTCATCTTCGTTTTCAAATGAATTCAGGGATTCACCTCTTAAAAAAATATATAAGAAAGATGCTACTAGAACTACATGGATTTTGTTTTATTTTGGTTCGATCTTTTAGATATTTCAGTATCGATAACACAATGGAAAAGGGTGAAGCGGTAAGATTGCCAAGTTAACAACTACTAGTTTCCATCAGCGACAATCAAAACTTTGACGTTACCAACTACAGGCCCAAGGCGTAAGACGTTTTTAAACTACAAACATTAAAATATTTTCTGAAACAACACATTACAGTTGCTGTATCTTAAGATATTAAAGTCAAATCCATGATTAAATGTGAACAAATAAAAAAGGGTAAACAAACAATATGCTAAAAGATGAACAAATCAAATATGGCAAACGGAGAAAATATCAAGATGCATATGGAAAAATTAACAGTTAAAATTATCACTTGAAATCATGACATTGTTTTACATTGAGATAGAATGGTGTTCACGCGCTCTACAAATTGTTTTGATAATGTTTGTTATACCTGATATTAACTCTGTAAGAATCACATACATTGTTACTGGGTTTTTTTTTCTCAATAACTTACTAGTAGCGTTATGATTGAAGTCATGCTCCATGCCATCATTTTGGAATATAAAATCCTTTTTATGTACAGGTGTATCATCCCCTGCTCCATGTTCCTTCTTAGGTATGTGGAATGTAACTGTATGTTCTTTTTTTAAACCCTTTTCTTCGTCTGCATTTTCTCCAGCAGCTGACTTCTTTTGAGTTATTTCTTCTTATATATATATAAAAAAAAAGTATGTGAAATTATTGTAATCATAAAACACAAAAAAACCTGTTCATCAGTAATAGTATAGTTATTTGTAGACTAACTCTCCGTAGTTTTGTTATTTTTTAAATGGTTTTGTTGGATTGTCATTCAATTAAATGAATTCGTGTTGTCACTGTTCGTTTCTTCAGACTCATATTTAAGAATAAACAAGACTTTTTAGTGATGGAAGAAAATCGTTTAAAAAAAAAAAAAAAAAAAAAAAAAAAAAAATTAAACAGACCAACATTTTAAAAAACGACATTGTATATGACAATACACCTCAACTGGTCATTCATTCAAGCCTCTCCATGCATGTACTGTACATTTGTCGGAAAATACGCGAAGTACTAACATTACGTTATGGTAACGTTGTAGATAAGGTACCAGATACAGCTTCAGATAATGGTATGTATAAAATTATTCATTAAGAGTAATGTATGTGCGAGTTATGTTAACAAAAATATTTAAAATTTTCAGAGGAAGAGCGGCAATAATGGCGTTTTGTTTATGCTTTTAATATGTACATGTAGTAATTTTGTGTCCTGAATTTATACATCATATCTCTTCTTTTCGATAATGTTGTTGAATAATCTAAGTAAATCGTGCGTTGTGTTTTCTATACGTTTAATCGTTGTGATAGCTAATGCATATAATATAACGTCACACAGTATAGCGTTATGGTAACAACGTTACCATAACGTAATGTTAGTACTTCGCGTATTTTCCGACATTCTGGGGGCCGACAAAAGTGAAATTTTTATATGAAAATATTAAAAAATGTAAATTCACAATATAGATAAATAAATATTTAAAATTAATGTCCATCTCAAATAAAATAATCTACTTCCTTAACCTTAAATAAACACAATTAAAGTTTATTTCTTGGTCCATTCGTGGATGTTTCTCCTGGCACACACGGCGGCTTCACGAAACGGTAATCGTCTTTGTATGTTACTAGTTCCCGGTTGTTGAGTTTCACGTGTTTCCTTTGGGTGGATATTGTCACATATCTCTAAGGGATATAATTTGACGATGTAACAGTAGAGGGATTCGCTTTGACAAATGGTAACTACGAAACCGCAGTCAACCTTCTCAGAGATCGGTTCGGACAACCTAGCAAACTGATACATGCTTACATGAAAGCACTCATGAATTTACCCGCACCGACGAATGATGCTTTTAGTTTAAGGTCTTACGGAGACAGATTAGAATCATACGTACGAGGATTAGAGTCACTTGGTCAAACATCAGAGATGTATGGTTCGCTTTTGGTACCTGTAGTTTTGGACAAGTTACCGATTGACGTAAGAAAATCTATTGCAAGAGAACACGGGAGAGATAATTTGATGTTGCAAAATCTACGAAAATCAATAACTAAAGAGATTGAAATACTTGAGGCAGGACAGGGAGTCATGGAACCGGACAAATTGCACACCACAGCATTTTTCACAGGTACACAACCAAGATCACACAATAAAGGTAAATTAACTGACACACGGAAGAAGGTAAATACGCATACATGTATTTTTTGTTCAGGTCAGCACTATCCAACGGAGTGCTCTGAAGTAACAGACGCAAACGCTAGAAATCAAATAGTAAAACAGAAACAACTATGTTTTAACTGTTTAGGGTCACACCGGGTGGCCGCATGTAAGTCTACAAAACGGTGTAAAAATTGTAATGGAATGCATCATACAAGCATATGTAAAGGGAAAGAGGTCATTACAGATACGAAGCAGGAGCCGAAAATACAGCAGACAGCTATCAACGTGGTTGAAACATCAGACACAACTAGTGTATTGCATGCATCACAAGTAAGTCCCGACATTCTCCTAAAAACAGCAACTGCACCAGTTATATATAATGACGTAAAAACAGAATGTAACATCTTATTTGACGAAGGAGCGCAACGTTCCTTTATCACTCAGAAATTAGCCGATAAACTTGAAATTAAAACAACGGGGAAAGTCAGCATTCAACTGTCTGCGTTCGGAGATTTATCTCAGAAAGTTCGTAACTTGGAAACTGCAACAATACAATTACAGACCGACACGGGAGAAAATGTGCGTATAAACACACTCATTGTGCCGGAAATTGCCGTCCCGATTCATAACAGTATTTCACATACTACAAAGAGCTTGCCACATTTGAGAGGACTTAAACTTGCAAATTCTGTACACAGTGGAGAGCGTTTTGAGATCGACCTACTAATAGGCGCGGATTATTACTGGGAAATTATTGAGGACAAAATCATAAGAGGAAAAGGACCCACCGCTGTACAGTCAAAGATAGGATATCTGTTATCAGGACCAACTATTGGAAATATCAGCCAGCATTCAAGATCTACAGTTCTTTTAAACGTCATTTCATCCCATCAATTGGAGGAGACAGAGATTGAAAAGTTTTGGACACTTGAGTCAATAGGAATCAATACATGTGAAAACAAGGAGAACAACAACTATTTACAGACATACCAGAACACAGCTATTGATTACGAGAATGGAAAATACACAGCAAAGTTGCCTTGGAAAGTTGACCACCCAGATTTGCCTTCAAATATGGCCATTGCTAAAGGTAGGACCGATAATATAATTAGACGTCTAAACCGGGAACCGGACTTGCTACAAAAATACAGTGAAATAATCAATGAACAAGAAAAGAGAGGATTTATAGAGAGGGTTCCAGATATGGAAGATGATAACAACAATCATATGATTCACTACATTCCTCACCATCCTGTTAAAAAAGATTCCGAGACTACCCCTATTCGTATAGTGTACGACTGTAGTTGTAAACCACAGCAAGATTTAGCAAGCTTAAATGATTGCTTAATGTCAACACCACCAAATCTAAATGACTTGACGAAAATATTAATGCGATTCAGAATCGGAAAATATGGTATCAGTACAGATATTGAAAAGGCATTTTTACAGATAGGACTTGACAAGAAGGATCGTGACGCTACACGTTTCTTTTGGCTAGCTGACCCCGACGACCCACGTAGCAATCTTACAACTTACAGGTTTAAATCGATATTGTTTGGCGCAACATGCTCACCATTTATTTTAAATGCCACTCTACTTAAGCACTTGGACGAAAATGAAAATAGTATAACACAAACGATGAAAAGGGACTTATATGTAGACAATATTCTGTCAAGCGTTGAGACTTATGACGAAGCCATTGCATATTTCAAGGATGCGAGAAATGTCATGTCAAAGGGAGGATTCAATTTGCGATCTTGGAGCTCAAACTGCAGTGATTTAACTGAAATTGCAAAAAACGAAAATTTAGCCGAAAAGAACATAACGGTAAAAATACTAGGAATGATATGGAACACTGAAAAAGATACAATTTCTTTTCATAAAGTTAATGTAACGGATATTAAGGAACCAAACATAACAAAACGTGAAATACTGAGTCAATCATCTCGAATCTACGATCCTATGGGATTACTTTCGCCAGTGTCCGTTAGGGCCAAAATCTTAATGCAAGACCTCTGGAAAGACAAACTTGAGTGGGATGAACCACTACCGTTAAACGTACAACAACAGTGGATGGAATTAGCTAGAGACTTAGAATTTTCAACAAACACAGAGTTACCGAGACAGATTTTAACTAAGAGTACAGATGAACCAAAACAGTTACATGTTTTCGTTGATGCCAGCCAGAAAGCCTACGGATCAGCTGTTTATATTACAAATGGACAGCAGTCAACATTAGTATTTGCTAAGAGCCGTGTTGCACCTATAAAGACGTTGACATTACCACAATTAGAACTAATGGCCGCTGTGATAGGAGCTAGAATTGCAACACACGTAAAATCAGCTTTATCAATAAACAAAGTCACGTATTGGTCGGACAGTCAAATAGTTTTACACTGGTTAACAACGACTAAACATTTGAAAAAATTCCTTCACAACAGAATTACAGAAATTAAATCTTTAACACAGGATTCAGAGTGGAAATATTGTCCAACGAATGACAACCCTGCAGACCTATTGACAAGAGGAATCAGCGCTTCACAACTAGCAGATGCTAAACTGTGGTTTAATGGACCGGAATGGATCAATTGTTCAAAATCTTGGCCGCAGTGGACACCTAACACATGCATTCTTTTAACGAATATAGATCAAGAGGAGAACGTTACAAATACAATTGAAGGGAATAATACACATGGCATTCATTGCATACTGGATATTATGAGATACAGTACATTAACAAAGATACTACGTGTTAGTTCGTGGATTTACCGATTCATAGCGAATTGCCGCAAATCACGCTCACAGAGAATACAGAGCAAATTCATCACATGCGAGGAACTACAAGCTGCAACAGAAAAATGGATAATAAGTGCTCAGAGGATTTCATTTGATAAAGAAATCAGGACTTTGAAGTCGCAATCGAACACACCCAATACTTTAATTCGACAATTACGACTATATATAGACGAGAAAGAAATTATTCGTTGCCGCGGGAGAATTCATAATGCTCCAATTAGTGAAAATTCAAGATTTCCGTGTTTATTACCAAATAATTATCATTTCACTGAATTGCTTATATCGGAAGTTCATAAGAATTTAAAACATTCAGGAGTATTAGCCACAGTCACCGAGATTCGCCAAAATTATTGGATACCTAAAATACGTCAACAAGTGAAAAAAGTTCTTCGTAAATGCGTCACTTGTCGTAAAGTAACCGGAAAACCGTACAGTGCGCCAGATCCTCCACCTCTACCAAAGACAAGATTAATGGAAGCACCACCGTTTACCGTCACAGGTGTTGATTTTACTGGAGCGTTATATGTTAAAGACAATAACGGACAAGGGAGCAAAGTATTCATATGCTTATTTACATGTGCGTCAACGCGCGCAGTGCATTTAGAGGTCGTCACAGATCTTAAAGAAAGATCTTTTTTACAAGCGTTCAGAAGATTTACGAGCCGCAAGTCTTTGCCGAGAGTGATGATATCTGACAATGCGTCAACATACATGGCCGCATCCGAGACTTTAGAGAGACTAACCAAATCTGAAACCTTAAATGATGCGTTATCCGTCTGTGGAACGACTTGGAAATTCATAATAAAACGAGCTCCCTGGTATGGTGGTTGGTGGGAGCGCTTAATAGGACTAACAAAAATGTGCTTACGAAAAGTTCTTGGAAGATCGTACATTACATTGGAGGATTTACAAACAATAGTCACCGAAATTGAAGCCGTGTTGAACGATCGGCCTTTAACGTATGTGTCCACCGACATCGAGGATCAGGAACCTTTGACACCATCGCACCTGCTTTATGGGAGAAGGATTACAACTACACCGTATCCACGACAAGACATCGACGAAAATACAAGTTTCATAGAAAGAAGCGACATTTCTAAACGTGCTGAACTACAAAATTTCGTAATTGACCAATTTTGGTCACGATGGAAATCAGAATATCTTACGTCGCTACGTGAATACCACACCAGAACAGGAGATAACGACCAGACAATTAAAGTGGGAGATGTTGTTCAAATCCATGAAGACAAGTATCCAAGAAACAAATGGACAATTGGAGTCGTTGATTCTTTAATAACTGGAAATGATGGACTTACAAGAGCAGCCGAAGTGAGAACAAAATCCGGACGCTTTTCACGACCGATCGTCAAATTATATCCCTTAGAGATATGTGACAATATCCACCCAAAGGAAACACGTGAAACTCAACAACCGGGAACTAGTAACATACAAAGACGATTACCGTTTCGTGAAGCCGCCGTGTGTGCCAGGAGAAACATCCACGAATGGACCAAGAAATAAACTTTAATTGTGTTTATTTAAGGTTAAGGAAGTAGATTATTTTATTTGAGATGGACATTAATTTTAAATATTTATTTATCTATATTGTGAATTTACATTTTTTAATATTTTCATATAAAAATTTCACTTTTGTCGGCCCCCAGAATGTCGGAAAATACGCGAAGTACTAACATTACGTTATGGTAACGTTGTTACCATAACGCTATACTGTGTGACGTTATATTATATGCATTAGCTATCACAACGATTAAACGTATAGAAAACACAACGCACGATTTACTTAGATTATTCAACAACATTATCGAAAAGAAGAGATATGATGTATAAATTCAGGACACAAAATTACTACATGTACATATTAAAAGCATAAACAAAACGCCATTATTGCCGCTCTTCCTCTGAAAATTTTAAATATTTTTGTTAACATAACTCGCACATACATTACTCTTAATGAATAATTTTATACATACCATTATCTGAAGCTGTATCTGGTACCTTATCATCTGTTTTCTTGTCTTTATTCAGATTCTCTCCTTCGTCTGTTGAAATTTTTAATATTACAATAAAAAGTTTATTTAATACCTACTTATCTGTGCGTCTAGATGAATATTAGTTTCATTTAAAAAAAAAAACTATATTATAATTTAAAAACAAAAGATGGAAATACAAATAGTTCTGGTACAAGCATGACTAAACAGACGAGTACGCCTTTAATTTTGTAGTTAACGGTTGTAAATTGCCCGGTTTTTTTTTTTATTTCATTCATGAAGATAATATGAAAATTTTTAAAAAAAGTGGTATAATTATCCTTATCCTTCAAAGACTTTTAAAAAAACGTATGCTCATTAACAAAGACCTCTCCTCCATGTACTATTGTGTATTTACTCACCTGTCGTATCTCCAAATGAACTATCCTCTTGTAAATGTGTATAATTATCTCTTACAATTTCCATTCTTGTCCAAAATTCTAATTCTTGAGCGGACTTTGCATTTTCCTTAAATTCAATGATAAGCTGCTTTTTTGCAGCCTCTAACTGCTGGAACCGAGGCTGGAACGGATTATCTATGTCATCCATATCTAAAATAAAGGTTTAACATGTGTGAATTAAATAAAAGGAGGTGATGAAAAATATATAGACAACTGGAACAGGATTCCTACCTTTTACACTATTGTTTTTAAGTTCCGTATTGGTTATTGTGTTGGGAATCGTGTAAAGGCTTTATACAACGAATGCGCACGCTGCATGGATAACGTATTATAAAGCGCAATGCACAACGCTGAAATCAATTCGTGTGATTTCCCCGACTGTTTAACAATTATTGCTTTCATGGCTTTACTTTCTTATAATGCAATTAAATATTGACTAATTTTGCGTTAAAAAAGATCTATTAATCTTGTACGGACAACACTAAAATGTTGACAGTACAAATACACTAAAATATTAACAGAACAAAAAAACAACAACTATAAGCTCAATCTTTTTGTGCAGTTTACTTTAAGCACACAATTTGTTTTCAAAGTAAAATCATATTAAAATCAGAATTTCGTAAATTCTCCTTTCCGTCGCATTTATACAGAACCATGAGAATGCTTAATGTGATGAAAATATTTTTTTCAAGAATAAATTAATATCCATAAACTTTAACTTATTTACATATTTCATACAGTAAAATCGAGAGAGAAAATAATTTTCATTTGTTTTCTTACCTTACCGTCGGATAATTTCTCTCTCTTTAATTCTATTTTATAAACAAGAATGAACGCTTCTTCGATTGTCTAAAAAATAGCTGTGTATCGATGAGATTTTTTCCTCAACGACGATCTGTAGTTAGCGATCCTAACTGTGACGTCTTCATCAGCG
The DNA here is from genome assembly GCF_036588685.1 of Mytilus trossulus. Classification (NCBI taxonomy): domain Eukaryota; kingdom Metazoa; phylum Mollusca; class Bivalvia; order Mytilida; family Mytilidae; genus Mytilus; species Mytilus trossulus. The sequence goes on from NC_086376.1 coordinate 45,086,916, forward strand.
ATACCTTGACTTCCGTTTTATATTCCAAATAACGAATAACTGCGCGCCATGGACAGTTATAATAAGGGATAAAAAAAAAACCTGTTTAATACCTAGATGTATTTCAAAATGTAAAAATTAATAAATAAAGATGCAGAGTAAACGACAGTGAGACAGCATCTCAACAACAAAAATACCCCTAACACACCGAAAACCTACAATAAGCAAATGTCTATACATTTCATTTTACAAATACAGTTAATATATATATTTTTTGTAAAAATTATTCTAAACAAAAAGGGACGTTATTTCAAACGTATTTGGCGATGTACAAAAAAAAACACGACAAAGCCATACCAGGCTTATAATTGTGTATGCCGCGCGTTTCGTCTTCATAAGACTCATCAGTGATTCTCATTTAAAATCAGTAGGTAAAGTTGTGTAATATTGAACTGAGGAGGTATGGTATGGTTGTCAATAATACAACAATCTTCAAAAGATTTAGGAAAGCATATGTTAACCAATTTAGGAAAGTGTATTGCCTCAACAGTAAGGAAGAAATAGATATAGGAAGATGTGGTGTGAGTGCCAATGAGACAACTCTCCATCCAAATAACAATTTAAAAATTAAACCATTATAGGTTAAAATACACACATGTAGTAAGCAATGAAAAAACAGTACGACAAAATGTGAAACAATTCTCTAAAGAGAGAAATTAAAAAAAAAATAAAGACACACAACAACAAACGACAACCACTGACTACAGACTAGAGACAAGAGTATGCATAATGTAGTGGTTTAACATGTGTGTTAGCGCATGGAACAGTGGTGTAAAAGGGCGACAGAAGAACAACAATAAATATATAATTACCCAGACGAGGCACCCTCTTTATCAATACAAGATTAAAATATATATATATATATATATCTTTATTCTGACAAACCTTCGTAAATACAATGGTATACAGAAGTTACATGATTGTAATAAATAACACAGTTATAAATTAATAACACAGTTATAAATTAGAGAAAACATAATATGTACACTATTTACAAATACATGTATAAGTTGAGTTTAGCCAGGAGAACACACACATGAATTAATATGCCTTATAAATGTACATAGCTTTTTTAAATATGATTGTTTTTTCATATTCATTATTTCCTTAAATTTAATTATATTTGGATAATCAATATACTTTTTAGCGATATACTTTTGTCTTTCTATAGCCATAAATTTACACTTCATTACATAGTGGAATTCATCTCCAAGATCTTTTAAGTCACATAGTTCGCATATTCTTTTATCTCTCTGAATTTTTTTCCATCTTCCACTTTCAATAGGTAATCTGTGGTTAATGAGTCTAAATTGACACAAAGTATAAATATCACGGGGTTCCAAAATGTCTAAATACTTTTCGAATCCGAAAAGTTCCTTAAAAAGGCGATAATTTAATGTTTTTGAGCTCGTTTGAATATCTGGGTACCATGTTTGTTTAAATTAGAGATGTTCTTACAACAGTCTTTAACCAAATTTCATTTACACAAGTTTGAGATAACCATACATAAGATAAACCAGTTTCATTAAGGATAAATTCTATACATTTCATCCAATAAAGTTTAACATTATTTCCATGATATAAACTAAACATTAATTTGTATGCAATTGCTGATAATTTACTGGGTTTGCTAAAAATCAGTTTCGCCCAGTATGAAATCATGCGAACCTTGATATCTAAACTAATAGGATAACGTCCTAATTCTCCATATATAACACAATTCGGGGTAGAAGATTTAAGATGTAGTAGAAGTTTACAAAATTTCAAATGAACCCTTTCTAATATATCATTATTTCCAAATCCCAAAAATTCACAGCCATAAAGTAAAACAGGTTTTACCAATTTATCAAATAAATCTAATTGACAGCTTATGGATAAGCCATGCTTTCTCCCCTTTTTGATAACTTCATACATGGCTCTCGTCGCCTTTTCTGCGAGATGCTTCTTGTTTGCTTTAAATGAGCCATTTTTTGAAAAATAAATCCCAAGATAATTAAACTCATTTACAATTTCTAAATCAGTATTACCATAATTAAATTTAAGATCAGCAGGTTGTCTACCATTGCAAAAAAATCATGATTTTAGTCTTATCTACATTGACTTTCATTTTCCAAACATCACAATATGATTCGAATTTTTCTAATAACAAATTAAGTTCTGTGGCTGATTCAGCCATTAATACAGTATCGTCTGCGTAAAGAATTGCAAACAGTTTAACATATTGTAACGGCCGCGGCCTGTCCCGTGGGGAGATTCAAGTTTAGGAGGGATATTTTTATTTTAAAATATTTTCATTATCAAGTACAAAAATACTGAATGTGATCACCGGTGAAATGGCACAGGACCCACCACTTCTTTTTCACGTTATTACAGTTATAAACATATTGAATTATTATTAAATGTGCTTCTTACCTTTACTCAATACTAGTTGGCATTTTCGTGGTAGTTTAACATATATTTTTAGGGGTTTATAAGGTATTGTGCAGCGTTAATGTTGCACGACACAGTCTGTTATGTTATATTGTCGTCAGCCATTATTGTTGACGTTATTGTATTGCATCTTGGGACAGCGCAGGTGGCATGACGTCACAGACGTTACCATGCTATTGGCGTTATGTCTTTAATGAACTTTGTGTCGCACCGTGTCGTACTCATTATAAATACGGAAGTTCGCATCTCTCGGGTTCAGTCTTGTCTTTTCTGGGCACCATATCCAAATAATATAAAGTCACCATTTGCACAATAATATTGTCGTATTGTCGTTAAGGTGGGCACAATTAACATTAGTGTCGAAAGTAATTTCGATTCATTTTATCTATAACAATTCATTTATCCTCCTAAAGAAAACAGTTAGCTTTTATTAAAGATAATATATTGTTTTAACTGTGTCTCGACACGACACGGTCCCGACACTGCTAGAGTATAATTTCTAGGAAATAGATGAAATCCCTTTGAGAAGAATAGTAAAGATACACGAAATTTATTATCGAGTTACACAATTGAAATTAAGTCTCAACTACAAGATAATATTTATTATCATTTATTGAAGGCCAACGGGGTTTTTCATTGACACATATAGAATCAATTCAAAGTACGACACGCTAGTGACACAATTTAGAGCTATCATTTTGAATATTTATTACTGAATCAGTATAAAGTAGATTGACACTCACAGAGACAATAAACTGTTAATTATACGAACAATCATAATATCAAACATTGTTTATTGAAGAATATAATTTTATTGTTAGAATTATTGTGTACTATTTGTGCTAATACCCTTGTGTCTATCATATTTTGATACCAGAGCTAACTACCACGAATGCCAGTAATACCCATATATTAATTCCCCTTTTTCTCACTTGAGTTTTAGGTGCACCACATATTACTAGAGCAGCCAATAGTGTTTTAATTGTATATAATATACTTATTTATATAGATATTGTTCAGCCTGTATAAACCATAATTATTTTGGTTAATAAATCATTAACTTTATTCAGTATCATTCTATAAAAGCCATACAAGACTCAAACTCGGTACTGATTACAGATTCGTAGGTTGCTACGCAAACACATACAAATATAGTAGCAATCCTCTGAGTACGTAACCTACGACCTGTTTTCAGGTATATAAAATTACCAGACACACAACGTTTATAAGAAAGTCGTCCGTCACCGGAAGTTGGAACCCTCAGCCCGCTACAATATATATCTAGTTCGTCTTCTAGGGCATCTGATATAGTTTTTAAGCCTATCAAATTCCCTTTACAAAAGTAAAATCTTCCAAATCGTTCAAAAAAAGCGAAAAAAGAAAAGGGGATAAATTCTCCCCTTGGCGTAGAACAATGTTACTTGGAAAATAATCAGATTTTTCACCATTGTATGACAGGCATGATTTTATATCAGCATACATGTTATGAATAATCTTATACATATAACCATTAATATCATTTACTAACATCTTATACCATAAAGCATCTCTAGTCACTGTGTCAAATGCTTTCTCAAAATCGACAAAAGCACAGAACATTTTTTTCTTTTTTAATTTCAAAATTTCAAAAAAAGAGTGTAATGTAAAGATACAATCACAAGTTGAGTAACCATTTCGAAATCCACACTGATTTTCATTGAGTAGTAAAACTTCATCAGAGAATTTTGCAAGTCTATTACTTAAAATAGCTGTAAATAATTTACCCATACAACTTACAATAGTAATGGGTCTATAGTTTTTAGGATCAAACTTATTGCCTTTGTTTTTATAAAATGGCTTAATCGTTCCAATCACCCAAGATACTGGTACTATTCCAGTTCTAAAAATCAGGTTAAACAATGCAGCATAAACATCAATAAAAAAATCACCAGAAGTCTTAATATATTCGTTAATAATCATATCATCACCACAAGCTTTGTTATTTTTTAAATTCTTAATACATTTTAATATTTCTTCTTTCGTAATTGGACTATTCAAATTATCATTCAGTTCACTCATCAAATTTGTATCATTTGTTGGCAAGTCAATTGGATCTGAGTTACCTGAGTTTAGCTCTTTGAAAAAGTTGAGTAAATCCTCAAAATCAATATTCGGTTGTTTTGAATGTTCGCGTTGGTTCAAAATTTTCCAATACTCTTTGGTGTTTTGAGATCTAAGATTTTTTAATTTTCGAGCCATATCTTTTTTATGTTTTTTAATAGCCTTGTCCATGACCTTTTTATATCTTTTCTCAGATTCTTTGACTTTATTAGATAATAAAGGCGAAGGCCTCGCCTTAAGCTTGCGCTTAAATTTCCTATAATTCTGTCTCTCAAATTTACACTCAAGGTAAAACAAATTAATTATTTACAATTTTTTGATAAATTATGATCAAATTAGCATCAATATCTTTATTTGTTTTTCCGATGGATCTTGGTAAACGTTAATTATATTATTTAAAAGAAACATATATATAGATATAGGAAGATGTGGTGTGAGTGCCAATGAGACAATTCTCCATCCAAATAACAATTTAAAAAGTAAACCATTATAGGTTAAAGTACGGTCTTCAACAAGGAGCCTTGGCTTATACAACTTAATAATTTGGAAATTTTCATAATTGGATATAACAATCAAGAAAGTTACGTTGCCATAGAATTAACACAGTTATGGTTTAAACTAGCCAGGTATGGCATTTTTTATTTGCAATGTGGACTCTTTAGAATAAATCTGAATTGAATATAAAAAATACTCTATAATTCCTGAAAAAAATATCAGGAAATTTGTAACTGATTAAATCTTAAAATTTCAGTGACAATGAAAAATTCTAAAACTCACTAGTAATTTTTAGGGATTATATATAAAATTTTACGAATTATTTTATCAGAATTCTGGGAAAATAAAGTTTCTACATAATGACTGATTATACAAATTCTCTATAACATATATATACATATTTTTAGTATACTAGGGGTAGTAGTTCCCAAGGTCAATAAACTCATTATGGCGTCTATAAAACTCTCAACTGATGATTACTTTTAATTCACCAGATGTGATTAAAAAAACAACTTGTTATTGGTAAATGTACGGGAAAACTTGTTTCCGAATCACGTTGTATTACTGTTTATGTATGTGTATGTGTCATATAGGACCGACCTATATCTGATGTCTATAGTTTGATGTAAACCACAGCATGACAAGGCTTGATAGTATTCGGCAAAACTTGTTGAAATTTTTTGGTCCTCAGCATGCCAAGAAATTGCCTCCGTTGAAATTCTGACTTGAAACACACCATAGAGCAAATTACATGGATGATAAGTATCATGACCATTTGGCATATGGATGTGTTCTAAGCGACACGTATATATGAAGGTCAGACATTAATTTGTTGAATGAAATCAAATCTTCAAATACTAATGGGTGCCGTAGGAGGTCGACGAGAATTTTTAGCGATGATTTCTTGGCATGATAGCTTTCAAATCATTTACAATAACAGTAATGAAAACATAATCAACCTAGTTCAAGTTTCAGGGGCGGGTCCATTCATTTTAAAAGGGGGTTCCTAACCCAGAACAAGGTGGTCCAATATATGTTAAAGGCCATTGTTTACTGTTCACCTTTTACATAATAATAGAATTCACAAACATTTATGTTTTACAATTAATGTGGTCATGTACCTTTTGCCATTTTAGATCTTTCTCGTTCTAATTTTACACCTTCAGTTTTCGGTTTTAAGCTACCGCTGCAGTTCCGTTTTTGATTTTAATATTACTATGTGTGGTTCACTTCCGTCAAAAAATATCACAATCTTCTTTGCTTTGGAAATATTTCTAAAGAGATTGTAATTTCATTTAAAGGAGATCCATTTTGGGCATTAAATGTCTCTCGTCGCATACTATACTTCTAGTGACAATGACAGTGAAGACGAGACGGATGTCAAACACCATAAAAACAGCACCAATGGCAATGGGGAATCTGTAGTACAAACAACAACAAATGTTTCCTTAGAAAAAACGACGAAATCTGAAAATGAAAGGCCACACAAGACCCAAGAGTTTCAAAGTTTGATACATGATGTTGATGATTCTGTTAATTCCCTCTTAAAAAGTATGTCCATGTGTCTACTTCATTATTTTTTTTTTCTCATAATTTCTTCAAATAATTCAGTGTTCTCCCAAGGCTGTTTTATCATCACGGTACCATGAAGCAAATTATGTATTTTTCCTGTGATGCAATAAATAATTCCGTTATGCTATAATTGTTTTGAGGATGGAATTTTTCCTTTCATGTTACTACAGTACTAAACATTTGTACATAATACATTTCCATAAAAGTTAAAACCAATGTTCATATTTTAAATTTTGATCTACATGTTTGTATACTGCTTGTGATCATAAAAATTGTATCGCCTAAAATCACATACCTTTAAGTCGGACTATAGAGGCAATTGCCCTTAGGGTGATATCTGTTACGATATGATAAAAAAAATTACAGACTTGTATGCACTGATTGCAAACTTTGACAAAACTACAAGTCAAATAACCATGAAAATATGATTTTCCTTAATCCACAAAAATTGGTATTCACATCAGTGAATGAACCCATACTATATTATGATTAATCGTACTTCCTTCTTTAACATTAACAGATTTACCTGCACCAAAAACAGTGACACAATCTGATAGAAAACAAGATGATTATCTTGAAGATGCAGTCAAAGCAAAACCATCACAGATAGCAGATGCACCGAAACCTCCATCAAAAACTAGAAAGCCGGTGAAAATATCTATCCCTACCATTGATTCGGTAAGATTATTTCTTTATATTTCAATTTAAGTTTGGAATATGCATGATTGTAAAACTCTTAAAGGGAAGTCACTTAGTGAGTTTGGCAGTTTTCTATGAAGAAATTTTTCAATCTGTAAATACATGAAATAGTGATGGATGATTTCAATTTTTTATAAAGTCAGAACAATTGGGTGTCATAATTTATATTTCTTTCTTTCAAGCGGACATTTACATGTGCATCCAACATGCATTTTGTCTTAACCAAGGGAGCATGTTAAAAATAGTCAGATACATTAGATTAAGATATGTGATATTTATTATGAGTAAGCAACCAAACAATAAAAAAGAAGCATAAAGGCATCTACAGATCAACATATGCATGGTATGCAACAATAGACATATGCCCATACGGGTAATCAAGCTCTAAATTACACAAACTTCTTACATAAAGTTTGATTTTTAGTCATATTGTATGGAATTTTCATGTTCAAATTCTTCTTTTTTGCCATTTACATTTGTACTTATTTATCAATTTTGTTTAAGGGCTCATATAGTAGACATTTGAATATGATTCTCATGAATTTGTCAGGTGTTTATTAATTAAGTGTGCTAAAATCAGCAAAAAGATACATGTATGTATTTTTTAATTTTCAGGATTCAGATGATGAAAAGGAACCAAGAAAAAAGAAACAGAAAATAGGTCCTCAGACAGTAGGTTATTGATTTACTATGAAAGAGAGGTCGTGTCAAGGGGACGACAGTAACCAAACTATGCAAACATGAAATCAATAGACTTTGTCTGGCTGAGGGAGACAAATTCTGTTTGAATGTAGAAAAAGTACCAATTTAACTTTTTGCATTACAAAAAAATTTCATTAAAAGAATACTGTGACATAACTATTCAAATCATAAATGTTCATTTGGTAACTATTTTTATATATATATATACATCTTTAAAAAAAAACTTTACTAAGAAAATGTTCATTCACGGTAAACATATTTGCAGATGATAATCTCATTTGCTGTGGAGAAGGATTTCATGACTTGACGACATTTTTACATACCATGAAAAGCAGTTAAGTTTAAGGATTACAATCTCTTATCACTACAGTTTTCAATTGAGGTAATCAATAAATGTTGATGAAGTTCATTTTAGTTTTGTCAAATGCTGGTTGGGGCATGTGTTACCAACTTTTTATGTGTTTTTACACATGTATAAGAGATCCAACAGTAAATTTTAATAACCTTGTTAAATTTATATTGATTTGGTGATATCTATTTAATCACATAATTAATATCATTACAGGGCAAAACAGGATTGACAGCAAGCTTACCTCCTCCTATTCATTCTTCAAGAAAAGAATCTGGTAGAACATTATTACCCTATGTATTCACGAAGAAGAAACAAACAGACTCTAAGCCAGTGAAAAACAGTACTAACAACAGTGTGAAATCATCGACTGTTTCTAAACCTGATACTACATCATCTAAGACTTTAAATATTGCCACGTATGGTAGTGAAAGTGATGATAGTGGAAATGAAGATGACTCATCAAATTTCTTTTCTCTAGGTTCAGTTGAACAGACAGTTAAACCTGCTGAATCATCAAATTTTTTCTCATTAGATACTCAAATTCAGCCCATAAGATCTGGTGTGCAACCAACTATGCATTCAACTTTACCTAAAGTAAATTTAAATCTTCCTCCTCCAATTAAATCTGTTGAAACAAAAGTGACAATAGAGACTAACCAATCAGATCTATCGACACAACATACAAGTTTGAAGAGAGGTATTACTGGGAATGATTCCTCTATTGGGGAAAGTTCTAAAAATCAAGACAAGCCATCAAATATGAGCTCTACCATGGAAAATGCACCATTGTCTTTTAAATCTACAATGAAAAGACCTTATAGAAATTTTCAAAGTTTTCATACTCCAGAAAGTTCTTACCAACCAGGAAATTATGAAACAGACACAGTAGGTCCTACTATCTGTGAACAGAACGCTGAGGTAATGGTTTATTTTGGTCAGAGTTATTTTCATGTTGGGCAAGTACATTTTAATTTCATAGTGCTTCAGATGAATGGGGAAACAGATTTAATAAATTTGACCCAGTAGAGTTCATTTGACTTTGGTGAGGAAGTTGCGTCTCTTTTTTGCTTTGCTTTGTCTGCCTGCCAAAAACTACAATCGATTCATTCTGGAGTTGTAACAGTCCCTTTCTTTATCAATAATTTTATATTTTTGGTTAGGATGATGTAACTTCAATCTTTCATTTATAAGTAAAGAAATTAAAAGACAGAACCAATTTATATTCTTGTTCATCGAAACAAAGTAAAAGCATTGAACCTGGCTGTAGACTGATTGTATTTTATTTGAAGGAAAACAATGTTTTATGTAAACACATCACCAGGTAGTTTATTTTCACTCTTTTTTTCTGTTTTAATTACATGTACCTTTACTCAGGGTTGGAAAATGTCCATTGAGAAAATTATAGATCTTGAAAGTTTTGTTGGAATCTCCTCTCATATATATTTAAGTGCTTTTACAAACAATTTTTAAACATCAATGCTGATGATTTCATTAGTAAAGTTGAATACCAAAAATCTCTTGGTAACGAGATGAAATAAATGTATAAGACCTTTACATAAAAAAGAAAGATGGACGTCCTTCACAAGAGAAAGGGTAACATCACATCTCTTACTGTGTTTATTTTAGCATTACCTGCATGTATATGAAAGAAAGATGATTGCCACTAGATATTACCATGTGCTGTATCTTTTTATTTTAGGTTGAAGGCTATTCTAATGTAGATGACATCAATGTATTACAGCAAGATGAAGAGGTATGTATTTTCAAATTGAGGCTATAAAAGAAATTTGCAACCTTCCCATTTTATGCTTATATTTACTGGTAAAACTGAAACTTATGTTAAATTTAATTGCAAAGACTAGAACAAAATTAATATCTGATAATTAAAGCCTGTGTTTTAATTTTTGTCACACTTGTGTAAGTCAAATTTGGTTAAAAGAAGGAATTGCTTTTCTTTTATATCTACTATATATACATGTAATTTACATTTTTGTACTACAAATTAATATGAATGAAATTAATTGAATATAATCAAATTTTGAAATTATTATGTAAAACTTAATGAATTGGAGAATATCACAATAATGCATCATCAATTGTTCAAGATTCCTTTGAAACTTTTCACTAAAAAAAAACTTACAATAAAAAATACTTGAATGATTTGAACATTTTAAGTTGACTTGAAAAACAAGTTTTTTAGTGAAAAAAAACAGTGAATTGAAATTGAATTATAATTTATAAGGTTTTATTATGATAAATCAATTGAATACAAATATTCTCAACTTAGTAAAAAAGTAGTATTTAAGGAGAAAACATTTGTACAGTAAAAAGCAGTGATCATATGTTGATTGTTTGTTTTTTGTTATTTTGTAGTTTCTTAGGTTACAAGGTAAACACTCACGAGGTAAAGAACCTATACAATTTGTAGATGTCAATGCTGATGATTTTATTAGTACAGCTGCATACCAAATAGCCCTGACTGAAGAGACAGAATACAGACCTTCTCATAAAAAGGGAGAGGGACCTTCTTCACAACAGAAAAAAAAACATCACATCACTTATCTAGCTCACCAGGTAAAGTATCATTATTTTTAAACATTTGACATTACTATTGAAGAACAAAATATCAGGAAAGTTAATACATGTACAGATAATAGATTTTTTTCAAATTACCAACTTTTGACCCTGAAGTATGTAAATTTTTGTCAGGCTACCTTCTATTTGGTGGTATATTCTGGTTCTTTGTCAAGTAAGAGCAACTAAATGAAGTAAAATCAAGCTTACAATCGGTGTAATTTAAATGAAGCATAATTTTTATGCCCCACCTACGATAGTAGAGGGGCATTATGTTTTCTGGTCTGTGCGTCCGTCTGTCCGTCCTTCTTACCCTCTGTCCTTCCATCCATTCGTTCAGGTTTAAGTTTTAAGTCAAGTTAGTTTTTGATGAAGTTGAAGTCCAATCAACTTCATTCTTAGTATACATGTTCCCTATGATATGATCTTTCTAATTTAATTGCCAAATTAGACTTTTAACTCAAATTCAGGGTCCACTGAACATAGAAAATGATAGTGCAAGTTTCAGGTTTAAGTTTTTGGTCAATGTAGTTTTTGATTTAGTTGAAGTCCAATTAACTTGAAACTGTGTACACATGTTCCTTAGGTTATGATCTTTCTAATTTAGAATTATATTTTTATCCCAATTTCACGGTCCACTAAACAGAAAATGATAATGGGAGTGGGTATCCGTGTACTATTGACACATTCTTGTTTTGTTTACTACACATAAGAAAAACTACTGGCAAAAAGTTAATTTTTCCCCAAACTGTGTTTGTAGTCTAGAAAATAGACTTATTAAATAACCCAAGTGTATACTGATAAAAACTATCAATATCAACAAACTATCCTTTTTCACAAATATGTCAAGCTCTGAATTGTCTCAAGTCTAGAATACATGTAGTTGTGAATAAATCTTTCAGAGAACTATAAAGATTTCCAAGCAGTACAAAATTCACACGTTGACAAAATAATTAAAAATGCCTTCTTTTTCCATTATATTATATCAATTTGTATTTAGTGTGACAAAAATTCTTTAAAAAAATATATATATTTTAATTTCAGGCTAAAGAAAGAGAGATTGAGCTGAAAAATGCTTGGTCGCAGAATGCGATGTCCAAAAGACAAACACAAGCAAAATATGGTTTCTAATAGTATGTGTAAATATAGAACAATTACAATACACGTGTGTCAGCTTAAATTATAAATGTGTACAAAGTGGAACATGTTGTACACATAAAGGATGTAAAAATAAAAGTATGTGTCATTAAAAAAGATGTTCTGACAATTTATCTATACCCAGCCCTGTAGCAAAGACTAGGCCAGTGATGTTATGTTAACATCCTGTCTTCCATTCTAATGTGCATGTGTCATTTGAACATGGTTTCTAGATTATCTCTTATTTCATTATCTAAATTTACTACTCTTAATTAACACTTCATTATTTGCATTTCTAGATTATAGAGAAATTTATAAAACAAAAATCAATGAAAAACATTTGGATATTGTTTATTTTAAGCAATGAAATACATGTATTCATATTGTGGGGGAACATCCTTTGTGAAAAATGTAGAAAAAAAGAAACCCTGCATGAAGTTGTGGTCACATTAACTTAAAACTAAAGTACAAAATTATGATGAAAACTTTTAAATATAAGGATTTGCAGAATTCTTGTATTTTATGGAAAAGATTAAAAAAAAAAAAACTAGAATGCCTTCAATTAAGTAATTCTTATAAACAACAATAAATTATCAACTAACAACCTTACTCCATAACAAAGTTTGTCAAAAGCTACCCAATACAATAAAACTGTTTTAAGGAAACTAGCTTTTCAGGTAGATATTTGCCCAATTAAGATTTTGCCAAAACAGTTGTTTGAAAAAAAAAGGAAAGGAAGGGCCAATCAGAAATGAAAGTTAAAAAAAGGACAACCATGGCAAAAAAAAAAAGTAAAAACACAAAAAGTCCACAAAACACACTATTGGTTGAGCATATCAAAATAAATTAAAAAATATGAGCGATGGGAACACCACCAAGAACTAAGGTAGGACTGATTTGTTTTTAAAGAGTAAGCATTTTAAACTCCACAAGTAGCACATGTCATGTTAACATTGGGTGATCAAATAAATAAGAGCACAAAGTTCTGAATTTGGACATATGTGACTGTTTACTTTGGTTAACCTCTGATAAATCATGTGAAATTTAAAAAAAAATAATAGTAAGGAACTACTCAACACAGGTCCACTTTTAATTGACCAATTTCACACTTGTCTTTCCAGAGTTATGTTTCTTTATTAAATGGAAAATAGGAGAATCTTGTGTTGTTTTATCTAATTGGTTGCTTGTTGTTAAGAAACACTGTCTTAAGAGGATAACCTGGTTTCAAATCATGGAGAAAATAAACAAATGGTCCATTTCTAACAAGATTACTTTGTATAAAGGCTCATTTGAAATGTTTCTTTTTCATGGTTCAAAGAATGAAACCATTTAGTATTATTCTTTGATTTTTATTATTAGTAATGATTTAAGAAATTTCATTGGTATTTAATCTTTGAGGGTAATTGAAGGAAAGTATGATTTATAAAATTTTTGTTTTGGCCTTTTAAATTCAGAAATAAGAAATATTGATTTTGAAAATCAGGAAGCAGTTTATTTTCATATAATGACTGCCAATACCAGGCTGTAAAATGTAAAATAACAAAAGTTAGAACTCATAGGAAAATTCAAAACAGAAAGTCCTAATCAAATGGCAAAATCAAAAGTTCAGAAACATCAAACCGATGCATAACAACTGTTATATTCATGACTTGGAACAGACATTTTCTTATGTAGGAAATGACAGATTGAACCTGGTTTTAAAGCTAGCTAAACTTATCCCTTCTATGACAGTCATATAAAATTCCTTTATATTGACAACAATGTGTGAACAAAACAAACAGACATAATAAGTAAAAATGTTAAAACTAGGGGTACAGCAGTCAAAATTATGTTGTTATATTAATCACTATAGAAACAGACAAATATACCAACAATGTAAAAGAAAACACATATCTACAAAGTACATTAGCAAAAACAAACGACAAGAACTCAAAATTGACCATAGCACAATAACACAATGGCAGGATGTACAGTACCCATCCTAGACATAATAAAATTGAGAATGGCAATGGGGAATTTGTCAAAGAGACAATAACCTTGACCAAAGTACAGACAACAGCTGAAGGCCACCAATGGGTCTTTAATGCAGCGACAAAATCCATCACGCATGGGTGGTCATCACCTGGCTCCTAAAAACAATGTTGTACTAAATCCAGTGGAATAGAAGTATATAATAAAAAATCCTGAGGGTATCTAGAATAAAGTTTGTGTTTTATTTTCTGTTTTGTCAAAAACATGGCCGCCATGGCTAAAATAGAACATGGGGGTAAAATGCAGTTTTTGGCTGAAGTATTTATAGCAAATCTGATATGAATTAAAAAAAAATCATAATTAGGTCAAGTTCTATCTGCCATGAAATTTTCAGATGAATCTATCAAGCCATTGTTGGGTTGCTGCCCCTAAATTAGTAATTTTAAGGAAATTTTGAAGTTTTTAGTTAATAAAAATTACTAATGTTAAAGATAAACTTTAACAGCAAAAATGTTCAGCAAAGTAGGATCTACAAATATGTTGATATGATCTAAATTGTCAATCCACCCCTTAAGGAGTTGCTGCCCTTTAAACAGATTTTTTTCTTAATTTGTTCATCTAGTTTGCTTGCTCTATAACTGCTGAATCAATTTCAGAATATCTAGTAAAAATTTTGTATTTCATTTCCTTGTACATCAAGAAACATAGCCACTTGGACTAAAATGGAACACGGGGTAAAATAAAATTGAGGATGGAAATGGGGAATGTGTTTAACATGAAACCCTATGGGAAAAAACAGGGAACTCTTTTTGTCAGAACACACTGTCAAACATTTACAAGTCATACTATCCACACTGATCTGTGTCCACACTTGTTAACATATAATATTGTTTTACAATGAATGTTATGTATAACAGTATAAGCAAGGAGGTTGTATAATTTCCTTGGTATAGGCAAAGTTGGTCCAATTTAGTCCGACGGTTCAATAGTAAGTATGACAGTTCGATTGTCCGACGGTTCGATAATCGACAGGATGACACATTAAAATAAAAGTCGAGGGTCATAAATATTTCCATATTCGGCCCTCTGTCACAGGGTGGTTATTCTGCCCTTTCAAACCATTTAAAAATTTCTTAGCTATTTCTCTTTTCATTCGCAAATTAACGGGCATGGTCGGAAGATAGATTCCTGGCTGCTGTACCGCATTAGCAATGATTGAGGTGTTTAAATATATTCAACGATATATGAAAGATGGCATATTTTGAATTAATATTGATTTACTAATAGTACCCTTGCATCGGAAATAAACACATCTATTCTAAATAAATCATTAAAGATGGCCTTTTTTTTATTATTAATTATATTGATTTACTAATAGGGACTTTTCTTCTAAACTAAGCACATTTATTCTAATCATTAAAGATGGCATATTTTTGGAATTAATATTGGTTTACACATAGGGTCTTTGCATCGCGGGAAATCAACACATTTATTATAAAACCAGTTGTTGACATGGCACGGTTTTGTGACAGTTCTCTCATATTTTATGATAGTATGATACTAAACCCCTAACATAAATGATTGTGCTCGATATGCACATGATGAAGACATAATTTTTCAATCAGTGTAATTGAGGTGTGAGGCTTGCGTGTCAGTAACTGACGTAACAGCTAGTAAGCCTTTGTTAATGTATGTATCATTGTCACTTTGCTTAGTTTTTTTTGTTGCGTTTACTGGCATTGGACTCGGACTTCTTTTAATTAAACTGAGTTTTACTGTGCGTATTGCTGTGTGATAATAAATAAGCTTTATTTAGAGTCGGCAAGGTATACAAACATAGACAAAAATAAGCTCTAATTAGCTTTTAACAAACATGATTGTTTATCCTCATTGACTTGAAGTATAAAAGGGGGACCGGGTTGAGATCTCACTAAACATGTTAAACCCCGCCGCATTTTTGTGCCTATCCCAAGTCCGGAGCCTCCTTCCTTTCAAGTGTTAGTCTTGTATGTGTGGGGTTTTTTTTTATTTACTCTGATTACGTTCTACTTCATATGTACAATACAATACAATACAATATTTTATTAACGTCTCACCTTTTACAAAGCAATACATAACACTTTGATTAAAACAAATTACACATATGTAAAAGCCATTCATATAGAATTATGAGAGACGATTATTTACAAATTCGAAACAAATTTCACACCGCTTAAAACATCAAATATATATATACTAAAAAAAATAATTTAAAAATATAAAAAAATTAAAAATTAAAAAACAAGCAAATACAAAACTATCTACATGTATATAAAAATCTACGTCTCCTATCTAAAATGTCTCTGCAGGTTTTGGCACACAAACGTATATTGTTAACACCACATAGAATCACAGATAGCTTATCTTGACTAGAAAAATTATCAAAACCATCAATATTTAAAGTATTAAAACAACTGTCCCTAATATCATCATACAGTGGGCAAAATAAAAGTACATGTTCTTCGTTTTCAATGGAGTCAGGACAGCAAAAGCAAGTTCGTTCTAGCAATCTTAGGTTCTCGTATCTCCCGGTCTCGACGCGAATTGGCGCTACTCCACACCTAAACTTAGCGTAAGCACTTCTGTACGATGTTGGCATGTAGTAGAACGTAATCAGAGATCAATATTTTAATTAGATTGGACCCCATAAAGTTAAATGGTTGCTCCCTTAAGTTAATTATATAATACGTGTCTTTGTCTTTCAATATTTTTTTTCTTTTGGGATTACCAAATAGAGGAGAAAGATACCAAAGGGATTGTCAAACTCTTAAGTCGAAAATAAACTTAAAACGCTAATTAAAAAAAAGACAAACCGACAAACAACAGCTAAAAAAACACAACATAGAAGACTAACGACTTAACAACACAAACCCAACCAAACACTAGGGTTGCTACGGAAGGGTGACCAGGTCCTGTTCCGCACGTGGCACCCGTCGTGTTGCTCATGTTAGTACAAACTCTAATTGACTTAATATAATTCAAATTCTGTATAAAAAAAGAAGAGACGATATTGATGTTAATATTACAATTAGAACATATTTGGCTGCTATCATCTTTGAAACGGATATTCTGTAACGGTCAACCAACTCGTAATGGCATCCATACAATTCACGGTGGGTATGGTTGTCCTGCGAGAGAACGTACTGTGCTGGTGATTTGGTCCTGACGGGTGCTGGTGGGTCCTGATTCTGTGCTGGTGGGTTTGTTTACATTGTATCAGAACGGCAATAAAACGACTGTTTTGTTGCTTAATTGTTCTCTGATGTGTCATAAGTACCATGCAAAGTATATTACAATAATATTATATTGTAAAAGTCGTGCAAGTTCGTTAAACGGAATTGTCCTGACGCTGTGCTGGTGATAAGAAAAAAGGTCCTGGTTCTGTGCTCCTATGTCCTGGTTCTGTGCTTTTATATTTAGTTAAAAGTGACATATATTCAAGATCATTGATGCTGTACTGTTATTGACTTATTAGCTGTTGTCTGCTTTCTTGAAATTGACATTGTTGTGAATCTGTTTACTGTTATTATGAGAGAAAAAATACCCCTATTTTTATTTTATTTTTTAAAACTAACTTTAATCTTATTTATTGGCCTGTTAATGGGACCCTTCTTGCCCCCTTTTAAGATAAGAAAATATGTTTACGATTTTCGGGATTACTATCATTTTGCAAGATCACCAAAATACGTGGTAATTTATACAATACTTATATAAAGTAGATGATGTGGTATGTTTGTTGTCAATGGACAAATCTCCATAAGAAACCAAAGGAAGTATGTGTGAACAACCATACGTCATCGTACGACCTTCAACAATAACCCATAAAATAAAAATGGAAAGCAAAAATATAGAACAAAGGACTTTCTGAGCGTCTTTAGCAGCTTAAAACACATTTGTTTGTGAACAATTGAGTGCTGACTATAAGAATGACAATAGTATTGCAGGTTTGTTTGTTTTGTGGGTTGTTTTTTTTTTTGGAAAAGGGGGGGGGGGGTAAGTTATAGCGAAATTACAGTGAAAGCTTGGAATAGTTTCCCGTAAGATTTAAAAGTTGTATTGTAAAAGAAAAATGTATCTTATAGCTATTAAGAATCACTTGCTGTAAGAATTTTCCAACACATTTTTTTGTTGTCTAAACGGTTATCAGGTATTTTTTTTTTCGAAAGTTCGATAGAACACTAAAAAAAACACTATTTCATGAAAGGGCAGGCTAGAATATGTCAGAGAATGAAGACGAGATAACCTAGAGAACACTAATAAAATTAAGATTTCTTAGCTTTTTTCATTTCAAAATAATTTTTTTTTGATTAAGAATTACGGGGGAGGAAGTGAACAATGTGTCCTTCTTTTCTATATATAAATATTTTTCATGAATAAAAATAAACTGATCTGTGTCCACACTTGTTAACATATAATATTGTTTTACAATGAATGTTATGTATAACAGTATAAGCAAGGAGGTTGTATAATTTCCTTGGTATAGGCAAAGTTGGTCCAATTTAGTCCGACGGTTCAATAGTAAGTATGACAGTTCGATTGTCCGACGGTTCGATAATCGACAGGATGACACATTAAAATAAAAGTCGAGGGTCATAAATATTTCCATATTCGGCCCTCTGTCACAGGGTGGTTATTCTGCCCTTTCAAACCATTTAAAAATTTCTTAGCTATTTCTCTTTTCATTCGCAAATTAACGGGCATGGTCGGAAGATAGATTCCTGGCTGCTGTACCGCATTAGCAATGATTGAGGTGTTTAAATATATTCAACGATATATGAAAGATGGCATATTTTGAATTAATATTGATTTACTAATAGTACCCTTGCATCGGAAATAAACACATCTATTCTAAATAAATCATTAAAGATGGCCTTTTTTTTATTATTAATTATATTGATTTACTAATAGGGACTTTTCTTCTAAACTAAGCACATTTATTCTAATCATTAAAGATGGCATATTTTTGGAATTAATATTGGTTTACACATAGGGTCTTTGCATCGCGGGAAATCAACACATTTATTATAAAACCAGTTGTTGACATGGCACGGTTTTGTGACAGTTCTCTCATATTTTATGATAGTATGATACTAAACCCCTAACATAAATGATTGTGCTCGATATGCACATGATGAAGACATAATTTTTCAATCAGTGTAATTGAGGTGTGAGGCTTGCGTGTCAGTAACTGACGTAACAGCTAGTAAGCCTTTGTTAATGTATGTATCATTGTCACTTTGCTTAGTTTTTTTTGTTGCGTTTACTGGCATTGGACTCGGACTTCTTTTAATTAAACTGAGTTTTACTGTGCGTATTGCTGTGTGATAATAAATAAGCTTTATTTAGAGTCGGCAAGGTATACAAACATAGACAAAAATAAGCTCTAATTAGCTTTTAACAAACATGATTGTTTATCCTCATTGACTTGAAGTATAAAAGGGGGACCGGGTTGAGATCTCACTAAACATGTTAAACCCCGCCGCATTTTTGTGCCTATCCCAAGTCCGGAGCCTCCTTCCTTTCAAGTGTTAGTCTTGTATGTGTGGGGTTTTTTTTTATTTACTCTGATTACGTTCTACTTCATATGTACAATACAATACAATACAATATTTTATTAACGTCTCACCTTTTACAAAGCAATACATAACACTTTGATTAAAACAAATTACACATATGTAAAAGCCATTCATATAGAATTATGAGAGACGATTATTTACAAATTCGAAACAAATTTCACACCGCTTAAAACATCAAATATATATATACTAAAAAAAATAATTTAAAAATATAAAAAAATTAAAAATTAAAAAACAAGCAAATACAAAACTATCTACATGTATATAAAAATCTACGTCTCCTATCTAAAATGTCTCTGCAGGTTTTGGCACACAAACGTATATTGTTAACACCACATAGAATCACAGATAGCTTATCTTGACTAGAAAAATTATCAAAACCATCAATATTTAAAGTATTAAAACAACTGTCCCTAATATCATCATACAGTGGGCAAAATAAAAGTACATGTTCTTCGTTTTCAATGGAGTCAGGACAGCAAAAGCAAGTTCGTTCTAGCAATCTTAGGTTCTCGTATCTCCCGGTCTCGACGCGAATTGGCGCTACTCCACACCTAAACTTAGCGTAAGCACTTCTGTACGATGTTGGCATGTAGTAGAACGTAATCAGAGATCAATATTTTAATTAGATTGGACCCCATAAAGTTAAATGGTTGCTCCCTTAAGTTAATTATATAATACGTGTCTTTGTCTTTCAATATTTTTTTTCTTTTGGGATTACCAAATAGAGGAGAAAGATACCAAAGGGATTGTCAAACTCTTAAGTCGAAAATAAACTTAAAACGCTAATTAAAAAAAAGACAAACCGACAAACAACAGCTAAAAAAACACAACATAGAAGACTAACGACTTAACAACACAAACCCAACCAAACACTAGGGTTGCTACGGAAGGGTGACCAGGTCCTGTTCCGCACGTGGCACCCGTCGTGTTGCTCATGTTAGTACAAACTCTAATTGACTTAATATAATTCAAATTCTGTATAAAAAAAGAAGAGACGATATTGATGTTAATATTACAATTAGAACATATTTGGCTGCTATCATCTTTGAAACGGATATTCTGTAACGGTCAACCAACTCGTAATGGCATCCATACAATTCACGGTGGGTATGGTTGTCCTGCGAGAGAACGTACTGTGCTGGTGATTTGGTCCTGACGGGTGCTGGTGGGTCCTGATTCTGTGCTGGTGGGTTTGTTTACATTGTATCAGAACGGCAATAAAACGACTGTTTTGTTGCTTAATTGTTCTCTGATGTGTCATAAGTACCATGCAAAGTATATTACAATAATATTATATTGTAAAAGTCGTGCAAGTTCGTTAAACGGAATTGTCCTGACGCTGTGCTGGTGATAAGAAAAAAGGTCCTGGTTCTGTGCTCCTATGTCCTGGTTCTGTGCTTTTATATTTAGTTAAAAGTGACATATATTCAAGATCATTGATGCTGTACTGTTATTGACTTATTAGCTGTTGTCTGCTTTCTTGAAATTGACATTGTTGTGAATCTGTTTACTGTTATTATGAGAGAAAAAATACCCCTATTTTTATTTTATTTTTTAAAACTAACTTTAATCTTATTTATTGGCCTGTTAATGGGACCCTTCTTGCCCCCTTTTAAGATAAGAAAATATGTTTACGATTTTCGGGATTACTATCATTTTGCAAGATCACCAAAATACGTGGTAATTTATACAATACTTATATAAAGTAGATGATGTGGTATGTTTGTTGTCAATGGACAAATCTCCATAAGAAACCAAAGGAAGTATGTGTGAACAACCATACGTCATCGTACGACCTTCAACAATAACCCATAAAATAAAAATGGAAAGCAAAAATATAGAACAAAGGACTTTCTGAGCGTCTTTAGCAGCTTAAAACACATTTGTTTGTGAACAATTGAGTGCTGACTATAAGAATGACAATAGTATTGCAGGTTTGTTTGTTTTGTGGGTTGTTTTTTTTTTTGGAAAAGGGGGGGGGGGGGGTAAGTTATAGCGAAATTACAGTGAAAGCTTGGAATAGTTTCCCGTAAGATTTAAAAGTTGTATTGTAAAAGAAAAATGTATCTTATAGCTATTAAGAATCACTTGCTGTAAGAATTTTCCAACACATTTTTTTGTTGTCTAAACGGTTATCAGGTATTTTTTTTTTCGAAAGTTCGATAGAACACTAAAAAAAACACTATTTCATGAAAGGGCAGGCTAGAATATGTCAGAGAATGAAGACGAGATAACCTAGAGAACACTAATAAAATTAAGATTTCTTAGCTTTTTTCATTTCAAAATAATTTTTTTTTGATTAAGAATTACGGGGGAGGAAGTGAACAATGTGTCCTTCTTTTCTATATATAAATATTTTTCATGAATAAAAATAAAATGTGCCTTGATTATAATTGAAAATGAGTAAATGGAAAAAATACCCAACTAAAATACACTTTTATTTTAATATTGGTAATATCACTAAGTAAAAGTTTTGTGTGTCAAACACACCATCTCTGTAGTAATGACTCCTTACTAAGATGTTTCACTTCATTCATTTTTTTTCTGCATTTTTTTATATTTTGAATTTATAGAATTATTATATTAAAATGTAGCCTTAATTTATATTTAAAAAAAAACAGAATCTAAAGCCAGATATATCAAACATTTGTGTTTCCATCTATCCGTTTTCAGGACTTTAACAATCAACAATAACACGCCTGGAAAGTAAAATGCGTACTCGGCTGTCTGTAATCGACCATTTTTAGACACCCCAGGCTCCTAAAAAAACAAGCCGGGTGGGGGTTCAAAGATGCAAATTAAGTACTTATATCAATATTTTATCTTTTCGTGTACGGTTTATGACCCCTCCTGTGGCCTGTCAATTCCGAAATGTGCAAACTGCAATAGTATCAAAACAGCACAGACAATGAATAATAGAGATATAATTTTGTACATATATCAAGGGGAAACTTCTTGCAAAGCATTATTATTTATAGTTCATTATTGTATTTAGTAGAAAAAGAGAATTAAGTGGAAAAAAAATCACTATTTTTGTAGAAAATTTCCAGACCTTTGTACAGAGATTTTTGTTATGTTTAGCATGGGATCAACACAATGGTTTATTACCGACGGTAAAAAAAATCAAAATGTCTATCTACCTTGCACATTTCAGAAAATTCAGATCAGATAACGGAACTGGTTCCAGCAACATTTATAAGCAATTTAAGATTGTGACCCTCACAGTTTCCATTCACCACAAATATTCTCGTTACAACGAATCATTTTCAATACAAAAAAATACGTGTTGCATGCAGCCTTTTGTTTATCTATTAATATATGTATACGGATAAAGTTAAGTAAGGCAGCAGGGTCATCAGGGTGAGGAGTCCATGTCATCTGAAATAAATGCTAAGTATAGATCTAGAAAGCGAAATATAATCATGACATTAAAAAAGTCTCTTCTTTTCGACTTTTTTCGAACAAATTGACACATAAAATGAATTATATAGTATTGTGGAATTTTTAACTTATTTTAGAACCGGGCTGAAGTACGTATTTTAGATACTATATATAAATTGTTATCTGATATTGAACGAAAGATGTTGCCCTTTTATGTTATTATGTAATACAAGTTAAGATAATTTGAAAACACATATTAAACAGCCAAATGGATGCACAAGAGCTAAAATAGGAGTCATAGATCCTGTTGGCAACAATTATCTGGCTAATTTTATTGATTTTGTAACATTTGTTTCAAATATGACCAACTTCTTATCCAAAATCACCAGCACCGTATCAGGACCCACCAGCACAATGACAGGACCCACCAGCACAGTATCAGGACATGAATAAATTGAGAAAATGCTAAATTTTGATAAATTGCAATGTTTTTTCACAAAATTGTTTTATCGTGTGGATTGCGGTATAGAAAGCGGACTCTATGAGCATTTTTGTTTTATTTTTTCAGTTCGAGATTTTCTGAAAATGAGCATTTTTGTGTTACGCTTACTGAAACAGTTTAGAGGGTCATTTTTTAAATGGTTTATATATGAACCCCTAAGAAACGAAATGGAAAAATCTCAACTGTTTTCTTCCATTTTTTATGAGTGAAAACGTCAAAAATCATCATTTTCGTCTTTGTTTACATTTTTTCATTGATCACCAGCACCCGTCAGGACCAAATCACCAGCACAGTACGTTCTCTCGCAGGACAACCATACCCACCGTGCAATTTACGAAGGGATGATTTCAACGTCACCACTTTGAACTCTTGGTTCAATTGCTTTTGTGAGCAGCAACCCTCTACCAAGGATAAAGAATAAAGATATATAATGAAATCGTGTTAGGAAACGCAAGCCCTGATATATCGTATCAACTGGGATAAAGATATAATTGCTCCTTATGCATGCGCTGCTGGAATACAAATAATTAAAATGCAAGGATAAATGAAATCAAGAACACCATCATGTATAGAATTTTTGTAAAGGAATCCGAGCTAGTGGAGCACATGAAATCCATATCTTTTTTTTCTAATTGAATATTTTTGCACATTTGTTAATCTCGGAATAATATTAACAGTCTGCACCAAAAACTTTTTCAACTACTAGTCCCAAGACCAATATTCCAACATTTTTCTTATTGGTCAAAACAAAACAAAAATGACTGTAATGTCCTTTGTATTGCTCGAAATGTGTAAAAGAAAGTTTTGACCAACACGAGAGTGGTATATGTGTTACTTTATTTGTTTTGCTGTAAAGCTTCAAGTAGAAAATTAACACCTTTGCGAATACTTAGTTGTTAACTTTCATGACATATGGCTTCTGGTGGAGTGTTGTTTCATTGGCAACCTTCTCATTCTTATATTTATATGAAAGTAATGTTACACACAATTACAGAAATTTTGACAATTTGATTTTGGTGGAATGATAATTTGCCGACAATATTTTAAAATG
The DNA here is from genome assembly GCF_036588685.1 of Mytilus trossulus. Taxonomy (NCBI): domain Eukaryota; kingdom Metazoa; phylum Mollusca; class Bivalvia; order Mytilida; family Mytilidae; genus Mytilus; species Mytilus trossulus. Next base: position 45,111,539 of record NC_086376.1, read on the forward strand.
AATATATAAGAATTATGCTGATTACTGGAATATGTTAATTTAAATAGCTTTCATTGAAACAAAAAAATGATTTAAGTCATACTAGTTATCAAATGTACCAGTCTTATCATTTGATACACTAGACGCGTGTTTCGTCTACATAAGACTCATAAGTGACGCTCAGATCAAAATTGTTAGAAAGCATAAAGTTGAAGAGATTTGAGGACCCAAAATTCCAAAAGGTTGTGCCAAATACGGCTAAGGTAATATAAGCCTGGAATAAGAAAATCCTATAGTATTTCGAATAATTCAAACTTTTGCAAACAGTAAATTTCTAAAAGTGACCATATAATTGGTAATCATGTCAACAACGAAGTGCTGTCAGTCATTCTAGTCATATTTAGTCCAAAACTTTTACAAATAAAGCAATTTTGTTTTCTTTTTGACACTTCTGTGTCCTTTATATCTTATTTTACGGAATGGGACTGATTAATTTTGCTCATGGTTGAAAGTCGTACGCTATGGTGTTGCTAAAATAACTTTACTTTTGGTATTGGGTGGAAAGTTGTCGTTTTGGCAATAATAACCAATCAATCTCCTTTTCATAATGTAAAATGCATTGTTCGCAAGTAAATGTCATGGAAAAACAAGGATATTGAAAAAGTTGTTTATTTTTTACTTTTTAATTCTCATGTGTCTCCTTGAAAAATATACAACTTTCTAAAGTATTCTCCACAAGTGTAAGGCTTTAAGTTCGATAATGTCACAGTGTACTTCAAATGTTTTTGTTATTAGGAAACTTTAACTTCAAGCCCTGTGATAAAATAATAATGTAAACTTCGGCGTAGATACTCGTGAAATGTACAACAAAGCACTCCATTAAGAAATTTACATTTCAAATAATTTACTGAAATAACGCATTACTTGTCCAATAGTAACAAAGCAACATGAGCCAAATCGTCATTTTATCTTCTAGGATTAGTAACACAAGTCATTTTAATAATTCTGTTTTTAAACAATTTACACATTTAATTAACTTAAAACTTGATAAATACCAAAGGTCATTGTTGATATAGAAAGTTTCTCAAGCTGAGGACGATATCGACCTGATAAGCAACCAGTGGCTACAAACAAATACCAGAGTTCCCAGGGAAGGACATTCATCTTGGTATGATACATTGATTCAAAATTTCTCTTACCTTTCATATGTTATATAAATATTTGTGCATCAAGTTTGTTGTTTTAACATCGGTCAAAGCTGTGGACGAAAGAGTTTACTTTTGATTTAAAAACACACAATGATAATTAAAACAGTATTGAGAATTTTATTTTTCACAATTCCATTGGTAAGTATATTTTAACGTATTTTGCACATATATATGCCAACGCACCAATTATTGTTAATTTTAAAGTTTTGCGATTTTCTAGAATTAAGAAAGTTAAAACGCTTATCTGTAGAATATTATTGTTTATTTAAACAAACTTGGTTCTTATTAGATATATTTTGTATATTCCTGTCAAGCAAACATTTTGACCTTGAACATGTCTTCAATCGGCTTTATAAACTAATAATGACTACAGTACTGATACAGCCTGCAACTTCTAATTGTATCTTGAGCTCCATTGTATTAAAACAATGCAAGTGCTGCTCATTTGAAATGTATTATTTCTCGTTTTAATTGTTTTACATTGTCTTATCGGGGCCTTTTATAGCTGACTATGCGGTATGGGATTTGCTCATTGTTGAAGGCCGTACGGTGACCTTTAGTTGTCAATGTTTGTGTCATTTTGGTCTTGTGTGGATAGTTGTCTCATTGGCAATCATACCACATCTTCTTTTTTATATTATAATTGTACGCTAGTGCTTTGTGTAATTGTATAGCATGTACATCAAGGAAAATAATACCATATAATTGTTTTGCGTCTGACGCACTTTTCTTGATTAAGCTCGAATTGGAAAGCTGAAACACAAAACAAACTGGAAACCAATGGCCGGTTTATAATAAAACATAGCCTCCTTTCACGTTGAGACTGAAATCAAGCGAATGAAATACATTATGTATTAGGTGTTGTGTAGCTCTTGCATTATCAGAAACATTAGTATGAATAATGTCCCACAAAGAACTGTTCAGTGTAAGAAAATAACACACTTATGATCAATTATGTTCAAACTCCAAATATTTGTATAAAGTTGGTTATTTTCTTAATAATTGAATAAATATATTTCAAATTTCACAAAAAACTTACACAGATATATCGGGACATATTTTAAGACCGTTATACATATCACATTAAAAGTGCTTTAAATTTGTAGCTTGTGATTGTAAAAGAAATCAAGGAAAATTGACCGTGCTCATGGCTCAAATCAGATTTTAGTTTTTATTTAAATCTTTTTTTGTAAAAGATCAAAATTTTCGAACTCTTAAAGGTTCAAGAATAAGTGAACCATCTTATGTTGACTGTTTTTTTTTTATTCTTCACTATAATGACCTGAAAACTAAGAATGTTCAATAAACATTTTTGTAACGGTTATTGTGTTCGACCAAAATGTAATTAAGTTTTGTCTAATCAGATATAGACTTCACCCTCCCTTCCACCTTACACCGACCTTCTTCCGTCTTTTTTCCCGAATATCTCAATGATAAACAAACAAGATAATTAATCTTATGGTTATCATGAGATAAAACACTAAATTTACCCATGATCATGTTTGTTATTGCTTTTATTCTTTAACAGGGACAAAATGCACAAACTACTTCATTCAAGGAAGTATTCACGGAGTTTGCTCTTGTTTTTATCCAACAAATTAAAGCAAATTCCCCTCAAGATTTTCATTTTCTCTTATATGATTTGAATCTTTCAATTGATTTGAAAAAACAACTTTGACTTGATTTCTAAAAACTGAAATCTGAAATACATGACCATTTATTTTACAAAGACTTAATTTAAACTATAATTGTTCAGACAGAATTGAAGAATGTTTATAACAGGTGCTCAAAATTTCTTTGTGTTAAGATATCATAAACGATTATTATTATTATTATTATTATTATTATTATTATTATTATTATTATTATTATTATTATTATTATTAAATGCTTAATATGGTTTTTTTTCTTTTTCTTTTCATTAATTTTAGATATGATTTAATTGTTTTGAAATGAATACAAATGTTCTCACTTATTTTTATCGTCGTCTGTTATTTGTGTACGTAGTGGATTTTTTTCTTATATCTTTTGCTACGCGTTATCAGAGTCTTTGAAATGCATAAATTTCGTTTTTTTCTTTAGCTCAAATAAAAACTGAAAACAACATTTTATAAAAAGCCATTCGAATTCGTCTGATGCGCTTTTCTGAATTTAGTTCCAGCAGAACGCTCAAAGCCGGACAAGCCAATGGTGTATCATTTGAAGAGCATTATGACCAAAAATGACTAATCAGTGAAAATTCCCTTTGTAAAAGCATGGAATTGTAGTATGACTACCAATGAGACAACGATCTACATAAATTAAAATGAAGTGGTTGTAAGCAATTATAGGTAACCGTACATGCATACACACGGAATGTAAAATGCATTTTTCTTGATTTTCAGTTAATAATAATAAGAAGGGACAGGCAATTACGTAAGATATACAGAACAACAAAAAATTAGGATTAAAATTCCTACAAAATTAAATGACGAGAAAAAAATACCCAAAATGTAAGCCTTGATATTGCGACGCCCATTATCTTATATATCTTATGTATGTCAGTCGATTTATCTGTATTTATTTTCGGATAAACTTCTTTTTCAGTTACTCAAAACTTCATAAATATAGAGATTAATTAGGTATAAAGTAAGTAAATAAAGTCGACTGTCTGTAAAAGGAATTCAAAGTAAGCAGGTTTAATTTGCGTCCGAATGGGATATGTGTAATAAATGACTGTGCTATTACTAAATAGAATGATTGAAGACTTAAAATGCACTTTACGGTTTTATAGTAAGTCTTTAAAGACGTCTTCATAGCATAATTACAAACAGATAAGATATGATGGTAAACTTATTACTCTTAGCTGCAAATTATTTTATCAACGCAAAGCATTGACATGTCATCCTTTTTGCTAAAAGTTGTAGCTTCAATTGAAGTTGAGATTTTTTTATTTTTTTATACCCTTCTATAGAAAACCTCTACAATCAAGTCTTTTTTTTTTCTTTTTCTTTCTTCAAAAAATAGCAATGTGATTTTTTTAAATAAAGCAACACTTAAAAATAATCATATCGCCTTCTTACAAAATCCACGTCATGTGGACTCTAGCTAGGGTATGGATAGTTGTCTAATCGCCCTCTTAAAAAATATACGTCATTTAAACTATAGCTAGGGTATGGATGATTTTCTAATCGCTCTCTTTCAAAATCCACTTCATTTGGACATAGTTAGGATATGGATAGCTGTTTAATCGCCATATGACATAAATTCATGTCATTTAGAATGTAGCGACGATATGGATAGTTATCTACGTGCCCTCTAACCAAATCTGTGTCATTTGAAATATAGCTATGATATGGATAGTTGTCTAAACGCCCTCTTACAAAATCCATGTCATTTGGACTTTAGCTAGGATATAGATAGCTGTTTAATCGCCGTCTAACAAAATCTGCGTCATTTGGACTCGAAGTATGATATATATAGTTGTTTACTTGCCCTCTAACAAAATCCGCGTCATTTGGACTGTAGCTATGATATGGATAGTTTTCTATACGCCCTCTTACAAAACCACGTCACTTGGTCTTTAGCTAGGATATGGATAGCTGTCGCCGTCTAACAAAATTCATGTCATTTAGATTCTAGCGAGGATATGGATAATTGTCTACTTGCCCTCTAACAAAATCCGCGTCATTTTGACTCTAGCGAGGGTATGGATAGTTGTCTAATCGCCCTTTAACAAAACCCACGTCATTTGGACTCTAGCTAGGGAATGGATAGTTGTCTAACACCCTCTAACAAAATTCACGTCATTTTGGACTCTAGCTAGGGAATGGATAGTTGTCTTACACCCTCTTACAAAATTCACGTCATTTGGACTCTAGCTAGGGAATGGATAGTTGTCTAACACCCTCTTACAAAATCCACGTCATTTGGACTCTAGCTAGGGTATGGAAAGTTTTCTAATCGCCCTCTCACACAAAATCCACGTCATTTGGACTCTAGCTCTAGGGTGTAGATTGTTGCCTTAACAACATATAACAAAACCCACGTCATTTGAAACTCTGGCTAAGGTATGGATGGTTTGCAATTTTCCTCTAACAAAATCAACTTCATTTGGACACTAGCTAGGGTATGGATTGTTGTCTAATCGCTCTCTCACAAAATCCACGTCTTTTGGAATCTAGCTAGGATATGGATGGTTGTCTAATCTTCCTCTAACAAAATCCAAATCATTTGGACTCTAGCTAGGATATGGATGGTTGTTTAATATTCGTCTAACCAAATCTTCGTCATTTGGACTCTAGCTAGGGTATGAATTGTTGTCTAACCACCCTCTAACAGAATTCACGTCATTTGGACTATAGCGCATGGATAGTTGTCTTAACACCCTCTTACAAAATCCACGTCATTTGGACTCTAGCTAGGGAATGGATAGTTGTCTAATCGCCCTCTAACAAAATCCACGTCATTTGGACTCTAGCTAGGGTATGGATAATAGTCTAATCGCCCTCTAACAAAATCCTCGTCATTTTGGATTCTAGCTAGGGTATGGATAGCTGTTTAATCACCCTCTAACAAAAGTCATGTCATTTGGACTATAGCGCATTGATAGTGGTCTAATCGCCCTCTCCCAAATTCACGTCATTTGGACTCTAGCTAGGGTATGGATAGTTGTCTAATCGCCCTCTAACAAAATTCACGTCATTTGGACTCTAGCTATGGTATGGATAGTTGTCTAATCGCCCTCTAACAAAATTCACGTCATTTGGACTCTAGCCAGGGTATGGATATTTGTCTAATCGCCCTCTAACAAAATCTACGTCATTTGGACTCTAGCTAGGTTATGGATAGTGGTCTAATCGCCCTCTAACAAAATGCACGTCATTTGAACCCGAGCTAGGGTATGGATAATAGTCTAATCGCCCTCTCACAAAATTTCACGTCATTTGGACTATGGCGCATATATTGTTGTTTTATTGACAATAGTAACACCATCATCAATCTTCTTATGTCATACTGTAATATCAAGACAACACAAACAAACATACACGCAATGGTAAATAAAATGCCATACATATAATCAAACACAGCCTACCCCCCTATGATGAACTCGCAACCCGTTTCTTTTCAAGATTAGTACAAGTATATGAAGTCTTTATTAATTTCACATACTTCGTATTTAGATATAGATATGATTTGTACCAGAGACATATGTAATGTCCCTATACTATACCATGCCTCTGTTTGTACTAACAAGAAACAAAAGCTTCTGTTTCTATTTAGCAACGGTATCTATAAATTTTACTTCAATGACAATGACACAATTTTATAACTACTGAATAAATGATTAATTGCAATGTATTGTTTCAAAATGTTATGTTGCTACACTTTTAGTCTTTATAAAGATCCATGTTCTGAACATAAACAAAAACTAAATTTTCATTTTCGATCACCTTTTCATCAAACTTTTTTCATTTTAGTTATACAAAACAATATATGAAGGTTTTTTTGCCGTTCAGACTCTTTTGAAATTTGAATTGCTTTATTGTTTGAATAATTATGTATGTTACAGTTCTGGAATGACGATAAAAAAAATATCAGAAATGCCCACTTTTGTTTTGAAATTAATAAGCTGTAAAATAAACAACTCTTGCATAAGTTTTGTTTCTATTGAGTAGTTCCAAATCAAAACAAGTACTTTTTTTCGCGTTGTTTGTTGGTTCGAGGTGTATATTCACTTAAGACACTAATTTTCATCTAAACAATGGCCTTCAATTCAAACATTTTCATATCAATATTTTCAATTTGTTCTCGGATTTGAAAATATTACTAGATGATAACTATTCTAAACATACAGAAAATGTAAATATTAACGTGGGTGTTTTTGGTGGTTGTATTGTATCACATTGATATCACCAGGGAGGGATGAATATAGGTTAGCACTTTGGTTTAAGATCGAATGTACAAGAGGTCGGACAGCTATTATAACGAAAAAAGGGACTGGCAAGTATAGGAACATTTGCACATTTGCAAGAATATATTGCACCGACTGTGAATATATATCATGCATCTTCATACTTTTCGTGGTATTTAATATAAAATGACGAGTCTTTTGTAGACGAAACGCGCATCTGGAGTGAAAACAATACTAAAATTTCAATCCTGGAAACTATGATGAATTTATTTACAGGTACTGAGTCGATGCCACTGCTGATGAGGTTTTTATTCCCCGAGGATATCACCAACCCAGTAGTCGACACTTCTGTGTTCACATTAACTAACATTGATATGGTCATATTTATAAATCAACTGTTTACAAAATTTGGATTTTTGAAATGCTAATGATTTTCTACAACAGTTGTAGATTATCTTAGCTGTGAAAACTTTTGGCAAAACTTTAAGAACATTTGGTCCTCAATGCTCTCCATTTCGTACTATGTTTGGCCATTTTAACCTTTTTTTATTAGAGCGTCACTGATGAGTCTTTTGTAGTCGAAACCCTCATCTAGAGTAAATGCAAAATGTCAATCCTAGTATTTATGATGAGTTTACTCAGTTGTCCAGTCATGTTACAGAGCTGATAATTTGGACAGACATTAAAAACGTTGGCCAAACGAGGGCCAAACATTGCTTCATTTTTTTATAATCTGAATAATAATGGGATTAGTTTTAGGTTTGATAAATAAAAATCATCTCTAACTAAAAGCTCACCAGAAGTGATCTTCGTCTGTATATAAGCCTAATAATCTGCGCTCGTACCAAAACAGTTGGAATTTCTAAACTTAAACAAGTTTTACGGTTGAAAAGAAAGAAATTAAAAAATAATCATTTATGCATTGGGAAAACCTTAGTGATAACTAATTTTAACATTTTGTGCGCAGATTATTTATAACAAATGACCTCATCCCAGCTCTTGAAGTGTTTACTACTGTGCCGCTGCGCTGGTGTTTCCATTTGGGACGGTTACTTTACCAGCAGTTTCACCAACCGTTTACTCAAGGAAAAAATCACTAAAATGATAATTGTCATACTAGTAACCAAAACATAGCTACTCTGAAAAAGAAGCATTTTTTTTTCTCTAAATTTCATTTTTTATAATGTTCAATCAAGTTCTAATTGTCCCTTTTTGCATACACTTGACATGTACATATATAACTGACAAGTCAATGAAAATGTACAATGATTATCTAAACTGAAGGGTCGTCCAAGTAGAGTTGAAGCATACTGATTACCCGAACAACGAGTACATGTCAGTGTTATTTAAACTTTCCTTTCGTTTCATCTTTAGATAACCATACACATGATCTGATAAAATTGTTTAATAATAAGAATAAATATATGAGACATTTTTAATTTAGATCTTTTGAATTATTCTTTCACACGATAATTAATTTAAATATAACGTTACAGACATTGACTCATTTCTTTCTCCCTCTTCCTTTTACGAGAAGATTAACAAGGAAATTAAAACAGGATGATGTCTTCTACATTAATTTTGTACGTTTAAAATCAAACAAAACATTACAAACATACTGCACTTGATAAACTGGTGACAAAATAGAACTCATCAATGTTTGGAATTTCTCCTTGAGACACTATATTGAATATTAGTCGACAAGAAACGTTTCAGATTTATTATCAATAATGTAAATAAATTATTATATATCTTTATTTGCAAAACATACAAAAAACAAATTTGGTTGTGGCAAATACATTGACAAACAAACATAATGAAACATAATGAAAACTCGACAATATTATAAGAAATATGATAAAAACAGTTACTGTTCTCCTTTCCTCTGTTCTAATGACTCTTTAAGGTAGCACAATACAAAGATTTTATAACTCCAACTCCCACGTTTTAAAATGTTGTAACTTTCTTAATAATGCTTGCAAAATTATATAAATTATAGTTTTGGATAGCTATAACAGATTACTCTTTCAAATTAATGCAATGTTAGTATTATGAAAACAATTATGTAACCAATTATAATTTTAACAGTGTCTAAAATATTTTCCCCCAAATTTCCACTTTCAAATGAATTTAGCTTCTTCATAGGTTTCCCTAGAGGGTTGATTTTATTACATGTTGTTCCTATGGCCATTATCTACAAAAGGGTGTCTCAGATTTCAGATAGAATGTATAGAACAAATTTTACACCTAATTAAACATTATCTTCTTTTATATGGTTAGGATGTTTACACTAACTAGAGATTTATGAGAGAATGGAATACCATAGAGACAATCTGAGACACCCTTTTGAAGCCCATGATGTGTTGATTAAGATTTCGTTAAAATTTTCTGTATAGTATAAGAGACGATAGAGCTAAATTCATTCAAGTGAACTTACCTAGATTTTGCCACTAATTACGTAATAATTAATTACTAAATGATTGCATAATAAAAATATTGCATTCATTTAAAAGATTAAACTTTTATCTATCTATATATACCTCTTTTATTAATTTCTATGCATTCATAAGAAAGTTACAGCATTTCAAAGGTTAGTGATTAAAAGTAAAAAAATCTTTGTATTGTGCTACATTAATAAAAGAAACAACTGCTTTTACATCATTTGGTGTTGATGGATTAAGTATTATCACGAGTTTATCAGTAAAATTAAGTGTATTAAAATTTACATATTTTTGTTTATAATATTTTAGAAAGATTTCTCTTTTATTTTTATTTATTTTACAGTTGAAGAAAAAATGAAATTCATAAATAACAATAAAAAAACAGTTGTGTACATTAACCCTCATTTGCAGCTGTAGGTTAAGGGGTTTTGTTTTAAACAGATTAAATACGTTTTTAAATGATGTAAAGTTCTTAATTTATCGTTGAATAAAAACTGAATTATATACTGTGGATTCATTATAATTCGTGGGAAAACAATTTTCGTGAAGTTCGTAATCAAAGCTGTCGATACTAGACAGACAAAATGTTTATTTAGAATTTTCTTGATAGTCTTGAATGCATATTTAAATTTGTCATTTTTGTTTTTTTCGATCATCTCTTAAAACGTGTTGGCTTACCTGATTTAATAGACCGTTTTTACTTGTTTTTGTAAATATTATACTTCGCACTCATAATTATCATTAATTGGTGAATTTCTCTTTTTCAGATAACTATTGCTTCCTCCGACAGCAAATTATATATCGGGTTTCTGGGATATTTGAATCCAAACAACACCGACATAAGCGGAAATTGTTGTGATGGCACGAAACCACCATGTAATGCCTTATGTCACCTAATATTTAACGTCACGGTGCAGGGTAAATCAATGTAAGAACTTCTTTTTAAGTTCAGAATATTTATTTAAAAATGTATCTGTATCTGCACCAGCTTTGGCTTTCATTCAACAGGAGAGAGTGACACCTCTTGACGGTGTTGTAGAGCTGCCTTGAAGTTCTCAACTTTATTTACGCGACCAATTCTGTCTTCCAGTTGGTTCCTATATACATGTGCATGCTCGTGACAAAGAAAGAATAATTATATGGATCCGTGTTGTATGGAATAGTGTATATTGCCTTCGTACTGTTCAGTGTTCAGAACTGAGTTTTTCGCTATATTGGCACTTTCAAGGTTATCAAATTTTGTCGGTTTGATTTTACTCTTATGTTTACTTTTAACAAGACAATCATTAGGATTAAAAGTCGGGGTCAAATTTTTAACCACTTTGTACAGAAATATCATCCGTTGACTGTAGATTGTTCAGCTCTAACTCGGCTAGTATTTTAGTAACCCTCTTCTTTAGACCTGTTATCGCCTGTTATGAACCTGGCTACATTCTTTCCATACATTTCTTACAAACGATACATGTATTCTTTTTGCAATCTTTATAGCACAAACGTATATTTCTTCTTTTAAAAAAACATTGTTGATTTGGCTTTTTTGGCTACATTTGAGATGTGTGTAGTCCAGGTCTTCTGATATTTGCAATGTTTCCTGGTATCTTATGCCCATCCTTTGCAAGCCTATATGGATTATGCTGAACCTTTTGTAGTATGTGTTCTTAAATGCTGTATATGTTCTGGTTGTTGTTCTTAATGCTCGGAATATAGCACTTTTGCATTTAGGCGCATGTCCCAGTTTTTAGCCCATATTCTTAGGTGTGTGGTCATGTTATATTTTTATGTTCCTAATACCATATACAAAAAGTCTGACTGATGATTTAACTGCATCTGGTAGGTCGTTAATGTGGCAAAGGAAGAGAACATTGTGTAACATCGCAACCAACTGGCAGTTTGTTGGTGGCATGGTGTTTATTGCTTTGGAGAAGTCACTGACAGCTACATCAGTTTGTTTCGCTGCTGTGTTTAGGATTTCATAGAGTAGTAAAGTGAAACCATGTTTTAGTGATGTTTTAAATACCCTGAGGTTCACTACTTTTTTAAGCATATGTCTACATATAATTTGTTCTGTCAGCCTACATGGTACAGATGTTAAGGATACTGGTCTGTAGTGTTCTGGTGCGTGTTTTTCTCTCTTTTTAAGACACTTGAGATGTTTGCATTGAGCCAGTCACTTGATAGTGTACCAGTATTTATGGATTATTGGAATATCAATGCAAGTCCAGGTGATACTTGTTTTAAGAATATTTTTGATATAATGTTTGGTGCGCCGTCTGGTCCTGATGCCATTAATGTATTTATTTTTTTTAGCAACTTTTCAACTTCTTCCTAATTTATTTTCAGTATATGTAGATTTTTATTGATAACTATGCATAACTTGTTTTTATCCATATAGTATAGTTAAGTCCATATATACTGCTTTGGTCATTTGAATATTTTCATTGTTTGTGGTGATGCTTTTTGTATAAATGATTAAAGTTCTACTGCAGAGTGACCTGCCAGATGATTGTCATAAATGATTATGTTTAATTTTCAAACCGTTTGTCGAGATTTTTCCTAAGCAGGACATTTTAATTCAAAGAGTAATTTAAAAGATCACATTATCATATTCATTGACCATAAAGATTTGTACTAGCTTATCAATAGAAAATATATTAACCAACGTTTTATTTTATCAGTGAACAGCAAAGCCGTAAACTCTCCGCAAAACCAATAGAAAGCAGTGCCGCTGAGCATTTTCAGTTGAGTAACACAGACCCTGAAATTATTAACCCGCTTATGTTCACGTTTGGTACGTGGCCGGTGAGTTGAAATTAACATATAACCAGGAATCAGAACACTGCACAGGGGCGGATGCAGGAATTTTCGAAAGGGGGGTGCTAACCCAGGGCAAAGGGGGGGTGCAAAACATATGTCCCGATACAAATGCAATGATCGGCAAAAATAAAGGGGGGGGGTGCGCACCCCCGGAACCCCCCCTCTGGATCCGCCACTGCTGCATGAAGGAGACAATTCCTCAATTAAAAATATTTTCTAACATTTTGTAACAGCAAAATTTATAACAAAAAAGTCCGTATTTCATTCCAGTACCGAAGTACTGGTTACTGGACTGTTGAAACCCTCTGGGACTAACAGTACAAAAGGAATGACCAACACATATCTTCAAAGACACCTAACTTATGTTATAAATCGACAAACGCGCGTGTCATCTGAAAAAACAACCCAACACTATTCAGTAGCGTATACATCCAAATCGCTGGAAGACCAAATAAGTTGCCGTAAAAAAAAACATTATAGTGTTTCTAATGGTTTCAATATTCTATGAATTCTTAATCGATTATACTTTTATGTCTGCACCAGATTTCTAATCTGACAAGACATTCATTGGGATGAAAATTCAACCGGCAATAGTTTCGGCGTATCGACCCAGTTGTCGAAAAAAATCGCATAGGATACCAGGCTTATTATAATTCAGTTATGGAAATAGTGTTTCGTCTTCAGATGACTCATAAGTTATTCTCTAATCCAAACAGATACAGACACAATAGTTTCAAAGTTAAAGGATATCATAACAATAAAGACCCAACAGATTGTGTCGAATGCGGCTAGGGCATCTATGAATCGTGGTAAAAAAAATGAGTGTTTCGGACGTTTTTCACATTTGATTTTTTGATATTAAGTATACGCAGCTACTATTACATAGGTACTTTTTGCTGTACTAAAAATATGTAGTACTGGAAATTTACTTTTAATATTTAGTTCTATTTCTTTACTTTAAAATTATTGTAATATTTAGGTACTTGTATTTTACAGTACTTGATTTGTACTAAATGTTTTGGTACAGAAATAATACAATATTCCATGTTTGAAAATTATAATTTTAAGAGATTTGAAATAGAAAACTTTCAAAATGCTGAAAATGTAACGGAAGTAACCAAAAATATGCAGTACCTAAATTTCAAGTACAAATTATTATTAATAAGTACTGTAAAATACAGGTTCCTAAATATTACAATAATCAAAAGTACATTTCCAGTACTACAGATTTTTAGTACAGAAATAGTACCTATGCAAAAGTAGACGTGTAAGAACCTGACTGATCCAATGATCTTTCACGTTAGCCTCTAGACTTGGGTTGCTAAAAACAAAATCCAGCTTACCTTGTCATATACGGCGACGTGAGCTTTATAGAAAAATACTATTGTTGAATATCTATCACAATCTATATCATTATTTTTGTTATCTCCTATATACTTTATTTTCAACAGTATGAGGTGAATATAACGATCACAGTTTTTCATGACGACAACGGCGATGGAGGACAAAAAATTGTTGACAAATTTACAGTTGCCTTAAATATTCAAAACCCATCTTGGCAGTATCATCATAAAAACGCTACTGGAACTAGATCTCATTCATTTTCTTTGTAAGTACTTTTCCGTTAGAGTATCACATTGGTAAATTTATTTGAAAGAAATGATAAATAAGGCACATTCATAACCACCTTCAAAAGACTCTTAAAAGATTTCTTTCACAAATGAATAAAGCATTGAAAATACGTAGGCTAAATGTAATCAAACTTTAAGAAACCATCAAATTTAACCTGCAGAAGTCAACAAATGACTTCAGTTATTGACAAACATCAACACCGTTTGTCTAGTTATAATGGCACCAGGTCTATTCGAGTTTTGAGTTTTATAATCCTGGTACCTTTGATAACTATTTGATATATTTCACAAAAAGAATATCCCAGTTCCACAAAGGAACAAAAACTTATCTTATTCTTGCACAAACGGATTACTAAAATATTCTCATATTATATCAGCGGTCAATAAGCATGTGTGGGTCAAACAATACAGACGGAATACTAATAACTGGTAAACAGTTAGAGCAATTTGTTTTGGGCAACTGACAAATAATGAAACATTGCACCTTCAAAAAAGGCGCAGTTTATCAATTCAAAAAAATTAACTAATCTTTAAATCGAAGTTGTGTGTCTGTGTTTTAGAGAAAATTGACAAACAAATTATATCAAAGCAGTCATAGTGAAGTTAAGAGTGATATAAAACTTTGTGAGTTCTAAAAGAGAACAAGAAATATTGGTTAATCATATAAAAATGCAACATACACACGTAAGCAAAGCTAACTGTCTCATTTTCTACAATTAATAAGAGGTAACCACAGATAAGGCAATAGCATAACACGAAACAATATAAATATAAGATGTGTTATGGATTTTAGAAAGAAAAAACATATATAGTTCAAATATATGGATTTCATTTATGGAAGCTCTAAAAGGAGTAAGCTTCCTTAACTAACCTCGAACCTATGCAAGTTGTTAAAGAATTCACTTATAAGGTCTTTGGATTAAAAAAAATAAACACATTTATTCTAAAACCAGTTGTTGGCATGATACGGTTTATGTTCTTCTCATATATTTTATGATGGTATGATACTCAACCCTTCATGGGAGGGATTGTGCTGCTTGATATTTATATGATTTAGACATAATCTTTCAATCAGTTTAATTGAGGTCTAAAGGTAGAATGTCAGTGACTGCTAGTTGTCCTTTGTTAATGTATGTATTATTGTCATTTTGGGGTTTTATGTTTTTTTGTTACCTATTCTGGCATCGGACTCGGACTTCTTTTAAACTGAGTTTTACTGTGTGCTTTACTGTGCGTTTGTTTTTGTTGGATGATGGTTGAGATCTCCAAAAAACATGTTTAACCCCGCAAGTCAGGAGCCTTTGTAAATCTTGTATGATTTTTAATTTTAGTTTTTTTAATATATTTCGGAGTTTAGTATGACGTCCATTTTGGTCCTCAAAGCTTTTCAACTTCGTACTTTATTTGGCCTTTTTTATCTTTTTGTTGGATTCGAGCGTCACTGATGTCTTTTGTAGACAAAACGCGCGTCTGGCGTATATACAAAATTTAGTCCTGGTATCTATGTTGAGTTTATTTATCACTGAACTAGTACACAGTTTGGTTTAAGGGCCAGCTGAAGCTCGCTTGTGGGTGCAGGATTTTTTCCCGTTGTATTGAAGACCTATTGGTGGCTCTTTGGTCGGGTTGTTGTCTCTTTGACACATTCTCTATTTCCATTCTCAATTTTATGTAAAATTGGATGGCAAGTCATAGATATTTGTGTTTTGATTTTTTTTCTCTTTTCTAGATTGAGTATGATATTTCGTTATGAATGTTTGAAGCCAAAGGAAAATGACAATGGATGCTTTAGTAGGGACTGTGTATTACACCAAAACGAAACGGAATGCCTTGATATCCTGCAACCAAACAATCAAGATAACACAACTGATATTGTGTTACAAACAACACCAAGCCCTTACGAATGTGAGCGTTTTGAAGTTCCAAATATCGGAGAGTTTCTGAATTGCACAAGTCAAATGACCGATACAACAGAACAAGTAACACAAGAGATAACTACGCAAATGAACATTGAAGAAACAACCTTGTCAAATGAAATTACAACACATTTAGATAAACAAACAGACTCGGTAACGACAACAAAACCAACCGATGAGAAAAGCTCAACAATTACAACAGATATACCTACCAAAGAAACTTCTTCAGTAATCCCAGAAACTACACATACAGACATCTCTATAACTTCACAAAATTCAAATTCAAAAGTAACGAGTGATATTGTGAAACATCATACGTCAGTTAACAGTGTAACGACAAATGAAAAACACACGTCTTTTAAGTCATCTACAAACTTACCATCGACAAAACAAATTTCAGAAAGTACCAGTAAATCAACTACTGAGTCAATAAAAACATTTATGTCATCAACGCCGACAAACTCGTTGACAATTCTTGTTTCTACAAAAGATATGAATAAAACTGGAATACCAAGTGGTCCAGGTGTAGTAAGCAGTCCTCCAACGCATTCTACCGACATACCAGATATTAATACAACGATAAAAGAAACAAATAGTGGACCAATGAAATACTGGCCTGGTATAGTTGGGGGAGTTTTAGGAGCTTGTGTAGTGGTTGCTGTAGTTTCTTACATAATATACAGTAGAAGAAGAAGGTGAGTAAAATGTGGAGAAAATGATGATCACGTGTATCTGTTATGTAAAGATTTTCCTTGGTTGGAAATATTGAAGTATTTGTATCGAAACTTGGCATCTATATATTTTAGACAGTACTAAGCCGAAATGAGGAAACATAAAAAAATGTTTATGATAGAAGATTATTTTTTTTATAAAATAGCCTAAAAAACTATATTGGTTGATTAAAAAATATATATGTTAATCTGTTTTTATAAATTTCCTGTTTACAAAACTTTGAATGTTTCGAAAAACTAAGGATTTTCTTATCCCAGGCATAGATTACCTTAGCCGTATTTGGAACAACTTTTTGTAATTTTGAATCCTCAATGATCTTCAACTTTGTACTTGTTTGGCTTTATAAATATTTTGATATAAACGTCACTGATGAGTCATGTGTAGACGAAACGCGCGTCTGGGTACTAAATTATAATCCTGGTATCTTTGATAACTATATACATCGACCGAAATTGTTCGAACCCCTGCTTCTATGACATCGTGGCAACACCACATCCACTGTGTCGAGCGCCATAAACTATTTCTCGAACTACTCAATAAACTGTAGCTTTCGTTAGTCGAAAACGAAAACAGTGCATAATTGTCTGGTTGTTCGTTACTTACAGATAGACAATACTTGACTAATGACAGATATATAGATAAAGGCACCAGTAGTATACCGCTTTTCAAATGTCATAAGTCGATTAAGATAAATTAAATCCGAGTCGCAAACCAAAACCGAAGGACACACATTAACTTTCAGAGAAAAAACAACGAAATAACAGAAAATCTGGACTGTTATTAAAACAAACGAACTACATGTATGTGACATGTGTGATAACAACTATTACATTCCTGAATTGGTACATGACATTACACTATAACATACTGCATACTAGTACCCATACTTTCAACAGTCACTCCACTGGTACGATATAATATTTTCAGTAATACACAGGAAATACCCAATGTAAATGAGGACTCAAGTAAGTAGTATGTTAGTGATAACATTGAGAATGGAAATGGGGAATGTGGCAAAGCGACAACAACCTTACCATAGAGCAGACAACAGGCAATTAAAAAACCTATGAATGACCGTCGCTGTTAACCAGACCTGCCTAGTATATCAGGCGACACTTGTGTACACTTAGATACCCTAACCACACGATCACAGTGTCTTTAATTTTTGTTCTTTTCTAAAGATTGCCAACCTCTTTTCATTTTTATATTCATTAAAAGTAAAATATGTTTTTTTGTAGAATGAATAAAAGAAATAATGATATATACAATGTGAACCCGAAAAGATGGGTGCTTGAACCTCCAGAGGAGAATGGCACATCTGGAAAATCAGAAATAGCATTGGAAACTGAACAAGTTTGAGGATGAAAGAAGAACAAAACACTTTCTTATCAACTGTGATATGTTTCTGTGCTGAGGTACACAATTAGCACTGAGATTGCGAGGGCACTAGTGTGACCATTATATCATAAGGTCAAAAATTTGGGAGTAAAGTTTAAAGTTGGGCTAATGGTGTTTTTCAAATACAAATATCAAACCAATAAAAATGAAAATAATGTAACTATCAATTTTTAAACAATAAAAAATATTTTATGAAATATAATTATAATTCATTAAGCAGGCTAAACAGAATAACTTATACTTTCTTTGCATACATGACACCAGACAAAAACCTTCAAATAAGGGAAAAGTTCGACAAACAACTCAATTATAGAATGTAAGCAATTTCTGTAGAAACAGTTCATTACAAATATATAACTAGTTTTTTAATACTATTGGAAACATTTTGAAAAGCAAGTACAAGATAAATGAGAATCTACCATAGAATTTTTTGCTGCTCATATTACTATGATGAAATCAGAATTCACTCTAAACTCTGCTATTAACTTTGAAAATATATATAATTTTTTTATAGACATTTTTAATTGTTTTCACATGAATTTTACACCCTGTTTGTTTTTAAATTAATATAGCATTATATTTATCTCATGAGAGAATACCATTTTGAAGTTATGAGTTTATCGGTGGGAAAAAAGTATCCGATGTCCTCATCAAAACACGCATCAGATTCATTATACTAGTAACCTTTAATGACCTCAAAAATCTCACATTTACAAGGGGATTAAAAGAGGAATATTTAAAAACAAACAATTGAAGGTCAATAATATATTTGCGATAATGTATACTGTCATTTATATTTGAATAATTACATTGGATGTATGTTTCATTATAATGCGTTATCCTGATTGGCTAACAGCACATCACATGTTATTCCGTAAACAATTGCATGAGACAATAACATTTATCATGCATGATGACACGAGATCCCACAATAAAGTGCACAGGTGAATTAAATAAAACTGGATAAAAATCGTGTTTTCATGATCCTAGCTAAAAAAATGTAATTATAAGTATTGAATGCTTCTTTTTGTAACTTTATAGGGTTGTAAATGCGTTGACCGTGCGTACATTTTTAGAATGTGTGTTTTCATTTATTTATTCAAATTTTGGTCATGCACATATTAGCCGTATCATTACAACAGAGTCAAATAAACGACATTTTGCTGTTTGCGATTGGCCTGATCGGCTTCCGCATCTTTCAGTAGTCAGCATTGTGAAACGGTAGCAATTTCTGTATGACTTTTTTAAAAGTAGATTTTTAAGTATTTTTTATGATGCTGTACATTGCGCTTGTATATTTTTTCGATAGTAAAAAATCAGAACCTTTATACTTTAATATGTCGCTGGCGATTTTAACGATTCTGGTTGAATTATTTATTTTATTCAAATTGCATTTGTATTTTATGTTTATGAAAATCGATTATAAAATTATGCTAGAATATCATTCAGCGCGTTATCATTGAATCAAAATTCAATACTTAGCAAATAAATTAGGTCAGTTCAAACTTTAAAAACAATAATCGTTTTGTATGTGACAGAAGCATGAAATGTAAACAGATGCTGTAACCATGGTAACCGAACTTGCATATTATCGGTTGTGTGTGTATCCATCAAGCTAAGACTAATATTAGTAAAAAAAAGTCTCAGCATCAAGGATTACTGTATCATGATCTTTCAAAATATTTGTAGTATTCATCTGTAAATTTTCATAATTATATTGTTTTGAATTAATCATTTTCATTAAAATGTATTTTTAAATCATATTGCTTTATTTATTTTACGTGTATGTAAAGACAAATGATATGGAAACGTATGATCTATGGGTACTCACTAATCACATGGTATTATGCTTTCCTCGTGTTATGGGTTCTGGTTAGCCGAGTTGCAATGTATTCGAACTAATATAATATGTTGATACCGTATGCCTGTTATGTAGTACAGACGTCCATATCGTCCAAACTCTGAATTTGGAAAAGAAGTTACTCCATAAACATACATCGTCTGGCTGTCCTGGTAAACATGGTAAACGACGCGCATCAAGAATTTGGTTTTTGAACAAAGTATTTCAACCACGATACTGTCGATTCTGAAATTGCAATTATTCTACTTTACTTGCATTCAATACTAAGTATATACTGACTTAACTGTTTACAAAACTTCGAATTTTGAAATGCTAATGCCTTTCTACCTCATGAATATATTACCTTTGCTGTATTTAGCTAAACTTTTCAGTTCTCAATGCTATTCAACTTCGTACTTAACATTTGCCATTTTAACTTTTGTTGATACGAGCATCACTGATGAGTCTTTTGTAGACGAAAAGCGAGTTGCGCAAATACAAAATTTCAAGCTGTCTACCTCAGTAATATATTACTGTTGTTGTATTTAGCTAAACTTTTCTGAGTTCTTAATGCTATTCAACTTCGTACTTAATATTTGTCATCTTAACTTTTGTTGATACGAGCATCACTGATGAGTCTTTTGTAGACGAAAAGCGAGTTGCGCAAATACAAAATTTCAATCTGTGTATCCATGATGCGTTTATTCATAAGTAAGAACAAAGAATGATCAAAATAGCGTGTCTGAGTAGGATGATATATGATGGCTGCTGTGTCAGCTAGCACGGTAAATTTCTGAATTAGCGTGTCCGTCCTATACTAATTACAGGGTACAATTATACCTCAAGAATAAATTTCCACCATGAATTCGAATATTACACCAATCATTAAACTCGTGACATGAAACCCATGCGACAAGTTGATCTATTTCACGCTGGTCAGCATATATTGGTTCGTCAGAATCGTTTGCATAAAACTCCAGTACGCATGAAATCTTTGTTTCAAGGTTGCAAATCTTTGGTTGTAGTTATTGATTACTGTATGCAGAATTTGTACATTGTATCGAAAATTGGCAAAATAATTGGTTTCCAAGTCTGGATATTGGAAGGAAAAATAATTCAAAAACCGCAGACGCACTTTGACATGTGTGTAATCTTCGTGTGCAGATTTGTGGATTTGGGATGAAAACTGTAGGAGGTAATTAAGAACTGACATATTTTGTCTTTACAGTTTCTTTTTAAGCTAAAATAGTTTTGAAGGTTACAACAAAAAACAAACAAGAGTACATACGCTGAAATGTTTCGCCTTGTTAAATTACTGACCATTGTTGAAAATCTTAATGCATTCAAGGTTTTACTGAAAGCTTTACAAACGCTAAACATTTTAATGTTATATGACAATATGTCAATGACAAATAAACCGTGTCAGATAGACATTGAGACCTTACAACAATTAAACCATGAAAATGAGTCCAAGGCTAGATTACGTATACCGTACAATCATTTCATACACGAAATATAGTTGAGCTAGTATTGCTTACAGTACTTGAAAACACAGACACAAATAGACAAAAGCTTAAAATTGAACAGGGAACCTTGAAAATGAAATAAAGCTCAGATGATACTAGACAGACAGTACACCTTATTATCATTCCATACATCAAATATAGACCGATTCCTTATAGTAATTGAAAAGAGACAGAAACTTAACATTTTCAAATGAACATTGATAATCAAATTAAGGTAAGATTATACCAGCCAGACAGAAATGAACCCATAACAATCTTACCATACAACATACAAGTTCACCTACTGCTATAGTATTTGATAAAAGGACATAATCACGTAATTTTAACATTCATCACAAATCCATGAAATGAGGTCGAGGTCAGGTGAACTCTTTCTGACGGATATGTAAACTTTAGAAGGTTTCCAATTTGCAAGGAACCCATACACCAAATATAGTTATCCTATTACTCATAAGTGAGAAAATTCCAATGTCGCTGAACCATGAAAATGAGTTCATGAACCTCAAACAAGGACAATGAGGTCAAGGTCGTGAAAATGAGGTCAAGAACAATAGATTGGCGGACACTTTGTAACATAATGTATCTGCATACAAGATTTGAAGCATCCATGTCTTCTACTATCTAAAATATAATGCTTTATACCAATAGTTTATGCCATCGCCACATAGTGATACATATGTCTCGCATACATCGACAGTGGTTGAGGGCGAGACAGCAATGGGTTCAATTGTCGTTTATTATCAATGATTTCTATGAAGTGGCGATGAATGAACTCAATCATATGACATATTTCTACCTTCGGATTACTGATCATTTTCTATTGTTCGTAGTTTCTGTCCATCTATTTTATCCTACTATCTGAGGATTGGTAGCACAGTTGGTGACATTGGCTATAGGAGAGTTGGAACTGCTTAACATTTTTAAAAGAGCACCAGAGATTACCCTGATTTTTACATGTGTTGCTCATCCAATCTTTAATGTATATATATATATATATTGACGTAAATACAAAATTTAATCCTGGCATCTATAATGAGTTTATTTTCAACCACTGGGCCGATCTTCTCCCTCTTTTAAAGATAATAAACTAAAACCAGAAGAAACAAATTGTATGATTGCCATTAATCCCTGAAATGAACCAACTGACAGTTAAAATAAGTATAAAAAAGAATATGTGGTATGATTGTTAATGAGACAACTCTCCACAAGAGACCACAAGACTTATTTGCAGAATATTTAAGTTTTTTTAAGGTTTTATCTATACTAATTTTCCAGATTCCAGTTAAATCTCTATAAATAGTCAAATATAGTCATTTAGGGTCAATAATTCCTGTTAGGAGTAAACTTTAATTTTACATATTTGTAGTTTTCCTTTTGTAGATCTTTTTTTTTTATTACATTTTCTGTCCATCTACTATATTTTCATACTATCAAAAATAATTTCAAGCAATTCTTTACAGTATCAATTTACGAGTTTTCTGTCCAACTATTATTTTTCAAGCAAATATACTAAAATCGGTGAAAATTCATTCTTTATGGGCAATAAGTATTTAAAGAATTATATCGCAAATATGGGCCATCTTTTTGGAGGCTAAATTGATGTTAGGTAGATAGTGACATTGAAGTTCTATACGTCGCCTAGATGGGTTCACGATTTTTGATGATTTGCCTGCATTTTACCCCTGCGTTCATATTAAGTCATGGTGATCAAAATCTTCAAATGTCTTATACTAAATACCCAAAAAGATGATTGTCAGTACCAATTTCCTTAGTTACTTCAGCGAAAAAGAGCATGCATCTAAAACGCTAACAAAAGAAAGACGAAGTGTGTCGGAAATAATTTACAAAAGTCCGTTGCGCAAGGATGAGCTAAACATTTTTTTTAACATGTTTAATTGATAGCAAACCAGGTTCTCTGAATTCTTAAATTAACCTTACATTTATATATATATTTTTTATTACACGAATTACAAGCTTTTCTCAATAATGCAATAGACAGGAGTTTGAAAATGAATATTTGTAATCAAGCTACACGTAATCCTCAAGAATGGGTTCTACCCTGTATAGCGGTAATTATCCTCATACATTAGTAATTTAGTTTTCAAATAAATGGCAAATGACTGATCCTTGTAAACCATCTTTGGGCTTATAAATTTAAATAAAAAAATGTATGAATGAAACTTGAAAGGGGGTATATATTGCTGGTTTCTCAGATATGAAATTGTCATATATTTTGTATGCACTGTACTGCATTGCAACGAATTGACACATGACGTTAAATCACAAACAATGATCTAAAACGTCACAATTACGACTTGGAAACCTTAGTTCGGGATCAGAGTAAAACAAAACCAAAAGAAAAAAATGGGAGCATCATTTGCTAAGCTCAATTGCTGTGGAAAAATACGCAATAACAAAATAGGCATTGTTCAAAGTTCGATCGAAATAATAAAAAGAACCGAAACTCGACCATCTCCAGAAATATTGCAGGAGTTACAGAGTGTTGGAATTATTTCTGAACGTTCAGGTGGTATGAGCTTTATTGTCGAGACATTAACAGAAAATGAGATGATAAAACCAAGGAGACTTCCAGCTATATCTGTATCTAAAGTGTCACCAAGAAGACTCGCTGACAAATCCAGGGCTAGTACGTCAAAAGGTAATCTTTCAGATTAAGAAAAAATAACTTGAAAGTTGAATTTGAGAACTATCGAGAACTATTGAGAACTCCGAAGCTGATATTGAGAAATGAATGGAATGTGAATTTGGGAATTAACTGGAAGATTGAATTTGAGTTGTGAAGCATACTATGCATCACACATGCGGCTATGTTCATGAAGACACGAATAAGAAATTTTCATAGTTTAATCGTAGATAATTATATAAAATCTACTGTATTTTTATTCTTTCAATATATTACTGCTTTCTTATTCAGGACTTTAAAGGGAACAGCAAATGTCGGTATATTGCATTTATGTAAAAAACGATTTTTTAACAGCATTATGTTTTTTTTCTCGTTTAGAAATCGGTAGTATATATGATAATGCAGATAAGGAACTTATGGTCGAGATTCGACGCATGGAAACCTTGGCTGATAAAGGTAATTCTTAACTGATTCGCAAAATCATTTTAATGTACACATCATAGTTAATTCGGTGACTTTAAAGATTGATATCATTTTTATTAACGTATGTGGTATTGAGGCCGAGTTATGGAAGCCAAATATATTCAAAATTAGATGGAGCACATAAACCAATTTGCTTTGCTCATTGTTGAAGGCTGTACGGTTATTTATATTTAATTTCAAATTTCTGTGTCATTTGGTTTCTTGTGGTGAAATGTTGTCTCGTTGGAAATCTTACCACATCTTCTTCTTTTTTAAATTGTTAGATAAAAACATACAACAAACAAACATATACAAATTCGAACAACAGCAACCCGTACAATCGGTACAATCAAACGACTAGGGATTTAGTTAAATATACGGATTTGGAACTTTAACTGCTATTTTGTTCGAATAGATAAACTCTCTTTATCATGTTTTTACAAAACAATACAATATACAATTTGTCTTTTGTTGTATTTAGGAAAAATGGCGAAAAAGTCGGAAAGAAGAAGGCAGGCAGCAAAAGAAAGAAGGGATAATCGAAATATATAAAAATCAGAAAAAACGAAAATAAATTAAAGACAGGAAATAGAGTAGAACTAGCTATCTCTCAGACTAAAAGAGAAAAGAGAAGAAAACCTGCCAAACCTATCGTTTCCGTATAAACTTTACGATATAAAATAATTTAAAAAAGAATTAACGAATATTTTTTAATGCGAATACTTATTTATATTGTATTTCTTAATTTCAACGAATAAATTTATTTTTACTTTCAAACTTAACATGTTTTATTTTTTATTTTGGAAATGGTTTGTGTTTGTTTTACTTTGAATATGATAATGGAGATGGAGAATTTTTCAAAAAGACACCAACCCGACCAAAGAGCAGAAAACAGTCGAAGGTCACCAATCATCTAAAACTTCCGCTCCAGGAGGTGTGCTTAAGCTGGCCCCAAAACAAAAATGTGTACCTAGTACTAGTATGTCAAAAGCTCCTGATTTAGGACAGGGGCAAATATGAGCATGGTTTAACATGTGTTTTTCAAAGATCTATACTGCCCCTACCTCTAGCCAAAAGTAGAAAAAACAAACACACAGCAATACACGCACAGTAAAACTATACAATATATTACATCAGGTAGCGTCCTACAATGAAAAGACGAAATCAACATTTGATTGGTTGAAACTATCCCACTTGGGATCGAACAAAACTTCATATTCCCCTCTAAACGTCGGGATTGCTTTGTGTGACGTTACCATGAAACATTAACCGCTGGGCCTAGAAATAGTAGAAAAACTAAGATGTACTCAAATAGTATTACAGTAATGCAACTTTATACACATTATCATTATTCTATCATGGCACTACGGCTTCCTCCACGAAAAATAACTGGCCGCCACTAAATATCCCAAAAGCGGTGATTAAAAGTGGTGTTACAATACCAAAACCCAATCAAACTCATTGTTCTATCACAAGTAGGTCCGATCACACTAACTCCAATCAACATTGAATATTGTCATTCAAAGTCATTCGACCATGTCATAGGGGTTATGGCACCAAAACAGTCATCAGACTGATATTTACTGATAACTTGAAACAAAAGTTCATTGATTTATCACAGTCAAGTAGTGCCTATAATTAAACCAACTTAGGCAGAAAACTTAACATTGGAAATTGTTCATTAATTCAAAGTTACTTTAGACCACGACTATGGGGGACAGGACATCAAAATGGTCGTTTAACTGATGTTTATTAATAGAAATGCAACTTCATGTCAAATATCAGTAATGATCTATTGCAAGTAGTTCCTAACAAACTAATTCAACACAAAACTTAACAATTGTTGATGCCTCTGCCCAGTCCCTGCCAGAAAAGCAATCTCTATGTCTCGCTGGCAAGCCAAAAACAAAGTGCTTGTATGAACTGAAGCCGGGTTGGGGATTTCTTTAATTCATCAGTGGAAGTAAAATATTGCACTATAAACTAAAGTTCTGGACAAAGGAGAATAACTCACAATTTTTTTAAGGACATCGTTGATATTTTCAGAACATATATTAGATTCCTGATCTCGCAGAAGTTATGTAATTTTCTCAACAAGTATAACATCATTTTGTAACTTGAATATCTGAATATATTTCATTAATAAATTTCTGCAAATGTCCATGTAAAGGATGTATAGAATGTTGTGATTAATGCATTATACTTTGTATATACCAATGGTAGTGATAAAGTAAAACCATGCATAGAAGATTTAGATATCAAATCAGTACCATAGGTTTGATTGCTTTTCATGCAATCTTTATCCCAAAACTAGAGTCCGTAAAGAACCAGGTCTCTAACCTATATAACTATGTCTATGATCATCTCCAATAAAAGACTCTCTCCAATGTTAAGGCTAAGAATAGAACTCATGACCAAAATCTGTTTTTATGTTCAGTTTCTTTCTATTTTCATAAGGTTTTGCCCAAAATACTATAACAAGTTGGTCAAGTCTTGCAGAAATTTTCTCTTATTTCTGTTTTCCGTTTTCCAGTCTATTTAGATATTAGTCAAAAATGTAGACTTCATTATCAAAGGGCAATAACTCCAAAAAGGGGCCATCAGAGGATTTCAAGAATGGTAACTTATTTGTAGATATTGTCTTTGAATATGTATCTGTCTATACTACCAGTAGTTTTTCAAAAATTAGGCAAAAACGCAAAACAGTGGCATCCAGAAATTTCCACAAGTGGGGCCCACTGACTGCATAAGTGGTGGCCAAGTCCGGTCATGTTTCAGTGATTTCTTATATAAGCAACCCAATTTTTCCCAGAAAAGAGGAGTACAGGCCCCATGTGCCCCCTCCAAATCTGCATCTGCAAAAAAAATGATAACAAGAGTGCATACTCTGAAATGTAACACCTTCTTTACTTATCATTGATATTTAGTTGATAGTCCTAAATATAAAGCTTTATTACACTATAGTCATGTAAACTTAATATTAACCAAGAAAGTTAAACATTAACATATGAACCATGCCAGGCAGACATGTACAGCTAACAATTCTTCCATACAACAAATTTAGTTGACCTACATGTATTGCTTATGGTTTAAGAAACTGGCCAAAACAAAACAAAACTTAACACTAAGCAATGAACTGTGAAAATGAGGTCAAGGTCAAATAAAACCTGCAAAACTAACATATAGATCATAAAATATTTCCACAAACCAAATATAATTTACCTATAATTGCATATAGTTTTTGAAAAAAAGAACAAACTCAAAAACAGAACTCTGTCTACTGAACCATGAAACTGAGGTCAAGGTCAGATGACACCTGCCAGCTGGACATATACACATTGCAATCATTTCATAATCCAAATATAGTAGACCTATTGCATACAGTATAAGAATAAGACCAAAACACAAACTCAACTTGACCACTGAACCATGAAAACTAGGTGAAGGTCAGATGACATCTTTCAGTTGGACATGTACACCTAAAAGTCCTTCCATACACTGAATATACTAGACTTATTGCTTAGTCTATAATTTTAGTAGCTGAGATATGGACTTGACCAAAACTTTACCTTGTACACTATATAATGAGGTCGAGGTTAAGTGAAAACTGTCTGGCAGGCATGAGGATCTTGCAAGGTATGCACATACCAACTATAGTTATCCTATAATATCTTATAATAGGAGAAATTTAACATTACAAATTTTTTTTTTTTTTCAAGTAGACCCTGAACCATGAAAATTAGGTCAAGGACCTTGGACATATGACTGACAGAAACTTTGTAATATGAGGCATCAATATACAAAGAATGAATCATCCAGGTCTTCCACCTTCTAAATTTTAAGAAGTAAGCTAACAGCGCTGCCACATCACTAAAAAACATCATAAACAGGCAATAACTCCAATTATCTACATATTTCAATTCATTGGATTTGTTTTTAGATCTTGTCTAGTTGATCATTTTTGGTTTATTAAGTTTCTATCTTTTTATTATAGTTTTTCAGATATTGAGCAAACATGACCAAAAAAAGGTTGGTTATATGTCTCAAGGGCAATAACTCATGTAAGAAGTTGTCTGACAGTTTTGAAATAGATAGACGATGTGATCAAATCATTTTGAACATTTTTTTCTACAAACAGATTTCTCCATTCATAGCACTTTTCAAAAAAAAAATAGCCAAACCTGCATTTTCGCTTATGGTCTTTTTTCACCCATGTCAGTCATGTTTGTTGGCAAATGGGGTCATCAGACATATTTAATAACTAGATACCATAATGAAGGTTGTGATTATGTTCGGTGGAATTTGGCCTTGTAATTTTAGAAAATATTTTTGTAAAAGACGATGTCAGACAATGACAATGGATGCAGAGGCCAAGTGATGACAAAAGCTCGGTCAGGTGAGCTAGGATATCAAGACTGAAGGCTAACTCAGTGGAATCTAATGGTAAAAAGATAAATAGCTAGCCATAATTTTAAGTAAATATTCAACAAGTAACTTTAGTTAGCTTTATATAAGAAAACAAATATATGTACAATTGTAACTATAACATAATAAGAAGTGAACAACAAATGATCAAACTGGCCACTTACTTACCTTTACTGTTACAAATGAATTTCAAGTAAGGGGTCATCAATAATTGTCAACCATTTTCGAAGTGTACAAAACACACTTAAAGGGAGAGGGGTAAAAAATCAACATTTTTACAGTACGCTTTTTTTTTCTTTTTTCAATTTTTTTCATTTTCACAGGGTTCACACATTGATGTCATCAAGTAAATAGTCAGATGTAATTCATGTTATTTTCAATGCAAATTTCTGTATCAACTTTAATAGACTTTAGAAGAATGATTAATCTTAAAATCTGAAAAGGGTGGTGGGTCTGAAAAAGTGTATAATTTGTACACTTTGGAAAATGGTTGACCCCGAAGTTTTACAAGTGAAAATCATCAGAAAAACTTAATGAAAATATAATTTGCTAAAACATTCCACACAATAGAAAAGAATTATTATACATGTTTCTGTAAATGCAATGTTTTGATGTTTTTAGCGTTTTCCAAATAAGTCCAAGGACACTGAAATTCTTTAAAAATGTTCTGATGTCACATGACTTAATTTTTTCATTCAAAAAAAGGTGTATTTAGTATCTGATAATTTAATCTTGTTTGTAATTTACATAAAAATAAAAACAACAACTTCAATTACACAATTTTGCTTCTTGATTCTTTAAATATATATGTTAAACATGTTAAAAATGGATAAATGATAGCACCATCATAAAATTAGCTCCTTTTCAAGGTAATGTATCAACACATTTGGATAAAAAACCTATATTATATTTTTGTCAAAATCGAAATTTCCATAATAATTTTGAAATTTTATACAAAAATTAAACTTACATAAAGTATGTATAAAAATAAAACAGGAAAACAGTAACATATTGTATTGGATAAAAAAAAATAGAGAGCAATGGTTAAAAAAATAGAGCAATGGTTTATATCAGAACACTCAATTCAAATTAATAATGCA
Organism: Mytilus trossulus; assembly: GCF_036588685.1. Lineage (NCBI taxonomy): Eukaryota > Metazoa > Mollusca > Bivalvia > Mytilida > Mytilidae > Mytilus > Mytilus trossulus. The sequence continues at coordinate 45,141,548 of NC_086376.1, forward strand.
TATCAAGTAGGATCTGTTATATTTTCAATACCAATGAAAACATCATTTGCAAGGGATGCTTTCAATGAAAGCATTTATAACAACACTTGACGGAAGTAAAAAACATGATGAAAACATGCTCAAATTAAATAGATGATTGAGAATGTTGGGTATACAAATATATATTTAGAAACAACATTGATTTCTAACTTCTACTTATCTTTAGAAATCTAATAGAAATTTGTCACTCATCATTTTAGAATCTAAATCTACTATCTACAGTCTATATCTAAATATGAGCACTGTATATTGTGGGTTTAAAGGGCTGTTAATTAAGAACTATAATTGTTTTCGTTTGTATTGATGTTATTTCAAAAAGATTTCACTTAATCTGGATCTGGAGTCTTAAATTTTTAAGGTTTTTTTTTTAATAAGAGAAAGTTTTACACAGCACTAAATATTCTTATCCCAAAACACAAGCACTATATACAACATACTCAATCAAACTAACAACATTAACAAATAATCATTAGTTTAGACACTGACACACACAACATGTATCTTGACAACTTTCAAGCTTAACGGTTAAACATGAAAGGTTGTTGAAAACATTCAAATGGAGTGTGGTATGGTTGATCTCGTAATCGTGATCGGTTCCTGTTCATACCATTTGTTGGATGAAAGTCATCATTTGCATATGGTTGCCATTGGTAACCTGAGGTATTGTTGTTGTTTATGACAGATCTAGTAATATTAAAGTCCCTAATAGGTCTCTGTCTACAACTCTCATTGATCAATGTCCTCGATACACCAAAGTTTATTGGGGAGACAGCAGCAACAGGTGGCCGTCTGCTGAGATTATCTCCCATGGAATGGTTGAATCTGTTTACAGGAGGGGGTAACAGAGGTAACATTCTTTTAACGGATTCTGGTGCATTCTCTCCCCATGCATCTGCTAAATGAGTCAGGATGAGATTTGTGATTCTACGATGAGCTGTCATGTCCCAGTGGATACCGTCCCCAACTCTGCGTTGAAGCTGACCACGGAGATAGTAATGAAGATCTAAAAAGTCATATCCATTAGAAGATATTATCTGTCGAGCATAAAAATTAGCCTCTAAAATGTCCAGTCTTAATGTCGAGTTCATAAATTCAATCTCTGGAATAATGAAGCCTCCTCTAGCATCTTTACTTATAGGTAAAGTAGCATTCCATAATACTAAACATTCTTCTGGAAGACATTCTTTGAATCTCTGATATAGTTTATCTAAGTTTTCCTTGTACATTTCAACACTTGCTTTACCATATCTGAAAATGAAATAAAAGTTTTAAATGATGCAAGCATAAATGTAAACTACAGGTAAAATTATATTTTCTGGTTCATATTTTTCTTGAAACTTATACTGCAGATCCATTTTTAACCTTTTTGTATTCAGTTTTGTGCTTCTTTTAACATGTAATTCAAAACATTAAAAAAATCCCACAGTATTGTATACAGAGTTTCTTAAATAAACTATGAAGTTCCCTCTTTCTTTAATAATAAAATATGGTTACAACTGATGTGTGTCTGTATAACAAGGAAAATTTACAGAACAGAATGAAAGACACTTCAGCAACCCATGACCCAAATTATTTATCAACTTTAGTTTTATAAGTCTCCTTTTGGAAGAAAAAAAAAGGTTCTTTACTTTAAATTAGCATTCTAATCTAAAGGTTTTGATAGTGTAATACTTTCAGTCAGGGGTACTGGTCCGAGTACACAGTTATCGTCCTTTGATTTTCGTTGTCCACAAATATAGTCCTTAATGTGGACAGTGTGTTACTTGCCAATTTATGTTATACCCCTTCCAAATTTAATTCTCCATGTTTTATGCCTCATATAGCAAGTTGGGGGGTGAAATGACACTGTAAAAAAATTTGGGTCATAAATATTTAGGTAAAGTAGTGATTAGGTCCAGCTGAAAAAGGTCAAAAATTAGCACTTCGGAAGCTGTCAAAAGATTTCAAGACCCCCTTAACACAAAATTGTCCATATTTTGAGTTAGAGCTGATGAAGTTTTCTATAATTTTGATATAATTTGTCCCAAAAGTAGTACAACACGCTGTAAAAATGTTATTGAGAAAGCGCAGGTGAGATTTTTTTTATTTACATTTATTGTCTAAAAGAAATGCACTACGAAATAACTGTGTACTCGGACCTAACAGGTGAAATCAGGAAATATAGAATCTGTACTTTGGCAACTTCCCTGAATGATCTGATGGTGTCAATTTGTCAAATAGCATAAAACTAAAGGATTTAAACTTTTATTTGATAGAATTTCTGCAAAAATGACCAATTTTGGCATTATATGGTCAAAATAAGCATTTCATAGCTTTTTCAATTTTGATGCATAAGTGGCATTTTGACTTTCTATCTGACATGTTTTCATGTGTCAATTTTTGTGTTTCTATGCTTTAATCCAGTTGTATTACTCATTTGTGAACTCTGAATCTACAGAAAAGAAGATTATCTCAGACAATATGAGCAAAGTGTGTTGTATAAATGACCCTCATCTAACGCCCTGTTTAGATCAAGTTAAATGTGAGGAGCATGGTACATAAAAGTTGAAGTCCATAATAAAGACCTCACTAAAATTGTATAAAAAGCATTTAACAATGTCTTTTGTACCTGTTTCATTTCACATAATATCTTTCTTTACCTCTGTAGGATACCATGGGGTTCATATATAAGCCTGTTGAGACTAAAATTGATGCAAGTATTTCACTAAAAAGTGTAAAATCTTTGTATCAGACCATACTGTCTGCTCAAAAAGTTGAATGTAATAGGCTTTTTGTGCTCAGATTTATTGTATCATGTCACCTGAGTATAGAAATGATAGAAAAGACACAAATTTTTATTTCCTATAGCTTCAATATGCATTTTTAAATGTAAATATGTGCTACGGCCTAAATTGACCCTAAATTATTTTTAGTCATACTTGGCCTAAGACCCTTTTAAACTAATATGAAATGTTATTTGTTAGTTTTCTTTCCATTTAAAGTACATTAAGTACATATGTAAGGATTATTTATAATCAAAAAGCTTCACAAATTTAAAATTGCTGGAAAATATTACATCTTAATGTAAGGCTCCCCTTCATTGGAAAACCTCCATTTTTAGGCACAGGCTCATATAAATTTGACTTTTGAAAAATTATGCTAAGTCTGATATATAAAATGAGTACTGTATTGCTTTAAATACATGATGTATTATATATTAAGGCATTTTAAAAGTATTTTTTTGCAATATTTTAATTTTAAAAGCCCCAAATGTTGATAGTTGAAATTTCTCAATTTTAACGTCCAAATTTAACACGTAAAGTTGAATATAGAATTAATCATAGTGTTTATAATATATATCCTATTGCTATGAAACTTTGTAAGCAGTCTTATAATATATTAAGCTTTTGTCATACCAAGTTTTATAAAGATTGGGCAATTTTTTCTATCCTATTAGGTCCGAGTACACAGTTATCGTCCTTTGATTTTCGTTGTCCACAAATATAGTCCTTAATGTGGACAGTGTGTTACTTGCCAATTTATGTTATACCCCTTCCAAATTTAATTCTCCATGTTTTATGCCTCATATAGCAAGTTGGGGGGTGAAATGACACTGTAAAAAAATTTGGGTCATAAATATTTAGGTAAAGTAGTGATTAGGTCCAGCTGAAAAAGGTCAAAAATTAGCACTTCGGAAGCTGTCAAAAGATTTCAAGACCCCCTTAACACAAAATTGTCCATATTTTGAGTTAGAGCTGATGAAGTTTTCTATAATTTTGATATAATTTGTCCCAAAAGTAGTACAACACGCTGTAAAAATGTTATTGAGAAAGCGCAGGTGAGATTTTTTTTATTTACATTTATTGTCTAAAAGAAATGCACTACGAAATAACTGTGTACTCGGACCTACTACTTGTACAAGTAATCTTTATTTACTTGAAGAAGTAAACAAAATATACTTATACATAAAATGTATAAATTAATTTTAATGTTTGAATAATCTCCCCTTAATTTTCTCAAAAATTTACTTTTTAAATTCTTTTTTCAATTTCACAAAATTCTCAAGTTTTGAGATGTAAAATCATGCAGATTCCCATTTTTCTCAGGTTAGCTCATAATTTTTTATAAGAATCTCATTAATTCAACAAAAAAACTGATTGCACAGCGATCTTAAGTATTTGCACATGGCCTTCAAAAATTGCTCCTTGGGGGCTTGTAAATGAGCAGTTTTCTGAAGATAACAGACAAATGAGATTTTCACTGTCCAAGAAATTACGCTTAAACTATACGTTAAGACATCTGTAAAGGACAGTCAATTCTTTAAACAAAGAAGTTCTAAGAAATCAGGAAAAGAAGATAAGGAACATAACTAGGCAAAAGAATAATTTACCTGTAAATAAAATAGACTTGTATAAGTATCCTACAAATTTACTGTCTCCTTCTTATAATTAAAACTAACAAAATTTATAAGAAAATAACAATGACCTTGTGATATCCCACAGACAAGAGTTCATAATGACAACATCAGGTTTTGGGTCTTCAGACAGATCTGAAAGAATGGATTCAATATAGGTGTTGTAACAACGTGTGACAAAGTAGAATCTGATCAGGTTATAATCTGTCTGGTATTGTCTGATCTCTCTGTAGTTCTTCCCATTTGTCATTACACCTTTCTGTCCACCCTCAATTAATTGGTCACCAATGAAGGAAAATTCTCCCTAAAAGAAAAGAAGAGGTAAAGAAAAACACATTTCAGTACTTGTTTAATGTCTACAGAAATACTTATCAGTTTTGTTTAAATTAAATCAGTTTAGTATTCATAAATAGCAGGGATTCATACGATTGTTACTTATAACTTGATGCATAGATCTCAATATGCTAAAAGTGTAAAAGTATGCTCGATTTTCAATTATGAATGTCATTTTATCAAGAAATGAATTTTCTTTTTGAAATTCTATTCATGTTTACAAGCATTGACCAAAGATGCGCTTCTCTTCTGACATACTAAATAAAAGTGTGCATAATCAAAACTTTTACATAGTTTCATCACTGTCATTGTTTTACTATCAATTTGTTTACTTTTTCATAAGAAGAGTTACTCTATGTTTGTTCTCACAAATATTTTTGTTTTGCAAGAGCTATTAAATAATTTCTTGCTTGCAATCTTCTAGAATACTTTTGTTGTTTTAAAAATAGCTTATTTGGAAGGTGACTTGCAAAATGCAAAACAATTTTTATACAGAAAAATAAAAATAAAATATTTACCAATTATTAGGAGCTTGTTGTCGACATTTTTAAACACTGGCCTCAAGTTTCATATAAAAACTTAATATATTTTCAATGACCATTTAATGCTTTGTACAATTATTTTCATTTATAAGGTGTTTTTGTTTTAAGGGCCATGTGTATAAAGCAACTTCTTTCAAAGTGTATAAGGATCACAAATATATTATTTAATACTCGAACAGAAATTAGTTCTGCTTATTTTACAAAAAAAACTATTAAATACCTTCTTCCTTAAGTCAGTTTCCCTCAAGTACTTGTTTTTCTGTAGCAATAAAACCAGGTCCTTATAAATACCTCTCTGGACTGAAATATATAAGTTTGTCAACATGGTCAGCAATGTAAAAAATCATGTAAGAAGTATCTTCATTTTTTATTTACCTTTTATGTTAAAATATCAAAGTGCTCATGAAAACAGACAGTTTGTAAAGATTGATTTCAGTTTGCCTGGAAGATTGCTTGAAAATTAAAAATTATATAGTATAACAAACAAAACACATATTCAGTCAACTCTCTTCCTTTGTGCATTATTGTGAACTTAGTTTAGCTTTTCATATCCTTTCAAGTTTGGTATACATGTACACATGTATTTAATATTCTTATACCAAATTAAAATAAACTGTTTTCAAAGTATATATAAGACACTAAAGCTATAAAATTGGAACTCTAACTTCCATTTAAATATATAAGGACTGTAAGCAAAGTATTTTGATCACTTTAAAAGAACTAGCGTTTAGACTTTAAAAAAATGCAAAAAATGCTGATAAATCTATTTTCAAAACAAAGTTTTATATCAAGAGACGGAGAAAATTGTAAATAATCATGAACTGAGATTTTAATTTGCATTTCCATTTGGATGTGATTAGGCAAAATAATTTAAAGTTGACCTACATTTGTACTTGGAAGGCCTCTTAAAAAGGATTCCACAATGTAGATAATTTAATGTAGATTTACAACATAACAAGTTTCAGTTTACCTTCAATCACAGAATCAGAATATAATGGAAGTTTGTGATCTAACAAATTCATAAACATACATTTTAGATATGAGTTAGGAACTTACATATAAGAAAAAGGTAAATACCTTTTTTTTTAAATTCAGAAATAAGGGCCTATGTTTTAATAACCATATTTCTGACTAAAAAACCTTGTTAATGGAGTGAAGACTGATTCTTGTACTTACTTGAATCCCCGATGATAACAATGAATTTGTTATGTAGTAACTTGTTAGCATCATCCTGTAGAAATATGTGCGTATTAGAAGTCTTCACCATCTCTATAGAATATCTGTTGAAACAAAACATTTGTAAATAATATACTTAAATGTTTATATCTATAAGACATCTCTAGAGAACACTTGTATGGAATCTTATGACAACAAGAGGCTGCAGATGTCAAACCCTGAACAGTTGTCAGAGCAAGTATGGACACAACATTTAAGCTTAAACAGCTCTGAATTTGGATTGAGATTGAATATTTGATACAGCATAGGTTTGTGATCATAACACAAAATAAAACATTTACCTAGCATGGTCAAATATCCAAAATCTAGTACATTGCTAGATTCAGCATACATATGTATCATTTATCTGTATGTTTTTTTTTGTGCATTTTTCATTTAAGAAATGGCATGCATATTTGTGGCTTTGTGACCATTGATTAAGAAAAATAATGTGAAAATTTGGTATTGTTTGAATCTGTAAATTATATTTGTTCAGTATCTACCTTGTTTAAACAATCTATACACCACAATAAAATGCTTTGCTGAGCACAGCCTGATATGACTGCATTTGTCGAAACCCTGATCAGTTGGGACAAATTTGGACACAATGTTCAAGCTTGATACTGTCTAAATTAAGAATGTGATAAATCTTTGGACATTATAGGTTTCTGACACAAAATAAATGTGGTCAAATTAAAAAGCCGTCGATTTCCTGTGAATTTGATAAACAAAACTAATCCTGGAAATGAGTCCATAATTGCTTGTTAACATTTTAGTATTTAGCAAGACTTTGTCTTCAAAATCTCAGTAAATTTTACATGTAGCGATGTTTGAGAAATTTGTTGTTTTGAGCCATTAAAATCATTTCAATTTCAAACTGTTGCCTTCAATTAGTTGCTCTTGAACAAATTTAGGAAAATGGTAGGAAAATTCAGGTCAGAAGTAAATGCAATGCAACAGTTTAACAAGTTTGTTTAAGCTAAGAGTATGAGCATACTCATCAACATGATTTTGACCAAAGTTTTAAAAAAAAAGGCCTTTGGGCCCATAACATTTAAGTTAATTCAAAATGACCATGATGACTGAAATTAGGTAAAAAAAAAAATCCCTTATCCTTTGAATTATTCATATTTATTTTAATAATTTCATAATAATTTTTGCAGTGGGGACCAGCTGTCTAAATTTGATTTTACATTTTCCCTGAAATTTGAGCTTCAACCAGCTGATAGTCCAAAAAAATATAAAACTTCCTTAAAACTGTCACATAAACTTAACATTAACCAAAAAAAACTAAACATTCACCAATAAACCATTAAAGTGTGTCAAGGTCAGATGTACCATGCCTGCTTGACAGCTAACAATTCTTCCATACAACAAATATAGTTCGATTCTCAATTTTATTGACCTATTATTTATGTTTTAGGAACAGACCAGTACAAAAAAACCTCACACACAGCAATGAACAGTGAAAATGTGGTCAGTCAAATAAAACCTGTACAACTAACATATAGATCATAAAATATTTCCATACACAAAATGTAGTTGACCTATATAGCTATTGCATATAATATTAGAAAAAAAGACCACAACTCAAAAACTTAAATTTAACCACTGAATCATGAAAATGAGGTCAGGGTCAGATGACACCTGCCAACTAGACACGTACACCTCACAATCATTCCATACACCATATATACTAGACATATTGCTTATAGTATCTGAGATAATGACTTGACTATCAAAACTTAACTTGGTTCACTGATCCCTGAAATGAGGTTGAGGTCAAGTGAAAACTGTCTGACGGGCATGAGGTCATTGCAAGATATGCACATACCAAATATAGTTATCCTACATGTATTACTTATAATAAGAGAGAAATAAATATTACTTTTTTGTTTTCAAGTAGTCAATGAACCATGGAAATGAGATCAAGGAAGAAGAACGTGAAATATAATTGCCATATCATGATGAACTAAAAATTCCTTGCAGGTCGATCTTTTTAATGATTTCATGAAACACAGAGTATAACTAACGAACCTTTTTCACATCTGCATGTGAATTAAAAATGGCAAAACATGTAGCACAAAAATAACCCTATTTCCAAAGTATGCAAAATCAAATACCATTTGTTGGTCATCCCTGGTCCAAAAAATATGATGAAGTCTTGTTGGCAAGGCTATTTAAATATTTTTTTTCAAGATTGGCTTCTAGGCTGCTCCTTCTCAATTTCAGGAAAAATGAACATCATTGACCAGAAGACAAAGTCAGACTCTCAGGCACTTGTTTATAAATCCATGATATTAAATTATAATAATTAAAGGTCGACAATCCATATAAATGGAAAGAAACAAGTTCCTGTGCATGAAGATTTAAAAGTATAAAACTCTACAGTAACTGTTCTATGTCAGAGAGAAATTTTGTTGATTATTCTTTAGTTTTCTATGTTGTGTCATGTGTTCTATAATTTATAAATTTGTTTGTCTGTTTCAGTGTTTGTCTATTTCTTTTTTTTTAGCCAGGCGTTGTCAATTATTTTCGATTTACGAGTTTGACTGTCCCTCTGGTATCTTTCGTCCCTCTTTTGTAATTGCATTTCTTATGATACGGGAAAACTAATGTATCACCTTTTTATCTTCAGGCTGTAGGCTGTAGCAGGCAATATGTTTGTTTGTCAACTTGTGGTTGTCGAAAATTTAGGACTTCCGGTAAATAATCGCGGGAAACCGTGCGGTGAGGGGTCGTCTCAAGATTGTTTTTTTGTTTTTTTCCCCGCAGATTTTTTTCATTGTATGAAGTGTTTTTTTTTTCTTTCTTTAGCTTCTGTTTTGATTTATATTTTTCGGCTTTGTTTTTCTGCTGCCGGACTTATAGTTGTTGGGTTTTTTTTATTAAAAAAAGGGGGGGGGGGGGGGGTATTGAAGCCATACATATTAGTCGTGGATTTAGTGGTAGGGTTCCGAGGGTTTGAACCTCACTTTTTTAACGATCAATGCATTTGAATGGGAATATATAGTTGGAACCACATCCCATCTTTGTCCTGGGTAAAATTTTTTTTTTTTTTGTATCAGCCACTGGGGTGGGGGTAACTTCCTATTATTGGGTATACAGGGATGTGCCAAAAATATGGGTCATAATTTTGCGAGATTTTATATTGAAATGACCTTCCTTTTTAATGACATCCTATATTAAAATGCATTTACGTTTGATAACCAATATCACAATCCATGCGTATATATAACGATAAAATATATGTGCACTAAACGATGTCAATTCATATATAAAAACTTAAGGGCAGCTGTTATATTTATGAATTATCAGTGCTGATGTCATGAGTTAGTGCTTATATAAGCATAGCTCATATTTTAAATATTGTATATAAGTATAGGTCGTTCTTTCTTAAATATTTATTTAACTATAGGTACTGAATTTCAGTGAATGTTATATTAAAATGGGTACGTTTTTTGAGGCAAAAATGGCACACCCTTCCAAAATAATATCGAAGTTAACCCCCCCCCCCCCCCCCCCTGTGGTATCAGCCCCTGTATTATCATAATCTGAAAAGCCCAGGATAAAAGAAAGAAAAATATTTCAAAGAAACAGCCAAATTATGACATGTATAAAATAAAATTAAAAAAATATGCCAGATGATGACTTCTCATTCACAGCAAAGAACTTCTTTGAGGGGGAGGACAGGGGTAAGGGAGACAGGGAGAAAGGGGGTAGGAGAAAGGAGAAAGGGGTGGGACAAAGGAGAAAGGGGGTATGAGAAAGGAGAAGAGGGGTGGGAGAAGGGAGAAAAAGTTGGAGAAAGGAGAAAAAATAAAATATCTCTCCTTTTAAAAAATGATCTAATATTTCAAGAAAAAATATCTCAAAAGGAGATGTTTTATTCTAATGGGAGAAAGGAGAACGGGGGTAGGAGAAAGGAGAAGAGGGGTGGGAGAAGGGAGAAGGGTACCCCTCTTCTTTGGTTCCAGCCTTGAAAGAGTTAAATAACACATCGGTGGCATGCTTGGAATCCATTCAGCTCTAAGTCAATTTTCGGTTTGGGACTCATTCTTGGTGGGAACAGTATATCTAACAATAAATATGTTCATGATTAAAGCCATGTTTTTGGGATTGGCCATGTTCCATTTTAAATAAAAATGTAGGCCTCAGGCTCAAATGATATGACTCCTAGCTCTTAAAGTAGGAATCTAGTATTTAAAAAGATACATGGGTTCCATAGAAACTGGAGCCTGTGTTGTTTCCAAAGAAGTATTGTTGTTTAAAATGAGAAACTGGTGCCTGCTTTAAGTCCTCTAGCTATCTCCTAACTAAAAACAAGGTTTTGAATCTGGAATAATCTTGAATTATGACAAACTGATGAGAAAATTTTGATGAAAACTAACCCAAATAAATATGATTAGCCATCTGTCATGCCTATTTAAAGGGGGTTAGTTAGTTCATATTGAAATGATAGCGAAAGTAAAATTAACCTTAGCCATGCCTATTTAGTTGGGTTAGTCTTCATAATACATTCCTTATTGTCGTTTGTTCTAATTTTGGATTCCACCACTGTCCCAATATTATCCATAAATGATGAAAATAAGACCATATGCTTAAGCATATATATTTCAATTAAATAATTTAGCATGTAACCTAATAAAATTTCCCCACAGATTCAACTCCTCTATTGGTCCTACTTTTTAATTAATTTACCCAATTGAAATCCACATTTTTGGTTCTAATATAGTTTTAGAAGTAAAACCCATTTAAGATGGCCTGAATTTAAACATCATAATTTTCAAGTTTTTATCTGTAAAGCACAACAAAAAAATCAATGTTGAAAATTTTGTCCGAAAGCAACTTTTATTAATGTTTGAATCACTGCATCCATTCAACAGATTGGAAATATTCTATTGATATTGAATAAATACAAATCACATCCACATCCACATTTGTATGTGTAAAACATGAATTTTCATCTTTGAGAAGATTTTTTTTTTTCACTCGGATAAATGAATCAATGAATAATAGAATTCTCTAAGAAGATATCTAAAGGTTTCATGAAGAACAATAGCTATTGTATCTATATAGGGATTCAGTGGGACAATAGAACTTCCAAAAATTTGAAAAGATTGACCCATAGGAGACGAATCTGGACAAATTTAATTTAGTTCTTAATAGATGATATATACCAGTTATAGTGTGATTACTGACTTTATTTGATTGAAGAACTACTTGTTAACTGATTTTTAACAAAACAATAATTCATCAACCAATCAGAAAAATTGTAGAACAGCTTAATTTTTTGTATGAAGTAAATCAAAATTATGAAGAAAAGCATGAAAATAAATATAATAGTTTACTTTTTAAAAATTGTTATTTGGATGGAGAGTTGTCTCATTGGCACTCACACCACATCTTCCTATATCTATGTGAATAAAACAACAAAAAATAGAATAAAACAAATTACATTGAGTACACCTAACCTAACAACACCTGACTCCATTAAAAAAAATAGAGGTAAAAATCAACTAAGGAAACGCAACACCTCTTTAATGGCAGAAAAAAACTCATTAAATTCTACATAGTCTGACTTAGCACAGACACAATATTATATGTCAACATATGATATGGCAGGTTTAAACCACTTTTAAGTGTGCACAAACAAATTTGAAAACTTTTTTCTTGTGTTTTGGGGTTGAAGTCCACATTACCTCTTCATATAAGGTAAAAAAAAAAATGGGTTCATGTAGTTTAGTTGATGTATTTCATGTGGTGATTTGTAGATTGCTGTCTGTTTTTGTGGGATTTTTTTCTAATGTTTGCCATTATTTTGTTTATAGCTATAGTCTTTCTTTGACTTATGTCAGAGTTTTAATTCTGCCTTATTATAAGGTACATGTATTTCGGATCTCCTGATTGCCTCATTTTTGAAGCTTTATATATAAAGAAACTATTAGACACAAAGAAAATTTACGTAACAAAAGGGAACATTTTTATTTTTTTGTTTCATCAGTTTCATTATTTTCACTGTCATCATCTTCTTCTTCTTCATCTTCATCATCATCTTCCTCCACATCATCATCCACACTAACATCTTCATCTAATCCACTTTTACCCATTAAAATGTAATCTAAACCCTGAAAGAAAAATAAACACTCTGATTTACATTTTCTCTGAATAAATAATATATCTACATGTAATCTTAGAATGGTTATCAAAGTGCTTGTAAGCACTGAATGGTAAAGATTGCTTTAATTTGTTAGTTGGAAGTATAAATTGAATATTGCATAGTACATGTATAACTATAAACATGATAAAGCATTGGTTTTATTTGATTCAACTATCATTCTAGACAAAGGTAGATAACTCCAATTTTCAAAGAAGATGATTTTAGTTGATGCAAAGTACTATAATTATGGACAAAGGAAGATAACTCCAATTAAGAAAATTTACTTGATTAATATTTTTTTCAGCAATTTTTCCATTTGTAAAGGAAATAACTCTAGAACAGTAAAAGTGACGACACCAATATTCATACTTGATCTATAAGTCTAGTAATAAGCAATGTGTATAAGTTACATAACATTTGGTTTATATGGCAAACTTAAGTGAGAGAGTGGAAACAAAAAATGTGAAGTTTTTCCTTTTGCAGGCACGTAGCTACATTTACGTCAAAACTCCTGGGTGTACACTTGAATTTTGGTAAAAAAAAATATTTGCACAAAAAGGGGTTTTGGTTAAGTAATTGCTTTATCCCATGGTTCTGCTTAAACACATTTTAAAGTAATTGGTTGGGATATTCTCTTTAAAACCAATGGGGACATAAGATTCCAAAATGATCAAAATGATAAATAAATTAAACATAAAAGATTTTTGAAAAATAGTCTCTATGTTCAACTTGCTATTGATTAGTTTTTAATGACAGAAATCCACCTCCCCCTCGAACCCACTTCTCGTAGGTATTATAACCTGGATCCGATTGAGGCCCTCAAACCACTCGCTGAGGTTAGGGCGTACACTTAAAAATAGTCTAGCTACGCCACTGATTTGTAAAGGGGCATAACTATAGATGGTAAAAGTGACACCACCTGACCAAAATTCAAACCTGATCTGTATTTATTGGTAATAAGCATTGTGTATAAGTTTCATAACATTTGGTTTTTAGCAAACTAAAGTTGGAGAACAGAAACCAACTTTGGGACGTACAGACGGACAAGGGTATAACTTTATGACTCCTCCGCCTCAGCAGGAGCATAAAAAATAACTTTAACCACTGAACATTGAAAAAAGGGGTCAAAGTCAAGTTAAACTATCTGACAGACATGGGGACCTTGCAAGGTACGCACATTCCTATATAATTATTCTTATACTCATAATAAAGAGATAAATTAACATTACAAAAAATGTTTTTTTTTTTCAAGTAGTCACTGAACCATGAAAATAGGGTCTAGGACAATGGACATATGACAGAGGGAAACTTTGTAACATGATTAAGGCATCTATATAAAAAATATGAAGCATCCAGGTCTCTGACCTTCTTAAAGATAAAAGCTTTTAAGAAGTTAACTAACACCCCCACAGGATCACTAATAATCCCTATGTGAAGCTTTCTGATTAAAGTTGCAGACTCAACAAATTAAACAATCAATTGAGATCAAATATTCTAGAATTTGTTAATGTCAATGATATCTGCAATTACTTAACCAAAAACAAATAAATGGTTGGGACCATCACCCCCAAAATCAATCCCAACCTTTCTTTTGTGGTATTGAACCTTCTTCAAAAATTTCATAGATATCCATTTGCTAAACTAAATTTGTTGTCCAGAAACCAATGTGTTTCAGACGACAACGCAGACGCTCCAACATCATACCATTGTATTATCCCAAATTTTTTTTAGCCGTTGTATAAAAACTAACTTACTTACCTTCCAATGATCCGGTTTTATATCAATCATATTATCTCTTAAATCAAACTTTGTTAACTTTGCAAGTCCAAGAATAGTATCATCACTAACAGTTTTGATAACATTATTTTTTAAAAGTAATGTAACTAATTCTGACATCTCAAGAACACAACTGGGCACTTCTGCGAGACAATTGTAGTTTAAATTCAAATATGTTAGCTGTTTAAAGTCTTTAAATTCTGATGATAATTCTTCAAACATATTTTCTGCCAAGCAAAGCCAATGTAATGATATTAAATTATAAAAAGATTTTGGTAGTGATCTAAGTGCATTTTCACGAACACTAAACTTCTCAAGTGATTTCAGGTTTCCAATGTCATTAGGTAATGATTTCAGCTGACAGTTAACTAACCATAGCTGATGCAAGTTTATAAGATCACAGAACTCATCAGGTAGAAATCCTAGTGGATTTCCACATAAATTCAAATAAGTCAAATTCTGAAGCTTGCCAACACCATGTGGCAACATTGTCAATTTGTTGTTATTCAATACCAGCTCCTGTAATTGTAAGAGCTGTGTTATTTCAGTTGGAGGCATTAAAATCTCATTATCATTCAGTAAAAGTCTAATGACATGTGTTAGTTGACTAACATTGTTTGACAGAACTTTTATATTGCGGTGACTTAAATTCACAACTTCTGATTTGCTTCCAATAGCTTTTTGAATGATATTCTCCACTGCCATCACATCCATGGCCATTGTTTTTTTAGGAAAATTGATTAAGAAAACCTGTAAAAGAAATAAAAATTTATTATAAAAGTTTCTACATTTTTTTTTCATCTTTCTTCTTCACTAAACTCTGAAACCGCACAAAAGAATTTCATGAAACTTTGTAGATCGTAATATTACAGCAAATTGCCTTCATGTAAGTGTGTAAATAAGGGTAATATCTTTGGCAAGCTTGCTTTTTAGCATGAACAATGAAAGCATTATAGGGTTAATCATACTACCCCCCTTTTGGAGTATAGTCTTGTTCTTATGAAATAATGATTTTTCATATGTCAGACTAGTTAGTCTCTTTTAATCTTAAAGGAGGGAAGTATACATAATAATTTCTTATAATGATTTCATGGTATAGCTTTGTCCTATGATATAAGATTAGGCCAAATAAAAGGTATGTGTGGTTCCAGTAACATCTGAAAAAAAGTCAGGGTAGGTAGGTAGGATTTTTTTTATTTTATGTTTTTTTTTACATTGAGTCTATAGATGGGAGCATCATTCTGACTTTAATTAAAAATGACAATACAATCTTTAGAGTAGGCTATTTTCAAGGAGAAAAAGTAGGGAAGGTAGGGTTACTGGAACCACCCATATATTTTTATTTGGCCTTATGGAAGTTCATATCATTTACATTCAACATTTTTATCAGATTTTTTTTTATTATCAATGTTAAACAGATTTTATTTTTACTACCAATGTTGATAGTAAAAAAAAAGTCCAGTTAATTTACACGGGTTTAAAATTGATAGTAAAAAAATTGATTAAGAACATTAAATGTAAATGATATGAACCTCCAAAGTCTATGTAAATGATATGAACCTCCAAAGTCTATGTAAATGATATGAACCTCCAAAGTCTATGTAAATGATATGAACCTCCAAAGTCTATGTAAATGATATGAACCTCCAAAGTCTATGTAAATGATATGAACCTCCAAAGTCTATGTAAATGATATGAACCTCCAAAGTCTATGCAAACTAACCAAAAATACAACCTTAATTTGTGTTTGTGGTAATAAGAATTGTATATGTATAAGTTTCATACCATTTGGTTGAGGAAAACTAAAGTTAAAGAATTGAAATGAAAAATTCAGCAATCTTTACATTTGTAAAGGTGCATAACTCTAAATTGGTTAAAGTGACGCCCCCAAAATTAAAATTTCATCTAAGTTTTGTGGTAATAAGCATTGTGAATAAATTTATATTTGCTTGAGGCTTACTTAAGATAACACACACAAAATATTCAGTAATTGTTACATTTGTAAAGGGCCATAAGGCCATAGTTTTTTTATTTTTAGTTTTACGAACCCTCCTACCCTAATTTTTGCCAAATAGGAAAAAAAATAAAATTAAAAATGTTGATTTTTATTTTTTTTTCTCCTCCGACCCAGTGTTTTTCATGCAAAAAAATTTTAGTTCATAACTTCATGAAAGAATCTAAATTTATGCTCTTGGTGATTTAGTAAGCTGTTGCACATTGATTTTCAATTCAAACCTTGTCAAGAAAAAAAAATTAGTTGTTACACTAGAAGAAAATCTCCTGGTGAAAAAAAAAAAAATTTTTTTGATATTGACGGTTGGTATTAAAAAAAAATCAGCAGCAGCAGCAGTTTTTTTTTGTTTTTTTTTCCGTCCTCCTACCCATTGGTTTTGTCAAAATATTTCGTAAAACTAAAAATATATTAACTATGGCCTAACTCTAGATTGGTTAAAGTGACTCCCCCAAAATTCAAAATCTAAGTTTTGTGGTAATAAGTATTGACATTGTGTATAAGTTTCATAACATTGATTGAGGCTAACTAATTAACTAAAGTAAGAGAACAGAAACCAAAAAATCGGCAGTATTTCCATTTGTAAACAGACATAACTCAAGAACAATTAAAGTGATGCAACAAAAATTCAAAGTGATCTGGGTTTTGAGGTTATAAGCATCGTATATAAGCATCATAACATTAGTTGCTGCAAACTCAAGTTATAGATTGGAGACCAACTTTGGAATGTACACACGTACATACTTATGTATGTACAGACAAAGTTTGAAACCATAGCGGAGGGTCATAAAAAATATTTCCAGTTTTCCAATGATTTTCTATTTTTAGAATTTTATTATGTGATTACTAATTGATTATAAAAAGCGACATTGGTTAAGAGATCTGAAAAAATTGTTATAGTTTATTTTTTTGTTCAAAATTTAAAAACTTAAAAGATGAAATCATGAAATAACTTGTATCTCAATTGTTTGAGATCCAAAGTATAATATATTTGTAATGTTGACTTGATTAAAATTCATTTGATATACAACAATGCCATTTTCTAAAAAGTACACCTCATGACCTTCATTTGTCACAGCAACCTTATTTTAGAAGAAAAAAAAAAGAATGTGTCCCCAGTACATGGATGCCCCACTCGCACTATCATTTTCT
The DNA here is from genome assembly GCF_036588685.1 of Mytilus trossulus. Classification (NCBI taxonomy): domain Eukaryota; kingdom Metazoa; phylum Mollusca; class Bivalvia; order Mytilida; family Mytilidae; genus Mytilus; species Mytilus trossulus. The sequence goes on from NC_086376.1 coordinate 45,159,169, forward strand.
ATGTTCAGTGGACCGTGAAATTGGGGTCAAAACTCTTATTTGGCATTTACATTAGAAAGATCATATCAAAAGGAACATATTTGGACTTCAACTTCATCAAAAACTACCTTGACCACCAAGTCAAAATACACTTTCAAGGTCAAGGTAAAATTCTATCATGACCTGACTGATCATTTTTGTAGTTTATAATAGGGAGATGTTCCTTTTAAAAGATAAACACACTTGTAATACTATACTACATGTATAAGAATAATCTTGATGTAACTTTTGAAAAGATGGTCAGACAATTTTTAGGCTTAATGTATAAAATGTAGAGCTTGTCGAGAGAAACATTTTATACACAGTATGTACAATGTATGCATCAAACTTTTTTTTTAACACTCAGCATCCTTTGACCTTGGGTGCAAATTGATGGTCACATGAATTAAAGATTATTGGTGAAGGTCCTTACTCCTAATTAGTTTCCTTGACTTCCAGATCTAAAATTGTATATATTTTTTGAATGAGTATAAATTTTCAAGGGAAATAACTCCTTGTAAGGGCTGATAACATACTAATAATTGTTTATGTTTGTTAACATTGCCATCTGTTCTTATATTTGTTGCCATTTTCAATTCAATTCTATCTCTTTTACTTTTTAAGAAAACGCAACTTATAGAAATTGCTTCAAGGGGATATAACTCCCAAGGGGGATGATGAAATCCTACGCAGCCTCATCTGGTAATACTTCATGATGAGGTCTGTCGATGGTTAACATGTATATATTTGGTTTTGATTACTTCAAAAGAAATGGGGGGAGGGCATATAAAAAAATGTTGGAAGAAAAAAAAATAAACAATAAAGTCTTTCCTCACATAGAGAAAATTCCTTAATACCTTAATAATTCGCTTTTGCAGCCAATTTGGTTCAATTTTGTCAAAACAAGCAAAGAAACATAATTATACTGATGAATAAATCACTTGCACAGCCACAAGTCAGGAACATGAACTGTCTACAAAAAGACCATCTAGGATCATCTATGATTTGTTTTATTTGAATCTCTTTGCAACTAATCCTCTATCCCAAGGATCAGTCTGGTGTCCCCTGCCATTTCTAAATTAATTAAATTTTGATTGTACAGTTATGACAGTGTATCCCAACCTCTGTCTGACAAACAAAACGTTTTTAAGATTAATTGTTCCGCTCAACATGGTATCGGGATCGTTCGCCCTGATTACATGTTCGCCCTAGGTTTGTTCGCACTGAGTTTGTTCGCCCTGGGTTCGTTCGCCCTATATTCATTTATGATATGTATATGTTACATTAATGAACGAAATATATATATTAAAATTATTTATGTATATTTATTAAAAGTTGAATACAGAATATTAATACTTTTATTTACTGTTGATTGAATTTTGAATGCTGATTAGGTGTCATTTGAAACCTTTGATATCACTGATTGTTATATAAATTGTCTTTGATGGATAACTTCATTAGTAATGAGAATAACCTTTTTCTTAAATAAAATAGTCAGCTTGGATGGGTAAAAACACTGATGACAAGTGATCAATGTACAGCAGTGTGACTGTGTTTTTGGTATTTGTTTCACTAATAGTAATTCTGTTTAGTGCTTTTAAATATTCGTTTAGGAAATAAATGTGTGCGAAGTAGGGTTCGGAATTGATCTTGTTATAACTGTTACTGAATAGTTTTAAATTGTTAAAATGTATCAATAAAATTAAATAATAAATAACTTAGTCATGTAAGTCTTGTAATTAGTTGTTATATGTCAAATACTTTGTAGTCTTTGAATTCACAGAAACTAATGATCGTAGCAGCAAGACAACAACTTACAGTACACACAGAGAGGATGTAATCTCATACTCCCTACACTGTGTAAAAATTTGGTGTCACACCAGGAAACTCCAGCAACTCTCTCCAAATTTTGGGAGGAAATTGGGAGAAACTTGGAGTAATTCCTCCCTAAAACTCCTGAATTGTTTATTACCTTGGTGTAGTTTCTCCCTACACCATGATTTTTATTGCTATATTTACCTTTGAAGTGTGCCAGTAGTTGATGATTATAATAAACATTTCTTGTGTTTCCTGTCATTAAATTAAATGACTGTTACAAAAATTATGAAAAGTATGAGATTTATTAAATTTAATCAGAGATATATTATCTACTATCAATGATTATAATCTTGATTTTATTAAAAAATTCTGAACAACTTTATTTATTAAAAATATATTCAGCATTTGTTCTGACAGTGTTGGTTTTTCATACCTAAGAAACATAATTAAAACAAACAAAACATCACCTGTTAGCATGGTAACTTACAGAAAATAAAGACATATATTTTAATTGAATTTATTCAATATTTTCTTTTATATAAATTCAAATAATAAATGAAGATTATATAAATCTAATATGTATGATTTATCTACATTTTTTATCTTATTCATTATTTTTTTGTATCAGTACTATTATTTTTTAAACCATGTATATACTAATTAATATCTATATGTTTAAACTGACTATAAATACAACTAATTGTACATATCAAGTTGCCTTTTTAGTTATGAGATTATATGAATGTAAATAATTTTTCAATCTAAAAATGCTTTTTGTGTATAATTTTTAAAAATCATTTCATCAAACTTTTTTTTATAGCTTTCATAAATAAAACTAAATTGGAAATGATTGAAATATTAAGAAGTGAGAGAATAGTTGACATGTAATTATATGTCACTGTCAGATCATGCAGTCATGCTTTGATTTTTATTACTTTTACCTGCAATCAACAGGTCATAAAACCCTCCCAGATGGGAGTAATTACTTGGTGTTTTTTGGGAGGGAAAATCTGTGTTTCACAGTGTTACACTGTGTAACACCAGAATCAGTGTTGGGAGTATGAGATTACATCCTCTCTGTGTGTACTGTAGTCTTCAGTTGTTTAGTTTTACATTTAAAAACACAATGTAGTGCTGAAATTCACAGAAACTTATATTTCCTAGTAACGTAATTACATACAGATACAAACTTAGTCCTCAATGCCTTGAAGTCACAATATCTTGTAGTCCTGAAATGTACGGAAACTTATAACCTAGTATAACATTTAGCTTGAGACAAGTTAACATGAAACATTGTAAATATTCGTTGAAATTGTCGATTGACTTCAACACATTCATTTATATACACACAACGCAACACTATACTAAAAAATAAAATCAGGGCGAACGGCCTCGGGGCAAACAGGTATAAGGGCGAACAGAAACTAGGGCAAACCAGAATTAGGGTGGACGGACCCGGGTTTGCTCAACATGGCATGCTCAAGGCAACTAGACGTTAAACCCTTTTGCTGTGGACTGTTTTTTAAGGTTGCATTTAATATGCCTGAAAATGGCAGCTCGGCGTCGGTGATGTAACATGCCAAACATCAATGATACATGTATATGACATCACGACATAATGACCATTACATTTGGGACCCATTGGAGAAAAAACATGACTGTTTAATCTTCAGTCTTTTAATTGAAAGAGATTCAGCAATGATGAGAAGCTTGCATACGTTTGACAATGGACATATGTGTCCCTCTAGCAGCAAGAGGGTTAAGATATTGATACATGATGTATTGTAAGAAATGTCAAAATATTTTTTCTTGGATTCAGACAAACCCTTAAACAGTAGAACTACAAAGACTGATGTCATGCGAAAAAGAAGTAAGAGGTTTCAATAATACATTTAAATAAACACAATTGACCTAGACTACTGACCAATAGATCACTTAGAAAGTTACAACTTAGATCATCGACACATTCATTACTGTTCATATACTTTTTTTCCGTTTCTAAAGCTAACAGGAAGTGCCCGATAAAAGATTAAATATAAACCCATATCGGATATCTTTTCCGGGATTAAATTGTTCAGGGGTGTACGCCGCCAATCAGAGACATACAATACTTGTGTAATAGCAGAGACATATAATACATTGTATTATATGTCTCTGGTAATAGTAATTATATCTCTGCATATATCGGTTAAAAAGTACTAGTTAGTTAATCAAAATGCATATATACACAGAAAAATAATTTCAGTTGTGTTTGTGTATGATTGGAGGCAAGCGTTAGCTGCATAATTTCATTTTTTTTACTGAGCAAGTTAGGTTAATATAAACCGCTTGAAAATTAAGCGATATATTCATGTTTCGATAAAAAATAAAATCATGTTTCAATTTGGGTTGTAAAGTCAGCTGGCCATATAAGTCAGTAGCTAATATCCTCACGTTAATTGATCCCCTACATCTCATTGTTACCTTGAATCAGGGACTTTGTTTCCGCCCCTTTGTTTCTATACTGAAGAGATAGTATATAGAAAGTCCCTGCTTGAATGGATAATGCAATCAGGAAGCGAAAATACTAGATATATCTGATCAAGGATTTGTATAGCTTGCTCAGGAACTTTCTAGTCCCTGTCTCACTATACAAACCCTATTCTGATATATTGACCGCGATCATTTGCGCTAGCCTATTTTGCCGGTCTTTCTTTCAGGTTTTAAATCAGACGATATGAAAAACATTTTTTTTATTGAAACTATCACCTGTTTGTACATTGTCATAAGTTCAAACCACTTCATGATACCTGAAAGACATGTAATACAACTTTTTTTTTTATCAATTACTAATTGATAAAAAATATTTCCGTGTAATATGTCTGAAATTATTACCCGAATGATATGAACAGTTATTTTTACTTGCTTTTTTTAAACGTTCACAAGTTAAATACTTATTTTCTAAACTTTTTCCTAATGGTAGCCCGACTTTGCATATTCAAAACACGGAATTTATAAGCTTTTCATGACAAAGAAATAGGTGCACTTCGTCTATTCAAGTACACAATTAAAAAGTACATTGAATACGCATACATGTATTATAAAAACAACAAAGACAATAATTCTAGAAGTATTTTTTTACGCAATAACACTTTATTGGATATTCAAAATGGAACAAACATAAACAAGAATCAGCAGCAAAAGCAAATCAATCTTTATCTTTCGTCAGACGCAATCTAAAAATTAGTTCAAAATTAGTGAAGGAAAGAGCATATCAACCTATAGTAAGACCAAAACTCGAATACTGTTGTACCGTTTGGGACCCATACACATCAGAAAATATATACAGACTGGAGCAAATGCAAAGAAGAACTGCACGATATACATGCAACAGATTTCACAACACCAGCAGTGTATCTGATATGCTTCAAAATCTGAAATGGCAAACCTTACAAGAACGAAGGCTTAAAACCAGATTACAAATGTTCAACAAAGTAATAAATAAATACCATCTCAAGATATTATGATAAAAAGCCAGTCCAAAACAAGATCTACTCATCAATTAACATTCAGACAGCTTCAATGCAATAAAGACCGAGTTTTGAATTCTCATTCTTCAGCCAAACAATCAAAGACTGGACTGGAATAAACTACCACCTGAAATTTCAAACAAAACTTCTACAGACAACTTTAAGGATGCACTTACCCATGAAGTACTCCTTAAAACTTCTCGCGTAAACTAAATGTTCCTATTGTGTTTATCTTAATTTAAAAAAAAATAAAAAAATCTAAAATTAAAAGTTCAAAAAAAATCGTAAAGCTTAAAAATGAAGAAAAATTGAAATTAATTTTAAAAAGCAACCTCAATCAGGCATGCGCCAGAATGTAATCTTTAAAATGTTGATGGTTTTCTGTTACTAAAGAAGAAGAACATAGTTTTGTTTGTCTAGACAGTTACTTCAATTTGATTGGTTGTTAGAACAAAAGATCACATTCCAATGTAAAATTATCGATTGCACCTAGGTGTGTTTGACTTTTGAAAATATTTTTGGAGTTGTCTCGCTTTCAATATATAACTTGAATTTGTCCACCGTCAATTTTTGTAAAATGAACCACCATAAAAAAAATAGGGACATATATGCTATATATTTTTGAACTTTTAAACGTGTATCATCTAGATTTGTTTTGTTTTAACTAATGTAGGAGGATAACTACTAACAACTCTGTGTATAGAAAACTTCTCACCAATGAGGGATGTCTCATGGTGACAGTATGTAAATATGTAAAAAAAAATATATTTAAAAATTGATGGGTTCTGTTCCCTTACACTCAAATTCAGTTTAAAATATAATGTGGTTATGCATGTTTGAGATGTATGCGTCAAAAATGCTTTTGAATTCTATAACTCAATTATACATGTAATTAAAACTTGATTATACCCAATAGTCATAGTGCCTATTTTATGAGCAAATAAATTGTGTGGCTTAAATAATTGCCCTTTTTTCAATGACATTTGCGCGTTAAATTGTCCTTTTTCCAACTAGCACCCTGCACTTTTCAAATCCTGACTAGAACACTGTTACAGTAATGTATGCACAAATCATATATGGCATAATGTGGCTAGGTTTCAATAACCTTTCAGTCTTTGCCTTGCCTACCTGTAGCTGGTACCTATTCTTTTAAACCTACTTTTCATTCAAGGTGGTTTATTATTTTCAATAATGAAACAGGATAAAAATTACATGATACGTTAATTTCTGTTGACTGCCGACATTCAAGTGACGTTCATATATGGAAGAGATTTATTGCCATATAAACTATACCCACATGAAGACAAATACAAAATAAGAAGATAATATAACTAAAATTCACATAATAATATATATGCACAATCATTTAATTACAGTAAGTATTCCAGTTCTAATGACTATTTGATGTAGGACTCCAATGTATTTAACTTGGTATTTTTTTAGAAAATATTTTTCATCCTTCTTCTTCTTCTAAAAGTTTTCCAGTTTTCCATTTAAATAAAGATGATTAATAACTGGTGGATCCGTGGCCTATTTATTTAGAATTAGTTAATATTAAAGTTATTTATACAAAACGGTGCAGATAACAGATGTAGTGATTAAAACTATGTTCAGGAGATGAAGCTATATATTATAGTATTCTTAGCAGTTATGCTTACATTCATAATAAGGGTTCCCCAGGATTCTATCCTTTGGCTTGGCAATTCTGTAACGATAAAAATTCCAATAAAGAGTGCAAGAAAGAGAACTGAGGTTTGTGTACGAACACCATTCAACCTCATATCAACAGTTGCTTGAAAAGGCTAAGATGCCTTCACTGTATATTGAAACTTAAAGATTAATGGTAATGGAAACTTTTAATATAGTTAGTAAATTAGCAACTGACGCAACGTCCAACAGAAAAATTCTTCCTACTTTCCCTTTTGTGTAAATGCAAATTATAACACACAAGTATAAATGCCGTGAGAATCCAATTTAATTTGATTTTATAATTAACATAGGATATTCAATTTTACTGCTAGTAATTATGTGTTTTTGGAGGAATGTTTCTGCATTATACATTCAACCAGACTATGATTTTATTCAAGCAGTGATATATAATAGCTTATACATATGATACTGAAGTTTTCTTACTTTTTAATCGTCTTATAGATGTGTATTTTTTTGTAATGTGTGCATCATTTCGTTTTTTTGTTGAAAGCAGGACATTCATATTTAGTGGAGGAAGGAACACGCAAATGCAGTTCATGTCGTCCCTAGCATATTACGTTCTTAGGAAGAAAGATAAGAAGTTAGCAATATCCTTTAACTCTTCTTTCCGCTATATAGATGTATGACGTTCTTTCACTAAACAATTCAAAATTTGGTGACTATGTGGATCGCATCTATCCCATCGAATTGGAGATAAAGGATACTACAGATACAGTTAAGTCGGCTTCATATCTTGACTTACATCTAGAAATTGACAATGAGGGTCGGTTGAAGACAAAACTTTACGACAAAAGAGATGATTTCAGCTTTCCAATTGTGAACTTTCCATTTCTAAGAAGCAACATTCCAGCAGCACCTGCATACGGGGTATATATCTCCCAATTGACACGATATTCCCGTGCTTGCATTTCCTATCATGATTTTCTTGATAGAGAGTTACTGCTCACAAGGAAGCTAATAAACCAAGAGTTCCAAATGGTGAAGTTGAAATCATCCCTTCGTAAATTTTACGGACGCCATCACGAGTTGGTTGACCGTTATGGAATAACCGTTTCACAAATGATATCGGATATGTTCCTTACGTCGTAACTACAATCCCCTTCCCTTTCATGAATTTGACCTACCGAATTAGACTTTTTACCGGATTTGTAATCACATAAGCAACACGACGGGTGCCGCATGTGGAGCAAGATCTGCTTACCCTTCCGGAGCACCTGAGATCACCCCTAGTTTTTGGTGGGGTTCGTGTTGTTGATTCTTTAGTTTTCTATGTTGTGTCATGTGTACTATTGTTTTTCTGTTTGTCTTTTTCATTTTTAGCCATGGCGTTGTCAGTTTGTTTTAAATTTACGAGTTTGACTGTCCCTTTGGTATCTTTGGTCCCTCTTTTACGCTTGTGGCGACGTCAAATTATGATAACGGACAAACTTGCAAGACATTTCCATTAATCCGTATTTTTTTATAGTTAACCCTGTAATCTCAATGCTATTTGGTGTACCAACTTCAACTTTAAAAGTACTTTTTAATGGTGTAGTTATTAAAGACGAAAAGTAATCTTCACGAAATCAAATCTCTGTTTTTTGGCCGTAAAATTTTGTGAAGGTAAAGGCATGAAAGTTTAACTCGGACATTTCCGCAAGACATTGCAAATCTATTGTTTTGAATTGAATATGTATCTCTATTTTTTTACTTTTTCAATTCGAATTTTGGGAGCTAACACTTAGTACAAAGCGATCGTGCTTACAATTTAATGAATTATCTGTTAAAATTTTATTTCTGAACTGAAATGTTTCAAGTTTCCAAATTAAATTTCCGATGGGCCATTTCCGTACATCATATTCTTTTGAAAATATGTATGCAAATTTTAAATGGAGACAGCCATGTTAACCAATACTGAAATATATCACTTCATAGAATGTTCATGCAAAATTTCGAAGAGTTGCTTTAACATTTCGCGATTTGTTCGAGTTATGTGTTTCGAGCTTGTTACATGGGACAACGCTAAATAAACGTTTATCAGGATAATCTCTGTCTTCCTAAGCCTATGAATATTGTAATTCATAATAATGTGAAAAATTCAGAATCAATCGTTATTTTCATGTATTGTTTTAGATATTTATTTCAGCATTTCTATAAAAAAAATCCAGTCAAATATTTACTTAACGCTAATTTTCGCGGTAGACAACTAGTAGCCATATCTTACGTTGCGTCACCTATCTGTTTACATGATTTATAAAATGTAAAAGATTGTAAATATTCTTTCATACATAATAATACACTGGATATAACACATGTAAGAACTACACAGTTTGGTAAGAAAAGTTTTAAATTTGCAGCTGCTTCTCTGTGGAACAGGATCAACACCGAGCCTACTTGAGCATTTCAGAATTCAAAAGAGCTTTTTTTTTTTTTTTTTTTTTTTTTCAATTTAAAAGCCTTATAATAGTAATAGATCGTTATACAGTCTTCTGGTTGCAAACTAGAAAAATAATTGATTTTGCACCTAAAAATCATCAATAAAACCCAACAGAAGTTGGCGTATCTTTTTCATACCGCTTTAGAAAGGTTAAACCTGTGTTTTGAACTTGAACATATTTTACAATACTGTATGTAGGCTTCATGGTTCATTAGACAAAATACCTCACGGCTATTTATTGGGCACTATGATTTAGTTCTTTTGTTCTAATTTGTGAACACTTTATCACTGAAAAGAGAGGGAATTCATTTCGAATTACTAGTTACACTAAACAGGCTGTTCACTTAGGATATCACTTTGGTTGGAAAGTCTATTGCATTAGGTAGGTTTTATTCTTTCTTTAATGATAACATGGTGGCTGTCGAAAACGAGTTTCTAAAAAGACAATCCAGAAAGAAGATTTAACATTCAAATTTAACAATTCAGTAATCTGCTTTGAATTTGTTGTAAACACTATTATATTTTCTCTGGCGGGTCTACTCGACCCGCACGGCATGCATTTCAGTTTTTCTTGTTGAAATAACCTAATCTTTTCAGCTTGGGAACAACCCCTCAAATGAGGGGTAACCTCTCAATGTAATATAATGACTATCCCTATTAAGATGGGTACACTTCAAGTGATATAAAAAATGTTTTTGTAAAAACCACTTAGAACAAATGAGCACATATTTATATTATTTGAAGAAACTTTACCCAAAGAACCATAGGCTGATCCAAGGGGGGACTCGAGCCTTCCCTTTCTTTAGAAAAATTTGGTTGATTATTTAGGGAATCACTGAAGCAAGACTGGGGCAGGGCCCCCTTAGGACAGTCAGTGGGTCTCCCCTTATGAAAAGTTCCAGATCCGCCACTGAGAACTCTCTGGTATTATATCATGGTCATAAATAACAAAACAACAAATTGGATAGAGGCATGGTTATCACATAGATCACAAAAAGTGGTGGTTGACAGTCACACATCAAATAGTTGTCCTGTATTGTCAGGCGTTCCCCAAGGCTCTGTTCTCGGGCCATGTCTGTTCTTAATTTACATTAATGACATGCCAGACAACCTCAAAAGTAATGTTCGCCTCTTTGCAGATGACACTATTGTGTATCTAACAATCTCATCATTAGATGACTGTCACACCCTTCAATCAGACCTACATAAACTGGAACAATGGGAGCAAGAATGGCTTATGTCCTTTAACCCAGACAAATGTGAAATCATCCACATAACAAGAAAACATAAACCAATCATCTCTAAATACACATTACATAATCATATTTTAAAATCAACAAACAAAGCAAAATATCTTGGCGTTTCCATCACAAACGATCTGACATGGAATTCTCATATAAATGACATCACGAACAAAGCAAATGCATCACTGAGATTTATTAAAAGAAACGTCAAAACTAACAGCATAAAAACAAAAGAACTGGCTGACAAAACATACGTAAGACCAAAAATTGAATACTGTAGTGTCGTCTGGGACCCCTGGCAGAAACAACAAATACATAAAATTGAAATGGTACAGAGAAGAGCTGCCAGGTATACACTCAACCAATACAGCTATCAAAGCAGTGTAACAGCCATGCTTGAACATCTAAGATGGCCAACATTACAACAAAGAAGAAATCTTGCATCCGTCACCATGCTATATAAAATTCAACACCAATTAGTCTCCATCCCAGTAAATACATACCAAATACCATCCAAAGAACATAAATTTATACAGCCATTCTCTCCCACAAACTATCATTTATATTCATTTTTTCCTAGAACAATAAGGTTGTGGAATTCCCTAACATACCAAGTAGCCTGTAGCCCAGACTTAGAAGCTTTTAAGTCTGGTGCAAAACCACATATGTATTGCTAAATCAAACCATGTTTTTATCATATACAAAATTAAAAAAAAAAAAGTTTTTTTTCTTGAAATTATTGTAAATATGTTTAGTTTTAATTTGTTTCCTTAGTATGTGCCTTCTTGTAATCTTCAACATATTGAAGTTAAGAAGTATTTTGTAGATGTAGATGGTCAAAACATGTCCAAGAATTTTTCCCCTTTTAAGTTAAAAAATCTTTATTTATTCTACAACAGTAAAATGTCACTTCATTGACTGATGGACAGTCCCTAATTTAAGGGATATCTCCACCTAAGGTGGCAACCTGTATATACATTTGTGTAGGTCCTGCCAAAACATGAATGATACAACAAAATCATATTTTATGGTCACTATGGAAATGTGCTTCATGCACAATATGTGAAGAAAGCTAAGAGTTATTTTGAATTAATAAACTTGGCATGTTTTTCCCCTTGTATGCATGGTCTCTCTGTAATAATGCCAAGGAAGCTATAGTTATAAAATTATAAATTTAACCTTTTGAATAGGAACAAATTACTAAAATGTGAAGGCACAGGCCATCAACAAAAATAACTTTTAAGGTGCACTAGATAAGTTTATTTTACATGACTTCATGAGAGAAAGTTTTACACATTTTCCTTGTTAAATTTGGTGCAATGAAAGACCAAGTGTATTTCATCTTTTACCTCACCTAATCCACACTGGGGGAAAAAAATGAAATTTCTGCATGAAAATTTCAAAGAATTAAGTCTTTCAATAAACCAATAAATAAAAAATCCTTGCCTTATTGAAACTCAAATTATTTTATATTTCACAAAAGTAAAGTAAACACTTTCCTGAAAGAAATTCTTTTTGTCTGATAATATAAACCACCTGAAGTTTACACAACTGGAGTTTCTGTGCAGAAAAAAAAAGTACTTTTTTTTTATAAAAGAAACTTGTGTCTTAAAATTTATAAAACCAAAATTTTAATCAGACTTCAGAGGCAGATTTAGGGGGGGGGGCCTTTTGAGAAAAAATATTGGTGGCTTATATAGGGAATCGCTGAAACGTGACGAGATCGGGCCCCCTCTTAGGCAGCCAGTGGGCCCCAACTTAAATTTTCTGGATCTGCCACTGGACTGATAATGCAATATGTTTTTAAGTGCCTCATGGAAGACCACAATTTGGCACCATATTAAGCACTGACGCCTCCACATAATTTGGAAGATTTTTCAATGTCTTAACACAATATAACATGGATGAAGAGATAATCCCAATGATTGCAGTGCAATGCATTAGAATAATACCGCAATGAGTCTAACTGCATGTTGTCTCATAAATATAAGAATAATTTTATTTTGTATTACAGATGGATGAGCCCTGAGATGAAAGTTCAGTTCTACACCTGAAGAGAGACAGTTTCATTTTAGTTGCCAGATAAGATATGGTCATTACAATTGTTATTTGAAACTATGTTAACATTTGTTAGATATTAAAAATTAGTTGGAGAAACAGCTTGAAAAATCATTACAAATTAATAGTCAAAAAAAATCTTTTTCAAATTTATTGTTGAATGAAATATATTTTATGATTTATATAAAATACATACAGTAATACAATTCTTTGTAATTACTTAATGTCTATAATATATGTTCTGATAACTTGAAATCTTTTTAATATATCTTTTGAGATAATTTTTACTCATTATAATACCCCTGCTTTGAAAAAGTGGGCGGGGATAGGTAATACACAATGTACTATTTTACCTCTGTCTGTCTATCCATCAGTTCGTCCCATGAACATTTTTTCGTCACATTTTTCTTATGAACTACAATACCTGGGATTTCTGAAGAAAAAAAATCGGGGTTTATAAATATCAACTATACAGTGTGATGCGTTTTCAGATTCATCACCCAGCAACTTCCTGTTTACCGAATATGTGTATCATTTTACACCCGATAGCCAAGTTGAAAATATTCGTCACTTTTTTCTAAGGAACTACAATACAAAAATTACTGAAATTTGGTTTCAGGGTTAATACAAGTCAACTATACTGTGTGATAAGTTTTCAGATTTATCACTCAACAATTTCCTATTTAACGAACACTTACATACATATTTTTACGGCGGGGGTATCATCAGTCAGACCAGTAGCTCACTGTTTCACTTGTCATCTGTAATTATAATGTACTACGTATAATTGATGCTGTCCTGTAGCGCAGTTAATGGGTCTGTCAGTTTGTTTAATAAAGAATAATAAGAATGTAATGTAATTGTATTATTAATAAACAACTTGTCCTAGAATTAAGTAATGACATAAACCATGCTTTCACATTGATTTCTAAATTAATTTCAACAGCAAATAGTCTCTTAACAATGACAATTTTGAAACCTAGCTATTCTCTTAGTCTTACTGAAATTGTCTGAATGCAAGTAAAGTTTCTGATTGTCAATATGTTTTTTAAAGTAATTTGAAAAATATGATTTGATTTAGTAAAGATTGTTTGAAATTCAGTTGATTCAAGTCTTGAATCATTTTTTATCAAAATGTATATATCAGATTGTTTTGGTTAGCCACTAACTTCTGATAATTTGACATGCACATTAATTTTAAAATACTGATTATATCATCTGATTGAAATATATATTTAAAATGAAAATAGTCAATGATAAGTAAACAAAAAGGCAATTGACCAATGTTGTAGCTGATTTAAAGCCACTTCTTTTTGTTAAGCCTACGACTTTTGTTGAAAAAGTGAAACATAGCAATCCTGCATTCCCTTGTTCATGGCGTCATTCATAAACATTCACTCTGTGGTTAAAGTTTTTGTCGAGCATGTGACATAGGGATAGTGATCTGGTGGCTGCAGCGTTAGCTTAGCTATAAACTTCTTAAAAGCTTTTTATTTTAGAAAGGGAAGACCTGGATGTTTCATACTTTGTATTATGGATGCCTCATGTTATGAAGTTTCTGTCAGTCACATGTCCAATGTCCTTGACCCCATTTTCATGGTTCAGTGACAACTTTTTGTAAATTTTCCCTTATAATTAATGAGATAACGGTAACTATATTTGGTATGTTCTTACCTTGCAAGGTCCTCATGCTAGTCACACAGTTTTCTCTTGACCTTGACCTCATTTCATGGAACAGTGAACAAGGTTAAGTTTTACTGGTCAAGTCCATATCTCAGATACAATAAGCAATTATACGTCTAGTATATTCAGTGATTGGAAGGACTGTAAGGTGTACATGTCCAACTGGCAGGTGTCATCTGACCTTGACCTCATTTTCATGGTTCAGTGGTTATAGATAAGTTTTTGTGTTTTAGTCTGTTTTTCTTTTCCTGTTGGTAAACTATATTTGGTGTATGGAAATATTTTATGATCAATATGTCAGTCGCGCAGATTTGATTTGACCTTGACCTCATGTTCACAGTTTACTGCTCATTTTAAAGTTTTTGTGTTTTAGCCTGTTTTTCTTTAACTATAAGTAATAGGTCAATTATATTTTTTGTATGGAAGAATTGTTAGCAGTACATGCCTGCCTGTCATTGTTCATCTGACCTTGACCTCATTTTCATGGTTCATTGGACAATATTTAGTTTTCTTGTTTAAAGTTAAGTTTATGTGACAGTTGTAATAAAGCTGTATATTTAGCAAGGTCAACATAATATAAATGATTAGTAAAGAAGGCAAGACATTGCAGGCTGTGCACACTTGTTGAAATTTTAATAACTTTCTTAAACTATCCTGGATTTCTACCAAACTTGGACAGAAGCTTGTTTATGATCATAAGATAGTATCCAGAAGTAAATTTTTGTTTTCCGCATTTTACTTATAAATGGACTTTATCCAACATTACATACAGTCTGCAGATAAAGTGTTTTTTTAAAACTTTTTTTGGATTCACTAAATATCCTGGATTTTTACCAAACTTAGACAGAAGCTTTTTGTAATCAAAAGATAGTATGAGAGGAATATTTTTACAAAAAAATTCCCTCATTTTTGTTTAGCCTTCGATTTATAGAAAAATTAGGCTAGACACCATGTTCCGTGCCCTTACAATTTTTTTTTAATGTATTTTGAAGAAAAAAAAAGCTAAGGAAGCTAAAAGTTTTATATTTTGTTTGATATTCTTAAACTTATTTTGTTTTTATTTCAGATTCCAGCACCAGGTAATTAATAATAATGTTTATCTATTTCCTTTTATATGTTTTTCATGTGTATGGTTGTTTTTTTTCCTTTCTATTCTATAGGTATTTTCAAATAATTGATATGGAGGTTGGTTTATCTATTTTGCTTTATATGTTTTCATGTGTATGGTTGTGTGGAAAGACCTATAGGTTATCTTCTGATTATTTTTTATTTTGTTTTCTTCTGCCTATTTTTTTCGTTAGCTGTTGTGTTGTTTCGCAAGATGTTGCTTAGATATCGTACAGTTTGTACACTTTTGTAACTACTACTGCGTAACCAAATACTTTTCCATGTAAGAGTTATCTCCCCAAACACTGTTTCTATTGTTATTTCGAAAACATCGCAACTGTATAAGCAATCTTATAAAAATAAGCTCTCATCACTTGCTCCTCGATTTTTTATATGTTGCCTCACACGGCAACATATGAAAAATCGAGATGCAAGTGATGAGAACTTTTTTTAATAAGATTGCTGTATAAGAAACCAACAAACTTTTTTTTCCAATTTGCTCTTTATATCCTTAGGATGTTTTCGTTTAATTTTGACCAAAGCCGTATAAAGATTCTATATGAGAGTTATTTCCCATTTTGTATTTGATATAAGTGAAATGTTTTTGTAACTGGAAAGGCCTAGGATCATTTGATTTGAGATCCTTGATCTATAAAAATGAATTTGAGGTCAAGGACATGTTCAGAAGTTATGATTTTTGCTTGTTTATATATTACAAACTTTAAAAAATCTTAGTAATATCAAGAAAACATTTTTAAGAATTATTAGTTGCGACATGTCCTAATACATAAATTTGAGTTGAAAGGGTAGAGTCACTTAATGAGAGTTTTTTCCCCTTGTAATATCTAAAATTACAGGTATGGTTTTATAACTCATTTATCATATATAATTAAAATATAGGGTCTTTTGATTTGAGGCCCTTTGCTTTTAATAACTCATGTGTATACATAATAAAGTCATGGGACTTTTTGCATTAGGTTGCAATCCATTTAACCTTGATAAACGGATTTAGTGACCTTTTCTAAACTGGAAGTAGCTAGTATATAGAACCATATATTTTTAAAATCAGTGTCAAGTAAACAATCAAACAATACCGAAAGTGATATTTTTCAAAGTAAAACAAATCTTTTTTTTACATATTTCTTTTGTATAGAAACCATAAATTTTTGGAATCGGGGTACAATTAGCTTGAATCAACATTCGTAATTAAATTTTAATTTTTTCATATTAAAATTATCCAAATTTCCTATAGGTGGCGTCCCAAGGATCACGAAGGACAGGTATGTTAAGCTAAGATTGTGTTTTGTTTGTATGCCTTTTTGTCCAAGTTTCCTCTAGGTGGCGTCCCAAGGATCAAGAAGGACAGGTATGTTAAGATAAGATTGTGTTTTGTTTGTATGCCTTTTTGTCCAAGTTTCCTCTAGGTGGAGTCCCGAGGATCAGAAGGACAGGTATGTTAAGATAAGATTGTGTTTTGTTTGTATGCCTTTTTGTCCAAGTTTCCTCTAGGTGGCGTCCCAAGTATCAAAAGGACAGGTATGTTAAGATAAGATTGTGTATATGTTGGTATGCCTTTTTGTCCAAGTTTCCTCTAGGTGGAGTCCCAAGGATCAGAAGGACAGGTATGTTAAGATAAGATTGTGTTTTGTTTGTATGCCTTTTTGTCCAAGTTTCCTCTAGGTGGCGTCCCAAGTATCAAAAGGACAGGTATGTTAAGATAAGATTGTGTATTTCTTTTTGTCCAAGTTTCCTCTAGGTGGCGTACCAAGGATCAAGAAGGACAGGTATGTTAAGATAAGATTGTGTTTTGTTTGTATGCCTTTTTGTCCAAGTCTCCTCTAGGTGGCGTACCAAGGATCAAGAAGGACAGGTATGTTAAGATAAGATTGTGTTTTGTTTGTATGCCTTTTTGTCCCAGTTTCCTCTAGGTGGCGTACCAAGGATCAAGAAGGACAGGTATGTTAAGATAAGATTGTGTTTTGTTTGTATGCCTTTTTGTCCAAGTTTCCTCTAGGTGGCGTCCAAAGGATCAAGAAGGACAGGTATGTTAAGATAAGATTGTGTTTTGTTTGTATGCCTTTTTGTCCAAGTTTCCTCTAGGTGGAGTCCCGAGGATCAGAAGGACAGGTATGTTAAGATAAGATTGTGTTTTGTTTGTATGCCTTTTTGTCCAAGTTTCCTCTAGGTGGCGTCCCAAGTATCAAAAGGACAGGTATGTTAAGATAAGATTGTGTATATGTTGGTATGCCTTTTTGTCCAAGTTTCCTCTAGGTGGAGTCCCAAGGATCAGAAGGACAGGTATGTTAAGATAAGATTGTGTTTTGTTTGTATGCCTTTTTGTCCAAGTTTCCTCTAGGTGGCGTCCCAAGTATCAATAGGACAGGTATGTTAAGATAAGATTGTGTATTTCTTTTTGTCCAAGTTTCCTCTAGGTGGCGTACCAAGGATCAAGAAGGACAGGTATGTTAAGATAAGATTGTGTTTTGTTTGTATGCCTTTTTGTCCAAGTTTCCTCTAGGTGGCGTACCAAGGATCAAGAAGGACAGGTATGTTAAGATAAGATTGTGTTTTGTTTGTATGCCTTTTTGTCCAAGTTTCCTCTAGGTGGCGTACCAAGGATCAAGAAGGACAGGTATGTTAAGATAAGATTGTGTTTTGTTTGTATGCCTTTTTGTCCAAGTTTCCTCTAGGTGGCGTCCCAAGGATCAAGAAGGACAGGTATGTTAAGATAAGATTGTGTTTTGTTTGTATGCCTTTTTGTCCAAGTTTCCTCTAGGTGGCGTCCCAAGGATCAAGAAGGACAGGTATGTTAAGATAAGATTGTGTTTTGTTTGTATGCCTTTTTGTCCAAGTTTCCTCTAGGTGGCGTCCCAAGGATCAAGAAGGACAGGTATGTTAAGATAAGATTGTGTATATGTTGGTATGCCTTTTTGTCCAAGTTTCCTCTAGGTGGAGTCCCAAGGATCAGAAGGACAGGTATGTTAAGATAAGATTGTGTTTTGTTTGTATGCCTTTTTGTCCAAGTTTCCTCTAGGTGGCGTCCAATTGATCAAGAAGGACAGGTATGTTAAGATAAGATTGTGTTTTGTTTGTATGCCTTTTTGTCCAAGTTTCCTCTAGGTGGCGTCCCAAGTATCAAAAGGACAGGTATGTTAAGATAAGATTGTGTATTTCTTTTTGTCCAAGTTTCCTCTAGGTGGCGTCCCAAGGATCAATTTAAGAAGGACAGGTATGTTAAGATAAGATTGTGTTTTGTTTGTTTTGTTTGTATGCCTTTTTTGTCCAAGTTTCCTTTAGGTGGAGTCCCAAGGATCAAAAGGACAGGTATGTTAAGATAAGATTGTGTTTTGTTTGTATGCCTTTTTGTCCAAGTTTCCTCTAGGTGGCGTACCAAGGATCAAGAAGGACAGGTATGTTAAGATAAGATTGTGTTTTGTTTGTATGCCTTTTTGTCCAAGTTTCCTCTAGGTGGAGTCCCAAGGATCAAAAGGACAGGTATGTTAAGATAAGATTGTGTTTTGTTTGTATGCCTTTTTGTCCAAGTTTCCTCTAGGTGGCGTACCAAGGATCAAGAAGGACAGGTATGTTAAGATAAGATTGTGTTTTGTTTGTATGCCTTTTTGTCCAAGTTTCCTCTAGGTGGCGTCCTAAGGATCAAAAGGACAGGTATGTTAAGATAAGATTGTGTATTTCTTTTTGTCCAAGTTTCCTCTAGGTGGAGTCCCAAGGATCAAGAAGGACAGGTATGTTAAGATAAGGTTGTGTTTTGTTTGTATGCCTTTTTGTCCAAGTTTCCTCTAGGTGGCGTCCCAAGGATCAAGAAGGACAGGTATGTTAAGATAAGATTGTGTTTTGTTTGTATGCCTTTTTGTCCAAGTTTCCTCTAGGTGGAGTCCCAAGGATCAAGAAGGACAGGTATGTTAAGATAAGATTGTGTTTTGTTTGTATGCCTTTTTGTCCAAGTTTCCTCTAGGTGGCGTCCCAAGGATCAAGAAGGACAGGTATGTTAAGATAAGATTGTGTTTTGTTTGTATGCCTTTTTATCCAAGTTTCCTCTAGGTGGCGTCCCAAAGATCAAGAAGGACAGGTATGTTAAGATAAGATTGTGTTTTGTTTGTATGCCTTTTTGTCCAAGTTTCCTCTAGGTGGCGTCCCAAGGATCAAGAAGGACAGGTATGTTAAGATAAGATTGTGTTTTGTTTGTATGCCTTTTTGTCCAAGTTTCCTCTAGGTGGCGTACCAAGGATCAAGAAGTACAGGTATGTTAAGATAAGATTGTGTTTTGTTTGTATACTTTTTGTCCAAGTTTCCTCTAGGTGGAGTCCCAAGGATCAAGAAGGACAGGTATGTTAAGATAAGATTGTGTATTATTTGTATGCCTTTTCATCCAAATTTCCTCTAGGTGGCGTCCCAAGGATCAAGAAGGATAGGTATGTTAAGATAAGATTGTGTATATATTTGTATGCCTTTTTGTCCAAGTTTCCTCTAGGTGGAGTCCCAAGGATCAAGAAGGACAGGTATGTTAAGATAAGATTGTGTATATATTTGTATGCCTTTTTGTCCAAGTTTCCTCTAGGTGGAGTCCCAAGGATCAAGAAGGACAGGTATGTTAAGATAAGATTGTGTTCTGTTTGTATGCCTTTTTGTCCAAGTTTCCTCTAGGTGTCGTCCCAAGGATCAAGAAGGACAGGTATGTTAAGATAAGATTGTGTTTTGTTTGTATGCCTTTTTGTCCAAGTTTCCTCTAGGTGTCGTCCCAAGGATCAAGAAGGACAGGTATGTTAAGATAAGATTGTGTATATATTTGTATGCCTTTTTGTCCAAGTTTCCTCTAGGTGGAGTCCCAAGGATCAAGAAGGACAGGTTTGTTAAGATAAGATTGTGTTTTGTTTGTATGCCTTTTTGTCCAAGTTTCCTCTAGGTGGCGTCCCAAGGATCAGAAGGACAGGTATGTTAAGATAAGATTGTTTGCATGTTTGTCTTGTATTAAGATGATTTAAGTTTGTATTACAGATGGAGGAGCCCAGATGAAAGTTCAGTACTAGACCTGAAGGAAAATTGTTTCATTTTAGTTGCTAGATAATGATGATGTAAGTATTTGGTCTTTACAATTGTGTTTTAAACTTTTTTTATAAAAAAAAATTAGGTAATAAAAACCAATTTTTCCTTTGAAATACCACTTGAAATTTTATTACAAAATTGTCCATTATAATTTCTTGTTCAAATTTATTTGCAAATGAAATATTATTTAAAAAAAAATCATTGTAATTGTAAATAGACTGATCCCCCAATTTAGGATTTGAAATAAAACATGCATCACATTTATTTCGGAGTTAATTATTACAACAAATATACTCTTAATATTGACAATTTGGATATTTACATAATTATTTACATTTTAATTGGAAAAATATGACTTTGTTTAGATTGTTTGTTCAAAATTGATACATCAGATTGTTTTGGTTAGCCACCACATTCTGATAATTTTCTGCATACAATAATTTCAGAAATAATGATGTTATCATTAAACAGTCTTCATAATATTGATTTCAAATGAAAATGGTTAATGAATTATAGGCAAAAAGAGCATTAAGACACAGAAAATTGCGCCAATGACAAAGATCTGAAAAGAAGCTTAAAGAAAGGACCAAGTGTCAGTCAAGATGGCAGATGAGTAGCAACTCCATGGAAGATGTTTACTTAGATCTTCAACCAAGTTCAAGGCTTTGCCATGTAAGCAATCAAGCAGCAAGGATAGCAACTGGAATGAAGATTAATTATTACATTGATCTTCAACCAAGTCTGAGGCTTTGTCATGAAAGAAATAATGCAAGTATATTGAAGCCAATTAATTCTATACATTATCAAGAAAAATGTGATAAAGTCTTATAATAAGGGTTATCTATAAGACAACACACAGTTTTGTTATTTTGAACATTTACAACACACAAAAAAAGATATTTATCAGTTTGCTAAATTTATTTCCAGTACACAAATAAAATTTAATACCATGAAAGGTAAATCCTGATAGAATTTTTACTTCAAGGGAGACTAGTGCAATAAACTGCAAGAATGTCTCTTTCAGTGGGAGATAACTCACTATTACGCAATCAGAATACAAAATAGATTAATAAAAATTTAGGCTGGCAATTTAACAAATTTGTAAAATATATAATTTGTGTCAATTTTAATTCCTTTTTAGGATAAAACAGTGCCAATGTTTTCATGAAAGGGAGTAAGACTTGTGGTATAATATACCTTAAATACAAGTAAGTATATAATTCCTTTATTTAAACAAATTTTATCATACCGTCAATAAAAAGAAACAAACAATCAGCTATCACTTGGCTTTAAAACTTTTGGTCAGTTGTTTTAATGTTTAATTTATTAGTACTGATTATTGAAAAGGTCCAACTCCAACTAGATGGAGATCTTTGAGTGGTTTTATTGGTGTTTTGTAGATAAGTTTATAGTGTACTGGTCATATATTTAACTTCAAAATGTCATTAACGCAAAATCTCCCCCTAAGCTGTCAAGGCTGAGAGGGATTCTCACTCTTTGGGGGTTTATGAGGATGGAAAGTATGTTGTATTTGTTAGTGTTGTTGGGATGTTGTCACATTGATGTTTTCTTTGAATCTTCTTTTACCTTAAAATGTTTATATCTATTTCTATAAAATGTACATCAGTATAACAACAGTGTTTTCTTTTTTACTATTTTGAATGAATAAGCATTTTATTTTTCAGGTTAGCATTACAGCTTGTCCTTACAGATTGATGTTGGCTATTAGGGTATACTTTTAAAGGTAATGAAAGAATTATTTTATAGGTTTACAAAATTTTCTATCTAAGATCATGTAAATTCTCATGTGATTTTTATAATCTTTTTACAATTTAAGATTTTCTGGAATGACCTGTCAAGTTTTAGGAAGGGAAACATTACTGTTTTCAAAAGTTTCTCTGCTTTAATTGCATGTTATTCCCAGTTTGCTATTTTTTGCCTATTTCAGTTTCTTAAAATATGACAGAAAATTGAAAAGTGTATTTCTTTTTCAGATAACAATACTGTGGCTGAAGGATATAATTGTGTGATTAATTCTCCATACTCCTTAAAGATTATGTGAATGTTCTTAACATGTTGACAGATGGGGACTCTCTCTTCACAAGACATCAGATTTAACATCCTCATTCTGTCACTGGACATGACTGCTGATTTGTATATCCTGCACTACCAAACGGACGCCTTACATTTGCAAGGATTTTACTGCCAGTCTGTAGAAGACCAAGAGTGACCATATTTCCCTTTGGGGTCTTTCTAACTCTATGGAACAGTTTCCACTTTCATACAAATCTTGCATAAACAAGAGAAAGAATGTAGTTGATGAATTCAAAAATAACAAATGTAAAGATTCTCCATTTTCAATAAGAGTGGAAGTTTTAATTGAGGTTAGTCTATTGTGTTTTGAATTTTCACACAACTTTCTTTTTCTCTCTACCATTAAATGCTATGGATTTTTTTTTAACTTGTGGCTCAAAAGATAAAATGGTTCTTATTAAGTTAACATTTACATTTGTTAAGAATGGAGAATCTAAAAATAACAAAAATATTGTAAATATTTTTAGTATAGCAATGGTTTTATTTGGAAATCAAAAATATTATTGTCAAAATTGGTATAATGATACATTCAAGAGATTACAGGTAGCAATATATAAGTAATCCTTATTTACTACCAGTCACAGCCATTTCTTGACTAAAATATCAAACCTATTGCTACAGGTATTTGACTCAGTTGTAATGGATCATAAGTCTAACAGGGTCAAGGGGAGATAATGCACCTGATTAATGCCTCATACTAGAAGTTTCTTAAGTGCCCAGTTTACCAATATAACTTAGACATTCTCTTCTGTAATTTGAGCAGTACCTAAGAGTACTGAAACTGTTTTACAAAGCACCCATTAAACTTTTCATGCATTGAGTTATGCTAAGCATCTTTGGCTGAATTTTTGACAAGTCCAAAAAATAGGAGAATATTGACGAAACAATGTCCTTACTTTCAGGGAATGTAAAATGTAGTTTCTATAAAACAATAATTTGTGTACTATATGTACTTAATGTATTGTAAAATTTTGTATATTATTGAATTATAGACCACCTTAACATATAATTGTCCATATTTTGAGTTTGAGTCGATAGACTTCTATAATTTTGATATAATTTGTCCCATAAGTAGTGCATGCACTACACTTTAAAAAACTGTTATAACAAATGTGTTTTTTTTTTATTTGTGTTTATTGTCTAAAAGAAATGCACTTTAAAATAACTGTTCTTGGGCCTAATTAAGAGTCCAGTAAATGCAGATTCTGCAAAATCCCTGATCAGTAAATGTAGATTCTGTAATTTCCATGATAAGGAGCTAATTGTACATAAAAGTTGAATTAGTTGAATTCCATTTTAAAGAGTTCACTTAGTCAGTAAAAATAATCATTTTACAAAGATTGGTGTATCTGTTTGGTTTCATATGAAACCTTTTTTTCTCCTTCTATAGGATAGTTAATGGTTCAAATATATGCCTGTTGAGAATAATATTACATGCAAGTTTTCCAATAAAAAATGAGGATACTGTTGTCCAAAAAGGTCCAATGTAAGGGTCTTGTTGCACTCAGGCTTTTTGTATCATGTCAATTTAGCATAGAAATTACCAAACAAATTTCTCTTTCCCATAGCTTCTATAAGCAATTTTATATGTAAATATGTGTTACGGCCTAAATTGACCCCAAATTATTTTTAGTCTTGCATGGCCTAGGACCATGTTATTACTGTGTGGTGTTCTATTTTTAACTTTTCATTCCAGTTAAAGCACATCGAAATATAAGAAAGAATTTTTATAGCAAAATTGCTTCACAAATTTTATTCTGTTGAAAAAAAATCACAATTTGTTATAAGCAACCCCCCCCCCCCCCCAATTTTATAAGTACTTTGGTTGCTGTTTTCCAGATTCCCTACAACATTATATATTACAACACATTATTGTCATATTCTCTCCTCACTTTCTTGAAGCCAAAACTAAACAGAGTATTTGATTGCTATATTGTTGACCATCAGAACTCTCTTTTTATTCTCCTTACAAAAATACAATGCTTTTTAATTAAAGATGGCGTAAATTTGTACTTTTATTGACAATTCCCCAGTGACTTGAATTCACATGAACTACTTTTAACAAATGCAAACACAGATTTATGATTTTTTTGCATCTTGTTTACATATTTGTACTAGAATTATAGTATGCAGATTAGATATACTGGAAACTTTCTTTAAAATGCAAAGGTTATCTGATTTTATTTCAGAAAAAAAGTCAGTAAAATGGCTTTCATTTTTATGATTGAAAAAATAAGAGGCTATAAAGGGGAGATAATTTTGACATAGTAGAAATTAGAATCCTGACTGCATAAGTAGTAGTTTGATATGAAAATTTCCATATTATTTTAAAGTAGGTATGAAAGTAAACTGGATCAAGAATGTTAAAATAAAATATGTTTTTGCAAATTTGGACGACAATTAATTGCAATTATGTACCATTTCAACAATAGATATAGTACAGACTTGCAAATCCATACCATTACATCACAGGAAGTAGTATGGTTGTCTGAGCGAAGCCAATTGGAAGTATGTACCTCTTAGTGAAGCTAATTGGGAGCACACCCTCTGTCTTGTTGCGAAGCTGATTGGAAGCAGTACATATATACCTCTGTCTGCAAATGCTAATTAGAAGTAGTACCCCTGACAGAGAGGTCCCAATTAGAAGTACGTAACTCTGAGGGAAGCCAATTGGAAGCATGTACCTCTGCAAAATTTGATTAAACAATATTCAACAAATTCTATTTAACATTCTTTTCAAAGTTTGATGTCATACCAACTCTCATTTTCTATTTGTAATTACTCCCCTTGTTGATATTGTGACCTGCAAATTATCACTTCACCATTTTGTACTTGCCTGTGGTTTATATCCTGATGAAGATGCACTAGAAACAGAAACATGTAGATAATTTTTAATTTACTACAGCACATCCTCAAGTACTAGTATTGTTATAATTGAGGGCCAAATTTTTTAAAGTCAATTATTAAGGTGCATAATTTTAGTTTATGCATCTTCAAATGATAATTCATCTTACTGTAACTTTTTGACAGCAAAGGTTAATTAAGATCTATAGGGAGGCTGATATAAGTTTGCTATCAAGGGCATATAATACAGTAACAGGGGAGGTAATGATGTCTTTAATGTCAAATGTTACTTTTGGCCATTTCAAATAGTTACATATTAGGAAAAGATTAATTTTTTGACTAATTTTTATCATTCAGACTGATTTAACATGAAAATGAGTTTATGGACCCCTTTTTTAAAAATGACATTAGGTTTGAAAATGTATCAAGATTATTTGTGCCAATTTAAATAAATCACCAATGGAAAGTTTTTAAATAAGATGAATACACAGCCAAAGATGATATGTTTTTTCTTTTACTAAAATCCGGTATAAAATCTGTTATTAAGATGCCAATTTGAAGAAATCACCAATGATATATTATAAATAAGATAATATAAACATAAAAAAATGATGTTTTTATTTTACTAAAATAATGAAAACAGATAAAAATGAATTATAATTCAAAAGAATTGTTACACACATTTAACTCAAAATACTCTAAATATGTAGAGATGATATTCCAGTTTTGTTTCTTTTACAAAACCCCACTTGTGTTTATCTTTTTAAACAAAAATTTTCAGTCTTCGGGTTATTTATTTAAAAATGGATTTCCTGAAAGTTGGCTTTTGAGGCTTGAATTTCTTTTCTTTACACTATTGAACCTTAACCAAACAGATACACTAGTTTTCTATGCCAATTAAAAGTAGTGTGTTTACTAGCAACTCGAAAAGATTTGCTATTTCAGTTATTGTTTGGATATACAAGATAATATTTTTTATTTATAGTGGGTTTTTTTTCAATATAGCCTCAACATATCATATTCAAAACATTCCTAAATTTTCTATTATAGCTTTAAATTTTACAATAGACATATTACATTTTGTTTTTTTTATGCATAATACAAGATATGTTTGTCATTTTATTACACATGTTACTGTACATATGTTTATTTTGTACCTTTTTTTTTTAATTCGTCCCTTTATTTGCAAGTAAACAAACTAGCATCTTTTCTCTTATTGATTTAATATAATTTTATCAAATTATTTCTCACAATATCTTTTTATTGTTGCTTTAAAGCAAACACCAATTGCTTTCATTTGTTTAAAATTATTCAACATATTCAGACTTTAATTGTTAACAATTTTGCAGATTTATATAATTCAATCCATATATTGGAGAAAGAAAAACCAAGGAAATAAATTTCCCTGAATGCATACCAACACAAATGCCAGTCCACTATCAAACTCCCACATTGACCTCAATAATCACACATTAAATCATATACAGTTTGTACCATCAAGTTTCAGTTTCTACAGAACTTCTTTGAAATTTTATCTCTATTTTTTCCATCATTTCAGCATTAATAAAAATGATAACCACTTCCCCTAAAAAAATTATAGTTAACCATGCCAAAATTAAAGTAACTTGCATCTTTCAGAAATTGTTTTAATCAATAAAAATCAGTTAAGATAAAACTATGCCTTTCAATGAAATAAAGAAGAATGGTCATTATTAAAAAAAAATCCCCTGTATAAAAAATTGTGCTTATTTTATATAAAAAAAACCAACTACCAACAATCTAAAACTTATGGCAATCCTATCAATTAATACTTAGAAATACATTGTACTTAGGAACAAACTTATTATATCAAACATTACAAACTAACCATACAAAATCAGAAACTTTATTATATTTATAGAGTCTATTATCTTTTGATCAGTTATCAGTATTATTCCTTCAAAGAAAATATTAATTCTTCTAATCATATAATTCATTCATTTTGTTTCACATAAACTCTTATTAAATCATCCATAAGTACAGCTACAATCCACTATTCAACCATATTTTATGTAAAAAAAACACACGTTTTGGGAAACTAAAAATTTAAATGAATGAGCCATCAATACATGTCTAATCTATAAAAGTATTCAAATGTAAATTGAAAAGATGTACTAAAGGGACGAAACTCACAAGGCCAAACTGACACATTAAATTGATTTTTCCATTAAAATATTTTGTTCATTATTTCATAAATAAAATTTATGTTTATCACATATTCAAAATTATCTCTAAAACAATTTTTCACTATTTAGACTTTTCTACATTTTAGACTTAAGTCAACCTGGCCTTGGGGGTATAGGCAGTACTCACTTTTCAAAGTTCGAGATCAAATTTTTATCTTTTTTATTTGCACAGTCGCCAGAAACTCATTCTCTGGATTTCAACCAATTGAGTTTTAATTTTTTGTTGTTAATAATATTGACGTGTGAAACACCTACTGATGAGTCCTATTCACACATCCATATTACAATAATTTGTTACCAATTTCTATTCATTCCAGATTTTGATCTTTTACAACCTTACTACTACCTACATAATTTACATCTTGCAATAATTTTCCCATTAAAAGTGCATAATAAAACAGTACCTATAGTCTGAGCTATAGTTTAATGAATGCCCTTAAACACGTATTATATCAATAACTGCATTAACAGTTTCTAATCATTATTCATTCAAAACCATTTTATTATACTACTGTCTCATACACAACATATTATATTATAATATTCGTTTCAACTTTTTAAATGAAATAAAACAACGGTTTAAAAATTTTAGTGGTTTCATAGATATTAAATCACAATTTATTTGGCTAATGTCCTCTGAAGATACTTTCATACTCCAGAAACTCGGAGAATTATTGGAAAATTTATCCTCATATAGGAAAGTTTCCTTAAATAATATATAGATATAGAAATGCCCAGTGACCCCCCTTATATTGTTTAACACTGCTTGTTGTATTCTTGTACTTGTCTTAATAAATATATTTTGGTTTTTGTATTTTTGTAAAAAAAAAATTATAACATTGTGTCTTTATAATCATATTGAATCACTTGTAATCATTTGTATGTAATTAATGTTGATTGTTCTGCTCCTTGTGGGTGCTTTGATTAGCAATTTATTAATAAAATATATTTGAATTTGAATTTATTATAGTATACTGTTGTCCATCCGTCCATCATCCACACTTCAGACAATTACTAGAAAACACTTCCCCCTACTTTCATGAAACTTTGTTGAAATGTTTATATCTATTGACATTAGCTCCACATTGATTTTATAAATTTTAGAATTTTCATTTTCATGTTATGAAGACAGATTTTATCCTTAAAAAAGGGAGAATTTTCCAATTTTGGACAATAACACAAAAATGCATCCATCATTTTTAATTAAACTTTGGTGAATTGTTTACACTAGTGACCTAAGGTCCCTTTTGATTGTAATTAATTCCAGATTATACATTTCTGTGTTATGAATTTTTATATATGCTAAAAAAAAGAAGGGATTTTATAGATTTTGGACATCTATAGTTGCAGGAGTTTCTCGCTACATTGATAACCCATTGGTGGCCTTCACCTGTTGTCTGCTCTATGGTTGGGTTGTTGTAGCTTTGACACTTTCCTCATTTCCTATCTCAATTATTCACATAAACACTTCCACAAAATTTAATGAAACTTTGGTGAATTGTCTATGTCTGTTGACTTCAGCTACATTTCAAAAATTAAAACAAGATTAACAACTACAGGTCCCCAAATATCCTTCAACAATGACAAAAGCTCATACAGCACAGTCAGCTATAAAAGACCTTAAAATGACAAATATAAAACAAATGAAATGAGAAAACAAATAGCCTAATAAATGTACATAAAAATAGTTCAACCTTTAAGCAAGCTTAAAAGGAATCAAGACGTAGCATGCGCTTACAGTACAGCTATATATTAACAAACTCCATATTCAAACACTCAATCAACTAATTCATAGAGGGGGTTGGAAGTTGAAGCCCCCTTTTTTATCAGTCAATGCATTTGAATGAAGACATGTACACATCAACTCAGTTTGTTAATACACATTTCCAGTCTAGCTTTCAATGCATTAGTAACAACCTTTAACCCCACTGACAATTTGCGTGTGTCCATACTTGTTTGGATATAAAATACTCTTTTACTTTGATAGAAACAGAAATCATCACAAATTCAATATCTCAAAACTGACATCATAAGGGCTCCCCTGTGAGGATGTGGGAGCCCTACAGTTTTCACTTTGTTCGTCTGTCTACAATTTAGCCATGGCTAAAAATAGAACATAGGGGTAAAATGCAGTTTTTGGCTTATAACTCAAAAACCTAAGCATTAAGAGCAAATTTGACAGGGGTAAAATTGTTTATCAGGTCAAAATCTATCTGCCTTGAAATTTTCAGATGAATCGGACAACCCGTTGTTGGGTCGCTGCCCCTGAATTGTTAATTTTAAGGAAATTTTGCTATTTTTGGTTATTATCTAGAATATTATTATAGATAGAGATAAACTGTAAACAGCAATAATGTTCAGCAAAGTAAGATCTACAAATAAGTCAAATGACTGAAATGGTCAATTGACCCCCTAAGGAGTTATTATCCTTTACAGTCAATTTTTAACAATTTTCCACTGAAACTACTGGGCCAAGTTCATTAAAGATAGAGATAATTGTAAGCAGCAAGAAGGTTCAGTAAAGTAAGATGTACAAACACATCACCATCATCAAAACGCAATTTTGTGATAAATCCGTCTGCGTCCTTTGTTTAATATTCACATAGACCAAAGTATGCCTCCTGAAACAGTTCTTCCAAGCAAGTATTAAGTAGGTTTCCAACATTTTTTTAAGACATGTTCATTTAATCTCATTTTAAATACAGTTTACAAGTAATTATAAATTTTTCAGTGTTTCGCAGTGAGATTGCGTATATAAATCACCTTTTTTATCAGACAAGTCTTCAGTTTCAAATTTTCAAAAAAATTGTTTCTAAGTTCCTTATTGAATATACAATCTAATAAAACATGTTTTCATCTTCCAATATGTTACATTTAAAACATAATCTCTGCTCTCTAGGAATATTAGAATGTCTTCCTATTTCTATATTTAAATTATGATCACTAATTCTTAGTTTTGTAGACTAAAAAATGCTAATATTATAAAACTGCACATTACTAGAAAACAAAGAAATATTGGTAAAATCTGGAAAACGTTAATAATGCAAACCAAATATAGACAGGAAACACGAAAAAAGATTAAAAAACATTGATGAACAAAATTTGAATCTGCTTACCGAGTTCCTGTGGTCAGAATGGGGACGTTAATTAATTTCTGTCCCTATGCAAAATATCCTCATTTTCCCGTGGCAGTTCAAATTCCAAATCCCCCAACCTCTCTCAAGGCGGAAGGCTATATATAACAGAATCTACCCGTTGTACCTGTTGTTAATTTCTTCTCGCCCTGAAACTACATGAAATATTTGCCACTTGACACTATGAACTCATTATTTCCCTTGTAGTATGAAACCTTGTCATGAGTACAATTTCAGAGAGATCCATACACTTAAGCACAAGTGATTGTCTGGAAATAAGAAAAAATGCTTGTTTTGGCCCCTAATTCTCACATGATTGCAACACCAAACCCCTAACTCAATCCAAGCTTTCCTTTCGTGATTTTGAACTTTGCAATACAATGTCATAGAGATCCACACACATACACAACAGTAGTTGTCGTTTGTTTATGTAATTTATACATGTTTCTCGTTCCTCGTATTTTATATAGATTAGACTGTTGGTTTTCCCATTTGAATGGTTTTACACTAGTAATTTTGGGGCCCTTTATAGCTTGTTGTTTGAGGTGAGCCAAGGTTCCTTATTGACCTATAATGGTTTACGTTTATTAATTGTTATTTGGATGGAGAGTTGTCTCATTCCCACTAACATCTTCCTAAATTTACTTACACACAAGTTATTATCCAGAAAGTACAAAATTATTTTGTTGGCCCCTTTTTGGCCCTGAATTACTACACTGTTGGCACCATAACCCCTAAGATGGATCAAAACCTTCTGCTTGTGGCATTTAACATTGTGGTACAATTTCAGAGCAATTAAAAGACTTAATACAAGTTATTATCATGAAAGTAGAAAAATGTGTCTTTTGATCCCCTTTTTGGCTTCTAATTAATTCCTAAGCAGTTGGGACCATCATCCCAAAATTCATTTTGTGGTATTAAACCTTATTTAATTTCTAAGATATCCATTCATGTAAACTAAAGTTATTGTCCAGAAACCAAACATGTCTTTGAATTACGATGCAGACAACAACATCATACCATTATACTAACCCAATTTTTTGTTTGCAGTTGTATAAAAATACATAAGATTTAATAGAAAAAATTCAGTGCTGATTGATACAAAGCCTAAAATTTTCACCTAGCTGAGATATACTTGTTGAAACAATAGCCAATAGAAGATAAAACTTGACATGTTGTTATTTTTTCAAATAACACATTTACCCTAGCTTTTGCAGTTTAGAAACAAAAGCCAATCACTGCCAACTAGGCTTCAATGAACCTGTATTGCACACCTGACAGCTTTGCATTACACATGTATAGATACAATAATAATGCAATAAGAATATTTGAGTTCAATGGAAATTGTTATTTTTTTAAAGAAAAGTTAAGGGATGAAGGACTATGAAATGACAGATAATTAAATGCATTAAGTGTAGGCAATTGCTGGCATGGCCCTTTTGGTAAGACACACTAGATTTGCTTGAGTGCCACACATTTGATACCAAGAATATGTACTATGGTATATAGGACACCATGATGCTCCACTCTTACTGTCACATTACCATTTTGGGATAACAGCTAAATCTGGGTCAAAACCAAATGTTAAAAAGTTCACGTCATACTGAACACAGCTGTTGTTGGTTTGTCGAACCAAATTAGGCCATTAGATTGGGGTCTTTTATAGCTCAAGTAGTAGACTATACATTCTGTATTTTTTCATTGTTGAAGGCTTTACAATTGCCTTTAATTGCTTACATCCACTTCATTTGAACTTTGGTGGAGTTGTCTCATTAGCAAACATACTACATACCACATTTCTTAATTTTCAAATAATTAAAACTTTATAAGATAATGAGGTATCTGAATAAAGGGAATGAAGCATCCAGGTCTTCTACCTTGTGAGATAAAAAGATTTATATAAATTGTTAAGGCTGTCAATACTTTCCTAATAATGAAATCTGTATGTCTCACATACTACAACTTCTGTCAAAGGCAAGACAAAACCCTTGTGTCAAAAACATTGACTAATGAACCATGTCTGTTGTCAAGGTCAGATGAACCATGCCAGGCAGGCATTTATAGCAAACAATTCTTCAATACTACAAGTATATTTGACTTATTGCTTAAGTTTAGGACAAACAGACCAAAACACAAAACAGAACACTGAGCAATGAACCGTGAAAATGAGGTCAAGGTCAGAGGACACCTACCAGCTAGACATGTACACCTAACAATCATTCCATACACCAAATATAGTAGACCTATAGTACACAGTACAAGAAAAAAAAGACCAAAACACAAAAGTGCACACACTGAAATGTCTCGCCTTCTTTACTAATCATTGATATTATGTTTTGATAGTCCTTAATATAAAGCTTTATTACAACTGTCACCTAAAATTAACATTAACCAAGAAAACTAGACCGATTAACCATGAAAATGAGGTCAAGGTCCGATGAACCATGCCAGGCAGACATGTACAGCTAACAATTCTTCCACACATGTACAACAAATATAGTTGACCTATTGCTTATAGTTTAAGAAAAACAGACCAAAACACAAAAAAATAACTGATTCATTGTGAAAATGAGGTCAAGGTCAAATAAAACCTGTGCGACTGACATATAGATATTTCAATACACCAAATATAGTTGACCAATTGTATATAGTATTAGAAAAAAAACTAAATCTAAAAAAATTAACTTTTGACCACTGCAGCATGAAAATGAGGTCAAGGTCAGACGACACCTACTAGATAAACATGTACACCTTATAATCATTCCCTACACCAAATAAAGTAGACCTATTGCATGCAGTATAACACAGACAAAAACATAACTATAACCACTGAACCATGATAATGGGGTCAAGGTCAGACGACACCTACTTGATAAACATGTACACCTTATAATCATTCCCTACACCAAATAAAGTAGACCTATTGCATGCAGTATAACAACCAGATGCTCCGCAGGGCGTAGCTTTATACGACCGCAGAGGTTGAACCCTGAACGGTTGGGGCAAGTATGGACACAACATTCAAGCTGGATTCTGCTCTAAATTTGGATTGTGATTAAATAGTTGACACAGCATAGGTTTCTGACACAGAATGAATGTATTCAAATGAACTTAAATTTTTGTTTTCTCTTAGAGCAATTCACTATGCTGTTGAATATTAATCCTCTCAAAAAATGTTTGAAGAAATTTTCTTTTTATTTATGAAATTTCAAATGAGAAAAATTGAACCCAATTTTTTATTCACATCCCCCTTTCCCTTATTCCAAAACTAATTTCAATTAAAATATTCTAATGGAGTTTGCAACAATTACTACTCATTTAAATACACCATAAAATATTAAGATGTAAAAAAAACTGCTTGTTATCACTGAATGGTAAAGATTATTTAAATTTATCAGTTGGTAGTAAAAAGTGAATATACATTGTATATTGTATATAACAAAGATTTAAGTTGATTCTGGACAAAGAAAGATAACTCCAATTAAAAAAAATTCATGCAGATATTTCTTGCTTACTATACTGGACAAAGAAAGATAACTCTTAATTAAAAAAAAATTTGCTATTTCACAATATTGTGAAATTAGATATTTCTTGCCATTGCACAATACTTTGCAATTGAAAAGACTTGCTATTGCACAATACTTAATATAATAATTTTAGATCCTGATTTGGACCAACTTGAAAACTGGGCCCATAATCAAAAATCTAAGTACATGTTTAGATTCAGCATATCAAAGAGGCCCAAGAATTTAATTTTTGTTAAAATCAAACTTAGTTTAATTTTGGACCCTTTGCACTTTAATTTAGACCAATTTTAAAACTGGACCAAAAATTAAGAATTTACATACACAGTTAGATTCAGCATATCAAAGAACCCCAAGGTTTCAATTTTTGTTAAAATCAAACTAAGTTTAATTTTGGACCCTTTGGACCTTAATGTAGACCAATTTGAAAACGGGACCAAAAATTAAGAATCAACATACACAGTTAGATTCGGCATATTAAAGAACCCCAATTATTCAATTTTGATGAAATCAAACAAAGTTTAATTTTGGACCCTTTGGGCCCCTTTTTCCTTAACTGTTGGGACCAAAACTCCCAAAATCAATACCAACCTTCCTTTTATAGTCATAAACCTTGTGTTTAAATTTCATAGATTTCTATTTACTTATACTAACGCTATGGTGCGAAAACCAAGAAAAATGCTTATTTGGGTCCCTTTTTGGCCCCTTATTCCTAAACTGTTCGGACCGAAACTTCCAAAATCAATACCAACCTTTCTTTTGTGGTCATAAACATTATGTTTAAATTTCATTGATTTCTATTTACTTTAACTAAAGTTATTGTGCGAAAACCAAGAATAATGCTTATTTGGGCCCTTTTTTGGCCCCTAATTCCTAAACTGTTGAAACCAAAACTCCCAAAATCAATCCCAACCTTTCTTTTGTGGTCATAAACCTTGTGTCAAAATTTCATAGATTTCTATTAACTTAAACTAAAGTTATAGTGCGAAAACCAAGAAAATGCTTATTTGGGCCCTTTTTGGCCCCTAATTCCTAAAATGTTGGGACCAAAACTCCCAAAATCAATACCAGCCTTCCTTTTATGGTCATAAACCTTGTGTTAAAATTTCATAGATTTCTATTCACTTTTACTAAAGTTAGAGTGCGAAAACTAAAAGTATTTGGACGACGACGACGCCAACGTGATAGCAATATACGACGAAAATTTTTTCAAAATTTGCGGTCGTATAAAAACAGACAAAAACACAAAACATAACTATGACACCTGCCAGTTCGACATGTACATCTTACATTCCTTCCATACACCAAATATAGGAGACCTAGATTTCTTATAGTTTCTGAGATATGGACTTTACCATCAAAACTAAACCTTGTTCACTGTTCCATGAAATGAGGTCGTGGTCAAGTGAAAACTGTCTAACAGGCATGAGAACCTTGAAAGGTAAGCACATACCAAATATAGGTATTCTGTTACTTACAATAAGAGAGAATTTAACATTGAAAAAAAATCTTAACTTTTTTTTCAAGAAGTCTGTGAACCATGAAAATGAGGTCAAAGACATTGGACAAGTGACTGACGGAAACCTCTTCACATGAGGCATCTATATACAAAATATGAAGCATCCAAGTCTTCCACCTTCTAAAATATAAAGCTTTTAAGAAGTAAGCTAACAATGTGACTGCAGGAGGATCACT
Organism: Mytilus trossulus; assembly: GCF_036588685.1. Classification (NCBI taxonomy): domain Eukaryota; kingdom Metazoa; phylum Mollusca; class Bivalvia; order Mytilida; family Mytilidae; genus Mytilus; species Mytilus trossulus. Next base: position 45,195,309 of record NC_086376.1, read on the forward strand.
ATCCCTATGTTGAGCTTTCTGCAACAAAAGTCGCAAGCTCAACAATAATAAAATCAAATATTGGTTGAAAAAAACTTTATTCCATTTGAAATGTTACCACTTTTTCACAGAAAAAAAGAAACAATAAGAACATGATTCAGCACTAATCCAATACAACACAAGTATTTGACAGGTTCTAATTACAATATGATACACAATTATAACACTATTTACAAGTTATCTCCCTTTTACTCACTCTATATGTTCTGATATATATCATACTTTAATTACTCCTGATGCACAAAAGAAAATAAACAACATTTAAATGCTTTCCATAACTAAACCAAATGTTAATAACACAAATTAATTAATTATAATAACAAATTTTACTATTCATCAAAGTGTTTTAAAATTTAAAAAAAAATCATTAAAAACTATTATGTTTTTAGTTACAATAATTCCAAGCAAAAATTGACAGTATAATTCCAAAATACTTCATATTAAATGCTTAATAACATGATAAAACTCAAACCATTATAAGTTAGATCTTTCAAAAATATTACTAAAGTAAACTGTTTGTTGTGGTACCATAAATTAATGACCACTCATTCCAATATATGTCACATAATTCATTACAAGTATGTTTCCTCTATGATTAACTAATATCAAAATAAACAACAATTTTGCAGCATACACATGTATTAACCTATAACTCTCAGTTGGACTTATTCTGTGTTTATTAATTGTTGTTGTTAAATATACAGCTACACAAAGGATGACAGGTGACAATAAGTCAACATTATCTACTCATAGAATTTACTAATCATGTAAATATAACACAATTTTATAGAGCAACAGTACATCATTAGCCAATTGAATCTGTAGTTCTACAATACATTTTGGATTGGGGATGAATTTTGTCATTTTTGACCTGGCATCTGTATCAATATATACTAACTATAAGTTTTTATCAATACTACCGGTAACAATTAATTTGATAAGACACTGTAATCTGTTTTGATAGATCCCGAGAGATAAGTTTTGAATGATGTACACAAAATAAATTGAGTTATTTCCCTTTGACAGTAATTTGAAGGAATGAATGTTTACTTTCCTATTTGACTAACCAAATTAAAACATGGGATGCACTTTTAAGTTGGATATTAGATCCTTAATAAATGGTAGTGATGAATTAAGCTTAAAGAATCAATAGTTGTCAAGACATCAGTGTCATCAGTATAAAAAGTTGAATTTGGCTGTTGGTACACTTGCAGCATGATGGCAAAAGGGAAGTAACTCTTGCTAATTTTGTGTTAATCAAACCCCATAAAGATGGCATTTCTTGTAAATTAAGCTACTTCTTGTATGTTATAATAATATGTCCCAAATTAAAAATCTAATAAAGAATAGATACATATAAAATGAAAAGCTAACTGAAATTGTCAGAAAATTAAATAAATTAAAGCATTGATTTATTAATAAACTTGCATGTGGACTGACAAAGGGCAAAATAGCAGTACATGTACTACTTGTGCACACAATTGATCAATATGACTGTTTGATGTCTCTGTTTTGTTTAATTAGCAAGCAATCTTTTACAATGAACACAAAGAAATGTTTAATCCTTAGTCACTTATTATTACACTCATAACCATGTGAAACTCAACAAGCAAAACTTTTTAAGATTTTTTATTTTTATTTTTTTTAAAACACGGATCTAAAAATGTAGGATTTTAAATAGATATGTGATTTTTTTAATATCTTATATGTTGATATAACTAATGGTAATTTTTACACTGAATTCAACGATTATTGAATGTTTCATAATACTATTGAAACAGCTTGTAATCATAGCATGGAAAAAAATATTGTGAACAGTAATCAATGCATGTACATGTATGTATTCAAGCAACAATCCTATTTATAGAAAACATTATTCACTGATAATTTTTTGCTGATACATGTAGTTAATAATTCTACTGTGATCTTAATACGTACATCTAATCTTGCAAACCAAGATAATGACTAAATTCATATATATATATATATATATGTAGCCATAAATTTCATAGTAACATTAGTTATCAATATAAATTCATATCATAACAGTATGAGTATGTACTTAATCCCAAGAAATAGCAATATTGAGACTAATAAACTTTTCATAATCAATATCATTGATTTGCCATCAGTGATCACATGCTAAGTCAGCTAGGTTTCAAATTTTAATGATGAATCATTGATTTTGTTAAATACATGTGTTTCATGTTTGTACAAGTATCTTTAACGTGTTACAAAATGTAGTCTGTTATCTATTCTAGAATATTCATTTTACCTTTTTGCATTTGATCAAATTTTAATTTTTTTCCCCTTTATACCAGTTTTACACCAAGAAAAAATGTGTTTCCTATCACACGATTCACATGAATTTTACTGTGCTCAATCTTTTAAACTTGGAATTCATTTAAAAATAATAACATTTTTTTTTTTTCAACTTCAAGCAATCATATTTACACAAAATTTTATTGGTTTTCCGTTTATATTAAAGTCATAAGAAACGAGTGACCGGTGAAAAATTATGTTCTTCCAAATCTTGAACCAATGCATACAAACATCATAAACTTAGTCTTCTGTGCACGAATTTATCATTTTTTTCGTGTAAATTTCGTATAATCGTCAATTTTTTTTCTCAATCAGTCAGTGTTGTTGTGAAAATATGGCAGGTAATTAAAGTCCGTGTTTTGAAGCCGAAGTTTAACGATGGTCACCTGTTTGTCAACAATCGACAAAAAATAAACAAAAAAGCATGGAAAGAGAGCACGTGGTCAACATGTAAATTCAGATAATAGTTTATTTTAAGGACATCCATGCGTATTGTGATCACCGGATTTTTACGAGATGGGTCACACTGAGGTCACTTTGCATACGGAAAATATGTCGGGGGAATTGTTTGCTGGAAGCAAGCTATTAAAATAAAGTAAACTTCTTCTAAATATGAATAAGTTAAAGAATTTTCTTCAGAAAAAAGTATATGTACATAAGTTTTATAATGAAAACTATCCATTGAGTTATAAAAAACATATGCATTATTTTTTTTGATTTGAGGTTTCTTATGACTTTAAAAAGAAAAAAGTTACATACTTTTAATTTTACAATTAACAAAATGATAAACATGATAAAAGTACATGATCTCCATTTATAAAAATGCACAAGAAAAATTCCACTGTTTGAAGATAGTAGACCTTTCAGAATATCTTCACACTATAGATCAATTGACCTTTAAATTTAATAATGTTTAAAAAGATCAGGAATTTAGCATGGTATCTGTCAGTTTCAAATATTTTGATTGCAATATTCTAAATCATAAACTTCATGAACATGTTCAATATCTAGCTTTGGTGTACTCTTTGCTACATATACATATAATAAGACCATCTATGGCATGATGGTTCTAACAAACAAACAAACAAAACTGACATAACAGAACAAAAAAATCACTCATAACAAACATCTAAATATCCATACATTCTGTACATGTACACAATCACACATCATGTTCTAAGGCAGTGAAACTTGTTAATATTGGTCCATTTGACTCTGTGACGACATTATCAGCTAGAGCATTGGAAACTTTGATGATTTTGTTGGGTGAAGGTGATGATGTATCCTGTCCTTCGTGTTTAACAACAGAACTATAAGAATAGTTTTCGATGGGATACAATTGTTTTTGTTTACGCTTCCTAGAACTGATACGCAATGATTTGTTTGACGGAGGTTTAACAATCAGAGTTCTTTTCTCCAAATCATTTTGTCTTTCTACAATTTGTATTTTTGGTAACCCATTTTGAACTGTTGTTATTTTATTGTTATTGAATCGTTTCCTTTTAAGCTGAAAGTTGCGCCATATTTTCTTTTGTGAATCTGATGCATCCCTGAGACTTAAACTTTGTGGATTAACCACGGAAATCAGTTTTCCATCACCCCCATTATCATGCTGATGTGAGAGGAAAGCATCTATTGAAAATATCTTGTTACATGTGCAACAGCGAACACACGAAGATTTTTCATTGTTATATAAATCCATGAACACATTGCCTGGCTGTATATTGTTTAATTGACTGTTATTAGGTAAAATATCTTTATGCACAACAGATAATACCTCCCTCTGTTTCTTTTTCTTAATCAAGTTTTTCCTACTTGCTTTGTTAAAAATTGTCCATTTTACTTTAAGAGAACCTGGTTTCTTGACCTTTTTATTATTCACTTTCAATGGAATCTTTTGCCTTTTTTTACAGAGCCATGTTAAATTTCTATTCTCAATATCATCATCACCCATAGAATCAATTGTCTGACATTCTTCTGATTTCTTTTTGTTTATTTCACTTCCCGAATGCAATCGTTTAACAGTTTTCTTTCCTACTTCAATTTTTTTAACTGTCGAATCAGATTTTTTCCAACCAACTGGGGGTTGTACCACTACGACAGATATGCTTCCTTCTGATTTCTTTTCTTCAACATGTTCTGTTACAGAATTTTCTGTGGAGTTGCTGTTTGAATCCCCCTTTAGTAATTCCAGAAAATTGATCTTCTTATGACGTGTTCGGCCAAGTGGGGCTGGAGGAGGTGGCTCCGCTATAACTGGAGGTTTTTTCTGAGGAATAACTGTCTTTGTCTTCTCACTGAAAAAAACCCCCAAAAGATCTAGATAAATGTTGATAGAAACAAGTAAATTCAGTGGTTATTGTTTATTTCTGTGTATCTTATTTTTTTTTCATTCATTATTGATATTTTGTACATAAATTAGGCTGTTAGTTTTCTTGTTTTACATTTGTCATATTTATTGGAGTTTTTTTTTTACAGCTGACTATTTGTTATAGGTTTAGCTCACTTTGGAAGGCACTATTGGAATCTATTATACCACATCTTCTTATTTTTATAAAGCAGACTGAGACATGTACAACAGAATGTGTCTGAGTCGTCTCTCAAGCCTGAAAACATTAGAAATGATATTGGACTTCAATGTTTTTTTCCTTCATTTTAAATTTTTTTCACACAAAATTTAATAATTCTAATTTAAAAATGTAGTTACAAAATGTGCTTTGTTAATGGGTATAAATCTTTTGCCATGTATAAGAAAATTTTTGTTTGTAAGCAAATAAATTTAACCATTCTTCTTATTAACCAATCGTAGACGACGTAAAATTCATTATATAATTACAATTTATTATATAATAAGTAAATTGACAATCAATGTTATTCATCTTGGTATTCCTATTAGATATAAACATGATATACAACCAGGTGTAAGTAAAGGTGACAGGAGATTATAGACTAATACATATTTATTTGTATGATGATTAATTCTATTAATGTAAGTACAGGAGAACCAAATATTAGTTCTACTAACTTTGTGCAAAACTGTATATATTTTATACATGTACTTGAGTTTGCCTGTGACAAGTATAAAAGATTGACTCAAACCTGATGGTTAAAATACCATAACTCTGGATTGATACATCGTAGGTTCATGTTAAAAACTTTTTAAAAACATATATAGGTAGTATTCTACTTCTATCAATCTCAAAACTAGTGTGATTTTTTTCAAGTATATTAACCTTACTATACTCTGGTTTGTCTGTGACCTACCTTTAATTTATAACATGAATAACTTATTCAAATAAATATCAAAGCAAATCAGTTTGTTGATAGGCGTTAAAAAATCATCAAATCAAAAGGAGTTACTTTCATAAGTAATTGATGGTTATTATAAAGCATCTTTTCTTCCTCCTTCCAATATATATAATGATCATGATGATTGGAGATTAAAAAACATGTCCTAATTCAGTAATTCAATCAATTTTTTTACATTTATAAATAAGGTAGTTTTCTCGTTTGAATGGTTTTGCATTGTCATTTCAGGCCTTTTAAAGCTTACTAAGCTGTATGGGCTTTGCTCATTGTTGGAAGGCCACACAGTGACCTATGGTAGCACTCCACAGTTAGAAAATAAAATTAAAAATGAGCCACAAAATGTTTTATCCTCTCCTATTCCTGGATTTCTAATACATTAACCTAACTGTTTGTGTTGTACATGTGCATATGTATGTAATCAGTATCTTCCATAGATTGGATTTTCAAAAGTTAAAAGGGTGAAAATTAATTCCTTTTATGTGTATCCATGGCAACATTCTGCATTTATTTCCCATTAAATATTGCAAAAAGGGGGGTGAACATGTCACATTTACCCACAAAATTTGGATCAAACTAGAATTTCAATGCCTTTGAGTGATACCTTTTCAGAAACTGTTTTCCTAAATCTTCCTAATGATCAAATAAAAAATGGGTGTCTTTCGCCTCATTTTTTCGTCAAATCCAATCACAAAGTTCGTGCGATAAAAAGTTGGAAAAAAAACATTACAATAATTGCCTGACCAATGTATGGAAGGGACATGCAAATACAGACTGTCATACAGAAAACAGCCTATATTACATACATTACATAACCTTGATGTTCATATAAACCCAATACAAAGGCTATTTTAATACTCAGCTATCCAAAAATGAATTTTATTGCACACTAGCTCTCATATTTGAAAAATCCACAAGGGCCAAATGCGAAACTACACACCTAACTGTGAAGTGCTACCTATAGTTGTTAATTTCTGTGTCATTTTGGTCTCTTGTGGAGATTTGTCTCATTGGCAATCATACCACATCTTCTTTTTTTATATGAATATTGTCTGTTTACCTGTCAGTTCTACTTGGTGGCCTTGACCTCGGTCTGGAGACTTTAGTTGGCTTAACTTTTGGCTGTGGATGGTCTTCTGATGATGACCTTGGTAATTTAGTCACTGGATTCACATAATATCCAATTAAAAACTCGGCATTTACTTTACTTATTATTAAATTACTTTTGGAACTAAATGCCCTTCCATACTGAACAAGGAAATATCTTTGCATTTCTGAACAATTTTTAACAACAATTCCCAAAAGCTGGCATCGTTTTTTCAAAATACCCGTGTCTTTGGCAGGAAGGATTTGTTTATGAATGTCAACTAAACGTAAATAGGGTAACTTTTCCAACATAATTGCAGGCAAGTCGTTCCAAAACATGCTGACGGTCACAATCCAAGGTGCATCAGTCTCTTCAGATTTATTTTTGGACACATCTGGAGTTGATGGAAACAATTTCAAGTCATCGTTTAACAAATCCAGTTGTTCAGAAGAATCTGAGTTTCCTGGTAAACTTTTGTCACTTGTTGCAGCCGTCTCTTTTGGAGTAGGTGTTTCTGGGGACCCTGAAAAATATCAAATAAAGAGCTACTACATTAAATCTGCCATGGAATTTTTCTTAAAATATCACAGGAAATACAAAATGTTGTCTTCAAGCCTGGGTCATAATTAGTTCTTGCCAAACTGTATTTAAAACCCTTATTTGAGTCTTACTGAAGCAACAGTTACAAATCTTGCAAATAATTATCATTTCCCCTTATATAGCTTGCTATGCTGTTTAGATTATGCTTTATATTGTTGAAACCTATATACTTTCTAACATTGTATGTATATATACTGGTCATACGGACTGGGATTTCATGGTGAGGTGGGGCCCTCTCTGATGACTATGTAAAATTTATCTGCATGGTCTTTCCTAACTTATTAACATATTTCCTAATCTTTTCATGATACTGAATATATATATATATATATATATATACAAGAAAGTTATAATTCCATGGACAAGACTGTCATATAATGAGCACCTAATAACCATAAGTGTTTTTAAAATGTTTGGGTGTTAATCTTAAAGTCACACCTGTCAATTATATGACTTGTGAGAATGTGTGAGAAGGATGTTTGTTTTTGTAGGATTGTTGTTTTCTTACCTTTGTTGTGAAATGCATGCACTTACAATGTATATGTTTTTACCTGACAAACATCAGATGTAGTCCAGTTAACTACATTATATAACTGATAACTATGTTACATTTCTTATGTGCTTTAAAATTCATTATATTAGTATAATCAATATCAGATTAATAGAAGAGGATATTAAACCTTTAATAAATTAATACTTAGAGAAGAAATTCTTAATTCTGGGCATGCAAATCATCATATTTATGATTACAATTCACAATTGTCAACTGATAAATTTATGTAAATTAGCATACAGTTATACTTAATGCTTGAAGCTAGTTATATCTATTTTTGTCAGGTTCAATAGCTACATTCAGTTTGTAATGAAATCAATTTTGGCTAGAATTCATGTGGTATCAAACAATGTTAATTTCATTTAGAACCTTCTCTTACGTTGTTGTTTTTGGTTCAAGTGGTTTTTTTTTTAAATCGTGTACATGTTTCATTTAGATTTTAGTGTCTTGTGTGTCTTGTTGTGTGGGTATGGTGTTGGTTCATTTACTCATTTCTTTATTGACCATGTATTAACATAGGAAATGGAAATACATGACTTGGCATAATTATGAGTACAGGGTAGATTTTATTTTTATTTATTTAAATGCAGAGGATTTGGAAATCGATTTATTTTCATAAAGATAATCTAGAAACCACCACGCTCTCAAATAAGATAATCCAAACTTGAGGATAACAAACTACTGTATACTGCACATGCTATCTTCATCATGTTCATGACACATAGTTTATAAATTAAATCTAGTAGTTGGGGAAGCAGCAAAATTAAAGGTGTTCTCTTATACATGTATTCTAAATCACGTTCAAAATATGTGGTTAACAAAAACATACTTGAAACCTATTAAAATATCAATGAATTGCTAGTTTCCCATTAAAAATATCATGTTTCCAACCAAAACTATTGACTATTCATGTTGATAAAAGTTAAAATTATATATACTGTATACATGGCTTTAATATCAGGAAAAAACGTTGCATACACATGTACAACACACACTGTACATCATGTGACAGCTGGCCTTTACATCTAAAAATACCTAGATTGCTAGAAACACTAGATAATTCACCACAAAATTTTGAAAAAGAAAATAGAAAAACAATATTCTTTTCAGATCTTGAAAGTCTATCATATTCATAATTATTTGGACTATATAATGTTTAAAAAATAACATCAAACATTTAAACTGGAACAAGGTGAGCAGATCTAGTGATCGCAGGGACCTTTATTAATATACTTCCCCAGAAAAAACTCCTGGATAAATGAATGCCAAAACCTTAAAATCAAACTGTACCCATCAGAACAAAAACCAAGACCTTGAGATTAATGTAGTTATATCAAAATATAGCTGATTATATTTGAACCTCCAACGTTTTATCTGCACCAGAGATTATAACTCCTTCAATTTTTTTCTTTGATAACACAAACTGCCTTAAAAATCATCCAAACCTCTAGAAGTCCCAAGTGCCAAGACCTAGATTACGTACAAAAAGTGGTCTATTTGAAGTCAAAGGCTTACATTATGTATATCAATTCATTTAATATGACTTTAAATCATTGAGATTTAACATTTGACTTTGAATTAGATGACTTTATTTAGTTACTGTATTCATTTGATAAAAGAAGTGTATCTGAAAACCGTTTCACATTCCATGGGTAATTCTATAACATCCCATGTGACATTTAGAACAATTAGTTCATTGAACATACACCATGTAACATGCAATACAGAAAATCATTTATTCAGTATGAATATACTTATATGAATGTACAGGAAGCACACGATTAATCTTTTATGTTAGTCTTTCCCCTAAGCATCTACATGTACAGTACATGGTAATTAAAATCAACAATATCCTTTGTGTAGATGTGTTACGTTTAAAGCACAATGCTACCAAAATTACTGCAAGAAAACACTTTTTTATATCATATATCTTCAGCCATTGGTAGTTCATTCCTAACTTTTTAATAATCACAAATATATTTTATACTAAACATTTAATTTTTCGTGTATGAATATATACATGTATAACTACATTCAGGTGAATCAGTTGAACTTGTATAAAGCTAAGTCATTTAGCAGGGGCAGATCTAGCCATTTTTAAAAGGGGGTCCCAACCCAATATAAAAGGGGGGGTTCCAACTATTACCATATGTCCCCATTCAAATGCATTGATCATCAAAAATAAAAGGGGGTTTCGACCCCGGAATCCCACTCTTTTGGATCAGACACTGTTTAGTAGTTAGTTTAGTAGTATTACATGTGAGCCTATTCAGAACAATAAATGTATAGATTCTAGTAAATGTATTACATAACTGTGATATAAAATATTAAAACCAAAGCATAGAAAACAATGTACTTTGTGTTTGGCTAAAGGCCTAAAATCAATATATAATTACCCTTTTAATTTCAGACACTGATTAAATAAAGGAACAACACATGTGCTTAGGGAAATTTTACTTTGTTTTAAACCATGCAGTGAATCAGGTGAATAGGAGTTATATTTTTAAAAGTTGAAAGAAAAAAATCTTCTGACTATATAATTTAAGCAAATTAAACATACATGTAGTTTAAACATTTTTGTGCTACCTGGGCCAATTTTCATGAACATTGGATATTTTAATGAAGACCAATATCCTGATCCTGTTACAATTAAACTTGTAAATTGATTTTTATTAGTACTTAAAGCAGTGTGCACCAAATAGCTTTTAATAAACTAGCTCAACCAGCCATTTAATTTAACTTTGTCAATATTGTCCAAACATTTTTGAGGAATTTTTAAATTACAGAATATATATACTGCTGATCTAGAGTAACACTTCAGTTTAAACTAAGTTAAAGTCCCAGACGAATATAACAGATTAAAGTTACTGTTATAATTCTGAAAATTTTATTCCACTTTTTAATGAACTGAATCTGACAAGATGATTAATTTCTGATAAATGTACAGGATGTTGTATTTTCATTAGGTTGTTTCTGTTGTATAATATATTATTTGAATTTCAAGATAAATTTCCCCAAGGCCAAGGTATTTATTATCAGTGAACCATAGTACAAACCTTTTCTGGTTATCATAAACATACTTAAAAGCTTTTAATAGTTGAATGGGTTCATTGAATTTATAATTTTAGCCTTGTACATACCTGTTTTGATTTCCACACAAGCTGGTTCCCCATTGAGGTCAGACGTCACGCCTTTGCCCTGTATTGTGTCACCAACGTTCTCTTTATCACTTGATGTGCCATCAATGCTCTGGACTTGATCCACAGCACTATATAAAATTTCCATTTGTTCAGGTGTCAACTGATCGGAGAAATTGATATTAAAATTTTCATTTCCGTTTCCAAACAATACAGGGTCAGTGGTATCGGCACATGGTTCCGTTTCCATACTTAATATCGTATTAATGATCCCACTTTCAATATCTGTCATAACACCATTAGTTTGGTTTCTCAGCGCGGTAGAAACAGTGGCTGGTAATGACGGCTGTGTTACTGTTGATGACAGACTTCCATTAGTGTGGGGACCATTTGACAATGTGCTATGTTTACCCAATCTTATGGCTTCTAAATCCTCATTTGTCAAGTGGGGTACAATGATATCCCCTGGTTTAGGAAGTGGCACAATAATTTTATCTGATGGTACTGCCGGTGGAATGTCTTGACTAGCTCTCCTTCGACTACGGAAATTTGTATTAAGAAAATAAACAAAATCATCTTTGTAACTTCCTTGAATTTTTAATTTAGAATCTGATGTACTATTCTTAAGGAATTCTGCCAGTTTTTCACTTTTGTTGCTCTTTTTCTCACTTTCCCCAGTAATCAAATCAAATGATTTGTCTTCTTTTGACTCTGAACTAACAGAGCGCTTTGATCTTTTTTCATTTCCATCACTCTTTTTCTCCTTTGTTTTTCCCTTGCCAGCTATTTCCTTGTTGACCTTTTGAACTGAGAATGGTATGTTACTTGGTCTGGCATGATATGGAAGACTATAGTCATGATCATGCTCAATATGTTCAGTTGAATTATTCTGAACACACGTTACAGCACTTTCACTTTTGTTCTGTTGACAAATATTGTTTGATAGAAGAGAGGTGGCAATCCTTTGCCCGAATGCGATTTGACTCTTTTCTGGTGATTGAAGACCGAGAGTGGAGTTACAAACAGAAGCAAATGTTCCGATAGAAAATTTACCAACTTTTGGTGATGTTTTAGTTGAACTAGATTGAGAATTAGTCCCATGAGGTACAACTGGTAGCGCATTAGAATTTACCAAAGCAACAATTGCGTCTCTTGCCTTATTGACATCGTTCAAATCAAACGAAGGTAACATGTCTGTTTTGACAGGTATTAATGATGGACTATCACGTCTATATGTTCTTGATTCTAAACCGTCAGGTGATAATCCTGAATCACTAAAGCCACTGTCTTGTGAAAATTCATTAACTAGATGTAAATCATGGAGTTTGTCATTTCTTTTTTCTGATGAGTCATCACAATATTTCTCAGCATACTCATGATCTTGCATTGAAAATGTGGCTCTGCTTGAATAACTATCCAAGGATGGACTTTCTTCTAAAGTATCATCAATATTAGTCTGTTTTTCATGAACAGCAGCATATGTTTCAACTTTCTCCAGAACTTGTGACTTGCCCATGTCACATCTGTCTATGTTATTAGCACCTGTGTCTACTTTACCAGGTAGTAGTATCTCATTATCACCATATTGATTTTTTCCATCTTTCTCCAATACTTTATTCTCTTTATCTGACCATGTAGATATTGAATATTTTGTATTCGTCAATAATGCTTCGTCTTGATCATGATTTTCTTCTTCTTCTTCAATCGCCTGTTTTATATTTAGAATCTGAACACTGTTTGTATTAGATTCCAATGTAGTTTGATCATTGGGTGGAGTTTTATGTGATTCATTAAAATCAATATCCTCATAAACAGGTGACCTGATATCAGAGTCTATCCTCTCATTACAAACATCAAAATCCTCAATTTGAACTGGTTTACAGTCTGGTACCGTATAACTGGAGCAGGATTCCTTTCTCCCAGTGCTCTCAGTCAAACTCTCCACTGAATCTACATGTTTTAATTCACCATTTACATGATCTAAGATTAAATCTCTTTTTAGATCTTCAACTGGCAAATTACTTTCTTCTAAAGACTGCAATTTCGTATCTAAATCTTCGGACAATGTCTGTGTATTTTGACCATCACATACTTGGTCAGATTTATTCTCTTTGTGCCCATCATTCCCACTCTCTTGATTTGATGTAGTAGTTTCCTTGGGGCTATCTTTATCAGTACTATTTACACCTGCCAATAACTGGTCACGGTTCACATGATCACCTGATTTGTCAACAAGTTTTACAATAACTTTCTTATCATTCCCTAAGGACAAAACATCTGGCAATTTTAGAACAGTTTTATTTCCTGAGTTGACTTTTTGTATACTTCCATAATTATGCTCATTGAGCATTTTCTCTAACTCCGAACTTATAGTTAGTTTGACTTTTTTCACACCATCTTCAATGAAGTTTGTAGTTCGAATCAATCCAATAGGTTTTGTATTGGTCTTTTTCTCATTAGTCGAACATGAAGACGTTGCATGATCTTTAGGGTTTATGATTTTGACTCCTTCTTTTGGTTTAACAATAACAATTTTTTGTTTCGTTTCAGGTTTATCAGTCTGTTTCAATGCAGCAGCTGTGGCTAAGATGTCTAATGGATTAAAATCACTCTGTTTACAATGCTGCATGCTGGGTGATCAGCTGACATCTCCGCATACTATCCCTATAAAGAAACGTTATCTGTTAAAGCCATACAAGTACATATGTCTTCTTGTAATTTTAATCAGTTACTGACATTACAAATCATTACTTTTTTTTAAATCATTATCTTCAGAATTTGAGATAATTTAGTTTCAAGTATGGATATCTACATGTATATAAAGAATAAATTGAAAGTAGTGGTGAATTTTATTTATACAGGTATAATCACATAATTATTTCATAATAAATGTTCTAAATTTTTTTGGCGATTAATAAATATTTGGTTGTTAAGGTTGAGAAATGATATACAAATACTATCCTATACCACTTTCACCTAATATAAGATTAAGTTTCAGCTAATACTAAAATGTATACACTTTATACTTAATCGTTCGATTGGGAAATAAATCATCTGATTTCCTGTTGTATTAATAGCTAATTACTTTGTTGATACAACGTTAACATGTAACTGTAAACATGCATTTACATGTACAATAGGTTTGAAAACATGATATAATGTAGTTATAATAAAAACTGCACCACACACAAGTTTCATCCTGCTATTAAAATATGAAAAAGTCTACCCAGATAAAAACTGAAACTATATTCATCAAAATCAATACTAATTCTAAACAACTTGATCAGTTATTAATGCTGTCACCATAAAACAGTTTGCAGTCTTATCAATAGATGAATTATTATGGATTTTACCTATTTATTTTTGGTATCAATAAAGAAACTACCTTCATTTTTAACAAACATACAACAGTTTTTAATTTTTTCAATTCCTCTTTATTTCAATACAAAAAGATCGATTCCAAAAATAAACATTTTTTTCATTTAAGAGAAGTTAAAACCCATATTCTCACAATTAAAACCAATAGACCATTGAATGTATTACTCAACAGTATATTGTCAATATATTTGAAATATACATGTATATGATTTGTTTACCTGTGATCCTTGGCATGAAACGATCAATATTATCTGGCTTCAAGGTAATATGGAAATGTATTAAACATGTTATTTAGGCCATATACAATAAATTATTCAGTTTAAATTCTTTTTTATTGAAACAGTTTCCGATTGAAAGGAATTGAAAAGAGAAAAAAAAAATACTCAAAATTTACAAGGTTGAGCTCAGGCTTTGCTGTAGTTATATGAAATAAAATCTTATGATAAAGTCATATACGTATACACTGTCTAAATGATATTAAATTTAGTACAATATCAAATGTCAAAAAAATAGAATTCTATCTTTGCATAGTTGAAGCTAATATTTGCTACAGGAAAATATCAATACCTATCAGAAGTAGAACTAACCCAGACATAGAAGTCCTAAGGCATATAATCTATAACATCCTACTGTGACTCTAAAGTTCACTTGAAGTATAATATATACTGCATTTATATGAATACATTTACCCTTTCTTACTTTTACCATAAATAATCACTGAATGCGAAAGACAAAAGTCAAAGCCACAGTTGTATGTGAAATATTATAAATTTAAAGGGATAACGCACAATTATAAAAGTCACATTGAATTTCGTAATATTCCACCAGGGTTACATGAACACAAGCTGAGTCATACATATCCAAATATTAACAAATACAGTGCAACCTGCCTAAACTGACAACTGAGTTTCCAACATCCTCCATTAACTGACACTTTTTTTGGGCCATAAAATTGAAAATATGACTATCCTTGCAGAAAAAAACATGAGTATTCCGACACCCTGCTTATTCCAACATTTTTTTCTAGTCCCCAAGTGTGTCGGATAATACAGGTTACACTGTATATATATTTATAGCATGAGACAGGTCATAATACAGGTTGTAAATAGATTAATTATTTTCCCTCGTGTGAGTGACCATAATCTTTTCAATATCCACTTTAAACCTAAAAGTCTATTTACACAAGATCCTGATTATAACACTAGTGTTTCCCCTTTACAACAAAATCTTCTTAATCTTATTGATACATGCATGAAGGAGTACAGAGAAAAAGGGGGATACAAGTCACTCATCATCAAGAAAGATAACTACACCCAAAAGGCCAGGGGTAACTTAGCTCCCCTATACCAAATATGTATAGCAGAGTGTACCTCTAAAAGAATGACCAGCAACTAAAAATGATTAACTTCTTAAATCAAGCCCTTAGATCTATAAATAGTACACAATAGTCAATACTGGTAAAACAAGAAATTAAATTCTACAACCATTTTCATGGTCTTGCTTTTGTCCAGAGTGCTGATGAAGGTCATGGGTTTGATACCTCATACTTTAAAATCAGATTCTGATGCTTAGTTGTCCGCTAAGCTCTAGGAAAAGAAAAGACTGTTCAGCTTTGAGTCAGAATAATATGTCAAGGAATGATGCTACATCTAACTGCTCCTGCAGACCTTATGAGCCGACACTTCATTCTATTGAGAACAAAACTGGATAGATGTTCATAGATCATGTATACATGTATATATATATCAAACTAATGTTATAATCCTATATGCATGTAATATTTGTCACTGAACGAGCATACATCAATCAAACAATCTCTACATGTGATCTTAAAATAATGACTTTAACTATATAATGATCTCACTACATGATAAACATGATAAACAGATATAACATTTATGACAACTGGAAACAAGGAAAGAAATAAGACATTACTTTGCATATGGTAAGAGTCCAATGACAGTTGAAGATTTCCTTGTGATCAAGAAGTCTTACTCTTATGCAGGCCTTATAAATTTTATTTATGACTGCACATTTACTACATTTGCCCAACAGGCTTGTCAGTAAACCAATTCAAGTTATAAATCTACATTCTTCCAGCTTATGATACATAACCATTCTTTGGCCGACAATGAACAGACAAGGACTAATGAAACCCCAAATACATTTGAACATTTACCAAAAGATCATACATGTACATCATTTACGAATTATTCAATAAAATTAATTTTTCCCTTTGGTGTTATTTTTTTTTATTTTTAAATTTATTTATTTTTTCAGTGAAATTAATTTTCTGAATACAAGATAAGTAAAATTAAAAAAGATGTAAACAGCAAACCTCTGCAGTGACTAATTTACTTCAGTTATTTTTTCTTATCTCTAAAACATTGATTTCTAAGTATTTTGAAATTGATCTGTTTTCCGGAGTTTGTTGTTCCAAGAAACATCAGGTAAACAGAAAAATTAAACCAAAAGTACACAATATATAGATTTATTGCACTCTTTACTATTCCTCAAAGTCGTATCAACCTGATTAAAGAAGGAATCAGTCAGCAATAAACTGTCTATGATGAAAACAATATTGATTTCTTCTTATTTGCCACAAAGATGTTACTTAACCTCAACTCTTGGGTAATTTATAACATCTGAGAAGTCTATGCAGTAATGTTATGCCAATGGTACTTTCTCACGGGTGCAGGATTTTCTCATCCTGTCGAAAATGCACTGATGACCTTTCGGCTGTTACAATGTATATATATATGCTCATTGGTCAGGATGTTGTCTTTTTGAAAAATTCCCCATTTCCATTCTCAATTTTATTTACAGTATAAAGAATCCTTACATTATCAAATCTTCAAGATAAACTTTTAATCAACAGGCCGGAAACTGAACTTATGGAAAATTTTAGTATGATTCTGTTGGCCTGTTGGTTTTTACAGGCGTGAAAGGCTGGGCCTGTGGTTTAGCTTGAAGACTGACCTTATCTAGCTTAAGGGTCTATTGTTTGTTTGTTTTGATGTTACATGTATGTAAATATGTACATTTCTGCACATGCACTGCAGTGAATTTGAAAAATATTTCCTCCAAATAATTGCCAATTCCTTATTTCACTCTGAGTTTCTCAATACAGTCTAAAGTTTTTATTTATCAACATGAAGCATTTAAAAAAATCAAATAAAGTTTTCCAATCTTTTAGTGACATTATGTATCATTTTTCAACTGAAGTCATTATGCTCTATTGAAAGTAGAAAATAAATATTGCCTTGAATCTTGATTAAATTTCCTTTTCAAACTCTTATGAACTAAGCTCACTGAATAACCACAGATTCTATCATTTCACATATCTCATTAAAATATGTAAATAAATATATATATACATGTATAATTTGAAAGCAAATTTACAGATCTAACATTGTTGGGCTGATGTTTAGACGAATTATATATACATGTACATATAATATAGAGCATTTATTTGAATCTAGGGGTCAGGAGATTTACTTTGTTGATCATACTAAAAATGTTAATACATCAAATGTATGTATATGATATCTATAGTTTTCAATTCTTTGATCTAATACACCTGTAAATGTTTTAACCTTGCATTGCTGTTCATCAATTTTCACTGCATTATGTATGAAAGAAAGTATGAAAATCAATCATGATATTAAAATGACTAACTATAGTATATAAAAATAATTATTATACAAATGTAAATACGTGGGCATGACATCCAGGTGAAGAATTAATAGACAGTTCCTGTTAATAACAATATATTGCATTAAGTGAAAGGTGTGAAAGGGATTTAAATTGAGTTATCTTAGTAAACAGGATGACAAGTTCACCTCATGTTTATTAAATATTACGCCTCGGAATTATAAACTTACTCATGCAGGGCATCTAAAAGTTGGTGTATTAGAATAAACAACTTCAATATTCAAGCAGGGCATCCAAAAGAAGGCGCCTAAAAACTATAAAATTATTCATGCAAGACTGCAGATTTTCACTGGTTTTTTTAGAAAACCCAAAAGATTCATAATTTTCACTTGTTTTGAAAAAAAGTGGAAAAAATGAAAGCTTAAAACTCACATAAATATATACAAATTGACTCTGCATTTATTTTGATATTAATGGCAGATACAAAGAAAGACTTGAATTTGGTTTGATTTCATAAAAAAATGTTCCTGTTCCAGCTCCAAAATTTTACAATTAAATAAATTACAATGATCGCAATTGGCAGTAAGTAACCAATACTTTTACCCTGTTATCAAATGTTACTGATAACTCATAGTACTGCCTGGATTCAGATGAAAAGTATCACTTACATGCCCTAGAAAGAGTGCACCAGTAAACTTGAAAGATATAATGAAACCCCTTTCTTGTGATAAACACAATGAAAATTTATGTAAAATTACCACCCTTTATTTTACAAATCAATCATCTAAAGTAGGACTCCATGATTTCAGGGTATGGTCTCAAGATATTATTGAATGAGTTTGAAATCTGAGGCCAGTTTGTGTAAACAGAGAGAAAAGTCTAAACATAATTACCCCTTTTCATTTAAATAGTTAAAAACAAGAATGTGTCCTCAGTACATGAATGCCTCACTCGCACTATCATTTTCTATGTTCAGTGGACCGTGACATTGGGATAAAAACTCTAATTTGCATTAAAATTAGAAAGATCATATCATAGGGAACATGTGTACTAAGTTTGAAGTTGATTGGACTTCAACTTCATCAAAAATTACCTTGACCAAAAACTTTAACCTGAAGCGAGACAGACGGACGAACGGACAGACCAGAAAACATAATGCCCCTCTACTATCGTAGGTGGGGCATAAAAATGCAATAAAATCAATATTCAAGTGCTTTTGATTTGATGATTTCCTTGTTTATTGTTCATGCAGGATCTTACCAATCCAATGGTAGAATTTTAAACTTTTGAGAAAAATAATTATGGTTTATAAAAATTTATATATATATTAAGGTTTAAGTGAGATCTACATATTGTGCATCTATGCAAAAGTCTGTAAATTTTGTTTCAAATTCCCTATGTAGCCTTTTTTTGTGATTTGAAAGTTTCACTCAAGTTTTTCATTTAAATTGTATATGTTTACTCTTTTGAAGTAAGCACTATATATTTCCCTATGAAATTTTAATCCTTTATCTTCCTACCAACTGTAAATGTTTACAATCTAAAAAAAACAACACTTATCTGATAGATACATGTACACCAGACACACATTTTAGCTACATTTGCACAATACTCAGTAGTGATGTCATGTTCAAATGAAAAATAAAAAACCCAGCTAAACAAAGAATGAAATAGCAACAGTAATCTATTCCAATGGTGGAAAATAGTTTAACTCAAAGGTTTGTCAGAGAGATTCAAATAATTGCCAAGTAAGCAACTTCATAGGAAATACAAAATATATTCATCACATTTCTGACCTGGTAATCTTTTTTTAACCTAACTAAATTATACCAAATCTTGATCTGAAAACTTGATGCCAAAGAAACAAGTAATAATTACATTTGTATAAACCATGTTTCAGTTACTTACTAAAATATAATAAAGTCCAGAGTTGCTTTTTAAATTAACTTTTAGCTTTCATATTTCTAAATAACAGCAGTGCATGAAAAAAAATCAAAGAATGAAAAAAATATATTGATTACAACTACATGTACAACCCATAATTATATAAGCTTGCAGATTGTTGTTGTCTGACTAATTGTTTAATAAGGACAACAATAAAACACCTTTCCTGAAAGATAATTAGTTGTTTACAGGTATAACATCAGTGGCGCACACACATTTCCTGGATAAGTTTTACTCAGTATTTTGAGTTCATTTCCAGTACTATACAGATACAGATACAGATACAGAAACATTTGTTTTTTATTACAAAAATACAATCAGTTTTAACAAACATATTAGTTATGATCCATCAAATACATGTACAAATGTACAAGTATATAGCTTCAATTTGGTAAACCTTAAAACCTAACCAGTCTTCTGAATTCATTCAGCAGTTAACAAGCAATGTTTAAATCAGACATGTATATGTCTCTGTATGAATGCATGCATTTGCAGATACATCTGTTCATGTAATAAATACTGTTACATAGTGCAGGCACATATACATGTACAAAATGTACATAGATTAACTCCCCAACAACAGCATGGTGTAGATGCAAAATTGAAAGTTTAATACACAAAAGTTGTATCTTTAATATTATTTATAATATACACATTTTTCAAATTGTTTTAAAACTTAGAAAAATCATGCAAGTTAAATGGGTATCTTATTCATATATTGCAGTAATATCTATTTATAGAACACGCTTTTGAGGTCAGGCCATGGCCATGTCAATATTTTCCTGTTCAACCGTGGTCTTGTACATAAATATTCACATGCAAGAATTACAACATAGCAAGAAAAGAAAATATTAAAATTGCTTTAGAAATATAAAATAGCTTTGAACAAGAAATAACTTCTTTATCAGTAAGCATTTCTAACAAATAATTTATTCTTAAACTTCCCAACGCGCCATTGGCTTGGGTCGATTGGCAGACGAATTTTATTTTAAACAATTACAGAGAATATATTTCTGTATTTTAAGTGGACTACACTTACTGCAGCATCACTTTAGGATTAATTTTCCATAAATCTTTTACTAGGAATTCATTATTTTTGATTGTTTACAGTACACAGTCGTACAGTAATGTGTGTCACACTCCGTTTCAACAAAGAATGTGAATGTTTGACCTTCGTCATAAGATTTGAGTTTACCGAAAAGATTATAGCGAAACGAATTTAACAGAGTTTTCGGCGACAATATTTATGCGAAGGTGCAATGACCAAATACTTAAAGGTAAAGGGTTATTTTCGTGCAACGTGATCGCCGTTTTTTATTTCACGTTCAACGTGTTTTTACTTTTTTATTTGACTTTCTGTCGTGCAAGACGGGTGTCTCGTTCAACGTGTTCTGCTTATTTAATTTTACGTGCATCGTGGTTTTCAAAGTCTTATTTTGCCGCGTGCTCGGTATTTTTCAAATGAAATTCAAACACTTGGCAGGGGTCGTAAAGAAATAATTTTTAAAAGCCGTAAACTAATTATATCATAAATGTGTATACTAAATCGGGAATATCAAGTAAAACAAACGGTTAATATATACCAGAAGCTTCGATATTTTTTTGGTAGGCCGGGTGTGCCATTTTTGCCTAAAAAAAATGTACCCATTTTAATATAACATTCACTGAAATTCAGTACCTATAGTTATATAAATGTAAATTTAAGAAAGAATGGCCTATATATATACTTATATACAATATTTAAAAGTATGACCCATGCTTATATAAGCGCTAACTCATCATCACTCATAATTCATAAATATACCAGCTACCCATAAGTTTTTATGTATGAATTGACATCGTTTGGTGCACATATATTACATCGTTATATATACGCATGGATTGTTATATTGGTGTGTACATCATACCCCAAATCAATAAACAGTTATCAAACGTAAATGCATTTTAATATAGGTTAACATTAAAAAGGAGGTCAGGGTCATTTTTATATAAAATATCGCAAAATTATGACCGATATTTTTTGCACATCCCCGTTTACCCAATAATAGGAAGATACCCCCCCCCCCCCCCCCCCCCGTGTTCAGTACAGAAATTAGTTCATGTTCAACGTGAAATTATGTCTTATTTCACGTTTTTTTCGTGCAAGCACCCCCTTAACCACCCTCAAATATACTTTATCTTTTGCTTAATAGAAAAATAAAATAAAAAATGGGGTCACCGCACAAAATATGCCTTCGAAAGAAACATACATTTTTGTAAAAGATTATTTTTTTCTGTCGAACTGATAGGAGAAAAACTTGAGAGGTAATATCGAAATAAAAAAAGAACTAAATTACAGAAATCGCTAAAATTTTACTATAGTTTAGTTTAAGTACAGCTTAAATGAAAACAATAATAAAAAATATAGGTCACCGATGAGTTAAAAAATGATATTTGAATTTTAATGCAAAAAAATTGGCATATTTCGCCAAAGGGAGATAATTTGGAGCTTTTTTAGTGATACATAAATTTCAAAAGTCATCAAGACTGGGGCCAACACGAATTGATTTATTTGAATTATTTTTTAACCATATGATAAAGTTACAACTTATAAAGTATTAAATAAAATTTATGATGAAAAAAAAAAAGATGTTTTATACCCGCGAGCGGGCTATCTGTCCCGCCCAAGTTTGGAGCCTGTGATCATTTAGTGCCAGTGGTTACCGTTGGTCATGATCACTTATGATATTTTGTTTGTATTTGATGTATTGTACAGTAAATAACACCAAGGGTTTCCTCGTTTGACTTGTTTTGAATAATCATTTAGTCATGTTGGTTCTTTTTATATGCCTGATGATGTAGGATATCTGTCAGTATTCATAGACTTCATAATACTGATTGTTTCTTGTAGTAGTTATCTTTTACGTTTGTTTTTATTTTATTTACCGATGGTGTGTTCTCTTTATAGGCATATATGATAGTATATACATGTAGTCCATCGTCTATGTGCAAAATCATGCATGAGATGAGGCATATATAAATGTCAAAAGGACAACAACTCAAACGACAAAACATGATGACGCGCGTACGGACACATGCATGGACTCGGACAGTCATCCAAATTGTGTTTATTTATTACTAAATTTGTTATAAAGCTTCAGAAAACATGACTTCTGGGATGTATTGTAAATATAACTCTTTGATGATAAGTAATTTCTTAATGGTAACCGTGATGAACGACAAATTGATTTTAATAACTTACGTGTATAAAAAAGTATTTGTAAGCCAATTTATTGTGTCTCGCGGGAAACTTTCATATTTTAGCTCTTCGAAGTTTACTGAAAAATACCAAAATCATGACAAATTAAGAAGACTTAATGTTTTGAAATAATTTATAAAATCCTAACTGGAATACTTATTTCCTTGTTTGATTTTACCTTTAAAGTCACCTCATCCTATTATTGTACATCTCGGTATAAAATTACAAGCAATGCATTTCCCATTTTCAGCTTCCGGGTATAACTATTGATTGCGGACACTTACCAAAACCCATTTACAGCGGATATTTGCCATATATACCATGTCAATAAATGGGAGCAGATAAATGTTTGAATAGAATAAGTACCAAAAATATTGTGGGAAATCAGGAACAATTAAGGAAGTCCGCCCTGGAATGTCTGGGTAATAAATACGCTGTCTAATAGACACAGAGTGGTATCGTTTTGAAAAGATATAAACAGAAAAAGCTGCAATAGTTGATCTTATTTTTTTAATTTACATCGTTTCAAATATATGCATAAAAAAATACAAATTTTAGACCGAATGATATCAATATCGGATTAAATGATCTATGGCAATATAATAGGGATTATTCATTGTGTAATGAGAGTCATAATTAAATATATCATTCTCAGATTAATGATCATTAATCCTTTTTCCTTTTAATCAGTTTGCAAATTGAGTGAAACAAGTCTGGAAAACTGATAGCATAAACGATATGATATCCGACATTAACACTATATAGGTTTAGACAGTAACTACTAAGTAACTTGATCTTAATCGGTTCCTATAACAAACTGGACTGAACTCGAGTTCTCTGTTTTTACACAGAATCGAACATGAAAACGAAACGGCCATACCAGTCTGTTTTTGGTCTTCTGAAACAAGCAAATGATTTACATTGTCTTATCGGGGCATTTTATAGCTTACTATGTGGTTTCGGGGCTTTGCTCATTGTTAAAGGTCGTACGGTGACCTATAGTTGTTAATGTCTGTGTCATTTTGGTCTCTTGTGGACAGTTGTCTCATTGGCAATCATACCACATCTTCATTTTTATAAATACTGCATACAGATAATGGACAATTTGATGATAATTCACCTATCATCTCACCACCTTAAATTGTGGTATAACATTTTGTGTCACCATGGAAGTAAAATGGATATACATCACAATACTCTCATGGTGACAGTAATTCTGAACTTGTCATTATCTGATTAAATTCTACATCGATATATATCGACCGATGTTGAGAAGACAGCACCCGATATCGCCATTTGTTAATGACATATAGGTGCATACATTTATCATCGATATATCATGAATATTAACTGCCGATACTATAGAATAGAATAGAATAGAATAGAATAGAATAGAATAGAATAGAATAGAATAGAATATTTTTATTTCCCAAATTGCAGGGCCCATAAAGGGCATAAAATCAGATACAATTGATTTACATAATTGGTAACAACAACAGTAATAGAGGCATATACATATATATTTGGAATATAAGCATTGGTCAGAATCAAGCTAAAAAACACATATATATTGTGAATAAAAGAATAATAAAATTACATTATACATGTATATGTATTTATTCTCAATTTTTTTACTTGACTTAGTGTCAGTGTTCATACCTGATCTTCTTAGTTCAAAACAGTCACAAATATAGCAGCCCAGTTTTTCCATAAGAGTAACATTTTCTTGGGTCAAAAGCCATAAAAATTTAGAAGATTTATTTATAAATTTATAAAATTATAACAATTGTTAGAAATGTCTTGAAAAAAATCGTAAGTATATATACATCTGAGTAGAGTCTCCAACATATACGACAATTTTTAACACTCTATAGTTGGACACGCTGACGAGACAATTGAGACTGATAATAAAAATAAACATTTGTTTTATTCTTATACTTCACGTTCCGCTTTATAGATGGGTCAATATTCCTTTCCGGAATATATTTATGTTATTGAAAAACGTCTCTACATGTGTGGTTATATTGAGCATTTTATTCTTTTTAACAATTGACTGAGCTCTTCCATTTGTGCTGCAGACTGAGCAAAGAGCAACAAAATAAAGACTAATCACTATATATATGGTTTAATGAGTATTTGCGAAAAGCTCAATTTCCAGAGATCTTTTTGTGTGAAAAGGGGATTTGTTTTCCCCAAGAAGTGCCAATAACCGAAGGCATGTAAAATTAAATTGCCAAAAAAAGGAATCACACTTCGAACCTTAAAATGAAAACCACATTTTCGATAATGCCTCAGCTTTAAAAAAAAAAAAGCCAAAACATTCCATAAATATCTAATTTTAGTATGTGGCCACCATATATCATGTCCGGTCCTCGGCCTATTTGACCGTTCATGACATCAAAAGTCATCAAATTTGACTCAAGATTCGGAATAAGCAAGTCGACGGGTGTGACTAAGAGGAACAGTGACTGCTTACACACCATGTTTGTAGCTAACATCGTCTGATCGAGGATGTGACTATAGAGGATCAGCTTAAACACCATGTTTGTAGCTAACATCGTCTGATCGAGGGTGTGACTATAGAGGAACAGTGACTGCTTACACACCATGTTTGTAGCTAACATCGTCTGATCGAGGGTGTGACTATAGAGGAACAGTGACTGCTTACACACCATGTTTGTAGCTAAGATCGTCTGATCGAGGATGTGACTATAGAGGAACAGTTACTGCTTACACACCATGTTTGTAGCTAACATCGTCTGATCGAGGATGTGACTATAGAGGAACAGTGACTGCTTACACACCATGTTTGTAGCTAACATCGTCTGATCGAGGATGTGACTATAGAGGAACAGTGACTGCTTACACACCATGTTTGTAGCTAACATCGTCTGATCGAGGATGTGGCTATAGAAGAACAGTGACTGCTTACACACCATGTTTGTAGCTAACATCGTCTGATCGAGGGTGTGACTATAGAGGAACAGTGACTGCTTACACACCATGTTTATAGCTAACATCGTCTGATCGAGGGTGTGACTATAGAGGAACAGTGACTGCTTACACACCATGTTTGTAGCTAACATCGTCTGATCGAGGATGTGACTATAGAGGAACAGTGACTGCTTACACACCATGTTTGTAGCTAAGATCGTCTGATCGAGGATGTGACTATAGAGGAACAGTGACTGCTTACACACCATGCATGTTTGTAGCTAACATCGTCTGATCGAGGGTGTGACTATAGAGGAACAGTGACTGCTTATAACACACCATGTTTGTAGCTAACATCGTCTGATCGAGGGTGTGACTATAGAGGAACAGTGACTGCTTACACACCATGTTTGTAGCTAACATCGTCTGATCGAGGATGTGACTATAGAGGAACAGTGACTGTTTACACACCATGTTTGTAGCTAAGATCGTCTGGTCGAGGATGTGACTATAGAGGAACAGTGACTGCTTACACACCATGTTTGTAGCTAAGATCGTCTGATCGAGGGTGTGGCTATAGAGGAACAGTGGCTGCTTAGTACTTACCCACCATGTTTGTAGCTAAGATGCAAAATAACAAGCTAGAGCAAAAAAAAGAGACATATGAGACAATAATTAAAACTGGTGCAATGCATAAATAAACTCATCATAGATACCAAGATTGAAATCTTATACCATAAGTTGCGCCAGACGCGCATTTCGTCTACAAAAGACTCATCGGTGATCATATTTGCATTTCAAAATTTTGTTTATATTCAGTGGTCTAATCATCCGAAAGTAGTCAAGTATAACAGCTATTACGGGGCGCCGAATGGGACTCTTGTGGTTTTGTACTCGAAATTGAATTTTGTACGGACAAAAGTGACTTTTGTTCAACAAAAATGAGTTCAGTTTAACAAATTTTGTAACATACTACAAATTAAAAATTTTGTCATACAAAATTGTCTTTCAGTGGACAAAAGTCACTTTCTTCATGACAAAATTCATTTTTGTTACACAGACTTGACTTTTGTTACCTAATTTGAAATTTGGGCGACAAAAGTCAATTTTATATGCAAATTAGTTAAGTTTGGATTCTGTGAACTAATTTGCCTACAAAATCGACAATTGTTACACAAAATTGACTTTTGTGAGGCAAAATTGACAAAATTCAATTTTGTCTCACAAAATTGAGACAAAATTCAATTTTGTCAATTTTGACAAAAGTAACAAAATTGACTTTCTGAGACCAAATTGAATTATATCTCACAAAATTGAGACAAAATTCAATATTGTCAAATTTTGTCTCACATAAGTCAATTTTGTCTCACAAAAGTCAATTTTGTCTCACAAAAGTCAATTTTGTCTCACAAAAGTCAATTTTTTTCTCACAAAAGTCTTTCAATTTTGTATGCAAATAAGTTTATATTTGCATACCTTTTTGACAAAATTGACCTTTGTCATTACAAAAATGAATTTTGTCATCACGTGTGAAGATCTATGGGTATTCTGAGACTACTATAACATAATATTAAAGTAGTCTCAGGGGTATTCAATAAAAAATAATGTGCATTTCGTATTGTCTCTTTTATGACCCTTTATTGATTGCCTAGTGCCGATGTGAGTCAAGGCTCCGTGTTGAAGACCAAACCTTAACCTATAATTGCTGAATTTTTATACAGTGTAACTTGTTCTCTCATTGGCACTCATGATCACTCATAGTCCCTCATACCACACCTTCATTTTTATGTAAAGGTATTTAGTTCAATGAAACCAAATTTTATGATGCCATAATCAAGAAGATTTTTTTTATATAAAACAATATCAACTGACAAACCCATATTTATCTGATCAAAGTTTAAAAAAAGACTTGTCTATGTATGGTGACCATATTTTAATAGTCCGTGAATTACTAACTTTTCAATTTCGTTTTGTCTAAGAATCTGATAAATACACTGAACTGTGTGTTACTTAACTAAAACGCAGACAAAGAAACCTCAATACAATTATCAAATTAATATGACATTTAATAATAAAAAGTATTTGAAAACATTACTGCACAGTTTTTGATATTTTAATTGATGTTTTATTGATTTAAAGATTATGTTTTTTACAGATATCATGTGACTGATCAAAATGGCGGCTATCGAAAGGGGCAAAGATGCAGCAATCTTTCACTTTGACGTTTATATAGAAGATTGCCTGAAATTTTGTA
The DNA here is from genome assembly GCF_036588685.1 of Mytilus trossulus. Classification (NCBI taxonomy): domain Eukaryota; kingdom Metazoa; phylum Mollusca; class Bivalvia; order Mytilida; family Mytilidae; genus Mytilus; species Mytilus trossulus. The sequence goes on from NC_086376.1 coordinate 45,223,755, forward strand.
TATAGTTACCGGTAGATCATGCGTTATCTTCTATAGGTAAGACTTTCAAAGAAGATAATACGTGAAATTCGCCAAAAAAAATAATGTTATCTGCAAATTGTTAGCAGAACACATCTATCTTCGATTGTTTGCTGTCAGATACACACTTTTTATGGACGTTGTAAGTGACTTAGTCTCTACCTTTTCTGTCTGTCATTCACACTTGGATTCGTAGTTTAACATTCTCCTTTGAAACCCACCAGGCAGTCATGTGATCTGTAAATATATATCAAAAAGTCAAATCGTCATGGGGAAAAAACGACAAATCAAAGAATTCAACTTTATATATAACAGCTAAGCTAATATAGGACAATGTTGCTGATTAAAAATTACACCACTCCAGACCCTTTTGTTTACCACATAATAAAAATTACCAATAATTGACAAGTTCTGAGTCGAATACGATACCAAAACCAATAGTATATTCACATGTTACCTAATATTACCTATTCTGAATGTTCCCCATCTGACAGGTGCACCACCAAACGGTGTATTTAGAATTTTGCTATATACACAGGCCATAATCACAGGGTTGTCCCTGCTAAATGCAATCACTGTCACATTTGTAGTATTACTATTTTAATCAGTATGACTTTCTGAGATGACAATATGCATACTAACAAACTGGACTTAAGATAAGGCGTATAGGTAGTTTTCAATTTGTTATCTGGCATATGACAAAAAACAGCCAATCAAAGAATGCAACTTTATTTAACTATTATAAGAACAATGCTGTTGATTAAAGAATAATACATTCCAGGCCCTTTTGATTCCTGAAATAATTAATATTACCAATAATTTATAAGTTCCATGTTGACGGGTTCAACCAGAAAAATTTTGAAGCAGAGAAAACTGTGCATCTTATAATCGGCATGACTTTATCAGATGACAATATCAATACTTGAATAAGGCTTATGCATAGTAGTATACTTGAATTCAGTCACAGACATGCGATATTACAGGTGTGTTCTAGTTAAATTTTTAAAATTCAACAAATTTTGCATTAAAATGCATTTTTTTTTTAATTTTAAAGTTTGCATTATTGAAATATTTAAGCTTGGAATTAAACAAAGTATCAAAATCAGCAAAATTATTTGTAGTCAGCTTACATGTACAAAGAATTGTTGGAGAAAAAGAAGAGATGGAAATGTTTTATTCTCTGAAAATGACTCTCAAAATGTATCTTTATAAAATGTATATACATTTACATGTAGCTGTAATATTATGAACCTACAAAATGCGTTTAAAATTACTATTCTATGTAAAAATAGTAATTCTGGGAAAACCTGGGTTTTCCTATTAAGGTTTCCTGCCAATGTTATACTTTTGACAACAGAAGTAAAGATACTGCCTATTTATATCCTATTGTTCATGAAAGTGTATGAAACTCTCTTGTTATTTTTTAGATTTTAAGTTTATTTAAGTCATGGAAATTGCAGACTTCCCAAATTAGCAACAAGTACCATGGAGACAGTATTATTGAAACCCAAGGACATCCTTCTTCATATGTGCCAAAGTGAAGAAAATTTATGGACACAGAGAGATGCATCAGAAAGTTCTGTTAGTACAGATTTGGGGTCTAGTATTCTAAGGTGAGACTTATCTTAAATATTTCATTCTTCAATGTTCTTTTTGAAATTAAATATTTTAATAAGAGTTCACCAAGTTTTACAAAGAATTTTATACTTTGATTTAAATACAGTTTAGAAATCTACCAATACATGTTCATCATTGGCACATTGCTCAGAGTTACTTCCCTTTAAAAATTATGTGGTAATAATATTATACAATAGGAATGAGATCACATTACATATGAAAATAAGGAAATTAAACATTGTCTGGAAAAGAGATTTCCATGCATCAAGGACATGTATACACGTCTTAATGAGAACCCTGTAAAATTACTGGAAATTTGATCACATCCAAATTGTATGAAGTTTAGAATTACAATGTTTTTTATTGGAATTAAACATGATATTGTAATTTTGTAAACAATACTAAACATATTTTCTAATCATATTTTTAGTTATCTTCAATGATTTTGTTGTTTTACATATATATATATATGCGAGGATGAACATTAACTTACTTTGTCAAACCTTCATTAAATATTATGAAACTTTAGGTAAAGACAATATTATCTGAATCAAACATATGAAAAAAAATATTTCTGTCATCCTTTGTTTAGCATTTTACATTTTATATACATTGTAACATTAAAAGACTGTCTTGGATAAAGTTTTCATGGCATGATCAATTAGTTAACCTTAATGGATTGTTATGAAACTTGAACAGAATATAATCTTCAAGATTAAGAAACAACATTAGAAGGAACTAGTTTCATTAAAAAAAAACCAATCTGTTGATAGATGTAATATAAATGTATTTTAATCTGTGTTTTTACAGTCTCTCATAACTCTTTTTAGAGTGGCTCTTTTATAAATTGTTAATATTATATTGTGTTGTATATCAAATGTTTTAAAGAGGTGAGACTCTAATAAATTATTTGTTTGTTTGTTTGTTTGTTTGTTTGTATTTAACTAATGATTTAACTAAATTTTTGCAGTCAACATTACCATTTGGCACTAACATTCACTATGTTTTTTTTTAATGTGACAAAAGATTTTAAAATATTATCATTTTTTCAGGGAATGTAAATGTCTGAGGAAGATCCATGACCACTTTAGTAATCTCAAGTAAGTGATTTAATGAGTAGGAAAAAAAACACAATTGGAAAAGGACAGACAACATTATGACCAAATTAAAAAAAAAGATATTCAGTGTGCATTTATCATGGATGCACTATGCACAGAAATCGCAAAAATAATAACCCTGGTGAGCTTCAGCTGGACCCTAAATGTACTATTTCAGTGAAAATGGACTTCATTCTAAACTCAAAAACATATAAATGAACTAGAATTTAAAAATATACAAACTAAACTAACAAAGGCCAGAGGCTCCTGACTCGGGTCAGGTAGGGAGGTGTTAAACATACTTTGTGAAATCTCAACTCTCCCCCTATACCTCTAGCCAATGTAGAATAATGAAACTCATAGCAATACACACAGTAAAACTCAGTTTAAAAGAAGTCAAAGTCCTATGTCAGAATAGGTAACAAAAGAAATGATAATACATAAATTAACAAAGTACCACTAGCACTTTCAGCCTTCATATGAAAATCAAGCACAATCCGTCCTGTTAGGATGCTAGGAATAAGGATGAAAAATGTTTGTCCTAGGCTACATTTTGTTTTTGTTTTAACGTATCTTTGTCTTGCCTTATCCTATCGAGCTTTGACTATGAACAAATGAAAGTAGTTTCAAAATGTTGTTTTTAGTGTAGTTTTTGGAATCAGTTGGATGAGCAGACATTTATATTTTTATTTGGATCACCTATTTATATTTATATACTAAAAGTTATACACTTTTGTTTATAAACAGATCATAATATATTGTTTTCTTTTCAGTAAAAGAAAATGTTGCATGAGTTTGGCTGTCTGCAAAACAACCTTCAGTAATTTCAGAGTGGTAAGATATTTTATTCATACTCTCAGAGTGAGGTTTAAAAACCTTGATTGTAGGGTAAAGGGTTTCTTTGATAATCTTACACCTTTCTTCTAAAAAATGCATTTTTATGTGTTACGGAGATTATTTTGTTTTCTTCATTTTTATGCCCCATTTATGGGCATTATGTTTTCTGGTCTGTCCGTCCATTCGTTTGTTTGTCCATCTGTCTGTCCCGCTTCAGGTTAAAGTATTTGGTCGAGGTAGTTTCTAATGAAGGTGCAGTTCAATCAACTTGAAACTTTGTAAACATATTCCCTATAATATAATCTTTCTAATTGTAATGCCAAAATAGAGATTATACCCTTTTTTCACGGTCCACTGAACATAGAAAATGATAGTGCGGTTGGGGCATCCGTGTACTAGGGACAGGTTCTTGTTTGTACATAAATTAGGCTGTTAGTTTTCTCGTTTGAAACGTTTCACATTGTCATTTCAATGTCTTTATTAGCTGACTATGCATTATGGGCTTTGCTCATTGTTGAAAGCCATACAGTGACCTATAGTTGTTACTTTCTGTGTCATGTTGTCTCTTGTGGAGAAATGTCTCATTGGCAATCATACCACATCCTCTTTTTTTATATATAGTCACATAATGATACATTGCATTACTCATCTAGTTTGTGTTTTATTTCTGCTGATTCACCCTAAACGGAATAGGTCCTTGGACTAAGAGAATTATTTAAAAATTTTACTTAATATACTTGCTTAAATTTTACCTCTTCTAATACCAGTAGTGTTTTTACACTTTCTTTGTTAATTTCAGATAAGTATTAGTAAGTGAATTTATGATATCAAAATCCTGAGGATAGTACTAATTGGAATCTATGATTATCCTCAATAAAGTCTTAGAACAAATTAGTTATGGTATGTTAGTGTCTTAGTTTTATAAAATCAGTATCATCTTGTAACAGCAAAATGGCTAATTGTGTAAAAGTCATATGGCTATGTAAACGTAACAACCGATTGCCATCAGATTTTGAATGTATTCTCAATAAGGTTATCAGATTATATGATGACGAACTTATAATTTGTTTTAGGTTAGAAATGATGGCAGAGATAATGGGATCGAAGAAGGTTAGTAAAAGAAATCAATTTATTTAAAAAAAAAAAGATGGATGGTAGACATCAATGAGACAGTAATCTAAAAATATGAAAAATCAAACAGGCATTATTTTATTTCAAATTTACACATAAAACAGTTTTACATCTACAAAAAAGTTTTTCAAACAACATACCATTAAAAGGGTGAAAACTATAGAATAGTACCAAACAAACTGCAAAGTGTTTGCTGATTCATTTATTTTCAGTGTTTGAAGCTTCTGTTCAAATCTAACATCCAGTCAGTCTTCTATGCTGTAAAGCTGGGCATATGATAACCTAAAGACTAGCAAAATCTATTTAATGTTATGTTCTTTTTGTTTTGTTTTTTCAATTTTTGTTTTTGTTTTTTTCAGGTTCAAATGAAGAGTTAGAATAATGCAATATCTTAGAACATACAATAACATTATAACATATTTACTTTTTTTTTTTTTAGGTGCAATGTCTAAAACCCTCATTGACAACTCACAGCTGGTGTCTGAACTAGATGAAAAGGTTTGAGAATTATATTTGCCTCTGTTAAAAATTAAATGAACAAACAAATACTTTTATCAGGCTCATTAATTCAACAGGGCTAAGGTAAGTGAGTTCCACCCTTTGTGTCTGTTTGTCATTACTACAAACAAAAAAATACCACTGAAACCACTCTGCCATCAAAATTTGGTTTACATCTAATTCATGTTCTCTTGATTTTGACATAATTATTGTCCTAGGATATACAAGATTTTATAAAACTGACAATTTTCTGCTTCGTTGATAGACTTCATTGGAATATTGAGTATGACAAGATATCTACTTCATAATTATACCACTACTCTAAATGTGGTTAAAACTGGTTTATTTCTGTTAGAAAACTCTCACTACTTCAAGTAATAGTGTCATAATTTCCGGCACCAAGCTCTATCTGGATATGTCAATTACAGTGTGACAAATTTAAAGTTCAGTCTATATTCCACATCCTTAAAAATGGAATTTCAATGATGTGACGTAATTTATATTTTGGGCTACACACAATAAAAATATGCATAGTCTTAGATTCTAAAGTGGCAAATTGAAAACATTATATATAACATTTTGAAATGTTATGATTGAACATAGAATACCTATAGTCATTTAGATTCAGAAATCATTTCATATTACATTTTAAAATGTTATGATTGAACATTAAATTGATTTCAATCCTTGTAAGGATCAAAATGATCTTTTCGAACAAAAGGATGAATAATGACTATCACACATAGAATAACATGCAACACTAGTAAATTTGGGGCCCTTTATAGCTTGTTGTTCGGTGTGAGCCAAGGCTCCGTGTTGAAGGCCGTACTTTAACCTATAATGGTTTACTTTTTAAATTGTTACTTGGATGGAGAGTTGTCTCATTGGCACTCACACCACATCTTCCTATATCTATAAGTAGAAAATATCAAATTTTTGTACAAAGATAACTCTATACCAAATGCTTCAAAAAATATTTCTACATGAGTGATGTCACTTTACTACAGTTTTCCATTTTTAGGAATTTAGAGTGTTTAGATATGCCTACATGTGTGCCTCCTATCCTGTCTTGGGTGCACCTGACCCTCCATCTCCACAGACACCACCTATTACTCCAACAGGTCAAGGACACATAAGGTAAGTCGGTACCTAACACTACAGGGAGATAACTCTGTAAAATCAGCAAAACATTTTAATTACGTTATATTGTTAAGGAAATATAAAGCTTCTCATTGATTTTTAATGTTTTTCAAACTGCTATGTATCCCATGAAATTTTTCCGAGAAATATGTGGTTCAAGTTTTTTGAAATTTTTATATTTTTTCTCCTAGGGTCAAAGTAAATAAGTTTTATGAAAATTGAACGAGCCAAATTAATTTCTGTCAAGGTGTTAGGTACCAGCTTAATGAACTGATTTGAAGTAATAGGTAGAGACATAAGAATTTTTTTCTAGATCATGATGTTAAAACTAAATGTTCAAACTATATGGTAAAGACCAAAAACATGGCTACCCAAATGACTCAAAAAAAGAACCATCTGATAGTCAGTTTCAATTTACCATTATAAAATGGAAAGATGAAGTTTAATTCAGTCTTGAAAAATGTTTGTATGCCTCTATGGACACATTCCCTCCCAATTCATTAGTTTTATTAAAATTTAATTTATGACAGGCCTTGTTGGCCAAATGGTTTAAGTTGTTAAACTACTGTCTCACTAGCCTGTAACACAAGACTGAGGTTTTGATTCACATCCAGTATGTGGCTTATGAACATTGTACTCCAATCCTAATTGACTAGAATTATCAGTTTTCCTGCCAAATGTCAATGAAATGTAACATATTTTTGGTCTAAAGTCATTAAGCTAAGTTAGATTACTGCATATGCATTCAATATATTTACAAAAGTTTTTTTATGTAACTTCAAGACACTTGTACAGCATAGTTTTTTTTATGTAACTTCAAGACATTTGTACAGCATAGTTTTTTTTATGTAACTTTAAAACACTTGTACATCATAGGGTAACTATGTGTAAAATTGTACTTTAAATATCTTTATTTTTGACATCAAAAGTCTGATAAATTGACATCAAAAGTCTGATATAAATCTATGTTGAAATTAAAGAGTATCAAAATTGAAACTTTAACATATTTTTGACAGGATACAGTTCAAAGATTTAAAGTCACAGATAATGAGAACACAATCTGGTGATGATGCAGAAGATGAGACATCAATTGTCCCTGCTGAAACCCTCTTTGAATTGTTGAGGAGGGTATTCAGGTTAAGTCCCAATACATTTTACCAGTATGAAGTCTATATAAGAAATTCCTATGGCAAGAGAGATGCTGAACCTAACAGAGTAAGTGCTTAGGAATTAAATTGTTGATTTCACTTTAAGATAAGGAGTTGTGGGTACACATCACTTAGTCAAAAACCACAAACACTATAAACACTAAAGATATCTGGATTTTTTGTAATGTCAAATGCAAAGTATATATGAAATATGTTATTATTCAAGCAGTTTGAGAAGTTCTAAGGTAATTGTTGAAGACATACACATACAAATCTTTGTAAAAATGGAATGTTAATGAAAATGTTCAAACTTGGCCTGAATAAATAACTAAAAAAAAGATTCTCTTTTTTTAACATTTCAGATTTTGGCAGAGGAATTGGTTGGACAGTTAGCCTCACTTGAAAACAATAGCAATCCATATTACACACCAAAACACTTTATGGTATGTTATAATCTTATAGTACAATAGCAATCCATATTAGATCTTAAATGCTGTTAAAAAATCTTTTACAAATTTCCTTATTTGACATTAAAGTGATCCTTTTCTTACATGTGTAATCATCACCAAATTTTAAGATAGGTAAGCCATTAGAATGCTTGAACTTAATCCAGACTGAATGCTAGGATCTGTCTCCTTAGTAATTCTTCTGTTACTTAAATGTTTGCATGGCTGTAGTGTATGTTTTCTGACTTAAAAAAGTTTTTTTTATATATATAAAGAAGAAGTGTCTATGGTATATCATTGATGGCTGCTGTCCCTGAAGCATCCATTTACTTTAATTTCAAAAACCCTTGCTCCCTTTTACCCCACCGTGCAAGGACAGTATAGCCAGTCAAGGTCGTTAAAACATCCATTTGTCTCCTTTTTTCCTGCACATGTGCCTTTAGAAAAATATTGATAAAAGTTAGGTATGCTATATATGCCCTATTTGTTTTTGATATGGAAAGAATACCCCTTGTCCATGCTTTTGTAACTTTTTAATGTTTCTATGTAAAGATTTCTGAATAGTTTGTCTGTATAGATGAATATTTACTAGACCTTTGAAATATTTTTTTGGTTGCACCCATTAAGCAGAACTGTAGGTTTTTGTTTTATATTCATGTTTAGTGACTTAATCATTATATGAAAACTGATATCATGTACATTCTATTTCTATTGCAAAGATATGTTGGGGCCCAATATTGGAGTCTTATATACAATAAATATGACTATTAAACTTTGTTACAATTTAATTATACTATTGTTTATATATTTGATATACCATTATTGTTCATCTTATACATAGACACATGATATACCATTATTGTTCATTATATACATAGACACATGATATACCATTATTGTTCATTCTATGGATTTATGAGTTTTGAACAACGGTATACTACTGTTGCCTTTATCTATACATATTCACCTCAGAAACTAACAAAAACCTTTGAATAGACTTTGCATTGGAACTAAACACATTTATTCAAAAAAACGTTGTTGGCATGACACGGGTTATGTTCTTCTCATATATGTTATGATGGTATGATACTAAACCCCTAATAGGGAGGATTGTGCCTGATGTACATATGATGAAATCATAATCTTTCAGTCAGTTTAATTGAAGTCTGGAGCTGGCATGTCAGTAAACTGCTAGTAGTCTATTGTTATTTATGTATTATTGTCATTTTGTTTATTTTCTTTGGTTCTGACATCAGACTCGGACTTCTCTTGAACTGAATTTTAATGTGCGTATTGTTATGCGTTTACTTTCCTACATTGACTAGAGGTATAGGGGGAGGGTTGAGATCTCACAAACATGTTTAACCACGCCCCATTTTTGCGCCTGTCCCAAGTCAGGAGCCTCTGGCCTTTGTAAGTCTTGTATGATTTTAATTTTAGATTCTTGTGTACAATTTGGAAATTAGTATGGCGTTCATTATCACTGCACTAGTATATATTTGTTTAGGGGCCAGCTGAAGGACGCCTCCGGGTGCGGGAATTTCTTGCTACATTAAAGACCTGTTGGTGACCTACTGCTTTTTTTTTCTTTTTTTTTTCTATGGTTGGGTTGTTGTCTGTTTGACACATTCTCAATTTTATAGACACATGCTATACCATGATTGTTCATTCTATACATAGACACATGCTATACCATTATTGTTTATTCTATACATAGACACATGCTATACCATTATTGTTCATTCTATACATAGACACATGCTATACCATTATTGTTTATTCTATACATAGATACATGATATACCATTATTGTTCATTCTATACATAGACACATGATATACAATTATTGTTCATTCTATACATAGACACATGATATACCATTATTGTTCATTCTATACATAAAAAAATACTATACCATTATTGTTCATTCTATACATAGACACATGATATACCATTATTGTTCATTCTTTACATAGACACATGATATACCATTATTGTTTATTCTATACATAGACACATGCTATACCATTATTGTTCATTCTATACATAGACACATGATATACAATTATTGTTCATTCTATACATAGACACATGATATACCATTATTGTTCATTCTATACATAAAAACATACTATACCATTATTGTTCATTCTATACATAGACACATGATATACCATTATTGTTCATTCTTTACATAGACACATGATATACCATTCTTGTTCATTCTATACATAGACACATAATATACCATTATTGTTCATTCTATACATAGACACATGATATACCATTATTGTTTATTCTATACATAGATTCATGGTATACCATTATTGTTCATTCTATACATAGACACATGATATACCATAATATTTCATTCTATACATAGACACATGGTATACCATTTTTGTTCATTCTATACATAGACACATGACATACCATTATTGTTCATTCTATACATAGACACATGCTGTACAATTATTGTTCATTCTATACATAGACACATGACATACCATTTTTGTTCATTCTATACATAGACACATGATATACCATTATTGTTCATTCTTTACATAGACACATGATCTACCATTATTGTTTATTCTATACATAGACACATGCTATACCATTATTGTTCATTCTATACATAAAAACATACTATACCATTATTGTTCATTCTATACATAGACACATGATCTACCATTATTGTTCATTCTTTACATAGACACATGATATACCATTATTGTTCATTCTATACATAGACACATGATATACCATTATTGTTTATTCTATACATAGACACATGATATACCATTATTGTTCATTCTATACATAGACACATGATATACCATTATTGTTCATTCTTTACATAGACACATGATATACCATTATATTATTTATTCGTATATTTTAACAAATTTGATTCGTTTAGGGATAGTCACATGTTTAACTATATTTTCGAAGGTAGAGAAAAACGGCGGATAGCAAAAAGCATATTGCACAGAGCATATTGCACGGTTATTTTTAGAATATCAAAAATCCGATTTACTTTGTGACGTCATGTAATGAATTTCAGGATATCGTTAAACGTTTTGAAACAAATGATATATGTGATGGATTTTTTGACGAAAAATATTTTCAAATACATAAGATGTCAAACAAACAAAAAAAGTAAATTAAATAAAAACTAATATGTTGTTTTTGTCAAGGAGACAGTATGATATCTATAAAATTCAAACAAAATCTAATGACGATTTTGATACAAATAATCATAATGGTCTGAAATTAATAATAACAAATATAGCCTTTGTATGAGGTCAATACAGGATATATCAACCCAAAGAAGTATATTGAACTCGGACTTCGTCCTCAGTCAATATACTTCTTTCAGGTCAATATATCCTTGTATCGACCTCATACAAAGGCTATATTTATATAAAAGTTTATTCTATACATAGACACATGATATACCAGAATTGTTCATTCTATACATAGACACATGATATACCAGTATTGTTCATTCTATACATAGACACATGATATACCAGTATTGTTCATTCTATACATAGACACATGATATACCATTGTTGTTCATTCTATACATAGACACATGATATACCATTATTGTTCATTCTTTACATAGACACATAATATACCATTATAGTTTATTTTGTACATAGACACATGATATACAATTATTGTTCATTCTTTACATAGACACATGATATACCATTATTGTTCATTCTTTACATAGACACATGATATACCAGTATTGTTCATTCTATACATAGACACATGATATACCAGTATTGTTCATTCTTTGCATAGACACATGATATACCATTATTGTTCATTCTAAACATAGACACATGATATACCATTATTGCTCATTCTAAACATAGACACATGATATACCATTATTGTTCATTCTATACATAGACACATGATATACCAGTATTGTTCATTCTATACATAGACACATGATATACCAGTATTGTTCATTCTATACATAGACACATGATATACCATTATTGTTCATTCTATACATAGACACATGATATACCATTATTGTTCATTCTATACATAGACACATGATATACCAGTTCATTCTATACATAGACACATGAACAATAATGGTATATCATGTGTCTATGTAAAGAATGAACAATAATGGTATATACATTGAAGACCTGTTGGTGACCTTCTGCTGTTGTTTTTTTATTTGGTCGGGTTGTTGTCTCTTTGACACATTCCCCATTTTCATTCTCAATTTTATAGATACATGATATACCATTATTGTTCATTCTATACATAGACACATGATATACCATTATTGTTCATCTTTCACATAGACACATGATATACCATTATTGTTCATTCTATACATAGACACATGATATACCATTATTGTTCATTCTATACATAGACACATGATATACCATTATTGTTCATTCTATACATAGACACATGATATACCATTATTGTTCATTCTTTACATAGACACATGATATACTATTATTGTTCATTCTTTACATAGACACATGATATACTATTATTGTTCATTCTTTACATAGACACATGATATACCAGTATTGATCATTCTATACATAGACACATGATATACCATTATTGTTCATTCTTTACATAGACACATGATATACTATTATTGTTCATTCTTTACATAGACACATGATATACTATTATTGTTCATTCTTTACATAGACACATGATATACCATTATTGTTCATTCTATACATAGACACATGATATACCAGTATTGTTCATTCTATACATAGACACATGATATACCATTATTGTTCATTCTTTACATAGACACATGATATACCATTATTGTTCATTCTATACATAGACACATGATATACCAGTATTGTTCATTCTATACATAGACACATGATATACCAGTATTGTTCATTCTATACATAGACACATGATATACCATTATTGTTCATTCTATACATAGACACATGATATACCATTATTGTTTATTCTATACATAGATTCATGGTATACCATTATTGTTCATTCTATACATAGACACATGATATACCAGTATTGTTCATTCTTTGCATAGACACATGATATACCATTATTGTTCATTCTAAACATAGACACATGATATACCATTATTGCTCATTCTAAACATAGACACATGATATACCATTATTGTTCATTCTATACATAGACACATGATATACCAGTATTGTTCATTCTATACATAGACACATGATATACCAGTATTGTTCATTCTATACATAGACACATGATATACCATTATTGTTCATTCTATACATAGACACATGATATACCATTATTGTTCATTCTATACATAGACACATGATATACCAGTTCATTCTATACATAGACACATGAACAATAATGGTATATCATGTGTCTATGTAAAGAATGAACAATAATGGTATATACATTGAAGACCTGTTGGTGACCTTCTGCTGTTGTTTTTTTATTTGGTCGGGTTGTTGTCTCTTTGACACATTCCCCATTTTCATTCTCAATTTTATAGATACATGATATACCATTATTGTTCATTCTATACATAGACACATGATATACCATTATTGTTCATCTTTCACATAGACACATGATATACCATTATTGTTCATTCTATACATAGACACATGATATACCATTATTGTTCATTCTATACATAGACACATGATATACCATTATTGTTCATTCTATACATAGACACATGATATACCATTATTGTTCATTCTTTACATAGACACATGATATACTATTATTGTTCATTCTTTACATAGACACATGATATACTATTATTGTTCATTCTTTACATAGACACATGATATACCAGTATTGATCATTCTATACATAGACACATGATATACCATTATTGTTCATTCTTTACATAGACACATGATATACTATTATTGTTCATTCTTTACATAGACACATGATATACCATTATTGTTCATTCTATACATAGACACATGATATACCAGTATTGTTCATTCTATACATAGACACATGATATACCAGTATTGTTCATTCTATACATAGACACATGATATACCATTATTGTTCATTCTTTACATAGACACATGATATACCATTATTGTTCATTCTATACATAGACACATGATATACCAGTATTGTTCATTCTATACATAGACACATGATATACCAGTATTGTTCATTCTATACATAGACACATGATATACCATTATTGTTCATTCTTTACATAGACACATGATATACTATTATTGTTCATTCTTTACATAGACACATGATATACTATTATTGTTCATTCTTTACATAGACACATGATATACCATTATTGTTCATTCTATACATAGACACATGATATACCAGTATTGTTCATTTTATACATAGACACATGATATACCATTATTGTTCATTCTTTACATAGACACATGATATACTATTATTGTTCATTCTTTACATAGACACATGATATACCATTATTGTTCATTCTATACATAGACACATGATATACCAGTATTGTTCATTTTATACATAGACACATGATATACCATTATTGTTCATTCTATACATAGACACATGATATACCAGTATTGTTCATTCTTTACATAGACACATGATATACCATTATTGTTTATTCTATACATAGACACATGATATACCATTATTGTTCATTCTATACATAGACACAGTTTGGATATGACAGATGGCAGAGGAAAGAATTTATTCACATTGCAGAACTGATGAGGAAATTCTGGCATGTTGCCCATCCACATAAACGTAACAATCATATACAGTTTCTACAGACTGTTCATGATGATTATGTAGTACTCATGGAGAAATTATTGAGGTCAGCAAATTTTTCTTTTAAAAATTGTATCATAATAATGAATTTCATCACACAAATTTTATTTTTAACCTAAGTCTGTGAAAAAAGAAAATAGACTTTATAAAAGAAATCTTCAGTTTATCATTTGCTGTAAATATCTTTTTTTCAGAAACATTTTATAAATTTCCACGAATCTTACTCATGTAACTTGAAGAGCTAAACAAAATAATGCACATTTTTCTTTAAAATATTCTAGCAGTTAAAACATGATATCAGATTGGCATGAACTCATATATGATTAATTCCTGGGTTTTTTTCTCTTGTGAACAAATTCTTCTTTTTTCCTGTTCCAAAATTAGTTGTACAGATGTAATAATATTCACCCACAATAATGAGACGGGACTGCATAATAAATCAACTTTTATGCCCCCATTGCAGCAGAGGGGGCTTTACATTTTACCTCTGTTTGTTCGTACGTATGTCCCAAAGGAGGTTTCCGACTTTTAACTCTAGTTTGCTTCAACCAAATGTTATTTAAATAGAGTAGAATACTTCTTTTTCTAAGTTTAAGGGATGTAATAGCATTTTACAACTCTATAAAATTACAAAAAGAAGCTTTCAATTCTTATAACCCCTTCCGTGAAATTACTTGCTTCATCAAATTTTTGTTTGTTTTGCTATACACAGTGATGACATGGTCAAGGGAAGCAACTTCAAGCAAGTGCTGTCAGGAATGTTTATTATTTATTTTTCTTCAGAAAATGAATCTAATTTTGAATGCATATTGATGGCTGTCAGCCAATCTAATGTATGGATTCTTATGAAACGCATATATGTAATGTAATTATAAGTTAATAATTTGGAAATATTCACATCTAATTTGAAATGAATATGCTTTCACAAGAATTGAATATTGAGATTTTATGTGTTTTGAACTGTGTATAGAAAACTTGATTTGATTTGCATTTGCTCGATTTAAAGCTTTGATACATATTGATTGTATATGTGAAACCTATTCCTTATAATTTTAGGTATGAATCAGCCTATAGACAAGCTGACAATACACAAACCACACTATTGTCATCAGCATCAATCAGACTTTTGAAAGAATTTGGATTACGATACGGAGTAGTAAGTATTATGAAGTATGGTACTACAAATTCTGAAATTATTACATGCCTTTTATTAATGTGACTGAGTAAGTATCACACTAATAAGAACTCATGTTTTGATATCTGATTGATATATCTGTATGCCTAATACTAAACTTTGTCTTTTTCTGAAGAAAAAAAGGTGCGGATTATGAAAGTTTATTCCTTAAATGCATGTCAAACACTTTTTAAGCTTACTGGGTTAAATTGTAACAAGTTGTTTATTTATAGATTCTTACATTGATACCAGTGGATTATCGGATTTATCCAATCGAGATAGTTTAATTATCAATTTTAAAGTCTGAGCCGCCTCGGGATTGGATAAATCCGATAATCCACGAGTAACTATGTAAGAATCTGTTTCTCTAATGATTAAAAAGACATTTTCTTTTTTTGTTAACCGAAAATCCCCTTCGAGTGCCTTTCACATTGCACGAAGTTGTCAATTTCATTAACACCTGTTATCATATTTTGATTCATTCAGTTAGCTAAAAAGGTCATGACCCTTAAAATCATCCAATGATCTTTTGAGATCACCAGCAACCACACGTTGATTAAATTTTTTTTATACAATGGGTTCGGAAAGGGATAAATTTACATAGAGTAAGAGAAAAAAAATATATATACTGTAATATATAACGATTTATAATTAATTCTATAAGTATAAGTAATAATGGAAGATATTTTTAGATAAAATCATAATTAACCAATTTTAAGTTCAAACTTTAGGATATGTTTGTTAAAAAATTACTCTAGATATGATATTTGGATTACTTTTATGATCAATTTTACAGGGAGAGTTGTACAGAAGAATAGTCTACTTACGATACTTGGTCTCAAACTTTGACCCTTCTGTCTGGTTGATTCAGCATTGTATATTTGGAGTGATATTCGTTTTAGAAATTCTACCAAACCGTGAAGATATGGTCAGGAAAGAGGTTAGAAACATCTATTGTTTTTTTTTGGTACTTGAAAGGACATTAACAAAAAATGTGTAACACAAATTGGGTACTTTTGTACAAGAAAGTAGATTTAGACAATGTGTTACATCCCCTAATTGTTTCAGTGATTGATATACAGTTGTAAGAATATTACATGCAAAAATCAAACTCAAATTGAGAATTGAAATGGGGAATGTGTCAAAGAGACAACAACCCGACCAAAGAGCAGGAAGCATATTTTTTTCTCCTGCCAAACGAATACTACTTGGTACCAAAATCAAGCAAACCCATTACTAAGTTCAAATTAGTCATTGTAAGATAAGTTTCATGAAGAAAGCTAAATTGAAGCTTGAAAAGCCAAAGAAGTTTGAAGAAATAAAAGCCTTGAAAATAAAATTGGGTTAAGAAAATAGCCTAAACTGTTAAAGACATTCTTTTTAAGGATTTAGAATGTTACAGCCCGTAACAGAGAAGTGATCGAATTGGTGTTTCTTTACCGTCAAAATTAGCTACGTTATCGACACACTTAATTGAGTAGTGACCGAACTATTGGTACTTTAACGTTAAAAAGATTGACAATGCTGACAAACTTTCATGTGTCGATAATGAAGTTTAATACCGATAATATTGAAAATAATTCTAATGATATGAAACAAAATATGTCCATGCACCATTTCGATTGGGCGAAAAGTAGTCCTTTCTTCAAAGTCAGAACAGAAAAAAAGGTTTATGGAAGGACTTCTTGATAGTATTATTTCCTTTACAATTTTACCCAAAACTAAAAGAATTATACTGGTAAACAATTAAAAAGGTGTTTGATAGGAATGAAGTCCTTTATTTTTCGGACTAATGTGTACCGTATGTGTGATGGATTTGAATTCAATCAATAACTTTGAAATGTTTTCTCATATGTATACACAAAAGGGAGGACTGGTATTTGTACTTCTGTAAGAATATGTCTTCGTCCGTTTCATATGCCATACTTTTAGTATAGTTTAAACGGGAAAATTTTTTTCAGATATTTTTTTAATATGACAAAATAACGAGCAAAACTATTTCTTGCAATGGCACACACAGAGAATATTTTTTTTAGTAAAAATACGTTTGTATCAGGGAAAACATTTTTCAACATATAGGGGAAACGGATTTCCTAACCATTCACTTATAATATTCCGCATTTCTGATTTTTTGTTCGATAACTTAAATTATACGACTTTTTGTATGACTACGTGAACGTGTACCATTTATTTTTGCTGGTCTTTAGGAAGACAATTTACAATTGTGCAGTGAACGGAGGCACTTATACATAACCTTATAATTCTGTTTGGAAACAAAAATAAATTCCCAATATATAAATATACATGTATGGGTTCGAATCCCGGCGAGGGAAGAACCAAAAATTTGCGAAAGCAAATTTACAGATCTAACATTGTTGGGTTGATGTTTAGACGAGTTGAATATACATGTATGAATATACATGTAATATAATTTTTTATGTCGCGTACATGATTGGATTTTGTAGATATAACTACCGCACAGAAAAAGTATCATGGATTTCGAGGCTTTCATATTCAAGGTTTTGAATTCTACCCTTGTTGAAAACCTGTAGAGTTCTCTACAGTTCCTTAAAACATCAATTATTTTTTTGTAAATTGGGTGCCGTCTCCCTGAACATGCTAACGCTTAAGTCATATCTTTTCATTTTCATAATTTTTTCACTGTTTGTCTCTGTTGTCTTGATTGTTGGAACGATTAGTGGTACATGTATCTATCAATATTCACGAAAACTTTTTGAGAATTATGAATTATATTATAGTTCTTCTCTGTCAGATATGGATCATTACCAATGATAAAATGAAATGCCGTACATCACATCTTATAGAGGTTTAAATTTCAAATATTCGTCAATAACTTAAGATATATAGCAATTTTGTCTACAACATTTCAAATGTTAAAGGGTACATTTGTATTTTTTACTTCGATTTGAAGGAAATTTATATCAGTTTTTTCTGTGACAAAGTACAAGCATGTCGGTATTGCAACAATGTATGATTGACATAATCCCGGGGACATAATAAACAGATAGGTATGAAAAAGAAAAGATATGGGGTATTCTGTATCAGACGAAAGAAAAACTATTACAGTGTCGAATCTCATAAATATTCACAGTGCAAGCAGTGTATAATAAATAATCGGTGATTTCTAAAATTAAATGAGCCTGGATACAGTGATGCAAATAATTCTTTATAACAACTTTCAAAGAAACAATGTATAAACTACAGCATGTACAGTGCAATTCGTTCTTGTTGTATGTAAACGTAAGCTATATTTGCATTCTCATGGAAACGAAAGTATAGAGATTATAGACGATATAAAGAAAAAACTTCGACATAAACAATGAAAACTTACACATTGGACATGAAATATTTTGTCGATGAAAAAAATTAAATTATGTCACTTGTGAAATAAGTTTGTCGATAACGTAACTTATTCTGACGGTAAAGAAATGCGAATTCGATCACTTCTCTGTTACGGGCTGTAACTCTTGTGAATGTCAAAACAAAATTGGCAATTTTTTTTTTTTATATATACAATTTTTTGTCATAAATTATGGTAATCCATTGCATGTTCTTCTTTTTGTAGTTTATTAAGACTTAAAAAGTACAAAATTAAGATGATAAAATATTATTCATAATGTAGACACAATAAAAGAATAATAATATAAAAGAAAATATACAAAAGTCTATATAAATCAGGCATAAATAACTTCAATCCATCTTCTTTCTCTATATAAAATCAATTGAAGAAGACTACAAAGAAGTATTTTAAAGGTGTTTAAGTAATCAATTATTGATTTATGTTTCCTTGTTCTAAGTTGGTAACAGACTGCAAAACACAAGTAACAGATGTTATGTTTTGACATATTTTCCCCCAATCCAAAGTAGGCAATACCGTATAGCGGGTTATTTTCGCGGGTGTAAAATTTCGCGATTTTCATTGAATAAGGTATACGAAAAGTTTTGGCAGTTATTATTTTGGCGGATTCAACATTTTTAACATTACCTTTGCATGTACACTTATAATTGGCGGAATTTATTTTGGCGATTTTGTTCTATCCGCGAAAATAAGCGAAAATTTACACCCCGCGAAAATAACCTGCTATACGGTAATACATGCAATAAGAATAAATCATAATCTGAATAATCAGAACCATTAGTAATTATATACTAAATATGTTGTTATTCTCTTTCATATGCTTTTGATATTGTAATTGCCACTGAGGTAATATTAAATAGGTTATTTGTGGTAGAAGTCAATCATAACTATTGTTGGTTTAAAGCATTATAATGCTAAAAATACAGTTAAGAATAATTTTTGAAGACTCTTGTTTATAACAGTTACAGTAAATACTTTTCATAATGGATTTATAGATTGAGGGGCAATTTGTGACATAGTATAGGCACTGTCAAACCTGCTGATTTATTTATTGTAAACCATACTTATTTTATAATGATCTGATTCCCTCATATAAAAGATTGACTATTATCTATTTCTATAAATATATTTATTATTATTGATAGTTTTTTTTTTTAAGTCAGATTGATTTAAGTTAAAATAGTGCAATGTTCATGTTGCCACAAAAAAAAAGGCTTTTAACAGATTTTTCTTTCTTTTATTTTATACATGTTTGTAAGTACTTAAGAGAGAAAATGAAATTGTTATACATATAAAAAATAACATACCTTTTCAGTTGGAAATTCTATGTGACAGTATCAAGAAGTTACAAAGTAAAGCACTGACTACCTTATCTAACATGAAGAGTGTTTTCCCTGATAATAAGCCATCAAATGGTATAGGTTAGTATCATCTTGTATTATTAAAAATATTACCTACTGATTTAATAGTATAGCTTGATAGTTATTTCTTACACCTTGAAATGACTATAAAATTATATACGAATTAAACTTATTCCCCATTATAGGGAGAAGCACTGATTTACATCAAGAAAAACCTATGCCAATTATTTTTTTTTGTTGAGCCTGCAACTTCTGTTGCAGAAAACTTGACATAGGGAAAGTGATCTGGCAGAAGCGGTGGCAGTAGCTAACTTCTTAAAAGCTTTATATTTTAGAAGGTGGAAGATGCTTCATACTTTGTATATGGATGCCTCATGTCACAAAGTTTCTGTCAGTCACATCTCCAATGTCCTTGACTACATTTTCGTGGTTCATTGACTACTTGAAAAAAGTTAAGATTTTCTGTAATGTTAAATTCTCACTTATTATAAATAATAGGATAACTATATTTGGTATGTGCCTGTCAGACAGTTTTCACTTGACCTTGACCTCATTTCATGGACCGATGAACAAGGTAAAGTTTTGATGGTCAAGTTCATATCTGAGATACTATAAGCAATAGGTCTAGTATATTTGGTGTATGGAAGGACTGTAAGGTGTACATGTCAAACTGGCAGGTGTCATCTGACCTTGACCTCATTTTCATGGTTCAGTGGTTATAGTTAAGGTTTTACTGTATGTAATAGGTCTACTATATTTGGTGTATGGAATGTTTGCAAGGTGTACCTGTCTAGCTGGCAGGTTTGATCTGACCTTGACCTCATTTTCATGGATCAGTGGTCAAAGTAAGCCTTTGAGTTTTGATCTTTTTTCCTCATACTATTTGCAATATTTGTCAGTTGTGCAGGTTTTATTTGACCTTGACCTAATTTTCACATTTCATTGCTCAGTGTTAAGTTTTTATACGACCTCAAATATTTTTTGGGATCGTATAATGGTATGATGTCGTGTCAGCGTTTTCCGAAAAACACATTAGTTTCTGGATAATAACTTCAGTTTAAGTGAATAGATCTTCATCAAATATTTTCAGAAGGTTCAATACCACAAAAGAAAGGTTGGGATTGATTTTTGGGATGCTGTTCCCAACAAATTAGGAATTAGAGGCCAAAAGGGGCCCAAAACAAGCATTTTTCTAGTTTCAGGATAATAACTTGTGTAGAAGTATTTTAATTGCTCTGAAATCATACAGAAGTGTTTAAAACCACTAGTAGAAGGTTTGGATTCATTTTAGGGGTTATGGGGCCAAAGTTTAGGAGTTAAGGACCAAAAAAGAAGCATGTTTATAGTTTCCAAACAATTATGACAATAACTTGTGTTTAAGTGTATGGATCTCTCTGAAATTGTACTCCAAGTTTCAATACTGCAATAGAAAGCTTTCTTGGACTTCCTGGATACAGGTGAACCACAAAACTAAATGTTCAATGAATACCAAATTTGCAAATAAAGACAGCAATACCGGTATGTCTCCATCCTCTTGTAAAAAAGGGATGGGGTTCTGTTTAATTCTAAACAAGAAAAAAAATTATCAGGTTTATTTTTAATGTAAAGACAGGCAGTGCTGACATTTTTCCATATTGTCTGGTACAACTACTTTGAACAGTGAATTTTAATTGAATATATTCAAGCCTCAAGCAAAAAATAATCAGACATATGTTATATTTTTGTTAGTATATATGTTCATCTGTCTGTGTTTGTGTTTTCATGTTTTTGTTTTACCAATGATAAAATACTGCTTCGTAAATAATTTTTCAATGATAGATTGATTCAAAATTTCAATTTACATTTTAGATATGCTGATAAGCCTGATGGAAAAAACCTTGGAGGCGCAAGTTCATTTGAAAATTCCAAAAGTTGAAATGCTTGATGATCTCATTGTGCAATGCATAAAGGTAATTTCATCTATCCTACTGTATTCTAATACGGACAATAAAATTTAAAAGCAGAAGAATGAAATAGACAACTATAAATATTTTCATTTGGTGTGTATTTATTTTTTTAAGTTGTATAACCATCAGAGTAAAGTACTGCCATTTCATATTAAAGTCAGTATTTACGTTTCCCTTATTCTTCGTTCAATTTATCTCTTTCTTCACCCATTGTATAAAAAAAATTAATCCATGTGTGGTTTGTTTGAAATCAGTTCTTCATTGGTGAAAATCTGATTATGATGTTGAATTTTCCTGTTTTCCTCTGAATTTTCTATTGTGAAGGCATGAAAAAAAGGCAACCATGCCTGATGACATCACATAAAAGAACACATCTTTTTGCAGATCAGTTGCAAAGAAGGAATAAGTTTGCCTGCCTATTGTTTGAAAATCATTAGAGAAAGAGATTCCACCACCAAATCTTGTGAAATATGATATTTATACACTCTCGACAGTTAAATTTTAAACATTAAAAACGCCCAGGGAGCCTCATGTGTTAAATTTGAAAATTTAACTGTCTCAAGTGGATAAATATCGTATCACACTCTATGCAGTGGTAGGATCTATATTTATCTAATTCTTCCAATTGAAACTGTTCCCAACTAGTTGCTTATTTTTTTATAATCAATGAGTGCTTGATCTCAGTTCACCATTGGTCAATTTAATTTTGATGTCAATTTTTTTTGCTTTTTCTCTGAACTTCAAATTGTGATTTGAAGAACATATATATAAAGAATACATTTTTTGCAGATCATTGAAAAGAAGACTAAAATTTGTCTTTGTATTGTCTAAATATCAATTTCACAATTTCTTCTCTATTACATATCTAAGAAAGGTTGATATGATATTTCTCCACTTTAGTCAGTTGTGTTGTTTTGATATATTTTATTTGTAAATTAGAGGCTTTTTACTGCTTCAATTAATGAAAAACTGCTCAATCACATTCATACTAAATAATTTGTGTGTGTTTATTTTATAGAAATTCAGTGAATATTTGACAAACTAAGTTATATCAAATATTTTCAATTGATTATGAGATATAAAAAAAACACACATTCTTAACAGCTTTTAAGTTGTCTATGAACAATTGAAAACTCATACTTTACAGATATAGGAAGATGTGGTGTGAGTGCCAATGAGACAACTCTCCATCCAAATAACAATTTAAAAATAAATAAACCATTATAGGTCAATGTACGGCCTTCAACATGAAGCCTTGGAGATCTAGATGAACCTTATTGTTAATATGAGGGAAATTAAAATAGATAATTCATCACAAAGATAAATTTTCTAATTTTAGGAAACCTTCCTCCCATCTTATGAGAAAATGAAGCTTGTTGCAAAAACAGATTTGAAACAGGATAGAAATGGCTACCTTACTCCATCACTGGTATAGTATATTATAAAAAAACTTTTATCAAAGATACTAGATTTACACTTTAGTAGGCTTGGAGAATCATTAGTGCTACTTAAACCAAACAGGTTGAAAACAAACTCAATTACATATTGAAGAGCACTGTAAAATCCAATATTTAAAAAAGATTGTGCCTAATCTGGCTATGGTAATCCATGTTGTTGGTGTAAAATAACCTTACTGTTTTCAAAATGATTTTGACATTTAAATAAATGGTTTATTACTTCAATAATTTTACCAAAATTGACTGCATCAATGATATTTCATGTACATGTACTCACAGGAGTTATTTAAAACTTTATCTTTTATTTTTAGCAGCATTAAGTGAAATATATTTATTTCTTTAGTTGAATATGGTAATTGGGAAAATTCGAGACGAAGTTAGTCACTACAGGACATATTATCAAGGGACATTTAGCAGGTAAAATATAACTCTTCTGTAAAAAAAAAAGAAACAAAAGCAAAAAAAAAAAAAGAAGAAAGAATTGAGATCCTATGTAGGATATAGATATAGATATAGATTTAAGATTTAGATTTACACATCCTGATACAATGTACATAATATAACACACAATTACAATTCAATACATTAGTAATAGATAACTATAAAAGCCAGGCTTTAGAAGCTTATGAAACACTAACTATTTATACAAGCATATAAACATACAAAGAAAATATGAAATATGAATGATCTTTCTGAAATCTGAGGTTATTATAATTTGTTAAAACAGCTTATTTTTCTCATTTGTCTATTCTCTATTACAGCATTGTGGTAGATTTTGATTTAAAAAAAATGAATTCTTATTCAAAAGTAGAAATGTATGTGATGTGTATGAATACAGATATACATATACATGTAATTTTAATGCAAATAAGAAGATGTGCCAATGAGACAACTCTCCATCCAAGTCACAATGTGTAAAAAGTAAATAATTATAGGTCATAGTAATGGCCTTTAACGAAGAACGTTGGCTCACACTGAAGGAGTTGTTCACTCTAGTCCATTGCATTAATGATAAGTTAAAAGTTAAAATAAATATTCAAATCTGTGTAAGAGTTAAGTTTCTACATGCAGATTTTGTCTGCAAAGATTTCTCCATAAATAAATATCAAATGGAATTCATATATATAACATAATGTAATTCACATTTGATGACAGGCATAATTTGCTTCCCATAGGACAGAGTAATAGCAGATAAACACATTTTGTTTTGTATGCATACATGTATATATTGTTTCTATTTTTGTAATGCAAGGGTTAATAGCTCAGTAAATATTTATGTATCATATAGCAATTACCCTATATCAGGTAAATAAGAAGTACATGTACTTTTCTTTTGTTTATAATAAAAAAAAAATTGCTGATAAAAAGAAAAATTGCATTTTATTTTTTTAACTCTGAGTTCATTCACTCGGTTATTAGCTCACACTGACTTGTCTAATTTTGCCCTGACTGGCTTGATAATCTTGCTGATAAAGTCAATATCAAAAACAAAAATGCCAATATTCTATATTTATTTTACCTATCATATGATAATATACAAATACAGCCTTTGTATGAGGTCGATACAAGGATATATTGACCTGAAAGAAGTATATTGACTGAGGACGAAGTCCGAGGTCGATATACTTCTTTGGGTCGATATATCCTGTATTGACCTCATACAAAGGCTATATTTGTTATATTATTAATTTCCGACCATATTTGTATCAAACTCGTCATTTAGGTTTGTTGGAATTTTATAAATATTACAATTTGTCTCCTTGACAATAACAACATATTAGTTGTTATTTAATTTACTTTTTTTTATACATTTTATGTTTTTGAAGATTTTTTCAGTCAAATTATTGATCACAGATATCATGTGTTTCAAAACGTTAAACAATATCCTGAAATTCATTACATGACGTCACAAAGTATATCGGTTTTTAGATATTCTAAAAATAACCGTGCGATATGCATTTTGCAGGTCAATATGCTTTTTGCTATACGCCGTTTTCTCTCTACCTTCGAAAATATAGTTTAACATGTGACTATACCTAAACGAATCAAATTTGTTAAATAATACAAATTAATAATATTAGATAACAGAGAAAACATAAACTGTATAGAAAGTTTCCACTTGGTCAATCTAAATCATGTAATTGACAAACTTCATATATATGATTGGTTTTAAATTATCAGAGTACTTTGTATCAACTGAAAGCTTGCATTTGTATTAAGGATTTCATTCAATTTACTGTTTTATACATTCAACATTACTATGGTCTCATGATAGTTTAAGGCTTCTATTCAGAATGCTTTATTCAAGCAATATTCCATTGTAAATTCTTTAACTTTAATTATAAATTTATTTTATAATGGGTAACTATGCAGTAGCATTATGCACTGTTATGAAGTGAGTATCCATATATAGGGGAGATAATTATGACTATATTTCTGAATATTTTCATATTGTCTAAAGCACACTACTTTTTATTCTTATAAAAAGTAGTCTTGAAAAAGTTTGCATAATTTGTAATGTTGTCTCCTACCAGATATTGTAATGTCACAGAACTAGCTGCACAAAGTCTTTACACACTGTTCATGGATGATTTACAACTGTTTTTCAAAGTTTATGATGCTCAGCCAGTAAGTACATGTAAAAGATTTAATGTTCATTATATTTCTTAATTAGAAAAAAACAAATCCACCTCTCGTACCAGATCCTCTTATTTTTATATATAGAAACAAAAAACCCTCACTGATTTTCAGTGTCCCTTAACCAGAAGTCCTTAATCCACACCTGTTTCCTTAATGGGGAAACTTAGCCAATGTTTCATTGACATTTTCATAGGAGGAATCTGAATATGCTTTTTTTTAATATCAACTACTCCTACAAATCTTAATCCAGAGCCTTCAAACTTTCTATGAATATAAAGATAAGAAGATGTGGTATGATTTGCAATGTGACAGTTCTCCACCAGAATGCAAACTGCAATAGGTCATCATACAGACATCAACAATGAGCAAAACCAATACAGCATAGTCAGCTGTAATAAGGAATTTGAACAATTCAAACTAGAAAACTAATGACCTGATTTCTGTACAAATAAATGAATGAAAAATAAATATGATATACAGCAGCAAATGACAACCACAGGATTACAGGCTCCTGACTTGGGACAGGAACATACAGAATGTGGCAGGGTTAAAGTAGAATGTTGGTCCAAGAACACAGTTTTTTCGTTGTGCATTTCATTTAGACAATAAATGTAAATTAAAAATCCCACTTGTGCTTTCTCAATAATATTTTTACAGTGTGTTTTACTACTTTTGGGACAAATTATATTAAAATAATAAAAGTATAGAAAACTTCATCAGCTCTAACTGAAAATATGAACAATTTTATGTTAAAGGGATCTTGAAATCTTTTGACAGCTTCTGAAATGCTAATTTTAAACCTTTTTTCAGCTGTACCAAATCACTTCTTTACTTTAAAATTCATGACCCAAATTTTTAATTGGTGTCATTTCATCCCCCTACTTGCTATTTGAGGCATAAATCATGAAAGATAAATTTCAAAGAGATATAAAAAAAAATGGCTAGTAACACACTCCACACTAGCCACTATATTTGTAGAACAAAATAATCAAAGGATGATAACTGTGTTCTCTGACCTGTTGGTTATAACATTGAAGCTGTATAAATTAAAGTGTGAGTAAAGATAATTGCTTTATTTATTGCATGGCTTATAGATAAGCTTTTTTGGAATCAAATATTATAAAAAAGATAGTTAAAATTTTGTATATGAACACGTGTTGGCCTAATATTTGTATGTACAAAAATCCAATGGTATTTGATGATAATAAATGAAGTTTTGGCTTTTTATTGCTTATGTTAGCCCTAAATTCAAAGGATTTATTTTTATTTACAGACAAGTAAGACAATAGATAGACAGTTGTTAGGATTGGGGTATAGACTACATGACCTTGACAATGACTGGAACCAGTATGTATCTGGACATCCAAGGTAACTATTGTGAGGTTCTGAATATCTTTGACATCTTTTTGATTGTTTATTCTTTAACACCAGTTGTGATCAAATTCAATTATAGTTATATATATATATATGAGATTTCTAAGAAACACTGTGTTATAATATCATTTGGATAATCAATGAAAAGAAAAACAGTCATACATGGAAATCAAGTACAACATGAAAAAAATCAATGAGATAGAAATAACGGAAACATATATTCCAAATATATTTAGTGGCCGTCGGCTGTTTTCTACTCTTTGGGATGGTTGTCTCTTAGACATATTCACAATTTCCATTTTCAAATTCTCAAATATATTTAGATTGGGACGGAAGCTACCAGTAGATAAGTATATGGATTGTAGTTCATCTTATTTCATTAAATTCCTAATGAAATTCCTTGCCTATAATATTGTTATAGTTTCTATTTGTCATTTAGTTTTTAATGGGAAAGAGGATTTAAAAAGAAAATAACGAAACATTTACTCTTTTAGACTTATCTTTTCTTGATGTGTATTACATTCTATAATTTTGTAACAAAAAAAGAATTGAACATACAGGATTTTTATATTTTAGCTCTTATTTATGGAGAGAATTTTTCTACAAACAGTCACTTCACTGGCTAAGTATATTGAAGGCACTCACACAACAAAGTGTACTGCTAGCAGTAGGATTAGATCGTGTAAGTAAATCTTTTGTATTCTAGCTAAACTGGAGAATTTCGGATAATTTATATATCCTTATCATAACCAACACTGTAAACTCTTGATATATTAATGTTTTGTCTCTTTTTATAACTTAGGAGAGATATATTTAAAAAATGTGTATCGGCTTAAGAATGACATTTTAATCTGTTGTCACAGGATTTCAAGACAGAATGATTTTTATGCCCCACCTACGATAGTAGAGGGGCATTATGATTTCTGGTCTGTGTGTCTGTTCGTCTGTCTGTCTGTTTGTTTGTCTGTCTGTCTGTCCGTTCGTTTGTTTGTCCATCTGTTCGTCCGTCTGTCCCACTTCAGGTTAAAGTTTTTGGTCAAGGTAGTTTTTGATGAAGTTGAAGCCCAATCAACTTGAAACTTAGTATACATGTACCCTATGATATGATCTTTCTAATCTTAATGCCAAATTATAGTTTTTACCCCAACTTCATGGTCCACTGAATATAGAAAATGATAGTGCGAAGTTCAGGTTCAAGTTTTTGGTCAAGGTAGTTTTTGATGAAGTAGAAGTCAAATCAACTTGAAACTTAGTATACATGTTCCCTTTGCTAAGATCATTCTAATTTTAATGCCAAATTAGAGAATTTATTCCAATTTCACGGTCCACTAAACATATAAAATGATAGTGCGAGTGGGGCATCCGTGTACTGGGGACACATTCTTGTTAAATGTCGATTTGTGCTCTTTTTCTGTTGAATTTTGAATGAGACCCCCTCCTATCCCTCAATTCTGAAACAATAGTTGATCTCTTTTTCAGTTTACTACCCAGTGCTTTGATGATATTGGATCAACATACCAAGTATCATTAAGCTCTGTATCCAGTCCCAGAGATAGAACAATGTCTTTGAAATCAATAACACCATCCATCAACAGTGCATTCAGTGGACTAGTATCATCTAACTCTACACCAGTTTACAGTAATATTGTAGGTACATGTATACTTAAAACCGATATAGTTTTTACACCGTTTTATATAGATTTTTAATTCTATTACATTGATATATATTTTTTTGAATTTTTAGCAGCATAGCAAAGTTATTCTTATTTGGATTATTAATGTTTCGCCATTATATATTTTTTTAAATCTCTGTTAGTAATTAACCTTAAGGTAGATGAAGTCCTTTGTCTGTAAATTGATTTTTTGTTTTTTGGTAAAAGATTGTTTAATATTCATACATGTGAGTTTTTATCCCCTTACTCTTTCCTATAGACAAGTGTTCCTATGTTAACTGTGTTATATGTTTTTTTCTTCAGTGGAGTCATCCTGGTGACGTATCCCAATCAAATGTACAAACCTCAGCTTTCAAACCAAAAACTTCTGAATCAATAAAGACAACCAGCTCTTTCAACCATAGATATAACCCAGAGACAAGATCACTCGATGGAACAGAGGACACTGAACATCATTTAATAGAAGAAGCAGAGGCTGTCACATTCAGTTCACTTAGGTCATGTAGTTCACTTCCAGATAACCTCAGCAAAAGTTACGATCATTATTTGAACGTTCCTCGAAAAGTGCTCAGTCTTTCACGTCAAATTGACACCAATCAGAATAGACAGTCTGATGAGAATCAGGAGAATGAAGAGAGAAGTAGAACTTTGGCTGAAAAGATAATGTATGAGATTTCTCCCATGGAGGATTATAGAAGGGAACATGAAAGTGAAGAAAAAGAAATCACTATAATATTGGATAAAAAGAAAGACAAAAATATTAATCCAATAAAAAAAGGACATAAAATTGAAGTTGTTGACAGTTCAAACAGTTTAGAAAATGGTGACAAAGAAGATACTGCTAAAAAAGTTGAAAGTGTTGAACAGTATTTCAAAACAGACAATTTTGAAAATGATTTCAAAAGAGGTGATGGTAGAAAAGAGAGTGTTGAACATGACAATAAAATAGACAACTTTGAAACAACTGTCAAAATAGATGATGTTACAAAAATAGAATGTGTCGAAAAGGATTATGGAATAGATAAGGTTAAAATTAATGACAATGAAGGTGTTGTAAATGATAAAAACACACACAATGATGAAAAGGGAGAGAAAGCAGACGACATTGAAAACGACATCAATGAAGATGACATTGAAATGGATCATACTGATTCAGATCATTCAGATCATTCAGATGAATTCAGCTTCCCTCCATTGTCTGAAATTGCTCAAACTGATGACCAACCTAGTCTTTACCAAGATCCTGTAAAAACTGTGATAAAAAATGTTGTACATGAGGAACCACGACCTATTAAAACTGTACCACTGGTTCCATATTCAGATTCAGATCAAAGTGAAAATGTTGGGAACATAAAAACTGCCAGTCCAAAACTTATTAGGCCAATAGCTCATAAACTTAAAGCAGAACCAGCTGTTAGATCAATATCGTCGTGTAGCAATGCAAGTTCAAAGGTGAAGAAAACTGCTGTTCTACCTGTATCTGGTTCAGTTCTGGATATAGTTGTTATTTTACAAAGATTAGTGGAATTCAGTCAAACATTATGTCAGTCATTTGTTCAGAGTGTGTGGACAGTAGGGACATACCAAATGGCTTCTATTTCTTCTTATGAAATGAAGAGGAAACTACATGAAACAAATATAAAGGTACAGTGATTCATATAAATATGTATGAATAGTTTGGATGCCAACCATTCATCTTTTTTTGTTTAAAATTAAAAATGGTTTGGTTCAAAATTTCTAGTAAGAAGATAATTATTCCAGAAGGAAAGTGAAAAAAGTTTCAATAATAAAAATGCTGTGGAGAGGGGTATAAAATAGATACAGCAATGAGTTTAAAAAAAGGTCTTATTCCTGTATAACATTAATAAAAAAAAAATGACTTTGAGTATACAGATTTGTTGGTTCATAAAATAAAAACTTTCCCTGCACATAAGATAAATGGTGTCTTACAACACAAAATATGATATATTAAAAGATAAACATTTGGTATTTGATAAAGATTTGTTTTTATCTTAAATGATATGAACAGAACTTGTTATTTATTTTCAATTTCCAATCATATAATTTATTGATAACAACGTGTTGTCTGTCCTAAAATAGGTTGAATGGATGCTTTTTACAATCTTTTTTCTGTTTTTTGAAATAGATAACATTATTTTTCCATCAAACTTTTGCTATCAAATGTTTATGGATTAATCTTTATTTTGTAGATGATGAACAACATTCTTCACTTGTATGCAAATAACATTTTATGTTTTGACTTGTGTGGAACTACAAATAGTGAGGCAAGGAAGTTAACTGGTTCCTTGGTAAGTACAAAATGTATCTTTACTCTCCATTTACCAGTTACCAGTTAATTAAAATTCAAAAGAAATTAGGGTAAAAACTACATGTAAAGCATGTCAATACGATCTAGCATGAAAAATACATTACCATAACATTTTCTTTTGCATTTTGTTAACTAAAGTTTATAATATCAAGCTACAACTTAAGACGCTATTAAACCTATTTGAGCTATTACAATATCAACATCTGAGTCTTTCGATGTAGTATATCATTTTATTCTGGTATCACCTAAGTTGATCAAAGGTATACAAAAAAAGCATATTAATTTACATGAATATTTGTTGAAGAAGCATAAATATGAGTTATATTACAATCTAATCAGAAACAGTTTAGTTGATAGGTTAACATCAGAGAGAATCCAGTTTGTCATTTATAATTCTAATAAATTGGCACATTTTATTGATTGCCAATAAAGAGGATCCAGTGATTTATTAGTATTTTTTTATATACCAAAAGTAGGAATATATGGCATCCATCTTGTTTGTCTGTTTGCTCATACCCAATTTTTATTCATGATTGGACGATGCTAAGCATAATATGATGCATTCTTGTTTATTTTTCATCCTATTTGAATCAGATATTTCCTTTAGATTTCTTTTGTTGATAGCATTCAGGAACAAAAGTTACATTACAACAAATCTTGCGTATCTTGTTATTTCTATATATGCTATATAGAGCTTAAGTGGCTGAAGAATTGAACTTTTCAGCAGGTACTGTGGGTTTATTTATTTTCATGTGTACCAATTTTTGTGGATTGAAGAAAAACTGTATTTTCTTGGATACCTGATTTAGAGATTTTGCAGAAGTTTGCTTATAAGCCTATTGAAATTTTGTTATCTATTGAACATTTTAATTTGGTTCAATTATACATATTAAAATCCCTGAAAATAGGTATTCCACTATCCATGAATAATAATGAATCTACAATATTATCAATGGATTATGGTTTGTTTGATAACAAGGTTTAGAATTTATTGCTGTATATTTGTTTTATAATTTTAGTTAATGGATGACTTGCAGACGATGAAATCAAAAGACATGATCTGGGGATGTCGTCATAATTTGTCTGGCCAGAAAGATTGTTTCCATTATCTAAAGAGTAAAGCAGAGTTGTTGAGTGATCGATATGAACCTGTTACTAAGGATGTAAGAAATTTATTGAATTTTAAGATTTGAATTAGATGACAAATCAAATATTTTTGATAACACATTTTTGATATTTTTATGAGTATTTGTGAAAAAAGATAATACGAAGATAAACTAACTGCTAAATAGGAGCATGACAATTATAGTGAATAAAATTGAGAATGGAAATGGGGAATGTGTCAAAGAGACAACAACCCGACCAAAATAAAAAAACACAACAGCAGAAGGTCACCAACAGGTCTTCAATGTAGCGAGAAATTCCCGCACCCGGAGGCGTCCTTCAGCTGGCCCCTAAACAAATATATACTAGTTCAGTGATAATGAACGCCATACTAATTTCCAAATTGTACACAAGAAACTAAAATTTAAATAATACAAGACTAACAAAGGCCAGAGGCTCCTGACTTGGGACAGGCGCAAAAATGCGGCGGGGTTAAACATGTTTGTGAGATCTCAACCCTCCCCCTATACCTCTAACCAGTGTAGAAAAGTAAAAGCATAACAATACGCACATTAGAATTCAGTTCAAGAGAAGTCCGAGTCTGATGTCAGAAGATGTAACCAAAGAAAATAAACAAAATGACAATAATACATAAATAACAACAGACTACTAGCAGTTAACTGACATGTCAGCTCCAGACTTCAATTAAACTGACTGAAAGATTATGATTTCATCATATGAACATCAGGCACAATCCTTCCCGTAAGGGGTTTAGTATCATACCATCATAACATATATGAGAAGAACATAACCCGTGTCATGCCAACAACTGTTTTTAGAATAAATGTGTTTAGTTCTGACGCAAAGACCTTATCAGTGATTCAATATTAACGCCAAAATATGCAATCTTTAATGACTTGACAACAGTATCGTAATTATATCCCTTCTTAATAAGTCTATTCAAAGGTTTTGTAAGTTTATGAGGTGAATACTGACACCTTTGTGCTTTATAAAGAATATTTCCATAAAAAATTGGATGTGAAATACCTGAACGTATAAAAAGTCTGCATGTTGAGCTATATTTACGAATGATGTCTTTATACCGATGATAAAATTTAGTAAATGTTTTGACTAGTTTGTGATATCGAAAACCCTGGTGTAATAATTTTTCAGTAATACATAAATTTCTCTCGTTAAAATCTAAAACATTGTTACATACACGAGCGAATCGTACAAGTTGAGATATATAAACACCGTAAGATGGTGACAAGGGAACGTCACCATCTAAAAACGGATAATTAACGATAGGAAATGAAAAATCATCCCTTTTATCATAAATTTTAGTATTCAGCTTTCCGTTAGTGATATAGATATCAAGATCGAGGAAAGGGCAGTGGTCATTGTTAGTATTAGCTTTATTTAAAGTGAGTTCACCAGGATAAATTTCATTAATATACATACTGAAGTCGTCATTATTGAGAGCCAAAATATCATCCAAATATCTAAAAGTATTATTAAATTTGTATATCAGATGTTGTTTTGATGGGTCTTTGCTTATTTTTGTCATAAATTGTAACTCGTAACAATACAAAAAGAGGTCCGCAATAAGTGGTGCACAGTTAGTCCCCATTGGAATTCCGATAATCTGACGATATACGGAATCCCCAAAGCAAACAAAAATGTTATCTAGTAAAAATTCAAGGGCATATATAGTATCAAAGCATGTCCAATTAACATAGTTTTTTTGTTTATTGCTACTAAAAAATGACCTAAAAGAGTTTGAACATATATATTCACATTCTGATTTTGTGAATGCCCATTTAATTAGGTGTGTGAATTTTTTCTTAATGAGAATGTGAGGCAATGTGGTATACAGGGTAGAAAAATCAAAACTTTGAACAGATTCAAAATCACCAATATAAGCATGCAATTTATCAAGTACTTCCAACGAGTTCTTGACACTCCAAAAGTAATTTATTCCACTATTTTCGAAGGCCTTATTTGAACAATTTATTATAAGGTTTTTAATTGTACCAAGTGTGCTGGTAAGAATAATAGACAATTTAGTAGTTGAACAATGACTTGAAGACGAAATAAATCTATATTTGTAAGGGGTTTTGTGTAGCTTCGGAAGCCAATACATAGTTGGAACTTTCATTGTATTTGGCTCTGCTTGTAAAGCGGAGGCTAAAAGTTTATGTTTGTTACAGATTTAGTTTTCTGAAAATGGAGTCAGTTGGAATGTTGGTGAATTGGTGATTTCCTTTTTCAGAACCTCGATGTAAAATCAAAGCCTTTATTGACATACTTAATTTTAATAAAATGTTTTTTATGATCTTCAGGGCGATCAATTTTGGGAAATAATTTAGAATAACAATATGCCATAATAATTTGAACAATTTCATACTTAGGACTGCTATATGAAATTGTGTTGCAATCCTCCAAAATTTTATTTAACTTATTAACCGGTAACGAACAGAGTTTTGTTAACAGATAATGTCTGCCGTTGTTTTTTGAAATAGAAATTAGGTCCGAAATATTGGTATGATTGGCCCGAAATTTTCTTTGATTGCGATTTGTTCTACAACCGTGAGAACGGTTTTTACGAACAGTTTTAGAAACAATATCCAAAATGTTAACGGAATTGGTTCTAGATATATTACCAATTCCCATGATATTATCATTTAGACCGAGAGGGTAAACTGTCTGTAATTTTTTAATCCAATTTAATTCAATTATTTTCCGTGATCGTACAAACTTTGAATGCGATTCACCAGGCTGCTTATTTACTACTTCTAAAGGTTGAACTGCTAAATATTTAAAAGGATGGTTGTGCTTCTCATCCCTTTTATCATATTTTTGGTATTCAAAATTTATAAGTGATTTTGTCTATGCTGAAATCCAAATTTTCTAAATGACCAAATTTGCTGATTTATATGTGAAAAACTTCTAATTGCTGACTTTTCTTTAAACTTTATCACTGCCAAGCAGAACTTCTGGACGAGCTAAATTACAAGCTCCAAATTATTGTTAAAGAGTAAAATTCTTGATTCCTGAAATAAGTTTCTAAAATGGTCTAAAGATAAAATAAAACAATAGGTAATAGAGTGGAATTTAGTATGATATAATATATTGCTTTACATGAAATTTTACTCTTTTCACAAGTTTGAAAATGAACATAGTTATTATTGCTTGGATTTTTGTAATTAAGAACTAAGTGTTTTTGGATGAATATTTGTAATGTTTTTAATTGAATGTTTACTTTGTAGATGTGCACTAGGATCAATAATGTGTTCATGCTATTGGAATGTATAGATGTCTACTATAAAAGATTAGGAAACATTTTTAAAGTGACAACAGAAGTCACACATAGATCACAGCAACAGAAAAGCACAGGTATATTGTTATTCAGCCTTTGTATAATATAAAAAAGAAGATGTGGTATCACTGCAAATGAGACAACTCTCCACAAGAGACCAAAGGACACAGAAATTAACAACTATAGGTCACTGTACAGTCTTCAACATTGAGCAAAGCCCATAATGCATAGTCAGCTAATAAAGACATCGAAATGACAATGTGAAATGATTCAAACGAGAAAACTAACAGCCTACTTTATGTACAAAAAATACCCCTGTTTCACAGCATGTCTTACATGTAAGATAACTGTTTAAACTTATTTTGATAACTATCAACAGCTAATACTTCAATTTGTCCATTGTATACATGTACATTTCAATATTCCTGTTGGAAAAAATCTAAAGGATAAGGATTATAACGAAGTACTGTGTATTACCTTATAAAATTAGGGGAGATTTCAATTAAAAAAAAAAGATCAATTTTTCACTGTGTCATCCAATTAAGGGAAATATTAATTTTCTAAGAGAAAAATTACTTGTTAGGAAAACTTGATTAAAGATTTTTGAAAATCTAATTGTAATTATATAGATATGTTTTCACAATGAAAAATCTTTCATGTTATTT
The DNA here is from genome assembly GCF_036588685.1 of Mytilus trossulus. Classification (NCBI taxonomy): domain Eukaryota; kingdom Metazoa; phylum Mollusca; class Bivalvia; order Mytilida; family Mytilidae; genus Mytilus; species Mytilus trossulus. Next base: position 45,260,906 of record NC_086376.1, read on the forward strand.
TATGCCCCTTCCATAGGCAACAGGAGATAGATTATAAAACTATTCATTGAAATCTCAGCAGATTAAGATTTACAGATTAAAAGAGATGTAGAGTGTGAACTGTATCTTTAGGTATTTAATGAATTATGACTTTTTTTCTACTTTCCAATATTTATACAGATAGTGATGATTGGAAGGAGCAGACGTCCCAGAATCCATCAGATTTCTGTCATATATCACATGTAGTTAGTGTATTGTGTCGAATTATGGCCTACAGGGTAACTATCTTAGTAAGGTTTAAACATTGTATAGTATCATATCATCAGCAGACAAAGGCAAGAAAAATAAATAAGAATCATTAAAAATTCATTTGTTCTGTTATTTAAAAGGTTGGTTCAAAATAAAAATCATGTATTTGTCATTTGGTCTCTGATGGAGAATTGTCTCATTGGTAATCATAGCGTTTTCTTATACTTATTATACCCAATGCAACGAAGTTGCAGAGGGTATAATGTTTTTGACCCGTCTGTCCGTCCGTCCGTCAGTCCTGTTTCTTGTCAGCGCAACTCCTCTCAAACCACACAACAGAATTTCACGAAACCTTTTTAATTGAAAAGGACATATTATATTAGTTGTATGCATTTTGACCAGAAATTAGGATTTAATTTATTTCTAGGAGTTACGCCCCTTTGAACTTATTTACTTTAATGTACTACTGCGACAGTTTGTCATCACAACTCCTCTGAAACTACACAACAGAAATTCATGAAACCTTTTAAGATAATAAGGACATATTATGTAGTTGTGCATATCGACAGGAAATTACAATTCATTTTTTTTTTCAAGGAGTTACGCCCCTTTGAACTTATTTACTTTAATGTACTACTGCAACAGTTTGTCATCGCAACACCTCTGAAACTACACAACAGAATTTTATGAACCTTTAAATAAGAACATACTATGTAGATGTGCATATCGACAGGAAACTACGATTCAATTTTTTTTCTAGTAGTTACACCCCTTTGAAATTATTTGCTTTAAGGTACTATTTCAACGGTTTGTCATATCATCTCCTCTGGAACCACACACCAGAGTTTCTTGAAACTTTGTAGATAATAAGGACATACTACGTAGATGTGCATATCGACAGGAAATTAAGATTCATTTTTATACCAAGGAGTTACGCTCGAACTTATTTGATTCAATGTACTTCTGCAACAGTTTGTCATCTCAACTCCTCTGTAACCACACAACAGAATTTCGAGAAATTTTGTAGATAATTAGGACATACTATGTAGATGTGCATATTGGCAGGAAATTATTATTACAATTTTTTTTCTTACACTTATTTAATTTCTCCAATGACAATGTGGGGACGTGGGGTATGTGAGCGTGCTCACTAAGGTTCTTTATTAATATTAAACAGAATCTTAAACAAATAAAATCTATATAATTTTTCTTGAATAGTTGACAAATTATCCTGATTTTATTTGTTCATATTTTTGACTTTATAGATAAATTTATTTGTGAATGATGCAGTGACTGTATTACTATCCCTGAAGAGACTATTGGTACCAGTAGAAGTATGCCTCTTACCATTAACACAGTTCCTACAGTCTTACATTAACTCATTACAAGAATGGTTATACAGAAGCTGTTATAGAAGAGTCATGGAATTTCTCTGGATCTTTATAGTCAGAGTAAGTTTAACATAAAAAAATCACAGAATTGAAGTAGTTCTTACCAGTCTTCGGCTGTTGTCTGCTCTATTGTCGGGTTGTTGTCTCTTTGACACATTCCCCATTTCCATTCTCAATTTTATTTCGTGAAACATATGTCATTGATTAATATTAGCAATGTCTTAATTGAGTTCAAAAATCAGGGGCGATCACTCATTTTTAAGAGTTAGGCTCCTTGCAAATATTGATTATTTAGAAAATTGCATAGTTATAGCGCTCTAATGTGTACCAAACTAAAATTTATATCATAGGTTTATATCATTGATGTTTTTGACGTGTTTGAATATCAGTGCCAAGCAATAGACCACTTTCGAGTTCATCCGTCACCGGAAAAAAACTCGTCAATTATACACGCCTTTATGACGTCATTTACCAGATAGAGGGTGTCGCCTGTATCCCTGCACTATTTACGTTCATCAAGTGTCTTAGTGATTGTCATTGTGCAGGATAAACTAGAAATAATGGTTGTTCTGTAGGTACTTAATGACAATTCCCTAATGACAGCAATGCTGATTGTCAATTTTGAGAATTCAATTTGCCGAATAATACGTACAATAAGGAATTATAGTTTCTCCAACCACTTGCTCAACATTTGAATGGAAGTGACGACGCCCCTAAACACACAAGTGATGTTCACTTAAACCAGACTTTTTAACGGAAATGCATAGAACTTAAAAGTTGTCTATTATTTTTAAAAGAGTTATGCTCCTTTGAAATATTGATTATTTGAAAAATTGCGTTGTAAGCGCCCTCATGTGTACAATTTTTATGACATTTATATTGTAGGGTTTATATCATTACTATCCAGAACAAATTCAATAATCAGTGCTGGTCAATTGTTTTTTTATAGAGTTGTGGCCCTTAGAAATACTGATTTTAGGGAAAATTGCATTGTTAGTGCTCTAGTGCGCCAGAATTTTTTAAAACTTAAATTATAGGCAGTGGTATAATCAATCATTTTTTCAACAAAAAGGGGGGAATGGTACCCTTTGGAACTGCCTATGATAAGTTTATATTAACAATGTCTTTGAAAGAGAGACGAAAGATACCAGAGGGAGAGTCAAATTCATAGTTTGAAAATAAACTGACAAGGCCATGGATAAAAATGAAAAAGACAAACAGACAAACAATAGTACACATGACACAACATATAAAACTAAAGAATAAGCAACACAAACCCCATCAAAAACTAGAGGTGATCTCAGGTGCTCTGGAAGGGTAAGTAAGTGCCTATCAACCATTATTTTTACAGTTAAATTTGAATTAAAAGCTGTCTTTCATTCAGTTTACTCTTTTGTAAATCATGTCATCATTTTCATTCCAGAATTTTGAGAAGCAAGTGTTTGAGGTACTTAAAGGAGATCATGGTTCTGTAGAATATGCTCAGCTCTTGATACAAGCCTTTACGGTATGTTAAAACCAATGAAAATGGTAAAAGGGTATCTTCATTGATTTAACATTAGCATTATGAAAAAGAATAGAGTATGTGAACATAGACTTTTAAATACTTATGAATGTTTTTAATCATTGTGAGTTATATGAAAATGAGGAAAATATTGTTCACCTTTGTTAAAGTATTTGTTACCCATAAGTAGTTTTCATGGTGCTTTGTTTCACTTAGGAGATAACTGTATTGTTTTTTAAGACCGACGGCATAAATTGGGATTTGATGTTCGCAAATTAAGTTTACTGGCGACGTGTTATTGGAGACAGTAAATGGGTATTTGCGACCATCAAATCCCAAATTGATGCCGTTGGAGCTTAAAATACAATATTGTTATCTCCATTCTAATGAAACTGACAGAAAACAACATTAAAACATGTATTTAAAATCTTATATGCCGTCTCTGCTTGCGCGTACGTCCCATAACATCAATTGTCAATTGATGCCATGTAAGAAAGTGATGTTATCCAATCAAAATGAACTTTACAAATTTTGTTGCATTAGAATGTGTGATTGATGTCCCCTGATAAGTGTATTGACGTATTTTGTTTCAATATTTCATTGATAAAATGCTTTGCTCAGTATGACTACTGTTAAACAGTAGGTCTGGTAAGGGCCGATTTTGGCCTCAATTTTCAAGTTCATCTAACGAAATATTTTAGACACTTTTTTAACACTTGAGTGTCCATTTCAAATGATTCAATCAGTTTATGTGACAGATTTTAACTAATTGAGTCATTAAAAACGCTCCTATTCAAGCTTAAATATGAGAAATCTATCAAATATGCCAAAAATCGTAATTTTTCAGATGGTTTTTGTCAAAAACGAAAGTGGCCGCTGTGCTCATCCTCAACCTTTATATATATTATGTATTATCATCAAATACAACTCACATTTCAATATTATGAACGAACACGAATGCTGCCACCGTCTAAATTTTAACTAAAATGCTAAAATTGTGAAGATTTCAGTTATTTAGCATGACTTAAATTCTTAATGATGTTAGTACTGGGGTGGTATATGTGCATTGTATTGTACAGACCATATTTATGTAGCAGAATCATTTTACTTTCCAACAAATAGCTTAACGATTACATTTTCACAATTTTGTAAAACTGCTATATTTTAGGGCCAAACAGGGTCTTACTGAACCTACTCCTTTGAATTAAATTTGATCCGACTAAAAATAAAATATTCCTTTATTGTGAATGTGAAAACTAATTTCTAGTCTTGTTCTAATGATTTTTAGATAAGTGTTCAGATATTTGTTTTTTTCCAGCATCTAATGAAGTTTATGACAGAACAGAAGAGAACCATCAGGGTTTCACTACTCTTACCTGAAGCAGTAAGTTTATCTAATTGGCTTATTATCTCCCTTTAAAGTTTGAAAATCTGAAGCTGTAACCGTAGGAATCATTTTTAAGTAACACTTCAATATCATTCAGTGTTTCATCACCCTCTGTCACCATTTACTTTTGCTGTTTAGATTTTTCTATTGCACATTTACAAAGAAACGGGGGACATTTTGCAAGAACCAGAGACTTATAATATACTATATTATTTTATGTCTTTGCTACAACATAGAAATATCGATTGACTTGCTAGAAAATGGTATTGGTTGATGTCTAGGCATGGCGACCAATGAGTTCTTATTATTTGCAATAATATTACCTCACAACAATTTCTGATCTTACTGTAACTTAAAAGACATTTCTGTTTCAAATTTGATTGAATTTAAACACAGAAACCTCCTGTACATGTACCAAACATTACTATTTTATTTCTAAATGTTTTTCAGGTTTCCCAGAGCAAATAAAAAACTTCTGAAGTAAAGTGATGTTTTTATGGTATAAAAGTATTGATGATTATGTTTTAATGGTATAACAATATTGATGATAATCATTTGATTATTGACTTTTGAACTGTTTCAGGAAAATGTAATGTTCAGGCTACAACTTTGTGCTACAGCCACCAATCAGCTGATTACTCTATATAGGCATGTCATAGATTATGTAAGTATTACTTGCTGTATTGTCTTTATGATAGATATAGGAAGATGTGTTATGAGTGCCTATGAGACAACTCTCCATCCGAGTAACAATTTATAAAAGTAAACCATTATAGGTCAAGGTACAGCCTTCAACACAGAGTTTTGGCTCACACCAAACAGCAAGCTGAAAAGGGCCCAAAAAATTACTTGTGTAAAACCATTCAAATGGGAAAACCAAGGTTCTAATCTATATAAATACGGGAAACACTATAAATGAACCACATAGATAGATGACAACCACTGAAGAACTATAAAGAGAATCGTGACCACTATAAGACATTGTCAAATTAATAGTCATGGAAATGACAACAATAAAAGTCCATGATGAATTTGCTTTTTCACTAAAGTAAGATCCTGTATTGTCAAGTCTTAAATATTGAGAATAAAAATTACTGCTATATTTTATCATGTTATGAAGTTGAAAGATTAGCAAGTAGACTAAGCAGACAACTGGAGGTTTAAATTATACGATTGATTGAATAATGTTTCATGCCACTTTCAAGACCTTCAGTTTGAAAACTAATAAGCATAGTCAATTAAGATTGGAGTCAAGGGGCACCCTCCATGTGGGGGATTATAGCTTCAGTGTTGACAGGCTAGTGATATAGTAGTTCAACTACTTAGACCACACAGACACCCACAAAGGCCCCTCTGAAAGTTTTGTTACATTGACATATAACTTGCATCTCTTTATTCATACATATATTAGAGACAGATAATTGGGATGCTATAACTTTTTTCATATTTTGTTGCAACTGGTGATATATTCTAATTTTAGTAAACGCTATGTAAAAAACAAATTTCTATTGAAATCAAACATATCAGTCATATGCAAGAAAAATCAAGTTTCATTTAAAGATAAATTTACACATTTTAAAAAAAGAAAGAAGCTTTTTCATTTATAAACACAAACAATGAGTTGGAGGGAAATGTAATAACACATTGTTTACTTTTGTTTCACTAGTAATTCAGATGATTTTTTTTCTTCCCAATTTTGATCAGTACAATGATGACGATTGCACAGATTTTACAGTACACTTGATACTTCACAAGCTGAGAGAAGATTTACTCAAGTATAGAAAATGTTTCAGTGGATCAGAGTTTGTGAAGTGGATAATGGAGAACCATAACTTGATTAAACCACTGAGTTCACAATTAGGTAAGTCAAACAGAGGTCTCAGATTTTCTCACTCTTCTATTTGTTTAGCTGTGGTGTATGAATTACTATTATCTACTTAGTAGTAAATACATATCTTTTTACTCGATTTATCCCTTTCCTGACCAGGTAATTATTTTTATTTAATCAACGTGTGGTTCATATAACCTCAGTTCTTCATTGGTCAAAATTCGATTATGACGTCAAATTTTCTTGCTTTCCTCAGAAATTCCTATTGTGACGTCACAAACAAAAGCGATCAAGCCTGATGACGTCATGTAGAAAGAAAACATCTTTCTGCACATTGATTGAAAAAATGGTTAAGATTGTCTTCATATCCTCTAAGAATCATTAGAGCAACAGATTTCACCACAAAATCTCGTCCAATACGATATTTATCTATTCTCAATAATTAAATATTTTAAAACGCTCTGAGAGCCTCACGTTTTAAATTTGAAAATTTAACAGTCTTGAGTTTATAAATATTGTATCTCACTGGAAGCAGTGGTAGAATCTCTATGTAAACTGTATGTGTAATACAATCAATGGCTGTATCTACCATCCTTTATGATATTGATGAGTAATGCTTACATCAGCTTTATCAAAATCTATGATGTCACATCTTTGATACCAGTCATGATTGTAAAGGCTTTATCAAATCCCTCATATGAACCATTTGGGAAAACATCTACTTGAAGTAAATAATCAAATGGTCATGAAATGGCTTTTTCAATATCACACCCAGTATGAACCCTCAACCAATAATCCCTCAAGTAGAGCTCTTGGGATCTCAGGTCGATACAATGTGTTATAACACAACTTAAACAAGAAAGACTGGTTGAATATTTGTGCTTACCATTAAATGCCTTGGTCTAGTGAAGATAAAAAGCACAATTTACCAGCTTAAAAGTTAAAAAGAAACTCCTGAAAATAATGTTATAAAGACAAAAAAAAGTTAAAGTACCAAAATCCTCAGATATCATTTGTGGTATTTTCTATGTTGTCAAATATCGATCTTATTTTGTAACTTTTCTTTAGGAGACACTTAAAATCTTTTAAAATGGAGTATGTTAATAAACTTCAAAGTTTCATACACTTTAAATCTCTCTCAATTCTTAGAAAGTCTAGGAATGGAGTATGGTTAATAAACTTCAAATATCGTACACTTTAAGTCTCTATCAATTCTTAGAAAGTCTAGGAATAATTTAAATGAATGATGGACAGAACCTAATTTTTTCTTAGTTAAAATCTTTTTTTTATTTCTAGGTTTGCCTACAGATTATATTCTTATAAATAAAGAAATAGCAGCATTAATGTGCAGGAGATTTTTGGAAAGTAACCTGATAGTAGATGCAGAAATCTATGATGAACATGATCAAGGTATAAAATTTTAAAAATCCTGTTTTGAATACTATTGAAATATTTGAAACTTGACATTAAACAAACTATTCTCAATCAGTGATAAATATGGTATGATTTCTGTGGAATAGAATTAACCGTACCAATTTTCTTGCACCAGAAAACAGTATGTACAAACAAGGATAAGTTAAAATGATCTACTTACTGTAAAAAAAAAGGGGTAAAATGTTTATGCTTCTATGAAACATATTGTTTCAAGAATAGACAGGTATCTCTAGTCTACCATATATATATAAAGCTCTTGTTTTAAGTTGAGATAAGAATCAGCTTATGTTATGACATTACTAGTCATATAGTGATAAAAGTTTGTATATACTGTAATTCTAATGCAATTTGGATGTAACATTTTTTTTCATTGGCTAAAAATTGCCGTCAAATCCACAGTTGACCAGGCGTAACTAAGGAGGGACCCGCCATTTTGTATTGATGAATCAACAAATGTTTGATTACAACTATATAATCGAAAATAAAAGAACACCTACCTCGAATTTGCCTTTTTAACGTAATTTTATCCGAGTTTGAAGCGTACAGGTAACGTAATAACCTCCAGTTTGTAAGTTTTCATTTGTATGACGTCACGTTTGGCCATGACGACTTTGTGCCAAAATCATTCATGAAGTTTCGCGGATTTTTTTTTTCAAATTTTGATTTGACGGTCGCAAATCTCCGTTTTACTGTCTCCGCTACGCGTCGCCAGTAAAACTGCATTTGCGACCGTCAAATCTACAATTGACGGTGGCAACTCTTCAACTACAGTACTGTTATTCCTTAATTATAAGATATTAATTTCACAAAACATGAAAACCAGCTGTAAACTTTTTTTTTTTTTTTTAAATATTTTAATAGTGAATAATCTGTAGACAGAAAATATTTTCTTCATTGTAAACTTTTCTTAAGCAGATATGATTGATAGAAATCCCATTTTCCCCCCAATTTTTTTTTATATAATGTGCTACAGTCTTAAGCCTTGAAGATTTTTTTTTACCATGTGATATTTGGTCAATAGCAAACGAGAAGATTTTCTTGTTACAACATGCAATATGTACTTTACGTCTTTATATTTGTAGATAATAGACTGGATCTGGATACAAGCCTTGATGCAACAAATTATCCTCAATTGAGCATCATGGAAAATGAACAAAATAATAGAAGGGGAGATAACTCATCAATTGATAGTGATGCAACACCAACTGATACATATCCAAAAACTCAATATCGTGTACATGGCAAAACTTTAGTGTCGCCTGCCCAGCTACCAAGACAGGCAAACAGAAGCTTTAATAAACCAGTCTTTCAATTATCATGTGATACACCAATGTCTTTCAGTACTTTATTCAACGAGAGTGATGGGCCAGTATTTGAAAATTGTGATAATCATTTTTACTACATTGCTACCATGACAACTCTCCACAATGCAGAAAACCATGAACCTCCATCAGAGTTAGACATTCTAGTAGACCAATGTTTCCAAAGTCATATTTCTTCCAATTATTTACTGCATATTATTTATAGTCGTAGAAAATTTGATTCCTGTGCCAAGGTTTTTCTTCAGAACCAATCAGCCTCTGTTCTGAGGAAACTTAAAGCAGATTTAGAAGATCACACTTCGTGTGAAATAAGTTAGTTTTATTGGAGAATCTAATCATAATTGATTTTTATTTCTATCAGATACATTCATAGGTGTCAACACTCAAAAATTTAAAAAAAATTATATTTGTCATTATGTCCATAGGAGAGTTCTAATTTCTCTCTTTCTCTCTTCGATTAAAAAATCTCTTATTTCTACCCCTTTCACCTTTGTATTACTTTAAATAGTTGTTGATGTTAAAATGATACAAATTATTTACAATGCAGTTATTGCTATCTGAAATGTTAACCTAAAATAGGGTTTGACGTCTTTAGCCGAACCGTTTTATCATTTTCACATTATTCTATTTATTGTGTGCTGGTTCATATTCTGGGCGCCAGTCTTTGCTCCTTTTTAATAAAATCCACATAACAAAAAACCAAATATGAAGCTAAGAAATGAAAAAATGGTGGCCTTCCGCTGTTGTATGATCTATGGCTGGGTTGTTGTCGCTTTGACACATTCCCCATTTCCATTCTAAATTTATATACTTAATACAAATTCAATGACAGATTTAACAATAGAAGTGCTTAAGATGTTGACATCTATGGATAGAGCTTACAAGCAGATTCAACTTTATTATATGAATATGCCACAATGCTAAAGTTGCATAAAAAAATATAAATGTGCATCTTTATGAGACAATTTAGAATAAAAGCAATTAGTAATATGTTCATGTATATCAGATATAAACAAATTTTGATCTCATTTTTAAAATATTCATTGTAAAAAATGTTTATTTATATATTTATAAAGTATTTAAGAATGAAATCTGAAAATATATTGTATATTTGTTGTTTCTTCTTTTAAGTATAATTTGTTTAAGATTTGTATAATATAAACAAGTATAGTTTATAGCTCTGCATCTCTAATTTTAATAGCTGTCATATTTTTGTTTAGCTATCACTTAACATATGATGATATCTGTGAGGTTAAAATTAGTGTCATGAAGCATAAATTTGGCAGACATTTTTATTTCATATCAAATCTTACACGCATCGAAAATGTTTATAAAGAAAAAAAAATTGCTAATGAAAATCTTACATCAGGATTTGTATATTTGCAATTTTAAATCTACAAATGGTGTAATTTTATTTTGCAACATCTGAATCACAAGATTTACAACACACAAACAGATTTTTGTTGGTATTGTATTTTGAATTTCATCAAAATATGTACAGAAACTGTGATATTTTTATTTTGTAAAAAAAAAAACCAACATAGTTCATCCATATTTTAAATTACAGAATTTTGTGAAGTGAATTAAGATGAATTTTGTTGTCACATAAAGGAAATGATGTGAAGCTTAAATTTCAGAACTTTAAACATTTATCAATGTTTTCAGCATCTAATTCTTTTTGATGTGTAAAATCTTCATTGATATACATATGTACTGAAATTCATTGAGGTGAAGTTTTAATGATAATGTATTTATGTGCAATAATTTTGAGTGACTCCGGGAAATTTGTTTAATGATATACCGGTAATAATATGTAATTGATTATGTTAGAAACATTCTAATTGATGTAGAAAAGACCATTTCGTGCCTTATTTTTATACATTTATTAATGTGCAATAGTCATATAAATATGTATAAATACAAAATGTACATGAAATGTGCTTGACAATCAGCTGTGATATTATTAAATCAGGTTTAAAATATTGAAATTTTATATAAGTGTTCAAATAAACATCATTTGTTTGTATAAATTTTGCTTAAACCCCATCTCAGTGCACTTGCTAATTACTCCCTTTTTTCTTGGTATATCATATATTTTGTACTTAATTCTTCTTTTAATAATTAAAAAACGATTGAACCATATTTTAACTCCGATAATTTAAATGTACGTATTTATGAAAAATCAATGCTAAAACTTGATGCCCCCTCCACTATGACAGGGGCGTAAAAAGTGGGGTTTTATCCTATTGCTAATGTCAACAATGCCAAACAACATTAAATACTAAAAGCAAGATGGCGGACATGACCATCAAACATCTTTTCAAAGCTCAAAATAAAAAAAAAACCATCTTGGTCAGTGTGTAGGAAGTTTGAGAATTTCTATATATTTTATATTGCTTTGGATTTTCATATGATAGAATAAAATTCTATTGATTTTATACTTTTTATCGTGTATCAGTCCGAATTCAAATGTGTAAAATTCAGTAAAATAGGAAGTTACACTATGTTGTCAATAAGTTTCCAAGGGGAGATAATCTTATGCTGACATGAATTATTATTGATTTGGTCATATTTATAAATTAACTGTTGACAAAACTTTTGAATTTTTGAAATACTAAAGCTTCTCTACGTCAGGAAAAGATAACTGTAGCTGTATTTTGCAAAATCTTTGAGGAATTTTGGTCCTCAATGCTCTTCAACATCGTACTTTATTTAGCATTTTTAACTTTTTTGGATTCAAGCGTCACTGATTAGTCTTTTGTAGACGAAAGATGTGTCTGGCATAAATACAAAATTTAATCCTGGTATCTATGATGAGTTTACTTATATAATGTATTCATCATATTGATTAAACTCACCTCCAAATATAAAGAACTCTTATGCAAGATAGGTTCCATTGACAAATACTAATGAATTATCTGTAAGTCAGATTAAGTATAAGTAAACTTTGTCTTTAGTCCTTAAGTTATTTAAGACAATATAGTTTGATTCCAAAGATTACCTTAGTAATTAGCTTTGTAAATAATTAACTGATACATGTGGTTATCATAAATAATTAACTTCCAATAATTTTAATAACCCCCAAAAAATCATGAACTTTAAATTTATTCATGTAAATAGATATATTGATATATACATTCGCAATTTTGGAAATACATCTTGTAATTCAACTTGTGTTTGATCTTATACCACTGTTCCCCATAGGTATTAGGCCCATAGGTACAAGGGTGAACGGGAATCAGAGCAAATTATCACTGATACCCTGCTTACAATCTGTTTTTTAGTGGCTGACTGCAGCAAATGAATAGTAGACATTTTTGTTAAGGAGATAGCTGAAGCACGCCTCAGGTTGCGAGAGTTTCTTACTGCATTGCAAACCCATTGGTGGCCTTCAGCCGATGTCTGCCCTTTGATCAGGTTGTTGTTTCTTTGACACATTTCCCATTTCCATTCTCAATTTTATACTGTTTCATATTCATTGTATCTGATAAAAATTAATATGTTCTAAATAGACCAATATCTATGATGAGATTGATTTATAACTAGTATGACTCATTAAATGCAAAATCTAAAGTAAGGTTAAAGTGGTTTTGACAGTTATTATCAGACAAAAAGAACCCTAGCCTGCTTTCTCGTCCACCGTCTATGCAGGAGGGAACCTTTGAATATTATTGCTGTTAGTATACTGAGATTATTATGTAACAAACATAGCTCAGGAGCCTGTAATTCAGTGGTTGTCATTTGTTTATGTGTTACATATTTGTTTTTCGTTCATTTTTTTATACAACTAAGGCCCTTAGCCTTCTCGTTTGAATTGTTTTACATTGTCATATTAGGGCCTTTTATAGCTGACTATGCAGTATGGGATTTGCTCATTGATGAAGACCTATAATTTTTAATTTCTGTGTCATTTTGGTCTCTTGTGGAGAGTGGTATCATTGGCCATCATACCACATCTTCTTTTCTTATAGCTGTACATAACTAAATCCTTTTCTACATCCAAACAAAAATGTAAAAAATGTAAACAAACATTTGTCTCAGGAGTTTTCCTTCTTTATAAGGGATTTTTTTCCAGTGTCTAAGTTTCGATTTTTATTTATTAATGACAATTTGTATTTGTAAATTTTTGGAAGAATTAAATATATGTGGTTATATGAAACCTTTGGAAACTATGACATCTAAATATATCTTGAAAAATTATTTAAATTCTGTTGTTTTTTCTAAGATATAACAATTGCCAATAAACACAAATGGCAAGTGACCTTACTCTGAACTCATCAGATTTTATAGTGGGATTATATTGGTTATTAAAGCTCTAGTCATTCTTTTGAAAAGAAAACACATGATAAATTATTCGGTATATGACCTTAGTTTCCCCTGTATTCAATTTATATTCTGCAAAGATTCAAGAATTTTTTGGTTTCTTAATTCCTAATTATCAATAAGTTTTAAAAAAAATTTACAATTTCAATAAAACAGATGGAATCTGGGACTTATCATGACTGGTAAAATTTCAAAACTTTAGATGTCTATTTTGAGCAGCTGACACCAGCTTGGCAGTACGAGTAAATTATTTATAGAAAACTAAAGAAAACATTAAAAGATTAAGATCTATTAAGTAAGTTTATATTAATTTCTGGAATTGATTTTTTTTCATATTATTCATCAAAAATATTTCACCGAATAAGGTCCAAAAATAAACATAAAGATATAATTTTAGTGTAAGTTTAAACTTTTTGAAGTTTAGGGCGTATAAATGCTGAAAATATGCTGCACTACCGTATATTTTGACCTTTAATAAAATAGTACTACTAGAACTAGTCAAAGCAGCCAAGTCAGCTTGTGCTTTATACAAACAGTCACTTTCTTAAATTGTGTTTGAACTAATGTTTAACAATGATTAGTGCTCTTGCTGATGTAAAAACTGTGCTTTATATATTATTTAAAATCATGTTCTCTTTTGACATTTAAACAAGTTTGCTTTAACTGTTGTTTAAAAGAACTTTTTAATTTAGTGCTTTAGGATAAACATTATAAGAAACATTCAAGATAGTAACTATTGTTTGAAATTTTATTTTATTCTGTTATTGTAACTTGTTATTACATTTCTTGAACTATATATGATGAATAAAAATGTGAAAACCCCTTTATCTTCTATTTTTATCAAGTTAAAATGGCTATGTAGGTGTTTAAAGGTATGGAGTCATTGTTCTTTTAACGAAAAAAAGAAGATATGCAGTTTCAACACGCACACAAAACATTGCGTACGTCAATAAAAGGGTCGATAAAAAAATTACAATTATAAGACCCAAATCAAATCTCCAGTTCTGACTTGACAACTCTGTCACATGTCTGTAGTAGTGCAGATACACTTTCTGTTCTGGGATGGGTTTTTTCAAGAATTTTCCTAGTAAAAGTATCACAGTTTTAGTTGCAAAGGTCTGAGTACCTACAGGAAATTTCATTGTCTTTATTTACAAAATTGCAATCTATGGTTGCTAAGAAACAGACTTAACCAAGAAAACTGACCAACAAACCATGAAAATGAGATCAAGGTCAGATGAACGATGCCAGGAATACATGTACTGCTTACATTCCTTCCATGCAACAAATATATTAGACCTATTGTTTATAGTCTAAGAAAACAGACCAAAGCACAAAAACTTAATACTGAGCAATGATCCATGAAAATGAGGTTAAGGTCATAAAAAAACATGTAATACTGACATGTACATCATACAATATTTTCATACACCAAATATAGTTGAGGGACTGGTATTGCATAAACAGTAGCATTAGAATAAAGTCCAAAACTCAAAAACTTAAATTTGACCACTGAACTATGAAAATGAGGTCAATGTCAAATGGCACCTGCCAGCCAGGTAGACATGAACACCTAACAATCATTCCATGCACTAATTATAATAGAGATTAGTCACTTTAATAATTGCATAAAATTTAAGAAAAACAGACCAAAACACAAAAATTATACCATTGAACCAAGAAAATGAGGTCAAGGTCAGAGTCACCTGTCAGTTGAACATGTACACCTTACAATCCTTTCATGCACCAAATATATTAGACATATTGCTTATAGTATCTGAGATATGGACTTACCACCAAAAATAAACCTTCTTCACTGACCCATGAACTGAGGTCAGGGTCAAGTGAAAAAAGACAGACATGATGACCTTGCAAGGTACACACATACCAAAGATAGTTATCCTATTTCTCATAATAACTAACATTACAAAAAGCTTAACCTTTTCTTCAAGCAGTCGAAAAAGCGGTCAAGGACAATGGTTTTCCCTTTTGAATGGTTTTACACTAGTAATATTGGGCCCTTTATAGCTTGTTGTTCCTTGTGAACCAAAGCTCAGTGTTGAGGGCTGTACCTTGACCTATAATGGTTTACTTTTATAAATTATTATTTGGATGGAGAGTTGTCTCATTGGCACTCATACCAAATCTTCCTATATTTATGTAACAGAGGGAAAGTTCTTAACATAAAACATCTATATACAAAGAATGTAGCATCCCGGTCTTCCACCTTTTAAACTATAAAGCTTTTAGTAGGTTAACTAAAGCCCCTGCCAGATCACTTTGATGTCGAGCTTTCTGCGGCAGAAGAAACAGGGTCTACAAAAACCATCAAAACTAGACTTAAACTGCATTCGATGATCCACAATTGTGTGTACAATTTCAAATGATTGGGTCAAGTGGGACTATAACTATCGTCCAGAAATATGTGAAATACCATTTCCAACGGCAAGTCACAACTCCTGAACAATTAATGTAAAAATTTCATACTTGACCTGTATTTTTAAGTGCTTATTAAAACGTTTAAACCTGCTGCACCTGTTTGCACCTGTCCATAGTCAGGAACCTTATGTTCATTGTCTGTTGTTTGTTGATGTGGTACATCAGTATTTCTCATTTCTTGTTTTTTATATAGATTGGACTGTTGGTTTTCCTGTTTGAATGGTTTTACAGTAGCCATTTTTGAGGCCCTTTGTAATTGCTGTTGAATGAGACCCAAAGCTGTATGTTGAAAGACGAACTTTGACCTATAATGGTTTACATTTACAAATTGTTACTTGGATGGAGAGTTGTCTCATTGGCACTCATACCACATCTTCTTATATCTATTAACTATAAATCAAACAATGCATATTTATAATTCTGTTAATTTTGACAGCTTGTGAGGACGCACAGGGTTTAAACTAAAATGACTAAATAAAACTAAAACCCAAATGTAAATTTGCTGACAGCCTGTCAAACATGATAGACATCATATTTAATTTATATCATAAATTATTTTCCAGCAGTACACCTTTATCAAACATATACAATGTACTATTTAATATCAATGTATCAATAGTGTATTCTCTTATATTTTTGAAATTTTACCCTGTATAAATATGAAAATGTGGAATAATTTAAAAATTAAATTAAACCAAAAGAAGAGATGCTAGTTTGTTTACTTACAAATAAAGGAACGAATTGAAAAAATATATGAAATAAACATATGTACAATAACATGTGTAATAAAATAAAAAACATTATATGCATAAAATACAAAATGTGAAAATGTCTATTGTAAAAACTAAAGCTTTAAAAAAGTCTGGTATTTTTGTTCTTCTTCCACTAAATAGCCATAGTGTTTGTACTGTATTTCTGCGATCCTGTGGTTTTAACACATATTACATCGTCATCTTAATCTTCAGGATTGCTGACGTGCAAGTATTCTCTGTCAATATATCTATGGTTGATTTTTCTGGTGTCTTTTGTGTGTTAACTGTAGTTGAGGCTGGGTATTTAGATGGTGCTGCTTCGATTCTAAATTTTGGAATTATTTCCTGTTTAGTGCTAGCTACTACCGGTGGAATCCTTTTGGCTTCATTGATCCTGTTCCAGCTATAGGTCCAGTTGCCGATGAAATCTGTTATTGTTGTGAATACACAAAAATTGTCTAAATTACATTGTGTTTTATGCAGCCACAGTAGATGTTACCTGAAAAATAAATATAAATTCTTAAACATATCTCAGACAAAATTATATAATTGAAATAAAATTGAGAATGGAAATGGGGAATGTGTCAAAGAAACAACAACCCGACCAAATAACAAAACAACAGCAGAAGGTCACCAACAGGTCTTCCATGTAGCGAGAAATTCCCGCACCCGGAGGCGTCCTTCAGCTGGCCCCTAAACAAATATATACTAGTTCAGTGATAATGAACGCCATACAAATTAACCAAATTGTACACAAGAAACACTATATTTAATGCAAGAGAATAATTATCTGGGCATAACAATAAGAATAATATATATACACATAACTGTTCTTTTACTATTTTCATTAAATGAATTGGTGGCATTATTAACTTTTAAAATATCAGTCTTTATTAGCAAAATAGGATGAACAACAAGTTATTTCATCAGGCCTTTAGTTTTACCATTGAACGCTTCACATTTTTCATATTGTGGACTTTTATAGTACAATACAGTATAGGTTTTTCTCATTGTTAAAGGTGGTAAAGTGATATAAGTTGCTAAAATTCTTGTCATATGTGTCATATGTGTCAATTATCTCATTACATTGTCACACCACATCTCTTAATTTTATTATAGTGGTAAAAATCAACATTGACATGCTATTAGATAAATAATTCATAAATCTGTCTCCTGATTCTCACAATAAAGGTCAGCTCCAATGGCCATACCCAGCCTCAATTCTAATGTACATGCTGTGATCGATGCTATCCTGAAATATAAAATGCTTCATCATCAAAAAGGTGCCAATGTAAAGAACATATAGATTAGACAGCTACCCAGCAATTATTTATGCAATTAGAAGATATTCTTTAATTTACTCATATAATGGAACTGATAAATGAGAGTAGACTTCTCACCAACTCTTATATTTGTTTTTTTTGAACAAAATAACAAACTGGTACGTACCTTTGTATTAGTTGTATAAGACTACCAAGTTTATTGCCAACACCATGAAAACATCTCACTGGAAGAACCTAAAAATAAAATAAAATGGATACATAAAATATTTTACAAATCCATTTCATTTGTCAAGATAACATTTACTAAATATTGTTTTGATTTCTTACTACATACTCAGAATAATATTATATCAACACTTAAGTTTGCAAAATTCATATAACGATGTAATACAAAAACGAAGTAAATGAATAATGACTTGATTTCAACTGCACAAAAATCTCAATATTTTACTCAGTTATCTCTTATTGAATTAACAAATCTTGGTTGAAATTGTCTCCCCTTGGAAGTAATATTCCAATCTGTAGGCTTACTTTTATATAATTTTAATAGTAATTCTTGTTGATATACCTGGTACATGTATAGAAGTTGTAAGGCTTAAATAAACCTGCCTTTTTATTTTCTAGGTAAAGCTGCAGACCTATTTCTGACTGAAGGTTTCTTTAACCATCTTTAATAGAATTGCTCTGCTACTGGGTGTAAGGTTTCTTTAACCATCTCTTTAATAGAATTGCTCTGCTTCTTGGTTCAAGGTTTCTTTAACCATCTTTAATAGAATTGCTCTGCTACTTGGTTGAAGGTTTCTTTAACCATCTCTTTAATAGAATTGCTCTGCTACTTGGTTCAAGCTTTCTTTAACCATCTTTAATAGAATTGCTCTGCTACTTGGTTGAAGGTTTCTTTAACCATCTTTAATAGAATTGCTCTGCTACTTGGTTGAAGGTTTCTTTAACCATCTTTAATAGAATTGCTCTGCTACTTGGTTGAAGGTTTCTTTAACCATCTCTTTAATAGAATTGCTCTGCTACTTGGTTGAAGGTTTCTTTAACCATCTTTAATAGAATTGCTCTGCTACTTGGTTGAAGGTTTCTTTAACCATCTTTAATAGAATTGCTCTGCTACTTGGTTGAAGGTTTCTTTAACCATCTTTTATAGAATTGCTCTGCTACTTGGTTGAAGGTTTCTTTAACCATCTCTTTAATAGAATTACTCTGCTACTTGGTTCAAGGTTTCTTTAACCATCTTTAATAGAATTGCTCTGCTACTTGGTTGAAGGTTTCTTTAACCATCTTTAATAGAATTGCTCTGCTACTTGGTTGAAGGTTTCTTTAACCAACTCTTTAATATAATTGCTCTGCTACTTGGTTCAAGGTTTCTTTAACCATCTTTAATAGAATTGCTCTGCTACTTGGTTGAAGGTTTCTTTAACCATCTCTTTAATAGAATTGCTCTGCTGGCTGCAATATGGAAAATCTATATGAAAAATAATTGAAACAATATTTAATGCAAAAGAACGATTAACTGAGTAGTTAAACTACCAGTCTTTGTTGGCACAAAACGATGGAAAAAGTCATTGTTTACTGTTTTATATCACATTTGTTATTGGTTTTCATTTGACCATATCTCAATCCATTGGAGTTTGGTATGAATTGTTTCATATTTTGACATTCTGGGGACTTACTCAGCTTACTATACTGTATAGATTTTGCTCACTGTTGAAGATCGTTTTGATCTTTAGTTGATAACATCCTTGCCATTTTGTCTCTGCTTGATAAAAGTCAAATGCAATCATACCATACCTCTTAATTTCTATATATAATAAGGGAACAAATTAAGATGACAACAACAACAAAAATCCCAAGATAATGTATCCCTTATTTTTATCTTGATACCCAATTTATATATAGATTCTTACATTGATACCAGCGGATTATTGGATTTATCCAATCGAGATGGTTTAATTATCAATTTTAAAGTCTGAGCCTTGGCGAGGAGTTCTGATAGTTTTTCAGTCAGACCCGATCAAAATCCATATATCTTGCGAAGTCTCAGGAAGTCTAGGGGATTCCAAGATTTTATCAATTTTATACTGAAAATTTTAAGCCTATCAGATTCATTTCTCGTTAGATATACTGTTCCCAGGTTAAATAGTTAAAAAATCTGACTGATACTTACCATATAGTCAGCTCTGATGGCCATTATTGCATGCATCAATCCTATCGGACAAGCTGTGGAGCTAATCTAAAATATAAAATGCTTCTTCCTTAAAAATTGTTTAAAATGATAATCATAATATACTATATGTACATTTTGTAAAAACCAGGATTTTAAATGTTCAATGAATTGCAAATTTTCTATATGTTTGTATGCAGGCTTAGGCAAAACCATGTAATCAAATATCCACGAAAATACATGTATTCCACAATCCACAAATATTGGTACCCACCAAATAATCCACAGTATTCTTTTTAAAAATGGAACAAAATACTGATACCTACCTTTGTAAAAGCTGTATTTGACCACCAAGTCTTAGTCCCAATACCATAAAAACATGTCAGAGAAAGAGCCTAAAAAATTATTAAAAATGGATACACTTTATATTTTACAAATCCATTTTCGTTGTTAAGGTCAAGGAACAGTAAATGGGCTATGTCACAGATTTTGCTAAAAATTTGCATACAACCTTGGTTCGTTGAACTACAACTGAAAATCGAAAAAATAATACATTTATCTCTTTTATTATCTGAAAAATTGCAGATTGATTTCTTTGAATATGGGTGAATATTTGTATAGAAAGCACATAAAATCGGCGAAAAACCTTCTAAAATTTGTCTTAAAATCGCTAAATCTTTAATTCTACTCCATAGATTTTTCTTAAAAAACTATATATTGTTGACACATAAATTTCTGTTTTAATGATATAAAATAATCATAGGGTCACCGACTTCGTTTTTTGTCTAATAATCAATTTGTTCCTTTATTGGTAGTGAAAAACTTCAAAAATCAACGTTTTACGGCCTGCAACGCGATAACGTTACGATTATTTCGATGTTTTGTTGGATATTTTCACAAAGAACAAAAGTTTGAATGATGTTTACCGTAAAAACAAAGTCGGTGACCCTATCTTTATTTTGCATCATTATAACGGAAATTTATGTATCAACAACATATAGTTTTTTAAGAAAAATCTATGGAGTAGAATTAAAGATTTGGCGATTTTAAGACAAATTTTTGAAGGGTTTTCGCCGATTTTATGTGCTTTCTATACAAATGTTCACCCATTTTGTAAGAATTCATTCAGTAATATTTTAAATGATAGATGAGATAAATGCATTATTTTTTCGATTTTCAGTTGAAGTTCATCGAGCCAGAGTTGTATGCCAAATTTTACTGAAATCTGTGACATAGCCCATTTACTGTTCCTTGACCTTAATATAACATTTACTTAACATTTATCTGATTTCTTACTGCATGTTCACAGAAGTATAACATCAACAAAGAGTTTTATCATTTGAATTTCAACTGCACAAAAACTATCTGCAAATATTACAGAGTTATCTCCCATTGAATGAATTAATATTGCTGTAATTAGTCCCCCTCATCCTTATAGTTTCTAGATTTCACTTTTAACTGCTCATAATTATATGCATATATTACAGAGTTATCTCCCATTGAATGAATAAATCTTGTTGTAATTAGTCCAACCTTGTCATTTCATGATTTCAATTTCAACTGCTCTCAAGTTCTCCAATGGTGCTTGAACATGTCTCAATTTGAAATATTTATCAAATATTTCTAGAGAATTTATAGAAATTGTTAGGCTTAAATAAATTTGCCATTATCATATTTTTTTATGTAAAGACCCCAGACTTAGTGAGGTTGAAGATTCATTTAATCACTTTCCATGGATCTAAGGTCTCCTGGCTACTTCAAAATGCTTTTCATGGCGGCTTTTATGCTAATCTGTTCACTGAATCCATTTTATTTAATTAATGAAATATCCTCTCCATTGTACATAATGTTTGTAATCAAAATTGAATTGGCAGTCACCAGAATATCCCAAACTATCTCCCAATATCTTTTTTATCCAATCATGGCAACTGGAGTAGTAAAATACAAATAATGTATTTAATTCAGACAAAATTACTATATATGATAAAGTCATGCTAATTATAAGATGCGATTTTCTTAGCTTTTAAAATATTTCGTAAAAACTGTGAATCAAAGAATTCAGCTTTATCTATAACTAACATAGGACTAACATAGGACAATGTTGTTGATTAAAAAATACTCAATTCTGGACCCTTTTGTTTTTCAAATAATTAATATTACTTGAGTGTTATGAACTAAGTTCCAGGTCGACAAGTTCAGTCTAGTAATGAGGATAGTAATGTCTTTTGCTGTCAGGCGTCATGGTCCTTTTGGCTATCATAAGGGTAAAATTGGAAAGCATTTAACTATGATATCCTTAATGATTTAAAATATCCTTAATGTGATCCTTCATTAGTTTCAAAACAGGGGCGAAAGATACCAGTGGGACAGTCGAAAACCAGCGGTGATAATGGTGCTCCGAAAGGATATATAAGCAGAAGGTTGTGTTGTTTATTTAAACCTGGTAATAGTTTAATTTGATAGGTCACATATGTAAAAAGGGAAGGGGATTGTAGTAACGACATAAGAAACAGTTCCGATATCATCTGTAAAACGGTTATTCCATAAAAAAGGTGAAGCAAATTGTGATGGCATCCAGAAAATTTATTAAGGGGATGATCTCAACTTAATCATTTGGAACTCTTATATGATAGCTTCCTTGTGAGCACCAGCCCTCTATCATGGCAATCATGATAGGAAATACGAGCCGGGGAATATGGCATCAATTGGAAGATGTAGTCTGTATGCAGGCACTGCTGGAATGTTGATACATAGAAAGTTCACAATTGGGAAACTGAAATCATCTCTTTTGTCGTTAAGTTTAGTTTTCAACCAACCCTCTTTGTCAATTTCTAGATGTAAGTCAAGTTATGAGGCAGACGTAATTGTATCTGTTGTATCTAGTTCAATGGGATGGATGCTTTCAACTTAATTACCACATTTTGAGTTATTTAGTGTAAGATCATCATCAACTTACTCTTGAAATCCCTAGGTTCCTTAAAAGGATAACAGTCAAAACTAAACAAAATTTAAACTTAAATTTAAAACTACATTACTTAGTTTAATAATTCTAATTGTTTGCAATTCTTGAAAACTGTTGGGAGTCTTAAAAGGGATCCCTGTAGTTATGAAAGCATTCAAATTACTTTGGACTCTTATGGACTCTTGAGAAACTACTTGAACTATAGTATGATCCTCATTTAAAGTATGGCAATCAGATTTCTGTTGAATTGGCCAGCAATTCCATGTACATGTGTATTGCTAAATGGTATTTCAAATATAATAAACTCATCATACATGTAGATACCAGCTTCAAAATTCTATATTTACTCAAGACCATGTTTTGTTTAAAAAAAGACTCATCAGTGACACTCGAATCAAACAATGTTTATAAGGCCAAATAGAGAACAAAGTTTAAGAGCATTGCGGACCAAAAATTCCTTAAAAGTTTTGCCAAATACAGCTTAGGTTATCTATTCCTCAGAGAGAGACTTTTTAAAGCCTTAGTTTTTCAAAAATTCTAAGTTTTGTTAACAGTTAATGACACCTTAAAAATACCTTGAGACTAAATACTCTTGCCTAGCGGCTTGGAAAATTTAACAGTCCCTCAACTGATATCTTCACAAATATCCCCATAACATGATAGATGTGTTTACAATTTTTATGTTTGTTTTTTTTATTAAATAGCAATATTTGATCAAACAGGAAATTCTTGACAAAAAAGCCTCAATTTTACAAACCCTGCCTATAAAAGTTAAAAGTGATATTATAACAAGTCAATCTAATACATGCAAGCTGTTCTTAAGTAATAATGTTCAAATATTAATTATTAACAACACTATTTAAAAAGAAACAACATTTTCATTCGACCAAGTAGGTCAACTTTGGTTTTTTTTTCTGTTACCTGTTGCACCCCTCAGTTTCAGAATCGTCTAAGCTCTCCATCAGGATATTTATATTTAATCCATCAAAGTATTTATTATATTACAAATTTGCTTTAAATAATAATGGAAAGGTTATAAATATTAGTCACAACAGGTTTTCTTTCCAGTTCTGTAAAATTCTTCGAAAAAATTGCCTTTCACCAATGCAGACAATAAGCACACCCCTCACTACCTTCACACCAAAATTTTATCATTTTTCTGGAATGAAATTTTCATTTCCTTCAAAATACCTTCTAAATGCTCATAACTTTTTGTGCAAGTTTTTGGAAAAACTAAAGTGTTTGTTAAAGTTGAAACATTGATGAAATTAAATCAATACTAAAATTAAATCAATAACAAAATTATTAAATTAACAATAAAATATCTTTGCATTTCAAAGTTGAGGCAAATTGTGTATATCCAAGGATATATATAGCTAACTATACAAATCCTTGGTATATCGATCAGGACCAAAATGTCCATTTTTTTCTCTTAGGGCGGAGAACACAGTTTTGTTCCCCTAATTGTCTATCAAAACATAATGACAATTAAAAAAATATTCACCGGCTTTTTTTCGATAAGATTTGGTGTGCATAAAGTTTGACTTTTATCCCAAAACATACCAAAAATTCACAAAACTCTAGCTGCTCATTTTCTTCTGGTAACCACGAACGTATAAAGCCAGAGAGCTTCCGAGAAGGGGAAATTCCACTTTTATTTTCATAAAGGTAACGTTCCGGTGCAACGAGTTGACATGCATTGTTTCCAGACACATGGAGGTGTCAGACCACCCATTAAAAGTCCTTATTTGTTCAAACGAATTTTGCATTTTTCATAGCTTTCTAAATTGTTTATCTTAAGTTTAACCTCTTACAAACCAGGTATGTCCTAGTCCAAATAATTATGACGTCTGGCAAGGCTATTTTAATTTTTTTTCTGGAACGCCTTCCTACACGTCGTAGGAAGGCGTCCTAGAAAGAAAAAAAAATAGCCGTCCCAGACGTCATAATTATTTGGACTAGGTATGTCCTGAATCGTACAGGATTCACCTTTCTTCATGTCACTATTTTCAACATACCGAGGCAGCACTCGCACCCGCAAAGTGGAGAGGGATTAATATAAGTCGCAAAACTTGTTTCCCAATCCACTCTAAATAAATATGTTTAAACTAACATACCGAGATAAAAAAAAAAGAAGAGACCTTCCGAACTAATGCATAGGCTCACATGCAAAACAGCTGACCTTTGAAAATAAAAATAATAAAAACTGCTACATAGAAAAAAAATTCATGTTCATATCATGTATGTACTAATGTGAAATTGTGATTTAATCGAAAAAAGGGGGTCTTGCCACGAAGAATAAAAAGTTGGGCAATCCTGAAGTCAAAACATTTTTTTCTTCTTTCTGTTTACTATTTTTACTAGGCCACACTGTAAACATGATATCCTTCCACTTTCCTGGATTGATATCCCAAAAAGATGCACAATTTTTAAAGTCTATATATATGTTTCAATTCAGCATAAACCTATGATCAAACAGAAAAAATTGAGTTCAGAAAAAAAAATCAAGAAAAAAAATGCACTATTTTGTTTCCCTCCATGTTTTGACATGCACCAGAAACTGGAGTTGTAAAACAAGACTGGTACCTGGTGGTTGAGAGAGTAATTGGTGGTGTGACACCTGCAAAGAGATTGTGTCCTAAGACATACACAAAGGCCTTAACAGAAAACATACCCTCAAATTTATGTCCCATAGGCCACACGACCTAAAGGAAAAAAAGAAGACAACATTAGACATACACAAAGGCCTAAACAGAAAACATACCTGCGATTCAATCAGCAACACGCCCTGCCAGAAAAAAAGAAAACATGACATAAGACAAACACAAAGATCTTAACAGAAAACATACCTGCGATTCCATCAGCGACGCGCCCTGCCAGAAAAAAAGAAAACATGACATTAGACATACACAAAGGTCTTAACAGAATCATACCTGCAATTCCATCAGCGACGCACCCTGCCAGAAAAAAAGAAAACATGACATTAGACATACACAAAGGTCTTAACAGAAAACATACCTGCGATTCCATCAGCAACGCACCCTGCCAGAAAAAAAGAAAACATGACATTAGACATACACAAAGGTTTTAACAGAAAACATACCTGCGATTCCATCAGCGACGCGCCCTGCCAGAAAAAAAAAGAAAAAGGCATCATTAGACATACACAAAGGTCTTAACAGAAAACATACCTGCGATTCCATCAGCGACGCGCCCTGCCAGAAAAAAAAGAAAAAGGCATCATTAGACATACACAAAGGTCTTAACAGAAAACATACCTGCGATTCCATCAGCGACGCGCCCTGCCAGAAAAAAAAAGCAAAAGGCATCATTAGACATACACAAAGGTCTTAACAGAAAACATACCTGCGATTCCATCAGCGACGCGCCCTGCCAGAAAAAAAAAGAAAAAGGCATCATTAGACATACACAAAGGTCTTAACAGAAAACATACCTGCGATTCCATCAGCGACGCGCCCTGCCAGAAAAAAAAAGAAAAAGGCATCATTAGACATACACAAAGGTCTTAACAGAAAACATACCTGCGATTCCATCAGCGACGCGCCCTGCCAGAAAAAAAGAAAACATGACATTAGACATACACAAAGGTCTTAACAGATAACATACCCTCAAATGTCCTGTAGGCCACACGACCTAAAGAAAAAAAAAGAAAAAGGCATCATTAGACATACACAAAGGTCTTAACAGAAAACATACCTTCTATTCCATCAGCGACGCGCCCTGCCAGAAAAAAAGAAAACATGACATTAGACATACACAAAGGTCTTAACAGAAAACATACCTGCGATTCCATCAGCGACGCGCCCTGCCAGAAAAAAAAAAGAAAAAGGCATCATTAGACATACACAAAGGTCTTAACAGAAAACATACCTGCGATTCCATCAGCGACGCGCCCTGCCAGAAAAAAAGAAAACATGACATTAGACATACACAAAGGTCTTAACAGTAAACATACCTGCGATTCCATCAGCGACGCGCCCTGCCAGAAAAAAAAGAAAAAGGCATCATTAGACATACACAAAGGTCTTAACAGAAAACATACCTGCGATTCCATCAGCGACGCGCCCTGCCAGAAAAAAAAAGAAAAAGGCATCATTAGACATACACAAAGGTCTTAACAGAAAACATACCTGCGATTCCATCAGCGACGCGCCCTGCCA
Source organism: Mytilus trossulus (assembly GCF_036588685.1). Lineage (NCBI taxonomy): Eukaryota > Metazoa > Mollusca > Bivalvia > Mytilida > Mytilidae > Mytilus > Mytilus trossulus. The sequence goes on from NC_086376.1 coordinate 45,288,110, forward strand.
GAAAAAAAAAGAAAAAGGCATCATTAGACATACACAAAGGTCTTAACAGAAAACATACCTGCGATTCCATCAGCGACGCGCCCTGCCAGAAAAAAAAAAGAAAAAGGCATCATTAGACATACACAAAGGTCTTAACAGAAAACATACCTGCGATTCCATCAGCGACGCGCCCTGCCAGAAAAAAAAAGAAAAAGGCATCATTAGACATACACAAAGGTCTTAACAGAAAACATACCTGCGATTCCATCAGCGACGCGCCCTGCCAGAAAAAAAAAGAAAAAGGCATCATTAGACATACACAAAGGTCTTAACAGAAAACATACCTGCGATTCCATCAGCGACGCGCCCTGCCAGAAAAAAAAAGAAAAAGGCATCATTAGACATACACAAAGGTCTTAACAGAAAACGTACCTGCGATTCCATCAGCGACGCTCCCTGCCAGAAAAAAAGAAAACATGACATTAGACATACACAAAGGTCTTAACAGATAACATACCCTCAAATGTCCTGTAGGCCACACGACCTAAAGAAAAAAAAAGAAAAAGGCATCATTAGACATACACAAAGGTCTTAACAGAAAACATACCTGCGATTCCATCAGCGACGCGCCCTGCCAGAAAAAAAGAAAACATGACATTAGACATACACAAAGGTCTTAACAGAAAACATACCTGCGATTCCATCAGCGACGCGCCCTGCCAGAAAAAAAAAGAAAAAGGCATCATTAGACATACACAAAGGTCTTAACAGAAAACATACCTGCGATTCCATCAGCGACGCGCCCTGCCAGAAAAAAAAAGCAAAAGGCATCATTAGACATATACAAAGGTCTTAACAGAAAACATACCTGCGATTCCATCAGCGACGCGCCCTGCCAGAAAAAAAAAGAAAAAGGCATCATTAGACATACACAAAGGTCTTAACAGAAAACATACCTGCGATTCCATCAGCGACGCGCCCTGCCAGAAAAAAAAAGAAAAAGGCATCATTAGACATACACAAAGGTCTTAACAGAAAACATACCTGCGATTCCATCAGCGACGCGCCCTGCCAGAAAAAAAAAGAAAAAGGCATCATTAGACATACACAAAGGTCTTAACAGAAAACATACCTGCGATTCCATCAGCGACGCGCCCTGCCAGAAAAAAAAAGAAAAAGGCATCATTAGACATACACAAAGGTCTTAACAGAAAACATACCTGCGATTCCATCAGCGACGCGCCCTGCCAGAAAAAAAGAAAACATGACATTAGACATACACAAAGGTCTTAACAGAAAACATACCTGCGATTCCATCAGCGACGCGCCCTGCCAGAAAAAAAAAGAAAAAGGCATCATTAGACATACACAAAGGTCTTAACAGAAAACATACCTGCGATTCCATCAGCGACGCGCCCTGCCAGAAAAAAAGAAAACATGACATTAGACATACACAAAGGTCTTAACAGAAAACATACCTGCGATTCCATCAGCAACGCGCCCTGCCAGAAAAAAAAAGAAAAAGGCATCATTAGACATACACAAAGGTCTTAACAGAAAACATACCTGCGATTCCATCAGCGACGCGCCCTGCCAGAAAAAAAAAGGAAAAGGCATCATTAGACATACACAAAGGTCTTAACAGAAAACATACCTGCGATTCCATCAGCGACGCGCCCTGCCAGAAAAAAAAAGAAAAAGGCATCATTAGACATACACAAAGGTCTTAACAGAAAACATACCTGCGATTCCATCAGCGACGCGCCCTGCCAGAAAAAAAAAGGAAAAGGCATCATTAGACATACACAAAGGTCTTAACAGAAAACATACCTGCGATTCATCAGCGACGCGCCCTGCCAGAAAAAAAAAGAAAAAGGCATCATTAGACATACACAAAGGTCTTAACAGAAAACATACCTACGATTCCATCAGCGACGCGCCCTGCCAGAAAAAAAAAGAAAAAGGCATCATTAGACATACACAAAGGTCTTAACAGAAAACATACCTGCGATTCCATCAGCGACGCGCCCTGCCAGAAAAAATAAGAAAAAGGCATCATTAGACATACACAAAGGTCTTAACAGAAAACATACCTGCGGTTCCATCAGCGACGCGCCCTGCCAGAAAAAAAAAGAAAAAGGCATCATTAGACATACACAAAGGTCTTAACAGAAAACATACCTGCGATTCCATCAGCGACGCGCCCTGCCAGAAAAAAAAGAAAAAGGCATCATTAGACATACACAAAGGTCTTAACAGAAAACATACCTGCGTTTCCATCAGCGACGCGCCCTGCCAGAAAAAAAAAGAAAAAGGCATCATTAGACATACACAAAGGTCTTAACAGAAAACATACCTGCGATTCCATCAGCGACGCGCCCTGCCAGAAAAAAAAAGAAAAAGGCATCATTAGACATACACAAAGGTCTTAACAGAAAACATACCTGCGATTCCATCAGCGACGCGCCCTGCCAGAAAAAAAAAAGAAAAAGGCATCATTAGACATACACAAAGGTCTTAACAGAAAACATACCTGCGATTCCATCAGCGACGCGCCCTGCCAGAAAAAAAAAGAAAAAGGCATCATTAGACATACACAAAGGTCTTAACAGAAAACATACCTGCGATTCCATCAGCGACGCGCCCTGCCAGAAAAAAAAAGAAAAAGGCATCATTAGACATACACAAAGGTCTTAACAGAAAACATACCTGCGATTCCATCAGCGACGCGCCCTGCCAGACAAAAAAAAGAAAAAGGCATCATTAGACATACACAAAGGTCTTAACAGAAAACATACCTGCGATTCCATCAGCGACGCTCCCTGCCAGAAAAAAAGAAAACATGACATTAGACATACACAAAGGTCTTAACAGATAACATACCCTCAAATGTCCTGTAGGCCACACGACCTAAAGAAAAAAAAAGAAAAAGGCATCATTAGACATACACAAAGGTCTTAACAGAAAACATACCTGCGATTCCATCAGCGACGCTCCCTGCCAGAAAAAAAGAAAACATGACATTAGACATACACAAAGGTCTTAACAGAAAACATACCTGCGATTCCATCAGCGACGCGCCCTGCCAGAAAAAAAAAGAAAAAGGCATCATTAGACATACACAAAGGTCTTAACAGAAAACATACCTGCGATTCCATCAGCGACGCGCCCTGCCAGAAAAAAACAGCAAAAGGCATCATTAGACATACACAAAGGTCTTAACAGAAAACATACCTGCGATTCCATCAGCGACGCGCCCTGCCAGAAAAAAAAAGAAAAAGGCATCATTAGACATACACAAAGGTCTTAACAGAAAACATACCTGCGATTCCATCAGCGACGCGCCCTGCCAGAAAAAAAGAAAACATGACATTAGACATACACAAAGGTCTTAACAGATAACATACCCTCAAATGTCCTGTAGGCCACACGACCTAAAGAGAAAAAAAAAGAAAAAGGCATCATTAGACATACACAAAGGTCTTAACAGAAAACATACCTTCTATTCCATCAGCGACGCGCCCTGCCAGAAAAAAAGAAAACATGACATTAGACATACACAAAGGTCTTAACAGAAAACATACCTGCGATTCCATCAGCGACGCGCCCTGCCAGAAAAAAAAAAGAAAAAGGCATCATTAGACATACACAAAGGTCTTAACAGAAAACATACCTGCGATTCCATCAGCGACGCGCCCTGCCAGAAAAAAAGAAAACATGACATTAGACATACACAAAGGTCTTAACAGTAAACATACCTGCGATTCCATCAGCGACGCGCCCTGCCAGAAAAAAAAGAAAAAGGCATCATTAGACATACACAAAGGTCTTAACAGAAAACATACCTGCGATTCCATCAGCGACGCGCCCTGCCAGAAAAAAAAAGAAAAAGGCATCATTAGACATACACAAAGGTCTTAACAGAAAACATACCTGCGATTCCATCAGCGACGCGCCCTGCCAGAAAAAAAAAGAAAAAGGCATCATTAGACATACACAAAGGTCTTAACAGAAAACATACCTGCGATTCCATCAGCGACGCGCCCTGCCAGAAAAAAAAAAGAAAAAGGCATCATTAGACATACACAAAGGTCTTAACAGAAAACATACCTGCGATTCCATCAGCGACGCGCCCTGCCAGAAAAAAAAGAAAAAGGCATCATTAGACATACACAAAGGTCTTAACAGAAAACATACCTGCGATTCCATCAGCGACGCGCCCTGCCAGAAAAAAAGAAAACATGACATTAGACATACACAAAGGTCTTAACAGAAAACATACCTGCGATTCCATCAGCGACGCGCCCTGCCAGAAAAAAAGAAAACATGACATTAGACATACACAAAGGTCTTAACAGATAACATACCCTCAAATGTCCTGTAGGCCACACGACCTAAAGAGAAAAAAAAAGAAAAAGGCATCATTAGACATACACAAAGGTCTTAACAGAAAACATACCTTCTATTCCATCAGCGACGCGCCCTGCCAGAAAAAAAGAAAACATGACATTAGACATACACAAAGGTCTTAACAGAAAACATACCTGCGATTCCATCAGCGACGCGCCCTGCCAGAAAAAAAAAAGAAAAAGGCATCATTAGACATACACAAAGGTCTTAACAGAAAACATACCTGCGATTCCATCAGCGACGCGCCCTGCCAGAAAAAAAGAAAACATGACATTAGACATACACAAAGGTCTTAACAGTAAACATACCTGCGATTCCATCAGCGACGCGCCCTGCCAGAAAAAAAAGAAAAAGGCATCATTAGACATACACAAAGGTCTTAACAGAAAACATACCTGCGATTCCATCAGCGACGCGCCCTGCCAGAAAAAAAAAGAAAAAGGCATCATTAGACATACACAAAGGTCTTAACAGAAAACATACCTGCGATTCCATCAGCGACGCGCCCTGCCAGAAAAAAAAAGAAAAAGGCATCATTAGACATACACAAAGGTCTTAACAGAAAACATACCTGCGATTCCATCAGCGACGCGCCCTGCCAGAAAAAAAGAAAACATGACATTAGACATACACAAAGGTCTTAACAGAAAACATACCTGCGATTCCATCAGCGACGCGCCCTGCCAGAAAAAAAAAGAAAAAGGCATCATTAGACATACACAAAGGTCTTAACAGAAAACATACCTGCGATTCCATCAGCGACGCGCCCTGCCAGAAAAAAAAAGAAAAAGGCATCATTAGACATACACAAAGGTCTTAACAGAAAACATACCTGCGATTCCATCAGCGACGCGCCCTGCCAGAAAAAAAAAGAAAAAGGCATCATTAGACATACACAAAGGTCTTAACAGAAAACGTACCTGCGATTCCATCAGCGACGCTCCCTGCCAGAAAAAAAGAAAACATGACATTAGACATACACAAAGGTCTTAACAGATAACATACCCTCAAATGTCCTGTAGGCCACACGACCTAAAGAAAAAAAAAGAAAAAGGCATCATTAGACATACACAAAGGTCTTAACAGAAAACATACCTGCGATTCCATCAGCGACGCGCCCTGCCAGAAAAAAAGAAAACATGACATTAGACATACACAAAGGTCTTAACAGAAAACATACCTGCGATTCCATCAGCGACGCGCCCTGCCAGAAAAAAAAAGAAAAAGGCATCATTAGACATACACAAAGGTCTTAACAGAAAACATACCTGCGATTCCATCAGCGACGCGCCCTGCCAGAAAAAAAAAGCAAAAGGCATCATTAGACATATACAAAGGTCTTAACAGAAAACATACCTGCGATTCCATCAGCGACGCGCCCTGCCAGAAAAAAAAAGAAAAAGGCATCATTAGACATACACAAAGGTCTTAACAGAAAACATACCTGCGATTCCATCAGCGACGCGCCCTGCCAGAAAAAAAAAGAAAAAGGCATCATTAGACATACACAAAGGTCTTAACAGAAAACATACCTGCGATTCCATCAGCGACGCGCCCTGCCAGAAAAAAAAAGAAAAAGGCATCATTAGACATACACAAAGGTCTTAACAGAAAACATACCTGCGATTCCATCAGCGACGCGCCCTGCCAGAAAAAAAAAAGAAAAAGGCATCATTAGACATACACAAAGGTCTTAACAGAAAACATACCTGCGATTCCATCAGCGACGCGCCCTGCCAGAAAAAAAGAAAACATGACATTAGACATACACAAAGGTCTTAACAGAAAACATACCTGCGATTCCATCAGCGACGCGCCCTGCCAGAAAAAAAAAGAAAAAGGCATCATTAGACATACACAAAGGTCTTAACAGAAAACATACCTGCGATTCCATCAGCGACGCGCCCTGCCAGAAAAAAAGAAAACATGACATTAGACATACACAAAGGTCTTAACAGAAAACATACCTGCGATTCCATCAGCAACGCGCCCTGCCAGAAAAAAAAAGAAAAAGGCATCATTAGACATACACAAAGGTCTTAACAGAAAACATACCTGCGATTCCATCAGTGACGCGCCCTGCCAGAAAAAAAAAGGAAAAGGCATCATTAGACATACACAAAGGTCTTAACAGAAAACATACCTGCGATTCCATCAGCGACGCGCCCTGCCAGAAAAAAAAAGAAAAAGGCATCATTAGACATACACAAAGGTCTTAACAGAAAACATACCTGCGATTCCATCAGCGACGCGCCCTGCCAGAAAAAAAAAGAAAAAGGCATCATTAGACATACACAAAGGTCTTAACAGAAAACATACCTGCGATTCCATCAGCGACGCGCCCTGCCAGAAAAAAAAAGAAAAAGGCATCATTAGACATACACAAAGGTCTTAACAGAAAACATACCTACGATTCCATCAGCGACGCGCCCTGCCAGAAAAAAAAAGAAAAAGGCATCATTAGACATACACAAAGGTCTTAACAGAAAACATACCTGCGATTCCATCAGCGACGCGCCCTGCCAGAAAAAATAAGAAAAAGGCATCATTAGACATACACAAAGGTCTTAACAGAAAACATACCTGCGGTTCCATCAGCGACGCGCCCTGCCAGAAAAAAAAAGAAAAAGGCATCATTAGACATACACAAAGGTCTTAACAGAAAACATACCTGCGATTCCATCAGCGACGCGCCCTGCCAGAAAAAAAAGAAAAAGGCATCATTAGACATACACAAAGGTCTTAACAGAAAACATACCTGCGTTTCCATCAGCGACGCGCCCTGCCAGAAAAAAAAAGAAAAAGGCATCATTAGACATACACAAAGGTCTTAACAGAAAACATACCTGCGATTCCATCAGCGACGCGCCCTGCCAGAAAAAAAAAGAAAAAGGCATCATTAGACATACACAAAGGTCTTAACAGAAAACATACCTGCGATTCCATCAGCGACGCTCCCTGCCAGAAAAAAAGAAAACATGACATTAGACATACACAAAGGTCTTAACAGATAACATACCCTCAAATGTCCTGTAGGCCACACGACCTAAAGAAAAAAAAAGAAAAAGGCATCATTAGACATACACAAAGGTCTTAACAGAAAACATACCTGCGATTCCATCAGCGACGCTCCCTGCCAGAAAAAAAGAAAACATGACATTAGACATACACAAAGGTCTTAACAGAAAACATACCTGCGATTCCATCAGCGACGCGCCCTGCCAGAAAAAAAAAGAAAAAGGCATCATTAGACATACACAAAGGTCTTAACAGAAAACATACCTGCGATTCCATCAGCGACGCGCCCTGCCAGAAAAAAAAAGAAAAAGGCATCATTAGACATACACAAAGGTCTTAACAGAAAACATACCTGCGATTCCATCAGCGACGCGCCCTGCCAGAAAAAAAAAGAAAAAGGCATCATTAGACATACACAAAGGTCTTAACAGAAAACATACCTGCGATTCCATCAGCGACGCGCCCTGCCAGAAAAAAAAAGAAAAAGGCATCATTAGACATACACAAAGGTCTTAACAGAAAACATACCTACGATTCCATCAGCGACGCGCCCTGCCAGAAAAAAAAAGAAAAAGGCATCATTAGACATACACAAAGGTCTTAACAGAAAACATACCTGCGATTCCATCAGCGACGCGCCCTGCCAGAAAAAATAAGAAAAAGGCATCATTAGACATACACAAAGGTCTTAACAGAAAACATACCTGCGGTTCCATCAGCGACGCGCCCTGCCAGAAAAAAAAAGAAAAAGGCATCATTAGACATACACAAAGGTCTTAACAGAAAACATACCTGCGATTCCATCAGCGACGCGCCCTGCCAGAAAAAAAAGAAAAAGGCATCATTAGACATACACAAAGGTCTTAACAGAAAACATACCTGCGTTTCCATCAGCGACGCGCCCTGCCAGAAAAAAAAAGAAAAAGGCATCATTAGACATACACAAAGGTCTTAACAGAAAACATACCTGCGATTCCATCAGCGACGCGCCCTGCCAGAAAAAAAAAGAAAAAGGCATCATTAGACATACACAAAGGTCTTAACAGAAAACATACCTGCGATTCCATCAGCGACGCGCCCTGCCAGAAAAAAAAAAGAAAAAGGCATCATTAGACATACACAAAGGTCTTAACAGAAAACATACCTGCGATTCCATCAGCGACGCGCCCTGCCAGAAAAAAAAAGAAAAAGGCATCATTAGACATACACAAAGGTCTTAACAGAAAACATACCTGCGATTCCATCAGCGACGCGCCCTGCCAGAAAAAAAAAGAAAAAGGCATCATTAGACATACACAAAGGTCTTAACAGAAAACATACCTGCGATTCCATCAGCGACGCGCCCTGCCAGACAAAAAAAAGAAAAAGGCATCATTAGACATACACAAAGGTCTTAACAGAAAACATACCTGCGATTCCATCAGCGACGCTCCCTGCCAGAAAAAAAGAAAACATGACATTAGACATACACAAAGGTCTTAACAGATAACATACCCTCAAATGTCCTGTAGGCCACACGACCTAAAGAAAAAAAAAGAAAAAGGCATCATTAGACATACACAAAGGTCTTAACAGAAAACATACCTGCGATTCCATCAGCGACGCTCCCTGCCAGAAAAAAAGAAAACATGACATTAGACATACACAAAGGTCTTAACAGAAAACATACCTGCGATTCCATCAGCGACGCGCCCTGCCAGAAAAAAAAAGAAAAAGGCATCATTAGACATACACAAAGGTCTTAACAGAAAACATACCTGCGATTCCATCAGCGACGCGCCCTGCCAGAAAAAAAAAGCAAAAGGCATCATTAGACATACACAAAGGTCTTAACAGAAAACATACCTGCGATTCCATCAGCGACGCGCCCTGCCAGAAAAAAAAAGAAAAAGGCATCATTAGACATACACAAAGGTCTTAACAGAAAACATACCTGCGATTCCATCAGCGACGCGCCCTGCCAGAAAAAAAAAGAAAAAGGCATCATTAGACATACACAAAGGTCTTAACAGAAAACATACCTGCGATTCCATCAGCGACGCGCCCTGCCAGAAAAAAAAAGAAAAAGGCATCATTAGACATACACAAAGGTCTTAACAGAAAACATACCTGCGATTCCATCAGCGACGCGCCCTGCCAGAAAAAAAGAAAACATGACATTAGACATACACAAAGGTCTTAACAGATAACATACCCTCAAATGTCCTGTAGGCCACACGACCTAAAGAAAAAAAAAGAAAAAGGCATCATTAGACATACACAAAGGTCTTAACAGAAAACATACCTGCGATTCCATCAGCGACGCGCCCTGCCAGAAAAAAAGAAAACATGACATTAGACATACACAAAGGTCTTAACAGAAAACATACCTGCGATTCCATCAGCGACGCGCCCTGCCAGAAAAAAAAAGAAAAAGGCATCATTAGACATACACAAAGGTCTTAACAGAAAACATACCTGCGATTCCATCAGCAACGCTCCCTGCCAGAAAAAAAAAGAAAAAGGCATCATTAGACATACACAAAGGTCTTAACAGAAAACATACCTGCGATTCCATCAGCGACGCGCCCTGCCAGAAAAAAAAAAGAAAAAGGCATCATTAGACATACACAAAGGTCTTAACAGAAAACATACCTGCGATTCCATCAGCGACGCGCCCTGCCAGAAAAAAAAAGAAAAAGGCATCATTAGACATACACAAAGGTCTTAACAGAAAACATACCTGCGATTCCATCAGCGACGCGCCCTGCCAGAAAAAAAAAGAAAAAGGCATCATTAGACATACACAAAGGTCTTAACAGAAAACATACCTGCGATTCCATCAGCGACGCGCCCTGCCAGAAAAAAAAAGAAAAAGGCATCATTAGACATACACAAAGGTCTTAACAGAAAACATACCTGCGATTCCATCAGCGACGCGCCCTGCCAGAAAAAAAGAAAACATGACATTAGACATACACAAAGGTCTTAACAGATAACATACCCTCAAATGTCCTGTAGGCCACACGACCTAAAGAAAAAAAAAGAAAAAGGCATCATTAGACATACACAAAGGTCTTAACAGAAAACATACCTTCGATTCCATCAGCGACGCGCCCTGCCAGAAAAAAAGAAAACATGACATTAGACATACACAAAGGTCTTAACAGAAAACATACCTGCGATTCCATCAGCGACGCGCCCTGCCAGAAAAAAAAAGAAAAAAGCATCATTAGACATACACAAAGGTCTTAACAGAAAACATACCTGCGATTCCATCAGCGACGCGCCCTGCCAGAAAAAAAGAAAACATGACATTAGACATACACAAAGGTCTTAACAGATAACATACCCTCAAATGTCCTGTAGGCCACACGACCTAAAGAAAAAAAAGAAAAAGGCATCAATAGACATACACAAAGGTCTTAACAGAAACCATACCTTCGATTCCATCAGCGACGCGCCCTGCCAGAAAAAAAGAAAACATGACATTAGACATACACAAAGGTCTTAACAGAAAACATACCTGCGATTCCATCAGCGACGCGCCCTGCCAGAAAAAAAAGGAAAAGGCATCATTAGACATACACAAAGGTCTTAACAGAAAACATACCTGCGATTCCATCAGTGACGCGCCTTGCCAGAAAAAAAAAGAAAAAGGCATCATTAGACATACACAAAGGTCTTAACAGAAAACATACCTGCGATTCCATCAGCGACGGGCCCTGCCAGAAAAAAAAAGAAAAAGGCATCATTAGACATACACAAAGGTCTTAACAGAAAACATACCTGCGATTCCATCAGCAACGCGCCCTGCCAGATAAAAAAGAAAAAGGCATCATTAGACATACACAAAGGTCTTAACAGAAAACATACCTGCGATTCCATCAGCGACGCGCCCTGCCAGAAAAAAAGAAAACATGACATTAGACATACACAAAGGTCTTAACAGAAAACATACCTGCGATTCCATCAGCAACGCGCCCTGCCAGAAAAAAAAAGAAAAAGGCATCATTAGACATACACAAAGGTCTTAACAGAAAACATACCTGCGATTCCATCAGCGACGCGCCCTGCCAGAAAAAAAAAGAAAAAGGCATCATTAGACATACACAAAGGTCTTAACAGAAAACATACCTGCGATTCCATCAGCGACGCGCCCTGCCAGAAAAAAAAAGCAAAAGGCATCATTAGACATACACAAAGGTCTTAACAGAAAACATACCTGCGATTCCATCAGCGACGCGCCCTGCCAGAAAAAAAAAGAAAAAGGCATCATTAGACATACACAAAGGTCTTAACAGAAAACATACCTACGATTCCATCAGCGATGCGCCCTGCCAGAAAAAAAAAGAAAAAGGCATCATTAGACATACACAAAGGTCTTAACAGAAAACATACCTGCGATTCCATCAGCGACGCGCCCTGCCAGAAAAAATAAGAAAAAGGCATCATTAGACATACACAAAGGTCTTAACAGAAAACATACCTGCGGTTCCATCAGCGACGCGCCCTGCCAGAAAAAAAAAGAAAAAGGCATCATTAGACATACACAAAGGTCTTAACAGAAAACATACCTGCGATTCCATCAGCGACGCGCCCTGCCAGAAAAAAAAAGAAAAAGGCATCATTAGACATACACAAAGGTCTTAACAGAAAACATACCTGCGATTCCATCAGCGACGCGCCCTGCCAGAAAAAAAGAAAACATGACATTAGACATACACAAAGGTCTTAACAGATAACATACCCTCAAATGTCCTGTAGGCCACACGACCTAAAAAAAAAAAAAAAAAAAGGCATCATTAGACATACACAAAGGTCTTAACAGAAAACATACCTGCGATTCCATCAGCGACGCGCCCTGCCAGAAAAAAAGAAAACATGACATTAGACATACACAAAGGTCTTAACAGAAAACATACCTGCGTTTCCATCAGCGACGCGCCCTGCCAGAAAAAAAAAGAAAAAGGCATCATTAGACATACACAAAGGTCTTAACAGAAAACGTACCTGCGATTCCATCAGCGACGCGCCCTGCCAGAAAAAAAAAGAAAAAGGCATCATTAGACATACACAAAGGTCTTAACAGAAAACATACCTGCGATTCCATCAGCGACGCGCCCTGCCAGAAAAAAAAAGAAAAAGGCATCATTAGACATACACAAAGGTCTTAACAGAAAACATACCTGCGATTCCATCAGCGACGCGCCCTGCCAGAAAAAAAAAAGAAAAAGGCATCACTAGACATACACAAAGGTCTTAACAGAAAACATACCTGCGATTCCATCAGCGACGCGCCCTGCCAGAAAAAAAAAGCAAAAGGCATCATTAGACATACACAAAGGTCTTAACAGAAAACATACCTGCGATTCCATCAGCGACGCGCCCTGCCAGAAAAAAAAAGAAAAAGGCATCATTAGACATACACAAAGGTCTTAACAGAAAACATACCTACGATTCCATCAGCGACGCGCCCTGCCAGAAAAAAAAAGAAAAAGGCATCATTAGACATACACAAAGGTCTTAACAGAAAACATACCTGCGATTCCATCAGCGACGCGCCCTGCCAGAAAAAATAAGAAAAAGGCATCATTAGACATACACAAAGGTCTTAACAGAAAACATACCTGCGGTTCCATCAGCGACGCGCCCTGCCAGAAAAAAAAAGAAAAAGGCATCATTAGACATACACAAAGTTCTTAACAGAAAACATACCTGCGATTCCATCAGCGACGCGCCCTGCCAGAAAAAAAAAGAAAAAGGCATCATTAGACATACACAAAGGTCTTAACAGAAAACATACCTGCGATTCCATCAGCGACGCGCCCTGCCAGAAAAAAAGAAAACATGACATTAGACATACACAAAGGTCTTAACAGATAACATACCCTCAAATGTCCTGTAAGCCACACGACCTAAAAAAAAAAAAAAAAAAAGGCATCATTAGACATACACAAAGGTCTTAACAGAAAACATACCTGCGATTCCATCAGCGACGCGCCCTGCCAGAAAAAAAGAAAACATGACATTAGACATACACAAAGGTCTTAACAGAAAACATACCTGCGTTTCCATCAGCGACGCGCCCTGCCAGAAAAAAAAAGAAAAAGGCATCATTAGACATACACAAAGGTCTTAACAGAAAACGTACCTGCGATTCCATCAGCGACGCGCCCTGCCAGAAAAAAAAAGAAAAAGGCATCATTAGACATACACAAAGGTCTTAACAGAAAACATACCTGCGATTCCATCAGCGACGCGCCCTGCCAGAAAAAAAAAGAAAAAGGCATCATTAGACATACACAAAGGTCTTAACAGAAAACATACCTGCGATTCCATCAGCGACGCGCCCTGCCAGAAAAAAAAAAGAAAAAGGCATCATTAGACATACACAAAGGTCTTAACAGAAAACATACCTGCGATTCCATCAGCGACGCGCCCTGCCAGAAAAAAAAAGAAAAAGGCATCATTAGACATACACAAAGGTCTTAACAGAAAACATACCTGCGATTCCATCAGCGACGCGCCCTGCCAGAAAAAGAAAGAAAAAGGCATCATTAGACATACACAAAGGTCTCAACAGAAAACATACCTGCGATTCCATCAGCGACGCGCCCTGCCAGAAAAAAAAAGAAAAAGGCATCATTAGACATACACAAAGGTCTTAACAGAAAACATACCTGCGATTCCAACAGCGACGCGCCCTGCCAGAAAAAAAAAAGAAAAAGGCATCATTAGACATACACAAAGGTCTTAACAGAAAACATACCTGCGATTCCATCAGCGACGCGCCCTGCCAGAAAAAAAAAGAAAAAGGCATCATTAGACATACACAAAGGTCTTAACAGAAAACATACCTGCGATTCCATCAGCGACGCGCCCTGCCAGAAAAAAAAAGAAAAAGGCATCATTAGACATACACAAAGGTCTTAACAGAAAACATACCTGCGGTTCCATCAGCGACGCGCCCTGCCAGAAAAAAAAAGAAAAAGGCATCATTAGACATACACAAAGGTCTTAACAGAAAACATACCTGCGATTCCATCAGCGACGCGCCCTGCCAGAAAAAAAAAGAAAAAGGCATCATTAGACATACACAAAGGTCTTAACAGAAAACATACCTGCGATTCCATCAGCGACGCGCCCTGCCAGAAAAAAAAAAGAAAAAGGCATCATTAGACATACACAAAGGTCTTAACAGAAAACATACCTGCGATTCCATCAGCGACGCGCCCTGCCAGAAAAAAAAAGAAAAAGGCATCATTAGACATACACAAAGGTCTTAACAGAAAACATACCTGCGATTCCATCAGCGACGCGCCCTGCCAGAAAAAAAGAAAACATGACATTAGACATACACAAAGGTCTTAACAGAAAACATACCTGCGATTCCATCAGCGACGCGCCCTGCCAGAAAAAAAAAGAAAAAGGCATCATTAGACATACACAAAGGTCTTAACAGAAAACATACCTGCGATTCCATCAGCGACGCGCCCTGCCAGAAAAAGAAAGAAAAAGGCATCATTAGACATACACAAAGGTCTCAACAGAAAACATACCTGCGATTCCATCAGCGACGCGCCCTGCCAGAAAAAAAAAGAAAAAGGCATCATTAGACATACACAAAGGTCTTAACAGAAAACATACCTGCGATTCCAACAGCGACGCGCCCTGCCAGAAAAAAAAAAGAAAAAGGCATCATTAGACATACACAAAGGTCTTAACAGAAAACATACCTGCGATTCCATCAGCGACGCGCCCTGCCAGAAAAAAAAAGAAAAAGGCATCATTAGACATACACAAAGGTCTTAACAGAAAACATACCTGCGATTCCATCAGCGACGCGCCCTGCCAGAAAAAAAAAGAAAAAGGCATCATTAGACATACACAAAGGTCTTAACAGAAAACATACCTGCGATTCCATCAGCGACGCGCCCTGCCAGAAAAAAAAAGAAAAAGGCATCATTAGACATACACAAAGGTCTTAACAGAAAACATACCTGCGATTCCATCAGCGACGCGCCCTGCCAGAAAAAAAAAGAAAAAGGCATCATTAGACATACACAAAGGTCTTAACAGAAAACATACCTGCGATTCCATCAGCGACGCGCCCTGCCAGAAAAAAAAAGCAAAAGGCATCATTAGACATACACAAAGGTCTTAACAGAAAACATACCTGCGATTCCATCAGCGACGCGCCATGCCAGAAAAAAAGAAAACATGACATTAGACATACACAAAGGTCTTAACAGATAACATACCCTCAAATGTCCTGTAGGCCACACGACCTAAAGAAAAAAAAAGAAAAAGGCATCATTAGACATACACAAAGGTCTTAACAGAAAACATACCTGCGATTCCATCAGCGACGCGCCCTGCCAGAAAAAAAGAAAACATGACATTAGACATACACAAAGGTCTTAACAGAAAACATACCTGCGATTCCATCAGCGACGCGCCCTGCCAGAAAAAAAAAGAAAAAGGCATCATTAGACATACACAAAGGTCTTAACAGAAAACATACCTGCGATTCCATCAGCGACGCGCCCTGCCAGAAAAAAAAAGAAAAAGGCATCATTAGACATACACAAAGGTCTTAACAGAAAACATACCTGCGATTCCATCAGCGACGCACCCTGCCAGAAAAAAAAAGAAAAAGGCATCATTAGACATACACAAAGGTCTTAACAGAAAACATACCTGCGATTCCATCAGCGACGCGCCCTGCCAGAAAAAAAAAGAAAAAGGCATCATTAGACATACACAAAGGTCTTAACAGAAAACATACCTGCGATTCCATCAGCGACGCGCCCTGCCAGAAAAAAAAAGAAAAAGGCATCATTAGACATACACAAAGGTCTTAACAGAAAACATACCTGCGATTCCATCAGCGACGCGCCCTGCCAGAAAAAAAGAAAACATGACATTAGACATACACAAAGGTCTTAACAGAAAACATACCTGCGATTCCATCATTAACGCGCCCTGCCAGAAAAAAAAAGAAAAAGGCATCATTAGACATACACAAAGGTCTTAACAGAAAACATACCTGCGATTCCATCAGCGACGCGCCCTGCCAGAAAAAAAAAGAAAAAGGCATCATTAGACATACACAAAGGTCTCAACAGAAAACATACCTGCGATTCCATCAGCGACGCGCCCTGCCAGAAAAAAAAAGAAAAAGGCATCATTAGACATACACAAAGGTCTTAACAGAAAACATACCTGCGATTCCATCAGCGACGCGCCCTGCCAGAAAAAAAAAAGAAAAATGCATCATTAGACATACACAAAGGTCTTAACAGAAAACATACCTGCGATTCCATCAGCGACGCGCCCTGCCAGAAAAAAAAAGAAAAAGGCATCATTAGACATACACAAAGGTCTCAACAGAAAACATACCTGCGATTCCATCAGCGACGCGCCCTGCCAGAAAAAAAAAGAAAAAGGCATCATTAGACATACACAAAGGTCTTAACAGAAAACATACCTGCGATTCCATCAGCGACGCGCCCTGCCAGAAAAAAAAAAGAAAAATGCATCATTAGACATACACAAAGGTCTTAACAGAAAACATACCTGCGATTCCATCAGCGACGCGCCCTGCCAGAAAAAAAAAGAAAAAGGCATCATTAGACATACACAAAGGTCTTAACAGAAAACATACCTGCAATTCCATCAGCGACGCGCCCTGCCAGAAAAAAAGAAAACATGACATTAGACATACACAAAGGTCTTAACAGAAAACATACCTGCGATTCCATCCGCGACGCGCCCTGCCAGAAAAAAAAAGAAAAAGGCATCATTAGACATACACAAAGGTCTTAACAGAAAACATACCTGCGATTCCATCAGCGACGCGCCCTGCCAGAAAAAAAAAGAAAAAGGCATCATTAGACATACACAAAGGTCTTAACAGAAAACATACCTGCGATTCCATCAGCGACGCGCCCTGCCAGAAAAAAAGAAAACATGACATTAGACATACACAAAGGTCTTAACAGAAAACATACCTGCGATTCCATCAGCGACGCGCCCTGCCAGAAAAAAAAAGAAAAAGGCATCATTAGACATACACAAAGGTCTTAACAGAAAACATACCTGCAATTCCATCAGCGACGCGCCCTGCCAGAAAAAAAGAAAACATGACATTAGACATACACAAAGGTCTTAACAGATAACATACCCTCAAATGTCCTGTAGGCCACACGACCTAAAGAAAAAAAAAGAAAAAGGCATCATTAGACATACACAAAGGTCTTAACAGAAAACATACCTTCAATTCCATCAGCGACGCGCCCTGCCAGAAAAAAAGAAAACATGACATTAGACATACACAAAGGTCTTAACAGAAAACATACCTGCGATTCCATCAGCGACGCGCCCTGCCAGAAAAAAAAAGAAAAAGGCATCATTAGACATACACAAAGGTCTTAACAGAAAACATACCTGCAATTCCATCAGCGACGCGCCCTGCCAGAAAAAAAGAAAACATGACATTAGACATACACAAAGGTCTTAACAGAAAACATACCTGCGATTCCATCAGCGACGCGCCCTGCCAGAAAAAAAAAGAAAAAGGCATCATTAGACATACACAAAGGTCTCAACAGAAAACATACCTGCGATTCCATCAGCGACGCGCCCTGCCAGAAAAAAAAAGAAAAAGGCATCATTAGACATACACAAAGGTCTTAACAGAAAACATACCTGCGATTCCATCAGCGACGCGCCCTGCCAGAAAAAAAAAAAGAAAAATGCATCATTAGACATACACAAAGGTCTTAACAGAAAACATACCTGCGATTCCATCAGCGACGCGCCCTGCCAGAAAAAAAAAGAAAAAGGCATCATTAGACATACACAAAGGTCTTAACAGAAAACATACCTGCGATTCCATCAGCGACGCGCCCTGCCAGAAAAAAAAAGAAAAAGGCATCATTAGACATACACAAAGGTCTTAACAGAAAACATACCTGCGATTCCATCAGCGACGCGCCCTGCCAGAAAAAAAAAGAAAAAGGCATCATTAGACATACACAAAGGTCTTAACAGAAAACATACCTGCGATTCCATCAGCGACGCGCCCTGCCAGAAAAAAAAAGAAAAAGGCATCATTAGACATACACAAAGGTCTTAACAGAAAACATACCTGCGATTCCATCAGCGACGCGCCCTGCCAGAAAAAAAAAAGAAAAAGGCATCATTAGACATACACAAAGGTCTTAACAGAAAACATACCTGCGATTCCATCAGCGACGCGCCCTGCCAGAAAAAAAGAAAACATGACATTAGACATACACAAAGGTCTTAACAGATAACATACCCTCAAATGTCCTGTAGGCCACACGACCTAAAGAAAAAAAAAGAAAAAGGCATCATTAGACATACACAAAGGTCTTAACAGAAAACATACCCTCAATTCCATCAGCAACGCGCCCTGCCAGAAAAAAAGAAAACATGACATTAGACATACACAAAGGTCTTAACAGAAAACATACCTGCGATTCCATCAGCGACGCGCCCTGCCAGAAAAAAAAAGAAAAAGGCATCATTAGACATACACAAAGGTCTTAACAGAAAACATACCTGCAATTCCATCAGCGACGCGCCCTGCCAGAAAAAAAGAAAACATGACATTAGACATACACAAAGGTCTTAACAGAAAACATACCTGCGATTCCATCCGCGACGCGCCCTGCCAGAAAAAAAAAGAAAAAGGCATCATTAGACATACACAAAGGTCTTAACAGAAAACATACCTGCGATTCCATCAGCGACGCGCCCTGCCAGAAAAAAAAAGAAAAAGGCATCATTAGACATACACAAAGGTCTTAACAGAAAACATACCTGCGATTCCATCAGCGACGCGCCCTGCCAGAAAAAAAGAAAACATGACATTAGACATACACAAAGGTCTTAACAGAAAACATACCTGCGATTCCATCAGCGACGCGCCCTGCCAGAAAAAAAAAGAAAAAGGCATCATTAGACATACACAAAGGTCTTAACAGAAAACATACCTGCAATTCCATCAGCGACGCGCCCTGCCAGAAAAAAAGAAAACATGACATTAGACATACACAAAGGTCTTAACAGATAACATACCCTCAAATGTCCTGTAGGCCACACGACCTAAAGAAAAAAAAAGAAAAAGGCATCATTAGACATACACAAAGGTCTTAACAGAAAACATACCTTCAATTCCATCAGCGACGCGCCCTGCCAGAAAAAAAGAAAACATGACATTAGACATACACAAAGGTCTTAACAGAAAACATACCTGCGATTCCATCAGCGACGCGCCCTGCCAGAAAAAAAAAGAAAAAGGCATCATTAGACATACACAAAGGTCTTAACAGAAAACATACCTGCAATTCCATCAGCGACGCGCCCTGCCAGAAAAAAAGAAAACATGACATTAGACATACACAAAGGTCTTAACAGAAAACATACCTGCGATTCCATCAGCGACGCGCCCTGCCAGAAAAAAAAAGAAAAAGGCATCATTAGACATACACAAAGGTCTCAACAGAAAACATACCTGCGATTCCATCAGCGACGCGCCCTGCCAGAAAAAAAAAGAAAAAGGCATCATTAGACATACACAAAGGTCTTAACAGAAAACATACCTGCGATTCCATCAGCGACGCGCCCTGCCAGAAAAAAAAAAAGAAAAATGCATCATTAGACATACACAAAGGTCTTAACAGAAAACATACCTGCGATTCCATCAGCGACGCGCCCTGCCAGAAAAAAAAAGAAAAAGGCATCATTAGACATACACAAAGGTCTTAACAGAAAACATACCTGCGATTCCATCAGCGACGCGCCCTGCCAGAAAAAAAAAGAAAAAGGCATCATTAGACATACACAAAGGTCTTAACAGAAAACATACCTGCGATTCCATCAGCGACGCGCCCTGCCAGAAAAAAAAAGAAAAAGGCATCATTAGACATACACAAAGGTCTTAACAGAAAACATACCTGCGATTCCATCAGCGACGCGCCCTGCCAGAAAAAAAAAGAAAAAGGCATCATTAGACATACACAAAGGTCTTAACAGAAAACATACCTGCGATTCCATCAGCGACGCGCCCTGCCAGAAAAAAAAAAGAAAAAGGCATCATTAGACATACACAAAGGTCTTAACAGAAAACATACCTGCGATTCCATCAGCGACGCGCCCTGCCAGAAAAAAAGAAAACATGACATTAGACATACACAAAGGTCTTAACAGATAACATACCCTCAAATGTCCTGTAGGCCACACGACCTAAAGAAAAAAAAAGAAAAAGGCATCATTAGACATACACAAAGGTCTTAACAGAAAACATACCCTCAATTCCATCAGCAACGCGCCCTGCCAGAAAAAAAGAAAACATGACATTAGACATACACAAAGGTCTTAACAGAAAACATACCTGCGATTCCATCAGCGACGCGCCCTGCCAGAAAAAAAAAGAAAAAGGCATCATTAGACATACACAAAGGTCTTAACAGAAAACATACCTGCGATTCCATCAGTGACGCGCCCTGCCAGAAAAAAAAAGAAAAAGGCATCATTAGACATACACAAAGGTCTCAACAGAAAACATACCTGCGATTCCATCAGCGACGCGCCCTGCCAGAAAAAAAAAGAAAAAGGCATCATTAGACATACACAAAGGTCTTAACAGAAAACATACCTGCGATTCCATCAGCGACGCGCCCTGCCAGAAAAAAAAAAGAAAAATGCATCATTAGACATACACAAAGGTCTTAACAGAAAACATACCTGCGATTCCATCAGCGACGCGCCCTGCCAGAAAAAAAAAGAAAAAGGCATCATTAGACATACACAAAGGTCTTAACAGAAAACATACCTGCGATTCCATCAGCGACGCGCCCTGCCAGAAAAAAAAAGAAAAAGGCATCATTAGACATACACAAAGGTCTTAACAGAAAACATACCTGCGATTCCATCAGCGACGCGCCCTGCCAGAAAAAAAAAAGAAAAATGCATCATTAGACATACACAAAGGTTTTAACAGAAAACATACCTGCGATTCCATCAGCGACGCGCCCTGCCAGAAAAAAAAAGAAAAAGGCATCATTAGACATACACAAAGGTCTTAACAGAAAACATACCTGCGATTCCATCAGCGACGCGCCCTGCCAGAAAAAAAAAGAAAAAGGCATCATTAGACATACACAAAGTTCTTAACAGAAAACATACCTGCGATTCCATCAGCGACGCGCCCTGCCAGAAAAAAAAAGAAAAAGGCATCATTAGACATACACAAAGGTCTTAACAGAAAACATACCTGCGATTCCATCAGCGACGCGCCCTGCCAGAAAAAAAAAGAAAAAGGCATCATTAGACATACACAAAGGTCTTAACAGAAAACATACCTGCGTTTCCATCAGCGACGCGCCCTGCCAGAAAAAAAAAAGAAAAAGGCATCATTAGACATACACAAAGGTCTTAACAGAAAACATACCTGCGATTCCATCAGCGACGCGCCCTGCCAGAAAAAAAGAAAACATGACATTAGACAAACACAAAGGTCTTAACAGATAACATACCCTCAAATGTCCTGTAGGCCACACGACCTAAAGAAAAAAAAAGAAAAAGGCATCATTAGACATACACAAAGGTCTTAACAGAAAACATACCTTCAATTCCATCAGCGACGCGCCCTGCCAGAAAAAAAGAAAACATGACATTAGACATACACAAAGGTCTTAACAGAAAACTTACCTGCGATTCCATCAGCGACGCGCCCTGCCAGAAAAAAAAAGAAAAAGGCATCATTAGACATACACAAAGGTCTTAACAGAAAACATACCTGCGATTCCATCAGTGACGCGCCCTGCCAGAAAAAAAAAGAAAAAGGCATCATTAGACATACACAAAGGTCTTAACAGAAAACATACCTGCGATTCCATCAGCGACGCGCCCTGCCAGAAAAAAAAAGAAAAAGGCATCATTAGACATACACAAAGGTCTTAACAGAAAACATACCTGCGATTCCATCAGCAACGCGCCCTGCCAGAAAAAAAAAGAAAAAGGCATCATTAGACATACACAAAGGTCTTAACAGAAAACATACCTGCGATTCCATCAGCGACGCGCCCTGCCAGAAAAAAAGAAAACATGACATTAGACATACACAAAGGTCTTAACAGAAAACATACCTGCGATTCCATCAGCAACGCGCCCTGCCAGAAAAAAAAAGAAAAAGGCATCATTAGACATACACAAAGGTCTTAACAGAAAACATACCTGCGATTCCATCAGCGACGCGCCCTGCCAGAAAAAAAAAGAAAAAGGCATCATTAGACATACACAAAGGTCTTAACAGAAAACATACCTGCGATTCCATCAGCGACGCGCCCTGCCAGAAAAAAAAAGAAAAAGGCATCATTAGACATACACAAAGGTCTTAACAGAAAACATACCTGCGATTCCATCAGCGACGCGCCCTGCCAGAAAAAAAAAGCAAAAGGCATCATTAGACATACACAAAGGTCTTAACAGAAAACATACCTGCGATTCCATCAGCGACGCGCCCTGCCAGAAAAAAAAAGAAAAAGGCATCATTAGACATACACAAAGGTCTTAACAGAAAACATACCTGCGATTCCATCAGCGACGCGCCCTGCCAGAAAAAAAAAGAAAAAGGCATTATTAGACATACACAAAGGTCTTAACAGAAAACATACCTGCGATTCCATCAGCGACGCGCCCTGCCAGAAAAAAAAAGAAAAAGGCATCATTAGACATACACAAAGGTCTTAACAGAAAACATACCTGCGATTCCATCAGCGACGCGCCCTGCCAGAAAAAAAAAAGAAAAAGGCATCATTAGACATACACAAAGGTCTTAACAGAAAACATACCTGCGATTCCATCAGCGACGCGCCCTGCCAGAAAAAAAAAGAAAAAGGCATCATTAGACATACACAAAGGTCTTAACAGAAAACATACCTGCAATTCCATCAGCGACGCGCCCTGCCAGAAAAAAAGAAAACATGACATTAGACATACACAAAGGTCTTAACAGAAAACATACCTGCGATTCCATCAGCGACGCGCCCTGCCAGAAAAAAAAAGAAAAAGGCATCATTAGACATACACAAAGGTCTTAACAGAAAACATACCTGCAATTCCATCAGCGACGTGCCCTGCCAGAAAAAAAAAGAAAAAGGCATCATTAGACATACACAAAGGTCTTAACAGAAAACATACCTGCGATTCCATCAGCGACGCGCCCTGCCAGAAAAAAAAAGAAAAAGGCATCATTAGACATACACAAAGGTCTTAACAGAAAACATACCTGCGATTCCATCAGCGACGCGCCCTGCCAGAAAAAAAAAGAAAAAGGCATCATTAGACATACACAAAGGTCTTAACAGAAAACATACCTGCGATTCCATCAGCGACACGCCCTGCCAGAAAAAAAAAGAAAAAGGCATCATTAGACATACACAAAGGTCTTAACAGAAAATATACCTGCGATTCCATCAGCGACGCGCCCTGCCAGAAAAAAAGAAAACATGACATTAGACATACACAAAGGTCTTAACAGATAACATACCCTCAAATGTCCTGTAGGCCACACGACCTAAAGAAAAAAAAGAAAAAGGCATCATTAGACATACACAAAGGTCTTAACAGAAAACATACCTGCGATTCCATCAGCGACGCGCCCTGCCAGAAAAAAAAAGAAAAAGGCATCATTAGACATACACAAAGGTCTTAACAGAAAACATACCTACGATTCCATCAGCGACGCGCCCTGCCAGAAAAAAAGAAAACATGACATTAGACATACACAAAGGTCTTAACAGATAACATACCCTCAAATGTCCTGTAGGCCACACGACCTAAAGACAAAAAAAGAAAAAGGCATCATTAGACATACACAAAGGTCTTAACAGAAAACATACCTGCGATTCCATCAGCGACGCGCCCTGCCAGAAAAAAAAAAAGAAAAAGGCATCATTAGACATACACAAAGGTCTTAACAGAAAACATACCTGCGATTCCATCAGCGACGCGCCCTGGCAGAAAAAAAAAGAAAAAGGCATCATTAGACATACACAAAGGTCTTAACAGAAAACATACCTGCGATTCCATCAGCGACGCGCCCTGCCAGAAAAAAAGAAAACATGACATTAGACATACACAAAGGTCTTAACAGAAAACATACCTGCGATTCCATCAGCGACGCGCCCTGCCAGAAAAAAAAAGAAAAAGGCATCATTAGACATACACAAAGGTCTTAACAGAAAACATACCTGCGATTCCATCAGCGACGCGCCCTGCCAGAAAAAAAAAGAAAAAGGCATCATTAGACATACACAAAGGTCTCAACAGAAAACATACCTGCGATTCCATCAGCGACGCGCCCTGCCAGAAAAAAAAAGAAAAAGGCATCATTAGACATACACAAAGGTCTTAACAGAAAACATACCTGCGATTCCATCAGCGACGCGCCCTGCCAGAAAAAAAAAAGAAAAATGCATCATTAGACATACACAAAGGTCTTAACAGAAAACATACCTGCGATTCCATCAGCGACAAGCCCTGCCAGAAAAAAAAAGAAAAAGGCATCATTAGACATACACAAAGGTCTTAACAGAAAACATACCTGCGATTCCATCAGCGACGCGCCCTGCCAGAAAAAAAAAGAAAAAGGCATCATTAGACATACACAAAGTTCTTAACAGAAAACATACCTGCGATTCCATCAGCGACGCGCCCTGCCAGAAAAAAAAAGAAAAAGGCATCATTAGACATACACAAAGGTCTTAACAGAAAACATACCTGCGATTCCATCAGCAACGCGCCCTGCCAGAAAAAAAAAGAAAAAGACATCATTAGACATACACAAAGGTCTTAACAGAAAACATACCTGCGTTTCCATCAGCGACGCGCCCTGCCAGAAAAAAAAAAGAAAAAGGCATCATTAGACATACACAAAGGTCTTAACAGAAAACATACCTGCGATTCCATCAGCGACGCGCCCTGCCAGAAAAAAAGAAAACATGACATTAGACAAACACAAAGGTCTTAACAGATAACATACCCTCAAATGTCCTGTAGGCCACACGACCTAAAGAAAAAAAAAGAAAAAGGCATCATTAGACATACACAAAGGTCTTAACAGAAAACATACCTTCAATTCCATCAGCGACGCGCCCTGCCAGAAAAAAAGAAAACATGACATTAGACATACACAAAGGTCTTAACAGAAAACTTACCTGCGATTCCATCAGCGACGCGCCCTGCCAGAAAAAAAAAGAAAAAGGCATCATTAGACATACACAAAGGTCTTAACAGAAAACATACCTGCGATTCCATCAGTGACGCGCCCTGCCAGAAAAAAAAAGAAAAAGGCATCATTAGACATACACAAAGGTCTTAACAGAAAACATACCTGCGATTCCATCAGCGACGCGCCCTGCCAGAAAAAAAAAGAAAAAGGCATCATTAGACATACACAAAGGTCTTAACAGAAAACATACCTGCGATTCCATCAGCAACGCGCCCTGCCAGAAAAAAAAGAAAAAGGCATCATTAGACATACACAAAGGTCTTAACAGAAAACATACCTGCGATTCCATCAGCGACGCGCCCTGCCAGAAAAAAAGAAAACATGACATTAGACATACACAAAGGTCTTAACAGATAACATACCCTCAAATGTCCTGTAGGCCACACGACCTAAAGAAAAAAAAAGAAAAAGGCATCATTAGACATACACAAAGGTCTTAACAGAAAACATACCCTCAATTCCATCAGCGACGCGCCCTGCCAGAAAAAAAGAAAACATGACATTAGACATACACAAAGGTCTTAACAGAAAACATACCTGCGATTCCATCAGCGACGCGCCCTGCCAGAAAAAAAAAGAAAAAGGCATCATTAGACATACACAAAGGTCTTAACAGAAAACATACCTGCGATTCCATCAGTGACGCGCCCTGCCAGAAAAAAAAAGAAAAAGGCATCATTAGACATACACAAAGGTCTCAACAGAAAACATACCTGCGATTCCATCAGCGACGCGCCCTGCCAGAAAAAAAAAGAAAAAGGCATCATTAGACATACACAAAGGTCTTAACAGAAAACATACCTGCGATTCCATCAGCGACGCGCCCTGCCAGAAAAAAAAAGAAAAAGGCATCATTAGACATACACAAAGGTCTTAACAGAAAACATACCTGCGATTCCATCAGCGACGCGCCCTGCCAGAAAAAAAAAGAAAAAGGCATTATTAGACATACACAAAGGTCTTAACAGAAAACATACCTGCGATTCCATCAGCGACGCGCCCTGCCAGAAAAAAAAAGAAAAAGGCATCATTAGACATACACAAAGGTCTTAACAGAAAACATACCTGCGATTCCATCAGCGACGCGCCCTGCCAGAAAAAAAAAAAAAAAGGCATCATTAGACATACACAAAGGTCTTAGCAGAAAACATACCTGCGATTCCATCAGCAACGCGCCCTGCCAGAAAAAAAAAGAAAAAGGCATCATTAGACATACACAAAGGTCTTAACAGAAAACATACCTGCGATTCCATCAGCGACGCGCCCTGCCAGAAAAAAAGAAAACATGACATTAGACATACACAAAGGTCTTAACAGAAAACATACCTGCGATTCCATCAGCGACGCGCCCTGCCAGAAAAAAAAAGAAAAAGGCATCATTAGACATACACAAAGGTCTTAACAGAAAACATACCTGCGATTCCATCAGCGACGTGCCCTGCCAGAAAAAAAAAGAAAAAGGCATCATTAGACATACACAAAGGTCTTAACAGAAAACATACCTGCGATTCCATCAGCGACGCGCCCTGCCAGAAAAAAAAAGAAAAAGGCATCATTAGACATACACAAAGGTCTTAACAGAAAACATACCTGCGATTCCATCAGCGACGCGCCCTGCCAGAAAAAAAAAGAAAAAGGCATCATTAGACATACACAAAGGTCTTAACAGAAAACATACCTGCGATTCCATCAGCGACGCGCCCTGCCAGAAAAAAAGAAAACATGACATTAGACATACACAAAGGTCTTAACAGATAACATACCCTCAAATGTCCTGTAGGCCACACGACCTAAAGAAAAAAAAAGAAAAAGGCATCATTAGACATACACAAAGGTCTTAACAGAAAACATACCTGCGATTCCATCAGCGACGCGCCCTGCCAGAAAAAAAAAAAGAAAAAGGCATCATTAGACATACACAAAGGTCTTAACAGAAAACATACCTGCGATTCCATCAGCGACGCGCCCTGGCAGAAAAAAAAAGAAAAAGGCATCATTAGACATACACAAAGGTCTTAACAGAAAACATACCTGCTATTCCATCAGCGACGCGCCCTGCCAGAAAAAAAGAAAACATGACATTAGACATACACAAAGGTCTTAACAGAAAACATACCTGCGATTCCATCAGCGACGCGCCCTGCCAGAAAAAAAAAGAAAAAGGCATCATTAGACATACACAAAGGTCTTAACAGAAAACATACCTGCGATTCCATCAGCGACGCGCCCTGCCAGAAAAAAAAAGAAAAAGGCATCATTAGACATACACAAAGGTCTCAACAGAAAACATACCTGCGATTCCATCAGCGACGCGCCCTGCCAGAAAAAAAAAAGAAAAATGCATCATTAGACATACACAAAGGTTTTAACAGAAAACATACCTGCGATTCCATCAGCGACGCGCCCTGCCAGAAAAAAAAAGAAAAAGGCATCATTAGACATACACAAAGGTCTTAACAGAAAACATACCTGCGATTCCATCAGCGACGCGCCCTGCCAGAAAAAAAAAGAAAAAGGCATCATTAGACATACACAAAGTTCTTAACAGAAAACATACCTGCGATTCCATCAGCGACGCGCCCTGCCAGAAAAAAAAAGAAAAAGGCATCATTAGACATACACAAAGGTCTTAACAGAAAACATACCTGCGATTCCATCAGCGACGCGCCCTGCCAGAAAAAAAAAGAAAAAGGCATCATTAGACATACACAAAGGTCTTAACAGAAAACATACCTGCGTTTCCATCAGCGACGCGCCCTGCCAGAAAAAAAAAAGAAAAAGGCATCATTAGACATACACAAAGGTCTTAACAGAAAACATACCTGCGATTCCATCAGCGACGCGCCCTGCCAGAAAAAAAGAAAACATGACATTAGACAAACACAAAGGTCTTAACAGATAACATACCCTCAAATGTCCTGTAGGCCACACGACCTAAAGAAAAAAAAAGAAAAAGGCATCATTAGACATACACAAAGGTCTTAACAGAAAACATACCTTCAATTCCATCAGCGACGCGCCCTGCCAGAAAAAAAGAAAACATGACATTAGACATACACAAAGGTCTTAACAGAAAACTTACCTGCGATTCCATCAGCGACGCGCCCTGCCAGAAAAAAAAAGAAAAAGGCATCATTAGACATACACAAAGGTCTTAACAGAAAACATACCTGCGATTCCATCAGTGACGCGCCCTGCCAGAAAAAAAAAGAAAAAGGCATCATTAGACATACACAAAGGTCTTAACAGAAAACATACCTGCGATTCCATCAGCGACGCGCCCTGCCAGAAAAAAAAAGAAAAAGGCATCATTAGACATACACAAAGGTCTTAACAGAAAACATACCTGCGATTCCATCAGCAACGCGCCCTGCCAGAAAAAAAAAGAAAAAGGCATCATTAGACATACACAAAGGTCTTAACAGAAAACATACCTGCGATTCCATCAGCGACGCGCCCTGCCAGAAAAAAAGAAAACATGACATTAGACATACACAAAGGTCTTAACAGAAAACATACCTGCGATTCCATCAGCAACGCGCCCTGCCAGAAAAAAAAAGAAAAAGGCATCATTAGACATACACAAAGGTCTTAACAGAAAACATACCTGCGATTCCATCAGCGACGCGCCCTGCCAGAAAAAAAAAGAAAAAGGCATCATTAGACATACACAAAGGTCTTAACAGAAAACATACCTGCGATTCCATCAGCGACGCGCCCTGCCAGAAAAAAAAAGAAAAAGGCATCATTAGACATACACAAAGGTCTTAACAGAAAACATACCTGCGATTCCATCAGCGACGCGCCCTGCCAGAAAAAAAAAGCAAAAGGCATCATTAGACATACACAAAGGTCTTAACAGAAAACATACCTGCGATTCCATCAGCGACGCGCCCTGCCAGAAAAAAAAAGAAAAAGGCATCATTAGACATACACAAAGGTCTTAACAGAAAACATACCTGCGATTCCATCAGCGACGCGCCCTGCCAGAAAAAAAAAGAAAAAGGCATTATTAGACATACACAAAGGTCTTAACAGAAAACATACCTGCGATTCCATCAGCGACGCGCCCTGCCAGAAAAAAAAAGAAAAAGGCATCATTAGACATACACAAAGGTCTTAACAGAAAACATACCTGCGATTCCATCAGCGACGCGCCCTGCCAGAAAAAAAAAAGAAAAAGGCATCATTAGACATACACAAAGGTCTTAACAGAAAACATACCTGCGATTCCATCAGCGACGCGCCCTGCCAGAAAAAAAAAGAAAAAGGCATCATTAGACATACACAAAGGTCTTAACAGAAAACATACCTGCAATTCCATCAGCGACGCGCCCTGCCAGAAAAAAAGAAAACATGACATTAGACATACACAAAGGTCTTAACAGAAAACATACCTGCGATTCCATCAGCGACGCGCCCTGCCAGAAAAAAAAAGAAAAAGGCATCATTAGACATACACAAAGGTCTTAACAGAAAACATACCTGCAATTCCATCAGCGACGTGCCCTGCCAGAAAAAAAAAGAAAAAGGCATCATTAGACATACACAAAGGTCTTAACAGAAAACATACCTGCGATTCCATCAGCGACGCGCCCTGCCAGAAAAAAAAAGAAAAAGGCATCATTAGACATACACAAAGGTCTTAACAGAAAACATACCTGCGATTCCATCAGCGACGCGCCCTGCCAGAAAAAAAAAGAAAAAGGCATCATTAGACATACACAAAGGTCTTAACAGAAAACATACCTGCGATTCCATCAGCGACACGCCCTGCCAGAAAAAAAAAGAAAAAGGCATCATTAGACATACACAAAGGTCTTAACAGAAAATATACCTGCGATTCCATCAGCGACGCGCCCTGCCAGAAAAAAAGAAAACATGACATTAGACATACACAAAGGTCTTAACAGATAACATACCCTCAAATGTCCTGTAGGCCACACGACCTAAAGAAAAAAAAGAAAAAGGCATCATTAGACATACACAAAGGTCTTAACAGAAAACATACCTGCGATTCCATCAGCGACGCGCCCTGCCAGAAAAAAAAAGAAAAAGGCATCATTAGACATACACAAAGGTCTTAACAGAAAACATACCTACGATTCCATCAGCGACGCGCCCTGCCAGAAAAAAAGAAAACATGACATTAGACATACACAAAGGTCTTAACAGATAACATACCCTCAAATGTCCTGTAGGCCACACGACCTAAAGAAAAAAAAAGAAAAAGGCATCATTAGACATACACAAAGGTCTTAACAGAAAACATACCTGCGATTCCATCAGCGACGCGCCCTGCCAGAAAAAAAAAAGAAAAAGGCATCATTAGACATACACAAAGGTCTTAACAGAAAACATACCTGCGATTCCATCAGCGACGCGCCCTGGCAGAAAAAAAAAGAAAAAGGCATCATTAGACATACACAAAGGTCTTAACAGAAAACATACCTGCGATTCCATCAGCGACGCGCCCTGCCAGAAAAAAAGAAAACATGACATTAGACATACACAAAGGTCTTAACAGAAAACATACCTGCGATTCCATCAGCGACGCGCCCTGCCAGAAAAAAAAAGAAAAAGGCATCATTAGACATACACAAAGGTCTTAACAGAAAACATACCTGCGATTCCATCAGCGACGCGCCCTGCCAGAAAAAAAAAGAAAAAGGCATCATTAGACATACACAAAGGTCTCAACAGAAAACATACCTGCGATTCCATCAGCGACGCGCCCTGCCAGAAAAAAAAAGAAAAAGGCATCATTAGACATACACAAAGGTCTTAACAGAAAACATACCTGCGATTCCATCAGCGACGCGCCCTGCCAGAAAAAAAAAAGAAAAATGCATCATTAGACATACACAAAGGTCTTAACAGAAAACATACCTGCGATTCCATCAGCGACAAGCCCTGCCAGAAAAAAAAAGAAAAAGGCATCATTAGACATACACAAAGGTCTTAACAGAAAACATACCTGCGATTCCATCAGCGACGCGCCCTGCCAGAAAAAAAAAGAAAAAGGCATCATTAGACATACACAAAGTTCTTAACAGAAAACATACCTGCGATTCCATCAGCGACGCGCCCTGCCAGAAAAAAAAAGAAAAAGGCATCATTAGACATACACAAAGGTCTTAACAGAAAACATACCTGCGATTCCATCAGCAACGCGCCCTGCCAGAAAAAAAAAGAAAAAGACATCATTAGACATACACAAAGGTCTTAACAGAAAACATACCTGCGTTTCCATCAGCGACGCGCCCTGCCAGAAAAAAAAAAGAAAAAGGCATCATTAGACATACACAAAGGTCTTAACAGAAAACATACCTGCGATTCCATCAGCGACGCGCCCTGCCAGAAAAAAAGAAAACATGACATTAGACATACACAAAGGTCTTAACAGATAACATACCCTCAAATGTCCTGTAGGCCACACGACCTAAAGAAAAAAAAAGAAAAAGGCATCATTAGACATACACAAAGGTCTTAACAGAAAACATACCCTCAATTCCATCAGCGACGCGCCCTGCCAGAAAAAAAGAAAACATGACATTAGACATACACAAAGGTCTTAACAGAAAACATACCTGCGATTCCATCAGCGACGCGCCCTGCCAGAAAAAAAAAGAAAAAGGCATCATTAGACATACACAAAGGTCTTAACAGAAAACATACCTGCGATTCCATCAGTGACGCGCCCTGCCAGAAAAAAAAAGAAAAAGGCATCATTAGAC
The DNA here is from genome assembly GCF_036588685.1 of Mytilus trossulus. Classification (NCBI taxonomy): domain Eukaryota; kingdom Metazoa; phylum Mollusca; class Bivalvia; order Mytilida; family Mytilidae; genus Mytilus; species Mytilus trossulus. The sequence continues at coordinate 45,320,561 of NC_086376.1, forward strand.
ATACACAAAGGTCTCAACAGAAAACATACCTGCGATTCCATCAGCGACGCGCCCTGCCAGAAAAAAAAAGAAAAAGGCATCATTAGACATACACAAAGGTCTTAACAGAAAACATACCTGCGATTCCATCAGCGACGCGCCCTGCCAGAAAAAAAAAGAAAAAGGCATCATTAGACATACACAAAGGTCTTAACAGAAAACATACCTGCGATTCCATCAGCGACGCGCCCTGCCAGAAAAAAAAAGAAAAAGGCATTATTAGACATACACAAAGGTCTTAACAGAAAACATACCTGCGATTCCATCAGCGACGCGCCCTGCCAGAAAAAAAAAGAAAAAGGCATCATTAGACATACACAAAGGTCTTAACAGAAAACATACCTGCGATTCCATCAGCGACGCGCCCTGCCAGAAAAAAAAAAGAAAAAGGCATCATTAGACATACACAAAGGTCTTAGCAGAAAACATACCTGCGATTCCATCAGCGACGCGCCCTGCCAGAAAAAAAAAGAAAAAGGCATCATTAGACATACACAAAGGTCTTAACAGAAAACATACCTGCGATTCCATCAGCGACGCGCCCTGCCAGAAAAAAAGAAAACATGACATTAGACATACACAAAGGTCTTAACAGAAAACATACCTGCGATTCCATCAGCGACGCGCCCTGCCAGAAAAAAAAAGAAAAAGGCATCATTAGACATACACAAAGGTCTTAACAGAAAACATACCTGCGATTCCATCAGCGACGTGCCCTGCCAGAAAAAAAAAGAAAAAGGCATCATTAGACATACACAAAGGTCTTAACAGAAAACATACCTGCGATTCCATCAGCGACGCGCCCTGCCAGAAAAAAAAAGAAAAAGGCATCATTAGACATACACAAAGGTCTTAACAGAAAACATACCTGCGATTCCATCAGCGACGCGCCCTGCCAGAAAAAAAAAGAAAAAGGCATCATTAGACATACACAAAGGTCTTAACAGAAAACATACCTGCGATTCCATCAGCGACGCGCCCTGCCAGAAAAAAAGAAAACATGACATTAGACATACACAAAGGTCTTAACAGATAACATACCCTCAAATGTCCTGTAGGCCACACGACCTAAAGAAAAAAAAAGAAAAAGGCATCATTAGACATACACAAAGGTCTTAACAGAAAACATACCTGCGATTCCATCAGCGACGCGCCCTGCCAGAAAAAAAAAAAGAAAAAGGCATCATTAGACATACACAAAGGTCTTAACAGAAAACATACCTGCGATTCCATCAGCGACGCGCCCTGGCAGAAAAAAAAAGAAAAAGGCATCATTAGACATACACAAAGGTCTTAACAGAAAACATACCTGCTATTCCATCAGCGACGCGCCCTGCCAGAAAAAAAGAAAACATGACATTAGACATACACAAAGGTCTTAACAGAAAACATACCTGCGATTCCATCAGCGACGCGCCCTGCCAGAAAAAAAAAGAAAAAGGCATCATTAGACATACACAAAGGTCTTAACAGAAAACATACCTGCGATTCCATCAGCGACGCGCCCTGCCAGAAAAAAAAAGAAAAAGGCATCATTAGACATACACAAAGGTCTCAACAGAAAACATACCTGCGATTCCATCAGCGACGCGCCCTGCCAGAAAAAAAAAAGAAAAATGCATCATTAGACATACACAAAGGTTTTAACAGAAAACATACCTGCGATTCCATCAGCGACGCGCCCTGCCAGAAAAAAAAAGAAAAAGGCATCATTAGACATACACAAAGGTCTTAACAGAAAACATACCTGCGATTCCATCAGCGACGCGCCCTGCCAGAAAAAAAAAGAAAAAGGCATCATTAGACATACACAAAGTTCTTAACAGAAAACATACCTGCGATTCCATCAGCGACGCGCCCTGCCAGAAAAAAAAAGAAAAAGGCATCATTAGACATACACAAAGGTCTTAACAGAAAACATACCTGCGATTCCATCAGCGACGCGCCCTGCCAGAAAAAAAAAGAAAAAGGCATCATTAGACATACACAAAGGTCTTAACAGAAAACATACCTGCGTTTCCATCAGCGACGCGCCCTGCCAGAAAAAAAAAAGAAAAAGGCATCATTAGACATACACAAAGGTCTTAACAGAAAACATACCTGCGATTCCATCAGCGACGCGCCCTGCCAGAAAAAAAGAAAACATGACATTAGACAAACACAAAGGTCTTAACAGATAACATACCCTCAAATGTCCTGTAGGCCACACGACCTAAAGAAAAAAAAAGAAAAAGGCATCATTAGACATACACAAAGGTCTTAACAGAAAACATACCTTCAATTCCATCAGCGACGCGCCCTGCCAGAAAAAAAGAAAACATGACATTAGACATACACAAAGGTCTTAACAGAAAACTTACCTGCGATTCCATCAGCGACGCGCCCTGCCAGAAAAAAAAAGAAAAAGGCATCATTAGACATACACAAAGGTCTTAACAGAAAACATACCTGCGATTCCATCAGTGACGCGCCCTGCCAGAAAAAAAAAGAAAAAGGCATCATTAGACATACACAAAGGTCTTAACAGAAAACATACCTGCGATTCCATCAGCGACGCGCCCTGCCAGAAAAAAAAAGAAAAAGGCATCATTAGACATACACAAAGGTCTTAACAGAAAACATACCTGCGATTCCATCAGCAACGCGCCCTGCCAGAAAAAAAAAGAAAAAGGCATCATTAGACATACACAAAGGTCTTAACAGAAAACATACCTGCGATTCCATCAGCGACGCGCCCTGCCAGAAAAAAAGAAAACATGACATTAGACATACACAAAGGTCTTAACAGAAAACATACCTGCGATTCCATCAGCAACGCGCCCTGCCAGAAAAAAAAAGAAAAAGGCATCATTAGACATACACAAAGGTCTTAACAGAAAACATACCTGCGATTCCATCAGCGACGCGCCCTGCCAGAAAAAAAAAGAAAAAGGCATCATTAGACATACACAAAGGTCTTAACAGAAAACATACCTGCGATTCCATCAGCGACGCGCCCTGCCAGAAAAAAAAAGAAAAAGGCATCATTAGACATACACAAAGGTCTTAACAGAAAACATACCTGCGATTCCATCAGCGACGCGCCCTGCCAGAAAAAAAAAGCAAAAGGCATCATTAGACATACACAAAGGTCTTAACAGAAAACATACCTGCGATTCCATCAGCGACGCGCCCTGCCAGAAAAAAAAAGAAAAAGGCATCATTAGACATACACAAAGGTCTTAACAGAAAACATACCTGCGATTCCATCAGCGACGCGCCCTGCCAGAAAAAAAAAGAAAAAGGCATTATTAGACATACACAAAGGTCTTAACAGAAAACATACCTGCGATTCCATCAGCGACGCGCCCTGCCAGAAAAAAAAAGAAAAAGGCATCATTAGACATACACAAAGGTCTTAACAGAAAACATACCTGCGATTCCATCAGCGACGCGCCCTGCCAGAAAAAAAAAAGAAAAAGGCATCATTAGACATACACAAAGGTCTTAACAGAAAACATACCTGCGATTCCATCAGCGACGCGCCCTGCCAGAAAAAAAAAGAAAAAGGCATCATTAGACATACACAAAGGTCTTAACAGAAAACATACCTGCAATTCCATCAGCGACGCGCCCTGCCAGAAAAAAAGAAAACATGACATTAGACATACACAAAGGTCTTAACAGAAAACATACCTGCGATTCCATCAGCGACGCGCCCTGCCAGAAAAAAAAAGAAAAAGGCATCATTAGACATACACAAAGGTCTTAACAGAAAACATACCTGCAATTCCATCAGCGACGTGCCCTGCCAGAAAAAAAAAGAAAAAGGCATCATTAGACATACACAAAGGTCTTAACAGAAAACATACCTGCGATTCCATCAGCGACGCGCCCTGCCAGAAAAAAAAAGAAAAAGGCATCATTAGACATACACAAAGGTCTTAACAGAAAACATACCTGCGATTCCATCAGCGACGCGCCCTGCCAGAAAAAAAAAGAAAAAGGCATCATTAGACATACACAAAGGTCTTAACAGAAAACATACCTGCGATTCCATCAGCGACACGCCCTGCCAGAAAAAAAAAGAAAAAGGCATCATTAGACATACACAAAGGTCTTAACAGAAAATATACCTGCGATTCCATCAGCGACGCGCCCTGCCAGAAAAAAAGAAAACATGACATTAGACATACACAAAGGTCTTAACAGATAACATACCCTCAAATGTCCTGTAGGCCACACGACCTAAAGAAAAAAAAGAAAAAGGCATCATTAGACATACACAAAGGTCTTAACAGAAAACATACCTGCGATTCCATCAGCGACGCGCCCTGCCAGAAAAAAAAAGAAAAAGGCATCATTAGACATACACAAAGGTCTTAACAGAAAACATACCTACGATTCCATCAGCGACGCGCCCTGCCAGAAAAAAAGAAAACATGACATTAGACATACACAAAGGTCTTAACAGATAACATACCCTCAAATGTCCTGTAGGCCACACGACCTAAAGAAAAAAAAAGAAAAAGGCATCATTAGACATACACAAAGGTCTTAACAGAAAACATACCTGCGATTCCATCAGCGACGCGCCCTGCCAGAAAAAAAAAAGAAAAAGGCATCATTAGACATACACAAAGGTCTTAACAGAAAACATACCTGCGATTCCATCAGCGACGCGCCCTGGCAGAAAAAAAAAGAAAAAGGCATCATTAGACATACACAAAGGTCTTAACAGAAAACATACCTGCGATTCCATCAGCGACGCGCCCTGCCAGAAAAAAAGAAAACATGACATTAGACATACACAAAGGTCTTAACAGAAAACATACCTGCGATTCCATCAGCGACGCGCCCTGCCAGAAAAAAAAAGAAAAAGGCATCATTAGACATACACAAAGGTCTTAACAGAAAACATACCTGCGATTCCATCAGCGACGCGCCCTGCCAGAAAAAAAAAGAAAAAGGCATCATTAGACATACACAAAGGTCTCAACAGAAAACATACCTGCGATTCCATCAGCGACGCGCCCTGCCAGAAAAAAAAAGAAAAAGGCATCATTAGACATACACAAAGGTCTTAACAGAAAACATACCTGCGATTCCATCAGCGACGCGCCCTGCCAGAAAAAAAAAAGAAAAATGCATCATTAGACATACACAAAGGTCTTAACAGAAAACATACCTGCGATTCCATCAGCGACAAGCCCTGCCAGAAAAAAAAAGAAAAAGGCATCATTAGACATACACAAAGGTCTTAACAGAAAACATACCTGCGATTCCATCAGCGACGCGCCCTGCCAGAAAAAAAAAGAAAAAGGCATCATTAGACATACACAAAGTTCTTAACAGAAAACATACCTGCGATTCCATCAGCGACGCGCCCTGCCAGAAAAAAAAAGAAAAAGGCATCATTAGACATACACAAAGGTCTTAACAGAAAACATACCTGCGATTCCATCAGCAACGCGCCCTGCCAGAAAAAAAAAGAAAAAGACATCATTAGACATACACAAAGGTCTTAACAGAAAACATACCTGCGTTTCCATCAGCGACGCGCCCTGCCAGAAAAAAAAAAGAAAAAGGCATCATTAGACATACACAAAGGTCTTAACAGAAAACATACCTGCGATTCCATCAGCGACGCGCCCTGCCAGAAAAAAAGAAAACATGACATTAGACAAACACAAAGGTCTTAACAGATAACATACCCTCAAATGTCCTGTAGGCCACACGACCTAAAGAAAAAAAAAGAAAAAGGCATCATTAGACATACACAAAGGTCTTAACAGAAAACATACCTTCAATTCCATCAGCGACGCGCCCTGCCAGAAAAAAAGAAAACATGACATTAGACATACACAAAGGTCTTAACAGAAAACTTACCTGCGATTCCATCAGCGACGCGCCCTGCCAGAAAAAAAAAGAAAAAGGCATCATTAGACATACACAAAGGTCTTAACAGAAAACATACCTGCGATTCCATCAGCGACGCGCCCTGCCAGAAAAAAAAAAGAAAAATGCATCATTAGACATACACAAAGGTCTTAACAGAAAACATACCTGCGATTCCATCAGCGACAAGCCCTGCCAGAAAAAAAAAGAAAAAGGCATCATTAGACATACACAAAGGTCTTAACAGAAAACATACCTGCGATTCCATCAGCGACGCGCCCTGCCAGAAAAAAAAAGAAAAAGGCATCATTAGACATACACAAAGTTCTTAACAGAAAACATACCTGCGATTCCATCAGCGACGCGCCCTGCCAGAAAAAAAAAGAAAAAGGCATCATTAGACATACACAAAGGTCTTAACAGAAAACATACCTGCGATTCCATCAGCAACGCGCCCTGCCAGAAAAAAAAAGAAAAAGACATCATTAGACATACACAAAGGTCTTAACAGAAAACATACCTGCGTTTCCATCAGCGACGCGCCCTGCCAGAAAAAAAAAAGAAAAAGGCATCATTAGACATACACAAAGGTCTTAACAGAAAACATACCTGCGATTCCATCAGCGACGCGCCCTGCCAGAAAAAAAGAAAACATGACATTAGACAAACACAAAGGTCTTAACAGATAACATACCCTCAAATGTCCTGTAGGCCACACGACCTAAAGAAAAAAAAAGAAAAAGGCATCATTAGACATACACAAAGGTCTTAACAGAAAACATACCTTCAATTCCATCAGCGACGCGCCCTGCCAGAAAAAAAGAAAACATGACATTAGACATACACAAAGGTCTTAACAGAAAACTTACCTGCGATTCCATCAGCGACGCGCCCTGCCAGAAAAAAAAAGAAAAAGGCATCATTAGACATACACAAAGGTCTTAACAGAAAACATACCTGCGATTCCATCAGTGACGCGCCCTGCCAGAAAAAAAAAGAAAAAGGCATCATTAGACATACACAAAGGTCTTAACAGAAAACATACCTGCGATTCCATCAGCGACGCGCCCTGCCAGAAAAAAAAAGAAAAAGGCATCATTAGACATACACAAAGGTCTTAACAGAAAACATACCTGCGATTCCATCAGCAACGCGCCCTGCCAGAAAAAAAAAGAAAAAGGCATCATTAGACATACACAAAGGTCTTAACAGAAAACATACCTGCGATTCCATCAGCGACGCGCCCTGCCAGAAAAAAAGAAAACATGACATTAGACATACACAAAGGTCTTAACAGAAAACATACCTGCGATTCCATCAGCAACGCGCCCTGCCAGAAAAAAAAAGAAAAAGGCATCATTAGACATACACAAAGGTCTTAACAGAAAACATACCTGCGATTCCATCAGCGACGCGCCCTGCCAGAAAAAAAAAGAAAAAGGCATCATTAGACATACACAAAGGTCTTAACAGAAAACATACCTGCGATTCCATCAGCGACGCGCCCTGCCAGAAAAAAAAAGAAAAAGGCATCATTAGACATACACAAAGGTCTTAACAGAAAACATACCTGCGATTCCATCAGCGACGCGCCCTGCCAGAAAAAAAAAGCAAAAGGCATCATTAGACATACACAAAGGTCTTAACAGAAAACATACCTGCGATTCCATCAGCGACGCGCCCTGCCAGAAAAAAAAAGAAAAAGGCATCATTAGACATACACAAAGATCTTAACAGAAAACATACCTGCGATTCCATCAGCGACGCGCCCTGCCAGAAAAAAAAAGAAAAAGGCATTATTAGACATACACAAAGGTCTTAACAGAAAACATACCTGCGATTCCATCAGCGACGCGCCCTGCCAGAAAAAAAGAAAACATGACATTAGACATACACAAAGGTCTTAACAGATAACATACCCTCAAATGTCCTGTAGGCCACACGACCTAAAGAAAAAAAAAGAAAAAGGCATCATTAGACATACACAAAGGTCTTAACAGAAAACATACCTGCGATTCCATCAGCGACGCGCCCTGCCAGAAAAAAAAAGAAAAAGGCATCATTAGACATACACAAAGGTCTCAACAGAAAACATACCTGCGATTCCATCAGCGACGCGCCCTGCCAGAAAAAAAAAGAAAAAGGCATCATTAGACATACACAAAGGTCTTAACAGAAAACATACCTGCGATTCCATCAGCGACGCGCCCTGCCAGAAAAAAAAAAGAAAAATGCATCATTAGACATACACAAAGGTCTTAACAGAAAACATACCTGCGATTCCATCAGCGACGCGCCCTGCCAGAAAAAAAAAGAAAAAGGCATCATTAGACATACACAAAGGTCTTAACAGAAAACATACCTGCGATTCCATCAGCGACGCGCCCTGCCAGAAAAAAAAAGAAAAAGGCATCATTAGACATACACAAAGGTCTTAACAGAAAACATACCTGCGATTCCATCAGCGACGCGCCCTGCCAGAAAAAAAAAGAAAAAGGCATCATTAGACATACACAAAGGTCTTAACAGAAAACATACCTGCGATTCCATCAGCGACGCGCCCTGCCAGAAAAAAAAAGAAAAAGGCATCATTAGACATACACAAAGGTCTTAACAGAAAACATACCTGCGATTCCATCAGCGACGCGCCCTGCCAGAAAAAAAAAGAAAAAGGCATCATTAGACATACACAAAGGTCTTAACAGAAAACATACCTGCGATTCCATCAGCGACGCGCCCTGCCAGAAAAAAAAAAGAAAAAGGCATCATTAGACATACACAAAGGTCTTAACAGAAAACATACCTGCGATTCCATCAGCGACGCGCCCTGCCAGAAAAAAAGAAAACATGACATTAGACATACACAAAGGTCTTAACAGATAACATACCCTCAAATGTCCTGTAGGCCACACGACCTAAAGAAAAAAAAAGAAAAAGGCATCATTAGACATACACAAAGGTCTTAACAGAAAACATACCTTCAATTCCATCAGCGACGCGCCCTGCCAGAAAAAAAGAAAACATGACATTAGACATACACAAAGGTCTTAACAGAAAACATACCTGCGATTCCATCAGCGACGCGCCCTGCCAGAAAAAAAAAGAAAAAGGCATCATTAGACATACACAAAGGTCTTAACAGAAAACATACCTGCGATTCCATCAGTGACGCGCCCTGCCAGAAAAAAAAAGAAAAAGGCATCATTAGACATACACAAAGGTCTTAACAGAAAACATACCTGCGATTCCATCAGCGACGCGCCCTGCCAGAAAAAAAAAGAAAAAGGCATCATTAGACATACACAAAGGTCTTAACAGAAAACATACCTGCGATTCCATCAGCAACGCGCCCTGCCAGAAAAAAAAAGAAAAAGGCATCATTAGACATACACAAAGGTCTTAACAGAAAACATACCTGCGATTCCATCAGCGACGCGCCCTGCCAGAAAAAAAGAAAACATGACATTAGACATACACAAAGGTCTTAACAGAAAACATACCTGCGATTCCATCAGCAACGCGCCCTGCCAGAAAAAAAAAGAAAAAGGCATCATTAGACATACACAAAGGTCTTAACAGAAAACATACCTGCGATTCCATCAGCGACGCGCCCTGCCAGAAAAAAAAAGAAAAAGGCATCATTAGACATACACAAAGGTCTTAACAGAAAACATACCTGCAATTCCATCAGCGACGCGCCCTGCCAGAAAAAAAGAAAACATGACATTAGACATACACAAAGGTCTTAACAGAAAACATACCTGCGATTCCATCAGCGACGCGCCCTGCCAGAAAAAAAAAAGAAAAAGGCATCATTAGACATACACAAAGGTCTTAACAGAAAACATACCTGCGATTCCATCAGCGACGCGCCCTGCCAGAAAAAAAAAGAAAAAGGCATCATTAGACATACACAAAGGTCTCAACAGAAAACATACCTGCGATTCCATCAGCGACGCGCCCTGCCAGAAAAAAAAAGAAAAAGGCATCATTAGACATACACAAAGGTCTTAACAGAAAACATACCTGCGATTCCATCAGCGACGCGCCCTGCCAGAAAAAAAAAAGAAAAATGCATCATTAGACATACACAAAGGTCTTAACAGAAAACATACCTGCGATTCCATCAGCGACGCGCCCTGCCAGAAAAAAAAAGAAAAAGGCATCATTAGACATACACAAAGGTCTTAACAGAAAACATACCTGCAATTCCATCAGCGACGCGCCCTGCCAGAAAAAAAGAAAACATGACATTAGACATACACAAAGGTCTTAACAGAAAACATACCTGCGATTCCATCCGCGACGCGCCCTGCCAGAAAAAAAAAGAAAAAGGCATCATTAGACATACACAAAGGTCTTAACAGAAAACATACCTGCGATTCCATCAGCGACGCGCCCTGCCAGAAAAAAAAAGAAAAAGGCATCATTAGACATACACAAAGGTCTTAACAGAAAACATACCTGCGATTCCATCAGCGACGCGCCCTGCCAGAAAAAAAGAAAACATGACATTAGACATACACAAAGGTCTTAACAGAAAACATACCTGCGATTCCATCAGCGACGCGCCCTGCCAGAAAAAAAAAGAAAAAGGCATCATTAGACATACACAAAGGTCTTAACAGAAAACATACCTGCAATTCCATCAGCGACGCGCCCTGCCAGAAAAAAAGAAAACATGACATTAGACATACACAAAGGTCTTAACAGATAACATACCCTCAAATGTCCTGTAGGCCACACGACCTAAAGAAAAAAAAAGAAAAAGGCATCATTAGACATACACAAAGGTCTTAACAGAAAACATACCTTCAATTCCATCAGCGACGCGCCCTGCCAGAAAAAAAGAAAACATGACATTAGACATACACAAAGGTCTTAACAGAAAACATACCTGCGATTCCATCAGCGACGCGCCCTGCCAGAAAAAAAAAGAAAAAGGCATCATTAGACATACACAAAGGTCTTAACAGAAAACATACCTGCAATTCCATCAGCGACGCGCCCTGCCAGAAAAAAAGAAAACATGACATTAGACATACACAAAGGTCTTAACAGAAAACATACCTGCGATTCCATCAGCGACGCGCCCTGCCAGAAAAAAAAAGAAAAAGGCATCATTAGACATACACAAAGGTCTCAACAGAAAACATACCTGCGATTCCATCAGCGACGCGCCCTGCCAGAAAAAAAAAGAAAAAGGCATCATTAGACATACACAAAGGTCTTAACAGAAAACATACCTGCGATTCCATCAGCGACGCGCCCTGCCAGAAAAAAAAAAAGAAAAATGCATCATTAGACATACACAAAGGTCTTAACAGAAAACATACCTGCGATTCCATCAGCGACGCGCCCTGCCAGAAAAAAAAAGAAAAAGGCATCATTAGACATACACAAAGGTCTTAACAGAAAACATACCTGCGATTCCATCAGCGACGCGCCCTGCCAGAAAAAAAAAGAAAAAGGCATCATTAGACATACACAAAGGTCTTAACAGAAAACATACCTGCGATTCCATCAGCGACGCGCCCTGCCAGAAAAAAAAAGAAAAAGGCATCATTAGACATACACAAAGGTCTTAACAGAAAACATACCTGCGATTCCATCAGCGACGCGCCCTGCCAGAAAAAAAAAAGAAAAAGGCATCATTAGACATACACAAAGGTCTTAACAGAAAACATACCTGCGATTCCATCAGCGACGCGCCCTGCCAGAAAAAAAGAAAACATGACATTAGACATACACAAAGGTCTTAACAGATAACATACCCTCAAATGTCCTGTAGGCCACACGACCTAAAGAAAAAAAAAGAAAAAGGCATCATTAGACATACACAAAGGTCTTAACAGAAAACATACCTTCAATTCCATCAGCGACGCGCCCTGCCAGAAAAAAAGAAAACATGACATTAGACATACACAAAGGTCTTAACAGAAAACATACCTGCGATTCCATCAGCGACGCGCCCTGCCAGAAAAAAAAAGAAAAAGGCATCATTAGACATACACAAAGGTCTTAACAGAAAACATACCTGCGATTCCATCAGTGACGCGCCCTGCCAGAAAAAAAAAGAAAAAGGCATCATTAGACATACACAAAGGTCTCAACAGAAAACATACCTGCGATTCCATCAGCGACGCGCCCTGCCAGAAAAAAAAAGAAAAAGGCATCATTAGACATACACAAAGGTCTTAACAGAAAACATACCTGCGATTCCATCAGCGACGCGCCCTGCCAGAAAAAAAAAAGAAAAATGCATCATTAGACATACACAAAGGTCTTAACAGAAAACATACCTGCGATTCCATCAGCGACGCGCCCTGCCAGAAAAAAAAAGAAAAAGGCATCATTAGACATACACAAAGGTCTTAACAGAAAACATACCTGCGATTCCATCAGCGACGCGCCCTGCCAGAAAAAAAAAGAAAAATTCATCATTAGACATACACAAAGGTCTTAACAGAAAACATACCTGCGATTCCATCAGTGATGCGCCCTGCCAGAAAAAAAAAGAAAAAGGCATCATTAGACATACACAAAGGTCTTAACAGAAAACATACCTGCGATTCCATCAGCGACGCGCCCTGCCAGAAAAAAAGAAAACATGACATTAGACATACACAAAGGTCTTAACAGATAACATACCCTCAAATGTCCTGTAGGCCACACGACCTAAAGAAAAAAAAAGAAAAAGGCATCATTAGACATACACAAAGGTCTTAACAGAAAACATACCTGCGATTCCATCAGCGACGCGCCCTGCCAGCAAAAAAAGAAAACATGACATTAGACATACACAAAGGTCTTAACAGAAAACATACCTGCGATTCCATCAGCGACGCGCCCTGCCAGAAAAAAAAAGAAAAAGGCATCATTAGACATACACAAAGGTCTTAACAGAAAACATACCTGCGAATCCATCAGCGACGCGCCCTGCCAGAAAAAAAAAGAAAAAGGCATTATTAGACATACACAAAGGTCTTAACAGAAAACATACCTGCGATTCCATCAGCGACGCGCCCTGCCAGAAAAAAAAAGAAAAAGGCATCATTAGACATACACAAAGGTCTTAACAGAAAACATACCTGCGATTCCATCAGCGACGCGCCCTGCCAGAAAAAAAAAAGAAAAAGGCATCATTAGACATACACAAAGGTCTTAACAGAAAACATACCTGCGATTCCATCAGCGACGCGCCCTGCCAGAAAAAAAGAAAACATGACATTAGACATACACAAAGGTCTTAACAGAAAACATACCTGCGATTCCATCAGCGACGCGCCCTGCCAGAAAAAAAAAGAAAAAGGCATCATTAGACATACACAAAGGTCTTAACAGAAAACATACCTGCGATTCCATCAGCGACGCGCCCTGCCAGAAAAAAAAAGAAAAAGGCATCATTAGACATACACAAAGGTCTTAACAGAAAACATACCTGCGTTTCCATCAGCGACGCGCCCTGCCAGAAAAAAAAAGAAAAAGGCATCATTAGACATACACAAAGGTCTCAACAGAAAACATACCTGCGATTCCATCAGCGATGCGCCCTGCCAGAAAAAAAAAGAAAAAGGCATCATTAGACATACACAAAGGTCTTAACAGAAAACATACCTGCGATTCCATCAGCGACGCGCCCTGCCAGAAAAAAAAAAGAAAAAGGCATCATTAGACATACACAAAGGTCTTAACAGAAAACATACCTGCGCTTCCATCAGCGACGCGCCCTGCCAGAAAAAAAAAGAAAAAGGCATCATTAGACATACACAAAGGTCTTAACAGAAAACATACCTGCGTTTCCATCAGCGACGCGCCCTGCCAGAAAAAAAAAGAAAAAGGCATCATTAGACATACACAAAGGTCTTAACAGAAAACATACCTGCGATTCCATCAGCGACGCGCCCTGCCAGAAAAAAAAAGAAAAAGGCATCATTAGACATACACAAAGGTCTTAACAGAAAACATACCTGCGATTCCATCAGCGACGCGCCCTGCCAGAAAAAAAGAAAACATGACATTAGACATACACAAAGGTCTTAACAGATAACATACCCTCAAATGTCCTGTAGGCCACACGACCTAAAGAAAAAAAAAGAAAAAGGCATCATTAGACATACACAAAGGTCTTAACAGAAAACATACCTGCGATTCCATCAGCGACGCGCCCTGCCAGAAAAAAAGAAAACATGACATTAGACATACACAAAGGTCTTAACAGAAAACATACCTGCGATTCCATCAGCGACGCGCCCTGCCAGAAAAAAAAAGAAAAAGGCATCATTAGACATACACAAAGGTCTTAACAGAAAACATACCTGCGATTCCATCAGCGACGCGCCCTGCCAGAAAAAAAAAGAAAAAGGCATCATTAGACATACACAAAGGTCTTAACAGAAAACATACCTGTGATTCCATCAGCGACGCGCCCTGCCAGAAAAAAAAAGAAAAAGGCATCATTAGACATACACAAAGGTCTTAACAGAAAACATACCTGCGATTCCATCAGCGACGCGCCCTGCCAGATAAAAAAAGAAAAAGGCATCATTAGACATACACAAAGGTCTTAACAGAAAACATACCTGCCATTCCATCAGCGACGTGCCCTGCCAGAAAAAAAAAGAAAAAGGCATCATTAGACATACACAAAGGTCTTAACAGAAAACATACCTGCGATTCCATCAGCGACGCGCCCTGCCAGAAAAAAAAAAGAAAAAGGCATCATTAGACATACACAAAGGTCTTAACAGAAAACATACCTGCGATTCCATCAGCGACACGCCCTGCCAGAAAAAAAGAAAACATGACATTAGACATACACAAAGGTCTTAACAGATAACATACCCTCAAATGTCCTGTAGGCCACACGACCTAAAGAAAAAAAAAGAAAAAGGCATCATTAGACATACACAAAGGTCTTAACAGAAAACATACCTGCGATTCCATCAGCGACGCGCCCTGCCAGAAAAAAAGAAAACATGACATTAGACATACACAAAGGTCTTAACAGAAAACATACCTGCGATTCCATCAGCGACGCGCCCTGCCAGAAAAAAAAAGAAAAAGGCATCATTAGACATACACAAAGGTCTTAACAGAAAACATACCTGCGATTCCATCAGCGACGCGCCCTGCCAGAAAAAAAGAAAACATGACATTAGACATACACAAAGGTCTTAACAGAAAACATACCTGCGATTCCATCAGCGACGCGCCCTGCCAGAAAAAAAAAGAAAAAGGCATCATTAGACATACACAAAGGTCTTAACAGAAAACATACCTGCGATTCCATCAGCGACGCGCCCTGCCAGAAAAAAAAAGAAAAAGGCATCATTAGACATACACAAAGGTCTTAACAGAAAACATACCTGCGATTCCATCAGCGACGCGCCCTGCCAGAAAAAAAAAGAAAAAGGCATCATTAGACATACACAAAGGTCTTAACAGAAAACATACCTGCGATTCCATCAGCGACGCGCCCTGCCAGAAAAAAAAAAGAAAAAGGCATCATTAGACATACACAAAGGTCTTAACAGAAAACATACCTGCGATTCCATCAGCGACGCGCCCTGCCAGAAAAAAAAAGAAAAAGGCATCATTAGACATACACAAAGGTCTTAACAGAAAACATACCTGCGATTCCATCAGCGACGCGCCCTGCCAGAAAAAAAAAGAAAAAGGCATCATTAGACATACACAAAGGTCTTAACAGAAAACATACCTGCGATTCCATCAGCGACGCGCCCTGCCAGAAAAAAAAAGAAAAAGGCATCATTAGACATACACAAAGGTCTTAACAGAAAACATACCTGCGATTCCATCAGCGACGCGCCCTGCCAGAAAAAAAAAGAAAAAGGCATCATTAGACATACACAAAGGTCTTAACAGAAAACATACCTGCGATTCCATCAGCGACGCGCCCTGCCAGAAAAAAAAAGAAAAAGGCATCATTAGACATACACAAAGGTCTTAACAGAAAACATACCTGCGATTCCATCAGCGACGCGCCCTGCCAGAAAAAAAAAGAAAAAGGCATCATTAGACATACACAAAGGTCTTAACAGAAAACATACCTGCGATTCCATCAGCGACGCGCCCTGCCAGAAAAAAAAAAGAAAAAGGCATCATTAGACATACACAAAGGTCTTAACAGAAAACATACCTGCGATTCCATCAGCGACGCGCCCTGCCAGAAAAAAAGAAAACATGACATTAGACATACACAAAGGTCTTAACAGATAACATACCCCCAAATGACCTGTAGGCCACACGACCTAAAGAAAAAAAAAGAAAAAGGCATCATTAGACATACACAAAGGTCTTAACAGAAAACATACCTTCGATTCCATCAGCGACGCGCCCTGCCAGAAAAAAAAAGAAAAAGGCATCATTAGACATACACAAAGGTCTTAACAGAAAACATACCTGCGATTCCATCAGCGACGCGCCCTGCCAGAAAAAAAGAAAACATGACATTAGACATACACAAAGGTCTTAACAGAAAACATACCTGCGATTCCATCAGCGACGCGCCCTGCCAGAAAAAAAAAGAAAAAGGCATCATTAGACATACACAAAGGTCTTAACAGAAAACATACCTGCGATTCCATCAGCGACGCGCCCTGCCAGAAAAAAAGAAAACATGACATTAGACATACACAAAGGTCTTAACAGAAAACATACCTGCGATTCCATCAGCGACGCGCCCTGCCAGAAAAAAAAAGAAAAAGGCATCATTAGACATACACAAAGGTCTTAACAGAAAACATACCTGCGATTCCATCAGCGACGCGCCCTGCCAGAAAAAAAAAGAAAAAGGCATCATTAGACATACACAAAGGTCTTAACAGAAAACATACCTGCGCTTCCATCAGCGACGCGCCCTGCCAGAAAAAAAAAGAAAAAGGCATCATTAGACATACACAAAGGTCTTAACAGAAAACATACCTGCGATTCCATCAGCGACGCGCCCTGCCAGAAAAAAAAAGAAAAAGGCATCATTAGACATACACAAAGGTCTTAACAGAAAACATACCTGCGATTCCATCAGCGACGCGCCCTGCCAGAAAAAAAAAGAAAAAGGCATCATTAGACATACACAAAGGTCTTAACAGAAAACATACCTGCGATTCCATCAGCGACGCGCCCTGCCAGAAAAAAAGAAAACATGACATTAGACATACACAAAGGTCTTAACAGATAACATACCCTCAAATGTCCTGTAGGCCACACGACCTAAAGAAAAAAAAAGAAAAAGGCATCATTAGACATACACAAAGGTCTTAACAGAAAACATACCTGCGATTCCATCAGCGACGCGCCCTGCCAGAAAAAAAAAGAAAAAGGCATCATTAGATATACACAAAGGTCTTAACAGAAAACATACCTGCGATTCCATCAGTGACGCGCCCTGCCAGAAAAAAAAAAGAAAAAGGCATCATTAGACATACACAAAGGTCTTAACAGAAAACATACCTGCGTTTCCATCAGCGACGCGCCCTGCCAGAAAAAAAAAGAAAAAGGCATCATTAGACATACACAAAGGTCTTAACAGAAAACATACCTGCGCTTCCATCAGCGACGCGCCCTGCCAGAAAAAAAAAGAAAAAGGCATCATTAGACATACACAAAGGTCTTAACAGAAAACATACCTGCGATTCCATCAGCGACGCGCCCTGCCAGAAAAAAAAAGAAAAAGGCATCATTAGACATACACAAAGGTCTTAACAGAAAACATACCTGCGCTTCCATCAGCGACGCGCCCTGCCAGAAAAAAAAAGAAAAAGGCATCATTAGACATACACAAAGGTCTTAACAGAAAACATACCTGCGATTCCATCAGCGACGCACCCTGCCAGAAAAAAAAAGAAAAAGGCATCATTAGACATACACAAAGGTCTTAACAGAAAACATACCTGCGATTCCATCAGCGACGCGCCCTGCCAGAAAAAAAAAGAAAAAGGCATCATTAGACATACACAAAGGTCTTAACAGAAAACATACCTGCGATTCCATCAGCGACGCGCCCTGCCAGAAAAAAAGAAAACATGACATTAGACATACACAAAGGTCTTAACAGATAACATACCCTCAAATGTCCTGTAGGCCACACGACCTAAAGAAAAAAAAAGAAAAAGGCATCATTAGACATACACAAAGGTCTTAACAGAAAACATACCTGCGATTCCATCAGCGACGCGCCCTGCCAGAAAAAAAAAAGAAAAAGGCATCATTAACATACACAAAGGTCTTAACAGAAAACATACCTGCGATTCCATCAGCGACGCGCCCTGCCAGAAAAAAAGAAAACATGACATTAGACATACACAAAGGTCTTAACAGATAACATACCCTCAAATGTCCTGTAGGCCACACAACCTAAAGAAAAAAAAAGAAAAAGGCATCATTAGACATACACAAAGGTCTTAACAGAAAACATACCTTCGATTCCATCAGCGACGCGCCCTGCCAGAAAAAAAGAAAACATGACATTAGACATACACAAAGGTCTTAACAGAAAACATACCTGCGATTCCATCAGCGACGCGCCCTGCCAGAAAAAAAAAAAGAAAAAGGCATCATTAGACATACACAAAGGTCTTAACAGAAAACATACCTGCGATTCCATCAGTGACGCGCCCTGCCAGAAAAAAAAAGAAAAAGGCATCATTAGACATACACAAAGGTCTTAACAGAAAACATACCTGCGATTCCATCAGCGACGCGCCCTGCCAGAAAAAAAAAGGAAAAGGCATCATTAGACATACACAAAATTCTTAACAGAAAACATACCTGCGATTCCATCAGCAACGCGCCCTGCCAGAAAAAAAGAAAACATGACTTTAGACATACACAAAGGTCTTAACAGAAAACATACCTGCGATTCCATCAGCGACGCGCCCTGCCAGAAAAAAAAAGAAAAAGGCATCATTAGACATACACAAAGGTCTTAACAGAAAACATACCTGCGATTCCATCAGCGACGCGCCCTGCCAGAAAAAAAAAGAAAAAGGCATCATTAGACATACACAAAGGTCTTAACAGAAAACATACCTGCGATTCCATCAGCGACGCGCCCTGCCAGAAAAAAAAAGAAAAAGGCATCATTAGACATACACAAAGGTCTTAACAGAAAACATACCTGCGATTCCATCAGCGACGCGCCCTGCCAGAAAAAAAAAGCAAAAGGCATCATTAGACATACACAAAGGTCTTAACAGAAAACATACCTGTGATTCCATCAGCGACGCGCCCTGCCAGAAAAAAAAAGAAAAAGGCATCATTAGACATACACAAAGGTCTTAACAGAAAACATACCTGTGATTCCATCAGCGACGCGCCCTGCCAGAAAAAAAAAAGAAAAAGGCATCATTAGACATACACAAAGGTCTTAACAGAAAACATACCTGCGATTCCATCAGCGACGCGCCCTGCCAGAAAAAAAAAAGAAAAAGGCATCATTAGACATACACAAAGGTCTTAACAGAAAACATACCTGCGATTCCATCAGCGACGCACCCTGCCAGAAAAAAAAAGAAAAAGGCATCATTAGACATACACAAAGGTCTTAACAGAAAACATACCTGCAATTCCATCAGCGACGCGCCCTGCCAGAAAAAAAGAAAACATGACATTAGACATACACAAAGGTCTTAACAGAAAACATACCTGCGATTCCATCAGCGACGCGCCCTGCCAGAAAAAAAAAGAAAAAGGCATCATTAGACATACACAAAGGTCTTAACAGAAAACATACCTGCGATTCCATCAGCGACGCGCCCTGCCAGAAAAAAAAAAGAAAAAGGCATCATTAGACATACACAAAGGTCTCAACAGAAAACATACCTGCGATTCCATCAGCGACGCGCCCTGCCAGAAAAAAAAAGAAAAAGGCATCATTAGACATACACAAAGGTCTTAACAGAAAACATACCTGCGATTCCATCAGCGACGCACCCTGCCAGAAAAAAAAAGAAAAAGGCATCATTAGACATACACAAAGGTCTTAACAGAAAACATACCTGCGATTCCATCAGCGACGCGCCCTGCCAGAAAAAAAAAAGAAAAAGGCATCATTAGACATACACAAAGGTCTTAACAGAAAACATACCTGCGATTCCATCAGCGACGCGCCCTGCCAGAAAAAAAAAGAAAAAGGCATCATTAGACATACACAAAGGTCTTAACAGAAAACATACCTGCGATTCCATCAGCGACGCGCCCTGCCAGAAAAAAAGAAAACATGACATTAGACATACACAAAGGTCTTAACAGAAAACATACCTGCAATTCCATCAGCGACGCGCCCTGCCAGAAAAAAAAAAAGAAAAAGGCATCATTAGACATACACAAAGGTCTTAACAGAAAACATACCTGCGATTCCATCAGCGACGCGCCCTGCCAGAAAAAAAGAAAACATGACATTAGACATACACAAAGGTCTTAACAGAAAACATACCTGCGATTCCATCAGCGAGGCGCCCTGCCAGAAAAAAAAAGAAAAAGGCATCATTAGACATACACAAAGGTCTTAACAGAAAACATACCTGCGATTCCATCAGCGACGCGCCCTGCCAGAAAAAAAAAGAAAAAGGCATCATTAGACATACACAAAGGTCTTAACAGAAAACATACCTGCGATTCCATCAGCGACGCGCCCTGCCAGAAAAAAAGAAAACATGACATTAGACATACACAAAGGTCTTAACAGAAAACATACCTGCAATTCCATCAGCGACGCGCCCTGCCAGAAAAAAAAAAAGAAAAAGGCATCATTAGACATACACAAAGGTCTTAACAGAAAACATACCTGCGATTCCATCAGCGACGCGCCCTGCCAGAAAAAAAGAAAACATGACATTAGACATACACAAAGGTCTTAACAGAAAACATACCTGCGATTCCATCAGCGAGGCGCCCTGCCAGAAAAAAAAAGAAAAAGGCATCATTAGACATACACAAAGGTCTTAACAGAAAACATACCTGCGATTCCATCAGCGACGCGCCCTGCCAGAAAAAAAAAGCAAAAGGCATCCTTAGACATACACAAAGGTCTTAACAGAAAACATACCTGCGATTCCATCAGCGACGCGCCCTGCCAGAAAAAAAAAGAAAAAGGCATCATTAGACATACACAAAGGTCTTAACAGAAAACATACCTACGATTCCATCAGCGACGCGCCCTGCCAGAAAAAAAAAGAAAAAGGCATCAATAAACATACACAAAGGTCTTAACAGAAAACATACCTGCGATTCCATCAGCGACGCGCCCTGCCAGAAAAAAAGAAAACATGACATTAGACATACACAAAGGTCTTAACAGAAAACATACCTGCGATTCCATCAGCGAGGCGCCCTGCCAGAAAAAAAAAGAAAAAGGCATCATTAGACATACACAAAGGTCTTAACAGAAAACATACCTGCGATTCCTTCAGCGACGCGCCCTGCCAGAAAAAAAAAGCAAAAGGCATCCTTAGACATACACAAAGGTCTTAACAGAAAACATACCTGCGATTCCATCAGCGACGCGCCCTGCCAGAAAAAAAGAAAACATGACATTAGACATACACAAAGGTCTTAACAGAAAACATACCTGCGATTCCATCAGCGAGGCGCCCTGCCAGAAAAAAAAAGAAAAAGGCATCATTAGACATACACAAAGGTCTTAACAGAAAACATACCTGCGATTCCATCAGCGACGCGCCCTGCCAGAAAAAAAAAGAAAAAGGCATCATTAGACATACACAAAGGTCTTAACAGAAAACATACCTGCGATTCCATCAGCGACGCGCCCTGCCAGAAAAAAAGAAAACATGACATTAGACATACACAAAGGTCTTAACAGAAAACATACCTGCAATTCCATCAGCGACGCGCCCTGCCAGAAAAAAAAAAGAAAAAGGCATCATTAGACATACACAAAGGTCTTAACAGAAAACATACCTGCGATTCCATCAGCGACGCGCCCTGCCAGAAAAAAAGAAAACATGACATTAGACATACACAAAGGTCTTAACAGAAAACATACCTGCGATTCCATCAGCGAGGCGCCCTGCCAGAAAAAAAAAGAAAAAGGCATCATTAGACATACACAAAGGTCTTAACAGAAAACATACCTGCGATTCCATCAGCGACGCGCCCTGCCAGAAAAAAAGAAAACATGACATTAGACATACACAAAGGTCTTAACAGAAAACATACCTGCAATTCCATCAGCGACGCGCCCTGCCAGAAAAAAAAAAAGAAAAAGGCATCATTAGACATACACAAAGGTCTTAACAGAAAACACACCTGCGATTCCATCAGCGACGCGCCCTGCCAGAAAAAAAGAAAACATGACATTAGACATACACAAAGGTCTTAACAGAAAACATACCTGCGATTCCATCAGCGAGGCGCCCTGCCAGAAAAAAAAAGAAAAAGGCATCATTAGACATACACAAAGGTCTTAACAGAAAACATACCTGCGATTCCATCAGCGACGCGCCCTGCCAGAAAAAAAAAGCAAAAGGCATCCTTAGACATACACAAAGGTCTTAACAGAAAACATACCTGCGATTCCATCAGCGACGCGCCCTGCCAGAAAAAAAAAGAAAAAGGCATCATTAGACATACACAAAGGTCTTAACAGAAAACATACCTACGATTCCATCAGCGACGCGCCCTGCCAGAAAAAAAAAGAAAAAGGCATCAATAAACATACACAAAGGTCTTAACAGAAAACATACCTGCGATTCCATCAGCGACGCGCCCTGCCAGAAAAAAAGAAAACATGACATTAGACATACACAAAGGTCTTAACAGAAAACATACCTGCGATTCCATCAGCGAGGCGCCCTGCCAGAAAAAAAAAGAAAAAGGCATCATTAGACATACACAAAGGTCTTAACAGAAAACATACCTGCGATTCCATCAGCGACGCGCCCTGCCAGAAAAAAAAAGAAAAAGGCATCATTAGACATACACAAAGGTCTTAACAGAAAACATACCTGCGATTCCATCAGCGACGCGCCCTGCCAGAAAAAAAAAGAAAAAGGCATCATTAGACATACACAAAGGTCTTAACAGAAAACATACCTGCGATTCCATCAGCGACGCGCCCTGCCAGAAAAAAAAAGAAAAAGGCATCATTAGACATACACAAAGGTCTTAACAGAAAACATACCTGCGATTCCATCAGCGACGCGCCCTGCCAGAAAAAAAAAGAAAAAGGCATCATTAGACATACACAAAGGTCTTAACAGAAAACATACCTGCGATTCCATCAGCGACGCGCCCTGCCAGAAAAAAAAAAGAAAAAGGCATCATTAGACATACACAAAGGTCTTAACAGAAAACATACCTGCGATTCCATCAGCGACGCGCCCTGCCAGAAAAAAAGAAAACATGACATTAGACATACACAAAGGTCTTAACAGATAACATACCCCCAAATGACCTGTAGGCCACACGACCTAAAGAAAAAAAAAGAAAAAGGCATCATTAGACATACACAAAGGTCTTAACAGAAAACATACCTTCGATTCCATCAGCGACGCGCCCTGCCAGAAAAAAAAAGAAAAAGGCATCATTAGACATACACAAAGGTCTTAACAGAAAACATACCTGCGATTCCATCAGCGACGCGCCCTGCCAGAAAAAAAGAAAACATGACATTAGACATACACAAAGGTCTTAACAGAAAACATACCTGCGATTCCATCAGCGACGCGCCCTGCCAGAAAAAAAAAGAAAAAGGCATCATTAGACATACACAAAGGTCTTAACAGAAAACATACCTGCGATTCCATCAGCGACGCGCCCTGCCAGAAAAAAAGAAAACATGACATTAGACATACACAAAGGTCTTAACAGAAAACATACCTGCGATTCCATCAGCGACGCGCCCTGCCAGAAAAAAAAAGAAAAAGGCATCATTAGACATACACAAAGGTCTTAACAGAAAACATACCTGCGATTCCATCAGCGACGCGCCCTGCCAGAAAAAAAAAGAAAAAGGCATCATTAGACATACACAAAGGTCTTAACAGAAAACATACCTGCGATTCCATCAGCGACGCGCCCTGCCAGAAAAAAAAAGAAAAAGGCATCATTAGACATACACAAAGGTCTTAACAGAAAACATACCTGCGATTCCATCAGCGACGCGCCCTGCCAGAAAAAAAAAGAAAAAGGCATCATTAGACATACACAAAGGTCTTAACAGAAAACATACCTGCGATTCCATCAGCGACGCGCCCTGCCAGAAAAAAAAAGAAAAAGGCATCATTAGACATACACAAAGGTCTTAACAGAAAACATACCTGCGATTCCATCAGCGACGCGCCCTGCCAGAAAAAAAAAGAAAAAGGCATCATTAGACATACACAAAGGTCTTGACAGAAAACATACCTGCGATTCCATCAGCGACGCGCCCTGCCAGAAAAAAAAAGAAAAAGGCATCATTAGACATACACAAAGGTCTTAACAGAAAACATACCTGCGATTCCATCAGCGACGCGCCCTGCCAGAAAAAAAAAGAAAAAGGCATCATTAGACATACACAAAGGTCTTAACAGAAAACATACCTGCGATTCCATCAGCGACGCGCCCTGCCAGAAAAAAAAAGAAAAAGGCATCATTAGACATACACAAAGGTCTTAACAGAAAACATACCTGCGATTCCATCAGCGACGCGCCCTGCCAGAAAAAAAAAGAAAAAGGCATCATTAGACATACACAAAGGTCTTAACAGAAAACATACCTGCGATTCCATCAGCGACGCGCCCTGCCAGAAAAAAAAAAGAAAAAGGCATCATTAGACATACACAAAGGTCTTAACAGAAAACATACCTGCGATTCCATCAGCGACGCGCCCTGCCAGAAAAAAAGAAAACATGACATTAGACATACACAAAGGTCTTAACAGATAACATACCCCCAAATGTCCTGTAGGCCACACGACCTAAAGAAAAAAAAAGAAAAAGGCATCATTAGACATACACAAAGGTCTTAACAGAAAACATACCTTCGATTCCATCAGCGACGCGCCCTGCCAGAAAAAAAAAGAAAAAGGCATCATTAGACATACACAAAGGTCTTAACAGAAAACATACCTGTGATTCCATCAGCGACGCGCCCTGCCAGAAAAAAAAAGAAAAAGGCATCATTAGACATACTCAAAGGTCTTAATAGAAAACATACCTGCGATTCCATCAGCGACGCGCCCTGCCAGAAAAAAAAAGAAAAAGGCATCATTAGACATACACAAAGGTCTTAACAGAAAACATACCTGCGATTCCATCAGCGACGCGCCCTGCCAGAAAAAAAAAGAAAAAGGCATCATTAGACATACACAAAGGTCTTAACAGAAAACATACCTGCGATTCCATCAGCGACGCGCCCTGCCAGAAAAAAAAAGAAAAAGGCATCATTAGACATACACAAAGGTCTTAACAGAAAACATACCTGCCATTCCATCAGCGACGCGCCCTGCCAGAAAAAAAAAGAAAAAGGCATCATTAGACATACACAAAGGTCTTAACAGAAAACATACCTGCGATTCCATCAGCGACGCGCCCTGCCAGAAAAAAAAAAGAAAAAGGCATCATTAGACATACACAAAGGTCTTAACAGAAAACATACCTGCGATTCCATCAGCGACGCGCCCTGCCAGAAAAAAAGAAAACATGACATTAGACATACACAAAGGTCTTAACAGATAACATACCCTCAAATGTCCTGTAGGCCACACGACCTAAAGAAAAAAAAAGAAAAAGGCATCATTAGACATACACAAAGGTCTTAACAGAAAACATACCTTCGATTCCATCAGCAACGCGCCCTGCCAGAAAAAAAGAAAACATGACATTAGACATACACAAAGGTCTTAACAGTAAACATACCTGCGATTCCATCAGCGACGCGCCCTGCCAGAAAAAAAAAAAGAAAAAGGCATCATTAGACATACACAAAGGTCTTAACAGAAAACATACCTGCGATTCCATCAGTGACGCGCCCTGCCAGAAAAAAAAAGAAAAAGGCATCATTAGACATACACAAAGGTCTTAACAGAAAACATACCTGCGATTCCATCAGTGACGCGCCCTGCCAGAAAAAAAAAGAAAAAGGCATCATTAGACATACACAAAGGTCTTAACAGAAAACATACCTGCGATTCCATCAGCGACGCGCCCTGCCAGAAAAAAAAAGAAAAATTCATCATTAGACATACACAAAGGTCTTAACAGAAAACATACCTGCGATTCCATCAGTGATGCGCCCTGCCAGAAAAAAAAAGAAAAAGGCATCATTAGACATACACAAAGGTCTTAACAGAAAACATACCTGCGATTCCATCAGCGACGCGCCCTGCCAGAAAAAAAGAAAACATGACATTAGACATACACAAAGGTCTTAACAGATAACATACCCTCAAATGTCCTGTAGGCCACACGACCTAAAGAAAAAAAAAGAAAAAGGCATCATTAGACATACACAAAGGTCTTAACAGAAAACATACCTGCGATTCCATCAGCGACGCGCCCTGCCAGCAAAAAAAGAAAACATGACATTAGACATACACAAAGGTCTTAACAGAAAACATACCTGCGATTCCATCAGCGACGCGCCCTGCCAGAAAAAAAAAGAAAAAGGCATCATTAGACATACACAAAGGTCTTAACAGAAAACATACCTGCGAATCCATCAGCGACGCGCCCTGCCAGAAAAAAAAAGAAAAAGGCATTATTAGACATACACAAAGGTCTTAACAGAAAACATACCTGCGATTCCATCAGCGACGCGCCCTGCCAGAAAAAAAAAGAAAAAGGCATCATTAGACATACACAAAGGTCTTAACAGAAAACATACCTGCGATTCCATCAGCGACGCGCCCTGCCAGAAAAAAAAAAGAAAAAGGCATCATTAGACATACACAAAGGTCTTAACAGAAAACATACCTGCGATTCCATCAGCGACGCGCCCTGCCAGAAAAAAAGAAAACATGACATTAGACATACACAAAGGTCTTAACAGAAAACATACCTGCGATTCCATCAGCGACGCGCCCTGCCAGAAAAAAAAAGAAAAAGGCATCATTAGACATACACAAAGGTCTTAACAGAAAACATACCTGCGATTCCATCAGCGACGCGCCCTGCCAGAAAAAAAAAGAAAAAGGCATCATTAGACATACACAAAGGTCTTAACAGAAAACATACCTGCGTTTCCATCAGCGACGCGCCCTGCCAGAAAAAAAAAGAAAAAGGCATCATTAGACATACACAAAGGTCTCAACAGAAAACATACCTGCGATTCCATCAGCGATGCGCCCTGCCAGAAAAAAAAAGAAAAAGGCATCATTAGACATACACAAAGGTCTTAACAGAAAACATACCTGCGATTCCATCAGCGACGCGCCCTGCCAGAAAAAAAAAAGAAAAAGGCATCATTAGACATACACAAAGGTCTTAACAGAAAACATACCTGCGCTTCCATCAGCGACGCGCCCTGCCAGAAAAAAAAAGAAAAAGGCATCATTAGACATACACAAAGGTCTTAACAGAAAACATACCTGCGTTTCCATCAGCGACGCGCCCTGCCAGAAAAAAAAAGAAAAAGGCATCATTAGACATACACAAAGGTCTTAACAGAAAACATACCTGCGATTCCATCAGCGACGCGCCCTGCCAGAAAAAAAAAGAAAAAGGCATCATTAGACATACACAAAGGTCTTAACAGAAAACATACCTGCGATTCCATCAGCGACGCGCCCTGCCAGAAAAAAAGAAAACATGACATTAGACATACACAAAGGTCTTAACAGATAACATACCCTCAAATGTCCTGTAGGCCACACGACCTAAAGAAAAAAAAAGAAAAAGGCATCATTAGACATACACAAAGGTCTTAACAGAAAACATACCTGCGATTCCATCAGCGACGCGCCCTGCCAGAAAAAAAGAAAACATGACATTAGACATACACAAAGGTCTTAACAGAAAACATACCTGCGATTCCATCAGCGACGCGCCCTGCCAGAAAAAAAAAGAAAAAGGCATCATTAGACATACACAAAGGTCTTAACAGAAAACATACCTGCGATTCCATCAGCGACGCGCCCTGCCAGAAAAAAAAAGAAAAAGGCATCATTAGACATACACAAAGGTCTTAACAGAAAACATACCTGTGATTCCATCAGCGACGCGCCCTGCCAGAAAAAAAAAGAAAAAGGCATCATTAGACATACACATAGGTCTTAACAGAAAACATACCTGCGATTCCATCAGCGACGCGCCCTGCCAGATAAAAAAAGAAAAAGGCATCATTAGACATACACAAAGGTCTTAACAGAAAACATACCTGCCATTCCATCAGCGACGTGCCCTGCCAGAAAAAAAAAGAAAAAGGCATCATTAGACATACACAAAGGTCTTAACAGAAAACATACCTGCGATTCCATCAGCGACGCGCCCTGCCAGAAAAAAAAAAGAAAAAGGCATCATTAGACATACACAAAGGTCTTAACAGAAAACATACCTGCGATTCCATCAGCGACACGCCCTGCCAGAAAAAAAGAAAACATGACATTAGACATACACAAAGGTCTTAACAGATAACATACCCTCAAATGTCCTGTAGGCCACACGACCTAAAGAAAAAAAAAGAAAAAGGCATCATTAGACATACACAAAGGTCTTAACAGAAAACATACCTGCGATTCCATCAGCGACGCGCCCTGCCAGAAAAAAAGAAAACATGACATTAGACATACACAAAGGTCTTAACAGAAAACATACCTGCGATTCCATCAGCGACGCGCCCTGCCAGAAAAAAAAAGAAAAAGGCATCATTAGACATACACAAAGGTCTTAACAGAAAACATACCTGCGATTCCATCAGCGACGCGCCCTGCCAGAAAAAAAGAAAACATGACATTAGACATACACAAAGGTCTTAACAGAAAACATACCTGCGATTCCATCAGCGACGCGCCCTGCCAGAAAAAAAAAGAAAAAGGCATCATTAGACATACACAAAGGTCTTAACAGAAAACATACCTGCGATTCCATCAGCGACGCGCCCTGCCAGAAAAAAAAAGAAAAAGGCATCATTAGACATACACAAAGGTCTTAACAGAAAACATACCTGCGATTCCATCAGCGACGCGCCCTGCCAGAAAAAAAAAGAAAAAGGCATCATTAGACATACACAAAGGTCTTAACAGAAAACATACCTGCGATTCCATCAGCGACGCGCCCTGCCAGAAAAAAAAAAGAAAAAGGCATCATTAGACATACACAAAGGTCTTAACAGAAAACATACCTGCGATTCCATCAGCGACGCGCCCTGCCAGAAAAAAAAAGAAAAAGGCATCATTAGACATACACAAAGGTCTTAACAGAAAACATACCTGCGATTCCATCAGCGACGCGCCCTGCCAGAAAAAAAAAGAAAAAGGCATCATTAGACATACACAAAGGTCTTAACAGAAAACATACCTGCGATTCCATCAGCGACGCGCCCTGCCAGAAAAAAAAAGAAAAAGGCATCATTAGACATACACAAAGGTCTTAACAGAAAACATACCTGCGATTCCATCAGCGACGCGCCCTGCCAGAAAAAAAAAGAAAAAGGCATCATTAGACATACACAAAGGTCTTAACAGAAAACATACCTGCGATTCCATCAGCGACGCGCCCTGCCAGAAAAAAAAAGAAAAAGGCATCATTAGACATACACAAAGGTCTTAACAGAAAACATACCTGCGATTCCATCAGCGACGCGCCCTGCCAGAAAAAAAAAGAAAAAGGCATCATTAGACATACACAAAGGTCTTAACAGAAAACATACCTGCGATTCCATCAGCGACGCGCCCTGCCAGAAAAAAAAAAGAAAAAGGCATCATTAGACATACACAAAGGTCTTAACAGAAAACATACCTGCGATTCCATCAGCGACGCGCCCTGCCAGAAAAAAAGAAAACATGACATTAGACATACACAAAGGTCTTAACAGATAACATACCCCCAAATGACCTGTAGGCCACACGACCTAAAGAAAAAAAAAGAAAAAGGCATCATTAGACATACACAAAGGTCTTAACAGAAAACATACCTTCGATTCCATCAGCGACGCGCCCTGCCAGAAAAAAAAAGAAAAAGGCATCATTAGACATACACAAAGGTCTTAACAGAAAACATACCTGCGATTCCATCAGCGACGCGCCCTGCCAGAAAAAAAGAAAACATGACATTAGACATACACAAAGGTCTTAACAGAAAACATACCTGCGATTCCATCAGCGACGCGCCCTGCCAGAAAAAAAAAGAAAAAGGCATCATTAGACATACACAAAGGTCTTAACAGAAAACATACCTGCGATTCCATCAGCGACGCGCCCTGCCAGAAAAAAAGAAAACATGACATTAGACATACACAAAGGTCTTAACAGAAAACATACCTGCGATTCCATCAGCGACGCGCCCTGCCAGAAAAAAAAAGAAAAAGGCATCATTAGACATACACAAAGGTCTTAACAGAAAACATACCTGCGATTCCATCAGCGACGCGCCCTGCCAGAAAAAAAAAGAAAAAGGCATCATTAGACATACACAAAGGTCTTAACAGAAAACATACCTGCGATTCCATCAGCGACGCGCCCTGCCAGAAAAAAAAAGAAAAAGGCATCATTAGACATACACAAAGGTCTTAACAGAAAACATACCTGCGATTCCATCAGCGACGCGCCCTGCCAGAAAAAAAAAGAAAAAGGCATCATTAGACATACACAAAGGTCTTAACAGAAAACATACCTGCGATTCCATCAGCGACGCGCCCTGCCAGAAAAAAAAAGAAAAAGGCATCATTAGACATACACAAAGGTCTTAACAGAAAACATACCTGCGATTCCATCAGCGACGCGCCCTGCCAGAAAAAAAAAGAAAAAGGCATCATTAGACATACACAAAGGTCTTAACAGAAAACATACCTGCGATTCCATCAGCGACGCGCCCTGCCAGAAAAAAAAAGAAAAAGGCATCATTAGACATACACAAAGGTCTTGACAGAAAACATACCTGCGATTCCATCAGCGACGCGCCCTGCCAGAAAAAAAAAGAAAAAGGCATCATTAGACATACACAAAGGTCTTAACAGAAAACATACCTGCGATTCCATCAGCGACGCGCCCTGCCAGAAAAAAAAAGAAAAAGGCATCATTAGACATACACAAAGGTCTTAACAGAAAACATACCTGCGATTCCATCAGCGACGCGCCCTGCCAGAAAAAAAAAGAAAAAGGCATCATTAGACATACACAAAGGTCTTAACAGAAAACATACCTGCGATTCCATCAGCGACGCGCCCTGCCAGAAAAAAAAAGAAAAAGGCATCATTAGACATACACAAAGGTCTTAACAGAAAACATACCTGCGATTCCATCAGCGACGCGCCCTGCCAGAAAAAAAAAAGAAAAAGGCATCATTAGACATACACAAAGGTCTTAACAGAAAACATACCTGCGATTCCATCAGCGACGCGCCCTGCCAGAAAAAAAGAAAACATGACATTAGACATACACAAAGGTCTTAACAGATAACATACCCCCAAATGTCCTGTAGGCCACACGACCTAAAGAAAAAAAAAGAAAAAGGCATCATTAGACATACACAAAGGTCTTAACAGAAAACATACCTTCGATTCCATCAGCGACGCGCCCTGCCAGAAAAAAAAAGAAAAAGGCATCATTAGACATACACAAAGGTCTTAACAGAAAACATACCTGCGATTCCATCAGCAACGCGCCCTGCCAGAAAAAAAAAGAAAAAGGCATCATTAGACATACACAAAGGTCTTAACAGAAAACATACCTGCGATTCCATCAGCAACGCGCCCTGCCAGAAAAAAAAAGAAAAAGGCATCATTAGACATACACAAAGGTCTTAACAGAAAACATACCTGCGATTCCATCAGCGACGCGCCCTGCCAGAAAAAAAAAGAAAAAGGCATCATTAGACATACACAAAGGTCTTAACAGAAAATATACCTGCGATTCCATCAGTGACGCGCCCTGCCAGAAAAAAAAAGAAAAAGGCATCATTAGACATACACAAAGGTCTTAACAGAAAACATACCTGCGATTCCATCAGCGACGCGCCCTGCCAGAAAAAAAAAGAAAAAGGCATCATTAGACATACACAAAGGTCTTAACAGAAAACATACCTGCGATTCCATCAGCGACGCGCCCTGCCAGAAAAAAAAAGAAAAAGGCATCATTAGACATACACAAAGGTCTTAACAGAAAACATACCTGCGATTCCATCAGCGACGCGCCCTGCCAGAAAAAAAGAAAACATGACATTAGACATACACAAAGGTCTTAACAGATAACATACCCTCAAATGTCCTGTAGGCCACACGACCTAAAGAAAAAAAAAGAAAAAGGCATCATTAGACATACACAAAGGTCTTAACAGAAAACATACCTGCGATTCCATCAGCGACGCGCCCTGCCAGAAAAAAAAAGAAAAAGGCATCATTAGACATACACAAAGGTCTTAACAGAAAACATACCTGCGATTCCATCAGTGACGCGCCCTGCCAGAAAAAAAAAAGAAAAAGGCATCATTAGACATACACAAAGGTCTTAACAGAAAACATACCTGCGTTTCCATCAGCGACGCGCCCTGCCAGAAAAAAAAAGAAAAAGGCATCATTAGACATACACAAAGGTCTTAACAGAAAACATACCTGCGCTTCCATCAGCGACGCGCCCTGCCAGAAAAAAAAAGAAAAAGGCATCATTAGACATACACAAAGGTCTTAACAGAAAACATACCTGCGATTCCATCAGCGACGCGCCCTGCCAGAAAAAAAAAGAAAAAGGCATCATTAGACATACACAAAGGTCTTAACAGAAAACATACCTGCGCTTCCATCAGCGACGCGCCCTGCCAGAAAAAAAAAGAAAAAGGCATCATTAGACATACACAAAGGTCTTAACAGAAAACATACCTACGATTCCATCAGCGACGCACCCTGCCAGAAAAAAAAAGAAAAAGGCATCATTAGACATACACAAAGGTCTTAACAGAAAACATACCTGCGATTCCATCAGCGACGCGCCCTGCCAGAAAAAAAAAGAAAAAGGCATCATTAGACATACACAAAGGTCTTAACAGAAAACATACCTGCGATTCCATCAGCGACGCGCCCTGCCAGAAAAAAAGAAAACATGACATTAGACATACACAAAGGTCTTAACAGATAACATACCCTCAAATGTCCTGTAGGCCACACGACCTAAAGAAAAAAAAAGAAAAAGGCATCATTAGACATACACAAAGGTCTTAACAGAAAACATACCTGCGATTCCATCAGCGACGCGCCCTGCCAGAAAAAAAAAAGAAAAAGGCATCATTAACATACACAAAGGTCTTAACAGAAAACATACCTGCGATTCCATCAGCGACGCGCCCTGCCAGAAAAAAAGAAAACATGACATTAGACATACACAAAGGTCTTAACAGATAACATACCCTCAAATGTCCTGTAGGCCACACAACCTAAAGAAAAAAAAAGAAAAAGGCATCATTAGACATACACAAAGGTCTTAACAGAAAACATACCTTCGATTCCATCAGCGACGCGCCCTGCCAGAAAAAAAGAAAACATGACATTAGACATACACAAAGGTCTTAACAGAAAACATACCTGCGATTCCATCAGCGACGCGCCCTGCCAGAAAAAAAAAAAGAAAAAGGCATCATTAGACATACACAAAGGTCTTAACAGAAAACATACCTGCGATTCCATCAGTGACGCGCCCTGCCAGAAAAAAAAAGAAAAAGGCATCATTAGACATACACAAAGGTCTTAACAGAAAACATACCTGCGATTCCATCAGCGACGCGCCCTGCCAGAAAAAAAAAGGAAAAGGCATCATTAGACATACACAAAATTCTTAACAGAAAACATACCTGCGATTCCATCAGCAACGCGCCCTGCCAGAAAAAAAGAAAACATGACTTTAGACATACACAAAGGTCTTAACAGAAAACATACCTGCGATTCCATCAGCGACGCGCCCTGCCAGAAAAAAAAAGAAAAAGGCATCATTAGACATACACAAAGGTCTTAACAGAAAACATACCTGCGATTCCATCAGCGACGCGCCCTGCCAGAAAAAAAAAGAAAAAGGCATCATTAGACATACACAAAGGTCTTAACAGAAAACATACCTGCGATTCCATCAGCGACGCGCCCTGCCAGAAAAAAAAAGAAAAAGGCATCATTAGACATACACAAAGGTCTTAACAGAAAACATACCTGCGATTCCATCAGCGACGCGCCCTGCCAGAAAAAAAAAGCAAAAGGCATCATTAGACATACACAAAGGTCTTAACAGAAAACATACCTGTGATTCCATCAGCGACGCGCCCTGCCAGAAAAAAAAAGAAAAAGGCATCATTAGACATACACAAAGGTCTTAACAGAAAACATACCTGTGATTCCATCAGCGACGCGCCCTGCCAGAAAAAAAAAAGAAAAAGGCATCATTAGACATACACAAAGGTCTTAACAGAAAACATACCTGCGATTCCATCAGCGACGCGCCCTGCCAGAAAAAAAAAAGAAAAAGGCATCATTAGACATACACAAAGGTCTTAACAGAAAACATACCTGCGATTCCATCAGCGACGCACCCTGCCAGAAAAAAAAAGAAAAAGGCATCATTAGACATACACAAAGGTCTTAACAGAAAACATACCTGCAATTCCATCAGCGACGCGCCCTGCCAGAAAAAAAGAAAACATGACATTAGACATACACAAAGGTCTTAACAGAAAACATACCTGCGATTCCATCAGCGACGCGCCCTGCCAGAAAAAAAAAGAAAAAGGCATCATTAGACATACACAAAGGTCTTAACAGAAAACATACCTGCGATTCCATCAGCGACGCGCCCTGCCAGAAAAAAAAAAGAAAAAGGCATCATTAGACATACACAAAGGTCTCAACAGAAAACATACCTGCGATTCCATCAGCGACGCGCCCTGCCAGAAAAAAAAAGAAAAAGGCATCATTAGACATACACAAAGGTCTTAACAGAAAACATACCTGCGATTCCATCAGCGACGCACCCTGCCAGAAAAAAAAAGAAAAAGGCATCATTAGACATACACAAAGGTCTTAACAGAAAACATACCTGCGATTCCATCAGCGACGCGCCCTGCCAGAAAAAAAAAAGAAAAAGGCATCATTAGACATACACAAAGGTCTTAACAGAAAACATACCTGCGATTCCATCAGCGACGCGCCCTGCCAGAAAAAAAAAGAAAAAGGCATCATTAGACATACACAAAGGTCTTAACAGAAAACATACCTGCGATTCCATCAGCGACGCGCCCTGCCAGAAAAAAAGAAAACATGACATTAGACATACACAAAGGTCTTAACAGAAAACATACCTGCAATTCCATCAGCGACGCGCCCTGCCAGAAAAAAAAAAAGAAAAAGGCATCATTAGACATACACAAAGGTCTTAACAGAAAACATACCTGCGATT
Source organism: Mytilus trossulus (assembly GCF_036588685.1). Classification (NCBI taxonomy): domain Eukaryota; kingdom Metazoa; phylum Mollusca; class Bivalvia; order Mytilida; family Mytilidae; genus Mytilus; species Mytilus trossulus. The sequence goes on from NC_086376.1 coordinate 45,356,025, forward strand.
CCATCAGCGACGCGCCCTGCCAGAAAAAAAGAAAACATGACATTAGACATACACAAAGGTCTTAACAGAAAACATACCTGCGATTCCATCAGCGAGGCGCCCTGCCAGAAAAAAAAAGAAAAAGGCATCATTAGACATACACAAAGGTCTTAACAGAAAACATACCTGCGATTCCATCAGCGACGCGCCCTGCCAGAAAAAAAAAGAAAAAGGCATCATTAGACATACACAAAGGTCTTAACAGAAAACATACCTGCGATTCCATCAGCGACGCGCCCTGCCAGAAAAAAAGAAAACATGACATTAGACATACACAAAGGTCTTAACAGAAAACATACCTGCAATTCCATCAGCGACGCGCCCTGCCAGAAAAAAAAAAAGAAAAAGGCATCATTAGACATACACAAAGGTCTTAACAGAAAACATACCTGCGATTCCATCAGCGACGCGCCCTGCCAGAAAAAAAGAAAACATGACATTAGACATACACAAAGGTCTTAACAGAAAACATACCTGCGATTCCATCAGCGAGGCGCCCTGCCAGAAAAAAAAAGAAAAAGGCATCATTAGACATACACAAAGGTCTTAACAGAAAACATACCTGCGATTCCATCAGCGACGCGCCCTGCCAGAAAAAAAAAGCAAAAGGCATCCTTAGACATACACAAAGGTCTTAACAGAAAACATACCTGCGATTCCATCAGCGACGCGCCCTGCCAGAAAAAAAAAGAAAAAGGCATCATTAGACATACACAAAGGTCTTAACAGAAAACATACCTACGATTCCATCAGCGACGCGCCCTGCCAGAAAAAAAAAGAAAAAGGCATCAATAAACATACACAAAGGTCTTAACAGAAAACATACCTGCGATTCCATCAGCGACGCGCCCTGCCAGAAAAAAAGAAAACATGACATTAGACATACACAAAGGTCTTAACAGAAAACATACCTGCGATTCCATCAGCGAGGCGCCCTGCCAGAAAAAAAAAGAAAAAGGCATCATTAGACATACACAAAGGTCTTAACAGAAAACATACCTGCGATTCCTTCAGCGACGCGCCCTGCCAGAAAAAAAAAGCAAAAGGCATCCTTAGACATACACAAAGGTCTTAACAGAAAACATACCTGCGATTCCATCAGCGACGCGCCCTGCCAGAAAAAAAGAAAACATGACATTAGACATACACAAAGGTCTTAACAGAAAACATACCTGCGATTCCATCAGCGAGGCGCCCTGCCAGAAAAAAAAAGAAAAAGGCATCATTAGACATACACAAAGGTCTTAACAGAAAACATACCTGCGATTCCATCAGCGACGCGCCCTGCCAGAAAAAAAAAGAAAAAGGCATCATTAGACATACACAAAGGTCTTAACAGAAAACATACCTGCGATTCCATCAGCGACGCGCCCTGCCAGAAAAAAAGAAAACATGACATTAGACATACACAAAGGTCTTAACAGAAAACATACCTGCAATTCCATCAGCGACGCGCCCTGCCAGAAAAAAAAAAGAAAAAGGCATCATTAGACATACACAAAGGTCTTAACAGAAAACATACCTGCGATTCCATCAGCGACGCGCCCTGCCAGAAAAAAAGAAAACATGACATTAGACATACACAAAGGTCTTAACAGAAAACATACCTGCGATTCCATCAGCGAGGCGCCCTGCCAGAAAAAAAAAGAAAAAGGCATCATTAGACATACACAAAGGTCTTAACAGAAAACATACCTGCGATTCCATCAGCGACGCGCCCTGCCAGAAAAAAAAAGAAAAAGGCATCATTAGACATACACAAAGGTCTTAACAGAAAACATACCTGCGATTCCATCAGCGACGCGCCCTGCCAGAAAAAAAGAAAACATGACATTAGACATACACAAAGGTCTTAACAGAAAACATACCTGCAATTCCATCAGCGACGCGCCCTGCCAGAAAAAAAAAAAGAAAAAGGCATCATTAGACATACACAAAGGTCTTAACAGAAAACACACCTGCGATTCCATCAGCGACGCGCCCTGCCAGAAAAAAAGAAAACATGACATTAGACATACACAAAGGTCTTAACAGAAAACATACCTGCGATTCCATCAGCGAGGCGCCCTGCCAGAAAAAAAAAGAAAAAGGCATCATTAGACATACACAAAGGTCTTAACAGAAAACATACCTGCGATTCCATCAGCGACGCGCCCTGCCAGAAAAAAAAAGCAAAAGGCATCCTTAGACATACACAAAGGTCTTAACAGAAAACATACCTGCGATTCCATCAGCGACGCGCCCTGCCAGAAAAAAAAAGAAAAAGGCATCATTAGACATACACAAAGGTCTTAACAGAAAACATACCTACGATTCCATCAGCGACGCGCCCTGCCAGAAAAAAAAAGAAAAAGGCATCAATAAACATACACAAAGGTCTTAACAGAAAACATACCTGCGATTCCATCAGCGACGCGCCCTGCCAGAAAAAAAGAAAACATGACATTAGACATACACAAAGGTCTTAACAGAAAACATACCTGCGATTCCATCAGCGAGGCGCCCTGCCAGAAAAAAAAAGAAAAAGGCATCATTAGACATACACAAAGGTCTTAACAGAAAACATACCTGCGATTCCTTCAGCGACGCGCCCTGCCAGAAAAAAAAAGCAAAAGGCATCCTTAGACATACACAAAGGTCTTAACAGAAAACATACCTGCGATTCCATCAGCGACGCGCCCTGCCAGAAAAAAAAAGAAAAAGGCATCATTAGACATACACAAAGGTCTTAACAGAAAACATACCTACGATTCCATCAGCGACGCGCCCTGCCAGAAAAAAAAAGAAAAAGGCATCATTAGACATACACAAAGGTCTTAACAGAAAACATACCTGCGATTCCATCAGCGACGCGCCCTGCCAGAAAAAAAAAGAAAAAGGCATCATTAGACATACACAAAGGTCTTAACAGAAAACATACCTGCGATTCCATCAGCGACGCGCCCTGCCAGAAAAAAAAAGAAAAAGGCATCATTAGACATACACAAAGGTCTTAACAGAAAACATACCTGCGATTCCATCAGCGACGCGCCCTGCCAGAAAAAAAAAGAAAAAGGCATCATTAGACATACACAAAGGTCTTAACAGAAAACATACCTGCGATTCCATCAGCGACGCGCCCTGCCAGAAAAAAAAAGAAAAAGGCATCATTAGACATACACAAAGGTCTTAACAGAAAACATACCTGCGATTCCATCAGCGACGCGCCCTGCCAGAAAAAAAGAAAACATGACATTAGACATACACAAAGGTCTTAACAGAAAACATACCTGCAATTCCATCAGCGACGCGCCCTGCCAGAAAAAAAAAAGAAAAAGGCATCATTAGACATACACAAAGGTCTTAACAGAAAACATACCTGCGATTCCATCAGCGACGCGCCCTGCCAGAAAAAAAGAAAACATGACATTAGACATACACAAAGGTCTTAACAGAAAACATACCTGCGATTCCATCAGCGACGCGCCCTGCCAGAAAAAAAAAGAAAAAGGCATCATTAGACATACACAAAGGTCTTAACAGAAAACATACCTGCGATTCCATCAGCGACGCGCCCTGCCAGAAAAAAAAAGAAAAAGGCATCATTAGACATACACAAAGGTCTTAACAGAAAACATACCTGCCATTCCATCAGCGACGCGCCCTGCCAGAAAAAAAGAAAACATGACATTAGACATACACAAAGGTCTTAACAGAAAACATACCTGCAATTCCATCAGCGACGCGCCCTGCCAGAAAAAAAAAAGAAAAAGGCATCATTAGACATACACAAAGGTCTTAACAGAAAACATACCTGCGATTCCATCAGCGACGCGCCCTGCCAGAAAAAAAGAAAACATGACATTAGACATACACAAAGGTCTTAACAGAAAACATACCTGCGATTCCATCAGCGAGGCGCCCTGCCAGAAAAAAAAAGAAAAAGGCATCATTAGACATACACAAAGGTCTTAACAGAAAACATACCTGCGATTCCATCAGCGACGCGCCCTGCCAGAAAAAAAAAGCAAAAGGCATCCTTAGACATACACAAAGGTCTTAACAGAAAACATACCTGCGATTCCATCAGCGACGCGCCCTGCCAGAAAAAAAAAGAAAAAGGCATCATTAGACATACACAAAGGTCTTAACAGAAAACATACCTACGATTCCATCAGCGACGCGCCCTGCCAGAAAAAAAAAGAAAAAGGCATCATTAGACATACACAAAGGTCTTAACAGAAAACATACCTGCGATTCCATCAGCGACGCGCCCTGCCAGAAAAAAAAAGAAAAAGGCATCATTAGACATACACAAAGGTCTTAACAGAAAACATACCTGCGATTCCATCAGCGACGCGCCCTGCCAGAAAAAAAGAAAACATGACATTAGACATACACAAAGGTCTTAACAGATAACATACCCTCAAATGTCCTGTAGGCCACACGACCTAAAGAAAAAAAAAGAAAACATGACATTAGACATACACAAAGGTCTTAACAGATAACATACCCTCAAATGTCCTGTAGGCCACACGACCTAAAGAAAAAAAAAGAAAAAGGCATCATTAGACATACACAAAGGTCTTAACAGAAAACATACCTGCGATTCCATCAGCAACGCGCCCTGCCAGAAAAAAAAAGAAAAAGGCATCATTAGACATACACAAAGGTCTTAACAGAAAACATACCTACGATTCCATCAGCGACGCGCCCTGCCAGAAAAAAAAAGAAAAAGGCATCATTAGACATACACAATGGTCTTAACAGAAAACATACCTGCGATTCCATCAGCGACGCGCCCTGCCAGAAAAAAAAAGAAAAAGGCATCATTAGACATACACAAAGGTCTTAACAGAAAACATACCTGCGATTCCATCAGCGACGCGCCCTGCCAGAAAAAAAAAGAAAAAGGCATCATTAGACATACACAAAGGTCTTAACAGAAAACATACCTGCGATTCCATCAGCGACGCGCCCTGCCAGAAAAAAAAAGAAAAAGGCATCATTAGACATACACAAAGGTCTTAACAGAAAACATACCTGCGATTCCATCAGCGACGCGCCCTGCCAGAAAAAAAGAAAACATGACATAAGGAATACACAAAGGTCTTAACAGAAAACATACCTGCGATTCCATCAGTGACGCGCCCTGCCAGAAAAAAAAAGAAAAAGGCATCATTAGACATACACAAAGGTCTTAACAGAAAACATACCTGCGATTCCATCAGCGACGCGCCCTGCCAGAAAAAAAAAGAAAAAGGCATCATTAGACATACACAAAGGTCTTAACAGAAAACATACCTGCGATTCCATCAGCGACGCGCCCTGCCAGAAAAAAAAAGAAAAAGGCATCATTAGACATACACAAAGGTCTTAACAGAAAACATACCTGCGATTCCATCAGCGACGCGCCCTGCCAGAAAAAAAAAAGAAAAAGGCATCATTAGACATACACAAAGGTCTTAACAGAAAACATACCTGCGATTCCATCAGCGACGCGCCCTGCCAGAAAAAAAGAAAACATGACATTAGACATACACAAAGGTCTTAACAGAAAACATACCTGCGATTCCATCAGTGACGCGCCCTGCCAGAAAAAAAAAGAAAAAGGCATCATTAGACATACACAAAGGTCTTAACAGAAAACATACCTGCGATTCCATCAGCGACGCGCCCTGCCAGAAAAAAAAAGAAAAAGGCATCATTAGACATACACAAAGGTCTTAACAGAAAACATACCTGCGATTCCATCAGCGACGCGCCCTGCCAGAAAAAAAAAGAAAAAGGCATCATTAGACATACACAAAGGTCTTAACAGAAAACATACCTGCGATTCCATCAGCGACGCGCCCTGCCAGAAAAAAAAAAGAAAAAGGCATCATTAGACATACACAAAGGTCTTAACAGAAAACATACCTGCGATTCCATCAGCGACGCGCCCTGCCAGAAAAAAAGAAAACATGACATTAGACATACACAAAGGTCTTAACAGATAACATACCCTCAAATGTCCTGTAGGCCACACGACCTAAAGAAAAAAAAAGAAAAAGGCATCATTAGACATACACAAAGGTCTTAACAGAAAACATACCTTCGATTCCATCAGCGACGCGCCCTGCCAGAAAAAAAGAAAACATGACATTAGACATACACAAAGGTTTTAACAGAAAACATACCTGCGATTCCATCAGCGACGCGCCCTGCCAGAAAAAAAAAGAAAAAGGCATCATTAGACATACACAAAGGTCTTAACAGAAAACATACCTGCGATTCCATCAGCGACGCGCCCTGCCAGAAAAAAAGAAAACATGACATTAGACATACACAAAGGTCTTAACAGAAAACATACCTGCGATTCCATCAGCAACGCGCCCTGCCAGAAAAAAAAAGAAAAAGGCATCATTAGACATACACAAAGGTCTTAACAGAAAACATACCTGCCATTCCATCAGCGACGCGCCCTGCCAGAAAAAAAAAGAAAAAGGCATCATTAGACATACACAAAGGTCTTAACAGAAAACATACCTGCCATTCCATCAGCGACGCACCCTGCCAGAAAAAAAGAAAACATGACATTAGACATACACAAAGGTCTTAACAGATAACATACCCTCAAATGTCCTGTAGGCCACACGACCTAAAGAAAAAAAAAGAAAAAGGCATCATTAGACATACACAAAGGTCTTAACAGAAAACATACCTGCGATTCCATCAGCGACGCGCCCTGCCAGAAAAAAAAAAACATGACATTAGACATACACAAAGGTCTTAACAGAAAACATACCTGCGATTCAATCAGCGACGCGCCCTGCCAGAAAAAAAAGAAAAAGGCATCATTAGACATACACAAAGGTCTTAACAGAAAACATACCTGCGATTCCATCAGCGACGCGCCCTGCCAGAAAAAAAGAAAACATGACATTAGACATACACAAAGGCCATAACAGAAAACATACCTGCGATTCATTCAGTGACGCGCCCTGCCAGAAAAAAAGAGAACATGAAATTAGACATACACAAAGGCCTTAACAGAAAACATACCTGCAAATCTTCAATCTGTGTCGCGCCCTGCCTGAAAGAAAAGAAAAGGCGACATTAGACATACGCAAAGGCCTTAACAGAAAACATACCTGTGAATCTTCAATCTGCGTCGTGCCCTGCCAGAATAAGTTGACATTAGACATACACAAAGGCCTTAACAGAAAACTTAAAACCCTACAGAGAAAAAAAAATAAGAATAAAAATGAGGTCAAGGTCAGATGATACCTGCCAGACAGACATGTACACCTTACAATCATTCTATACATCAATTATAGTAGACTTATTGCTTACAGAATCTGATATATTGACATGAACTATTTAAGATCTTTCATTGTTCATATTCTCTAATCGATTAATTGAAAACTGTCTGACAGGCATGAGGACATTGCAAGGTACACACACACTAAATACAGCTATCCTCTTTACTAAAAAGAGATAAATTATATTACAATAGAATTTAACTTTTTTTCTCAATAAGCCACTGAACCATGAAAATGACAATGAACATATGACAGATGGAAACCTCATAACATATGACATATATAATATATACAATCTATAAAGCATCCAGTTCTTTCCCCTTTTTAAATATAGAGCTTTTAAATAATTAGTTAACGTCACTGATCAGAAGTCGCACTGAGGCTCCACAAAAAAACAGTGTTTGTAAAAGTTATTATTTTTATTTACTATTGACTATTATAGTATATATATACGGTATACCTATATATAGTGGGTCTATCATTGTTGACGGTCTAGAGAAGTTACACAGTGTCTGGCTTTCCTAAATGCATCTGAATAAAAATTAGATAGCTAAGTCAGTCTATAGTACTGCAAGAAGTGAAGAGAAATGTTTGATATCAAAATATTAGGTCAATGATTTATTTTTTCAATAGGTTGTTCTTAACCAGTACAAAAACAAGGAAAATTTGTAGTGGAACTGTTAAAAGGTTAACATTAACCATAAATGTAGCTTCATAAAGGAGAGGCAAGGCAGTCCCCCCTCTGCCACCTCTGCTTTTGAAAAACTTTTTAACTCAAAGACACATGTACAGAAGATGTTTTACATATAAACCAATGTGGAGAACAGAAAAAAGACATCATTTAGTTTCACATCGAACTATAAGTTACTTCAATTCTGCATGAAAAATTGTAAAATATTTGCAGTGTATGTAAAGTGCGGATCATAAAATATCATTTTCACTGTATATGCCATAAATTTCTGATGTAGAATGATAAATAAACAGACGATTTTTTTTTTGATTTTTGTTAAAATGTATATATGTTTAGAAATAAATAATACTTGTAAGACAATGCAACAGATGCGAACGGGGTTTTATCGCGCCTTCAGCCATCCAGCTGTGAAATATATACCGAAATAGGTGAATATTTAGGACATTTCACGAACAGATCGTGCAGGTGATTTAAAACTAGTAGGTAAGATGTTGTTGCAGAAATATATTCATTTCACCACGATATGATAAAGTTTAACTTGCGGAGGAAACTTTGATTTTAACACTGTAATAAATTCAATAGAAATAACATTCATTTCAAATGACTTTTTTGTATTCTATTTAGTTTCTCATAAATCGTAAGGATCTTGGTCCTTGGTTTTATTTATCCATTTCCATGCAGTTCATCACTAACTACGTACATCTAGATATAGATTAAACCGTTGGTTTTCCCGTTTGAAAAGTGTAACGTTTGAAAGGTTTTACACTTGAGCCCTTTATAAGTTGCTGTTCGGTGTGAGCCAAAACTCTATGTTGAAGACCGTGCTTTGACCTATAATGGTCTACTTTTATAAATTGTGAATCGGATGGAGAGTTGTCTCACTGTCATTTATGACATCATCTTATATCTATCTAATGCTCAAATCGAAACGGGACGGGATAAAAAGGAATAAAAAAACACACTTCTTTTCTAATATATTTATAATGGGATTAATATGAGTGTTGTCAAATCGTACAATTTTGCCTAACCGTTTTCTCGAATAGTTACAGTAGTTCGACCGATTAACCGGTTAACCGGTAGTTTTAGTTCATGTTTGAGAGCCTTGCCTATAGTACAAATACAAAAGTTCGTTTTCATAATACGATTAATTTAAAAAAAAAAAATAGAGAATGGAAATGGGGAATATATCAAAGAGACAACAACCCAACCAAAGAGCAGATAACAGCCAAAGGCCACCAATGAGTCTTCAATGAAGTTTGTCCTTTTGCATTATACATGTTATAAGGATGGTTTGTGAGGAATACCGGCGAAGTTTGTCTTTTATTATAAATCCAATACCTTCGAATATGCTATGGCGTTTGTAATATCTTTATATTGAAAAAAAAAACTTCTTGATCTCGTCGAATTAACATGATTCTATCTCCTTCTCTTGATGTATCCGAAAATAATGTGGGGTGTTTCAATTTGAAATTATTAAGCCAGTTGCATCAAGTATACATTTATTACATTCACCTTGATTTTAGTACACTTTTTTTAGTTGACTTTCGTTTAAAGTATGACAAAGTTGCATAAGTTCTCTGTTCGCATGTGTATGTATTGCGTGCAAGATACAATCTTATTAAAATAAGTTCTCATCACTTGCTCCTCGATTTTTTCTATGTCGCCGTGTGACATATAAAAAATCGAGAAGCAAGTGATGAGAACTTATTTTTAATAAGATTGTGGAAGATAATGTGACATTTTGAGAAGCGTTTTTGTTACAAGTTTGAATAGCTATATATTTGATGAAGAATGAATGAGGAGTGTGTATTTCAATTTGAAAATATCATAAATACTTAAGTCATCAACTAAGTTTTTTTCATTTGTTGTAAGTCCATTTATCACATAAATCGACAATAAAAATGCCTCGCATCTTCGAACATTCTACATCAATAATGATTTCACTAATAGTGATAATTCGTCGCATCTATAGTTAAAATGGATCGCTTTCAATAATCGATATGCTATATTATGTAGCTTTTATAAGACTTATTTGAACTTTAATGCTATGTTTGTACATTAAAAAGACATATCACAATGAAAATATGTTGAAACTTTCCTTAAAATCAATTATTTTGGTATTTTCGAAACGTAAACAAATACAGTTTTCCCATGATCCCTTATTCTACAATAGACATACTCGCATATGCTAGTGAAAATGAACCAGCTGGATTCGCACTTTATATACCTTTGATAACTAATTATATACACTGTATTTTGATCCTTCAAAAGCATTTTTTCAAACTAAACAGTTTAAAATCCTAAACATTTCAACTTGAAGCCACTCATTATACTATTACATTATAACTACCTTTAACTCCTCAATAAACTCTTAATATAAAATGCATGTATTTATTGTCCAAGTAAAAATCAAATTAAAAGGGAGCCATCTTCTAGCCTTTCGATCACATGATCATATTAGTAATAAATCTGTTCACTCACATTTACTCTCTTCACACTTGGGTAACTCTGGTTGTGTACAAAAATGATTTTACCTGACAAAGGTATTTCACCAAATTATGTAACAGAGTCTGGTTCAGATATTAAAGCATACCACTAAAGTAAAAGTTTTAATCTACATGTATGATAGTAAAACCTACAATCACAAGGTCCCGAGAACCTGCATTATACTCCTGTAAACTATGCATATATACATGTTGTATTGACCAATGCATTTTTGTTGTTGTTATATGTCACAAACTGTAAAGTTTATATGGCAAAAAAACTTTGAATTGAATTGAATTGATTATAGCAAAAAAATTGTTCTCAAATCGACGTCCACTTTATCGATTTGCTGCAATGACGTCATAACTTCATCAGATGTCCAATGTTATCACAGATTGTGATATCAACTTTAAATTTAACAGATTATATAAAACTAAGGAGATTTGGTATGATTGCCCAATGGGACATGCAATTATGCAATAGAGTTCAAATGAAGGGGATCTAAGCAATTATAGACAACCGTATGGGATTCAACAATAAAAAAAAATCCGTAAAATCGGCTATGAAAGGCAACTACATGTAAAATGTAAACAATTCTTACTTGCAAACAGACGGTCTTATTTATAACAAAACAATTCCGTAAAAACAATATGACAGGCACAAACCAACAAAAACCACTGAACTACCGGTGTTAAATAGCCACCCCCACCCAACTGCCAGTTTTCCCCCGGGTGAAAAACTGGCATGAGCCAATCTTTCCGCCGAGGAAATTTTGAATCATTGCCATTCTCCCCCTATACATATTCATCATTCTGTCTATATGTGTCAACAAGTTTGTCTTTATTTTCACCAGTCTTTTATAATAGTCTGTCTACATTCTCAACAGTCTGGATATGTTTCCGCAAGTCTGTCTTTGTTCACTAGTCAGTCTACATTTTCATCGGTCTGTCTATGTGCCCACTAGTCTGTCTTCATGTCCAACAGTCTGTCGACATGGCTATCAGTCGGTCTATATGTGTACCAAGCTGTGTATACATGTCCAACAGTCTGTCGATATGGCTATTAGTCGGTCTATATGTCCACCAAGCTGTGTCTACATGTCCAACATTCCGTCGACATGACGTTCAGTCGGTCTATATATCTAACAAGCTGTGTGTTCATGTCCAACAGTCTGTCGACACGGCTATCAATCGGTTTATATGCCCACCAAGCTGTGTCTACATGTCCAACATTCCGTCGACATGGCTATCATTCGGTCTATATATGTCTACCAAGCTGTGTTTTCATGTCCAACAGTACGTCGACATGGCTATCAGTCGGTCTATATGTCTACCGAGCTGTGTCTACATGTCCAACAGTCTGTCGACATGGCTATCAGTCGGTATATATGTCTAACAAGCTGTGTCTTCATGTCCGACAGTCTGTCGACATGGCTATCAGTCGGTCTATATATCTAACAAGCTGTGTCTATATGTGCAACAGTCTGTCGACATGGCTATCAGTCGGTCTATATGTCTAACAAGCTGTGTCTACATGTCCAACAGTCCGTCGACATGGCTATCAGTCGGTCTATATGTCTAACAAGCTGTGTCTTCATGTCAAACAGTCTGTCGACACGGCTATCAGTCGATCTATTTGTTTACCAAGCTGTGTGACTGTCTACATGTTCATCAGTTCGTCAACATGTTCACAAGTCTGTCTACATGCTTAACCGTATGTAATTGCATTTTGTTGGGTTGCTTTGTCTGATCGTTCAAATCATCAATTTGCTAACAGCTTCATGCATTGTTTTGAACTGAAAATTCACTGTGTGTATTCTCCATACCAATACCCTTCACCACAACACCCTTTGTTTGCACCGAACTCCCAACCCCAGTGAAAATGCGTCTTTTACTTTCATTTAATTAGCATGATTTTTCACAATGAAATGTATGCAACGCTTTTCTTGGTGAGTATTTTTTCAGGTACTTCAAGATGCACAACTAATTTGTTCTCAATTTTTTTTTATCATATAATTTTTGTTTTCACATCGTAGGTGTCCGTAAATGACAAAGTCAGTCTTCGTGCTCATTTATGTTTGTGCACCCGATCTTTAACTTTGAGTTGTACAACACAGGTATGAAAATTGTAAAATTTAGGGCCAGCTACAGCCCGACTCCAGGTGCGGGATTTCCTCCTTGTGTTGAAGACTCATTGGTGCCCTTGGGCTGTTTTCTGCTCTTTATTGGATGGTTGTCTCTTTGACACATTCCCCATTTCCGTTCTCAATTTTATTGCTTTCAAGATGGAAAAAGGCATTACTTTATATAAATGCAAAAAAAAAACAATATCCCAATTTTCTCATTACGTAGGAGATTAGGAGGGTTAGTGTCTTCGAATAAGTTTAAACCCACCACATTCTATTTGTGCCTGTCTCACGTCAGGATCCATTCATTGGTTGTCGTTTGTTGCTGTAAAACATATTTGTTTTCCGGTTATGATTCCGTTCATAAATTGTTTTTACATTTGTTATTTTGGGGCTTTTTATAGCTATGTGGTATGGACTTCGCTCATTATTGAAGGCCAAATGGTAACATACAGTCCTCCTATTTCCCTAGTAAAATTTCAAAGACTAGTGGAAACATCTTGCCATGAACAAGTTTGTTTTGATTGTAGAATGTAAATGAGTTTTCCTTCTTTTTTTAAATTGCATTCATTATTTCTATATCTATTAAAAAATTTACTGAGAAAAAAGTAATCAAATATGGTATATAGCTCTTAGGCAGCAACCTATTGATTTTCGGGTGGAGGGGAGCAAGGATTTTTTTCTGGACAAACTTTTTTTTTGCCTTCGGCGAAAAACAATCTATTTTTTGGGCGACAAGACGAAAACAACCCTTTTCTTTCAATTTTAGAATTATATATAGTGGCAGCTGAGGGTGAAACAAATACTTTTTTCCCTCAGGGTCAAAAACAAATTATTTCTACAAAAACTTTTTTCCAAAAAAGTCCATAGCACTGAATGAACTAATACACCAACAAAGACAACAACTGAACAACAAATGACAGGTGCAAACAAATGCAGCGGGTTTATACGGGTTCAAAAGCCTTTTAAATATATTAATAATTACCGAGACTTAAGCTCAAGAAAAAATAGCTTAGAAAATATCCTTTTGCAAAATGATAAGAGCATTTTAACATTTGTTAAACCTAATAATTTCTGAAACTACTTCTCGTCTAGAATATGCATGAAATGTTTGCCACTGGACGTTAAGCCACCAACAATCTATCAAATGTTGCTTTAAAAATGAATTCAACAATAAAAGCCACAATTGTATCCAAGACAGCAAGTCTGTTGCCTGTTTGTATAGTAAACATTTACTGAATTCGTTTTTGTTCACTGAGAATATATTCCTAAGACGAGTTCGAGTATGTCAATTAATTTATAGGGTATCATGTGGTAGTTGAAATTATCCAGTGCAATCATTTTGTGTCCAACGGTGTCTTTAAAACATATCAAATGTTGTATCCACTGTCTGTTGTTCCGTAGTCTGTTAGGTCGCGTTTTTTTAACTTTAGCCTCCCACTTTGGCAATACCAAATCATAGAGGGGGAAGGGGCGGTTACTCGGTACTTTTTTTTTGTCAATTCATAAAAAAAATCGTTATAAGTAACAACTTTCTGTATTCTCAGATCTGCAGTAACATCACAACATTGAATTCACCAAGGTATACTTAATCTTTTATCTAAAGATGTCTTATTAAGAATAATAATCACGAAATCTCAAAGTATTTTCTATGGTAAACATATATAATGTCTGAGATATGTTCTTATGCAAATAATTTTAAATTTTTCATTTCTTTAAGATAATAGAGTAATCAGATATGTAATTTGACCCATGTCTTGCGGTTCATCGATTTTAGGTAAAATAAAAGAAAAACCGGCACGTTTAAAATTGTTAAATTCAAGTTCACTTATTTTTTATCTGTTTATTTATTATTTTGAGTTTATGCATTAAATATCAATCTCTAACATAACATGATTTTTTTTACATGTAATAGTACTCCTTGTCAAGAGTGTCATATTATAAGTCCTTAGTGCACTTAGGAGTCCTAATCAGTGTTAAGACACACCAACATGACCAAGGAATTGTATATTTAAATATACAATTCCTTGGACACACTAACTTCATAAAATATTATATGAAATGATATATAGATTTCTGTTCATAAGAAAAACCCAAATAATTACAACCCAAAAAAAAGCCACAATAGAGCATAAATCTTAAACGATTTCTTGTTTATGAATGTTGAAAATTTGTTTCTTTACATACTGTTGAACAGTCGCGAATTAATTTATTGATTATAACACTCTTCAAAAAAAAACTTTATTTCTTTTCCCCTTGTTATGTCAACGTTTATTGGGGCCAGTTGTTATAGAAATTTAACTTCTGACACGTTTTAGCAATATAACAGGTAAACCTGTGATACTCTAGCCACCTGTAATATGCATTTACCTGTAAAAATACAAATATACATTTGATTTGATTGTATATGATAACAAGAGGCTCTCAAGAGCCTAAATCGCTCACCTTAATTCTTTTGGTTAAATCTCTCATCAATGATTATTTTGGCTTTTCAATTTATTTAAATGATCTTTGGATCCTCCTATTTTCTTCAAAAGCCAAAAAAAATCATTTTCTCCTATGTTCTATTTTAGCAATAGGAGCTATGTTTCTTTACATACAAGGAAATAAAATTTATACTAGATACTCTGAAACTCATTTAGCCTAAGTTTAGCTGCAGTTTCAAAGGAGAAGATTTTTTAAAGTAAGTCAACATGATGAACAAATTGTGAAAAAAAGTCTTTAAAGGGCAATAACTCCTTAAGGGGTCAATTGACAATTTTGATCAAATTGACTTATTTGTAGATCTTACTTTGTTGAACATTATTGCTGTTTACAGTTTATCTCTATCTATAATAATATTCAAGATAATAACCAAAAACAGCAAAATTTCCTTAAAATTATCAATTCAGGGGAAGCAACCCAACAACAGAATGTCTGATTCATCTTAAAATTTCAGGGCAGATAGATCTTGACCTGATAAATAATATTACCCCCCTGCCAGATTTGCTCTAAATGCTTTGGTTTTTGAGTTATAAGCCAAAAACTGCATTTGACCCCTATGTTCTATTTTTAGCAATGGCGACCATGTTTGTTGATAGATCAAAATTTCGGATACAATTTATAACTAGATACCCTAAGAAACATTCAATTAAAGTTTGGAAGTATTTGGCCCAGTAGTTATAGAGGAGAAGATTTTTGTAAAAGATTACTAAGATTTACGAAAAATGGTTAAAAATTGACTATAAAGGGCAAAAACTCCTATAGGGGTCAACTGACCATTTCGGTCACGTTGACTTATTTGTAAATCTTACTTTGCTGAACATTATTGCTGTTTACAGTTTATCTCTATCTATAATAATATTCAAGATAATAACCAAAAACAGCAAAATTTCCTTAAAATTATCAATTCAGGGGCAGCAACCCAACAACAGAATGTCTGATTCATCTGAAAATTTCAGGGCAGATAGATCTTGACCTGATAAACAATATTACCTCCTGCCAGATTTGCTTTAAATGCTTTGGTTTTTGAGTTATAAGCCAAAAACTGCATTTGACCCCTATGTTCTATTTTTAGCAATGGCGACCATGTTTGTTGATAGATCAAAATTTCGGATACAATTTATAACTAGATACCCTAAGAAACATTCAGTTAAAGTTTGGAAGTATTTGGCCCAGTAGTTATAGAGGAGAAGATTTTTGTAAAAGATTACTAAGATTTACGAAAAATGGTTAAAAATTGACTATAAAGGGCAAAAACTCCTATAGGGGTCAACTGACCATTTCGGTCACGTTGACTTATTTGTAAATCTTACTTTGCTGAACATTATTGCTGTTTACAGTTTATCTCTATCTATAATAATATTCAAGATAATAACCAAAAACAGCAAAATTTCCTTAAAATTATCAATTCAGGGGCAGCAACCCAACAACAGAATGTCTGATTCATCTGAAAATTTCAGGGCAGATAGATCTTTACCTGATAAACAATATTACCTCCTGCCAGATTTGCTTTAAATGCTTTGGTTTTTGAGTTATAAGCCAAAAACTGCATTTGACCCCTATGTTCTATTTTTAGCAATGGCGACCATGTTTGTTGATAGATCAAAATTTCGGATACAATTTATAACTAGATACCCTAAGAAACATTCAGTTAAAGTTTGGAAGTATTTGGCCCAGTAGTTATAGAGGAGAAGATTTTTGTAAAAGATTACTAAGATTTACGAAAAATGGTTAAAAATTGACTATAAAGGGCAATAACTCCTATAGGGGTCAACTGACCATTTCGGTCACGTTGACTTATTTTTAAATCTTACTTTGCTGAACATTATTGCTGTTTACAGTTTATCTCTATCTATAATAATATTCAAGATAATAACCAAAAACAGCAAAATTTCCTTAAAATTATCAATGCAGGGGCTGCAACCCAACAACAGAATGTCTGATTCATCTGAAAATTTCAGGGCAGATAGATCTTGACCTGATAAACAATATTACCCCATGTCAGATTTGCTCTAAATGCTTTAGTTTTTGAGTTATAAGCCAAAAACTGCATTTGACCCCTATGTTCTATTTTTAGCAATGGCGGCCATGTTTGTTGATAGATCAAAACTTCGGATACAATTTATAAACTAGATACCCTAAGGAACATTCAGTTAAAGTTTGGAAGTATTTGGCCCAGTAGTTTCAGAGGAGAAGATTCTTGAAATAGTTTACGACGACAGACGACGACAGACGACAGACGACGGACGACGGACGACGGACGACGACGGACGCCAAGTGGTGGCATAAGCTTACTTGGCCCTTCGGGCCAGGTGAGCTAATAAAAGGTATTTTACTTTGTAAACGATAGAGAAAACAAAACTTATTTATGTGTGGAACTTTTAAATTTTACAAGTTTATTCTTTAAGAAGCTTCAATATTCGTGGATTGAAAATTGGAAACTATGTCCCTCTTGTGTCCATTCTGTTACACTAGTAGTCAAAAAAGTTGACCGCCAATCAAAATCGATTTTACAATTGGCTAGCATTTGTGGTTTTATCTAAAATTATCGAATTTACGACTTGTGTTTTAATTCACTTGGTCGAGGTTAACTATCATTGTCGAAACAATTCACCTTATCGACTGTTAATGCATTATCAAAGAAGTAACTATCATTGTCTGCGCGCGAGTCACATTAATTAGACCATCTATGATGGTCGACCGTAAAGTATACTTTACGCCGTACATCTATAATGGTCGACCGATAATCTAGTATTGTCGCCGATAAATTGTGATTATCTAATAATGTGCTTCCCGCGTTCCATAATCTTCTCTTAAACTCAACGGTCTAATCTATACGAGAAACGAGAAGCACTTATGAATGAACTAATACACCAACAAAGACAACAACTGAACAACAATGGGCAGTTGCAAACTACTTCTCGTCTAGAATATGCATGAAATGTTTGCCACTGGACGTTAAGCCACCAACAATCGATCAATGTTGCTTTAAAAATGAAAAATGAATTAAACAATAAAAGCAACAATTGTATCCAACACTTGCTGTCTGGTGTCTGTTTGTATAGTAAACATTTACTGAATTTTCGTTCACCGAGAATATATTCCTAAGACGAGTTCAAGTATGTCAATTAATTCATAGGGTATCATGTGGTAGTTGAAATTATCCAGTGCAATCATTTTGTGTCCTACGGTGTCTTTAAAGCATATCAAATATTGTATCCACTGTCTGCTGTTCCGTAGTCGGTTAGTTCACGGGGTTTTTTTTTAAACTTTAGCCTCCCATGGTCACTTCGGCAATACCAAATCATAGAGGGGGGGAAGGGGCGGTTACTCGGGACAATTTTTTTTTTGTCAATTCATAAAAATATCGTTAAAAGTAACAACTTTCTTTATTCTCAGATCTACAGTGACATCACAACATTGAATTCACCAAGGTATACTTAAGCTTTTATCTATATACTAGTATGTCTTATTGAAAATAATAATCACGGAATATCAAAGTATTTTCTATGGTAAGCATATATAATGTCTGAGATATTTTCTTATGCAAATAATTTTAAAATTATTATTTTTTTTAAGATAAAAGAGTAATCAGATATGTAATTTGACCCATGTCTTGCGGTTCATCAATTTTCGGTAAAATCAAAGAAAAACCGGCACGTTTAACATTACTAAATACTTTCATTTACTTTTTATTCTGTTTAATCAGTTTAGAAATTTTATTAGAATTTATTTTATTATTATCTCTAACATAGTACCATGATTTATTTTTACATGTAACAGTACTCCTTCGTGTCAAGAGTGTCATACTAGTATAATAATTCCTTCGTGCACTTAGGAGTCCTTATCAGTGTTAAGACACACTAACTTCATAATATTATATGAAAATATAATATAGATTTCTGTACATAAGACAAACCCAAATAATAACAAAAAAAAAGAACCAAAGAAAATAGATATTTAAAGATTTCTTGTTTCTTACTGTTGAAAATTTGTTTCTTACTGTTGAACAGTCGCGAATAAATTTATTGATTATAACATTCTTCAAAACAACCTTTTATTTCTTTTCCCCTGTTATGTAAACGTTTATTGGGGCCAGTTATTATAGAAATTTTAACTTCTGACACCTTTTAGCAATATAACAGGTAAACCTGTGATACTCTAGCCACCTGTAATATGCATTTACCTGTAAAAATCAAACCTTTTGGAGAAAAAATACAAATTTACATGTATAATTATGATAGTAAAAGGTTTTTTACTTTGTAAACGATAGAGAAACCAAAACTTATTTGTGTGTGGAACTTTTAAATTTTACAATTTATTCTTCAAAAAGCTTCAATATTCGTGGATTGAAAATTGGAAAATATGTTCATCTTGTGTCCATTCTGTTGCATGAATAGTCCGATACACTTTACCATCATAGTTAATACAAAGAAAATAGTTGACCGCCAATCAAAATCTATTTTACTATTGGCTAGCATTTCCGGTTTTATCTAAAATTATCGAATTTACGACTTGTGTTTTAATTCACTTGGTCGAGGTTAACTATCATTGTCGAAACAATTCACCTTGTCGACTGTAAATGCATTATCAAATTAGTAACTATCATTGTCTGCGCGCGAGTCACATTAATTAGACCATCTATGATGGTCGACCGTAAAGTAACCTATAATGGTTTAATTTTTAAATTGTTATTTGGATGGAGAGTTGTCTCATTGGCACTCACACCACATCTTCCTATATCTATTTACGCCGTACATCTATAATGGTCGACCGATAATCTATCATTGTCGCCGATAAACTGTGATTATCTATTAATGTGCTTTGCGCGTTCCATACTTATCACCTTGTCGGATTTTAATGTTTTAGAATTCAACGAACATTCCGACCATGCACCGTTTAACTCGTTTTTTTAACTCGTTTTAGCAGATGCAAGCCCCAACAACTTATACCCTAAGACTCAAAATATTTTTAAATGGGGCGAGAGTAAAACAAACGATTTTGTTGAAAGGATACAACAACAAACAGAAAATTTAACATCATTTAGTGAGTAATATTTCAAACGCGGATGAAATGAATAGTGCAGTTAGTGATATTTCAAACATTTTCTATGATAATGCTTTTAAAGTTTTTGGTCGTTCGATTCTTATACCAGATAAAACAAATACAGATAGACCGGATAATAAATGGTTTGATGTAAAGTGTGCATATGCCCGTGATCAGTTTCATCGTGCTCGCAACTTTTTCTTTAGACATCCCACAGAGACAAAGTAGACAATTGTATGTAACTGAAAGGAATAACTATGATAAAGTGAAACGAACGGCAAAATCAATTACAAGCGGCAAAAAGGCGAAATTTTGAGTAACGTGGCGAAAACAGACCCTAGGAAATTCTGGACCGAGGTTCGTAAAAATTAAAGAAACACTGGTTGCAGAATAGACAATGCATTAATGTTAAAACACTTTGAATCTATAAAAGAGGGACGAAAGATACCAAAGGGACAGTCAAACTCATTTAAATCTATAACAAACTGACAACGCCATGGCTAAAAATGAAAAAGACAAACAGACAAACAATAGTACACATGACACAACATAGAAAACCAAAGAATAAACAACACGAACCCCACCAAAAACTAGGAGTGATCTCAGGTGCTCCGAAGGGTAAGCAGATCCTGTGCCACATTTGACACCCGTCGTGTTGCTTATGAGATATCAAATCCGGTAAATATTCTAATTCGGTAGGTCAAATTCATGAAAGGGAAGGGGATTGAAGATAACCCACCGGATTTATGTGACGGAGTTTTAAACCTTATGAACAATTCTTTTTTGAAAATTTGAATATATATATAAATGACCTAGACATTGAAATATCTGAGGATGAAATTAAAGCTGCAATACATAAAATGAAGTCAAGAAAGAGTGCGGGAAATGATGGCATAATTATCGAAATGTTATCTTGTTGTCCGATCTTATTTGCACCAATTTTGAAAATTTTGTTTAACTTTATTTTTTCATCTGGAAAATATCCTGATCACTGGACTGAACGTTTAGTCATAGCGGTTCCTAAAACTGGTGATTTATCAGATCCAAACAACTATAGACCAATAGTTTTAGTTAGTGTTTTATCCAAACTATTCACTTCTATTTTAATCAATCGTTTATTGTCGTGGAAGAAGAAAAACTCATCAACAATCAATTTGGCTTCAGACCCGGACGATCTACTATAGATGCAATATTAATTTGTATTACATGGAATTATTACTAATACTCTTCAACAAAAGCAAAATATGTACTGTTCATTCGTAGATTTCCGTACAGCGTTTGACAAGCTGGACCGAAGAATACTTATGTATAAACTCCTTAAAAGTGGAATTAGCTCCAAATTTGTTACTATTGTGAAATCTGTCTATTCTTCTGTTAAAATGCGTGTTAGATCAGGTGGTATTTTATCCGAATCGTTCGAAAATTTAATGGGGTAAAACAAGGGGCAGTTATTGCAGCAGTCCCTTTACGACGATTACTGTTTTTCAGGGGTATCATTTGCGCCAAATTTTGTTTTCCAAATGCATCAATTGCGCCAATATTCGGAGTTCATTTGCGCCAATTTACCTGTACGCATCATGCACATATCTATCATAAATATATATTTCTTCTTATTTTTGGCTTTAAAAGTATCATATGTTCGGAGATATTTCACCATGTAGATGAGCATCTGGAGAAAAATGACTTAAAATGCACAAGACAGTCCATGTACAGAGGGTGGATTGCTTTGCTGAATATTGAATACAAGATATGCCAAAAGAGAAGAACATAGAAGCATTTGTTGATTATGTTTTAGTCACATATGTTGATGACACCATGCGTATGGGCTGAAACTACATGTATCTACCGCAAGACGTATCAGTAATGGAGCAGAAGCATTCCACAAGAATTACATTGAACTGTTTTATGCATTCCATCCTTCTATTTTTGTGTTTTTTAGTCAATAAAGTGAAGTTACAAGCTACTTTATACATACAATAATTTGGGAAGTATACCTAAGCAGCAGCAGTAAGAAGAAGATATGTTTCTGAAAAAGAAACATTTGCCATGTAAACTGCCGGTTCTAAGTCAGAATAAAGGTGGAGGGAAGTCATTTTTCTTCTAATTGGCGCAATCGTATGTTTTATTTTTGGCGCAAATGATACCATGTAATTTTAAAACAGGGGAAGCAAACGTAGCATTGGAGAAAAAAAATTGTGGCGCAAACGGATTTCTCCAAAACAAGGGGAACCCTTGTCGCCTCTTTTGTTTTTATTCTTCATCATTGACTTGATTGACGACATTCATATTGATATGTGGGATGATGCCGTTACTGTGAATAATATTCTTATATATCTTATTTTTTTGCGGATGACACTGAGTTGTTTGGAAAATCACCAGAATTATTGCAACTGAGATCTTTTAGATAAATTATTGAAATACTGCCATAAGTGGAACATTGAAGTTAATACTGAAAAAAAACAAGTTATAGTATTTAGAAATGGATGACAACCAGTAAGTGCCAGATTCTTCTACGACAATAAAGAGCTACAAATAGTCAATTCCTGTATATATCTTGGAATGATGTTTTATTTTAATGAAAAATTCGTACAGACCCAGAAACGTGTGTCCCAACAGGGTTCACGAGCTTTATCGTCATTGTTAAACTCAGTCAGAAAGATTTGCTCTTGTCAAAGAAGAAACAACTTGATCTATTTGACAGTATAGTGGCGTCTGTTCTTAATTATGCTTCGGAAGTATGGGGTTTCAATCGAGGTAAAGATGTTCAGATTATTCACTATCGTTTCTGTCGATGTATTTTAAAATTTGTCAAATCTGTACCAAATTGGGTTTTTTATATGGAGAATTGGACGATTTTCCTATTTTATTATTATGAGAAAATTTTGAATTTTTTGAAATATTGGTTGAATATCTTAACTTACAAAACACCTATATGATGTTTATAAATTGTTACTTGATGATGCCAATGCCAATAATGACCAAAAAAAACTGTGCTACTAAGGTACGTGACTTACTATTTGATGGTCGTCTCAATTATATATGGTATCAACAATCAGAAATACATACTATTGGATTTATTGATGTAATTAAGAATAGAATTAAAGATCAGTATATACAAAGCTGGTTAGCTGGTTAGCATATGTAGAAAAGAGCGAAAAACTTAGTATTTATAAGGATATAAAGTTAGAATTTAGGTTTGCACATTCTTTAGATTGCTGTTATAATTCACACTTTTTAACTAAATTGCGAAGTGGTCTAAAACTGAACATTGAAACAGGAAGATATACTGGCATGGCTATAGAGAATTGCGTTTATGTTAATGTTGTAATATGCAGTGTGTTGAAAACGAATACCACTTTTTATTAGTATGCCCTGCCTATAGATCAATTAGGCCTACATATTTGCCAGAATTCTATTGTTATTGCCCAAACCTTACTAAATTACAGTATCTATTTAAATTAAAGTCTATTTTACATATTAAAAAAAAACTACATAAAATCTGCGTGGTCAATCAGATCACATATTGTTACTAAATGTTATTTGCCTTCTTATAATGATTTATATGTAAAATCTCTGCTGTTTATCATTTTCATGTTGTAAATATGTTTTCCGTTGCTATAGCATATACAATGTACTAGTATACTTTTTTTGCAATGAAGTATGCATTCAAACAGTTTTCATTGGGGTTCATTATAAGCCATGGAAAATTTTAATATGTATCGCTAAAAAAGTTCAGGTTGCAATTTTACTTTTTTTCTGACAACAGGCTAGTATAACTAGTAGGGATGGCAACGAGTACTCGAAAGGCCGAGTACTCGGATACTCGTTTGCTGTTATACATCTTGAGATATTTCTCTTCACATTTCCTCTCACTTTAGTTCCAATGAAATATTCCCTTCGTTATACTAAAACAATTAAGGATGTACTTAGGTGATCTAAGGTAAAAATTAAATTAATCAAGAATTCAACATTGATACTTTAAGCTGGAAGAGTATTGGAAAAGGATCAAATTAAGCTAAAAATATTGATAGGTCATGGAGCTCCTTTCGAGATATTTGATTTATAAAATATGGCTGGAAAAGGCTGACTCGGACTTTTACCTTAATTTTGCATTTGTTTTATTTGGGTCTCAAATCAAAAGAAAGAAAATCAAGAATCTGCTTAAATTTTGTAAAATGACCTTTTATGAATTATTAAGTCTTATGTTAAAATTAAAATAAATAGGTGTTATGGGGCAAAATATTTTTACATTGTATCGTATGAAAAACACCGAGGAGTCCGAACATTTGACACTTATTCCAAAACCTCACCAAAGTACATCCTTAACAGCATAAATATGTTTTCCTTAGGTTTACTTACTATTTGTTATAGTAGTACCATCGCATCCTTTTCTTCCGAGGGAATGTTTTCATGTGCACTACTTGAAACAAAAAATAGAAAGTCAAACAGCCTTTCGTATGAAACTGTTGACCGATTAGAGACATTTGAACGATGGTTATTCACGGATCAACACTTTCATGGATTAATAATTAACTCATCACGAGTTTTAAACTTACCTTTGTTCGTTAATCAAGACTTCTATATAAACGTGATTGGTATGAGATGTATAATTTAATTACTCTGTGTTTAAACTTAACTAATGATAGGCGAAAGTACGAAATCAACAAAAATAACATAATTATTTAATTAAGACCAAGCTATGTTTGTGATACATTTGTCTTATGTTCATGAAAGAGGGACGAAATATACCAAAGGGAGAGTCAAACTCATAAATCTAAAACAAACTTATTCCTTAAAATTTACGAAGGGATGATTTCAACTTCACCATTTGAAACTCTTGGTTTAATAGCTTCCTTGTGAGCAGCAACCCTCTATCAAGAAAATCATGATAGGAAATGCAAGCACGGGAATATCGTATCAATTAGGAAATATATACCCCGTATGCAGGTGCTGCTGGAATGTTGCTACTTAGAAGTGGAAAGTTCACAATTGGAAAGCTGAAAGCATCTCTTTTGTCGTAAAGTTTTGTTTTCAACCGACTCTCGTGGTCAATTTCTAGATGTAAGTCAAGATATGAAGTCGACTTAACTGTAGCTGTAGTATCCTTTATCTCTAATTCAATGGGATAGATGCGTTTCACATAGTCACCAAATTTAGAATTATTTAGTGAAAGAACATCATCTATATAGCGGAAATTAGAGTTAAAGGATATTGCTAACTTCTTATCTTTTTTCCTAAGAAGTTCCTGCATGAATTCAGCCTCATAATAATAAAGAAATAAGTCGGCAAGTAGAGGGACAGTTTGTTCCCATTAGAATGCCGACAGTCTGTTGAAAAACACGTCCTCCAAACGTTAGAAAAAATGTTGTCAATAAAAAAATCAAGCATCTTGATAATTTCAGTTTCAGAGAATTTTTTGTTTGAATCAGAGTGATCCTTTACAAAGCAGGATTTATTCTTTCCTAAGACATGATACTTGTATTTACGTTGGCCATTCTTATTTATGAAGCAAAGCAATACCAACTCTTTCAATTTGTCTTTTAGTTTGGAATGTGGAATACTTGTGTAAAGAGTCAAATGTTTTAATACTGTTACAAGATGAAAGAGAGTTAGATTGTATGTACTCTAAAAGATCTTTGGAATTTTTAAGTATCCACAACTGATTCACGCCACCTCTAGAATAGGCAGTCTCACAATTACTTTGAAGCCCGTTTTTGATTGCTGATAAAATAGATGTTAATAATTTAGAAAGAGGTTTCGTGGAGCACTTGGAAGACCCAGCAATATACCGTATGAAAGGTGATAACAAAAACACTGCATTCCACCTAAAATCTAAACTTTTCAAAAGACGTTTAAGGGGGCTCCTGGGTATAAACCATTTTTTTTTCTAATATAGGATTTCGCTACATTTTTCTCTAAATAAACTTTATCCTATACCTAATAGAAAAATAAAATAAATATATGGGGTCACCGCTCATTTAAGCTCACAATCTGCCATCGAAAAAAGCATGCATTTATGTTTAGGTACTTATTTTCTGTTGAACTAATAGGAGAAAAAAAGGTAAAATCGAAATAAAAAAAGAACCTAATATAAGAAATTGCTTAAATTTTACAATTGTTTAGTTTAAGTGCAGTTTATTTGAAAAAAATAATAAAAAATATAGGTCACCGATGAGTTTAAAAAGATATTTCAATTTGAATGCCAAAAAATGTCATTTTTTTCACCAAAGGGAGATAATTTGGAGCTTTTTCAATGATATCAAAATTTTAAAAATCCTTTGGGGCTAAAACGCCTTGATTTTTTGGGTTGATTTTTGAACCATATCATAATGTTACAACTAATAATGTAATGAATAAAATTTGTTATGTAAAATAAATGTTTAAATATTTGCTGATTCTTTTTGTACCCACGAGCCTCCTTAAGATTCATCCGAGTCCTCGCGAGTACTCGAGTATCATGACCGAGTTTCCAAGTATTAAATTTCAGATCTTTTGACATCCCTAATAACTAGTAAACTTGTATTTCAATGATGCAACTAAAGCCTCAAAATTAAAAAGCCTACTTATATCCGGTTGACAAACTGTCGTTTCACAACCATAATAAATATACATGTTTTCGCAGTTCATGTCTATCACTGCATGATGTGTGTCCTTTTTTATATGAAGTGTAACATTTGTGCATAGATCTTATCTCGTTAGTAGTTGTTTCGTTATTAAAGAACAACCCGTCTGGAAGACTATAATCATATTAGTTGAAATTGTCTTTGTCATAGCTTTCTGCAAATGAGTGTGCTCCTATTTCGGTATTTTTTTGTGTGTTAATTGTTTATTAAAAAACTCTTATACTCCCATAATATGTACCCATGGCTTACAAACATTACACAGTCATAATATACATATAATACAGTAAAGCAATGAAGATGAACAATATTGTAACCCGTACCTCTACAGTTTTAGTGAAGCAAATTGTAATTGATATTTTACATTTATTTCCTATTGTGTGCTGTCCTAGGTAAGAACTTTCTTTTGTGTATTTTTTTTTGGGGGGGGGGGGGGTAGTGTCGAACGCTCATGAATATATCTATTCCCACCACATTCTGTATGTCCTATTCCCAAGTTAGGTGCTTGTAGTACAGTGGTTGTTGGTTCGTTTTGTTTTCGTAAAATATTTTGTTTTAACAATTAAGCCACTTTAAGTCTCTCGTTTAAATTGTTTCACATTTTTATTGCCGGGGTATTTGTAGCCGACTATATATGGTATGGGCTTTAATCATTTTTGAAAGCCGGACTTCTTCTGAAAGCTTTTGGGCGGCGAGATTTTTTTTCTGTAAAGCTTTCGATGTGTTCTTTTTCTTTGTCATCTTTCTTTTAGTTGTTATCTTTCCTAATGGCGGCCATCTAACTGGTAGAGTGTACTGTCCATTCCCCCCTAGTCAAAGACCAGTCGACAGTTGTACTTCCTTGTAAAGCTAGTACATGTACCGGGTAGCCTGTGAGTCAGAGTAGGTTCTTTGCATGATTCATATGAAGTCGTTTTACCATACTAGTATTACGAGACATCATAAACATGTCTGTCCAGGTAAATTTCTTAATTCTAACTGACCTGAAGTGTTTAACTTACTATAATTCGTCTAGTCATATAATACTAAGGGTTCCAGGGGCGGATCCAGCCATTTTAAAAAGGGGGGTCCTAACCCAGGACAAAAAGGGGGTGTCCAACTATATGTCCAATTTAAATGCATTGATCGGCCAAAAAAAAGGGGGTTCCAACCCCCGGCCCCCTCCCTCCCTGGATCCGCCAATGGGTTCACGAATGAAAATGGATGTGATCACCACATAAGAATGTGCTTTATGTATATATATACATACAACTCGTCTAAACATCAACCCAACAATGTTAGATCTGTAAATTTGCTTTCGCAAATTTTTTGTTCTTCCCTCGCAGGAATATGTAAGAGATGTTGTAGTAATGAGGTCGAAGATGAAACACATTTTCTTTTTAACTGTGATAGTTTATCAGATCAAAGGATAGACATGATAACAATGATAAATAATTTTCAATATCTTGACCCTAAACAAAAACTGATATGGTTAATGAATAATGAAGATGAGAATTTATTATCAGAATTATGCATGTTCATTAAGAAATATGAAAAGTTTTAATGGGATTTATTTCCCTCTACTACTTGTAATTTGAACTTTATATTTTCTCCATAGTGAGTTCTAGAGCACCGTCCCTTGATGAATATTGTCCAGTAGCAATGTTAACCCTTGCTATTGTGCATTAGTCATGAGGAGAATCACTATTGGAGTAATCTCATGTATCTGTAGCTAGTTCTGAAGGATCCCCCCTTGATGACATTTGCATTGTTGTGATGAAGTCCCTCACTACTGTGCACTGGTCATGAGGAGAACTACTGCAGATTGAGATACTACCAGGGAAAATGGTCTTTATGCATTTAAAAAAAAAAGTTCTAAAATTCTTTCAGTTACGAGACATTCAGAATAGAAACCTCGTAGCTGACAAAATTGGTGACGTCAGTATAGCTATTGGACGGTATAAAAGGATAGACAGAATCAAATTAAAATGCATGATCTTCAAACTTTTATGTGAAAAAAACGGTGATGTGTGTTCCCCGGTTGATGACACAAGCACAGGAAGGGTGTTCAAAATATGGCTCTGTGTTATATTTGTAAAAATGTATGTATAGTTTTTTTTGTAAATTGACATATTTGGTATGTTGAAAGTTCACATGTAACAATACAATATCTTTAATGAACGCTGAAACTATATTTATTATCATTTTCTGTAATAGTTCCCGAATTATTTCACTATTGGAATAACCACACCCTTCAGGGATTGGCTGAAGTGTGCTTCATACGAATACAAGAACAAATGGACTGAAAGCAGTGTACAAATTGTACCAATGTTTTTTCAAACACAGGCTCCAAAATCAATAATATGCTGTCAATAAGAAATCAAGTATCTTCCAAGTACAATTTTGTTGGAATTTATAGTTTATAATTATTTTATATGCTCAAAGAGTCAAAACGGTTACGACGCACGTTTTTCGAACTTAGGAAGTCTCCTCCTTGAATATAGTTATACTTTAGTTTACATGTAAAAAATATATATGCACTAATGTTGTACAAAAGATTATCATATACTTAGACTAGATAACATATGATTTTTACTGTATGATTATAGCAATAAAATAACTTATTTCGAGGAGATAGATTTAAAGCATAACTAGAAAAAGAAGCACACAGGATGAAGAAAAAGCTACAACAATAGACAAAAAAACGTATTAATCAAATCAAATCAAATAATTTTATTGGTGTAAATTCCTATACAGAAATGATACCAGCCGACATTTACAAAATACAAATACGTCAAGTACAAAAATAAACAAACAAACAAACAAACAAAAACCAACATATTTCCTCAATGATAAGAGATACATATTTCATATCTGCATTGCGTGGAGGTGTTATTCCTCCTTTATTATTAATTTAAGCTATTACAATAAGCTTTAATACTATAAAAGTTCTTAGCAACAGTATGTTTGCTTTAAATGAACTAGAACACACCCACGAAATCGCGGGCATATGCAGCTTGAGAACTGTTGTAGGATGATGTTTGTAAAAGATAATTATGTATGGAGAATTTCATAAAAGGTATCAAAAGCCCTTTCCCTTTTTCCAAAGTTCGATATTTGTTTCCTTTTTGTTAAATTCAACTATTTTCGTGTTTCTGGCCTCAGGCCACAATTATTCTTCTCCTTTGCTAAAATGCATCTTTTGGTAAAAGTCAAATTAAATTAAAAATTTGCACCGCTTCAAACATGAAGTAAATGTAACTAATTATATATAGACCATTTATGTCTAATATAATATGCTTCTAGGACAATCGGATCCATCAGACTCTGGCGTACCACAAGGCACAGTACTAGGACCGCTGCTTTTCCTATGCCACATCAACGACCTCCCAGAAAGCGTAAAATCTCAAGTTCGTTTATTTGCAGATGACTGCCTACTTTATCGAGAGATTAACAACACAAAAGACCACCAAACTCTCCAAGAAGATCTAAAAGCTCTGGAAGTATGGGCACTAAATTGGGGAATGAAATTCAACGCCAAAAAATGCTATATATATAATGAGCTTCAAACAAAAATCAACACACTTCTAACAACTAGACAACCACATACTAGAACAGGTACAAACAAATCCTTACCTAGGTCTTAACATATCTGATGACCTAAAATGGACCAGCCACATACTATATCACAAATCATTACTAATGTATAAGGCAAAACATGGCTTAGCTCCAGAATATATGTCCAGTCTTATTGTATCAGCTTCTGCAAACCAAAAACATAATACCAGATTTTCATCCTCAGATAATTTTATTATTCCAAAACCAAATACACAGTTGTATAAGTCTAGTTTCTCATACACTGGACCAAAAGTGTGGAATGCTCTTCCTAATTCAATAAAGAAATCAAATACAATATCCGAATTTAAACATAAATACAAATCTATTTACCTTTAACATTTATACCATCATATTTGTACTGTAATGCCATATCATAATTGTTTATTGTATTTTAAATTGTATATAATCTTTATTTATCATTATTATTGATGCATTGTTTATTATTAATGTAATTATTATTGTATTAAGAGAGCCTTATTGAAAATTGGTGTAATCCAAATGAGTTACTCTCTCTAAATAAAGATATTATTATTATTATTATTATTATAGAGAAAACAACAAGCAAGGCAAGCTGTACACTAGGGTTCCTGAAAAGAAACTTGCGCCAGTGCCCCCAACAATACAGTGCTGTCATCTGGGACCCATTCACCATCAGGGAAATAGAAAAAATAGAAACCATACAGAAAAGAGGAGCACGTTTCATTCTGCACGACTATAAATCCAGAGACACCGGATGCGTCACAAATATGCTTTCTAAGCTAATACTACCACCTCTCCAAGAACGAAGGAAACATCAGAGGCTGACTATGTTCTACAAAGTGGTTGAGGGATTGGTGCCGGCTATTGACCCAACAGATTATCTACAAAAGTCAGGAAATAAACGCCAAGTCAAAGCAAAAAACTTTAGTAATTTTCAATACTCAAACATAGTGGAAAGACAAGAAACCAGAAATAGCAGATCGTATAAATTAATAGACTGCTAAACAGACATTCGGAAGAACTCTTTTTTTTCCCTTGAACAATAATAGAGTGGAACCATCTGGACGAGGTAACTGCATGTCAAAAGACAGTTGAGGGTTTCACGGCTGCCCTCCAACGGTTGGACTAACCAACCCGCTCTCCTTCCAGTGCGCATATATCCGCGATCGGATCCTGCACTGTGTAACATACAGATACAGATACAGATCAGTGCTTTTTCTTGCGAGAGCATTAACATGCCAATGGTAGGATATGAACCTTGTATAAATGACTAAAACCGACTAAGCCTAATTTGAGGGTTTGGTCGGAGGGGTCCTGATCCCGAAATCCTGGTCTTAAAAACATGAAATCCCGAGATGCAGAATTTAAAGAAATTCATATCCCGAAAAACCGAAATGAAAAATATATTCCCGGATCCCGTATTGATCAATCCCCAAATCCCGAGCTTAAAAACACCCGATCCCGAAGTCCCGAAAAAGGTCCTGCCTCCCTCTAGTCTCTTCCCTACTTTCATTTTTGTCAAATCACTACTTTCACTTTCAACAATAAATTAGTATGCCCCATTTATGTGCATTATGTTTTCTAGTCTGTACATCCGTACGTGCGTTCGTTCATTCGTTCGTGACGTCCGTCCGTCTGTCCCGCTTCAGGTTAAAGTTTTTGGTCGAGGTAGTTTTTGATGAAGTTTAAGTCCAATCAACTCGAAACTTAGTAAATATAGAGCCGAGGTGACATCTGTGTACTACGGACATATTCTTGTTTCCACATAGTGTTTTATTTATTTTATATATATGCAACTGGTATGACCCCTTAAAAACGTTGGGCACGATGTTCCTACAACCCCTACTATGATTTAAACAGAATCTTCGAAATTCCATCCGCAAAACAATATAAAAATGTTATAAAACACGAACCAATATCAAAAAAAATACAATATATGTTTTAAATTATGTTTTTACAGCTCTTGATCATACACTAAGTAATATCTACAGTATATTTGAGGATTAAAATAACAAAGCTATGTGAAAAAAATGGATTTCCAACGTTACATTTATGAAAAACTGTTTTAACTCTTATGTATAGTGATCCTATTTCTTATTCTCTAATCTTCTTGGTTCTTGGCAGGAACAACGACATGTATCGGTTCTTTGTTGCGTTTAAGCCGTTATTTTGCCAAATTGCATTTGACTCGGTGGCTGCATATTAAGCTGGAATAAGAAAAATGTCAACGACTAAAAGTGAATTTTACAAGTAGATATAGCAGAAAATAAACAAAAAGAGTAAGCCAATAATGATCAATAATAATATCTAACAATAGTAAAAATATTTGCCTCATTGTTCGTGAGTTCAAATATTGCTGATTCAATAAAATCTTCTCTATTCACGTTCGCTTTTCAAACGGTTTCCATTTTGTCCAAGTTGATGTTTCATTTTTTCAAAGTAGTAAACGCGTATTTTTTTTTTATAATTGATCAAAACAAAAGTAAGATACACGAAGAGTAAAAAATGCCAAGATTCTTTTCTTTTTAACTACATATTTGGGTCTTAAAGGAATAAAATGCTTCCACACATTACAAAACGGTAGCCAGTTTGTCCAAACGTCTGAAATGTCTAAAATCCGAAAGACGCTAATTTCCGACGTCACATGTGCTAAAGTTTCAATTAAATGTTCATGATAATTAAAGCAAATCGTTGGTGAAATTTGAAAAAAAAGAGTTTGATGATTGCTGCCGAAAAAAAAAATAGTGCATGTTGCTATAGACTCCGCGAGGATTTCTTATCGTCGAGTTGCAAGTTAGGAAAGTCGAGTTGCGAGTTGTGAAAGTCGAGTTGCGAGTTAAGAAAGTCGAGTTGCGAGTTAAAAAAGTCGAGTTGCGAGTTACAAAAGTCGAGTTGCGAGTTATGAAAGTCGAGTTGCGAGTTACGAAAGTCGAGTTGCGAGTTACGAAAGCCGGTCGAGTTACGAGTTACAAAAGTCGAGTTGCGAGTTACAAAAGTCGAGTTGCGAGTTAGGAAAGTCGAGTTGCGAGTTAGGAAAGTCGAGTTGCGAGTTACAAAAGTCGAGTTGCGAGTTACAAAAGTCGAGTTGCGAGTTAGGAAAGTCGAGTTGCGAGTTACAAAAGTCGAGTTGCGAGTTACAAAAGTCGAGTTGCGAGTTAAGAAAGTCGATTTGCGAGTTACAAAAATATTGTTTACACCGAATTTTCAGGTTTGATTTACATTTGATAAACAAAACATGCATGTATCCGAACTTAGTTAATCCCGTGATTGTGGGAATTTCCATTATGTCTAAAACTAATCCAAATCAGATTTCTTTTATTCTGATATTCTTAGATACATTTCTTTTTTGGCAGAAATTACCAAAACAATGGTTTAACTATTCTTCTAACGTTAAACCACTAATATAAGATTTATGTTGTACTCAAAATATAATAAAACATTTTATGTTCAAGCTAAGATGGGAAAAAAGGAATGAGAAACCTTTAATTTTTCCTAATTTTAAACTACGAAAATAAAAATAAAATAGCAGAATCTATGTTCACTTTTCGTATTCCATCCATCATTTCAAATTTTATATAAAGTTTTGCTATTTTGCCTGTTTTAATTAAGTTTAAAATAACTTTTAATTGACAATATGAAACATGTGAACACTATATAACTCAAGTTTAAACCGTTAGAAGTGACTCAGTTTAATAAGGTACCTAATACTTTAAAAAAGAAATACTTATACTTTCCAATTAAATCTTCCCGGTAAAGTGGACCGTCAAATGGCGCAAATGTAGTTTTTACAATAGTATCTTTGACAGCTACATTTATAAAATAAAGAATAAAAACCGGGAATGAGTCAAAGAGACAGCAACCAAATCAAAATATACAATTCAACCAAAGGTCATTGGGTCTTACAACACAGCGAAATATCACACACCTAGAGGGAGCCCTGAGCAGGCCCATAATCACAATTTTAGATGGATCAAGAATATAGACGCCATTCTATGCTGCTAAATATAAAGATGAACCAAAATTAAAACATATACAAGAGCAGCAAAGGCTAAAGGTTCCTGACATAGGGAAGACACAAAAATGCAGCGAGTTTAAACTGGTTTTATACACGCCCATCATATCCCCTTCATCTCTAGCCAATGCATTAGACATACATAATTTTAACATCCTCAATTTTGAGTGTCACTGACAAACAACAAATTTTGCGGTCCCTAACGAATATTGCCCGGCTCTGCAGCTGCCCCAAAAGCGGCCACTTTAAACGAAATCTGCAGAAGGGGTGTTTTACATATATGTACTATAGTTTAGTTGCTATCTTTTTTTACGTTTAATACAAGCCATCTGCTGTATTTCAAAAGGCTATCAGAAAATACTATAAGTAGTTATTATCTAGTCCATTTTATTTTTACGAGAGACTCAGATAAGTCCAAACCATCAAATTAATCAACAATACTATGTACAATTCTACATGTGTAAGCAATCATCATTCCAAAATGTTATACAGTTACAAAATGTACACCAAAAAATTAAAATATTTTAGTTTCCCCATTTTTACGCAATTCGACTTTCGTAAATCGTAACTCGACTTTTGTCACTCGCAACTCGACTTTCGTAACTCGCAACTCGACTTTCGTAACTCGCAACTCGACTTTTGTAACTCGCAACTCGACTTTCGTAACTCGCAACTCGACTTTTTTAACTCGCAACTCGACGTTCGTAACTCGCAACTCGACTTTGTAACTAGCAACTCGACTTTCGTAACTCGCAACTCGACTTTTGTAACTCGCAACTCGACTTTCCTAACTCGCAACTCGACTCTCGTAACTTGCAACTCGATTTTCTTCACTCGACTTTCCCAACTCGACAGAAAGTGAATCTCGAATTTTGTTGCTTTGTAAGTTTTAAAACAAAAAATATATTTTTATTAAGAGCGCCACCCGGGAAATTTAGAATAAAATTCGAATGTTTTCGTGTAACTGTCATTTAAAATTCTTCCAACCAGATGCACATATATGATATACGTTTTTAGCTTATCTTATTCACTCTCCCATCTCTGTACCGTCAGAACATGACTGTTTGTTACATTTTGTGTACATAAAAAAATTGAGAATCGCTAATTCCCAGAGAAAAGTTGACAAGATAATATTTTTAATTAAATGAACAAATTCATTGTACCCTGTGTCGACCCTCAAACAATGATTAATGGTATCAGTAAGTTTTATCCTCAGCCCCTTTCTTGATCATTAATTTTTTTTTTAATGTTCCCAAATACTGTTGTTTGAGTAATATTTTTTTCTTTGAATATTACTTATATAATTACTTGATTAGATTAATATAAGTTTACATAATTAGTACATGTCGTAAATGATCTATTTTATGGTATAAACTTCCTTGGACTGTTATCTAGCACTAAGTAATAATGTTGAGGGTTTTACGACCCACAATACATGAACATAAAAAGGTATAATTTTATGTTTCCATTTTGTAAATGTTTATTAGTTTGCATAATCTTTGACAAATTATACACTAGCTGCAAATGCGTCTACAGTTTGTCGTTCGTCGTTTGTTCGTTCAAACGATGCATATCTTTCTAAATTTAACATTTCATCAATTATCTAAACGTGTTCTTGCTTGTCATAACTCAAAACATTGTCTAAAATTACTCAAAACTTCAATCCCCTCTAACCAAACAATGCATTTGTTTCCACTTGTGTTACGTTTAAAAAAAACTATAACAAACGGCACACAATGTTTATCAAACTTTGGTTAGAAAGAAATACACTCTTGATGTCTTGATAGACATGTTAATTTGTATTATGTTTTAGAAAAGGTATCACTCCAGGGGATTAAAATTCTACTTTGGGTCAAATTTTGAGGAAATATGTGACATCTTTGCCCTCTTTTTGCTATATTTTTTTGGCAAATACATCCAGGTTGTTGCCATACTACAGTAAAAAGAAAATAAACGTCTTTGTACCGTTCAACTACTGGATATCAAATCTATGAAAAATACTGATTACATACTTATGCACATATATTTGACAAACAGTACGCTTTTATTTGTAAGACAGAAATGAAATTTGGATGGTAAAGTTTATGTATATTGCTATCTTACATAAGTACTAATCCAGTGACAAATCTCATTTTGTGGTGTCATCTCCAAAAAGAGCAATAAAACTACCATTATACATCAGTGTCTACTATGAGGAAGTTTTTATAAGCATTGGGATCCTCTTTATTGAGTTGGTGCAAGTCTCTCAAACTGCACACACAGTGATCGTCGTGTAAGCCACTGCTACACCTAGATTTCTTGTCGCCTGTTGAAGTCTACACCATCTTCTTCGTTTTCTATGCACTCTACAAGCTCCGTCACAGCTATTAACCTGTCTCTCGGAGCTCTTACCACCTTGCCCACAAATCCAACTGCTTTATTTCTATGTACGATATTTTAAATGTATGATTTTTCTCGGACCTTCTACTGAATATAACCAAATAAACGGAGAATGTGTCCATGGGACACCAATAATACTCCAGCTAGCATATATAACATTATAAAGGGTAATGTTGGGACGTACGTGCGTACAGACGGACAAGGGTAACAATTAATGCCCACTCCGAAGCGGCAGGGAATAAAAAAATCGGAAGCTTTTATACTAAAAATGTCCATACCCGACCAATTCCCGATTAACCCTAAGACCGTGAGATCGTGAATAGTTGATTTGGACTAGCTAGTCGAGTAAAGATCGTGTAAAGATCGTGAATTAATCGAATAAGTATTCATTTTGTTGTCGAGATGGAGTCTTGATGGTGTCATTAAGGAAACGTGAATGGTCGAATAAAGGTCGTGTACAGTCGTATGGCGGTCGGGTAGAAGTCGTAAACAGGCCCGATTAAAAATTTGGTTGAGCTTGGTTGTGGAAATTTGGACAATCGGGTTCATCGAGTTGATCTGATCGGCAGTGTGAACCTAGCTTTACGACCATCATCCAAAATACAATAGTTGACTTTACGACCATCACACATTTAAAGTTACGACCATCCTGGTCGAATTTTTAAATGACTATTTCACGAAAATTGGAATCATTTTATGTATCAAATTTTGTTTCAATATCAACGCACTGACCGTCGATAAGTGTATATGAGATAAGCGGTTTTGGCTCAAATAAACCTTTTAACTGCACGAAAATGGAAAAAAGAAAAATACTCATCCCTAGCGTTGTTTCCCATTTTCGGATGGTCGTAACTTAACATTACGACCATCCGCTTACCACAAGTGTACATTGAAGTGAATTAAAGTAATAATAACGCAATGTACCCATAAACTTCTTCTTCTGTACGTTTTTAATTCCAATCATGGAACAGCTTCTCCGGTTGGAGTAATAAAAATGTTTATGTCGCACACCTAACAGTTTTTAGTAAAACTAAGAATATATGTACACTAGAAAAACATTCTAACATGAAACCGATTAGTATATATCTTTATTTGCAAAACATACATAAACCAATTTTGGTTGTGGCAAATACATTGACAAACAAACATAATGAAACATAATGAAAACTCGACAATATTATAAAAAATATGATAAAAACAGTTACTGTTCTCCTTTCCTCAGTTCTAATGACTCTTTAATAAAAGAAACAACTGCTTTTACATCATTTGGTGTTGATGGATTAAGTCTTATCACGAGTTTATCAGTAAAATTAAGTGTATCAAAATTTACATATTTTTGTATATAATATTTTAGAAAGATTTCTCTTATATTTTTATGTATTTTACAGTTGAAGAAAAAATGAAATTCATCGTCTAAGATATTACATATTTTTTATTTTCTTTCATTTCGTGGTATTTTGGTATATCGTCCAGATTCTATGAAGAGACAATGATCGCTTATTCTAAATTTGGTTAAAATTTTTCTTGTCTCTTTACTTGGGTGTGATAGGTAGTATTGCATTTGGTTATTTATATTAGATTTAAGAAATTTATATAGATATATTTTATTATTTTCATATAAGGTGGTACACAACACTTTCACTAAAATTAGTTTGGCTCGTTTAATTTTTATAAAATTTTGTCAAAGTATTTACTTTGACCCTTTAACAAAGATATAAATATTTCAAAAAATTTGAACCAACCGTTTTGTCAGAAAAAATACACTGGTTATATAGCAATTTGACAAACTCCAATTTTGATCATTGAGAAGCTTAACATTCCTTTTACAACACAACGTAATCAAAACGTCTGACTGACTTTACAGAGTTATCCCCCTGTAGTGTTAATTTAAAGGCTTCATTAAGAAGTGGGTATTTGATCGAGTTCCATTTGGTATTCATAACTCGATACTACTGGGCGCTTTACTCGAGTACTCGTTGCTATCCCTACCATTTACCGATCAATAGATACATGCTTCACTAAGCACTATTTCAACAACGATTTTGATTTTAAACTTGATGGTACATCCATAGCTATACATATCTTGGTCTTTTGCTTAATTATAATGGGTCATTTGTTTGTGCAAAGAAAAAGCTTGTAGAACAGTCGCAAAAAGCACTTTTTGCTGTTTAAAAAAAGATAGAAATTTACATTTACCTATTGACTTACAACTTTAATTGTTTGATTATCTTGTCGAACCTATTTTATTGTATGGATCAGAAATATGGAAAAATGAAAACATTGATATAATTGAAAAAGTTCATCTACAATTTTGCAAGAGAATTTTAAATGTTAAATCAAGTACTCCAAATGTGATGGTATATGGAGAATTAGGAAGGTTTCCACTAGAAATTAAATTAAAATTAAGAATGTTATCGTTTTGGAGCAGAATGGCTAAAAATGAAAACAAACTTAGTAGTTCTATGTATAAGCTTATTTTCAAATTCCATACAGAAATATTATACAGCATACCCATTTGTACTGAAAATGATAAATATGCTGTCATTGTGTCACTGTCAGTTATTGTATAATCTAGCTATATTTATCAAGAAGCTATCTACCTACATTTAGAAAGATGCATGTATCTCACAAGTTTTAATTATCTTTAGAAATTACTCTTTTGTTAATATTTAGTTACCTGTATATTCTGTCATTTATTGGATTTGATTTGTAATT
Organism: Mytilus trossulus; assembly: GCF_036588685.1. Classification (NCBI taxonomy): domain Eukaryota; kingdom Metazoa; phylum Mollusca; class Bivalvia; order Mytilida; family Mytilidae; genus Mytilus; species Mytilus trossulus. The sequence continues at coordinate 45,395,476 of NC_086376.1, forward strand.
TGTCCTCCTGTAACTCATATTTTGTGTCTGAGTGTAAATAAATAATTGAATTTGTAATGAGGTTTACAGACTGTAATACCTATGCAAAAGTAGCTGTATGCACAACGGCGTAACAAAGGCTATAAGTTGACATTGTTACATGATTCACCATATACGTATTTCTATTCTCAGCAGCAATGAATCTACTTATAAAATAAGCAAAACAGATGAGCAGAGGACCAGTAGTGCCATCTTGGGTCAGTCAACCACCGACAAGAGCATTCATAGATGACATGACAATAACAGCAAAATCAGTATTGGAAGGCAAGTGGATGCTGCAAGACCTGGTTGAGCTTATAAACTTGGCAAAGTGCAAGCCTTCAAAGTCAAGGAGTCTGAAATTAAAGAAAGGAAAGGTGCAGGACAGAAAGATCCGAATCGGAGGAGAGATCGTTCCAACAATCACGGAGAGACAAGTTAAAAAATTGGTCAAGTGGTTTATAGACTCTTTAAAGGACATAGTACATGTAGATGAGATGGTATCACAGACAGAAAAGTGGATGACCATTATTGACAAGTCTGGTTTACCTGGGAAGTACAAAGACATGGTGCTATCAGCATGGAATAACACCAAAAATCAATTGGGCTCTGTTGATGAACGAAGTATTTCTGACTAATGTTTAAAGTCAAGAGAGAATGTTTAGTACGGCAGCTTTGTGAATAATTGTGCAGATCCTGATACAAGCAAGAAATTGGGCAAAGAGTTTCCTCAACTATTACTCTATTATTTCAGATAGGGAGGCATTTGAAAAAAATGTCTCACTTCCGGTAATATCCAAAATGGCGGATATAATACTTAAATTAGCCCAATATCAGTGGATAGTGTGTGAAAATGTGATTTATCATGCTGCTATAATAATATATGATACAAACCTTTGTTATGTATAACTTTTGAGTATATTATATAGATTAGATGTCTTTAAAAATCCTACTTCCGGTAAAATCCAAAATGGCGGACATTGTACTAAAATAAGCTTATATTTTTGATTGAAATGTGTTTTGACGTATTGCTTCTTTCATTAAATTGTACAAGAACCTTTCTTTGATGTTGCTAGTGGATACAATAAATAAGACATATATCTGTAAAACCCTAACTTCCGGTAATATTCAAAATGGAGGACGTATAAATATAATTATTTTATTTTGATATTCAACTTTTTTTCAAAATGTAAAGTAAATGTGTGGTTTTTTTTGCTGGTCATTAAACTTTTGGCTTTAAGTTATCCTCTAAACAACTTTTTTTTTCTATAGTTAATGTTTAAATACAAAGTTAACACTTCCAGTATTTAAAATCAATATGGCGTAAATTTCAAAGATGAGTCATCATTCCATATCTTCAATGTAGAGTTTTGGATAAATTGATTAGAAAAAAATCCCTTAAGTACTTAAAAATCTTTAAAGTTACTGATTTATGGTCGCCAATGTATGCTTATTCACAAACGAGGAGCTGATTCTCCTCTTTTATATGGAAAGCCAACGGGGTCAAAATTGTTAATTCGTGACTTGTCAATTTGTAACTTGTAACTGTGTGATTTGTAATGTATATTGATGTTTTGTAACTTGTCGATTCGTTAAATGTCGATTTGTAAATTGTCTATTTGTATATTGATGTTTTGTAACATGTCGATTCGTAAATTGTCAATTTGTATATTGATGTTTTGTAACTTGCCGATTTGTAAATTGTCAATGTGTATATGATGATTTGTAACTTGTCAAATCGTTAAATGTCAATGTGTGAAATGTTGTATTATGCTAACGATCATTATGACGACAGATGGCGCTCGGTATAGAGCTCTTCTTATGTGTATAAGCCTCCTGTAAGTATGTGCACCGCCATATGGAATATATACCAAAGTAATTTAAATCAATTCTGTACACCACATATATATAAAAGAAAACAAATAGATAAATGCATTTGTTTGTTTTATATGGCATGTATACCAGGAACTCGGTTATATATAGAGGTGACCTCAAATAAACATGTTTGTTTACGAATGTACTGGTCACCCAACTGGCCTTGAATGGCGGGTTTGTCACTTCCTGTATAAAGGTATATATATATAGATGTGTCGCTAGAACGGGCTTCCTCGTCAACTTCGCAAATATAGTATTGTCACTTGGCAGGAAATTTCTACTCAATATTTAACCGGGTCAAAATAAGACTAAATACATGAAATATAAGACGGGGCTTGAAAATTTATACAAATATTGTCATGGGCTGCAAATTTTTGACTAAATGTATAATGGGAGAAATGTTTGACACCCATTATTCCTTAATATTATAATCTCAATATGAAAATTTCAGAAAAGAATGTAGTTATCTAATGATCTTAAAAAACAAGAAGTAAATGGAAGAAAAATATTTATATATTTTGCCCCTGCATGAGTAATGAAGATAACAAATGTTTTATCATATCATATTTGTACTTCACAAAACAAACTGAAGTGAAAAAATATTTTAAATGAGTCACTTATTTAATTTATACTATATATCAAAACTGTAATAAAATCTAAAGAAATCAGAAAACTAAACGAGGACCTAAAATGGACTACCAATATTTCCAACGTAGCCAAGAAGGCAAACTAACACTAGGATTCCTGATAAGAAATTTGAGATATTGTTTATCGGAATGCAAGTAAACCGCATATATACTTCAATGGTCAGGTCAATAATGGGATAGCATATGGTCAATAGTATGGAACCAGAACACATCTACAAACATCAATATTAAAGCTTGAAAAAACTTGATACAGCGACAACCTGCGAGATTTATAACAGGAGACAAATCCAGAGATTTTGGTTATGTCTCTAGCACGCTCACCATGCAAACTGAAACTACAAGACAAACAGACAAGACGCTCAAGCCAGAAGCTAATATTTCTGTGCGAGGTGGTCCAGGGGCTGGTTTCTCAGTGCTATAGAACCAGACAATTAAAAAAAACTCGTACAAAAAGAACACTGAGTTGCTGCCACGGGCCCGATTTAACAATTATCATAAAATTGAGAATGGAAATGGGAAATGTGTCAAAGAGACAACAACCCGACAATAGAACAGACAACAGCCAAAGGCCACCAATAAGGGTCTTCAATGCAGCGAGAAACTCCCGCACCGGAGGAGTTCTTCAACTGGCCCGTAAACAAATATTTATACTAGTTCAGTGATAATGGACGTCATATTAAACTCCGAATTATACACAAGAAACTAGAATCAAAAATTATACAAGACTTTCAAAGGCAGGTGGCTCCTGACTTGGGACAGGGGCAAAAATGCGGCGGGGTTAAACATTTGTTTTTATCTCACACACCCCCCCCCCCCTTTAATACATCCACTTTTAAACATAGTGACGCCCTATCCCTTTGACTTGTCAGAGAAAAGATCTCACCATCTCGCTATTTGCATGACAGAGGTAATTATCTTCAATATAGTTACACTAATTTTATTTCCCCATGAAAATATTTGCACATGATTTTGGGTGTGTCCCAGGTTATGTACTAGGTATTGAGTAGATGGTACATGTAGCCAGGGATCCTGACTTACTGCTCTACAGAAGAGACAGGCGGAATACAACATAGTTTGTGAATTGGATATTATGATTATATTGTTACAAATTCATTGCAAATGATTTTTTTAAAATTCATATGACATGCAAATTTCAAAACAAATAGCTTTATTGATAAACATCGTGAATCATTTCGGTTAGTTCGATTCGATCGAAAAAAATATTAGATTTGGTAAGGTTGCTGAGCTATAAGGAGGTGTGGCACCGGTTGGGGTTCATATGGGGAGGACCGGGCGTTAACCAGCTATTGAGATCGAGAGCTCGTGAATATTTTGGTCTTTTTGGTTGTAAATTTTTATAGAAAAGGAAATCTGGTAGCGGCAATTTTTAAGCTTCTTGACCAGAACTATCCAGGAAGCATGTATATTAATTTATATATGTCAGCCCTTTCCCCTCCTGTCAGAATAAAATGGTCCGATAATAGCATTTTAGTATTAATTGAAATCGTTTATTACTATAGTATCTGGTTATTCCAGTAATGATGTTGCCTTGTATAGCCGACTGTATGGTATTCTCATTGTTGAAGGCCGTAGATTGCCTATTCTTGCTTACATTGTCTTTATTTGAACTTCGCTTTGGTGGATAGTTGTCTCATTGGCAATCATACGGTTTATTACTACACCTCCTTATTGTATTTACCTGAATAATCCAGTCTTAATATACCACTGACCAACGACTAGTTCATTAAACTCGCAATTAGGATAGATCGATAACGTTGAGGGAGGCTAAACTAGTCGGGATGCATTTTTATACAGTTTAATCCACGTCAGTAAACAAAATAGAACTGGGATCCTGTACACATGCAATTTTTGTTTTGTTTTCTGTTAGACGCATTTGCTGTAATTAATTGATTAAACTTTCTTAGGTTTATATTTCATGTGGAGGTGCTCCTACTTACAAGATGCTTATACACCGAAGAAGAAACCGAGCGCTATCTGTCGTCATAATGATCGTTAGCATAATACAAAGATGACATTTCACACATTGACATTTCACACATTGACATTTAACTAATCGACAAGTAACAAATCATCAATATACACATTGACAATTTACAAATCGGCAAGTTACAAAACATCAATATACAAATTGACAATTTACGAATCGACAAGTTACAAAACATCAATATACAAATTGACAATTTACGAATTGACAAGTTACTAAACATCAATATACAAATTACAAATAAGCAAACATCAACATACAAATTGACAATTTGCAAATCGACATTTAACGAATTGACAAGTTACAAAACATCAATATACAAATTGACAATTTACGAATCGACAAAACGGCAAACATCAATATACAAATTGACAATTTGCAAATCGACATTTAACGAATTGACAAGTTACAAAACATCAAAATTGGCAAATCACACAGTTACAAGTTACAAATTGACAAGTTACGAAGTAACGTTGGCTTTCCATACTTTTACAAAGACCGTTGTTTTGTTTCTTACATCAATAATGTACAAGCTCTTGATAAGGTGAAGAGGCCTCACAAAGAGTTTTCCAAAACGGTTCAAATGGATCATATTTTCCCTTCACCATTCATAAGCGTCTGCACTAGTATTAGGGACGACATCAAAAGATCAATGAAGGATACAAAACATAATTCAAATAGTTTGAGGGGGGGGGGGGGGGGGTTAACTCGCTGCAAGTTTTGTTTATCCTACATCGATTTTACATATATCCGTATGGGTCAAACAATTTTACCCAAATTAAGTTAAGAGGGTGGTAGGGGGTTCAGTTAAAAAAACTATCTGAATTAAGATTTTTATCCTGCATTGAACTTCTGATGTCATCCCTAAGCATAGGAACCAAATCCAAGCTTGTAACTCATCCACAGCCGCCATGGTATATTGCACGTTTCATATGCTGTAAATACTAGACCGAGTCGTTCAAATAGCCTCATAAGCGTCTGGACTAGTTAGCATAGGAAAAGTTCAAAGCTTGTTACTCATCCGCACCCGACATGGTAAATTTCACGTTTTATATGCTCGAAAAACTAGACCGAGTCGTTCAAATAGCCTTATAGGCGTCTGGGCTAGTTAGCATAGGAAAAGTTCAAAGCTTGTTACTCATCCACACCCGACATGGTAAATTGCACGTTTTACTAGTATATGCTGAAAAAACTAGACCGAGTCGTTCATATAGCCTCATAAGCGTCTGGACTAGTTAGCATAGGAAAATTTCAAAGCTTGTTACTCATCCACACCCGACATGGTAAATTGCACGTTTTACTAGTATATGCTGAAAAAACTAGACCGAGTCGTTCATATAGCCTCATAAGTGTCTGGACTAGTTAGCAAAGGAAAAGTTCAAAGCTTGTTACTCATCCACACCCGACATGGTAAATCGCACGTTTTATATGCTGAAAAAACTAGACCGAGTCGTTCATATAGCCTCATAAGCGTCTGGACTAGTTAGCATAGGAAAAGTTCAAAGCTTGTTACTCATCCACACCCGACATGGTAAATTGCACGTTTTATATGCTGAAAAAACTAGACCGAGTCGTTCATATAGCCTCATAAGCGTCTGGACTAGTTAGCATAGGAAAAGTTCAAAGCTTGTTACTCATCCACACCCGACATGGTAAATTGCACGTTTTATATGCTGAAAAAACTAGACCGAGTCGTTCATATAGCCTCATAAGCGTCTGGACTAGTTAGCATAGGAAAAGTTCAAAGCTTGTTACTCATCCACACCCGACATGGTAAATTGCACGTTTTATATGCTGAAAAAACTAGACCGAGTCGTTCATATAGCCTCATAAGCGTCTGGACTAGTTAGCATAGGAAAAGTTCAAAGCTTGTTACTCATCCACACCCGAAATGGTAAATTGCACGTTTTATATGCTCCAAAGCACTCGCATACCTTAAAGATTGTAGGCAATATGCAATTGATCTCACATGTTAAGTTCTTGTATCTAATAGAGTAAGAGTTTTTTTTAAGTGGATGGAATCATGAAGATAAACAAGATATTCTTTATTATTAATGTTGAAAACTTCAATTCAAATTCTCCTAATTTTTAAAGACATTTGATTTTTCACAATAGATCTTGATAACTTGTTGAATAGTCTTCATAAATAAATATTAGATCGCTCTCTTCAATTTTCTCAATCTGTTTGAAAGAATAATAAATTGTTAAAAATCAAGTTTTGTCATATGGTTTCCTAATCCCTTAAATACATTTAGCTTTGTTATATACGTATTATAGAGACATAATCAAAGTCTGTTGTAAATTCTCAAAAGTAGCTCATTTTCGCATTGTATTTCTAAATGTATATTAGTTTTTGTCTTTAGTTTTTTACTAACATTTTATTTAATGAAGAAGAAATAATCAAAATGTTGTTTTTTATTTTCTAGAGAATTGATTAATTTATCTATTTCACTATCTGCGTATGAAATGGTGTTATCATTTTCAAAATAAGAGACTTCACTTTTATGAAAAAAGTAGAAAATGTCATGAATGTTTTTTCATGAATGTCGGCCCTTTAAACATTGATTGTCAGGATGAAATAGAACCGACTTCAATACATTGTTTTCTTTTGGTTACACAACTGGGTCAGGTTAGCTAGCTAGCATAAAAGGCGATGATTAAATTGCTTATGAGACAAATATACACCAAAAACTAAATGAAGTAGATGCAAGCTACAGACACGTATAGTCGAAATGCGCATCTGGTGCAAGAAAATTGGTACCGTTAATGTTCTTACTACAATTGTCATGATATAATATTCAAAAATGAGAGAACCCCATTTTCCATAGCAAGTTATAAAGGACATCGGTATGAACAAATGATGTATACAAATAACATCAGAAACCCGATTCCTGATTTAGACAAAAACAATTAACTAAAACATAATGAGAGACAGTGATCAACGACTACAACTGTATCACAGGCTCCCGACTTGGGACAGACACGTAAAGAAAAAGGGGTCATTATTTCCACACGCACTGAACCCTGCTAGTCATGAATAATAGTAGAAATGTACAACATAAACACTACATTGTACTATCAAGTTGGAAAAGGCATGACTAGTGTTATTGGCACAAAACACACATACATTTTTGTTTAACAAAAGTATAAAGAGACTCAGAATATTCCTTTTGCCATATTTACTTTATGCCCTTTGATTAAACTAATCATAGATACCAGGACTACATTTTTGTAAATTCGCCAGACGCGCATGTTGTCTACAAAAGACTCATCAGCGACGCTCGAATCCAAAAAAGTTTTAAAGTCCAAAAAAGTACGAAATTGAAGAGCATTAGGTATCATAATTCCTAAAATTCATGCCAAATACTGCTATGGTAATCTATGTCTGAGGGAAAACAGCCTTAGTTTTTCAAAAATTCTAAATTTTGTAAACAGTAAAATTCATAAACATAACCATATCAATTATAACTCATGTCAGCACGAAAAGTGTGACTACTGGGCTGGTGATACCCTCGGGAAAATAAATCTCCACTAGCAGTGGCATCAACCCGTCGGTTTTAAATACACTCATCAAAGATACCAGGAATAAATTTGTGTATATTCGCCAGACGCTCGTTTCGTCTACAAAAGACTCATCAGTGACGCTCGAATTCAAAAAAGTTAAAAAGGCCAAAAAAAGTACGAAGTTAAAGTGCATTGAGTACCAAAATTCCTAAAAGTCATGCCAAATACAGCTAAGGTAATCTATACCTGAGGTAGAAAAGCCTTAGTCTTTCAAAAATTCAAAATTTTGTAAACAGTTTATTTATAAAAATAACCATACCAATGATAACTCATGTCAGCGCAAAAAGTGTGACTACTGCGCTGGCGATACCCTCGGGGAAATAAATCTCCATCAGCAGTGGCATCGACCTAGTGGTTTAAAACTCATCATAGATACCAGGACTACATTTTTGTATATTCGCCAGGCGCGCGTTTCGTCTACAAAAGACTCATCAGTGACGCTCGAATCCAAAGTTGCATTATAACTGACTATTATACCTTGTTTACTTTGCTGCAAATAATTCAAACCTGGTTTAGTCTTCTTGAAAAAATGGTCTTGTAGGGTGCAAACAGTTTTAGATTTCAATTTTTATGAAGCTTCAATAATTATAAGCTTGGTACCTTCGATAACTATTTACAATTAATAAAAAAAATTCTGTGTTCTTCATGATTTTATGTTGCACAATTGTGAATTAAGTTCTATTTGAAGCATAATTTATTCTTTAATTAGTTTATATTAATTATTTAGGAGACCCTTTTTTGAAGTGCTTAGTATAAACAAAATCTCTCTATTTCTAATCAACATAATATGTCACTGGACAACAATTAAACAATCATTTCAACAACAAAATACAGATACGTTTACAATTTATTTCCCTCTCTGTGTTACCTTTCTTGGATTACAACTTGTAAATAACTGATTTTAAGAATGTTCTATCTTATTAATATCTGCCAAAATTTATATCCTAGGCATAGATTACTATAGCCGTATTTGACATATTTTTTGGGGAGAATTTTGGGTCATAACTTTATACTTGTTTGGGTTTCTAATAATTTTGATCTCTGAACGTTACTGATGATAAGTCTTATGTAGACGAAACACACGTCTGGCATCCTGGTACCTTTGATAACTATTTACACAATTGTGTCGAAGCCACTGCTGGTGGTGGACGTTTCGTCAGCACTTCTGTGTTGACATGAAGATCAATTACATGGTCAATTTTCTAAAATTTACAGTTTGCAAATGTATGAATAATTCGAAATACTATGATTTTTTTTAATCCCAGGCATATATTACCAAAGCGGTATTTGGCACAACGTTTTGGAATTTTGGGTCCTCAATGCTATTCAACTTTATACTTGGGTTTCTAACCATTTTGATCTGAGCGTCACTGATGAGCATTATGTAGACGAAACGCGCGTCTGGCGTATTTAATTAAAAAGCTGGTACCTTTGATAGCTAATTATACTGAAATGCATGAACGACACTTTGTTATCATCTCGAATGGTAAAAACGATATCAGATTTCAAAGTTTTCTTAAAAAAATCAGGATACATTTTGTATTTATGAACATTGTTATACAATTTATTTTCAATTCAAAATCTGTTTGAAGCACATTTTATTCATAGCTCAGTGACTTTTATTATGTATCAAGGCATTTGCTAGATGATGAGTTTAGAAACACAAAGAATCTCTCACTTTCTAATCACAATAATTTGTCTTTGGACGTTAAGCAAACAGCAATCCCTCAATCAATTCTACAACAATACACAAATCATTTTACAATATTTGCTGTTTTTACTTCGGTAGAAGCTTTGATTTTTTCATTTGAAAAGTGACTTCCGTTTTGAATTAACCTCGGATTACAGTATTTTTGTGATTTTACTGTTGACATAGCTTATTATAACTAAAGAACTAACTTGATGTCTAAATTGTATATCTCTTAAATATTTAACCAGTGGCTGTTTCACATAAGTCAACGACGAAATTAAGGCAGCAGTATCTTGCAGAGGGGGAAGGGGGAGTGGGGAGGGGGAATTTGGAGTGAAAAACATCCTGAATATTTAAGCTATATTTTCTGGATTTATAATGCTTGTGTCGCACATTCAATGTTTTGTTCGACAAATTTTGGTGAATTTCTTTCTTTTTGAAGCATAGTATATTTTTAAAACTCCCTCAGATCTTTAGTAGGTTTGAGTTCATCTGTTTGTGAAGTTGTTTAAAGACACACAATGAATTTTCTATTTATAATCAAAATAATTAGTCAACTTAATCTTGCATAGTAACCATGAAATCAGATTGTAAATTATTCATAAAAATTTAGAAGCTATTACGGCTTTACATAGATTTTTTAAAGTATTTTCTTGAAGCATAAATCTTCAATTATCACTGGTCTTAATTATCCTGCGAACATTTGATTGTTGAGGATTTGAGGACAAAATTAAATCGCAACTATACACCAAGCAAACATCAATAGAACAATTATTTCTAATCATTTTACAATTATATATATGCATTTTTACTCGGAGTTAGCTTTCTTGGATGATAACTCATACACAGACTTGATAAATATTTATTTGCTGTTAGCAATTTACCAAAAATTGCTACACATTAGTTAACAACTCTATTTAGTTCTTTCACAAGTTCATCATACGGCATACGGTAGGGGGAAGGGGGGGGGGGGGGGGGGTCGAATATTTTCATAAAAAATTCCGAATATGTTTCTACGTCTTTCTGACCCTTTTGCCTTTTAAAAGAAAATGTTTTGGTTACATTTTTTTGTGAAACAATTTCTATATTAAGTATGATTGTCTCTGCTTGAGAACAGTTCTTGGCTTAAATCTACAAAATGAGATTATATTATCCATTTAATATCTTACAAATAATTATTTCAAATCACTCAACTACGCCTTTATGTCTTTTTGACAGTATCATTTTGAAGGTTAAAATACTTGCAGATAAAAACAAATCATTTAAAATTCGAGATATGTTTTCATGTGTTTATGCACCGTGTTCGTTTATCATTAAATATTTTTTTAGGCATGTTCATTGTGATTTTAAAAATATCTAATTGAAGAATATTATACTCTCTAATCTCGTGGATCTTTTGCTGAAGCGTTTAAGACAAAGAGAAGCTCTATAAAACAATTTGCTCCTGGACGTAACTCAAACTATAAAAAAAAAAACAATCACAATATATATGCATGTTATACTCTCAAGTTTGTTAGTACGAAATAAGAGTACTCTGTATATTATGATAAAATACTATAAATAAAGGCAACAGTAGTATACCGCTGTTCAAACTCATAAATCCATGGACAAAAAAACAAAATCGGGGTAACAAACTCAAACCACGCCTTTATGTCTTTTTGACAATATCAGACTATAAGATATTCTACAAACCATCTTTCAAAAAGTGACATCAGGTTTTAGAATATTGAAACCAATGAAATAAAACAAAACTGAAGTGTTAATTCACATACAGGTCAAACTTTTTTGCAGTGTTTTATATTGAGACGACTCAACAGGCATTAGAAAACTCCAAAGTGCAGATCATCACCGTCAGTTTATCATGCTTGAATTTATATACTAGTAGTTATATTTCTAAGAAAAGAGAAGCACTTGTTTTGACTTCTTGAAATTTAAAAAAAAAAATGTCGAATTTATTCTTCAGATGTTCATGGATCAGATATATTCAAATCTGATATAAATTAAAATCGACAACAACTCTCGTCGACGTATTTATAAACTCATATTTATATTGTAATGTTACACTACAGTCCCGGGTCATGGTTATGACATGTTAAAATTGCTGCGTTTCTATGCACCTGTCCTAAGTAGCCTGTTGTTCAGAGATTGTCGCTTGTTGGTTTGGTTCATAGGTGTCTTACACACTTCAGTTTTGCATTGAAGAATTTCATGCAAAAACTACCATTTTTTTTCTTTTGAAACATTACCACACTATTTCATATGCAAACATAAAAATGCGAGTCCGGCTCGTGGTAACTTTTTATATTACCAAAAAATATACACAAAAATAATTTTGTTACTCCAATATCATATTGTAATGTATTTAACGTAACAGCGACATACATAAAATAACATTTCTGCACAAAAGTCATTATACTTCAATATCGTACTCATACCTTCAATAAATGTTTTAACAATTTCATTTGCTAGATGAGGTATCAATTTATTGCTCCTATCCTCTTCTTTCTCTGACTTGGTACAGACATTTTCAAATGTAGAAAATGGTGGATTAAACCTGGTTTTATTGCGCTAACCCTCTCACTTGATGACAGTATAATCAAATTCTGTTTTATTTACATTGATGCGTTAACTAAACAGACACAATACATATTCAAAATATGGATACAGCAGTCATCATCGTATAACAGTTTTAAAAGGAACAATTTAACAGAACACAAAAACATCTTTCTACAAACACATTCATTGATTTGTGTGTCTGACGTCAGAAATTTTTATACATCACATATATTTGTCCTTCAATGTACATACAATCCATTTTAAAATTTACATAGGCAATGTTAGCATACAGGGTTAAAAAATCAAAAGTATGTAAGAATAAATTTCAGAAATAGACCGAGATTTAGAATAGTCCAAAAGTTATATACAGAATTTATAAGAATTCACAAATAGTTAATTCCACTACGCGATTGAATGATTTTGACGTTTGTGGTTCAACGTATTTAGTAATTCATAATAGAAATATATCATTATGACATAAAATAGAACAATATCATACTGACGGGATCTTTTAAAGTACAGAGTCACGTTATAAGAACCAAAGAAAAACAAAAAGAAGAATATACAAAACACAACACCAAAAAGCGAAAGACAATACAAACACATTGACGAGATGTATAAGTACCGAGCCACGTCAAACGGATATCACATCAAACCATTCACCAGTAAAAGTAATATTGATAATAGAACAAAAACAAATGAAAGAGCTATAAAACACGTTGTTAAGATGATAAACAACATCAGTACGCAGAATCTATACACCAAGACCATCGTGTATTATTTGTGAAGTTTATTTATCAACAAGGTCTTGGTACCTTCCGATGAACTTTTTTAGAAAAAGGACTAGAAGTTCTTTGACATACCCCTGGTTTGTCAACTTTCTTTCCAAACACTGATGATGTTTAAACGAATGTCACAATTTTCCTCTTGAATCTAAAGCTCCAAAAACGCTAACTAACACAAAAAATTGTACAAGCTAATTATGTCAAACCGATTTCCTTAGTTGTCAGCCAATTATGTTTATTTTACATCTGTAGTATTTTCTACAAGAATCAATATTATGCTACATGTATGAGAACACTTCTTGAGTTGGTGGAAATCTCCACGGAAATATTTCGTGGCTGTCAGTTTTTAATGGTGTAGGAAGCCGGAGTGCTCAGAGAAAACCACAGACCTTCGATAGGAAATGTGACTATCCTTTAGTCAATTATATTTAATTAAGATTGCAAGAGTCGAGTGCACCCGCACACGCGGCGTTCGAACTTACAACCTTAGTGTTGACTGGATAGTGGTTACAGTAGTAACTCCTTAAACCACTCGGCAACCGAAGCCCCTTACTTTTTATTGAAGGGGTAACTTAAAAAAAGATTTTTTTTGCTTTTATTATTACAATATATTCTAAAGTATTCTTAACAAATCCCTCACCTAGCACACATAAGGGATTTGCCCGACAATTTCTTAATGCGCTATATCAATGGAAAAAAGTTAAATCACAAAAAATACTGAACTTCGAGGAAAATTCAAAACGGAAAGTCTTTAATCAAAAGTCAAAATTAGAAATGGAATAATGTGATTCTGTTACATCATGTCAAAGTCCCAAAACTGACAGCACCTTCACGAGACAAAATTACTCCTCAGTATTTATGAATCTTAATACTTCTTTAATATTACAAAATTAAAAACAATGTCTGTAATTCTATTGTCTCGATGTATTGATCTTTGAAGAAACTGTGTTTCTGTTTATCTTAAGTTAAGATTGTATGAAATGTTAATAGATTTTTTTTTAATCATTGTTAAAAACACTTCTATTCTAAATAACATATTTTTATTGTATCAATGTCTTAATTTTGTTAAACACTATATTAAAATTCTATTATTTGGGAATGTTTTTTGTTTTGTTTACTGGTTAAGCTCTGTTTACATATGAACAATTCACATTAAAGTGAAATACATACAAAGATTGCCAGTTGTTACGATATTGGCTGTCTTTTTTATGAAAAAAATATATCCGTTTAAGAAACTCTCGGACAGAAATAGTATGTTAACATTAACGGCCTTCGTAAAATGATCATACTTTTGAGTTGGAATTCATCACGAACTGCTTTCACTTCAGAAATAAATACATCAAACCATCATTATAGTCCCCACATGTAACCAATTTTAAACCAAACAATGAAAATTTAATTGTGCCATCCATATGCTTTTACAATTAACACCCTGGAGTCTTGTATTTGTCATCACTATTAAATGAAAATGTACAAATTGTGTAATGATAGGAACGTGGTATAGGGAAAAAACAACAAAACAACTCAATATATTGTTGCTTTAACTGGGAATTGAATACACAATACTATAGGCAAGGAGATCAAATGGCTAGAATATACACCATATGACATAAGAAACATTCTTCAACCTGTGTAATTGATTCCTCAACTGGCTTTTTAACGATAGTTATGTTTTTGTATTCCATGCGACACGTGGAAAAACAAAATCCTTAGAATACAATGTTTACTTTTTCACTACATCTACATTGGCGGTCTGTGTTTTATAAGTTAGCTAATAAAGAATTTACATTATTGTTCTATAAACACATGGAAAAGACATACTAGAATCATTCCAAACTATTTGACGTGTAGAACAAATAAACATCACACAGTCTTAATAACATCTAAATTTACTGCTGCTGTTATTATGATGTACTTGTCTATAATTACCATCAATTAAGCAGCTTCTAAAACACATTAGTGTTGAATGATTACCACAATTAAGCAGTTTCAAAAACATATTAGTACTGATTGATGATTGACCTTCTACATCAATTTAAGTGTTTTATAATTATTTTTACATAAAAAGGCGAAAAACTGTATGTTTTAGCATTGAAAATGTGATTTATTACTCTTTTATTTTATTTTTTATCACAGTAGAAGATTCTATATTTGTTTACGCCATCTATTCTAGAAAAGGTACAAAATACAACTCTTGGTCATCTTACAGGTATAGAAAATATATATGCTGTCATTAAAGTTTATAGACCCGTATAAAATATATTTATTAAAAAATATTAAAAAGAACGCTTTTAAGATACAATAACATATATTGAAGAACTTAAATTACATCTAGAATTGATATACTACAAGACTTAAAGTCACTTTTGAACCTTTAATTTCAAGAGTATATATCTTTGTGCTTGAATTGAGACGTCTTATTTTACGTTTCAAAAGATCTGCAGATAAAATATGGATTGGGAAGTGCTATTGGCAGGTTGCGCGTCACACGCATTAATAGTACTATGTGTAAAAAGGTCATATGAGGGGAACGTATAAATATAAATTCAAATGATAAATTTTCAAATTATTTCTTACGTTGAACATACTGTACGGTAGAAGTATTTTGTCAGTTATCAGTCGTCAATATTTAATTTTGTCATCCTATTCTTCAAATTCAATAGTCACAATTCTAATAAATATACATATATCTTTGTGTGCGTATCAAATTGCTCAACTATTATTTCAAAAATTTCTAAAAAAAGTTTTGATTCCAGTGAAGAAAAGGTCATAAAAAATTTCAAATTTACATAGGCTGAACAGGTTCTATGAAACACATGAATCTGTCTTAATCTCGTTACATAACAAATACTGAACTCCGAGGAAATTCAAAACGGAAAGTCCCCAATCAAATGGCATAATCAAAATCTGAAACACATCAAACAAATTGATAACAACTGTCATATTCCTGACTTGGTATAGACATTTTCTTATGTAAAAAATGGTGGATTAAACCTGGTCTTATAGCTAGCGAAATCTCTCATTTGTACGGCAGTCGCATCGAATTCCATTATATGAAAACGATTGAATGACTGATTGTTGGTTGCTTAACGTTCAGTGGCAAAAGCATGTTCAGGACGAGAACAAGTTAACAATAAATACAACAGGTAGGGCTTGTAATAATAAAAGCCATCCGGGATGATGGTCGGAGAAATTTGGAATGCCACTGGAAAATGAGGGTATATTGGATAAGAAACAAACAGAAATTTGCCTTGCAACAGGCCACCAACGGACCCCTCGGAGAGTTGCTGTATGGGTTCTGAACGTGCAAAGAGTGTGGCACTGTCTTACCACGCGGCATCGGATTTAACGTCACTATTCTGACAGCACTGCAAAACGGACGCTTCACTTTGACAAACGTTTGAATGCCGGTCGGAAGAAGACTAAGTAACCATACTTCTATTCCTAAGTCACCCTTTAATTGTCCATTGGAAGTCATTAGCTTTAAAAAGTAATATGCTTTTTCTTGCATGAACATTATTTAGTGCAAAAAACTTGCTTACCAAGTCATTTTTTATGGAAAGACCGAAAACCAAAACTTAGACATTAAAGAAACTTTATGACAGTTATAAACTGGAGTATACCGAAGCATCTAAAAATGATAGACTGAAGGCTTTTCTATTCTTTTATAAATGCGCTGAAATTAAAAAGCCTAAATCAACAAAAAAAAACACACATTAGATCTGACATACATTTACCTTACCTTAAATTGCAGTGGTATAGTTATATTGATGCTGTTTAACAAATCTTTAATTTGTAATATTGATTTACACAATTATCTACTTAGTATTATCCAATAATATAACGAAAGTATAAACAACTGTCATACAAGAGAGAGGTTTAGCTAGCTATAAAACTAGGTTTAAACCACTATTTCCTTCAGAAAATGCCTGCACAGCTATACAAAATCAGGAATCGATATGCAGTTGTTTTACATAAGTTTCGCTGGTTGATATTGTCTAGTGCTTAATTTTGTCAGGTATTAATGGACTTCCTCTTTTGCATCTACTTTGAAGTTCGGTAATTGTGTTAATACCCTTTTTATTACCATATTACCGACTGCAACCTTTTGCTGACCATGGGATTACAATGTGACATGATGTCGAAAAGGTACGGTGTCTTATTTTACGTTTTAAAACATACTCAGATAAAATGTGAATTAACGGCAACAGAAGTTTACCAATGTAAATTCTCTTAAATTTTTTGCGAGATAAAAAAAAATGAATATTGCACTTCATAAATTGGGGTTCGCGTTGTTTATTCTTTAGATTTTTATATTGTGTCATGTGTGCTATTGTTTGTCTGTTTGTCTTTTTAATTTTTAGCCATGGCGTTGTCAGTATATTTTAGATTTATAAGTTTGACTGTCCCTTTGGTATCTTTCGTCCCTCTTTTGTATGAGCATGAAGTGCAACTCTGGATTTACCCTCATCAGGAATTCTCACGCCAAATATTTGTTTTATTTAAAGAACATCGTTTTTATTTGTAAATCTCATTACATAAACTGCTTGCTAAATGAATTAGGTACTGACAATTTACTTATAACCTCAACACGACACTCCTGGAGAGGAAATCTTGTATAATCATAGGTCAGTTTTGTGTTCATTTGTAAATTCAACCGAAGATGAAGAACTGTGCCTTCCATCACTGTATTAGATACATAAACTACATAATAATTGTTCTTACAAGCATCGGTATATTGCTGAGTCCATATTTCCTTGATAAACGGTTGCTGCTGACAATTAAGTAATAAACCAAGAGTTCCAAGTGGTGAAATTGAAATCATTACTTCGAAATATTATGGAAACCAAACACGAGTTGGATGACCGTTATGGAATATCTTTTTCGAAGATGATAACGAGTATGTTTCTAATGAGAAAACTTAAAGATAAAGCCATGTTTCCCTGTTTCTCTCTCAGATTCTATCCATAAAAAGAAGATTTGGTATGATTGCCATTTAGACAACAAGAGACCCAATGACACAGTATAAAATAGCTAAAGATCACCTTTGCCTTCAACAATGAGTAAACCCATATCGCATAGTCAGCTACAAAATTCCAGAAATCACAAATGGAAAACAATTCAAACGAGAAAACCTTACGTCCTTATTAATGTACACAAAGTCTACATGTCCACTTCGATGTGTTGTAATATAAGCAGCCACATCCAATCGTTAATCTGGGGTCTCGTGTTGCAAAGGCGCCATGCTAACTGAACACGAGATATCACTTCAACTACGATGTGTGAATAAAATAAACAGACTTTATATGTTAAAAATGTCAAAAATAAGGGAACCGCAGTCAACGTTGTGTTTTAATCTTAATCACTATAAAAATAAACATATATGTATAATAGCAGAAAAAGGCATATAGACAAGTGCATTAGCAAACATGAAAGACAAGAATACAAAAAATATCTTAGAACAATAACACAATGATGGAATGTATAAGTACAGAATCACGTCAAATTGACATTAACAAAAATGAATACGAATGTTTACGAATATTTTACTCCATAAATTTACATAGTTACAGAGAAACTAGTAAACAATTATAATACAATTATAGTGCAGACTACACAGTAAAAGTAGTATTAATAAAGCCAAGTAAAAGAATACTATGAGACGTTTATATTAAAATGATAAACAATGTCAGTACCCAGAATCTATACTTCAAGATCCAATCGTTTAATATGGGGTCTCCTGTTGCAAAGGCGCCATGCTAACTGAACACGAGATATCACTTCAACAACTATTTGAGTTGTGCGCGGGTAAATTTTGTAATTAAATGGTCGGTTGATGACCAATCTATATTCATTTCGGGGTGACAGTTCAAACTGTTCTTCCTTCACCCCTGTCGACTTATACTATCTAGATTTAACTTTAAAACTTACATTCTATTTGTTTGCATAATATAGTACCAATCTTGTACACAAATGTTTTTATTCATAAGAGAACATATATCAAAGTTTGTCCTTTTAAGATTATGATCTTTTGAATCGTGTCGCTGCAACTAATTATCATTGACACAAAGTTTAACCCATGTATGTCCATCATTCCGTCAATTTTGAATCAAACTCTTGACCGACCTTTTTTCTGTACAACTGCAGACATTAATAATCATTGCTGGACATTATTGTTTTTAATATAGTGATGAATGGTAATTAACAGTTAATACTAAAAGACAAAGTTTGGACTTCTCAGAATTACTAGTGGTAATTTGTAAAAATATCCAATTGATAGTTATCAAAGGAACCAGGATTAAATGAGACAAAAGAATACATTTTTTTATGAAATTTTATTAACCAGAAAGGCTACCCAGGAGTTATTTAAAAATGAATTGAAGGTAAAAAAAAATTGAAATGTAAGTTTTTAATTCAAAATACATTTCTTCCCCTCTTAATATATCATGCGAACTATTCGATGAGACCTGTTGTATCATAGGTCTGGTTTATGGGAAATTATTTTTCCACATTCAGAACAAAATGGCTCTGTTTGTAATATATTCTCATTAGATGGGAAATTTTACCATGTGATAATTCATAATAGATACTGTAAATTAACAATATGACTAAAAGATATGTGCATGTCGTATTTCAGCTAAAACAGATCTGGGTAGAATTTCATTTATTGAAACACAAACTATGTCATATTTCTGTAGATTTCATACCCACGATATCAAAAAGGAAAAGCACCCAAAAAAAAATTGACCTCCGCGGAAAATTCAAACGGAAAGTCCCTAATCAAATGGCAAAAATGTAAAGCTCAAACAAATCAAACGAATGGATAACAACTGTTATATTCCTGACTTGGTAAAGGGATTTTCTCATATAGAAAATGGTGGATTAAAACCTGCTTTTATAGCTAGCTAAACCTCTCACTTGTATGACAGTCGCATCAAATTCCATTATATCCTCATATTGACAACGATGTGGGAATAAAATAAACAGACATAATATGTTAAAAATGTCAAAAATAGGGGAACCGCACTCAACGTTGTGTTTTAATCTTAATCACTATAAAAATAAACAAATATGTATAAAAGTAGAAAGAGGCATATAGACAAGTGCATTAGCAAACATGAAAGGCAAGAATACAAAACAATATCTAAGGACAATTACACAATTATGGAATGTAAAAGTACAGAGTCACGTCAAATGGACATCACCAAAAACGAATACGAATGTTTACGAATATTTTATTCTCATAAATTTACATAGTTACGGAGAAATTAGTTTACACTCATAATACAATAATAGTGCAGACTACACAGTAAAAGTAATATAAATAAAGACAAATACAAGAATACTAAGAGACGTTTATATTAAAATGATGAACAACGTCAGTGCCCAGAATCTATACTTGAAGACCATCGTGTATTACTTGAAAAGTTGGTACGGAATATTTATCAACAAGGTCTTGGTACCTTCCGATGAACTTTTTCTGAAAAATGACGAGACTTTCTTTGACAAACCCCTGGTTTATCAACTATCTTCTCAGGCACTGGTGATTTTAACAAAGTCTGAGTAGGAGCTTCAAACTCTTGAATACCGAATAAGTTGAAAAATATATATTCAATATGCAGGATAAATTGGTTAATTGCTACTAAGGTGGTGAATATCGATAATTTTAAAATCATGATTGTCGTTTGTCATTGATTATGGTACTGAGATGTTTGTGTATGTCAAATTCCAGGTACACGTCTAAAAATGAGGTGGAGGAATCCGTGTCTGTTGTTTATTCAATTTCATGTTCTGGTGGATATATCAATGGAACTCAATCAGAAAGTTCGGATTGTTAATGGGAAAAAGCTTATCAATATATATGAATGGGAAATTAAATAAACTGGCTTCTTTGATCTTCTTATTTTTACAAGTGTCTACAGGAACTCCGATTCAAAAGTATGAACTATTCGAAATACTAAGAATGTTATTATTCCAGGCATAGGTTACCTTATCCGTATTTGGCACAATTGTTAGCAATTTTGGATCATCAATGCTCTTCAACTTAATTTGTACTTGTTAACTTTCTTGCTATTGTGATCTGAGGGTCACTGATAAGTCTTATGTAGACGAAACGCCCGTATGGCGTATAAAATTATAATCCTGGTACCTTTAATAACTATTAGCATGTCGAAATGTACTTTTGTATGTTTTATTGGGTATTCCTCTGTCCTGCATGTTCTTGCATTTTTTGTACTGCAGTCCTGTATGTAATGTTGTGTTATATTTAACATTGCCATTAAAAAAGCGGGGGTTGGCTTGGGACAACCAGGTTCAACCCACCATTTTCTACATTTGAGAATGCCGGTACCAAGTCAGGAATATGCCAGTTGTTGACCATTTGTTTGATGTGTTTTATCATTTGATTTTGCCATTTGATTAGGGACTGTCCGTTTTGATTTTTTTCTCGGAGTTCAATATTTTTTCAATTTTACTTTTCACACTGTTTTTCAACTTATGCATGGGACGTTTTATCAAAGACCTAATTGTTTTGATCAATTCTGACAAAGTGTCCAGTTCAAATTCTTCTCGTTTAGCATATGATCTGTCGTAGTCCTCAATGGAATTCATAATGATTTTGAAGTTATGATTCCAATTGATGTGTTGGGGTTCTCTAAACTACGGACCATGAGTATTCACTTTTCGGGGATTTTCCTATTAAATCATGTTTAGATCCCCAGTAATAGCATGGCCATAGGGGCTGTACTTATAAGACGAGTGTGAGCAATCACATGTCAGAGGTTCTGGTTATGTATTATTCTAAATCAATATGCTGCAATGCTTGTTTATAGTTAAATACTTTGGTTATGCAATGGTTTTGGTGTAACTGTAGGATACAATAGGAACAGACTGATTTTTGAAATAAATAGGAATTTTAGATGTTACCTTCATGTGATGTATAACGTTGCTGATGTTGATGTTACAGCATCCCTCTGTTAAAAAGAATTACGTGAATTGAATACACTGCATACTGATTGTATTCATAATTAATTTAGATTTGCTTTAAGTATATTTAAAGAAACAGGATTAGAAGCTGCATATTTTGAAACCTATGATAAACCATATACAAAAATCAAATATTTCTTTTAAGATGAAGATTAAACAAATATCACATAACGTCCACATATTCAATATTCAAACTTTCTTCTATTACAGACAGACATAAACTATTTCGTTATAGCCTAACAAAATATCAGATGAAAAAAGTAGACTACCAAAGTTACTCTCTAAATTTTGAGTAACTGACTATAACCTAGAAGTTGAAAAAGAGACCAAAGGTTATGCGGAATTTAGTAATAAACTTGATGATAAATACCATGTTTTGCTAGATTGTAAACTTAACTATTTTTCAATAAAATAGTAATAAAAACAAATCAAAACCTGGTCATAGTATTCCGCGACTGAGCTAAAACAAATAGTAAATCATGAATTTAAACTATTAAAATCACAAAAATACTGAACTCATAACTATAATCACATGGCAAAATCAAATACTAGTAACAAAACGCATCAAAAACGAATGGACAAGAACTGTCATATTCCTGACTTGGTACAGGCATTGGAAAGGCAACCTTAGACTCTTTTTTTGTTCGACCCATATGGGTGTAGTTTGCAAATAAAATTATTATTATAATGACGACTTACATTAAAACTGATTTGTTTTTCTCTCAATTTATTTATGACTTTTGAACAGTGATATACTACTGTTGACCCTATGTACAAACTATGTACAAACCCACAGGACACACACACTGTCAAAGAACTCAGTTTCGATCCTTTTTGAGTAGAGTGTGATTCTCTGAGTTTGTGTTTGTAACCATGGTATTTCATTGACATTGACTAAGTTGTGATAAAAACGTCGCAAAATAACAGTTTCTCTACATAAAAGCTCTATTCAACAGCTTAAAGACTGAACTTAGAATGAAATTTGTGGTTGGTAATATTTCATAACAAATAAATGCAGATTGTTGCCATGGATACACCAAAAAGAAATTATATTTTACCATTTAATATACTGGAAATAAAATCTATGGAAGATTCTGATTACATACCTATGCCCAAATATGACAGTAAGCTTGATATTGCAAGAAAGCAATGAAAAGAGAATGATAAAATTCATAAGGGCAAATTTTAGTATGTTTTCCCAACTGTTTATTGCTACCTTAGATCTGAACACCAGTAAACTATTGTTAATATTATAGAAAATCACAGTTATGTTTGAAAATAGGTTCAACCCACCATTTTTTCTTAAAATGTCCTGTACCATGTCAGGAAAATGGCCATTGTCATATTAAAGTTCGTTTCTGTGTGTGTAACATTTAAATATTGTGTTTCTGTTGTGTAGTAGTTTTCCTTGTATATTTGATGCGATTCCCTCAGTTTTAGGTTGTAACTCAGATTTTTTTTTTCTCAATCGATTTATGAATTTCGAACAGCGGTATACTACTGTTGCCTTTATTTGGCTCATTTTATCTCTTTGTGATGAGTTTCAGTCTATAAATGCAGGAAAGGAATGTCTTTACGCATTAACAGAATACTTTTATTAAACCAACCTAGTAGTCAGCACTTCTGTGTTGAAATGTATTATCATTGATATGGCCAAAATTATAAATTGAACGATAACTTCTTAATTTTTAAAGCATTGCAAAACTGAAAGAATTTCATTGCCTGCTGTTATAAAACAAGCTCATTTTTCTATTTATAGCAATAAATGAAGATGCAAAGGAACATGCATGAACAAAAAACATGTAAATAAACTCATCATATATACCAGGACTAAATTAAGTATATACGCCAGACGCGCGTTTCGCCTACATGTAAATGAAACAATTCTGACGTCCCTCGTGGCAGCAAGTATCACCCTGAGCGAGAGTGCCAAAATAGAATTAAGATAGCCATTCAAATTAATGTGTAATTTAAAAAATGATTGAATATTCACTTATATACTTTATTTGTCTAATATTCATAATATTAATTTGTAAAACTCAATAAAAGATTTTGATTGATGTTTGTCTAATATTAACCCATATGGTCGAAATAAGTGTATGGCCATGGTCGTACTAGACATTATGAATATTTTCATACGGTCCGACCGTACGAATATGGTCGGATTTTACGAGTTAACGCATAGGGTCCAAATACTCATATGGTCTGATCATATATAGTGTGTTTCTATGCAAAATGTTCGGTATGCAGCGTAACTATATATGGTTATTCAAGAGACTCGTGTCGCAGTTTCGTTTAAATATATTCTATGATATATTTGTAACTTCAGATTCTTTGAGTTAATACCCTTTGTTTACCGTTGAAATTCTCTTTTTGAAACCATAAATATAGATATATACCATTATTACAACGACGATATCATTGTCCTCTCGGGATAATTTTATCCACATTGATTGATTTGTCCTTCGGGTTATTTACTATGTTCAATATTAGATCAGGCTACCGGAAGTTGCTAACATTCCTGGGATAGATCAAATATTGTAATCATTCATTGATAATCATCAAAAGGATGAACATGTTATGACGATTGTTTGGACTAAAGTTATAAGAAATCTTAATCCTTTGGCACGCGTTAGTTTTCAATATCCAATAAATTCTTATTAATACATGATAAGTCTGATATTAATAGAGACCTGGAGTCCATTCTTAGCTTAAATGTGACTTACCCAGGCGGGATTTAATTTGTGTATCTTGTTGAAAGAGATATAGTCAAAACGGAGTCGCTTTATATTTACACGGCAAATAAATTTGTTAGCTTGCCTTGTAATTAACTTTCGCTCTTAAACATTCAATTTATAACTGTACAGCCGATTAGATAATACCTTGGTTGTCACGAATACGGAGCGACCCTCTACGGATACGATTTCCAAAGTTATGTTAGATATGCTATAAATCGCTGTTATAACACTTTATATTTGTTCATTAATCACATTGGTGTCTAGGGCGGGAAATATGGCTGACAAGCTAGAGAAAGAGACATCTGGTGGCCATGTAGACTTTAGTTCGAAATCTTGTTCATCTTGGCGCTTTTGTTATTTGTTTTCATCAACAAACATAGGTCGTTAGATTTTGACAAGTGCGTCAACACCACGTTATCATTATCATTATTCAATCAGACATATTTTTGTCTCTTCTGGAAATGTTTCAATATCCGTCTCATTTTAGTTGACAGGAAACAAATTTATCATCCCTCCCCCTATGTTTGCATATATGATACAACCAAATTAATGGAATTATGACAGCATAGATAGACATTGAATCATTCACTTGGTTTTCGGGAGGACGATTATTACAATAATAAGGTTAAGCATTATCATTAAATTAGATATTTAAAATGTGAAAAAACATACATTTGATTGAGAATATACCGAGATTATTCAATAAATACGCAATAAGTGACTATTAAGTCACCACCAAATAACTTTAAAACACTTATGTCAAGGAGATGCATAAATATTCGTGCATAAACAAAACAGTAGAAAATGTCGAGAAGTAATCTTGTCGTGTGTTTAGGTACTTGATTTTGTATCCTGAATGATTGCCCTTGCCAGTAACAAATGTTATATAATACATATTTATATGATAAATAGTACAGTTTAATTTTAACCAGCGTGAAATCCTACCTTGTTGCTGAAATACACGAGATCATTTAAATAAATACTGAACAAAATAGGATTAAATGTTTTCCCTTGTTTCTTTTTGTCATAGTTCAAATGCTCATATTATATACCAATGATTTTATAACTAAATGTCAAAAGCATCAATAAAAAAAATATCAGCCTTAATTAAGTGTTAAAAATTAATTTATATACATATTGAAAATAATATTTGAAACATTAACAAGATTAACCATGGTGAAAAAAAAAATATGAAAAGGATAAGAAAAACACATCAATACTTAAATAAACTCGAAAAGTTTGAGCTAATTAAATTTATCAAACGCATATATATACTGACCGGCTTTAGAAACGCAACACTAGATTATTTTTGTGTTGTTTTTGAATGAATGTGTCACCGTCAAAAGCGATGACTGCCTGTTACAAACGCCAAAATGATTGTCAGAAAGGTCAACAAATACTGTCTGACATGTTTTAGGTTCTGTTTTACACCTTCTGATTTTACATTTGTTCGACCCATTAATTGCTTTTGGCAATTATGCGGTTGGAACTTGAGGGCTTTAAAGGTTTTTCTTCAGTTGATTCTTTGGTAATTCAGTTTATGGGAAACATTTATGGCATGAATCTGTACTCAATGACACTCGGCAATTTGATTAGCAGTTGACGTTGCGGCCGTAAACATGTCTTGCAAATGACGTTGCGTATTCAAATCCTGTTGACGTTTCATTGTCACTACACGTTGATTTGTTCATTGATGGCTAGAAACAAATCTAGTCTGCTTGTTTCGTTGTCGGGAGGACAGTAAGACGAGTTTCTGAAGTCATAAAGTATGGTTGCAGCACGTTTATGTTTTCATGTTTGCAGTATTTTTAAGGGATAATTCAGTTTTTTATTTCTCAGTCTTGGCAAAATGGGGATGCAACATTTTTAAACTGAATTAAGTGAGGCAAAGGATTTAAGGAACTGTTTGACAAAGCAAAAAAACCTGAAACAATCTTTCATGGGTCAAAAATTTCGCTTTAAGAAATTCGTGCGACTTAAAAATTCGGTATGTTCAATAACCACAGGTAAGTCAGATTTTGATTTTTTGTAAGGAGAAAGAAGTATGATAAGCATGGACAGAAGTTATCAGAGAATCAAACAAGATTTGTTAAAAAAAATCAACAAAACGAGTGTTGCGTTTCTAAAGCCGTTCAGTATATTAGGATAAAAATATTTGTTGAACATTTGTTTGTATTTAACTATGAAACTTTCTTATATTCAAACTACATATGTATACAGGATTTACAAAACTAAACATTTTATTCCAGCACTTATAAAATCTTTTCCTGCTACATGGAAGTTGAGATCGTCCACCTACAAATAATATTCATCTAAGCATGGAATAAAATCTTTCCATAAAATTTTTACAAACACATATATTGTATCGGAATGTAAAAACGCAAGACTTAACTATCAATATAATTGTATTAAATTGCATCAAACAAAATCGTCTTTGCCGATTATTCAATTTGAATATGACAAAAAATAATAGCAACATCGCAGAAATCTCAGACCAAATGATGGAATGTAATTTGAACGTATTTAACCTATGGTCAAAGAGGGGGAAACAAATATAATGAGTCTTTGTTTAGCTAAAAGATGTGTAAATACGGAAGACATCGTCTTAAATGCTAAATTACCCTCAATATTTGCTTCGAATAATGTTTTCAATTGAGTTTGACAGATATCTTGATGAGCTTGTTCCATTTCATTTTTATTCAATGAAATGTACATTTTTCAACGTCAAAGAAATAATCTTCTGTATCTTTTTGTAAATTGTTTTGAGATGAGTTACAAATACCATGCTTCCGTTAACACCACAGCAAATATATTTGACAATGATAAAATGGAATTTTATAACGTGAGCAAAAACAAGGCGAACCATAACATATTGAGATGATTGAAATTTATCCTTCTATAGAAAATATTTCAATTGAAATAATTTTCTCTCTAAATGCTTTGAATACATTATATATATTTAACAAATGTGTCAAAGTCTTTGAAATAAGTCTATTGTGTGTGACTAATTCTCTTATTTATCACCTATATAAAAGTAAGTTATGAGTCTGACATTGCCTTTTCCCTCTTTAAAAAGAATAAAATTGAAACCTATACAGCATCTATACCAAATTTGATTTATTTTTGAATTAAACACGTGCTCGTAATCTTTTTGCAACAAAAAAACTCACGGTCCTTTAAATGTTTTCTTTAGTATCATCCTAACATATTAGATAGATCTTGGTGAATACAGCTCTTGAGAGCTTTGATATTATCCGGAAAGGCAAAGTAGTTTTTGATGTTTTTATTGGTAGGAAGAATTTACTGTGAGAACCGAAAGCAGTTCATTGTTATGTTATTTTCTGTCCAATATTTATCATAAAGTAAATGAAAAGAAAGGTAAAACTTATCGGCTGGTGCCGTTTGCTAGGTAACTGACTAAAGCCGATTGAGTATGTAGCTTTTCCGTCATACATAAATCACCTTCCGTAAATGTTATCTCTTATTCATTTGTTTGGTTCAGTGCTTACTATCATTCATAATTGCTAATAAACATCTGGAGGGTTCGTCAATTCAAATTCACGACGATACGTGAAATATTTGTCCTCGCCACATGAGATTTTTGTCCATTGATTTTTCACAAGAATTGATATTTCACAAGAATTGATATTCATTGGCTTTAATTTACAAAACTATATTCTTTCATGCAGATAATCTAAACTTTTCTTTTTGACAATAGTATTTTTGTATCAGATTAAAGTTTAAGAAATACAAAATTCATGCATTTTTATGAAAACTTAATTCTGAACACTATAGTATTGAGGAACTATAGATATTTTGTATGATCTATACATTTAGAATATTAAGCACGTTTTTGATATAATAACACGTTCATGATCTTATTAAAAGCTTATTGTCATTTCATTGGCTTAAACTTTAAATATAGGTTGATAGTCATTTAGTTGGTCATTTTACCTTTTCGATCAGCTGTGAAAATTATTATTGCGATTTATAATTATTTCTTAAACTGAATGTCCCGCGATTACTTTCAACCGTCGAAAGAATATCTATATATGATACTTCTTTTCGGAAATTATGATATTAAATCTAAAAATGTGGGTAGTTTTCACAATAATGATTCATTGCTTAAGTTTTAACTGGTTCTGTATAATTTCATAATTTTCCGGTGAGGTTCTATTTCAAAACTAATATCCTCCTTAGAACAAGAACTAGATATAAACAAGCATGTTATATGAGCGTCACTGATGAGTTATGTAGACGAAACGCGCGTCTGGCGTACTAAATTATCATTCTGGTACCTTTGATAACTATATGAGATATAACTGCCTAAATTTTAAGTTTGATACATCGGCGTCTACGCCAGGAAGACTCGAACAATTCCTGACAAAATTCATGGCATTATTCAGTCGACGAAAGGAGTTCATCATGGAGTTTTTTTAGGAAATATTTTGTATGCAAATGAACGCCATTGACTTTTTTTAATACCAATCCGGCAACCATTACATTTGTGATTTTTTAAAGACTTTACGTAGGACACCTGACTGTCACCCAGTGGAATCGAAAACCTCATATTACAACATTAAGACACACGACAACTGAACAAAATTCTATACAAGTAATATCTTGGACAATATAAAGCTGTCGATAAATATTGCTTCTTAAAAATGGCCAGCTAATTTGGCAATTCGTGTAAGGAAAATACCAAAGAACACAACACTCGTATCTTACAGATTCATTTACATACCAAATAAAGGAAACATATGGTATACGCCATTATAATATCAGATGCTTACATTTACGTACATGATGACAAAAACAAGCAACCCAGAACCTATTTTACCAAATGAACGGCTAGACTATAAATGTATGTTTACCATTTTACTATACTAGACACGTGTTTCTTGGATCATCTTAATGAGGTACTTTAACGACCAAAAGTTAGGGGAACAAAACATACAAAACAATGTTTAAAAGTAAAAAAAAAGGACCTGAACAAAACAATCTTACCGTTTAAGTATTTTTGTTAGAATTATTTTTCACATTATTGAAAATGAAAATGGGTGACCAGTATGATTATCTAGCCCCTGAAATTGCACTTGAAATAAGTACAATTCTTCAATTGTTTAAAAATATATTTGATTTGTTGTGTATGAATAGGATGAACTAAACTGGTCTTTTTAGTTAAAAAAAACTATAAATGTATGATTGCGATTTGACTATGCTAGACGCGAGATCTTCATAAAGTATACAAAACAATGTGTACAATAAAAAAAAATGACCTGAACAAAACAAAACAATCCTATCGTTTAAAGTTTTTTTGTTAGAATTTGTTTAAATAGAAATAGCTGTTATCAGAACATTGTAGTAAATTACAAATGTTGTCAAACCATAGTATTCTCACATTATTAAAATTGGATGACCAGTATGGTTATCTCCGGAAATTGCACTTGAAATAAGTAACAATTCTTCAATCGTTAAAAAAATATATTTGATTCAATGTGTATTAATAGGATGAACTAATCTGGTCTTTTAAGTACAGAAAACAACCAGTTCACCTGAGATCACCCTAAGTTTTTAGTGTGGTTCGTGTTGCTTAGTCTTTAGTTTTCTATGTTGTGTCTTCTGTACTATTATTTGTCTGTTTGTCTTTTTTTTATTTTTGGCCATGGCGTGATCAGTTTATTTTCAATCTATGAGTTTGACTCTCCCTCTGGTATCTTTCGTCCCTCTTTCATTCACTTGGAATTTGTTTAAATTTAAGGGTTTCCTCACAATGTACAGTTGTTCCATGTAAAGACGTTTTTTTGGGTTTTTTTTTTGTCTTTTTTTTTTTATTATTTCTGGTTACTTTTACATCAACGAATAACGAAGATTTGGAACTTTGGAATGGGGAACATACGACGAGAAATTAATTTCCAAATGCATATAGGCCCACAAATGTACATCAATTTTCAGTTAATCATAATTTCAAATTACTATATATAAAGTTGACATGGTTTTGTATATTTCCATGCACTGAAGTCAAATTGCCTTTGCAAAAAAATAGTTGTTTTCATAAGAATTCATGCAGACGTAGTTTCTAATACAAATTATAGTAAAAAATACATAAAATAGTAAAGTTTTCTCAATTTCAGAAAGAAACATCAAATGTTAAATAGGCTTTGAAGGCATGCCATGTTGATAATTTCAATTATTGATTTAGTCATATTCAGATCGAAATAAATTGTCTATTTCCCCCTTGTCCTTTAAATGTTAGATGAAATATATAAAGATTATATTCAGTAACTATTTAATCCGAAATTGTTACAATATTCAAATACAAACCTATTCTAAATACTTTTCGTTGTTTAAAGACATTAACAGAGAATTATATTTTAGACGAAAATCCATAAAAAGCGTTAAACATGAAAAATGGAACACAAAGAAAGGGGTCAATCTTTAGTAGTGATGAATATTCATTACTATCGCATTATGAAATTACAAAAGTCATTTAAAATCCATTTCTTGTGCAACAAATGTAATATGGTTATAACGAAATATACTTCTTTATTATGTTTGTATCAGTTAATAATAATATTGATCTCTTTTCAGTGAAATGCATGCCATTATTACATTTATAATATGAAAAGGATAATGCAAATCCATGACAAATTGATTTCAAAAGCTTTAAATGGCCGTTTAAGTCATTTACTTTCTCACTTCATTGAAACAAAATCTAAAATTTATTCAAAACAGTTAGTTATTTCCAACAAAATGTATTTCATAAAATATGAAAGCTCATTCTATCTGTTAAGAAAATATTCATTAGTGATATAAAATTTTTGTTCATGACTTTTTTATTCAGTGTCATTGTATTTGTAATTTGTACAAAAATATTGAGCTCAAAAGACACATTAGAAAACATATAGAAAATCTGCAAATAATCACAACGAATTGTTTCTATCAAAGTTTCTCATTAAAAACTTTGCAAAAGGAAAATTGTGTTAGGATTTGGGTCATACTTTACATTGGTTTAATAAATCTTACTGTATGTCATCTACTTTTCAGTTGTTTTTACAATGTGCTTTCGTGTTATATGTTAAAAATTGCATCTTTCCTCAAACCCTTGAACTCCGAATAGCTCATTCCCAATAAAGTTCACCCAATTTTCAAGAAAAAATTAGGATCCTATCGAAATCTTTTTTTTTTATGTTCCGTTGTCATTGTCAATTTGTTAATTTAAAAAAAAAGAGTGTTAAATGCAAGCAGAGTAAGTATAAAAAGCCTATTCTCGTTAAAGAAAACGTGCTCATTGACAACAAGACTTTAAATATACAATGTATATGTTTATAAATGATATATAATTATGACTAATTAAGTTATTAATGATTATATCTATATCTATGAAATAGTTTGGGGTCATACAAACAAACAGAGCCGGAACAAAAGAGAAGAAAACTTAACAGATCAACTGTGCCCTTTGTAGTTGTAACCTCAGTTTCAGTTCTATTACATATAAATAACTAAATATAAAGAGGGAATTGCCGAAATGTTCACTTTCCATGTAAAACAAAAATAAATATATACACTAACTTAGAACTCATAGTAATCGCTTCTTTGCTAAAAGCAACTATTATAATTGTATATTTATTTGAAGAAATCTGATGATTAATAAAGAGACAGAGAAAAGACGATTTAAATATATATACTTTGTTCCTTATTTCGGATTATGTATTATTTTATCTTCTTTCATTTGGTATAAGACAGCCTTTTTCTAAAAAAAAATATCAAAAATATATAATTCGTTTGTTTCTTTTTTTCTTTTTCCTTATTGTTAATTTCTTGATCATATAATTACTCCAACACAATTTTATATACAAAATACCTTTTTATATGGAGTTTGCTGACTAAACAGAAAATAATAATCGAGTCAAAACTTCTTGGTATGTGTAAATTCAGCGTCAGCGAGCACGATAAATCCTATTAAAACAATAAATGTAGACAAAAGGATTTACTGTAATTCAACCAACTATAATGGTATGTATAATGTAGTGAAATTATCTAGAACCAAAACCAAATGGACTTGAACAAATCAACCCAAGTGGGTTGAAATTTGCATTGCACTGGGGAATTTAAATCTTAGTGCCTACTTTTTTCAACTAAAACTATCTTTTAGCTTTAAAAAATGGACAAAAGACTCAAATCGTCGATTTACACATTATGCTTTAAAAACATCAAAGAATGAACTATTCTGCGCATTGAAACAGGTCATAACTCAATCATGGGAGGTGCAAAGCTTCTATACGTATGCTTATTTATTTTGATGGGGAAAAAAGTATAGAAAAATGCATAAAATCAGAAAATAATTCGGTAAAGGCGCCTGCACAACTTCAATATATGATCAGTTCCTGAGGTTTTAATAATTTGGATTGAAAACTGAAGCATGATCGAGTTGATTACACAATATTGTCCTCCTTTCCTGGAAAATGTCAAGAAAAAAACTGACTTCAAAGGAAGAAATGTTATTATATCTGTTCCACAGTCTAAAAATGTGAGCAATATTTCTGTGTGGTTTCCAGGAACTGTTTCTGAACTCGGAAGGAGGGACTGATAACTCATTGTAGCTAGCTTCTCAGGTCTAATGCTTTGTGCAACCCGGCCAAAAATACATCATTTAATCCGAAACCGTGTTGGTGTTTTTAATAGTAACAACCGTCAAATAAAAACAAAATGCAGGAAAAGTTTGAACGGAAATGTTATCCTGTTTTTCTAGGAACTTGGATGGACTTTTATGGGTACCAGCAATCATAATAAAGTTAATGAATGATGCATATTTTTGTTTACAAAACAAAATCACATTATTAAATGGGCTGGAAAGCAGAATGAGTACCAGTAAGATTATAAAAAATTGCTGGTGACAAATGAAGTGACTCGTTTTTTCTATTCGAAAATAATTTTGAAATAAACTAAGTCCTTACTATGAGGTTCTTGGAGGAGGGTATTGGAGGTACTACTGATTTCCTCCGATCAATTCGTTTCTTTCCCTCACCTTCCCCTCTCATAAGATTTGTTTTTTTTGCCATCTTAAAAGAGTAAAGCATATAATGTACAGTGAGATCGCAATGCAGTCATTCAGTTTGATGATATTGGGCCAATTGTTTTCTTTGTAAACATTTTCCTCCCATCTACATGAGTTTTGACCACGTTTATCATGATAACTTTGATACTGACAGCAGATGTCTTTGACCAAATGTTCTTGTTCCAAGCTTTTTGCTAATTGTTCATGATCTTAGATCATAATTTATCATTTCAGAGTTAAGGTTTTTTAATTATCTGCAACTCTGTAATTGATTTGCCCTTCCGACTGTTTAATGCATGACCACAGGTAATTCTCATGCTGACAAAACGCGAATCTTGCTTAGTCAATTGTAAGCCTGGTATCTTTTATAACTTTTAAACTACCAAAACCCAAATTTATAATCCACGCCAAAATTTGAAATCGCACAGACAACAGATTGCGCTCGTATCAAGCAGCACGAGACTGCTTTTAAAAATGTCATTAGAGTAAATAAACTCATTATAAGTGTTCAACGATTCGTTTTGTTCGTTAGAATTTCACCATTTTGTCATATTAAACAGATATATAAGTAAAATAAGGAAATTGTGTAATACGATTAATTTTAGGGTCAGACCTTTTACGAAAGTTACATTTCATTGAAAAGTATATTAAATATATTTCGTTCCGACATCTGTTGTTCACAATAACCAATGTCTAAAACATAAACATTTGTTTTGTTTCTTCATAATAGAAGTTTTATTCTACATAATGCGTGTAACTATTATGAGCTTGACAAAATGAATATCGTATTGTATTACTATCGATAAATTTTCTCATATAATGCGAAATATATTCATATTTATATCAAAGGAAAGGACTTTTCAAAAATGAAAATTATACGGATTAATGAAGAGTAAAAGGAAAAATAATCTCAATTAGATGTTAAAATATCCGAAAATTGAATTGAAATGAAAATAAAAAGAAAAAAATGAGTTGATCAAAAGAAAGATTATTTTCCTATAATGCATCAATTTCCTACCATCCTGTCATTTGGAGAAGAAATAAAATGGCCAATATTAACATTCTTGGTTAGGAGAGGCGTTCCAATTTAGGCTTTCATGTCAAATGCATGAAAAGAAAGCTAAAAGTATGTGACATTGCCATCAAAGACAGGTATACTATTTGGAAACGTAGTAACAAATTTGTGGTTAAAACAGATGTTTACCAATATCTGCAAAATCAATTATAGTGTTCAAAGCATATTTACTACTTAAAAGTACAGTTGTAATTGGGTTTGTATACAATTGCTCAATACACGTTTAACAAAGTTTACGTTCTTGTTTGCAGCAAACGTATCTTGTTAACTGACATACAAGTCTTTCATTAAATTTTGTGGACTGTTCATTTGAATTGCAAATTATTATATCTTTCCTATATTAATTACTATTTACTACAGACATGACTCGTTACATGACTCGTTTTAAACATCAATTTTTCACTTTGTGTCTCGTTTACTTCGATGCCAATGTATATTACTTTTGTTTTGTAGTGGTTTCCCTTACAGTTTGAACCAGTATTTACTGAGTAGGAGATCCGATATTGTAACTCCTGGTTTGACGGACAATTTCGAGAGAAATGTTTGAAACAATTCATTATATATATTCCCATCAGTCGATATTTTCCTTTTTTTCCGTTTTATTTGGTTTTTCATTTGCAGAGGATGTAATGTTAAACCTTGAAGATTTATATACCTGTTATTGTGCATTCAAAGGAACTTCTTACCTGTGGAAAACCAGAACTGATGCAAGTCACGAGATAATAGAAATGAATATATACATGTATATAAATAAACTCATCATAGATACCAGGACTAAATTTTATATATACGTATATTGTATCTTACTCTTTTGAATTTGTCTATAGACATACATACATAAAACTAATATAAAATCTCTGTTGAAAATTAGAAAATGTTTATAATGGAACATTCCCCAAAATATTTTATTTTTGTACAAAACAAGTGGTTCCTTATCTGATTGTATATAATTAGAAATTGACATAGTCTTGCCACCAATAATTGACATCTCTCCCTGATCTGCATAGAAAGCACTATCAGGAACGACCACATTTTATCCGCAAGAAATTGTATATGACTATTGTGTAAAATTCGAATAAAATGAATCAAATAAACTGACAAAAGGATCATTAATTTAAAGTGTTAGTGCATCAATTGTAATGGAAACGTTGCTAAATACACTCTAGAGGCGGGCCATTAATTGGCGCAATTTATCCTCAATAAGGTCAACGCATTGATCATTAAAGAATATTTACAAGAGGAAGGAATCAATCATGAATTTTATCGTGGCTAATATGTATTTTAATTTCATTTATTACCCCGGGGAAATTAGTTTCACGAAAAACGACCAAAAACAATCACCTTTCAGATTAAAAACAGAGAAAAAGTTTCTCAGCGGAAAACAATTGTTCATAAGGTCCTGTGCTTAACATGATGTCGACTGCTCTTTTGTTGTCGCTCTTGGACTTTAGACATCTACAACATGTCTAGCAGATTATGGTGATATGCAGAAACGTTTAACTTATATCAATCTGATTTAAATACAAACATTGTGTCCACGTTTCGCTTTTAAATGTCTGACGACGCTTTAGATGTTTTTACTTTCTACATGTTCGCAAAACCTTCAAGGATTGGGTGACAGAAACTGTATAGGTTGACACGATATTTTCTAAACAAAAGGGTAAAAGAACTTTTATTCAGATTAATTTTTAGAAAATTAGAGAGATTATTTGTACATGTACATAGGAAAAGTTTGAGGCACCAATCAAATTTCAACGAACCTTGGAAAACTTCTCTTAGAATATGTAAATGATTCTGTCTTTTCTTTTGAGACATTAGTTTTACAAATAGAAAGGGTAACAAGTAACAATAACAAATCTGTATATCAGAAGGCTAACATTTTGACAATAAAAGAGCAAGATATCAGAAGGCTAACAATAAAAGGGCTAGATATCAGGAGGCTAACAATAAAAGAGCTTATTTTCAGGAGGCTAACAATAAAATAACTAGAGATCAGGAGGCTAACAATAAAAGAGCTAGATATCAGGAGGCTCTAACAATAAAAGAGCTAGATATCAGGAGGCTAACAATAAAAGAGCTAGATATCAGGAGGCTAACAATAAAAGAGCTAATTTTCAGAAGGCTAACAATAAATTAGCTAGATATCAGGAGACTAACAATAAAAGAGCTAATTTTCAGGAGGCTTACAATAAAATAGCTAGATATGAGGAGATTAACAATAAAAGAGCTAGATATCCGGAGGCTTACAATAAAAGAGCTAGATATCAGGAGGCGAGCATTAAAAGAGCTAATTTTCAGGAGGCTAACAATAAAAGAACTAATTTTCAGGAGGCTAACAAATTGACAATTACAGTTATGTGTCAGAAGGCTAATAAGTTTGACAACAACATGACTGAATATCAGAGGAAAACCAAATTTGATCAAGACATGGTTGAATGTTGGAAGCTTAAGGCTTTGACAACTATACAGGGCTGCATATTCTAAATATAAGAAGGTTAAAAAGTGTGAACAAGAAAATAAAATCACAAAATTACTGAACTTCGAGGAAAATTCAAAACGGAAATTCCCTAACCAACTGTCAAAATCAAATAGTAAAACACATCAACCGAATTGACAAATACTGTTATATTCCTGACTTGGTACAGGCATTTTCAAATGTAGAAAATGGTAGATTGAACCTGGTTTCATAGCGCTAATTCTCTCAAGGAAAATTACCATTGTAATGTAATAGTTCGTTTCTGTGTTGTTGCATTTTAGTGTTTCTGTTGTGTTGTTGTTCTCCTATATTTGATGTGTTTCCCTCAGTTTTAGTTTGTAATCCGGATTTTTGCTTTTATTTGTATGACAGTCGCATCAAATTTCATTATATTTACAACTATGCGTGAACAAAACAGACATGCTAGATAACAAATGTCGAAATAGGGATACGACAGTTATCACTGTGTCATAATCTCAATTAGAACTAAAACAGAAAAATATTTAACAAAGAAGCACAAAAAGCATCTTTCAAATCCAGCAACCACATTCATTGCTAAGAGTTGCTTGTATGGCGTCAGAATGTTAACGTCAATATAAAACAATTTTGTCTTTCAAAGTATTTTCAAAATTATAATTTCACATGGGGAATGGTGGTATACAGGGTTGAAAAATCAAAAGTTTTGTTAGAACTTATTTCAGATTAAGACCCAGATTTTAATTTATCCAGAAGTTCTTTAGAATTTTAAGAATCCACCTTTGGTTAATACCATTACGCGAGTAAAACAATTTTGTCGTTCAAAGTATTTTCAAACTTATAATAGAACAATAACATTATGGCATTATAATAGATTATCAAAACAGTGTTAGCATTCCTATGGGCAAAATGCGACCTTCAATTGAAGACTTGTTCCTTATTGTTATCAATAGCAGTTTAAAGTCAAAGTTATAGATATCCGTCAATCTTGCATTTAATTGATGTATCTTCAAAAATACTAGCTGTGATATTGGTGATATGTTTGCTTTGAATAATCTAGATTTTTTAAAAATTTAGCGTGAAAATTTACCTAATGAACTTTCTTTAAATAAATCTAATACAAACATCAAAGAACTTTCCATTAAAAAGAGATGTTCAGTTCCCTATTGTGGATTTTCCCTTGCTAGATGGTGATGATCACTCTGACCCTTGTAGCAGTGAGTATATTTCACTACGTGTTTGTAATACCCGTCTTTGTAGTGAAGTTTTAAATTTTAATGAACGCAACAAATTTATTACTGGATGATTATGGAGTCAGGAATTTCGTTGCAACAATTTTTTGTTTAATTCAATCATACATACAAAGAATTTGTTGTATCTGTAGATTGTTATCAAAAACGGTAGATCACATTCGAATTTTACAATGATTTTGTTGAAAGAGTGAATTTAGATTCAACACCGTCGTAAAATATTTTTGTATTGTTTTTATTGTTAGTGAAGGCCTGGAAATCAGACAGATTAACAAGTTTAACAACATCTGAATATCGGATCTCTAACCAGTTGTATAACAAAAGGACTAAATATATAAGGCTAACAAGTTTACCAAGAACAAGTTTGAACATCGAACGACAAACAAATTTGACAACAACAGCGCTGTATATCAGCGAATGGTCTAGTTGATACAGTCATTTTCACCTTTTAAGCATTGCAACAGTCTTTCTATTGTAATACATAGAAAAATACTATTCGTGAAAATTTTAAATAAATTTGTAACAAGGACTTTTATGAGATTTATCTGAATTTATCAGAGATGCTGAAAGTGGTTGACAATCCTTTACTGTTAAGTACAGCTCTTTGTAAGAACCAGGCAGGGTGCCATATACATGTGATTCATGAGGGTTTCAGATTTTATCTATAAATGGCCTAGAAGAAGCAGTAACTGAATACTGCCCCAAAAAAAAATATGAGTGGGAAAATACGAGTGGTTGCCATGGTAACGGACACTCTATTTTTTGGTTGTGAAGCATAGTAAAATCTTCCAAAAATCAGCTAAATCACTACAATTCAGAGCCTGATTAGGAATATAATCAAGCATTTTTCATTAAGTTTCGTATGTAACATTGATACAACTTGGTTTTAGCATCATTTTAGTTCAGATTGCATGTAAACCAAATTTGTAAATTTTTTTAATTTTTTTGCCAAAAAATGCATATTTTCAACTTTTCTGAATTTGGGATTTTTGCGAAATTATCAAATATTCTGTGGTGTTTTTCAGAAAAGAGCAACTGTGTATAGAATAGTTAGCACTTTGGTTATGAAGTTTGGATACTACTTTACCAAATTAAATAGAAAAAAGCTTGGGACTTTCTTTAGTTTTATCACCATAGCAACCGATTTTTTCCTTGGAAACGGAGTTATTATTTGCAGAATATTGCAGTTTTAGAGCTTTAATGTACTGAATTGTTCCATAACTAATAAAAAAAGTTACATTTAAGCATAAGCTTACTCTAAATTACCATCATTAATAGTTGCTGACTTCAATAGTTACCATGGAAATACATATAATTACCCATAGTAACATCTATTTTAAAATGTATCAATAGAAATGTATGTACAAAAATACATATATTATATTAAGACGGTGTTTATATTCAAATTTGAATATGACTGCATACTTTGCTTCACTCACAGTCTTGTCTGTATATAATATATAATGAAACATTGAGGTTAGAACCGAAGGTAAGGAAAAAAAGGGGGGGGGGGGTTGGTTTATTTAAAAAAAAATCATACATGTAGATTCTTGAAAAGATAACGTTTGGTCAGAGAGCCTGATTATGAATAGAATAATGATTATGAATAGAATCAATTTTATTTTCAGAAATTTCATATACATGTATAACAACGATATAACTTGGTTTTAGCTTCAGAGCTTAGTTACTATTGCAGTTCAACCCCGACTTTTAGATTTTTTGTTAAAAAAGCTAAAGAACATTATTTTTTTTCGAAATCATGGAGTATTGTGAAATTATCAAATTTCTTGTGTGTTTTTCTGAAAATTGAAATATGTTAATCATAGCTAGCATTGTAGTTACAAAGCTTGAATACTACCTGACCAAAAAAAAATGAAACATTGTGTGGGGCTCTCTTGAATTTTATCACCATGTTAACGTATTTCCCCTTGGAAACAGTTATCATTTATTGAATTCTGCGGTATGGGGAATTCAATGTTCTCAATTGTTTCCAAACCTTTATGAGAAGACATGCATTGAAGCATATATAAGCTCTGAACTGCAATCGTTAAGTATTAATACAACAGTTGCCATGGTGACAAATATCACCCATTACAGTCAATCAAATGATATATAATATAGGTTATTAAAAAAAAATACATATAATTATGTTAATAATGTTCATTTTTCTAATGGAAATATTACTGCATGCTTTGCTTTGTTTCACTCTCAGTACTGTCATGATTGTCTTTGCTCATTGAAAAGACTTATTAACAAATTTAAATATATACGCTGTTGTATTTGGGGGGAAGAGTGGAGGTTGGGTAGTTTTTGTTTGAATCTTTCATAGATCAGGATCATGCACAGCTAACATGGCTAAGGTGTGCATTAACTAGCTCGGATATACTGCAAAGTTCAAATAAAATTGAGAATGGAAATGGGTTCCAAATTGTTCACAAGAAACTAAAATTAAAATAATACAAGACTAACAAAGACCAGAGGCTCCTGACTCTCAACACTAAATGTACTCTTAACTGATCCTAGACTTTGAAAGGGGTGTAATTTTATAAAATAAAAATAAACAGCTGCGCCATGAGCGCATGTTACGCCCGTCGCCTTTTCAAAGAATAATAAAAGTTTAATAACTTCTCTATTTCATATAACAAATTCATGATAAACTAATGGGAGGTTATGTTCATAGATATAAACCTGGCGTCACCAAAGTCTCATAACTGCTCAAAGCATTGTCTGAAAACTGGAATATTCCCCCTTTTTATGATTAAAATCACATTTATCCGTGACCTAAACATATACAAATTAAAAGTGAACTTCCGTCAATAAATATAAACAATTTATTGAACGAAAAATGGAAAAAAAATGGGAAGATTTTAAGATTGGAAAGTGAAATTTTTTTTCAGTTTATTTAACTTTCTAAATTGAGGTACATTTCTCATTGGTTCATCTTTCTCTAAGCATATTACCTAGGGGAAGAAAAGCAATACATCTATTTTTAGTTATGATTTTGCATACACCTTTTTGAAAGTACACCAAAATGGAAATAAAACTGTAAGAGATGCAGGTTATACGTCAATAACACAGCAATCAAACGACAAAAAACAACTAATGACATTTAGCAGGCAACATAAAGATTTCCACAATACTAGTAGTAGTTATAGGTGTCTACACAAAAATATGTAAAATTTTTAATCATTACTAATTTATCTATATAAGGATTTTCTTGAGGATTAATTTATATATAGTTGGGATCCTGCTTACATATTTAACCCCGCCACATTCTCTATGTGTGTGCCTGTCCCAAGTCAGGAGCCTGTAATTCAGTGGTGCATGTCGTCCGTTTATGTGTTACATATTTGTTTTTCGTTCACTTTTTGTAAATAAATAGGTTTTCTTGTTTGAACTGATTAACATTGTCATTTCGGGACCTTTCATAGCTGGCTATGCGGCATGGGCTTTGCCCAATGTTGGAGGCCGTATGATAATCTATAGTTGTTAATTTCTGTGTCATTTTGGTCTTTTTTGAAGAATTGTTTCAATTTGGCAATTATACCAAATCTTTTTTTTTTATTTTAACAGAAATGATAAAAAAAAAAAAATCAATGAAAGTCGAAAAAATATTATATGGTATGTATGACAGAAAAAGTTTTCCTTAAAATTCAAATGGTCACTTTTAGATAGGGGCGCTCCAGTCACACTTCAGTGATTCCCTATATAATCAACCATTTTTTTCCGACGAAAGGGGGGGGGGGGGGCTATCCCCCCCCAGGATCCGCCTATGAAACTGATCTGGTTCTTGGTTTGAGCAATTTTTAAAGTATCAAACAAAGAAAAGTAACGCAACACGGGCATAACTCGGGAACAGCTAAAGTGACGCCCACTAAATAAATTGATCTCTGTTTTGTGGTAATAAGCATTATGTATATGTTTCAAAACTAATTACACAACTAATTAGACTGCATGCTCTTTACTGACTATGAAACAAAATACTGATGGGATCATTACACAATACTTGGACTGAGACTACACATCATCTAAAGGGATGGCAAAGCAGGTCGACGAAACATTCCAGCACTCGCGACCAAACAATTTAAACAAATAAAACTACTGAAACATGAGGAATCTAGGCCTCAACCATGATTTACTATGCAGCATTAATGCCCCACCAAGAAGTAACACCAGTACAGTTTGGCGATGCAGCCACCCACCTTATTCACGTTGAATAGATTAATAAACTTTAATAGGCTAATATACGGTGGATTTCTCATGTGTGTGCTACAATGTGTGATTTGCTTTAGTGTTGTTTACTTGTATTGTTTGTTACATATTATTATGCTTTCGTGACTTTACTTTTGAATTTGTGTTATAAAGAAATATTAGATAATTTGCTAAATTTCTTAATTTCGATTGTTTTATGCTAAATGGTCACGTTTTTGTCTCTTTTACTTATTCAGAATTTCCTTTACTTATTCAGAATTTCCATTCTCAATGTTATTCCATTTCTTTCATTTTTATTTGAATTAAAAACACAAAATTCAAACATATACGAAAATAACCTATTTCCTATCCCAAAAAACATTGGCCAATTAATAGTTGATTAAGTATAATCCTTTGTTTGCCCTCCTATTCCCACATGAAATTTTAACTTTTCTTACCAGATTTATAAAAAAAGAGGGAATAGGAGGAATGAACCGTTTAAATAATGTTGAATATCTTATTTATTTATGATTATTTTTCTATAAAATTTGAATTTTTTGCATTAAATATCTATCTCCACCATAATATGTAAAAACAATAAATATAACAACACTCCTTCTAGTCCTTAGTGGCATTGTATAGTTCTTAATGCACCAAGGAGTCCTAATAGCAGGATAATAAATTAGACGTCCGTCCGTCCGTCCGTCCGTAACACTTTAACTTTGTGTCAGCTCCATATCTAGAGAACCATTATGATTACATACTTTATACTTTACATGTTTATTAACC
Organism: Mytilus trossulus; assembly: GCF_036588685.1. Classification (NCBI taxonomy): domain Eukaryota; kingdom Metazoa; phylum Mollusca; class Bivalvia; order Mytilida; family Mytilidae; genus Mytilus; species Mytilus trossulus. Next base: position 45,439,154 of record NC_086376.1, read on the forward strand.
ACCACCAGAGGGCGTGTCATGATGTATGTACAACTAGGTCGAAGGTCAAGGTTAAAACAACCTTTGGTTTCAGTTGACAACCCCGTGTCCTGTGGTGAAGATCGTGTCCGCTCCATATCTAGATTACCGTTATGATTTTATACTTAAAACTTAAAATGTTCATTAACAAACACCAGAGGGTGTGTCATGATGTATGTACAACTTCCTAGGTCAAAGGTCAAGGTCAAAAACTTTGGTTTCAGTTGACAACCCCGTGTCTTGTGGTGAAGATCGTGTCCGCTCCATATCTAGATAACCGTTATGATTTCAAAGTTTATACTTGACATCCATTTTAACCACCACAGAAAGGCGTGTCATGATGTATGTACAACTTCCTAGGTCAAAGGTCAATTTAAAAAAAACTTTGGTTTCAGTTGACAACCCCGTGTCCTGTGGTGAAGATCATGTCCGCTCTATATCTTGAGAACCGTTATGATTTCAAATATTATACTTGACATCCCTTTTAATCAACACCAGAGGGTGTGTCATGATGTATGTACAACTTCCTAGGTCAAATGTCTGTCTGTCTGTTGGTCTGTCCATCGCTTACACATTTGATCCACACTATATTTTGAGAGGACAGCTGTGTTATTATTTCATACTTTATACCTGACAATCATTTTCAACTTAACATATATATTAACCAAAACCAGAGAAGGTGTCATAATGTATGCATCCTAGGTCAAAGGTCAGTCCGTCGGTCTGTCCATCTGTTCGTTGTTCTTAACAAATTGTGTCCGCTCTACCTCTCGAGAACCGTTTATATTTAATACTTTTTACTTGGTGGATCATAATATATTGAAGGCATAATTCTAAAAATATGTGTCACCTATCAATTCGGCAGCACCTTTAAACATATTGTTCAAACATCAATCCATATATTCAGAAGTCACCTTAGAGTAGTCAACAATGAGTTCACATCATGCAGTCATTTCACTTTTATACTATGAAAGTAAGTTGATAATATTTATCAGTTTTAACTTAAAATCTTAGAATAAAATCACACATGAGACTATGTAATAACTTCAAATAATGCTTCATATCAGATTATCCATACAACTTATTTTCCCGACGTTATTGACAGCGGGGCCCACAGAGATGGCTCCCATCTAAATGGTATCTAGTTAACTCTGTCTCTCCATCTAAAGTTTCTATGCCATACTTTGTTATTACAATAAACAAATTAGCCTTTTATGAAATCAAGAGATATTAGTTGTAAATATAGAGAAATATGATTTTTGTTGATAATGGTTGAAAAAAGTCCGTTTACAGGGCTGAAAAACAGATATTATAAGGTACATAATGGTTTGTATCAAATCTGAACTTTTTTGTTCCCATGGTTACCGGTACTAAAAGCAGATCAAGTGTAAATTAACTATCTAACTGTTTAGTATATTATTCAAACTTCATTATTTATATGTATCCAATACCTAGAAAACCATGTATTTGATGCTGATTCTGATTTAATTCAGCAATTTCAGACCGGTTGCTAGGGCTTTTTTTTTGGTTGCTATGGTCTTTCAGCCACTTAAATTAAAGCTTATATATTTTTTTTATCATTTTCAAACAAATCATAAGTTTTATTGTCTGTTAAATGACATTAATATAAAAAAATAGCAAAAATTTTGATAATGAACAAGTATTGTGTTTTGTCATTTTTATGAATTTGATAAATTTTTGTTGCCATGGTAACAAAAAATTTCAAAAAAACCCAAATGTTTTTTTCCTGTTTTGAATAATTCAATGTCTGAACTTTAAGATGCAATCATAGTTTATAATGAACTTGTCTGCTCAATGTCAATTTTTCTTGATTTAAAGTATGATATTTGAGCTATTTTCAGAAAATGTCAAAATACAGATTTTTGCACCTTTTTAAATACCATTTTAGCCTAATATCCAAAAAAAATTTCGCAACCTAAACATCAAAATATAAACTTCAAATAATGCCTACTTATATGTTGAAATTTTTTTTCTTCTTGAAATTGTCATTATCATGAAATTGCTGCTACCAAAAAGTAAACATTTTACAATTTTCATGCCTGATTTCATCATAAATTCCTCAAAAAATGGCTCCATGTTTCCATAGCAACCGCTCAACAAAATTAAAAAAAAAACTTGCAAACTTTATTTCATGCTTAGCTGCCTATTATATGAAAAAATAAAGCAGTTCTGAGACATAGCATGAATCACCCCCTGCCTGGATCTTACAAATAGCTGTACTTAAGAAGCAAACACTCCTATAGATTTAGGCAATACAAATATCACTCTAGCAATGACAAATCAATCAATCTATTTTATATCTGCCAAAGCCTATGATTTTCGAAGTGATAGCCAGTACCTCGCAGTCGTTTGCAGTTTTCAAACGACTGAACAATGCACAAATATTTTGTAATTATAGTTATCAAAGTTACCAAGATTATAATTCAGTACGCCAGACGAGCGTTTCGTCTACATAAGTCTCATCAGTCATGCTCAGATCAAAATGTTTATTGAGCGAAATAATAAAGTTGAAGAGCATTGAGGAACAAAAATTCTAAAAAGTTTTGCCGAATACGTTTAAGGTAATCTATTCCTAGGATAAGAAAATCCTTAGTTTTTTTTTGAAATATTCAAAGTTTTTCACAGGAAATTTATAAAAATTACCATATAATTTATATTCATGTCAACACCGAAGTGCTAAATCAGAGCTATGATGAAGAACAGTGTCAAAACTAAAATCTAGTCTTAATATGGATTCACTGCCTTGTTATTTATTCTTCTGAGTTTATCATATATACATTTATAACTCCCTTTTCATTTGTGTATAATACTATCGGTCGTTAAAATGGTTTCTTCAATTTTACCTACGAACCTTAAGTAACATTGAAGATGGAGTTATAAAATTGCATTGTCATTATTGAAAAGAAGCCAGGCATCATATATGTAGGCACAATGTAGGTATTTTTTCGTGTCTTCGAATAATTTTGTTGTTGAAGTATCTAGTTTCAGTAAAATCAAACTATAAAATAAGTATAGTGTGTGTATTTTGTTCTAACATTGAATATTTATACAGCATTAAACACTTTACAAATTATAGCAATTGTTCAACATTTTTAGTAAAAACAAACTTTAAAATGAACATTTTGTGCATTTTGTGTATTGTTTTACATTGAATGATTTTAACTTCATGCAGCATTGAACTATAACTTTTCTATACTTTCAATCAATGAAAAATTATAGTAAATGAAATATGACTTAAACTTTATAGTCGATAAATTACACAATATTAATATGGTGTATACAGTATATATGTAAGCCTCTAATCAATGTCCAACTTCAAGTGTGTTCTTTACTCAGATCTTTGTCATATGCTATCTTGAACTATAGACATCACAAATATTTGTCTCTTCTTTTCACAAATAGTTTCCCTTTCAACAAAAGTGGTGGTGTTGGATGAATGAAGGGGTGGCGAAAGACTACAAAATCAATTTTATATTCGAACAAAATCTATATCAGTTTAGAAGGCCATTCATAAACTAACGTGTGTTGAATTATGTCAGAGCCATGTGTATATATGTCTCTGAATGAGCTTACAATTTCGCGGAATAAAAAAAATGTAAATAACTCATATCATCAAATGATGTCTTTTGACAAACGTAGTTATTTTTATGAAGAACCAAATATTTGCTTCTGATAAACATTCACCATCAGTGTATGTTGCAATATAATTAAAATGTGTCAATTATAAATCAAGAGAACCTATAGATATGTGCGGATTGGTCGAAAATGAAAAATACGTATTGCATTTGTCTTTTCCAACCATCTACCTGTCGATTTGTTTATACTTTCTTTCGAAGATTTTTACCTTAACCGTTTCACGTGATATACTTATGTCCTTTCCTGATTTTTTAGCATATTTCCGTGACTTTTCAAAAGTAGTCCATTAAGTCCGGGAAAACAGTTATCGTCCCTATATATACTCCTTAGTGTGGACAATGTGTTACTTGCAATTTTGTTAATATCCTCTTTAAAATTAAGTTCGTCTTGTTTAATGTCTCAAACAGCAATCAGTTGTTTTTTTATAAATTTCATTTATTGTCTAAATGAAAATGTACTACGAAATAACTGTGATCTCGGGTTAAACTAGAGTTTAAAAAAGTTCTGTCATATATTTTCTAGTCTAACACAAGGTTTTTTATGTAAGAATATGTGCTTTGGTCTTTTGGGAGTACATTTAAACATAATGATAAATTATATGTAGATTGCCAATCCACGTGTTATATCTCTTTTTATTTCATTCACAAAATGAGTTATATAGTTAAATCTATATTTTCGGGACCAAACCCCAAATAGACTCATAGAAACCACTATTGCAATTTCATATTTGCTCCAGACGCGCATTTCGTCTACCAAAAACTCATCAGTGACGCTCAAATCAAAAAGTGTTAATAAGCAGTGTGAAAGATTCAAATTGATGAAATATAACATTTTTTTTTTATACAATTTAAATGTAATTATTCTTATGAAATAAAAGAATATGCGTTCATAGTTCTGACGTAAATATACCGAGAAGACATAGACTATTTTATATACACGAACTGCATGAATGGTATTCAAAATGAGTATCAAATGGTCCTGTGTAATCTCAAATGGCATTTCTAAAAATATAATTTCCTTAAAAAAGATATATTTTGAAAAATTTGATATTGACGGAAAATAGTACAATGTAACAGCCACTTAATTAAGGGGGTTAAAGTTTTTTGTCACAGTCGGAAATGTTTTCTTCTTCAAAATTTAACACTTTAAGGTACTTGTAAAAAAATCTGGATTCAGAATAAATGTTATCTGCTGGATTACAAAATTTTATTCTCATCAAATTCGGGGACAGAATATTTAAAAAAAAAACAAAAAAAAAACAAAAAAACATGACTTACAATATGACATTGTGTCTTTCATGACATTATGTTTTTTCTGTAAACTTTGACATAATTCTTTTTTATGTTTGACTTTTAAAAAATTGTATACGTTGTAGATTCGATTAGTTTACTAAAATATATCGTTGGTAGCTGACGTGATGCTAATACCTTAGGGTCTGTATCCGTATGCATACTTAATGTTGTTTAGGTGACAGGTATAAACACTATGTTCATTAGGAACTTAATATTTAAAAGTTTATTGTTGACCTAAAGATAGGATTCTGTTCTAACCTGACGATATCCTGGACGCAGTGACACGTCGGGTCGACCAGTTATCTACTTTAATAAAATAGCCATTGTTTTTCTTTGTATTATAAAAGTCATAATGAAACTTTCACTGATCCTGTTCAACTGTTTAACATCGGATTTTGAATAAAAATCGAATGATTGATCTCTATTATCTATATCAAAGCATTTTAGTGTTGTTTGTTTCACCTTTTGAAGCCAATCTCAATACGTGATCACCACAATGATTTGTAACGTTTTAAATTAACCCATCTATTAACTCAATCCCGCTCCTTTGTGCATCTTCAAGACTTCTTAGCTTAAGAATTATTGCGATAACAATTACTTACTCTATATAAAGAGATAAATACTAAGATAGATAATCAATTTATGATTTATAGACGCCTTTCAGGAAACCAATATCGTTAATTAAGCTCTATAAATCACGAATGATAAGGTGATGAATTCAACATAACTCCAATCTTTTTCACGAGTTAAGGGCCCCATTTTCCTTCAATGGTTAAATTGTCAGTTATTAATGCACGTCTGTGTGGTATTGTCGTTCTTCAAAAGAATGGACATAATATAGATTTCGTACTTCTAAAAGAGAAGAGTGACATATAGAGAAATGGCGACAGAGGTGATATGGAAGAGTCATGATGGGACCCAGAAGATGTTTGTTCATAAAACAGTCTTTTGAAATGGAAACCCGGACATGACATGTTTATAATCCGTAATGTTAAATGGAAAAGATCGGTGACAAATAGACAGACAGGATTCATCTGCCATGCTATATAAACAGCTATTATCAAATGAGATCAAAGTGTAGCAGCTATAATCTCGTAAAAGGAATGAAATGCCATATCTTTTCTATTTGTCATTCGAGGTGCAGACATGAAAACAACGTTAACATAGATGCGCTTGGGATTTTCATTTGAATGAGTGGCGACCTTAAGCAGCAGGGCAAACTCGAATAGCCTGTAGACCATGTTGAGCACGTGTAACTGACACAGCCTTTTATGGCTAAATAGATGATTGATGACTTCAAATTGACGATAATTAATTGGAGGCGGCAATTGATACAAATTAGAAAAGTCAATGGCGAAAATAAGAAATTGATATGATTATTGATTAAACAGTTAAGGATATTCGATCAGCTTAAGAAGCATTTAATGAAAGATCATAAGAACGCATGACTAAACGGAGACTGTTGTCTTTATATTTGTATTTTATCTTTGTTATGTAATTCTTATTTCATATAAAGCTTATAGTTTTATTGTTACTTAATGGTCTCATAAAATAAATGTATCAGATAAGATTTTATTAATCATATATAATCCCAATGTATTGCACTATTCCCGGAGCTTATATGTTATAAGGTTCATTTACAAACGACGAAGTAAGTTCTCGCTCTGTGTGTGTGCTTTTTCACAGATGAACTTAGATTTTGTTATAAGGCGGTGCATTTTGTATATATTTCTTCAACATTAAAGCTCAAGTTTATCTCAACACATGTACGCTTTTTTTATGAAACTTCTCAAAAGCAGACACTAAAATAGAACCATTGTGAGCAATATGCAAGTTTAAATGATGTATGATATTGGTTTCTTCACACGCAACCCCGTTTTTATAATAGTCTTCATCAGGTAGGCTGTATTAGCAGACTGTGCAACTTCCTTTTTATGAGTCTCTGTTATGTGGCTCGTGTATGGAGTTGGGTCTATGTTTTCATCCTTCAATTAAATACTATATCTGTAATATTGGATACAATATTAGTTTCAGTTTCTTGAAGGATGTTTACCTCTTTGATACGATGCTACTGGTGCAATGAAAACTTGGCAAATACGTCACTAACAAAAATAGGTTTTAATAAAGTTTTATTTTACATCTGTCACATATACATTCATGATTTTTTATCAAATAAAAACATTAATATAATTATTCCCCCTGTACATATTTCTTCAAAAAGAAGATTCATATAACTGCCAAAGTAATATTGGCGCTATCTTGTAGAGTACTTTCTAACAATTCGGTAGTATATAAGTACAATACATGTATTTTACCTAACAAGTTGAAAGGTATTTAAGTAAATCTACAATTTACCTACAGAGCATCAGAAGCCATGCGTCTTTAAAATTAACTCAGAAAGGTTTCTCCAATAGTAAAAAAAAAATGATAAGGAAGCTGCATAACTTTGTCTCTTATATTTGGATGAAGAAATAAGTTCCAAACTATAAACTTTTTTAAATTAATTTTCTATACTATTGTCTGTTTATTAAATTTGCATCTAATATCATTTCTGCACACACTTCTTGATTTTCAGTCAGATGCTGTTTTGTTTTCTTAACCGATCAGGGATATTTGTTTCATATGAATACTGGATAAAACTATAACGTTTGATTTATGAAAGTGAAAAATTTAAATAATACCATCGGAATCCCTTTTTCCCTATCCAATATAAGAGACAAAGTTACAATGTCTTGTTTTAGAATAACAATCAATAAACTACATGTAAATCTTGGAAACAGATCTATGGAAGATCTGATGTCATAAATTCTTATTGCTGATATTGCACTACAAATGAAAATCATTATCCCTTTGTTTTCTTACATTTCACATATATCAATATGTATGTTAATACATTTTTGTATCTACAAAGAATAGTTACCGAGGATTTTTTCATCATTTCTTACATACTGATGAGAGGAAGGATAAATAATGCTATTAAAACATTGTCAATTATACAAATATTTTTAAAAGAATAGTGATTAATTACACGTAGAATTCTTCTTTTATCCTGTATCTAAACATTTGTTATCCTTAAAATATCTAGATGAAATGGGATTTATTTACACGTAACAAACGTTTTATGGCTACTTTAATTTCTAAAATAGTACAAATAAATTCATTTACGTATTTTAAGCAATTTTTCAAAGTCATTTTGAAAAAGTGGCAAGATTTGGACACAGCAAGAAATGTATTTCCTTTCTTTATCAAGATAACAACCTTACATGGCACATTGCACATTCCTCGGGCACCGTTGAAGGTGGCGAGAGCTAAATAAGCTTTTGATAACAAAATCCTGATTAATGATAGACTAATGAATATAAGCTTTCCTCTGTCAATATTGGGTGATATATTGAAAAGTCGTGGTTGTTATTGAACAACCGTTTGAATAGAATTGTCCCTACTAGCGTTCTTTGGTCTAGCATGAGGTTAAATCTATTTACAGACTTTAATTTCCTTAAAGTTCATTGTATGAAAATAAAGTACCAACGTTTAAAGGGTCGACCTCTTATTGGATTTTATGGCTTAAGGTACAAATGACTATATGACGTTTAAAATTGATTACTTTTCTCGTTCCTGGGCCTCCCATTTACTTACTTTGTAAAATAATTTCAATCAAAAAATATTTCCGGGTTTGCCTATACGTTCCCTTTTAAGAAAAAGGGGAGGCAATTTCCTGCTACTGTTACTCTTTAAAAATGATATTTGCCATGGGTTTCTTTCAAAACCAACTATGCATAATTAGATTTAATCTTTTCTATAAATGATGAAATGTCTAAAATTGGAAGGAAATAATAGCAACATAACATAGCCATTTGTGATAATGGTTCAACAAAACAATTTCTAAAACCTGAAATTATGACCTTAAAAAAAATGAACAATTCTGTCAAACTACCCTAAAATATAAAATTTTAGAAAGCTGTATTATTTCGATAGGCCGATAAATCTATTACAATATGACAAAAATCCTTCACTTCCGGACTTTGAAACATTATTTTTAAATAAAATAGTCGCTTAGAAAAGACTTTGAAAGGTATAGATAAACAAGAATGTACCTGTAACCCTGTATCATGTATAGCTTATCACAGATTTCGAATAACAGAGACGAAACAGGTATATTGGCTAAAATATGGATATAATTAAGTAAAAAGCAAACATCGAACCGAATTTAAAAGACTATTGGGGGATTTACAACACTTAACGTTTTGGTAAAATATTCGTTGGAATCGTACAAAGATAAAACACAGGTGGACCATTGACGAAATAGGACATAAGTCGCATTTCAATATTCAATCCAGGGTATGAAATAATCAAAATACTGCAAGTCATTTGATACAAATAAATAAAACATTGAAAAAATGATATTTTCAGATATGGATGTAGTACTTTAGTTCTCTTTCGATGTTTATTCAGTACTTACAATATTGTACCTAAAGATCTAGACATGAACAGTTTTATTCTTAAAGCATGTTTAATTGGGTATTGTGTTTGAATAATAAAAAACTGAAATTTTATTACTTGGACAATGTTGAAGTGGACAAATTTTAGAAAGCCCATATAATTGAATTCCTTATTATTGGCTTTTCTGTAAATGTAAACATATTTGGCATTAAACCAAACCGATCAATTGGGAAATAGGAGCCCAAATGTGGACTATTGGTCTTAAGACGATCTGCAACAATGAGCAAATCCCATACCGTATAGTCATCTATTATATGTCCCGACATGTCAAAAAATGTGAAACAATTGGAATGAAGAAGAAAAAAACTACCCATGATTTTTGACAAAACAATTAAAGTTGGTTCAGATAGCATCAGTAAATTTACCGGAAAACACAATTGTAAAAAGAAGTTGACTGCAGGCGGACTCCAAACGATAGTTTAAACTATAACTATGAGACAGATGACCTCAAGTCACTGTTAATATTTCAAATTGTACCTGATGAAGTAAACAGTTACAGTTTTGTTTATTTGTTGCTCGCTAAAAGGGGTAGTTTAACTTTCACTGTTTATAGTATTGTGTATTAATTTGGGGTCAAAGATTTTAATCCAACTCCTTGGTGGCATGCTCGGTTAAGGAGGAAATATTCCTCTTAACTAATGAATATTGATGGCAGTGAATTAAATATACATCTCTCACATATACTGAAGAAATAAAATATAATGTACATCTCATAATAACACCAAGAACAATAAATACAAAGTGAGTTCATATGACCTTTACCTTAAAGGCTAACTTAATAACTAACATGTCAACTTTTTTTACTGTCTTTCTCTCTGCTAGTCAAATACTATATTGCAATGTAGAAAGATCCAGCCAGTGTCCACATATAGCATTTTTAAGGAAAATCACGTGGTGTGCTGTGAACACATGGCACATGATAATGTTATTGCAACTTTGTTAATTAATTCCACCATCAATAGTTGACGGATCCGTTTCCACATATAGCACTATATAGCCTTGTCATTGCAACGTTATATGAGATTCATATTTACGATAAATTAGAATCAAGGTAGTCACTTAAATGATCGTTTAGTTTTCCGGAACTGTCTGACGTGTCTTCGTCTATATCCGAATTTCCTTCCATGTCCTCAACTTGCTCTTGTTTCTTTTTAGCTGTAGCCATTTCAGCAGCATGTTTCTTTCTCCATTTTGTGCGTCTGTTTTGAAACCACACCTGAAAATATAAATTTTGAACATGAGAAAACGTATATTGTGACATAATTCAGAACTATAAAAAAAGAAATGAAGCAGGTACTCTTTATCAGTTGTTTTAAGTATAAAATCAGGGAGAATTAGTTTTATGTGACAATATGGCCTTTGTTTATTGTTGGTGATGGTCTGTGGTGACCATTATATAAAAAGATACGTTAATGTAGACTTTCGTTGTTGTTTTGCTGGGCATTGAAAGTTAACAACGATATATAAGTGCCGCAACACAATGGCCACCATAAATAATTAAGAAAATCCGTTTTTTTTTTAAATAATTCACTGGTAGCTTCATACAATTTTATGAATTTACAGATAAGCATCACAACACACACCAATTACATTTTTCAATAAAGAGGTTAATTCAGAAAAACGTATAATGTTCTCAACCACAAAAGTATAAAAACCATGCATCCAATTTTCTAAATCATAATTTAATAGTACATATATGAGCCGTTCACTTTTTTAAACCACATAAGTACAGCATGAACAATTCATTTTTTTAACCACAAAAGTACAGCATGAATCATTCAATTTTCTCGAGCACAAGGTACAGACCTGAACCATCCAGTTTTTCATCACAAAAGTACAGATAGGAACCATTCAATTTACTTAACTTGGAAAATAACACTACAGTAAAGTAGCCTGAAAACCATTGTAATAACTTGGTAATAAGATATAACAATATAACAGTAAATAAACTCATCATAGATACCAGGACTAAATTTAGAATACATGCCAGACGCGCGTTTCGTCTACAAAAGTCTCATCAGTGACGCTCGAATCCAAAAATGTTAAAAAGGCCAAATAAAGTACGAAGTTGAAGAGCATTGAGGACCAAAGTTCCATAAAGTTTTGCCAAGACAGCATCAAATACTTCCATGCATGTAGACTTCAAGAAACAAAAAAAATAAGCTAAGGGACTTCATCATCAAGATTTCTGGAAATAGAGAAACTCTTTCGCCAATTCATTATTGTTATAATTAAGGCAACAGTTGAATATAGCCATTTACTTCGAGGAAATCACATTGTATAGAGAAAGAACAACAACAGAACATTTTCTAATCAAAGGCAAACAATAGAACTGTACAGTCCCGACAAAATAAAAAAAATATAATGAGAGATAAAGAAAAAACTCAGTTGGAAAATCATCAGATTTGGGGCAGACATTTTTTATACACCAAGAGAAACAGCAAAACAGTATCCCCAAATTTTTTAACAAACAACGTTACTGTAGTCAGGGGAAAAAAAACCATTTGCTACAGATAGACATACGATGCAACAGTGCCGTTAAAAAAAACTTCATATTTGTTTAGACAAGTATGGAAAGACCTGGAAAATGGTAAATGGTAAAATATCACCTACAATATCTTTATAATTTAAGAGATTTTAAGGCTAGATCGTCTAAGCAATCCAATAAATCTATCTTTTTATTCAAGACATCCAAATCATATTAGTCCTGATTCGTCTCTGATCAGGTTTTATACCAATACATCACGAATACAAACAAAGCTATAATTCTTAGTCAATACAGTTATTTGTTGAATGTGTATCATTGGAACTTAAAATGAAATAAATTAAAATATATTTTGCAGATATAACTTCCACTGATTGTCTTTGTAAATAATAAAAGTTGATTTACATACAAATGAAACAGTTAAAATCTACAGATTGTTGACATAGAATTAATGTGATTGGTAATTGTGAATTGCTTTTTGACAAATTACTGATAAACTAAATGGTAAATTTCCTATAACAATGAATTGCATTTTTACAAGAATATACAAAATGGAGAGATTTTTTTTAAACTGTCGTGCTTTAAAAGTCCTAATTTTAAGTGCAATTTTAAGTTCGTTTGCTAAGTCCTATTACTTCTATTTACAACATTTGACATTTTAATTTGAAAAAAGCAATAAAAGAAGTGCTTGTTAAAAACATTAACAAAATGGTTTACTTTTACAAATTGTGACTTGGATGGAGAGTTGTCTCATTAATTGGCACTCATACCATATCTTTTTATGTCTATTATCTGTATAAATTTCCAAAAACATAATTGCCAAATTGTAACTATGTTTTTTTGTTCCCGGTTACAAAATAACTATGCTCTTTCTCAGCTACAAACAAATCAGAGAGAACATATTAACAACGGTCGTTTGGTATATTCAAATATTGGCCACGAAGTATGTCTATTTCTTATTAATCAAAACAGCTTCAGTTCACGAAAACAAATTTGAAGGGACAATATCAAAACAAAAATGATAAAAAAATGTTTTAAATGAAATAACATGCAAATCAGTTTATTCTAAGGTTTTTATTGTCAAGAAAAATCGAAGAAACCGTTTCTATTTAAAAATACACACACAACAAAACCAACAAATGGCAAGAAAAGAAATGCAGGGAAACAGATAAAGAATAATTCATCTTTGCCACGAAAACTTCTTAATTTATATCCAAATGATATTTTACAATACCAAATGTTAATCCATATATTTTTTACATGGAACAAATAAAATAAACAGAACAAAAACAAACGAACAAAGTTCAGTTATAAACTTCTCTAATATGAATCAAAACATGGTGTAATATTGCAAGAACCAAAGAAATTTATTGTGTTTATAGGAATATAATTAATACCAATGTGCGGCAAATTTGTAATTTAGCTATTTGATTCTATTATTTACAAATTATATTTCATCAGAAGTGAATTTCTTGTATATGTTTTTCAATAAAGAAACGATTTGTGTTTAATTCGGCACGATCCTTAGCGGTAACAGGTGTTAATAACTAGGAGAAATTCATCTTATATACTTTTGAACACAACTAATTATCCATGCCAATGGCTTCTTCAAATATCTCGATATTTTGAAATAATTTTTTTTTTACAAAAGTCAGCAAGTTATGTTTCCAAGTAAGAAAAACAGTTAATTGTCTGTATTCTCTGAAGCAAAAAATATCGATTGGTGACGTGTACAATTAAAACTTTAGACGAATGAAGGCAATGACCAAAGGGTATTTCTAATTCATCATTTGAAATCAAATATATGCTCAGTATATATGTATGTAGTTATAATACATTTGATTTTCGATGATATATTATTGGAAACACATCATTGGTTGAGAGTGATGAGTGCTGAGTTCTATGCATAATGTATTGTCATTGAGTTAAACGAGTTATCATATTCACGACGAGGACAGTCAGATACCCGCTAATGGTATATATAAATTTCTCAAATATGTTCTTTAGATTCAAAAACACTACAGTAAAACCATTATGATTTACGGAATAATTAATTTTAATTGATTTAGAAACATGAATGTCCTGGAATTTATTCAAAACAAAAGGTATATGTATAGACCTAATGAATTTTATAGATTGCGTATAGCCTGCTCGAAACCATTTATGAATATATTTAGTAGAAAAAAGTACCAAATTGAGAAATGAAAAATATAGTGCCATTGCAATGCCATCGTTGAAGCTATCAACTTTGCAAATTAAAATTGTAACGACCCGACAATTTATACCGAAATAATTTACTTCATACGGGAACCTGTCTAGTTTCATTTGACAGTGTATAAACCGAACTCTGAAAAAAAACAGAACAACCAATAAAAAAGTATAACAACGAATTTAAAGGATACTGATGAACAGATATAACATTTGATTTGACGAATCAAAACAGGACCATGTCTATATGTAAATAAGTGCACAACGCAAAAATGACACAGCATTTTAACCATGTATTGTTTACAATTCGAATGTTACTCTCACCAACGCTTCCAACAATGTGTTTGGTTCCCATCAAAAAGTTAAAAATACTTAATATACTACAATTTTATTTTCAGACTTTGTTGCGCCACTGTCAAATAAAAGACAAAATGAATGCACTATAAACATACGCAGATTACACAGATATATAGGAATTACTTAAAACTCCAGTTAATTGCAACTAAACATAACACCCAGTAAAGTTTTCATAGCCAAATTGTTGTTGAGTAGATTTATTCTTGTTTTGTTAAATAGATAGCGATGATAATGACGATGTATGTACAGTTTGCGGAATAGTTTGGTCCAAACAGTGGAATAATAAAACATTTTCATCTATCTAGACGTCCCGTGTCGGCTCCGTGTACAGACTTTTTATATATATATGCGAGATAGTCATTAGTATATGATGTGCAAGGGGGATTTGTTTAATCTGTCATAATTGTTAAACAAATTAAAGAAGGTATGATTTCCCGATGCTGACACAGTGCATGAGGAATTTCCTTCAAAACCTCCAGTCATCTTAGTATTACAACTATTACATGTACAATCTCTATTGATTTCAATTCATTATGTTCATATATTTTGTGCTAGACTAAATATAACATGCGAGGGGTATTACAACTTCAGAAGTTTTAATTTTATGTGACAAATTATCATAAAACAAGCGCGCATTCCAACACTTTAGTACGAGCTTAATATGCCGTTAAAATTAGTTATATATTAAATGTATAACGGCATGAAATGGTATTTGAATAATTCACATAACATTGCAATTGGCTATGCAGAATACTATGACACATATGCACTAAACGAATCTATACCAAAAACTGCTTTGGATCGTTATTCGGGTGGTAAAAAGGCACCAAATCGAAGACCAGACTAAATTTAGATAAAACGCAATCAAATTATGAAGCCCACATTAACAAAGAACTGATATCGCATTTCACTACAGCTTTAATAAGTAGGGTATTCAAGAATATCTTCCCATAAAACGGTTAGTGACGTCAAATGTATTGGACTTGACGTTGATATCTGACCTGAGTCAATTTTATAGATAGGGTGATTTAACCATGATATACCAACTGAAAATCGGGATTAGAAGAAAAATATAAAACTTAAAAGAAGTGGTATGGTGCATTTCGTATTATTGGCGATACGAGTGTTTACTCTACGTTTATGCTCAAAGATAAGACCTTTTTTGTGTGCTTATATAAATATATAATAATTCCTTATTAGGTCGTACATTCGTCTGCCACAGGGAATAAAGATATATACAAATTCTTTCAGCGCTATAACTTAAAACTGACTGATAATTGTTTGTATTTATGTTCATCAGCCCGAATTAAGTGGTTTAATGGTGGTTTATTAAAGTCCAAGACATTAAGCAAGCACTTTTCTAATTCCCATGAACTTTCAGGACATGGTGGTCTTCGACAATAATTTTGACAACTGAACCTATATATGGCAAGTATAAGACTCTCTCAAATGGTTTTGAGTAATGAAATTTTTTTTAAAAGATTATGATTATATAAAGTTTTTGTTAAATCATTGCGTCTGGTATATTTTGGGATAAATATCGATTCACCTATTTAGAGTATGAAGCAACACTTTATATTTCAGTTTGAAAGACGACGTTTAAGATATCGTCTTCTTAACTGAATTAAAATTTTGAACACGTGCTTATCATTTTTTTTTTTATTATTGAACAAGATTGTGTGTTTTCTTTACTATATATGACGTGGCTGAAAAAAAATGCATTCACGGTTTTAAAATGAAAACAAAATATTTTTTTCGAACAAAATATTAGCTGTAGAAAAAAACCTGAGCAGATTTATATAGAAGTTCAAAAGGGTAAAAATTGCACTTTAAAAAATCCAAAAGTAAAGGGATTACTCAATGTACCGTTGTCAAAATCCATAATTGAAATTATAAAAATATCATGCACCTCACTGCATGTACCCGGATCAATTCAAGTTTTAAACGTTTTAAACTATTTTTTTCATTTAGCATTCATTTCATTTAACATCTGAATGATTTGATCGTCATAGGTTATTAAGTAGGAAAGCAGATTTTAGCCCACAAATGTTCATGAAGTTTATCCGTGCTTTTTGTTAACTTGAACATGGCATCTTAATTCTGACCTAAGCCGTGTCGTGGCTTTCATATTTGTCGTAGGACCTCTCTGTGATCAACAATTACCTTTTTGCTAAATGGAGGAAATTTAATTAATAAAATATCAAACATAAATTGTTTGATCCTTCCTCTATCATAAATGTTTCAATTTCTATTTCAAACGGCTAATTTATAGTTGCTTTTTGCCAAATTTCCATAATCCCTAAAAAGTCTAACGAATACAGAGGAAATTAACAATCGATGTAAACAGATAAATAACTGGGCTGTAATGGACTCTCATTATCTCACGAAGACATTAAGCCTTTATAATTATATAAAATCTTCAGCATTATTGTTCTCTTCTCATACACCGTAAATGTTCAAACACGACCGTTCAATCTATTAACAGCCAAAGTCACAAAGGAACGAATTATGACGCAGCCAAGATAATGATCCATGGAGATCGAACAATAAAAAGCCACTTGGCTGATTTGTAACTTTGCAGCTTCAGAAATTAATCCAATTCGAATGAACGATCATTTACCATAGAAATATCCCATTTATTGAAATTCGCTAGTCGAATTTATTCAAACAGCTTACGTTTGGTGTGTTTGCTAATAATTCATCTTCTTTCGCTTTAATGGCTCTCCCCACTTCATCACATAATTAAGAGACTATATATTCGATTGTTCCTAATGAAATTTCACACAATTCTTATATTAATTTCGTCTTCACTGTTCATGTTTAGTCAATCGACAGTTGCCCCTCTATTTTCATTAGTTTTTACGGTTAATTGCCCAAGCAAGATAGAAAAGTGACGAATTTAACCAAAGACCTTGCCTGACGCCTTTTTATTTTCAGATTGGACTTTTCGTAAATTGATTTAGATGTTTTCTAGTTAATATTTCATACAAATGCACTTTTGTTTAAGCATAATAAGATGAATTAGTTAAGAGACAATTCGTGTAACCATGTTGTATGAATGTGTATATTAGTCAGAGAAAAAAAATCAAGTCACTTATAATTGAGTACACAAATACATTTTTCATTCTCAAAAAATTCTGTCATTATAATTTTAGAAAAAAACTCCTATAAAGTCTGGCTCTACTGTTAACATTTATAGCTTCAATGTACCACGTCGGTTTGTTCAATTTTTGTTTTATTGCACATTAAGACGAAGCTACTTCGGACGAATAAATAAACCTTAAAGTTTTATAGTGCAATTTTTACTATTATTCCATTTAATCTTAAACCGGATGGGTTTGGTGCATAATTTGTCCGAGAAAATGGCAAACGGATATGCCTTCTAATCCAGCCAAGCAACCTTAAATAGTGAATGAAATATTTAGAAGTAGAAATTTAGAAGTAGTAACTTCGCAAAAATTGTCGAACAATTAAGAGTTAATACCTTTCAATAAAAGTTTATTCTTATAGTATTTAGTGGTTTAAAATCTATAGAATAGTACTAAATAGTTCATTTCAAGGGATAAAATGAAAAGAAATGTCAATTGTCGACGTACAAATGGCGCTTGGGCTTTGTGGTGTTTCAGACATCTGTGTGATAAGTTTACAAACGCTTTGATGACCAAGTTTCCTTTAATCGTTCAAATTGATGCGAAAATGAAAGTAAATCTTGTGAGGATAACATAAACATAAATTTTGTACTCAACATCAATCCTGTCAATAAATGTTATGACTATTAGTATGAAATATACCTATTGCAGATGTTACGGTGTCTTAAATTAGAATTGTTCATTTTGAAATTTTCATATTTTCGCTTAAGGAATAATCCATGTAGAAAAGTTCTTTTGACAGATAATCATGTTTACTTTAACTGTGATATTAAATGTAATGTACAAAAGAGACCATTTCCACAAGTTCAACAAACAAATGCTGTTTTGTGCTTTTGTTCTATACTAATATCTTCCGCATGAACGAAAAGCCCGATGCTTTCATAAAACAATAACCATTCTTTAAGTAAAATAAAGGAAAATGATTTAACTGGGCATTTCATTTCGCATGGATAAAAGATTTTTATTGGCCATAAATGAAGCATTCAGACATTGTAAAAGGCTGATTGAAAACATTATTATTAGTAATTGTTTTCCTGATATGTATACATAGTCATCTAAGTGAACCCAATTGATGAATAATAATATATATGTATATTATGCTAAATAAGATTTTTAAACTTATAAAAGGTTAATATTCGGACCCATGAAAGCCCTATTAAATTAGAAAATAATTCTGACAATAAGGGCGAATTCCCAAATGCAAATCAGGACACCGGGTTTTGTTTTATTTTTATTTGGTGGACATGCCTCAAGAGTGCATATTGAATGCATATGAATTAATACATTTTATTCTCTGTATATATTTCTAATTTTCTTTTTTTTGAAAGTGAAATAAGGCATGGTAACAGAAAACGGGGGCTAATAATCCCAAGAGATAACATTTTCATTTGACCCTCAAATAAAAATTCAATTACATAATGAAAATCGATTTTAATTTACTGAAAAGAGCGATTATGAAATTTAACGATAACTATTTAAGAAATTGAACAATAGTTAAGGATACAGACATTAAAGAGTGATAACTAAATTAAATGAATCAAAGAAACCGCCTGTAGGTATGTAACGAGAGATTAAAGCTGTACTTAAGATGTGGTGAAGGAATCAATGAGATTTTCAAAATCAAAGGATCACTTTCAGGTAATTGTCGAGGTATCATTTCCTCGTTTTTGGAATTTTATGTAATATTAACCCAACCCTCTTTGATAAGCTCAGGTGCTTACTTTCTGTTCAAAATAAATATTTCAGTCAATTATTTGACCGAAAGCCGGGTATCATTAAGAAAATTGATACTTGAAGATTTAAGTAAAAGAAAAATCCTACTTAAATTGTCTTTCCAATTTCTAAACTACTGCAGGCTTTATATATATATATATATAAATATCATTTTAGGAACAATCAGGGTAAGAACATGTTTAAAAGAATAAGTTAATAAGTATCAAAATATTTATTTTAAGTTTGTTAAAATGTGAATCATACATTCGCACTCTTTGCGCCGGACATTGTATAACTTGTAATAACATTTCATTTTGTTTTTTATAAAAATTGCAAAATGCAAACGAATATATAAAATCAGAAACATTTTGACCAAAAAAAGAAGCGACAAATTCCTTAATTTTCTAGCAATAAATTCTGATATACATTAACTCTCACGTGTACATCAAGAAAAGATGAAGAAGTATTAATTGAGAATTATACCTCATCATCTTTTATAAACAAAAATAAACTTTCATTGATGTTCGTTCCTGTGTAAATAAAATAAGAAATTGACGGCTTTATCTTAACGATTGTTTAACGGGAGCTGTCTCATAAAGTAAAATATAATGGACATTCGTTTGTAATTAAGACCATTTTGTTTAAGATCTGTTTAATGTTCTATCAAATCTCTATTTTCTGCAATTAGAAGAAACGGAATTTCACGCCAAATTAATAAAGAAAAATATTCAAATATCTACCTTGGGATTAATTTAAAGAACTTTGAACTCATTTAATTCTTTAGAAGATGGCGGTATTATATTTGAATATTGTACTTCTGTTAATGTGTGTTTGTCTATATCGATGTTCTTTTGATTTTTTGGGAAATAATGAAGCCCCATCTTGGATGCAATAACAAGTTTATTCTTTATAGAACCTTCTTGAAAGTTAAGAATGTTAAAAAAAAACTAACCAAAAACGGACCTAATGGTTTTACACTAGTAATTTTTGGGCCCTTTATAGCCTGTTGTTCGGTGTGAGCCAAGGCTCCGTGTTGAAGTCCGTACATTGACCTATAATAGTTTACTTTTTTTAAATTGTTATTTGGATGGAGAGTTGTCTCATTGGCACTCACATCATATCTTCCTATATCTGTTAAAACTTAGAAGATATTTAACAATATTTCAACAACAACAAAATTAAGCTCATAATTTTTTTCGTTACGACTTTTTTTTCTCTGTTGTCACAATTCTTTTGAAAAAATGAACGAATCAGCTGGACTATCAACTTTTATCGTCAAAAAGATTCGGCATAGGACACATATTATTTTCCCAATTACTCTTATTTGAGCACAACAAGTCTGCAATTTTGTGGAAGCATTTTTTGTTTATATATATTCTCTTAAACGTACTGTCATGATCTTGTGTGCTGCTGCTGTTAACTCACATATACGTAATCAAATGTGAAGTCTTGTTTGAATCAATCATGATTTATATTGGTCATGGAATTGCAAAAATCAAAAAAATATTTTGAAAATACTTGTCACTGGCTAAGAGCGATACTGTAGATCTATATTTACTTTTGTCTGAATTCCATAATTATGAACCGAACCCAACCTACCAAAACTTATATCGTAATAAACTCTATATACGACTTTCTGTTTCAATATAATAAATTATTTTGCTTAATCAAATTTTCAATCAACTATGGTCACATGTGCTAAGAATGGACTCTGGAAACTCTAGAAAGATTCATAGTTAGTTGAATTTAAGATGAAATGTTTGTATTTGTTAGTTTGTTTTTATTTTTTGGTGGTGGGGTATGATATACGATCAATTATATACATTGTATATATATAAACGAGTCTAAATTGAAAACTACGTTCAAACCTATGACTGCGTTGGATAAAAACCGCAATTTTTATACGTGTGCATGTCAAACAAATTTCGTTGTAGAAGGGTCTAAAAACAGCACAAACAACATTTTCCAAAGGACCAAAAGAGTGAAAAAGTAAATTTAAACAAAACGCATTTGACTAACAGGTCGAACAACTGATGTTCTTTAACCCTGCTGACTGCCATTGGCGATTGCCAAATAAAATTGATCACAGGTTGTAACAAAATGGATCTTATTATAAATTTAATACGTCACAGAAAGAAAAAAAATTTGTTAACTTGTGGACAGGATGTTGTGCCACAAACATTCGGTGTCAATATTTCTTTAGTACACCATATCCGGATTTCGACAATAAATGTCTCTTCAGTGATGTTAGGGATCGAAACGGTATTTGGAAGGCCATATAAAAAGCACCCTCATTTTTAGAGAAAGTACCCTCATTTTTAGATTAACTCTTGAATTTTAAGAGTCAATATATAGGATGAACGGATCATATAAACCGGAGGGAAAATATGATACATGCCCAAACAAAAAATATAAACGAGTCTAAATTGAAAACTACGTTCAAACCTATGACTGCGTTGGATAAAAACCGCAATTTTTATACGTGTGCATGTCAAACAAATTTCGTTGTAGAAGGGTCTAAAAACAGCACAAACAACATTTTCCAAAAGACCAAAAGAGTGAAAAAGTATATTTAAACAAAGCGCATTTGACTAACAGGTCGAACAACTGATGTTCTTTAACCCTGCTGACTGCCATTGGCGATTGCCAAATAAAATTGATCACAGGTTGTAACAAAATGGATCTTATTATAAATTTAATACGTCTCAGAAAAAAAAAAATTGTTAACTTGTGGACAGGATGTTGTGCCACATTGTATATATATATATATATGCTTGTTCGTGAATTTAAGTATCAAGTTCTAGAGATTTTAACTTCATGCATGGATGTAAATTGTAAATTATTCAAAAGAAAATCAAAATTTGTAAACAAAAATGTAGAGTTTGATTTTCATTTATAGCATCGATTTTTGGCCAATATTATAAGTTTAATGAAAACTAAATAAACTAATTCCAAAGACTCTCTAAGCAATGAAACAATAGTTTCAAAGGGACACTACCAAAAAGCAAAGAAAGACTCACAACCAATTGTTGTGACTATCTCATAATATTAGATATTTATTATTTTTTAAAAAGGATTGCCTTAATGTTAATGATGCATCAACATACAAGCTGTGTTTTCACTTTTATCTTTCCTCTTCAACGCCCATTCCCTCACTGTCGCACAACTCTTTCATGAAAATCTGCGACATCAGATTAAGCAATCAACGGTCCCCGCAGGTGCACCATGGGAATTGAATTTATCAGGCAACATCCGTGACGACATAATGAGATGAAATTAACGACCAATACAATTATCCGTTATATCAGCCGTTAGATCAAGCGCTAAATGATGCGTTCACAAACCAAGATTTATTGAATTAACAAAAGAGGCTTATTTAGAATATTTCTTATAATTAGATAAGTCTTAAGTACCTGTGGATAAGGGGATATAAATCACTTAAGCTATTGTCATCTTTGTTAACCAAGATATACGATAGCAGTAGGTGGTATCTGAAAACGATTCGAGACCGTAGCGTGTCATGTTAACATGATATGTGGCTGTTCAGATATTGTAGCGATATTACTAGTTGAACACTGTAACATAGATTATGGGGTGTTTTTTTAGCAAGGTTCTTTGGGAGTGGGGAGTCGGTTCTTTATGACAACTGACAGTTTCTCAGTCGAAACGTTATAATTACAAAGTCTTAAAAAATTATGAAGCATAGCCCACCAGATTCTAAGATTGACTGATCTTTTGCTTCTGCTGAAACCTGATATAATATAAAATAAAATAAAACATGAAAAAAATAGTTTTTAACACAGTCTCCCTCCAAAGTATATCCGACGCTTAATTGCAAAGAAGGTGAAACAGTATTTCCAACTCCGTCAAACATGTTATCCCCATCTGTTTATTAGTCTGTTCATGATTTTCGGTATTCGGGATATTTGAAAGAGATTTTTTTTTTAATTTAAGAACTTCCAAGAAGACAATTAAAATGTCTCTTACCTTGACTTGACTTTCAGACATCCCAAGCGCATAAGCAAGTCTTGCCCTTTCTGGACCCGCTAAATACTTTGTCTGTTCAAATGTTTTCTCTAAAGCAAATATTTGCTGACCGGAAAATGTCGGCCGTGTGTGTTTCTTTTTCCCATCCTTGTCCATGACTACATTCGAGCCTACAAAAAACAATGACAAACAAAATGTCAAATTTTGACAAAATATTGTGCTAAATTCTTTCTTGAATAGTGCTTTAGTACTATAGTAAGTTTAAGTTTATGATGTATACATTATAACCTGGTTTTCTATGCTTAACCTCATCACTTCCGTTTTTAATTTGCATTACTAATACTAGCAACATATTTCGTGTTTTACTTAAGAATATCAATAGTAATTGAGTAAGCGTGTTATTTTACTGAGACTAAATAAGGAAAATATGTTTTAAAGAAATACTGTATAAATAAAACCTGCATGCGAAATCAGATTTATTTGCATAGACTTTGCATAGGTTTTGTAGGTTTTAACGTGGATATTTTCTACCGACCGCGCGAAAGTTTCACAGCCAGACAGATCGTTAAACAATCCCGTATAGAAGGATACTTTCTCCTACTATTTATTTATTTTCATGATAAGGGGAAAATATAATTATTAAGTTGAAAACCACAAAAAAAAAATAAAAAATAAACTTTGATTTTTTTTCGACTAATCCATTTTGTTCTTGTATTGCTACATTTAAACTATGAGTTGAGATAAATTTATGTTTGTAGCTGTCAAAAATTTTACAATCGAAATTCAGGTAATCCGTTTTATATTATCTGAGCAAGTCTATACGCCGCCCATAAATAAAAGAGCAAAAGACTTTTTGTAAAGTTGACATTTTGTCAGCTATTTTAACCAAAATTGGGACTAAGTGTTTTGCAAAATGCTGAATAAATAGATTTATAGATTTTCTGTCGTTTTCTGATTCCCAACAAAATGGTTTAGAAAATGTGACAACGGTGGTCGATGAGGTTGTCTATACTTATTTTAAACCCTGTTTCTTTCTGTTTGCTCTCAGATTGTACAGCACAGGAAGTCAAACGGCTGATACGATTAAGATACATGGATAATAAATCAGTCAAAGTCTCCCAAAATTGGATCAGACACGTATCTTATATATGTACTAAACCTCAAACGGGAGACCTTATTTCATAGGACTGAATATTACAACTTGCTCGACCTCAAATGTCAAGTACAACCGAAACAAACTGCCAATGTAACTCAAAGTCTTTAAATACATGGCTATTGGATAGTAAATATATCTATCTTAAAGCAATTGCTGTGAATTGTTATGTGCATTTTACCCGGTAGATAATCTTAAAAGACGCAAATTTCTGCGTCCTATATATCTGCACATACTGCACTATGCAGTCACATTTAACTACCATCATTTTCAGGATGTTTCGTACAGTAACAAATCCTCTATCAAATGAAGTGAATTTAGTCGGGAGCAACACAATTTAGTTTTGCACCCAAATGTTCCAACAACTATCTGTTACAGGTACATCATAAAATTATCGTGCTACGTCTTTCAACCTCGTGATGTGGTGAGATATGTAGCATACAAAAGGTCTCGTGTTTTTTTTTTGTATAGGAGCTAAACTTCAGGGACAAAAGCGATCTTCTTAATCATGATTTAGTACAGATTGAAGGCAGAGGTTCTAACCTCCTTGTTTCGCTCATGTATTTTCTTGCGTCTATCTACAGCTGTACAAATTGCAAGACCGATAACTCTGTTTGCTGATCGCCAAATGTAATTAGAAACCGACATACAATTAATCCCTTACAGTAGCTAAATTAGAAAAATATCCTATCAATTTTATAATAATCAGTTATATAACTCTATCAGTAAATAACACTGTTTATAGTTTATGATATCGGATTATAATTTGAATCGATCAATTTCCGTACGGGATTTGATCAGTTATTTTATCAGATAACAACCATTATCTGGGGAATATTTAACAGTTTTAGTTGGCATTAGTCTTATTATTTTGATTGTGTTATTAAATTTAGATAAAAGTGAATGTTAGGGCGTAATATTTTTGGACTTTTAAATTGTCTCTTGTGTATCAACCTGAACCAACTTTTGAGCATCCTATTTTCAACGATTGCTACAACGGAACAGCATTTTATCAATAAGAACTAGCATTCGCTTTTCTGAATTGCAGAATTTTTCAAATAAAGTAATATTTTATTCAAAGCAAAATCAAGTATAATTTAGGAGGTAAACTAGTAAACATAATATCCGTCTGGTAGTCGTTTAAATAAAGCTTATTCTGTAGAGAGCAAATTTACTAAAAATAAATATTTTGAGCTAGAAAGACGAGTACTTTGACCCAAAAAAATAGTGAATTAGTTAGTTCGAAAGACTGAGTAAATTAACACATGTACTAATCATGCTAGTTATAATTTTTTACGGTTATCTCTGTTGTTGTTTTTTTGTGTACTGTTCAGTATTTGTGTTTTCTTCGTTTTCCCTTTTTGACTTAATTGCCATGGCATAAGTATTTTGTTTTTTGCCATGACATAAGTAGTTTGTTTTTTGCCATGGCATAAGTAGTTTGTTTTTTTGCCATGGCATAAGTAGTTTGTTTTCGACTGATGAGTTTGTATATTAGTTAGGTTTCCTTGTTTCTAGATAAGCTATTATATCTATTTGTTAATAAAATATTTAGTGTTATAGGTTTAATAATATTTACCAAACAATAATACTATTCATTGTATAATATGTGAAATATTTATTTTTTAAATTTAGAGGACAAAATATTTTAAATTAAAAGCTTGTTCCTATTGTGTTTTTTTTCTCTCTTGATATAGACAAGTGCTGGTTATTTTATTTTTTAATTTGCTTATTATTTTTTCATTTAATTATTTTTAAACTTCACGTCCATTTCTTGAAATAGCTTCAGTTTCAGTTTTTATCTACTTAATGTTATGTCTTTTTACTGAAGTCTTACAAACAATTCGGTTTAAACCAATAGACTTACATCATGTTTTTGTTTTCTTTCTATAAACTTTATTTCTTATATCAGAAAAAGAAGAAAAAAAACCTACGATGCAAAATGTATGCGTTTTAAAAACATAGAAATTTTGCAAAAAAATAAACATTAAAGCACAGTAATTACTTTTGAACCATCTTATAAACGTTTACTATAAAAACAATATGAAAAGCGATTAGTTTTTCGGATGTCTACATAAAGTATGGTATAAACACTTTTTAATACAAATGTTAAAATCATTATTTCCACATATTTATGTCAATACAACAGCTTTTCAAATGTTTTTTTTTTCTCTTTGAGTATGCAAGCATGTACAAAGCGCACATGTTGAAAAAACTAAAATTGCATTTAACTTAATCAAAACGAATATAAATTTAAATATATAGCGAGGGAAAACGACTTAATTCTACCGCCAAAAATTGTAAAAAAAACCTTTTAAATGCGTTTAAGCGGTTTTATTTAATTTGCAAATTCATATCATTCTATAATGTCGTTAAATATCCTCTCTAAGTGAGTAGTTATGAAAAATGTACAAGTAAACATCATTTAAAAGTCAACAGTTTAATTTGATTAGTTGTAAACAATCAGCACCTTTGTGTTACGTTAAGTTCTCCACAGGAAACAAACATGGGGATATAAAACTTCCAACTGGACGACCATGTGGTCGACTGTGAATTTTCCGTGTACTATACGAGGCTACAAATTGATAAAAAGCCCCATACGCTGTTTAACAAATTTAAGATAGTTTGCTCATAAATATGAACTACATGTAAATTATTTTGTAAAGTTGGAACCGCCTTTTGAGTAACTTTTTTCATCATGGTCATGGCTACTAGTTGATAAAAAGCACCATACGATGTTTCACAGATTTGAAATAGTTTGATAATAAATATGAACTACATGTAGATTAATTTGTAAGTTGGATCCGCCTTTTGAGTAACTTTCTTCATGTCTAATATTTAAACATATTGAGAAAATATAACTTCTGTTTTCCATAAATTTTCCTTTTAGGCATCAAAGGTGATATGTTTTTTTATTATATCGTTCTCCCTTTCAAATAAAAGTAAATAAAAACCTTCATTTTTCAAATGGTCTGATTCGTATAAACATAAGTAAAATTGATTTTAAATGAAAAGTCCAAAAATTAATTATTAAAATATTTTTTTATATTTTTTCTTTAAGAGAAAATTACTTAATTTTTCTTGAAGTTTTCGACTATTTAAAACATAAAAATATATAATGATTTAGTCGATACGCACTTTATGGTCCATGAAAGGAATATTTATTATTATAATATGGGATAAGTATTATGATTATATATTTTACCTGAAGCTCTCCAAGGATTTGGTCCATTAAATATTCCGGGCCAGTATATAGGAGGTCTGCCTGGAAGTTCTGCAAGTTTAGGAAATCTAGCTCTAGGGTTTAAATACATTCCTGCAGCATTGAAACCCGCTAGTCCAAGCGGTCTACCCAAAATGTCATTTATACCGTGAGGAGTACCGTTGTTAAAAGCATGTTTCCAAGCAGCTGACGCCGATTGATTTTGTGAAAAAAAGTTTGAAGATGATGAAACTGGTGTCTTCATTTCTGTCATATTATGTAAAGCAGCTAGCGGTGGACTACTTAGAACAAAAGCGGACTGTCTAGAATTTTCCATCGCCACATTTCCATTCATATTTAGAATGGAAGCCATACTAGGACTAGAGTTTGCTTGGTAAGCAGCGTTTCCGTTAGTGTCATTCATAAAGCTATCCAACAACATGATTTTCGTTAATAAAAAAAAGTATTAAAAAATTAAGGTGTTTATATTAATTCACTTGTGCATCTCCATTATTCGATAGTGTGACATGACTCTGGATACTTTCAAATAGTTTGAATATTTCCTTTGACAAATAGGTAATGTCTCTTTCAAAAACTGATACACATAGAATAAAATCAAATATACGTCTGCGATAATACTGTTTTCACTGTTCAATTTATCACACGTTGACCACTTAGATTTACAAATTTGTTTAGAACACATGGAATGAAAGTTAAGAGTTATCAATCACTTGTAATGCTACTTATTATCAAGTTTGAGTGCCTCTTTTTTAATGTCCCGCCTTCGTCCCTTTTCATTGGTTAAAATCAAAATCACGGCTGAGATTTTTTCTCAATGACTACCTTCGATTGGAGGATGTTGCAAACAAAGTATGTATTGATACATTTAAACGGAATATTTTACCATATATTATAATAGACTATTATGCTATATTTTAGAATTATCTGTTGTAATTCGCGAACGATTATTACCAGGAACATGTCATATTTAAAGGATTTTCTTTATGTATTGCTTCAAGTATGGAATAAACTTAACAGACCACTTTTTTAATGTAATA
The DNA here is from genome assembly GCF_036588685.1 of Mytilus trossulus. Lineage (NCBI taxonomy): Eukaryota > Metazoa > Mollusca > Bivalvia > Mytilida > Mytilidae > Mytilus > Mytilus trossulus. The sequence continues at coordinate 45,467,933 of NC_086376.1, forward strand.
ATAAAAATTAAATAATATAAATGTATAAGCCGTTTTTAATTAATGGTATAGCTGACAAAGAGCTTGTGGAAACATACACTCCTCAGAAGCTGGTTGAGGGCGCTTGAAAATAGCATTTCGACCAAATCAAATATAAGAATTTGTCAATTGTGTTGAAAAAAGTAAAGCGAATTTGTTCGGATAAATCACGCCCCATCTATAAAACTGTCAAGAAAATGAATATAAATGTGTTTATAATTCCAATAGTACACGGACAATTAAAAAATGAGACATTTCTATAAGTCTTGATTCAGTTCCTATGGAGACATAATGTTTCCGTATTTTGTGACATGACCCAAGAATTGGAAAGGTCATTATTTCTTTAAACAACATCCTGATGACCGAACCTGACCTTGGTTATTTTGGTGCTGAAGTCCCATTTTAGAGATAAATGGACAAATGTTCAAAAATTATAAGTACAAAAATTTAATTTTGAACCTATTAAACTCGAAGAGGATATCGTTTTAGCATAGTTTTATTATAAAATAAATATAACTTGTCTCGTAATAATATTATGGCATTTTAAAAAGATAGTTTTATAAAAATTCAAAGGAAATTCAAATTATTATTTTAGAATTTATTTATTTTATTTTTACTGATTTTGCTTTAAACTTTTGAAATTATTTTTAATAACGTATGAACAAAAAAGTTACATGCCTTAAAATAATTAAATACTTTATAATTGAAAACATATGCAGTTGTTGCAAGAGCTGCATTTTATTTTATTTGTGCTATAATAAATGAAATTGAATAGGTGATTTTCATATTTATTTTTGTGTTTATTGCATACCAATAAGTTTTATAAATCTCAACCAAAAATATCTGTGAATCATACACATGGAAGAAGAACTAAGAATTTCCTCGATGATCAAAATTACTTTCAAAAAAATAAGTACAATTGTTATTTTAAAATTTTGTCTTTGGCAATTCATAATTTTACTATAACAACTCAGTTGTTATAGTGAAATTATGAATTGCTCAGTTGTTATAGCAAAATTATGAATTGCTAAAGACAAAATTTTAATATAACACAATCATGCCAATATCAATGTAAATATGATACCAATGCGTTCAATGCATGATAAAAATAAGAAGAAAAATAGCGACGAGAACAAACTAATTTAAAAATAAATCAATAATAATATATATTTATCACCATGATAATAAAATCAAAAATGATAAAAGAAAAAACAACGACGACCTGCCATAGACGAAACGAGTTTTGTAACGGATCTGTTATTTCAATTTTTTTTGAAAGCTGAGGGAATCAGTTAAGTCGTCCTAATTAATTTTTTGTTCTACAAAAACAATGACAGATATTCTTTTAAAGTCCATTAGATAATACTTGACGCCTATTTTGGCCGTGATTCAGTCTAATACAAATCAATGCATAGGATAGGAACATATAATAATTTGATATACTTTATTGCAAAAAGCAAAACCCTGGGGCCGGTTTCACGAAGCTATCCTAAGACATGTAATAAGATATATCTTAGGACATGTCTTATGATCCTCTTAGGACTATCCTAGGACATATCTCAGACCTCGTCTCGAAGCTGTCTTAGTATGATCTTCGCTAAGACATCCTAACCATGTCGCCAGTTCTTAAAAAATTTCAAATATAAACATTGATTTACGGAAAATTCATGTAAATGTAGTATGTCTTTACGATAAATTATACTAAAATGTATTGTTTAATATACTGACATGATAAGCAAAATTGATATACAAAATAAATGTTGTTTATATAGAATTATCTATAAATAATACACCAATGTACATATGAAACTTTTAATACAAAATTAAAAAAAAATTAAAAAATAAAATGATGCCTTTTTTTTGGTACAAGTGAGTTGATTTCAATTTCCACTGTATTGGTTATAAAACTTTTAAGGTTAAAGGATAAAATCATGCATTCTTGATGTCAATACATCGATGTTTCATTGTTTACACATCATAATAATCCGTCAATCTGTAAAGATTACGTTATAAAAACAGGAAAAGGAGAATAGATAATTAGATAATAATAAGATACATAAGCAAAATTAATATAAAAAATGAGTTCAATTTATATAAATGAACGTATGACTATATCCTAAGACCATCATAAGACACCTCTCGTGTTGTCCTAACTTTATGACCAACTTTAAGAGATGTCCTAATTTAGGACCACTTTGTGAAATCCACTTAGGACTAAGATATGTCGTAAGATCATCCTAAGACACGTCTTAGTCCTAAGACAGCTTCGTGAAACTGGGCCCAGCTGATGTGTTAAAATGCTAAATTACAAATCAGAACCAGTGAGCGTATATATGGAATATAGGGATCAAATACATTTATCATATTCATTCTTTTGATTAGTGTACTCTTCTTCGTGTTATTTTATCGAAGCCAGCAAAGAATTAAAAAATAAAGCCAACATAATTATCAATATGGATTCTGAACGTTCAGTAGGAAATATCACATGTATAAATATAGGACGTAACAAGCACTAATTTTAATATGATCTATCACACAAAGGGCATGGATTGCAGGCAGGAACTATGATTATGACTTATTGGAAGAGTAAACGTTAAAAACTAGTCAAAAGAACAGATAATATGAGGAAGAAGTTATGAGATTATGTCATATACTGATAAATTCGAAAAGGTGTTGCTATACAATTCATAAACATACACAAGAATAGAAATTTTCCAAACATACTTTGAATTTAACTGAACTAAAATCAGGTTTTACTTAACTATAAAGTCCAATAATCTGGACAATTGTAACAGAAATATTACAGTCGAAAGTCGTAGGTATTGCGGAGGTTATAAGTCAACTTGAGTAAAAACAAGCCATATCCGAACGTACTTCAATTCATCTACGTGTTCTTTTCTTGGAACAAATGTATACAAGTTAAGTCCTATAAATTAGACTTGACGTGAAGTGCATATTTATATATCTCACCAGACAACGTTGCGAACACAGGCTGTAGTTTTCCACTGACTAGAAGTCCAGATTAACAGTTATCTTTATCCGTGCTTCCCAAAGGGTGACTATGGAATAGAAATGTGGTCACTTCGGTCTTTTTCCGACCGGCAGTAAAACCCTCGCAAACGTGGGACTTCCGTTTGATGTGAGGGGTGTATAAGTACGCTGCAACGTCCGGTCAGAATGTGTGCATTAAACTTAATAGCTATTGTAGATAGTTCCACACTATCTGCACATTGAGGGCCCTTGCGACAATGCTTTGAAGGGTCTGTAGATGGCCTGTTACCATGATGTCCCTATCCAACATACCCTCATTTGCCAGTACATGGCAGCCCAGAATATCTCGAACTTCATTTCGCACGGCATTGTATTTATTGTTTATTTGTTCTTATCCTGAACACATATACATTATTTTCTACTACTAGTATATAGAATTTAACCAAACACCATTCAAAACAAAATGTGGTGCAAACAAGTAACTAGAGGCTCCAAAGAGCATGCGTCGCTCACCTTGGTCTATGTGCATATTACACAAAAGACACAGATTGATTAATGACAAAATTGTGTTTTGGTGATGGTGATGTGTTTGTAGATCTTACGTTACTGAACATTCTTGCTTCTTACAATTATCTATAATAAACTTGGCCCATTAGTTACAGAGGAAAATATTTTGTTAAAATTTACGAAATTTATGAAAAATGTTAAAAATTGACTGTAAAGGTCAATACCTCCTTAAGGGGTCAACTGACCATTTTGATCATATTTAACTTATTTGTAGATCTAACTTTGCTGAACATTATTGCTGTTTACTGTTTATCTCTATCTATTATAATATTCAAGATAATAACAAAAAACGTCAAGATTTCCATAAATTTGCCAATTCAGGGGCAGCAAACCAACATCCAGTTGTCCGATTCGTCCGAAAATTTCAGGGCAGATAAATCTTTATAAGCCAAAATCTACATTTTACCCCTATGTTCTATTTTTCGCCGTAGCGGCCATCTTGGTTAGTTGGCCGGGTCATCGGACACATTTTTTAAACTAGAAACCCAAATGATGATTACGGCCAAGTTTGGTTATAAATTTGGCCCAGTAGTTTCAGAGGAGAAGATTTGTGTAAAAGTTTAACAACGACGGACGACGGACGCCAAGTGATGAGAAAAGCTCACTTGGCCTTTTAGGCCAAGTCAAATGAGTTCCAAACCTGTATATGAGATGTACAAGTGTTCTTCGCGTGCCTAGATCCTGTGTTACTCTTCATTTTATTACTCTATAGTCCAAAACAAACTCAATGTCATATCGTAGAATTAAGAGGTACAGACGCAAAAGACGGCTACGGGTGACACAAAATATATTTCGCATAACATACTATTATAGTTGATTATATACTAGTACATGATCTAAATTGGGACAAGAGGACAGTCATTGAGAACAGCAATTAAAGCGCTGTTTCTTTGCTTTGTTTCAGTGCATGTGCTGACTCTGTGTCATGAATGGATACCATATCCTTTTTTTTTATATATATATATAAAACGAAGAATTTATCGGGGTTGAAAATGTTTGTTACCGATCAACCCTCCTAAAACCTGGAGTCAAAGGTGTAACAGCCAAACAAAACCTTCAGAAAAAAATAACATAATAACCGAACTCTATAGTTCAAAGCTGATAACAACTAATAAATTTTGTTCTTCAAGAACAAATTATCAATCAGAACATATATTTTGTGTAAAGACATAACATTTTGCAATAAACATATAGTCTCAAGAGAATTATATATATATAGGTCTATGTACATCTTCAACAATGGTAATACTCCAGTATTGTGATGCAAAATTAAGTTCCAGACAAAAATCACTTTTTGTTGATCTTGTTTGCTGATCATTTTGTATATTCATCTCCTTTTATTTCATTATTAAAGAGCTAGAACTCTAATAAGGAGTAGATTAACGATTTCAGCTATATATGCATGATGACTTATTTGTAAATCTCATCTTACTTGTCATTTTTTCTATTTAAAGTAGCTATCATGCAGTATTCTATCTTAGTATGTTTTTAAAATAAGAAGTATAGAAGTCTGGAAATGGGTAGACGATTTCAATCACCATTATGTGTCCGTCTTGCTGGTCATTTTTCCTTTTCCTAATTTTCTGTCTATATTTTATAGTTTTTCAGATTTTTCAGATGTAGACGAAAAACGAAAATAAAGATAAAAATAGTCAATCAAAGGACAATGGCTCCTGTGAGGGATCGTCATACGACTTAAACAATGAAATTTTTGAAGATCGCCCTTTATAGTTTTTGGTGTTTCGTGTTGCTCATATGAAGTCGCTAGTTTTATAGGTATGTTTGTGAATCTACTAGTTTTTTCAACTTCTGGGGTATTTTGTTTGCCTAACATCTGATAGAAACTCAAATTTACAAAAATGATTAGCGATCTCAGGTACCTCGGAAGGGTACACAAATCCTGCTCTATACTAGTGGCACCCGTCATGTTGCTCGTTGAAAGTACAAGTTCAGTTACGAGTCTCATTCGGTGGTGAATAGGATGTAGGAATTGGAACCGAAGGAACTTTGGCATCCACAATTGTAAAATTAACAAAAGGAAAGGAGAGATGCTTTGATTTTCCCATGTGAAATTTAAATGAAATATCCAAATCTAGAAAAGAACTATTATTGCTGTTAATACTGTATTAGTATTAGATTGGGATAAATTGAATTCACTCAATTAAGTGACGCCACATAAGATTGATGTTTATGATACTATAATATCATAGGCCGAAACCGTAAGTTCAGCGCTTAGTATACTGACGTGGAAAGGGAACACATGCCCACCGAAAGCTCTTTTATATGAGAGCCCAGGTGGTCGTGTGGTCTAGCGGGACGGCTGCAGTGCAGGCGATTTGGTGTCACGATATCACAGTAGCATGGGTTCGAATCCCGGCGAGGGAAGAACCAAAAATTTGCGAAAGCAAATTTACAGATCTAACATTGTTGGGTTGATGTTTAGACGAGATGTATATATATAAATATATATATATATTCTTAAAATAAAATATTGTATAGATAGTGTTTGCGTCATGTATTTTTAATAAATAATCATAAACAATAATACATCAGCTATATTATATTTGGATTTGAAAAATACGTTGCATTTCTACGCATTTCCTATGGACTTAACATGTAAAACAAAACTCAATTTAAGAAATTGAAAGGAGAACATGAAACAAAATATACATTCCGACTTCCTTGCAAGATATTCAAGTATCACAGGTACTCGTCTCAGACATTTTTTCCTATATACCTTCAACATTTATTTTTTGAGACGAGTTCCTGTGTCTAGTATACAGCGAAGAATGAATGTATCCGTCTGGTTTTGAAAAATAAAATCATACAGGTTGGTTGGTCGGTGTGTTAAAAGACCGGTTCTTTTAAGTGCCGAGATATTGACACAAGTCAGCTGACCCAAGTTTTGGCGCGCTTAATTTACCAGAATGAAATTTATATCTTTATAGTGCCGATTTAATCGTGCACCTCAGTTAAACAATATACATAACGCGAGAGGAATTAACTTTTTTAATTTTCAAAAGTTTTTCACTGCATGATTAAAACCAAATCCATTACAAAATAGCTGCGATGCGCATGTCACTTTATGTTTTAACAGCAAAACAATCATCATGTGGAAAATTACCTTCAGTCTCACAAAAAGTTGTTGTCCTTGATGATCTTTAGAATGCAGGATAACGATACTAGAAGGAATTGAATTTTAAAGTCCCATTTCCGACCGGACGGTGACTGTATATTTATATCCAGCATGGCAGATAGATTAAGGCGTTGGTTTGACGATGTTAAAATTTCCCCAAATCGAATCAAGGTTTCAACAAATCTTGGGGAATAAAAAAAAGCAGCGAGACCGTGTCCGTCGACAGGGTGATATGCGTCTCCTGCTATGCATTCGTGTAACTCCTCCGGGTGTTATATTTTCTCGCTGGATTGAAGACCCGTTGGTGGCCTTCGGTTGTTGTCTGCTATTTGATCGGGTTGTTGTCTCTTTGACATATTCCCTATTTCCATGCATTCTCAATTTTATCATATGCATGTGAAATAAATAATGTATACATAAACTATTAGCTAATTTGCAAATATTCATTTTTTTTTTAATGTTTGTGTCTTTATATTAACAAATAATATTAATTTTATAGAAATAAGAGGATGTGGTATAATTGTTATCTAGACAATGATACCACATCTTTATTATATCTATTCACAAAATAGGTCTTAGATGGATTTTGTCATTAGTTTAGGTCCATTTTGGTTATACAGCTCTTCAACTTTTTCGGTTTTTATACATCCTTGGCTTTTAAACATTCAGCTTTGAGCGTTCAAATGAAGAATCATGAAGGTATCTCCAGAAAAGCACATCGGCTGCATGATATATATAAATCGTTGTTTTTTTGTTTTTTTTTTACCATAATAGGGTTCACCGTTTGATGTTCATCGAACATGTGTTTATACTCTACATAATGCCATGTATATTGGATCAATGAAATTGAAAATGGAAATAAGGAATATGTCAAAGAGACAACAACCCGACCAAAGATCAGATTACAATCGAAGTCCACCAACGGGTCTTCAATGCAGCGAGAAAATCCGGCACCCAGAGGTGCTAAGATTATTTTGTCCTACATACACTTTAAACGTGTATATAACATGAACAACAAATCGTTTTGCTTCCTGGAAATTAACATTTCCAGTTTTTCATCAAACATCTAATAAGCTGTGAAGTTTGATGGTACATTCACGAATAAGACAAAAAAACAAAAAAGCAAAGAGAGTTGTAGCATATTTAATTGGTCATCGGAAAAATTACCCAAAATACGTTACACGTCTAGATTGATTAGTAATAACAATTTTTCGTGTTGAAAAAAAAACATAACTACATGAATTTTACTTTTAATCCGATCGAAATCATAGCATTTACAAATGGGGTTTAAAAATGTCGGGATGTATAAGTACCCGGCCACGTCCACTTTTATTTTTTGTCTATCTGATGAGTTAAGCCTTTTTCAACTGATTTTTATAGTTCGTTTCTTATGTTGTACTGTTATGCCACTGGGATCCCGCTAACATGTTTAACCCCGCCACATTATTGATGTATGTGTCTGTCCCAAGTCAGGAGCCTGTAATTCAGTGGTTGTCGTTTGTTTATGTGTTACATATTTGTTTTTCGTTCATTTTGTTTTACATAAATAAGGCCGTTAGTTTTCTGTTTGAATTGTTTTACATTTTCTTATCGGGGCCTTTGATAGATGACTATGCGTTATGGGCTTTGCTCATTGTTGAAGGCCGTACGGTGACCTATAGTTGTTAATGTTTCTGTCATTTTGGTCTTTTGTAAATAGTTGTCCCAATGGCAATCATACCACATCTTCTTTTTTATATTTGTAACTGGATGAGTTATGCAGACAACATTATATATATGGAAGTTTTTAACTACATGTACCTTGACTGGCTATACAGTCCTTGCACGGTCGGACAACATTGAACGTCACTATCTTCTTTTGAAAGGTCATTCCAGCTTCTGTCTGTTAATGACAATTTGAGTGAAAACAGTATTAGCAAGCTAACTTTGTGATTTGCGAAAATTTTACAAGGTAAAAATGAGCTTGACCATACCTTGGTCTCGTCTTTTCCTTTCGTATAAACCAATGTCGAAAACTGTTTCATTTAACTGCGTTCAATTGTATTTACACTCAGGGAATGAAATATAATTCTATCTTTTTATTTCAAAACATAATGAAAATTCACGGTTACCGTTTTAGCCCTGCCGAATGTAATTGTGCCTGTCCTCTTGAAACTACGCAATATTTTTCTTAAGGTTTAGTGTTAACAAATTCATACTAGTAAATACTAATAATTTTTTGGGCCCTTTATAGCTTGCTGTTCGGTGTGTGCCTAAGCTCCGTGTTGAAGACCGTACCTTGACTGTTCTTTTATAAATTGTGACTTGGATGGAGGGGTGTCTCCTTGACACAACATCTTCCTATATCTATATAGCCACATCTCCCTGTATGAAAAGAGGAAGTGAGGAGTATATGATGATAAGGTAGACACAAAACCGTATACTCCATTAAACCCGAAGACAAGATAAAATACTTGCGTAGAACAACACCACGCATTTGATCCAAGATGCACGACTCTTTATAATGCATATTACATTAACCTTTATTTTCCATTTACATTTGCATTACTGGAAAACTGTGAAACAGTTTTATATGTATGGCGGATGAGAGCAAATTAACATTGATTTCAAGTTTTTTCTTTGTCCCAAATTCGATTTTATCTTATTGTCTTCAAGAAATTTACTTGACAGATATGAACATTGTAAAATCAGTTTCTGTAAACTTTTCTTTCCTCACTTAATGCAAAATTTGAAACCTTTGTTATCAATTGTTGGTATAGACGTTGAATAAAAAATAGAAAGAGTTACTTCCCATGAAAGACATGATTTGGGTGAGAGTAATAAATGTTTTACGTATATATAATTATCATACTCCTTCTAGACATTTTAATCGCAAAATCATAAGAGTAGAAAAAAAATATCACGGGGCATTTATAATGCACAAATATAAATATTCCAAGTTTGTGTCATTGAATTTAAAGTTGTTGTATTTGGAATCTTAACGCAATTTTTGAAACCGATTCTTTGATTTATTTGTATTAATGTACCAAAACCTATCATACTTACACCTGAAAATAGTGTAACGTCAACAGAAATGAGAAACAAAACAGTTGTGACCAAGGAAAATCTTTTTGCTGAGAAAAATGATACAAATTTTTCGTTTACTCAGGTCGGATTATTTAGATTTACCGTGCATGCGATATAGAAAGCATTGAGACATAAACTTACCGTTTACGTGCAAGATTTTAGTCTTCTTATTATTATGAATGTTTATTTTTAGCAAACTAAAGTAATCATTTTAGAAATAAGGAGTTTCGGTATGATTTTCAATGAGACAACTCTCCACCAGAGACCAAATGACATTGAAGGTAACACCCATAGGTATTCAATTTTTTTTTAAGAATGTTCACCCCTGATCGAACGTCTTGGTCCTGAATTTCATTTAGTTCTTGTGTCATTTTCAGAGAAGGGGTGTGGGTTGCTAGATATACTTTCTCTTAGCATCCTGGCTTATGCTTTTCAATCGATTATCTATAAAGTTGAAAGAAAAGACTGCTGGTTTTATAATGTTGTGTTTAAAGAGGCAACAAAGAACACGAATGACATTCAAAATGTACATAATAAGAGTTTGATGTTTTATGAATATGCAATAACAAAGCTAGTAAGTGGCATTAGGAGTACATTCATATGTCTCACATGATTAATAGTTTTTCTTTGCTTCATGTTCAGTGGCACATGTTTCATTAATAGTAAATACAAATCCATTATGACTGCAAATGTCATTATACGTTGTATCAGAGTTTAATTTGTAACAAGATTTTTTATTAGTCAAACATCATGTTATGTTAAGGTGACATACCACCATTGCTTACAAAGAAGGAAAGAGTAGTTCAAATACAATGTGAGCATAAATTATTTAAAGTAGATAGCATTTAGATGCTTTCCCCTGTTATCTTTTTTAAATTGGGACTTTCCAAAAAAAAATTACAGAATTTGTTTTTACTTCTAATATGTAGATACTTAGGTAAATTTTTATACATTCTAGTACTACAGTGAAAATTTCACATAACACCACTTAGATAGATATAGGAAGATGTGGTGTGAGTGAGTGCCAATGAGACAACTCTCCATTCAAAAAACAATTCATAAAAGTAAACCATTATAGGTACATGTACGGCCAATATATAAGATAATATATATGTCTATGGCCGACATTTTGTTTCTGCAGCGAAATGAAGGGTTAATTTCCTACAACCGTCCAAATCAAGAGAATACCTTTTTTCGATCCTTTTCGAATATAACCGGAAGTGTCGTCATCACTCTAAACATATGTTTGACTTAAATATAACTTCGTGAAAACCATGCTTCCCTCTCACGCCCGGTCTCTAACTTTATAACGGTTGTATCTTATATTTGGTTTTTGTTAAGTGTTTTGTTTAGTTGTTCTTGCATTGTACAGTATACCCCTGTTTCATGTTATAGAAGGCATGAGCGCCTTCAACATCATTAACCCCACCACATTCTGTATGTGCATGTCAGAAGCATCCAATTTAGTGGTAGTTGTTTGTTGCTTTATATCATACTTATTTTTCGTTTATTGTGAATTTGTTTTGTATTAAATCAGGACGTCAGTTTTTTGTTTGAATTATCAGACCTTTGTTATTGTGGTGCCTTCTTTAGCTGACTTTGTGGTACTATTATGTGTTTTGCTCATTGTTGAAGAATCATAGTTGTTAACTTTTTTGTCGTTTGGTTTCTTATGGAGAGATGTCTCTTTGGCAATCATACTATTATCCTGAAGTATACATGCATTAACTTTGTACATGTTCGAAAACTATTTGTTATAATGGACTTTTCAAGATAACATGTTGGGTTCATGTAACTCGATATTACAAAACTATTGCATTGCATTGCATTTGTTTACCATATCTTGCATGGTTCTGGATTATCTTAAGCATGCATATGATCATGGTATTACTTAGTAAATACCATGTGAACACATATATTATAAAAGTATATAATCTATTACGACAGTAATTTACCTTTGTCGGATTATTGGGGTGTTGGGCAAACAAGTTGTTTGACCAGTTGACAGTCGGTATGTCGGGGCAACCATCTAAAAATGTTTGTCATATTAATAAGCTATTTGCCAAATTGTCTATTTGTAAGTTGAGGAATACAACAAGTTTCATAGTTATAAGAAATAAATCATGAAATGCATCAACAACTTCATTTGCAGTAGAATCGAACTCTGTGCATTCAGGTCTCCCAATATAACATTATCTTCCCTGAAGTGCCATTACCTGACTGCATCACACTTTGTCACAAGTAGTACGGAAAGTATATGATGAGTAAGGAAGTGGTTTGTGTAGAAAAACAACTTTTCACCTTGATTTTTACAGTCTGTTCTTATGCTGTGCTGTTACAGTACCGTTTATTGCTGTATTTCATATTTGATTTTCCTTAATGTATTATATATGAATCAGGCCGTTATAGTTATGTTTGAACTGTTTTATATTTGTCATTTCGGGTCCTTATAAAGCTTGCTTTGCAGTATGAGATTTGTTGACTAATAGGTGCTTACTTCTACGTCACTTCGTCTCTGGTGGAGAGTTGTCTCGCATATCTTATTATTTCATAAAAGATACATTGTCAACCCAAAATCATGTTTGTTTACCATCAACAACACTACATCATTTACAGATAAATATTTCTGTTTTGTGATGTTAATGTCCATTCCTTTATTTAACACATATCTGTAATATGCTGCATAACACTTAATTTTATCCGTCAATAATTATTGCCAAGATTTCTTTATAGAAGAGGAATGTATTTCATATAGACCTATACTATCGTGATCTGATAGTATAGGACTAAGGTCTGTCTGAAATGTGTTCCTCTTCTTTAATGAACAATGTGTTTTTATAAAAAAAAATATATATATATAATTTTTACTGGAAATTATAATAAGTTTATATAAAATCTCTGAAAGTACAAGCAACCGCTATTGCAATTGTAGATAACAGAACATTTACACGTTCAATCAAGTCCTGTCTTCCTCACGGATCAGTTTTTTATTCTCTATAAAATGATTCACTGGGCTAACCCGACGATCAGACCTTCCTTGGTGTGACAAGATGTCTCAAAACATTAGATACCATACGAACATCAAAGGATGTAGTTGTTAAATTATTACTCATCTAAACGCCATATTGCATAGAAACAGCGAACCAACTAAATTCTACAAGAACAGACTGCTTGGTAATTAAATTTATTGCCATTTTGCTTATTGTTGTTAAATAGGTTATTTTGCCCATAAATGGTGAATTATCTTTATATGTTTGAACCTAAGAAAACGCTTATTCAAAATCAAAGAGATTTGAAACACTTATAATCTTTAAGATTCGTTGAAATAATCATAGCCAACTTGTAAAAATAAAATCAATGCAAATGAGTTACATTTTGTTTTGGTCTCATCTCCGTTTGATTATTATTAACGTTCATTGGAAATCTAATGTGTAAATAAAATGTCATTAACGAAAAACAATTCGTTATGAACAAATATATTTATAAAATATTATATTACATTTGTAATTCAATAAACGATCCTTTATTAATATCAATTGGATTTTTGCATACAAAATGATTTACGAACATTGAATGAAATCTCTTGTACACATCAAAAGTACAACTGTTCTAACAGATTGATTGGCAAAAGACAAATAAGAAAAACAAAGTATATGGGGAATCCACCAATGGAACCAGTACATGCACTGCAAAAACACACAAAAAGCTAAAAACAAAAACAAAAACAGCTCTTATATGTGCATGACATGTAATGACAACTTATCTTCTGCAGTATCGCATCCATATACAGAAAATACCCATTGATAATAAGACTAAAACATATTCTCAGATTATTGCCCCTTTCAGGCGATGTTTGAAAGACTCTCAAATCAGAGTAATTCTAAAATTTATCGTGTAAATAATACATAACTCACAATGGTCTGAAGATACCAGAATAGTATTTCCTAACACTGAACATTTCATGCTTTAAAATGTAATAAGACTAGATAGTGTTTTGAAAATAAGTCATTGAGTCTTGTCAAAGCCAACAACTGTCAAGTACCAGTATATTGTTATGAAATTGAGTAAGGCGTTAGTGTAAAACTGAGTCAATCTAACGGTTCATGACTAACATTATTTTAAACATGTCAACGGAGTTGTTACGATCAAAAAGTAACATAGACAATAGTCAATTTGATATTTTTATGTTACTAATGAATATTTTCAAATAAATGCAACAGTCGTATACCGCTGTTCCAAAGTCACAAATCAATTAAAAGAAATAAAATATGGGTTACAAACTGAACCGGAGAGGACTCATTAATTATAAGAGGAAAACAACAGAACAACAAAAGCACTGAGGTGGAACAAAAACAAACGCTTACAAACATACAAACGACCTATTTGATAACAATTGCTATATTCCTTACTTGGAACTAGGCATTTAAAGAAAAAAATGATGGGTTGCACCTGGTTTTGTGGACCATATAAAAGAGCATATAGCAAACTGATAACGCTGCATATATACTCTGAATTTGTACAAATCCTAAAACTATCCTTATTGTTGCTATTTTATGACACCTTTGTTTTAGTCTTATACGCATTTTGTTTTGTTATCATTTTTTTTTCAGAAAATTTATTACTATTATTCAATGCATACAGTTTAAGACATTAATAGAATTATAACGGACAGATCCAGAAGTTATAAACTATCGAAATCATATCATCTGCATTTTCTGTTTTTTATACCGCCGGTCTCCTTTAAAAGGAAGGTCGTCTAGGTCAGAAAAACGATGGTTATTATATATGAATAGACGAATTTAGGTAATATATAACAAGCCAAAATTTATTTGCGAATAAAATATTTTCTTTTTGTTATGAGCAATCCAAAAAAATGGATACATTACTCTTGACAGACATACGGTTGAAAAAAAATCCTTTAGAAGAAATTCTTTCTTTTCGCTAATTTTTCACATACAACTGTAAATGTATTGCTTACCTAGGTTTCAGGCCTGGATTCTAAAAAAAACCAGACGTGTTTGAGGCAACAATGAGGGGAAAATATTATTTTTCAGATAATCTTTTCTGGTTTGATTATAGTAATAATGCTAGATTTTAATGAAGAATTGGTTCTGCATTTAAAACAAGCTAATTTGTGTCTTTGTCAGTCTTTTCAAGACCAAATGTGTTCCTGTTTACGGTAACATTTATTTAGATGTTAAAAAAAAGTAAAGCAAAAATACAGTACTCAAAGGTAATTCAAAAATGAGAAAGCCACTATAACTAAAAAATTCAAGCACGAGGCCTTATTGTATTGTTTGTCGTATTGTAGACCAGTCATGTAATTTTTTTCATTGTACTGCTATATTTAACATTGTAATAAAAGCGGGAGGTTTGGCAAAACACAACACCAGGTTCGACCCACCATTTTTTCTCTAAATGTCCTGTACCAAGTCAGGAAAATTTCCATTGTTAAATTAAAGTGCGTTTCTGTGTGTGTTACATTTAAGTGTTGTGTTTTTGTTGTGTCGTAATTCTCCTGCTGTTATATTTGATGTGTTTCCGTCAGTTTTAGTTTGTAACATGGATTTTCTCAATCGATTTATGAATTTCGAATAGCGGTATACTTTTACCTTTATTTATTTATATATGTTTGTTTGAAACAGTTATCAAAGTTACCAGGATTATAATTTAGTACGTCAGACGCGCGTTTCGTCTACATAAGACTCATCAGTGACGATCATGCCAAAATATTCATAAAGCCAAACCAGTACAAAGTTGAAGAGCATTGAGGATCCAAAATTCCAAAAAAGTTGTGCCAAAAACGGCAAAGGTAATCTATGCCTGGGATAAGAAAATCTAAGTTTTCTAAACTGCTAATTTATAAAAATTACCACATTATTAATATTCATGTCAACACCGAAGTGTTGACTACTGGGCTGGTGATACCCTCGGGACGAAATGTCCACCAGCAGTGGCATCGACCCAGTGGTGTAAATAGTTTTCAAAGGTACAAGGATTCTAATTTAGTACGTTAGACGCGCGTTTCGTCTATATAAGACTCATCAGTGACCCTCATATTATTTGAAAATTGATAATACTTTAATACAAAATATTAACAAACACTTAGATATGGTTAATGCAAAAAATGTTCTAAAATTGAATGGCGTAACGGATGCCTTCTCATATTGGGTTAAATGTGTATTGTTATTCGTATGAATTGTTGTTAAACACATCCTCCGTTATTCCAAGCTGGTTAAGAACATATTTTATATATATTTAGAAACATATCACAAATAAATATGCGTATTTGAATACCAGTTTGATAATTTCTTTATTTGATAAACACTATTCAACTTAATGTACATATAGATGATGAATGATTTTACATTCAAGTTACAGCTTACTACCATTACCTTTACTTATAACATTCTGAACCCAGTTTTGCAAGGTAGGTTTTGACTTAGATATATCTTAAGTAGGTTTTTTTAGAGCTGTACCCCTTTTTTGACATTTTTAACTATTATGTCTGTTTGTTTTGTTCACGCATCGTTGTCGATATAATGAAGTTTGATGTGACTGTAATACAAGAGAGAGAGGTTTAAATTAGCTTGCTATAAAACCACCATTTTCTATATAAGAAAATGTCTGTACAAAGTCAGGAATATGACAGTTGCTATTCATTCGTTTGATGTGTTTGAGCTTTTGATTTTTGCCATTTGATTAGGAGCTCTCCGTTTTGAATTTTCCATGGGGTTCAGAATTTTCATAATTTTATTTCTGAAATACCATGGTAAAAAAATTGTGTACACCAAGCGCGTGTTTAGTCTATGAAAGACTCACCAGTACTGCTCGAATCAAAGTTTTAAAAACAAAACGCCAAATAAAATACTAAGTTGAAGACCCGATATTCCGAAAAGTTTTGTTAAATACAGCTAAGGTTATTATTTCCTGGAACATACTTTAGAAAACAAGTTCTACACTGATAATTGAATTGTGTTAGACTCATTTGAAGACTCATCCTAAAATTTGTCATATGATATCGAAATATATGTCTAAGGTTTAGTGTTTTATTTGATTCTCATATATCGAATTAACAGCAACTAATACATATGGAAATGCATGTTCCAAGTCAGGTGTATGACAGTTGTTTTCCATTCGTTTAACGTCTTTGAACTTTTGCTTTTGTCATTTGATAAGAGACTTTTAATTTTGAATTTTCCTTGGAGTCCGGTAATTCTGTTTTACCTTTTTATACATAATTACCATTTAATATATGTCAACTTGATTATCATATAAGGTACCTGACTGACTAAACACGTCTAAAAAGAGAGGCAAAGATACCAATGGGATATTCAAACTCGTTAGTGGAAAACAACATGACAATGCCATAGCATAAAAACAAAAAAGTCAAAATGGCTGTAAACAATACACATGAAAAAAATCTCAAGTGCACCCACCAAAGGGTCTAAGGCAGCAACCATTTGAATTTCGGGGGGGGGGGGGGGGGTGCGTGCTATGGATAAAAAAATTTAATAAACATTTTTTTTTTCTCCAAAAACTGGAAGCAAACTTCCAAAAAAAATCCATAGCCTTCCCATGTAAGATATCTTTATAACTAGAACTCTGTGTCCACCCTTTCTACATAAGAAAGTACCAAGTCAGGGATATATGAGTTGTTTTCATTTGTTTGATATGTTTAAACTTTTGATTTTGCGGTTTTATAAAAGTCTTTCCGTTTTGAATTTATATTGGAGTTGAGTTTTTTGAGTTTTTACTTTTTTGTCCAGGTCGCATAAATGTAAAACAGAACCCCTCAAATATTATATGATACATATTCAATCACATAATTTTTAAATTAATTAAAAAAATCATGATAAACAACTGAACTATTTTTTTACAGTGCATTTGAAATTTTTCAATACGGTACCAATATAATTTATGAACTTTTAAAGTAGAGTAATTAATTTTAACCAACTAATAAAAGTAACTATAATTTTATTATGAAGTTTATAATTGCTATTATTAGAAAATTAAATGCATTAATTTAATGTAATATAATTATCAATATTATCTAAAATACTTTAAATATGAAAAAAAAATCTTTTTCAAATCCAGAAAATAATTATGTTGAGCATCCTAATATTCTGGTGACATGCCAGGATATTTCAATAATTCAAAATCCTTCAAATAGAAAATCAGGTAGATTTATTGCTGTAAAATATCTTCTATAATAAAATATAAGTAGGGGATTACAGCTAAGCCTTGGGAAACGTCTGAACTTTGACAATATTATCGTCTGAATATTCAGTTCTTTATTGCCACTGACTGTTTGAATTGATGATACAAAATAAACGTCGTATATTAAAAAAGGTAATTGCATTACATTTGGATATTGTTACAATGAATTTAACAAGCAAAATACATAATCTTTAATGAGAAACATTTACAAATAATGAAAACCTTTCTTACTCCAACACAAATGGATATTTAACCATATTTTATTCTTAAACTGTATTTCATTTGAAATGATCCAGTGCGGTTCGATTGTTAAGAAGATCCGATTTATTTCTCGATAAATTGAAATAGGAACCAATGAAAATGGTTGATTTAACATTGCTTAGTAAAAAAGTGGAGTCGAAATATTATTTTGATGATAAGGGCTGACAAAATTTATTCTTAATTCTATTAAATAATGTTTAAATGATCTTGGTGTTCTTCAGATTTATTTATTTCTTTCATTATTATTGGTTTTATACCAGCATTCAGATTAGAAAATAATTGGAAAATATCGAGACCGATGAGCGAAAAATATTGGTATAGAAAAGGGTTAGAATAGATATATGTGATTGTGAAATAAGCTGACAGACACACTGATTGGGCTTAATTGTCCGTGCGTTTAATTGACGGAGGTCTTTCCGAATGATTTTGTACGGACAATCAGAGTCATCAAATAGATTATTATAATGATGTAGCACTGAGGTGGAAAAAGAATTGAAATTTTGGAATGTAACATGTGGGAAACAACCAAAATCTTTTCAAAACTTGTCCGACATTTGAATTCTACACCAATAAATAATGTATCATGGAACGAACCATTTTTTTCGTCCTTTTCAAAAGAAGTATGGGTTTTTTAAACAAAGGTTCTCCCAAGGTATGTCTTATGTAGGTAATATAATAGAAAAAATCATGTTGCTTTCAAATGCAAGTCTTTGCAAAGATAGTTGTGTAATAACAGTCAGAAATAAATACAAATCAAGTTGTTGTGAGTTTATAAGGATTATCGATGTGCCACAATTGTTGAAAATCAAACTTTTTATGCTATGTTTAAGACAAATTTTAACGAGTGTCGCAATCAGGACAACTTCAATTACTAAGGTGATATACATCACAAAATAATCTTAAGACAAAACTTTGATTCAAAAAACTTTTTATTAATCACGTTCATGATTTCTTGCATGGTTATATGAAATACACATCAGAAGTGTGCTTCGTCATTTAATTACAGCTACCAGTTATTGAGAAAAAAATCACCAAAGATACCAGGCGTACATTTTTTTATGTCAGACGCGCGTTTCGTCAACAAAAGACGCGTCCTTGACACTTGAATAAAAAAAAAGTCAAGTAGAATACGAAGTTGAAGAGCATCGAGGGCCAAAAAAGGGTATGCGAAATATGAATAAGGTAATACACTCCTGTGGTAGATAATCAATTATATTTCGAACAAATCAGTTTTCTAAATAGCTAATTTATAAATATGACAGTACAAATGATAATTGATGTCAACGTGAATGGCTAGCTACTGGGCTGGTGGCATTGGCAACTACCTAATGGTTGCAAAAACATTTCATCAAATATATCAGGCTTATAATTTTGTATCCAAGTCACGCGAGATAAAAAAAAAATGAGAATTTGTACATTTCATATTTTATGTTTTTGTATTGAGATATATGTTCACTAAATAACTAAGCTTTCGTGCATTTTTTATTTTCACTTCTATCAAATTGGCAATACATGACGATTGAAACTTTTATTTGCTTATCCTTCCAGAACACTCGAGATCACCCTCAGTTTTTGGTGGGGTATGTATGCTCAGTCTTAAGTTTTAAATGTTGTGTTTTGTGTACTGCTGATTGTCTGTTTGTCTTTTTTTTTACCCATGGCGTTGTCAGTTTTATTTCGACCTATGAGTTTGAATATACCTCAGGTATTTTTCGCCTATATTTTATGTGCACCAATCTTCAGGTTTTTAAAATGCAGACGCACATTTGAATTAGATTAGAACTGCATACCGTGTACACTAGTAAGTGCTATGGAGAATACAGGATGTCTTGAGGATGTCATTGTTGGTCAGATGTCTCAAACTCTGCTTAAATTAATGATTCATATAAGAAATGCTAAAACATTTAAGATTATCTTTTTAACCTTCTTAGAGATGTAGTAATATCATTAAATTGAAACATGAATTGTCATTGATATTGTCATTTTCACAAATTAACGGTTTTGAAAAAAATAGGTACGAAATATGAAGGATTTCACCACAGTTACAGATTACATAAGCTGTTAAACCTTCCGAAAATTTTTGCCCTCAATGCTGTTTAACTTCGTACTTTATTTGTCTTCAGTCGATTAAACTTGGTTCGTACAGGATTGTATGCCATTTTTCCGTAACACTAACACTAGCGACAAGAAAAAAAAAAGTTTGAATGACCATGGCCAAATGTATATTTGGAACTTAAGTTTATGATAACTTCTGACAAAAAATCAAATTAAATACAACTGGCGCTGCCTCAAAGCCCTACAAATCAGGACGACGCTATATTCACAAGTTTTATACCTAACTACATATATCTATTTTGAGTATTCCCAGATTTCCTTGAATAATTTTTTTTCTCTTTCCTGTATCGAAAATTTAAATGCAAGTGCCCACTTGAATCCAGTCCATACTTCACCTTAGGACCTTATAATTCATATAAATCATCTTGCTTTATTCCTTTTGACCTGTTACATAACCTCATCTGTTGTTTGTTATACAATATTTTAGTAATTAATCGCAGTAAATTTGAAAAGCGGGAGGTTTGGCTAGCCACAAAACCAGGTTCAACCCACATTTTTTTTCTTAAAATGTCCTGTACCAAGTCAGGATAATGGACATTGTTATATCATAGTTCGTTTCTGTATGTGTTACATTTTAGTGTTGTGTTTCTATTGTGTCGTAGATTTCCCATGATATTTCCCTCAGTTTTAGTTTGTAACCCGGATTTGTTTTGTTTTTTCAATCGATTTATGAATTTCGAACAGCGGTATACCACTGTTGCATTTATTTATACATACTTAGTATTTATTGAATCATATTATTTTTATACAAAAAAATCACTTTCTTTGAAGAAGTGACAAATTATATTTACCAAAAGCTTAAGAACAACCAAAAAATTTATTAAAACTGACCACATATTGACGTTTATTTTAAATTGACAACATTTGTGTTACTAGTACCTTTGATGAATGTATTATTTATCAGTAAGTCGACATTCCTAAGGGAACCAATCGTGTTTTCCTCTTGCAATTTTGTTACTTTTATTCGTATATAGTATATATGAGCTACTGGTATACAATATTAACTTTTAACCTTAAACGTTACATTACGAATTATAAGTGACGTCCTTTTTTAATTGTTTAATCATAATTTAGTGGACCATTGTGGTAAAAAATACATGTTGCAGATGAGGAATAAGTATAAGTTCCACTTGTCGTTATCACAACTATCGGGAAATAAGCAGGATTAGTAAAGGCAACACAACGGATGTCGCTATAGCTCAATAGAATCTGTTTATCCTTCATTATTATCTTAGGTTTGGTTAATGTTGCTCAATCGTTTGGTTTCGGTGAAAAATTGTGTTTAGGTTTTCTTCGACTCTGGCTTTTTAATTCGCAATTAATATATTCTTTCCTCTTTTATAATGCTCTTCAACTTTGTATTTGTTTGGCATTTTAACTGTTTTGATCTGAGCGTCACTGATGAGTCTTATGTAGACGAAACGCGCGTCTGGCGTATTAAATTATAATCCTGGTACCTTTGATAACTAATTATAGCTGATATAAACCAACATTTAATTGGATATACTACCCTTGGGGATAAACATAGCAGTGACGTACACCCAGTGGTTGTAAATAAACTCATTATAGATATCAGAATTAGAATTTTGTTCTTCCTAAGATTCATGACTTTATTATCTTTGTATTGATAAAAAAAAAAATTTAAATCTCGTACTCTTCAGTCTTTAAAATAACAAACAAAAAATGAACACTGAAAAACATTCTAAACGGAAAGTCGCTAAGAAAAAGGTAAAATCAAAAGCCTAAACACATCAAAAGAATTGATAACAGCAGTCATATTTCAGACTTGGTCGGGTATTTTCTTATAAAGAAAATGATGGATTAAATCTGATTTTATAGCTAGCCAAACTTCTCACTTGTATGACAATCGCATAAAACTCAATCATACTGACAACGATGTGTCAACAAAACAAACAGACATAATTTTGTAAAAATGTCGAAAGTTGGGGTGCATCAGTCAGTATCAGTCAGCATTGTGTTATAATCGTAATCACTATAAAAAAAAATCAAATATGTTAAAAAAGGTAAACAAAAAGGAACATAGACAAAGCACATTAGCAAAAACGAAAGACAAGAATACACAAATTACCCTAGCACACTGATACAATTATTTTGAATTGATAATATTTTTTGTTTCTTTTTTTTTAAAGTTTCATAATCGTGATTTTTTCCCCCGTGTATCATCCTTAAAAAATATTACACTTTTGAACAGCCAATAATTTGAAAAGAAGCACTCTGGTCTTTTCTTCATGTGATATTTTTTTTATAAAGAATTATGTAGACTACCCATGTATTGTCAAAGTGTAGACAATATATATTAATTTGTTTCTACTGTTGTTCGTGTTAATTTTGAGGTTTTCCTAAAATGAATTATTACAATATTATCTGCATACTGCTTATGCAAATGTATGTATTGCGATTACAATTAATAAAAGCAAGGAAGTTTGCATTTTAAATATAAAAACTCAAATATGCTGTGAATATACGACTAGTGCAGGGTCAAGTGAAATAAGTCAAACTTAACTTTTTTGGTGCAAATAATTCTACGGTTAAGATTTAATTATCTCAAAATACGTATACATCAATGGCAACTAGTTTAGAAAATATTTTAAAAGAGGTTTTTAAAATGTTACGTACTCTCATGGAGTACAATTCAAAAGGTACAAAACAATTTAAACGTTGGATGCACTCTAACAATTGGGGGAAATGCCTCATAAATAGTGGCCATAAATCAATGGATTAGCGAACAAATCTATAGAGGCACATTATTGATGGTAAAAGCTTTTTATTTGGAAATTGGTTGCTTTAAATGCGTTATATTAAGTATTGAAATGGGTTAATATAGGATAACGCTTCTGAATTTGATTTAATTTGGTCGCATGAAGCAAAATTTCTTTTGATGTGACAATATAACGTACCAATAGTTTAATATTACATTACTAACCGCTTGGTAAATCCAATAACTTTGTCAAACTCCTAAAATAATCCAACATCAATTTTGAATACGCTTAGCATTAAAACTGTTTTATTTTGTATTTAAATACATCATGTATAAAGGCTGACAGAAAAAAGGTTAGACGTTTTAGTTACAACAGGAATTCTTGATTATTCTGAAAAAAAAATAAAAAATAAGTCTGATCATGAAACATTGACATGCTCAGTAAAATTGAAGTATTTTCAATCATTTTTCATACGAAGCTTATTTTAATCAATAACAATGTTTCAAAGAAATGACATAGATATATACCATACATAAAAGACAGAAATCCCCATCAATTATTAACAGAAGAATCGCTGAAAAAGGGACAATGGCAGGCAAATCGAAAGATTCATAGTTTATCTTTAATGTATTTCAAAAGCTATATTAAAATGTAAATTTTGTGTAAATTTATTTAGACAAATTTTGTACCTGCGTCGCAAAAGCAAAAGCAGGCCTAGTAACAGCCCAATTCCATCCGTCTGTTCGTCCGTCTGAAAGTTGTATCCTGTAAGTATGTTACTGTTTGCAGACAGTATGAAATTTTATACTCTCATTGTACTTTTGTGTATCTTTTCTTGACTTCTATGGAAGGGAATTATAAGTTTACATGTTACCTCAATTAAGTTCTTGTGGAAATGGTTTGTTATATTCCATTACTGGTTTGGCTTTTTTTTTTTAATATAGAATGCATATTAATAAACAAATAGAATATCTATCTTAAATGTGTAAAGATAGTATCTGAAGATTTTAAAATATTGTTACATGTATATAGAAAAGCAATTAAAGAATAACGGTTGATCAGATCAAGATTTATAAAAAAAAAAAAAAAAAAGATGTGGTATGATTGCCAATGAGACAACTCTTTACATGAGACAAAATAACACAGTAATTAACAACTATAGGTCACCGTACGGTATTCAACAATGTGCAAAGACCATACCGCATAGTCAGCTATACAAGGCCCCGAAATGACAAATGTAAAACAATTCAAACGAGAAAACTAACGGCCTTAAAGAGGGACTAAAGATACCAAAGGGACAGTCAAACTCATAAATCTAAAACAAACTGACAACGCCATGGCTAAAAATGAAAAAAGACAAACAAACAATAGTACACATTACACAACATAGAAACCCAAAGAATAAACAACACAAACCCCACCAAAAACTAGGGGCGATCTCAGGTGCTCCGGACATATGTAACATATGTACAAAAAATAAACGAAAAACAAATAAGTAACACATCAACAAACGACAACCACTGAATAACAGGCTCCTGACAGTTACATACATACAGCCAGAGTGTGGCAG
This sequence comes from Mytilus trossulus, assembly GCF_036588685.1. NCBI lineage: Eukaryota > Metazoa > Mollusca > Bivalvia > Mytilida > Mytilidae > Mytilus > Mytilus trossulus. The sequence goes on from NC_086376.1 coordinate 45,492,597, forward strand.
GGAAAAATAGAGTTATTGTTTGTAGAAATAATTATCTGATTTATCCAAATCGTTATTGGCTAGTAACATGACTAAGAAAATAATCCTTTAAAATTTTGGGCTGCCAGAAAAAGTCAGAGTTTTTCAAGAACCATGCGAAAATAGAAATAAATATTTACACAGCTATATAAGTGTTATAAATTGACATTTTTATAGACAATTATCTGTTATAATTTAATTGGTCAGTTCCTTAAACTTTTTTACAGTGCCAGTTTTTGTTTCTTCTTCTTCATGTAATTGAAATGACAAGGGCACATTTAGAAGGTCCTATAACATTTAAAATGGCCATACGAAATTAGTTTTTTTCACTCGATGAATGTGTAGTCTTTTCAGATAAAGAACATTTAAATAATTAGACTGTGAAATTCAATTAATGTCTTCCGTCGTTTCAGAAAGCGCGCGTTTTGTGGTGTCATTCATTCAACCACGTCTTCCGATTTTCCAGCTGAATTATTCGGAAACCATTCAGACTCTTCATTAATCACATAGTTAAACAACGATAATGACAGAACGAGATTGATGAATTAAAACGAACATGTAGTTTTGTGTTAACTCTACTGTCCATCAAGAAAATTAAAAACTAACCTAAGATGTTTATTAATGTAACAACGCTTCATGAAGCATTCTATCAGAGTCAAATCTAATCTTTCTGTCCCTTGCTTCAATGAGTGATGATAAAACGTTTGAAGAACGTAGATTGAATCGATGTAGCTTTCATTGCAATGTGCATTGTGTTCCCAGAAAATCATGCAAAAGCTTTCATTTTTTGTATTAGTCACTAAACATCACCATAGCCAATAATCTAACAAATATTATTAGCTTTTATTGTAAAAAAATGTCATTTCGGATGGCTATACGATAGATTTGTAAACCAACGTCAATATCTTTTCAAACATTGTACTGACAACCTCTTTGCGACCTACTAGTAAATTGATTAGGATTCATAATATTTGAAGATTTATTTAACGCTGCAATCAGTTAAATTGTATGCTCGTCGACAGTGTTGTCGAAATGTATCAATTTCTTCCATCCCGTCATTGATTCCTTGACATATAAGGTCTATGCCATGTCGTAACTGTCCATCTGGGCGCTTGATATGTTATAATAGAGTGACAGTTTGTATGCACAAAATAGTTTTCTATATTGTAAATAATTAAACAGGCGTTCTAGCTATTTGTAAAACACGTCTGTTAGACATATACAACATAAAAATGTAATTTATTAAGCTATCAAACTAAATTAAAAGCTATCTACAAATTGAGCTCTTATTGATAAAGAATAAACTCGATGGAAGAAGTAATTCATCATAAGTTTTATTACAGTTTATCTAAATCCCAAGTAACAAAAATGCAGTTTATAATAATACATGCTTAAATATAGATGTAGGTAGCTCTTGAGTCGTTTCTTTTTGACCATTCAAATGTACTTTTAATAAAGCAGGTTTAAGTTTCAAATGGCAAAATTGAGCTAAGTACAATTTATCTGAAGTCGGTTGGATACATATATACAAATAACATAAGCTCTAACGAGTATTTAAAATCGAAAGAAATAGTATTTTAACGTTGTCTTTGTTTGTTGAAGAGTCTCATATATACTTTATTGACATTGAATGCACTTGATTCGAACGCTATATAATCATCTTACTGTGTGCGAAGCTCAAGAACTCAATAAAAAAGTGAATACAAAAAACCCACTACATGTCTTTGATATTTTAATATACTGCTTTCAGTATTCAAAACAGACAAACAAAATTAAACAATAAATCTAATCTAGTAAGCTGTTAATTTTCGAGGTGACCGTCCAATATATTTATACATCTAATCTAGTAAGCTGTTAATTTTCGAGGTGACCGTCCAATATATTTATACATCGGTTTAAGATATCTATATTGATGTAACTGATTGATGTAGTGATTTAAAAAAAATAATATAATTTTTTATATTATGATTGGTTGAGCATTTCCTATCGTGACATATAGTTTCGCCGACGCATTATAATACATTGTACGCGACTTATATACAGATATTAATTTTACTACGCTGGTGCAGGAATATGACAGTTTCTTTGTTTATCCTACGTTTGGTGTGCTTTAGCTTTTGATTTTGCCATTTGATAAGGGACATTCTATTTTTGAATTTTCCTTGGATTTTCTTTTTGTTTTGGGGCCTATTTCACTTTTCAGTTGTCAAAGACACTCGCTGTGTGTAATAGTAATAATCTTCGTTTATTTCTTGCTACGAAAATATTGTTTTGTAATGCCATTACGATACTAGCCTGAATATAATTCTGTCTTTTTCTGAGGCATCAACTCCATGTGGTCAAGGAAAACAAATGTGTATATTAAGTCAATTATGGTGATGGAAATGTAAACATTAAGCAACCTACGGATGGCGACATTCACAAGTTGAATAATCAAATCATCATGTTTGTTTGTCCTAAATCTTACTTCATCTGAGACGCCAAATATGACAATTAAAAGATAAACTGCTCAAGTTTGCATACGGAATTTACTTAAAAATAAATCTTTGCACTTCGGTGATTACATGTATATCAATTATATAGTCATTTTTTTATAAATTAACTGTTTGCAAAGGTATCAATTATTCTAAATACTAAGAATTTTCTTATCCAAGGTAGATAACCTTCGTCGTATTTGGCACTATTTTGTGAAGTTTTGGCCATTAATGCTTTTATTTTTGTTTGGATTTCTATGCTATTTTTACCTGAGTGTCACTGATGAGTCTTATGTAGACGATACACGCGTCTTAAAATGGCATATGCCAAGTTAGTAAAATGGCAATTTTCTTTTCTTGGACTGTGATGTTCCTTCGATCCCTTCTTATGGTATTTTCACTTCTCAACTTTGAAAATGCTATGCTTGAGTCTGTATTGAGGTTTTATATCTCAATGATGGAAACTGTTAAATCATAAAGTCAGACATTTTGTTGCCATAAATCATTTCACAATTTTACTAAATTCTTTCAAAGATCCTTAGATGCAAAATTTCTAAAAATGAACTTCATGGAAACTTTGTATATGATGATGGACGTTTTAAGCAACTTTGAATGGTTAAACAGCCCTCGCACGGTACTTTTTTTTATATAAAATCTGTACAAACTATTTAAGCAAATAATTCATCGAATAAACTTATCCTTAAAAGATATAAATTAAACACTGTAATAGATAAAGGCAACAATAGTATACCGCTGTTAGAAATTCAAAAAATCGATTGAGTAAAAAACAAATCCGGGTTACAAACCAAAACTGAGGGAAACACATCAAATATATGAGAAGAACTACGACACAACAGAAACACAACATTAAAATGTAACACACAAAGAAACGACGTCTAATATAACAATGGCCATTTTCCTGACTTCGTACATGACATTTTTAAAAAAATGGTGGGTTAAACCTGGTTTTGCGGCATGCCAAACCTTCCGCTTTTATGGCAATGTTTAATATAACATTAAAATGACAACATGACAGGACTACAATACAAATAAATGATAGAACATATAGGACAGAGAAACACACGAATAAAAGGTGCCAGGTTTAAATTTAATACGCCAGACGCACGTTTCGTCCTCACAAGACTATATATAACCAGTGACGTTCAGATGAAAAAAGGTTGAAAGCCAAAACAAGTACAAAGTTGAAGAGCATTGGGGACCAAACGTTCCAAAAAAGTTGTGCATAATAAGGCTAGGGTTTTCTGTCTAGGATGAGAAACTTTAAATAATGTGTTTTTGGTACCAACATGTTGGGTTTTTTTTATCAATTATAACAACTTTTTTATTCTCCGACGGTATCACCAGCCCAGTAGTCAATACTTCTGTGTTGACATGAATTAACATTGATATTGTCATAATTATGATTAACTGTTTACATAACTTTGAGTTTTTGAAATGCTAAGGCTTTTCTACCTTAGGAATGTATTAACTTACCTGTATTTAACAAAACTTTTAGACATTTTGGTCCTCAATTCTCTTCAACTTCGTACTACATTTTGCCTGTTTTAACTATTTTTTATTCGAGTGTCACTGATGAGACTTTTGTAGACGAATTGCACGTCTGGTGCAAATACAAAACTTCAATCCTGCTATCTATGATGTGTTTATTTACAACCACTCGTTCAATTCCACTGCTGGTGAATTTTTTACTCCCCGAGTGTATCACCAGCCTAGAAGTCGGCACTTCTGTGTTGACATGAATTGTTATAGATATGGTCATAATTATAAATTAACTGTTAACATCACTTTGACTTTATGAAATACCAAGTCATTTCTACCTTAGAAATAGATTGTAACCCAGATTTTTTTTTATCTATTGATTTATGAGTTTCGAACAGCGGTATACTACTGTTGCCTTTATTTACCTTAACTGTATGACAAAACTTTGAGGACATTTTGGTCCTCAATGCTCTTCAACTTCGTACTTTATTTGGCCTTTTAGTCTTTTTCTATTCGAGCGTCACTGCTGAGTCTTTTGTAGACGAAATGCAGACGCGCAAACACAAAATTTCAATCCTAGAATGAGTTTATTGACAACCACTGGTTCGAAGCTACTGCTTTCGGTGTATTTATTACCCGAGTGTATCACTACCTCAGTGGTCGGCACTTTTGTGTTGACATGAATTACCATTGGTATGGTCATAATTATAAGTTAACTGTTTACACAACTTAGAATTTTTGAAATACTAAGGCTTTTCCACCTCAGGAATATATTACCTTCGCCATATTTGGCAAACTGTTAAGAATTTTTGAATCTTCGAACTTCTAACTTTTTTTATTCGAGCGTCACTAATGAGTCTTTTGTAGACGAAAAGTGCGTCTGACATATAACAAAATTGTATTCCTGGTATCTATGTCTATGATGAGGTTTTTTTTATGATCCTTCATCCTGTCTGAATTAAATACAAAATGAACCTATATGTTGGCATTGCACACGGCAATTCTTGTATCCGACTGTTTATGACGTCTTCTTACTAAATCTATTGGATATGTACTAATTGATACTTTTAACCTGGAAGAATATATCTATTTATTAATTATTATTACCTATAAACAAGCTTTCTTTCACTGTAACTTTTTTTATTATGATGTGTTGTTATCCTTCTGTCACTGCATTAGGAGGTGGTTGAGCTGTATATTTTCCAGTTTCAAACCAGGAGCCAGTATTTCAATGATTGTCGATGGTTTCTGTCTGTTATTTATGTGTTTCGTTGATTATTTTGTCAAACAAAGGCCATTTTTCTCGTTTCAATTTTTTCAAAATTTATAACTGGGTTTTGCTCATTGTTCAGGGTCGCACGTTGACCTGAGGTTGAAGAAATCCGTGCTTAAATCCACTTCATTAGAACTCCGTTGATTGATTGTCCCGTTGAAAATCATACCGCATATCTTTATTTCATAGATATATTTCCTGTGACATCTTACAACAATAAATAAGAGTTTATGTAATTTTTTAACTTCATAAATCATAGTGAAACATTCATGTATATTGTCCATTGTGTATATCAGAAAATTTAAGAATCGACCAAAATCTATGCTCTTTCACTAAACTTTTATACATAAAAAAGCAGAAACTGTGAGTTGCTTAATGACTCTAACTGATCTGAGAAGGAATTGATAGATTAAAGTTTTGAGACGTTCTTCAAAATATCGTGTCAAATTAAAATAAAGAATTATATACTTGTATTTGTTTTCATATCAAATAATCACTAGAGGTGAAATGAACGAGCACTTAGTTTGCAGATAGTTATCTCATTGGAAATACTACCGATCTCCTTATCCTGTTTTAAATACAGGCACTACAATTGACAGACGATTAAACGATAAACAGGCAAATAACATCCGGTACAGTATGGTCAGTAAAAAGGCTGTTCATATCAACTTAGATTGGTAACTGTATCTTGTCTAACACTTATACGTCACCAGTTTGATTAGACTGGTACCCTTGCGTTATTTAGATTCTTGACAATATTTGTATTCTCCGAAGACATACTGGATATTTTACGGAGGGAATCAACTTACGTTTGATAAACTATCAGCACACGTGACTACTCTGGTGTCGAAATATGGCCCCATAACCCTTTACCTCCTCCTATATAAGGAGACAATTATTTACAAGTACAGATGAAACAGATTTATTCGTAAGATTTTTCCAAATACACTTTACGTTCTTAATATGCATTTTTATTTTTATCTTCTTCTTTGAAAATCTTTTTTATCAAAGGCAATTAAATATTTGGAACAATCTCACAAACTGTATGAAGTTTCTACTAAAGTTAATGAAATATGTTGCAGCTATATTCTTGACAGGTATAACAAAGAAAAACTCGTGAGCCGTAAGCCTCGATTTGAACATCTGCTCATTATGGTGGTCTCGTGTTTAATCATTGAACTTACTTTATCATTAAACTGCAATTTAATTGCCTTGATTGAATTATTAAACTGGAAGTAACACTATTAGATCTATTTTTAAAAGCCTGTGTACATTGTCTGTGAAATAAATGTTAATAAATTTGACTGGTTGAATGTAGTACAATGATGTAGGAACAGTATATATCCTTTTAACTTAAAATGATACGAGTTCACTCCCACTAGAGAGTTTGATGTTTATGGAGATTTATTTTCTCTTCAAAAGACTCGTTAGAATAAATAAGGAAATAAACACACACTCAATATTTGTTGACAGTAATGAATAAGACTGAAATGGAATAAAAATTGAAACGGAATAGTGAGAGAAAGTACTAATAACAAAACATAAAATATTATACTTTAAAAGACAAGAGTTCCTTATGGCACACCACCATACAAAATGAATACAAAAACCTATTACAGTTTATTGTTTGAATGTGCTAAATTAAATATGTCCTCCAAATTTGATTCAGCTGTAGAAAAATAAAAACACTAACGAGACGGAAGTTCAATACCATGTAATAACCAAACATAAATATTAGAAGTCGCTAAACGGTGCCTTCTAAATAGCTATTACTTTCTTCAGCCCCATATGTTAGTTATTCGGAATTTCCGAATCTCGACGCTTTGAGATCGGAGTCAACATACGCCTAGGTTATGTGAGAATAAACATAAATATCCTTGAAATTGTTCAATAACATTGGGATAGTTATAACGAATTATTACCCTAGCCGTATTGGGCACAACTTTTTGGAACTGGTGGTCCTCAATGCTCTTCAACTTTGTACTTCTTTTGGCTTTCGAACATTTTTCATCAGAGCGTCATTGGTACGTCAAGAAGTGTGTTGACAAGACGCGCGTCTGGCGTATTAAATTTTAAACCTGGCACCTTTTGTTAGCTATTATTCGTGTGTTTCTATGTCCTGTTTATTCTCCCATTTATTTGTATTGTAGTCCTGTCATGTAGTGTTGTCATTTTGATGTTATATTTAACATTGCCATTAAAGCGGGAGGTTTGGAATGCCACAAAACCAGGTTCAAACCACCATTTTTTTTTTATTAAAATGTCCTGTACCAAGTCAAGAAATATTAGATAGATATAGGAAGATGTGGTGTGAGTGCCAATGAGACAACTCTCCATCCAAATAACAATTTTTAACAAGTAAACCATTATAGAGTTCGTTTCTGTTAGTGTGTGTTACTTTTTTATGTTGTTTTTTTGGTGTGTCGTAGTTCTACTCTTATGTTTGATGTGTCCCCCTCAGTTTAAGTTTGTAACCCGGATTTGGGTTTTTTCCCATTTATTTACAACTTTCATAGCATATACACTTGAAACTTTTAAGTAAAGCAAATTAAAACAAGAAAACAAACAGTACATGCAATAGGTAGTTTCAACAGTTTGGTCGACTAGTATGAAGGCCGGGGAAATTTTGACAGAAGACTGCCACTTTAAAAAGAAGGTCGCTATAAAAGAACAAAAATAATAGACTTTGGATTTAGAATTCAACACGTATATGGAATACTTTAATCTGTAATGTTTTTTCCAATATGTTTCAACCAAATTGTAACAATGCCTAGTACAATGAACTTTTTTTATTCGTATTGGGTTATGTATAAAGTGTATTATCTTTTGTTTCTTTTGTTTTGATTTATTGCTTGTGTTGTGTTTTGTGTAGGTGTGTTTTGGTTTTTTTTTTAATGTTGGGGTCTTGTCACCTTATTTTGCCTTTTAAATTTTAAATGTTTTAAAACTGTCTGAATTTGCAATTCCTATATTATGAACTAGAAAGATGGATTCTATAACATAACCTGTAAAACAAAATCTTTTCTTTCTATGCCTAATAATAGTTTATTTTATTTTGCAAACAATTAGCTCACGTGTTTGTCCTTAGTCATTTTATGTTCAAATGTGAATTAAAGAAGATGAAGCGTAATGTAAGTTACACAGCAACCATATAACATAAGCTTACCGAACATAGACAAGAAGTCAGAGGTCGACATATAGCTTTTAATGATTGACAACCAAATGGCAAGCTGTAATCCGTCCTAAGTCTAGACAAGTAATGATTTAATAACTTTTAAACAAACGTCAAATTCGGTAAATAAAACAAAAAGATAACAATTGACGAAAATCCTGACTTTGAAAAGACAACTATGTGGTATAAGGAAATGTTTTGTCATTATGCAAACCTCCATTTGCAGTGATAGCTTGGTTGTTGCTTGTTTCAGTCTAGTAGCATTCATTTTATGCAAGTTCAGGACACGAACAATTATTATTCTACAAAATCAATAAGATAGGTTCTTCAAATTTTGCTCGGGTGTAAAAAAAGGTTGAGACATTTGGACTACCAATAGAAAAAAAGCGTAAAGTTGGGTAGAGATATACATTTGCTTTCCAAAACATCACTTTTGGACCCTTAAAAGCGAAGGTATTTTTACACACGGAGAGTGTGGCTTTCTCCCTTTACAAGACATTACATTTTAATGACTAGTGTCGACGACAGGAAAATGTAACACTATCGTTATAAGTTGGTACTGGAGATCTCAATTATTCTAAAATAACTGTGACAACAAACTGCTGATCAATATACAACGTTATCTCATTTCATTTATAGTTGTTGATTTCTCTCGAACTATTACTTTGTCTATACTGTTTGTGTTCTTCTTTGGTAATCAAAATTTGATGATATTGTGACTGCATATTAAGGCAGAGATAAAAAGAAAAGATATTAAATTATCAAAAGAACAATGAATAAATATAATTTACCAGAACGTGGAAATATTCAAAAATATAAAAGCTAAAAGATAGAAAATGGCTATGTCGTTTGTTTATGTGTTACATATTTGTATTTCGTTTATTTTTTTTTACATAAATAAGGCCGTTAGTTTTCTCGTTTGAATTGTTTTACATTGTCTTATCGGGGTCTTTTATAGCTGACTATGCGGTATGGGCTTTGCTCATTGTTGAAGGCCGTACGGTGACCTATAGTTGTTAATGTTTGTGTCATTTTGGTATTTTGTGGATAGTTGTCTCATTGGCAATCATACCACATCTTCTTTTTTATATGTATCTATTTTTTTTCTTAACGTGTTTGACACGGGTTGTTAAAAAAAGGAATACACCCGGAAAAATAACCGGGTGTTATCCACGGGTGGGGGGGGGGGGGGGTAACTTCCTATTATTGGGTAAACGGGGATGTGCCAAAAATATGGGTCATGATTTTGCGATATTTTATATAAAAATTACCCTCCTTTTTAATGACATCCTATATTAAAATCCATTTATGTTTGATAACTGTACATTGATTTGGGGTATGATCTACATATCATATATAAATATGCTATTGAGAATCTTACATTATTAATGGTCAATTATTATATTGAATTAAATCAATTCATTTGAAAGTTCACCTTTCAAATAAGTTCCCAAATGTGCACCAAACGATGTCAATTCATATATAAAAACTAAAGGGTAGCTGGTAATTTATGAATTATGGTAATTTATGAATTATGGTAATTTATGAATTATGAGTGATGATGAGTTAGTGCTTATTATAAGAACGTTCAACACAAGGTTTACTTACATACGCAGCAATTCTCTATCAAGAAAATCACGATAAGAAATAAGCCCTGGACCATCGTATCAACCGGGAATATATGGAATATCCCTTATAATGGAAGGCGCTGGTTTAATGTTGCTACACAAATATGAAAAATCTAAAATTATCTTTATTTTGTAAAGTTTATTCATTATCATTCTACTTTCTACTTTCTATTCATTCTACTTGAGAATTAAACTCCTGTATAAATGTTTGTATATGCAAATAAATGTTCAAGAAGAGGAGCATATTTGGCTCCCACAATAAACCACAACACTACCAATACAAAACAAACAAACTGTTGTGTCTTAAAATCCCCGTATACCTATCATGAGATTTACCCCGAAGTCTAGCAGCAAATTCATCGAAAGGTTAAAACATTGATCTTATTTTCAATCTTTGGTACTAAACTTTGATATCTTTAAATCTTGTGTGTTTTTTGTTTTTTGTTTTTTGTTTTATATTTCATCTTAGAATTTCTGAAAAATTCATTTCTGAGCATGTACTTTTAACGGTTCAACCGGAGGCATACAGCAAGACAAAATACCCCCTCCAAAACCACCATGATTTTCAAAGACAGACGAAGTTTCATCAGTTCATTTCTTTTGAACTTCTTTGCAGAACATATCATTATTGGATTTATGCAAATTGAAGTACATGATATAAATGTAAACTATTCATTTACAGCAACATATCGCTTAAAAAAATATTCCTTTATAAATAAGAACAAAAATGGAGACGTCTTTATACGAATCATATCACCACAAAATCAGAAAGTTTCTATTTTATTTTCAAACGGTTTTACTTCTGATTTGCATAATGAGGACAAATGTTTGTTTTACAGAGTCGAAGTAAATTTGTCTGATTATCACGGGGACATAAAAGAGATAAAATTCCTCATTAGTTAATCAATGACGATTTTCTCCCAGAAAAATAACTCCGCAATATACTGATGTACGATAGATAAGCCGGAAATAGTTATAAGCGCTAGATTGGGGATTAAGAAGCACATATAGATTCATTTTTGATTCATGAGGCACCCATTTGACTTAATGATGGATCAATCGTTCGCTGATCACGATTGCCCATTTCGAGAGAAGCTAATTGCCACTGATAACAGCTAAGTCCGACGAAAGAGCAATAAAAACTTAATATGTAGTGAATTAAAATGCGCATCAATTTACCGACGTAGTATTAAAAGGGATAAATTCGGGCGAAAACTGCTATTCAATTTTATCCCAAACGCGTCAAATATAATACCATACAAATTGGTCGCCCATGAAACGGCGCAAAAAATAAGCGATATGTGATCATAGGTATTAGGACGATTCATTTTCTGACAAAATAGCAGTGTTCTATGTACTGATTGGATGATTAAGTATTCTTTTCTAGTTACAGATAACCATATGTCCTGAGCCATCAATTTTAAGACAATCTTCTGTTTCTGGACGGACTGATATTTGCTATTTAATGGTTATTCAAAATCGCTGTAAAATGATTACATGGATATTTATTCCTCATGATATGAAAAAATTGATGCATTTCACTAATCCTCATTATAAAGTGTAAGTAGGAAATGAAAATTACAATAAGTTGGTCGTCTCATTCAGATTTATATGGAAAGGGGAAATATTGGAAGTAATTTTGTAGTCTAAAGCAATCCTAAGTGTTAAAATATTCGTTTTTTTAATCAGCCTTACCGTTATCTTCATCGCCGTCGTCATATTGCCAGAGAATAGAAAGCTAAGATTTCTTTTGTTTATAAATAAAGTGTTACTAGAAGACACCCGCGAAATCGCGGGCATTCAGAGCGTAGTTTAAAGTATGAAAAGTGATGTTGGAAGAATTTGTAAAATATTGAATGACTGGAGAATTTCAGCAAAATTATCATAAGTCATAGGTTATTGGGGACAGGAAAATGTTGTTTTTTTTACCCCTCCTCCTTTATTTCCAATATTCCCATTTTTTTGGTTTTCTATTAATTTCAATGTGAACATACTTAAATTAGTATGTTATGAACATTCAAGTAAGTAGCCTGTAATTCAGTGGTTGTTTTTTTGTTTATGTGTTACATATTTGTTTTTCGTTCATTTTTTTTTGTACATAAATAAGGCCGCTTGAATTGTTTTACATTGTCAGTTCGGGGCCTTTTGAAGCTGAGTATGCGTTATGGGCTTTGCTCGTTGTTGAAGGTCGTACGGTAACCTATAGTTGTTTTAAATATCTGTGTCATATTAGTCTCTTGTGGAGAGTTGTCTCAACATGGCAATCATACCACATCTTCTTTTTTTTTTGCAATCAATGAATTTTGTAAAAGATTTAATGACTGGAGAATTTCAGAAAAGGTATCAAGAGTTCACATGAACATTTTTAGCGCTTATCTGTATATTATGAACATTCATTTAAGAATTGAGTGCTTCTTTATGCGATTGTTTACGGAATAACATGTGATGTGCAGTAAGCCAATCAGAATAACGTATTATAATATTATAATGAAACTTACATCTATAAAATGTAATTATTACTATATAAATGTAGTGTATTTACTTTCAATTCGAAGTTTTCTAATCGATGCATAGTGGTCATTGATATAGTATACAGACCCTCTATTAAACTCTGTGATTGCCGTGGATAGTAAACTTGAAAATGATAGCAGATAGAATTCTGAAAACACACTTTATTCTTTGTATATGCATGTTCAAAGTATACAGAAAAACGCAAACCGGAAGTCTAATCTGACTTAAAATTTCGTCCAATGACGGGACAATATCCGGATGCCTTTTTTCTCGTTTTTCTCCAAAAATAACTCAATCTGAATAATCATATGGATGGATGACAAATGGCACTATGCACTGTACCTATAGGACACAGAGGCGTGTTGATTAATTTATTGTGGAAAGAAGAGAAGCGACACCAAGAATGAGGTCTTCTCGTTTAATAGTATAGATTCATTTAAGAATTGAGTGCTTCTTTATGCAATTGTTTATGGAATAACATGTGATGTGCAGTAAGCCAATCAGAATAACGTATTATAATATTATAATGAAACTTACATCTATAAAATGTAATTATTACTATATAAATGTAGTGTATTTACTTTTAATTCGAAGTTTTCTAATCGATGAATAGTGGTCATTGATATAGTATACAGACCCTCTCTATTTATTAAAATCTGTGATTGCCGTGGATAGTAAACTTGAAAATGATAGCAGATAGAATTCTGAAAACACACTTTATTCTTTGTATATGCATGTTCAAAGTATACAAAAAACGCAAACCGGAAGTCTAATCTGACTTAAAATTTCGTCCAATGACGGGACAATATCCGGATGCCTTTTTTCTCGTTTTTCTCCAAAAATAACTCAATCTGAATAATCATATGGATGGATGACAAATGGCACTATGCACTGTACCTATAGGACACAGAGGCGTGTTGATTAATTTATTGTGGAAAGAAGAGAAGCGACACCAAAAATGAGGTCTTCTCGTTTAATAGTATAGATGTGTTTTCGTTTAACTCGAGAGTAAATTATTTTGTCTAATTCTTAAAACGGGATTGATGTTATTAACTCAAAAGTCGTTAATTCAGAAACTCCTTAACTATTTAATCGTACTACTGTCACTACTATCAGTGTAAATGTTTTTTGTATTAACTAGATTGTTTGGTTTCAAACTTTAGAGCATTTGATTGTAGTTTGATAACTAAAATATAGTGGAATAGTCATTTTAATAATTTTCTTTAAAAACAGATTAATATTAGTATGTAATTTAAAGATTATGTGATAACGCAAACATAACCTCGCACCTAAAGATGTAAAACCATGAAACCGACGAGCAGTTGCCCTTAGGCTATAATTTTTAGGTATTTTTCCCATGGTCTCTTCAACTTTTTCTGTTCGTTTGATCCCCCAGGCTTTCAAATGTTTCAACTTCAAGAGCGCTTCGGACCGCCGCATGAATTTTGTAAAGTGTTGTTTTCATATTTTGATTTAAACTTATTTATTTTTTAAATTTTGCATTTTTTAATTTATCTTATCAAACGCACTAAGATTATCTTATGTTCAACAGGGAAAAAAACACTATGGGTTCTCTTCTCATCCAAGGTCTTGTGATATATGACTTTTATGTTATTATGTCTATTACCCTTGTTTCTGAGGTTCATCAGTTGTATCAAGGGTGTGCAATTAAGTGCGTTGTGATGCAAACATTTAAACAACAAAAAAATTGTACATCTTGCACAAACTAGATCTAAGTCTGTTATTAACTACCAGGCATTTTCAGTTCTATGTAGCCATTAATAAAGAACAAATCCTGCAATACATACGAAGGACACATGTTTCAGGAACAACCGTTATCGCGTACTCATCAGCCCGAACGTTTGACGAACAAGAGGAGGCATAACCCCCTAAATAGCGCTTACAGAAATGCTATATTCGTTAAAACTTATAAGAGATAGAAAAGTAGCAAGGCTTATTCAATGAAATGAGAAAAAAATAAATAGTTCAGAGTATACATTTCAAATTTTCGAAAATTTCCATAAAATTAGAAATAACGCAACTAATCTATCTGGACCTTCTTATACTGTTTTACATGAAATTCACAATCTGCAAATTCAATACTTTAAAGCAGAAAGTATGTACTTTTTGAATTTTGAACTAATCAGTTAAATGCTATATATGTTTTGCATATTGGATCTTTTTTTAAACTCAGAATTTCGAAGTTGTGAAACTTAACACAGTTTTAATAAAGAAATTCTGACACATATTTTGGTGATGGAACGAATATTTGGAGATAAAACTATCCTGCGATTAGAAACATTTTTGGTAAACTGAGTCATAAGGAGGCACATTTCAGCAAATTCATTTTAGCTAAGCAACCTAGCTTGATAATACTTTACTTATTCATTTACGCATGCGTATTAAAGATGAACAGAAAATGAAATTTAACAGTTAATAAAATAAAGAGTACAGTTTCTTGTTGAATAAAGAATGTGAAATAGAATGTAAAATTTATTATAATTAACGATGGAATGATACGATCTTATTGTCAACGCGAAAATTTTATATCCATCATGAAAAACGATTATTAAGTTTAAATAATGTCAAAATACCCAAATTGAGACGTGTTGTTTTATCGGTTTCTCCCAGAAATCTTTAATCTGTCATTAATGAAGATTAATGATTCTAAAACGACATTAATTCAAATTTATGTCGAAGTTTTGAAGAATTTGTTTGTCGCGTTTCCACTTTTATTCCTTGCCGACCCCGACAATACTTTGTTTGGACCATGTCACCAGAACAGAGGTATAAAGCGATCATGGGGGTATACTTGACATGCAAGATGTTTAATTTGACAAAATCGACACAATTATCAAATAAAAGTCACAATTGGACTGTTTAATTCTACCCATTTATTTGATAATGCATGAAAACTGAACAATGAAATTGACCACGAACAACTTAAGATGTCCAAATGTGAATACTCCTTATTGGATATCATCAGAGTAGAATAAAACATTTTCTTCTTCAATGTAATCAAGAGGTAATTAATAGAGGATTTATTCCATAATAAAACTTCTATTAATATGAATTACTGTCGTCTAAATAAATACCCAATAATGGTGACACGACTATAGTCTACAAACCGCAATCATTTCACCATTTTCAAAAAACTCTGTTATTTCGATATATCAAGTTAATCACATAAAAAAGTGAAAATATGTATAGTCTACAAGCTTCATGCTCTAACGATGATGAATTGCATGTGGTCGTAGTCCAAAAAATCACTGTAGAATAATTCAAATGAAAAAAACGAACATTTACCGCACCCTTTTGATAATGAATAGTTATAAACTCGCTTCCAAGGAAGAGGGTATTCACACGTTCTTCTATCTATGCACCCGTCTGCTCCATGACATAAATGTCGATCTTTTCTCATGAGCTAAAGTCAAAGCTTCTTGACGTTAGTTTTAAGATTCAGGTAAGCATGCTATACTCTCTGATCCATTTGTAGATTTGTCTTTCAATAAGTTAATGTTTACATAATATTTATTGAATCTTATAATGCGGGGTTCACACATTGCCGATTATTGCTCCCGTTTGAGATCAGACAGCAATACGATATGAAAAGTGAAAAAGTCGGATTGGTATCCTCAATTATCTGGAATGTCCTATCATTGTCTGAACGCATTCGTTTTAGTTCGTAACAGATTCCTACGGATCGGGAAGGGTCCGAATAGTTCGGCAAAGCATCCCGACAGTTAGGTGCGTCCCGTAACATTCAGGGCAACTCAGCCGATTTTGTCTAATCGGATTACAATCGTGGCTATGTCGTGACAGATTCTGCTGTATCGGATCGAATTCCGAACAATGTCTTGTGTATTCTGGACGGTGTCCTGTGGAACGGGAATGATCCGGAGTAATTTTTCATAGCTGTTTTTCTGCCGATTGAGTCCAGATTGCATCCAGATCTTGTCGATTGCGAACCGTTTTTTGCCGAAACCGTTCCGAAACAGTCCCGTTATAAATACGAAATTCGTCAATGATACCCACGTCAGAGTCCCGACAACTACAGAATACAATACGACTGAGACCAGACAAAGCCGTTTGCAATGCGATAGAGCGGACCGTGATAGGATTACGTTCCGACAGTACCTGATCATCCCGAACATGACGACAGTTTTCGAACAAATAACTTCCGTCAGCGTCGGTTCACTGTCTGGTCACTGTCTGATCTCAGTCGGATTACATTCGGTAGAGTCGGGACGCAGTCGTGACAGACTCGGTCGAATTTTACCTGGCGAAAAATACAAATCGGATTAGAAGCGGATTCAGAACGGGATTATCGGGACTTATTCGCTTAGAAACGGTTGAATATCGGTGCTTCCTGAACACTATCTGATTGTTGTCGTGATCAAATTATTTTTTTTACAAATTTTAATTTAAGTTTGAATTTCCATCCACGATTCACAGGATCTTGATCAGACTTTTAATAAATTTTAATCGGGAATGGTCCTGTCAAGAACGGTAGTAAAAATCGTGAATGTGTGACCCCAGCTTAAGGCCATAACTAAAAACAATCTACGATTTGTTTCTCATGAACAAAAAAGTTCCCTGGAATTTGAAATCAAGCTTCCTGTTCTGAGCATTTATACTGTGTGTCAGTGTGTGATACATTTCCTATCAATGGTATCCAGTTATTCATCAGATTATAGTGAGGGTATTATTTGTGAACAATGCTTTTCGGTGTAACGTGTTGTCTCGCTGGAAATAATACCAAATCTCCTCATTTGAATAAAGACAGGTGTCTAAAAAACTAAAAATTGAGAGTACTTGTTTTAATTCTAGAAATTGGCTTATCACTTATGCAATAGCAGACCAAATATTGCAGTCAACTATAACCAACATCTATAATGATAGCCAACTTGTGACATACATATGATCTTACCAGTTCATATTACTAGTAATTATTTGTTTGTTCAAACTTACCCAGTCAAATATGCCCCGAAATCAACTCAAAGGGGAGGCAGAAGTTTTGGTTCTAGTTCTGTCCAATATCGTTAATTTTAAAGAACTTCTTGATCAGTCAAAAATGTTGGTTGTTAAATTATGTAGCTATTTTCAGACGCTGATTGATTGAAAATATGAATAGTTTATTAATTGTGAATTCAACAACTTACAAGTGTCCCATTATTCGATATGTGATACTTTATGGCAAAAAGTACAAATATTCCTATTTTCTATGTGTATTGTTATTTTTTAATTCTTCAGTCTTCAGCGATGACAACTACCTCTAGGCATATCTATAGTATACCTTAAGTTCAATTTTCGTAACTCTGTATAAGACCAGGAAATCTTCGACAAATTGCTGTTGGCTAAATTGACCACCAATTGACCATACATGCATGGTAAAATCATATCTTACAACTTGGAAAATATTACACACAAAAACATGATTGTAAAAAGGAGGATTTTTCAAAAAGTAAGTCGAACCTTTATGAAAAGTTATTTTTGATTTCTATTCTTCTTTTTGTATATTTAAAGTACAAGATTGAAAACAAAAAGATGTTAATTCAAATAGCCATTTAGTTCACATGTATTTCCAAAAAATATCCATTCAGTGAAAAAAGAAACATTGTAGCTAAGCAAATATGATATCTTTTTTGTGAACACTAGCTTTGCGTATCAAATGGTTTTGTTTTTGTTTCGAATAAACTATTTGTGCTGCGATACAAAACCCATTGAAAACCCACAAACAATCAAGAAATAAAACGCTTCATCACAAAATTTACTACAAATGATTGGAATGAAATGATAATATAAAATAAATTCATGCATGTGTTTTATCCTCATGAAGTTAAATGAGGTTTTGAGTATACACTTTAAGATACTCTACAACAACAACTAAAACCTCTTGACTTAGTACTCATGAAATAGTACCATGCATTTGTTGCTGTTTTTTTTGCAAATACTTTTAATTTCAGTTAAACTGATACATATACTATATTCAAAATCTATTCAAAATACATTTATTTTACAGATAAAGTCTGGGAAAAGATCTTGCAAAAACTTGATAAGACCGTGGTTTTTCATTTTTTCTTTGTTATGGTTATTTTACATCACAGTGTTTATTTTGAAATTTAACGAAGAAATACAGCACGTGCCAAAGTATACACAAGATACGATTATAGTTAACATTCCTTTAATAGGTAAAATTGAGTATAACGTAAAAGGAGGAATATCGTCTGCCTCAAAATCTGTTTCAAGGGGTGAAATAGGGATTGAAGAAAATACCGGTATGTTACCTCTTCGAAATAATTCGGAAGAATTCAAATCTTTTCCTATCCGTCCGTCTATGAACGAAAATCTAGTGGAAACTACAATTGATATTCCTCGCACAGAAACTCTTACAAATAAAGATACAAATAATGGTTTAGCAAGAATGGAATCTCGAATCTCAACTTCAAATGGAATAAACCCTGGAGTAACACGAATCGTTAAGATTGGCGCAACACCATCTTATAAAATTATTTCAAACACCTACAACAACAGAATTCACGAAGATAAATCATTCTACTTTTTCAAAGAAAACTTCACTATTCATGATCAATTTTTGAACTATTGGTCCAAACGGAACTCTACACAGTGCAATGGTAAATTTCAAGGATTTGCTAACATCTTTGTCCGGTGGATGAATATTACAATCGACTCATCTAAAAGTCGAGGGGCGTATGGTGGGGAGAACGTTTCTCAAGTTTTACGACAGAGGGAATACAGTGAGATGCTAAACCCTAAAAAGGGATTCTTTCAAATAGACTGTAGATATCGATTGAAGTACACATTTGCCAGGTATATGAATATGCGAGGGCATTTGCCAACCTGGCTGAACATGGTCAGTCTTCCATATTCTTTAAAAAGGCAAGCAGAAATCAAAGTAATTTCCAATTTCACTATTGCAATACAAAGATATGAATATGCAAATGTATACCATTCGATGAACGATATATTTAACGTGTTTCTTTTACATATTTTTTTTCACAAGGACCCAAAAGATTCCATCATATTATTTGCAGATGGACACCCAAAAGGACATATAGACCCGCTTTGGGAAAAACTTTTCGGGCGAGTAATTCGAGTCCGACATTTAAAGCAACCAGTTATTTTTAGAGATATGGTTTGGCCAATGCTGGAAAAGTTTTCTCCTTTGAACTTGTTTGATCTGAAGCAAGTTTCTTACATTGATCACTTTAGGTCCTTTGTAATGAATAAATATGGAATAACTCCGAGGTCAGCACCAAACTGTAACAATATAAACGTACTGTTCATTTGGAGACATGACTATTTATCTCATCCGAGAAACCCGAAAGGAAAACTAACGCGTAAAATTATCAATGAAAATGAATTATTCAGTGCCACCAACGTATCTTTTCCTGATATCCGATTCACAGCAGCCGATCTTGCACCTATGTCAATGACAGAACAACTTAAGTTGATTTCAGAAACTGATATAATAATAGGTATGCATGGTGCTGGCTTAATGTTGGAACTATTCCTTCCTCCAAAGGGAGGTCTTATTGAACTGCTACCTCGCAATCCCAAAAACTTTTCAAAGAAGCAGCACGATCTCTTTAAAAACATTACTAGACATATACCTTTACATTATTTACAATGGCAGAATAAGGACAAGAGAAATGAAGTTTCTGATGGATATACATATATACCTACTAAAATTGTAGAAAGTTTGTTGAAAACTCTCTTAGGACAAGTATGTCCAGGTGGAAAGTATTAAAACACAACGATTTAACTCACTTACTTATGTTATTCTATTGATGAATTAATTCGATATCATGTTATTTATTTTATTTTTATACATGTTTATAAATATGATATATAAAAAAACATATATATATAGTTGTTTGTCAATTTTACACAGCGAATGATACGTTGATGAAAGTCCATGAAATGAATTTTGAAAGTTGTACTTCCTTTGTCTTTCCAATTTTTGGTTGGGGCGCCTGATGAAGATAAATCCAACAAAGCCATTCGGACGCACTGAGTTCAGACTGTTTTTTTCTTTCATTTTTATCACAGATTTATGCCATATCTCACCCTAGCTGTGCAAGGTAACTCTGAAAATGATTATATTTTCTATTTTCAACATCTTCTCATTACTTAAATATAAAAAAAGAAGATGTGGTATGATTGCCAATGAGACAACTATCAACAAAAGACCAAAATGACACAAACATTAACAACTATAGGTCACCGTGCGGCCTTTAACAATGAGCAAAGCCCATACCGCATAGTCCGCTATTAAAGGCCCCGATAAGACCATGTTAAACCATTCAAACGAGAAAGCTAACGGCCTTATTTATGTTAAAAAAAAAAATTGAACGAAAAACAAAAACAAACGACAACCAACGAATTACAGGCTCCTGACTTGGGACAGGCACATACATAAATAATATATATTTACTAGAATTTTAAAAGATCTGTGAAATATAAAAAGATTTTGGTCTGCATGATTTTCTACATACAAATTATAAGAAACAATGACAGATGCTTGCTTACGCTCATTTTTTTTTATAATTGTAACAAGTGTGGACACAGATGAGTGCATGAGGATAGTATGTTTGGATGTTTGACAGTGTCTTATGACAAATTGAGTTCAATGTTTTTACTATATGGTGTTATTAACTGTGTTGCACGGTGACAACCGATCTGAGCATTAGGAGTGTTATTTTATTTTATATGTTTAAGACAGGTATGGCGGAGACAGTAATTGCATTAGTTACCAAATGATTATGATAGAATATGTTCTACATCTTTGATTTTGGATACATTTTGTGGCTAGGAGAGCAGCACATAAAAGATTCATTTTCTCACGTGTTTTTTTCTAAATGGGAGATGATATCCAGATTTGAGAACATACCTATAAGGAGCCTGTAACTCTGTGGTTGTCGTTTATTTATATGTTACATATTAGTGTTTTGTTTATTTTTCTAACATAAATAAGGCCATTAGTTTTCTCGTTTGAATTGTTTTATATTGTCATTCTTGGGCCTTTTCTAGCGGAACATGCGGTATTGGCTTTGCTCATTGTTTATGACCGTACGATGACCTGTAGTTGTTAATTTCTGTGTCGATTTGGTTTCTTGTGAAGAATTGTCTCATTGGCAATCATACCACATCTTTTTTATATGTATTTGCTTACTATTGGTATGGTTCTTTTTATATTACTTTGTGGTGGATCGTCAGTATCATCAGTAATAAAAATTGCTTAAATGTCGAATTGTTCCTCATAGTAGAATACATTTATTGGTTTTTATTGTAACAACACACATACGTTTGACACAACAGTCAAAGGGACATAACTGATTCCATAAACAACCTCCTCTGTGTATTGGTTATTTTAATGTGCAGTGGCAAGGATGTTACCACTAGAATAAAGCTCAAGACTCGTCTAAACATCAACCCAACAATGTTAGATCTGTAAATTTGCTTTCGCAAATTTTTGGTTCTTCCCTCGCCGGGATTCGAACCCATGCTACTACCAAATCGCCTGCACTGCAGCCGTCCCGCTAGACCACACGACCATATATATATATATATATATATATAAGGACCGAAATATTGCCTAGCAATAGGACACTTTTCTTTACTCTTTTGATGTCATTCCCAACCAGAATGCTTTGCACTTATTTTTTATTTTTTCATGTCTTCTACGGGTTTGGTCAATGTTTAAATTTTCTTTGGGGTAATTTTTTGATTGGTTAAAATAATTATGATAATTATGATCAGCTGAATAGGATAATATCAAAGGTCATTGGTTTTTATTTTCCAAATTGTGACTTTTAAGAGTTATTACTACATAAATTCATCAATTATTGGGTACAATTAATTTTGCCGGATTTTGTCATTTTAGACCGTAAATGCGCTTTTAACTTTTGCGATATTGAGATAAACTTTTTTGTAAAAACAAATCAGTTGAAGTTATTGGGGTGATAATCCTGGCGCATTTTTAGCAATAATAAACGCATCACAATATTTTCAGAATTTACAGTAGACGGTATGAGTTTGGGCGCACTACGCTTGCGCACATTTGGGGATTAAAATGTTTTACGTTTGCGCGCATTCATTTTACAGGTAAACTGAGGTAAACATATAAATAAAAATTAAATTAAATTATAATTGACTAGATTATTTTTAATTTTGAAAATATTTCTTAATTCAAACTATATATTGTTCACAAGGATTTGTATAGTGTATACAAATCCTTGATTGTTCATATTGAATTATAAAACCAATTATAAAGTGATCATTATAAACTCCGTAGTATAGCTTAATACATGTAACAAGTATTATTACCTGTATTTTACCTGAGTTTACCTGTAACAAAAAATGCGCGCAATTGTAATCAAAAGCTGCGCGCAAACGTAATGATTTTTGCGCGCAAATGTAATGGTAATGCGCGCAAACTTAATGCACCGATGAGTTTTGCTCATTGTTGAAGACCGTTCAGTGACCTTCTTTTGCTTACAATCTACTTCATCTAGTTTTTGATGTATAGTAGTCTGATTGACAATTATAAAACCCTTATTTTTATATCAAAGACATAACTTTTTACCCCTGCATCACAATCATTTAACTTAAAAATACGAAATGAATCAATGCATCACATGCGTTCATGATCGATTTTATCTGATCCTTTTATGTTCTATATTCAGAGAAAATTAGTTCCTTTATTTAAATATAGTAAAAATATTGCAAGGCAAAAGAATGCACGTGCTTGCCATATGCCAAATATTTATAATATAAGGTAACAAAAAGAATAGAACATAAACGAATTGATGAAAAGCACTCGCCAGTATAACAGTCTGTCAAGAGCCATGAAAGATTTATTTAAGCTTTTAGAATTATAACAAATTAGAAATGTATTGAAAATTTTTTTTAAAAAATCCTGTTAGTTTTCTAGCTATGCATGCAGTATGGATGTTTCACTCGTACTTTGTCATGTATATATGTTAACCGTTTGCGTCATTTGGTTTCTGGTGGGGAGTTATTTCACTGGCATGTGCAATCATACCACATCTTATTTTCATGTTCGTGTACAAGAATGCGGGAGATGGAGATAAATGAGGCCCCTCATGGGGGGGGGGGGTGGGGTCCTAGTAATCACATAATCACCATTTTTTTGCCAATATAATCACATAATCATTAAATATTTGCTTATCTTTAGTAATCAAATAATCATAAACTAAAAATACAGTCCTAGGTAATCAAATAATCATGAAATATTTGGCTTAATAATCAAATAATCATAAAAAAAACGGCCAAGTAATCACATAATCAAAAACCCCATGAGGGCCCTCATAAATAAACTCATTATAGTTACCAGGATTGAAATTTTGTATTTGCGCCAGATCGTGTTTCGTCTACAAAATACGCTTTTATCTAAAAAAGTTTAAAAGGCCAAATAAAGTACGAAGTTCAGTGAAGAGCATTGAGGACTGACAATTTCTAAAAGTTTTACCAAATACAGCTAAAGTAATCTATTCTTGAGGTAGAAAAGCCTTATTATTTTAAAAAAAAATCAAAGTTTTGTTAACAGTTAATTTATAATTTCTAAAACTTTTGCCAACTACAGCTAAAGTAATCTATTCCTGAGGTAGAAAAGCTTTATTATTTCAAAAATTTAAAGTTTGGTTAACAGTTAATTTATTATTATAACCATATCAATGATAATTCACGTCAACACATAATTGCTGACTATTTGGCTGGTGATACACCAGAAGGGGGATCCACCAGCAATGTCATTCACCCGTTCAGTGGAGCAGACACAATCATTATTAAAAAGTTGCATCTGTATGAAATGTATCTTCGCCTTTTCGGCTTTTATGTCTTTTATTTTTCTCAGAATTACCTGTATACTGATTAAAATTCTTGAAGGATGTATATAATTTTATTGATAAGTTTTAATAAAGCGTTTTCCTCATTCCAGTTAAATGTCCTGTTAGTTGCTGATAGCTTGGTTCCGTTGCCTTGTGTGTTCTTGTACTGATCAATCTGCAAATAGGAAAGAAGTACTTGACTCTTATCGCTAACAAAATTAAGCATGCTTTTTCAAGTGAAATAAGGATATAAATGAACATTAAATATATGGTTAAGAAAAACGTTTTCTGATTGCAGACTTTTGTTTCCTACCCAGAAGGAAAACAGTAGTTCAAATATGATTTGTGGTTTATCTTAAAGGAAACAGATGTTTAATACGGATAAAAAATTGAGAAATAACAGAAAATAATAATAATAGTTTTAATTTTTATATGGCACAAATGTAAACCAACAGATTTGGGTATTCACCTCCAACGACACATTTAGTAATATTTTGCTGTTTTAAAAAACAGAAAATAAATTACTAGCGTTTATATGTTCCAACAAATTGGTAAATAGTTTTTTTTTTCATTTCATATTAGCGCATAATTTACTTCAACGTCTTGTATTATTGGTTACTGTTCTAGAATAATTATTGTTTATAATTAAAAAGACCAGACATGCACGTATAGTCCGCACATAAATTACATTTGTCTTTTTACTTACAATATTTTACTGGCAAGTAGCTGGGGTATCAAAGATTGTTGCGTCTGGAATTCCCTCTTCGAACCCATAAACATCGGTAGATGCTTGATGAAATAATAATAAATCTTTGATAATAAGTCAGATTATAGTAAATGCAACTATATATACACAAGTTGAAAATGGTACTATACTAATATTCAATGTCAACTATGCGTGACAAGAAGATGTTTATTTAGAAAGAAACTACTAACTCCGCTTTGTATTATACCGAAATTATAAAAAAAAAGAAGAGGTGGTATGATTGCCAATGAGACAGTTATCCACAAAAGACCAAAATGACACAAACATTAACAACTATAATAGGTCACCATACGGCCTTCGAAACTCTTGATTCGGATTTTAAATAGACTCACATTCTTCGATTGATATATATTGATACAACTATTACGCATTTTTTCTTCTGCAAACCAATAAATACTTGTTCTTAGTTGCTTAACAAAACGATGACGTAACTGTGGCTACAACCGCAATGACCGTTTTTGAGGTTTCTAACATCCTGTTCGACTTTAGACAACTAAAACTTCTGACATCATGACATATTTTATCGAGCCTTATTATTTCTAAGTTCCCATAATACGTCATTGTTACGAATAGACCTTTATGATGGACAATTAAAATTAAAATAAAAATGAAAAGAGAATTTAGTACGGATTGACAATCATGAACTCTCAAAATCCGAATTTAAATTTCTGACTAACACAAAGTATATGAAAGCAATTGACTACACAATAGTCGGGTATCTGCTATGTCTGGTATGTTGAAAATTTACTGGATAAGGGTAGTCACCATAGAATGATATTCCTTCATGTCGCTAAAGTAGATTCAAATTCATTTTTAAACCACAATACAAACGAAAGTTTTTTGTCTGAAGAATGACAACTCATATGTTCATTGTGTTTTATGGATATAGGAAGATGTGGTGTGAGTGCCAATGGGACATCTCTCCATCCATTACAATTTAAATAAAAGTAAACCATTATAGGTCATTATACGGCTTTCAACACGGAGCCTTGGCTCACACCGAACAACAAGCTATAAAGGGCCCCCAAAATTACTAGTGTAAAACCATTCAAACAGGAAAACCAACAGTCTAATCTATATAAACAAAACGAGAAATGAGAAACACGTATAAATTACATAAACAAACGACAACTACTACACATCAGATTCCTGACTTAGGACAAGTGCAAACATTTGCAGCGGGATTAAATGTATTTTATGTTCATATTAGTAATATTGGACCAACATTTTACGGTTGCCATCTTAATAATTATATAAAAAAATGAATATTTGATGTGATACCCACAGGAGAGTCACCCATCAAAGAAAATAATGTTTAAACAATAAAATGAAAATATCTCTTGGATATATGTTGGTAATGTTTCGACATTTTTTATTTATTATTCATTCTAAGGCTAAAAAGATCATTACTGTCATTACAGAAAGCCAGTTAATTTATTTTTTTTAGTTTTTACATCCCTTTCCATGGATTGATTTACACTTTTGGTTATGGTTCTTCAAGTAATATATGCGATGGACAGTAGATCTAAGCATACATTACCTCCATCGTTAATAGCAGCAAGTTTGAAGTTGATTGGAATACATTCCCCGTCAGTCACAGTCAATACACCATCTCCAAGTTCCATAGTATTTGAAATTTCGTATGTTGTTGTTGCAATTTTGTTGGCTCCCGTCCCGACAAAAGATTGAAACAACACTACAGCAGAATCTACAAAAAAGACTGGTTTTACACAAAAACATTTACTTTTGTAGTGAATCAAACCGACCTGCCTATTAATTTAGAGGTTCAGTCATACCACACTACTGGTAATTAAAAAAAAATTGAATGCAGTTTTTTTTTGCAATATGAAATATAAGCTACATACATTTTGTACTAGTATATCATTTTGATATCTCATTTCGAAATTCAAATGGTCCGGTCCTTGTATGTCTATAATTATAATCCTAAACGGAAGCACTATTTAACATGCTGTATATGATTGAAATGAATTTTTGGGAAAAAGACGAATGACGTGCAAGATGTTTAATTTTTTGTTTGAACTAGCTACTTCCACTTTTATGGTTACTTGCCTGGTACACACCAAGGGAAACCTGTTGTAATTGGTATTTTCTCACAAACATTGTTAGCAACATAGTACTCAACACTCTAAAATAAAAATATATAAATAAAAATCGATAATATTTTGTCTGAAAGATATCGTTAAAAAGAAAAACAGACATATATATGTACAACATATTTTCAAACGGATATCGTTTGCTTCAGTTTCACTAAGAAAAATACTTTTTAATTTTAGTTTCTTGTGTATAATTCGGAGTTTAGTATGACGTCCATTATCACTGTACTAGTATACATATTTTTACGGGGTCAGCCGAAGGACACCTACGGGTGCGGGAATTTTCACTACATTGAAGACCCATTGGTGGCCTTCGGCTGTTGTCTGCTCTATGGTCGGGTTGTTGTCGCTTTGACACATTCCCCATTTCCTTTCTCAATTTTATACTTCTACTTATATGGAATGGGCATTTGAAGAAAAAAATGATAGCTTTACTTCATTTATATAGTTACACAGATTAAACTGCAGCGTAATTGAATGAGGATTCGGTCATCTACTAGTATATAAAGCGATCTTGCACTGTACGTTTTCGTTGATTCCAAAAGGTCGACAAAAACGCTAAACAAGTACAAGTAAATAACAATCAAAACCAAGGAGTAAACAAAGACTAAAAAACCAACAAAGGACATTTACAGTTATAAATAAAAAATAAGAAACAAAACGAACTCCACTAAAAACCGGGAGTGAAATCAGGTGCTCCGGAAGGGTAAGCATTTCCTGCGCCGTATACGGCACCCGTCGTGTTATTTCTTTGTTCTGTTCGGTAAAGATGGAAGGTTATTATGACTGAGAAAGAATATCAGATATGATTTTGCATGTATAAAACACAGGCACTTGTTTTCTATCCCTACTATCCCTATATATAGGGATAGTAGATCTTCCCATGGATAGAAAACAAGTGCCTAGGGATAGTAGATCTTCCCATGGATAGAAAACAAGTGCCTAGGGATAGTAGATCTTCCCATGGATAGAAAACAAGTGCCTAGGGATAGTAGATCTTCCCATGGATAGAAAACAAGTGCCTAGGGATAGTAGATCTTCCCATGGATAGAAAACAAGTGCCTAGGGATAGTAGATCTTCCCATGGATAGAAAACAAGTGCCTGTGGTATAAAACCAATAATTGTTCACGAGACGATTGTCTCTCAGCTCATGCAAAAGTATAAAAGGAGAACACTGCTGAAAAAAGTAAAATCACAAAAATACTGAACTACGTGGAAAATTTAGAAAGTCCCTAAACAACTGGCAAAATCAAAAGCTCATACACATCAAATAAATGGATAGCAACTGTCATATTTCTTACTTGTTACTTGTTACAGGCATTTTCTTATGTACAAGATGGTGGATTAAACCTTTTTTTATAGCTAGCTAAACCTCTCACTTGTATGAGAGTCAATTATATTGACAACGTTATGTGAACAAAGCAAACAGACACAACAAGTAAAAAAATGTCAAAAATAGGGGTACAGCAGTCAACATTGTGTTATAATCTCAATCACAATGAAAACAAACAGATATGTAACAAAGAAGCACAAAAAGGGCTTATAGACAAAGAGCAAGAAAAAAAATATATTAGCACACTAACATAATGACGAGGATTTATAAGTACAGAGGCACGTCTTATGTATCAAAGAAACACAAAAAAGCATATAGACAAAGCACATTAGCAAAAAGAAAGACAAGAATACATTTTTTTTACCATATTTTACCATAGAACATTTACACAATAACGGGATGTATAAGTACAAAGCCAAGTTAAATTAATATCACAAAAAAACCTAAACAATATAAAAGTAATATTGATAAAGACAAATAAAAGAATACTATAAAACAAATAAAAGAATACTATAAAACAAATAAAAGAATACTATAAAACAAATAAAAGAATACTATAAAACAAATAACGTCATTAGAATGTACATGTATCAAATATACTGTGCTTAAACGGCCGTGGGTAACTTAAGTTAAATATATCGGCAGGAAGTTTCTTACTATGATGGTTCTAAAACGGGTTACGTTTTGTCGTAAATTCGTTTCTGGTGTTTTAAAAGTAAAAGAATTGGAACGCATTTAAGGGTTCTTTATAGTTTAAAGTAATAAATGTAAAAAAACAAAAAGTATTCTGGCCATACTAGGACTAGATTACCTCATCTTGATTTAAAAAAAACCCATCACTGACTCTATTAAGACGAACGGAATGTTCATTAAATGGAGTGCCTCCTCAAGTCTTATTGCACATTTTGATTTGACTATCCATTTAAAATCATATGTATACTTTACTTACATTGTCGTAATCTTGCAGTGAAAACTCTTGACTTTTCACTCCTTTTCTTGACATCTTCATATTTGATGCAATTTTCTTCATATTAAGACGAACGGAATGTTCATTAAATGGAGTGCCTCCTCAAGTCTTATTGCACATTTTGATTTGACTATCCATTTAAAATCATATGTATACTTTACTTACATTGTCGTAATCTTGCAGTGAAAACTCTTGACTTTTCACTCCTTTTCTTGACATCTTCATATTTGATGCAATTTTCTTCAGATTTGCATCGAACGAAACATCGACATATACCTAGGGACAAAAAGAAATATAACCCATACGATACAGTATATATGTTACAGTGAATTTGTATAATCAGTGATTATGTAGAATCCCTGAAATTTTCAGGGATTATGTAGAATCACTGGCTAGTTTAGTGATTATGTAGAATCCCTGAAATTTTCAGAGATTATGTATACTCACTAGAAAACACGTCACGGATTCTACATAATAACTGAAATGAAGAAATAGTTGTATTTATAAAGAAAGTTAATAAAAATAAAATAATTTATTCTATAAAATGACATAAACACATCATAATAAAGTAACAAAATTATAACAATATATAAAAATGATAAACCCATTTTTTTTTAAAAGTTAGGCACACTATATTAAAATGTTAAACACAATATATTAAAATAATATGCTTCACATCTGTTTTACCACAATATCCACATTTTAAAAATCCTTCTCCTGCGCATATCGAATCAGATTTTATCAACACGCCTAAGAAAAATAAAAAGTTCAGTAAACACATGCGAAGGTAACCCCCCCCCCCCCCCCCCCCCCCCCAAATGGAAATTTTCAACCTTGAACTGGTTCGAGCAAGAAAGATAAAGATACCATTGTTTTGGGGTCAGGCAATATCCATTTTTAGACCCTTTTTTTTTTAGAATTGCCACTATGTTTTTTGGGTTTCCCTTTTCTTTTTTATCCTATCGAATTGAGAATATGCAAGCTTCCTCTTAAAGTTTGTTCTATTTTAATCCCAAGTTCTGCCTGTTTTTCTTTACATTTAGATGCCTAAGTTCTCACAGTTTGATTTTCTTGCAAATTGTTCTTTGAACAAAAAAAACACACAAAACAGTTGTTCCATAATCTACTTCACCATTTGCTTTACATGTATCACAAATAACATGCTTGTGGATTTACAAATAGAGCATGAATATCCATTTGACGATGGCTTTTAATAAACAAACAATACATGTAAAGCTATCGTTATATAAGGGAAGGTTAATATTTTTGATTTTGAAGTCTTCAACTATATCTCTTAACCTTGTGTTGGTTACATCTTTTAGATCATCCTATGTGTTTAAAAGCTAAATTATTTCATCTGGTAAGGAAAATGAAAGAAACTTAAAATTATAATTTGTCTATATTAATTTTGTTTATTAAACAGTCAAAGGACCATTAAATCATTCATAATCCCTGAAATCATATTAGGGAATTTGTAGAATAATTATTAAAATGTTCAGTGATTATGTAAAATCACTGGTCATTTTCAGGGATTATATATAATTACTAATGATTTTAGTGATTCTACATATTCCCTGAAAAATCAGGGATTCTACATAATCCCTGATTATACAAATTCACTGTTACATATATATATGCAAATTTTCATCAACTTGTAAATACAGGTTCAAAACTGTATCGTATGCCCTTAATGTTTAATAATACCTGAGAGATTGGTTCAAAAAAAAAGTTCGATCTTAAGTTGTACAGTTATAACCCTGTCCCAGGTTAGGGGAGGGTTGGGATCCCGCTAACATGTTTAACCCCTCCACATTATGTATGTATGTGCCTGTTCCAAGCCAGGAGTCTGCAATTCAGTGGTTGTCGTTTGTTAATGTGTTACATATTTGTGTTTCGTTAATTTTTTATACAAATAAGGCCATTAGTTTTCTCGGGGTCTTTTATAGCTGACTATGCGGTATGGGCTTTGCTCATTGTTGAAGGCCGTACGGTTACTTATTGTTAATTTTTGTATCATTTTAGTCTCTTGTAGAGAGAGCTGTCTCATTGGCATTTATACCACATCTTCTTTTTTATATTATAAATACAAAATACTATTTCCTTACCTTGTCAGTAGATTCCATCGACACCAATTGATACGCATGCCACTGGCGAGGTAAACAGCAAATGCTTCCAGTAGTTGGCTGGCACATGGCAATGAAAGTAAATATCAATACAAGGGGGTACATATTCATCTTCGCCATCATTCTCTTTAACTAAGACTAATGAATGTATACTTATAAAGTCAAGTAACTTATAAAACCGTTCGATCGGACGGTGCACTTACAAATCAAATTACTGCGGATTTCCTTCACGTGACAAAATTATTTTATAGGTTATCTCAGAAAAAATTTATATCCGATCGGACGTCCCACACCAACAAAAGGATATTGTAGTAATCAGCATATACGTATATTGAGGAACTGAATGGTTTACTTATGGTTGGTCGGAAATCAAAATAAAATGTCATATTTTCCACTATAGATTTTGTAATTTGAAAGATCTAATTGACATAATTTCAAGTACTTTAAACATATTGTTATAATATAGGGCTATAGGAAATAAGAAATACAATCAAAGCAGTATTAACAAAAGTTCCAAGTGACTCAAAGTCTAGTATTTTCTTCCCAAAACCTACCAGATAGCCAAAACACACATCAAATAAAAACACACAACAAATATAAACGACAAATTATTTCAGTTTGACGCCATTGGTAACTTCTATGTTATTTGGTTTCTGGTGGAGAGTTGTCTCGTTTGCAATCATACCACATTTTCTTATTTTTATGTCGTAATTATGGGGGAAAAAATACCGCCAATATTTCATAAAAATCCTTGACGGTATTAACATTCTTATTAAATCTTCGCTTTTGGCTCAGTTAACCAATCGATAAAGGTAGTTCCTCTTGTTGCTGTTTAAAAATTGCAGTTGCATGGTGTTTTACTTACTTCATTTCATTTGGTTTCTATTTGAGAGTTGTCCCATTAGCAATCATACCACATTTAATTATTATCATATACATCAAATGAATATGAAAAAAACTACCGCCAATGTTTCATAAAATTCTTTGACCGTATGACAAGGTATGTTTTTTAATCATTGCACTGCATTGCACAAAATTATGTAGGTCTTGAATAGGTGTACAGAAAATAGAATAATTGTTAAAAGACTCGAAGAATAAATACGACTAATACATGAAGATAAGAGAACAAAAGGCTAAAAAATTGAAAAAATTAAGGGGTGTTGAAATATGAATAAAAAAGTTTTCTATTTTGAAATGTTTCGTATGTTTCATGTTAGTGTCTCTTATTGTCGTCTAGATTCGGTATGGTTTTTTGTTTTCGTTGTTGAAGGTCGTACGTTTATATATAATCAGCCATATTGTGCACAAGGAAAATTAAGTGATGGATAAACAGAGATGCATGTGAGGTATTTATACGCCATGGAGACAGCAACCCAACTACAAAAAATAAAAGGTAGATAACTTGAGGGAGACGGGAGGTCTTCAACAACAGACAGATCTGTGTAATTACAACAAGTCTAATAAGTACTAACAACTTTATATAAAATTTGCTGACAGCAATGTTCACAGAAAATTAAATGTGGAATAGATGGAGAATCAGATGTTGTCTTTTTATGGGACAGCAGTCCAACGACAAAAAAAACCCCGGCTTGGTGCATACAAACAGTCTTTTGGAAATAAACACAATTTGCAAAAATAGTTAACATTTGCGCATCATTCATCCATATCTGTCAGATATAATTACATATTCGCTTCGCTGTAACAAAATATACAGAGAAAACTCGTGCTCATGCATGGACCATTTATTCAGAGCATACGTAGTGGGAAAAGTTAAAGGAAGAAATCAGAAAAGTCCAAGAGACGACAAACAACATTCGAATGTCAACGACATTGCGGTCGCAACATTGTGACGTTGTCCAGCTGAGGTACCTTGGCGACGTTCAGTAGAGTTGTCGCTTTAGTAGTAAAGAGAACGCTTATATTGGAACTTCAATTTTTTTTGAAAAAAATCAACTATTCTTAAAGATGGAGAGTATTTCAATTTCAAGACTTGACTTAATCTTGAAGCAGTTTATTAGGTATGTATTTAGTTACCATTTATTTGTGGATATTAACTTTATAAGTTAGTATTTTAATAAACTATTCTTCAAAGACTTAAGGCGATAAAAATGAACGTAGTTTGGCATGGTTTTCAAAGTAAAATGCATCAGAGGCTTCTGACAAGATAATAATGTTTTACTAGAAACTAAAGAAAAATATCATTGATAGTTATACAGCTTATCATAAAAACATCGGTTAATCTTCCGTATAACATTATTTTATTTATTACCAATTTTTGATTATTATTGTTTTCTTTTAGAATTGACCAGTATAAAGGATACTGTAGGCTTTTGAAGGAATATGCAATGGAAGCATTTACAGTAAATGGAATGCCAGCACCAATATATGTAGCGAAGAGAATGGCATATTCCCAGGAAAATGACTATTTCGGTATTCTTGTTAATCATTCAATTTGTAATGTTACAAATATTGTTTCGAATCGAATAAGTTAATAATTTTCACCTTTGAGCATATATCTTTGAAATAATTCAAATATAATGAATTCGAAATGTGACCCCCCCCCCCCCCCCCCCCCCCCTAAAAAAGTATAAGTGATGAAAAAAATGAGAATGGAAATTGGAAATGTATCAAAGAGACAACAACCTGACCATAGAACAGACAACAGCAGAAGGTCACCAATAGGTCTTCAATGCAGCTAGAAATTCCCGCACCCTTTAACCTTTTTGAGCCTTAATGACTAAAACCCGTTTGTAGTACTAAAGAAATGGTCCGACTTATGTTTGGAATCTCTTAAATTATATATTGATTTGTATGCTCCTATATTATTTGGAGATGCCTTCTGATCTTTGATTGTATTAACATACTATCCACACTGATATGTGTCCACACTTGTTAAGCATGTTAAGGCGAAGTGTACGTAATTAACTACACAATGTATTCCGTAAAAGGCGTGCAATTACGTACACTTCGCCTTATAAGTAAATTGTATTTAAATAAAAAAAGAAGAAACATAACATTGCTTTAATTAAATATGTAGACAGCTCTGCAGTCTATATAAAATTATTTCATATATTTTGTATGGACTGTGGATTATTGATAACTTGTTTATGTATATTATATATTATTATTTGACAGGTATGGTTGAAATGAAGGACTTGTTGGTGCCACTTTGTAACACCGCCTATCTTCTAAACTGTCAGACACCAGACAATGCTGTCATGAAAGAAAGGATACCAAACTTTGACGTGACGTGAGTACATGTATAAGATGATTATACAATCACAAATGGTATACTGTTAACGTGTTTAATTGTATATTATTAAATGTTTTATATAAGCTAGCTGTAGAACTTTGCTTTAACAACATATTCAAGAGAAAGTCTTTAGATACAGATCGCAAAATATCATTGACATCACCAAATTATCTTAACCCGCATTTCATTCTGCTTTCAGATTTGATTCTAGTATTTGTCAAGATATTATAATAATGGAGAAGGAAGTGAGTCGTAAAATAAGGAGTCATATCATATGCCTGGAGGGACTCAGGGATTTACAGAAAGTAAGTTATAAGAACTACTATATATATATTAAAGTAACATGTTAATAAAATAAAGAAAAGAAAACACAAGACTGGACATCGTACGATTATAGATTCGGACATTTATAAAACATCAAATGAATTACATTTATAGTGTTAAATCAAGTTGCCATCATTTAACTAACTCCCCTTTAAAAATTGGACTGATACTCTGAATCTGAAACTTTATCGGAAAGGATTAGGTCCGGTAAGACCCCTTTTTGGCCCCAAAATATAGCAGTTTTACCAAATTGTTAAAAAGTAAACTTTTAGTTATTTATTGGACAGTAGAATGCTTCTGTTACATAAATATGGACTGTTTTTTGACATAACAATGCACATATATAGGGTACTAGCACCATTAAGTCATGCTAAATTACTGAAATCTTCACAATTTTAGCATTTTAGTTAAAATTTAGACGGTTTTCGTGTAAAACGAAAGTGGCCGCATTCGTGTTCATCCTTATTATTAAAATGTAAGTTGTATTTGTTGATAATACATAACATATATAAAGGTTGAGGATGGACACGGATGCGGCCACTTTCAGTTTTGACAAAAAACATCTGAAAAGTGACATTTTTCGGCATATTTTGTAGATTTTTCATATTTAAGCTTGAATCGGATGGTTTTTCATGACAAAACCAGTTAAAATCTTTAACATTAACTAATATAATCAAATAAAATAGACACTTAAGTGTTTAAAAAGTGGTCAAAATCGTCCTTCAGATGAACCTGAAATTTGAGGCCAAAATCGGTCCTTACCGGACCTACTCCTTTTTAAATGAATCATAAAGAGAAATATTGTGGAAAAAGTCCTCCTGATGACGTCATCAAAACGAGCTTGGAATTAATTTGAGATTTCAATGATTTTGAATATGCATGTAGTTAATATTTGGACACAACCCTTTATTTCTTAAACTTATATGTACAGTCTTTGATTTTTATTCTTTCAAGGATTGTTGGTTCTGGGAAAAACGCCTGAAACACAGGAACAATAGAATGGACACTTTCTTGGAGAAAAACACAGATGACGGACAAGATGTTACTAGTAAGAGTCAACGCAAATATGATAACCTAGTATCAAAGCAGAGTGAGGTAGCAAAACGTTACAAAGCTATACTGGTTTGCTTCCAAGAAAAAATGGAAGATGAGAAGAAACTGAGGACAGCTGTTTTGCAGGTAAAATATGTTTAACTTGCTGTAAACTATGTCCATCAATTTTCTGTTCACAGATTATTTTCTTTTTCTTTATTTTTAATGACGTTTATGGAAATTATTTAGTCAGGTTGTCAAAATGAACACCAGGCAACACATCTGGTGTTCCTGTTTAAAATTTGTTGGTCCTGCATTAATAGAAATTTACAACTAATTATAAAAGATGAGAATAAAATTTTAGTCACTAGTAACTAATCCAAGGTCAAAGGCGAAAACAAAATCGTTAGTTTACCTTTTGAAAATTGACTCGTTTTGACTTAGTGAAGGAACTTTAGGATAAATTTGTCCCTGTTATTTTTTAATGTCGGTTCCAATATTATCGAAGACGGGCGGGGCGAGAGATAAAGACAATTGACTAAAATGTAAATAATGAATGTAGCTGCAGCAGACGACACACATTTTTGTCCAGAGGAATTTAGGAGCCTTACCAACTGTTTATTGTAATTCCTTTTGAGTTCGTTAGTTACTATCAGGTTTCTTAGGTTATATTTATCATTAAAAGTGTGCAAAACACATATTTTCAAACTTATTGTTTTTTTATATAGAAAGTGGCTGCCATCCGGGAAAAGTTGTCATCTACCATGAAAGAAAGCTTAATCCATGCCTACAGTGACATGATACAGGCTGCATACATGGCAACGGAACAAGAAGGGTATGAACTTTCATGGTTGTTGTGATAATTTCCTCTAGAATAGTATGTGTCTGTGGTAGAATATATCTTATATTGATCTATATCTAATAGTAGTATGCTTGAATATGGTGTTTATTAGCTTTTGAATGAATTGCCCAACGAACAGTTAAAAAATATCAGGTCATTCTACAATGTTGCTTGACATGAATTAAAAGAGTACAATAGAATCAGTAAGACCTCCAGTTTCATGTGTGGAACTGTAGATGAATTTGATCTTAAGCAATGATTTTTTTCTTCAGATTTAACTTGGTTGATCAACAACTAATAGCAGTTAATATTGATGGCATCGTTGATAAGTTATATGAGATAACATCAGCCACCTACAACACACCAGTACCTGAGGTTTGTAGTTTGTATACTTCGTCAAGTACGACCCGAAGTACTGATCTTTACTGAAACATTATCATTCACACAGATACAAATTAAATCTAAAAACGTCCGTATTTTTTTTAAATAGGCGGATCCAGGGGGGGGGGGGATCGACCTCCTCATTTGTGGGGAAAATTTGGTTGATTAAATAGGAAAACACTGAAGCAATACTGGAGACCCCTTATTACAAACACTTTTGGATTCGCCACTGTCTTATTATATTTATTGGAGATTATTTGTACGAGAATTCAAATGAAATTTCTTATATTTTAAGCAAGGACTATTTGTGATCAATATAACGTGTTGTACAGAAACGTATCAAATTCTTGCAAAACTTTAACTGTAAAACAACTTCTAAACTTATGTAATTTTCTCAAAATTAAAGTATCATCATGCAGTTTTCAGTTTAAATGAAAGATAATATGCAAGATTTGTTTTGTAGGATTTTATCCAAGCTACTGGATCATACGAAAAGTTGGCCGATATATATTACAAGAAGTGTGATTTTGAAGTGCTGGGAATAAAGAATGCAAACTTCTTCAGAAAATCTTCTGAGAAAAAATCTTTGTTTGAAAAAAAGGAGAGTGGTGAAGGTAAATCTTTTTTTTGTATATTTACAATATTTTTGGTTTTGGTTTTATTTATATTTTATGTATATTTTAAATTGTAAGTAACTGTAAATAAAGAAAATAATTAATTCGTCCAAATATTTCGAACTGTCGTTTAAGAGTAACTACATATGAAATTTACAT
Source organism: Mytilus trossulus (assembly GCF_036588685.1). Taxonomy (NCBI): domain Eukaryota; kingdom Metazoa; phylum Mollusca; class Bivalvia; order Mytilida; family Mytilidae; genus Mytilus; species Mytilus trossulus. The sequence goes on from NC_086376.1 coordinate 45,530,954, forward strand.
AGTAGTATATGTTAGTTGTTATTAACAGATGAATACAGCTAGATTTATAGTGCAAATATATTCAAGCTGTTCAAAGAGATTAAACATTTTAACTACAATTTAGTCTCTTCTATTCAATATTTCATTTTAATTTTTATTTTAGAAGGCTGTTTCTTCCCCATAAATGGCGGAATTCGAATAAATCCAGTTACACGTGATGAAAAAAGCCGAGGAATAACCAACATCAAAGCAGGTTTGTTCAGTATTTATTATTAGGATTGAATGCTACAACCGACCGATTTTGAATTATATCCCGAATAAAATCGAATTGTTTAATCAATTTTCAAAATATTTTTTTAAAAACTGAAAATGAATTGTTTGGATCACACAAATTACATATACTATAGTATCTTGATTCTTCATACAGAAGAATACGACATGAAAAACCTCAATCTTTTTTTAGTTCAAAATGCAGAACCAAGAGTTTGGAAAACCAACATTAATCAAACTTTTCCTTCTTTTACAATTAAAGATTGCCAAATCATAAATCGTGTAAGATTAAGAAGATTTGGTAAATAAATACGAAGATGTGTTATATATATTTTGAAGAAGATGTGGTAGATAAATAACGAGATGTGGCATGATTGTCAATTTTACAACTTGTAGTATTTATTTTATGTTTTTTTTTTATTACAACAGGTTACCAAATCAAATTAAAGTTGTCTTTAATGGAAGGAAATGTGGGTTTTGGGTGGGTCAGACAGAATGCATTCTTTAGGAGGAAGGCATGGGGATTTTATTTCTTAAGATCAGAAGATGCAACAACAACATCAACAAAAGGTGTGACATCAGAAACATCACTCAAAGTTTTTCCAACAACTGAAGTTACCGATAGTTCTTACGATTACAGAGGACAGGGAGATACTCCCTGTGTTATAGCCGAGAACGAAAGCACAGAAAAGAAAGATCAAGAAAATGCAGTGGTAGTACCTATGATCAAGAAAACTATTGCTGAATGCATTGATGAAATTAAACTTGAAGAAAACATATTGGTTGTTTGAATTGAAAAAAAAACACAATTATAAGCCAAATGAATGATTGAATTGTACATATTACTTTTTAATTTTAATAAATTTAATAAAATTTTGAAAAAAGAACGATTGTGTTACTGTTTTTGGAATCTTAGATTTATATATGTTACAGTGAATTTGTATAATCAGTGATTATGTAGAATCCCTGAAATTTTCAGGGATTATGTAGAATCACTGGCTTGTTAAGTGATTATGTAGATTCCCTGAAATTTTCAGAGATTATGTATAATCATTAGAAAAATCGTCAGAGATTCTACATAATTTAACTGAAATGAAGAAATAGTTGTAATCATAAAGAAAGTTAATAAAAATAAAATAATTTATTCTATAAAATCACATAATAATTATAATAAAGTAACAATCAAAGTACTGAAGTACTGAACATCAGAGGACCTCAAGTTGTGTTGAATTATTGATAAATGACAGGTGTTTATATTATACTTGCCGGACAGATATGTTCACCTTACAATATAGTACAAATAATATAATTTGCTATGCTATATATATATATCATATCTGAGATACTGACTTGAACTAGGATACTTAACTTTGTGAATTATCAATGATTATGTGGTCAAATGAGAACTGTTAGATTGGCATTATGACCATATAGTTGCACACATACAAAAATAGTTAGCATATAACTTATAATAGAGAATCAACATAGCAAACAATTCTTCGAGTAGCTATATAGTCACTCACCAATTCTCACTGAACTATGATAAAGAGGTTTAAGACAATCATATTAAAACAGACAAATTGTAATATTGGAGCTTAAGATACCACATGAATAACAAACTCATAAACCGAAAATAAACTTACAATTCCATGACTAAAACTAAAAAAGACATGCAGACAAATAAAAGTACACTAAAAACAACATAGAAAACTAAAGACTGAGCAACAAGAACCCCACCAAACTCATGTGCTCTGGATGGGTAAGCAGATCCTGCTCTACAAATGACATTTATTAACAATGTTTGTTCATGTACAAAAAATGTAGTATCCATGGCCAGGTCTTCTACTTTCTGGAACATTTAGCTTTTGGATCAATCACTAATGGAGTGGATGTTTACACAGCAATATTACTATCCCTTATTCTAGATTTTTGTTGCAGTCAACAACAACTTTTTTAATGTTCATAAATAGCTTCACTGAGTTATCTTGGTTTATTGCAACACAGTCAATCATTTATCCATTACATTGTATATTTAAAAAAATTAGTAAGAATCTGCAGCTATACATGTACATTGTAGGTTCTGTTTTCTAATTATTAAATGATTCATTGTAAATATTACAATGTATAATTATATGTAGATAGACATCGCTAATTTTGGTTTTTATGTTAATTGAATTTCACAACATCAGTTTTTTTACTTTGTTCTGGATTTAATACTTTGAATACCACTGGTTTAAGCAATGAGAAAATTTTGCACCGCACATATAGAACACAACTTCCATATGAATGTGTTGGTCCTTAGTAAGAAGCATGTAAAACAGGGCTTGTAATTTTTTGGTGCATATCTTAATTTTCCGTTTGAACATTGATGTGGCCATTAGTTTTCTTGTATGTATTGTTTAACATTTGTCATTTCATGGCTATTTCTTACTGATGTATATACATGTACAGTTTTTTTTCTGATTGTAAAAGTTTTGTATGGTAAGCTTTATTTCTTTTGTGTCATTATATAGGGCTGGTGTCTGATTACCAGATTACCAATCATACCACCCTTTTCATTTCTTTTTTTTATGAATTATGACAACGGTTTGGAGTTAATTTTCATTTATGTATGTACTGTACATGTAACAATATAAAACAGTATAATATACATGTATAATCTCATTCCATCATTAATATTGGTCATTGTTGGTATAAATTTATCTTAAAGTTTAACAATGTACTGTGAAAGAGCTGTCTTCTAACAGATACTTACATGTAGTATATAGTATGGTTATTAGTGTGAAACCACTGATTCAAAGGACAAGTTTCACTTCTTGTCCAAAATGGCCTAAAATATAAACTTTAACATAAAGCTCCAAAAAGTTCACAATCTGGTTTCTCAAATGGGTATATTTCTAATGTCTTAACGCTCATTAAATCAGTTTTTTAAAAAGTACATTTTATGATCCAAATTTTGTCAAAATATGATGACTTTTGGCAATTTTCAGACCCCAAAGCTTTAAGCCTTTAAGAATAAAGATTTGGCCACCTCGGTCCTCCTACCATCCAAAATGTTTTGTGACCAAAAGAATTCAAATCTGATATATAATTCATCAATATAAAAACTTTTTGGATCTTGGATGGCAGCCAAGTTTGATTATACCAACAACAATTAAAGTTTTACCATAGTTATCTGTGGTATACATTTGTAATTTTCACAATTATTCAATAGTTTTGTTGTGTATGATTTACAAAAAGAAAAATAGAAATGGCAAGACCTGAAGAAGGCCGCCTAATTTTTTTAAGTGACATATGAACAACAGAGTCAGTGTGGGGCCACTAAGCTAAACTGCCCGCTTTGCACCAGCCAATATAAATGAATGCCTAGGGTGGGAATCGAACCCACATACACCAACTCTGTTGTCCCTATATTTTTAAATGAACAAAAAATTGTCAAAAACAAATTTAAAAAAAGTATATATTGGTTAAAATTTAATAATTACATTGGTTGCAATACATTACATTGATCATGTTGATTTCCCAGTTGAATAAAAACCAATAATTTCACATGTGAAGTAAACGTGGCTATTTCACTCTCTGACGTCATACAACAAAAGGCGCCGTCAAGATGTCGGTATCGTCGGATCAAAACAAATTGTGAATGCGTAGGAAAATCACCTAGTTCCTTACATTTTCTGCATTAATTTCATAAAAAACCAATGTAATAAAAAGTATATCAAATCGCCATATTTGAATATCAACAAAATGATACATGAAAATATCAATAGGTTGATTTTCTGTGATTCAGATGGCTACTCAGATTGTAGTCTCATAGGCTCCATTGTACAGCTACATGAATAGACAGCGTAAGAGTGTTTAAAATTGCTAAGACAGACTTTTGGGGGAGGAAGGAGCTGGAGGTATGCCCTTTTCGAGGAACTCCATGTATGGTAAATGCGTAGTCCTTTTTTTATATAGTTTTACCCAAAATGTTGACTTGCTAGACTCCCTCCCCGTTTAAAACTCCTGGATTCTCATCCAATTTGATAGAAATCTAAACTGTTTTAAAACTAGGTTGTTTAAGTAACAACTAACAAAACCTTTGAATAGACTTATAAAGAAGGGATATATAGTAACGATACTGTTATCAGGTCATTAAAGATTGCATATTTTGGCGTTAATATTGATTCACTTTTAGGGTCTTTGCATCGGAAAAACAGTTGTTGGCTTGACACTGGTTATGTTCTTCTCTATATGTTATGATGGTATGCTGGCATGTCAGTTAACTGCTAGTAGTCTGTTGTTATTTATTTATTATTGTCATTTTGTTTATTTTCTATGGTTAGGGGACAACCATTTGATATTCTGGGGGGGGGGGGGGGGGGGGCAGGAGGATTTGTTTTTGATCGGTTATTTATTTTTGTAAACTGAGAGGACAGATTATTCATTTTCTGTACTATTGAAGCAAGATTTTTCATTTTCAACATGTTAAAGCAAGGGTCTGATCATTCATTTTTTACCACTATATTTATGATATTCGAAAAACATACAATTTTTTGAATATTTGTTAATTATGAATAATTAGATATAGGAAGATGTGGTGTGAGTGCCATTGAGACACTCCATCCAAATAACCATTTTAAAAAAGGCAAACCATTAATACATGTATAGTCAAGTCATTGTGTACCATTTAATTAGAATACTAGTACATGTAGCATGAGAAGATCATTATCCCCTTCAGAAATTGTAAGATTCAAGATTTCATTCATAACCTCAGACACATACTTGTGTACAAGAGGACAATATATATACAAATATTTTAAGATAATACATAGCGAGACAGGACAAACGAAACACAAATACATAATAATAAGTGTATTATAAGAGACAATTGGTACAATGTATAATTAGATTAAGTATTTTATAATTTTCTGAACGAAAAGAATCATTTATATTCCCAAGCAATATACACGTATTGCATACATAATCAATGTATAGTTTTAAAGTTAATTTAGTTTGGTTTTACCTAGCCTCTTTCAAAAGTATTGTCAAACATATTTTGCTGAGCGGAGCGAGGCAAATTTTTTTTTTTTAAGGGTTTTGGAACCGCTGAAGGCCCAATAAGCTATAGACCTGCTGAGTTATTTATTTTCAATACATTGCAAGTCAGGTAATTTATTTTCAAACTACCACAGAACAAACCATTTATTTTTGTGATTATCAAGGCTGAGTTATTTATTTTCAAAAGCCTCTGCCTCTGGCCTTTGTTAGTCTTGTATTATTTTTATTTTGGTTTCTTTTGTACAATTTCGAAATTAGTATGGCGTTAATTATCACTGAACGAATATATATAAATTTGTTTAGGGGCCAGCTGAAGGACACCTCCGGTGCAGGAATTTCTCCCTACTTTGAAGACCTGTTGGTGACCTTCAGGGCCGTAACTACATTGAGGCAAATGAGGCAAATGCCTCATGTTAGAAATTTCAAAAAAAAAAAAGAAAAAACTGAAACCAAAGATTGTCTTAATATCGAATTGTTTTCACGGAAAATGTCCATAAAGAATCAAGTTCTCTTCACTCTCTGGTGTCGCCCCTGCATGTTTATCGTGATCCTGTAATCCATATTTCTATTTTACTTTTAGTTTTCAGAGTTGATGGTCTTTTGTTTGTACTTCTGTGTCCCGGGTTTGTCATTTGTTCATTTATTGTCCTACTTTATGACTATAGTCTGAGTGTTGATTTTCCTTTGTAAACGTGTGGTTTTGCAAAGTTGCATGTTGCATTGTCCAGATATTGTGCGAGTAAATATTTTAATAATATATGAAGACCCAGAAAAAATGGTCGTTTCTGCATGGAGAATTGAACTTGATATCAAAGAATACAAAACTAATCCTAATACACTTGTTGCAGTGTAGAAATCTATATATCCCCCTCCTATATACTGTTTTTCTCCTGTCTGTATATTATGCGGGAACTTGGTCCCGTTTTTGTAATTCGTGTTGTAGTCTTTCTCTCGTGGTTTTATTGATTTTTTTTGCGGGGAACTGCTCACAATGATGTTACATTGTTTGGGAACTAGCTTGGACTCGACATGACAACGGGACCTTAAAAGACAATCCAGTCTGCTAACTACATTTTATTCTGGTTCACAGTCTAGTCTAGGTTATACCTTCTTCTGGCGTGTCCCTCATCTCGGACACTTGCACTTTCGAGGCCTGGCGCTGGTGAATAAAATACAATGATGTTTCAATTCTTTATTCCAAACAGCAATCTACATTAAAGTGTGATATGTGATCTGTGATCTAAAAAGTAAACTTTGTTTTAACTTATTTCTGTTAATGAAAATCTTTTATAAATTTAAGTTAAGTTTTAAATACGAAACTAAGTTATTAAATCAGAAGCTAAATTCTTACTTTTAAAATACAATTTGAAATAGTTTATACTTTAATAATTTACATACCTGGTGAATAAAATACAATGATGTTTCAATTATTTATTCCAAACAGCTATCTACATTTAAGTGTGATATGTGATGTTGGGAAGTTGCGGTCTTCCCTTTTTAACCCCAACATCTTTTTCCATTTCTTGATACATATCTTCATTAATGTTGCTTGTTAAATGATGCAAGTACTGAACTTATCCTAATTCCAGAGGAGTGACTAGTTTTTGCTTAGAGTCTTAATCAACACTCAAGGCAACACCAATGGCTAAAAAATCATTCCGTTTGCAAGTTATAGTGATGATGGTTTGGTGTCCAATTAATGAATACCAAATTTCGTATATTTCTTACCTTTTTTAGAACAAGAGTGCACACACTGAAATGTCTCATCTACTTTACTAATCATTAATGTTATGTTGATAGTCCTAAATATAAAGCTTTATTACAACTGTCACATAAACTTAACATTAATTAGGAAAAGTAAGCATTGACCAATGAACCATGAAAATGAGGTTGTAGTCAGATAAACCATGCCAGGCACACATGTGCAGCTACTAATTCTTCGTATCTATGATGAGTTTATTTCCATACAACAAACAAAGTTGACCTATTGCTTTTAGTTGATGAAAAACAGACTAAAATATTATGTTGATAGTCCTAAATACAAAGCATTATAACAACGGTCAAATAAACTGGCCATGAAAATGAGGTCAAGGTCAGATGAACCATGCCAGGCAGGTATGTACAGCTAACAATTCTTCCATACAACAAATATAGTTGACCTATTGCTTTTAGTTTATGAAAAACAGACCAAAACACAAAATCTTAACCATAAAGACTGAGCAATGAACCATGAAAATGAGGTCACGGTCAAATAAAACCGGTGCGACTGACATAGATCATTAAACATTTCCATGCACTAAATATAGTTGACCTATTGCATATAGTATTATTAAAAAAGACCAAAACTCAAAAACTTAACCATAACCAAAGAACCATGAAAATAAGGCCAAGGTCAAATGACACCTGCCAGCTAGACATATATGCATGTACACCTTACAATCATTCCATACACCAAATATAGAAGACCTATTGCATACAGTATAAGAAAAATAAACCAATACACAAAAAACTCAACCATAACCACTGAACCATGAAAATGAGGTCATGGTCAGATGACACCTGACGGTTGGACAATGAACACAATACAGACCTTCCAAACACTGCTGAATATGATAGAACTATTGCTTATAGTATCTGAGATATGGACTTGACCACCAAAACTTAACCTTGTTCACTGATCCATGAAATGAGGTTGAGGTTAAGTGAAAACTGTCTGACAGACATGAGGACCTTGCAGGTATGCACATACCAAATATAGTTATCCTATGACTTATAATAAGATATAATTTAACATTACAAAAAATCTTAACTTTTTTTTTTTTAAAGTAGTCACTGAACCATGAAAATGAGGTCAAGGACATTGGACATGTGACTGATGGAAAATTTGTAACATGAAGCATCCATATACAAAGTATGAAGCTTCCAGGTCTTCCACCCTCTAAAATATAAAGCTTTTAAGAAGTTAGCTAACGCCACCGCCGGATCACTATCCCTATGTCGAGCTTTCTCTAACTATTGTTGCAGGCTCGTAAAAAAATAGACCAAATCTCAAAAACCTAACTTTGACCACTGAACCATGAAAATGAGGTCAAGGTCAGATGACACCTGCCAGCTAGACATGTACACCTTACAATCATTCCATACACCAAATATAGAAGACCTATTGCATACAGTATAAGAAAAATAAACCAAAACACAGAAAACTTAACCATAACCACTGAACCATGAAAATGAGGTCAAGGTCAGATGAAACCTGCCAGCTAGACATGTACACCTTACAATCATTCCATACATCAAATATAGAAGACCTATTGCATACAGTATAAGAAAAATAAACCAAAACACAAAAAATTCAGCCATAACCACTGAACCATGAAAATGAGGTCATGGTCAGATGACACCTGACGGTTGGACAATGAACACCATACAGACCTTCCAAACACTGCTGAATATGATAGAACTATTGCTTATAGTATCTGAGATATGGACTTGACCACCAAAACTTAACCTTGTTCACTGATCCATGAAATGAGGTTGAGGTTAAGTGAAAACTGACTGACAGACATGAGGACCTTGCAGGTATGCACATACCAAATATAGTTATCCTATTACTTATAATAAGATATAATTTAACATTACAAAAAATCTTAACTTTTTTTTTCAAGTAGTCACTGAACCATGTAAATGAGGTCAAGGACATTGGACATGTGACTGATGGAAAATTCGTAACATGAAGCATCCATATACAAAGTATGAAGCTTCCAGGTCTTCCACCCTCTAAAATATAAAGCTTTTAAGAAGTTAGCTAATGCCACCGCCGGATCACTATCCCTATGTTGAGCTTTCTGTAACTAAAGTTGCAGGCTCGTAAAAAAGTAGACCAAATCTCAAAAACCTAACTTTGACCACTGAACCATGAAAATGAGGTCAAGGTCAGATGACACCTGCCAGCTAGACATATATGCATGTACACCACACAATCATTCCATACACCAAATATAGAAGACCTATTGCATACAGTAGAAGAAAAATTAACCAAAGCACAAAAAACTCAACCATAACCACTGAACCATGAAAATGAGGTCATGGCCAGATGACACCTGACAGTTAGACATGAACACCATACAGACCTTCCAAACACTGAATATAATAAACCTATTGCTTATAGTATCTGAGATATGGACTTTACCACCAAAACTTAACCTTGTTCACTGATCCATGAAATGAGGTTGAGGTTAAGTGAAAACTGTCTGACAGACATGAGAACCTTGCAGGTATGCACATACCAAATATAGTTATCCTATTACTTATAATAAGAGAGAATTTAACATTACAAAAAAAGTTTACTTTTTTTTTAAAGTAGTCACTGAACCATGAAATGAGGTCGAGATCAAGTGAAAACTGTATGACGGGCATCAGGACCTTACAAGGTACATACATACCAATTATAGTTATCCTATTTCTTATAATAAGATATAACTTGACATTACAAAAAATCTTCAACTTTTTTTTCAAGTAGTCACTGAACCATGTAAATGAGGTCAAGGACATTGGACATGTGACTGACAGAAACTTTGTAACATGAGGCATCTATATACAAAATATGAAGCATCCAGGTCTTCCACCCTCTAAAATATAAAGCTTTAAGAAGTAAGCTAACTGTGGTGTTACGGCCACCAGATCACTATCCCTATGTCGATCTGTCTGCAACAAAAGTAGCAGGCTCGAGAAAAATCAAAATCATGATGATTTATAGCACTTTTATTTTATGCACCGGGATACATCTATCAGATGTAAAATATTCATTTAATACACATTTGCATTTATTAGGAGGATTACTATATAAAGTATGTGAAAGTTTTTGAAATAATGTCACACAATTTATTAGTCCAGCTTGTCGTAAATTATGTTTAATTTCTGTAAATTTCTCTAGAATTTCTGGATCACTATTTCTTTTCACCATATCATTCAATGCATTTAACTGAAATAAAAAAACAAAAAACATATATTTATATATATAGCAGAACTAAAACATATTCCAGGCCATCGTTTCACAAAGAATCGTACGACAATCTTAGATCATACGTTGGTCTTTCGTCAAATCGTAAGTTTTTGACCGTTTCATAAACAATCGTTAGTCGAATTTTATCACAAGTTTGATCGTAAACTTACGAATGTTACCAGGCAGTCGTAAGTCAAATCATAGTGATTAAACCTGTTGACAATTTGTTAAAATCAACAACATTACATTATATTAAAGAAAAAAAAGTCGCATTGGATGGTTAGAATACTGTATAAATGTTATTTTGTTCCAATCATAAGCAACTGAAACTTTAAATTCCTGACAAAATCGTATTTCTAAGTACATTTCATTTATTTTCCTTTAACTAAAAGCAGCATCACACTTCCAATTAAAGTCCAAATATTTGACTATAAAACAAGTGATTGACTGGCACAGTACTGTATCTGTTTATATAGCGAGGGGGTCTGTACGTTGTGCATGCCAAGGTGCATTTTTGTTAATTTCTGTGTTATTTTGGTCTCTTTATGAGAGTTGTCTCATTGGCAATCATACCACCTCTTTTTTTTTATTTTTTATATCATATGCTTTTTTAATCTCCTGATGAGTATTATATCATTTGTTGGATGATACAGTAACAAATACACCGCATAGCGTTATAAAATATAAAGAAAAAAAATAAGCATATTCTTTTCACATTTCCATAATTGATTGTTGTCAGTCTTGCCAGTGGGTTCCTCCTTGACAAAAAAGTCTAGACACACATTAGAAACTATCACAATTGCAATGTTTAATACATTTTATACCTGTTCATAAATAACATTCAAAGATACATTTGTACTTATAATTTCTAGTAAAAGAAGTCCCAATAAATTTAACTGGTTTTTTTTTGTATAACTTCTTCATTCTTCAACAATAGCAAAAACAAACCGTGCATAAAAAAAGAACTCCACCCGTCAATTTTTGCATTTATGACTTCACTTGTTCTTGATTTATTATAAGTGGTTATATCTAATTCAAATTAATGTCTCTTTTGTTCACCCATGCACTCTTTAACACAGAAATTATAATAATGCCTTGAGTTGCTGTCTCATAAGCATAAACCCAAATCTCAATTTCTAAAGGACAAATGTCTGAAGTTTGTAATAAACTGTAAGTGTGATCAGAAGTATATTAATATATATAAAGACTAAGTACTAAACTTTTATTTATTCAAGAATCTAAAAGTATATGCATTTATTTACAATATGGCAACTGGGGACTTATACAACTGCAATTAAAAACCAATAATGTAAAATGTTCCATCTTCATATGCAAAGGGAGATAACTCTAACTAAATCTTGAAACTTGTAATTGAGACAATTTTTCATAGATTGACTAAATATTATGTATCGAAATAGCCATTCATAAAATAGATGAAAAATTAAGATTTTAGCAACAAATATAAAAGGTTCATAAGTATATTGTTCCAACAATACATTGTATAGAAGTATAATTAAACAAAATGGTATAAAATAACAAGATGTTTAAACCATACGTCAGTATGGTATCAAAAATAGGATGTTTAGACCATACGTCAGTATGGTGTCAAAAAGAGGTGCTTAAACCAATGGGCTCACGCTACCAGGCGAAGTGGGCGAAGAAGTCACTTTCCCGACCGTCACTTCGCTTTCCCCGACCCCCAAAAGCGAAAAGAAGTCGCCCTGTTCTTGACGATACTCGCTTTCAGTCGCTTCCGTCATTGGACATTTTTCCATTTTTACCAAGTTGATGAAACATCAATTTTTTATCGATAATGAAAGAAATTAAGACAAAAACGATTCATTATCTTAAGAAAAGAGGTTGAAGCATTGTCTTTGAAGTGTGTAGCAGGTTATTTGATAAAAATACAACTTGTTATCACTTCGTACATTTCCGCTAGTTCCGGTGCTTTTTCCTCGAAAACGTACATTAACCTAAATTTCGGCTGTAAAATAAGTTTGTTACTTCATTTAAACGTGATACGAGTTGCCTCCAGTAAGTGTTTAATCCATTTATTGCATTAAAAACGTCATGTTCCTTTCCAAATAACTTGTCAAACATCGTTTATTTTTGTAAATTTCTCCCTATCAGTTTCAAAAAGAGAAGTCACTTTCCCTATAATTCTGAAGTAGTGTGAGCCATGGTTACCATACGTCAGTATGGTGTCAAAAAGAGGTGCTTAAACAATACGTCAGTATGGTATCAAAAATAGGATGTTTAAACCATACGTCAGTATGGGGTCAAAAAGAGGTGCTTAAACCATACGTCGGTATGGTGTCAAAAGGTAATTTAAACCATAAGTCATTATGGTGTCAAAAAAAGAATTTAAAACCATATGTTAGTATGGTGTCAAATGATGCGTTTAAACCATACGTCAGTATGGTGCCATAGAAAGGTAACCAGGCCATACGTCAGTATGGTATCAGGAATATGTAATAAGTATCAAGGTACAATGTAAATTAAACCATACGTCAGTATGGAGTCAAAATGAGGTACAAAGACCAAGTCAGTATGGTGTTAAAAATAAGGTATTTAGACCATACATCAGTATGGTATCAAAAATTGATTCAATTGTTAATATTATTTGTTATTACAATACAAAGCAAATAAAAAATTCTTAATCAAATAAAATAATGACAAGCAATTGTAAAATTCTAATAATAAACAAAAAGTATATAACATTATCATCAAGGAGAGTGGTGGGGAGGTGGTGGCAAAAAGCTGACCAAAACAATAGAAGTTCATGTATTCCTTGCATCAGATATCATACACCAAAATCGTGAGAAGTAATGACGTAGCAATATAGATTAGAATGGAATGTGCACTGTGACCTCATAGACCGTGTGCAAAGATAATTAACTACCCAATAGAGTGAGATGACAAGTTCATAATAAACTCCAATTATAATAAAATAATTTTAATATAATCATGATAAAATCAAAGACCAAAAAATTCTTAAAACTAGATTGAAACTTACCATGGTTGCCTACCTCACTAAACCTCATTACTATACTAACAAAAAAAATGATAACTATTTCAAAATACTATGTATTAGTTTTCTTCCTGGTTCTGAAAGAACGATTCTTTTTATAGACATGAACGTGGCTGTCAAAGAGAGCACCCCTTTTTCATTATAATCGTAAGTTTACGTTACGTTTGCGATCACCTTTGTGAAACACTCGTTGGTAAAATTTTACGCTTAACGTAAGTTTAATCATAAACGTAAGTCGTACAATTCTTTGTGAAACGATAGCCAGTACCTTATTAAAAAAAATCTTGAATAAATGTGTTTAGTCTTAGATGCATGATTTTTTTATTAGTTGTTAGTGACTTTGAACTAGCTGTCAGATAACTGCGAGTACTCTCAGATTTAGTTTTCTTGTTTGAATTGTTTTACATTGTCTTATCGGGGCCTTTTATAGTTGACTATGCGGTATGGGCTTTGCTCATTGTTGAAGGCCGTACAGTGACCTATAGTTGTTAATGTCTGTGTCATTTTGGTCTTTTGTGGATAGTTGTCTCATTGGCAATCATACCACATCTTCTTTTTTTATATATTTATATGCTAATAATAAATAAATTTAAAATATATTAAAAAAATATCACAGCATCAGCTAAGGCTTTAGAATCCTGATATATTTAGAAGTGATTTTTTTTTTGATTTTTCTTCAATGAACATATAACCTTTTGTAATTGTAAATAATTTTTCAGAAATACTTTTTAAAAAGTTTCAATAACAAAACATTCAATTATTTCTAATGACAACTGGCTCCAATAATGAAATGTGTCTCTACAGTGACTATACAATATATTGAATATAAAGAAATATGGTATGATTGCCAAAGAGACAACTCTTCACAAGAGACCAAATGACATAGAAATTAACAATTATAGGTCACTATAAGGCCTTGATGTGACACTGAAGATGATGGGGTAAACCTCTCAACTAAATACTTACAATAAGGGGAGGTCTCCTCCTACTTTAGAGGTTTTAAAAGTTCACATCCATGAACTATCAATACAAAAAATTGCTCAAGTTGTCATGCTAAGCATACTCATAGTTCAGAGTATCATCAAACAAGAATTTGAAGGTGTTGACACCCCTTGTCAATATGCTGAACAAATATGAAGTCATTCTGCATACCTGCCAACTTTTCAAAAGCTCCATTAGGGATTTTAAGCGCAAGAGGACCTAATGCTCCTCTTATCTTGTCATAAGTGTCCTTAATCTACTCATATATTGTATGTGTGAATATACATGTATATACTGTGAAAGTACTTTAATTCGTGGGTATCAATTTTTGTGGTTTGAACAATATTTACATGTGCGTGGGTTTTTTAATTCGTGGATTTTAGAAATCTTTAAAAAAAAAAAAAAAAAAAAGCTTTTAGAAACGAAGGTAACAAATAGTCTGGATTGAAGGAAATTGCAAAGTAAACATTGACCCGTGTGTGTAAATCGTAGTGATAACACTAATTAACCCATGATAAAGTGATCACCAGATTAAAGACCATCAAAGGTGTTAATTAGGCCATAAACATGTCACCTAAAGAAAACAGTAACATAAACAAATGCTATAAACGTATCTTGAATTGTCAAAGAATTCTTATCAAAATAAAGCCCAGAATGAAATGATTATTTCCCATATGTGCGAGGACTATGAGGATATAAAATGAACACTTTATCATACTAGCATATCATTCCGGAAAGATGACTTTCATCATCAAAACTAGTTTTTATGAGAATTAAAAGATCAAAAGTTGTACAGTTTAGGTTATTAAAGATTAACATGATTAAATGGGTACAATCCTGCATGCAGTTGTAGTTCTGTGACCGCTATTAAGGTATTCTCAGTTTTGACGTTATTCAATATATCATTTTCTAGATCATATCAGTAGTCAAATGGATCTTTCAATGTCTTGATTCGGACAATGGTTGTTACTTCATTTAAACGTGATACAATAATTCTTTCAGGTCAGGTGAGCTTATAAAAAGAGAATGTGTCCATGGGACACAGATAGATGATCCCCCTCACTAGCGTATAACACTATAAAAGGACATCACTCAAAAAAGGTAAAAGTAAAGCCACCCAAATACAAACATTTGGTTGAGACAAACTGACATTAGAGAACTAAAACCATTTTGGGAAATACATACAGACGGACAAGGGTAATAATTAATGCCCCCTCCACTGCTGTGGGTGTGGGGGGGGGGATAAAAATGTGAAGAAATCAACATTCAAGCACAATAACTCATAATTATAAGCAGGCATCAGACTACTTTGGTCATTTCATTATTTTAGCTTATTCTGGACCTTGTTGATGCTTTTTGTGATGTACAGTTTCTCTCTACTTATTTATCCATCTCCAAAAAAAACACCATAAAAATGGGTAAAAAAATCTTTCAGGAACAACATCTCTAATAATCAGTAAATAATGATGACTGCTATATACCTATTGTTGTTATCATTTTGCAAATCACTTTTGCTTTGACAGTTTCTCTACATCTATCATAGTTTCAGAAAGTATAATGCACAAAATTAGGTCAAAGTTATAACTAAATTTTGCGGGAAACCGACATGGTTCCCAAATCTAAAAAATTGGGAAAACATTTCTCAAACAATTCCATAATAAAAAGTACATGACTTCATAATATGTACAATCATCTTATGAGGTTTAAGAAGTCTGGGTTGAAAACTGTAGAAGTTGATTACACAAATTTCCAAGTAGATACAGATTGTTGAGAAAGGGATTTCTCTAGCTTTTCAAAAAGTTTTAAAGTAATTGTGTTATTTATTTTGTATTCTGTTTTAATGGTCAAATCTTTACAATAATAGATCTGTTAGTCTTTTGTGTGCGGTCTTGGTACTCAAGAAGCCTATTGCAAACTTGGATTATTCTAGTTAACAAATGCAGTTGTCACTTTTATAGTTTATTCCTTACATAAGGAAATCTATTACCGATATCTACTATGTGAATCTATAACAGCTTTCATAGATGTATAATATGAAACTTATACATTAAATGGGACAACAAGAATTGTTACTTTATCTTACTCTTATTGCTGAGTTTATATTATTTATGGAATGACTTTCAGAACCAAGTTGTAGAATATTCAATGCCAGATTAGGATCATCCTGAAACAAATGTCACAACAGTTCATATAGTATTAGTCTAAAATGATTCTATATTGTACATTCTTTTATTTCTTCAATCAGATTTTTCGTTGAGCCTCAATGACATGATGACTGAAATATATAGGCTTAATTCAAACATGATTCTTTTTTTTAAATATAGAAAAAAACCACAGACTAACGATTAAGAAATGTGCATAGCGCTTGAGGTAGACATTATTGTTGTTTGGTAACAAGTTAAACATTTTTTAATACTGTGGATTCATTATTATTCGTTGGATACCAATTTTAGTGGGTTTCGTAGGTACAGGTGAACTTCAAATTTAAATGCTCAACGAATAACACATTTCCATAAGGCTTTTCTATCCAGGGATTGACCAAACCATGAAATCAAATATCAACTAATAGGCAAGTTTTTAGCAATCCATGAAAATTGATACCCACGAAAATCAATGAAAAAACAGTATGTGCTACACGTACAGCATATTGCTGAATAGATCTGTATAATTATACCTGTCTTAGAGCTAAAGCTGCAGCAAATGCTCGTGCCTTTGGTGGTGTCACAGTTATATCTTGTAAATATTTGTCACGTATGATTTCAACAGCTTTCTCCAAAGCTTCCTGTGTATTCTAAAAATATATTAAATATATCAATAATGTCAAAGTAAATACGTCAAAAAACAGATATTTTTCTCTTGAATGGTCAATCTTTTAGGGATGTTAAATTGGTGAGAAATTACTAATCAAATACTTTTTTGTTTTACCAACATGGATACTCAAGTACTTGCTAGAATATCTACAAAGTGGGAACACAAATTGTGCAAAATTGGTACAAGGACATCATTTCATAAGCATGAATCAACATGCATACATCGTCAGGAGACTGTAATTCAGTGGTTGCTGTTTGTTGATGTATTACATATTTGTTTTACACTCATTTTTTTTACATAAATTAGGCCATTAGTTTTCTCATTTGAATTGTTTTCAATTTGCCATTTTGAGACTTTTTATAGCTTACTATGCAGTATAGGCTTTGCACATTGTTGAAGGCTGTATGGTGACCTTTAGTTGTTAACTTTTGTGTCATCTGGTCTCTTGTGGAGAATTGTCTCATTGGCAGTCATACCATACTGCCTGAAAAACTAGAGGCTCTTAAGAGCCTGTGTCGCTCACCTTGGTCTATGTGCATACATGTATTAAACAAAGGACACTGATGGATTCATGACAAAATTGTGTTTTGATGATGGTGATGTGTTTGAAGATCTTACTTTACTAAATATTCTTGCTACTTACAAATTCCTCTATCTATAATAAACTTGGCCCTTTAGTTATAAAGAGGAAAATATCTTGTAAAAATTTACAAAAATTTACAAAATTAATGAAAATTGTTAAAAATTACTATATTAAAAAGGACAATAATTCCTTGAGGGGTTAACTGACCATTTTGGTCATGTTGACTTATTTGTAGATCTTACTCTGCTGAACATTATTGCTGTTTACAGTTTATCTCTTTCTATACTAATATTCAAGATAATAACCAAAAACAGCAACATTTCTTTAAAAATTACCAATTGCGGGGCAGCAACCCAACAACCCATTGTCTAATTCATCTGAAATTTTCAGAGCAGATAGATCTTGACTAGATTAACAATTAAACCTCTTGTCAGATTTGCTCTAAATGCTTTGGTTTCAGAGTTATAAGTCAAAATCTACATTTTACCCCTATGTTCTATTTAAGCCATGGTGGCCATCTTGGTTGGTTGGCAGGGTCACCAGACACATTTTTTTTAACAAGATACTCCAATGTTGATTGTGGCTAGTTTGGTAAAATTTGGCCCTTTAGTTTCAGAGGAGAAGATTTTTGTTAGACTACAAAATTTACGAAAATTGGTAAAAAAGGACTATAAAGGGCAATAACTCCTAAAGGGATCAACTGACCATTTTGATCATGTGACTTATTTGTAGATCTTACTTTGCTGAACATTAATGCTGTTTACAGTTTATCTCTATCTATAATAGTATTTAGGATAATAATAAAAAACGGCATAATTTCCTTAAAATTACCAATTCATGGGCAGCAACCAAACAACCGGTTGTCCAATTCATCTGAAAATTCCAGGGGAGATAGATCTTGACCTGATGAACAATTTTACCCAAGTCAGATTTGCTCTAAATGCTTTGGTTTTAGAGTTATTATTCAAAATCTACATTTTACCCCACTGTTCTTTTTTTAGCCATGGCAACCATCTTGGATGGTAGGGCGGGTCGCTGGACACATTTTTTAAACTCGATACTCCAATGATGATTGTGGCTATTAGTTTGGTAAAATTTGGCCTAGTAGTTTCAGAGGAGAAATTTTTTGTAAAAGTTAACGGACAACGGACCCAAAGTGACAAGCCCCTGACAATTAAGTTATTAATTATATGAATGCAAGTTAAAAGATTCATAGGCTGTGCTTTTGATCTCAAATGTGAAAAACAATAAAATACTTACTAAATTATATAAAGCTGCCATGACCAGTGTCATATGATTTGTAAGTTTTTGTTCATTAAAATAATCGACGGACCCAAAGTGACAAGCCCTGACAATTAAGTTATTAATTATATGAATGCAAGTTAAAAGATTCATAGGCTGTGCTTTTGATCTTAAATGTGAAAAACAATAAAATACTTACTAAATTATATAAAGCTGCCATGACCAGTGTCATATGATTTGTAAGTTTTGTTCATTAAAATAATCTATTTCTTCATAAGTTCTCACAACTTTCTCATATTCTCCTGACTTGAATAGTAAATCCATATACACATCAATCACAGAATTGTTACACAAAAAATTCCTCATGGTGGACTGAAAATATAGACATGATAGATAGTATTCGTCATAAAATGTCAAAATACATTTCAACATTAATTTTCATATCATTAATTCAATGTGGTGCTTTTTTTTGTTGTTGTTGCTTAAATTTCAAAAATAACACAGCTCTTTGGCTTTGCATCAATTAGTTTCAGACTAGTCATTGCCAGACGCCAACAGACAGTTAGTTAACAGCATAAAACAAGGTATGCTCCATAGTGTTTTTTCTATTACCAGTAAGTAATCTATAATAAAAATATTTATCAAAATAATAACTTATAAGTAACTTGTTTTTTAAAAATCCAAGGTCTACTTAGATTACAGAAGTAATTTTTAAAATTAGATAAACCTACAAAACTAAAGAAGTCATGTCATCAGAAGATAAACTAAAAAGTAAATTCTGTTGTTATGCCCCACCTACGATAGTTGTGGGGCATTATGTTTTCTGGTCTGTGCCTCCGTTCATTCGTCCGTTCTTTCGTCCCAATCCAGGTTAAAGTTTTTGGTCGAGGTAGTTTTTAATGAAGCTGAAGTCCAATCAACTTGAAACTTAGTACACTTGTTGCTTATGATATGATCTTTCTAATTTTAAAGCCAAATTAGACTTTTGACCCCAATTTCACGGTCCACTGAACATAGAAAATGAAAGTGCATGTTTCAGGTTAAAGTTTCTGGTCAAGGTAGTTTTTGATGAAGTTGAAGACCTAACAATTTGAAACTTAGTACACATATTCCATATGGTAGGATCTTTCTAATTTTAATGCCAAATTAGATTTTCTACCCAATTTCACGGTCCATTGAACATGGAAAATGATAGTGCGAGTGGGGCATCCGTGTACTTAGGACACATTCTTGTTTTCATGTCTTATAATAATTTTTTGCAATAAAAAAAAATATTATTAAGGCAATTTTAGTTAACTAGTAAATGTTATATCCTATTCTTCCAAAACTAAGATTTCTTTCCAGATTTAGGGCTCCAACTCAAGCAGACAAGTGATTTATATCAAATTATTTAGCATTTTCTAAAGTTGGAGCTGGAAATCTGAAAATAATTAAAAATGGTGGTCATCCTAGCATTATTGAAATAAAAACCTTGGCAATTTTTCAATGTGTTACCTGATAACTTGAGTATGCTTTTACAAATCCTTAGAAAATTTACAAACCTTTTTATTCAATAAGACATAAATAGTACATATAATTTCCACTCATGGTGATTATTATCCTGTACTCTTGAAACAGCTGCTTACACTATATATGATATAAATTATATTATATATTGCACTATACTGCAATGCAAGAACTATACAGTTTTAATGCCAGATCTTTGATTGTTTCAGCCAATTCTATTCACAACTTTTATAAACTGAGGACAAATTGGAGCTTTACATACCAAGTTGAAATTGATCTATTGCTGAAGCCTAATCGTTTGACAAACTTCATCTTAAAGACTTTCAAACTACCAGTAATTAAAGAAAAACCTACCCTATCTTCCATAAACATGATAGCGATATATGCTTTCTAAAAATGATGCAACATCCTCATGAACTGTGACCCAATGTCCATCTTGCTATTCTGGTACTTTGTGGGATTTAAAGGAACATTCTCAGCTTCATCAGTTAAGGAGGTGTTATCTTTGACAGTTTGGTGATTTGAAAATGCAGAAACCTTGCAATCATGGTTCAAGTTACCAGGAGAATGAACTTTGTTGTTTTGGTGGTGTGCAAGAACATGAACATTTGCTGTATGGTGTTTTACATGTGTATAAACCTTGGATGTTTGGTGATGATTAACAGGAGCATGAACTTTTGAAGTTTGGTGAATTTTAGGTGATAGAAACATGGTTGGCTGGTGATCTGCTGGTGTATGAATATTTACAGGTGACTGAACTGTTGCTAGTTGGTGATTCACAGGTGAACAAACTTTGCTGTTTTCAGATGCATAAACCTTTTCTGTTTGATAACTGAAATACAAATAAAACAAGTGAAACTGCGAGCTACTGCTCACTGATGATACCCCTGCCACAAGTGGATAATATAAATAGTGTAAAAATATGCAAGTGTTGGAAAACAGGAAGTTGTCAATTGATGAATCTGAAAAGGCATCACACTGTATAGCTGACTTATATAAATCCTGAAACCAAATTTCAGAAATCCTTGTATTGTAGTTCCTGAAAAAAATGTGACAAAAATTTTCAACTTGGCTATCATGTGTAAAATCATACAAGTGTTCGGTAAACAGGAAGTTGTCAAGTGATCAATCTGAACACGCATCACACAGTATAGCTGACTTAGACAAAACCTGAAACCAATTTCCAGAAATCCTTGTATTGTAGTTCCTGAGGAAAATGCGACGAAAAATATTCACTGACAGACTGACGGAAGGACAGACAGAGGTAAAACAGTATACCCCCCTTTTTTAAAGCGGGGGTATAACTATTTGTAAAACTATGATGGCTTACACTCAATGGGATAAATTACTAAAGATAACTGAGTTAAATACATTAAACTAGAGGCTCCAAAGAGCTGTGTCGCTCACCTTGGTCTATGTGAATATTAAACAAAGGAGACTGATTGATTTATGACAAAATTGTGTTTTGGTGATGGGGATGTGTTTGTAGATCTTACGTTACTGAACATTCTTGCTTCTTACAATTATCTCTATCTATAATGAACTTGGCCCCATAGCTTCAGTGACCCTCATTGAAGGTCATAAAACTTCGAATAATATGCTATTGCATTTATTTAAACATAGCTGCTGATATCTAAACTAAAATTTGGATTAAAATGTATAGCTTACTTTGGAATGACGGCTGGTAACTGATTGACCATCTCATTATTTGACGGAAAATCGTCCGCATGGTTCATTTTTTTAATGGGTCATATTGGTTCGGGGAGAGAAACCAGTATAACTAATTAAAAAGTAAAAACACAAAAATACCGAACTCCGAGGAAAATTCAAAAAGGAAAATCAAAAATCAAAAGGCAAAATCAAAAGTCCAAACACATCAAACGAATGGGTAACAACTGTCATATTCCTGACTTGGTACAGGCATTTTCTAATGTAGAAAATGGTGGATTGAACCTGGTTTTATAGCTAGCTAAACCTCTCACTTATATGACAGTCGCATCAAATTCCATTAAATTGTCAACGATCCATGAACAAAACAAACATACTCAAAGAGTAAAAATGTCAAAAATAGGGGTACAACAGTCAATATTGTGTTATCATCTTAATATCTCTACATAAACAACAAATGTAACAAAGAAGCACAAAAAGGCATACATTAATTTAACATTCTCATTTGCTTTTCTTATACGGCTGAATTTATCTATGTAAAGTCTACCCATAATGATAGAAGGTTTCATTACTGGTTTAAAAATGCGCGTATGAAATTCGCACAGGTAGACATAAAAATAATTTTGTCGTATGACGGCATACATAAATGAAGACTTACGTAAAGTTGATATAACAAAAACAGACTTAACAGTAAAAGTAATAATAATAAATAAAATAATGGTGTGGTTCAAAGTATGACGGGATACATAAGAACAGTTTCACGTCAAATACGGCTGAATTTATCTATGTAAAGTCTACCCATAAATGAAAGAAGGTTTTCATTACTGGTGTAAAATAGCGCGTTTGAAATTCGCACAGGTGGACATAAAAAATAATTTTGTCGTATGTCGGCATACATAAATACAGACTCACGTAAAGTAGATATACCAAAAACCAGACTTAACAGTAAAAGTAATAATAATAAATAAAATAATGGTGTGGTTCAAAGTATGACGGGATACATAAGTACAGTTTCACGTCAAATGTATATCATGAAAAACAGACTAAACAGAAAAAGTAGTATTATTGAATAAAATAGTTTTGTCATTCATAGTATTCAAGATCCTTAAGTAAAAGTAATATCAATCATTGAAATAATTTTGCCGTTCAAAGTATGTGGTTTTACATAACCACTGAGTCACTTCAAATGATTATCTAAAAAAGACTTATAAATGAATTCTATAATACGTAATTAAGATGATAACAAACGTCAGTACGCAAAATCTATCTTTCAAGACCATCTTGTATTATTTGTGAAGTTGATACGGAATATTTATCAACAAGTTCTGGGTATCTTCCGATGAACTTTTTTAGAAAAAGGACGAGACGTTCTTTGACATACCCCTGGTTCATCAACTTTCTGCTCAGACACTGGTGACGTTTTACAAAGTCTGAATAGGAGCTGCAAGCTCTTGAATACCTAATAAGTTGGGAAATGTATATTCCATATGCAGGTGAAGTTGGTATATTACTACTAAGGTGGGGGAAATTGATAATTTCAAAATTAAAATCGTCTCGTTTGTCATAGATTCTGGTACTGAGATGACTGTGTATGTCAAATTCGAGGTATAAGTCTAAAAATGAGGCGGAGGAAGCCGTGTCTGTGGTCTCTTTAATTTCTAGTTCTGGTGGGTATATTAATGGAATCCAATCAGAAAAGTTCGGATTGTTAATGGAAAGAACATCATCAATATATCTGAAAGTGAAATTAAATAACCTGGCTTCTTTGATCTTCTTGTTTTTGACAAGTGTCTGAAGGAACTCCGATTCATATGAAAATAAGAAGAGGTCAGCAAGGAGAGGCGCACAGTTCGTTCCCATAGGAATGCCGACAATTTGTTGAAAAAGTCTACCTCCAAATTCAACAAATATGTTGTCAATAAGAAACTCCAGCATACTGATCACTTGTTCCTCTGTGAAGTATGTTTTACCCTTTTGTTCCTTATTAACAAAATATGCCTTATGGTATCCCAAAGTGATAAATTTATAGCGTATGCTACCATTTTTATGATGAAAAGCATTGTGGATTATTTCTTTTAGACGGTTTTTCAATTTCACATGGGGAATGGCCGTATACAAGGTTGAAAAATCAAAAGTTTTAATAGAACTAATTTCAGAAAAAGACCGAGATTTAAAATTATCAAGAAGTTCTTTAGAGTTTTTCAGAATCCACATATGGTTAATACCACTACGAGAGTAAACAGTTTCACAGTATATCTGAAGACCCTCTTTAACTGCGGACAGAATTTTAGTCAGTCTAATGGACAATTCTTTAGTAGAACAAGCAGATGAGCCGGCAATGTACCGTTGTTTGTACGGTATTTTGTGAAGTTTAGGTATCCAATACAAACAAGGTAAGTCTTCCGATTTGTCGTTCAATGCAATGTTCATAGAAGCCATGAAGGACTTATGATTCGCCAAAATCTCATCCTTGTCAAATGATATGTTTTTGTATGTGGGATTACCTGAGTGTTCATTTATTCCTAATTCTTTTATAAGACACTCGTAGTAATACGATTTACATACAAAGACAATATTATTTGAAGCTTTGTCCGCAGGAACAACAACATACTTATCTTGAAGAGATGATAGACATTTCACAGCCTCTTTGTCACTGAAAATGGACTTAGGTCGATCATTCACACAGTTTTTCAACTTATGAATGCGACGTTTTATCAGAGACCTGATTGTTTTGACCCATTCTGACAAAGTGTCCAGTTGAACTTCTTCTCGCTTAGCCCATGCTCTGGCGTAGTTCTCAATGGAATCCATAATTATTTTGAAGTTATGGTTCCAATTGATGTGTTGGGGTTCTCTAAACTTAGGACCACGAGAAATCACCTTTCGGAGATTATCATGTTGAATTATGTTTAGATCCCCAGTAATAACATGGCCAGAGGGGCTGTAATTGTAAGGCGAGTTGGAACAATCACATGTCAGAGGTTTGTTTAGGTATTGTTCTAAATCAAGGTCATGCAATGCTTGTTTATAGTTAAATATTTTGGGTGCAATGGTTTTGGTGTAACTGTAGGATACAATAGGAACAGACTGATTTTGAAATAAATAGGAATTTTAGATGTTACCTCCTTGTTATGTAGAACGTTGCTGATGTTGATTGCATCAATTCCTCTATTGTTAAAGTGAACAGGAAGGAATTTTCTCTTTTCCTCATGTAAAGGTTCCGATCTTACTGGTTTAAAGAGACGGAAAAGAGCTACATCACAAATTATACTGACAAGTCTGTATATTGGAGAAAATGTATTAGTACCTCCTTTGTCAAGTGCATAATCTCTCAAACATTTTAGAAAATTAACCGGCAGTGAAAAAAGAATAGTTCTAATGTAATGTAACCCTAACGGATGATGCAGATGAGAAAGAAGGTCATCAACGCTTCCAGAGGCCGATCTAGATTTGGAAGACTTTTTTACATTAGGTCGATGGTAACGTTTTTGTCCATGACTACGTTGGTTTCGTAAGGTAGTATTAAATAGACTCATTACATTAACATCACTGCAGGCTGGACTTGACAAATTTCCTACTCCTTTGACATTATCATTGCACCCATATGGCATTGCAGTACCCAGTTCCCTTATCCAGAAATTTTCTCTATCTTTTCGGAAAGGAGTACTAAGTACTGGACTATTTGTGTGGTGATAATTTTTCTCGATGATCCGTACTTTCATAGATAACGAAGGGTCATGGTCCGATTGATTAAAGTGGTTATAAAGAACCCTGAAAAACAATAAGTACGTGTACAATGTAATAAATTATTAATGCTATCTGCGTTAATGTATGTATGTTCTGTATCTTCCTCCTTTAGTAGGAGCACCACCATGGGTTATGGTGTAAAAAGGAAGACATTTAACACACTGTATCGGCACAGATTTAATGCGAGTATTTGCCTATTCAGTTTCCCGGCCTGGCCGTGACGGGTCTTAGGCTACCAGATAGTTAACCTTCCCCAAAACAATAAGTACGTGTACAATGTAATAAAGCATACGAACACACCCACTCACCTGACTCGCTCATCCTGAAAAATATAAAAAATGAATAATATAAAAAAAAAACATTATCTAAAAAATAAAGGATAAGGTCATACCTCCTATCTTGTGGGACACTGTTTACCCGAATAATCCAGTCGTTATATTACGATCACTCTGACCACTCCATTAACCTCTGGAGAACAATAACCGTACAAGGGCCTGGGGCGCTGTAATTATTCGAGTTAGAACACTGTCGAAATATTGTAAAGGTTATCAAAGGTACCAGGATTATAATTTAGTACACCAGACGCGCGTTTCGTCTACATAAGACTCATCAGTGACGCTCAAATCAAAATATTTATAAAGCCAAACAAGTAAAAAGTTGAAGAACATTGCCGGATCCAAAATTCAAAAAATGATTACTTTTCAATAAAAAATATAATTGAAGAAAAAAAATTATCAAATGTTGTTTAACAAAAATATAATACAAGTTATTTCTCATATATAAATATATGATAGTGGATTTTTATCTTTTCCTTGCACGAAGAATTCTAGCCTGAGACTACTTTAGAAATAGTAGTCTCAGGCATAAAAAAAAAGCAGTGGCCAGGGGTAGGGTTCTGGGAGTTGGAACACCCCTTTTTTGGACGATCAATGCATTTGAAAGGGGTCTCATTGGTGGGTTCCGAACGCGGATCCCGCTTACTGTTTTGTCAGATACCCGTATCCCGCTTACACTATATACGTAAGCAATTCTCTCTTTTTTTGTCATTTTCTGGGTCCCGCTAGACATCATTTCACGTTTTCACGACACAATAATTATTTTACTTTCCCGTGTCACGCTTACCAAAAATCGGCAATCCCGCGTCACGCTAAGACTGTAATGAGACCCACTTTGAATGGGGGATTATAGTTGGATCCCCCTTTGTCCGGGGTAGGGACCCCCTATTAAAACGGCTGGATCCGCCCCTCAAAAAGTGATACGAAAATGTGTTCATTTGAAAAGTTTATCCAGGAAAATATCTATTAATCGATATACTGTTCCGAGAGTCATTGAAATATCTGGTGGAGCATCAAACTATATTACAATATTCATATTGACTAGAGTTGTGACGATGTAGTATGAGTGTTATTCATTAATATGTCACATAGGCGGATCCACGGGGCCCGACCCCCTCTCCCTTTTCGTGGTAAAAATTTGGTTGATTATGTAGGGAATCACTGAAGCGTGACTGGAGTGGCCCCCTGAATCATGGTCCGTTCGCGCCCATTCACGTTTTCCCCTATCACGTTCGCACCCATTCACGTTTCCCCCTATCACGTTCGCTCCCATTCACTTTCGCACCCAATACGTTCGCACCCAATTTTTATTGGTTTTAAGTTTATAATAACTTTGTAATCAAGTTTTGGCAAATGTATTCCTTTAAGTATATTTGTTTCATTGTCTCACAATAGATAACGACAACTTTTCTGTTTGTGCAAAATAAAACTTAATCATATTTCGGTTAGTGTAATTACTATATATATATATATCTTTATTTCATTTCTTCAAAATAAAGTGAGATTCTGACAACGTTTTTTTTTTTGTGTTGAATAAATTGATAATGTT
This sequence comes from Mytilus trossulus, assembly GCF_036588685.1. Taxonomy (NCBI): domain Eukaryota; kingdom Metazoa; phylum Mollusca; class Bivalvia; order Mytilida; family Mytilidae; genus Mytilus; species Mytilus trossulus. Next base: position 45,558,701 of record NC_086376.1, read on the forward strand.
TTGGAAAGTGTTTTGCTATAATTTTTGTTCCATTGTTTTGGATCAATGGAGTAAAGCTTTAAAAAAAACTTGTATGTTTTTCATTTAAAATCTTAAATAAGCTAAATACATGCAGTATTAACATCAAAGCAATTTAAAACAGCAATCACGATTTCCTATTATTCAACTGTAATTTGATTAAAATTGGGTGCGAACGGATTTGGGTGCGAACGTGCGAGGTGCGAACGTGAAGGGTGCGAAAATGTATTGGGAGCGAACGGGCCTGATGGCCGGTCCCCTTAGGTCAGTCAGCGTCCCATTTACAAGACTGAGTTCTGGATCCGCCACTGGATCATTTGTTATAAATGATGTACATTACTTCTGTAGTCACTGCATGCTGTATCCCCAAGAGAAACCAATATCAGTCCCGAGGGCCGTAAAGTTTGGAGAAATTTTTGACAAAGTCGAATCCTGACCGATGAAAATATTAATGAACAACTGTTACCGTAAGATAATAAAAACATGAGAATTTATTTAAAATTTCATTGTTAACATAATATAGAAAAATTATATTATTTCTCTAAATTTACATGTTCTGAGTAAGTAAAAAATGGCATGGAGCATTCAATATCAAAGTTCAAACAAACGCTATAACTGTTTTATATTAATGAAACTTTTAATTATGATATTTTGGTGTTGCTGCGGACAAATTAATTGAGGTCTGGAGCTGATATGTCAGTAACTACTAGTAGTCTTTTGTTAATTTATGTATCATTGTCCAATTGTGTAGTTTCTTTCGCTACCCTCTTCTGACATCGAACTCTGATCTCTTTTTAACTGTTCGCACTGCTGTGTGTTTCTCAAAGTGTAATCTACATTGGCTAGAGGTATAGGGAAAGGTTTGGGATATCACAAAACTATGGCGTATCATAAGGGTCAAAAGTATATTTTGTTGCAAAAGCTATATCTTCAATTGCAAATGCTATATTAAATACTGCAAATGCTATATAATTAGTGCAAATGCTATAATAAATACTGCAAATGCTGTAATTATTATAGCAAAAGGTATTTTACCTGTATTTGTAGCAAATGCTGTATACTTACGTATCAAAAGGCTCAAAAGTATATAATGGTGCATTTGCCATCACAAATGTAGCATTTGGACTTATAAGTATAGCATTTGGACTTATAAGTATAGCATTTGGACTTATAAGTATAGCATTTGCACTAATAGTTTTAGCATTTGCCATCATAGATGTAGCATTTGGACTAATAAGTATAGCAGTTGCACTAATATTTATAGCATTTGCACTAATTAAAATACCATTTGCACTAATATTCAGTTACCATTTGCAGTTATAAATATAGCATTTGCAATGTTCAAATTATTTTAATTTTCAAGAATTATAGAAACGCCTTGTTATTTCTTTTTACTTGAGACTCCACCTATTTCTAAATTTACCTCAGCCTCTTTTAATTACATGTTTGACATGGCAGAATAAGAACTCTTCTGACATTATTCCTGTAAAATTGGTAAACTTCTACAACATGTGCAGCGTTTTTTCGTTAATGGCGTATACAAATAATTTGCACGGATTTCTGAGCGTATTTCAAAACATTGTTAATGACAAAGAACGTGATTTAGACAATGACGATGCTTCCTTTAATTTTCTGGATGATGCATTGAACTGGGTGAATGCATTGTAAATAAAATTTTCAAAACATCTTTTTGAGCAAGTAAAATACATACAAACTACTCATTGAAGTATAATTACTTCGAAAAGGAGTTATAACAGCTTGAATTTTAAAATTAAAAGGTCTACAGTAGAGGGTTAATTACGTTTTTATTTTTTAAATATAACGTCCAGAGAAGGGGGTTCAATGTAAAATACGGGGGTCGCCCCGATATTCCGACACCTTATTAGTCCGACACTCCAATAGTCCGACAAAGTTTAATAACTAATACAGTAATAGAAAATCTTCGTCATGAGGGTATGGATGGTGTTAACGGAACAGAGAATAATGGGTGAACAGATACAGATTAGAGAAAAAAGGACAAAGAAATAAAGAAAAACATTTGATAAGAAGCTAAAATATAAATAAAAATGTACATACAAATTAAAGTATACAGAAATGTATGACCCCCTTCAAATCCAGACCCTCCTTCGTAGAATCGTTGTTGACATGGTATTTAAATAATCTTTTTTTATATTAGTATACCACAACAGATACATGTAATACCAAACCATCTATCTGGTATTACTATGAAAGATATACCAATACTCGAGAACCTTGCAAGTTTTGATAAAAATATATAAAAAAGGTATCTACATGGGAACACGTTGTACTAAGAAGGATATGTCATCAGATGTGGAGATGTCTCTCATCATAAAGAATAGTGTTTACTAAACACTATTCTTTACTTTACATGATAAGGGCTCGGATGCAGTAAAAACTGTAAAAACTGTCATTTTACCATAAAGTGGGACTATTGTATCGAAACATTAATATTTACATTCATCTATTATACTATACACGTAACAAAGATCAAAAACTTTAAAACAAACAGAGAGCTATCGAATTGTTAATTAATCATACGCTCAAAAATAGGCAAGTTTAAGTTTAAACTGTGACATCGATAGTAAAATTATCAGTCGGTGACAATTTTTCTATACAAACAAGTGTGGACACAGATCAGTGTGAATAGTCCGTTGGATGTTTGACAGTGTTTTCTGACAAAAAGAGTTTTCTGGTTGTCCGCATTGGGTTCTATGTTGAACTGTTGTGTCCAGTGACAGTCAACCTGTACCAAACACTGAAAATGATAGTCGTACATTCAATATTGTGTTTTACCGTGATCAATATATATATAAGAAGATGTGGTATGAGTGTCAATGAGACAACTGTTACTCTCCATCCAAGTCACACTTTGTAAAAGTAAACCATTATCAGGTAAATCAAGCCTGTCATGAAGGAGACACTACTTTTAATCAGTGCTGACCGATCATATATTTTATTTAGCTAGACATTGCTTTCAATATTAAATCTACATATTTGGAAGAGATATATACATTGAAGCTGCGTTTTTTCATGTTAATTATTCGACAAAACTTCACAAATAGATATAGGAAAATGTGGTATGGGTGCCAATACGACAACTCTCCATACAACTAAAAATGTATAACAGTTATTGCTCAAGGGACGACCTTCAACACAGAGCCTTGGCTCACACCGAACAGCAAGCTATAAAGGGTCCCCACAATTACTGGTGTAATACCAACGGTCTAATCTATATAAAAACCAGAAACGAGAAACAATTATGAACCACATAAAACAGACGACAACCATTGATTCACAAAGTGTGTTCGCTACTCCGCATCTCAATTATTCTAAATCATGTATTACACGTTGTTTGAGTAAATATATCCCACTTTTTTCACTAATACATATCTACCAACCAACCTTGATAAATTGCATTATCTGTTCTTAGTCATTCGATGGACAAGGTTAAGTGATTTTAATATATATTTACAATGCAAGTGGATATAGAAATATGATCATTTGGTCCGAATGGCAGTAATCCCTGGCCAAAGTTGGACATCCGTTTGGTTGTGCGGGATGCATCAACAAATGTCATGCAGAGTGGTGTATATAGAGAGTAACACGCTCTCTGCAGGTTAAAAACCATTGCAACAACTTCTTGAGGGGCTGTCGGTGATTTTTGTCTGAGTATATTGGATTTGATACACATACTTATTGCAACTGCTCAGTTATCCTTGTTCTTCTTTCGTTGTTTGTGTGTCCACTGTCTGTGGTGTTCGAGTTCGCGGTTCTTTTTATCTTGATCTATTTTCTTTTTACTAGATCTTCGGTTTCCACCTTTCGTTTCAAGGGATTGATTCATCACTATTAACTACACAAATAAAATATTCGAGTTGGATAACTCTATGTACCCACCTTCTTTGGTCGTAACATTTTCTACCCCTTGTACATGTATCACTCATCTGAGTTTTATCCAATTTTATAGCGAACATTAGCGACTAATGTAGCGTCAGCGAAAAATGATAAAATCAGGAGACACATTCAAACCCAAGACTTTAAAAAATTAGATGTGGACGAAATATGTGCTCCAAAAAGATAAGCGATTCCAGATTCTGTCAATTTATTAAGACATCCAACCGTGTGATTCGATGAATATCGTGGTGACCAATCAGACATAGATGACGACACTCAATATAGGGGTTCCGATTTTATATCGCGAGCTTATTTTAAAATTCCCCAAAACATGCTACTTTTATACTGGTTAGGGGAGGTGCAAGGCTGATAAAATATAATAAAACAAGTTACAAAATACAGTATGACATATATGAACCAACGACAACCACTTAACTACCAGCTAAACTGACTTGGGACAGGCGCTTTAAGAATGTGGCGGAGTAAGTTATTTGAAGGCACCAACCCTACCCAAACCTGGGGAAATGGTGTAACAGCACAACATCCTGAAAACAAACTATATCAAGAATGTGTCCATAGTACACGGATGCCGAAATCACACTATCACTTTCAACTTAATAAAAAAAAACTACCTTCACCAAAAACTTCAACCTGAAGCGGGACAGACGAACGGACGAAAAGACAGAGGTAAAACAGTATACCCACACAGAGGGTATAGATTGGGTTAACATTAAGATCAATCTAATTAAATTGCATTAAGATATTACAATACTAGTATAATATAGTCATTATTATATCACCATAAGCCTCAGTCAGAGTCGGAGCCAAAACAAAATAGAAATAACAACTAACATATTCGTGTATCAAAGACGGTGACGAAATGTCATCATTTCTTAATTGCGATAATGGAGTTCGGCAAGGAGAAAACCTTTCACCTTGCAGTGTATTTATTAAAAAGAAGATGTGGTATGATTGCCAATGAGACAAGTGTCCACAAGAGACCAAAATGCTACAGACATTTTACAACTGTAGGTCACCGCACGGCCGTCAATGATCTTGAAGACTTATTTTTAGAGAACGATGTTCCGCATTTGCAATGTCATAAGCCAATTGTTTAGGATCTATCAAAGCTCTTTTAGCATTTGAAATTTTTTGCCTAAATGTTGTACCATACAATGTTCAAATCGAACGAATCCGAATTGCATAAGTTTAAATGGATTGAACATGTTTAATCCATAGTTGACAATACTGGATTTAGCTTCATATGAAACACTCAATCATTTTTGTAAGGTTTTGACGGTCGTTGTTCTTATTACTTGAAAAAAATACATAATTTTTAGCTGAAAACTATCCCCTTTTTATCTCACCTGGCCCAAAGGGCCAAGTTAGCTTTTCTCATCACTTGGCGTCCGTCGTCCGTCGTTAACTTTTACAAAAATCTTCTCCTCTGAAACTACAGGGCCAAATTTAACCAAACTTGGCCAAAATCATCATTGGGGTATCTAGTTTAAAAATGTGTCCGGTGACCCGGCCAACCACCCAAGATGGCCGCCATGGCTAAAATAGAACATAGGGGTAAATGCAGTTTTTGGCTTATAACTCGAAGACCAAAGCATTTAGAGCAAATCTGACGAGATTTAATTGTTTATCACGACAAGATCTATCGGCACTGAAATTTACAGATTGATCGGACAACCTGTTGCTGGGTTGCTGCCCCTGAATTGGTAATTTTAAGGAAATTTTGCAGTTTTTGGTTATTATCTTGAATATTATTATAGATAGAGATAAGCTTTAAACAGCAATAATGTACAGCAAAGTAAGACCTAAAAATAGGTGAACATGACCAAAATAGTCAGGCGACCCTTTAAGGAGTTATTGTCCTTTATAGTCATTTTTTTTTTACAATTTTCATAAAATTTTATTTTCACTAACATTTTCCACTAAAACTACTGGACCAAGTTCATTATAGATAGAGATAATTGTAAGCAGCAAGAGTGTTCAGTAAAGTAAGTTGTACAGACACATCACCATCACCAAAACACAATTTTGACTTGAATCCATCTGCATCTTTGTTTAATATTCACATATACCAAGGTGAGCGACACAGGCTCTTTAGAGCTTCTAGTTGTAAAGTCGCATACGTGTAGTCGAAAAAATCATTTAATGATATAGATTTCCACTTTTTGGATGAAAATTGAAAAAGGAGGAAAAAAGATTCAATTTGTCGATCATGTACTGCATACATACATAGTATTAAAGTTTAGTGGTAACTAGCCTCTTATAAAGGTCTTGGAAAACATATTTTGCCGTGCGGAGCGAGGACATTTTTTTTAAGGGTTTTGGAGTCACTGAAGGCCCAAGAAGCTCTTAGAACAAATGATGCAAAATCCTGCTTTCTGAGTGTTCAGAAGAAATATTCATAGCTTTAAAATGCAAAGGTTTGTTTTAATCATTTTTTTTGACAATATTTTGGTCTCAAAGCAAAATATACAAATTTAGTTTAAGACTTTTAAAGTTTCTAGGGACAACATCAAAAGACCAACGTGCATGATAAAGCAAAAAAAGGAAATTCACATAGTTAAGTCTGTGTCATGATGAAGTTTATAACAAAATTACTAGATTACAAAAGGAATGCGACGCTAACAGAATACAGAAGGACAATCAATGAACAAAAGACAATTAAATAAGAAACATTGATCCCGAAAAATCGGGGTTACATCTGAGGGAAAACAGAACTTGCTTCTTGCAAGGCACTCACTTTGAACACAATTTGATATGGAGACAAGCATTTGGTTTTGAAATTTCCTACATGAGGCATTTGCCTCAATGTAGTTACGGCCCTGTTAAAATAAAAGTGAGTTAAGGTTTCCTGAGACAATATATCTCAAGTAAAATGAAACCAATTTTAAGACATTTCAAGTATATTTAAATAATATTTATACTTTTATTATAAAAAAAAATTGTGAAGTGTTTCCCGATGTTTTTGGGGAAAAAAAATTATGAAGGAATCTGGTGCCATCTCATACTTTCGATTAGACCTGCTGAGTTATTTACTTTCAATACATTGCAAGTCAAGTAATTTATTTTCAAACTACCACATAACAAACCATTTATTTTTGTTATTATCAAGGCTGAGTTAATTTTTTTCAGAATCCCCCCCCCCCCCCCCCCCCGAAATATCAAATGGTCGTCCCATTAGTATAATTTTTTTTATTATAAAATGTTTACTGAAACTGAGTTCTCACTCAAAAAATGTCTTATCATCTCAATTAAAATCAATATTTGTCAAAAGAATATTTTGAAATACCTGCATGAATGATTTATAATATCTTGTGGTACTTATTTTATATATTATGAAATAAATACCATAAGATGTAGAAATGCTTAAAGTTTAATTGACCTGACGGGTTAAAATGCACACATAATATACACATGTTACAAGAAACTCAAATACATGCACTTGTTAAAATGATTATATCATTAAAGGGCAACTAAAAAAATCACTAAAGACTGCGATTGGGCATCTTTGTTAATACATGTATTACATAAATAAGGCCGTTAGTTTTCTCGTTTGATTTGTTTTACATTGTCTTATCGGGACTTTTTATAGCTGACTATGCGGTATGGGCTTTGTTCATTGTTGAAGGCCGTATGGTGACCTATAGTTGTTAATGTTTGTGTCATTTTGGTCTTTTGTGGATAGTTGTCTCATTGGCAATCATACCACATCTTCTTTTTTATATTATCTTAAGATTGTCTTAAGATACCTTCGATGCACATGCATTCTGAGATATATCACAAGACTGTCTTAGGTCTTTCCTATAAGTTGTCCTAAGATATATTTTGTGACAAATCTTAGGACACTTTTGATGTCACAGCCAAGGCCCCATTTCTCAGTCCCAGTTTAACTGTATATTATGTTTCATAAATAAAAATTGTGTTAGTTTTATTACTGAAATATTTTTCCTTTATCAATAACTAGATTCCAAATTTATTGAATCGAGAAAAGGGTTAAAAGTCCCCCCTCCCCCCTAAAAGGAAGAACATAAATGGTTGGTGTCTGATATTAACAAAGAGTTAAAAAAAAGTTCTTGAATCTCTTGATCTTTGGCTAGTTTCGGGTATCATTCTGCAATTATTGACACTGCATAGATGACTGACTAACACACCTACATGCATTATAGAATTTTATAATTGGCATGAATGTATAATAAAACTAATTCATTGTAATATTTATTATTCATTCATGCCATATTTCACCATTTCATAAATATAATTATATAATCAAATTTATTCTAATAAGATATAATATTATTTAGTAGGAGGACCTATTGAAGATTAACCCATTTATTCTGAATGCATTGACGAAATGAAATTGCAAATGGTGCAAATGCTACAATTTGTTGCTTTTGCAGTAATTTACTTTTGACCCTTTTGATACGTGAGATAATAGCAAATGCTACATTTAAAACAAAAATGGCATTTGCAGTTTTAATTTTTGCATTTGGACTTACAATTGTCGCATTTGCATTTACAATTGTCGCATTTGCTGTTACAATTTGTCGCATTTGCAGTTACAATTACCGCATTTGCAGTATAATTTATAGCATTTGCTATATCTATTAGAGCTTTTGCAGTATTTAATATAGCATTTGCAACAAAACATACTTTTGACCCTAATGATACGCCATACAAAACATATTTAACGTCCCAAGTCAGGAGCCTCTGGCCTTTCACGGTTTAATTTTAATTCATTTACATGTTTTGAAGTTGAGTATTACGACCATTTTTACTGAAGTTCAGAACTATTGCACATTTTATTTAGAGGCCAGCTGAGGCCCACATCCGGGTGCCTTGAATTTTTTTCTCTCTTTCTCTCCGGCAGCGTTGAAGATCACTCGGTGGCCTTTGGCTGTTATCTGTTCTTTGGTCGAGTTGTTTTCTCTTTGACATATTCCCAATTTCCGTTCATAATTCCAAAATATATTCTTTTCCCTTGGCTTATAAAGAAATTTAATTATTTCTTTTTATCGGCAGTTGCAATATACTAGCTCATAATAGGTGAGTTAAAATATTCACAGGATTGAGCAACTAAAGTGCAATTAAGGCGAGAGCAATACATCGAAATGAACTCAAGATCATCGCTATGTAAAAGTCAATCTTTTCAATTTCAAGGAACTTGCACCTGGAAGAAATCACACAAAAAAATGTATGATATTTCGAAGCATTTATTAATCTCGTGATGTTGATTAAAAAAAATCTGTATTAAGTAGCCTGCTTAAAGGAGGACTATATGGAGCCCGGCATCCCCTTTTGTGGGGTAAAAATTCAATTTTAACAATCAGTAGAGCAGCAAGTCAAAAACCCGTTATTTCGGCAAAAAATAGACTGGAGGTAAACGAAACTTTAACTTGACCTGTTAAACATCATGGTGAACTCACATACCAAAATCAGACCAATATCTCAAGGCGTTGAGAAAAAACTCCGTATAACTGTGATTTTCAACAATTCATCCATGTCCGAAGCTTGTAATTTCGTCAAAATTAGCGGAACTCACATACTTCAAATCAAACCAATATCTAAAGGCGTTAAGAAAATAAAACTCTGTATAATGGTTTCTTGCAGAATGACGGATTTACGGAATCACGGAATCACGGACAAGGATAAAACTATATAGCCCCGACAGCTTTGATACGGGGTCAGAAAAAGAGTTTTGTTCTGAAGGTCCAGAATTCATCATCAACCGTTTGAAGGTATTTTATATTCAAATATGTTCCTGTATAAATATAAAGTCATTCGTTCTCTTCAATAGACTTTTGTCTAAAATTAAAACAAATAGAAAAAAACAATGTTTTGCGAGTTTGAATACATTTAATACCCCGATGATCCATTCATGTCTTTTGTTTCCCCGACAAGGTCCAATTTTTGTAACTCAACCATTATATTATTGATAAAATTCTTTATCATTCGGATTTCCAATGATATATCGTACCTTTCATATAACACAATTCAAAGTTCAAGAAGATTAATTGAAAACAGTTAAAGAACTTGAATAAATATGGCCGCAGTCTTTTCATGTAAGTTATGATATTTAATTTCCCGGTTCAGGTCCGAGTGGTCACACCCCAACGATATTGTTCATATTATCTTTTTTTAATTTTATCATCAAACTATTTTTTTTGTTTCACAAACCTTAAAAGATAACCATTGATTTGAATATTAAAAAAGTTATTGAAGTTAGAATTAGTCTGACTTTATAGATTTTTTAGGTCCCTTCAAGTCTTTTCATTTCTCCGTTCAGGTCCAACTTTTGGCATCAAAAATTTGTTTTTAATTCAAAACATTTTAATTTAAATGAAAAATGGATATTTACAATTAATAAGATTCTGTCTTGAAGAAATTCCATCCAATAATCACAAAGTTATTGCAATTTGGATAATTTTAGTCGTATATTTTCAGGTTTTTAGTGTAACCCTATTAACGGCGGGATTTTTTCACAACACCGAATGAATGGCTGTTCACGCATTTGTTTTAAAAGTTTCGTCTAAAAGGTAGGTTTTATTCTTTCTTTAAATTCATATATAAAATATGGTCTAGATTTGTTATGCAATATCATGTTGTTTTTTTTGTTTGAAAACACAGTTATATATCGGAATGTCAATTTCAGATTGGTGACTGACTGCCGACAACTTGTTGTAATCACTTCATAAAAATACATTTGTGAATAGAATTTAGAAGAAAATATTCCTTCATATGCATGATGCAATCTTTTATTTATTCGCTGATCCAACCAAAGAGTTGACTGAACTCTTGATCTCGATTCGAGCAGGGATTTTCTATACTAGTATCCATAGAAAGCCCCTGATTCGAGTACACCGGTATTCACGTGTGAATCAATTTTGAAATAAAATGCCATTGAAAGAAAATTGTTTTTTATGTAATAGGGTTGAGGGTTGATTTGAGTTTTATTCTATAAAATAGGATTTTTTGTAGTAGAAAGTGTCAGTTTATTATTGCAATGACTTAAAACAGTGACTGGGGAATAGAAATATGGTCAATTTCCACATGGCTATAATACACTCGCTAAAGTGGATTATCAGTTTGGCTGTGCAAGATATACCTAACCATTCAGTTAGAATGTCTACGTTAAATTTGATGCCTCATGTAGAGAGATTGTCTACAGGTTTGGAACAACCCCCAAATGTCTGTGGTGGATCCAGAATGTTTCATAAGTGGGGGCCCATTGACTGCCTTAGAGAGGGATCTCATTGGAGGGTTCTGCTCCCGGATCCTACTTACTGTTTTGTCAGATTCCCGTATCCTGCTTACACTATATATAGGTAAGCAGTTTTCATTTTTTTGTAATTTCCCTTGTCCCACTAGACTTTATTTCCTGTTTTCACTGCACAAAAATTTGATTTTCACGTGTCACATTTACAAAAAATCGGCAATTCCGCGTGTAGCTTAGACCCCAATGAGACCCACTTAAAGGGGCTTTCTCCCATCATGCTTTAGTGATTCCCTGTATAATCAACCATTTTTTCCAGAAAAGAGGGGGGAGTGGGTGTCCTGAAAAAACCCTCTAAATCTGCCTCTGAATGTAATGGCTACATCCATGTGGGCCATGTATGTGGCATCCATCATTGTCGTTAACTATTTTATTTATCTTTTTCTAATTTTAGCTTAAAAAATCTTCTCTGAAACAATTGGGCCAAATACCTTCAAACTTAAACATAATGTTCCTTTAGGGTATCCAGTTATAAATTGTATCCAAAATTTTGATCCATCAGCAAACATGGCCGCCATGGCTTAAAATAGAACATAGGGTCAATTGCAGTTTTTGGCTTATATCTCAAAGCTGAAGCTTTTAGAGCAAATCTGACCAAGGTCAAATTGTTCAATTAGTCAAGATCTTTTAGCTCTGAAATTTTTTTAAAGGGTTCATGTTTTTGAAAATTTTCAAGAAGAAATCTTTTGTTGAACAGTTACACAATAGATGTGTAAGATCTTTACAGTTCTTTTGTGTCAAAAACCTATATTATATCTAAAATTTGATCTTGATCCAAATTCAGAGCTGTATCAAGCTTGAATGTGGTGTCCATACATCCATACTTACCCCAAATGTTCAGGGTTCAACCTCTACAGTCGTATAAAGCTGCACCCTGCAGAGCATCTGGTTAATTTTTAAATCAGTGTTTATATTTAACGATTGAAAATGTGTTATTGATATTGAATAAATTTTATACAACATCACATGCAGTTTTGTAATTCCTTATTTGTACATGTATTTTCATCATTGACAGTTCAATTTTTTGTTCAGTTAAATTAATCAATGAGTGATAGATTTCTCTTGGAAGATATTTAAAGGTCCAATTGAATAAACTACACAAGAGAACAATTGTATTTATTAGATGGGACAAGAGAACTTGCTAAAGATTAAATTGACTGGTAACTTGCAGGTGAATCTATGGAACAGTATGATAGGATTCATGACTTTTGAAGTAGACCCATTCACGAACCAATTTGTGAACTTTTTGGTGTTTTATAATAAAGTTGATATTTGAAGCTGGTTTGGGCCATAAGTGAACCTTGTCCTTATTGATTGTAAGTAAACATGTTGAATTATTACTTGTTTTTATCTTTTTGTTGGACAATCGGACAAGCAGTATTGTTGAACCCTGGTCAAACTAACAATATTCTTGTTAAGGCTAGTATTATCTCCCTATATGCATGGCTTTTCTTTCTTGAATAGCTACACTTGATTAACAGTGTGTCTGAGGAAAACTTCCTGATAACACTAGCTGAGTTTAATTACATAATCATCCATCAGCTATTAAAAGAAGCTTGATGGGCATTGTTTTCTGGTTGGTGCCTTGGTTTGTCTGTCCTTCCCACTTCCATGACTTCAGGTTTAAGTGTTTGGTTAAGCTAGTTCTTGATGAAGGTTAAGTCCAATCAAGTTGAAACTTAGTACACATGTTCCCTATTATATGATTTCTCTAATTTTAATGCCAAATTAGATATTTTAACCCAATTACACGACCCACTGAACATAGAAAATGATAGTACAGATGGGGAATCATGTGTACCATGGGCATATTCTTGTTTTGCATGAATTGAATTTTTGAAAGCTACAATAATCAAATTGCATTTGGGTTTTCAATTGTTTTTTATGCATGTTCATGCAAAAGCAGTTTATCTGAGGCTCTGAACAGGTTAGCTTTATTTGGTGTATGAAATAATAGTCATATTGTATATGTCTACCTGGCAGGTATCCTCTTACCCTGACCTCATTTTTATGTCTGTCATGTTTCCATTGTCCTTCACTTTATTTTCATGGTTCTGTGACTTTTAACTTGATAAAAATTTGAAGTCCATATATCAGATACTATAAGCAATAGGTCTACTATATTTGGTGTATGGAATGATTGTAAGGTGTACATGTCCAGTTGTCATCTGACTATGATGTCATTTTGATGTTTCAGTGCTCAAAGTAAACTTTTTGAGCTTTGGTCTTTTTTGTATTACTATACTTATAGGTCTGCTATATTTGGTGTATGGAAATATTTGATGACATATATATCAGTCTTGCATCTTTTATATGACCTTGACCTCCTTTTCCGTGGTTCATTTCCCAGATAATTTCTTTGTGTTTTGGTCTTTTTTTGGTGAATAGGCCACGTTTTTAATTGTTTAATTAGTTGGTTTAAGGATTTTTCCCTGAAAAAAATAATTTCACTTCTCTTTAAACAATATGTTTGGTATGCTATTCTTTAATAATTTCTTAAAATTTAGTTTGATGAAATAGTATTGCTCAGCTGTCATAAACATTGCATGACATCTTCTAATTATTTCAAAAAGGGGGGGGGGGTGTCAAATGTGTCTGATGGCACTGCCTGTTGTTTGACATTGTCACAATGGGGGCCTGTTATAGCTGACTATGCGGTATGGGCTTTGCTCATTGTTGAAGGCTGTACGGTGACCTATAGTTGATAATGTCTTTGTCACTTTGGTCTCTTGTGGATAATTGTCTCTTTGGCAATCATACCACTTTTTTTTTTAAATTATGAATGTCAATGGTTAAAAAAAAGAATGTAAGGTCAGATGAACCATGACATACAGATCTCTACAAATATCCCGTAGACCAAATAAATGTGTTCCGATCCTTACAGTGCCTTAGAAACTGACAAATATAAAAGTTATGCTGGTCAATAAATTCGAAACATAAGGTCAAAAGTATATGAACCCTGACCGACAGCCAGACATAGACATCTTTCTATCATTGAATATATCAAATACAATTGACGTCATTATGGTCATTTATGAAACATGCAAACAGACATGTACACCATGGCGCTATAGCATACAGGTATATATCCAAACGTTAGACAACATAAAACGAGCATTGCCGAATGATGCATGACAATGGGTTCAATGTCAGTTGAAACCTTGCAGAAGTCGAAAATGTACACCTCACAATCATAACAACAGACACTTATCCTAAAGCTTAACTTATCCGCGATACAGACTTGACCACAAAAATGAATCTTCATCCATGAAATAAGGTAGCACTCCACAGTTAGATGTGTAGTTTCGCATTTTGGCCCCTGTGAATTTTTCAAATATGAGAGCTAGTGTGCAATAAAATTCATTTTTGGATAGCTGAGTATTAAAATAGCCTTTGTATTGGGTTTATATGAACATCAAGGTTATGTAATGTATGTAATATAGGCTGTTTTCTATATGGCAATCCGTATTTGCATATCCCTACCATACATTGGTCCGGCAATTATTGTAATGTTTTTTCCAACTTTTTATCGCACAAACTTTGTGATTGGATTTTACGAAAAGATGAGGCGAAAGACACCCATTTTTTATTGGACCATTAGGAAGATTTAGGAAAACAGTTTCTAAAAAGGTATCACTCAAAGGCATTGAAATTTTAGTTTGATCCAAATTTACGGGGGAAATGTGACATGTTCACCCCCCTTTTTGCAATATTTTATGGGAAACAAATGCAGAATGTTGCCATGGATACACATAAAAGGAATTAATTTTCACCCTTTTAACTTTTGAAAATCAAATCTATGGAAGATACTGATTGCATACATATGCACATGTACAACACAAACAGTTAGATTAATGTATTAGAAATCCAGGAATAGGAGATGATAAAACATTTTGTGGCTCACTTTTGATTTTATTTTCTAACTGTGGAGTGCTATCTAAGGCAAATTCGGGGTCAGATGAATCCTGTCTGACGGACATGTAGTTTTATAGGATCCAATATACCAAATGTGGATATCCTATAACTCGTGATAAGTGAGTACATGTACTTCACATGACAATAAAAAGCTTCATCCTACAATCATCCAACTATTTTACATTTCATTTTCTGAAAATATTTATACTTTGAAAAGCTTAAACCTTTTGAGGATGTTGACCTATGTAGCTTTTCTCAATCACAATAACAAATATTAACTATGATATAATTGAAGAAAAATGTGAATGTCTTCGTAGCATCATATCTTTCACGATCCTTCAAAAATACGGTACATGATCTTTCACGATCCAAAAAATCCATTTTTGTGTAAATAGTTCTTTATTTACCAAGTTTCATATTATGTTTATACAAAAAAACTATAAGAACCATTTGATTAATTCAAATAGAATGCCTTTAAACGTATTAAAGTAGGTTGTCTAGTCGAATTTGTGAAAAAATCATGTTTGTTTACATTTTTTATGTCATTGAAATGTCGAGAAGCAATCTGCCTTTTGTTGTTTTGTAATAACTATGTACTTTTAAAACTGGATATTCTGACATACTGATCATAATGTTGAACCATTTTGACAGACAGTTTTATTTTGTCGTAAATTTGTCTGTGTAATGAATTTAATTAGAATATGTATTGACCTTTCATATGTCTTCTCGATTAAATGCCGTTACCAGAACTTTCATGATCGTCGCCCAATACTTGACCGCCGTTAGATATTCTTTCACGCTCATTTCTCTCGATAAACAGAATGACACCCGTGAAGGTAAGCAACACAGGCTCTATAGAGCCTGTAGTTCAATACTACATAAGATGATCGCAGCTTGTGCTTGTCAAAGAATGAATTTAACTTGTCCAAGGCAATCAGACCAACTTTCAATTTTATATTCCTTGTTGCTAATGTTGGAAATAATCTGCAGCTTTTGAAATTTCTATGCCAGAATAAGACCTTCTAAGCTTGGAGGTCATGCAACCTTTACTTATTATAAAATGCATATTATTGAAATGCAGTAAGGCCAAAAAAAACATATGACTGTTTAAGGTTACATCATCAAAAAAAATAGGGTAGGTATGTCGGTATTTCCATTTTATTTTTTGTGCCATGATTTTGAGTTGTGCAAGCTGTCTTGCCGTGGTCCATGTTGTCCATGAGCCGAGTTTACCTTATTTTTAATTATTGGATTATTTCCCTCGGTTATTGGTTGAAAAAAAATGTCAAAATTTCATTACACGAGTTGCTAGTTCCCTTAAAACTGCTGTCATATTCACGATTGTGAACATTGTGATGTATCAGGCAATTGATTAAATTTATTGGCAACTCTTACTTTGCTTTTGACACAAGTTCTATTAGTTCTTCACTTGGCGATGGAAATAAATGGCTTAGGGTTGGCGCTCAAATTAGGGTCGGTTGGGTAACGGTAAACAAACATATATTTTTTTCCCCCTAAGTGGTTAAGTGATGTTCATCTTGGAGTAGGTCATTGTAAATAAGTTAAATTTGCATGTTTTACTTCATTGACTAATTACGTTGTTCATCTCATTTCAGTTCTTGAATACGATATGACTGAAACCCGCAGTCACTTTTCTTGGTAAGGAGTTGCATTTTGGAGAGCCAGACTATGATAGCCTTAGGTATAGGCAGCTTTTTATTTTAATATGATAAATGATTTGAAAAATCTGATTTATATTATCACACCTCATGCTACAGGTTTTAGCCATTTAGTCAGTCATTTTTTTTCCATTGTGCAGACTCCAAATCTTTAATTGGTTTTCAATATTAAACAGATAAAACTATGCCATAAGCTATTAATCTTCATTTTGGGGGACATTGATATGTTAGATTGCTTAATTAAGATTCTATCAGTTAGACCTAAGCCAGAGAAGTTTTTTCGTTTGGTATATCTGTGAGCTAGCATGTTTATTCAGAAAGGAAAGATGACTCCATATCACAAGATACATAAATAATGGTAGTAATTGAAGAAAGCTCTTCAGTATTTCAAGTTCTTAATCACTATGAACTGAAAAAAGTTATTGAAAAGACAAGACATTTTTTAAAAGCTAAAGGTGTTTTTTTTCATGAAGTTTAGACCAGTATTCAATGGGAGATAACTCTAATCGCATTGAGGTTCTTGTTTTGTGTGAGAAACATTGATCATTAACTGTCTTATCTAAAGTCAGCTGACTTGAATATTTATGATTTGGTTTTGCATGAAACTACAAAATTCCCTTATATAGATTGGGGAAAAGTGTATTATGTTCTTTTAAAGGGGATGTCAATTATAAAGCAATTAAAACTAGTTAGAATTATTTTTGATCATAATTATTTAGGTATTAAAGATATTTATTTCAATGAGCTTATCTCTTATGCTGAGTTCACACGTAATTGGAATTCGATTCGCATTAACTAATTCGAAATAAGTTAATTTTGCAATCAAAAACCCTTTAAGTCCTAATGTCGATTCTAATTCGAATTGAAATGCGCGTCAAATTCGTTTTACTGTCCAAACAACGTTAACTTTTAATTCGTATTAACAAAAACATATTTCTAATGGGAATTGACTAATTCGAAATAGTTAATTCGTATTAACAAAAACATATTTCTAATGCGAACTGACTAATTTGAATTAGTTAATCCGAAGCAATTGGAATTTTAAAAAGTGTGTGAACGCGATTAGCCATGGATTCGATTCAAATTCAATTCGAATTAAATGTATGTGTGAACAAGGCATTAATCTTGTTTCTTCATACAAATTCTGATAAATATTTTTTCTTTTCAGCATTTCTATAAAGTGATAACATAACTTAAAGAAATTCAAAACTTTTCCTATATAACATTAACCATAGCCAATTAAAGATAAATTTTTCATTTTTTTTTAACTGGTTATGATGTTGGATGCCATTTTTTTAAACGAAACATTGGAATAGCATGGATCCCTCCCTATAAGCACACTAACTTCTAAGTGTATCCTACGTCATAGACCATATATTACAATGTGAAGAAAATATTGATTGAACATTTTTTAACTCATCTCTACTCTGTATTCACTATATATTACATAAAGACTGCACCTGTACTGAAGACAAACACTGCACTTGCACTTGGACTGAAGACAAAAACACTGCACTTTGACTGAAGACCAAAACACTGCACTTGGACTGAAGACAAAAACACTGCGCTTGGACTGAAGACCAAAACACTGCACATGGACTGAAGACACTACACCTGGACAAAATATCCAAGTTGAATGGGACTAGGGACCACTGGAACTAGCTCCTTAAAAAAACATATTCATTATTGACCTCTTTATTGATATGTTATGATGAAATCATGTTTTTGATAATTGCATTGATTAATGATCATGCATTAAAACATTGGATTGACCTCGACCCAAGACTTATAGTTTCTCCAGAGTATAAATGAGTTTGCTCGTTTAAAGTGTATTGAAAATTTCAATTAAATATTTACCATTTTGTTAACATTTAATAGCATTAGGCTAATGGCTGGTGCACCAATATAGATTTTCGATAATTGGCTCCAATTTATTTTTATTTTCTTTAAATCAGAAAATTGCAACATCAATAAAGTTGATAATTATTTATAGTTTTTGTTAAAGATACAGCCTTTTCTTTAATATATGTTGCCACTTTGGACTGAAGAAGATGGATTCATGGCAGAAAGGAGGAGTCAACCTGTATGTATTTGGTCATTGCAGTTTTTTTTTTAAACTATGTTTCTATTTGAATAGACAATAAGATCATTTTTTTTTCTCAACAGTTTGTGAAAAAAAATACTTCATGTTAAATTGGGACTTGTAAAAGCAGACCTCTGCCGAGAACAAACTTTAGGTTTTAATTTAACAATGACATGAAGTATGGGCTTTGCTTATTGTTGAAATTGTCGTACGGTTACCTATAATTGTTAAATTCTGTGTCATTTTGGTCTCTTGTGGAGAGTTGTCTCTCATTGGCAATCATACCACATCTTCCTTCTTTATCAAGATTAAATTCTGAAAAATTTCAATAGGAAAAAGTTGGTATTTAAAGGTGATATTAATTTATAGTTTTTTGTTGCAGGTAAGACGGCCTCTACGTGGACTGCCTGCACAGAAGAAGAGGAGGATACCACTCATAGCTTTGGGCAGGGTTTTAACACGTGAGTATTATTCCATCATTACAGTTTTTCTTAAAACTTTGTTTATATTTGATAGGCGATCTGTTTTTTCTGGAATAGTTTGGGAAAAAAAAGAGGCTTTATTTATGTTAAAATGGGACTTGTAAAAGCAGTATTCACTCTGCGGAGAGCAAACTTTAGGTTTTGATTTAAAAATGCCATAGGCTGTGAACTTTGCTCATTGTTGAAGGCCGTACGGTTACCTATAATTGTTAGTTTCTGTGTCATATTAGTCTCTTGCGGAGAGTTGTCTCTCATTGGCAATCATACCACATCTTCTTTCTTTATCAAGATTAAATTCTGAAAAATTGCAACAGGAAAGAGTCGGTATTTAAAGGTGATATTAATTTATAGTTTTTTGTTGCAGGTAAGACAGCCTCTTCGTGGACTGCCTGTACAGAAGAAGAGGAGGATACCACTCATAGCTTTGGGCAGGGATTTAACACGTGAGTATTATTCCGTCATTACAGTTTTTCTTAAAACTTTGTTTATATTTGATAGGCGATCTGTTTTTTCTGGAATAGTTTGGGGAAAAAAAGAGGCTTTATTTATGTTAAAATGGGACTTGTAAAAGCAGTATTCACACTGCGGAGAGCAAACTTTAGGTTTTGATTTAAAAATGCCATGGGCTGTGGACTTTGCTCATTGTTGAAGGCCATACGGTTACTTATAATTGTTAGTTTCTGTGTCATATTAGTCTCTTGCGGAGAGTTGTCTCTCATTGGCAATCATACCACATCTTCTTTCTTTATTTATCAAGATTAAATTCTGAAAAATTGCAACAGGAAAGAGTCGGTATTTAAAGGTGATATTAATTTATAGTTTTTTGTTGCAGGTAAGACAGCCTCTATGTGGACTGCCTGTACAGAAGAAGAGGAGGATACCACTCAATAGCTTTGGGCAGGGATTCAACACGTGAGTATTATTCCGTCATTACAGTTTTTCTTAAAACTTTGTTTATATTTGATAGGCGATCTGTTTTTTCTGGAATAGTTTGGTCAAAAAAAAAAGGCTTTATTTATGTTAAAATGGGACTTGTAAAAGCAGTATTCACTCTGCGGAGAGCAAACTTTAGGTTTTGATTTAAAAATGCCATGGGCTGTGGACTTTGCTCATTGTTGAAGGCCGTACGGTTACCTATAATTGTTAGTTTCCGTGTCATATTAGTCTCTTGCGGAGAGTTGTCTCTCATTGGCAATCATACCACATCTTCTTTCTTTATCAAGATTAAATTCTGAAAAAATTGCAACAGGAAAGAGTCGGTATTTAAAGGTGATATTAATTTATAGTTTTTTGTTGCAGGTAAGACAGCCTCTACGTGGACTGCCTGTACAGAAGAAGAGGAGGATACCACTCAATAGCTTTGGGCAGGGATTCAACACGTGAGTATTATTCCGTCATTACAGTTTTTCTTAAAACTTTGTTTATATTTGATAGGCGATCTGTTTTTTCTGGAATAGTTTGGTAAAAAAAAAGAGGCTTTATTTATGTTAAAATGGGACTTGTAAAAGCAGTATTCACTCTGCGGAGAGCAAACTTTAGGTTTTGATTTAAAAATGCCATGGGCTGTGGACTTTGCTCATTGTTGAAGGCCGTACGGTTACCTATAATTGTTAGTTTCCCTGTCATATTAGTCTCTTGCGGAGAGTTGTCTCTCATTGGCAATCATACCACATCTTCTTTATTTATCAAGATTAAATTGTGAAAAAATTGCAACAGGAAAGAGTCGGTATTTAAAGGTGATATTAATTTATAGTTTTTTGTTGCAGGTAAGACAGCCTCTACGTGGACTGCTTGTACAGAAGAAGAGGAGGATACCACTCAATAGCTTTGGGCAGGGATTCAACACGTGAGTATTATTCCGTCATTACAGTTTTTCTTAAAACTTTGTTTATATTTGATAGGCGATCTGTTTTTTCTGGAATAGTTTGGTAAAAAAAAAGAGGCTTTATTTATGTTAAAATGGGACTTGTAAAAGCAGTATTCACTCTGCGGAGAGCAAACTTTAGGTTTTGATTTAAAAATGCCATGGGCTGTGGACTTTGCTCATTGTTGAAGGCCGTACGGTTACCTATAATTGTTGGTTTCCGTGTCATATTAGTCTCTTGCGGAGAGTTGTCTCTCATTGGCAATCATACCACATCTTCTTTCTTTATCAAGATTTAATTCTGAAAAAATTGCAACAGGAAAGAGTCGGTATTTAAAGGTGATATTAATTTATAGTTTTTTGTTGCAGGTAAGACAGCCTCTACGTGGACTGCCTGTACAGAAGAAGAGGAGGATACCACTCAATAGCTTTGGGCAGGGATTCAACACGTGAGTATTATTCCGTCATTACAGTTTTTCTTAAAACTTTGTTTATATTTGATAGGCGATCTGTTTTTTCTGGAATAGTTTGGTAAAAAAAAAGAGGCTTTATTTATGTTAAAATGAGACTTGTAAAAGCAGTATTCACTCTGCAGAGAGCAAACTTTAGGTTTTGATTTAAAAATGCCATGGGCTGTGGACTTTGCTCATTGTTGAAGGCCGTACGGTTACCTATAATTGTTAGTTTCCGTGTCATATTAGTCTCTTGCAGAGAGTTGTCTCTCATTGGCAATCATACCACATCTTCTTTCTTTATCAAGATTAAATTGTGAAAAAATTGCAACAGGAAAGAGTTGGTATTTAAAGGTGATATTAATTTATAGTTTTTTGTTGCAGGTAAGACAGCCTCTACGTGGACTGCCTGTACAGAAGAAGAGGAGGATACCACTCAATAGCTTTGGGCAGGGATTCAACACGTGAGTATTATTCCGTCATTACAGTTTTTCTTAAAACTTTGTTTATATTTGATAGGCGATCTGTTTTTTCTGGAATAGTTTGGTAAAAAAAAGAGGCTTTATTTATGTTAAAATGGGACTTGTAAAAGCAGTATTCACTCTGCGGAGAGCAAACTTTAGGTTTTGATTTAAAAATGCCATGGGCTGTGGACTTTCTTCTTTCTTTATCAAGATTAAAGTCTGAAAAAATTGCAACAGGAAAGAGTCGGTATTTAAAGGTGATATTAATTTATAGTTTTTTGTTGCAGGTAAGACAGCCTCTACGTGGACTGCCTGTACAGAAGAAGAGGAGGATACCACTCAATAGCTTTGGGCAGGGATTCAACACGTGAGTATTATTCCGTCATTACAGTTTTTCTTAAAACTTTGTTTATATTTGATAGGCGATCTGTTTTTTCTGGAATAGTTTGGGAAAAAAAAAAGAGGCTTTATTTATGTTAAAATGGGACTTGTAAAAGCAGTATTCACTCTGCGGAGAGCAAACTTTAGGTTTTGAATTAAAAATGCCATGGGCTGTGGACTTTGCTCATTGTTGAAGGCCGTACGGTTACCTATAATTGTTAGTTTCCGTGTCATATTAGTCTCTTGCGGAGAGTTGTCTCTCATTGGCAATCATACCACATCTTCTTTCTTTATCAAGATTAAAGTCTGAAAAAATTGCAACAGGAAAGAGTCGGTATTTAAAGGTGATATTAATTTATAGTTTTTTGTTGCAGGTAAGACAGCCTCTATGTGGACTGCCTGTACAGAAGAAGAGGAGGATACCACTCAATAGCTTTGGGCAGGGATTCAACACGTGAGTATTATTCCGTCATTACAGTTTTTCTTAAAACTTTGTTTATATTTGATAGGCGATCTGTTTTTTCTGGAATAGTTTGGTAAAAAAAAAGAGGCTTTATTTATGTTAAAATGGGACTTGTAAAAGCAGTATTCACTCTGCGGAGAGCAAACTTTAGGCTTTGAGTTAAAAATGCCATGGGCTGTGGACTTTGCTCATTGTTGAAGGCCGTACGGTTACTTATAATTGTTAGTTTCTGTGTCATATTAGTCTCTTGCGGAGAGTTGTCTCTCATTGGCAATCATACCACATCTTCTTTCTTTATCAAGATTAAATTCTGAAAAATTGCAACAGGAAAGAGTCGGTATTTAAAGGTGATATTAATTTATAGTTTTTTGTTGCAGGTAAGACAGCCTCTACGTGGACTGCCTGTACAGAAGAAGAGGAGGATACCACTCAATAGCTTTGGGCAGGGATTCAACACGTGAGTATTATTCCGTCATTACAGTTTTTCTTAAAACTTTGTTTATATTTGATAGGCGATCTGTTTTTTCTGGAATAGTTTGGTAAAAAAAAAGAGGCTTTATTTATGTTAAAATGGGACTTGTAAAAGCAGTATTCACTCTGCGGAGAGCAAACTTTAGGTTTTGATTTAAAAATGCCATGGGCTGTGGACTTTGCTCATTGTTGAAGGCCGTACGGTTACTTATAATTGTTAGTTTCTGTGTCATATTAGTCTCTTGCGGAGAGTTGTCTCTCATTGGCAATCATACCACATCTTCCATTCTTCTTTCTTTATCAAGATTAAATTCTGAAAAATTGCAACAGGAAAGAGTCGGTATTAAAAGGTGATATTAATTTATAGTTTTTTGTTGCAGGTAAGACAGCCTCTACGTGGACTGCCTGTACAGAAGAAGAGGAGGATACCACTCAATAGCTTTGGGCAGGGATTCAACACGTGAGTATTATTCCGTCATTACAGTTTTTCTTAAAACTTTGTTTATATTTGATAGGCGATCTGTTTTTTCTGGAATAGTTTGGTAAAAAAAAAGAGGCTTTATTTATGTTAAAATGGGACTTGTAAAAGCAGTATTCACTCTGCGGAGAGCAAACTTTAGGTTTTGATTTAAAAATTCCATGGGCTGTGGACTTTGCTCATTGTTGAAGGCCGTACGGTTACTTAAAATTGTTAGTTTCTGTGTCATATTAGTCTCTTGCGGAGAGTTGTCTCTCATTGGCAATCATACCACATCTTCTTTCTTTATCAAGATTAAATTCTGAAAAATTGCAACAGGAAAGAGTCGGTATTTAAAGGTGATATTAATTTATAGTTTTTTGTTGCAGGTAAGACAGCCTCTACGTGGACTGCCTGTACAGAAGAAGAGGAGGATACCACTCATAGCTTTGGGCAGGGATTCAACACGTGAGTATTATTCCGTCATTACAGTTTTTCTTAAAACTTTGTTTATATTTGATAGGCGATCTGTTTTTTCTGGAATAGTTTGGTAAAAAAAAAGAGGCTTTATTTATGTTAAAATGGGACTTGTAAAAGCAGTATTCACTCTGCGGAGAGCAAACTTTAGGTTTTGATTTAAAAATGCCATGGGCTGTGGACTTTGCTCATTGTTGAAGGCCGTACGGTTACTTATAATTGTTAGTTTCTGTGTCATATTAGTCTCTTGCGGAGAGTTGTCTCTCATTGGCAATCATACCACATCTTCTTTCTTTATCAAGATTAAATTCTGAAAAATTGCAACAGGAAAGAGTCGGTATTTAAAGGTGATATTAATTTATAGTTTTTTGTTGCAGGTAAGACAGCCTCTACGTGGACTGCCTGTACAGAAGAAGAGGAGGATACCACTCAATAGCTTTGGGCAGGGATTCAACACGTGAGTATTATTCCGTCATTACAGTTTTTCTTAAAACTTTGTTTATATTTGATAGGCGATCTGTTTTTTCTGGAATAGTTTGGTAAAAAAAAAGAGGCTTTATTTATGTTAAAATGGGACTTGTAAAAGCAGTATTCACTCTGCGGAGAGCAAACTTTAGGTTTTGAGTTAAAAATGCCATGGGCTGTGGACTTTGCTCATTGTTGAAGGCCGTACGGTTACCTATAATTGTTAGTTTCCGTGTCATATTAGTCTCTTGCGGAGAGTTGTCTCTCATTGGCAATCATACCACATCTTCTTTCTTTATCAAGATTAAATTGTGAAAAAATTGCAACAGGAAAGAGTCGGTATTTAAAGGTGATATTAATTTATAGTTTTTTGTTGCAGGTAAGACAGCCTCTACGTGGACTGCCTGTACAGAAGAAGAGGAGGATACCACTCAATAGCTTTGGGCAGGGATTCAACACGTGAGTATTATTCCGTCATTACAGTTTTTCTTAAAACTTTGTTTATATTTGATAGGCGATCTGTTTTTTCTGGAATAGTTTGGTAAAAAAAAAGAGGCTTTATTTATGTTAAAATGGGACTTGTAAAAGCAGTATTCACTCTGCGGAGAGCAAACTTTAGGTTTTGAGTTAAAAATGCCATGGGCTGTGGACTTTGCTCATTGTTGAAGGCCGTACGGTTACTTATAATTGTTAGTTTCTGTGTCATATTAGTCTCTTGCGGAGAGTTGTCTCTCATTGGCAATCATACCACATCTTCTTTCTTTATCAAGATTAAATTCTGAAAAATTGCAACAGGAAAGAGTCGGTATTTAAAGGTGATATTAATTTATAGTTTTTTGTTGCAGGTAAGACAGCCTCTACGTGGACTGCCTGTACAGAAGAAGAGGAGGATACCACTCAATAGCTTTGGGCAGGGATTCAACACGTGAGTATTATTCCGTCATTACAGTTTTTCTTAAAACTTTGTTTATATTTGATAGGCGATCTGTTTTTTCTGGAATAGTTTGGTAAAAAAAAAGAGGCTTTATTTATGTTAAAATGGGACTTGTAAAAGCAGTATTCACTCTGCGGAGAGCAAACTTTAGGTTTTGATTTAAAAATGCCATGGGCTGTGGACTTTGCTCATTGTTGAAGGCCGTACGGTTACCTATAATTGTTAGTTTCCGTGTCATATTAGTCTCTTGCGGAGAGTTGTCTCTCATTGGCAATCATACCACATCTTCTTTCTTTATCAAGATTAAATTGTGAAAAAATTGCAACAGGAAAGAGTCGGTATTTAAAGGTGATATTAATTTATAGTTTTTTGTTGCAGGTAAGACAGCCTCTACGTGGACTGCCTGTACAGAAGAAGAGGAGGATACCACTCAATAGCTTTGGGCAGGGATTCAACACGTGAGTATTATTCCGTCATTACAGTTTTTCTTAAAACTTTGTTTATATTTGATAGGCGATCTGTTTTTTCTGGAATAGTTTGGTAAAAAAAAAGAGGCTTTATTTATGTTAAAATGGGACTTGTAAAAGCAGTATTCACTCTGCGGAGAGCAAACTTTAGGTTTTGATTTAAAAATGCCATGGGCTGTGGACTTTGCTCATTGTTGAAGGCCGTACGGTTACCTATAATTGTTAGTTTCCGTGTCATATTAGTCTCTTGCGGAGAGTTGTCTCTCATTGGCAATCATACCACATCTTCTTTCTTTATCAAGATTAAATTCTGAAAAAATTGCAACAGGAAAGAGTCGGTATTTAAAGGTGATATTAATTTATAGTTTTTTGTTGCAGGTAAGACAGCCTCTACGTGGACTGCCTGTACAGAAGAAGAGGAGGATACCACTCAATAGCTTTGGGCAGGGATTCAACACGTGAGTATTATTCCGTCATTACAGTTTTTCTTAAAACTTTGTTTATATTTGATAGGCGATCTGTTTTTTCTGGAATAGTTTGGTAAAAAAAAAGAGGCTTTATTTATGTTAAAATGGGACTTGTAAAAGCAGTATTCACTCTGCGGAGAGCAAACTTTAGGTTTTGATTTAAAAATGCCATGGGCTGTGGACTTTGCTCATTGTTGAAGGCCGTACAGTTACCTATAATTGTTAGTTTCCGTGTCATATTAGTCTCTTGCGGAGAGTTGTCTCTCATTGGCAATCATACCACATCTTCTTTCCTTATCAAGATTAAAGTCTGAAAAAATTGCAACAGGAAAGACTCGGTATTTAAAGGTGATATTAATTTATAGTTTTTTGTTGCAGGTAAGACAGCCTCTACGTGGACTGCCTGTACAGAAGAAGAGGAGGATACCACTCAATAGCTTTGGGCAGGGATTCAACACGTGAGTATTATTCCGTCATTACAGTTTTTCTTAAAACTTTGTTTATATTTGATAGGCGATCTGTTTTTTCTGGAATAGTTTGGTAAAAAAAAAGAGGCTTTATTTATGTTAAAATGGGACTTGTAAAAGCAGTATTCACTCTGCGGAGAGCAAACTTTAGGTTTTGATTTAAAAATGCCATGGGCTGTGGACTTTGCTCATTGTTGAAGGCCGTACGGTTACTTATAATTGTTAGTTTCTGTGTCATATTAGTCTCTTGCGGAGAGTTGTCTCTCATTGGCAATCATACCACATCTTCCATTCTTCTTTCTTTATCAAGATTAAATTCTGAAAAATTGCAACAGGAAAGAGTCGGTATTAAAAGGTGATATTAATTTATAGTTTTTTGTTGCAGGTAAGACAGCCTCTACGTGGACTGCCTGTACAGAAGAAGAGGAGGATACCACTCAATAGCTTTGGGCAGGGATTCAACACGTGAGTATTATTCCGTCATTACAGTTTTTCTTAAAACTTTGTTTATATTTGATAGGCGATCTGTTTTTTCTGGAATAGTTTGGTAAAAAAAAAGAGGCTTTATTTATGTTAAAATGGGACTTGTAAAAGCAGTATTCACTCTGCGGAGAGCAAACTTTAGGTTTTGATTTAAAAATTCCATGGGCTGTGGACTTTGCTCATTGTTGAAGGCCGTACGGTTACTTAAAATTGTTAGTTTCTGTGTCATATTAGTCTCTTGCGGAGAGTTGTCTCTCATTGGCAATCATACCACATCTTCTTTCTTTATCAAGATTAAATTCTGAAAAATTGCAACAGGAAAGAGTCGGTATTTAAAGGTGATATTAATTTATAGTTTTTTGTTGCAGGTAAGATAGCCTCTACGTGGACTGCCTGTACAGAAGAAGAGGAGGATACCACTCATAGCTTTGGGCAGGGATTCAACACGTGAGTATTATTCCGTCATTACAGTTTTTCTTAAAACTTTGTTTATATTTGATAGGCGATCTGTTTTTTCTGGAATAGTTTGGTAAAAAAAAAGAGGCTTTATTTATGTTAAAATGGGACTTGTAAAAGCAGTATTCACTCTGCGGAGAGCAAACTTTAGGTTTTGATTTAAAAATGCCATGGGCTGTGGACTTTGCTCATTGTTGAAGGCCGTACGGTTACTTATAATTGTTAGTTTCTGTGTCATATTAGTCTCTTGCGGAGAGTTGTCTCTCATTGGCAATCATACCACATCTTCTTTCTTTATCAAGATTAAATTCTGAAAAATTGCAACAGGAAAGAGTCGGTATTTAAAGGTGATATTAATTTATAGTTTTTTGTTGCAGGTAAGACAGCCTCTACGTGGACTGCCTGTACAGAAGAAGAGGAGGATACCACTCAATAGCTTTGGGCAGGGATTCAACACGTGAGTATTATTCCGTCATTACAGTTTTTCTTAAAACTTTGTTTATATTTGATAGGCGATCTGTTTTTTCTGGAATAGTTTGGTAAAAAAAAAGAGGCTTTATTTATGTTAAAATGGGACTTGTAAAAGCAGTATTCACTCTGCGGAGAGCAAACTTTAGGTTTTGAGTTAAAAATGCCATGGGCTGTGGACTTTGCTCATTGTTGAAGGCCGTACGGTTACCTATAATTGTTAGTTTCCGTGTCATATTAGTCTCTTGCGGAGAGTTGTCTCTCATTGGCAATCATACCACATCTTCTTTCTTTATCAAGATTAAATTGTGAAAAAATTGCAACAGGAAAGAGTCGGTATTTAAAGGTGATATTAATTTATAGTTTTTTGTTGCAGGTAAGACAGCCTCTACGTGGACTGCCTGTACAGAAGAAGAGGAGGATACCACTCAATAGCTTTGGGCAGGGATTCAACACGTGAGTATTATTCCGTCATTACAGTTTTTCTTAAAACTTTGTTTATATTTGATAGGCGATCTGTTTTTTCTGGAATAGTTTGGTAAAAAAAAAGAGGCTTTATTTATGTTAAAATGGGACTTGTAAAAGCAGTATTCACTCTGCGGAGAGCAAACTTTAGGTTTTCATTTAAAAATTCCATGGGCTGTGGACTTTGCTCATTGTTGAAGGCCGTACGGTTACTTAAAATTGTTAGTTTCTGTGTCATATTAGTCTCTTGCGGAGAGTTGTCTCTCATTGGCAATCATACCACATCTTCTTTCTTTATCAAGATTAAATTCTGAAAAATTGCAACAGGAAAGAGTCGGTATTTAAAGGTGATATTAATTTATAGTTTTTTGTTGCAGGTAAGACAGCCTCTACGTGGACTGCCTGTACAGAAGAAGAGGAGGATACCACTCATAGCTTTGGGCAGGGATTCAACACGTGAGTATTATTCCGTCATTACAGTTTTTCTTAAAACTTTGTTTATATTTGATAGGCGATCTGTTTTTTCTGGAATAGTTTGGTAAAAAAAAAGAGGCTTTATTTATGTTAAAATGGGACTTGTAAAAGCAGTATTCACTCTGCGGAGAGCAAACTTTAGGTTTTGATTTAAAAATGCCATGGGCTGTGGACTTTGCTCATTGTTGAAGGCCGTACGGTTACTTATAATTGTTAGTTTCTGTGTCATATTAGTCTCTTGCGGAGAGTTGTCTCTCATTGGCAATCATACCACATCTTCTTTCTTTATCAAGATTAAATTCTGAAAAATTGCAACAGGAAAGAGTCGGTATTTAAAGGTGATATTAATTTATAGTTTTTTGTTGCAGGTAAGACAGCCTCTACGTGGACTGCCTGTACAGAAGAAGAGGAGGATACCACTCAATAGCTTTGGGCAGGGATTCAACACGTGAGTATTATTCCGTCATTACAGTTTTTCTTAAAACTTTGTTTATATTTGATAGGCGATCTGTTTTTTCTGGAATAGTTTGGTAAAAAAAAAGAGGCTTTATTTATGTTAAAATGGGACTTGTAAAAGCAGTATTCACTCTGCGGAGAGCAAACTTTAGGTTTTGATTTAAAAATGCCATGGGGCTGTGGACTTTGCTCATTGTTGAAGGCCGTACGGTTACCTATAATTGTTAGTTTCCGTGTCATATTAGTCTCTTGCGGAGAGTTGTCTCTCATTGGCAATCATACCACATCTTCTTTCTTTATCAAGATTAAATTGTGAAAAAATTGCAACAGGAAAGAGTCGGTATTTAAAGGTGATATTAATTTATAGTTTTTTGTTGCAGGTAAGACAGCCTCTACGTGGACTGCCTGTACAGAAGAAGAGGAGGATACCACTCAATAGCTTTGGGCAGGGATTCAACACGTGAGTATTATTCCGTCATTACAGTTTTTCTTAAAACTTTGTTTATATTTGATAGGCGATCTGTTTTTTCTGGAATAGTTTGGTAAAAAAAAAGAGGCTTTATTTATGTTAAAATGGGACTTGTAAAAGCAGTATTCACTCTGCGGAGAGCAAACTTTAGGTTTTGATTTAAAAATGCCATGGGCTGTGGACTTTGCTCATTGTTGAAGGCCGTACGGTTACCTATAATTGTTAGTTTCCGTGTCATATTAGTCTCTTGCGGAGAGTTGTCTCTCATTGGCAATCATACCACATCTTCTTTCTTTATCAAGATTAAATTGTGAAAAAATTGCAACAGGAAAGAGTCGGTATTTAAAGGTGATATTAATTTATAGTTTTTTGTTGCAGGTAAGACAGCCTCTACGTGGACTGCCTGTACAGAAGAAGAGGAGGATACCACTCAATAGCTTTGGGCAGGGATTCAACACGTGAGTATTATTCCGTCATTACAGATTTTCTTAAAACTTTGTTTATATTTGATAGGCGATCTGTTTTTTCTGGAATAGTTTGGTAAAAAAAAAAGAGGCTTTATTTATGTTAAAATGGGACTTGTAAAAGCAGTATTCACTCTGCGGAGAGCAAACTTTAGGTTTTGATTTAAAAATGCCATGGGCTGTGGACTTTGCTCATTGTTGAAGGCCGTACGGTTACCTATAATTGTTAGTTTCCGTGTCATATTAGTCTCTTGCGGAGAGTTGTCTCTCATTGGCAATCATACCACATCTTCTTTCTTTATCAAGATTAAATTGTGAAAAAATTGCAACAGGAAAGAGTCGGTATTTAAAGGTGATATTAATTTATAGTTTTTTGTTGCAGGTAAGACAGCCTCTACGTGGACTGCCTGTACAGAAGAAGAGGAGGATACCACTCAATAGCTTTGGGCAGGGATTCAACACGTGAGTATTATTCCGTCATTACAGTTTTTCTTAAAACTTTGTTTATATTTGATAGGCGATCTGTTTTTTCTGGAATAGTTTGGTAAAAAAAAAGAGGCTTTATTTATGTTAAAATGGGACTTGTAAAAGCAGTATTCACTCTGCGGAGAGCAAACTTTAGGTTTTGATTTAAAAATGCCATGGGCTGTGGACTTTGCTCATTGTTGAAGGCCGTACGGTTACCTATAATTGTTAGTTTCCGTGTCATATTAGTCTCTTGCGGAGAGTTGTCTCTCATTGGCAATCATACCACATCTTCTTTCTTTATCAAGATTAAATTGTGAAAAAATTGCAACAGGAAAGAGTCGGTATTTAAAGGTGATATTAATTTATAGTTTTTTGTTGCAGGTAAGACAGCCTCTACGTGGACTGCCTGTACAGAAGAAGAGGAGGATACCACTCAATAGCTTTGGGCAGGGATTCAACACGTGAGTATTATTCCGTCATTACAGTTTTTCTTAAAACTTTGTTTATATTTGATAGGCGATCTGTTTTTTCTGGAATAGTTTGGTAAAAAAAAAGAGGCTTTATTTATGTTAAAATGGGACTTGTAAAAGCAGTATTCACTCTGCGGAGAGCAAACTTTAGGTTTTGATTTAAAAATGCCATGGGCTGTGGACTTTGCTCATTGTTGAAGGCCGTACGGTTACCTATAATTGTTAGTTTCCGTGTCATATTAGTCTCTTGCGGAGAGTTGTCTCTCATTGGCAATCATACCACATCTTCTTTCTTTATCAAGATTAAATTGTGAAAAAATTGCAACAGGAAAGAGTCGGTATTTAAAGGTGATATTAATTTATAGTTTTTTGTTGCAGGTAAGACAGCCTCTACGTGGACTGCCTGTACAGAAGAAGAGGAGGATACCACTCAATAGCTTTGGGCAGGGATTCAACACGTGAGTATTATTCCGTCATTACAGATTTTCTTAAAACTTTGTTTATATTTGATAGGCGATCTGTTTTTTCTGGAATAGTTTGGTAAAAAAAAAAGAGGCTTTATTTATGTTAAAATGGGACTTGTAAAAGCAGTATTCACTCTGTGGAGAGCAAACTTTAGGTTTTGATTTAAAAATGCCATGGGCTGTGGACTTTGCTCATTGTTGAAGGCCGTACGGTTACCTATAATTGTTAGTTTCCGTGTCATATTAGTCTCTTGCGGAGAGTTGTCTCTCATTGGCAATCATACCACATCTTCTTTCTTTATCAAGATTAAATTGTGAAAAAATTGCAACAGGAAAGAGTCGGTATTTAAAGGTGATATTAATTTATAGTTTTTTGTTGCAGGTAAGACAGCCTCTACGTGGACTGCCTGTACAGAAGAAGAGGAGGATACCACTCAATAGCTTTGGGCAGGGATTCAACACGTGAGTATTATTCCGTCATTACAGATTTTCTTAAAACTTTGTTTATATTTGATAGGCGATCTGTTTTTTCTGGAATAGTTTGGTAAAAAAAAAAGAGGCTTTATTTATGTTAAAATGGGACTTGTAAAAGCAGTATTCACTCTGTGGAGAGCAAACTTTAGGTTTTGATTTAAAAATGCCATGGGCTGTGGACTTTGCTCATTGTTGAAGGCCGTACGGTTACCTATAATTGTTAGTTTCCGTGTCATATTAGTCTCTTGCGGAGAGTTGTCTCTCATTGGCAATCATACCACATCTTCTTTCTTTATCAAGATTAAATTGTGAAAAAATTGCAACAGGAAAGAGTCAGTATTTAAAGGTGATATTAATTTATAGTTTTTTGTTGCAGGTAAGACAGCCTCTACGTGGACTGCCTGTACAGAAGAAGAGGAGGATACCACTCAATAGCTTTGGGCAGGGATTCAACACGTGAGTATTATTCCGTCATTACAGTTTTTCTTAAAACTTTGTTTATATTTGATAGGCGATCTGTTTTTTCTGGAATAGTTTGGTAAAAAAAAAGAGGCTTTATTTATGTTAAAATGGGACTTGTAAAAGCAGTATTCACTCTGCGGAGAGCAAACTTTAGGTTTTGATTTAAAAATGCCATGGGCTGTGGACTTTGCTCATTGTTGAAGGCCGTACGGTTACCTATAATTGTTAGTTTCCGTGTCATATTAGTCTCTTGCGGAGAGTTGTCTCTCATTGGCAATCATACCACATCTTCTTTCCTTATCAAGATTAAAGTCTGAAAAAATTGCAACAGGAAAGAGTCGGTATTTAAAGGTGATATTAATTTATAGTTTTTTGTTGCAGGTAAGACAGCCTCTACGTGGACTGCCTGTACAGAAGAAGAGGAGGATACCACTCAATAGCTTTTGGGCAGGGATTCAACACGTGAGTATTATTCCGTCATTACAGTTTTTCTTAAAACTTTGTTTATATTTGATAGGCGATCTGTTTTTTCTGGAATAGTTTGGTAAAAAAAAAGAGGCTTTATTTATGTTAAAATGGGACTTGTAAAAGCAGTATTCACTCTGCGGAGAGCAAACTTTAGGTTTTGATTTAAAAATGCCATGGGCTGTGGACTTTGCTCATTGTTGAAGGCCGTACGGTTACCTATAATTGTTAGTTTCTGTGTCATATTAGTCTCTTGCGGAGAGTTGTCTCTCATTGGCAATCATACCACATCTTCTTTCTTTATCAAGATTAAATTGTGAAAAAATTGCAACAGGAAAGAGTCGGTATTTAAAGGTGATATTAATTTATAGTTTTTTGTTGCAGGTAAGACAGCCTCTACGTGGACTGCCTGTACAGAAGAAGAGGAGGATACCACTCAATAGCTTTGGGCAGGGATTCAACACGTGAGTATTATTCCGTCATTACAGTTTTTCTTAAAACTTTGTTTATATTTGATAGGCGATCTGTTTTTTCTGGAATAGTTTGGTAAAAAAAAAGAGGCTTTATTTATGTTAAAATGGGACTTGTAAAAGCAGTATTCACTCTGCGGAGAGCAAACTTTAGGTTTTGATTTAAAAATGCCATGGGCTGTGGACTTTGCTCATTGTTGAAGGCCGTACGGTTACCTATAATTGTTAGTTTCCGTGTCATATTAGTCTCTTGCGGAGAGTTGTCTCTCATTGGCAATCATACCACATCTTCTTTCTTTATCAAGATTAAATTCTGAAAAAATTGCAACAGGAAAGAGTCGGTATTTAAAGGTGATATTAATTTATAGTTTTTTGTTGCAGGTAAGACAGCCTCTACGTGGACTGCCTGTACAGAAGAAGAGGAGGATACCACTCAATAGCTTTGGGCAGGGATTCAACACGTGAGTATTATTCCGTCATTACAGTTTTTCTTAAAACTTTGTTTATATTTGATAGGCGATCTGTTTTTTCTGGAATAGTTTGGTAAAAAAAAAGAGGCTTTATTTATGTTAAAATGGGACTTGTAAAAGCAGTATTCACTCTGCGGAGAGCAAACTTTAGGTTTTGATTTAAAAATGCCATGGGCTGTGGACTTTGCTCATTGTTGAAGGCCGTACGGTTACCTATAATTGTTAGTTTCCGTGTCATATTAGTCTCTTGCGGAGAGTTGTCTCTCATTGGCAATCATACCACATCTTCTTTCTTTATCAAGATTAAATTCTGAAAAAATTGCAACAGGAAAGAGTCGGTATTTAAAGGTGATATTAATTTATAGTTTTTTGTTGCAGGTAAGACAGCCTCTACGTGGACTGCCTGTACAGAAGAAGAGGAGGATACCACTCAATAGCTTTGGGCAGGGATTCAACACGTGAGTATTATTCCGTCATTACAGTTTTTCTTAAAACTTTGTTTATATTTGATAGGCGATCTGTTTTTTCTGGAATAGTTTGGTAAAAAAAAAGAGGCTTTATTTATGTTAAAATGGGACTTGTAAAAGCAGTATTCACTCTGCGGAGAGCAAACTTTAGGTTTTGATTTAAAAATGCCATGGGCTGTGGACTTTGCTCATTGTTGAAGGCCGTACGGTTACCTATAATTGTTAGTTTCCGTGTCATATTAGTCTCTTGCGGAGAGTTGTCTCTCATTGGCAATCATACCACATCTTCTTTCTTTATCAAGATTAAAGTCTGAAAAAATTGCAACAGGCAAGAGTCGGTATTTAAAGGTGATATTAATTTATAGTTTTTTGTTGCAGGTAAGACAGCCTCTATGTGGACTGCCTGTACAGAAGAAGAGGAGGATACCACTCAATAGCTTTGGGCAGGGATTCAACACGTGAGTATTATTCCGTCATTACAGTTTTTCTTAAAACTTTGTTTATATTTGATAGGCGATCTGTTTTTTCTGGAATAGTTTGGTAAAAAAAAAGAGGCTTTATTTATGTTAAAATGGGACTTGTAAAAGCAGTATTCACTCTGCGGAGAGCAAACTTTAGGTTTTGATTTAAAAATGCCATGGGCTGTGGACTTTGCTCATTGTTGAAGGCCGTACGGTTACCTATAATTGTTAGTTTCCGTGTCATATTAGTCTCTTGCGGAGAGTTGTCTCTCATTGGCAATCATACCACATCTTCTTTCTTTATCAAGATTAAAGTCTGAAAAAATTGCAACAGGAAAGAGTCGGTATTTAAAGGTGATATTATTAATTTATAGTTTTTTGTTGCAGGTAAGACAGCCTCTACGTGGACTGCCTGTACAGAAGAAGAGGAGGATACCACTCAATAGCTTTGGGCAGGGATTCAACACGTGAGTATTATTCCGTCATTACAGTTTTTCTTAAAACTTTGTTTATATTTGATAGGCGATCTGTTTTTTCTGGAATAGTTTGGTAAAAAAAAAAGAGGCTTTATTTATGTTAAAATGGGACTTGTAAAAGCAGTATTCACTCTGCGGAGAGCAAACTTTAGGTTTTGATTTAAAAATGCCATGGGCTGTGGACTTTGCTCATTGTTGAAGGCCGTACGGTTACCTATAATTGTTAGTTTCCGTGTCATATTAGTCTCTTGCGGAGAGTTGTCTCTCATTGGCAATCATACCACATCTTCTTTCTTTATCAAGATTAAATTCTGAAAAAATTGCAACAGGAAAGAGTCGGTATTTGAAGGTGATATTAATTGATAGTTTTTTGTTGCAGGTAAG
Source organism: Mytilus trossulus (assembly GCF_036588685.1). Lineage (NCBI taxonomy): Eukaryota > Metazoa > Mollusca > Bivalvia > Mytilida > Mytilidae > Mytilus > Mytilus trossulus. Next base: position 45,595,176 of record NC_086376.1, read on the forward strand.
ACAGCCTCTACGTGGACTGCCTGTACAGAAGAAGAGGAGGATACCACTCAATAGCTTTGGGCAGGGATTCAACACGTGAGTATTATTCCGTCATTACAGTTTTTCTTAAAACTTTGTTTATATTTGATAGGCGATCTGTTTTTTCTGGAATAGTTTGGTAAAAAAAAAGAGGCTTTATTTATGTTAAAATGGGACTTGTAAAAGCAGTATTCACTCTGCGGAGAGCAAACTTTAGGTTTTGATTTAAAAATGCCATGGGCTGTGGACTTTGCTCATTGTTGAAGGCCATACGGTTACCTATAATTGTTAGTTTCCGTGTCATATTAGTCTCTTGCGGAGAGTTGTCTCTCATTGGCAATCATACCACATCTTCTTTCTTTATCAAGATTAAAGTCTGAAAAAATTGCAACAGGAAATAGTCGGTATTTAAAGGTGATATTAATTTATAGTTTTTTGTTGCAGGTAAGACAGCCTCTACGTGGACTGCCTGTACAGAAGAAGAGGAGGATACCACTCAATAGCTTTGGGCAGGGATTCAACACGTGAGTATTATTCCGTCATTACAGTTTTTCTTAAAACTTTGTTTATATTTGATAGGCGATCTGTTTTTTCTGGAATAGTTTGGTAAAAAAAAAGAGGCTTTATTTATGTTAAAATGGGACTTGTAAAAGCAGTATTCACTCTGCGGAGAGCAAACTTTAGGTTTTGATTTAAAAATGCCATGGGCTGTGGACTTTGCTCATTGTTGAAGGCCGTACGGTTACCTATAATTGTTAGTTTCCGTGTCATATTAGTCTCTTGCGGAGAGTTGTCTCTCATTGGCAATCATACCACATCTTCTTTCTTTATCAAGATTAAAGTCTGAAAAAATTGCAACAGGAAAGAGTCGGTATTTAAAGGTGATATTAATTTATAGTTTTTTGTTGCAAGTAAGACAGCCTCTACGTGGACTGCCTGTACAGAAGAAGAGGAGGATACCACTCAATAGCTTTGGGCAGGGATTCAACACGTGAGTATTATTCCGTCATTACAGTTTTTCTTAAAACTTTGTTTATATTTGATAGGCGATCTGTTTTTTCTGGAATAGTTTGGTAAAAAAAAAGAGGCTTTATTTATGTTAAAATGGGACTTGTAAAAGCAGTATTCACTCTGCGGAGAGCAAACTTTAGGTTTTGATTTAAAAATGCCATGGGCTGTGGACTTTGCTCATTGTTGAAGGCCGTACGGTTACCTATAATTGTTAGTTTCCGTGTCATATTAGTCTCTTGCGGAGAGTTGTCTCTCATTGGCAATCATACCACATCCTCTTTCTTTATCAAGATTAAATTCTGAAAAAATTGCAACAGGAAAGAGTCGGTATTTAAAGGTGATATTAATTTATAGTTTTTTGTTGCAGGTAAGACAGCCTCTACGTGGACTGCCTGTACAGAAGAAGAGGAGGATACCACTCATAGCTTTGGGCAGGGATTCAACACGTGAGTATTATTCCATCATTACAGTTTTTCTTAAAACTTTGTTTATATTTGATAGGCGATCTGTTTTTTCTGGAATAGTTTGGTAAAAAAAAAGAGGCTTTATTTATGTTAAAATGGGACTTGTAAAAGCAGTATTCACTCTGCGGAGAGCAAACTTTAGGTTTTGATTTAAAAATGCCATGGGCTGTGGACTTTGCTCATTGTTGAAGGCCGTACGGTTACTTATAATTGTTAGTTTCTGTGTCATATTAGTCTCTTGCGGAGAGTTGTCTCTCATTGGCAATCATATCACATCTTCTTTCTTTATCAAGATTAAATTCTGAAAAATTGCAACAGGAAAGATTCGGTTTTTAAAAGTGATATTAATTTATAGTTTTTTGTTGCAGGTAAGACGGCCTCTACGTGGACTGCCTGTACAGAAGAAGAGGATACCACTCATAGCTTTGGGCAGGGATTTAAAACGTGAGTATTATTCCGTCATTACAGTTTTTCTTAAAACTTTGTTTATATTTGATAGGCAATCTGTTTTTTCTGGAATAGTTTGGTAAAAAAAAAGAAGCTTTATTTATGTTAAAATGGGACTTGTAAAAGCAGTATTCACTCTGCGGAGAGCAAACTTTAGGTTTTGATTTAAAAATGCCATGGGCTGTGGACTTTGCTCATTGTTGAAGGCCGTACGGTTACCTATAATTGTTAGTTTCCGTGTCATATTAGTCTCTTGCGGAGAGTTGTCTCTCATTGGCAATCATACCACATCTTCTTTCTTTATCAAGATTAAATTCTGAAAAAATTGCAACAGGAAAGAGTCGGTATTTAAAGGTGATATTAATTTATAGTTTTTTTTTGCAGGTAAGACAGCCTCTACGTGGACTGCCTGTACAGAAGAAGAGGAGGATACCACTCAATAGCTTTGGGCAGGGATTCAACACGTGAGTATTATTCCGTCATTACAGTTTTTCTTAAAACTTTGTTTATATTTGATAGGCGATCTGTTTTTTCTGGAATAGTTTGGTAAAAAAAAAGAGGCTTTATTTATGTTAAAATGGGACTTGTAAAAGCAGTATTCACTCTGCGGAGAGCAAACTTTAGGTTTTGATTTAAAAATGCCATGGGCTGTGGACTTTGCTCATTGTTGAAGGCCGTACGGTTACCTATAATTGTTAGTTTCCGAGTCATATTAGTCTCTTGCGGAGAGTTGTCTCTCATTGGCAATCATACCACATCTTCTTTCTTTATCAAGATTAAATTCTGAAAAAATTGCAACAGGAAAGAGTCGGTATTTAAAGGTGATATTAATTTATAGTTTTTTGTTGCAGGTAAGACAGCCTCTACGTGGACTGCCTGTACAGAAGAAGAGGAGGATACCACTCAATAGCTTTGGGCAGGGATTCAACACGTGAGTATTATTCCGTCATTACAGTTTTTCTTAAAACTTTGTTTATATTTGATAGGCGATCTGTTTTTTCTGGAATAGTTTGGTAAAAAAAAAGAGGCTTTATTTATGTTAAAATGGGACTTGTAAAAGCAGTATTCACTCTGCGGAGAGCAAACTTTAGGTTTTGATTTAAAAATGCCATGGGCTGTGGACTTTGCTCATTGTTGAAGGCCGTACGGTTACTTATAATTGTTAGTTTCTGTGTCATATTAGTCTCTTGCGGAGAGTTGTCTCTCATTGGCAATCATACCACATCTTCTTTCTTTATCAAGATTAAATTCTGAAGAATTGCAACAGGAAAGAGTCGGTATTTAAAGGTGATATTAATTTATAGTTTTTTGTTGCAGGTAAGACAGCCTCTACGTGGACTGCCTGTACAGAAGAAGAGGAGGATACCACTCAATAGCTTTGGGCAGGGATTCAACACGTGAGTATTATTCCGTCATTACAGTTTTTCTTAAAACTTTGTTTATATTTGATAGGCAATCTGTTTTTTCTGGAATAGTTTGGTAAAAAAAAAGAGGCTTTATTTATGTTAAAATGGGACTTGTAAAAGCAGTATTCACTCTGCGGAGAGCAAACTTTAGGTTTTGATTTAAAAATGCCATGGGCTGTGGACTTTGCTCATTGTTGAAGGCCGTACGGTAACCTATAATTGTTAGTTTCCGTGTCATATTAGTCTCTTGCGGAGAGTTGTCTCTCATTGGCAATCATACCACATCTTCTTTCTTTATCAAGATTAAATTCTGAAAAAATTGCAACAGGAAAGAGTCGGTATTTGAAGGTGATATTAATTTATAGTTTTTTGTTGCAGGTAAGACAGCCTCTACGTGGACTGCCTGTACAGAAGAAGAGGAGGATACCACTCAATAGCTTTGGGCAGGGATTCAACACGTGAGTATTATTCCGTCATTACAGTTTTTCTTAAAACTTTGTTTATATTTGATAGGCGATCTGTTTTTTCTGGAATAGTTTGGTAAAAAAAAAGAGGCTTTATTTATGTTAAAATGGGACTTGTAAAAGCAGTATTCACTCTGCGGAGAGCAAACTTTAGGTTTTGATTTAAAAATGCCATGGGCTGTGGACTTTGCTCATTGTTGAAGGCCGTACGGTTACTTATAATTGTTAGTTTCTGTGTCATATTAGTCTCTTGCGGAGAGTTGTCTCTCATTGGCAATCATACCACATCTTCTTTCTTTATCAAGATTAAATTCTGAAGAATTGCAACAGGAAAGAGTCGGTATTTAAAGGTGATATTAATTTATAGTTTTTTGTTGCAGGTAAGACAGCCTCTACGTGGACTGCCTGTACAGAAGAAGAGGAGGATACCACTCAATAGCTTTGGGCAGGGATTCAACACGTGAGTATTATTCCGTCATAACAGTTTTTCTTAAAACTTTGTTTATATTTGATAGGCAATCTGTTTTTTCTGGAATAGTTTGGTAAAAAAAAAGAGGCTTTATTTATGTTAAAATGGGACTTGTAAAAGCAGTATTCACTCTGCGGAGAGCAAACTTTAGGTTTTGATTTAAAAATGCCATGGGCTGTGGACTTTGCTCATTGTTGAAGGCCGTACGGTTACCTATAATTGTTAGTTTCCGTGTCATATTAGTCTCTTGCGGAGAGTTGTCTCTCATTGGCAATCATACCACATCTTCTTTCTTTATCAAGATTAAATTCTGAAAAAATTGCAACAGGAAAGAGTCGGTATTTGAAGGTGATATTAATTTATAGTTTTTTGTTGCAGGTAAGACAGCCTCTACGTGGACTGCCTGTACAGAAGAAGAGGAGGATACCACTCAATAGCTTTGGGCAGGGATTCAACACGTGAGTATTATTCCGTCATTACAGTTTTTCTTAAAACTTTGTTTATATTTGATAGGCGATCTGTTTTTTCTGGAATAGTTTGGTAAAAAAAAAGAGGCTTTATTTATGTTAAAATGGGACTTGTAAAAGCAGTATTCACTCTGCGGAGAGCAAACTTTAGGTTTTGATTTAAAAATGCCATGGGCTGTGGACTTTGCTCATTGTTGAAGGCCATACGGTTACCTATAATTGTTAGTTTCCGTGTCATATTAGTCTCTTGCGGAGAGTTGTCTCTCATTGGCAATCATACCACATCTTCTTTCTTTATCAAGATTAAAGTCTGAAAAAATTGCAACAGGAAATAGTCGGTATTTAAAGGTGATATTAATTTATAGTTTTTTGTTGCAGGTAAGACAGCCTCTACGTGGACTGCCTGTACAGAAGAAGAGGAGGATACCACTCAATAGCTTTGGGCAGGGATTCAACACGTGAGTATTATTCCGTCATTACAGTTTTTCTTAAAACTTTGTTTATATTTGATAGGCGATCTGTTTTTTCTGGAATAGTTTGGTAAAAAAAAAGAGGCTTTATTTATGTTAAAATGGGACTTGTAAAAGCAGTATTCACTCTGCGGAGAGCAAACTTTAGGTTTTGATTTAAAAATGCCATGGGCTGTGGACTTTGCTCATTGTTGAAGGCCGTACGGTTACTTATAATTGTTAGTTTCTGTGTCATATTAGTCTCTTGCGGAGAGTTGTCTCTCATTGGCAATCATACCACATCTTCTTTCTTTATCAAGATTAAATTCTGAAGAATTGCAACAGGAAAGAGTCGGTATTTAAAGGTGATATTAATTTATAGTTTTTTGTTGCAGGTAAGACAGCCTCTACGTGGACTGCCTGTACAGAAGAAGAGGAGGATACCACTCAATAGCTTTGGGCAGGGATTCAACACGTGAGTATTATTCCGTCATAACAGTTTTTCTTAAAACTTTGTTTATATTTGATAGGCAATCTGTTTTTTCTGGAATAGTTTGGTAAAAAAAAAGAGGCTTTATTTATGTTAAAATGGGACTTGTAAAAGCAGTATTCACTCTGCGGAGAGCAAACTTTAGGTTTTGATTTAAAAATGCCATGGGCTGTGGACTTTGCTCATTGTTGAAGGCCGTACGGTTACCTATAATTGTTAGTTTCCGTGTCATATTAGTCTCTTGCGGAGAGTTGTCTCTCATTGGCAATCATACCACATCTTCTTTCTTTATCAAGATTAAATTCTGAAAAAATTGCAACAGGAAAGAGTCGGTATTTGAAGGTGATATTAATTTATAGTTTTTTGTTGCAGGTAAGACAGCCTCTACGTGGACTGCCTGTACAGAAGAAGAGGAGGATACCACTCAATAGCTTTGGGCAGGGATTCAACACGTGAGTATTATTCCGTCATTACAGTTTTTCTTAAAACTTTGTTTATATTTGATAGGCGATCTGTTTTTTCTGGAATAGTTTGGTAAAAAAAAAGAGGCTTTATTTATGTTAAAATGGGACTTGTAAAAGCAGTATTCACTCTGCGGAGAGCAAACTTTAGGTTTTGATTTAAAAATGCCATGGGCTGTGGACTTTGCTCATTGTTGAAGGCCATACGGTTACCTATAATTGTTAGTTTCCGTGTCATATTAGTCTCTTGCGGAGAGTTGTCTCTCATTGGCAATCATACCACATCTTCTTTCTTTATCAAGATTAAAGTCTGAAAAAATTGCAACAGGAAATAGTCGGTATTTAAAGGTGATATTAATTTATAGTTTTTTGTTGCAGGTAAGACAGCCTCTACGTGGACTGCCTGTACAGAAGAAGAGGAGGATACCACTCAATAGCTTTGGGCAGGGATTCAACACGTGAGTATTATTCCGTCATTACAGTTTTTCTTAAAACTTTGTTTATATTTGATAGGCGATCTGTTTTTTCTGGAATAGTTTGGTAAAAAAAAAGAGGCTTTATTTATGTTAAAATGGGACTTGTAAAAGCAGTATTCACTCTGCGGAGAGCAAACTTTAGGTTTTGATTTAAAAATGCCATGGGCTGTGGACTTTGCTCATTGTTGAAGGCCGTACGGTTACCTATAATTGTTAGTTTCCGTGTCATATTAGTCTCTTGCGGAGAGTTGTCTCTCATTGGCAATCATACCACATCTTCTTTCTTTATCAAGATTAAAGTCTGAAAAAATTGCAACAGGAAAGAGTCGGTATTTAAAGGTGATATTAATTTATAGTTTTTTGTTGCAAGTAAGACAGCCTCTATGTGGACTGCCTGTACAGAAGAAGAGGAGGATACCACTCAATAGCTTTGGGCAGGGATTCAACACGTGAGTATTATTCCGTCATTACAGTTTTTCTTAAAACTTTGTTTATATTTGATAGGCGATCTGTTTTTTCTGGAATAGTTTGGTAAAAAAAAAGAGGCTTTATTTATGTTAAAATGGGACTTGTAAAAGCAGTATTCACTCTGCGGAGAGCAAACTTTAGGTTTTGATTTAAAAATGCCATGGGCTGTGGACTTTGCTCATTGTTGAAGGCCGTACGGTTACCTATAATTGTTAGTTTCCGTGTCATATTAGTCTCTTGCGGAGAGTTGTCTCTCATTGGCAATCATACCACATCTTCTTTCTTTATCAAGATTAAATTCTGAAAAAATTGCAACAGGAAAGAGTCGGTATTTAAAGGTGATATTAATTTATAGTTTTTTGTTGCAGGTAAGACAGCCTCTACGTGGACTGCCTGTACAGAAGAAGAGGAGGATACCACTCAATAGCTTTGGGCAGGGATTCAACACGTGAGTATTATTCCGTCATTACAGTTTTTCTTAAAACTTTGTTTATATTTGATAGGCGATCTGTTTTTTCTGGAATAGTTTGGTAAAAAAAAAGAGGCTTTATTTATGTTAAAATGGGACTTGTAAAAGCAGTATTCACTCTGCGGAGAGCAAACTTTAGGTTTTGATTTAAAAATTCCATGGGCTGTGGACTTTGCTCATTGTCATTGTTGAAGGCCGTACGGTTACTTATAATTGTTAGTTTCTGTGTCATATTAGTCTCTTGCGGAGAGTTGTCTCTCATTGGCAATCATACCACATCTTCTTTCTTTATCAAGATTAAATTCTGAAAAATTGCAACAGGAAAGAGTCGGTATTTAAAGGTGATATTAATTTATAGTTTTTTGTTGCAGGTAAGACAGCCTCTACGTGGACTGCCTGTACAGAAGAAGAGGAGGATACCACTCAATAGCTTTGGGCAGGGATTCAACACGTGAGTATTATTCCGTCATTACAGTTTTTCTTAAAACTTTGTTTATATTTGATAGGCGATCTGTTTTTTCTGGAATAGTTTGGTAAAAAAAAAGAGGCTTTATTTATGTTAAAATGGGACTTGTAAAAGCAGTATTCACTCTGCGGAGAGCAAACTTTAGGTTTTGATTTAAAAATGCCATGGGCTGTGGACTTTGCTCATTGTTGAAGGCCGTACGGTTACCTATAATTGTTAGTTTCCGTGTCATATTAGTCTCTTGCGGAGAGTTGTCTCTCATTGGCAATCATACCACATCCTCTTTCTTTATCAAGATTAAATTCTGAAAAAATTGCAACAGGAAAGAGTCGGTATTTAAAGGTGATATTAATTTATAGTTTTTTGTTGCAGGTAAGACAGCCTCTACGTGGACTGCCTGTACAGAAGAAGAGGAGGATACCACTCATAGCTTTGGGCAGGGATTCAACACGTGAGTATTATTCCATCATTACAGTTTTTCTTAAAACTTTGTTTATATTTGATAGGCGATCTGTTTTTTCTGGAATAGTTTGGTAAAAAAAAAGAGGCTTTATTTATGTTAAAATGGGACTTGTAAAAGCAGTATTCACTCTGCGGAGAGCAAACTTTAGGTTTTGATTTAAAAATGCCATGGGCTGTGGACTTTGCTCATTGTTGAAGGCCGTACGGTTACTTATAATTGTTAGTTTCTGTGTCATATTAGTCTCTTGCGGAGAGTTGTCTCTCATTGGCAATCATATCACATCTTCTTTCTTTATCAAGATTAAATTCTGAAAAATTGCAACAGGAAAGATTCGGTTTTTAAAAGTGATATTAATTTATAGTTTTTTGTTGCAGGTAAGACGGCCTCTACGTGGACTGCCTGTACAGAAGAAGAGGATACCACTCATAGCTTTGGGCAGGGATTTAAAACGTGAGTATTATTCCGTCATTACAGTTTTTCTTAAAACTTTGTTTATATTTGATAGGCAATCTGTTTTTTCTGGAATAGTTTGGTAAAAAAAAAGAAGCTTTATTTATGTTAAAATGGGACTTGTAAAAGCAGTATTCACTCTGCGGAGAGCAAACTTTAGGTTTTGATTTAAAAATGCCATGGGCTGTGGACTTTGCTCATTGTTGAAGGCCGTACGGTTACCTATAATTGTTAGTTTCCGTGTCATATTAGTCTCTTGCGGAGAGTTGTCTCTCATTGGCAATCATACCACATCTTCTTTCTTTATCAAGATTAAATTCTGAAAAAATTGCAACAGGAAAGAGTCGGTATTTAAAGGTGATATTAATTTATAGTTTTTTTTTGCAGGTAAGACAGCCTCTACGTGGACTGCCTGTACAGAAGAAGAGGAGGATACCACTCAATAGCTTTGGGCAGGGATTCAACACGTGAGTATTATTCCGTCATTACAGTTTTTCTTAAAACTTTGTTTATATTTGATAGGCGATCTGTTTTTTCTGGAATAGTTTGGTAAAAAAAAAGAGGCTTTATTTATGTTAAAATGGGACTTGTAAAAGCAGTATTCACTCTGCGGAGAGCAAACTTTAGGTTTTGATTTAAAAATGCCATGGGCTGTGGACTTTGCTCATTGTTGAAGGCCGTACGGTTACCTATAATTGTTAGTTTCCGAGTCATATTAGTCTCTTGCGGAGAGTTGTCTCTCATTGGCAATCATACCACATCTTCTTTCTTTATCAAGATTAAATTCTGAAAAAATTGCAACAGGAAAGAGTCGGTATTTAAAGGTGATATTAATTTATAGTTTTTTGTTGCAGGTAAGACAGCCTCTACGTGGACTGCCTGTACAGAAGAAGAGGAGGATACCACTCAATAGCTTTGGGCAGGGATTCAACACGTGAGTATTATTCCGTCATTACAGTTTTTCTTAAAACTTTGTTTATATTTGATAGGCGATCTGTTTTTTCTGGAATAGTTTGGTAAAAAAAAAGAGGCTTTATTTATGTTAAAATGGGACTTGTAAAAGCAGTATTCACTCTGCGGAGAGCAAACTTTAGGTTTTGATTTAAAAATGCCATGGGCTGTGGACTTTGCTCATTGTTGAAGGCCGTACGGTTACTTATAATTGTTAGTTTCTGTGTCATATTAGTCTCTTGCGGAGAGTTGTCTCTCATTGGCAATCATACCACATCTTCTTTCTTTATCAAGATTAAATTCTGAAGAATTGCAACAGGAAAGAGTCGGTATTTAAAGGTGATATTAATTTATAGTTTTTTGTTGCAGGTAAGACAGCCTCTACGTGGACTGCCTGTACAGAAGAAGAGGAGGATACCACTCAATAGCTTTGGGCAGGGATTCAACACGTGAGTATTATTCCGTCATTACAGTTTTTCTTAAAACTTTGTTTATATTTGATAGGCAATCTGTTTTTTCTGGAATAGTTTGGTAAAAAAAAAGAGGCTTTATTTATGTTAAAATGGGACTTGTAAAAGCAGTATTCACTCTGCGGAGAGCAAACTTTAGGTTTTGATTTAAAAATGCCATGGGCTGTGGACTTTGCTCATTGTTGAAGGCCGTACGGTAACCTATAATTGTTAGTTTCCGTGTCATATTAGTCTCTTGCGGAGAGTTGTCTCTCATTGGCAATCATACCACATCTTCTTTCTTTATCAAGATTAAATTCTGAAAAAATTGCAACAGGAAAGAGTCGGTATTTGAAGGTGATATTAATTTATAGTTTTTTGTTGCAGGTAAGACAGCCTCTACGTGGACTGCCTGTACAGAAGAAGAGGAGGATACCACTCAATAGCTTTGGGCAGGGATTCAACACGTGAGTATTATTCCGTCATTACAGTTTTTCTTAAAACTTTGTTTATATTTGATAGGCGATCTGTTTTTTCTGGAATAGTTTGGTAAAAAAAAAGAGGCTTTATTTATGTTAAAATGGGACTTGTAAAAGCAGTATTCACTCTGCGGAGAGCAAACTTTAGGTTTTGATTTAAAAATGCCATGGGCTGTGGACTTTGCTCATTGTTGAAGGCCGTACGGTTACTTATAATTGTTAGTTTCTGTGTCATATTAGTCTCTTGCGGAGAGTTGTCTCTCATTGGCAATCATACCACATCTTCTTTCTTTATCAAGATTAAATTCTGAAGAATTGCAACAGGAAAGAGTCGGTATTTAAAGGTGATATTAATTTATAGTTTTTTGTTGCAGGTAAGACAGCCTCTACGTGGACTGCCTGTACAGAAGAAGAGGAGGATACCACTCAATAGCTTTGGGCAGGGATTCAACACGTGAGTATTATTCCGTCATAACAGTTTTTCTTAAAACTTTGTTTATATTTGATAGGCAATCTGTTTTTTCTGGAATAGTTTGGTAAAAAAAAAGAGGCTTTATTTATGTTAAAATGGGACTTGTAAAAGCAGTATTCACTCTGCGGAGAGCAAACTTTAGGTTTTGATTTAAAAATGCCATGGGCTGTGGACTTTGCTCATTGTTGAAGGCCGTACGGTAACCTATAATTGTTAGTTTCCGTGTCATATTAGTCTCTTGCGGAGAGTTGTCTCTCATTGGCAATCATACCACATCTTCTTTCTTTATCAAGATTAAATTCTGAAAAAATTGCAACAGGAAAGAGTCGGTATTTGAAGGTGATATTAATTTATAGTTTTTTGTTGCAGGTAAGACAGCCTCTACGTGGACTGCCTGTACAGAAGAAGAGGAGGATACCACTCAATAGCTTTGGGCAGGGATTCAACACGTGAGTATTATTCCGTCATTACAGTTTTTCTTAAAACTTTGTTTATATTTGATAGGCGATCTGTTTTTTCTGGAATAGTTTGGTAAAAAAAAAGAGGCTTTATTTATGTTAAAATGGGACTTGTAAAAGCAGTATTCACTCTGCGGAGAGCAAACTTTAGGTTTTGAATTAAAAATGCCATGGGCTGTGGACTTTGCTCATTGTTGAAGGCCGTACGGTTACTTATAATTGTTAGTTTCTGTGTCATATTAGTCTCTTGCGGAGAGTTGTCTCTCATTGGCAATCATACCACATCTTCTTTCTTTATCAAGATTAAATTCTGAAAAATTGCAACAGGAAAGAGTCGGTATTTAAAGGTGATATTAATTTATAGTTTTTTGTTGCAGGTAAGACAGCCTCTACGTGGACTGCCTGTACAGAAGAAGAGGAGGATACCACTCAATAGCTTTGGGCAGGGATTCAACACGTGAGTATTATTCCGTCATTACAGTTTTTCTTAAAACTTTGTTTATATTTGATAGGCGAACTGTTTTTTCTGGAATAGTTTGGTAAAAAAAAAGAGGCTTTATTTATGTTAAAATGGGACTTGTAAAAGCAGTATTCACTCTGCGGAGAGCAAACTTTAGGTTTTGATTTAAAAATGCCATGGGCTGTGGACTTTGCTCATTGTTGAAGGCCGTACGGTTACTTATAATTGTTAGTTTCCGTGTCATATTAGTCTCTTGCGGAGAGTTGTCTCTCATTGGCAATCATACCACATCTTCTTTCTTTATCAAGATTAAATTGTGAAGAATTGCAACAGGAAAGAGTCGGTATTTAAAGGTGATATTAATTTATAGTTTTTTGTTGCAGGTAAGACAGCCTCTACGTGGACTGCCTGTACAGAAGAAGAGGAGGATACCACTCAATAGCTTTGGGCAGGGATTCAACACGTGAGTATTATTCCGTCATTACAGTTTTTCTTAAAACTTTGTTTATATTTGATAGGCGATCTGTTTTTTCTGGAATAGTTTGGTAAAAAAAAAGAGGCTTTATTTATGTTAAAATGGGACTTGTAAAAGCAGTATTCACTCTGCGGAGAGCAAACTTTAGGTTTTGATTTAAAAATGCCATGGGCTGTGGACTTTGCTCATTGTTGAAGGCCGTACGGTTACTTATAATTGTTAGTTTCTGTGTCATATTAGTCTCTTGCGGAGAGTTGTCTCTCATTGGCAATCATACCACATCTTCTTTCTTTATCAAGATTAAATTCTGAAGAATTGCAACAGGAAAGAGTCGGTATTTAAAGGTGATATTAATTTATAGTTTTTTGTTGCAGGTAAGACAGCCTCTACGTGGACTGCCTGTACAGAAGAAGAGGAGGATACCACTCAATAGCTTTGGGCAGGGATTCAACACGTGAGTATTATTCCGTCATTACAGTTTTTCTTAAAACTTTGTTTATATTTGATAGGCGATCTGTTTTTTCTGGAATAGTTTGGTAAAAAAAAAGAGGCTTTATTTATGTTAAAATGGGACTTGTAAAAGCAGTATTCACTCTGCGGAGAGCAAACTTTAGGTTTTGATTTAAAAATGCCATGAGCTGTGGACTTTGCTCATTGTTGAAGGCCGTACGGTTACCTATAATTGTTAGTTTCCGTGTCATATTAGTCTCTTGCGGAGAGTTGTCTCTCATTGGCAATCATACCACATCTTCTTTCTTTATCAAGATTAAATTCTGAAAAAATTGCAACAGGAAAGAGTCGGTATTTGAAGGTGATATTAATTTATAGTTTTTTGTTGCAGGTAAGACAGCCTCTACGTGGACTGCCTGTACAGAAGAAGAGGAGGATACCACTCAATAGCTTTGGGCAGGGATTCAACACGTGAGTATTATTCCGTCATTACAGTTTTTCTTAAAACTTTGTTTATATTTGATAGGCGATCTGTTTTTTCTGGAATAGTTTGGTAAAAAAAAAGAGGCTTTATTTATGTTAAAATGGGACTTGTAAAAGCAGTATTCACTCTGCGGAGAGCAAACTTTAGGTTTTGAATTAAAAATGCCATGGGCTGTGGACTTTGCTCATTGTTGAAGGCCGTACGGTTACTTATAATTGTTAGTTTCTGTGTCATATTAGTCTCTTGCGGAGAGTTGTCTCTCATTGGCAATCATACCACATCTTCTTTCTTTATCAAGATTAAATTCTGAAAAATTGCAACAGGAAAGAGTCGGTATTTAAAGGTGATATTAATTTATAGTTTTTTGTTGCAGGTAAGACAGCCTCTACGTGGACTGCCTGTACAGAAGAAGAGGAGGATACCACTCAATAGCTTTGGGCAGGGATTCAACACGTGAGTATTATTCCGTCATTACAGTTCTTCTTAAAACTTTGTTTATATTTGATAGGCGATCTGTTTTTTCTGGAATAGTTTGGTAAAAAAAAAGAGGCTTTATTTATGTTAAAATGGGACTTGTAAAAGCAGTATTCACTCTGCGGAGAGCAAACTTTAGGTTTTGATTTAAAAATGCCATGGGCTGTGGACTTTGCTCATTGTTGAAGGCCGTACGGTTACTTATAATTGTTAGTTTCCGTGTCATATTAGTCTCTTGCGGAGAGTTGTCTCTCATTGGCAATCATACCACATCTTCTTTCTTTATCAAGATTAAATTGTGAAGAATTGCAACAGGAAAGAGTCGGTATTTAAAGGTGATATTAATTTATAGTTTTTTGTTGCAGGTAAGACAGCCTCTACGTGGACTGCCTGTACAGAAGAAGAGGAGGATACCACTCAATAGCTTTGGGCAGGGATTCAACACGTGAGTATTATTCCGTCATTACAGTTTTTCTTAAAACTTTCTTTATATTTGATAGGCGATCTGTTTTTTCTGGAATAGTTTGGTAAAAAAAAAGAGGCTTTATTTATGTTAAAATGGGACTTGTAAAAGCAGTATTCACTCTGCGGAGAGCAAACTTTAGGTTTTGATTTAAAAATGCCATGGGCTGTGGACTTTGCTCATTGTTGAAGGCCGTACGGTTACCTATAATTGTTAGTTTCCGTGTCATATTAGTCTCTTGCGGAGAGTTGTCTCTCATTGGCAATCATACCACATCTTCTTTCTTTATCAAGATTAAATTCTGAAAAAATTGCAACAGGAAAGAGTCGGTATTTAAAGGTGATATTAATTTATAGTTTTTTGTTGCAGGTAAGACAGCCTCTACGTGGACTGCCTGTACAGAAGAAGAGGAGGATACCACTCAATAGCTTTGGGCAGGGATTCAACACGTGAGTATTATTCCGTCATTACAGTTTTTCTTAAAACTTTGTTTATATTTGATAGGCGATCTGTTTTTTCTGGAATAGTTTGGTAAAAAAAAAGAGGCTTTATTTATGTTAAAATGGGACTTGTAAAAGCAGTATTCACTCTGCGGAGAGCAAACTTTAGGTTTTGATTTAAAAATGCCATGGGCTGTGGACTTTGCTCATTGTTGAAGGCCGTACGGTTACCTATAATTGTTAGTTTCCGTGTCATATTAGTCTCTTGCGGAGAGTTGTCTCTCATTGGCAATCATACCACATCTTCTTTCTTTATCAAGATTAAATTCTGAAAAAATTGCAACAGGAAAGAGTCGGTATTTAAAGGTGATATTTATGAATTCATAGTTTTTTGTTGCAGGTAAGACAGCCTCTACGTGGACTGCCTGTACAGAAGAAGAGGAGGATACCACTCAATAGCTTTGGGCAGGGATTCAACACGTGAGTATTATTCCGTCATTACAGTTTTTCTTAAAACTTTGTTTATATTTGATAGGCGATCTGTTTTTTCTGGAATAGTTTGGTAAAAAAAGAGGCTTTATTTATGTTAAAATGGGACTTGTAAAAGCAGTATTCACTCTGCGGAGAGCAAACTTTAGGTTTTGATTTAAAAATGCCATGGGCTGTGGACTTTGCTCATTGTTGAAGGCCGTACGGTTACTTATAATTGTTAGTTTCTGTGTCATATTAGTCTCTTGCGGAGAGTTGTCTCTCATTGGCAATCATACCACATCTTCTTTCTTTATCAAGATTAAATTCTGAAGAATTGCAACAGGAAAGAGTCGGTATTTAAAGGTGATATTAATTTATAGTTTTTTGTTGCAGGTAAGACAGCCTCTACGTGGACTGCCTGTACAGAAGAAGAGGAGGATACCACTCAATAGCTTTTGGCAGGGATTCAACACGTGAGTATTATTCCGTCATTACAGTTTTTCTTAAAACTTTGTTTATATTTGATAGGCGATCTGTTTTTTCTGGAATAGTTTGGTAAAAAAAAAGAGGCTTTATTTATGTTAAAATGGGACTTGTAAAAGCAGTATTCACTCTGCGGAGAGCAAACTTTAGGTTTTGATTTAAAAATGCCATGGGCTGTGGACTTTGCTCATTGTTGAAGGCCGTACGGTTACTTATAATTGTTAGTTTCTGTGTCATATTAGTCTCTTGCGGAGAGTTGTCTCTCATTGGCAATCATACCACATCTTCTTTCTTTATCAAGATTAAATTCTGAAAAATTGCAACAGGAAAGAGTCGGTATTTAAAGGTGATATTAATTTATAGTTTTTCGTTGCAGGTAAGACAGCCTCTACGTGGACTGCCTGTACAGAAGAAGAGGAGGATACCACTCATAGCTTTGGGCAGGGATTCAACACGTGAGTATTATTCCGTCATTACAGTTTTTCTTAAAACTTTGTTTATATTTGATAGGCGATCTGTTTTTTCTGGAATAGTTTGGTAAAAAAAAAGAGGCTTTATTTATGTTAAAATGGGACTTGTAAAAGCAGTATTCACTCTGCGGAGAGCAAACTTTAGGTTTTGATTTAAAAATGCCATGGGCTGTGGACTTTGCTCATTGTTGAAGGCCGTACGGTTACCTATAATTGTTAGTTTCCGTGTCATATTAGTCTCTTGCGGAGAGTTGTCTCTCATTGGCAATCATACCACATCTTCTTTCTTTATCAAGATTAAATTCTGAAAAAATTGCAACAGGAAAGAGTCGATATTTAAAGGTGATATTTATGAATTTATAGTTTTTTGTTGCAGGTAAGACAGCCTCTACGTGGACTGCCTGTACAGAAGAAGAGGAGGATACCACTCAATAGCTTTGGGCAGGGATTCAACACGTGAGTATTATTCCGTCATTACAGTTTTTCTTAAAACTTTGTTTATATTTGATAGGCGATCTGTTTTTTCTGGAATAGTTTGGTAAAAAAAGAGGCTTTATTTATGTTAAAATGGGACTTGTAAAAGCAGTATTCACTCTGCGGAGAGCAAACTTTAGGTTTTGATTTAAAAATGCCATGGGCTGTGGACTTTGCTCATTGTTGAAGGCCGTACGGTTACTTATAATTGTTAGTTTCTGTGTCATATTAGTCTCTTGCGGAGAGTTGTCTCTCATTGGCAATCATACCACATCTTCTTTCTTTATCAAGATTAAATTCTGAAGAATTGCAACAGGAAAGAGTCGGTATTTAAAGGTGATATTAATTTATAGTTTTTTGTTGCAGGTAAGACAGCCTCTACGTGGACTGCCTGTACAGAAGAAGAGGAGGATACCACTCAATAGCTTTTGGCAGGGATTCAACACGTGAGTATTATTCCGTCATTACAGTTTTTCTTAAAACTTTGTTTATATTTGATAGGCGATCTGTTTTTTCTGGAATAGTTTGGTAAAAAAAAAGAGGCTTTATTTATGTTAAAATGGGACTTGTAAAAGCAGTATTCACTCTGCGGAGAGCAAACTTTAGGTTTTGATTTAAAAATGCCATGGGCTGTGGACTTTGCTCATTGTTGAAGGCCGTACGGTTACTTATAATTGTTAGTTTCTGTGTCATATTAGTCTCTTGCGGAGAGTTGTCTCTCATTGGCAATCATACCACATCTTCTTTCTTTATCAAGATTAAATTCTGAAGAATTGCAACAGGAAAGAGTCGGTATTTAAAGGTGATATTAATTTATAGTTTTTTGTTGCAGGTAAGACAGCCTCTACGTGGACTGCCTGTACAGAAGAAGAGGAGGATACCACTCAATAGCTTTTGGCAGGGATTCAACACGTGAGTATTATTCCGTCATTACAGTTTTTCTTAAAACTTTGTTTATATTTGATAGGCGATCTGTTTTTTCTGGAATAGTTTGGTAAAAAAAAAGAGGCTTTATTTATGTTAAAATGGGACTTGTAAAAGCAGTATTCACTCTGCGGAGAGCAAACTTTAGGTTTTGATTTAAAAATGCCATGGGCTGTGGACTTTGCTCATTGTTGAAGGCCGTACGGTTACTTATAATTGTTAGTTTCTGTGTCATATTAGTCTCTTGCGGAGAGTTGTCTCTCATTGGCAATCATACCACATCTTCTTTCTTTATCAAGATTAAATTCTGAAAAATTGCAACAGGAAAGAGTCGGTATTTAAAGGTGATATTAATTTATAGTTTTTCGTTGCAGGTAAGACAGCCTCTACGTGGACTGCCTGTACAGAAGAAGAGGAGGATACCACTCATAGCTTTGGGCAGGGATTCAACACGTGAGTATTATTCCGTCATTACAGTTTTTCTTAAAACTTTGTTTATATTTGATAGGCGATCTGTTTTTTCTGGAATAGTTTGGTAAAAAAAAAGAGGCTTTATTTATGTTAAAATGGGACTTGTAAAAGCAGTATTCACTCTGCGGAGAGCAAACTTTAGGTTTTGATTTAAAAATGCCATGGGCTGTGGACTTTGCTCATTGTTGAAGGCCGTACGGTTACCTATAATTGTTAGTTTCCGTGTCATATTAGTCTCTTGCGGAGAGTTGTCTCTCATTGGCAATCATACCACATCTTCTTTCTTTATCAAGATTAAATTCTGAAAAAATTGCAACAGGAAAGAGTCGATATTTAAAGGTGATATTTATGAATTTATAGTTTTTTGTTGCAGGTAAGACAGCCTCTACGTGGACTGCCTGTACAGAAGAAGAGGAGGATACCACTCAATAGCTTTGGGCAGGGATTCAACACGTGAGTATTATTCCGTCATTACAGTTTTTCTTAAAACTTTGTTTATATTTGATAGGCGATCTGTTTTTTCTGGAATAGTTTGGTAAAAAAAGAGGCTTTATTTATGTTAAAATGGGACTTGTAAAAGCAGTATTCACTCTGCGGAGAGCAAACTTTAGGTTTTGATTTAAAAATGCCATGGGCTGTGGACTTTGCTCATTGTTGAAGGCCGTACGGTTACTTATAATTGTTAGTTTCTGTGTCATATTAGTCTCTTGCGGAGAGTTGTCTCTCATTGGCAATCATACCACATCTTCTTTCTTTATCAAGATTAAATTCTGAAGAATTGCAACAGGAAAGAGTCGGTATTTAAAGGTGATATTAATTTATAGTTTTTTGTTGCAGGTAAGACAGCCTCTACGTGGACTGCCTGTACAGAAGAAGAGGAGGATACCACTCAATAGCTTTGGGCAGGGATTCAACACGTGAGTATTATTCCGTCATTACAGTTTTTCTTAAAACTTTGTTTATATTTGATAGGCGATCTGTTTTTTCTGGAATAGTTTGGTAAAAAAAAAGAGGCTTTATTTATGTTAAAATGGGACTTGTAAAAGCAGTATTCACTCTGCGGAGAGCAAACTTTAGGTTTTGATTTAAAAATGCCATGGGCTGTGGACTTTGCTCATTGTTGAAGGCCGTACGGTTACTTATAATTGTTAGTTTCTGTGTCATATTAGTCTCTTGCGGAGAGTTGTCTCTCATTGGCAATCATACCACATCTTCTTTCTTTATCAAGATTAAATTCTGAAGAATTGCAACAGGAAAGAGTCGGTATTTAAAGGTGATATTAATTTATAGTTTTTTGTTGCAGGTAAGACAGCCTCTACGTGGACTGCCTGTACAGAAGAAGAGGAGGATACCACTCAATAGCTTTTGGCAGGGATTCAACACGTGAGTATTATTCCGTCATTACAGTTTTTCTTAAAACTTTGTTTATATTTGA
This sequence comes from Mytilus trossulus, assembly GCF_036588685.1. Lineage (NCBI taxonomy): Eukaryota > Metazoa > Mollusca > Bivalvia > Mytilida > Mytilidae > Mytilus > Mytilus trossulus. Next base: position 45,614,897 of record NC_086376.1, read on the forward strand.
TAGGCGATCTGTTTTTTCTGGAATAGTTTGGTAAAAAAAAAGAGGCTTTATTTATGTTAAAATGGGACTTGTAAAAGCAGTATTCACTCTGCGGAGAGCAAACTTTAGGTTTTGATTTAAAAATGCCATGGGCTGTGGACTTTGCTCATTGTTGAAGGCCGTACGGTTACTTATAATTGTTAGTTTCTGTGTCATATTAGTCTCTTGCGGAGAGTTGTCTCTCATTGGCAATCATACCACATCTTCTTTCTTTATCAAGATTAAATTCTGAAGAATTGCAACAGGAAAGAGTCGGTATTTAAAGGTGATATTAATTTATAGTTTTTTGTTGCAGGTAAGACAGCCTCTACGTGGACTGCCTGTACAGAAGAAGAGGAGGATACCACTCAATAGCTTTTGGCAGGGATTCAACACGTGAGTATTATTCCGTCATTACAGTTTTTCTTAAAACTTTGTTTATATTTGATAGGCGATCTGTTTTTTCTGGAATAGTTTGGTAAAAAAAAAGAGGCTTTATTTATGTTAAAATGGGACTTGTAAAAGCAGTATTCACTCTGCGGAGAGCAAACTTTAGGTTTTGATTTAAAAATGCCATGGGCTGTGGACTTTGCTCATTGTTGAAGGCCGTACGGTTACTTATAATTGTTAGTTTCTGTGTCATATTAGTCTCTTGCGGAGAGTTGTCTCTCATTGGCAATCATACCACATCTTCTTTCTTTATCAAGATTAAATTCTGAAAAATTGCAACAGGAAAGAGTCGGTATTTAAAGGTGATATTAATTTATAGTTTTTCGTTGCAGGTAAGACAGCCTCTACGTGGACTGCCTGTACAGAAGAAGAGGAGGATACCACTCATAGCTTTGGGCAGGGATTCAACACGTGAGTATTATTCCGTCATTACAGTTTTTCTTAAAACTTTGTTTATATTTGATAGGCGATCTGTTTTTTCTGGAATAGTTTGGTAAAAAAAAAGAGGCTTTATTTATGTTAAAATGGGACTTGTAAAAGCAGTATTCACTCTGCGGAGAGCAAACTTTAGGTTTTGATTTAAAAATGCCATGGGCTGTGGACTTTGCTCATTGTTGAAGGCCGTACGGTTACCTATAATTGTTAGTTTCCGTGTCATATTAGTCTCTTGCGGAGAGTTGTCTCTCATTGGCAATCATACCACATCTTCTTTCTTTATCAAGATTAAATTCTGAAAAAATTGCAACAGGAAAGAGTCGATATTTAAAGGTGATATTTATGAATTTATAGTTTTTTGTTGCAGGTAAGACAGCCTCTACGTGGACTGCCTGTACAGAAGAAGAGGAGGATACCACTCAATAGCTTTGGGCAGGGATTCAACACGTGAGTATTATTCCGTCATTACAGTTTTTCTTAAAACTTTGTTTATATTTGATAGGCGATCTGTTTTTTCTGGAATAGTTTGGTAAAAAAAGAGGCTTTATTTATGTTAAAATGGGACTTGTAAAAGCAGTATTCACTCTGCGGAGAGCAAACTTTAGGTTTTGATTTAAAAATGCCATGGGCTGTGGACTTTGCTCATTGTTGAAGGCCGTACGGTTACTTATAATTGTTAGTTTCTGTGTCATATTAGTCTCTTGCGGAGAGTTGTCTCTCATTGGCAATCATACCACATCTTCTTTCTTTATCAAGATTAAATTCTGAAGAATTGCAACAGGAAAGAGTCGGTATTTAAAGGTGATATTAATTTATAGTTTTTTGTTGCAGGTAAGACAGCCTCTACGTGGACTGCCTGTACAGAAGAAGAGGAGGATACCACTCAATAGCTTTTGGCAGGGATTCAACACGTGAGTATTATTCCGTCATTACAGTTTTTCTTAAAACTTTGTTTATATTTGATAGGCGATCTGTTTTTTCTGGAATAGTTTGGTAAAAAAAAAGAGGCTTTATTTATGTTAAAATGGGACTTGTAAAAGCAGTATTCACTCTGCGGAGAGCAAACTTTAGGTTTTGATTTAAAAATGCCATGGGCTGTGGACTTTGCTCATTGTTGAAGGCCGTACGGTTACTTATAATTGTTAGTTTCTGTGTCATATTAGTCTCTTGCGGAGAGTTGTCTCTCATTGGCAATCATACCACATCTTCTTTCTTTATCAAGATTAAATTCTGAAAAATTGCAACAGGAAAGAGTCGGTATTTAAAGGTGATATTAATTTATAGTTTTTCGTTGCAGGTAAGACAGCCTCTACGTGGACTGCCTGTACAGAAGAAGAGGAGGATACCACTCAATAGCTTTGGGCAGGGATTCAACACGTGAGTATTATTCCGTCATTACAGTTTTTCTTAAAACTTTGTTTATATTTGATAGGCGATCTGTTTTTTCTGGAATAGTTTGGTAAAAAAAAAGAGGCTTTATTTATGTTAAAATGGGACTTGTAAAAGCAGTATTCACTCTGCGGAGAGCAAACTTTAGGTTTTGATTTAAAAATGCCATGGGCTGTGGACTTTGCTCATTGTTGAAGGCCGTACGGTTACCTATAATTGTTAGTTTCCGTGTCATATTAGTCTCTTGCGGAGAGTTGTCTCTCATTGGCAATCATACCACATCTTCTTTCTTTATCAAGATTAAATTCTGAAAAAATTGCAACAGGAAAGAGTCGGTATTTAAAGGTGATATTAATTTATAGTTTTTTGTTGCAGGTAAGACAGCCTCTACGTGGACTGCCTGTACAGAAGAAGAGGAGGATACCACTCAATAGCTTTGGGCAGGGATTCAACACGTGAGTATTATTCCGTCATTACAGTTTTTCTTAAAACTTTGTTTATATTTGATAGGCGATCTGTTTTTTCTGGAATAGTTTGGTAAAAAAAAAGAGGCTTTATTTATGTTAAAATGGGACTTGTAAAAGCAGTATTCACTCTGCGGAGAGCAAACTTTAGGTTTTGATTTAAAAATGCCATGGGCTGTGGACTTTGCTCATTGTTGAAGGCCGTACGGTTACCTATAATTGTTAGTTTCCGTGTCATATTAGTCTCTTGCGGAGAGTTGTCTCTCATTGGCAATCATACCACATCTTCTTTCTTTATCAAGATTAAATTCTGAAAAAATTGCAACAGGAAAGAGTCGGTATTTAAAGGTGATATTTATGAATTTATAGTTTTTTGTTGCAGGTAAGACAGCCTCTACGTGGACTGCCTGTACAGAAGAAGAGGAGGATACCACTCAATAGCTTTGGGCAGGGATTCAACACGTGAGTATTATTCCGTCATTACAGTTTTTCTTAAAACTTTGTTTATATTTGATAGGCGATCTGTTTTTTCTGGAATAGTTTGGTAAAAAAAGAGGCTTTATTTATGTTAAAATGGGACTTGTAAAAGCAGTATTCACTCTGCGGAGAGCAAACTTTAGGTTTTGATTTAAAAATGCCATGGGCTGTGGACTTTGCTCATTGTTGAAGGCCGTACGGTTACTTATAATTGTTAGTTTCTGTGTCATATTAGTCTCTTGCGGAGAGTTGTCTCTCATTGGCAATCATACCACATCTTCTTTCTTTATCAAGATTAAATTGTGAAAAAATTGCAACAGGAAAGAGTGGGTATTTAAAGGTGATATTAATTTATAGTTTTTTGTTGCAGGTAAGACAGCCTCTACGTGGACTGCCTGTACAGAAGAAGAGGAGGATACCACTCATAGCTTTGGGCAGGGATTCAACACGTGAGTATTATTCCGTCATTACAGTTTTTCTTAAAACTTTGTTTATATTTGATAGGCGATCTGTTTTTTCTGGAATAGTTTGGTAAAAAAAAAGAGGCTTTATTTATGTTAAAATGGGACTTGTAAAAGCAGTATTCACTCTGCGGAGAGCAAACTTTAGGTTTTGATTTAAAAATGCCATGGGCTGTGGACTTTGCTCATTGTTGAAGGCTGTACGGTTACCTATAATTGTTAGTTTCCGTGTCATATTAGTCTCTTGCGGAGAGTTGTCTCTCATTGGCAATCATACCACATCTTCTTTCTTTATCAAGATTAAATTCTGAAAAAATTGCAACAGGAAAGAGTCGGTATTTAAAGGTGATATTAATTTATAGTTTTTTGTTGCAGGTAAGACAGCCTCTACGTGGACTGCCTGTACAGAAGAAGAGGAGGATACCACTCAATAGCTTTGGGCAGGGATTCAACACGTGAGTATTATTCCGTCATTACAGTTTTTCTTAAAACTTTGTTTATATTTGATAGGCGATCTGTTTTTTCTGGAATAGTTTGGTAAAAAAAAAGAGGCTTTATTTATGTTAAAATGGGACTTGTAAAAGCAGTATTCACTCTGCGGAGAGCAAACTTTACGTTTTGATTTAAAAATGCCATGGGCTGTGGACTTTGCTCATTGTTGAAGGCCGTACGGTTACCTATAATTGTTAGTTTCCGTGTCATATTAGTCTCTTGCGGAGAGTTGTCTCTCATTGGCAATCATACCACATCTTTTTTCTTTATCAAGATTAAATTGTGAAAAAATTGCAACAGGAAAGAGTCGGTATTTAAAGGTGATATTAATTTATAGTTTTTTGTTGCAGGTAAGACAGCCTCTACGTGGACTGCCTGTACAGAAGAAGAGGAGGATACCACTCAATAGCTTTGGGCAGGGATTCAACACGTGAGTATTATTCCGTCATTACAGTTTTTCTTAAAACTTTGTTTATATTTGATAGGCGATCTGTTTTTTCTGGAATAGTTTGGTAAAAAAAAAGAGGCTTTATTTATGTTAAAATGGGACTTGTAAAAGCAGTATTCACTCTGCGGAGAGCAAACTTTAGGTTTTGATTTAAAAATGCCATGGGCTGTGGACTTTGTTCATTGTTGAAGGCCGTACGGTTACCTATAATTGTTAGTTTCCGTGTCATATTAGTCTCTTGCGGAGAGTTGTCTCTCATTGGCAATCATACCACATCTTCTTTCTTTATCAAGATTAAATTCTGAAAAAATTGCAACAGGAAAGAGTCGGTATTTAAAGGTGATATTAATTTATAGTTTTTTGTTGCAGGTAAGACAGCCTCTACGTGGACTGCCTGTACAGAAGAAGAGGAGGATACCACTCAATAGCTTTGGGCAGGGATTCAACACGTGAGTATTATTCCGTCATTACAGTTTTTCTTAAAACTTTGTTTATATTTGATAGGCGATCTGTTTTTTCTGGAATAGTTTGGTAAAAAAAAAGAGGCTTTATTTATGTTAAAATGGGACTTGTAAAAGCAGTATTCACTCTGTGGAGAGCAAACTTTAGGTTTTGATTTAAAAATGCCATGGGCTGTGGACTTTGCTCATTGTTGAAGGCCATAAGGTTACTTATAATTGTTAGTTTCCGTGTCATATTAGTCTCTTGCGGAGAGTTGTCTCTCATTGGCAATCATACCACATCTTCTTTCTTTATCAAGATTAAATTGTGAAAAAATTGCAACAGGAAAGAGTGGGTATTTAAAGGTGATATTAATTTATAGTTTTTTGTTGCAGGTAAGACAGCCTCTACGTGGACTGCCTGTACAGAAGAAGAGGAGGATACCACTCATAGCTTTGGGCAGGGATCCAACACGTGAGTATTATTCCGTCATTACAGATTTTCTTAAAACTTTGTTTATATTTGATAGGCGATCTGTTTTTTCTGGAATAGTTTGGTAAAAAAAAAGAGGCTTTATTTATGTTAAAATGGGACTTGTAAAAGCAGTATTCACTCTGCGGAGAGCAAACTTTAGGTTTTGATTTAAAAATGCCATGGGCTGTGGACTTTGCTCATTGTTGAAGGCTGTACGGTTACCTATAATTGTTAGTTTCCGTGTCATATTAGTCTCTTGCGGAGAGTTGTCTCTCATTGGCAATCATACCACATCTTCTTTCTTTATCAAGATTAAATTGTGAAAAAATTGCAACAGGAAAGAGTCGGTATTTAAAGGTGATATTAATTTATAGTTTTTTGTTGCAGGTAAGACAGCCTCTACGTGGACTGCCTGTACAGAAGAAGAGGAGGATACCACTCATAGCTTTGGGCAGGGATTCAACACGTGAGTATTATTCCGTCATTACAGTTTTTCTTAAAACTTTGTTTATATTTGATAGGCGATCTGTTTTTTCTGGAATAGTTTGGTAAAAAAAAAGAGGCTTTATTTATGTTAAAATGGGACTTGTAAAAGCAGTATTCACTCTGCGGAGAGCAAACTTTAGGTTTTGATTTAAAAATGCCATGGGCTGTGGACTTTGCTCATTGTTGAAGGCTGTACGGTTACCTATAATTGTTAGTTTCCGTGTCATATTAGTCTCTTGCGGAGAGTTGTCTCTCATTGGCAATCATACCACATCTTCTTTCTTTATCAAGATTAAATTCTGAAAAAATTGCAACAGGAAAGAGTCGGTATTTAAAGGTGATATTAATTTATAGTTTTTTGTTGCAGGTAAGACAGCCTCTACGTGGACTGCCTGTACAGAAGAAGAGGAGGATACCACTCAATAGCTTTGGGCAGGGATTCAACACGTGAGTATTATTCCGTCATTACAGTTTTTCTTAAAACTTTGTTTATATTTGATAGGCGATCTGTTTTTTCTGGAATAGTTTGGTAAAAAAAAAGAGGCTTTATTTATGTTAAAATGGGACTTGTAAAAGCAGTATTCACTCTGCGGAGAGCAAACTTTACGTTTTGATTTAAAAATGCCATGGGCTGTGGACTTTGCTCATTGTTGAAGGCCGTACGGTTACCTATAATTGTTAGTTTCCGTGTCATATTAGTCTCTTGCGGAGAGTTGTCTCTCATTGGCAATCATACCACATCTTTTTTCTTTATCAAGATTAAATTGTGAAAAAATTGCAACAGGAAAGAGTCGGTATTTAAAGGTGATATTAATTTATAGTTTTTTGTTGCAGGTAAGACAGCCTCTACGTGGACTGCCTGTACAGAAGAAGAGGAGGATACCACTCAATAGCTTTGGGCAGGGATTCAACACGTGAGTATTATTCCGTCATTACAGTTTTTCTTAAAACTTTGTTTATATTTGATAGGCGATCTGTTTTTTCTGGAATAGTTTGGTAAAAAAAAAGAGGCTTTATTTATGTTAAAATGGGACTTGTAAAAGCAGTATTCACTCTGCGGAGAGCAAACTTTAGGTTTTGATTTAAAAATGCCATGGGCTGTGGACTTTGCTCATTGTTGAAGGCCGTACGGTTACCTATAATTGTTAGTTTCCGTGTCATATTAGTCTCTTGCGGAGAGTTGTCTCTCATTGGCAATCATACCACATCTTCTTTCTTTATCAAGATTAAATTCTGAAAAAATTGCAACAGGAAAGAGTCGGTATTTAAAGGTGATATTAATTTATAGTTTTTTGTTGCAGGTAAGACAGCCTCTACGTGGACTGCCTGTACAGAAGAAGAGGAGGATACCACTCAATAGCTTTGGGCAGGGATTCAACACGTGAGTATTATTCCGTCATTACAGTTTTTCTTAAAACTTTGTTTATATTTGATAGGCGATCTGTTTTTTCTGGAATAGTTTGGTAAAAAAAAAGAGGCTTTATTTATGTTAAAATGGGACTTGTAAAAGCAGTATTCACTCTGTGGAGAGCAAACTTTAGGTTTTGATTTAAAAATGCCATGGGCTGTGGACTTTGCTCATTGTTGAAGGCCATAAGGTTACTTATAATTGTTAGTTTCCGTGTCATATTAGTCTCTTGCGGAGAGTTGTCTCTCATTGGCAATCATACCACATCTTCTTTCTTTATCAAGATTAAATTGTGAAAAAATTGCAACAGGAAAGAGTGGGTATTTAAAGGTGATATTAATTTATAGTTTTTTGTTGCAGGTAAGACAGCCTCTACGTGGACTGCCTGTACAGAAGAAGAGGAGGATACCACTCATAGCTTTGGGCAGGGATTCAACACGTGAGTATTATTCCGTCATTACAGTTTTTCTTAAAACTTTGTTTATATTTGATAGGCGATCTGTTTTTTCTGGAATAGTTTGGTAAAAAAAAAGAGGCTTTATTTATGTTAAAATGGGACTTGTAAAAGCAGTATTCACTCTGCGGAGAGCAAACTTTAGGTTTTGATTTAAAAATGCCATGGGCTGTGGACTTTGCTCATTGTTGAAGGCTGTACGGTTACCTATAATTGTTAGTTTCCGTGTCATATTAGTCTCTTGCGGAGAGTTGTCTCTCATTGGCAATCATACCACATCTTCTTTCTTTATCAAGATTAAATTCTGAAAAAATTGCAACAGGAAAGAGTCGGTATTTAAAGGTGATATTAATTTATAGTTTTTTGTTGCAGGTAAGACAGCCTCTACGTGGACTGCCTGTACAGAAGAAGAGGAGGATACCACTCATAGCTTTGGGCAGGGATTCAACACGTGAGTATTATTCCGTCATTACAGTTTTTCTTAAAACTTTGTTTATATTTGATAGGCGATCTGTTTTTTCTGGAATAGTTTGGTAAAAAAAAAGAGGCTTTATTTATGTTAAAATGGGACTTGTAAAAGCAGTATTCACTCTGCGGAGAGCAAACTTTAGGTTTTGATTTAAAAATGCCATGGGCTGTGGACTTTGCTCATTGTTGAAGGCTGTACGGTTACCTATAATTGTTAGTTTCCGTGTCATATTAGTCTCTTGCGGAGAGTTGTCTCTCATTGGCAATCATACCACATCTTCTTTCTTTATCAAGATTAAATTCTGAAAAAATTGCAACAGGAAAGAGTCGGTATTTAAAGGTGATATTAATTTATAGTTTTTTGTTGCAGGTAAGACAGCCTCTACGTGGACTGCCTGTACAGAAGAAGAGGAGGATACCACTCATAGCTTTGGGCAGGGATTCAACACGTGAGTATTATTCCGTCATTACAGTTTTTCTTAAAACTTTGTTTATATTTGATAGGCGATCTGTTTTTTCTGGAATAGTTTGGTAAAAAAAAAGAGGCTTTATTTATGTTAAAATGGGACTTGTAAAAGCAGTATTCACTCTGCGGAGAGCAAACTTTAGGTTTTGATTTAAAAATGCCATGGGCTGTGGACTTTGCTCATTGTTGAAGGCTGTACGGTTACCTATAATTGTTAGTTTCCGTGTCATATTAGTCTCTTGCGGAGAGTTGTCTCTCATTGGCAATCATACCACATCTTCTTTCTTTATCAAGATTAAATTCTGAAAAAATTGCAACAGGAAAGAGTCGGTATTTAAAGGTGATATTAATTTATAGTTTTTTGTTGCAGGTAAGACAGCCTCTACGTGGACTGCCTGTACAGAAGAAGAGGAGGATACCACTCAATAGCTTTGGGCAGGGATTCAACACGTGAGTATTATTCCGTCATTACAGTTTTTCTTAAAACTTTGTTTATATTTGATAGGCGATCTGTTTTTTCTGGAATAGTTTGGTAAAAAAAAAGAGGCTTTATTTATGTTAAAATGGGACTTGTAAAAGCAGTATTCACTCTGCGGAGAGCAAACTTTACGTTTTGATTTAAAAATGCCATGGGCTGTGGACTTTGCTCATTGTTGAAGGCCGTACGGTTACCTATAATTGTTAGTTTCCGTGTCATATTAGTCTCTTGCGGAGAGTTGTCTCTCATTGGCAATCATACCACATCTTTTTTCTTTATCAAGATTAAATTGTGAAAAAATTGCAACAGGAAAGAGTCGGTATTTAAAGGTGATATTAATTTATAGTTTTTTGTTGCAGGTAAGACAGCCTCTACGTGGACTGCCTGTACAGAAGAAGAGGAGGATACCACTCAATAGCTTTGGGCAGGGATTCAACACGTGAGTATTATTCCGTCATTACAGTTTTTCTTAAAACTTTGTTTATATTTGATAGGCGATCTGTTTTTTCTGGAATAGTTTGGTAAAAAAAAAGAGGCTTTATTTATGTTAAAATGGGACTTGTAAAAGCAGTATTCACTCTGCGGAGAGCAAACTTTAGGTTTTGATTTAAAAATGCCATGGGCTGTGGACTTTGCTCATTGTTGAAGGCCGTACGGTTACCTATAATTGTTAGTTTCCGTGTCATATTAGTCTCTTGCGGAGAGTTGTCTCTCATTGGCAATCATACCACATCTTCTTTCTTTATCAAGATTAAATTCTGAAAAAATTGCAACAGGAAAGAGTCGGTATTTAAAGGTGATATTAATTTATAGTTTTTTGTTGCAGGTAAGACAGCCTCTACGTGGACTGCCTGTACAGAAGAAGAGGAGGATACCACTCAATAGCTTTGGGCAGGGATTCAACACGTGAGTATTATTCCGTCATTACAGTTTTTCTTAAAACTTTGTTTATATTTGATAGGCGATCTGTTTTTTCTGGAATAGTTTGGTAAAAAAAAAGAGGCTTTATTTATGTTAAAATGGGACTTGTAAAAGCAGTATTCACTCTGTGGAGAGCAAACTTTAGGTTTTGATTTAAAAATGCCATGGGCTGTGGACTTTGCTCATTGTTGAAGGCCATAAGGTTACTTATAATTGTTAGTTTCCGTGTCATATTAGTCTCTTGCGGAGAGTTGTCTCTCATTGGCAATCATACCACATCTTCTTTCTTTATCAAGATTAAATTGTGAAAAAATTGCAACAGGAAAGAGTGGGTATTTAAAGGTGATATTAATTTATAGTTTTTTGTTGCAGGTAAGACAGCCTCTACGTGGACTGCCTGTACAGAAGAAGAGGAGGATACCACTCATAGCTTTGGGCAGGGATTCAACACGTGAGTATTATTCCGTCATTACAGTTTTTCTTAAAACTTTGTTTATATTTGATAGGCGATCTGTTTTTTCTGGAATAGTTTGGTAAAAAAAAAGAGGCTTTATTTATGTTAAAATGGGACTTGTAAAAGCAGTATTCACTCTGCGGAGAGCAAACTTTAGGTTTTGATTTAAAAATGCCATGGGCTGTGGACTTTGCTCATTGTTGAAGGCTGTACGGTTACCTATAATTGTTAGTTTCCGTGTCATATTAGTCTCTTGCGGAGAGTTGTCTCTCATTGGCAATCATACCACATCTTCTTTCTTTATCAAGATTAAATTCTGAAAAAATTGCAACAGGAAAGAGTCGGTATTTAAAGGTGATATTAATTTATAGTTTTTTGTTGCAGGTAAGACAGCCTCTACGTGGACTGCCTGTACAGAAGAAGAGGAGGATACCACTCAATAGCTTTGGGCAGGGATTCAACACGTGAGTATTATTCCGTCATTACAGTTTTTCTTAAAACTTTGTTTATATTTGATAGGCGATCTGTTTTTTCTGGAATAGTTTGGTAAAAAAAAAGAGGCTTTATTTATGTTAAAATGGGACTTGTAAAAGCAGTATTCACTCTGCGGAGAGCAAACTTTACGTTTTGATTTAAAAATGCCATGGGCTGTGGACTTTGCTCATTGTTGAAGGCCGTACGGTTACCTATAATTGTTAGTTTCCGTGTCATATTAGTCTCTTGCGGAGAGTTGTCTCTCATTGGCAATCATACCACATCTTTTTTCTTTATCAAGATTAAATTGTGAAAAAATTGCAACAGGAAAGAGTCGGTATTTAAAGGTGATATTAATTTATAGTTTTTTGTTGCAGGTAAGACAGCCTCTACGTGGACTGCCTGTACAGAAGAAGAGGAGGATACCACTCAATAGCTTTGGGCAGGGATTCAACACGTGAGTATTATTCCGTCATTACAGTTTTTCTTAAAACTTTGTTTATATTTGATAGGCGATCTGTTTTTTCTGGAATAGTTTGGTAAAAAAAAAGAGGCTTTATTTATGTTAAAATGGGACTTGTAAAAGCAGTATTCACTCTGCGGAGAGCAAACTTTAGGTTTTGATTTAAAAATGCCATGGGCTGTGGACTTTGCTCATTGTTGAAGGCCCTACGGTTACCTATAATTGTTAGTTTCCGTGTCATATTAGTCTCTTGCGGAGAGTTGTCTCTCATTGGCAATCATACCACATCTTCTTTCTTTATCAAGATTAAATTCTGAAAAAATTGCAACAGGAAAGAGTCGGTATTTAAATGTGATATTAATTTATAGTTTTTTGTTGCAGGTAAGACAGCCTCTACGTGGACTGCCTGTACAGAAGAAGAGGAGGATACCACTCAATAGCTTTGGGCAGGGATTCAACACGTGAGTATTATTCCGTCATTACAGTTTTTCTTAAAACTTTGTTTATATATGATAGGCGATCTGTTTTTTCTGGAATAGTTTGGTAAAAAAAAAGAGGCTTTATTTATGTTAAAATGGGACTTGTAAAAGCAGTATTCACTCTGCGGAGAGCAAACTTTAGGTTTTGATTTAAAAATGCCATGGGCTGTGGACTTTGCTCATTGTTGAAGGCCGTACGGTTACCTATAATTGTTAGTTTCCTTGTCATATTAGTCTCTTGCGGAGAGTTGTCTCTCATTGGCAATCATACCACATCTTCTTTCTTTATCAAGATTAAATTCTGAAAAAATTGCAACAGGAAAGAGTCGGTATTTAAAGGTGATATAAATTTATAGTTTTTTGTTGCAGGTAAGACAGCCTCTACGTGGACTGCCTGTACAGAAGAAGAGGAGGATACCACTCAATAGCTTTGGGCAGGGATTCAACACGTGAGTATTATTCCGTCATTACAGTTTTTCTTAAAACTTTGTTTATATTTGATAGGCGATCTGTTTTTTCTGGAATAGTTTGGTAAAAAAAAAGAGGCTTTATTTATGTTAAAATGGGACTTGTAAAAGCAGTATTCACTCTGCGGAGAGCAAACTTTAGGTTTTGATTTAAAAATGCCATGGGCTGTGGACTTTGCTCATTGTTGAAGGCTGTACGGTTACCTATAATTGTTAGTTTCCGTGTCATATTAGTCTCTTGCGGAGAGTTGTCTCTCATTGGCAATCATACCACATCTTCTTTCTTTATCAAGATTAAATTCTGAAAAAATTGCAACAGGAAAGAGTCGGTATTTAAAGGTGATATTAATTTATAGTTTTTTGTTGCAGGTAAGACAGCCTCTACGTGGACTGCCTGTACAGAAGAAGAGGAGGATACCACTCAATAGCTTTGGGCAGGGATTCAACACGTGAGTATTATTCCGTCATTACAGTTTTTCTTAAAACTTTGTTTATATTTGATAGGCGATCTGTTTTTTCTGGAATAGTTTGGTAAAAAAAAGAGGCTTTATTTATGTTAAAATGGGACTTGTAAAAGCAGTATTCACTCTGCGGAGAGCAAACTTTAGGTTTCGATTTAAAAATGCCATGGGCTGTGGACTTTGCTCATTGTTGAAGGCCATACGGTTACCTATAATTGTTAGTTTCCGTGTCATATTAGTCTCTTGCGGAGAGTTGTCTCTCATTGGCAATCATACCACATCTTCTTTCTTTATCAAGATTAAATTCTGAAAAAATTGCAACAGGAAAGAGTCGGTATTTAAAGGTGATATTAATTTATAGTTTTTTGTTGCAGGTAAGACAGCCTCTACGTGGACTGCCTGTACAGAAGAAGAGGAGGATACCACTCAATAGCTTTGGGCAGGGATTCAACACGTGAGTATTATTCCGTCATTACAGATTTTCTTAAAACTTTGTTTATATTTGATAGGCGATCTGTTTTTTCTGGAATAGTTTGGTAAAAAAAAAGAGGCTTTATTTATGTTAAAATGGGACTTGTAAAAGCAGTATTCACTCTGCGGAGAGCAAACTTTAGGTTTTGATTTAAAAATGCCATGGGCTGTGGACTTTGCTCATTGTTGAAGGCCGTACGGTTACCTATAATTGTTAGTTTCCGTGTCATATTAGTCTCTTGCGGAGAGTTGTCTCTCATTGGCAATCATACCACATCTTCTTTCTTTATCAAGATTAAATTCTGAAAAAATTGCAACAGGAAAGAGTCGGTATTTAAAGGTGATATTAATTTATAGTTTTTTGTTGCAGGTAAGACAGCCTCTACGTGGACTGCCTGTACAGAAGAAGAGGAGGATACCACTCAATAGCTTTGGGCAGGGATTCAACACGTGAGTATTATTCCGTCATTACAGTTTTTCTTAAAACTTTGTTTATATTTGATAGGCGATCTGTTTTTTCTGGAATAGTTTGGTAAAAAAAAAGAGGCTTTATTTATGTTAAAATGGGACTTGTAAAAGCAGTATTCACTCTGCGGAGAGCAAACTTTAGGTTTTGATTTAAAAATGCCATGGGCTGTGGACTTTGCTCATTGTTGAAGGCCGTACGGTTACCTATAATTGTTAGTTTCCGTGTCATATTAGTCTCTTGCGGAGAGTTGTCTCTCATTGGCAATCATACCACATCTTCTTTCTTTATCAAGATTAAATTCTGAAAAAATTGCAACAGGAAAGAGTCGGTATTTAAAGGTGATATTAATTTATAGTTTTTTGTTGCAGGTAAGACAGCCTCTACGTGGACTGCCTGTACAGAAGAAGAGGAGGATACCACTCAATAGCTTTGGGCAGGGATTCAACACGTGAGTATTATTCCGTCATTACAGTTTTTCTTAAAACTTTGTTTATATTTGATAGGCGATCTGTTTTTTCTGGAATAGTTTGGTAAAAAAAAAGAGGCTTTATTTATATTAAAATGGGACTTGTAAAAGCAGTATTCACTCTGCGGAGAGCAAACTTTAGGTTTGATTTAAAAATGCCATGGGCTGTGGACTTTGCTCATTGTTGAAGGCCGTACGGTTACCTATAATTGTTAGTTTCCGTGTCATATTAGTCTCTTGCGGAGAGTTGTCTCTCATTGGCAATCATACCACATCTTCTTTCTTTATCAAGATTAAATTCTGAAAAAATTGCAACAGGAAAGAGTCGGTATTTAAAGGTGATATTAATTTATAGTTTTTTGTTGCAGGTAAGACAGCCTCTACGTGGACTGCCTGTACAGAAGAAGAGGAGGATACCACTCATAGCTTTGGGCAGGGATTCAACACGTGAGTATTATTCCGTCATTACAGTTTTTCTTAAAACTTTGTTTATATTTGATAGGCGATCTGTTTTTTCTGGAATAGTTTGGTAAAAAAAAAGAGGCTTTATTTATGTTAAAATGGGACTTGTAAAAGCAGTATTCACTCTGCGGAGAGCAAACTTTAGGTTTTGATTTAAAAATGCCATGGGCTGTGGACTTTGCTCATTGTTGAAGGCCGTACGGTTACCTATAATTGTTAGTTTCCGTGTCATATTAGTCTCTTGCGGAGAGTTGTCTCTCATTGGCAATCATACCACATCTTCTTTCTTTATCAAGATTAAATTCTGAAAAAATTGCAACAGGAAAGAGTCGGTATTTAAAGGTGATATTAATTTATAGTTTTTTGTTGCAGGTAAGACAGCCTCTACGTGGACTGCCTGTACAGAAGAAGAGGAGGATACCACTCAATAGCTTTGGGCAGGGATTCAACACGTGAGTATTATTCCGTCATTACAGTTTTTCTTAAAACTTTGTTTATATTTGATAGGCGATCTGTTTTTTCTGGAATAGTTTGGTAAAAAAAAAGAGGCTTTATTTATGTTAAAATGGGACTTGTAAAAGCAGTATTCACTCTGCGGAGAGCAAACTTTAGGTTTTGATTTAAAAATGCCATGGGCTGTGGACTTTGCTCATTGTTGAAGGCCGTACGGTTACCTATAATTGTTAGTTTCCGTGTCATATTAGTCTCTTGCGGAGAGTTGTCTCTCATTGGCAATCATACCACATCTTCTTTCTTTATCAAGATTAAATTCTGAAAAAATTGCAACAGGAAAGAGTCGGTATTTAAAGGTGATATTAATTTATAGTTTTTTGTTGCAGGTAAGACAGCCTCTACGTGGACTGCCTGTACAGAAGAAGAGGAGGATACCACTCAATAGCTTTGGGCAGGGATTCAACACGTGAGTATTATTCCGTCATTACAGTTTTTCTTAAAACTTTGTTTATATTTGATAGGCGATCTGTTTTTTCTGGAATAGTTTGGTAAAAAAAAAGAGGCTTTATTTATGTTAAAATGGGACTTGTAAAAGCAGTATTCACTCTGCGGAGAGCAAACTTTAGGTTTTGATTTAAAAATGCCATGGGCTGTGGACTTTGCTCATTGTTGAAGGCCGTACGGTTACCTATAATTGTTAGTTTCCGTGTCATATTAGTCTCTTGCGGAGAGTTGTCTCTCATTGGCAATCATACCACATCTTCTTTCTTTATCAAGATTAAATTCTGAAAAAATTGCAACAGGAAAGAGTCGGTATTTAAAGGTGATATTAATTTATAGTTTTTTGTTGCAGGTAAGACAGCCTCTACGTGGACTGCCTGTACAGAAGAAGAGGAGGATACCACTCAATAGCTTTGGGCAGGGATTCAACACGTGAGTATTATTCCGTCATTACAGTTTTTCTTAAAACTTTGTTTATATTTGATAGGCGATCTGTTTTTTCTGGAATAGTTTGGTAAAAAAAAAGAGGCTTTATTTATGTTAAAATGGGACTTGTAAAAGCAGTATTCACTCTGCGGAGAGCAAACTTTAGGTTTTGATTTAAAAATGCCATGGGCTGTGGACTTTGCTCATTGTTGAAGGCCGTACGGTTACCTATAATTGTTAGTTTCCGTGTCATATTAGTCTCTTGCGGAGAGTTGTCTCTCATTGGCAATCATACCACATCTTCTTTCTTTATCAAGATTAAATTCTGAAAAAATTGCAACAGGAAAGAGTCGGTATTTAAAGGTGATATTAATTTATAGTTTTTTGTTGCAGGTAAGACAGCCTCTACGTGGACTGCCTGTACAGAAGAAGAGGAGGATACCACTCAATAGCTTTGGGCAGGGATTCAACACGTGAGTATTATTCCGTCATTACAGTTTTTCTTAAAACTTTGTTTATATTTGATAGGCGATCTGATTTTTCTGGAATAGTTTGGTAAAAAAAAAGGCTTTATTTATGTTAAAATGGGACTTGTAAAAGCAGTATTCACTCTGCGGAGAGCAAACTTTAGGTTTTGATTTAAAAATGCCATGGGCTGTGGACTTTGCTCATTGTTGAAGGCCGTACGGTTACCTATAATTGTTAGTTTCCGTGTCATATTAGTCTCTTGCGGAGAGTTGTCTCTCATTGGCAATCATACCACATCTTCTTTCTTTATCAAGATTAAATTCTGAAAAAATTGCAACAGGAAAGAGTCGGTATTTAAAGGTGATATTAATTTATAGTTTTTTGTTGCAGGTAAGACAGCCTCTACGTGGACTGCCTGTACAGAAGAAGAGGAGGATACCACTCATAGCTTTGGGCAGGGATTCAACACGTGAGTATTATTCCGTCATTACAGTTTTTCTTAAAACTTTGTTTATATTTGATAGGCGATCTGTTTTTTCTGGAATAGTTTGGTAAAAAAAAAGAGGCTTTATTTATGTTAAAATGGGACTTGTAAAAGCAGTATTCACTCTGCGGAGAGCAAACTTTAGGTTTTGATTTAAAAATGCCATGGGCTGTGGACTTTGCTCATTGTTGAAGGCTGTACGGTTACCTATAATTGTTAGTTTCCGTGTCATATTAGTCTCTTGCGGAGAGTTGTCTCTCATTGGCAATCATACCACATCTTCTTTCTTTATCAAGATTAAATTCTGAAAAAATTGCAACAGGAAAGAGTCGGTATTTAAAGGTGATATTAATTTATAGTTTTTTGTTGCAGGTAAGACAGCCTCTACGTGGACTGCCTGTACAGAAGAAGAGGAGGATACCACTCAATAGCTTTGGGCAGGGATTCAACACGTGAGTATTATTCCGTCATTACAGTTTTTCTTAAAACTTTGTTTATATTTGATAGGCGATCTGTTTTTTCTGGAATAGTTTGGTAAAAAAAAAGAGGCTTTATTTATGTTAAAATGGGACTTGTAAAAGCAGTATTCACTCTGCGGAGAGCAAACTTTAGGTTTCGATTTAAAAATGCCATGGGCTGTGGACTTTGCTCATTGTTGAAGGCCATACGGTTACCTATAATTGTTAGTTTCCGTGTCATATTAGTCTCTTGCGGAGAGTTGTCTCTCATTGGCAATCATACCACATCTTCTTTCTTTATCAAGATTAAATTCTGAAAAAATTGCAACAGGAAAGAGTCGGTATTTAAAGGTGATATTAATTTATAGTTTTTTGTTGCAGGTAAGACAGCCTCTACGTGGACTGCCTGTACAGAAGAAGAGGAGGATACCACTCAATAGCTTTGGGCAGGGATTCAACACGTGAGTATTATTCCGTCATTACAGATTTTCTTAAAACTTTGTTTATATTTGATAGGCGATCTGTTTTTTCTGGAATAGTTTGGTAAAAAAAAAGAGGCTTTATTTATGTTAAAATGGGACTTGTAAAAGCAGTATTCACTCTGCGGAGAGCAAACTTTAGGTTTGATTTAAAAATGCCATGGGCTGTGGACTTTGCTCATTGTTGAAGGCCGTACGGTTACCTATAATTGTTAGTTTCCGTGTCATATTAGTCTCTTGCGGAGAGTTGTCTCTCATTGGCAATCATACCACATCTTCTTTCTTTATCAAGATTAAATTCTGAAAAAATTGCAACAGGAAAGAGTCGGTATTTAAAGGTGATATTAATTTATAGTTTTTTGTTGCAGGTAAGACAGCCTCTACGTGGACTGCCTGTACAGAAGAAGAGGAGGATACCACTCAATAGCTTTGGGCAGGGATTCAACACGTGAGTATTATTCCGTCATTACAGTTTTTCTTAAAACTTTGTTTATATTTGATAGGCGATCTGTTTTTTCTGGAATAGTTTGGTAAAAAAAAAGAGGCTTTATTTATGTTAAAATGGGACTTGTAAAAGCAGTATTCACTCTGCGGAGAGCAAACTTTAGGTTTTGATTTAAAAATGCCATGGGCTGTGGACTTTGCTCATTGTTGAAGGCCGTACGGTTACCTATAATTGTTAGTTTCCGTGTCATATTAGTCTCTTGCGGAGAGTTGTCTCTCATTGGCAATCATACCACATCTTCTTTCTTTATCAAGATTAAATTCTGAAAAAATTGCAACAGGAAAGAGTCGGTATTTAAAGGTGATATTAATTTATAGTTTTTTGTTGCAGGTAAGACAGCCTCTACGTGGACTGCCTGTACAGAAGAAGAGGAGGATACCACTCAATAGCTTTGGGCAGGGATTCAACACGTGAGTATTATTCCGTCATTACAGTTTTTCTTAAAACTTTGTTTATATTTGATAGGCGATCTGTTTTTTCTGGAATAGTTTGGTAAAAAAAAAGAGGCTTTATTTATGTTAAAATGGGACTTGTAAAAGCAGTATTCACTCTGCGGAGAGCAAACTTTAGGTTTTGATTTAAAAATGCCATGGGCTGTGGACTTTGCTCATTGTTGAAGGCCGTACGGTTACCTATAATTGTTAGTTTCCGTGTCATATTAGTCTCTTGCGGAGAGTTGTCTCTCATTGGCAATCATACCACATCTTCTTTCTTTATCAAGATTAAATTCTGAAAAAATTGCAACAGGAAAGAGTCGGTATTTAAAGGTGATATTAATTTATAGTTTTTTGTTGCAGGTAAGACAGCCTCTACGTGGACTGCCTGTACAGAAGAAGAGGAGGATACCACTCAATAGCTTTGGGCAGGGATTCAACAAGTGAGTATTATTCCGTCATTACAGTTTTTCTTAAAACTTTGTTTATATTTGATAGGCGATCTGTTTTTTCTGGAATAGTTTGGTAAAAAAAAAGAGGCTTTATTTATATTAAAATGGGACTTGTAAAAGCAGTATTCACTCTGCGGAGAGCAAACTTTAGGTTTGATTTAAAAATGCCATGGGCTGTGGACTTTGCTCATTGTTGAAGGCCGTACGGTTACCTATAATTGTTAGTTTCCGTGTCATATTAGTCTCTTGCGGAGAGTTGTCTCTCATTGGCAATCATACCACATCTTCTTTCTTTATCAAGATTAAATTCTGAAAAAATTGCAACAGGAAAGAGTCGGTATTTAAAGGTGATATTAATTTATAGTTTTTTGTTGCAGGTAAGACAGCCTCTACGTGGACTGCCTGTACAGAAGAAGAGGAGGATACCACTCAATAGCTTTGGGCAGGGATTCAACACGTGAGTATTATTCCGTCATTACAGTTTTTCTTAAAACTTTGTTTATATTTGATAGGCGATCTGATTTTTCTGGAATAGTTTGGTAAAAAAAAAGGCTTTATTTATGTTAAAATGGGACTTGTAAAAGCAGTATTCACTCTGCGGAGAGCAAACTTTAGGTTTTGATTTAAAAATGCCATGGGCTGTGGACTTTGCTCATTGTTGAAGGCCGTACGGTTACCTATAATTGTTAGTTTCCGTGTCATATTAGTCTCTTGCGGAGAGTTGTCTCTCATTGGCAATCATACCACATCTTCTTTCTTTATCAAGATTAAATTCTGAAAAAATTGCAACAGGAAAGAGTGGGTATTTAAAGGTGATATTAATTTATAGTTTTTTGTTGCAGGTAAGACAGCCTCTACGTGGACTGCCTGTACAGAAGAAGAGGAGGATACCACTCATAGCTTTGGGCAGGGATTCAACACGTGAGTATTATTCCGTCATTACAGTTTTTCTTAAAACTTTGTTTATATTTGATAGGCGATCTGTTTTTTCTGGAATAGTTTGGTAAAAAAAAAGAGGCTTTATTTATGTTAAAATGGGACTTGTAAAAGCAGTATTCACTCTGCGGAGAGCAAACTTTAGGTTTTGATTTAAAAATGCCATGGGCTGTGGACTTTGCTCATTGTTGAAGGCCGTACGGTTACCTATAATTGTTAGTTTCCGTGTCATATTAGTCTCTTGCGGAGAGTTATCTCTCATTGGCAATCATACCACATCTTCTTTCTTTATCAAGATTAAATTCTGAAAAAATTGCAACAGGAAAGAGTCGGTATTTAAAGGTGATATTAATTTATAGTTTTTTGTTGCAGGTAAGACAGCCTCTACGTGGACTGCCTGTACAGAAGAAGAGGAGGATACCACTCAATAGCTTTGGGCAGGGATTCAACACGTGAGTATTATTCCGTCATTACAGTTTTTCTTAAAACTTTGTTTATATTTGATAGGCGATCTGTTTTTTCTGGAATAGTTTGGTAAAAAAAAAGAGGCTTTATTTATGTTAAAATGGGACTTGTAAAAGCAGTATTCACTCTGCGGAGAGCAAACTTTAGGTTTGATTTAAAAATGCCATGGGCTGTGGACTTTGCTCATTGTTGAAGGCCGTACGGTTACCTATAATTGTTAGTTTCCGTGTCATATTAGTCTCTTGCGGAGAGTTGTCTCTCATTGGCAATCATACCACATCTTCTTTCTTTATCAAGATTAAATTCTGAAAAAATTGCAACAGGAAAGAGTCGGTATTTAAAGGTGATATTAATTTATAGTTTTTTGTTGCAGGTAAGACAGCCTCTACGTGGACTGCCTGTACAGAAGAAGAGGAGGATACCACTCAATAGCTTTGGGCAGGGATTCAACACGTGAGTATTATTCCGTCATTACAGTTTTTCTTAAAACTTTGTTTATATTTGATAGGCGATCTGTTTTTTCTGGAATAGTTTGGTAAAAAAAAAGAGGCTTTATTTATGTTAAAATGGGTCTTGTAAAAGCAGTATTCACTCTGCGGAGAGCAAACTTTAGGTTTTGATTTAAAAATGCCATGGGCTGTGGACTTTGCTCATTGTTGAAGGCCGTACGGTTACCTATAATTGTTAGTTTCCGTGTCATATTAGTCTCTTGCGGAGAGTTGTCTCTCATTGGCAATCATACCACATCTTCTTTCTTTATCAAGATTAAATTCTGAAAAAATTGCAACAGGAAAGAGTCGGTATTTAAAGGTGATATTAATTTATAGTTTTTTGTTGCAGGTAAGACAGCCTCTACGTGGACTGCCTGTACAGAAGAAGAGGAGGATACCACTCAATAGCTTTGGGCAGGGATTCAACACGTGAGTATTATTCCGTCATTACAGTTTTTCTTAAAACTTTGTTTATATTTGATAGGCGATCTGTTTTTTCTGGAATAGTTTGGTAAAAAAAAAGAGGCTTTATTTATGTTAAAATGGGTCTTGTAAAAGCAGTATTCACTCTGCGGAGAGCAAACTTTAGGTTTTGATTTAAAAATGCCATGGGCTGTGGACTTTGCTCATTGTTGAAGGCCGTACGGTTACCTATAATTGTTAGTTTCCGTGTCATATTAGTCTCTTGCGGAGAGTTGTCTCTCATTGGCAATCATACCACATCTTCTTTCTTTATCAAGATTAAATTCTGAAAAAATTGCAACAGGAAAGAGTCGGTATTTAAAGGTGATATTAATTTATAGTTTTTTGTTGCAGGTAAGACAGCCTCTACGTGGACTGCCTGTACAGAAGAAGAGGAGGATACCACTCAATAGCTTTGGGCAGGGATTCAACACGTGAGTATTATTCCGTCATTACAGTTTTTCTTAAAACTTTGTTTATATTTGATAGGCGATCTGTTTTTTCTGGAATAGTTTGGTAAAAAAAAAAGAGGCTTTATTTATGTTAAAATGGGACTTGTAAAAGCAGTATTCACTCTGCGGAGAGCAAACTTTAGGTTTGATTTAAAAATGCCATGGGCTGTGGACTTTGCTCATTGTTGAAGGCCGTACGGTTACCTATAATTGTTAGTTTCCGTGTCATATTAGTCTCTTGCGGAGAGTTGTCTCTCATTGGCAATCATACCACATCTTCTTTCTTTATCAAGATTAAATTCTGAAAAAATTGCAACAGGAAAGAGTCGGTATTTAAAGGTGATATTAATTTATAGTTTTTTGTTGCAGGTAAGACAGCCTCTACGTGGACTGCCTGTACAGAAGAAGAGGAGGATACCACTCAATAGCTTTGGGCAGGGATTCAACACGTGAGTATTATTCCGTCATTACAGTTTTTCTTAAAACTTTGTTTATATTTGATAGGCGATCTGTTTTTTCTGGAATAGTTTGGTAAAAAAAAAGAGGCTTTATTTATGTTAAAATGGGACTTGTAAAAGCAGTGTTCACTCTGCGGAGAGCAAACTTTAGGTTTTGATTTAAAAATGCCATGGGCTGTGGACTTTGCTCATTGTTGAAGGCCGTACGGTTACCTATAATTGTTAGTTTCCGTGTCATATTAGTCTCTTGCGGAGAGTTGTCTCTCATTGGCAATCATACCACATCTTCTTTCTTTATCAAGATTAAATTCTGAAAAAATTGCAACAGGAAAGAGTCGGTATTTAAAGGTGATATTAATTTATAGTTTTTTGTTGCAGGTAAGACAGCCTCTACGTGGACTGCCTGTACAGAAGAAGAGGAGGATACCACTCAATAGCTTTGGGCAGGGATTCAACACGTGAGTATTATTCCGTCATTACAGTTTTTCTTAAAACTTTGTTTATATTTGATAGGCGATCTGTTTTTTCTGGAATAGTTTGGTAAAAAAAAAGAGGCTTTATTTATGTTAAAATGGGACTTGTAAAAGCAGTATTCACTCTGCGGAGAGCAAACTTTAGGTTTTGATTTAAAAATGCCATGGGCTGTGGACTTTGCTCATTGTTGAAGGCCGTACGGTTACCTATAATTGTTAGTTTCCGTGTCATATTAGTCTCTTACGGAGAGTTGTCTCTCATTGGCAATCATACCACATCTTCTTTCTTTATCAAGATTAAATTCTGAAAAAATTGCAACAGGAAAGAGTCGGTATTTAAAGGTGATATTAATTTATAGTTTTTTGTTGCAGGTAAGACAGCCTCTACGTGGACTGCCTGTACAGAAGAAGAGGAGGATACCACTCAATAGCTTTGGGCAGGGATTCAACACGTGAGTATTATTCCGTCATTACAGTTTTTCTTAAAACTTTGTTTATACTTGATAGGCGATCTGTTTTTTCTGGAATAGTTTGGTAAAAAAAAAGAGGCTTTATTTATGTTAAAATGGGACTTGTAAAAGCAGTATTCACTCTGCGGAGAGCAAACTTTAGGTTTGATTTAAAAATGCCATGGGCTGTGGACTTTGCTCATTGTTGAAGGCCGTACGGTTACCTATAATTGTTAGTTTCCGTGTCATATTAGTCTCTTGCGGAGAGTTGTCTCTCATTGGCAATCATACCACATCTTCTTTCTTTATCAAGATTAAATTCTGAAAAAATTGCAACAGGAAAGAGTCGGTATTTAAAGGTGATATTAATTTATAGTTTTTTGTTGCAGGTAAGACAGCCTCTACGTGGACTGCCTGTACAGAAGAAGAGGAGGATACCACTCATAGCTTTGGGCAGGGATTCAACACGTGAGTATTATTCCGTCATTACAGTTTTTCTTAAAACTTTGTTTATATTTGATAGGCGATCTGTTTTTTCTGGAATAGTTTGGTAAAAAAAAAGAGGCTTTATTTATGTTAAAATGGGACTTGTAAAAGCAGTATTCACTCTGCGGAGAGCAAACTTTAGGTTTTGATTTAAAAATGCCATGGGCTGTGGACTTTGCTCATTGTTGAAGGCCGTACGGTTACCTATAATTGTTAGTTTCCGTGTCATATTAGTCTCTTGCGGAGAGTTGTCTCTCATTGGCAATCATACCACATCTTCTTTCTTTATCAAGATTAAAGTCTGAAAAAATTGCAACAGGAAAGAGTCGGTATTTAAAGGTGATATTAATTTATAGTTTTTTGTTGCAGGTAAGACAGCCTTTACGTGGACTGCCTGTACAGAAGAAGAGGAGGATACCACTCAATAGCTTTGGGCAGGGATTCAACACGTGAGTATTATTCCGTCATTACAGTTTTTCTTAAAACTTTGTTTATATTTGATAGGCGATCTGTTTTTTCTGGAATAGTTTGGTAAAAAAAAAGAGGCTTTATTTATGTTAAAATGGGACTTGTAAAAGCAGTGTTCACTCTGCGGAGAGCAAACTTTAGGTTTTGATTTAAAAATGCCATGGGCTGTGGACTTTGCTCATTGTTGAAGGCCGTACGGTTACCTATAATTGTTAGTTTCCGTGTCATATTAGTCTCTTGCGGAGAGTTGTCTCTCATTGGCAATCATACCACATCTTCTTTCTTTATCAAGATTAAATTCTGAAAAAATTGCAACAGGAAAGAGTCGGTATTTAAAGGTGATATTAATTTATAGTTTTTTGTTGCAGGTAAGACAGCCTCTACGTGGACTGCCTGTACAGAAGAAGAGGAGGATACCACTCAATAGCTTTGGGCAGGGATTCAACACGTGAGTATTATTCCGTCATTACAGTTTTTCTTAAAACTTTGTTTATATTTGATAGGCGATCTGTTTTTTCTGGAATAGTTTGGTAAAAAAAAAGAGGCTTTATTTATGTTAAAATGGGACTTGTAAAAGCAGTGTTCACTCTGCGGAGAGCAAACTTTAGGTTTTGATTTAAAAATGCCATGGGCTGTGGACTTTGCTCATTGTTGAAGGCCGTACGGTTACCTATAATTGTTAGTTTCCGTGTCATATTAGTCTCTTGCGGAGAGTTGTCTCTCATTGGCAATCATACCACATCTTCTTTCTTTATCAAGATTAAATTCTGAAAAAATTGCAACAGGAAAGAGTCGGTATTTAAAGGTGATATTAATTTATAGTTTTTTGTTGCAGGTTAGACAGCCTCTACGTGGACTGCCTGTACAGAAGAAGAGGAGGATACCACTCAATAGCTTTGGGCAGGGATTCAACACGTGAGTATTATTCCGTCATTACAGTTTTTCTTAAAACTTTGTTTATATTTGATAGGCGATCTGTTTTTTCTGGAATAGTTTGGTAAAAAAAAAGAGGCTTTATTTATGTTAAAATGGGACTTGTAAAAGCAGTATTCACTCTGCGGAGAGCAAACTTTAGGTTTGATTTAAAAATGCCATGGGCTGTGGACTTTGCTCATTGTTGAAGGCCGTACGGTTACCTATAATTGTTAGTTTCCGTGTCATATTAGTCTCTTGCGGAGAGTTGTCTCTCATTGGCAATCATACCACATCTTCTTTCTTTATCAAGATTAAATTCTGAAAAAATTGCAACAGGAAAGAGTCGGTATTTAAAGGTGATATTAATTTATAGTTTTTTGTTGCAGGTAAGACAGCCTCTACGTGGACTGCCTGTACAGAAGAAGAGGAGGATACCACTCAATAGCTTTGGGCAGGGATTCAACACGTGAGTATTATTCCGTCATTACAGTTTTTCTTAAAACTTTGTTTATATTTGATAGGCGATCTGTTTTTTCTGGAATAGTTTGGTAAAAAAAAAGAGGCTTTATTTATGTTAAAATGGGTCTTGTAAAAGCAGTATTCACTCTGCGGAGAGCAAACTTTAGGTTTTGATTTAAAAATGCCATGGGCTGTGGACTTTGCTCATTGTTGAAGGCCGTACGGTTACCTATAATTGTTAGTTTCCGTGTCATATTAGTCTCTTGCGGAGAGTTGTCTCTCATTGGCAATCATACCACATCTTCTTTCTTTATCAAGATTAAATTCTGAAAAAATTGCAACAGGAAAGAGTCGGTATTTAAAGGTGATATTAATTTATAGTTTTTTGTTGCAGGTAAGACAGCCTCTACGTGGACTGCCTGTACAGAAGAAGAGGAGGATACCACTCAATAGCTTTGGGCAGGGATTCAACACGTGAGTATTATTCCGTCATTACAGTTTTTCTTAAAACTTTGTTTATATTTGATAGGCGATCTGTTTTTTCTGGAATAGTTTGGTAAAAAAAAAGAGGCTTTATTTATGTTAAAATGGGACTTGTAAAAGCAGTATTCACTCTGCGGAGAGCAAACTTTAGGTTTGATTTAAAAATGCCATGGGCTGTGGACTTTGCTCATTGTTGAAGGCCATACGGTTACCTATAATTGTTAGTTTCCGTGTCATATTAGTCTCTTGCGGAGAGTTGTCTCTCATTGGCAATCATACCACATCTTCTTTCTTTATCAAGATTAAATTCTGAAAAAATTGCAACAGGAAAGAGTCGGTATTTAAAGGTGATATTAATTTATAGTTTTTTGTTGCAGGTAAGACAGCCTCTACGTGGACTGCCTGTACAGAAGAAGAGGAGGATACCACTCAATAGCTTTGGGCAGGGATTCAACACGTGAGTATTATTCCGTCATTACAGTTTTTCTTAAAACTTTGTTTATATTTGATAGGCGATCTGTTTTTTCTGGAATAGTTTGGTAAAAAAAAAGAGGCTTTATTTATGTTAAAATGGGACTTGTAAAAGCAGTGTTCACTCTGCGGAGAGCAAACTTTAGGTTTTGATTTAAAAATGCCATGGGCTGTGGACTTTGCTCATTGTTGAAGGCCGTACGGTTACCTATAATTGTTAGTTTCCGTGTCATATTAGTCTCTTGCGGAGAGTTGTCTCTCATTGGCAATCATACCACATCTTCTTTCTTTATCAAGATTAAATTCTGAAAAAATTGCAACAGGAAAGAGTCGGTATTTAAAGGTGATATTAATTTATAGTTTTTTGTTGCAGGTAAGACAGCCTCTACGTGGACTGCCTGTACAGAAGAAGAGGAGGATACCACTCAATAGCTTTGGGCAGGGATTCAACACGTGAGTATTATTCCGTCATTACAGTTTTTCTTAAAACTTTGTTTATATTTGATAGGCGATCTGTTTTTTCTGGAATAGTTTGGTAAAAAAAAAGAGGCTTTATTTATGTTAAAATGGGTCTTGTAAAAGCAGTATTCACTCTGCGGAGAGCAAACTTTAGGTTTTGATTTAAAAATGCCATGGGCTGTGGACTTTGCTCATTGTTGAAGGCCGTACGGTTACCTATAATTGTTAGTTTCCGTGTCATATTAGTCTCTTGCGGAGAGTTGTCTCTCATTGGCAATCATACCACATCTTCTTTCTTTATCAAGATTAAATTCTGAAAAAATTGCAACAGGAAAGAGTCGGTATTTAAAGGTGATATTAATTTATAGTTTTTTGTTGCAGGTAAGACAGCCTCTACGTGGACTGCCTGTACAGAAGAAGAGGAGGATACCACTCAATAGCTTTGGGCAGGGATTCAACACGTGAGTATTATTCCGTCATTACAGTTTTTCTTAAAACTTTGTTTATATTTGATAGGCGATCTGTTTTTTCTGGAATAGTTTGGTAAAAAAAAAGAGGCTTTATTTATGTTAAAATGGGACTTGTAAAAGCAGTATTCACTCTGCGGAGAGCAAACTTTAGGTTTGATTTAAAAATGCCATGGGCTGTGGACTTTGCTCATTGTTGAAGGCCGTACGGTTACCTATAATTGTTAGTTTCCGTGTCATATTAGTCTCTTGCGGAGAGTTGTCTCTCATTGGCAATCATACCACATCTTCTTTCTTTATCAAGATTAAATTCTGAAAAAATTGCAACAGGAAAGAGTCGGTATTTAAAGGTGATATTAATTTATAGTTTTTTGTTGCAGGTAAGACAGCCTCTACGTGGACTGCCTGTACAGAAGAAGAGGAGGATACCACTCAATAGCTTTGGGCAGGGATTCAACACGTGAGTATTATTCCGTCATTACAGTTTTTCTTAAAACTTTGTTTATATTTGATAGGCGATCTGTTTTTTCTGGAATAGTTTGGTAAAAAAAAAGAGGCTTTATTTATGTTAAAATGGGACTTGTAAAAGCAGTGTTCACTCTGCGGAGAGCAAACTTTAGGTTTTGATTTAAAAATGCCATGGGCTGTGGACTTTGCTCATTGTTGAAGGCCGTACGGTTACCTATAATTGTTAGTTTCCGTGTCATATTAGTCTCTTGCGGAGAGTTGTCTCTCATTGGCAATCATACCACATCTTCTTTCTTTATCAAGATTAAATTCTGAAAAAATTGCAACAGGAAAGAGTCGGTATTTAAAGGTGATATTAATTTATAGTTTTTTGTTGCAGGTAAGACAGCCTCTACGTGGACTGCCTGTACAGAAGAAGAGGAGGATACCACTCAATAGCTTTGGGCAGGGATTCAACACGTGAGTATTATTCCGTCATTACAGTTTTTCTTAAAACTTTGTTTATATTTGATAGGCGATCTGTTTTTTCTGGAATAGTTTGGTAAAAAAAAAGAGGCTTTATTTATGTTAAAATGGGACTTGTAAAAGCAGTATTCACTCTGCGGAGAGCAAACTTTAGGTTTTGATTTAAAAATGCCATGGGCTGTGGACTTTGCTCATTGTTGAAGGCCGTACGGTTACCTATAATTGTTAGTTTCCGTGTCATATTAGTCTCTTGCGGAGAGTTGTCTCTCATTGGCAATCATACCACATCTTCTTTCTTTATCAAGATTAAATTCTGAAAAAATTGCAACAGGAAAGAGTCGGTATTTAAAGGTGATATTAATTTATAGTTTTTTGTTGCAGGTAAGACAGCCTCTACGTGGACTGCCTGTACAGAAGAAGAGGAGGATACCACTCAATAGCTTTGGGCAGGGATTCAACACGTGAGTATTATTCCGTCATTACAGTTTTTCTTAAAACTTTGTTTATATTTGATAGGCGATCTGTTTTTTCTGGAATAGTTTGGTAAAAAAAAAAGAGGCTTTATTTATGTTAAAATGGGACTTGTAAAAGCAATATTCACTCTGCGGAGAGCAAACTTTAGGTTTGATTTAAAAATGCCATGGGCTGTGGACTTTGCTCATTGTTGAAGGCCGTACGGTTACCTATAATTATTAGTTTCCGTGTCATATTAGTCTCTTGCGGAGAGTTGTCTCTCATTGGCAATCATACCACATCTTCTTTCTTTATCAAGATTAAATTCTGAAAAAATTGCAACAGGAAAGAGTCGGTATTTAAAGGTGATATTAATTTATAGTTTTTTGTTGCAGGTAAGACAGCCTCTACGTGGACTGCCTGTACAGAAGAAGAGGAGGATACCACTCATAGCTTTGGGCAGGGATTCAACACGTGAGTATTATTCCGTCATTACAGTTTTTCTTAAAACTTTGTTTATATTTGATAGGCGATCTGTTTTTTCTGGAATAGTTTGGTAAAAAAAAAGAGGCTTTATTTATGTTAAAATGGGACTTGTAAAAGCAGTATTCACTCTGCGGAGAGCAAACTTTAGGTTTTGATTTAAAAATGCCATGGGCTGTGGACTTTGCTCATTGTTGAAGGCCGTACGGTTACCTATAATTGTTAGTTTCCGTGTCATATTAGTCTCTTGCGGAGAGTTGTCTCTCATTGGCAATCATACCACATCTTCTTTCTTTATCAAGATTAAATTCTGAAAAAATTGCAACAGGAAAGAGTCGGTATTTAAAGGTGATATTAATTTATAGTTTTTTGTTGCAGGTAAGACAGCCTTTACGTGGACTGCCTGTACAGAAGAAGAGGAGGATACCACTCAATAGCTTTGGGCAGGGATTCAACACGTGAGTATTATTCCGTCATTACAGTTTTTCTTAAAACTTTGTTTATATTTGATAGGCGATCTGTTTTTTCTGGAATAGTTTGGTAAAAAAAAAGAGGCTTTATTTATGTTAAAATGGGACTTGTAAAAGCAGTGTTCACTCTGCGGAGAGCAAACTTTAGGTTTTGATTTAAAAATGCCATGGGCTGTGGACTTTGCTCATTGTTGAAGGCCGTACGGTTACCTATAATTGTTAGTTTCCGTGTCATATTAGTCTCTTGCGGAGAGTTGTCTCTCATTGGCAATCATACCACATCTTCTTTCTTTATCAAGATTAAATTCTGAAAAAATTGCAACAGGAAAGAGTCGGTATTTAAAGGTGATATTAATTTATAGTTTTTTGTTGCAGGTAAGACAGCCTCTACGTGGACTGCCTGTACAGAAGAAGAGGAGGATACCACTCAATAGCTTTGGGCAGGGATTCAACACGTGAGTATTATTCCGTCATTACAGTTTTTCTTAAAACTTTGTTTATATTTGATAGGCGATCTGTTTTTTCTGGAATAGTTTGGTAAAAAAAAAGAGGCTTTATTTATGTTAAAATGGGACTTGTAAAAGCAGTGTTCACTCTGCGGAGAGCAAACTTTAGGTTTTGATTTAAAAATGCCATGGGCTGTGGACTTTGCTCATTGTTGAAGGCCGTACGGTTACCTATAATTGTTAGTTTCCGTGTCATATTAGTCTCTTGCGGAGAGTTGTCTCTCATTGGCAATCATACCACATCTTCTTTCTTTATCAAGATTAAATTCTGAAAAAATTGCAACAGGAAAGAGTCGGTATTTAAAGGTGATATTAATTTATAGTTTTTTGTTGCAGGTTAGACAGCCTCTACGTGGACTGCCTGTACAGAAGAAGAGGAGGATACCACTCAATAGCTTTGGGCAGGGATTCAACACGTGAGTATTATTCCGTCATTACAGTTTTTCTTAAAACTTTGTTTATATTTGATAGGCGATCTGTTTTTTCTGGAATAGTTTGGTAAAAAAAAAGAGGCTTTATTTATGTTAAAATGGGACTTGTAAAAGCAGTATTCACTCTGCGGAGAGGAAACTTTAGGTTTGATTTAAAAATGCCATGGGCTGTGGACTTTGCTCATTGTTGAAGGCCGTACGGTTACCTATAATTGTTAGTTTCCGTGTCATATTAGTCTCTTGCGGAGAGTTGTCTCTCATTGGCAATCATACCACATCTTCTTTCTTTATCAAGATTAAATTCTGAAAAAATTGCAACAGGAAAGAGTCGGTATTTAAAGGTGATATTAATTTATAGTTTTTTGTTGCAGGTAAGACAGCCTCTACGTGGACTGCCTGTACAGAAGAAGAGGAGGATACCACTCAATAGCTTTGGGCAGGGATTCAACACGTGAGTATTATTCCGTCATTACAGTTTTTCTTAAAACTTTGTTTATATTTGATAGGCGATCTGTTTTTTCTGGAATAGTTTGGTAAAAAAAAAGAGGCTTTATTTATGTTAAAATGGGTCTTGTAAAAGCAGTATTCACTCTGCGGAGAGCAAACTTTAGGTTTTGATTTAAAAATGCCATGGGCTGTGGACTTTGCTCATTGTTGAAGGCCGTACGGTTACCTATAAT
Source organism: Mytilus trossulus (assembly GCF_036588685.1). Classification (NCBI taxonomy): domain Eukaryota; kingdom Metazoa; phylum Mollusca; class Bivalvia; order Mytilida; family Mytilidae; genus Mytilus; species Mytilus trossulus. The sequence goes on from NC_086376.1 coordinate 45,646,803, forward strand.
TGTTAGTTTCCGTGTCATATTAGTCTCTTGCGGAGAGTTGTCTCTCATTGGCAATCATACCACATCTTCTTTCTTTATCAAGATTAAATTCTGAAAAAATTGCAACAGGAAAGAGTCGGTATTTAAAGGTGATATTAATTTATAGTTTTTTGTTGCAGGTAAGACAGCCTCTACGTGGACTGCCTGTACAGAAGAAGAGGAGGATACCACTCAATAGCTTTGGGCAGGGATTCAACACGTGAGTATTATTCCGTCATTACAGTTTTTCTTAAAACTTTGTTTATATTTGATAGGCGATCTGTTTTTTCTGGAATAGTTTGGTAAAAAAAAAGAGGCTTTATTTATGTTAAAATGGGACTTGTAAAAGCAGTATTCACTCTGTGGAGAGCAAACTTTAGGTTTGATTTAAAAATGCCATGGGCTGTGGACTTTGCTCATTGTTGAAGGCCGTACGGTTACCTATAATTGTTAGTTTCCGTGTCATATTAGTCTCTTGCGGAGAGTTGTCTCTCATTGGCAATCATACCACATCTTCTTTCTTTATCAAGATTAAATTCTGAAAAAATTGCAACAGGAAAGAGTCGGTATTTAAAGGTGATATTAATTTATAGTTTTTTGTTGCAGGTAAGACAGCCTCTACGTGGACTGCCTGTACAGAAGAAGAGGAGGATACCACTCAATAGCTTTGGGCAGGGATTCAACACGTGAGTATTATTCCGTCATTACAGTTTTTCTTAAAACTTTGTTTATATTTGATAGGCGATCTGTTTTTTCTGGAATAGTTTGGTAAAAAAAAAGAGGCTTTATTTATGTTAAAATGGGACTTGTAAAAGCAGTGTTCACTCTGCGGAGAGCAAACTTTAGGTTTTGATTTAAAAATGCCATGGGCTGTGGACTTTGCTCATTGTTGAAGGCCGTACGGTTACCTATAATTGTTAGTTTCCGTGTCATATTAGTCTCTTGCGGAGAGTTGTCTCTCATTGGCAATCATACCACATCTTCTTTCTTTATCAAGATTAAATTCTGAAAAAATTGCAACAGGAAAGAGTCGGTATTTAAAGGTGATATTAATTTATAGTTTTTTGTTGCAGGTAAGACAGCCTCTACGTGGACTGCCTGTACAGAAGAAGAGGAGGATACCACTCAATAGCTTTGGGCAGGGATTCAACACGTGAGTATTATTCCGTCATTACAGTTTTTCTTAAAACTTTGTTTATATTTGATAGGCGATCTGTTTTTTCTGGAATAGTTTGGTAAAAAAAAAGAGGCTTTATTTATGTTAAAATGGGACTTGTAAAAGCAGTATTCACTCTGCGGAGAGCAAACTTTAGGTTTTCATTTAAAAATGCCATGGGCTGTGGACTTTGCTCATTGTTGAAGGCCGTACGGTTACCTATAATTGTTAGTTTCCGTGTCATATTAGTCTCTTGCGGAGAGTTGTCTCTCATTGGCAATCATACCACATCTTCTTTCTTTATCAAGATTAAATTCTGAAAAAATTGCAACAGGAAAGAGTCGGTATTTAAAGGTGATATTAATTTATAGTTTTTTGTTGCAGGTAAGACAGCCTCTACGTGGACTGCCTGTACAGAAGAAGAGGAGGATACCACTCAATAGCTTTGGGCAGGGATTCAACACGTGAGTATTATTCCGTCATTACAGTTTTTCTTAAAACTTTGTTTATATTTGATAGGCGATCTGTTTTTTCTGGAATAGTTTGGTAAAAAAAAAGAGGCTTTATTTATGTTAAAATGGGACTTGTAAAAGCAGTATTCACTCTGCGGAGAGCAAACTTTAGGTTTGATTTAAAAATGCCATGGGCTGTGGACTTTGCTCATTGTTGAAGGCCGTACGGTTACCTATAATTGTTAGTTTCCGTGTCATATTAGTCTCTTGCGGAGAGTTGTCTCTCATTGGCAATCATACCACATCTTCTTTCTTTATCAAGATTAAATTCTGAAAAAATTGCAACAGGAAAGAGTCGGTATTTAAAGGTGATATTAATTTATAGTTTTTTGTTGCAGGTAAGACAGCCTCTACGTGGACTGCCTGTACAGAAGAAGAGGAGGATACCACTCAATAGCTTTGGGCAGGGATTCAACACGTGAGTATTATTCCGTCATTACAGTTTTTCTTAAAACTTTGTTTATATTTGATAGGCGATCTGTTTTTTCTGGAATAGTTTGGTAAAAAAAAAGAGGCTTTATTTATGTTAAAATGGGTCTTGTAAAAGCAGTATTCACTCTGCGGAGAGCAAACTTTAGGTTTTGATTTAAAAATGCCATGGGCTGTGGACTTTGCTCATTGTTGAAGGCCGTACGGTTACCTATAATTGTTAGTTTCCGTGTCATATTAGTCTCTTGCGGAGAGTTGTCTCTCATTGGCAATCATACCACATCTTCTTTCTTTATCAAGATTAAATTCTGAAAAAATTGCAACAGGAAAGAGTCGGTATTTAAAGGTGATATTAATTTATAGTTTTTTGTTGCAGGTAAGACAGCCTCTACGTGGACTGCCTGTACAGAAGAAGAGGAGGATACCACTCAATAGCTTTGGGCAGGGATTCAACACGTGAGTATTATTCCGTCATTACAGTTTTTCTTAAAACTTTGTTTATATTTGATAGGCGATCTGTTTTTTCTGGAATAGTTTGGTAAAAAAAAAGAGGCTTTATTTATGTTAAAATGGGACTTGTAAAAGCAGTATTCACTCTGCGGAGAGCAAACTTTAGGTTTGATTTAAAAATGCCATGGGCTGTGGACTTTGCTCATTGTTGAAGGCCGTACGGTTACCTATAATTGTTAGTTTCCGTGTCATATTAGTCTCTTGCGGAGAGTTGTCTCTCATTGGCAATCATACCACATCTTCTTTCTTTATCAAGATTAAATTCTGAAAAAATTGCAACAGGAAAGAGTCGGTATTTAAAGGTGATATTAATTTATAGTTTTTTGTTGCAGGTAAGACAGCCTCTACGTGGACTGCCTGTACAGAAGAAGAGGAGGATACCACTCAATAGCTTTGGGCAGGGATTCAACACGTGAGTATTATTCCGTCATTACAGTTTTTCTTAAAACTTTGTTTATATTTGATAGGCGATCTGTTTTTTCTGGAATAGTTTGGTAAAAAAAAAGAGGCTTTATTTATGTTAAAATGGGACTTGTAAAAGCAGTGTTCACTCTGCGGAGAGCAAACTTTAGGTTTTGATTTAAAAATGCCATGGGCTGTGGACTTTGCTCATTGTTGAAGGCCGTACGGTTACCTATAATTGTTAGTTTCCGTGTCATATTAGTCTCTTGCGGAGAGTTGTCTCTCATTGGCAATCATACCACATCTTCTTTCTTTATCAAGATTAAATTCTGAAAAAATTGCAACAGGAAAGAGTCGGTATTTAAAGGTGATATTAATTTATAGTTTTTTGTTGCAGGTAAGACAGCCTCTACGTGGACTGCCTGTACAGAAGAAGAGGAGGATACCACTCAATAGCTTTGGGCAGGGATTCAACACGTGAGTATTATTCCGTCATTACAGTTTTTCTTAAAACTTTGTTTATATTTGATAGGCGATCTGTTTTTTCTGGAATAGTTTGGTAAAAAAAAAGGCTTTATTTATGTTAAAATGGGACTTGTAAAAGCAGTATTCACTCTGCAGAGAGCAAACTTTAGGTTTTGATTTAAAAATGCCATGGGCTGTGGACTTTGCTCATTGTTGAAGGCCGTACGGTTACCTATAATTGTTAGTTTCCGTGTCATATTAGTCTCTTGCGGAGAGTTGTCTCTCATTGGCAATCATACCACATCTTCTTTCTTTATCAAGATTAAATTCTGAAAAAATTGCAACAGGAAAGAGTCGGTATTTAAAGGTGATATTAATTTATAGTTTTTTGTTGCAGGTAAGACAGCCTCTACGTGGACTGCCTGTACAGAAGAAGAGGAGGATACCACTCAATAGCTTTGGGCAGGGATTCAACACGTGAGTATTATTCCGTCATTACAGTTTTTCTTAAAACTTTGTTTATATTTGATAGGCGATCTGTTTTTTCTGGAATAGTTTGGTAAAAAAAAAGAGGCTTTATTTATGTTAAAATGGGACTTGTAAAAGCAGTGTTCACTCTGCGGAGAGCAAACTTTAGGTTTTGATTTAAAAATGCCATGGGCTGTGGACTTTGCTCATTGTTGAAGGCCGTACGGTTACCTATAATTGTTAGTTTCCGTGTCATATTAGTCTCTTGCGGAGAGTTGTCTCTCATTGGCAATCATACCACATCTTCTTTCTTTATCAAGATTAAATTCTGAAAAAATTGCAACAGGAAAGAGTCGGTATTTAAAGGTGATATTAATTTATAGTTTTTTGTTGCAGGTAAGACAGCCTCTACGTGGACTGCCTGTACAGAAGAAGAGGAGGATACCACTCAATAGCTTTGGGCAGGGATTCAACACGTGAGTATTATTCCGTCATTACAGTTTTTCTTAAAACTTTGTTTATATTTGATAGGCGATCTGTTTTTTCTGGAATAGTTTGGTAAAAAAAAAGGCTTTATTTATGTTAAAATGGGACTTGTAAAAGCAGTATTCACTCTGCAGAGAGCAAACTTTAGGTTTTGATTTAAAAATGCCATGGGCTGTGGACTTTGCTCATTGTTGAAGGCCGTACGGTTACCTATAATTGTTAGTTTCCGTGTCATATTAGTCTCTTGCGGAGAGTTGTCTCTCATTGGCAATCATACCACATCTTCTTTCTTTATCAGGATTAAATTCTGAAAAAATTGCAACAGGAAAGAGTCGGTATTTAAAGGTGATATTAATTTATAGTTTTTTGTTGCAGGTAAGACAGCCTCTACGTGGACTGCCTGTACAGAAGAAGAGGAGGATACCACTCAATAGCTTTGGGCAGGGATTCAAGACGTGAGTATTATTCCGTCATTACAGTTTTTCTTAAAACTTTGTTTATATTTGATAGGCGATCTGATTTTTCTGGAATAGTTTGGTAAAAAAAAAGGCTTTATTTATGTTAAAATGGGACTTGTAAAAGCAGTATTCACTCTGCAGAGAGCAAACTTTAGGTTTTGATTTAAAAATGCCATGGGCTGTGGACTTTGCTCATTGTTGAAGGCCGTACGGTTACCTATAATTGTTAGTTTCCGTGTCATATTAGTCTCTTGCGGAGAGTTGTCTCTCATTGGCAATCATACCACATCTTCTTTCTTTATCAGGATTAAATTCTGAAAAAATTGCAACAGGAAAGAGTCGGTATTTAAAGGTGATATTAATTTATAGTTTTTTGTTGCAGGTAAGACAGCCTCTACGTGGACTGCCTGTACAGAAGAAGAGGAGGATACCACTCAATAGCTTTGGGCAGGGATTCAACACGTGAGTATTATTCCGTCATTACAGTTTTTCTTAAAACTTTGTTTATATTTGATAGGCGATCTGTTTTTTCTGGAATAGTTTGGTAAAAAAAAAGAGGCTTTATTTATGTTAAAATGGGACTTGTAAAAGCAGTATTCACTCTGCGGAGAGCAAACTTTAGGTTTTGATTTAAAAATGCCATGGGCTGTGGACTTTGCTCATTGTTGAAGGCCGTACGGTTACCTATAATTGTTAGTTTCCGTGTCATATTAGTCTCTTGCGGAGAGTTGTCTCTCATTGGCAATCATACCACATCTTTTTTCTTTATCAAGATTAGATTCTGAAAAAATTGCAACAGGAAAGAGTCGGTATTTAAAGGTGATATTAATTTATAGTTTTTTGTTGCAGGTAAGACAGCCTCTACGTGGACTGCCTGTACAGAAGAAGAGGAGGATACCACTCAATAGCTTTGGGCAGGGATTCAACACGTGAGTATTATTCCGTCATTACAGTTTTTCTTAAAACTTTGTTTATATTTGATAGGCGATCTGTTTTTTCTGGAATAGTTTGGTAAAAAAAAAGAGGCTTTATTTATGTTAAAATGGGACTTGTAAAAGCAGTATTCACTCTGCGGAGAGCAAACTTTAGGTTTTGATTTAAAAATGCCATGGGCTGTGGACTTTGCTCATTGTTGAAGGCCGTACGGTTACCTATAATTGTTAGTTTCCGTGTCATATTAGTCTCTTGCGGAGAGTTGTCTCTCATTGGCAATCATACCACATCTTCTTTCTTTATCAGGATTAAATTCTGAAAAAATTGCAACAGGAAAGAGTCGGTATTTAAAGGTGATATTAATTTATAGTTTTTTGTTGCAGGTAAGACAGCCTCTACGTGGACTGCCTGTACAGAAGAAGAGGAGGATACCACTCAATAGCTTTGGGCAGGGATTCAACACGTGAGTATTATTCCGTCATTACAGTTTTTCTTAAAACTTTGTTTATATTTGATAGGCGATCTGTTTTTTCTGGAATAGTTTGGTAAAAAAAAAGAGGCTTTATTTATGTTAAAATGGGACTTGTAAAAGCAGTATTCACTCTGCGGAGAGCAAACTTTAGGTTTTGATTTAAAAATGCCATGGGCTGTGGACTTTGCTCATTGTTGAAGGCCGTACGGTTACCTATAATTGTTAGTTTCCGTGTCATATTAGTCTCTTGCGGAGAGTTGTCTCTCATTGGCAATCATACCACATCTTCTTTCTTTATCAGGATTAAATTCTGAAAAAATTGCAATAGGAAAGAGTCGGTATTTAAAGGTGATATTAATTTATAGTTTTTTGTTGCAGGTAAGACAGCCTCTACGTGGACTGCCTGTACAGAAGAAGAGGAGGATACCACTCAATAGCTTTGGGCAGGGATTCAAGACGTGAGTATTATTCCGTCATTACAGTTTTTCTTAAAACTTTGTTTATATTTGATAGGCGATCTGTTTTTTCTGGAATAGTTTGGTAAAAAAAAAGAGGCTTTATTTATGTTAAAATGGGACTTGTAAAAGCAGTATTCACTCTGCGGAGAGCAAACTTTAGGTTTTGATTTAAAAATGCCATGGGCTGTGGACTTTGCTCATTGTTGAAGGCCGTACGGTTACCTATAAATGTTAGTTTCCGTGTCATATTAGTCTCTTGCGGAGAGTTGTCTCTCATTGGCAATCATACCACATCTTCTTTCTTTATCAAGATTAAATTCTGAAAAAATTGCAACAGGAAAGAGTCGGTATTTAAAGGTGATATTAATTTATAGTTTTTTGTTGCAGGTAAGACAGCCTCTACGTGGACTGCCTGTACAGAAGAAGAGGAGGATACCACTCAATAGCTTTGGGCAGGGATTCAACACGTGAGTATTATTCCGTCATTACAGTTTTTCTTAAAACTTTGTTTATATTTGATAGGCGATCTGTTTTTTCTGGAATAGTTTGGTAAAAAAAAAAGAGGCTTTATTTATGTTAAAATGGGACTTGTAAAAGCAGTATTCACTCTGCGGAGAGCAAACTTTAGGTTTTGATTTAAAAATGCCATGGGCTGTGGACTTTGCTCATTGTTGAAGGCCGTACGGTTACCTATAATTGTTAGTTTCCGTGTCATATTAGTCTCTTGCGGAGAGTTGTCTCTCATTGGCAATCATACCACATCTTCTTTCTTTATCAAGATTAAATTCTGAAAAAATTGCAACAGGAAAGAGTCGGTATTTAAAGGTGATATTAATTTATAGTTTTTTGTTGCAGGTAAGACAGCCTCTACGTGGACTGCCTGTACAGAAGAAGAGGAGGATACCACTCAATAGCTTTGGGCAGGGATTCAACACGTGAGTATTATTCCGTCATTACAGTTTTTCTTAAAACTTTGTTTATATTTGATAGGCGATCTGTTTTTTCTGGAATAGTTTGGTAAAAAAAAAGAGGCTTTATTTATGTTAAAATGGGACTTGTAAAAGCAGTATTCACTCTGCGGAGAGCAAACTTTAGGTTTTGATTTAAAAATGCCATGGGCTGTGGACTTTGCTCATTGTTGAAGGCCGTACGGTTACCTATAATTGTTAGTTTCCGTGTCATATTAGTCTCTTGCGGAGAGTTGTCTCTCATTGGCAATCATACCACATCTTCTTTCTTTATCAAGATTAAATTCTGAAAAAATTGCAACAGGAAAGAGTCGGTATTTAAAGGTGATATTAATTTATAGTTTTTTGTTGCAGGTAAGACAGCCTCTACGTGGACTGCCTGTACAGAAGAAGAGGAGGATACCACTCAATAGCTTTGGGCAGGGATTCAACACGTGAGTATTATTCCGTCATTACAGTTTTTCTTAAAACTTTGTTTATATTTGATAGGCGATCTGTTTTTTCTGGAATAGTTTGGTAAAAAAAAAGAGGCTTTATTTATGTTAAAATGGGACTTGTAAAAGCAGTATTCACTCTGCGGAGAGCAAACTTTAGGTTTTGATTTAAAAATGCCATGGGCTGTGGACTTTGCTCATTGTTGAAGGCCGTACGGTTACCTATAATTGTTATTTTCCGTGTCATATTAGTCTCTTGCGGAGAGTTGTCTCTCATTGGCAATCATACCACATCTTCTTTCTTTATCAAGATTAAATTCTGAAAAAATTGCAACAGGAAAGAGTCGGTATTTAAAGGTGATATTAATTTATAGTTTTTTGTTGCAGGTAAGACAGCCTCTACGTGGACTGCCTGTACAGAAGAAGAGGAGGATACCACTCAATAGCTTTGGGCAGGGATTCAACACGTGAGTATTATTCCGTCATTACAGTTTTTCTTAAAACTTTGTTTATATTTGATAGGCGATCTGTTTTTTCTGGAATAGTTTGGTAAAAAAAAAGAGGCTTTATTTATGTTAAAATGGGACTTGTAAAAGCAGTGTTCACTCTGCGGAGAGCAAACTTTAGGTTTTGATTTAAAAATGCCATGGGCTGTGGACTTTGCTCATTGTTGAAGGCCGTACGGTTACCTATAATTGTTAGTTTCCGTGTCATATTAGTCTCTTGCGGAGAGTTGTCTCTCATTGGCAATCATACCACATCTTCTTTCTTTATCAAGATTAAATTCTGAAAAAATTGCAACAGGAAAGAGTCGGTATTTAAAGGTGATATTAATTTATAGTTTTTTGTTGCAGGTAAGACAGCCTCTACGTGGACTGCCTGTACAGAAGAAGAGGAGGATACCACTCAATAGCTTTGGGCAGGGATTCAACACGTGAGTATTATTCCGTCATTACAGTTTTTCTTAAAACTTTGTTTATATTTGATAGGCGATCTGTTTTTTCTGGAATAGTTTGGTAAAAAAAAAGAGGCTTTATTTATGTTAAAATGGGACTTGTAAAAGCAGTATTCACTCTGCGGAGAGCAAACTTTAGGTTTTGATTTAAAAATGCCATGGGCTGTGGACTTTGCTCATTGTTGAAGGCCGTACGGTTACCTATAATTGTTAGTTTCCGTGTCATATTAGTCTCTTGCGGAGAGTTGTCTCTCATTGGCAATCATACCACATCTTCTTTCTTTATCAAGATTAAATTCTGAAAAAATTGCAACAGGAAAGAGTCGGTATTTAAAGGTGATATTAATTTATAGTTTTTTGTTGCAGGTAAGACAGCCTCTACGTGGACTGCCTGTACAGAAGAAGAGGAGGATACCACTCAATAGCTTTGGGCAGGGATTCAACACGTGAGTATTATTCCGTCATTACAGTTTTTCTTAAAACTTTGTTTATATTTGATAGGCGATCTGTTTTTTCTGGAATAGTTTGGTAAAAAAAAAGAGGCTTTATTTATGTTAAAATGGGACTTGTAAAAGCAGTATTCACTCTGCGGAGAGCAAACTTTAGGTTTTGATTTAAAAATGCCATGGGCTGTGGACTTTGCTCATTGTTGAAGGCCGTACGGTTACCTATAATTGTTATTTTCCGTGTCATATTAGTCTCTTGCGGAGAGTTGTCTCTCATTGGCAATCATACCACATCTTCTTTCTTTATCAAGATTAAATTCTGAAAAAATTGCAACAGGAAAGAGTCGGTATTTAAAGGTGATATTAATTTATAGTTTTTTGTTGCAGGTAAGACAGCCTCTACGTGGACTGCCTGTACAGAAGAAGAGGAGGATACCACTCAATAGCTTTGGGCAGGGATTCAACACGTGAGTATTATTCCGTCATTACAGTTTTTCTTAAAACTTTGTTTATATTTGATAGGCGATCTGTTTTTTCTGGAATAGTTTGGTAAAAAAAAAGAGGCTTTATTTATGTTAAAATGGGACTTGTAAAAGCAGTGTTCACTCTGCGGAGAGCAAACTTTAGGTTTTGATTTAAAAATGCCATGGGCTGTGGACTTTGCTCATTGTTGAAGGCCGTACGGTTACCTATAATTGTTAGTTTCCGTGTCATATTAGTCTCTTGCGGAGAGTTGTCTCTCATTGGCAATCATACCACATCTTCTTTCTTTATCAAGATTAAATTCTGAAAAAATTGCAACAGGAAAGAGTCGGTATTTAAAGGTGATATTAATTTATAGTTTTTTGTTGCAGGTAAGACAGCCTCTACGTGGACTGCCTGTACAGAAGAAGAGGAGGATACCACTCAATAGCTTTGGGCAGGGATTCAACACGTGAGTATTATTCCGTCATTACAGTTTTTCTTAAAACTTTGTTTATATTTGATAGGCGATCTGTTTTTTCTGGAATAGTTTGGTAAAAAAAAAGAGGCTTTATTTATGTTAAAATGGGACTTGTAAAAGCAGTATTCACTCTGCGGAGAGCAAACTTTAGGTTTTCATTTAAAAATGCCATGGGCTGTGGACTTTGCTCATTGTTGAAGGCCGTACGGTTACCTATAATTGTTAGTTTCCGTGTCATATTAGTCTCTTGCGGAGAGTTGTCTCTCATTGGCAATCATACCACATCTTCTTTCTTTATCAAGATTAAATTCTGAAAAAATTGCAACAGGAAAGAGTCGGTATTTAAAGGTGATATTAATTTATAGTTTTTTGTTGCAGGTAAGACAGCCTCTACGTGGACTGCCTGTACAGAAGAAGAGGAGGATACCACTCAATAGCTTTGGGCAGGGATTCAACACGTGAGTATTATTCCGTCATTACAGTTTTTCTTAAAACTTTGTTTATATTTGATAGGCGATCTGTTTTTTCTGGAATAGTTTGGTAAAAAAAAAGAGGCTTTATTTATGTTAAAATGGGACTTGTAAAAGCAGTATTCACTCTGCGGAGAGCAAACTTTAGGTTTGATTTAAAAATGCCATGGGCTGTGGACTTTGCTCATTGTTGAAGGCCGTACGGTTACCTATAATTGTTAGTTTCCGTGTCATATTAGTCTCTTGCGGAGAGTTGTCTCTCATTGGCAATCATACCACATCTTCTTTCTTTATCAAGATTAAATTCTGAAAAAATTGCAACAGGAAAGAGTCGGTATTTAAAGGTGATATTAATTTATAGTTTTTTGTTGCAGGTAAGACAGCCTCTACGTGGACTGCCTGTACAGAAGAAGAGGAGGATACCACTCAATAGCTTTGGGCAGGGATTCAACACGTGAGTATTATTCCGTCATTACAGTTTTTCTTAAAACTTTGTTTATATTTGATAGGCGATCTGTTTTTTCTGGAATAGTTTGGTAAAAAAAAAGAGGCTTTATTTATGTTAAAATGGGTCTTGTAAAAGCAGTATTCACTCTGCGGAGAGCAAACTTTAGGTTTTGATTTAAAAATGCCATGGGCTGTGGACTTTGCTCATTGTTGAAGGCCGTACGGTTACCTATAATTGTTAGTTTCCGTGTCATATTAGTCTCTTGCGGAGAGTTGTCTCTCATTGGCAATCATACCACATCTTCTTTCTTTATCAAGATTAAATTCTGAAAAAATTGCAACAGGAAAGAGTCGGTATTTAAAGGTGATATTAATTTATAGTTTTTTGTTGCAGGTAAGACAGCCTCTACGTGGACTGCCTGTACAGAAGAAGAGGAGGATACCACTCAATAGCTTTGGGCAGGGATTCAACACGTGAGTATTATTCCGTCATTACAGTTTTTCTTAAAACTTTGTTTATATTTGATAGGCGATCTGTTTTTTCTGGAATAGTTTGGTAAAAAAAAAGAGGCTTTATTTATGTTAAAATGGGACTTGTAAAAGCAGTATTCACTCTGCGGAGAGCAAACTTTAGGTTTGATTTAAAAATGCCATGGGCTGTGGACTTTGCTCATTGTTGAAGGCCGTACGGTTACCTATAATTGTTAGTTTCCGTGTCATATTAGTCTCTTGCGGAGAGTTGTCTCTCATTGGCAATCATACCACATCTTCTTTCTTTATCAAGATTAAATTCTGAAAAAATTGCAACAGGAAAGAGTCGGTATTTAAAGGTGATATTAATTTATAGTTTTTTGTTGCAGGTAAGACAGCCTCTACGTGGACTGCCTGTACAGAAGAGGAGGATACCACTCAATAGCTTTGGGCAGGGATTCAACACGTGAGTATTATTCCGTCATTACAGTTTTTCTTAAAACTTTGTTTATATTTGATAGGCGATCTGTTTTTTATACGACCGCAAATTTTGAAAAAATTTTCGTCGTATATTGCTATCACGTTGGCGTCGTCGTCGTCGTCGTCGTCGTCTGTCGTCGTCGTCGTCGTCGTCGTCGTCGTCCGAATACTTTTAGTTTTCGCACTCTAACTTTAGTAAAAGTGAATAGAAATCTATGAAATTTTAACACAAGGTTTATGACCATAAAAGGAAGGCTGGTATTGGTTTTGGGAGTTTTGGTCCCAACATTTTAGGAATTAGGGGCCAAAAAGGGCCCAAATAAGCATTTTCTTGGTTTTCGCACTATAACTTTAGTTTAGGTTAATAGAAATCTATGAAATTTTGACACAAGGTTTATGACCACAAAAGGAAGGTTGGTATTGATTTTGGGAGTTTCGGTCCCAACAGTTTAGGAATTAGGGGCCTAAAAGGGACCAAAATAAGCATTTTTCTTGGTTTTCGCACCATAGCGTTAGTATAAGTAAATAGAAATCTATGAAATTTAAACACAAGGTTTATGACTATAAAAGGAAGGTTGGTATTGATTTTGGGAGTTTTGGTCCCAACAGTTAAGGAAAAAGGGGCCCAAAGGGTCCAAAATTAAACTTTGTTTGATTTCATCAAAATTGAATAATTGGGGTTATCTAATATGCCGAATTTAACTGTGTATGTAGATTCTTAATTTTTGGTCCAGTTTTTAAATTGGTCTACATTAAGGTCCAAAGGGTCCAAAATTAAACTTAGTTTGATTTTAACAAAAATTGAAATCTTGGGGTTCTTTGATATGCTGAATCTAAAAATGTACTTAGATTTTTGATTATTGGCCCAATTTTCAAGTTGGCCCAAATCGAGGTCCAAAATTAAACATTGTTTGATTTCATCAAAAATTGAATAATTGGGGTTCTTTGATATGCCAAATCTAACTGTGTATGTAGATTCTTAATTTTTGGTCCAGTTTTAAAATTGGTCTAAATTAAAGTGCAAAGGGTCCAAAATTAAACTAAGTTTGATTTTAACAAAAATTAAATTCTTGGGCCTCTTTGATATGCTGAATCTAAACATGTACTTAGATTTTTTATTATGGGCTCAGTTTTCAAGTTGGTCCAAATCAGGATCTAAAATTATTATATTAAGTATTGTGCAATAGCAAGTCTTTTCAATTGCACAGTATTGTGCAATGGCAAGAAATATCTAATTTCACAATATTGTGAAATAGCAAATTTTTTTTTAATTAAGAGTTATCTTTCTTTGTCCAGTCTAGTAAGCAAGAAATATCTGCAAGATTTTTTTTTAATTGGAGTTATCTTTCTTTGTCCAGAATCAACTTAAATCTTTGTTATATACAATATACAATGTATATTCACTTTTTACTACCAACTGATAAATTTAAATAATCTTTACCATTCAGTGATAACAAGCAGTTTTTTTACATCTTAATATTTTATGATGTATTTAAATGAGTAGTAATTGTTGCAAACTCCATTAGAATATATTAATTGAAATTAGTTTTGGAATATAAAGGGAATGGGGGATGTGATTAAAAAATTGGGTTCAATTTTTCTCATTTGAAATTTCATAAATAAAAAGAAAATTTCTTCAAACATTTTTTTGAGAGGATTAATATTCAACAGCATAGTGAATTGCTCTAAGAGAAAACAAAAATTTTAAGTTCATTTGAATACATTCATTCTGTGTCAGAAACCTATGCTGTGTCAACTATTTAATCACAATCCAAATTTAGAGCGGAATCCAGCTTGAATGTTGTGTCCATACTTGCCCCAACCGTTCAGGGTTCAACCTCTGCGGTCGTATAAAGCTACGCCCTGCGGAGCATCTGGTTCTGGAATAGTTTGGTAAAAAAAAAGAGGCTTTATTTATGTTAAAATGGGACTTGTAAAAGCAGTGTTCACTCTGCGGAGAGCAAACTTTAGGTTTTGATTTAAAAATGCCATGGGCTGTGGACTTTGCTCATTGTTGAAGGCCGTACGGTTACCTATAATTGTTAGTTTCCGTGTCATATTAGTCTCTTGCGGAGAGTTGTCTCTCATTGGCAATCATACCACATCTTCTTTCTTTATCAAGATTAAATTCTGAAAAAATTGCAACAGGAAAGAGTCGGTATTTAAAGGTGATATTAATTTATAGTTTTTTGTTGCAGGTAAGACAGCCTCTACGTGGACTGCCTGTACAGAAGAAGAGGAGGATACCACTCAATAGCTTTGGGCAGGGATTCAACACGTGAGTATTATTCCGTCATTACAGTTTTTCTTAAAACTTTGTTTATATTTGATAGGCGATCTGTTTTTTCTGGAATAGTTTGGTAAAAAAAAAGGCTTTATTTATGTTAAAATGGGACTTGTAAAAGCAGTATTCACTCTGCAGAGAGCAAACTTTAGGTTTTGATTTAAAAATGCCATGGGCTGTGGACTTTGCTCATTGTTGAAGGCCGTACGGTTACCTATAATTGTTAGTTTCCGTGTCATATTAGTCTCTTGCGGAGAGTTGTCTCTCATTGGCAATCATACCACATCTTCTTTCTTTATCAGGATTAAATTCTGAAAAAATTGCAACAGGAAAGAGTCGGTATTTAAAGGTGATATTAATTTATAGTTTTTTGTTGCAGGTAAGACAGCCTCTACGTGGACTGCCTGTACAGAAGAAGAGGAGGATACCACTCAATAGCTTTGGGCAGGGATTCAAGACGTGAGTATTATTCCGTCATTACAGTTTTTCTTAAAACTTTGTTTATATTTGATAGGCGATCTGATTTTTCTGGAATAGTTTGGTAAAAAAAAAGGCTTTATTTATGTTAAAATGGGACTTGTAAAAGCAGTATTCACTCTGCAGAGAGCAAACTTTAGGTTTTGATTTAAAAATGCCATGGGCTGTGGACTTTGCTCATTGTTGAAGGCCGTACGGTTACCTATAATTGTTAGTTTCCGTGTCATATTAGTCTCTTGCGGAGAGTTGTCTCTCATTGGCAATCATACCACATCTTCTTTCTTTATCAGGATTAAATTCTGAAAAAATTGCAACAGGAAAGAGTCGGTATTTAAAGGTGATATTAATTTATAGTTTTTTGTTGCAGGTAAGACAGCCTCTACGTGGACTGCCTGTACAGAAGAAGAGGAGGATACCACTCAATAGCTTTGGGCAGGGATTCAACACGTGAGTATTATTCCGTCATTACAGTTTTTCTTAAAACTTTGTTTATATTTGATAGGCGATCTGTTTTTTCTGGAATAGTTTGGTAAAAAAAAAGAGGCTTTATTTATGTTAAAATGGGACTTGTAAAAGCAGTATTCACTCTGCGGAGAGCAAACTTTAGGTTTTGATTTAAAAATGCCATGGGCTGTGGACTTTGCTCATTGTTGAAGGCCGTACGGTTACCTATAATTGTTAGTTTCCGTGTCATATTAGTCTCTTGCGGAGAGTTGTCTCTCATTGGCAATCATACCACATCTTTTTTCTTTATCAAGATTAAATTCTGAAAAAATTGCAACAGGAAAGAGTCGGTATTTAAAGGTGATATTAATTTATAGTTTTTTGTTGCAGGTAAGACAGCCTCTACGTGGACTGCCTGTACAGAAGAAGAGGAGGATACCACTCAATAGCTTTGGGCAGGGATTCAACACGTGAGTATTATTCCGTCATTACAGTTTTTCTTAAAACTTTGTTTATATTTGATAGGCGATCTGTTTTTTCTGGAATAGTTTGGTAAAAAAAAAGAGGCTTTATTTATGTTAAAATGGGACTTGTAAAAGCAGTATTCACTCTGCGGAGAGCAAACTTTAGGTTTTGATTTAAAAATGCCATGGGCTGTGGACTTTGCTCATTGTTGAAGGCCGTACGGTTACCTATAATTGTTAGTTTCCGTGTCATATTAGTCTCTTGCGGAGAGTTGTCTCTCATTGGCAATCATACCACATCTTCTTTCTTTATCAGGATTAAATTCTGAAAAAATTGCAACAGGAAAGAGTCGGTATTTAAAGGTGATATTAATTTATAGTTTTTTGTTGCAGGTAAGACAGCCTCTACGTGGACTGCCTGTACAGAAGAAGAGGAGGATACCACTCAATAGCTTTGGGCAGGGATTCAACACGTGAGTATTATTCCGTCATTACAGTTTTTCTTAAAACTTTGTTTATATTTGATAGGCGATCTGTTTTTTCTGGAATAGTTTGGTAAAAAAAAAGAGGCTTTATTTATGT
Organism: Mytilus trossulus; assembly: GCF_036588685.1. NCBI lineage: Eukaryota > Metazoa > Mollusca > Bivalvia > Mytilida > Mytilidae > Mytilus > Mytilus trossulus. The sequence continues at coordinate 45,663,435 of NC_086376.1, forward strand.
TAAAATGGGACTTGTAAAAGCAGTATTCACTCTGCGGAGAGCAAACTTTAGGTTTTGATTTAAAAATGCCATGGGCTGTGGACTTTGCTCATTGTTGAAGGCCGTACGGTTACCTATAATTGTTAGTTTCCGTGTCATATTAGTCTCTTGCGGAGAGTTGTCTCTCATTGGCAATCATACCACATCTTCTTTCTTTATCAGGATTAAATTCTGAAAAAATTGCAATAGGAAAGAGTCGGTATTTAAAGGTGATATTAATTTATAGTTTTTTGTTGCAGGTAAGACAGCCTCTACGTGGACTGCCTGTACAGAAGAAGAGGAGGATACCACTCAATAGCTTTGGGCAGGGATTCAAGACGTGAGTATTATTCCGTCATTACAGTTTTTCTTAAAACTTTGTTTATATTTGATAGGCGATCTGTTTTTTCTGGAATAGTTTGGTAAAAAAAAAGAGGCTTTATTTATGTTAAAATGGGACTTGTAAAAGCAGTATTCACTCTGCGGAGAGCAAACTTTAGGTTTTGATTTAAAAATGCCATGGGCTGTGGACTTTGCTCATTGTTGAAGGCCGTACGGTTACCTATAAATGTTAGTTTCCGTGTCATATTAGTCTCTTGCGGAGAGTTGTCTCTCATTGGCAATCATACCACATCTTCTTTCTTTATCAAGATTAAATTCTGAAAAAATTGCAACAGGAAAGAGTCGGTATTTAAAGGTGATATTAATTTATAGTTTTTTGTTGCAGGTAAGACAGCCTCTACGTGGACTGCCTGTACAGAAGAAGAGGAGGATACCACTCAATAGCTTTGGGCAGGGATTCAACACGTGAGTATTATTCCGTCATTACAGTTTTTCTTAAAACTTTGTTTATATTTGATAGGCGATCTGTTTTTTCTGGAATAGTTTGGTAAAAAAAAAAGAGGCTTTATTTATGTTAAAATGGGACTTGTAAAAGCAGTATTCACTCTGCGGAGAGCAAACTTTAGGTTTTGATTTAAAAATGCCATGGGCTGTGGACTTTGCTCATTGTTGAAGGCCGTACGGTTACCTATAATTGTTAGTTTCCGTGTCATATTAGTCTCTTGCGGAGAGTTGTCTCTCATTGGCAATCATACCACATCTTCTTTCTTTATCAAGATTAAATTCTGAAAAAATTGCAACAGGAAAGAGTCGGTATTTAAAGGTGATATTAATTTATAGTTTTTTGTTGCAGGTAAGACAGCCTCTACGTGGACTGCCTGTACAGAAGAAGAGGAGGATACCACTCAATAGCTTTGGGCAGGGATTCAACACGTGAGTATTATTCCGTCATTACAGTTTTTCTTAAAACTTTGTTTATATTTGATAGGCGATCTGTTTTTTCTGGAATAGTTTGGTAAAAAAAAAGAGGCTTTATTTATGTTAAAATGGGACTTGTAAAAGCAGTATTCACTCTGCGGAGAGCAAACTTTAGGTTTTGATTTAAAAATGCCATGGGCTGTGGACTTTGCTCATTGTTGAAGGCCGTACGGTTACCTATAATTGTTAGTTTCCGTGTCATATTAGTCTCTTGCGGAGAGTTGTCTCTCATTGGCAATCATACCACATCTTCTTTCTTTATCAAGATTAAATTCTGAAAAAATTGCAACAGGAAAGAGTCGGTATTTAAAGGTGATATTAATTTATAGTTTTTTGTTGCAGGTAAGACAGCCTCTACGTGGACTGCCTGTACAGAAGAAGAGGAGGATACCACTCAATAGCTTTGGGCAGGGATTCAACACGTGAGTATTATTCCGTCATTACAGTTTTTCTTAAAACTTTGTTTATATTTGATAGGCGATCTGTTTTTTCTGGAATAGTTTGGTAAAAAAAAAGAGGCTTTATTTATGTTAAAATGGGACTTGTAAAAGCAGTATTCACTCTGCGGAGAGCAAACTTTAGGTTTTGATTTAAAAATGCCATGGGCTGTGGACTTTGCTCATTGTTGAAGGCCGTACGGTTACCTATAATTGTTATTTTCCGTGTCATATTAGTCTCTTGCGGAGAGTTGTCTCTCATTGGCAATCATACCACATCTTCTTTCTTTATCAAGATTAAATTCTGAAAAAATTGCAACAGGAAAGAGTCGGTATTTAAAGGTGATATTAATTTATAGTTTTTTGTTGCAGGTAAGACAGCCTCTACGTGGACTGCCTGTACAGAAGAAGAGGAGGATACCACTCAATAGCTTTGGGCAGGGATTCAACACGTGAGTATTATTCCGTCATTACAGTTTTTCTTAAAACTTTGTTTATATTTGATAGGCGATCTGATTTTTCTGGAATAGTTTGGTAAAAAAAAAGGCTTTATTTATGTTAAAATGGGACTTGTAAAAGCAGTATTCACTCTGCGGAGAGCAAACTTTAGGTTTTGATTTAAAAATGCCATGGGCTGTGGACTTTGCTCATTGTTGAAGGCCGTACGGTTACCTATAATTGTTAGTTTCCGTGTCATATTAGTCTCTTGCGGAGAGTTGTCTCTCATTGGCAATCATACCACATCTTCTTTCTTTATCAGGATTAAATTCTGAAAAAATTGCAACAGGAAAGAGTCGGTATTTAAAGGTGATATTAATTTATAGTTTTTTGTTGCAGGTAAGACAGCCTCTACGTGGACTGCCTGTACAGAAGAAGAGGAGGATACCACTCAATAGCTTTGGGCAGGGATTCAAGACGTGAGTATTATTCCGTCATTACAGTTTTTCTTAAAACTTTGTTTATATTTGATAGGCGATCTGTTTTTTCTGGAATAGTTTGGTAAAAAAAAAGAGGCTTTATTTATGTTAAAATGGGACTTGTAAAAGCAGTATTCACTCTGCGGAGAGCAAACTTTAGGTTTTGATTTAAAAATGCCATGGGCTGTGGACTTTGCTCATTGTTGAAGGCCGTACGGTTACCTATAATTGTTAGTTTCCGTGTCATATTAGTCTCTTGCGGAGAGTTGTCTCTCATTGGCAATCATACCACATCTTCTTTCTTTATCAAGATTAAATTCTGAAAAAATTGCAACAGGAAAGAGTCGGTATTTAAAGGTGATATTAATTTATAGTTTTTTGTTGCAGGTAAGACAGCCTCTACGTGGACTGCCTGTACAGAAGAAGAGGAGGATACCACTCAATAGCTTTGGGCAGGGATTCAACACGTGAGTATTATTCCGTCATTACAGTTTTTCTTAAAACTTTGTTTATATTTGATAGGCGATCTGTTTTTTCTGGAATAGTTTGGTAAAAAAAAAGAGGCTTTATTTATGTTAAAATGGGACTTGTAAAAGCAGTATTCACTCTGCGGAGAGCAAACTTTAGGTTTTGATTTAAAAATGCCATGGGCTGTGGACTTTGCTCATTGTTGAAGGCCGTACGGTTACCTATAATTGTTAGTTTCCGTGTCATATTAGTCTCTTGCGGAGAGTTGTCTCTCATTGGCAATCATACCACATCTTCTTTCTTTATCAAGATTAAATTCTGAAAAAATTGCAACAGGAAAGAGTCGGTATTTAAAGGTGATATTAATTTATAGTTTTTTGTTGCAGGTAAGACAGCCTCTACGTGGACTGCCTGTACAGAAGAAGAGGAGGATACCACTCAATAGCTTTGGGCAGGGATTCAACACGTGAGTATTATTCCGTCATTACAGTTTTTCTTAAAACTTTGTTTATATTTGATAGGCGATCTGTTTTTTCTGGAATAGTTTGGTAAAAAAAAAGAGGCTTTATTTATGTTAAAATGGGACTTGTAAAAGCAGTATTCACTCTGCGGAGAGCAAACTTTAGGTTTTGATTTAAAAATGCCATGGGCTGTGGACTTTGCTCATTGTTGAAGGCCGTACGGTTACCTATAATTGTTAGTTTCCGTGTCATATTAGTCTCTTGCGGAGAGTTGTCTCTCATTGGCAATCATACCACATCTTCTTTCTTTATCAGGATTAAATTCTGAAAAAATTGCAACAGGAAAGAGTCGGTATTTAAAGGTGATATTAATTTATAGTTTTTTGTTGCAGGTAAGACAGCCTCTACGTGGACTGCCTGTACAGAAGAAGAGGAGGATACCACTCAATAGCTTTGGGCAGGGATTCAACACGTGAGTATTATTCCGTCATTACAGTTTTTCTTAAAACTTTGTTTATATTTGATAGGCGATCTGTTTTTTCTGGAATAGTTTGGTAAAAAAAAAGAGGCTTTATTTATGTTAAAATGGGACTTGTAAAAGCAGTATTCACTCTGTGGAGAGCAAACTTTAGGTTTTGATTTAAAAATGCCATGGGCTGTGGACTTTGCTCATTGTTGAAGGCCGTACGGTTACCTATAATTGTTAGTTTCCGTGTCATATTAGTCTCTTGCGGAGAGTTGTCTCTCATTGGCAATCATACCACATCTTCTTTCTTTATCAGGATTAAATTCTGAAAAAATTGCAACAGGAAAGAGTCGGTATTTAAAGGTGATATTAATTTATAGTTTTTTGTTGCAGGTAAGACAGCCTCTACGTGGACTGCCTGTACAGAAGAAGAGGAGGATACCACTCAATAGCTTTGGGCAGGGATTCAAGACGTGAGTATTATTCCGTCATTACAGTTTTTCTTAAAACTTTGTTTATATTTGATAGGCGATCTGTTTTTTCTGGAATAGTTTGGTAAAAAAAAAGAGGCTTTATTTATGTTAAAATGGGACTTGTAAAAGCAGTATTCACTCTGCGGAGAGCAAACTTTAGGTTTTGATTTAAAAATGCCATGGGCTGTGGACTTTGCTCATTGTTGAAGGCCGTACGGTTACCTATAATTGTTAGTTTCCGTGTCATATTAGTCTCTTGCGGAGAGTTGTCTCTCATTGGCAATCATACCACATCTTCTTTCTTTATCAAGATTAAATTCTGAAAAAAATTGCAACAGGAAAGAGTCGGTATTTAAAGGTGATATTAATTTATAGTTTTTTGTTGCAGGTAAGACAGCCTCTACGTGGACTGCCTGTACAGAAGAAGAGGAGGATACCACTCAATAGCTTTGGGCAGGGATTCAACACGTGAGTATTATTCCGTCATTACAGTTTTTCTTAAAACTTTGTTTATATTTGATAGGCGATCTGTTTTTTCTGGAATAGTTTGGTAAAAAAAAAGAGGCTTTATTTATGTTAAAATGGGACTTGTAAAAGCAGTATTCACTCTGCGGAGAGCAAACTTTAGGTTTTGATTTAAAAATGCCATGGGCTGTGGACTTTGCTCATTGTTGAAGGCCGTACGGTTACCTATAATTGTTAGTTTCCGTGTCATATTAGTCTCTTGCGGAGAGTTGTCTCTCATTGGCAATCATACCACATCTTCTTTCTTTATCAAGATTAAATTCTGAAAAAATTGCAACAGGAAAGAGTCGGTATTTAAAGGTGATATTAATTTATAGTTTTTTGTTGCAGGTAAGACAGCCTCTACGTGGACTGCCTGTACAGAAGAAGAGGAGGATACCACTCAATAGCTTTGGGCAGGGATTCAACACGTGAGTATTATTCCGTCATTACAGTTTTTCTTAAAACTTTGTTTATATTTGATAGGCGATCTGTTTTTTCTGGAATAGTTTGGTAAAAAAAAAGAGGCTTTATTTATGTTAAAATGGGACTTGTAAAAGCAGTATTCACTCTGCGGAGAGCAAACTTTAGGTTTTGATTTAAAAATGCCATGGGCTGTGGACTTTGCTCATTGTTGAAGGCCGTACGGTTACCTATAATTGTTAGTTTCCGTGTCATATTAGTCTCTTGCGGAGAGTTGTCTCTCATTGGCAATCATACCACATCTTCTTTCTTTATCAGGATTAAATTCTGAAAAAATTGCAACAGGAAAGAGTCGGTATTTAAAGGTGATATTAATTTATAGTTTTTTGTTGCAGGTAAGACAGCCTCTACGTGGACTGCCTGTACAGAAGAAGAGGAGGATACCACTCAATAGCTTTGGGCAGGGATTCAACACGTGAGTATTATTCCGTCATTACAGTTTTTCTTAAAACTTTGTTTACATTTGATAGGCGATCTGTTTTTTCTGGAATAGTTTGGTAAAAAAAAAGAGGCTTTATTTATGTTAAAATGGGACTTGTAAAAGCAGTATTCACTCTGCGGAGAGCAAACTTTAGGTTTTGATTTAAAAATGCCATGGGCTGTGGACTTTGCTCATTGTTGAAGGCCGTACGGTTACCTATAATTGTTAGTTTCCGTGTCATATTAGTCTCTTGCGGAGAGTTGTCTCTCATTGGCAATCATACCACATCTTCTTTCTTTATCAGGATTAAATTCTGAAAAAATTGCAACAGGAAAGAGTCGGTATTTAAAGGTGATATTAATTTATAGTTTTTTGTTGCAGGTAAGACAGCCTCTACGTGGACTGCCTGTACAGAAGAAGAGGAGGATACCACTCAATAGCTTTCGGCAGGGATTCAAGACGTGAGTATTATTCCGTCATTACAGTTTTTCTTAAAACTTTGTTTATATTTGATAGGCGATCTGTTTTTTCTGGAATAGTTTGGTAAAAAAAAAGAGGCTTTATTTATGTTAAAATGGGACTTGTAAAAGCAGTATTCACTCTGCGGAGAGCAAACTTTAGGTTTTGATTTAAAAATGCCATGGGCTGTGGACTTTGCTCATTGTTGAAGGCCGTACGGTTACCTATAATTGTTAGTTTCCGTGTCATATTAGTCTCTTGCGGAGAGTTGTCTCTCATTGGCAATCATACCACATCTTCTTTCTTTATCAAGATTAAATTCTGAAAAAATTGCAACAGGAAAGAGTCGGTATTTAAAGGTGATATTAATTTATAGTTTTTTGTTGCAGGTAAGACAGCCTCTACGTGGACTGCCTGTACAGAAGAAGAGGAGGATACCACTCAATAGCTTTGGGCAGGGATTCAACACGTGAGTATTATTCCGTCATTACAGTTTTTCTTAAAACTTTGTTTATATTTGATAGGCGATCTGTTTTTTCTGGAATAGTTTGGTAAAAAAAAAGAGGCTTTATTTATGTTAAAATGGGACTTGTAAAAGCAGTATTCACTCTGCGGAGAGCAAACTTTAGGTTTTGATTTAAAAATGCCATGGGCTGTGGACTTTGCTCATTGTTGAAGGCCGTACGGTTACCTATAATTGTTAGTTTCCGTGTCATATTAGTCTCTTGCGGAGAGTTGTCTCTCATTGGCAATCATACCACATCTTCTTTCTTTATCAAGATTAAATTCTGAAAAAATTGCAACAGGAAAGAGTCGGTATTTAAAGGTGATATTAATTTATAGTTTTTTGTTGCAGGTAAGACAGCCTCTACGTGGACTGCCTGTACAGAAGAAGAGGAGGATACCACTCAATAGCTTTGGGCAGGGATTCAACACGTGAGTATTATTCCGTCATTACAGTTTTTCTTAAAACTTTGTTTATATTTGATAGGCGATCTGTTTTTTCTGGAATAGTTTGGTAAAAAAAAAGAGGCTTTATTTATGTTAAAATGGGACTTGTAAAAGCAGTATTCACTCTGCGGAGAGCAAACTTTAGGTTTTGATTTAAAAATGCCATGGGCTGTGGACTTTGCTCATTGTTGAAGGCCGTACGGTTACCTATAATTGTTAGTTTCCGTGTCATATTAGTCTCTTGCGGAGAGTTGTCTCTCATTGGCAATCATACCACATCTTCTTTCTTTATCAAGATTAAATTCTGAAAAAATTGCAACAGGAAAGAGTCGGTATTTAAAGGTGATATTAATTTATAGTTTTTTGTTGCAGGTAAGACAGCCTCTACGTGGACTGCCTGTACAGAAGAAGAGGAGGATACCACTCAATAGCTTTGGGCAGGGATTCAACACGTGAGTATTATTCCGTCATTACAGTTTTTCTTAAAACTTTGTTTATATTTGATAGGCGATCTGATTTTTCTGGAATAGTTTGGTAAAAAAAAAGGCTTTATTTATGTTAAAATGGGACTTGTAAAAGCAGTATATACTCTGCGGAGAGCAAACTTTAGGTTTTGATTTAAAAATGCCATGGGCTGTGGACTTTGCTCATTGTTGAAGGCCGTACGGTTACCTATAATTGTTAGTTTCCGTGTCATATTAGTCTCTTGCGGAGAGATGTCTCTCATTGGCGATCATACCACATCTTCTTTCTTTATCAAGATTAAATTCTGAAAAAATTGCAACAGGAAAGAGTCGGTATTTAAAGGTGATATTAATTTATAGTTTTTTGTTGCAGGTAAGACAGCCTCTACGTGGACTGCCTGTACAGAAGAAGAGGAGGATACCACTCAATAGCTTTGGGCAGGGATTCAACACGTGAGTATTATTCCGTCATTACAGTTTTTCTTAAAACTTTGTTTATATTTGATAGGCAATCTGATTTTTCTGGAATAGTTTGGTAAAAAAAAAGGCTTTATTTATGTTAAAATGGGACTTGTAAAAGCAGTATTCACTCTGCGGAGAGCAAACTTTAGGTTTTGATTTAAAAATGCCATGGGCTGTGGACTTTGCTCATTGTTGAAGGCCGTACGGTTACCTATAATTGTTAGTTTCCGTGTCATATTAGTCTCTTGCGGAGAGATGTCTCTCATTGGCGATCATACCACATCTTCTTTCTTTATCAAGATTAAATTCTGAAAAAATTGCAACAGGAAAGAGTCGGTATTTAAAGGTGATATTAATTTATAGTTTTTTGTTGCAGGTAAGACAGCCTCTACGTGGACTGCCTGTACAGAAGAAGAGGAGGATACCACTCAATAGCTTTGGGCAGGGATTCAACACGTGAGTATTATTCCGTCATTACAGTTTTTCTTAAAACTTTGTTTATATTTGATAGGCGATCTGTTTTTTCTGGAATAGTTTGGTAAAAAAAAAGAGGCTTTATTTATGTTAAAATGGGACTTGTAAAAGCAGTATTCACTCTGCGGAGAGCAAACTTTAGGTTTTGATTTAAAAATGCCATAGGCTGTGGACTTTGCTCATTGTTGAAGGCCGTACGGTTACCTATAATTGTTAGTTTCCGTGTCATATTAGTCTCTTGCGGAGAGATGTCTCTCATTGGCGATCATACCACATCTTCTTTCTTTATCAAGATTAAATTCTGAAAAAATTGCAACAGGAAAGAGTGTATTTAAAGGTGATATTAATTTATAGTTTTTTGTTGCAGGTAAGACAGCCTCTACGTGGACTGCCTGTACAGAAGAAGAGGAGGATACCACTCAATAGCTTTGGGCAGGGATTCAACACGTGAGTATTATTCCGTCATTACAGTTTTTCTTAAAACTTTGTTTGTATTTGATAGGCGATCTGTTTTTTCTGGAATAGTTTGGTAAAAAAAAAGAGGCTTTATTTATGTTAAAATGGGACTTGTAAAAGCAGTATTCACTCTGCGGAGAGCAAACTTTAGGTTTTGATTTAAAAATGCCATGGGCTGTGGACTTTGCTCATTGTTGAAGGCCGTACGGTTACCTATAATTGTTAGTTTCCGTGTCATATTAGTCTCTTGCGGAGAGTTGTCTCTCATTGGCAATCATACCACATCTTCTTTCTTTATCAAGATTAAATTCTGAAAAAATTGCAACAGGAAAGAGTCGGTATTTAAAGGTGATATTAATTTATAGTTTTTTGTTGCAGGTAAGACAGCCTCTACGTGGACTGCCTGTACAGAAGAAGAGGAGGATACCACTCAATAGCTTTGGGCAGGGATTCAACACGTGAGTATTATTCCGTCATTACAGTTTTTCTTAAAACTTTGTTTATATTTGATAGGTGATCTGTTTTTTCTGGAATAGTTTGGTAAAAAAAAAGAGGCTTTATTTATGTTAAAATGGGACTTGTAAAAGCAGTATTCACTCTGCAGAGAGCAAACTTTAGGTTTTGATTTAAAAATGCCATGGGCTGTGGACTTTGCTCATTGTTGAAGGCCGTACGGTTACCTATAATTGTTAGTTTCCGTGTCATATTAGTCTCTTGCGGAGAGTTGTCTCTCATTGGCAATCATACCACATCTTCTTTCTTTATCAAGATTAAATTCTGAAAAATTGCAACAGGAAAGAGTCGGTATTTAAAGGCGATATTAATTTATAGTTTTTTGTTGCAGGTAAGACAGCCTCTACGTGGACTGCCTGTACAGAAGAAGAGGAGGATACCACTCATAGTTTTGGGCAGGGATTCAACACGTGAGTATTATTCCGTCATTACAGTTTTTCTTAAAACTTTGTTTATATTTGATAGGCGATCTGTTTTTTCTGGAATAGTTTGGTAAAAAAAAAGAGGCTTTATTTATGTTAAAATGGGACTTGTAAAAGCAGTATTCACTCTGCGGAGAGCAAACTTTAGGTTTTGATTTAAAAATGCCATGGGCTGTGGACTTTGCTCATTGTTGAAGGCCGTACGGTTACTTATAATTGTTAGTTTCTGTGTCATATTAGTCTCTTGCGGAGAGTTGTCTCTCATTGGCAATCATACCACATCTTCTTTCTTTATCAAGATTAAATTCTGAAAAATTGCAACAGGAAAGAGTCGGTATTTAAAGGCGATATTAATTTATAGTTTTTTGTTGCAGGTAAGACAGCCTCTACGTGGACTGCCTGTACAGAAGCAGAGGAGGATACCACTCATGGGCAGGGATTCAACACGTGAGTATTATTCCGTCATTACAGTTTTTCTTAAAACTTTGTTTATATTTGATAGGCGATCTGTTTTTTCTGGAATAGTTTGGTAAAAAAAAAGAGGCTTTATTTATGTTAAAATGGGACTTGTAAAAGCAGTATTCACTCTGCGGAGAGCAAACTTTAGGTTTTGATTTAAAAATGCCATGGGCTGTGGACTTTGCTCATTGTTGAAGGCCGTACGGTTACCTATAATTGTTAGTTTCTGTGTCATATTAGTCTCTTGCGGAGAGTTGTCTCTCATTGGCAATCATACCACATCTTCTTTCTTTATCAAGATTAAATTCTGAAAAAATTGCAACAGGAAAGAGTCGGTATTTAAAGGTGATATTAATTTATAGTTTTTTGTTGCAGGTAAGACAGCCTCTACGTGGACTGCCTGTACAGAAGAAGAGGAGGATACCACTCAATAGCTTTGGGCAGGGATTCAACACGTGAGTATTATTCCGTCATTACAGTTTTTCTTAAAATTTTGTTTATATTTGATAGGCGATCTGTTTTTTCTGGAATAGTTTGGTAAAAAAAAAGAGGCTTTATTTATGTTAAAATGGGACTTGTAAAAGCAGTATTCACTCTGCGGAGAGCAAACTTTAGGTTTTGATTTAAAAATGCCATGGGCTGTGGACTTTGCTCATTGTTGAAGGCCGTACGGTTACTTATAATTGTTAGTTTCTGTGTCATATTAGTCTCTTGCGGAGAGTTGTCTCTCATTGGCAATCATACCACATCTTTCTTTATCAAGATTAAATTCTGAAAAATTGCAACAGGAAAGATTCGGTATTTAAAAGTGATATTAATTTATAGTTTTTTGTTGCAGGTAAGACGGCCTCTACGTGGACTGCCTGTACAGAAGAAGAGGATACCACTCATAGCTTTGGGCAGGGATTTAACACGTGTGTATTATTCTGTCATTACAGTTTTTCTTAAAACTTTGTTTATATTTGATAGGCGATCTGTTTTTTCTGGAATAGTTTGAAAAAAAGGAGGCTTTATTGTTGTTAAAATGGGATTTTTTAAAGCAATATTCACTCTGCGGAGAGCAAACTTTAGGTTTTGATTTAAAAATGCCATTGGCTGTGGACTTTGCTCATTGTTGAAGACTGTACAGAAAGAGTCTTAAATTAAAGGTGATATTGATTTAGTTTTTTGTTGCAGGTGTACAGTATGAGTTTTAATTTTATTACAAATTTTTCTTTATTCCTATTATTCATTTATTTGATTACTGCCATAAGAATGTATTTAAAGTAATTTTAGATATATAACTTGTCTCTTATTTTGAATTTGACATGCATCACATTAACTTCTGTATTAATTGTTTTTGTTACAGATGCAACTTATGAGATGTTTGAGTTGTAGAAGGAGCAGCAGGGCAGCAGAAGATGTAAAATTGTGATGAGACAGTTTAATTCTTAAGATCTCAAATGAGAGTTTTCCAAATGCCCTCAATATGTCTGCAATGTTGTAACATGCAGAATTAACATTAATGTACTGTTATTGTAATATCATTTCCAATATTCACAAGTAGTTTCTGATTGTCAATTTAGATATTTACTTTTTTACTATCAACCATACAATACTTTCCAATCGTTTAGAGTTTTCATTTGGGATAACTGATGAGGCACTGTTGTGGTTGAAATCATATTTGACAGATAGAACTTAGCGTGTTTCTATCGGATCGGTACAATCGGATGATATCAAACTCGGCTTTGGTGTACCACAAGGCTCTGTGTTGGGACCAAAACTTTTATGTATGTTTGCCAAACCATTCGGAGAAATTTGCAGGCGACATGGGATGTCTTACCATTCATACGCTGACGACACGCAAGTGTATCAAGTCATTAAACCTCTTGGAGACTAATCTGACCTCTCCAATGGTCTTGAGAACTGTTTGTCGGATATCAGTGCATGGATGAGTATCAAAATGCTTAAATTAAACCAAGACAAAACCAAATTAATTGTGTTTGCACCAAAACAACAACTAAAGCAACTATCCAGTTTCCAACTAACATTTGATGGAACTATATTGACTGATGCTTCTTGTGTGAAAAATCTTGGATTTTGTTTTGACAAATCACTCAGCATGGAACAACAAGCTAGTGCAACGACAAAAGCATGTTTTTATAAGATACAAAATATTGGTCGCATTAGATCCCTGATTACAGATGAGGCATGCAAGACTCTAGTGTGCTCACTCGTTACATCACGACTAGATTATGGTAATGCCCTGTTACATGGAACAAATAGCTGTGTAATAACAAAACTACAGCGTGTGCAAAATACAGCAGCACGGCTAATAACGTGCTAGAGAAAATATGATTCAATAACACCTGTTCTCATTTCATTGCACTGGTTACTGGTTCATTTTCGTTGTCAGTACAAACTCCTGCTGTACACTTTTAAAGCAATTCATGGCAAGGCACCATCATACCTACAGGAATTAGTTGAACATTACAAACCTGGTAGAGCCTTGCGATTGGAGAAAAGCATGCTGTTACGACTACCAAACGATGTTAGGACAAAAATCTATGGTGAACGAAGGTTCGATATTGCCGCACCAACTCTTTGGAACAGCTTACCTTCATCCTTATGAAATGAACAATCTCTTGACGTTTTTAAAAAGGATCTTAAGACATATTCCAAAGTGCTTTCATTGATTTTTTGTAAATTTTGAAATTTATGAACAATTTGTTTTATCAGTTGATTGTATTGTATTATTAATAATTTTTAATACTTGAGTCACTGTGGTTTAATGATAATCATTATTTTAAATTTTTACAGAGGAAATTTTAAATCATATTTAATATACTTCTAATAGCTATTTCTGTGATTTTTTTTATTTTGATTTTTTTATTTTTTTATTTACTCATTTTTATTTTTTGTAAACTTTTTACTTTTTTTCATTTTGATTAATTTTAAATTTTTGATAATTTTTGTGTGGGTTGTACATTCTTTTATATTATTCTATTCAACCGACAATCAATGTTTTCATTTTACATGCCACTGCTCAGAAATTGTATTTATGTGATTGTATATTTTGCTTTTACCTTATGTATCTTATTTTTTTATTCTTGTTAAGCGCTTAGGGTAATTTTTCAAATTATATAATGCGCTATATAAATATTGTATAATAATAATAATAATAATAATTTTTACCTGAATTTTTCATTCAAACATTTTTAAACATTTTTGTTTTATTTCAAATTAAGAATTTAAAAGAAATCAATTTCAAATTTACACCAAAACTTATGGTTTAGTTCATGCACCTTAGAATTTATATCTTTAAAGTTTTATTTTGGACAAAGCAAATATCAAATTATCAATTCATTTCAGAATTACATTTTGCTTGCATGGTATAATCTTCACTAACATTTAACATAGTTTGTTTTGGAGTTACTGAGGTAGTTCTCGGTGTGTTTCTTGGTTTTTCTATGTCTTTAGGATATGGTTTTGTCATTTGTCATTTAAATGGAATTGTCAATGTAATTCTGAAATGACTTTTTATTGTCCTAAATTTTAAAGAAAACATATTAGTTAAGTCATAGAAGGTGCATGAACATTTGAACTGTGAATTTATCAAAATATTTAAATAGTTTTTTGGAAATTAAATGAATAAAATTGTATTTTTTTTTATTTCATTACCAACCGAGTCAAACTTTTTTAGCCAAAATTTTGAGAAAATATGTGACCATTCCCTGGGTCCCCCCCACCTCTTACATACCCTAAAAGTCTTTATTACAGATTTCAATAAATTCCAAATATTTCTATTGATTTTTACATTTACTGTTATATTTTACTGTTATATTTTAAATTTATTGTTATATTTTATATTTACTGTTATATTTTAAATTTATTGTTATATTTTATATTTACTGTTATATTTTACTGTTATATTTTAAATTTATTGCTATATTTTATATTTACTGTTATATTTTATATTTAGTGATGATAGACTATTATTGTTTTTATACTATTGCTTAATATATTGTGTTTATGTTATGTATATTTTTTTCAATTCGTCCCTTTATTTGTCAATCCATATATATAAACTCGTCTAAACATCAGCCCAATATAAATATCAATACTTGTTAAAGTAATGCATTACTAACTTTTCTATACTCGAATTCTATTTATTTTACATCAAATAATTTAGCTTTTCAACTATCGATTTAAATAGAGCTTGAATTGATAATCTCTTTAAATTTAACTTGACTGCACTTTTGAATATACACAAAATGCAGGAAATAAAAATTTCTAATATAATAACTCATGTATAAAACAAACAGTTCTGCGAAATGCAACTTTTCTAAAGTAATAACAATGTTCCTTTTCTACTTTTATCAATATTAAAATATGTGCAGTAACCATGATAACTGAAATATCCTTTCAACCATAAATCATTTAGAATATTATTTCCTATATTGTTTACTAAAAAACATAATTTAGGTCTCATAATCAGTTATTAGAAACAAATATTTTACTTTTTTAATCCTAAAACAGTTGTATTTTCATTAAATTTGATATAAAAGATTTTAAAACATTCCATTTTAAGATTTGAATTTTTAAAAATATTTCAATGTTTCTATGCACTATATGTTTCAAAATAATATTTCCTTACAACTGTTTATTTGAACTCCAAAGTTTATCATTAAAACAATTATTGTTAATTATCTTGCATTATGTTAATACACAGAATGACAATAGTTAACAATAGTAAATAACACCATTATAAAACAAAATCATCAAAATTATGGTTCCTGAAATACTTTGAATAATTCTGTTCATTCCTTCTTATTTTAGACTTTCAAATCCTAAGTGAAGTTATTTAATTATAACTTTAAATTTTTTGAAATAATAAAAACTATTTCAGTTTTTAAATAAACTTTCCAATTAATTACTAAGAAAATAAATATGAATCATTTTTCAAATAATTACATCAATTCCCTTTCTGAATTTCAACATTTTCTATAAAAACTTATTTGATAACTTGAGACCAATGTTAACCATTTTGTAGAAAAGCACTAAAGGGACGAAACTCACAAGGCAAAATTGACACCAAAAATTAAAATGAAAATATTTATAAATGCGATTAGCAATATATTTTTGGATTTTATTTTTTTTTAAAACACATTTCTCTCATATTTGATTAGTTTGTCAAAATAGCCTTGGGAGTCTAGGCAGACACACTCAATGAAATAAGTCCCCCAACAAACATGATGTTTTTTGGTGTTATGTAAATGTGTGTAATGCCTACTGACGAGTCCAAATCACACATTCACATACTTTTATCATTTTATATTACTACAAAAGCTATTATATCGATTTGCATATGATGGAGAAGAATTCATAACAACATACAAACAAACAAAAGTGAATATGTACTACAGTACATTAAGTTTTTTAACCGGATTTTTGTGACAAAAATGTCGGTTATTGATTTTGGGATGTACGGCAGGTGGTCGGGCGGCAATCAAATGTTGTCCGCGCATTAACTCATCAACTTTTCGACCAAAGCTTTTAAAATTTTAATATGTTGTTACTGACAACTAAAATGAAGGTCAAGTTTAATAATGGCGATTTTGACTTTTACTGTTTAGGAGTTATAGTTCTTGAAAGATTGAAAAATGGAGTTTCCAGTCGTGTCCATGCATTTACAAATGAACTGTTCTACCAAAGCTTCCCAAATTTTAATATGTTGTTACTGATGACATGTCAAGTATAAACGTTGAAATCACATCAGTTCTGGAGAAACAAAATGGACATGATTCTTAACATAGACATGGGGTTGTCTTCTGAAACCAACATTTTTAACTTTGACTTAGGAAGCTGTACATACATTATGACCCCAGCCCCTTTTTGGTGTTAGTTAATTTATGTCAAATATAAACTTTGAAATCATAATAAACTCAAAAATAAGGACTACTATTTAATATGTTTTAACCTAATTTTACATGATTTACAACGCATCAGTAAATACAGGAGAGCGACACAGACTCTTGAGAGCCTTTAGTTAAGGATGTTTGCTCCTCTATTTTTTGAATTTTTGCCAGATTTTCGCAATCCTCTGGTTTTATCCATGTATTAACATCAAAAATGTTGCCCACTAACCCCCACTTTTCTTTTCACATTTTCATTACATACAGTTTAAAAAGCCATATTTCAAAATCTTATGAAATCCTTGTTATTTTTTCATAGTTTTTAAACAAAAAAGGTTCCAATGTAAGAAAAATCTAGAGAGAATTATTTCCCGCCAAATTTTCAATGGCTTATATCTTGAAAACAAACACACGGACCCACCATTTTTTTTGCTTTTTTAGTTTCTTTATTTATATACTATCAATTTATAACAGTCTTTTAAAAAGCTTGTTATTTTAAAACAGAGTAGCGAACATCCTTAAAGCTTATAGTCATTGTAAAATTGACTAATTTGTTTAAAATTGTGGAAAAAATTGCTATTTAACAATTTCCATTTAGGGTCTTTAGGGGGAAAATCCACCCACAAATATTGACAGTACTATGTGCATCTTCAGCAAATACAGCTTTAGGAATGATTATAACCAAGGGTAACCTTTAAGGTACATACACCGTGTTAGTTTCGATGTATTTGTAAAATCAAGGAAAGTTTGTTTATCATATAATATTGCCTGTAGATTATTTCTAGAAGTAGAATAATATGCAGCAAATGCTGTAGTTATTGGAGACTTGAGTATAACTATGTTCCCCGTTTTGTTTTAGTATAGTGGGGAAATATTGTACTGATGTCTATCGATCATAATAAAATATAAAAGGGTCACCTATAGTGACCAATGGGTGTACTGTCTGGTAATAAAGCATAGGGTCACTTTCAAGACAAGTGCAACAAGTGAACACTCAACTTGTACGTTTTGATGTACATGCATATACGTTGATATTTTTTTTTTATTGAATTTTGATTTGCCAATACACACATGTTTTACGGTGTAGGTCAGAGGTCCACTGACACAGGTTTCTAAAGCTTTTTGATTGATTATATTGTTTTTAGCTCACCTGGCCCGACGAGCCAAGTGAGCTTTTCCCATCACTTTGCGTCCGGCGTCGTTAACTTTTACAAAATTCTTCTCCTGAAACTACTAGTCCAAATTAAACCAAACTTGGCCACAATCATCATTGGGGTATCTTGTTTAAAAAAAAATGTGTCCGATGACCTGGCCAACCAACCAAGATGGCCGCCATGGCTAAAAATAGAGCATAGGGGTAAAATGCAGTTTTTGGCTTATAACTCAAAAACCAAAGCATTTGGAGCAAATCTGACTGAACAAAGTAAATTTGATTATCAGGTCAAGATCTATCTTATTTGAAATTTTCAGATGAATCAGACAAACTGTTGTTGGGTTGCTGCCCCTGAATGTGTAATTTTAAGGAAATTTTGCTGTTTTTAGTTATTATCTTGAATATTATTATAGATAGAGATAAACTGTAAACAGCAATAATGTTCAGCAAAGTAAGATTTACAAATAAGGGGTCTCACTAATTAGCGACAACAAGAACTATTTTAGCGACAACAAGCGACAAGAAGACTATTTAGCGACAAGAAAACATTTTTTTTATTAGATATAAAGAAATTTGTATGCAACGTTTTTTTTTTAAATTTACGAGCAGATATGTCTAATTAAAATGTTTTATTATATAGATAGACGAAGAAATGAAACATTTGTGAGGAAGAAAGAGATTGTGAAGTTTATATTAGTATATTGTTAGATGAAGAAATTTAATATTTGTGAAGAAGAAAGAGATGGAGCTTCTTTTTTTTAATTTTTAAATATGAAGAATATGTATAAGATAATGTATGTATCTGTTTTCATCAAAGTCAAAGTATGAATAAACAAATGGAGATATATATGGAGCGGGCATAATGGAATATAATATTTTGATTCATTTGCTTAATACTATGCTCTAAGTGTAGTCTTGTTATGTCAAATTGATGCTTTATTTGTAGAACTCTTAGCCACGCTTTGCCATCTTTATTATTAATGCGTGTTTCCAGACCCCACGACGAGGACGTGGTTCTACCTTGGGGTCCCTATATTTTTTTTAAATTTTTTTTTTAAATTATTTTTAGTCATTATATAGTAATATGTACATTCCTATCTAACATAATATTTATACATTTTGTCCATGGTGGTCCAATTCTGATAAGCCGTAGATTTTTACCACTAAGGTTCACTGTATTTTTGCCCTTTTTGAAGTTGTAGTTTTAACATTTTTAATACGTTTCCGTTGGCAAGGTTTACGTGCACATGCACTTGTTTTGGGGATTGTCAGTCCACCATCTGTGGAAGTGGTAGACTCTGGGATTGTGTTTAACTTTCTCCCATGAGTCAAGAGTTTTTGCAATGCAAAAGCCTTTTCTTTCTCCGATTTAATCTGCCATAGAGCTAGGTATCACTTATTGTTGTATCAAGCACTGAGGCAATATGAATAAAAAAACGTTGGTATGCGTGGCAATGCAAGCACCATCCCAATGCAAATAAATTGGTCCCATTATTATTGGGTTTGTGTTTTTCCTTTTGTGTTTAAGTTTGTTTTCCTGAAAAACAGTTGAGCCGTGACAAAGCAGGCGCCAAAATTGAATGTTCTGTCAACAAACACTGGCAAAATGCTTCATTTGGAAATCTGTGTAGCAGATAACATTTGGTGGTTTGCCTGTGGTCTGAACATTATGCATTAACATGATAAATATCGTTTAATGAAGCAATAAACAAATAAAAAGATGAAAACATTCACATTTCAATTTTCTTTTCCTCTTGTTTGATTTCAGTTCTTTTTGTATTTCACAATTTGCACAAATAATTCATTTTGCGAGCTTACTATATATTGCACGAAAAGAGTTTTAAAAAACAAATTATAAGATAAATAATATGTTCTAAAACACAAGGACAAGTAATCTCATAATACAATAATTAAACGTAATACTGGCTGTTATACGTAATAGATGATAAAATAAATTAATGATTAATTCTTTTTCTATTTCTTTCGTGTCGTTAAAATTATTTTCTTTTGCATATTCTTTTAATATTTATTGAAATAATTAATTTTAATTAAAAAAATATGTTTTCTTGTTGCTAAATAGTTTCTTGTCGCTTGTTGTCGCTAAAATAATTTTTGTTGTCGCTTCTTGTCGCTTGTTGACGCTTGTTGTCGATAATTAGTGAGACCGCAAATAAGTCTACATGACCGTTATTACATTGGTTGCAATAAATTACATTGATTTCCCAGTTAAATAAAAACCGATAATTTCACATGTGAAATAAACGTGGTTATTTCACTCTCTGACGTCACACAACAATAGGCGTTGTCTAGATGTCGATCACTGTGCTTAAACGGCCGTGGGTAACTTAAGTTACCCACAGCCCAAGATGGCGGGCTCTAAACTTGTTGAGATGATAGTTGATACGAAATCTACTTTTAACAACGTTTTTCATGATCTATGTAAATATTGATAAGAATTTTCAATACAGAAATCACTTACCATCACTACAAATTTGTTTATTTTGACTTCATTTTAGCGCAAGGCCAACTTTTAAAAATTGCATAAGATGTCCGTAACTTATAGAATCTATGTCAAAAATAATCAGACTGTCCGTAACTTTATTTTTGGATGTGGGTAACTTTTTTTTCAAAATTGTAAGATTAGCAATTTCAACACTTAAAGGACAATAAATACTATCAAACCCCTTGATTATTACATAGATTTATACAATAACGATATGCTTCAAACTAAACAAGAGAAAAAAGCAAACAAAAGTGTCACGGATTTTCCGTTAATTTTTTTTTTTAAATATTCCCGGGATAAAAGGGGATCTTACGGTACAGCGAAAATTATGTAACATTCTGCTAGCTTTTAAGATTGTTTGAACTGATGAGTCCTTGGTCGGTGTAGCCGCGGAAAAATTGATATCCTTTCCTTTAATTAAATAGTTTCTGAATTGTTAGCCAAAAAAGTATGGTATCAAAAATAAGGATTTGCTTATCTCAGGAATAGATTACTCTTGCCGTATTTGTCACAACTTTTTGGAATTTTGGATCATCAATGCTCTTCAATTTCGTACTTGTTTGGCTTTATAAATATTTTGATATGAGCGTCACTGATGAGTTTTATGTATCTTCGAAACGCGTGTCTGGCGTACTAAATTATAATCCTAGTATCTTTGATAACTCTTCACTATACCTAGTGTGATATGTTGTTGATTGTGAGAGAAAACATGCCAATATCTAGGATAGATGGAAGGCTATATTGTCGAACAGGATTCAGTTTATTATAGCGATAAAAGTAGATTTAAAAGCTTCTAAAAGTTTAATTGACCTTAGGGATTCAATAAGATCAGGTAGCAAACATACATATCTTCTTTAGAGTTGTGGACTGATATATCTATGTACTTCTGCTAAGGATTGACCTCCGAACTTGTTCTCCTAAGGTCATTTTCATATGTTCACTATTAATTGATTGATTGATTGTTGGTTGCTTAACGTCCAGTGGCAAATATTTCATGCATATTCTGGACGAGAACAAGTTCACAATAAATACTATAGGTATGTCTTGAAATAATAGAAGCCATCTGGGATGATGGTTGGAGAAATTTGGACTGCCACTGGAAAATGAGGGTATATTGGATAGGGACAGAAATTTTGCCTTGCAACAGGCCACCTACGGACCCCTCAAAGAATTGTTGCAAGGGTTCTTATCGTGCTCTCCTTACACGAGGCATTGGATTTAACGTCCCCAATCTGACCGGACGTGACTGCGTACTTGATACATCCCGCAGAGCCAAACGGACGCCTCACTTCGGCAAGAGTTTTACTGCCGATCGGAAGAAGACCAAGAGACCATATTTCTATTCCCCAGTCACCCTTGAGGATGTTCACTATTAATGTAATTTCTACAGTTGGAAATGGTGAGATTTATAACCTGCATGTCATGATTTATCATCTAAAACTTCAGCAGTTGACAATCTATAAAGCCAGTTGAGATTTGGATTTTTCCATTTGATAAGGGACTTTCCTTTTTGAATTTTCTTCGGAGTTCAGTATTTTTGTAATTTTACTTTTTAATGCCGGTACCAAGGCAGGAATATGCCTATTATGGCCGTTGTTTTCTATTCGTTTGGTGTGTTAAATTAAGCTTTTGTATTTGCCATTCCATAAAGGACTTTCCGTTTGAATATTCCTAGGAGTTCGGATTTTTGTTATTTATCATTTTTTTTTAATATAATTACACCTACGAATAAAGATTCTTTGAAAGTTACTGACATCATTCTAAAGTTACGGACATCACTATTGGTATAAGGAGAACAGTTACGGACAAGTTGTTTTGAAGTTACGGACATCATAAGTGTTTTGGAAAATCGTGCTGTACTAAATCGTTTATTTTGTAACAACCAACCATATTTTTCATTGCAGAGTTTTCCTTAAAGATTTATATAACTTTTTAATTACTGAACATTTCTTTTGCATTCATGGTATTGTAATTATATAGGAGCAAACTTCCTAACCGAAGCCAGGCGGCTCCATCTTGGGCTGTGGGTAACTTAAATTACCCACGGCCGTTTAAGCACAGTGTCGATAACGTCGGATCAAAACAAATTGTGAATGTGTAGGAAAAACATATGGTTCCTTACATTTTCTACATTTATTTCATAAAGAAAGCCAAATTAGCCAATGTAATAAAAAGTATAGCTAATCGCCGTATTTGAATATAAAAAATAAGACAACTTGTGACCGAACTTTTTTTTGATATTCAAATACAGCGATTAGTTATACTATGATTATAGTCAATTTTTAACCATTTTTCGTATATCTTAGTAATCTTTTACAAAAATCTTCTCAGAAACTACTGGGCCATGTTCATTATAGATAAAGATAATTGTATAAAGCAGCAAGAATATTCAGTAAAGTAAGATGTACAAACACATCACCATCACCAAAACACAATTTTGTCATGAATCCATCTGCATCCTTTGTTTAATATTCACATAGACCAAGGTGAGCGACACAGGCTCTTTAAAGCTCTATTATAGTTACATCAACGGACCGCCAGGGCCTCGGGTGTATTGCCATCGCCCTGAGACTACTATGTGTTATAGTAGTCTTATATCACTTGTAGGGTTACAAGAGCGCAATTATTTGTTTACATTTTACCGCCCCAGAATCCTATAGGGCTTCTGATTGGATTAGGTTAAAAATTGCCTAAAATCATATTTACATATTACGTAGTATAGAAAATATCTTCCATTTCTGCACGTCTGAGCCATTAAAATCATGTCTTTTTCATTAAGCTAAAAAAAAAAAAGACGATCTTTTTCAACTACATTTTAAGTCAATTTGAGCCGCATGACCCTAAATATTATTTTGGTTGTAATGAAACACTGGCATTTCCAGTAACAGGAACTGCTACCTGTTGTCCCCTAGTTTGTGTAGTCTTCGCGAAAAAAAAATGGAACACCAGTGGAACCCTATGGAAAATGCATTACAAATAATTGCGCTCTTGTAACCTTCAACAGGGGCAGATATAGCCATTTAAAAAAGGTGGGGTTCCAACTATATGTCCCTATTCAAATGCATTGATCGGCAAAAAAAGGGGGTTGAGATTTCATGTATTCGTCCACCAGACAGCAAGGAAACAACAGCGAAAAACACAATTACCGATGAGACAAACTTACTAGTGTAAAAGTAAAAAATTGGAACTGTAGAGTGAATACAAAGTTTAAAGAACTTGATCTTAATCAGTATTGTAATATTGAATGTATTTTGAGCAAGTCTGTTATTAAAGATATTGAAAACAATCTATTTATTATGTACCAGAATAATTGGCATTTAAATTTACTAGCTAATGAAAGCAGTAAATTGCGTACTTACAGGTTATTTAAATCAAATTATTGTACAGAAAAATATTTAAGTATTACTATGCCCGGTAAATATAGAAGTGCATATGCTAAATTTAGAGCAGGTGTTGCTCCGATTAAAATTGAAACTGGCAGATATGAAGGTATAGATGTAAATGAAAGGTTCTGTTTCAATTGTAAGAAAAACAATTTGAATATAATTGAAGATGAAAAACATGTTTTATTAGAATGCCCAGAATATGCAGATCTGCGAACGATATTTTTTAACAGTGTATGTAATATAGAAAGTTGTTTTAGTAAGAAAAGTTTTTATTTATGTTTTATGATGATAGAGTTTGTTATTTTACAGCCAAAATCTGCCATGAAGTACTTTTTAAGAGAAAATGTATTTTATACTCGTAATAAGTTATTATAATGTTGCCGCTTGTTTTCTTTTGTACAAGTGTTTTTAATAACATGGTTTTTTATGCTAAGATATATTGATATATGTAATGGATGTAATATAAATGTATTTTAATCTGTGTTTTTACAGTCTCTCATAACTCTTTTTAGAGTGGCTCTTTTATTAATTGTTAATATTATATTGTGTTGTATATCAAATGTTTTAAAGAGGTGAGACTCTAATAAATTATTTGTTTGTTTGTTTGTTTTGTTTGTAAAGTAAGCCATCGATAACAGCCGGTGCTAATATTCACGATTACAGCAATTTCAGTATAGATTATTAAAGGCAAATGTGTGATCCTTGAATTTTGTGTTCGTAAAAAAGGCGAAGAAATATGTATACATACATGGCAGTGTTAACAAAATCTATAAGTATTTATGTTTGTCACAATTCAGTATATGAGACTTCCAAACTGTTCCCTTTGTTTTGAAGGTACTGAAGTCAGCAACTGTAGTTTCATTTTGTTTTCGTTTTTTAACTGACTCTGACATTTGCTGACTAAAATCGTTACAGCTGATTTCCTAATGCTTGCAAAGTAAAACTTTGATTGGCTTGCTTGCTTTGTGTGTATAGTTGTCACTTTATACAAGCTTTGAAAACAAGATTGACATCTTTAAACAATATATATATAGGCATAGTTTAACTTGTATATTTTATATTTGAATTTAATTGGTTGTTATCCTACTGATATGATTGTACAATATACAAACAAATCAAGCAAGTGGAAGCTCTTCTTACTTAAAATGTGCGCACGTACAGTCACTGACGCTTTTACAACCCTATGAAGTTACAAACAGAAGCATTCAATACTTATAATTACATTTTTTAGCTATGATCATGAAAACACGAATTTTATAATTGTTTTATTTAATTCACATGTGCACTTTATTATGGGACCACGTGTTATGATGAATGAAAAGTTTTATTGAGTGATGCAATTGCTTTAGGAATAACACGTGATGTGCAGTTAGCCAAATCAGAATAAAGTATTATGATGAAACATCCATCTATTAAATGTAATTATAAAGATATGGATCTCATGTGTTTCAAAATAAACAGTTATCCCTATTTTTGTGTGTGTGTAAATAATCTAATCTTTAGATAAATGCTAAAATTAAAATAAGTTTTTTATTAATAAGAAACAACAAGTGTAACTTAAGCATGCCCGGATGTAAAAAGGTGTACCCGACTTATTCTTTCACGATATGAATTTAGTAAATTACCGATTACGGTATTTTAATAAAACTGTTTACGAGGTCAAATAAATAAATGAAATTGTGGTGTGAAAGACAATGAGACAACTATCCACAAGAGACCAAATTGACACAGACATTAACAACTATAGGTCAGCGTGTGGCCTGTAACAATCAGAGCAAAGGGTGTCATCCTGGTTTGCCCACTTTTAATTAGGCGTATGACATTTGCGCCGATTTCGAAAATGTTCATTCTTTTATTTGCGCCGATTTCATTTTTTCATTTGCGCCGATTTTATATTTGCTCCTAATTAGATTTACAGGCAAGTAAATTAGTTGATACTTGTTACTATACCATTGATAAAATCTTTTTGTTCATTTATGTTGAAGTTAATTTTGATTCATATTGTTCTGGAACTTCGTTGTACATGATGGACGTTTTACACACTGAACTTGACGAGCCGAGGAATCAATTCTTTAATTATCGAGGGGCATACATATCGAAAGGTACGTGTCCTGAAACATAACAGCATATCTTTCAAATCGTGTAAAGCCAAAGTCACAACGGATTTTATTGTCAAAACACTGATCGAGCATAAACATGTGGCAGATGTCCGAAAGACAGAGGTTAGAGAACTACGGGTACTGTCAAGGAAAAAGTCTGGAGGTGTACATCTGGTATAGGCCTTTCTTCCATCTCCCTATAGTGAGCAAGGGACAACAGTTATATAAATGTTATGATTGACAATTCATTACATTTGTACAAATGGCTAATGGAAGAGGTTACAATGATAAATGAAAAATAACATTGACTTGGATTGAGAGTTCTCTTATTTGCATTCATACCATATCTTCTTATATCTATTCACCTGTAATTTACCTGTAAAAAAAATCGGCGCAAATGAAAAAAAAACCGGCGCAAATGAAAAAAAATCGGCGCAAATGCAAAACGCCGTTTTAATTGCATGTATTTGTAAACATAGTAGCAATTGTTGATTTAGCAATTATAGTTTATTTCTGAAATTGTAGTCATATTTTTTACTCTTTATTTTACCTGTAAATAATTATTGTTAAAAGAATATTACATTCTGCTATTAAATATTTACAATGAAAATGTGCAAAACTTTTCTATATTTTATATATCTTTGGCAGGAAAATGTAATTTTATTTTTTATTTATAAAAAAAATAGAAAAACGTGTACTTAATGAATTATTATTCCACTTTATCAACAAATAGTTTTAATTATTGGTACATTCTGAAAAAGAAAAGAAAAAGTAAAAGAATGAAACTAAAGATTTGATAGAATAAATCTCATTTAGAAATCTTTGACTTTATTCAACGTTTTTTTTTTAGAATTTTAATAAAATAAACTGTTCTGAGATTTAATATAAAAAAATATCCAACTAATTCTAACAGATTCAGATTCAGATTTAATAGTTTAACAACTAGAATATAAATGCGACTGTTTAGTAGCCAAACTATAAATATGACACAATTTGAACAGTAATCTGCATCCAAGCTAGCATTTTCTTCAACTTCACCAGTGTATTTGACAATAGACACAGAAATATGGACTACAGTCCTATTATAAAGAAAATGAAGACATTACTCAACTGAGACGAGGAGCCACAGTACTACCTCTTGTTCCATCCCACCTTGTTGAGGATGTTAAGAAGACATGGGAGAAGCTGAAAATATACCCGCTACAACTTCATTTACAGAATACAAGACAGAGTTTAGGGTTAAAAGCTACCGGTTGGTTTGGAATCACTACTACACAGAGGAACCTTGAACCACAAATAACCTGGATGGATGGCACAACAAACTTAAGAAGTCTGAAGAGACTTAAACATGTCCATCCAAACATCTACGAGATCATTGAAGAAGACACATGCACTAACAGAATGCAACATTATCCACTGAAAAAGACGATGATACAGAGTAACATGAGTAATAGACACCATACTCCAACATTTGAAAGACAGATACCAAAAACAGACTCATCAACGTGGTAGATTATCCATCTTCTCCATTTGAACTGAACAATGAAGTAAAATATTGTTAATTATGACTTTGTAAATATAATGTTTTGTGACCTTTGATGTATTTAACATACTATATAGTAAAATATTTATTGTACCATAATATTTAATATCATAAGTAAAAGGTTGGGTCTATTTTGTGGGTTATGGGGCAAACAGTCAATGAGTCTAGAAATTAAGGGCCAAAAACAAACTGTTTTGTAGATTCAAGACAATAAATTGGAGTTATCTTTCTTTGTCCAGAATGGTTGTTGAATTACCTAAAGCCAATGCTTTATGAAATTTTCTTTGAAAATTGGAGTTATCTTTCTCTGTCCAGAATAGTAGTTGAATCAACTTAAAATAATGCTATATATACAATGCAAAATTCACTTTACTACCAACTGACAAATTTAAGCAGTCTTTAATAGCCATTCAGTGATTACAAGCACTTTGATTATCATTCTAGGGTTATGCCCTTTCACAAATGGAAAAATTTCTCAAGTTTGTCTCAACTAAATTTAGTGAAATGTGTATATAATGCTTATTACCTCTAAACTCAGTTTAAGTTCAAATTTTGGCAGCTTCACTTTTACAGTTCTTGATTTATGTACCTTTATAACGTTATATGCTAGCGAGGGCATCATCTTCATGACTGTATGACATTTTATATTTTAATACTTTATGATGTATTAAAATGAGTAGTTAAATAATTATTATTGCAAACTCCATAAGAAATTTGATTTGAGATCATTTTTATACGACCTGCAAAAATTGAAAACTGTTTGGTTGTATATTGGTATAACGTTTGCGTTATTGTCTTCGTCCGAAGACATTTGGTTTTTGTAAAAGTAAGTAGAAATATATGAAATTTAGACACAAGGTTTATGACCATGAAAGGAAGGCTGGGATTGATTTTGGGTGTTTTGGTCTAGGAGTAAGGGCCCAAATTAGCATTTGTCCTGTTTTTTGCTCTATTACTTAGGCATTAGTAAACAGAAGTATATGATATTTTAACATAAGGTCTATGGCCACAAGAGTAGGGTTGGGATAGATTTTTGTGATTTTAGTCCAAACAGTGTAGAATTTAAGGGCCAAAAACAGGTCCCAAATAAGTATTTTTCTTGGTTTTTGAACAACAACTTTAGCACAGTGTGGGAACGGAACTGTACGGTGTTTTAATATTTTGGTCATTCGGGAGACTGTCAAGCGGTGCTCCGACATTCGAAAAACGACAAGTTGATGAATGTTAGTTTTGATTAACGCAAACGTTATAATATTAAGTTTCTGCTTAAAGATTTGGTAACGAAAACATTCTACAAAATATAATAGACCAATCAAATGCTGTAAGCGACATATATACAGCCAGACGTTTTCTAACAAACGATTGAGCTCCGAGTAAATCGCTCAAAATTCGTCATCAACATCGAATAAAAGTTAAAAAATAATTCAAAAGTATATTCATAACTACACCAATTTTTACTATTAAGCCTTTGGTGATATATAGTCTTACCATTCTGAAAGTTCTATAACGATTGTTTCAGTAGAAAATTAAATAAATCAATTTTCTTGATGTTGGTTAATATTATTGACCGTACAATCGCTTGTTCGCCTGTTGTATTCTCGCTTGGAGCCTTTCTGTTCAATCACTCGGGCAAAATAATAAAATAGATTGCATATTTATTTCATTGTTTTCTATTTCTTCACTCAATATTGATGTATTAAATATATAAATAAGAGTGAACATAAATTTTCTCCTTGTTTTCCAATTAAGTTTCAATCGAGTACACCATTCTGACGCACACGTAGTTTATTTATACCAGAGACACATAGTCGAAAATCAGTATACAAGACAAAAACGTAAAGCACACATCATAATAAATATCGATTAAGAATAATAAGCTCGTCACACAAAATTCAGTCAATAGAGTAATTATTTCAAGTATTCCAATATTTTCCATATAAAAAAATGATAAATTTACTTTCAAGTCTTGGGAATTGATTTCACGTTTGGTCACAATATAAAAGATGCGAGGATATCCTCTGTTTTCTGTGACAGTTTATATACTAAACTTATATAAATATTACGGTCTGATTATACACGAACTATAATTGTCACTGGACAATAAGTAAGCACCAATCAATCAAATACTATTTATTTAAATATACATATCATACTTCTTTAAATGGAATACAATTTAGCGTTCAATCTTTAATTTTTTCACTAGGATACACATCATGGACGGAAACGAAATTTTCATATGTATATATTGCCAACTAAATGCTGGAGATGTGAATTTCTGTCTCCAACTCAATCGTTACAAGCGATTTATCAACTCCTTCTATTTCGAAAGATTCATCCATGGTCAATTTCTGAAAATTGAAAGAAACGAAACATTATTTTCATTGGATGGTTTTGTGTTGTGTTGTGAAATCAAACAGGTAGGTATGATGTTTTGCGTTTCAAGAAATTTTGAATTTATGAAATAAAATCAACTTTATAGTTTCAATAATCTCGATTATCATCTCGGTAAATTAGGTGCACTCCTGTTTACATGTTAAACGTTTGTTCATTGTTGACGGCCATACGGTGACCTGCAGATGTTAATGTCTGTGTCAGTTATCGCAATGACAATTATACCACATCTTCTATTTTATGTATCGCCTTTACATACTGAACATGCAAGTTTCCAACGCCTTATACAATATATGACAACCATATACAACAAATAATGAAGTCTGTTTAAGATTTTAAGAAGGAAAACTTCAGCATGGAGATGTCATGTTAAGAGCTGAAGATGTAAAGTCCAGCGTTAGAGATATAAATCAAGTCCCAGGAGGGTGTTTATAGGGGTTTTCTAGGGGCCCTCTTTTTGTGGTCTAAATTTGGTTTACTATATAGGGAAATCACTTTAGCATGACTGGAGCGGATCCCCTCTTAAACACTTATGAAAATTTATGGATCCGCCACTGAGTGCAGCGCTACATAGATAAAAAGTCCAGCGATGAAGATACCAAAAAAACTCCAGTGGTATATTTTTTACTGTAGCTATATTAAACGTTAAACGCTGGAGATGTGCATTTTGGTACTGTACGGTAGATGTCAATAAAGCTTTGTAGAGCAAAGTCCAGCGGTAGAGGTGTCATGTCCTGCATTGAAAACTGTCCAGTGATGAAGAGATAAACACGATCGCTTCAGATCTAAAGTTTAATGTTGTAGATATATAAACAGTACAACGGTGGAAATGTGAAGTTTGCCGCTGTCAATTCAAGCGCTGTATATTTAAAGTACTACAATACTTATACGTGTATATATATTTATCTAGCGCTTAACCCTCATACATTTTATATACTAATCTAAAGTGCTGAAAAGGAGAAAGAGACATACTCGCGCTTTAAACTTAAAGAAACCAAGTTTTTCAATTTTATTTGATTTCGATTCTTATAATTAAGAGACGCATTTATGATATTTATCTCATACAAAAAAGGTTGTGGTTTTGAAGTCAAGCGTCATAAATCTTAAAGTAGCCCTTTTCATAAAAAGTCTAAAGTGTAGAATTAATCTTACGACAAAAATGTTTAGTTGAATTGTTAAGGAATATTTTAAACTTACTATACATGTAAGATGCATGTAACACTTAACATTTTTAGTGAAAAGAGTGCGTACAGTTTCAAAGATTTAAAGTCAAGCGCTGAAAATCTTAAGTCCACATCTTAACATTTCAGCTCAAGCGCTCGGGATGTAAAAAATCCAGTGGTCGACTTTATATCTACACAGCGCACGACTTTGTATCTCAATTGCTTGATTTTAAATCTTTAGCAGTGGATGGATTTGAAATCTGCAGCGCTGGACTTAAAATTAATGGCTCTGGATTTTTTTTTATCTCCAGCGCTTGATTTGAAAAACCACTCTCAGAAGGAAGCAATCCAAAAATTATTGGGATAGAAATTAAATACCATGTTTAAAGTTGATAAGGGAGGGTTTTTTGTTTGTCTTCATAACGACGGGTTGTCTGTTTACTTTTTATTGATAAATTTTTGAACAAGTCTACGTATCTTATTATATGAAAAATGGAACTCCAAATTGATTGATGCTTTTACATGCTTTGTATCGTCATAAAATCGTTTTCGGAAAGTTTGCTATAGCTTGCTGTAGCAATAAACTTTCTTAAGGCATCGACCTAACCGGAAAAGAGAC
Source organism: Mytilus trossulus (assembly GCF_036588685.1). NCBI lineage: Eukaryota > Metazoa > Mollusca > Bivalvia > Mytilida > Mytilidae > Mytilus > Mytilus trossulus. The sequence continues at coordinate 45,694,814 of NC_086376.1, forward strand.
AGACTAACTTACTTTGGGAAGTGTGTCCTACTTCTAGATAATGTAGTACTGGTGTTTGAAAACTAATAATAAAAAGATGCTTTTGAAATTTTGAGCTCTTCTATTTTAATAGCATACAGCTTGAATAAAAATGTACTGAAATTTCATCGATAAATCAAACAATTCAACTTCATTTGAAAGACGAACAAACTACTTCGCGGATCTGCGCTACGCGGAAAGTAAAATCAATACACACACGAGACAGCAGTTTCTACGTGGTATGATTTTATCGGTATTCTTCAGACATGCGTCAGATCCATATATGTGTGCCACCAAACGGGAGTACTACAATCCCGGTTTCAAAGGTTTCCTACCTTCCTCCGGTTGAAGAGAAAATTAATAGCGTGTATAAAATATTTCATGAATGAAATTTTTCGTCGCTTACTACGATTTTTACAAATTTCTATTCAAAAGATAAAAGCCCGAGAGTATCGGAAGTATCATGGTATCTCATCTAATCTCGGCCCACAACAAACTCGGACTACAATAGACTCGGTCTTTTATATATTCGGCATTAGAAATCGGACTATAACAAAAATCGAAATTATACTAATTGCTATTAAGACTCCTAAACAAAGTTTTTGCTCAGTTCTTATTATTTTTCTTCTTGGGGTCTATTTAGTTGTATTTTGAGGGGCCAACAGAAAGGAGGAATTTCCGATAGAACCATAAGGGATTTTTTTTTAAATTTTCAATAACAATAATAAATTATAAACTTGAAGAAAACAGTAAGTGACATACACACATGGTTTTCAGTAATGATCATAGGACCATAAAACAAATAAAATTAATTAAATTTAGGTTGAGTCCATGGTGTCACCCCAGCCAACCCCTCATGTTTGAATACTTAAAAACAGTCAGATCCCCACTTCTTAACATTATATCTTCTTATACGTTACAATAAAACAAATCAAATGAAATAAAAGGCGAGTTCCTTGGGTCACTCTCACCCCCTGTTTTTTTTTTAGAACTTATTAACAGTTGAGATCTCCACCCATATACCATTTATATTATTGTATGGGACAATGAAATAAATCAAATGAAATATAGAGGAACTCAAGAGGGGTCAGTCATCCCACCCCTTTATTTTCGAAAACTTGTAAACGGTTGAGATCCCCACCCCTAAACCAAATATATTTTTTTATGTGGCAACAAAACAAATCAAATGAAATAAAGTGGGTGTCCCTCTTGGTCAGCCCCACCCCCTCATGTCTGAGAACATGTAAACGGTCGAGATTCCCACCCCTAAAACATATATATTTTTGTATAGGGCATCAAAACAAATTCAATGAAATAAAGTGGGAGTCCCTTTGGGTCAGCCCACCCCCCCTGTTGTTTGACAACTTGGAAATGGTCAAGATCCTCACCCCTTAACCATATATATTTTTGTACTGGACAACTTAAAACAAATCAAATTCAAAAGAAGGCGAGTCCCTAGGGGTCACTCCCACTTGTTATTTGAGAACTTGTAAACGGTTGAGATCCCCACCCACAAACCATATATATCTTTGTATGAGAAAATAAAATAAATCAAAATGAAATATAGAAGTCCACAGGGGTGACCCCACCAACTTCTTTTGAAAACTTATACGGTCGAGATGATCACCCCTAAACCATATATATTCTTTTATGGGCAACAAAACAAAACCAATGAAATATAGGGGGAGTAACTCTGAGTCATCCCCAACCCCTCATGTTTGAGAACTTGTAAACGGTTGAGATCCCCAACCCTCAATCATAAATATTCTTGTATTGGACAACAAAACGAATAAAGTGAAATATAAGGAAGTCCCTCGGTGTAACCCACCCCATCCTGTTTGGAGAACTTGTAAACAGTCAAGATCCACCCCTTTTCGAAAACTTGAAATCTGTTGAAATCCCCACACCGAAACAACATATATTCTTGTACGGAATAATAAAACAAATCAGATGAAATAAAAGGCTAGTCCCCTAGGGCCACTCTTACCCTACCTCATGTCTGTTTGAGAACTTGTAAACTGTCTAGATCCCCACCCCAAAATCATGAATATCACTTACTAGACCAGACCAATTTGTATTGGACTTTGCTTAATGTCAGGCAACCGTGGGAATGACTAATTTTGAGAGCTTTGTTTGGGAGACTTCGTAGCATCATCCTGTTACAATTATTTCTTGATCATTTTTTTTCTTTTTTAAGTAGGAAAAAAAGTTAACCATGCTATCTACACACAATATATTTGAAATATTACAATCTACCGTTGCAAACTTTCCACAGGTGCTATCCAGCACTTTGATTAAAAAAAGAATTAACATTGCCATAGCAAGTCGAACAAACCGCGCTATGCATTTCAGAAATGAAACACGAAGTTTTAACAATTAAGTTCATTTTATGTTTTCTCCATTAATAATTTATCTTGTGTTTGTATTTGTCAGCTAGTTTGTTAATAATAATATAGATCTTACGTGTGTGTCAGTGCGCAATTCTGTGAATGTAAATGATAAGGACGTCTCGATTACTACTTATTTTGGAGTCAATTCAATAATTTATAGGAACACTACAGCTGATGATATTAATATAAATATATAAAGAAGTTTATCAGGTCAATGTATATATTTATAAATATCCCATTGGCTATAAAATATAATCTGAGTTTTTATTTAAAGATATGCGATTTGTAAATTTCCTTTTTCTATAAACATTTGAACTAAAATCGAGGTTTCTCATGAATACTGTAGTCAAAATCATTACTCTGCTCCCAAGCGACAATAAAAGTGATAATACAGTCGAAAGTTGTTTACCGACGAGCGACCGTACAGTGAAAAATATTTAGTGACTTCTGTTTTCACATCACGGTAAACATAGTGAAGTTGTATATGATGGGAAAATATATAATAATTCTTATTACACAACGTAAAATTTTGTAAAGTCAGATTTTTAGCTGAATGAAGACAATCATTTGCATAATTTGGGTCGGAGCTCTTACTTTAATTCCATTTTTTTCCTGTTTTTTTGCCTCTAGAATATTTTCTGACCCCTGGTATGTTTGAATATTTTCGACAGATGCAATACTTTTCTCATATGCATTGAAAGTGAGCCCAGATATAGTAATTATATAAAACACTTACCTTCTCCGTAACTGAAAATGCTCTCGAATGTCGGAACCCAGCTTGACAGTCTCCCGAATGACAAAAACATTAAAACACCGTACAGTTCCGTTCCCACACTGTGTTTAGTATAAGTTAATAGAAATCTATAAAGGTTTATGACCACAAAAGGATGGTTTGGATTGATTTTGGGAGTTTTGGTCCCAAGGAATAATTTAATAAATTAAACTTTGTTTGATTTCATAAAAAAAATGAATTATTGTGCTTCTTTGATATGCCAAATCTAACCGTGTTCAGATTCTTAATTTTTGGTCCTGTTTTCAAGTTGGTCTACATTAAGGTCCAAAGGGTCCAAAATTAAAATTAGCTTAATTTTAACAAAAAAATAATTCTTGGGGTTCTTTGATATTGTGAGTCTTAACATGTACTTAGATTTTTTATTATGGGCCCAGTTTTCAAGTTGGTCCAAATCGGGTTCCAAAATTATTATACTAAGTATTGTGCAATAGCAAGAAATTTTCAATTGCACAGTATTCTGCAATAGCAAGAAATGTTCAATTGCACAGTATTGTTCAATAGCAAGAAATGTTCAATTGCACAGTATTGTACAATACTAGCAAGAAATCTCCAATTGCACAGTATTGTGCAATAGCAAGAAATTCTTAATTGCACAGTATTGCGCAATAGCCAGAAATATTCAATTGCACAGTGTTGTCCCGTTTTCAAATTGGTCTACATTAAGATCCAAAGAGACAAAAAATGAACTTTGATTCATTTCAACAAAAAATGAATATATGGGGTTCTTCAATATGCTGAATCTAACCGTGTATTTAGATTTTTAATATTTGGGCACGGTTATCAGATTGGTTCACATGGAGGTCTAAAGGGTCAAAAATTAAACATTATTTGATTTTTATCTAAAATTAGGGTTCTATAATATGCTGAATTTAACCATGTATTTAGATTTTGGAGATTGGACCAAAATAGGTAAATGTCCAATTTAAAATTTTTAAGTTGAAGTTCTTAGACCACATTCATACTGTGTCAGAAACCTATGTTGTGTCAACGATTTAATCACAATTCAAATTCAAAGCTGTATCAAGCTTAAATGTTGTGTCCATACTTGCCCCAACTGTTCAGGGTTCGTCCTCTGCGGTCGTATAAAGCTGCTCCCTGTGGAGCATCTGGTTGGAATAAGGGAAAGGGTGAGTTGAAAAAATTGGGGGACAGGGGTAGGGGAATTTTTCTCATTTCAGATTTCAGAAATTAAAAAGAAAATTACTTCCAAGTGAATTTTTTTTAAAAAGGATTAATATTCAACAGCTTGGTGAATTGCACAAAAGAAAAAAAAAAATAAGTGCATTAGACCACATTCATTATGTGTCAGAAACCTTAGCAGTGTCAACTATTTAACCACAATCCTAATTCAGAGCTGTATCCAGCTTGAAAGTTGTGTCCATACTAGCCCCAACCGTTCAGGATTCGACCTCTGCAGTCGTATAAAGCTGCGCCCTGGGGAGTATCTGTTCCATTCATTTGTTATTTCTTAATTTGTGTGAATTATTAACATTGTTACAGTAAATGTTAATTACTACACTTTCATACCACAACAAATATTGTATTGGTACATGTATCACTTATATTTGTATCCATATAACAAAACAAAAAAGGAAAAGGAATAATTTTGCAATACCTTTTTAATACTATAGCTTTTTAGGTATTTAGACAAATTAAGACTTATTAAGTAGATGTTGATGATATCTGCTTGACATGCTTCAAATTCTACCAGATTACTTTTGGAGCAGTTATGAGTCTTTGAAGCATGCTTACAAAGGTTCTTTTGGTGAAATCATTTTCATATTGGTCAAAATTTGTCTTTGCTTCGACCAGCTTTGGACGAGATATAATTAAAGAATTGATATAAATCAGCACAGGTTTACTTCCTATCTCATTTAGTCCCAATATTCATGTCAGGCATAAGCCATTGTCATTACTTAAAACCAATAAATGTATTCTAATCTGAGTAACCAATTCGACATTTTAACAAACACATTTACTAATGATACTGACGATCCACCGCAAAGTAATTTAAATAGAACCATACCAATAGTAAGCAAATACATATAAAAAAGATGTGGTATGATTGCCAATGAGACAATTCTCCACAAGAGACCAAATCGACATAGAAATTAACAACTACATGTCACTGTACGGCCATAAACAATGAGCAAAGCCAATAACGCCGAATCAGCTCTAAAAGGCCACGAAATGACAATATAAAACAATTCAAAAGAGAAAACTTATGGCCTTATTTATGTTAAAAAAATAAACAAAAACTAATATGTAACACATAAATAAACGACAACCACTGAGTTACAGGCTCTTATAATGATGTTCTCAAATCTAGATATCATCTCCCATTTAGAAAAAAAAACGTGTGAAAAAATGAACCTATTATGTGTTGCTCTCCCAGCTACAAACGATTCAAAACCAAAGATGTAGAACATGTTCTATCATAATCATTAGGTAACTAATGTAATTATTGTCTCCCCATGTCTGTATTCAACATAAAAAAATATTAAATAAATAACACTCCTAATGCTCAGATCGGTTGTCACCGTGCAACACAGTTAATAACACCATATAGGAAAAACATAGAACTCCTTTTGTCATAAGACACTGTCAAACATCCAAACATACTATCCACACTCATCTGTGTCCACACTTTTAGACTAAAGTAAAATACAAGTTGCTTTAAAAAAAGTCAATACGTGAACCTTAGAACTTTTTTTTAATGCTAATTCTTATTTTAAATGAATTGTAAATTATATTTCAGTGTTTCAGTGTCATGTTTGTGGAGGACAATATTTTCTTTGTATTGTAAATCTGGAAAATTTGTGTAATGAGAGTGGTGTTAAATATGAGGAGATACATAATGTTTTTATTTCGATACTATTTTTTACCAACGTGGAAGTTCAAACTACTACCAATGGATGACACTTCTAGGGTTCTCATTGGTAGAGGTAACATTTCACCTACATGTAGGTCCCTGAGTCATTTATTTACCTTTCTATTAAAAAAAATATTAAACAGATTAGGAAGATGTGGTGTGAGTGCCAATGTGACAACACTCCATCCAAGTAACAATTTATAAAAGTAAATCATTGTATGTCAAGTTAAGGCCTTTAACACAGAGCCTTGGCTCACACCGAATAGCAAGCTATAAAGGGCCCCAACAATTACTAATATAAATTCATTCTACAGGGAAAACTTACGGAGGAACTACATAAACAGATGACAACTACTGTACATCAGATTCCAGACTAAGCTGCAAACATTTGCAGCGGGATAAAACGTTAAAGTACGGTTATTTGATTTCATAGAATATGGAATGTTTATTCCTACCAATAAGACAAAAGCTACTTCCTAATCATTTGTTTTATGCCGTAATAACCAGATTCCACATTAGAAATGGGTTTGGGTCCAGCTAATACATTCAATTTGCTGCTTACACATGTACTATACCTGTCCGAAATCAGGAGCATGGGTTCTTTCCATTGGAACTTATCGAAGATATTTATCGAAAGGACAGAAATGTAAAGATATGTGCGTAAGGGAGAAAATATACCTGGCACCCATGAGCGCTCTTATAACTTGTTTGTATAACTGTGCATTAAACCCAAATTTATCGTTTCTATGAAATAATTTAACAAATACAGTTAAACCTTTTTTTGTTGGGAATCTTGTGTATCAATTAATTCTACTGCATTGAGTTTTAAATTTACGATCTTATTTGTGTACATTTACGTTACATCATAGGCACTTAGAATGCGTTCCCTTTTATCTTGTGTGACTCTATCTTATTAATGAAATCTGTTGTATCTGGAATTCAAAAGTTATGCCTCTTCAATAATGGTTTTATATTAGGTCAATTAATTTCCCAATCTCAATCCGGGCCGTCTCTTGGGAGAGTTACACCTATTATGATGATCGGTCGTAAGGAACATTAATTAGTACACAATGTTGTATCATACTAGTTTACCAATTCCCAATGGCTCATTACATGCATTTATGATTTCTCATGAATTTTTGGAAGGCTGAGGTATATGTGTCCATGTTTTATATGATTTTAATATACTTTTAAAATTAAACGTATGGATAGCTATTTCGTTTTGTTCTATACAGATTTTCAACTATATACTTTATAAGCAAATAGCAAATAAGTGAGTAAGCGATCAGTGTAAAGTTCTTTATAGCCATGTTTTAAATATATTGAAAACCCCGTATGGAGGTGCTCTTAATTGCAGGAAGCTAATACAGATAAGAACAAATGTTCCGAATGAACAATAAGAGAGTTCCGAATATTCCTCCATAGATAAAATTGAGAATGGAAATGGGGAATGTGTCAAAGAGACAACAACCCGACCAAAATAAAAAAAAACACAACAGCAGAAGGTCACCAACAGGTCTCCAATGTAGCGAGAAATTCCCGCACCCGGAGGCGTCCCTCAGCTGGCCCCCAAACAAATATATACCAGTTCAGTGATAATGAACGCCATACTAATTTCCAAATTGTACACAAGAAACTAAAATTTAAATAATACAAGACTAACAAAGGCCCGAGGCTCCTGACTTGGGACAGGCGCAAAAATGCGGCGGGGTTAAACATGTTTGTGAGATCTCAACCCTCCCCTATACCTCTAACCAGTGTAGAAAAGTAAAAGCATAACAATACGCACATTAAAATTCAGTTCAAGAGAAGTCCGAGTCTGATGTCAGAAGATGTAACCAAAGAAAATAAACAAAATGACAATAATACATAAATAACAACAGACTACTAGCAGTTAACCGACATGCCAGCTCCAGACCTCAATTAAACTGACTGAAAGATTATGATTTCATCATATGAACATCAGGCACAATCCTTCCCGTAAGGGGTTTAGTATCATACCATCATAACATATATGAGAAGAACATAACCCGTGTCATGCCAACAACTGTTTTTAGAATAAATGTGTTTAGTTCCGACGCAAAGACCTTATCAGTGACTCAATATTAACGCCAAAATATGCAATCTTTAATGACTTGACAACAGTATCGTAATTATATCCCTTCTTAATAAGTCTATTCAAAGGTTTTGTAAGTTTGTGAGGTGAATACTGACACCTTTGTGCTTTATAAAGAATATTTCCATAAAAAATTGGATGTGAAATACCTAAACGTATAAAAAGTCTGCATGTTGAGCTATATTTACGAATGATGTCTTTATACCGATGATAAAATTTAGTAAATGTTTTGACTAGTTTGTGATATCGAAAACCCTGGTGTAATAATTTTTCAGTAATACATAAATTTCTCTCGTTAAAATCTAAAACATTGTTACATACACGAGCGAATCGTACAAGTTGAGATATATAAACACCGTAAGATGGTGACAAGGGAACGTCACCATCTAAAAACGGATAATTAACGATAGGAAATGAAAAATCATCCCTTTTATCATAATTTTTAGTATTCAGCTTTCCGTCAGTGATATAGATATCAAGATCGAGGAAAGGGCAGTGGTCATTGTTAGTATTAGCTTTATTTAAAGTGAGTTCACCAGGATAAATTTCATTAATATACATACTGAAGTCGTCATTATTGAGAGCCAAAATATCATCCAAATATCTAAAAGTATTAGTAAATTTTTTTATCAGATGTTGTTTTGATGGGTCTTTGCTTATTTTTGTCATAAATTGTAACTCGTAACAATACAAAAAGAGGTCCGCAATAAGTGGAACACAGTTAGTCCCCATTGGAATTCCGATAATCTGACGATATACGGAATCCCCAAAGCGAACAAAAATGTTATCTAGTAAAAATTCAAGGGCATATATAGTATCAAAGCATGTCCAATTAACATAGTTTTTTTGTTTATTGCTACTAAAAAATGACCTAAAAGAGTTTGAACATATATATATTCACATTCTGATTTTTTGAATGCCCATTTAATTAGATGTGTGATTTTTTTCTTAATGAGAATGTGAGGCAATGTGGTATACAGGGTAGAAAAATCAAAACTTTGAACAGATTCAAAATCACCAATATAAGCATGCAATTTATCAAGTACTTCCAACGAGTTCTTGACACTCCAAAAGTAATTTATTCCACTATTTTCGAAGGCCTTATTTGAACAATTTATTATAAGGTTTTTAATTGTACCAAGTGTGCTGGTAAGAATAATAGACAATTTAGTAGTTGAACAATGGCTTGAAGACGAAATAAATCTATATTTGTAAGGGGTTTTGTGTAGCTTCGGAATCCAATACATAGTTGGAACTTTCATTGTATTTGGCTCTGCTTGTAAAGCGGTGGCTAAAAGTTTATGTTTGTTACAGATTTCGTTTTCTGAAAATGGAGTCAGTTGGAATGTTGGTGAATTGGTGATTTCCTTTTTCAGAACCTCGATGTAAAATTTACGTCAAACAATAATAATATTATTAGCAGCTTTATCGGCCGGGACAAAAACAAATTCCTTGGCTAGTTCTTTTAGTTTATGTTTGATACGAGAAATAGGTTTATTGTGGTTATTGTTAATAGTAAAATGTTCTTTAAAATGTTGAATACGTATATCAACTATCTTCATTACTGAATTAAAAAAAGAGTCCAAAGATTTTTTGTCAGCTTTTTCCCGTTTTATCCATTTCATACAGTAAGTAAGGAGTGAGTCGTGGATGATATTACGACACTCATTCCAATTAATAATTGACGGGGGACGATATTTAGGTCCTTTACTGAGAAATGATTTTAACTCTCGGTCTTGAACGATGTTGAGATCTCCTGTTATAACATGGGAAATGGGTCCATAAATATATTCGGAATTTGCGTGAACCCACAGGGGTTAACGCAATGATAAAACAATTTGTACTTTTTTTTTTGAATAGTATTTACCTTTCTAGTCTATGGATATAAGATTTATATATAAATTAACGGTAATGATTTTATAGAAAAGCTGTTTATTAGTGTGGACTGGTTGATTACACGGTATGGACGCAATAACGTGCGTAACGTCTATGAAGTAAGCATTCGATTGAAAAATGACGCTCTTCCTCAACTTGGAAATAATGGGTGGGCAAGTATTTTATAAGTCTTATTAAAGAAACAATAATCTAGTCATATTAGATAACTATCAGTGAATAATATAAAAGTCTCAGAAGTCCTACTATAAGATATGATGCTGCATCTGCACAATCAACTGGTGTCATGTTGTTATCCTTGAGTCTCTGGGGCAAGTTTCACAACACTATCTCATGAGTAAGACATGTCTTAGGATAGTTTTACGGTATATATTCTAGTCCTTCGGTGGTTTTACAAAATATTTCTAAATTTGGACATCTTTAAAAGTTGGTCACAAAGTAAGGACTACACGAGAGGTTTCTTATGGTCTTAGGATAGTCACAAGTTTGTTTATATAAATAACACTCATTTTTAATATTAATTTTGCAAATTATTTCTTTTATTACCCAATTATCAATTCGGATGTTGGAGTTCCAAGTAAGAGACACAAAATGTAACCATAAATCTCACAACTCAATATAATGGATAAAAACAAACACATAGATATGTACTTCAATTTTATGAACTAAAACAAAGTAATTACAGGATGCACTGTCCCACTGAAAAGTTGCAGCCTATAAAAGGACCAAAATCATTTTATTTGATATTTATTTTAAGTTTTGTATTGCAAAATTCATTTGATTTAAACAAAATGTTTCTGTTGAAGTATGATATATTTTGTTGCTTGTTGATTAGATATATTGGAAAATGTGGTATAAATGCCAATGAAACATCTCTCCATCCAAGAAACAATTTATAAAAGTAAACCATTATATTTCAAAGTACGGCCTTCAACACAGAGTCTTGGCTAACCTCAAACATTGAGCTATAAAGGGCCCCAACCTCCGGCCCCAACATTACTTGTTTTAAACCATTCAAACGGGTTAACCAACGGTCTAAGTATGTTTCATATTAAATACAACAAAATAATGATCAAACTTTATCATACAAATCTGCACAAATGAAATAGCTTTTTAACTCGTTTTCTCAAGTACAGTTAATATACTTAAATAATTGATTTTAGATTTTTTTTTATTATCATTAATTAAAGGGAAAATTCGCGATTTTTTACTTATGGTTTAAATATGTTCATTATGACAAAATATATATATTCACAAAGTTTTATCGCTATATGTCCAGTAATAAAGGAGAAATTCAACAATTAATGAAAAATTATTAACTACTTCCTGTAGGTCGTGACGTTTTCTCCTGGTTTTTGCATGCCGGGATTTAAAATACAATCAGTAAAAGTCTTGGTTTTTAATGATATTTAAACGTAAGCGTAAGCGCGCCGATGACTTATGGTTTATCTAATAAACATCCGATAATAAGAAGATAAGACGCACAGACGTGCAATTGTACACATTCATGAGATAAATTTTCTATGTTAAACGTATATATTCGAATTATTTTTGTAGACAACCAAAAAAGTTATAAATTTATTAATTAATGCATTTTCGGACTGATATATGAGATGAACAAATTAAAGTACAATAATATGTAAAGACAATATGTTGGTGTACTCTTATTGACCTTTTACTATCTCTGCTATGACTAGATTTATACGATGTGTGTATTCACGGTTCTGTGGACAATTGAATACTCGTAGATGGCTTGTTGAAAGGTAAATTGTTATTTGCACTTCGGTATTTAACCACGCCTCTAGGGCACACCTTGCCAGGTGTGACTGTCTATTCGGAGCAGTGGATTATAAAACAAGGGAGCATTCAATATACACATCTATAATACTAATTCAAGTTTGTCACAAATAAAAATAGATCGCCGTGGAATTATTAAATTATATTTGCTGTATCATTTATTTCAATTCAAATCAATTAATTTACTAAGTAATAAACAATTTTCGGTTAAAGATGGGAAACTTAATTCATTTGTCAGAATGAAATGATATACACCTCTTGTCCTTGATTTATGTCTCATTAAAAAGGGGAAATTAGAAATAGCTTTACCAAAGCATTTTGATTTTCTTTATTAGGCAAAAAATGTACGAGAACACTTACATTTAGACTTTTGAAAGCCATGTATTAATAGATATCTGAAACTATCTGTAGATAAGTAGATAACTCTACCGAAGCGGAGTATAATATGTACGAACAAAGAAAAAAATTGTTTTTAAATCTTTGCACATTTATGATTAATTATTGTTATCTGTTACTCATTCAATTACTTAATTGGTACCTAAAATATGTCTACCGCTTGACATTAAAACTCGGTGTAGTAGGAAGGGGTTATTACATATACTAGATTATATTATTTGGATGAGGATTTGACCTATCCTATAAAACACATTTATTAGTTAACTACATTCGAGACCAAAGGATATTAACTTAAATGATTCAATTAACTTTACTCACATATTACTTATATTTCTATCTTATGATTTTTGCGTGCTTGTTTTTATAGAACAGTTTATATATGGTCCAAATTGAAAAATTTATCATAAAATCATAACTAAAAATGTCTTGTTCGGAGAATGATAGTACTATAACAATGGTTCCAGTCAGTCAAAAGAGTCAGATTTTGACGAGTATGGTCATTTTGGGTACGCACTAGAGCCAGAGTATACCGAAGAAGAGCTCCATGAAATGGAAGCTGCAGAAAGTTCCCGAAATCAAGATATCCTTAGCAACCATCGCTAGTTTTTAAAACACAGATTGGTGTTCGTGTACTAAATGCATACTTATGCCGTTATTAACGGAATGTCTTTGTTGCCACGAATTTACTCTCTTTGATGGTAATTTTGAATTGGGTGAATGCATTAGTAACAGCATCGATTCCAGAACAGTTTGTCTGAACCCGGTTGTTCTTGAAACTAAATATATAAGTTTTTTTAAGTACAATCGTATTCATATTATACATGTTAAATGAATGAACAAATATTAAACCTATCTGTTTATTGTTTTCCGCCCATGTCTGCTCATCGCCAGAAATAAAGTTTGTCGCACGAAAAAATGGTGTTAATTCCAGAGTCAAAATTTAAAGAACTTATTTTCCATGTTTTCTGGTATTGTTCGAAAGAGAATTGACCTAACAGAAGAATTACTATCTTAGGCTGTCAGTAACACATGTAGAGCAGTGGGTCGTTGTTGGACATGTAAATCTTATAAAGTGTATCATCTGTTAAATTTGCAGGTCACTGAAAGGGGAAGTTCCATACGGAAGTAGGTTTTGAGATTGATTTTTTTTATATCCAGTGACACATATTACATGCGTAGTCTTGAACGTTTGATACATCATTTACTCTCAAATTGCAAAAAACGAAAACTTCCACTTGTATTTATAGTATTTGTTGAAATAGTACTCGTCTAACAACGTATAATACTTATCTATTTGACCAACGATGTTCAAAAACAAAAGACAACGAATTTTATGTCATCCTTCCCTATTTTTAAATGTAACTTATAAGGCTGTTCAACTGGCAAGAATACCGCTAAAGCGGACAAGCAGTTTATTCTTTAAATTGCTATCATATCACGGCAAGAAAGAAAATAAATCCCGAAATTGATTTGAAAATTTAATACTCAATAGTTTTCCTAGAAAATACTCACACCCCTTTGGGACGTCCAGTTGCATATATTTTACATGAATGTCGGAACAATTGTGATGATGACGAATTTATTCCTTTATCCGAGAACAATTTAATTGATATATAAAACTGGGATTTTACTATGTTCATAACTTCGATGAACCAAAGCAAGATATATATCGACCTGTATTGTAATCAAACTGGTTCTCTTCTTCTTCTTCTTTTGGTATACAATATAGTCTAATACATGTATATATGTTAAATTGCACTATAGTTCCGTAACTTTCTATCCAGGCGTATAAGCCAACATCGACAAGTGCGTACATTTTTTAAATCAATATTTTTGGTATGTTCCACTCTGTCCTTCACTATTGACAAATTACATTTTCCCAAATTAACCCTCGGAAAAAATATGTATATAGATTTTTATTTCTTCAAATCTTTTTTTTTTTCTGGTATTTTTTATATTTTCATAAATAATATTCTTTACACCAGAAATGTTATTTATAAACAAGCGTACGAGTTAATTTATTGGCATCATATCACTTTCGGACACACAAGACAGATCTGATGTGTATTATACACTTGATAGTTCAAAATGGAAAGTTATAAGTCTGCCGTGTACACTGATCAATACCTACAGAAGTGAAACGATGCATGAACTTGCAAGCCCGACAGGAAATCGCTTGAATACCTTGACGTGTCACCTGAGTCCTCACACCCCTCACAATACCTTTGGGAGTAATACCTTTAGCGATGCTGGTGATCAGACGAGGAAAGATCCGAATTTATTTGAATAAAGTTTATTACTTTAAAGAATTATGAACGAATTAGATTTTTGAAAACAATTTTCACGGAACACTTATTTATTATTTGAACTTTGACTTTTTAACTAATTCCAATATTAACAGTTTAAAAATAACAGATATATAATAATGGTCATTTAAAAAAAAAATAAGAACATTTTCCGTATCAAGTTTACAGTTAGTCAGATAAAACAATCGTACGATTGACAAGATATCGACACGCAATTACGACTACATCGGTTACTGTCGTTTTGGTCCTTTATGTTTTATAGACATATCGTGATTATAATCGTAGAAGATTACAAAATGGCGGAGCGTAGAAAATTGATACTCAAAATTTAAAATCGATGTTGATCTCTTATCTAGCGGAATAAAACTTTAATATCTATAAATTTGAGCCTTTTTATACAGAATGGACATAATATCAATTTTTGATTTTTTTGCGAAGTTTCCCTTTAATTTTAGATTTATTTCATCTCACTTTTTCTAGTATTTGACAATTTTTGTCTTTTAAGAAAAAAATATATAATTCTAATTGTACTACAACACAATTGTGCAAAATGTTTCTGAGTTTTAAAAGAGTAATAGTTAATGCTTAAATATACTGACTGTATTTAACCTATTATTAATTAAAAATTGCTATAACAACACCTATTGTAATTTGTTTGTAGGCATAGGTTGAATATATTTTTATCAAATGTTGGCATAGGTTGAAGACGGTGTCAGTGTAATATGATATCATATGAAAAATACGTGTAAAGCATAGAAAAACATAAATTACATACAAGACCAATTTACTATTCTTTATTTCACGCATTATTTGAATTCAGAATGAATACTGTAGATAGGCGAGTAGTATCGATATAGTAACGCGGGAATGATGGACTGGACCTAATGTTTTACTGTGCCGTTTATTAACGGAACTAACACTAGTTGGAGTTTTAATCTGAAAAAAACAACGGTAAAAAGACCGATTTTTTTTATATGACTGCATTAAGAACTTCTTCAATCTTCATAAAAAAAATTATGTAATAGGGCTGTTGAAATTTTAAAAACATGTTGCCTACAATGACGCTATAAGAATGCTACAAAGGTTTTAATGTGCAGAGAATGGGGCATTCTCCCTACACGAGGTATCTGGTTTAACATCTACAATTCTCTATTCTTTTTTTAAATAAAATATATCCTTTATTGCACATTTCTCTGCTGTTTACAACTTACTCGACTCACAGTATTCAGTCGGGTATCCCTGTAAATTTTTTAATTAAAAATTATTTGACTGAAATTTTTGATATTGGTATTTTAGATCAAACTTTTGAGGGTATTTTATGGGTGTACCTGCATCACAGGTTGTCAAATTTTTTATGTAATATATGTGTTTGCTATCTTCCACCTGATCACTCTACTAGGCCAGTAGACAAGGAACTATTTTTTGACACATTAATTTCACAAGTTTATGAATTCCAAAATGATGGTTTATTCTATATTTGTGGAGACTTTAATAGTAGATGTGGGGATGAGTATGATTACATTCCTGAAGTTGATTGTATAAATATGAGAAGTGTTATAGATTTTACACGTAATAGTTACTGTTCTACATTTATTGATTTTTTAACAAGTAGCAATTGCTGTATGTTGAACGGTAGAGTTGGTACATACAATGATTTCACATGTGTTTCATCAAAGGGTCAATCGTTTGTTGATTATTGTATTACTAGCTATGAAAATCTTCCATTTTTTTCAAGACTTCAAAGTTATTAGAGCTTCGGACTTAATTTTAAAATCTAAGCTTAATATGACTGGGTTGGATGCGAGATCGATACCCGACCATTCTTTGTTGTATTGTGAGTTAAATATCCGTGCCTCATTACCGTCGTGTCATACCTCAGGAAATCGTAGTTCTGAATTTATTAAGTTTGATGTAAAAAACATACCTTCAATTTTTTGTCACGGCGATGATATACATTTGCGACTTTTGGACACTATCAATGGTCTTGAAACAAATGAGGTATCCCAATGTAATATTGATCAAGTTTATACTGATTTTTGTGCTATTGTCAGCGAAGAAATGAATCAGAAGTTGCATTCAAAAGTAATTGTCATGTCTGATAGTACGTATTGTAATAAGAGAAAGAGAATTAAAAAACCTTGGTGGAATGATAATTTAGGTGTATTGTTTAATGATATGTGTTTTGCTGTGGATTTTCTATAAAAATCTTGATTTATTTGCCACAAAGTCCTCTTTTTCTATTAAATGCAATGAAACAGTAAAAAATAGGACTTTGCATCAAGTTTCCCCTTGGAATATGTACAAAATGGCCTATCTCTATGATTCATTATATCTGTAATTTTGATACAATTGAGGTTTGAAAAGTTCGTACAAAAATGGCTACAGAAGGGTACATAAACCTTAAAGTTTTAAGTCACAATCAAGAATTGTTTTTGAGATACGGTGCGACATGTGAAAAAAACCACACCCCTGTTTAAGTTGCAATGTGCCGTAACTCAAAAAGTTTTAATCTTATTTTCACCAAAAAGTATACAGATCATTTGACCATCATAAGAAACAACTATATTAAGTTTCATAAAATTTGGATAAGTCGTTCTCAAGATACGGTGCGACATGTTTACGCTGGACAGACAGACGGACAGACGGATAGACGGACACTGGACATTTGTATACCATAATACGTCCCGTCTTTGACGAATGCATAAACATCAGTTGAAAAAGGTGTGGACGTGGCTGGGTTGAGTTGATTGT
Organism: Mytilus trossulus; assembly: GCF_036588685.1. Lineage (NCBI taxonomy): Eukaryota > Metazoa > Mollusca > Bivalvia > Mytilida > Mytilidae > Mytilus > Mytilus trossulus. Next base: position 45,712,146 of record NC_086376.1, read on the forward strand.
TTTGTCCTGAAAACGCATAAATAAAAATAATGTTTGATATATCTGGCTTTAGATTCATTTTTTTTAGATATAGAATATAAAGGCTGTATTTTAATATAATATTACTAAGAATTCACAGTATAAGAAAATGCAATAAATGGGTGAAATGAAATACCTTAATAACGAGACATTACTATAGAGAAGGTTTGTTTGACACATAAAACTATTAAAAAAAGCTTCGTGATATTACCAATATTTAAATGAAAGTGTATTTCTTAGTCTGGTATTTTTTTCCGTTCACTCATTTTTCACTCAAGAAAAGTAGGAGACATCGTTCACTCCCTCTCCCTTAATTCTTTATCAAAAATCCTTGATAACAGACTTTATTTTGGAATTTTTAAATGCAAAACTTAAAAAAACCCTTATTTCTGTACTAGGCTTATCTAGGTTATCTCATCTGCATTCTCTGATAAATTCTAATCTGCCCTTCCATAAAACTAGTGAAATGTTTTTTTAGTGTTCTCTCGATCTTTCGAAAAAAAACTGACAGCCTAATATAGCTGATATTTACATTTTCATTTTTTAAAGTTCAACTTTTAAAATCTTACGGGAAACTCCCTTCAACTCTTTTATGGTAAAATTATTATCTGCAGAAATAAAATCGTTCGTGAACATCTGCATTTAACTGTTTTTTATCAACAAATTTAGAATTTCAAAACTATTTCAAGCTTTAAAACTTTCACTGTGACCACTGTTATACATATTTAGAAATAATAAAAATTAACTTACATGACTTCTTCTGTGTTCTTTCGTGATTATTTTGTCTACAGTCAATAAATCCCAAGATTGAAATTATCTTTTTTGCTGGATGAAAATAACATTTCGAGTACACCTTCTGGTGCCTGATGAATTGAGATCGATAAATCCATATGTCACAGTAAACTTGACATACACCAAATTATCGTGATGGCTATAACTAGTCAGTGACTTTGATACCACTTTTATTAACTGTAAATATACATTTATTTCAACATATACAAATCTTTCAACAAATTCGAAAACAATTACATTCATTCATACTCTAAATATAAAACCACAAACTACAATAAGACAAGGACTGACGGACTAATGAATTCGACAAAGCACTTTAAAATTATGCCATGAATTAGTATCGCCAATAAAACAATTTCTAGCTGTAACAGTAATTTTGAACTTTACTAAAAACTATGTAAACAGTACGGAAAAGCCGTATTGCAAATTATGATAAAACTATCATAATATTTCCATTTAACTTTTAATGAATGAAACTCTATCTAGAAACTAAATAATATTTTCCAAATAACAAAATTAACTAACCTGTAAATATTGCTTTAGCATTTAAGCGTCAGCTTTGAAAGGCGGCTATTCAGTTAATGAAATCCTAAATCTCTATATAAAAATAAGGCGTACACATATTTTCCCGCGCTCGTGCAGTTATATTTTATTCTATTTAAATCGTTCAGGTGTGAAGTGACGTGTATATGAAATTGTGCAGTGACGTATATTAGAAATGTCGTCAGTCTCAGTCAATCGTCATAATGAGTATGATGAAACAGAAAATGGAATGAATGAATGAATGAAATAAATGAACTGATGAATAACCATTTAATAGACACATAAATATGACGGTGACACATATTAATATGTATTAGAAACAAATTTATATTCTACGGAATATTGTCCGTAAGAAAATCCTTTTGATGAAACATTTTCATTTTGGGTTGAAATACAAATGTACGAGCTTAAGGTAAACATTTCCTTCTCGGTCATTCATATCCACCGAATGCGGACACCGACTTCTGTGCACGATAAAATCATGCAATAGAAAGTTCAAACTGCCTTACAAATATACGAAAATATAGTGGTCACTGGAGACCTTTAAAATTCTGATCTGTGTATTGTCAATAATAAAAAAAAACTTATTGACACTTTGGATTTATTCAATCTAGGAGGTATAATTGATAAAGCAACAAGAGTTACTGATACAAGTAATACACTTTTTAAGGGACAACATCAAAAGATCAATGTAGGATACAAAACTTATATCTAAAAGTTTGGGGTTAGGGATCAAAATTGCTGCAAGCTTTTTTAATCCAAAATCGATTTTACATATAATTATTACGTAACGTTAGATATTGCTACTACCACGAAATATAGCGTTAAGTAAATATTTGACCGGAAATTTTTTATAGAAATGCTGAAATAAATATTTCAAATTATACATGAAAATAAAGATTGATTCTTACATTTTCACATTATGATAGAGAAAGAATAAAAATATAATATACTTAGGCTTAGGAAGACACATATTATCCGAAAAACGTTTACTTAGCGTTGTCCCATGTAACAAACTCGGGACATAAAACTCGCACAATTCGCGAAATGTTCACGCAACTCTTCGAAATTTTGCATGAACATTCTATGACGTGATATATTTCAGTATTGGTTAACATGGCTGTCTCCATTTAAAATTTGCATACATATTTTCAAAAGAATATGATGTACGGAAATGTCCCATCGGAAATTTAATTTGGAAACTTCAAACATTTCAGTTAAAAAATAAAATTTTGACAGAAAATTCATTAAATTGTCAGCACGATCGTTTTGTACTAAGTATAAGCTTCCAAAATGTCGAATCGAAAAATAAATTGAGCTACATATCAAATTCAATAGATTTGCAATGTCTTGCGGAAATGTCCGAGTTAAACTTTCAAAACAATAGATTTGCAATGTCTTGCGGAAATGTTCGAGTTAAACTTTCATGCCTTCACAAAACTTTTACGGCCAAAAAAACAGAGATTTGATTTCGTGAAGATTATTTTTCGGCTTTGATAACCATACCAATAAAAAGTACTTTTAAAGTTGAAGTTGGTACACCAAATAGCATTAATATTACAGGGTTATCTATAAAAAATACGGATTAATGAAAATGTCTTGCAAGTTTGTCCGTTATCATAATTTGACGTCGCCAGAAGCATTATGCTAGCTATAGGGACGGCATAAACTGCATTCGCTTGTTCCTTCCTCCACTATATATATATATAAATGTCCTGCTTTCAACAAAACGAAATGATGCACACATTACAAAAATACACATCTATAAGACGATCAAAAAGTAAGAAAACTTCAGTATCATAACTATAAGCTATTGTATGTTGCTGCTTGAATAAAATCATACTCGGGTTGAATATATAATGCAGCAAAATTCCTCCAAAAACACATAATTACTAGCAGTAAAATTGCATTTCCTATGTTAATTATAAAATCATACTGGATTGGATTTTCACAGCATTTACACTTGTGTGTTATACTTTGCATTTACCAAAAAAGGAAAGCAGGAAGAATTAGATAGTGTGCGTTTTCAATTTAACGTCATTTTTCTGTTACACTAAATGGTAGCAATATCTGACGTTGCGTCCTATATCCATAGTGGTTAATCAATTTTCCCCAAATTAAGTTAAGGGTAGGGGGGGGCAGAAAAAAAATATGTGAATTAAGTTTTTTTTTATCCTACATTGCACGTTGGATAGCGCCTCTTAGTAGCAATTTTACCTGACCATATCGGGAAATAGGTATTTAGTCGGATCTTAAAACACGTACTTGTGATTTGGTTAAAACCTGTTTTGTTATAAATATACGAAGAAATGTCGAAATGTTCAGGACTTAATTAAATCCGCATTTCGGTAGGAAGGTGCGATCATACGATTTTTATGGCGTCTTACACTTTGAGAGGCGAATAATCTTTAACTACTTTATTCAATTATTGTGTAAAAACGTTAATTTTGAGCTTTGAAAGTCAAGTGGCTCGAGCATTTTTCTGAGGAAGTTTTAAAAAATTGCAAAACAATATTTTTACAGTGGGTTAGCTTTCATTAGTCTTCACTATCTATAGATTGACAACTTTTGGTTATATTTATAATTTAGAATCATCATTGAAGGTGGCGGACGATTGCGCAGTTAAAATATTCTATTGATGTGCCATTCGTATGCAAGAGTGACATTTCGTTGTATTATGTGTCAATTCGAAAAAGTTATGCGAGTATTCTCTCCCCTTAACAGGTTCATTATTTTATAATTAAGTTTAAGTTTCTGATATAATTTTAAATAATTAGCATATCTGAAAGTGTATCAATTCAATATATTTCAGTTTTTGTTATTGGTGTATCAAAAACATTGATGTACGAATATAATTTCATAAATTTGAAACGTTTAAAATAATTACATACCAATATAAAGAACCGTTCATCATTTTTGTCGAGCCTGCGAATTTTGTCGCAGTAAGCTCGACATAGGGATAGTGATCCGGCGTCGGCGGCGGCGGTGTTAGCTCACTTCTTTAAAGCTTTTTATTTCAGTAGAAGGTGGAAGACATGGATGCTTCATACTTTGTATGTAGATGCCTCATGTTACGAAGTTTCTGTCAGTCACATCTCCAATGTCCTTGAACTCATTTTCATGGTTCAGTGACTACTTGAAAAAAAAGTTAAGATTTTTTGTAATGTTAAATTCTCTCTTATTATAAGTAATAGGATAACTATATTTGGTATGTGTGTACCTTGCAAGGTCCTCATGCCAGTCACACAGTTTTCACTTCACCTAGACCTCATTTCAAGGATCAGTGAACAAGGTTAAGTTTTGGTGGTCAAGTCCATGTCTCAGATACTATAAGCAATAGGTGTAGTATATTCGGTGTATAGAAGGACTGTAAGGTGTACATGTCCAACTGGCAGGTGTCATCTGACCTTGACCTCATTTTCATGGTTCAGTGGTTATAGTAAAGTTTTTGTGTTTTGGTCTGTTTTTCTTATACTGTATGCAATAGGTCTACTATATTTGGTGTATGGAATGATTGTAAGGTGTTCATCTCTAGCTGACAAATGTCATATGACCTTGACCTCATATTCATGGTTCAGTGGTCAAAGTTAAGTTTTTGAGTTTTAGTCTTTTTTTCTAATACTATATGCAATATGTCAACTTTGTTTGGTGTATGGAAATATTTTATGATCTATATGTCAGTCGCGCAGGTTTTATTTGACCTTGACCTCATTTTCAAGGTTCATTGCTCTGTATTAAGTTTTTTGTGTTTTAGTCTGTTTTTCTTAAACTATAAGCAATAGGTCAACTATATTTGTTGTATGGAAGAATTGTTTGCTGTACATGTCTGCCTGGCATGGTTCATATGACCTTGACCTTATTTTCATGGTTCAAAGGTCAATGTTTAGTTTTCTTGGTTTATGTTAAATTTATGTGACAGTTGTGATAAAGCTACATATATTTAGGACTATCAACAATAGTTACATAATATCAATGATTAGTAAAGAAGGCGAGACATTTCAGTGTGTGCACTCTTGTTGAAAAAGACTATGAATGTATATCGAATTAATTGGGCTGAAAAGCCCGGGCGTACACTTGAATTTTGGTAAAAAAAATATTTTAATCTCAATAAATTAAAAAGATCTGATTTTAAAGCACATCAGTCTTGTAAATCTTTCTTCAATAGCTTGCAATTTCGAATAAAAGTGATGAAATTTCCTTTTATCAAATATAACCCTATTATATATTTCTTTATTTTCTGTCAATCATAGTCGGAATCTACTGGGAATTCTTCTTTTGTTTAAAGCAATTTATAATCATCTGAGATTCGATATGTGCTTTGAATTTAAGCCGAGCCTGTGGCATTTATGACGCGTAGAAAAGAAATAGTGAATCTATATTTTGTCGGCGGCGTCAACGTTTAGGTTCAATATATTGTTAAATTGTTTTTAATATCAACAACTTGGTCAAACCTTCATGAAATAGTTTACGAAAGTTGGCAGAAGTTTTTTTTTAATTTTCAAAAGAGTACCAAGAGCATAATGATGAGTTCATATTCTTAATTTCCCGTTTTTAACCAAATGTTGCTAAACACCTATCCAACCTCCATGATAAATATGTTGCTAATTGTCCCCGCAGACAAAGCCCCAAATAACATCGTTTTTGTATGTAAAAGTCATTACATTAACTGCTTGATAAACGAATTATAGGTATTGACAATTCACTTGGAAACTCAACATATACCCTCACGACACTTACCAAAGAGGAAATCCTGGATAATCATAGGTATGTTCTTTGTTCCTTTGGAATTTCAACCAAAGATGAAGAACTGGATCTTTCATCACTGTATTGGATACCTAAACTACATAAGTGTCCTTACAGACAACGGTATATAGCTAGGTCTTCCAAGTCCTCCACGAAACCAATTTCTAAATTATTAACTTCGATTTTATCAGCAATCAAAGACGGGCTTCAAAGTTATTGTGAAACTGCCTATTCTAGAGGTGGCGTGAATCAGATGTGGATACTTTTAAAAAGCAATTATATGTAATGACCAAAATTAGCTGGAAATGCATGGTTGCATATTTTTTGAATTTCAACATAAATTTGAAGGACCTCCTAACATATGTTGAAAAACATAACTTTGATTCATTGAAATGCTTTGGTTACCATGGATACGGCATGCAAATGTTCCTTACTCCACATTTCCTGTGAAAATATAGCTTACTTACTACAAAGATGAATTTCATTCTTTCTCTAATAAATAAATCTCCATTACTGGTTCAATTTATCAGAGTGATATCCAAATAATTCTTAAATTTGGAGAAAGAAAACTTTATGCAAAAAAAATAAGTTTGTTGTCCCATGAAACTTAGTAATATGACCTAGATTCGGTCCAGCTGACCTATTTTTGAACACAAAAAAAATATTTTGTCAAAATCAGAAGAATTAATTCTTTTTCCCATTTGGAAGAAAAAATATAAAACTACATATTTCAAAACAAAAATTGGTGGGGTCTATGCTTATTTAGAAACATTGGCCTATTGAATTCCCTCAATTTCCCTCATTTTACACAAGAGTTATTTCCCCTTGCAGAACTCTTCAGTGTAAAAGTCAGTAAGGAGTGTGTGTTTGGCAGACACAATCTGAACACAATTTTTTAAAGCAAAAAATATTATCCATACTTTAAAATGTCTTGAAACATTTGTTAATTTTTCAAAAGAGATCCTAGTTAAAAGCCATATGAGGAGCTGTTGAAACAAAAGTAGAAAAAAACATTAATTTGTACGTGAATGGAATGAGTTGTAAATTTAAAGACAGTAAATACATGAAATATGCAGGTGTGAGGTGTGATGGAAAGAATTTTCTACTAGCATCTCTGAAATCGGACGATGCAGATCTACTGTTATCTGAAATAGGTCTGTTCAACACCTACAAAACAGAGGAGTATGCCATTTGTTTTGAACATTTAAAGAATATTAAAGAAGAAAATCGTCTTTCATGGGTCAGGAGAAAATGTTGCATTCCATCCTCAACTTCAGCACACAAAAGCGGCCAACTATCGTCCAGTCTCCCTTACCTCCATCACTTGTAAGCTGTTAGAGCATATAGTTCACAGCAGCATAATGAAACATTTTGACCAACAAAATATACTCTGTGACAACCAACATGGTTTCAGGAAACGCAGATCATGTGAAAGTCAGCTCATCATCACCATCGATCGAATAGCCAAATACCTTTCAAATGGAACCCAGATTGACATCATACTCCTGGATTTTGAAAAGGCATTTGACAAGGTTCCTCATTCAAGACTGCTGTACAAACTCCAATTTTATGGAGTAAGGGGCCGGACAAACTCCTGGATCAGTTCATTCCTATCAAACAGGAAACAACAGGTAGTATTGGAAGGGGCTAGATCTCAACAAGACGATGTTCTGTCAGGTGTGCCACAGGGCACAGTACTAGGTCCTTTATTGTTCCTAACATACATCAATGACATGCCCGGATATACTCAATCAGATGTCCGCCTCTTTGCTGATGACAGTCTACTATACAGGGAAATTAGTAACACCAAAGATACAGAACAACTTCAGAAAGACCTTGAAGCATTAGAAAAATGGGAAAAAACATGGATGATGAGATTCAATCCAACAAAATGCAATATTATCCGCATACCACCAAAGAACAAAGAACCTATACAATACCCATACACTCTACATGGACACATACTCGAACCAGTAGATAGTGCCAAGTACTTGGGAGTTTCAATATCAAACAACCTCTCATGGAACAAACATATCCAGAGTGTTACAGCAAAGGGTAACCGAACACTTGGGTTTGTCAAACGAAATCTTAAAGAATGTACCAGGAAAGTAAAGGCTGCTGGCTATACAACACTCGTGCGACCTGTCATAGAGTATGCTTCTACTATATGGGACCCAACCAACCAAGCAAGCATCAACACACTAGAACTTATACAGAGGAGAGCTGCTAGATTTGTCTATAATGACTACACATCACGCACACCAGGGTGCGTCACTACAATGTTAGAAAATCTAAAATGGGACACATTACAGACAAGACGCCGTGACAACAGGCTATGCATGCTCTATCGTATCCAGAATGAGCTGATAGACATCAACAAGAGTGCTTACCTCAAAGGTGGCGACAGTAGAACTCGTGGAGGACACAAGTTTTACCAACAGAGGGTCACCAGTGATGTCTACAGGAACTCCTTCTTTCCAAGAACAATCATGGAATGGAATACATTACCTGCCAGGGTTGCTGAAGCGGGATCAGTTGAAGATTTTCGCTCAGGGCTACAGACAACACATTAATACCAGACTGGACGATTGTACATAATTTTAACCGTAACAACCTGATTTTATTGTAAATACTGTATATAGCCTTAGGGGACTAGTTATGTGATGTCACCATGCGTAGTCCCGCAGAGTTTAAACGTTTCATTAAAGGAACCCAACTCTTATATGGAAGAAGAAGAAGAAGAAGAAGAAGTGTGGATAAAGGAGACAGAAAAATAACAAAGGATGTCATGCATAAAATTCTTACTACAACTGGACTTGTAGTGCCTATTGGTGCACGTAAGTAGTTTTATATTTATAATTTATAACATATGCCTTATTTTCAAGAGGGGGGTTGGAGGGGTCCTGATCCTGAAATTCCGGGCTTAAAAACATGAAATCCTGAGGTCCCAAATTTAAAGAAATTTAAATCCGACATCCTGAACTTTAAAAAGAAAGGGTCAATCCCGAAATTACAAGCTTAAAACACCTGATCTTGATGTTCTTAAAAGGTCATGCCGCCCCTCTTTCAAGAATATATTAATTTATAGTTACAATTCTTTAGTTTAACAATTTCCTATTTTTTTTTCATAAGAGGCCAGGCTTTTCTTTCAATTTTATACATGAGGGAGGGTTGCAGTTTTTCTTCTCCTTTTTTTGTCCCCCTAAAATTATTTGAAAGTAAAAAAAAAAATTAGAAAAAAGGGGGATCCAGTAATGTTTTCCTTGACACTAAGAAAAAAAGTGAAATCTAGTACAAATGTATCTACTAAATCAGATACACATCTAGTAATGTACATGTAGTCTCACTCTTTCAATTTTACATACATTAATTGTGAATATGATTAAAAAAAAAAAAAATGAAAAAATACTTCATGTTTTTGGACACCTTTATTGCCTTTCATAATTTCACATGACTGTTAAGGCTCGTGTAGCTATAATAAAAGATGAGAAGTTGATTTCAAAGTTCACAATTTTATATATAGTTTATCAAAGTATGGAAGCCTGTTAAAACTTTTTGCCTCTTGTCTGTGTAAACTGTTGGCTGTTTTTGTTCATTGTAAAGAACTAGGAGAAAAAACTTCAACCTAGAGAAGGATTTTTGTTATTTGTGAAATATTGGTGCAAGTTTACTTTTTATTATTGTACTGTGACATGTGTGTTGACAATAAGTTATTTAACAGCCGACCAACAATTTTGGATGAGACACAGACACTACACATACTCTTAATTCTCAAATGTACATGTAAAATGTCATATATGAATGGAACAAAACATGGGACACTTACAGAGGTGTATTGTAACAAAATAAATTGAAAGGACCTCAGAGCTATACCAACTTATCTTAAGCTTGCACATTATGACTTTTTCTAATTTCCTAGTACTAAATGTATCCACAAATATATATACATAATCATGTAAACTGTATTTTTTTCCAGCAATTTGCACAAACTGCAGAAAAGAGTTGTCAGTTAAACCAGTAGAGACTATTTGCCATGAATCTTATGCAGTAAGTTATTTACAAAATGTATGGTTTACAAAAACTATACCAGTTGCACACTTTACTTGTTTCAGTCTCATATTTGTTGTCCATAAATTATTTTGTTTTAAATTTCAGTTTGTCAGTTTTCTTATTTTTTCATAGTTGTCAAGATGAAACCTTTTATTTGTTCAACAATGTTCAACTATATGTATATCTATAATACTAAAATTACGAGGTCCAATTTGTCAGCCGTCATCACGTAAAAACGACGAATCAACGAATTCAACTTTATATATTACTAATATAGTACAAAGGTGTAGATTAAAAATTACACCACTCCAGGCCCTTTTGTTTTCCACGTAATTAATATTGCCAATAATTAAGAAGTTCCGGGTCGAGTCCGATACCGATACCAATAGTATATTCATCTGTTACCTATTACCTTATCTGTATGTTCTGCAAATGACAGGCGCACCACCAAACGGTGTCAGGATATGCTATATGCACGGGTCATAATCACAGGGTTGACACTACTAAATTGTCAAATTTTTACCTATTGTAGTATTTTAATCAGTAAGGCTTTATAAGATAACAATACGAATACTAAAAATAAGGCGTATATGTACAGTTTTCAATTTGTTAGCGGGCATGACGTAAAACAGCGAATCAAAGAATTCAACTTTATTTATAACTAATATAGGACAATGCTGTTGATTAAAAAAATACTCCATCCCAGGACCTTTTGTTTTCCAAATAATTAATATTACCAATAATTGATAAGTTCCAGTTAGACGGTTTCAAACAGAAAGATTTGAAAACAGAGAAAATTGTGATAACTATCTTATAATCGGCATGACTTTATCAGATGACAATAGTAATACAAAAATAAGTCTTGCGTATAGTTATATACTTTAATTCAGTCACGTGCCCGCGATATCACGGGTGTGTTCTAGTAGTATGGGTTTTTCACATTTCTAAACAGTAATGATGTTTCCTTACATATTTAATATATCCATTTCATTCAATAGATTAAGTAGTCTTATTTGCAGTAATAACACACTTATTTTATGCAAAAATATTATAAAAAGGAACATAGTTTATAAGAAGAATTAAAGATGTTTCTCTTGTTAATACAATTTGAACGTATACTTGTGGATGTATTATATATCAGCATACATGTACATGTTTTTTTTTTTTATTAATTGTACATGTTCATCTTAGAGTCAACAATTTCAAGTGATATTATAAAACTTTAATATACAATCATATGCAAATGTGAAATAGCAAAACTGTTTTTTTATTTTAGGATACTAGTACATAGGTGTATTAAGGCCATTTTCTCTAAATAATATTTTTAATTTATTTTATTTTTGTAGGAGGGTGCCACATCATGCATTGCAATTGCTGAGGAAAAATGAAAACGACACACTATTGTTGAGGTCAATACATTAATTTAGCTACAAATAATAAGCAATTGAATCACAGCCTGAACAGTAAATAATGCTTGTAATTAGAACTTGTGTATATATGTCGTGTACAAGTTGCGATTTTGTACAGGTTATAACATGTACAAAAATATTGTACATGTTGTAACTTGTATGATGCAAAAATACAAGTTATAACATGTACAAAAGTACCCCATACATGTTATAACCTGTACAAAATATTGCTTAAAAATGGTTTTAACTTGTACAAAAGTTAAAATAAATCTTAAAGAAGTAAAATATACATTTAAATTCACCAATGCATAAAGAACAACAATAAATAGGTGAGAACGTGTCTTTTTCTGTTAAGGACAATGATCACAAAGTTTCAGAAATATATGTTTCATGAATAATGTTGGCAAAATGTGTTTTCATGTAATTGTATGTTTTATGCAGTCATGGTTGAAATAAGTGTGAAACTATTTATTAGAAGCTTGCATTCCTCAATGACAATTACATTAGATACTAGTTTCTAAATCCTTCCAACAAATTTAAGATCGATTTTTTATAATTTTGGGAAATACTCCCCCCCTCTCATGTTTAAATCATGCAAAGACTAAAACAATGTCGTATATGCTTACTCTGTAAAAGCAAGAGAGAGCTGAAATAGTTTTCATTGGACCAGGCTTCATTATCAATATCTTTGGATCTATTCTTCAACGTTGTTGGCCTTCAGCATGACTTATGTAAATTTATAACTCACTTTTTGTTTATAAACTATAATATCATTGCATGAGGCGAATGTCATTTTGATGTTTTAAATATATATCATTAACTTTGAAATCATTTATTGGTAGTCACTTTAAAAGTCAATAAAACCGTATATTTACCTCATCAGCAGGCAGTATCATTCTTAAAGATTACTTTGTATTTTTGAGATCAACACTGACTGATTCAATATTCATAGGGAGAATAATTTAACGGCTGATTTAAGTAGCGGTAACAGGAAAGACATGTACCTCCTGTACGCAGATTCGATTTAGTTTGTAGATAATATGTTACATACAATGATATAGAAGCTACGATTTTTCGTTAAAGTAATATTAACGTTCTTAAAAAGTACCGTTTGCAGATATCAAGCCGATCAGAAAATCGCAAAAAAATCATTTGAATTGTGATTTTCTGACACTGTACGCAGACAAATACCCCCAAATAGGTCTTAAATGCAGTATAATCTTATCAAAATAGATGTAAGGTGTGTTTATTATTAATGTTCTGAATCACAAATCGACAAGCTTTCATTTAAACCATTACAACTGAAATTTCCATTAGAAATAAAAAAAAGTTAGCATGGGTGTACTGAAAATTCAAGATTTATTGAAAACGACCCATATATCTTAGGTCTTATGATCCTCTTATGCCTATCTATGGACTTATCTTTATTTGATGAATTATAATTGTGAGTGTCCACTTTGAAGGCAATAGTCAAATACTTTCATTCTAGTTGACACTAAAAGACATAAGAGGATATCCAGGATAGATGTGTCTACAAATTAAATTGAAAATTGAAATTGGGTATGTGTCTAACGACAACAACCCGCAAATGGAGCAGACAACATCCAAAGACTACAAATAAATGCTTTCAAAGTAAATGATATATATTTAAAACATCAAAATGACATTCGCCTCATGCAATGATATTATAGTTTAAAAACAAAAAGTGACATAAGTCATGCTGAAGGCCAAAAATGTTGAAGAATAGATCCAAAGATATTGATATAAAGATATATTAGCCTTATTTATTGTTGTTCTTTATGCATTGGTGAATTTAAATGTATATTTTACTTCTTTAAGATTTAATTTAAAATTTTGTACAAGTTAAAACCATTTTTAAGCAATATTTTGTACAGGTTATAACATGTATGGGGTACTTTTGTACATGTTATAACTTGTATTTTTGCATCATGCAAGTTATAACATGTACAATATTTTTGTACATGTTATAACCTGTACAAAATAGCAACTTGTACATGACATATACATGTACATTTAAAAAAGAAGATGTGGTATGATTGTCAATGAGGCAACTCTCCACAAGACAAGAAACCAAAATCAACATCTATAGGTCACTGTATGGCCTTTAACAATGAGCAAATACCATACTGCAATATATTTATGTAGAAATATCCACTATGATATATTTAGATTGACCTTTTTCACCTACACTAAAATAGCTCTGACCTAAGTTTGTTCCCACAATGCAATACGTTTCTATTTGATTGTTAGGATATTTAACAAGAAGTCTTAAAGAAACAGAAAACCAACATACATTGTAAAGGTAAATAATGACCTAACTAAAATATTAGTGAGCTTCTTTTAATTTAACACAATTGATTAAGACATCCATGTCTTTCATATAGTCAAGTTTTCTATCACTTTTACAGGTAAATTGTTTTTCTGATGCTGATAGTGAAAGCCAGCCAATATTCAGCCAACACTCTGAGGCTTCTGTGTGTGGCATTTGGAAACTTGAGAAGCTTAATGCTTATCTTGAAATAACAAATGTTTCTCCAGTAAAAGAAAAGACAACACCATTAATTACTTCCTGTGAGAAAACAAGAAAGAAGTGTCTATCCAAAGCATTGGAGTGCCTTACTGCTATTTGCAGCACAATATGCCTAGGTGAAGGGGAAGAATTGGAAACCAAGGTTTTACAGGCAAAACAAACTCTTCTTAATGAAAAGGTAATTTAAATTGCAAACATGGCAGTTAAACATGATAAACTAAAATCTATAGTTAAAACAATTGTCCCTGAATATAGAACAAATCAAATGGAAATTAGCCTTCTTAAAAATACCTATAATTGCTTACATCTACTATGTTTGAAATTTGGTGGATTATATATTAGTTGTCTAATTGGCAATTATACCACATGTCTTTTTTATATTTTTAAATTGTAGTAATGATGTATGACCCCATTACTCTAATGATATCTATATACGTCTGTACATGTACATTACAATTAAAATATTGTTTTTCTAGAACTCTTTATTATATATCTAACTGATCATGTAATAACATAATTATTGTGTTTTGATGTGTCATAGATTTAGTGTTCAGTCTCAGTCAGTGTTGGTTCTTTATGTGGAATATCACCATATATGTATGTACATGTATATTATATTGACTCACATTTCTAAAAATTTTCTATTGTTACTATAATAGATTACAACATTAGACAGAACTTTTGGAGAGATTAAGGAAGTAAGGTCATGTAATTATAGAAATAAAAAAAATTGATGCTAGCTGCTTTGCGTGAAATTTTATCCTGATTTAGAGTAATTTCTTGCAATTTGCTTGGCTGATATTGTCCTAATGAATTTTAGTACATTTATTTATTACGTCAATTGGAATTATCTCCCTTATTTATTACCTCAATTGGAATTATCTCCCTTATACTATTGACCTAATAAAATAAAAAATAAAAAAATTGCTTTATAGTCCTTATATTTTTAGCTCACCTGGCCCGAAGGGCCAAGTGAGCTTTTCCCATCACTTTGCGTCCGGCGTCCGTCGTCCGTCGTCCGTCGTCGTTAACTTTTACAAAAATCTTCTCCTCTGAAACTACTGGGCCAAATTGAACCAAACTTGGCCACAATCATCATTGGGGTATCTAGTTTAAAAAATGTGTGGCGTGACCGGGTCAACCAACCAAGATGGCCGCCACGGCTAAAAATAGAACATAGGGGTAAAATGCAGTTTTTGGCTTATAACTCAAAAACCAAAGCATTTAGAGGAAATCTGACATGGGGTAAAAATGTTTATCAGGTCAAGATCTATCTGCCCTGCAATTTTCAGATGAATAGGTCAACCCGTTGTTGGGTTGCTGCCCTGAATTGGTAATTTTGTGGAAATTTTGCAGTTTTTGGTTATTATCTTGAATATTATTATAGATAGAGATAAACTGTAAACAGCAATAATGTTTAGTAAAGTAGGATTTACAAATAAGTCAACATGACCGAAATGGTCAGTTGACCCGTTTAGGAGTTATTGCCCTTTATAGTCAATTTTTAACCATTTTTCGTAAATCTTAGTTATCTTTTACAAAAATCTTCTCCTCTGAAACTACTGGGCCAAATTAATCCAGACTTGGCAATCATCATCTTTGGGGTATCTTGTTTTAAAAATGTGTCCGGTGACCCGACTATCAAATCAAGATGGCCGCCACAGCTAAAAATAGAACATAGGGGTAAAATGCAGTTTTTGGCTTATAACTCAAAAACCAAAGCATTTAGAGCAAATCCAACACGGGGTAAAATTATTAATCAGATCTAGATCTATCTGCCCTATAATTTTCAGATGAATCTGACAACCCATTGTTGGGTTGCTGCCCCTGAATCGGTAATTTTAAGGAAATTTTGCTGTTTTTGGTTATTATCTTAAATTTTATTATAGATAGAGATAAACTGTAAACAGCAATTATGTTCAGCAAAGTAAGATTTACAAATAAGTCAACATGACCGAAATTGTCAATTGACCCCCTAAGGAGTTATTGTCCTTTATAGTCAATTTTTAACAATTTTCATAAAATTTGTAAATTTTTATTAACATTTTCCACTGAAACTACTGGGCCAAGTTCATTATAGATAGAGATAAATGTAAGCAGCAAGACTAGTAAAGTAAGATTTACAAACACATCACCATCACCAAAACACAATTTTGTCATGAATCCATCTGCTTCCTTTGTTTAATATTCACATAGACCAAGGTGAGCGACACAGGCTCTTTGGAGCCTCTAGTTAATTTTTCACGGTTTTAGATAAAACATTAAAATGTATCATTTAAGTGTATTTTCCGGAATTTGCAAAGTATCATCAGAATTCCAAGCGATAACTTTGTGGAAAGGCATGTGATAAACTTTTCATATCTGCTTGCTAAGCGCCAGTTTGAAACATACAGATTTTACATGAATTAAATGATAATAATCAATCATCCCACTAACATGTTTAACCCCGCCACATTATTTAGGTATGTGCCTGTCCCAAGTCAGGAGCCTGTAATTCAGTGGTTGTCGTTTGTTAATGTGTTACATATTTGTTTTTCGTTCATTTTTTTACTAAAATAAGGTCGTTACTTTTCTTGTTTTTTTTTCAATTGTTTTACATTGTCTTATCAGGGCCTTTTATAGCTAACTGTGTGGTATGGGCTTTGCTCTTTGTTGAAGGCCGTACTGTGACCTATAGTTGTTTATGTTTGTGTCATTTTGGTCTTTTGTGGATAGTTGTCTCATTGGCAATCATACCACATCTTCTTTTTTATAATACAGTAAAAATCATAGGTTATTTAGTCTAAGTATATGATAAATATTTATATATGTCGTGTAAAAGTTGCGATTTTGTACAGGTTATAACATGTATAATGCAAAAATACAAGTTATAACATGTACAAAAGTACCTCGTACATGTTATAACCTGTACAAAATATTGCTTAAAAATGGTTTTAACTTGTACAAAATCCAAAAATAAGGATATGTTTCTATTATCGCAACATATTTTATTAACCTCAAAAATATTTTCATAACTTTTTTATTATTCCTTCATGTTTGTATGTTTTGTCCTTTTTAAATACAGTTAATGTCCAGGGCTCGGTATTACAAAGAATTCCTAAGACCTGTCATAAGATATTTATTTTGGACATGTTTTATGATCCTCTTATGACTATCTATGGACATATAGTTATTTGATAAATTATAATTATGAGTGTCCACTTTGAAGGCAATAGTAAAATACTTTCATTTTAGTTGAAACTAAAAGACATAAGAGGATAGCCAGGATAGATGTGTCTACAAATAAAATCGTAAATCAAAAATAAACTTACAACGCCAAGGCTAAAAATAAAAAAAGAAAAACAGACAAACAATAGAACACATGACAAAACATAGAAAGCTAAACAAAAAAAACAACACGAACCCTACCAAAAACTATGGGTGATCTCAGGTGCTCTGGAAGGGTAAGTAGATCCTGCTCCACATGTGGCACCCGTCCTGTTGCTTATGAGATAACAAATCAGGAAAATAGTATAATTCGGTAGGTCACATTCATGAAAGGGAAGGGGATTGGAGTTACGAAGTTAGGAACATATCCGATATAATTTGTGAAACGGTTATTCCATAATGGTCAACCGTTCATGGAGCAGTTAACATCCAAAGGCCACAAATACATAATTTCAAAGTAGAGGATATATATGTAAAGCCTCAAAATGACATTCACCTTATGAAATGATCTTACAGTTTATAAAAAAATGAGTTTAAAATTTACATATGTCATGCCGAAGGCCAAAAATCTTGAAGAGTAGATCCATCGATATTGATAATGAAGCGATGTCCGATGAATAAAATTGAGAAAGGAAATGATGAATATGTCAAAGCGACAACCACCCAGCCATAGAGCAAACAACAGCCGAAGGCAACCAATGGGTCTTCAATGTAGCGAGAATTCCCGCACCCGTAGGTGTCCTTCAGCTGGCCCCTAAAAATATGCATAATAGTACAGTGATAATGGACGTCATACTAAACTCCAAATTATACACAAGAAACTAAAATTTAAAATCATACAAGACTAACAAAGGCCAGAGGCTCCTGACTTGGGACAGGCGCAAAATTGCGGCGGGGTTAAACATGTTTATGCGATCTCAACCCTCCCCCTATTCCTCTAGCCAATGTAGAAAAGTAAAAGAATAACAATACGCACATTAAAATTCAGTTCAAGAGAAGTCCGAGTCCGATGTCAAAAGATGTAACAAAAGAAAATAAATAAAATGACATTAATACATAAATAACAACAGACTACTAGCAGTTAACTGACATGCCAGCTCCAGACCTCAATTAAACTGATTGAAAGATTATGTCTTCATCATATGAATATCAGGTACAATCCCTCCCGTTAGGGGTTTAGTATCATACTATCATAAAATATATGAGAAGAACATAACCCGTGTCATGCCAACAACTGTTTTTTAGAAATAAATGTGTTTAGTTCCTATGCAAAGACCCTATCAGTGAATCAATGTTAAAGCCAAAATATGCAATCTTTAATGACCTGACAACAGTATCGTAACTATATTCTCTTTTAATAAGTCTATTTAAAGGTTTTGTTAGTTTCTGAGGAGAATATTGACAAATTTTTGTGCTTTATAAAGAATATTTCCATGAAAAATTGGATGTGAAATACCTGAACGTATAAGGAGTCTGCATGTTGAGTTATATTTACAAATTATTTCCTTATACCGGTGATAAAATTTAGTAAATGTTTTGACCAGTTTGTGATATCGAAAACCCTGGTGTAATAATTTTTCAGTAATACATAAATTTCTCTCGCTTAAATCTAATACGTTGTTACATACATGAGTGAATCGTACAAGTTGAGATATATAAACACCATAAGATGGTGACAAGGGAACGTCACCATCTAAAAATGGTTATTAACAATAGGAAATGAAAAATCATCTCTTTTATCATAAATTTTTGTATTAAGCTTCCCGTTTATGATATAGATATCAAGATCGAGGAAAGGGCAGTGGTCATTGTTAGTATTAGCTTTATTTAAAGTAAGTTCTACAGGATAAATTTCTTTAGTATACATACTGAAGTCGTCATTATTGAGAGCCAATATATCATCCAAATATCTAAAAGTATTGTTAAATTTTTGTATCAAATGTTGTTTTGATGGGTCTTTGCTAATTTTAGTCATAAATTGTAACTCATAACAATTCAAAAACAGGTCCGCAATAAGAGGTGCACAGTTAGTCCCCATTGGAATTCCAATAACTTGACGATATACGGAATCTCCAAAGCGAACAAAAATGTTATCAAGTAAAAATTCAAGCGCATAAATAGTATCAAAGCATGTCCAATTGACATAGTTCTTTTGTTTATTACTACTAAAAAATGATCTAAAACTATTTCAGCTCTCTCTTGTTTTTTCAGAGTAAGCATATAAGACATTGTTTAAGTCTGTGCATGCTATAAAACGGAAGGGCGGAGTATTACCCAAAATTATTAGGCATTGTTCTTAAATTTTTGGAAGAATTTAGCTACTAGTATCTAATGTAATTGTCATTGAGGAAATGCAAGCTTTTTGTAAATAGTGTCACACTTATTTAAGCCATGATGGACTGCATAAAAAATACAATTACATGAAAACACATTTCGCCAACATTATTCATGAAACATATATTTCTGAAACTTTGTGATCATTGTCCTTAACAGAAAAAGACACGTTCTCACCTATTTATTGTTGTTCTTTATGCATTGGTGAATTTAAATGTATATTTTACTTCATTAAGATTTATCTTAAATTTTGTACAAGTTAAAACTATTTTTAAGCAATATGTTGTACAGGTTATAACATGTATGAGGTACTTTTGTACATGTTATAACTTGTATTTTTGCATTATACAAGTTTTAACCTGTACAATATTTTTGTAAATGTTATAACCTGTACAAAATTGCAACTTGTATACGACATCATTTACTACAGTTATGTGTATGCCATAAAAGACTTTTTTTTATTTTCAAATATTTAGAGGGTTAAGGTTCATGATTAATTTCCAAAAATAATTCATTTTATGGGTTTAATAATTATCAAAAAATAGATTTTTTTTTTAGAATTTGTTGGGATTTTTGCCAATAAAAAAATGTAGTTATCAGATCCTAATTCAGATGTTATATTATTGACAGGAAATAATTTACTTTCTAGACTTACATATAGTTATATTAAAACATAAATTTCCTGGCAAAATATTAAAAATATTTTACTTTATCACTTTTTAGCTCACCTGGCCCGAAGGGCCAAGTGAGCTTTTCCCATCACTTTGCGTCCGGCGTCCGTCGTCCGTCGTCCGTCGTCTGTCGTCCGTCGTCCGTCGTCGTTAACTTTTACAAAAATCTTCTCCTCTGAAACTACATGGCCAAATTAAACCAAACTTGGCCACAATCATCTTTGGGGTATCTAGTTTAAAAAATGTGTGGCGTGACCCGGTCAACCAACCAAGATGGCCGCCACGGCTAAAAATAGAACATAGGGGTAAAATGCAGTTTTTGGCTTATAACTCAAAAACCAAAGCATTTAGAGCAAATCTGACATGGGGTAAAAATGTTTATCAGGTCAAGATCTATCTGCCCTGAAATTTTCAGATCAATCGGTCAATCGGTTGTTGGGTTGCTGCCCCTGAATTGGTAATTTTGAAGAAATTTTGCTGTTTTTGGTTATTATCTTGAATATTATTATAGTTAGAGATAAACTGTAAACAGCAATAATGTTCAGCAAAGTAAGATCTACAAATAAGTCAACATGACCAAAATGGTCAGTTGACCCGTTTAGGAGTTATTGCCCTTTATAGTCAATTTTTAACCATTTTTCGTTAATTAAAGTAATCTTTTACAAAAATCTTCTCCTCTGAAACTACTTGGCCAAATTAATCCAAACTTGGCCACAATCATCTTTGGGGTATCTAGTTTAAAAAATGTGTGGCGTGACCTGGTCAACCAACCAAGATGGCCGCCACGGCTAAAAATAGAACAAAGGGGTAAAATGCAGTTTTTGGCTTATAACTCAAAAACCAAAGCATTTTGAGGAAATCTGACATGGGATAAAAATGTTTATCAGGTCAAGATCTATCTGCCCTAAAATTTTCAGATGAATCGGTCAATCGGTTGTTGGGTTGCTGCCCCTGAATTGGTAATTTTGAGGAAATTTTGCTGTTTTTGGTTATTATCTTGAATATTATTATAGATAGAGATAAACTGTAAACAGCAATAATGTTCAGCAAAGTAAGATCTACAAATAAGTCAACATGACCAAAATGGTCAGTTGACCCGTTTAGGAGTTATTGCCCTTTATAGTCAATTTTTAACCATTTTTCGTAAATTTAAGTAATCTTTTACAAAAATCTTCTCCTCTGAAACTACTTGGCCAAATTAATCCAAACTTGGCCACAATCATCTTTGGGGTATCTAGTTTAAAAAATGTGTGGCGTGACCTGGTCAACCAACCAAGATGGCCGCCACCGCTAAAAATAGAACATAGGGGTAAAATGCAGTTTTTGGCTTATAACTCAAAAACCAAAGCATTTTGAGGAAATCTGACATGGGATAAAAATGTTTATCAGGTCAAGAACTATCTGCCCTGAAATTTTCAGATGAATCGGTCAATCGGTTGTTGGGTTGCTGCCCCTGAATTGGTAATTTTGAGGAAATTTTGCTGTTTTTGGTTATTATCTTGAATATTATTATAGATAGAGATAAATTGTAAACAGCAATAATGTTCAGCAAAGTAAGATCTACAAATAAGTCAACATGACCAAAATGGTCAGTTGACCCCTTTAGGAGTTATTGCCCTTTATAGTCAATCTTTAACCATTTTTCATAAATCTAAGTAATCTTTTACAAAATCTCCACTGAAACTACTAGGCCACAATCATCTTTGGGGTATCTAGTTTGAAAAATGTGTCCGATGACCTGGCCATTCAACCAAGATGGCCGCCACGGCTAAAAATAGAACATAGGGGTAAAATGCAGTTTTTTGCTTATAACTATGAAACCAAAGCATCTAGAGCAAATCTGACAAGAAGTTAAATTGTTAATCAAGTCAATATCTATCTGCCCTGAATTTTTCAGATGAATTGGACAACTGGTTGTTGGGTTGCTGCCCTTCAATTGGTAATTTTTAAAGAAATTTTGCCGTTTTTGGTTATCTTGAATACTATTATAGATAGCGATAAACTGTAAACAGCAATAATGTTCAGCAAAGTAAGATCTACAAATAAGTCAACATGACCTAAATGGTCAATTGACCCCTTAAGGAGTTATTGCCCTTTATAGTCAATTTTTAACAATTTTCATTAATTTGGTAAATTTATGTAAATTTTTACCAAATATAGTTCTCTGTTACTAATGGGCAAAGTTCATGATAGATATAATTGTAAGAAGCAAAATCGTTCAGTAAAGTAAGAACTTCATTCACATCACCATCACCAAAATACAATTTTGTCATGAATCCATTTGTGTCCTTTGTTTAATATGCACATAGACCAAGGTGAGCGACACAGGCTCTTTAGAGCCTCTAGTTTCAGTTATTACCTAATGTGTCAGCCTGGAAGTTCAATAAAGCCAAGCACCATACAAATGATGTTGGATGTGGTATGCCAGTTGCACTTGACAAACAATGTAGGAACAGGGTAGACAATGAAAAACTTGAACATTTTATTGACTACATACTGTCATCTAACATTATAAAGGATTTGCCTTATGGGACAAAGACCATGAAACTTTCTTCAGGAGAGATTGTTGAAGTTCCATACCTCATTAGAAGCCTAGCACCATCTTTACTGATAACACAGTACACACAATACTGTGAAGCAGTAGATATCAAATCATTAGGTATAATAGAATATTAGAGTTTGCATATTTTTTCTTTGAAATGTTTTTTAATTTTGCTAATCAGACATATAACGACACATGATAAAAATTAAGTTGAACCTCTATATAATAACTATATGAATATTACTTTTATCTTCCTCCAACTTAAAATTGGATCTTCAAGATTCACAATTTATACTTCATTTTACAGGATCCTTAACATTATACAAGATTTTAAATGACTGTTCTGCATCTGTACGAAAATGTATAGAGGGGTTACGCTACTATGTGGCTGAGGGAGGAAGATCTTTCCTAGACCTGGAAAACATTATAGAAAAATTAGAGATCACTGATGAGAGAAAGAAACAGATGATTTCATGTCTTCTTAGTGGTAAAAGCTATCTAAAGTCAGACTTTAAGGTAATATATATAGAGTATGCACATATAAACCAGAATATTTAGAACAATGATATTGAAAAAACAACTTGAAAGGCTAATAAATCAGAACATGGGCAATATAACTTCATATTCAACTAAGATTTATTTGTGGCAAGCCTTTGTTGTTTCTATTCTAACTTTAAGATATTTCATATGATATAAAAGATATATCATATAATATGAAAGATATCTCATATAATATGTTAGATATTTCATATAATAAGTAGGATATGTCATATGATTTATAACATTTATATATCTCAATTAGTATAGTTTTTATGAGATACATTTTATTAATTAACTTTATAAAATTTATTATATATTACTTTATAAGATATAAAGATATCTTTTTTTAAACTTTTTATATTAAAGATAACTTGTTAACATTTTGTATGTAGGATATCTATCTTATTTAGTTTACAAGCTATATCATAGGGATAATTTATTAGTAATCTCATGTAATTTGTAAGATATGAAGAAAATTATA
Source organism: Mytilus trossulus (assembly GCF_036588685.1). Lineage (NCBI taxonomy): Eukaryota > Metazoa > Mollusca > Bivalvia > Mytilida > Mytilidae > Mytilus > Mytilus trossulus. The sequence goes on from NC_086376.1 coordinate 45,736,027, forward strand.
TGAGATAGCTTATAAACTATATGAGATGTGGCTGATTAACCATCCAACTTTAGAGGAGATATGTTAAAAAGTAGCAACTAAACATATATGATCTTTACAAGATCAAGTATTTATCTTATGCCATCAGTCATGAAATGCAAAAATTAACATAAGACTCAAGAATCAAATTAATGCTTGTTGATATACATGATATATGTTATTTCTTCAAGAATTGTCAAATATTGACTTAAATTACAGAAACATTTTATTTTTATAGGTTCACATAGAGGCTGAATCAAATATAGCAGATCATTGCAGACTTTTTGCATTGAGTGAAGGTGAAGAGCAGTGTGGTCACAGTCATACAGAAATTTGTCTGCAATGCAGAAATCTTGATGAAATCTTGAATGAAATTTCCACCATTGTTCAGAGTGTCAACTGGGAAAACAAAGATGCAGTACTTTTTCAGGTACTAAACATGTTTTTTCTACTGTAAAATAATTAGAACATGATTGCATCATTATGTAGTTATGATTTAGAATGTTCTTGAGACATTTTTTTAGTACTCCCTTTTTGACCATTTGTCAAGTAGGTTATCATTATGTCATTTCACATGAGAGAGGTTTTCCTTTTTATTTTTTAAATACTTTTGTCTGATGAATGCAGTATCTGTTTTTAAAACATCTTTTTATGCCCCACCTATGATGCCCCACCTACGATAGTAGAGGGGCATTATGTTTTCTGGTCTGTGCCTCCGTTCGTTCGTTCGTCTGTGCGTCCGTTTGTCCCGCTTCAGGTTAAAGTTTTTGGTCAAGGTAGTTTTTGATGAAGTTGAAGTCAAATCAATTTGAAACTTAGTACACATGTTCCCCATGATATGATCTTTCTAATTTTAATGCCAAATTATAGCTTTGACCCCAATTACATGGTCCACTGAACATAGAAAATGATAGTGCAAAGTTCAGGTTAAAGTTTTTGGTGAAGGTAGTTTTTGATGAAGTTAAAGTTACATCAACTTGAAACTTAGTACACATGTTCCCTATGACATGATATTTCTAATTTTAATTCCAAATTAAAGTTCTGACCCCAATTTTCACGGTCCACTGAACACAGAAAATGATAGTGCGAGTGGGGCATCCGTGTACTATGGACATATTCTTGTTTTAAATTGATATTCAATTACAAGTTGAATTGCTTGAAGTATAACCTTTTAATATTTATTAAATTTCCATCAGGTTGAGTCAGCTGTTGATAGCATTACAGACTGGAAAGCCCATATAATGAGATCACGAAACCAAGAAGATGCAAGGTTAGATCTTGTACGAGATTTGAAAAACGGACAAGTTTTAGTGACGTGTGATTGGGCAATGAAGATGTTGCCAAGAAAGTATATGGAGGGTCAAACCGACTGGTTTGCAAAGAGAGGCATGAACTGGCACATAGCCGTGTCAGTTTTTAAAGAACAGGGATGCATCAAAAACTTCACACATGTGCATATATTTTCAGCTCAGGTATGATTCTATATTTCTACTTGCTAAAATACCATTTAATTCACTCACCAATTTTTTAATGTTAGTTTTAGAATATTGTGATAAGAACATGTTGTCACTGCATATATCAAACTATGCAGTAAATGTGCATAAAACAACAAGTAAACTCACATACAGTGAAATAATAAAAAAAATTGCATTGCAACAGCCCTTATATTTATTTTTTCTGGATCAGAAAGTACCTGCATGTAGGCCTTCAACAAAAATAAAGTACCAATAGCAAACAGTAGTTCTACATCTATGCCCGTTTTACTCACATAAGAAGGGCTATCAACAAATTACAGAATAACTAATAAGATATGTTCACAAACTCTTTTATAGTCAAAAACAGAACAATTTGCCCTACAACAATGACAAGATAAATTTGTAGAAAATATTTGTCAGGAAGCAGAAAGAATTAACATGTATACGTGTAAGCGATAAATTTGTCCTTGTAAAATATGTCCAGCGGACCCATATTCCTAGTATAAAATGTCCATGGTTACAAATTTTACTAGTAAATATAGTCTGATGTTAGTAATTTTTGTCCCCAGACTAATTTACCTAGGAATTTGAGTCCATGTCATTAATAATCCGAGGTAAAAATGTCCATGTTCTTTTTTTTTTTAAATCTGAAACATATAATTCATTTACATAATTGAAATTTTTTTTAAGAGTTGTGTTTTTATATTTTGGATAAAATGTAAGTAACCAGACTAGCTTTCCTAGGAAATCATGTCCGTGGTATTAATATTAATACTGAGGGCAAAAAATGTATATGATTTTTATAATTTGAATTAAAGATTATTTTTAACCAACTTAACTTTTTCCAGTACCTTTTCATGTATTTTGATTTTGTTAAAGAGTTATGTAATAATATATGATAAAAATATGTACCCAGACAAATTTTCCTAGGAAATCATGTCCATGCTATAATTATTCCTAGATAAAAACATCCATATCATTTAATTTCAAAGGTTTATTTACATAATAGATATTAATATTGTTTTAGAGTTATGTATTAATATTTTTTTTTAATTTATGTCACCAGACTAATTTTCCTAGGAAACCATGTTAATGTCATTATTTTTCATAGATAAAGACACCCATATCAATTATGTTTAAAGGTTAATTAACATGGCTTGTGTTGTTTTAATATTGTTTTAAAATTGTGTATTGATATTATGAAGAATTTTTTTTCTTCCCCAGACTAATATTTCTAGGAAATCATGTCCATGTTTTTATTATTCCTAGGTAGAAACGTCCATGTTTGTTATTTTTAAGTGTTGTTTTGATATTTTTAAAGAGTTATGTATTTAGATTAAAAAAGAAATATTTCCTAAGACTAATTTTCCTAGGAAATTTTGTCCACTTTTTTTTTATGTTAATTGGAAATAATTATCAAAACTTTCAATTCTTAACTAAGATGGGGTTGTTTATTCAATAGTTTTCATCATAAAATTGTTTCTAGTAGTGATTTTTGTTTTTAAGATAATCAATGTTTAAATCACCAGTCATGATTCTATTATAGTTTTAAATAGAACTGAAGCTCACTTAGTACTAGAAAAACATGTATTAGAACCAGGGCTTCCAAAATTTCCTGACGACAGCCGGACATTTTACAAAGAAATATTTTTGATGGTCAATGATCAGCTGGATTCTTAAATGTAACTTGAAGGATGCATAAGCTATATGTGTCTAAGTAATTAGAAGTGTTATATGCAATAAATTATTTATAACTGTTTTGTTGTCTTTATTCTTAAAATGAATAAAATATTTTCCTCGTTTTTGTGTCATTTTTCTGTGTATCGGGAACCAGCATTGCATAAGTCAGCTTCAGTACCTGACTTTTCTCATGTTTTTGTTTTTGTTTAAATAATCTATCTTCTCTCTGTGGGTACTTTAGTTACACTTGTTAATTAAGGCCATATTATTTAAAACTGTTGATGACAACTGACTTTATTATTGTAGTACAGCTTGATACACGTGATACTTTTCTTTTTTGTGTATTGATTACCTGACCACGTGACCTTTACAACTTGCGGTATTTATAGATAACATTGAAGAGGCCCAATGAAGGATCTTGTTTTAAACGGTGTACAATCTACTGAACAGTGATAAACTTTTTTTTGTTGTACAATTTTCGAACCGGATTTAGAAAATCAAGAATAAATAAAAACATACTCTGTTGATTAATAATTTACGTTTGCCCATGACTGGCAGATTTATAAAGTTCAATTTCAATTTCAGACAAAGTCTTTATAAGAGTCAGAGATTGTCATGATTGGATATTATTCTTTATGATTTCAATTGTAAAAACATTTTTTTAAATATGAAAACAAGAATAAAGACCGCCCTCTTATTCATTGGACAAGTCAGCTTGGTATACACAAGCAAAGCTTTTCTTGGTGTTTTTAATATATATTTCAATTAATTTTCCCCTTTGTAGTACCCCAGTATTTAACACGATGTACAGTGTCAAATAAAATTTAGATATCTGATATCATACTAATTCATTTAAAAATATACTTATTTAAATTATCACTTTTAAATATCAGGAAACTTTGTTAAACTGAATGCTAATTTAAAATAATATCTATAAAGCGTCATTAAATATGATGTTGTTCAGTACACGCTTACATATTTGACCTCGTTACCTGATCACCTTTGTGTACCTTGTTATGCATCATTAGTTCTATTGATAAAGAGACAAGCTAAGGACACCTCGTCAAAGGTAACAAACCTGTAATCAGTGAATGATTTATGGCTTCAATATAACTTATTGAAGGGATAATTGTTTGACAGCTTGTTGTTATTTAAATAAAAGAAAACATGTTTTTTCTACTTTTTATTGATGTACACAAGCTAAAGACCAAGCCGTACATTTATGTTCCCAGAGAATTAGACTAACTGAGACACTTCAAAGAATCTTAAATATGCTGCATCTGTTGTAATAAACCCAATTATGACCGAAATATCTTTGTGAAATAGTATGCCCAAGCGGACATGTCCAAAACCCAAACGGACATTTTTTTAAATGATCGAAAGTTGTTCAAAATTGAAATGACCGTTTTATGAAAAATGTCTTGAAAAAATAATTCTATTAGACCGTTTGAGGCTGAGAGCAGCCGGTCTTTTTATAAAAGTTCCGGTCATGTCCGGAATATATGACCGTTTTGGAAGCCTTGATTAGAACAAATTTTTCTAGGAAAATAAATGCCAGACTTATTTTACTGGCTATGGACTTATTTTCCTAGGAGAATTTGTCCTAGGACTTTTATTCCTAGTAAAATTATGGCCATGGACTTGATTACCTAGGGGAAAATGTCCGGCGGACAAATTTTCCTACCGGACCAAATTTACTGTTACATACGCACAAATGCTGCAAAGAAAAAATAAAATAAAGTTTGAAAACAAACATTTTTGCATATTTGTTGTTTCAAATTTAAGTTCAGAAATATGTGTCTTGTTATTATTTGTCTTATTACATGTATTAATTAAGTCAACATTTTGTTATTCAGATATCTCAAGATTCCCCCATAACATCGACACTGTTGCTGATCTTCATACCTTGATACCAGATATTCAAGAAATCCACATATATTCAGACAATGCAGGATGCTATAAAAACACATTAATGATGGCTTAACTCAGAAGAGATGTTGGCAATAAAATAAAATCGTACAACTTTTCAGAAGCTCAGGATGGCAAAGGTAGGATCTGCAGCATTTATTGTATACACTTGACAAAAAATGCATATAATAAATTCACTGTTGAATCTTTTCAAAATTTATTTTGTTTTAAAACTTAACATTATGAGGACGGCTTACAGAAAATTGGCAAAATGTCTAATGAATTTCTTTAAAAATTAAAGTAAAAATTATGACACTGCCTGCAGATTTCTGTGCAGATACTGAATTAATTAGCTTAATAGTTGGATTTTGTTTCTTTAGTGATCGTAGAGCCTCCCATATTAAGTCAGTTATCAAGCGATACATAAATGAAGGTCATGATGTTACTTCAGCTGAAGAAATGAAAGTAGTATGTATATTTATTAAATTTGTAAAGATATCCAGTAATCATTTTTATATGACCACAAAACAACTTAATAAATATTTCCAGTAGTATTTTGGTATTACTTTGTTGTTATCATCCTTGTCGTCCGAAGACATTTGGTTTCCAGACAACAGCTTAAGTTTAAGGGCATGGATTTTTTAAAATAATATCTTATGTATAAGTGAATGGTGCTTTCTATGCAGGGATTGAGTTTTGTGGTAATTGGTCCAAAAAGGGGGGAGAGTATTTTTTTCCAATTTCTTTAAGGGGTTTATAATTTTTTAAAATTTCAAATTTTTCAAAAGTTTCAAGAACAAATCTTCAATTGCACAGTTATTGCAAAATAGATTTGTTATATCTTTGTTCACATTTATTTTGTGTCAGAAACCTATATTATATATCAACAATTTGATCACAATCCAAATTCACAGTATCAAGCTTGAATGTTTTTGTCCAAATTTGCCCTAAATGTTTAGAATTTTATCTCTGCAGCCGTATCAGGCTGTGCTCAGGGAAGCATTATATTCACATGTAAAATGCAACTGTTTTGTATGATAATTTTTAGCATGCAAAAAGAAATTATTTAAAGTAAACCAACTTCATAAGTCCTTTAAACTATGAATTGATGGACAAACTTCAGTGACAAAACAGTGCTGAATAGTTCAGTGATTTCTCTTTTCCTGTATTTGTGGATGCCGAGTTTGTTACGAAATTAATACATCATAAAATAAAAACCCTACTAATGTATTAGACAGTATAAAAGTAATCTTCAGCCAAGCAGTTTTGTGAAATCCGTCAAGTTTAGAGACTATCGTAGAACTTTATCAAACTTTCGTTGTGGTTCATTACCACTCGCCATTGAAACAGGACGTTACACCAAGCCAGTTACACCTTTAAATGAAAGAATTTGTCAGTTTTGTGATGGAAATACGATTGAAACTGAACAACATTTTTTAATGAACTGTAATTTTTATTCGGACTTGAGAGAGGAACTTTTAAATTCACCCTTTTTATCAAACTATGTTTTTATAATCTTGAGTGTAGAAGAGAAATTTAATTATATTATGAGCTGTGATGAAATTCAATTTTTGTTAGCTAAAACATTGCATTTGATGTTTAAGAGGAGAAAGATAAATTTATAACTTTTAAAGAACTTAAAATTTTTAATTATTATTTATTTGCATATTATTAAAGATTTTTAAATCAATTCTACCCTTTTCGTACTTTTTAGTTAAAAATTGTTAATTTACGAAGTAATTGTTTTGTATTTTTAAATTTTACTTTTGAAAAATGTATTAAATTGTGTATGCATTTAATGTGCATGAGGTAAAAGTGTCTCATATGTCTTTTAAGGCAGGAATCTAATGTATTTTTATGCTGTTTTTATCTGATGTATAATATATTATGTATAATGTTAGATTGTGACACTGTAATAAACTAATTACTTACTTACTTACTTACTGTATTATGGGTCTTATATAAATGTGATTTCAGACATACATGTATCAACAACTTATATTTTTTAGGCCATAGATGCAAGACAAAATGGTCAATTTAGAATTAAAGTTGTGGACACTGTAACCGTTACCGATGGTGAAAAAAACAATACCAAATCAATTGCAGGAATTACCCAACTCCATAACTTCCAATTTGAGTCTGATGGATTGAAAGTATGGAAAGCGTACAAAATAGGAAAAGGTGAAGGGACCTGTGAATTACATAAAGATACTTTCTCAGTATAAATAAGAAGATATGATATCAGTGTCAATAAGACAACTACAAAAAATGTATCCATCTAAGTCCCGATGTATAAAAAGTTAACAATTCTAGACCTGTCAAAGTATATGTGCTTTATCAGTAATGTTTAAAGAAGTATTTATAATTCAACCCAATAATTTGATCACTTTAACCTTGAAGCAACTCAAGCTTTTGCGGCCATATACTGTCCATCCATCTGTCCCTCACGAAACCATTACCAGTCATAAAAGTGATAGCTGTAAGCATATATAGTGTGACCAATATTTTCTGCATGAATGACTTGATGACTTTGCTAAGTGTTTCATTTACATCTAAGGGTATGTTATCATTTAGATCCTATTGGTAGAAAAAATAATTGTTTCCTTTATTTTAGGACAACTTATTCCCTGGAAATCTCTTGGGTCTCCACCTAAGCCAGCTGAACTTCTCATCAAATTGAACTGGACAAATGAGGAAACTGTCAGCAGATCTTTGAGTACTGAAGGTAAGAAATCCTAAATAATAATGTTGCATTCAGCTGGCAGTATGTTTTAATTAAGAAAATATTAAATTAGATAAGGAAAATATTTCCCATTGGATGAGATATAAGCATTGCACTAATGTTGTGATTATTATAATTTTTGGTGAATATGTGGATCGCATCTATCCCATCGAATTGGAGATAAAGGATACTACAGATACAGTTAAGTCGGCTTCATATCTTGACTTACATCTAGAAATTGACAATGAGGGTCGGTTGAAGACAAAACTTTACGACAAAAGAGATGATTTCAGCTTTTCAATTGTGAACTTTCCATTTCTAAGTAGCAACATTCCAGCAGCACCTGCATACGGGGTATATATCTCCCAATTGATACGATATTCCCGTGCTTGCATTTCCTATCATGATTTTCTTGATAGAGGGTTACTGCTCACAAGGAAGCTATTAAACCAAGAGTTCCAAATGGTGAAGTTGAAATCATCCCTTCGTAAATTTTACGGACGCCATCACGAGTTGGTTGACCGTTATGGAATAACCGTTTCACAAATGATATCGGATATGTTCCTTACGTCGTAACTACAATCCCCTTCCCTTTCATGAATTTGACCTACCGAATTAGACTATTTACCGGATTTGTAATCACATAAGGCAGATTTTACAGTATTGTGTTCTGTCTCCTACTTTCATGTTGCTAACGTGACAGAGACAAAAATGAGTAACATTAGCGACATTTGGACATGTCACATGAGCAACAACATCTTTAAAAGATAAAATGTATGCACACAGTGATGTTTAATATATGCCTGGAGTAATAAAATTGTACAGTCTAGTTTAGAATTTCTAAATATACAGAATGTCATTTGCAGGCGTACTTTATATCAAATGAATACACAAGAAACCAAAAAAAAAGTAACGTTAGCGACATTTGGACATGTCACATGAGCAACAACATCTTTAAAAGTTAAAATGTATGCACACAGTGATGTTTAATATATGCCTGGAGTAATAAAATTGTACAGTCTGGTTTAGAATTTCTAAATATACAGAATGTCATTTGTAGGTGTACTTTATATCAAATGAATACACAAGAAACCAATTCGTAATAGTAACATTAGCAACATCTACTATTTGCTTTGTTGCGAACGTCTTTTTGATGGACGGAATACATTTAAGGTCCTCTTGTAACAATATTACATACAACTGACCTTCTTTGCTTCCCCATCATGTGAAGGAACTGACTCCGAATCTATTTCTGCAAAGGGCGATATCGTAACTCCTATACAGGAGAGTTACAGATCTAAATATATGTTGCTCACGTGACACTGATTAGGACGGAAACCTTGAGCAGTAACGTTCGCAAAAAATAAAACAGCCAATGATATTGATTCCTCCAGTCCTTTGACCCCCTTACGTCATCCAAATTTAATATGATTGCTATTTTCAATTATTTATAAAACCCGGGATAAAAATAACTACAATGGCCTGTCTGAGAACCAACAAGAAAATTGCGATCGTGACATACCACAATGGACGGAAAAGATGTGACGTTAGCAACAATATTATTAAATTACCTTTTTTAGCCTTTACCAAAAAAAATCTGCCTTAAAGTTATGATTAAAACACAAAAGAAGACTTTTTATTAAAATATAAGTCCATGTTATTAGGCTCAACTTATAAATAATACTTCAAAATTCCACTCCAAATAAGCTGGATGTCAGTAAAGTAGGTCATGATGTCTATTCCATGTCCAATATTTTGAAATTGAAAACCCTCTAAATCTAACAAAAAACACAAACACAGAGTAATTTTTATTTTTATTTACTCAGAAAGACACATTTTATTCAATAACATAATGCATTACTCCATTACACAGTCTGTTTCACAGTTTCAGCAATTGCTTTTTTGATGGATACAAAAAAACAATAATTCCTTCTTATTGTAAAATCTGCCACAAGCAACACGACGGGTGCCGCATGTGGAGCAGGATCTGCTTACCCTTCCGGAGCACCTGAGATCACCCCTAGTTTTTGGTGGGGTTCGTGTTGTTTATTCTTTAGTTTTCTATGTTGTGTCATGTGTACTATTGTTTTTCTGTTTGTCTTTTTCATTTTTAGCCATGGCATTGTCAGTTTGTTTTAGATTTACGAGTTTGACTGTCCCTTTGGTGTCTTTCGTCCCTCTTTTATACTGAATGTCATTGGCTAAATTTTAAATAGTTGTCATGATCTAAAATGAAACCTCAGTGCATTTACCAACTTTAGTAAGTTTATGACATGATCCTAGAACTAAGACGTAGAGGAAAGTTACAGATGACTTGTAAATGTGATTCATAAAATCAGACAAAGATGCCTAAAACAACTTTGAGTGGGCCTTCAAAATACTTGGACAACCTAAAGAAAAAGACAGATACAAGCACACAAAGCTTCCAAAGATCTTTTAGAGTACATACAATCTAACTCTCATTCATCTTGTAACAGTATTAAAACATTTGACTTTTCTACTCTTTACATAAGTATTCCACATTCCAAACTAAAAGACAAATTGAAAGAGATGGTATTGCTTTGCTTCATAAAAAAGAATGGCCAACGTAGATACAAGTATCTTGTCTTAGGAAGGAATAAATCCTACTTTGTAAAGGATCACTCTGATTCAAACAAAAAATTCTCTGAAACTGAAATTATGAAGATGATTGATATTTTGATTGGCAACATATTTGTTACGTTTGGAGGACGTGTTTTTTTCAACAGAATGTCGGCATTCCAATGGGAACAAACTGTGCCCCTCTACTTGCCGACTTATTTCTTTATTATTATGAGGCTGACTTCATGCAGGAACTTCTTAGGAAGAGAGATAAGAAGTTAGCAATATCCTTTAACTCTACTTTCCGCTATAAAGATGATGTTCTTTCACTAAATAATTCAAAATTTGGTGACTATGTGGAACGCATCTATCCCATTGAACTAGAGATAAAGGATACTACAGATACAGTTAAGTCGGCTTCATATCTTGACTTACATCTATAAATTGACCATGAGGGTCGGTTGAAAACAAAACTTTACGACAAAAGAGATGATTTCCAATTGTGAACTTTCCATTTCTAAGTAGCAACATTCCAGCAGCACATGCATACGGGGTATATATCTCCCAATTGATACGATATTCCGGTGCTTGCATTTCCTATCATGATTTTCTTACTAGAGGGTTGCTTCTCAAAAGGAAGCTATTAAACCAAGAGTTTCAAATGGTGAAGTTGAAATCATCTCTTCGTAAATTTTATGAACGCCATCACGATTTGGTTGACTGTTATGGAATAACCGTTTCACAAATGATATCGGATATGTTCCTTATGTCGTAACTACAATCCCCTTCCCTTTCATGAATGTGACCTACCGAATTGGACTATTTACCGGATTTGATATCACATAAGCAACACGACGGGTGCCACATGTGGGGCAGGATCTGCTTACCCTTCTGGAGCACCTGAGATCACCCTAGTTTTTGGTGGGGTTCGTGTTGTTTATTGTTTGGTTTTCTATGTTGTGTCATGTGTACTATTGTTTGTCTGTTTGTCTCTTCATTTTTAGCCATGGCGTTGTCAATTGTTTTAGATTTATGAGTTGGACTGTCCCTTTGGTATCTTTCGTCCCTCTTTTTTTAACTAAAAAGGAATTTCTTTTTGCAATTGATAAGGAGATATACAGTATGTGGTTAAAGGGGCACTAGCTGTCAAATTCATGGTCACCGATTTGACTCAAATTCTCATATTTGATTTATAACAATGTAAAACATTTATCCAAATTATCAAATGTTTAAAATAATCAGAACATGGGGTAGATAGTATATAGGTTTGTTTCTCGTGTATTTTAGTCTACACGCCATCTAATTAACTATCGATTTGACCTCAGATGACCATATAAGCGATGTAATTAAAACATAAATAAAGATATGATTAGATTAAACCAACACGTGCAATTGGATTTTTATAGGTCTGTTTGATTTTATTTTATAGATTGAAAATAGATGTTTCTCGTTGCTTTTAACCGTATAAGAATGATTTTATGTGCATCGAATTAGTAATCAAATGATTTACCGTAGTTTTACTTTCATTGTTGACATTCTCTTGCACGGTGTTTTGGGTTAAAAGAGTGATCAAAATTTTGTTTTAGTCAGTAAACTTTTCAAGTAATGATAGCCCTTAAATGACAACTTTTTTAATCATCTCTTGTGTTTTGGGTTAAGAAGTAAAGAAAGAGTGATTTTTGTCATGGTTTATTCAAGTCTATAATGTTGGAGAGTTCCCTTTGTTTAGATGCACACAGACATAGATGAAATGTCAACATATTTCATTTTGTTGTGTGATTTTGTTAATTCAGTGTATATTGATTTTCGTAGTTCTTTCCATTTCTCTCCTTATATTCTGTCCATAGAATATTTTTTTTCCGTTTTCCTTTTTGTTTCTCTTTCCGTTCTTATTCCGTTTCAGCCGTTTAGCAATACCCAGATAATACACATTACACCTTACAATTTTTCCATACACCAAACATAGCTGACCTATTGCTATTAGTATTCGGAAAACCGACCAAAACACACAAATCTTACATTGATAAATGAACCATAAAAATGGGGTCAAGGTCAGATGGAATCGGCTAGACAGACATAGATATATATAGGAAGAAGTGGAATGAGTGCCAATGAGACAACTCTTCATCCAAATAACGATTTATAAAAGTCAATATAGGTCAATGTAAGGTCTTCAACATGGGTCCTTGGCGCACACGGCGGTCAACAAGCTATAAAGGATAAAGGGCCCCAAAATTACTAGTGTAAAACCATTCAAACAGGAAAACCAACGGTCTCATCTATATAAAACAAACAAGAAACGAGAAACTCGTATAAATTACATAAACAAACGACAACTACTGTACATCAGATTCCTGACTTAGAAAAGGTGCAAACATTTGCAGCGGGAATAAACGTTTTAATGGTACCAAACCTTCTTCCTTTTTCTGGAACAATAGTATAACATCACAACATAAAAAACACACAATAAAATATCAATTGGAAGGCTTAACTCAAATTCAAAAAAAATAAAATTAACACACTTTGAACGAATAAATTTGATCTGCGATACCTGAATGCAAATACATAGTTAATAAAAATGAGGGACCAAAAGCAAACAAAGCCATGACAAGACACCTTCGCGAAATATTTAACAACCCTTAGAATATCATCAATTTTGAAAAAAAACCAGTTTCATGATTATAACAGGTAAATGAAAAATAACTTTGTCGTTTTAGGTATACTACTTCTGTGTATATACAATCCTCAAATTAGGAATACCTGTACACCTAACATTCATTCCATAAACCAAACAGAGTTTACCTTTTGCTAATTATAGAACTTGAACAACAGTCAAAACACTAAAAACTTATCATAGATCGACAAACGACACCGTAACAATGAGGTCAAGGTCACATGAAACCTGCAAGACTGACATTTACCCCTTAGTCATTTCATCACATATAATTTACCTTCGTTTATAGTATCTGGGAAAGGACTTAATCATTCATGTAACCTAAACTTTAATAAATGATCTAAGAACTGAGGTCTTAACGCGGCAGACCAACTCTAATGAACTAGATTACAACAGAAAAATAACGTGTACCAGAACAGGCCTTGCGGTCATAAAAATTTCAAGCACAAATTTTGTACTCGTACTGCAAATCAACCAATCAAAATGCTTGATTTCATGTTTCGAGCATGATTTTTGTGTTCCAAAGGAAGGAAGATATATATATACATACATGAAAATAATTTTTGGAACAATTCTATGCTATAAATTCAATCATTATGAATTGTGTGATGAGATTTTTTTGTGGGGAGAGGGGCAATCATACACCCTCTATATCCCCTGTGTACACCCCTGTAGACATAGACTTATTTTAATGTATATTTTTTAGCTAATATATAGTGTCGTTATCACATCTTTAGAAACCATTTACACCCAACAGATTTGTGACAATTCCAGCAGACAATGTTATAGTGACTGTCTTGTAAACTTATGTCATACATATTCTAGATAGTAAGGGAAACCTTGTGTCATGGTTTGCTACTTAAGTCAATAAGACATAGGTATAATATGTCCATTCCCCTTTGCATCCACTCCAACAGGACAACAGTATATAGGATGTGGTTGAAAAGCAAGTAAAAAAGTCGGAAAGATTTATGAAGTGGCTTTTTTCAGGATGTTAGGGACGACATCAAAAGATTGATGTAGATTGTAGGATAAAAAACTTAAATCAAATAGTTTGAGGTGGGGGTCAACTTTGCTGCAAGTTAATCTAAAATCGATTTAACATATATCCCTATTGATCAATCATCAATTTTTCCCAAATTAAGTTAAGAGGGGGGGGGGGGGGGGGGGTGTCAGTGAAAAAAACTATGTGAATTAAGTTTTTTATCCTTCATTGAACTTTTGATGGGACATAAAATGCAATCATAAAATTTCGATTCTGTTTTTAAACATACAATATTGACTCATATTCGTTTTTCATTCTTTATATTGCACATAAATTAGGCTGTTAGTTTTCTTGTTTTACATTTGCCATTTCTGGAACTTTTATAGGAATTTATGCAGTATGGGTTTTGTTTGTTTAAGGCTGCATGGTGACCTATAATTGTTAATTTCTGTGTCATTTGGTCTCTTGTGAAGAATTGTCTCATTGGCAATCATACCAAATCTTCTTTGTTATACTTAATAAGTTAGTGTTTCTACTTTGTATTAATTAACTAATAATAAACATTTTTTCAAATTGTTCTCTCTTGAATTTAACAACATTTTTCAATATGTATATCAAACCAAAGTTGTCAGGTTAAACTTAGTATAGATCCTTAACATTATTCAGTTGGTATTTATTAAAGTAAAGTTAATTGGTAATCTGGTGTAAGGCTCTACTTTTAGTATATTTCTTACAATACATGTATATTGTTCATTTTATCTAATCTTCATATTAATATGTATATAATACTACAGTTCTGATAGAAAAACAAACTTGAAATCCTGTCTAAAGAGCCTGTGTCACTCGCCTTGGTCAACGGGCATCTTCAATAACATTGTGGATTAGAATATAATTCATGTAAAAAAATATTTTTTGATCTTGATTTTTTTGCTGCTTAATTTCTGTTTAAAGTTTCTCTCTATTTTCTTTAGTTTTTGCTCTAAACACAAAAACCAGTAATGAAAATTTCAAGTATAAAGGCAAACCAACTATAAAAAGTAAACCAAGAATTTTGACAAAAATTTGCTTATTTGTGGAAATTATCTTGTTGATCATTTTGCTATGTAAAGTTTCCATCTATCTATATCAAATATAGTTATCATATTACTCATAGTATGGGAATAAATTAACATGACATTATTTTTTACTATTTTCAAGCACTGAGGAAAGAAACAAGAATTTGTATCTATAAATCCTTGATGGAAATGAGGCCAAGGACAATGGACATGACAAACAATTAACTTAATAACATAAGGTATCAGTATATATATCAGATGAAGCACCCAGATCTTCTAACTTCTGAAATGTAAAAGTTTATGTTGTAGTCGCTTCTGCCTGAGACAATACAAAAACTAGGTATTGCATGAAATGTCATATCATATTGTGTTGATGTGTTAGCATGCCTTTTTTTTTTTTATTGAAATGTTCTGCTAAGCGCAGCTTGATACAACCAGAGCTTGGTTCAAACCATGAACACAACATGCTGGCCACGTTATTACCGGTGACCTTAACATTGTTAATAACACTTCTCTACGAAACGTGTTATCGAAAGGTCCGAAATATCGTGAGCCTAAATCCATCAATTGGAAACACAACTTTAAAATTTTTATGGATTCAGTCGAGGATTATGCCAGGCAATGGGCTAAGCGCGAGAAGGAAGATGTAGACACTCTATCCGAATGGATTAAGGCAGTGAGGTCGTTAATACAAATCAGAATTAAGAAACTAAATGGGTCCATCAATGCCCAGGCTACGTCAATCTTCAAAGATCCAAATGTTGCTAAACACCTATCTGACCTCCATGATGAATATGTTGTTGTCCCCGCAGACAAAGCCCCAAATAACATCGTTTTTATCTGTAAAAGTCATTACATTAATTGCTTGATAAACGGATTAGGTATAGACAATTCACTTGGAAACCCAACATATACCCCCACGACACTTACCAAAGAGGAAATCCTGGATAATCATAGGTCTGTTCTTTGTTCCTTTGGTATTTCAACCACAGATGAAGAACTGGATCTTCCATCACTGTATTGGATACCTAAACTACATAAGTGTCCTTACAAACAAGGGTATATTGCTGGGTCTTCCAAGTGCTCCACGAAACCCCTTTCTAAATTATTAACATCCATTTTATCAGCAATCAAAGACGGGCTTCAAAGTTATTGTGAAACTGCCTATTCTAGAGGTGGCGTGAATCAGATGTGGATACTTAAAAATTCCAAAGATCTTTTAGAGTACATACAATCTAACTCTCTTTCATCTTGTAACAGTATTAAAACATTTGACTTTTCTACTCTTTACACAAGTATTCCACATTCCAAACTAAAAGACAAATTAAAAGAGTTGGTATTACTTTGCTTCATAAAAAAGAATGGCCAACGTAGATACAAGTATCTTGTCTTAGGGAGGGATAAATCATACTTTGTAAAGAACCATTCTGATTCAAACAAAAAATTCTCTGAAACCGATATTATCAAGATGCTTGATTTCTTGATTGACAACATATTTGTTACGTTCGGAGGACGTGTTTTTCAACAGACTGTCGGCATCCCAATGGGAACAAACTGTGCCCCTCTACTTGCTGACTTGTTTCTTTATTATTATGAGGCTGACTTCATGCAGGAACTTCTTAGGAAGAAAGATAAGAAGTTAGCAATATCCTTTAACTCTACTTTCCGCTATATAGATGACGTTCTTTCACTAAACAATTCAAAATTTGGTGACTATGTGGATCGCATCTATCCCATCGAATTGGAGATAAAGGATACTACAGATACAGTTAAGTCGGCTTCATATCTTGACTTACATCTAGAGATTGACAATGAGGGTCGGTTGAAGACAAAACTTTACGACAAAAGAGATGATTTCAGCTTTCCAATTGTGAACTTTCCATTTCTAAGTAGCAACATTCCAGCAGCACCTGCATACGGGGTATATATCTCCCAATTGATACGATATTCCCGTGCTTGCATTTCCTATCATGATTTTCTTGATAGAGGGTTACTGCTCACAAGGAAGCTATTAAACCAAGAGTTCCAAATGGTGACCTTCGTAAATTTTATGGACGCCATCACCAGTTGGTTGACCGTTATGGAATAACCGTTTCACAAATGATATCGGATATGTTCCTTACATCGTAACTACAATCCCCTTCCCTTTCATGAATTTGACCTACCGAATTAGACTATTTACCTGATTTGTAATCACATTAGCAACACAACGGGTGCCGCATGTGGAGCAGGATCTGCTTACCCTTCCGGAGCACCTGAGATCACCCCTAGTTTTTGGTGGGGTTCGTGTTGTTTATTCTTTAGTTTTCTATGTTGTGTCATGTGTACTATTGTTTTTCTGTTTGTCTTTTTCATTTTTAGCCATGGCGTTGTCAGTCTGTTTTAGATTTACGAGTTTGACTGTCCCTTTGGTGTCTTTTGTCCCTCTTTTAAGCTTAAAATAACTCTGAATTTGAATTGTGATTGAATATATGACACAGCATAGGTTTTTGACACAAAATGAATGTGGTCCAACAACTGAAAATTTTGAAATAAGGCATAAACCTCTTATGGTTCAATATCCAAAATCTAGGTATATGGTTAAAATCAGCATATAAAAGAAGCCAAAGAATTCAGTTTTTGATGAAATCAAACAAAAGTTTAATTTTGGACCCTGATCTGAATCAACTTGAAAATTTTTCAGGCACATATTGTAAAATATCAGCTGCTTGACATTATATGAAGGCTTTTTGATATCGTTTGCTACGCTCACTCGACAAAAAGCTTCATATTATGTCTCGCAGCTGATATTTTACGATATCAACATGTAGATAACCTGATAATCGGTACTTATTTTCCATTTTTCATCCTTGTCAAGCCCCTATTACTAGACCTTCCTGTTATATTTGTTCTGAATGTGCCTGAAAAATTTGTCACTGGCCATAAAGCAAATACTAGTCAATCTTCATGGTGTCAAAAATCACAAAAATTGAGGGTTTTACAGTTATTTTACCTCATTTTGTTTTGTCTATAACTGCAGTGTTTCAAAGATTTAGGCAGCTTGAATATTGTTGGTATTTTTGAAATCACCACAACCTGCATAATGCAAGCAGAATGGTCTTTTGTATTTGTATTTTATTATTTCAAAATACATTTTTGTCAAAATTAAACTTATTTCAGCAAATGGACTGCCAGCACTATTCGTTGTCAACACATTCAATAGAAAATACTGTATAAGTTGAAGACCCTACACAAACAATAATTTATATTTACATTGTCTCATTGGCACTCACACCACATCTTCCTATATCTATATTATGTTTGTATTCAGTATAACTTTATCATACGTAAGTTGTTTTAGTTTTTCTTCTGTAAATCACAATAAAAAAAAAAAATGAAACTTTTTAATTTTTTTTTTATCAAATCTATGTATCATGGTAAAGTGGTTTCCATAGCGACACTGTTAAAAGTTTATTTCCAGTATTTACGAATACATCTAAAATGTTTGTTATTATATTAGATTCAAATAATATATCTTTTAATCTTTTTTAGTGCAGTATTGGAGTTTAAAATAACTTTTTTGAAATTTTTGCAAATTGAAAAAATTAAAACTAAGGATTTTGTTTCCATGGTTACAATATTATACGACATAACTTTTTTGCCTCATTTGTAAGATGGGATGATGGTAAAATTTATGTAAAGTATGATACTTTGATTGGTTATAAGTTTGTATTTGACTAACTTACATAATCTTCTGCTCATGAAATGTACAAAACAAAATTGTTATGGGTAGTTTTATTTTTTTCTGCCATTTTTTATTGAAGAAATTGCAAATTTGCAGCTTTGTAACCATTTTGAAAAAATAATGTGAAAATTTGGTATTGTTTATATCTGTATATTATATTTTTTCAGCAACTTACTTATCTAAAGAAACTTTAAACCACAAAAAGAAGAATGTATGCTCAATTATTTTTATTAAATCTGAGATTTTTTACATTGACATGTTGAAAAATTGAATAAATGGTCAACTAATGAATTACTAGATCTAGATTATAGCTTGATAAAATATATGAAAACACCTTTAGAATTGTTTGTTATACTCTAAAGACCGCTAAAATATCAAGAATCAATACATTCTGATGAATAGAAGCGGTAAAGTTATAATTTTGTATCAATTTTTATTGATATTTCTGTCTTTTTTGCAAGAATTACCTCCCTTTTCAATGCAAATCTCCATAGGAATTTTAAATGGTGATTATTAATCTTCCTCAAGTTAGATTTTATGGGACTTTTTTCTGTGTATTTTTGGGGTATAATGCTAAATGGGCGTATCCAGGATTTCCAGTTAGGGGGGGCGCAAATTTTTATTTACATAAACAAACGACAACTACTGTACATCAGATTCCTGACTTAGAACAGGTGCAAACATTTGCAGCGGGATTGATTATAAGACCGCAAATACAATGTATCATTTATTTTTATTTTAACTGCTAAAAACCTATTATATTTGTCATCAAACCTCCACGTTTGACACCTTCCTTTTAAAATTTTCTACAAAACTTTAACAAAATGTAGTTCAGTTGTTTCGTAATCACGTTGATTCTGTTGAACTGTTTTATATACTTTGAATGTTAAAAAAGATTTTATGGTCTTATCTGATACTTAAATATGTTGAAGTCAACCCATGCTTTGCAAATTGTAGGGGGGGGGGGGGGGGCGCACGCCCGCCACACACCCACCTAAATCCGCCCCTGCTAAAGATTAAAACTTAAATATCTTCGTTTGCAATTACTTTGGGTTGGGGTCAAATTTATGCTAGATTGACTGGACTATTTTTACATAAACTTTTGGATCCGCCACTGTTTTATAATATTTATCGTAGATTACTTGTATGAGAATTCAAATGATTTTTTTTATATGAAACACTGCGTTTAAATTTGAGATTTTTTTTGGTAATTGTAAGCAATGACTATTTGTTATAAATATAACGTGTTGTACAGAAACACATCAAATTCTTACAAAACTTTAACTGTAAAATAACTTCTTAACTTATGTAATTTTCTCAAAAATATATCATCAGTTTTCAGTTTTAATGGAAGATAATATGCAAGATTTGTTTTGTAGGATTTTATCCAAACCACTGGATCCAACTAAATGTTGTCCGAGATATACTACAAGGAGTGTGATTATGAAGTACTGGGAATGAAGAAGTGAAACTATTTCAGAAAATCAAAGACATAGAAAAAATCTTTGTTTGACAAAATGGAGAGGCGTAAAGGTAACTCTTCTTTCTTGTATATTTACAATATTTATGGTATTGCTTTTATTTATATTTTAAATTGTAAGTAATTATAAGTAATTAAAGAAAATATTTCTGAGTAACTGCATATGAAAATTTACATAGTAGTATATGTTGGTTGTTATTAACAGATGAATACAGCTGGATTTGACGTACAAACTACAAAGATATTCGAGCTGTTCAAAGAAAGCAAACCCTTTAACTACAATTTAGTTTCATTTGATATGTTATATTTTATTTTAATATTTATTTTAGAAGGCTATTTCTTCCCAATAAATGACGGAATTCTAACACCTGATGAAAAAAGCAGAGGAATTTTCAACATCAAAACAGGTTTGTTAAGTATTTACTATCTGGATGGAATGCTTCAACCGAACGATTTTGAATTATATCCAAATCAATTCCTTAAATCAATTTTCAAAATATTTTTTTAAAAACTGAGCATGATCATCCCTTTTCCCTATAG
This sequence comes from Mytilus trossulus, assembly GCF_036588685.1. Classification (NCBI taxonomy): domain Eukaryota; kingdom Metazoa; phylum Mollusca; class Bivalvia; order Mytilida; family Mytilidae; genus Mytilus; species Mytilus trossulus. Next base: position 45,756,868 of record NC_086376.1, read on the forward strand.
CTTGATTCTTTATACAGAAGAATACACGATTAAAAACCACCATCTTCTTTTAAGTTTCAAATGCAGAACCAAGAGTTTGAAAAACATACATTTGAAGTAAAACTAATCCTTCTTTTAGATAAATTGTCAAATATTAAAGTATGTAAGAATGAAAAGATGTGGTAGAATGGGGTGCGCATATTTGCCCGGGACACAATTTCGCCGTTTTACTATTTTGAAGTGTAAATACTTCCAAAAGATGGCTGAAATAGAAGAAATATGCTAGTGACTTAGATTTTTATAACAAATATGGTTATTTTTTTAAACTAAGACAAAATTGCAGCACTAACCGCAAAGGACAAAAAAAACTGACAATGATTTTCAGACAATTTCCTAAATGAAAATCATGATTTCAAAGAAGTATTTCTTAGTAAATCTTTTACAGATTGCCCTGAATTTCAGTTCTTCACACCTTTAAAATGTCTGCTATTGCCATCTATAATGAAGTTGATTTGAAAATTATTGTTAAAAGCTGCTGTTATTTGGGTTTAAATAGATATATAAAAACGGTGAATATGTGTCCCCCATTGACAAAACATCAGGCAATTTCAAACACCCTTTAATCTAACTTTTCAGATTATTATTTTCAAACAAATACGTTTTGAAGCTTAAGAATATTTTGCTTTTGAAGTTATCTTCATTTAGAAATATCAGTATACTTAAAAAACATATAGACCTGAACATAAACTGTAGAAAACATGGAAAGATGTGCCGAAAATGAGCACCCCAATCTATATAAATAAGAAGATGTGGTATACATATATAAGGAGAATCTGGAATATAAATAAGGAGATGTGGTATATATATATAAGGAGATGTGGTATATATATAAGGAAAATCTGGTATATAAATAAGGAGATGTGGTATATAAATAAGGAGATTTGGTATACATATATAAGGAGATGTGGTATATAAATAAGGAGATGTGATATATAAATAAGGAGATTTGGTACACATATATAAGAAGATATGACTTAATTGCCAATGAAACAACTCTAGTTGCTTCATGCTTGCCAGTAAATGAGTACAGTTTAGTTTGTAGTATGTATCTTATGTTTTATTTTATTACAACAGGTTACCAAGTCAAATTAAAGTTGTCTTTAATGGAAGGAAATGTTGGTTTTGGTTGGGTTAGACAGAATTCATTCTTTAGAGGGAAAACATGGAGGTTTTATTTCCTGACATCAGAAGATGCAACAACAACATCAACAATAGGTGTGACATCAGTATCACCCCTCAAAGTTAATCCAACAATTGAAGTAACCGATTGTTCTGACGATAATAGAAGACAGGGAGATAATCCATGTGTTGCAGCCCAAGAAAAGGACAAGCATGAAAACACAGAAAAGAAAGAACAAAAAGATGCAGTTGTAATACCTATGACCCTGAAACTTATTGATGAATGTATTCACGAGATTAGACTTGAAGAAAATATATTGGGAATTTGAAATAAAAAAAAAACAATTAAAAGAATGTTTGAATTTAATCTAATAAAATTATGGGGAAAAAAAGAACGGTTGTGTTACTGTTTATGGAATATTAAACTTATATAAGAATAAGGAGATATGATATGATTGTCAATGAGACAGTAGTTGAACTAAAGAATTTACCAAAGACCAAATGACAAAGCTATGATGTAAAAAACAACAAAACAATGTACGCTTCCAACAATAAGAAAAACGCAAACTGTATACAGTTAGCAAAACAAGACCATACCATCTTCAACAACGAGCAAAATCATTCTGCATAGTATGCAAGAAAAGGGCAAAAATAAGAAACTCTTGCAACATGATCTGCATTTACAAACAAATTATTACAAAAAGACATGTTGAGTGCAGGTGCAGTTGCTCTTTTGGTGTTCAATATCAAATTGTTTTATTAATATTTTTCAAATGAACTTTTTTTAAGTGTTCAAAATCTCACAACTGTAGCTGAGAGTAGCAATATGTATCGACTTGGTCATTATAAGATCATATGGATAAGAGCACATAAAGTATGTCAAATAAATTAAAATATAAAAGAAAACTTAATAATATATTTTTGAACCCTCTAACAAATAGACTGGTGTTGTTCCACAAACAACGGTCTACTTAAGATTCCAGTATATAGGCAAATGACATAAGATACTCTGTTTAAATCTTGCATAAAAAAGTGCAGTCTAATGGTATGCAGTTTTTGTAACTAACATCGAAAGGAATAAGTTAATGATGGGAATGTACAAATTATGTAGCTGCAAACAGGACGTTTATTATCAATAAATATTTTAGAGTCTAGCCAGTGGCGGATGCAGGTATTTTCGAAAGGGGGGGTGCTAGCCCAGGGCAAAGGGGGGGTGCAGGGGGGTGCAAACATATGTCCCGATTCAAATGCATTGATCGGCCAAAATAAAGGGGGGGTGCGGACCCCCGGAACCCCCCCTCTGGATCCGCCACTGGTCTAGCCAGGCTTATTTGACTCTAGTAGAAGGGGTAACTTTGTGGGAACTCTATACTTAATTTAAAATTAATCATTTACATTTATTTTGATTGTTCAATATATGATTATGCATCTTTCAAAGCGGTGAACAGCAACCTTTCAATTTATATTTCATATAGATATATAGGAAGATGTGGTATGAGTGCCAATGAGACAACTCTTCATCCAAGTAACTTTTTATAACAGTAAACCGAACAATTACTAGTTTAAAACCATTCAAACGGGAAAACCAATGGTCTAATCTATGTAAAAAAAAAAAAACGAGCAACACTTTATATGAACCAAATACCAGTAAACAGACGACAAACACTGAACATCAGATTCCTGACTTAGGACAGGTGCAAACAATTGCGGTGGGATGAAACGTTTTAATGGTAACAAACCTCCACCCTTTTTCTGAAACAATAGTACAACATCACAACATAGAAAGACACACTATATTATAAAATATCAATTGGAATGACTTAACTCAATTAAAAACGTAGGAACACGAATTTTCACACAATGGACGATTAAATTTGATCTGTGATACTATGTAAATACATAGTTTGAATGAAAATAAGGGATGATTCAAGTATAAAACCGCTGTGAAATGATAAAACATAATTTTAAAGCAGTGTAAAGGAGGTAATATTAACGCAACAGTGACAATTACCTCCCTTACATCGCTTTAAAATCATGTATTAAGAAATGTTATATTTTCTGGAGGTTTATTTTTAGAAGTAACTTTTTAAAAAATGCTGATGGGAGTTAATTTAATTTTAGCCTTGATTATGTATGTCATTTTTTATTTTAAGACTTTTATGATGTATTCAAATGGGTTATTATGGTTGCAAACTTCTTTGGAAATTTGAATTGAGATTATGACCATTTCTTCTGGGAGAATTTTTTTGAGGAAAAGGTGGGAGGTTAAAAATAACGCAATTGGACCTCTTAGTCGTATTCAGCTGTGCTTGGCGAAGCAATTGTTTATGTTAATATATAAATACAAAGAAGGCTATCAAAGTAAATAAAAATTTCAAATCTTCGCAAAATGAGTTTGTGTCATGCTTATACTGAGTCAAAAAGTGAGATATAGGTATGCTGTTTTCAGCAAAGGCCCGATAGGTGTCGTCGTTGACAATTTATTAGTTTGTAATTTGGTCTAGTATATAGTAAACCATAAGTGGAAGGTCAATTATATTTGGTATGCAGTTGCATTTGCATTGGCACATCTTATTCCCATCGAGATTATTTGGCCCTGCCCCCTGAGTCATGTTCTATCGACTTTGAATCTTTTGCCTATTGCACATGTATTAGTTTATAATTAGGTCAGTTAATAGGGAAACACTAGTGTAAGGTCAATTGTATTTGGTTATGCAGTTTTAGAAGCATTGGCATATCTTATTTCCATGGAGACGATTTGGCTCCGTCCCCATAGTCATGGTCTATAAATTTGAAAATTTTTATAAGCTAACATGTTTTAGTTTGTGATTAGGTCAGTTCAAGGAGAACTATTAGTGGACGGCCAATGTTAATTGCATGGTATTCAGTTGTAAAAGCACATCTCTTTTTCTCTTTTTCATGAAGAATGTTTGGCCCGCCCCCTCAGTCATGGTCTATTGACTTTGAAACTTTTGCACAGATTACATGTACATGTATTAGTTTGTGATCAGTTTAAGATGAACTGCTTATGTTAAGTCAATGATATTTGGTATGAAAACTTATTGGCATTTGCATGCATCATTTCCATGGAGATTATATTGGGCCACCCCCTCTTCATGGTTCATTGACTTTGAAAGTTTTACTTAGTTTACAAGTTTATGTTTGTGTTTAGGTTTGTTTAAAGGGAATAACTTATAATAAGTTAATGGTATTTGGTATGCAGTTGTATTATCATTGTCACATTTCTGATTGCTTTGGTTTAAATCGTCATCCTAATCCTGAAGTTGTAACTAGCAATTTAGTAAAATAAATTTGTAATTTTTTACGGTTGTGAAGGAGTAATCAAAAGAAAAACAGTGTTTGTGGATAATAAAAATTTGTAAGGGTCCGCGGAACCCAGTGTCTCTCCTACTTTTGCTGTTAATCACAACCTCAACAAAAATGAGGAAAAAAAATAATAAAAATATTCCTCTTGATACTATCTTACGATTGTAAGAAGCTTCTGTCCAAGTTTGGTAAAAATCTAGAATAATTAATGAATCTAATAAATGTTTTGAAAACTTTTAACTGCAGACTGTATGTGATGTTAACTGGAAGAAAATCTAAGTCCATTTAAAAGTAAAATACACAAAAAATAGAATTGTCTTTTTACAAAATTTACTTCTGGATACTATCTTATGATCATAAATAAGCTTCTGTTCAAGTTTAGTACAAACCCAGGATAGTTTAAAAAAAATATTAAAATTTTAAAAACTTTTACCACAGAGTGAATGTTATGTTCCCTGCAGAAAAACTAAGTCCATTTATAAGTAAAATACAGAAAAAATAGAATTTTATTTTCACAAAATTTACTTCTGGATACTATCTTATGATCATAAACAAGCTTCTGACCAAGTTTGGTAGAAATCCAGTATAGTGTAAGAAAGTTATTAAAATTTCAAAAACTTTAACCTCAGAGTGAATATTTGCTGACAACGACGACGAGGGAAAGTAGGATAGCTTAGTCTCGCTTTTTCGACTAAAGTCAAAGGCTCAACAAAAAGGAGTTTGGTTAAACAGGGTCAGTTTTAAAACCATATAAATGGTTCGATATTATATCCAAAAATCTTATAGACATCTTGTGAAACAATAAGACTGAGCAAGAAAAAAAATAATAATCAGAACAAAAGCAAAAGGTCTTTCCACGGAAAGGTGGAAGACCAGATTATTGAAAATTTGACCCAAACTGGCATTACAACACAAATTATGCATATTTAAGGGGTCATTCCTTTATCACTTTTATTGTGATGTGACAAAAAAGAAGTTATTTTGTATTAATAGTTTTAGCCCAAATATTTCTATGTGAAATTTGTAGTTTGTATTTTGGCCTGATTAAAACAAGACATGGAATTCTAAAGGCTAATTTTTACCCTTCATAAACTTTACTCCTTTAATCTCATAGTTACACAAGATTTTTTTTAAAAATTTATGAGGGAAGCCAAGTGACAACAAAAGCTAATTTTCAGCAGAAAATTACACTACACAATCTACACTTTCCAATGAGCATGTAAAACAACATATACAAACTGACCTCTAAAACACATCTTCGCTATTATTTGTAATAATAGTAATATTACAGACTTTCAGAAGAAATATATATACCTAAATATTATACAAAATACCATTTTTATGGTAAACTTTTGGCATAACTAGTAAATTGTAAATGTGAAAAACATCAAGTCCACTCTGTTTTTGTTAGATGTATTTTTATTTGTATCAATCTGATGAGTTATACAAGCCTTTTTCAACTGATTTTTATAGCTCTTTTTTATGTTGTACTGTTTCACCACTGTCCAAGGTTAGGGAGGGTTGTGATCCAGCTAACATGTTTATTTACCCCGCCACATTCAGTATGTATGTGCCTGTCCCAAGTCGGGAGCCTGGTATTCAGTGATTGTTGTTTGTTGATGTGTTTCATATTTGTTTTCCATTCTTGTAAATAAATTAGGCTGTTAGTTTTCTCCTTTGAATTTTTTATTTGTCATTTCATGGCCTTTTATAGCTAGCTGTCTATGTGGTATGGGCTTTACTCATTATTGAAGGCCGTACAGTGACCTATTGTCTCTTGAAGAGAGTTGTCTCATTGGCAATCATACCCCATCTTTTTTATACTAACTTAATTCAATAGATTTGGTCGTGCAGTATTATCATGAAAACCCATATTTTTAGCCATAACTTGGGCATTTCTTGTTCAACTTTAATGTCAAAACCATTAAAATCTTACTTTCCCTCAATTATATGGTCCATGAAATTGCCTTGATATTTCAAAAATTTGTTCAAGCTGTACTTAAACCCTTGAGTGGAAATTATAGTACTAACAGAAGTACATAGGGATGGATGGACATGTGCATCACTATATACCGCTCTTTATAGCAGGGGTATTATCATAGGTTTTGTCAAGTCCATTTTATATATGAGTCTATTCAAACACAAAAAATATAAATAAGTATAAATTGAAAACAATGTTCAAACATGATTGCGTTGGAACTATTGTAGAGTCGTCACTGGTTCAGACATACTTATATTTAAAATATATATAATATTACCGTAACTTCTTTCCCTCAAATATATAGGCTTAACAAAACAAATGTTTGAATTGTTTTAGATTTGTCTATCATGGCCTTTAATAGCTGACTATTTAGTATGGGTTTTGCTCATTGTTGAAGGCCTTACCGTGACCTATGGTTGTTAGTGTCATTTGGTCTCTTGTGGAGAGTTGAGCCTTAGATGGCAATCATACCACATCTGATTTTTATCAATAACTCAGACAGCTTGAAGGACATAGGATCTTAAATTAGTCTTCTTTCCACTAAATACATTTAACCTTTAACTCCTTAAAGAAAAACGCAACACAAACTTATGTTTGTTGACTAGCTCAAGTACAGCATATTGTGAGCTGCCATTTTATAAGACAAATTATCAATATAAACATACATTATACAATATGAATTCAATAACTTGCACCAGTACTAGAGAAATAATGTCATGTCAACCTTTTTCATTTGAATAACTATATGTATACCCTATACGCTCATATCTATTATAAGGCATAAATGAATACTATATATATAGTGTTGCCGATAGCCCAGCAAGCATAGTGAACAACAGAATTCATTAATAAATTACATACATGCGTCTTAATATATAAATATATGAAAAAAACAATAACCACAATTATTCCTAATAACAAAAACCTTGAAATATACTAGTAGGTACAACTTAGCTAGAAAAAGTAAACCTTGTAGGAACAAGAGATGTTGACTTGAATGTAAACTGAATAACTGAACAAATGGATAACTCGATCATCAACGACCTCGCCGGCCAGGAACAACCAAACAAACCCAATAATGGGAAACTGGAAACCTGGGTCCGACCCATCGGTGCATTAACAGTCATATATGCTCCGACCCAATGCGACAAGTCGTCTCACGAGACATACTCGGACGTATATTGTTTTGTTTTGTTTGTTAATGTAAGTAAAAATGAAATCTTGTCTTTAGGACTACAACTATAAAATATATGGTACAAAAGTTGAAATACAATTATGTTATTATATATATAAAAGCCATTCCACCTTCATAAAAATTAATTTTATATCAAAATACAAAATTATGCAAATCTTTGCTCTTTCAACATCCTTAAAAATACAATGTTCAAAATTCAAGTTAGAACTAAAATACATAAAGATGTCACTTTACAACTAAAATATTTTGATGCTAAAATTCCTACGCCTACATGTACATGTATTACACATAAGCAAGAAGACAATCAATTCATGTTGTACTTTTATGACTGAGGAATTATTATACATACAATATACATGAATACAACAACTCATAAGCATAAATATATACACATAAAGAAAATCATTATAATGATAATTAATGAAGTATTTAAAACCAGATAAAATCAATATGTAGTGGAAAAATGTTTTGTAACTATTTGCTTGGAAGAACTGACTCAAGAGGTATACTTTGGACACATACTATAATAAAGGAGAACTATTCAAAACAAAACACATGATCATGTAACTTGACACTCTGGGAAGATAGTGAAGGTTTTCAAAATATTTCCAACCATAATTCTATGAAACACGAGCAAAATTTAATTATAAGGCATCATGCTACAAAATACCTAAATAACAATTAATCTGCTTCCACTATTATAAAAATAAATGGTGTCAATGCGTCTATAGGGACACAGATGATACCCCTGCTAGCATATAACTTTATAAAGAGACATAACTCAAGAACAGTAAAAGTGAAGATGTCAAAATTTGAACTTAAACTGAGTTTAGTGGTAATAAGCATAATATATACATTTCATTAAATTTAGTTAAGACAAACTTAAATTAAGAGAACAGAAACGAAAACATTCAGGATTTTTTCCATTTGTAAAGGGGCATAACCCTAGAATGGTAATCCAAGTGCTTGGAAGCACAGTGAATAGAAAAGATAATTTTAATTTACCTATCTATGGGAGGTTTTGTTTTTACAAAAATTGTAGACAGACGAACAAAGTGAAAACTGTAGGGCTCCCACATTCTCACTGGGGAGTCCTCATGATGTCCGTTTTGAGATATTAAAATTGTGATGATTTGTTTCTATCAAAGTAAAAGAGTATTTAATATCCAAACAATAACTGAAATAGCAAAACTTTTGAATTGTTTTTAAGCACTTTTAATTGGCGGAGAAAACTAGTGTATCTTTTTGGTTGGGGTTCAGAAGTGTAAAGAAAAGAAGTTCAAGCCTCAGAAGCCAACTTTCTGGAAATCTATTTTTTATACATGACCTGAAGACTGAAAATAAAAATCCACTTTTGTCAAGTAAACAAATACCAATTCCTAGTATGCAGCTATATACATTGGAAAACTTTGAATTCATTCTAAAATTGAATTTTAACTGAAAATTGTCTTAATTTATTAAAAACAATTTTTTTAAAGTATATATGAGGTTTATAATTTAAAATTGTTAAAAGAAATATTAAGAGTTTCAATTTTCACTTAAAACTACTACATAACAAAATAATTTCTAGTAAAATCTATTTGGTGCAATGAGTAATTATTTTATTTCAAGGATTTTTCAAGACCTCAAATATTAATTAACAAACTGATATTATTTAGAACAATTCCATTGGTGATTTCTTCAAATTGGCACAAATAATCTTTAAACATATTCAAGCCTGATGTAATTTTTAAAAAGAGAGGTCCATGAATTCCTTTTCATGTTAAATCAGTCAAAAAATGGGTCTTTTCCTGATATGCAACTTTTTGACATGGCTTAAAGTAACATTAGACAGTAGCAACATCATTACCTCCCCTGTTACTGTATCATATGCCCTTCACACCAAACTTATATCAACCTCCCTATAGATCTTGAGGAACCTTAGCTTTCAAAAAGTTACAGTAAGTTAAGTTATCATTTAAAGGTGCATTAACTAAAATTAATAAACTATTATACTACTTATAACAGTACTTGATCGTGTGTTGTAGTGATTTATTAGAATGATCTACTAAATGGTGAAGTGATAATTTGCACGTCACAATGTCAAAAAAGGGAGTAATTATAAATAGAAAATGAGAGTTGGTAAGCAAGTAAACTGTAAAAAGAATGTTAAATAAAATTTGTTGAATAATTTTTTAATCAAATTTTGCAGAGGTACATGCTTCCAATTGGCTTCCCTCAAAGTTACATACTTCTAATTGGGACCTCTCTGCCAGGGGTACTGCTTCTAATTAGCTTTAGCAGACAGAGGTATATATGTACTGCTTCCAATCAGCTTCGCAACAAGACAGAGGGTGTGTTCCCAATAGCTTCACTAAGAGGTACGTACTTCCAATTGGCTTCGCTCAGACAACCATACTACTTCCTGTGATGTAAGGGTATGGATTTGCAGGTCTATACTACTTCTATTGTTGAAATGGTACATAATTGCAATGAATTGTCGTCCAAATTTGCAAAAACATATTTTATTTAACATTCTTAATCCAGTTTACTGTCATACCTTCACTCACTCTCTATTTTTAATTTCTTCTTATGGTGACAAATTGTGAAGAACACATTATCACTTGGGAATTTTGTGCTCTTCTGTAGTTTTAATCCTGATGAGGGTGTTGTAGGAACCAAAACTTGTCTATCTTATTAAATCACTGCAGCAATCCCTCAGGTGTTGCTGAAACCTTAAATTCAGTTTAATGTAACCCAACTTTACATATATATATCTGAGGCATGAACTTTAGGGATTAAATACTGGAGATTTGAATTGGAGATATTGATGGACATACTAATAGATCCTAATATTAGATAATTACGAATTAAAGAAAGAAAAATCTTATTTTACAGGTCAGATTAGCAAATATTTTTTAGAGGTTTAAAAAACCATCTTACAGAGAAAAGAAATAGCCTTTAAAGATCCAAATGAACAAGCAATATGTCTACAATGCTGTTATTTTTTTTACCTTAAGTAAATTTATGCAATTAATTTTAACAGAAATTGGAAACTAAGAATTTACTTATTGAGGTTATGTTAGAACCAAATGCATAAAAAATGTTCCTCAAAAGATCAAGTTAAAATCAGGAAACCTCTCATTCATTTTCCTATTAACAATAACTTTCGAAATTAACACTTTTTTTAAATTCATTATTCAAAATAAACCCAGCATGCTGTTAAGATAAAAATTATGGAAATTTTCATTCCTACTACTTTTGCAGTCAGGATTCTACTATGTCAAAATTATCTCCCCTTATTTTTCAATCATAAAAATGAAAGCCAATAATTGACATTTACTGAAATCAAATCAGACAACCTTTGCATTAGTTGATTATTGTATACCCCTACCCTTATATTCAATTGTTTGGATCAAAGAAACAATTCTTTATCATTTAAGGACTTTCTAAACAGTTATTCATTTTGAAGAGGACATGGGGCATTGACCAGCATATTAACTGTTCTGCTGAAGTTTAAAACAAGGTGTTTGATGAATCAAGTTTGATTTAGGCTTATTTAAAGACTTGAGGCGAAATATTTCCTGTAAAATTCCTACACTGGCATAAGTTCTTTTAATGAGGGGAGATAATCACAAATTCTGATAACCAAGTTGATTTTATCCCATTTCACCATATATGAATGGGGGGCTTGTTATTTTATGTACATGTATTAAATAAAATAGGGAGTGCTTAAAAAAGCAATTTTGCATAATTCTATTTGGATGGAAAAGTTACAATAGCATACCACACAGTTAGGAAATGGTCCAAGGGGGTGCATGACTAAAAATAAGTTCAGGCCAATTTAGGCTGTAACACATATTTACATATAAAAGTGCATATAGAAGCTTTAGGAAAGAGAAATTTGTTTCTTTTTGGTTATTTCTATGCTTAATTGACATGATACAAAAAGTCTGAGTATTATAAGACTCTTGCATTGAACTTTTTTTGCAGACAGTGTACTTTGATGGAAATTTTATTTTTACTTTTTAGTGGAAATTCCAAAAACTTGCATGTAATGCTATTCTCAACAGGCATAAAAATTATTTGAACCACTAACTATCCTACAGAAGAAGAAAAAAGTTTCATATGAATTCAATAGTATACAAAATTTTACATTACATTAAGTACACAAATTATTGTTTTACAGAAACTTTTATTTTACATTCCTTGAAAGTAAGATGTTTAATCAATATTCTACAATTTTTTGGACTTGGCGTAACTCAATGCATGAAAAATTAAATAAATGCTTTGTAAAACAGTTCATTTACTCTGGTAGTGCTCAAATTACAATAGTTTTACAGTTTAATCCATTAAAAACATGTATATGATACAAGTAGAAATAATGAACACATGTACACTACACAACTTGTAAAAACAGCAATAAAAACTTTTGAAAGGATTACTCAGAACCCCAAAGTTTGCCTGTGCTACTGCTGTGTGATGTTTGCAGTAAAAACCCAAATAAATTTACCAATAAAATATGGAAAGAAGAAATAATTATTTTTTTTTCTTCATCAAAAATTTGTGTGTATAGAGTGAACCCCCTAAATAGAATAATACTGTGTTCTTGACGACTTCCCTTTTCGGTGATCGATAGAAAAGATATTTTACTATATAGTATGTTAAAAAGATAATAATGTTCTCATTTCATAACATTCCAGGAAGGTTTTTAAGCTGTAACTGGTCAATTCATCAGTGAGATACAAAAAATTGAATACCAAGTTTTACTTTTGATACTATCTTTGAAAATAAAACTATGCTTCTGCTTTTATTTTTTCACAAAACAACCTTAGCCAATTTACTAACAAAATACTAAAAAATGAAGAAGAGAATGTCTAAGTGATATTTGCTCAACACTAAAGAAACTTAAAGTATGAGGTGTTACCTCCCCTTGATCCTGTTAGACTTATGATCAATTACAACTGAGTCGAGTACCTGTAGCAATAGACTAGTTATTTAGTCAGGAAATGTCTGTGACTGGTAGTAAATAAGGATTACTTATATATTGCTACCTGTAATCTCTTGAATGTATCATTTTACATACATATCCATATAAAACCATTGCTATACTTAAATTTTGTTATCTTTAGATTCTCCATTTCTAACCAATTAATGTAAATGTTAACTTGATAAGAACCATTTTATATGTAGAGCAACAAGTAATAAAAAATCAATAGCATTTAATGGTAGAGAGAGAAATAAAGTTAAGCGAAAATTCAAAACACAATACATTAACCTTCAATAATTTAAACTTCCACTTTTGTAGAAAATGGAGAATCTTTACATTAATTATTTTAGAATTTACCAACTACATTCTTTCTCTTATTTATGCAAGATTAATATGGTCCGTTTATATTGGAAACTGTTTGGTAGAGTTAGAAAGACCCAAAAGGAAATATAGCCACTCTTGGTCTTCTTCAGACATGCAGTAAAATACATGTAAAAGTAAGGCATATGTTTGGTAGTGCAGGATACTCAGGCAGGATATATAGATTTGCAGTCATGTCAGTGTCAGAATGGGGATTTTAAATCTTATGTCTTCTGAAGAGAAAGCACCCAGCTGTCAACATGTTAAGAATCTTCACAAGTTCTAATTTAGGAGTATGGAGAAATAATCACACATTTATATCCTTCAGCAACAGTAATTAATATCTGAAAAAGAATAACACTTTTCAATTTTCTGTCATATTTTCAGAAACTGTAATAGGCAACAAATAGCAATTAAAAAATGGGAATAACTTTATTTCTTTATTGAAATGTTTGAAAAGCACTTTACGCCAATATGGGTCAATGGCTTAAAACTTTATACAATTAAAACAGAGAAATTTTTCCAAAATAATATTTTTTCCTTTCCCAAAACTTGACAAGTCAATCCAGAAAACATTAAATTGTAAAAACATTATAAAAATCATGAGAATTTACATTATCTTAAATAGAAAATTTTATAAATCTATAAAATAGTTCTTTCTTACTTTTAGAAGTCAATTCATATAGCCATTTCCAACATCAATCTGCACAGACCAGCTGTAATGCTAACCTGAAAAATAAAATGCTTCTTAATTGAAAATAGTTAAAAAAGAATCACTATTTGTATGTATACTTAAGCACATTCTATAGAAATATACGATATATAACATATCAAGGTGAAAAAAGATGCAGAGAACACATCAATGTGACAATTATTGCTTCAATCCACTTCATTTGAACTTTGGTGTATAGTTGTCTCATTAGCAATCATACCTTATTTTCATAACTATACATGGGAAAACAATCCAATTAGGTACAGGAGCTTTCTGTAAATGAGTCTCGGTCAGAGGAGTTGTGTTTAGAAGTTTTCTAATGATCACAATACTTAAAATTGTGAAAGATTTCCCATAACTTCTTTCAAAATGGTCAAATTAAAATGATGGTACATTATGGTCAACTACACATGATGGAAAACAATTTGACCAAGTATGGTGGCTTTCCGTCTAATCGCAAACCCTCGACATCCTTAGACTTCAATGAAAACCACAAGTCTAGTTTTTGTCTTAAACGTCACAGTCTTAACATAATTTAAGGGCATTTTACATGATCTGTAATTAATGAATAACAGGCTATTATTTAAACTATGGGAACTATTTTTAATCATGACATTTGCATTATTTCTTATGCTTGAAATTTAAAATAAATTCCATGGTTATTTGGTATTATGATTTTTGAGCGGTTCTTATGTTCATAAACCTATGCAATGATTCTTTCTTACCTCAAAAGTCCACTCCAATAATAATTCTAAAACTCTATTCATACTAAAAAGCAGTAATCATTGCTAGCCTGAAAAGTAAAATGTTTAGTAAATCAAAAGTTCTCACAAAATATATAAAATCAATGTTGGAATATGGTTTGTAATATGATTGTGGATTTCCTTATTTTCTTCGGCACTAATTGGTATTTTTGTTGGTACTTTATTTCATGGTTTAGCCAAAATCTGCATCCATTAGTCTTTTAGAATGTAGGAAAAAAAGTCACAGGAAAAAAAGTCACGGAAAAAAAGTCACAGAAAAAAAGTCACAGGAAAAAAGGTCACAGGAAAAAAAGTCACAGGAAAAAAAGTCACAATATATATTTTTTGCATGAAATAGTCATAGGGTTGCACATACATGTATCAACAGGAGAAACATTCCCAATTTGTATTTTTTTTTATTGAAATGGTCATAAGGCCGCACATATATATGAATTTATTGGGAAACATTCCCAATAGATATTTGTTTGGAAATAGACATTTTTTAATTCATTTTTTCCTGTGACTTTTTTTCCTTTAACCGCAATGACATGTCTAATCAGTTCAAATTTTTAGAACCTTCAGCCAACAAAAATAAAAGAATTGAACTCTTACACCATTAGGCCTAGTGCATGTTTTTTCCCCTGTAAACTTATTTTTTGTTGATAAAATTTGTTTAAATAGAGGAATTTTATACAGATTTGTATATTAAGACGTCTTAACACACTGATAAAATATATATTTTTGTGTGTTGCACTTTAATTAATTGTGAATGTGCAAAATTACAAAACTGGGTGTTGCCTTATAGATCATCAATATATACGTACTTGTATTTAAAATATATTATACCACAAGTCCTACTCCCCTTCATGAAAACATTGGCACTGTTTTATAACCTAAAAAGGAATTAAATTGACACAAATTATATATTTTACAAGTTTGTTAAATTGCCAGCCTTAATTTTTATTATTTTATTCTGAATTCTGGTTGCGTAATAGTGAGTTATCTCCCACTGAAAGAAACATTCTTGCTGTTTATTGTACTAGTCTCCCTTGAGATCAAAATTCTATCAGAATTTACTTTTCATGGTATAAAATTTTATTTGTGTACTGGAAAAACATTTATTAAACTGATACATATCAATTTTTTGTGTGTTGTAAATGTGCAAAATAACAAAAATGTGTGTTGCCTTATAGATAATCCTTATAAACTTTATCACATTTTTCCTGAAAATGTACAGAATTAATTGGCTTGAATACTTGCATTATTTCTTTCATGACAAAGCCTCAGACTTGGTTGAAGATCAATATAATAATTAATCTTCATTCCAGCTGCTATCCTTGCTGCTTACATGGCAAAGCCTTGGACTTGGTTGAAGATCTAGGTAAACTTGCTGCTCATCTGCCATCTGGACTGAAACTTGGGACTGGCCGGCTTCTGGTACAAAAACTAAAAATTATAAGTTAGATTATATCTATAAGGCTGCTGTTGGTCAATATAAATGAAATAGACTAGTAATATTCCTTCAAGCTTAATATCCTGACCTGCATCAATTGGGCCATTTTCAGTGTCTTATCTGGTGAACAATTGAAATTTTGTTGGAACTTAATTTGGTGGTTTAGCCAAAGCCTGCACACAAGTCTTTACAATGACATCGGTGTGATCAATTAAAAATTTTAGAACCTTAAGTCAACAAAAAAAAACCATTTGACCTCAAATTTACAACTTTAAGCATAGTGCAAGTTTTTCCCTGTAAACTTATTTTATGATGATAAAATTTGTTAGTAAAGAGGAATTATATACTTACTTGTATTTTAGATATATTATACCACAAGTCTTACTCCCGGACCCCTTCATGAAAACATTGGCACTGTTTTATAATCTAAAAAAAAGGAATTAATGTTGACACAAATTATATATTTTACAAATTTGTTAAATTGCCAGCCTAAGTTTTTATTATTAATCTATTCTGTATTCTGATTGCATAATAGTAAGTCATCTCCCACTGGAAGAGATATTCTTGCTGTTTATTGTACTAAGTAAGTCTCCCTTGAAGTAAAAATGCTATCAGGATGGACTTTTCATGGTATAAAATTTTATTCAATTTCCCGGAAAACATTTATCAAACTGATAAATATCTATTTTTGTGTGTTGTAAATGTACAAAATAACAAAAATGTGTGTTGCCTTATAGACTATCACTTTTTTCCAGATAATGTACAGAATTAATTGGCTGGAATATTATACTTGCATTATTTCTTTCATGACAAAGCCTCAGACTTAGTTGAAGATCAATGTAATAATTAATCTTCAATCCAGCTGCTATCCTTGCTGCTTGCTGCTTACATGGCAAAGCCTTGGACTTGGTTGAAGATCTATATCATCTTCCATGGAGTTGCTACTCATCTGCCATCTTGACTGACACTTGTTCCTTCCTTTAAGCTTCTTTCCAGATCTTTATCAATGGCGCAATTTTCTGTGTCTCTGCTCTTTTTGCCTATAATTCATTAGCCATTTTCATTTTTATTTGTATCAATTTTGAACAAACAATCTAAACAGTCATATTTCCCCAATTAAAATGTTAATAATTATGTAAATATCCAAATTGTCAATATTAAGAGTATATTTGTTGTAATAACTTATTCAGAAATAAATGTGATGCATGTTTTATTTCAAATCCTAAATTGGGGGATCAGTCTATTTACAATTACAATGAATCTTTTAAAATTATATTTCTTTCGATATTATAAAAAATTATGGACAATTTTGTCATAAATTTCAAGTGGTCTTTAAAACGAAAAACGGATTTTTATTACCTAATAATTTTTTTCAAATAGTTTTAAACACAATTGTAATGACCAAATACTTACATCATCATTATCTGCCAACTAAAATGAAACAATTTTCCTTCAGGTCTAGTACTGAACTTTCATCTGGGCTCCTCCATCTGTAATGTAAACTTAAATCATCTTAATAAAAGACAAACATGCAGACAATCTTATCTTAACATACCTGTCCTTCTTGATCCTTGGGATGCCACCTAGAGGAAACTTGGACAAAAAGGCATACAAACATATACACAATCTTATCTTAACATACCTGTCCTTCTTGATCCTTGGGATGCCACCTAGAGGAAACTTGGACAAAAAGGCATACAAACATATACACAATCTTATCTTAACATACCTTTCCTTCTTGATCCTTGGGACACCACCTAGAGGAAACTTGGACAAAAAGGCATACAAACATATACACAATCTTATCTTAACATACCTTTCCTTCTTGATCCTTGGGACGCCACCTAGAGGAAACTTGGACAAAAAGGCATACAAACATATACACAATCTTATCTTAACATACCTTTCCTTCTTGATCCTTGGGACGCCACCTAGAGAAAACTTGGACAAAAAGGCATACAAACATATACACAATCTTATCTTAACATACCTTTCCTTCTTGATCCTTGGGACGCAACCTAGAGGAAACTTGGACAAAAAGGCATACAAACATATACACAATCTTATCTTAACATACCTTTCCTTCTTGATCCTTGGGACGCCACCTAGAGGAAACTTGGACAAAAAGGCATACAAACATATACACAATCTTATCTTAACATACCTTTCCTTCTTGATCCTCGGGACGCCACCTAGAGGAAACTTGGACAAAAAGGCATACAAATATATACACAATCTTATCTTAATATACCTTTCCTTCTTGATCCTTGGGACACCACCTAGAGAAAACTTGGACAAAAAGGCATACAAACATATACACAATCTTATCTTAACATACCTTTCCTTCTTGATCCTTGAGACGCCACCTAGAGGAAACTTGGACAAAAAGGCATACAAACATATACACAATCTTATCTTAACATACCTTTCCTTCTTGATCCTTGGGACACCACCTAAAGAAAACTTGGTCAAAAAGGCATACAAACATATACACAATCTTATCTTAACATACCTTTCCTTCTTGATCCTTGAGATGCCACCTAGAGGAAACTTGGACAAAAAGGCATACAAACATATACACAATCTTATCTTAACATACCTTTCCTTTTCGATCCTAGGGACACCACCTAGAGGAAACTTGGACAAAAAGGCATACAAACATATACACAATCTTATCTTAACATACCTTTCCTTCTTGATCATTGGGACGCCACCTAGAGGAAACTTGGACAAAAAGGCATACAAACATATACACAATCTTATCTTAACATACCTTTCCTTCTTGATCCTTGGGACGCCACCTAGAGGAAACTTGGACAAAAAGGCATACAAACATATACACAATCTTATCTTAACATACCTTTCCTTCTTGATCCTTGGGACGCCACCTAGAGGAAACTTGGACAAAAAGGCATACAAACATAAACACAATCTTATCTTAACATACCTTTTCTTCTTGATCCTTGGGACGCCACCTAGAGGAAACTTGGACAAAAAGGCATACAAACATATACAAAATCTTATCTTAACATACCTTTCCTACTTGATCCTTGGGACGACACCTAGAAGAAACTTGGACAAGAAGGCATACAAACATATACACAATCTTATCTTAACATACCTTTCCTTCTTGATCCTTGGGAAGCCACCTAGAGGAAACTTGGACAAAAAGGCATACAAACATATACACAATCTTATCTTAACATACCTTTCCTTCTTGATCCTTGGGAAGCCACCTAGAGGAAACTTGGACAAAAAGGCATACAAACATATACACAATCTTATCTTAACATACCTTTCCTTCTTGATCCTTGGGACGCCACCTAGAGGAAACTTGGACAAAAAGGCATACAAACATATACACAATCTTATCTTAACATACCTTTCCTCCTTGATCCTTGGGACGACACCTAGAGGAAACTTGGACAAAAAGGCATACAAACATATACACAATCTTATCATAACATACCTTTCCTTCTTGATCCTTGGGACGCCACCTAGAGGAAACTTGGACAAAAAGGCATACAAACATATACACAATCTTATCTTAACATACCTTTCCTTCTTGATCCTTGGGACGCCACCTAGAGAAAACTTGGACAAAAAGGCATACAAACATATACACAATCTTATCTTAACATACCTTTCCTTCTTGATCCTTGGGACGCCACCTAGAGGAAACTTGGACAAAAGGCATACAAACATATACACAATCTTATCTTAACATACCTTTCCTTCTTGATCCTTGGGACGCCACCTAGAGGAAACTTGGACAAAAAGGCATACAAACATATACACAATCTTATCTTAACATACCTTTCCTTCTTGATCCTTGGGACGCCACCTAGAGGAAACTTGGACAAAAAGGCATACAAACATATACACAATCTTATCTTAACATACCTTTCCTTCTTGATCCTTGGGACACCACCTAGAGGAAACTTGGACAAAAAGGCATACAAACATATACACAATCTTATCTTAACATACCTTTCCTTCTTGATCCTTGGGACGCCACCTAGAGGAAACTTGGACAAAAGGCATACAAACATATACACAATCTTATCTTAACATACCTTTCCTTCTTGATCCTTGGGACGCCACCTAGAGGAAACTTGGACAAAAAGGCATACAAACATATACACAATCTTATCTTAACATACCTTTCCTTCTTGATCCTTGGGACGCCACCTAGAGGAAACTTGGACAAAAAGGCATACAAACATATACACAATCTTATCTTAACATACCTTTCCTTCTTGATCCTTGGGACACCACCTAGAGGAAACTTGGACAAAAAGGCATACAAACATATACACAATCTTATCTTAACATACCTTTCCTTCTTGATCCTTGGGAAGCCACCTAGAGGAAACTTGGACAAAAAGGCAAACAAACATATACACAATCTTATCTTAACATACCTTTCCTTCTTGATCCTTGGGACGCCACCTAGAGGAAACTTGGACAAAAAGGCATACAAACATATACACAATCTTATCTTAACATACCTTTCCTTCTTGATCCTTGAGACGCCACCTAGAGGAAACTTGGACAAAAAGGCATACAAACATATACACAATCTTATCTTAACATACCTTTCCTTCTTGATCCTTGGGACACCACCTAGAGGAAACTTGGACAAAAAGGCATACAAACATATTCACAATCTTATCTTAACATACCTTTCCTTCTTGATCCTTGGGACGCCACCTAGAGGAAACTTGGACAAAAAGGCATACAAACATATACACAATCTTATCTTAACATACCTTTCCTTCTTGATCCTTGGTATGCCACCTAGAGGAAACTTGGACAAAAAGGCATAAAAATATATACACAATCTTATCTTAACATACCTGTCCTTCTTGATTCTTGGGACACCACCTAGAGGAAACTTGGACAAAAAGGCATACAAATATATACACAATCTTATCTTAACATACCTTTCCTTCTGATCCTTGTTACGCCACCTAGAGGAAACTTGGACAAAAAGGCATACAAAAATATACACAATCCTATCTTAACATACCTGCCTGTCAGATCCTGGAAATAACCTAGAACATAAAATGAAATAGATAACAATACTTCACTTTCAATTCTTTGAAGCAAGGATTTGTATAGTTAACTATACAAATCCTTGTATGAAGTAACCTATAGAAAATGGAAATAAATTTAAAAATAAAGAAATACACCTATAGAAAATAGAAAGAAAAAAAAAACCATACACATAAAAACATATAAAATGAAACGGATAAAATTGAAAATAATAAAATGAAATAGATAAACATGCCAGACACTTTCAATTCTTTGAAGTTACCTATACTATATATTTTCTATAGGCTATAGAAAACAAAGAAAATTAAAAACCAATTGTTGAGTGAACAATTGAAGGTCTTTCCACAAGTAAGGATAATTTTGATATGAAAAAATTAAAATTTGATTATCAATGTTGATTCCAGCTTATTGTACCCCGATTCCAAAAATATATGGTTTCTATACAAAAAAAAAAAAAAGGAGATTTAATGTTTTGCTTTGAAAAATGTCACTTCCAGTACTGTTTGAGAGTTTACTTGACACTGATTTCAAAAATATATGGTTCTATATACTTTTACATTAATTTAGTGAAAAAAATAGCTACTTCTAATTTAGAAAAGGTCACTTCCGGTTGTTTTTTCAAGGTTAAATGGATTTCAACATAATGCAAAAAGTCCAATGACTTTATTATCTATACATATGATTTATAAAAAGGCAAAGATCAGATTATAGAACGTAACAAGACCCAAAGCAAGGGCCTCAAATCAAAAGAACCCATGTTTTAATAATATACGATAAATGAGTTATATAACCATTTCTGTAATTTAAGATAATACAGGGGAGAAAACTCTCATTTAGTGCAGACTTTGTACCCTTCCAACTCAAATTTATGTATTATTTTGAACATGACCTTGGCCTTTGACCTTGATCTCATATTCATTTTTATGGATCAAGGATCTCAAATCAAATGACCCTAGGCCTCTATCACTTATGGTTTCCAGTTACACATTCATTTCACTTATATCAAATACAAAAGGGGAAATAACTCTTATATATAATAGAATCTTTATACAGCTTTGGTCAAAATTAAACAAAAACATTCTGAGGATATAAAGAGCAAATTGGGAAAATAATTTTGTTGGTTTCTTAGGCAGCAACCATTTGATTTTCTGGGGTGGCTATGGGTTTTTTTGGAGAAAAAAAGTTTGTTTCCAGTTTTTGGAGAAACAAATTATTTGTTTTTGATTCTGAGAAAAAAAATTTGTTTGTTTCACCCTCAGCTGCCACTATATGTAATGCTAAAATTGAAAGAAAAAAAATGTTTTTGACTTGTCGCGAAATAAATAGATTGTAAAAAAAAAATTGTCCAGAAAAAAAACCATAGCCATATCAATTATTTTAAGTAACCTATAGAATAGAAAGAAAAAAAAACAACCATACACATGAAAAACATATAAAAGGAAATAGATAAACATTATTATTATTTACCTGGTGCTGGAATCTGAAACAAAAACAAAATAAGTTCAAAAATAAGTTCAAAATAAGTTCAAAAATATCAAACAAAATATAAAACTTTTAAAAAATTAGCTTCTTTAGCTTATTTTTTCTTTTCAAAAGACCTGTGTCTAGCCTTTTCTATGAATAGAAAGCTAAAAAAAAATGAGGGAAACATTTATAAAATATTCCTCTCAATACTATCTTATGATTGTAAGAAGTTTCTGTCTAAGTTTGGTAAAAATCCAGGATATTTGATGAATTCAATAAAAGTTTAAAAAAAAAACTTTATCTGCAGACTATGTTATGCTAGATAAAGTTCATTTATTAGTAAAAAGCAGAAAAACCGGATTTTTTTTAACAAAATTTAATTCTGGATAACAGTAACTATCTTATGATCATAAACAAAGCTACTTTCCAAGTTTGGTAGGAATCCAGGATAGTTTAAGAAATTTATTAAAATTTCAACAAGAGTGCACACCCTGTGAAATGTCTCGCCTTCTTTACTAATCATCGATATTATATTAATAGTCATAAATGTTAAGCTTTATTACAACTGTCACATAAACTTAACTTTAACCAAGAAAACTAGACATTGACCAATGAACAATGAAAGGGGGGTCATGAAAATGTGGTCAAGGTCAGATGAACAATGACAGACAGGCATGTACCGCTAACAATTCTTTCATACAACAAATATAATTACCCTATTGCTTATAGTTGAAGAAAATCACAAAAACTTAAAAATAAGCAATGAACTGTGAACATGAGGTCAAGGTCAAATAAAACCTGCACGACTGACATATTGATCATGAAATATTTCCATACACCAAATAAAGTTGACCTATTGCATATAGTATTAGAAAAACAGAATAAACACAAAAAGTTATCTATAACCACTGAGCCACCACAATGAGGTCAAGGTCAGTTGGATATGTTCGCCTTACAGTCCTTCCAATCACTGAATATACTAGATCCATAATTGCTTATAGTATCTGAGAAATGGACTTGACTGGCAAAACTTGACCTTGTTCACTGTTCCATGAAATGAGGTCAAGGTCAAGAGAAAACTGTCTGATTAGCATGAGGACCTTGCAAGGTACAAACATACCAAATATAGTTACCGGTATCTCATTACTTATAATAAGGGAGAATTTAAACTAGAGGCTCTAAAGAGCCTGTGTCGCTCACCTTGGTCTATGTGAATATTAAACAAAGGAAGCAGATGGATTCATGACAAAATTGTGTTTTGGTGATGGTGATATGTTTGTACATCTTACTTTACTGAACATTCTTGCTGCTTACAATTATCACTATCTATAATAAACATGGCCCAGTAGTTTCTGTGGAAAATGTTACCGGTAGTAAAAATTTACAAATTTTATGAAAATTGTTTAAAATTGACTTAAAAGGACAATTACTCCTTAGGGGGTCAGTTGACCATTTTGGTCATGTTGACTTATTTGTAGATCTAACTTTGCTGAACATTATTGCTGTTTACAGTTTATCTCTATCTATAATAATATTCAAGATAATAACCAAAAACAGCAAAATTTCCCTAAAATTATCAATTCAGGGGCAGCAACCCAACAATGGGTTGTCCGATTCATCTGAAAATTTCAGGGCAGATAGATCTTGACATGATAAACATTTTGACCCCATATCAGATTTGCTCTAAATGCTTTGGTTTTTGAGTTATTAGCCAAAAACTGCATTTTACCCCTATGTTCTATTTTTAGCCATGGTGGCCATCTTGGTTGGTTTGGCGGGTTACGCCACACAAGTTTTAAACAAGATACCCCAATGATGATTGTAGCCAATTTTGGTTTAATTTGGCCCAGTAGTTTCAGAGGAAAAGATTTTTGTAAAAGATATATAAAATTTAAGAAAAATGGTTAAAAATTGACTTTAAAGGGCAATAACTCCTATAGGGGTCACTTGACCATTTTGGTCATGTTGACTTATTTGTAAATCTAACTTTGCTGAACATTATTGCTGTTTACAGTTTATCTCTATCTATAATAATATTCAAGATAATAACCAAAAACAGCAAAATTTCCCTAAAATTATCAATTCAGGGGCAGCAACCTATTAATGGGTTGTCCGATTCATCTGAAAATTTCAGGGCAGATAGGTCTTGACCTGATAAACATTTTGACCTCGTGTTTGGCCCGGTAGTTTCAGAGGAGAAGATTTTTGTAAAAGTTAACGACGACGACAAGGGACGACGGACGCCAAGTGATGGGAAAAGCTCACTTGGCACTTCGGGCCAGGTGAGCTAAAAAAGTAGTCACTGAACCATGAAAGTGAGGTCAAGGACATTGGACATGTGACATGTGACTGACGGAAAACTTCATAACATCCATATACTAAGTATGAAACATCCAGGTCTTCTAAAATATAATGCTTTTTAGAAGTTAGCTTACGCCGCCGCCACCAGATCACTATCCCTATGTTGCATGCTTGACAAAAACTTTAACCACAGAGTGAATGTCTGTGGATGACGCCATCAATGACCGAATGTAGGATTGCTATGTCTTGCTTTTTCGACAAAGTCGTAGGCTCAACATAAAGAAGTGGCTTTAAATCAGCTACAACATTGGTCAATTGCCTTTTTGTTTACTTATCATTGACTATTTTCATTTTGAATATATATTTCAATCAGATGATATAATCAGTATTCTAAAATTAATGTGCATGTCAAATTATCAGAAGTTGGTGGCTAACCAAAACAATCTGATATATATACATTTTGATAAAAAATGATTCAATATCAACTGAATTTCAAACAATCGTCATCAAGTCATATTTTTCAAATTACTTTGAAAAAATATTGACAATCAGAAACTTAACTTGCATTCAGATAGTTTTAGTAAGACTAAGAGAATAGGTTTCCAAATTGTCATTGTTGAGAGACTATTTGCTGTTGAAATTAATTTAGAAATTAATGTGAAAGCATGGTTTATGTCAAATTATAACTATATATTATAAATTCTAGGACAAGTTGTTTATTTAAAATTACAATACATTCTTATCATTCTTTATTAAACAAACTGCACTACAGGAGCATCAACTAGTACATAGTACATTATAATTATAGACGACTGAACAATTGAAACTGTGAGCTACTGGTCACTGATGATATCCCCGCCGCAAGGGGATAATTTCAATAGTGTAAAAATATGTAAGTGTTTGTTAAACAGGAAGTTGTTGAGTGATGACTCTGAAAACGTATCACACAGTATAGCTGACTTGTATAAACCATAAACCCAAATTTCAGAAAATCTTTTATTGTAGTTCCTGTGAAAAAAGTGACGAAAAATTTCAACTTGGCTATCAGGTGTAATATAATACATGTGTTAAGTAAACAGAAAGTTGCTGAGTGATGGATCTGAAAACGCATCACATATAGCTGATATATACATAAACCCCAAAACCAAATTTCAGAAATCCTTGTATTGTAGTTCCTAAGTAAAATGTGACAAAAAATATTCATGAGACGGACGGACTGACGAACTGATGGATGGATGGATAGACAGGTTAAACAGTATTACCTACCCCCCTTTTTCAAAGCGGGGGTATAAAGAGAAGAAATTATCTCAATATTTATTGAACTATGAGATTTCAAGTTATTAAAACAAATATTTAATAGACATTAAATAACTTTAAAGAATTGTATTACTAAATAATATTTCATAAATTATAAAATATATTTTATTCAAATATTAATTTGAAAAAGAAATCTTGAAACTAAATTTGTAATGATTTTTCAAGCTGTTTCTCCAACAAATTTGAAAACTATTTTTTTTTAATACCTTACAAATCATAACATAGTTTCGAAACACGCGTCTGGCATATTAAATTATAATCCTGGTACCTTTGATAACTATTCAATTACAATTGTAATGACCCAATACTTACATCATCTTATCTGGCAACTGAAATGAAATTGTCTTCCTTCGGGTCTAGGACTGTATGTTCATCTTGGCTCCATCCGTCTGTAATACCACATAAAATTATTCTTATATTTAGGAGACTGTCACAACAGTTAGCAAATTGAAATAAAAATATACTTAAGGTGGTAGTCTTCGCCATCTTGGATTGTAAAAAACAGAGAATCTAAGGTCCGTATTTTCTATCAAGTTTATGCGGGAATGCCGATATTTAATGTGAATTTTCATTTATAAGAACCAATTTATAAGAACATAACCTATAAATATTAATATTGTGACAAGTGTTGATTATTTTTGGTTGTTTTTAAATATTTTCAAATTGGCATTTTAAGGGGAGATAACTCTAAAATAGTGCATTTTATGAAGGACTATACATGGAATTTGCCTATTTTGTCTTTTAGCTGGAAAAAACGTACGGTGACCCTATCTTTTCTTATGATATTCTCAAAGCATTGTCTGAAAGCTATCTTTTCCTAAAGTATTTAAATTCTATCATTTTGTTTAGTTTCTATTCACAAAATTGTGTTTTTTCCTGTATAATCCATACAAAATCTGTCATTTTGTCACAACCTGTAACTTGAGAAAGTCCATGGTGACCTATCATTTTTATAATATTTTTGAACATGTATCAATAGATACTACATTTTGGCAAAGTATGAACAAATTCTATCATTTTTATTTTAGACTCCCATACCACCTTAAATCAAAGTAATATGAAGATATCCAAATTGACAATCAGAAACTTTTCTTTAGTTCAGTTAGACTATTAGAGAAAAGGTTATTTTAATAGATAGAAACAAGTCACCAAAGTTTCATGAAAACTGCTCAAACCACTTATTGTCTGAAAAACAGGAAAATCCCCTATTTTTTTTAATAAAATCTCTCAACTCAAAAAACACAAAAATTTAAAATTTCATGGCCATATGACATAATTATATTTAAGAAACTAGGGTAATTTTACTTTTATTTTTCAGATTTATCATAATTATTTCAAAGTCAAATTTATATCAGCCTATGTCTGGAAAATACAGTTTTTTTAAGAAAAAAATATTTGTTTTTGAGACTAAGAACAAAAATTTGTTTGTTTCACCCTCAGCTGCCACTATATGTAATGCTAAAATTAAAAGAAAAAAAATGTTTTCGACTTGTCGCCAAAAAAAATAGATTGTTTTTCACCAAAGGCGAAAACAAAAATTTGTCCAGAAAAAAAAATCCATAGCTCCCCCCCCCCGAAAATCAAATGGTTGCTGCCTAAATATAAAGCTTATAAGAAGTTAGCTGGACATTCATTTTGTGCAACACTTCTCTTACTATACTATTAATTCATGTAATTTGTTAACATGTTTTCATTAAGGATTGTGTACTCTTGTGTTAAATCAATGCTAAACATATGGAAAATTTATTGAAATTCCACAGCCTTTCCAATTGTACTCTTATATTTGGCAATTCGATACTTGATAGAGGATTATTACATGCATTGTTTGTTTCACCCTCAGCTGCCACTATATGTAATGCTAAAATTGAAAGAAAAAAAAAGTTTTCGACTTGTCACGAAAAAAATTGATTGTTTTTTGCCACATGCGGAAAAAAAAAATTGTCAAGAAAAACCATAGCCCCCCCAGAAAATCAAATGGTTGCTGCCTCACTAAAGTACACCTTTAAAGGTGCGCTCGACTGAAATGACTCAACAGAGTTTTTTTGCAACTTAAAGGTTGTTAAGAACTTTTTGTAAAATAATTAAACACTAGCACTTCATAGAAAAGCAAGTCATTAATCTACGTTTTAAATTTTATAACAAAAATCTCTGTATTAAAGGCTGTGGATTTTCTATAAAAATCTTAGCTTATTTGCCACAAATTCCACCTTTTCTATTAAATGCAGTGAAACAGTAAACAATAATGCTTTGCACAAAGTTTCTCCTTGGTATAGAATAGAATAGAATAGAATATTTTTATTTTTTCCCAAATTACAGGGCCCATAAAGGGCATAAAATCAGATACAATTGATTTACATAATTAGTAACAACAGCAATAATAGAGGCATATACATATATAATTGGAATATAAGGTATATGTACAAAATGGCTTATCTCTTTTATTCAAATGTTAAATTTGTTGTTTTGATACTATTGCAGTTTGAAAAGTTCGTATTAAACTGGCTGCAGAAGGATTATAAACCAGATTATTAAAGAAAGAAAAACACCTACCTTAACTTCTGCAAGAGACTTTCAAACCACAACCTCGGTGACTGTGTAGCTAGTAATTCGAAATGAAATCCCTCATGATAAATGTTCACAAATTAGAACAAGTTAGGACTATTGCGCCATATCATAGTGCCCAATAAATAGCCGTGAGGTATTTTGTTTATTAATGAACCATGAAGCCTAAATACAGTATTGTAAAATCTGTTCAAGTTCAAAACACAAGTTTAACCTTTCTAAAACCATATAAAAAAAATACGCCAACTTCTGTTTCATTGTGATTTTTAAGGTGCAAAGACACTAGAAAAAATAAATGAGGATTATTTTGTTTCATTTTGTTTTTTTGTTTGCAGAACAAATGCATTTTGCAGGGGCGGGTCCAGGTAAGGGCGTAATGGGCGTACTTAAAAAAAATTAGAATACAAAATATATCAGCATCGCAATAATGAACATACATTTATACTAGTATTTTTAACATGTATATTTGGACATAATATCAATTGTAGCATTTTGACTTCCCAAATTTCAGTGGCTTTTTATTCAAAAAAACGTAGAGGTAACCGTATTGAAAAAAAATGCTATTTATTTAATAAATGTTTGGAACTGAGAAAACTATCAATATAGTATAAATTTATTTCAGACGTTGAAATATTTGCCTGTTAATAATAGACGTTTTGTTATGCCTTTTTTAAGTGTGTATGGCTCTGATTTGGCTATGGTTTAACACCTAAGAATTGAAATAGTTAAATTCATATTTATGATTTATGTCAACATTAATCAATTCAATTCACTTCAATATTTTATTGGAAAGAGCACAATTTTAGAGGCGCGATCCAAATACAGACAATTATAATATTATTAATTTAAAACAACATACAGGCGCAGATCCAGCTATTTAAAAAAAGGGGGTCACAGCCCAGGACAACAAAAAAGAGGGGGGGGTCCAACTATATGTTCCCATTCAAATGCGTTGATCGGCTAAAAAAGGGGGGTTCCAACCCGAATCACTCGGAGACTTCCTGTACAACCGCTTGGAGCTTTCTTTTCATCGTTTGGCCAACTAGACTACTCCGAAAGGAGGGTAACCTACTTTACCTTGTACTGACTTCACGGTACAGCTAGCAAGCAAGTTAGCCAAATGTATTACCTTTACCTACACACTCATTGCATTTTGCTGTAATAGTTTCTAGTGACTTATGACTAATATTATAATATAACTCTTAAGTAGATAATGCTTACTACTATCTCTTCTGCCACATTCATGATCAGTTTATGTTTTCCATGATACTTCTATCATATCATGAAGTTTATTAAAACTACTGCAATCCAAAGCAACACATGTCTGGAATGAATTTTGTCTCCTTTTTCTGTTGCTATTTAAGTTACAGTTAGTTCGGTATTGTTATCATTTTTTTTTAAACCTAAATTACACACTCAAAAGTGTTACTGATGTTTGAAGCTTTTATTTTAATGGATGTAGTCTGCATTAGCGGATCTGATATGCGGGGAAAGGAAGTTTTGGTGGTTGAAATCCCATTTTTTCGAGAGAAAAAAATATTTTGTTGACTTTTCAGGCTGTTTCGTGGTTTGGATCTCCTT
Source organism: Mytilus trossulus (assembly GCF_036588685.1). Classification (NCBI taxonomy): domain Eukaryota; kingdom Metazoa; phylum Mollusca; class Bivalvia; order Mytilida; family Mytilidae; genus Mytilus; species Mytilus trossulus. The sequence goes on from NC_086376.1 coordinate 45,787,049, forward strand.
TTGCAGAAAAGCTGGATCCGCACCTGGTACTTCAATGATAGAATTAAATGATGATCCGATCATTCAGCTGATTTTTTTATAGTTTTGTCTTGTTTTGTGCTAGTTTTGGAGAGAAATGAGCGCACACAGACATTTTAACCCCGTCAAATTCAGTATTTCTGAACCTGTTCCAAGGATTTGTATAGTAAGAAAATCCTTGCCTGTTCCAAGTCAAGAGCCCGTTGTTCGGTGGTTGTCGTTGGTTCATGTCTGTCATATATGTTTTTCGTAAATTGTTTTATTATGAAATTATAGGCCGTCAGTTTTCATGTCGGGAATTTTTATGAGATAAGATAAGATAAGATAAGAAAACTTTATTTTGATTCGGCATAAGTACAATTAAGCAACACAAGCTCTAAGGAGCTTTTGACCGAATATAAAAACATATAAATAGCATAAAAACAGTGCATTTTGACATATAAAACAACCTGTAATACAAAGTTGAAATCTCACATATACATAGCATGCAAATAAAAATAAGCAACAAATTTCGAATGAAGTAAAAACATGCTTGACCAGAGCAACCAAAAGCAGCATGAATAAAAAGCAGCTCAAGAATTATCTGCAAGAAGAACAGCGACATTCCAAACCGTTCCAGGACTGAACAAAACTTTTAAAATGTGAAAAACTGTTTTCAGTCCTTAAATGGTTTGGAAGGCTGTTCCATAGAGTAGCAGCAGCAAATTTGAACGTTTTTTACCGTAGCGGGTTGACTTTACCTGTGGAATTTCAATAATATTTACATGCCTGAAAGAATATTTAGATTTTTTGACATTCACCAAATTGTGCAAGTTAAGCACACAGGAGCTATGTTGTTTATAATTTTAAGTTTCTAGAGCCATTGTTCTTATCCGTCTGATCTGCAAGGAGGGCACCTTAGCTTTAAGTAAGAGGTCCTCGTAGGAGCTGGTAAAATCCTCATACACAAAACGGAGTGCTCTTTCCTGCACCTTTTCTAGTTTTTTGGAAATTTTCTCATTGCAAAAATGCCATGCCACTGAAGGGCAAACTAAGAATAAGTATGAAATATAGTAATACAATTGAGAATGGAAATGGGGAATGTGTCAAAGAGACAACAACCCGACCAAATAAAAAAAACAACAGCAGAAGGTCACCAACAGGTCTTCAATGTAAAATTCCCGCACCCGGAGGCGTCCTTCAGCTGGCCCCTAAACAAATATATACTAGTTCAGTGATAATGAACGCCATACTAATTTCCAAATTGTACACAAGAAACTAAAATTACTGAAATAATACAAGACTTACAAAGGCCAGAGGATCCTGAATTGGGACAGGCGCAAAAATGCAGTTTACTAAGTCTATCCAAAAACTGAGCCTAAAAGTTTTAAAACATTTAATTGCTGTGATGCCTTCCTACAGATTGAGCTGATATAAACATCAAAATTTAGCTGGTAGTCTATTTCAATGCCTAATAATTTTATTGTTTTTTCACATGTGAGGTTCGAATTTTGAATTTGTCTGATAGATGGGTTCTCAGTTTTCAAAGGTCTTTTTGCCAACAGCCAAAACTTTAAATTTGTCAGGATTTGCTTGCATTTTATTCACCCTGTACCACTCAATAAGTATTTTTGAATCAGATTCCAAAGTTAATAAATCGAAATCTGGAGTACAAAAAGACAAAGTATTGTCATCTGCATAGTTATATCAATGATTTGAATAGTTAGACTCACGGGGGGGGGGGGGGTCTCTTCCTATATAAAGGTATATATATATGTGCCGCTGGAATGGGTCCCTTTTTTGATCCATCAAATATATCAATGGGGTGCAATTTTACCGAGGAAATATATCAATAGGTAGTAATTGACCGATTGTGATATATCAATGGGTCATGAATTTCAGTTTGTTGTGCAACGATCTTCACTGAATTTCCCAAACTCTTTGTCATTAAAATTTTCACATCTGCTGAAACTTATTTACTTGAGCTGATAAATATATGAATGGGTTATGATTTCGCTGTGAAATATATGTATAGGTAGGGATTTCACAATTATTCAATATATATGAATGGGGGGTGTTTTTAAAAATCCCAGCTGCACACCTGTACCCAAAATCCCATGTTGAGACCCCCCCCCCCCCCCGTGGTTAGACTATACAAATCCTTGGTTATATAAACTACCATTTTATAGCCGACATCTTCTTTTTTATATCACTATAATTGCTTAAATCCATTTTTTTTAAACTTTGACAATCATATCTCCCGAATGACTAAATTATTAGAAAACCGTACAGTTTCGTTCCCCCACTGTGACACTTAAAAAATTATCCTGTTATTATTTTTCGGAAATGAATCAGGATTCATCCGGTAACGTTTGTGAATTACACTTTGTTTACTTCCGGTTGTAAGAAAATAGAAAAATAGTGTTACCTTACCACTCATCCCATTTCCAGCCTTTACAAACGGTATTTTCTTTTAATAACACCTTTGAAATTCTTCAAGATTTATATGAATTACTAATAGACCTTGAACAAAGTTCAGTTAACCCCATTATCGGTATAGTTGAGTTAGAGTTCTCACCCAAGTGCTCGAACATAATTGTAAATTTTTTCGATTTTTACTCTAATTGAAATCTAATAAGAAAGACTAAGTAAATCAAACTTAATAAATAAGAAAATACCATCAAGTTTCAAACATGACTATGCCCAACATTATATCAAGATGTTGACCAGAATAAAGATTAAAAGAAATATAGTAGCAAAACAAGTGTGGGGTCCAATTAGCTGCAGAACTGTAGCTCTTAAGTCCTTATGTTATTTTTTGACCATTTGCGTACCACAAAATAATTATTTTTTAAAAAGGGCCATAAAAGTTACGGTTCCGCAGCTAGGGTCCAATGACCCATGATAAGAAATGTTTGCATATACATATTCTGGTATCAGGTCCGTTCGCACCCAATATACTTTTGCACCCTACACGTTCGCTCTTGCATGTTCGCATCCAAGGTCTGTTCGCACTCTACACGTTTGCGCCCAATTTTAATTCAAATTCCAGTTGAATAATTAGAAAATCATGATTGTTGTTTTTAAGGGAATACGATACAGTAGCAGGAGCTGATAATAAAGTTTTCAAAACTGTTCCTGTTGTTTTTGCGACGTTGGTAACCAGAACGTGGTAATTTTGCGATGTTTCTAATAAGAACGTTAAAATTTCTCGGAATATTCACTGACGTCATTAATTTCTGTTGCTAAAAAATGGGGCCATTTTAGGACCTTAGCGAACATACTCCTTTCAGGGATTTTATTCCAAATATGCAAAGTTCGAACCAAATTAACTCAAAAAGTAAGTCATGAAGGTACTTTTTCTTTGCATATTTGAAAAGTACACATTTAAATTGACCTTCTATCAAAATTTTAAGAAAAAATCAACGAGGGATCTCTACTGTATTGTATGCCCTTAATTGCTTTCATGTAAATACTGAATGTATCTATAGCTTGGTATGAATAAAAGATTGAAGATTTTAAATGAAAAACACAAAAGATCATTGATTTTACCAGCATGGTCCCTTTGACCTGAAACAATGAAACATTAAAATATAGCAAAACACTAATTAAGTTGCAAAACTTGTTTCCCAATCCACTATAAATAAATAAGTTTAAAACTAATATAACCAAAACATGATCAAACATGATAAAATTTATTCATCACACAAAAAAAAAACGTAGTCAGAATCTCACTCCATTTTGAAACAAATCAATGAAACAAAGTTATAGCAATACACTAACCAAAACATGATTAAGAGTTATTCAACACAAAATGAAACGTTGACAGAATCCCACTTTATTTAGAAAGGAATATAATTTTTTAACAATACACTATCCAAAACATAATTACGATTTATTCAACACATTAAAAAATGCTGTCTCACTTTATTTTGAGACAACGAAAACATTATACTTATAAGAATACTACTTGCCAAAACTTGATTACAAAGTAATTAAACCCAAAACCAATTAAAATTGGGCGAAAACATGTAGAGTGCCAGCAGACTTTGGGTGTGAACATGTAGGGTGCAAAAGTGAAAGGGGGCAAACATGAATGGGCGTGAATGGACCCGGATTCACATATTCTTATCAATTAATTACAATCTGTAATAGATATACTCATACATTGTACCTTTAATTGACAAATATCTACCACATTAATGTCCATGACTGATGTTTATAATTATTTTAAATTTATTTTTCAAAGTATATATCCTATATCTCTTTGTAGGTCTGCACTGTGATTGAATAATGAGAAGATCAAGAAATGGATCAGGTGAAGAAGTGAAATACCACAAATTAAGAAGAAATGTTGATGATGGCTTTATAGATTTACAGGTTGGTACTTGTACATTTGTCTTTCAGTAAGCAAGGATACAGGTACATTTGTTTTTAAGTAAGTGAAAAAAAAAAAATGTGGTATAATTGCAAATGAAACAACTTTCCACAAGAGACCAAAATGACACAGAAATTAACAATTACAGGTAACCGTCCGACCTTCAACAATGAGCAGTGATGAGGTCAATTACTTTAAAATGTAATCGATAACATTACTATTAGTATTACACCCTTTTTCATATGTAATCAATTACATTATATTACTTTTCTTTAAAGTAATCATGGTTACTTAAGATTACTCATGATTACAGTGTTTATTGCAATAGCTAACTATGCGGTATGGGATTTGCTCATTGTCAGCTATGAAAGGCCCTGAAATGACAAAGTAAAACAAAAGTAAGGATACAAAATGCATTGCAAGTATATTTGTCTTTAAGTAAGTAAAGATACAAGTAGATTTTCAATCAAGTTAGCAAAATTTGATTCATTTTAAGGAACAAATTTATAAGATTATAACTAATAATAGTAATTATTATTGATTGATTTTTAATGTTTTGAAATTGGCATTCTAAGGGGAGGTAATTCTGAAACAGTGCATTTTTTTAAGGAATCTACATAGAATTTTCCTATTTTGTATTTTAACTCGAAAAAACGTACTGTGACCCTACCTTTTATTTTGATATATTCTCAAAGCATTTTCTTAAGCTATGTTTTTGTATTTATTTTACAATTCTATTGATTAATTAAAACTTCTAATCACATAATGATGTTTTTTCCTGTATAAGACATACAAAATGTGTCACTCTGTCACAACTTGTAACTTGAGAAAATGTACAGTAACCTATCTTTTTTATTATATTTTTTAACATACATGTACATGCATATCTATATAGATATATACAAGGTTTTGGCAACATATGAACAAGTCTATCATTTTTATTTTTGACTCCCATACCAACTTAAGCTAGTAAGGATACATGTAAATTGTTGCTATTATTCTATTTGGCAGATCAATTCGAAATATGAACAAAATGATCTAGAGTGAGAGAAAACCAGTCATATGGCAATTAAATGTACTAAATTTACTAATTGCTAATTATATGAATTAGGCTAAAAGCTTTTGAGTAGCTAAATTTCATCTAAATTAATTATATATAAGTTTATGAGATTTCAAATCTTTCATACTAGGTCAAACATATATATTCTGTGCATGACAAATGTGTTTGTGCGGGAATTTCTCGCTACATTGAAGACCTGTTGGTGACCTTCTGCTGTTGTTTTTTCTTTGGTCGAGTTGTTGTCTCTCTGACACATTCCCCATTTCCATTCTCAATTTTATTGTAACCCATGCTTTAAATACACTTTATTTTGAAAATGTTAGTTATCATTTTGTCATAACATTGACAAATTTTACTTGCTACATTTGTAGTTGTATTATCAGACATCAAACAATGAACAGGAAAAATCTTTTCAGTCCAGTAAAGCCTTCCTTGTTAATAGACATCAGATCTTACAAGTTGGTTGGATTTCCTTCAAAACTTTGGTTTTATTGTTGCTATACTGTGTATTCATTAATATTCATTTGATACCAATTTTCGTGGATTTTGTGGGTACAGGAGAACCACAATTCAAATGTTCAACAAATAACAAATTTTCTAAAGGAATGAGTGTAGATTTTGTCAAATCCACGAAATTAAAAATCCACAAATATGTAGATTTTTCTCAAACCACGAAAATAGGTATCCATGAAAATAAATGAATCCATAGTATTGCACAAATTGTTTCACAAATTAAATTCTTATAATTCCTAATCAGCACTGCTATAATTATATGGATTTGTGTTTAAGTACCTACAGAACAATTATTATTGCCAGTATATCCTGCACAATAACAAAGACGCTTGAAGAACTATAATAGTGCAGGGATACAGCTGGTAGTCCCCTCTATCTGGTAAATGATCTGACATAACTCAAAAGATGTCTATTCTTTATTAAAATATTCAAAATGATATGAAAAGTGTTTTGTAGATTTCATTAGAAAAATGTATCTTAATTTACTTTGGACTTCTTGCCAAGAAAAAGATCTTTCAGTAAATGAAGTTTATTCCTTAGTTTCAGAGACCACCACCAAAGATACCATACAAAGCTATATCACTTGCTACAGTGCTGTTTGTCATAGGAACTGTCCTGCTTGTTATTGGATCTATGTTGTTGACAGGTTACATTGATGCTAAGGTAACAATACTTGAAAGAGAGGCAAAAGATTCAAGAGTGGTATTCAAACTCATAAATAAAAAACACAAACTGACAATGATATTGCAAAAACAAAAAACAATCAAAAGGCATACATCATTATGCAAACCACAGCATAGTAAACTTTTTTTTTCTGAATGAAAAAGAAAATACAAATGTAATGTTAGCCATGTAGTTGTGAGGAAAAATAAAGAACTGAAGAAGACCAATGGCCGAAACTTCTCAAAAACTGGTTTATTGATACAAGAATATAAAAACTTCACAAAATGATCCCCATTGAAAACCAGGTGTGATCTCAGGTGCATCCGAAACAATGAAAATATCCTGCCCCACATGTGGCATCTGTTTTGCACAACCTTGGTGATACATTTTCCTCTTTATTTTAGTGGCATAAAAACAACACACATAAAAATGGTAAATATTTGTAAAATTACAAGTCATGTCATCATTCAGTCAATATTTTTCGTCTTGATATCTATGATATTTTTTTTCAAATCTTAGGTGTCTTTAACTTTTTGTTGGGGACAATACATTTATTAATATGTACCCATATTTTGACTATTTTATTTATTGTGTCTGTTTAGTTAACGCATCAATGTAAATAAAATGGAATTTGATGAGACTGTCATTAAAGTGAGAGGTTTAGTGCTATTAAACCAGGTTTAATCCCCCATTTTCTACATTTGAAAATGCCTGTACCAAGTCAGGAATATGATAGTTCTTGTTCATTTGTTTTTGATGCGTTTTGTTATTTGATATTGCCAAGTGATATGGACTTTCGGAATTGATTTTCCTCTTAGTTCAGTATTTTTGTGATTTTACTTTTTACTTATCCTATTTTAATCTTACCTACAAATTGGTTGGAATTAAAGTAAAAGAGCAAAATATACAAACAAAAATAACTGCTGCAGTGTTCTACCTCAAGGCCTTGTACCATGGTGTTCTTTTTTTATTCCATAAAATCAGAATGCTATTTGAATAGAATATTTAGCAGACTGTATCATAAATATCTTGCTGTAATTTAATGGAAACAATTTTTAATTCATACTTTGCTATATTAAAATGAATTAAGTAGAAAACTGTATAAAGTTTTGAGTATACAGAAAAACTATGAATAAATAAACAATTGATATATACATGTACATTTTATTTCAGTATGGTGACAGAACCTGGCCTGTGATAATTTTAGGAGCTATCATGTTTATTCCTGGTGCCTATCATGTTAGACTGGCATGTTATGCTTATAAAGGATATGATGGATATTCTTATGATGACATTCCAGAATTTGATGAATAACACAAGGAACATTTTAGTAGCCTGAAAACACCTTTATATCAGGCAATTTCACATTTTTATTGAGGAAAAACCATAGAATTCTTGACATTTATAAGGTGTTGCAGAAAAAAACTTAATATATATAAAGAACATTTCTTTAATCTCATGTAAATATGAGAAATGCATATCATTATTGTGTCTTTTAATAATTTGAATATATATTTTAAGTGTCAGTTACTTGTATTTAGACCACAATTTTTGTTTTAATGCATAATATAGTACCCCGAAAAAATAATTATAAATGTATGCATTTTTTATTTTAAAACCATGACTACAATAGCAAAACTAATTACATGTAGCATGGTTTTGTCAAGAATTTATTGAGTGTTTTTTTGGTAAAAAAAATGATGTTTAATTGAAAGAAGTAATAACATTTTTAAAAGTGCTGTTTGTGATTTTCAATTTCATTTCATAATAATTGTTAAGAGTTATTGAAATGTACCATCATTTTATATTATTCATTAATGGGTTAAGTTTGGTGGATGGTGGTTGTTTAGAAAGCAAATTTTTAGAAATAAAGGAATTTATAATAAAAAAAAAGTCTTTTTCACTGTACAAATGTATCTCCCATTTATTAATTAACAGCCCTCACTTGAAATATAAATTATAGGAGTCATATTTCCTTTAACTTTTCTGTTTACATAATGTGATATCTGAAATCCAGTTTTTATTGTTCATATACGTTTAATGCAAAAAATATGTCGGACTGCAGAATGCAGTTTCTTTCATTTGACAGTATAAGTTTTTTTTTTTAATTTTTGACATTTTGAAGGAGCAATTCTTTTATTTTTTTCTATTCGAATGTAATATAATGAGTATGAATCTGACAATTTTCTTTGAGTGGACTAAACATGAAACAATTTTGTCAATTTTTTATTTAATAAGAATATATTGCCTTTATTGATACATGTAGTAAAAATGTAAAGGAGTACAACGATTATTTCATGGATCTGTGCAATATTTAAGTTTGTGGTGAAGCTGTAATTACATGTAATGTACATGTATTACATATTATAAATGTCTTTACAGTTCTTATAAGTACTAAAAATATAAGTAATATGATTTATTTGTACATATTTTGAAATCATGTGGTTAATTTGTATATTTTGAAATCATGTGGTTAATCTGTATATTTTGAAATCATGTGGTTAATTTGTATATTTTGAAATCATGTGGTTAATTTGTATATTTTGAAATCATGTGATTTATTTATGTATTTTGAAATCATGCTTGTGAAATGATTTATCTCAGATCCTTTTCACTTTTTAAAAAAGCATAAATTTTGAATGATTGAATTTTATTGTTTTCAAAAATTAATAGGAACTAGGATAATAATTACAAAGTGATTTGTTCAGCTGTTTTTTTTGGGGGAAGGGCTGAAGATGTATGGTGTTTTTATACAACCACAATTTTTTTTATAAAATATAATGTCGTCATCTGCATCATCCGAAGACACATTTGGTTTCCAGACAATAACTTAAGTTTAAGTGAATGAATCTCCATGAAATTTAATAAGGTGGTGCAATACCACAAAGGGAAGGTTGGGATTGATTTAGGAGATGATGGTTCAAATTGTTTAGGAATTAGGGACCCAAAAGCAAGCATTTTTCTACTTTCAGGATAATAACTTGTGTATAAATATTTCAATTGATCTGAAAATATACCACAATGTTAAATACCATAAGTAGAAGGTTTGGATTCATTTTGATGGTTATGGTGCCAACAGTTTAGGAATTAAGGGCCAAAAAGGGGCACAAAACAAGCATTTTTGTAGTTTCTGGCCAATAACTTGTGTGTAAGTGTATGGATCTCTCTGACATTGTACCACAAGGTTCCATATCACAAAAGGAAAACTGGGATTAGGTTTAGGGTTAAATGCAGGAATTAGGGGCTAAAAAGGGTAAAAAACAAGCATTTTTCTAGTTTCCAGAAAATAACTTGTGTTTCAGAGTATGGATCTCTTTGAAATTGTTCTACAAGGTTGCATATTACAAGGGGAATGCTTGGATTGAGTGTGGGGGTAATTGCTCAAAGGGGGGATTAAAATTTTTGGGGGGTTCCAATTTTTTTAAAGGTTCAAATTTAATAAACTGACAATAGTTAAATTGATTATAATCATATTAGAGTGACAGTGGTATAAGCAAACTGATTCAGAATAATCCTGAAACAAATTGACCTATACAAATGTTTTGTGCTTGTATTTCTTAATCTTTTTTTTATTACATTTTCACAAATCCATGGTAACTGTTATTCTTATAAATAAAGTTGTAATTATGATTTTTTTGGATGTAAATATTACTCTCATTAAATTATATGAATACTGCATTAGTTTTGTTCACTTAATCCTACTTTACACCAATATTGTTCAGCAGTTTTACATTATTTCCTTGTCCATCTTATTCGTGATTTGCAAATAGATGAAACCTATAACCTATAAAACAATTTAAGAACTAGGATTTTTTTTATTAACAGCAACAAACATAATTGAAATCCAATACTTGAATGGGGGCTATGTAAAAGTATGCTTTCTACATAATTCAGGCTGTTGTTATGTCATTTGATTTACATTTCATCATGTCAGGGCTTTTTATTTTAGAAAATAACACTTGATAAAATTTCATACATTCAAAGTGCTTTTCTTGATTTACATCCATCAGGAACTCTCAAACCTAAAGATTTGGTATGTGTTTTGCTCATTGTTGGAGGCAGTTGTGTATGATGACCTATAGTTGCCTATAACTACAGCTTTTTGGATCTGGTGTTAAGTTGTCACGTCCTATATTACATCATTATGTTTTTATATACTGTGGATTCATTAATATTCGTTGGATACCAATTTTCATGGATTTCGTGCATACAGGAGAACCACGAATTCAAATGTTCAACGAAATACAAATTTTGTAAAGGAATGAGTGTAAACTTTGCCAAAACCACGAAATTAAATATCCATGAATATGTAAGTTTTCCTCAAACCACTAAAATTGGAACCCACGAAAATAAATGAATCCACAGTACATGTATTTAAATTTTGAACAGGTTAGGTCACTTTATCAGGATTAACCCCTTAACCAAAATAGTTTCAAAATTTGTATGTATTTTTCTCAAGTAAGAGAAAAATAGAGGTCAAGTTTGACATAGACTATTTCACTTTTAAATTTCATGAGTTATTGTTTTGTCAAAGATTTGTATACCGGGTAGTGAGATTCTCATGGGTGGAAATTAGCACTTTATGTTGTTTCCATTGCATAACTTATGAATCCTTCTACCATTGGTTTTCTAATTGTAATGATTTTACTTTAAATGGAGGCCAAATTCAATATTGACAATTCTAACTTTTACTTGTCAGGAGAAACAATCCTTGGTCCATTGAAAGTTGGCGCTTTCCAAACAATTTTTACTAATGCTTGTAATATATTGATATGTTGTTATTATACTGATGAAAAAATGGAGTTAAATTTTATTACTGACGATTTTCATTTTTGATATGATTTACATTTTTGATACTGATGATTTACATTTTTGTCGAGCCTTCGACTTTAGTCGAAAAAGCGAGACTAAGCGATCCTACTTTCCGTCGTCGTCGGTGTCGTCGTTGGCGGCGTCCACAAATATTCACTCTGTGGTTAAAGTTTTTGAAATTTTAATAACTTTCCTAAACTATACTGGATTTCTACCAAACTTGGACAGAAGCTTGTTTATGATCATAAGATAGTATCCAGAAGTAAATTTTGTAAAAATAAAATTCCATTTTTTCCGTATTTTACTTATAAATGGACTTAGTTTTTTCTGCAGGGAAACATTTCATTCACTCTGTGGTTAAAGTTTTTAGAATTTTTATAACTTTCTTAAACTATCCTTGGTTTGTACCAAACTTGGACAGAAGCTTGTTTATGATCATTAGATAGTATCCAAAGTAAATTTTGTAAAAATAAAATTCCATTTTTTCCGTATTTTACTTATAAATGGACTTAGTTTTTTTCTGCGGGGAAACATTACATTCACTCTGTGGTTAAAGTTTTTAGAATTTTAATAACTTTCTTAAACTATCCTTGGTTTGTACAAAACTTGGACAGAAGCTTGTTTATGATCATAAGATAGCATCCAGAAGTAAATTTTGTAAAAAAAAAATCCATTTTTTCTTTATTTACTTTTAAATGGACTTAGTTTTTCTGTGGGGAAACATTACATTCACTCTGTGGTTAAAGTTTTTAGAATTTTAATAACTTTCTTAAACTATCCTTGGTTTGTACCAAACTTGGACAGAAGCTTATTTATGATCATAAGATAGTATCCAGAAGTAAATTTTGTAAAAAGATAACTCCATTTTTTCTGTATTTTACTTTTAAATGGACTTAGATTTTCTTCCAGTTAATACTTCATACAGTCTGCAGTTAAAGTTTTCAAAACATTTATTAGATTCATCAACTATCCTAGATTTTTACCAAACTTGGACAGAAGCTTCTTACAATCAAAAGATAGTATCAAGAGGAATATTTTTATTGATTTTTTTCCTAATTTTTGTTGAGCCTGTGATTTACAGCAAAAGTAGGCGAGACACTGGGTTCCACGGAACCCTTACAAATTTTTGATACTGATGATTTACATTTTTGATACTGATGATTTACATGTTTAATGTTCATGAGTTATGGTTCTTGATAAAGATTGGAAACAAGTCATAGAATGTGGCAGGTTAAAAAGTTATAGAGCACTTTTCAGAATACTATAACCAAATTTGCTGTCAATATGTGGGGATTGGTCATGATGTCATCATTTTAGAGCTATGAAACCAGGTTTAATCCACCATTTTCTACATTTGAAAATGCCTTTACAAAGTCAGGAATATGACAGTTCTTGTCACTTTGTTTTTGATGTGTTTTGTTATTTGATTTTGACATGTGATTATGGACTTTCCGAATTGATTTTCCTCTAAGTTCAGTCTTTTTGTGATTTTACTCTTTTCAAATTTTCACAAAAGACTGCAAAAGTCTACATCTACTTTCTTTTGTCATAATTAGACAGATAAACAGTTCATGTCATGGTAATACTTAAAAACTTATTTAAGATAAAAAGATATCTTATTGAGTTTAAAAGATATTTTGTTAATTCTGAAAGATATCTTTTAAACTATCATATAAGATATCTAATATACAATTAAGGTTAACCCTTGTCATCTGGACGTCTGTGTATACAAATGTATGTACCTCCTGAAATTGGTTTCAATTCTGTAAGATTAGTTTGCCTTAACAAAATATTATGAACTTTTATACAATTCTTATTACCACCAAACATAGATTAAGCTTGACAGGTTGGCTTTAGTGAGCTACCATTCGATTTTTATGTGGGGGGAGGGGCTGGGCTTAAATGAATAGCCAGGACAGGAGTTTTGAGTAAAAAAAGGCAGGATTAGACACTTTGTAAAATAAAAAGGCCGGATGACAATTTATGTTAAAAAACTCAGGATAAACTTTAAAAAAAAAAAAAGTAAAGAATATAGTGAAAAATAAAATGACAGGACAGAGACTACAACTAAAAAATATACAGGGCAAAATATTTAATCCAAGCTAAATATGTATAGATTATAACATGCCTTTTTCCATATTGGCCCTGGTATCATCCCGAGACTCCCATATCGGCATCGAGGCTTTAGCCGAGGGCCGATATGGGTCGAGGGATGATACCCGGGCCAATATGGAAAAGACATGTTATAATCTTTTTATCACATATTTAAGTTCTGCAGAAAAGAGAAAAAAGGTCAATTATAACAATTTAATGATACATAAAAGGTAAAATCTTAAATAATTTATTACAAACGTGTCGTTCAGGATGCAATGACGTCACGTCATTAGGTACAGGGCACAATATGGATATCTCTTTTTTGCCCCGGGCAATTTTGAGGTTATTGCATATGCAAAACCTAAGGTATTCATAACAAATATGTGATAAAATAACTTATGACAATATATTTGATAAAATAAATAAGATATCTGTTAATTTGTTAAATCCATTATACATGTATAAGATATCTTCTTACTTGATTATATGCAAATAAGAAGAGGTGGTATGATTGCCAACGAGACAACTCTCCACTAGAGACTAAATGCAACTAGTTAACAACTACTAGTATATGTAACCATACAGCCTTCAAAAATTAGCAAAACCCATAAGGCAAAGAAATAAAACATACTATAATAACAATCCTAATTTCATATGTTGAGATAACTAAATAAGCTAAATGAGATATTTAGGGGGGGCTTGCAGGTCTAAATGATTTTTTTTATTTGATATAGGATTTTGCTATATTTTTCTAAAAATTAACTTTATTTTATCCTTAATAGAAAAATAAAATAAAAAATTGGGGTCACCATTCATTTACGCTGACAATCTGCCTTCGAAAGAAGCATACATTTTTGTTAATGTCCTTTTTTTCTGTTGAACTAATATGAGAAATAGCGTTAATATCGAAATAAAAAAGAACTCAATTACAGTAATCACTTAAAGGAGTAAGTCCGGTAAGGACCGATTTTGGCCTCAAATTTCAAGTTCATCTGACGAAGGATTTTGACCACTTTTTAAACACAAAAGTGTCTATTTTATTTGAATTAATTAGATAATGAGAAAGATTTTAACTGGTTTAGTCATAAAAAAACGCACCGATTCAAGCTGAAATATGAAAAATCTACCAAATATGCCGAAAAATGTCACTTTTCAGATGGTTTTTGTCAAAAATGAAAGTGGCTGCATCCGTGTTCATCCTCAACCTTTATGCATGTTATGTTATGTATAAAATACAACTTACATTTCAATATTAGGGATGAACATGAATGTGGCCGCTTTTGTTTTACACGAAAACCGTCTAAAATTTAACTAAAATGGTAGAATTTTGAAGATTTCAGTAATTTAGCATGGCTTAATGGTGCTAGTACCCGATATATGCGCATTGTATAGTCAAAAACAGCCCACATTTACGTAGCAGAAGCATTTTACTGTCCAATAAATAACTAAAAGTTTACATTTTAAAAATTTTGTAAAACTGCTATATTTTTGGGCCAAAAAGGGGTCTTACTGGACCTACTCCTTTTACAATTATTTAGTTTATGTACAGCTTATTTGAAAACAAGAATTAAAAATATAGGTCACGGATGAGTTGAAAAAGATATTTCAATTTTAATGCCAAAAAATGGCATTTTTGCACGAAAGGGAGATAATTTAGAACTTTTTTTAATGATATTGACATTGTAAAAGTCACCTGGGGTCAACACAAATTGATTTTTTGGAATGATTTTTGTACCATATGATAACGTAACAACTGCTTAAGGTAATTTAATTCAACTTGTAATGTAAAATAAAAGTTTGGTTTTTTTCTGAAAATTTTATACCCGCGAGCTTCCTTAATTAATTAATAGTCTAGAGATACTTAGAAACTGAATATAATGTATCTAATATTCTAATTTAGATATTTGATAAACTAAATATATGTAAGATATGATCTTATATTCTAGTTTTTTATATTCTATTTAATTCAGATATTTAATGTTCTAATTTCGGTATTTAAAAAAAAAAAATGGTATATCTTATCAACTATAAACTAAGATTTCTTATAAACTATACTGATACTAGCCATACTAACACAGGCACTCATCTCAGAGAAAGAAAAAAACTCTATATACCTTTATACAAATACAAATATAAATATTTTTATTGGCACAAACACAATTACAATAATTGGCAAAGGCCCATATGACAGTGCATTACAACAATGAATACAGCATACAGTTACTAGTATTTAAATATGTTATAATTAAGAAGCTAAAATCTCGTTTCTATACATCAGACATTTATATATATAAGAACTAGTCACTTTCAGGACTTTTAAAGAATTACTATTAATACAACTATTAATATTTAGCTGATTTTCACTACAACATGTAGGAAGTATATTTAATATCTTATTTTTAAAGTTAAATCTATAGTTGGGAAAAATTTCACATTTCAGTAAAAAGTGATTTTCATCTTCTACCTCACCTGATTTACATACATTACAAACTCGTTCGTCTGTGGCTAAACCTAAATATCACCCCTTTTCAATAGCAAGATTGTGTGCACTCAATCTAATTTTACACAGAGATGGCCTTTCTATAGATATAGGAAGATGTGGTGTGAGTGCCAATGAGACAACTCTCCATCCAAATAACAATTTAAAAAGTAAACAATTATAGGTTAAAGTACGGCCTTCAACACAGAGCCTTGGCTCACACCGAACAACAAGCTATAAAGGGCCCCAAAATTACTAGTGTAAAACCATTCAAACGGGAAAACCAACAGTCTAATCTACTAGTATATAAACAAAACGAGAAACGAGAAACATTTATATATAACATAAACAAACAACAACTACTGTACATCAGATTCCTGACTTAGGACAGGTGCAAACATTTGCAGCGGGATTAAACGTTTTAATGGATCCAAACCTTCTCCCTTTTTCTGAAACAATAGCATAACATCACAACATAGAAAAACATACGATAAAATATCAATTGGCAGACTTAACTCAATCAAAAAACGTATGATTACACAATGAACGAATAAATTTGATCTGCAATATCTGAATACAAATGCACAGTTAATTAAATATTAGAGACAAACATTCATGACCAAAAAGCTAACAAACACATTCAAATACACTGAGAAATATTTAACCAATCAATGTTCACTTTAGAAAAAAAACGTTTTTTTATAATCTTGAAGTTTGTACAAATGTTGTAAGAATAAGTGAAAAATTGAAGATATTACAAATAATCAAAGCTGGTGTACAGACAAGATCCATATAAATAAAAAATAACAAAAAAGCATTATAAACAGTATCAACAGGTCGAATTAACAAGAAAATACGATTTGAGAGTACTCGCAGTTACTGACAGCTAGTTAAAAACCAAAACCAATTAATAGTAAAAAATCATGCATCAGAGACTAAAATCGACTAAAACACATCACAGGGATTTAGTATTTAAACGTCATTAATAGTCAAAGAAGACATGACTTGTGCAATGCCAAAAATAAATGTATCGACAGGTAGTAGTAAAGTGAAGAGCGACTTCTATAGAAATAAAAGTTAACGTGTCTGTGTCTCTATACATCTCGCCTCAAAAGATAATGAAATTTAGTTATGTTTTAATTTGCTAATGACAAAATCAATATTAGTGCCAATGTGAACTATATTCAGAGATCTAATTACAATATTGGTACGATAACCCTTACTTATAAGTTTGTTTAAAGGTTCGATGAGTTTACAAGGATCACATAGTGATTTTCTCGTTTTAAGTACAATATTACCATAAAACTTAGGATGTGAAATACCATTTTTAATAAGCTTGCTACAGGTATAGCCAAATTTACTTATCAAATATTTGTATCTATGAAAGAATTAAGTAAAAGTTTTAAGTAATTTATGGTATCGAAATCCCCGACACAACAATTTACCAGTGATGCATTGATTACGTTCGTTAAAATCTATGACATCAGAACACACACGGGCAAACCGAACGAGTTGCGATATATAAACACCGTATGATGGAGCCAAAGGCACATCGCTGTCTAAAAAATTAAAATTAAAATAGGAAATGAAAAATCGTCTCTTTTGTCGTAAATTTTAGTGTGAAGTTTCCCGTTTGAAATTGAAATGTATAAGGGAGCTACCATTTGATTTTTATGGGGGGGCTAGGATGAAAAATTTTGTCCTGCTTTTTTTTTTAGTTGTAATCTCTGTCCTGCCTTTTTATTTTTTACTCTATGCGGTCCTGCCTTTTTTTTTACTAGTTTATCCTGACTTTTTTACACAAATTGTCATCCTGCCTTTTTTTTTCACCAAGTTGCTCATCCTGCCTTTTTTTTTTCCTCAAAAGTCCTGTCCTGCCTATTTTTTTCAAATTTCATCCTAGCCCCCCCATAAAAATCAAATGGTAGCTCCCTAAATCTAGAATTCTAATCTATTACTTAGAACATCAACATAAGAACTACGCTGCTTTGAATTATGAAATTGTTGGTAAAATTTTAGTTTGATGAATCATGAATTTTTGATGATTGATCCTGTGTGCACTGATCAATCACTCGTTGTTTAATACTTGGTAGATATTGTTTAATAGAAAAGTTTCCCCCAGCTAGGTTTGAAAATCCTAGATTGTTAAAAATAGAATAAAGTTTCTTTGTCCAGGGGTTATTTTTTTCAGTTGCCAGAAAAACTTTGGATATAAGTGTGTTTTCAGACCTTAAAATATGATCATAAAACTTAATACAAGAAAATGATATTTTTGAGCATAACGGTAGCCTGCAAAGTTCAGCTCTACAAGCAGCATTAATTGCTTTACAATGAACACCTAGAATGTTTTTATGAATTTCAAATGGAATTTTTCCAAAATGGAATTGTCTCCCGAATTATCAAAAACACCCCAAATCTCACTACAATACAGCAATATGGGGCTTACTAATGAATCAAATAATTTTTCTAAAAGTTTACAAGGATTATCCAATCCAATTGTTTTCTTAATCTTAAAACATGCTTTCCTAGCTTTTTCCATTAGTATTAGCTGAGACTACTAGTCTCAGGTATTAGGATACAGCTAAGTTAAAGTTGCCATTACACTTTAACATTATTCCCAAGTAGCAATATTTGGAGACAGTTTGTATGACATTATCATTATAGAAAAACTCATTTAGATATGTTTTACCATTAGAGTTAAATACTAAAACCTTAACATTAACCTGTAGCTTCTAATTTGAGCAATATGTACTAAGAGTATTGAGACTGGCTTGCAAACCAGTTTTGCTTTCTGATAGTAATACAATATCATCAGCATATAATAAACAATTTACAGACAAATCACCAACTCTAACTGGTTCACAGCTACCATTGAATAAATCTTTAACAACATCATCAATAAAAATATTAAAAAGTGTGGGGCTTAAAACATCCCCTTGTTTAACACCTCGCTCTGAAGTGAAAGCAGTACTAAGACCATTTGAAAATTTGATTCTAGTGGTAGTATTTTCATACATTGCAGAAAAAATATTAAAAAGCTTTTTAGGTAAACCTGATTTTAAAAGTTTATAAAATAAGCCTACTCTCCATATGGTATCAAAGGCTTTACGTAGGTCTATTTATATATTAAAAGAAGAGTGCCTGTGGATACTAGTTTTATTATAAAGTATTTGTTTAAAAAATATAGAATAAACTTAAAATTAATTAAGGTATCTCATAAAGAGTTATAAACTGCTTCATGATATAAAACAGATTGTATTGCTCTAGGTCTTTAGAGATTAAAAAAAAAAGTCAGAATGGTCTACTTGATTTGTCTAAGTTTTGAGCGTAGAACACGGATTTTGTTCCGTTCCGAAACGGTTTTAGTATTTAGCTTTTAAAACACTTGGAGGACACGTGCGTGATAAAAATAAAAAATAATGCAGACGAATGTTCGCTTTCAGTCCCCTATAATTTTACAAACATACAGTTTGCATGCTTGATTCTTTAAGCTGGTAAGTAATGGGATATTATTAACTAAGAATGCTGTCGCGTTGGATGTCTTTGTTGAGCATATCCATCATGTCTAACTTCAAGTTATCGGACCCGCGGTTTCATGGTCAACAACTGGTCAAGGTTGCAGTCGGATAATTATCAGCAGATACTGATAGGTAAAATTTCATGCATGGATATAAAGCAAGCTCAGACCATGATCAGTTACTGCAGGATTTCAGGGGCGGATGCAGGAATTTTCGAAAGGGGGGGTGCTAACCCAGGGCAAAGGGGGGGTGCAAAACATATGTCCCGATGATACAAATGCATTGATCGGCAAAAATAAAGGGGGGGTGCGCACCACCGGAACCCCCCCTCTGGATCCGCCACTGGATTTGTTTCAAATGGAGTCTCATACTTCTAACAGCATCATGAGCATGTGAAAACTAGACAATAAAAGGATTATCATCAAATTATTGATGTGAAAATCATAACATAGGTTGAACATGTTGTAGCAAAATACTTATTCTTGTTTGCAAAATTATATGATAAACAGCAATTCACAAGGAAAATGTAACCAGAAAGCATGATTCTACATACACAAAAACTTTGTCTCCTCCTGGGGACTTAAACCTGTTACCTCTGTATTACAAGGCATCATGTAAACCAATCGAGCGAAAGAAATACTTCCTTGGCTCAACCGCTAACTGCTGACTTAGAATGTATTGTTAAAGGGAAGCAATTTCATCACACTTCCCCAACCTCAAGATTCACCGAATCCAGGTCTTTTCGCCCTAATTTATGTTAGGCCTGGTACCTGTTCGCCCTAATATCTATTCACACAGGGTCCATTTGCCCTAATTTGTACTTTTTTGCATTGTTGTTCAATAACAGAATATTCATAACTCATGCAAGTTGAACAGAGTATGATGCCTTTTGTTGAAAAATCACAGAATATGTGTATTGCTGCAGCCTCTAACATAAATAATTAACTTCCTTCGATCTGCATATTAGCGCCAATGTATTGTATTCATTGTCACATGTATTAATCTGTATTATCTCCCTTACTCCATGTGTCATGATTATACATGTATGATTGATGGGTTATTTCCCTTTACTGTTTACCGCCTCATGTTCTTTTATTAAATGTGCCTTTATAACGATCACATGTGTTATGTTTTCTCTGCTTACTGGCGTGGCGGCAGCGGTTTAAGAAACCCACATCTCAAATAACTCAACAATTTGAACATTATTCCACTCTAAAAGTAAAAGGTGAGCAGGAAAATTTGTCATTTATTCTGACTAACACGACAACATTTTCTATTGTTGGACTTAACTGATCTTTACAAAATGGCAGGCACACGTGCTCCAAAACAATGGTCACTCTCAAAACTTGAAACGATGTTAAACTTGAAACAATAACATCGTTTGAAGCATGGAGACAAAACTTACAGTATACCTTGTCCCTTGATCAAAACTTCGCAGCGTTCCTTGTAGATGGATTTACATGGCTGAAGAAAACCAACGCCAATCCTTTACGTGGCATTGTTGACGATGGCGAGGCGGTTGCCGAAGCTAACCGACGAACAGCAGCCCAAAAGTGCACACATTTGGACCTTATGCTTGGGCAAATAGCAAATTACTGTCCGATTATTTCAAGAAACACTATAATTAAAAATTCGACATCCATTAATTCTATTTGGCAGTCAATTCGTCTACACTACGGATTTCAGTCTACTGGTGGACACTTTCTTGACTTTAATAGCATCTTTTTGGAACCAGACGAGCGTCCTGAGGACTTATTTCAGCGATTGGCTAGTTTTATTGAAGACAATATGCTTCGTGCCGGTGGCAATATTCATCACCACGGAGAAGTACCTGAAGCCGACGAAGAACTATCGCCTTCTTTGGAAAACCTGATTGTACTAACTTGGTTAAGACTTATTAATCGTGACTTGCCCAACCTAGTGAAGCAGCGATATGGAACTGAGTTACGGTCAAAAACATTAGCTTCTTTGAAACCTGAAATTTCACAGGCACTTGATAGTTTACTTGACGAAATTCATTCAGCCACTGATGCCAAGGTTTTACGGGCGTCAATAAAAGACAAACATTTTGACAGAAGTGCAAAAAAGACAGGTAGTATAAGAACTGGTCGTCAAATAAAGTGTTGTATTTTATGTAAGCAAGCAGGTCGTCCATCCCAACATTTTTTAAGTACTTGTAAATATTTACCTGATGAAGACAAACAATATATGTCCAGAGTAAGGCAATCTTATTGTACAGAAGTAGGTGATAGTGAGTCTGAGGACAATGTTGATAATGAACAAGTCTCATTTTTAAATGATAATGTAGGTCCTAGTAAGCTTAGAGTTGTATCTGCTTTAAGACGGATGAGCACTAAACAGTCCCCTTACTTTAAGGCATTTTATAAACATTTCCCGCTTGAGCTAACACTAGATACGGGCGCTGAGGTGAGTATGATAAAAGCTTCTTCCGCGGATTACATCGGCGTAACAATCAAGAAGAGCAACCATTCCGCTTTACAAGCTGACGGTGTTACCCCGTTAAATATAGTTGGTGAATGTCATTTCACACTTTCGAAAGACGGAATCGAGTTACAGTTAGAGGCCCTAGTAGTGAACGACTTGGACGTTGATATACTCGCCGGTATTCCTTTCATGTCATCGAACGATATCGCGATTTTCCCTAGCAAACATAAAATCGTAATACGCGACAAGGTAACTGTTATGTATGGTAGCCCAAACGAGGAACTTAACTCTAGTAATACTCGTGTACGTAGAACACAGGCCTTTCTTATCCGGGCTCCATCAGCAAGTTCAGTAGTTTGGCCAGGATGTTACGGCGAATACGACATCCCATCGGAAATAGAATCGGATTGCATTCTCGCGGTCGAGCCTCACACTGACGCTTCTCGTACGAAAGATTGGCCCAGTCCCCAAATTGCTCAGTCCGTCGCAGGCAAAATACGCATCGTGAATAACACGTCGGTACCGCAGTTCATACAACGAAATGAACATTTCTGTCGAGTACGACTTACGACTACCATAGACAACGCACCAGAGGCTGCGGACAATATCCGTGACATAAAAACAGCAAACTACATAGACTCCAAACATACTTCCCAATTTTTCAAACAAGTCTCTGTAGACCCAGATAATTTACTTAGTCCAGATCTCCAAACCCAGTTCAATGAACTTCTTCGAAAGTTCAGTGAAGTTTTTAGTCCCAACTTTGAAGGTTATAATGGGGAAATAGGTCCTTTTGAAGCATCTGTTAATATGGGTCCTGTCCAGCCTCCCCAACGTAAAGGTAGAATGCCACAGTATTCAAAAAATAATTTGGTAGAACTCCAAAACAAATTTGACGAATTGGAATGTAAAGGAGTGTTCCGTAAACCCGAAGACGTCGGAATTTCAGTCGAGTATATTAACCCTTCATTTCTTGTCAAAAAAGCTTCTGGTGGTTTCCGACTTGTAACAGCATTTGCCGATGTTGGCAGATATAGTAAGCCGCAACCCTCTCTTATGCCTGACGTGGATTCCACACTCCGTACGATCGCACAGTGGAAATATATAATCAAGTCTGATCTTACGAGCGCATTTTACCAAATCCCATTGGCAAAAGATTCGATGAAGTATTGCGGAGTCGCGACCCCTTACCGTGGAGTTCGCGTATATACACGTTGTGCGATGGGAATGCCTGGTTCTGAAACGGCTCTTGAAGAACTAATGTGTCGTATAGTGGGGGATTTCTTACAAAAAGGTTGCGTAGCTAAGTTGGCAGATGACTTATTTTGTGGCGGTAATACCCCGGAGGAGCTTTTATACAATTGGGAGTGCGTTCTTCAGTCACTACAAAAATCAGGAATTTGCCTATCACCTAGCAAAACTGTTATTTGCCCAAAATCGATAACAATCCTAGGTTGGATTTGGTCACAGGGTTCGATTTCCGCTAGCACACACAGAGTAGCAACACTAGCCTCGTGTCCCGTACCAGACACTGTGCGGGGTCTTCGATCATTTATCGGTGCGTACAAGATGCTAAGCCGCGTCATTCCGAATTGTTCCAACTTAATTGCACCATTAGAAGAGAAAATAAGTGGTATGAAATCAGCTGACAAAATTATTTGGTCCGACACGCTAAGAGAACATTTCGAGTTTGCCCAAAAGTCTCTGAGCTCCCGTAAAGCCATCACGCTACCTAAATGCAGTGATCAACTGTGGATAGTCACAGACGGTTCCGTCACTAAACGCGGTATCGGAGCGACCCTATACATAAATCGTGACGGTAAAGTGTCCTTAGCAGGATTTTTCAGTGCTAAGTTGCGTAAACATCAAGTGTTGTGGCTACCATGTGAAATAGAAGCGCTTTCCATTGCCGCTAGTGTCAAACATTTCAGTCCCTTTATTATTCAGTCAAAACTTCAAGCTAATGTGTTGACAGATAGTAAACCATGCGTACAGGGATTTGAAAAACTATGTCGCGGTGAATTTTCGGCCAGTCCGCGTGTCACATCGTTTCTTTCTGTTGTTAGCCGATATCAGGTCAGCGTCAACCATTTATCCGGTCGTGCAAATATTCCATCCGACTTTGCAAGCAGAAACGCACCCGTTTGTACAGAGCCTAATTGTCAGGTTTGTTGCTTTATATCGCGTACCGAAGATTCTGTTGTTCGAGCCGTAAGCATTCAAGACGTTCTCAATGACGAATTTCGCTTACCTTTCACCACCAGGTCGGCCTGGATTAATATTCAATCAGAATGCCCTGATCTTAGACGCACTCACGCTCATTTAAAACAAGGCACTCGGCCCTCCAAAAAACTGACAAACATCAAAGACGTCAAACGTTACCTGAATGTTGCATCAATCGCCAAACGGTCCAAGTGTTGTCGTTCGAGTTGACCCGGCCCCGGGTTTTCGCCCTTTATGTGACGATTCATACTTAAAGCAACTCAACATATCAATTGAAATTGGTCGTGTTAAAAATCGGAACAAAAATCCAGTTGCCGATAAAGCCATCGCTGAGCTCGAAGACGAGTTACTTCGTGAGGAACGCGATCATTCTCCTCTATCTGAAAATACACTAGTTATAGCTACTACGAGACTTAATTCTAGGCTTCGCCAGCGTGGATTGTCCTCCCGCGAACTATGGACTCAAAGAAGTCAGTTTACTCATAAACAGTTGCCAATTTCTGACATGAACCTTATTCGAGCACAACACGAGGCTCGAAATAAAAATCACGGATTTAGCGAAAAGTCTTAATGTAGTCGACCCGGTCGTCCGACCCCTGATATTAATATAGGGGATTTGGTTTACCTTTATACCGACAGATCAAAGACCCAATCGCGAGATCGATACCTTGTTGTAGCCCGTGATGGCGAATGGTGTTTCATCAAAAAATTCTCAGGCAATCAACTCCGCGCCTCGTCCTACAAAGTAAAACTTTCGGAATGTTATAAAGTTTTAAACACTATTAGTGCCCAGCAAAATCCAAGATATTCTCAGAATGTCTACAATCAGGAGTCTGATTCAGATGGCCATGACGAAGATAGCCTTCCTGGGCCTATCCGTGACCTACCACCAGATCGCGCGGAACCCCCGCCTATTCTTATTTGCGAAAATATCGACGACGTTGAAAGTCTGGACGAGCCGACTGCGCAACATGATAATAGTCTCGAACATGACTTGACACTTAGTAACTCGAGCACTGAACAAGATAAGCGCGTACTCCGTAAGCGTTCCGAATTGAAAAAGCCAGCGCGGTTTAAAGATTTCATTTCCTTTTAAATGTAATGCTCACTCGTCACCTTGGGTAAATTGTTTAAGAGATACAACACAATGTACGTCGTTTTTCATTTACTGCTTATTTTTATGTTTACTGCAATGTATATGCAAAGTATTTTTTGCTTAACTACTTATATAGTAATATGCATTTGATGAAGATATAGAGACTTTAAAGGAGAAGGAAAAAATGTCAGAAATATTTTGTTTCTTATTGATAGCTATGTGTTTAGTTTATGTGTATTGATAACATTTATTTTCATTCGTGTTCTTATAATAACAGAGATTATTAGTTGACAATTGTAAAGAGAGAGAGAGAGACTTTAAAGGAGAAAAGAAGTTGCGCCAATGTATTGTATTCATTGTCACATGTATTAATCTGTATTATCTCCCTTACTCCATGTGTCATGATTATACATGTATGATTGATGGGTTATTTCCCTTTACTGTTTACCGCCTCATGTTCTTTTATTAAATGTGCCTTTATAACGATCACATGTGTTATGTTTTCTCTGCTTACTGGCGTAGAATAAAATCTGCATAGTAGAATACAGGAATACAATCATGACAATGTATTTATTAACTGACACTTATCTTTATTTATATGTGTTAACAATTTTAATTAGTCTAATCAGTCAATTTATGCAGTATTAAGGAAGGTATGAATCCTTTTAGTGTTTTACAATTTGCTAATGATTGTTTTCACTCATTCCTAGCTTACTTGCTTATCAAAACAAAATGTTAACATGAACAGACTCTATGGACGAACGGACCCATGGCCAGGGCAAAGAGACCCAGGTCGACATGTAATCAGGGCGAACGTACCTGATACCAGATTTTTAAGTTGGCACCAAATGTAACCAGAGGGCTTGAATCTTTGTCACCTCCAGAACTGGAACCTCTTTACATGTATTGCAAGGCTTTAAACCAACTGAGCTTAAGAAGTACTTCCTTACGGTAGCTCAACCTCTTACGGCTGACTAAATATCGACTTAAGGGGGCTCACGGGTCTAAATCAATTTTTTTAATTTTATGTAGGATTTCTCTATATTTTTCTATAAACGAACTTTATCTTATTCTTAATAGAAAAATGAAATAAAAAAATGGGGTCACCGTTCATTTACGCTCACAATTTGCTTTTGAAAGAAGCATACATTTTTGTTAATGTCCTTTTTTTCTGTTGAACTAATAGGAGAAATATCGGTAATATCGAAATAAAAAAAGAACTAAATTACAGAAATCGCTTAAATTTCATAATTATTTAGTTTATGTACAGCTTATTCGAAATCAACAATAAAAGATATAGGTCACCAATGAGTAAAAAACGATATTTCAATAGACCACTTGCGAGTTCATCCGTCACTGGAAAAAACTCGTCAATTATACGCGCCTTTATCATCGTCATTTGTGCGTTTAGGGGCACAACGTCGTCACTTCCTTCCAATGTTGAGCGAGTGGTTGGAAAACTATAATTCTATATTGTACGAATTATTCGGCAAATTGAATTCTCAAAATTGACAATCAACACTGCTGTCATTAGGGAAATGTCAGTAAGTACCTACAGAGCAACCATTATTTCTAGTTTATCCTGCACAAAGACGATCACTAAGACGCTTGATGAACGTAAGTAGTGCAGGGATACAGGCGAGCCCCTCTATCTGGTAAATGACGTCATAAAGGCGTGTATAATTGACGAGTTTTTGCCGGTGACGGATGAACTCGAAAGTGGTCTATTGTAATGCCCAAAAAATGGCATTTTTGCACCAAAGGGAGATAATTTGGAGCTTTTTCAATGATATCAACATTTTAAAAGTCACCTGGGGCCAACACGAATTGATTTTTTGGAATGATTTTTCGATCATATGATAGGGTAACAACTACTGAAGGTAATAAATAAAATTTGTACTGAAAAATTAAAGGTTTTTTTTTTTCAGAAAATCTTATACCCGCGAGCCTCCTTAATCATGTTAATCCTGTCACAAAAATAATGATATGTTTATTTTAAACAAATGATTGTGACTCAAACCAATATTCCAAACAGCAGATGGTAGGGATTTGCAAACTTTTTCTGCAAGAAATTAAGAGTATCGTATATAATAATGTCTACTTAAGGTTCATGTGGCTTAAAATGTTGTGTATTTACATCTCAAAATTAATTCTGAGTTCAAACAAACCTGTGCAGCATCTGCATCTACTTGTACATTTTACAACGATCCATCAGGATTCAGCACATTTATGACTGTACTCATGATACTTCGACTCATTGTTAACACTGTACTCATGATACTTTGACTCATTGTTAACACTGTACTCATGATACTTCGACTCATTGTTAACACTGTACTCATGACACTTTGACTCATTGTAAACACTATAAACAAAAGTTACATATTGGAAATCTTGCTGACAACAATACACTGGAATGCCCTCACTGTCATCTGCATTGTAAAAAGACTATTAACAAGGTTTTAAATAAAACTGGAAATCAACATCATGTTTAGAAAACCTGAATAAATTCTTTCTGCTTAATTTCATGATGTTAGTTAGGTTGATTTTTTATTTGATGTAACTATCATTTTTTTTCTTCTTCATTGATTTTTTCATATTCAACCTCTTTATTATGTCTGAGATTTAAAGACATATGGGCATGCATCATAACTTACCTTTAGAAATAAATTGCAAAGGTAAGTTATAATGCACAATAAGTCTAAATCATTATAAATAAGGTTGAATATGAAAAAATCCAATTAAAAAAATAATCTAACAAACATCATAAAATTAAGCGGTAACAATTAATGCTGGTTTTCTAAACTTGATGTTGATGTCTAGTTTTATTTAAAACCTTGTTAATATTAATATATAACAATTTTATGAGTGCAATAATCAATCAAAGTACTGAAGTACCGATCATCGAATGACCACAAGTTCTTTTGGATGGACACAACCACTTGTTTAGGGAAAAAATCACATTCTCAACAATAATACACCGGAATGCCATCACTGTTATCTGCTGTATAATTGATTATTTTATCGAAAATGATTAAAAACCAAATACATTATTTTTAAACATATAAACAAAAAAGAGAGCACAGCAAAATGCAGTTAGTTTTTCATTGTTTTTAAACATAAAATGGAAGCCCTTGTAACACTAGGTCAATGTGTTTGAATTTTTTTTGTTCATACAGTTGTGTTTACCGGGTAAAAGTATTTGATATAATTTAGTACACTATCATTCACAAATTAAAGTTTATACATGTAGTATTGGATAGTAACAGCAAGAACTGAAATTGAAACTAACAGGATTTAATATATAATTTCAATTTGCATGGAATTAACAAGAATTGCCTACTAATTCAGGATTTGTTGAAAGAATTTACAGAATGTTTGAAACAATGCCTTAAAAAAATAAGATTTTGAATCTATTTTCCCCTCATGGTACTTTATAATTCTCCTGCCCTTTATCAATGATATCTACTTTTATAAAATAATGATAAAAAATGTATATATGTGGAAAGTTGAAAGAGGAAAAAGTCCCCAGATGGAGATTTACAATGAGGGAAAGTGTATGCTTTCTAAAGTAAGTCTCCCTATAAATGTGGTTTATAGTAAAAAAAAATCTTAATCATATGGAATTTCTGCTGTGCAACTCGTATATGTTTTAATAAAACTTAATATTTCATTTAAAAAAGTCATCTCATATATTTCCTTAAATTACAGCAGATATGTCGGTAACACCAGACTTGCAAGCTGTTTACAGCAAGTGGGAGAATAAAGGACCAAGACAAAGACAACCTGATACCAATACCCAAAAGATCCTGCAAGATGGGCGTCAGAAATGGAGGGATAGATATGGAGACCAGATAAAACCTCAGAATCGAAGGTCATCTTATAAACAAAAGGCTATACCAACAGAAAATGTAATGTTATAAAGTTATGCTGTAAAAAGCTGTAAAAGTTTATTGGCATGCATGTATAAAAAGTTCAAAGAAAATAGTAAAATCTTTTATATGCTAAGCAACAATCAGTTTTAGTCTATGAAAATTAAATTGATACAAAGGATACACTAATTCAGACTGTTTCTTAATAGCCATAAATGAAATAAAATTCCCTCTTCACAGAAATTTGTCATTTTGCAATCAACACCATAGAATAGAACATCAAAGCCATGCCTTGATACCAATAAAACATGGGGTGGATGAATGTGACATCTTGATTAATCATGTAATACTTAAGTAAATGTATCAGTTGTATTTTGAAAAATGCAGAATATAACAATATTTTATCTATGATCTTTTGTTTTAGGTGAGTTATAATGTAATCACCCAGTTCAAGACAATGCCCACCATTACAGCAGACAGTTTTATAACTCAGAGGCCATTAATGGGGCGCTGTTGTTCCTGTGTACCATACAGTCAGAAGGATTTTAGTACATCAACACAAAATAATGGCATAAATAATATTCTGAATGTCACTGATGGTGTCAGGTCAGTTGATGTAGATATTTTGTATATATACATGTTGAATAATACTTGATGAACTATATTTAAGATATGAAGTTATTGTGTGTTAAAAAAGGCTAGCTGTATTTCTTTGTACAATTTCTTTGAATCAATAATGCTTACACTTATATATTTGTCAACTGATCAGACTTTATAAAATTTACTTTTAAATACTGTAATTTCAGAAACTATTGTGAAAACTGTGACCGGGTTATAATCACAATAATTTAAACTCGCATTTTGATTTTTTTAAATCTAAATTAACAGAATTTTTCTAAATACCACAGAAATAAAAATCACATTTTAGTCTGATATGTCAAAATCGCAACAATAAATGCTTGCAATAATTTTAGATTATAGTATTGTTGACTCGAATGAATTAAGATGAAAAATCTAGACTTTATAATATATAATATGTATAATGGTGCTTTTAGAATACTTGTTTCAAAAGTGATCTTTATTACAATCTAGAACTAACAAAGACTGGATCATTTTTAATAAAAGAGATTTAGGGTTTATTGGAATGAAACAGCGAGTCAGCAACACAAAAAAACATCTATAGGTTATCCAATTATGTATTATAATCTTAATTTCTAATCCTGATAAATGATCATGATTATGTATGAAAATATTGAATATAGTTTTAACAAAATAGATCAATTAATATAGTTAACAAAATATATAAATTGAAGCCATCAACCATTTTGGACAAGGTTTACATGCTTTGAAAATGAAATATTTTTAAATGGGCAAATGAGTGAAACTAAATTTAAAATTTTGCAGACCTAAAAGATATTTTGATAGAAGATTGAAGAAGTTAGCATACGTCTTTAGACGAAACACTTCACACAGATACAATGACATTTTGATGTTAGTGTTAACTGCTCCAAGGTAAGAAATTGTATGTGATATTATGTCTTATAATGGTTTTGGGGAGCTAAATAAAAAATTTGAATAAATTTGTTGGTGATAAGATAGAGTTGAAATGGGGAACGTGTCAAGGAGACAACAACCCGACCAAAGAGGAAATAAAAAAACACAGCGTAAAGGTTGTATGCAGCATGATATAATTGTTCAGTGCTTTATAAGATGTAGATAATCAAATCACAAAACTAATGTCTACAAAACAGTTTTTTTATTTGAAATGCAAAAAATAATATCAATATAACTTATTCAAGCTTATCCAGTCACACTTTTGTAGACAGGACTGCTGAGTTTGAGCAGTGATTCAATAGGGTTATATTAGGCTTAAAACTTTAAGGCTGACTGAGATTTGATGTTGAAACCAGGGATTCAGTCTTGATTGCCTGGTTTGTTTATATCCTTTTAAAAAACCCCAGCTCTTATGACATTCATCAAAATGATTCAACTGAATTTTAATTGTGCACACATTTTTATCACACATACAAATGGAAAAAGCATATCTATAAATTGCAGTGTATCAAAAGGAATTGGTACATGTAGGATATCCATCTTTCCACAAATAAATCTAAGGTAAATGCATATAGAATATTAACTTACATAATAAAATATGCATTGTATTTAGTTACATAGTCTGATAAGTCATGTTAGGTCATTTTGCAGAATTGAAATACTTTGTGAGCTGTTGAGCATGAACATTTATTGTAGTGATTTTGGAACCAATCACAAGTATGGACAATGAAAGAAGAACTATAGGCTGTTGCTTAATAACATAGTTTAGATTTTGAAGTGCCTTCCCTATACTTTCACTATAAAATAGTCATTGAAAATTCCATATATCTTTCAGAGTTTCAGAAGCTGTGAAAATGAAAACAGAAAAAGGTAACTAGAAAAAGCCAAAAAAAGATATTACAGATATAACTTTGCTGCTAGTGTTTTTGTGAATTTAGAGAATGTAGAAATATATAAATTGAAGCCATCAACCATTTTGGACAAGGTTTACATGCTTTGAAAATGAAATATTTTTAAATGGGCAAATGAGTGAAAAATAATGTAGCATAGAGATCTTGATAAACTAAATTTATAAAATTATAAAGTATAAAATAGAGTTTTTAACAATAAAAAAGTTCCAAACAGCAAAGGAATAAATGTCAGCTATATACACATCAATTTAATTGCAAAATTGTATGATGACTTTATTTTTTTGGTGTTGCCTTAAATACTTTTTTATGCCCCATTTTTAGGCAATATGTTAAACAGTTTTCTGGTCTGTGCATCCAATCGTTCGTTTGTTTGTCCGTTTGTCCCACTTAAGGTTAAAGTTTGTGGTCAAGGTTGTTTTTGATAAAGTTGAAGTCCAATCAACTTGAAACTTAGTACACATGTTCGCTATGATCTGATCTTTCTAATTTTGATGCCAAATTAGAGATTTTCCCCCATTTTCAAGGTCCATTTAACATAGAAAATGATAGTGTGGATGGGGCATCTATGTACAAGGGGCACATTTATGTTAATAAATATTGTTCTTTTGTATCAATTTTTTTTAAATAACAGTATTTTCATTTGAATAGATTGAAACAGAACAGTTTTAAATATAGTTTTCATCCAAATATTTTAATTTGTTTTCCCAGTAACATCAATAAAAAGAAAAGAAAAGATAGAGAAAAACCCTGCAGAAATATTAAAAGTAATGAAAGCTGCTATTTCAAACAGACTGTTAAAGTAAGTATGTGACTAGTATATTTGTGATCACCTATTTAATACATATTTAACCCAACTAGTTACATAGTTCAAGGGAGCTTAAATGGTAAACATGTAACATTGTGTAACCAAGGATTTGTATAGTTAGAAGGATTGGAATCTCGCGGTGTATTGTAATATCTTCCGCGGCGAGACTTCGCACTACACGCCACTTCTTCTACATTTTGTACTCGTCACTTACCATATCGAAACGTAATTTTTGTACACATGTATCGAGTTGTTTTCTTATTTTTGTCACGTATAGACAATATTGTTATGGTAGCGGACTTTATTCATTCTTAAATGTAATTATTATTGATTACCACTTAATTTTTAATTGACAAAATAGCGTAATTTAAGTGTTTTATTTGATGGATATTGTACCGCAATGTGTATTACGACAGTTGACAATGTGTTTGTATGTAACTTCTGTAAAAAAAAAATCAGTCAATTGCCAAAGAAATGAAAACAAAATCTCATTCTTGTAAATGATGTCATTATAGCTATTTTCAACTTGGGAAACTATCAATCTGTGGGAAACAGGTGCAAAACCATATTTGTGGCAAAAAAGAATTGACCACACATTTCAGGACGATTCACTGTATAATTTACGTTTTATATACATGTCAGTGGCTGATCATTTTCATAAGGTTGGGACAAGTACTGTTAAAGAGGGGGCACAGTGCTAAACACTATCAAACTGCCTCGATCTGCATGTTACTCTTTATATAGCTAGCCGGTTTCAATCATCATAACCATGATAAAGGCATTAAAGACATGTTACCCAGTGTGTGCTGCAAGCAATGTTTTTAATTGTACTATTAAATAAATAACATTACATCTTTAAATGTTTAACAGTAGATACTTTTGTACAATTTTGGCTTGTATTGACTTTATAGCGCACAATTACAAATATACATGTAAAACAATAACTTCTGTCTATCAAGATAAGAAATAAAGATTGATTGAATAATTGCTTACCGGGACATCAACATCATTTGAACTTTGGTGCACTGAGCTGTCTCATTTGATTGACAATCATACCACACCTCTAAACTTTTATGTCTTAACTTTAAATTTGGTATACAAACTAATTTTTTTTTACATGTTTTTATGTATGGACTGTTGGTTTCATTCATCTATTATACTTGTACACAACTAGTTTTTAAAATCTTCATTTGATATTAGATGGACAGTTGTCTCATTTCAATCATATCCTATGTGTCCTTGCTTATCTTACTTCACATCCTCGTAGACATTAATCACACAGATTTATATGAAAAACTGGATAAACAAAGTCGGTGACAAGAAAGAGAATAGTCAATATACCCTCAACACCAAGCAGATTAGGCAAATATTAAATGATTCTGGCATTTAAAGGAATTTAAAATATTCTATGATTTATTTTTACGTTAAAATAAAGATATAATCTAGTTCAGCTGGTATCATGTGCACATGATTATCTATCAAGTCACTATCAAATTCCCCTACACACAAAGTGTAGCTCTCCATGTTTTGCTAAAAGGGATTGAATATTAATTATCCAATGAAATACTGTTGATATATCTTTCCATAGGTGATATTCGGAGGAACGTTCTAGTCAATAGTCGCATTAAGTTGTACCAATACTCAAGTATTTCTATTTGAAGGCATGCCATATGTCAGTCCACATGATTAGTGCATGAATGGTCAACTGCTTAAGACTTTTTTGGGGACTTTTCTTGTGCCTGGCCTTTTCTTTTTAACATTCACCAGTTTGGTCATTTTGGAAAATACTGGGGAAAAAATGTGTAATATAGTTACATGTGGCACTAACAATACAATAGCATATGGCTTAAATAATTCCAATATCAAATCTGTCTTAACAATAGTAATATTACCTTAAGATCTCTGCTCGAACAATTATATTTGCAAGATTTATGTTAGTTTTCTAATTTATGGGTTTATGCTACATATATGCCAGCTTGGGCAAATTCAGGAATTATCTACATGTAGCAATGTTTCTAAAATTTTTTTAATATTTTTAATATTGTAGTATCATTTGATGTCGCAAGTTCTCGCAACCAAAAAAAAAATCATACTTTAATTTAATGGTGCTTGCTTAACTACAAACCTATGTATATACACATTTACATATCATAATAGGTAATGCAGGACCTAAATGAATCATTAATTATGTAGCACATTGTTATAACATGCATGTGGGTGTTCAAACAACAAATTGAAATTTTCATATTTTCACAATATTGAAATTAAACAATAAAAAAATATGGGAAAATTTAATATTGAGTGATTTAGGAACAAAACTGGAGCTATTATATACATCTATTGATCAATTTATTTGGCAATCGCCAATGGCAGTCAGCAGGGTTAAAGAACATCAGTTGTTCGACCTGTTAGTCTAATGCGTTTTGTTTAAATATTCTTTTTCACCTTTTTGGTCTTTCGGAAAATGTTGTTTGTGCTGTTTTTAGACCCTTCTACAACGAAATTTGTTTACATGCACACGTATAAAAATTGCGGTTTTTATCCAACGCAATCATAGGTTTGAACGTAGTTTTCAATTTAGACTCGTTTATATTTTTTGTTTGGGCTTGTATCATATTTTCCCTCCGGTTTATATGATCCGTTCATCCTATATTGACTCTTAAAATTCAAGAGTTAATCTAAAAATGAGGGTACTTGTTATATGGCCTTTTAAATACCGTTTCGATCCCTAACATCACTGAAGAGACATTTATTGTCGAAATCCGGATCTGGTGTACTAAATAAATATTGACACCGTATGTTTGTGGCATAACATCGTGGCCACAAGTTAAACTTTTATTTCTGTTTAGTATTAAATTTATATTAAGATCCATTTTGTTACATCTATTGATCAATTTTATTTGGCAATCGCCAATGGCAGTCAGCAGGGTTAAAGAACATCAGTTGTTCGACCTGTTAGTCTAATGCGTTTTGTTTAAATATTCTTTTTCACCTTTTTGGTCTTTCGGAAAATGTTGTTTGTGCTGTTTTTAGACCCTTCTACAACGAAATTTGTTTACA
Organism: Mytilus trossulus; assembly: GCF_036588685.1. Lineage (NCBI taxonomy): Eukaryota > Metazoa > Mollusca > Bivalvia > Mytilida > Mytilidae > Mytilus > Mytilus trossulus. The sequence continues at coordinate 45,822,529 of NC_086376.1, forward strand.
TGCACACGTATAAAAATTGCGGTTTTTATCCAACGCAATCATAGGTTTGAACGTAGTTTTCAATTTAGACTCGTATATATATATATATAAAATAACTGAGTAATAGCCAACGATTTATCTTACGGGGCAATGGATCATAAAATTAAGATACAGTTCACTACAAAATATAATAAATAACCAGTCTAAAAGGGTACAACATTTTTTGCTTGACGGCTAAGCAGGAAGACAACTTTCAAGGCTATTTTTATTTACTTTTTTGACTACGTTGCAGGAAAACATCTTGCAAGGACTTTTTAATGTATAATTTGACGCCGTTGAAGGGAAAAAATAATGTAGCCTTGTATAAAATGTTTAACTTGTAATGCATGTGATATGTGGTATAAACAGATAGAGATGAAGGCATTCCATAACTATACCATGCATAATAAAGCTAGGTGATAAGGATTTATAATGAAGACAAAAACAGCACTATCTATGCATTATTTAAGCAGATGAGCTGTGTTGGTGTATTAACGTCAGTAAAAAAAGTACAGTGGCGGATCCAGAAAAAAATTTGGGGGTGGTCCCAAATGAATATTGAATGGTATGAAAAAGGTTAAAAAATACCTTTGACATTAAGGAAGATCATGAATTTGGACAACACCATGTGATGCACATATTCCTAGGTAAAGGAATTTAAAGACATGTAAAACTGATTTTTAAGACTCTATACAATATCTTGCAATCTAAAATAGCACAACATACAACTGTCATCTGAATAAGGCAAGCTGTAAAAAAGGTTTAGCTAAAATGTTCCGAATCGGTAAAAATAGTTTTACGTAAAATTGTTCAAAATTTACTAATTTAACAAACTTAAGAGTCGTTTATCAGGTCATTCAACATCATGCATCGCGGGGTTTCCTTGCAAAGTTATCTATAATGTGTTTTATGTTTAGTTCCAACCTGTAGTGCACATGCATCAACGCAAGTTTGTTGAAACGCGATTGTCCCATAGTTGTTTTTTTAGAAGTGATAACTCACTGTTGGATCGCTCACATTCGCAACTCTTCACCCCATGGTAGCTATGATTTTTAAGATAACAGAAATAATTGGAAAGTTGGTTTTGCAACATTTTTTCAGAGCACCGGCTACAGATTCTGGTTTTAAAAGTATTGACTCGCAAATCTTTTGCCACAAACGCAGTACGGAAGGCATTGTAGATGAACTCGGCAAATCAGTATGGTAAAAGTCTACAAAATGTTTAATTTCATCAAATGTTTTGTACAAATGCCGGTACCATCTTCAGTGCTTGCATTGCTGTTGATTTTGGAGGAAAGGGGGGGGGGGGGGGGGGGGGGGGGGGGGTCAAAGAGATAAATAAGCAAATTTAATTTAATTCATTCATAATAATTGTTTTTTTTTTCTTCAAAAATGTACATAAATGAAATTTAAAACCAAGACTCCACTCCGTTAGTTGGAGAATGCAATTATATATGGAAATTTCACTTAAAAATACAAAAATTATTTGTATTTACCTTCAAAAAAAGAAGTCAACTTCTTTATATTGAAGAGCTGTTTTGACAATTTAATTACATTCAGGTGAAACGCATTGATCCGTATTCTATCATTGTGACACCTCCAGGTATCCAGTTAATCCATAACCAATTAGTGCGATGAAAGGATTAATCTTAAAGTGTTAATTTGTTAAGTAGCTAGTTATTGAAAAAATAGACACTTAAAAAAAAATTGAGGTTCATCATGGGGGTGGTCCGGTGCGCCGTGGGACCACCCCCTGGATCCGCCACTGAAGTACACTCATGACCCATTCATTTGTACACAAGGACAATGTGATTAACTAGGAGGGTCAGTTGCCATCATTGGGATGAACATTTGAAAAGCTTACCATCCATGCAACTATAGTGTTTTCTATGGAACATGGCTTGTTGAAATTGACGTTCAACTACTTCAAAACACATGGTTTAACGGTTTCATTTCGGTTGAAACAGATAAGAAGTATCAGCTGATTGTGACAACTGGATCTCCTTCCAATTTAGGCCTGGTAAATTGCGATTCATCTGAGAACCACATTGATTTTTCAAGACAGAAAAGTATCACAATTACCTTATTTAGCGATTTGAGCTTTCTTCTATACACTTTATCACGAATGTTTTACGTTTATAAACAAGTTTGAACATTAATCTAGGCCAATTGAAGAACTTTATTCATTTTTCATAAGCCACCCCCATTTTCTCTCCAGAACGCCATTTTTGTTGTAATCAGCTCAACGTACCGGAAAAATTAGGAAAACTATTGCATCAATCACTACAAAATTTACTCAATACACGAAGAAATCATATACCTTTCAGAAAATATAAATTTTATCACTCATCTCCGTATTTTGAGGAAGGAGTATAGAAATAGAAAATGATGTGAGGACCGCCCAGTAGGCGGGATAGGGTGAGGTCACTTTGGTCATTATGCAAATTCATTCTATGGAGCCGTGTACTCTTACTGCGATTGTAAAAGTTATTTATTACACCAGAACCATTTTAAACTTCTTATTTCAAGCATAAAATTTGATAAATATGGATTGTAATACTTACATATCGGGTTTCAGTTTGTTTAGGTGATGCAAATGTCCGCCATTAATCAAGGCACGTTTATCATTTTCCAGATGCATCACGGGTAATCTCACAAAATCTCACGCTGCATAAGATATTATACTACAGTCTATGCAAAAGCCCACGAGATTCCAATTCTTCTAACTATACAAATCCTTGGTGTAACCTTTATTGTTTAAGGTGATTTTCTCTGCTGTTATTTTGTACACAAATCTTGCAATTAAAAGAAATCAAGGCTTATTATTCCGTCCATCTTTTTCAGATTCAACACTTAACAGCTTTCTGTTTACTGAACACTTGTATTATTTAACACATGATAGCCAAGTTGAAAATTTTGGTCACATTTTTCTCAGGATCTACAATACACTGAAATTTGGTTTCAGGGTTTATATGAGTCAGTTATATCATGTGATGTGTTTTCAGATTCATCACTCAACAACTTCCTGTTGACAGAAATATTTAGGTGTGGTATCATCAGTGAGCAGTAGCTTGCTGCGTTTCCCTTGTTTATTTGATTTATATTTGACATATACTTTTCAAGTTACATTGGCCATAACAGACAGCTTTTAAATGTTTAGAAATATTCTATCGTTTTATATTTTTTTTCTCCCAAACATTGAAAAAGTAATATGAAAACCCTTGGTATGAACTATTGAATTACTTTGACTTGATTTTAAGTAGCATTTGAATATAGGATAATTTTCCCTTTTTTTAGAATAACAGCTTGGTTGTTGTTAAAGTTTTTGTCAGTGATGTTAAATGGTGTTCATGTACATAAGAATCAAATGGTTGTAATAAAGAAAGCATCAGAGGTAATTAGATAGCTGATAAGTATTATACTGTTAGTTCATTTATCTGTTGATTGAAACAAGATCCCTGAGTAGGAAGATTGATAAATCTAAAAAAAAAAAATTTTTTTAGTGAATTTTAGAAAGCAGTAGCAGATAAAAAGTTAAATTGATCTATATCATGTTACCTTAGAAAGTTGAAACACAATACATGTGCACTGTTATTTGCCAGTAAATTAAAAAAACAAAACTTTACAGAATAATTTAAGCTTCATAGTTAAATTGATATTTTAAGTCTCTCCCTATTCCTTAATTTAGGGGTAACCAAGTTTACAAATTAAGATTGTACTATGTGACAGTGAAAAAAGCCCAAAAAGAAATTTAGCATAATATAGAGTTAGCTGGATCCAGATTTAGAATTTTTCCAAGGGAGACAATCGTAAATAGTTATGCCTAACAGTATGGGTTTTTCATGTGATCACACTTTCATCTTCTGGATATTGACATGTTTTTTTTTTAATTCTCTTTGAATTTTCAGTTGTTATCCTCAGAGTGTAAATCGTAATGATTTTGAATGAATTATCACTTGTGAAATGGTTCTAATGTTTTCTAAGAAGGAAAATATATTTTGCTGGTACAAAATTTACCTAGAAACATTGGAGATCAAATATGAATTCAGTAGCTGGTTGACAAAATCACTTCCCTTCTACCTACAAAGTCTGCAACAGAGAATTCGTATTTGACCACAGTGATTTGAGTGTGAACCTAAAAAATTATATTCTTATTGCAGTTCCAAGACTTTAACAGTATTTAGATATCTGTGTTGAGTCTTTCCTTTAAAAGACTAGCATACTGCAAGTCAACTAATTTTCGCGACTTTTGCGAGTAGAAATATAAAGCGAATATAAATCGCGAATATTTAAAACTTGGATCTATTTTCATTTAACTACATTGAACAAAGATGAGAATCGCAAAAATAAATCGCCGAGATATCGAACAATAATGAGAATCTAGAAATGAGATAGTAAGGGCTAAACGCAAAATAAAGTATTCAAGGAAAAATAAGTTTGTTTACAGTATATAGATAAGAAGACATTTTTAACATACTTGATTTATCCTTCTAGATATCTTTTGAAATCTTTTTGTTGTAGAGAGGGATCCCAATGATCTACTTACCATTACATCTTAGCCATCTAGACTATATTTTAGTGACATTTATCTTGTGGAACTATGATATAAAAGCACCTTTTGTGGCAGCTGGAGATAACCTCAATATCCCAGTGTTCAAGTAAGTCAGACCTTCATAAAGATTTATCCGTAGTGTTATGTCTTTGTAATTTTTTCACATCATGGATTTGTACTTTCAATTTATATGTTACTCTTACTTGTTAAGATGCTTTTTTGATATAGCAACATTATGATTCCAAAAAAATAGCTATATATAAATAGGTAGATTTGGTATAATTGTCAATGACACACAACTATTTACCAGAGAAAAAAAGGAAAAGAATGTTAGCAAAGATAGACATGACATTCTACAATGAACAAAACCCATTTAGTATAGTAAGCTATAAATTGCATGAAAGAATAGTGAATCAATATAAAAGAATAAAACAACTGTTGGATATACTGTAAAAGCAGACATTTTTGTGGAGGATTTAATTTCGTTCATTTCGTATAAAGAATATATGCATGAATTTAAACCCCCACGAAAATTTAACTTATATATTATATCTTTGTTGTTAAATGGAAACCACAAAATGAAATCCCCATGAAATCTTATGTAGAGATAAAACCACTAAATTTTAACCCAACTAAAATTAATGTTTCTACAGTATTCTTAAAACTATAATTAAGGGGGCTCCTGGGTATAAATGATTTTTTTTTCCTAATATAGGATTTCGCTATATTTTTTCATAAAAGAACTTTATCATATACATTGTACTTAAAAGAAAAATGAAATAAAAAAATGAGTTCACCGTTCATTTAAGCTAAAATCTGCCTCTGGAAGAAGCATACATTTTTGTTAATGTCCTTTTTTTCTGTTGAACTAATAGGAGAAAAAGAGGAAATATCGAAATAAAAAAATAACCTAATATAAGAAATCGCTTAAATTTTACAATTATTTAGTTTATGTACAGCTTATTTGAAAACAATAATAAAAAATATAGGTCACCGATGAGTAAAAAAGATATTTCAAATTTAAGGCCAAAAAATGGCATTTTTGCACCAAAGGGAGATAATTTGGAGCTTTTTCAATTTTTAAAGTCATCTGGGGCCAAACCAAATCAATTTTTTGGGTTGTTTTTTGTACCATATCATAAAGTATCAACTAATAGTGTAATAAATAAAATTTGCACTGAAAAAATAAAGGTTCAATTTTTTGCTAAAATTTTTGTACCCATGAGCCACCTTAAGCAGATACCAATCAAGGACGACCACAATTTCAACTGTTTTAACTGAAACTTATTCCTTTGTTTTATTATGATATCCCAAACTTGATTATTGCCATTGAAAATGATAATTTTTTTTTTGTCTATTTCAATTCATTCAAAATTCAATCTTAAATATTTATTTTGAAATAAAACTCTGCCTTGATTTATGCCCTTGTAAATGTTATAGATTGTAATCATATGCCTTATGTAAGCCCTGTCTTTAGTAGTACATTTTGCATTATTTTGTTGAAAATAACTAGCAATAGGAATGCCTCTTGTGGTTTTAAGGTTGTTTTCTATATATTCATATTTACTCAACATCTTGTTCAATTCATTATTATATTTTTGCAGTTTAATCTTACGTGGATTGGGAGGATTTTTTATCAGGAGAAAACTGGACAAAGTTGCAGGACAAAAAGACACTATTTACAGAGCTGTGTTACATACTGTAAGTTGGAATGATTGTAAATGTAAACAGAATCAGTTCAACAGCCAACAAAACTGTAAAAGATATCTACTTAGTTAAGGATTCAAAACAATTAACTTTTCTACTCACAACCCACTTTGGATCTATTTGAAGTGAATTACCTTGTTGATGTTGTGGTAGAGTCCTCCTCACAAATATGAAAGTTTTTTTGATACTCATTAAACCTCAAATCAATACTGAATAGCAGTATTAAGTGTTTTTCAGCATTTAAACAGAAAGCCTTTATAAGTAAGAGCAGTCTTTGATTGGCTCATATGACAGACGATTGTATCTAAATTGTATGAAATGTCTATTTGTTTACTGTAATTATATAAAATTGTAAGTCAGACTTCTAATGTTGTCTGTAGTATACCGGTAAAGGAAGATTTATTTAGACTAACCTTGTGCATAAAGTTCAATGTTTTAAATGCATGCACTCAAATGTATTCAATTTTTAACAGTACATGCAAGAAATACTCAAGAGTGGAGAAGACTTAGAATTTTTCATAGAAGGTGGAAGAACAAGGTCAGGGAGAGCTTATCATCCGAAAGGAGGCTTACTGTCTGTTGTCATGGATACACTACATGATGGTTTGTAAATAAATGCTTTTTCTTATATAAAAATCTTATCAACAAATCAAATACAGAAAAATATTTAAAAAATGAGTGACTTAACAACACATTTTAAATTCATAAAAGAGCATAGTACTTGAATTCTTCAATTAGTTATTCTTAATATTACATTGACCATGGAATTTTTAAGCACCTCTTAACTTTCTGTTATGTTTGGTTTTTTAACAGTCCTATTCTGAAAATAAAGTTTTTTGTTAAGGCTGCATTGTTGATATGAGGCATTTTTTTCAAAAGGTTTGGAGTTGCATCTTATAAAAATTCACCAATAGATAAATATTAAGGCAAACAAGGGAAATAATTTGACAACGCATCTAAACATCAACCCAACAATGTTAGATCTGTAAATTTGCTTTTGCAAATTTTTTGTTCCTCCCTCGCCGGGATTCAAACCCATGCTACTGAGATATCGTGATACCAAATTGCCTGCATTGCAGCCGTCCCGCTAGACCACACAACCACCTGGGCTTCACAAAAATAAAGCTTTCGGTGGCCGTGTGTTACCTTTCCTTGTCAGTTTTAATCTAGCGTCTTACTACGGTACATGATGTATAAGGCATGGAGATGTTATTGTTACAGATCAGCTCAATGATCTATAGTTTATGATCCTACAAATTAATGCATGATACAGTCACAGAAAATAATTATATATATAAGTATGGGTGGGTCAGTAACAACTCTACATCAGATTTATTCATTGGATCACCAGCAATGATGGTGATACATGGCTGTGTACATTATGTAAATATATACTTTTAAATTATTTACAGGGTTAATAGAAGATGCTTACATGGTTCCTATCAGTATTAATTATGAGAAGATTCTGGACGGAAACTATTGTAATGAAGAAATGGTAGGTAACGGTTTGGGAAATAAATTACATCATACACAGATATTATTACATATATGTGTATTTGTGTTCCCCTTTGGCCCCAATAAACAGTTAATCTAGAGCTTTCAATATATAGCTCAGTACTATAGAGCTTATTGAAAAACTTCATGTATACACTAAAGATGATATTTAATTTCTTAGTCGAACTCTGTTTATGTGAAACTTTTCACAGAATTTTAACAAACTCATGGGGAGGATATTGTAATTATACCCATCTATGTAAATTAGTATTACTTTGAAATGCATTAGTGTTTGATAAGAAATAAAAAATGTGTGACAACATTAATTTCAGGTGGTATGGGAATTTGTTTATACTTTGCCAAAACGTAGTATCTATTGATATATGTTGAAAAAAAAAAAAATGATAGGTCACTGCGCATTTTCTCAAGCTACAGGACGTGACAAAATGACACATTTTGTATGGATTATACAGGGAAAAAATGATCAATATTTGCAAAGATATTTAATGATTATAAGTTATATTCTTATAAATTGTTTTTTTTAATGAACATTCACATTTAAAATCTTCATTCCTGCATCAAATTTTGCTAACTTGATAAAAAATGTGGACCTTTGGTTCTCTGTATTTTACAATTCAAGATGGAGGAAGACACCTTAATAGACATATTGACCATTTTATCTGTGTACACATATTTTAAAGTGTGATTCAGATGAAGCATAAGGTATTAAACTACATGTAGATTTAGCAGCAATAATGTGATAGTTTTTTTTATCACACTTTTCTCAATAACTACTCATACAAATTATGACTTTATATCTTTAATTGTGATGAGTAGTAACAAAAAAGCACTGTTGTAAACGTAAAATTCCGAGCGTTCATAATTTATAAGTAAACACCATATTTGAAGAAAATATCAGTCCTGGTGATTTATTCACATTACATGTATGACATGTATTATACAGAGGTTACATAAAATACAAAATACAGGGCATACACTCCGACAGTACAAACATTCAGCCATCTTGTCCATCCGGCAACACATCTCTCGTCCTCACGTCACTATCACACAACGTCAAAAATACGGGAAACAACGTTAACACTGTTTTGCGACATTACGGACATGAAGACAAACTCATAATGACAACACTACTCCCTCTTTTCAAGAATATTTTGTCCTCGAAATAAAAGTTAATCAAGACAAATTGCGTTTTCTTGTTTTCCAGTTCATTTCAGGTAACATTGACGATCCACAGGAGCATACATCACATCACATTTATAAATGTTTTCATAGACGTTAATACTAGTATCTTTGAATTGGGTCAACTCATTTCCGCGTACAAGTTCTTTATGTGTGAAGTTCTTCTTGTATACTGATCTCGATAATCCAGTATCGGTTGAAACTCGTAGGTTCAATTGTTTTCATCATTATTTTTATATGTATCAATCTGTACATCACTTTGCTTAAAGGGTGTCCATTTTCGGACGCTAACTACTTCTACCTCACCAAGGGTCTGTTGTTCAACGTTCGGACTTCCAAACTTAAAAACTTGTGCATCTGCAGCCTCAGTTGCCTCAACAATTTCATTTAGTTCCTCATATTTCAATTCAACCTTTCTAAGGCTAACTACCTCTGTTCCACCAGTAACCATTGTCTGCTTTTCAACTCACGGAAGCTCCAAGATAGCTATCTCTCCGTCCAAAAGTTTTGCAACTTCAACCTCAGTTGCCTCAATAACGTCACAAAGTTCCTCATGTTTCAATTCATATGATTCACCGATGTAATAAACATACTGTTCACTCATATAAACGAAATAATTAGGTACATTTGATTTACCAACAGTGTAATTGTCTTTTTTCAATTTTTGGTTACTAGTATACAAACTAATGTCGTTTTGCATATCAACGTCAGTATTTTTAGAAACTTTATTCCTCCAAATATCATGCTCTGTGAAATTCATATTACGCTTATTGCCTATTTCAAAATGTTTCTCAAATTTGCTGTCTTCAGTGCAACGCGATTTTTCTACGGACTTTAAAGATTGTCTACAATGTTCCTGCCATAATATTTCTTTGATAAGTTCACTAATTATTGACGGTTCTTTAGTCAGAACTCTATATCCAATTACACCATCAGGGTATCCGTATATAGCATATTCAGTAATCAGCTTTACTAATAAATCTCTTGTTCACACCAGGGAACGATTTTCGAACATTTATCTCAGTTCTACATACATACTCTTGAACGCTTTCACTTGTAAGCATAGTTATATTTCTCAATTTCATTCTACAAATCTGAGCAGTCTCAATATCACCAAATCGACTTTTCAATGCAGAATACAAAACAGATACAAAATAAAGATCTCTGTGTGGTAAATAAGACACATATTCTAAAGCTTTACCTCTCAGTGAAGTAACCAAATAAAAAGCCATATCACTAGATGAACAATTAAAACGTTCAGCAAAGATAGAAAATTTCATCCAGAAACCTTCAAAAAAGTTCAGTACCGTCAAACTCTGGTAAGTCACACAAGCTCATGGTTAATATATATCAAAATGCTGACAAATATAAGTTATAGACATCCATAAAACAACGATTATTTATAGATAAGCGTGACAATGTTTGTTTCTTTCAAATTTGCACCTTAGATTATCATTTTATCCTTGATGCTAACACCGAACAAAAATGTTTGATTAATTTCCGTCCATTTTTGCCGATTAAATACTTCTCTATGAATTATAAGGTCGAATCTGTTTTAATTCCAATATCAGTTTTAAATGGTGAATCTTCGTATTCCATTGACGTGTCGTCCTTCTGTTGTAATGTTTATATTTGGTCACAATCGTAGTGTCGAATAAACTTCATTGATTAATTTCATATTTCCTCCCCTCTTTAAAAGTATTCCGTCTGTATAAAATATAAATCATCTGTTTTCGTAGATCCGTTTCTGATGTTGTAAACGTAAAATTCTGAGCGTTCATAATTTATTATACAGACGTTACATAAAATACAAAATACACTGCATACACTCCGACAGTACAAACATTCAGCCATCTTGTCCATTGGGCAACACATCTCTCCCCCTCACGTCACTATCACACAACGTCAAATATACAGGAAACAACGTTTATACTGTTTTGCGACATTACGGACATGAAGACAAACTCATAATCACAACAAGCACATTTATAGTCAAAGGAGTAGGTCCGGTAAGACCCCTTTTTGGCCCCAAAATATAACAGTTTTACAAAAATGTTAAAACGTAAACTTTTAGTTATTTAATGGACAGTTGAATGCTTCTGCTACATAAATATGGGCTGTGTTTGATAATACAATGCAAATATATCGGGTTGTAGCACCATTAAGTCATGCTAAATTACTGAAATCTTCAAAATTCTACCATTTTAGTTAAATTTTAGACGGTTTCCGTGTAAAACGAAAGTGGCCGCATTCGTGTTCATCCTTATTATTGAAATGTAAGTTGTATTTTATGCTAATGCATTACATATATAAAGGTTGTGGATGAACACGGATGCGGCCACTTTCATTTTTGACAAAAACCATCGGAAAAGTGACGTTTTTTGGCATAATTGAGAGATTTTTCATATTTGAGCTTGAATCAGATCGTTTTTAATGACTAAATCAGTTAAAATCTTGTAACATAAACTAATTGAATCAAGTAAAATAGACACTTAAGTGTATAAAAAGTGGTTAAAATCTTTCGTCAGATGAAACTGAAATTTGAGGCCAAAATGAGTCCTTACAGGACCTACTCCTTTTGTAATGCCATTGTCACTGTTTGACAGAGGATACGGTTGAGCTTCAGACTCACCCATAACTATTTTGCTAAACTAGAAAATTCATTAACATCATTTTATAAAAATCTCTGAATATAAACTATTATGTAATAGGGCAGAATTTTTTTTTTACATTATCCATTTTGTCTTACTGTAGACATATAGGTTATGAAAATTTGAAGATTCTCTCTTTTATTTATTTAGGGTCTTCCAAAAAAGCGAGAAACATTTTGGGGAGTAGTGAAAGGTGTAGTCAAAGTACTCAGTGGAAACTATGGTAGTGTTAGAGTGGACTTTAGTCATCCATTTTCCTTGAAGGTAAGCAGTTATCATTTTTTATAGGTTAGACTGACCTCATATGTTAAGTTTTTTTTTATTGACTGATGGCTTTTTTATTTCAAGTTGAAAATCGTGGAAACAAATTAATCAAAGGATCCCACTTAAACTTTGTATTATGATAGTTATCTGTTCTTACACAATACACAAATGATTAAGGGTCAGTGACTGCAGAAAATAATATTATTTTGCTAGTATTATTTATAACTTTGGGAGTAATCATGGTCTTCTGAATTTAAGTATAATCATTTGACTATTACCTTAGTTTAAATATTTTTTGTTCATGAAGTTACGTTTTTAAGATTATGAACATAGGTTACATAGCAATTTTTTTAAATTTTGGAATCTGCTATCAATAATTAAATTAATGTTTTGTCATGAAAACATTCTTCAGACCACTACCATGCAGAATTTTTATATAATAATTCCATAATCTTATTTATCACAAAGCCTGTATTTCCAATCCAATAACTGGTCAGTTATGAAGAAGCTCATATTTTTTACTTGTTTATAACATACTAGGAATACATTCAACGTAATGCTAGTACATCAATGATGTCGGATGATGATCTTCCAGACACACCATCGCCTACTGGTATAGGTTATGCAGCAGACACACCATCCCCTATGGATACAAGTAATGCTGGAGACGTACCATCACCTACTATTATAAGTAAAGCTGGTAGTTGTAGTTCACTATATGGTACAGATATTGTTATTGAAGATCAAAGACAATCAATTGAAGGGGTTGCAGAGCATGTTCTCTACTGTAAGTTATCATAGTATTGTGTTAGCTTTCATATTAAAATAAGAAGATGTGATATAGTTGCCTATGAGACAACTCTCCACCAGAAACCCTTTAACACAAAACTCAAACTGGTAAGACATTACGAAAGACGTTAAGAAAGGCCTTTACATGACAAGTAAATTAATTCTAAAGAGGAAGTTGGTGGTTTGATTTATTACGAAACAAAAGATGTAAATGAATTATCCTTTAATTAAAAGTAATACTGTGTAAGGGAAATAATCATGACAGTGTCCATTTTGCATTTAAAGCTTAATTGAAACTAAATGATCAAAGCATTTGCACATTATTTCTGAATATTCATCCGATTTGTGTCACATTTTAAAGAAATTAAGATGGGGGCACACATATTTCATTATTTTGGGTGATTAATTTATAAAATGATACAAGTTTATTGTTGTATTATATTTTACAGACAGCGTACAGTCTCAGTCGTTGATGTGTACTAATCTGGTGGCTTTTCTTCTTCTGACAAAGTATAGAGAGGTATTGGTATTCTCATACATTTAGAAATATATGATTGAGGTTAAAAAAAATGTTAATGATTTAGAAAAATAATTTCTTGAATCTTTTCTGCAAAGGTATTTTTCATATATTAACCAACCAATGTTTTGTTTCAAATGAGGAAACCCACTTCAATTACACTGAATATAAGTGCAGATAGTTCAGTTAAACATTTGAAATTTAATTCAATTCTTTTGTTATGAAGATGTCTTAGCAAAAAACCTGCATTTAAATAAACAGACAAATAGGTCAATTTGTGTAATTATGCAGTAATGGAAGCATTTTCTTCAATTCCTCTACCCGTATTATAGACTTGGATATGCATGATAACTCATTTCCATACAAAGAGAATTTCACATATCTGGTTCAATTTTTTGGATACAAAATGTTATTAGATTTTCCACAATTTTGCTAACCCAGAAAAGGCTCTTTGTAATGCAGCTGTCAATGTAAAAAATAACTTTTTTCACATACAAAGAATTGTGAAAATTACAGATTTTAAATGCAGTGCTTTGTTTTTATATTATAGGGAACAACTGTAAAACAACTGATACGTGATATTGACTGGTTAAAGGGAGAATTAAGATTTAGAAAGAGAGATGTAGGATTTGTTGGAGAAACTTCTGAAGTATTGGAATATGCTATGGAATTATTGACAGAAAATTTAGTTAAAAAAATGTAAGTTTAAATTAGACAGAAACAAGTTATAATTAACTTTCATTGTAAATACAAAACCAATAAGATGTGGTATGATTGCAATTGAGAAAAATATCTACTAGAGACCAAATGACACAGAATTTATGAACTATTGGTCACCTTTACAAGGAAAATCCATTTTGTTATTGAATGGCATGAATATTTTATATATAACCGTAATGTGATCCAAGAAAAAAGAGGTGTTAATAATCTCTCATTAACACTAACTTTGCTGCTGCATAGCTGCATGGCTTGCATTCTCTTAACTGGTTGCAAAGGAGTAGGTCCGGTAAGAGCCCTTTTTGGCCCCAAAATATAGCAGTTTTACAAAATTGTTAAAATGTAAACTTTTAGTATTTTATTGGATAGTAGAATGGTTCTGCTACATAAATATTGGCTGTTTTTGACAATACAATGCACATATATTGAGTACTAGCACCGTTAAGTCATGCTAAATTACTGAAATCTTCACAATTCCAGCATTTTAGTTAAATTTTAGACGGTTTCAGTGTAAAACGAAAGTGGCCGCATTCGTGTCCATCCAAAATATTTAAATGGAAGTTGTATTTGATGATAAGACATAACATATATAAAGATTTAGAATGAACACGGATGCGGCCACTTTCATTTTTTACAAAAACTATCTGAAAAGTGACATTTTTTCGCATATTTGGTAGATTTTTCTTATTTTAGCTTAAATCGGATCGTTTTTAATGACTAAAAGAGTTAAAATCTTTCACAAACAATAATTGAATCAAATGAAATAAGACACTTTTAAAGTGTTTAAAAAGTTGTCAAAATCTTTCGTCAGATGAAACTGAAATTTAAGGCCAAAATCGGTCCTTACCGGACCTACTCCTTTGATCTAATTAATGCGGATACAGACCAACTTGAAACATTAGATGCTAATAGTTGTTGATTTTTTGGTGTAAATACAAATCCTTAAATGATGTAGACAACAACAGTGGAAGTTTTAAAACTTCCAATTTAATAGCAATGTTATCATAACAATAATCCTAACAATTAGTTTTAATATGAATATTTTTCATGAATTAATAAAAAATGTTGTATAAAAAAAACCTTACCAGATTATGGTAATTGTTTTGTGTCAAGGATACTATGTATTTGATTAAATATAGAGATATATGTTTTTTTTCTTTCTCAGAGGTGACAACAACATCAAACCTTGTACAGAATTGCCACAGATATTTGAACTCAGTTATTATTCAAATCCAGTGCTTTCAGTGTTTCTGCTGGAAAGTGTTCTAGGTATGCAGTAATGTAATTGTTCATCTTCAAATTTATATGGCTTTTATCACCATGGCCTTCAGTAAACCCTTTTGTTTTATATTTGAAGTCTTTAGAAGTTTGTCGTCTTAGCATATTGTTAATGATATAGAATACGTCTGTCAGTAGAAGATACCATGAGCTAAACTGTCTTCATAACCTTAGTCACTTGATAAAAGTTGTCTGAAAATATGTCAATTGTGATGAACTCTAGGGCAAACCTATTTTATTTGCTTAAACACAAATTAGATAAGACACAAGTCAATCAGACTGTTGAGGTCTTCTCCATTTAACATATTTAACAATACAATAAATAAGAGTCTGCATACAAGAAATAACAAAAAATAACACAAAAAACAACAAAGAAATGAAACAAAAAAAAAAGAGAGAAAAGAAACCACAACAGAACTTAGATGATATGTGTGAATATGAAAAAGAAGAAGATGTGGTATGATTGGCAATGAGACAACTATCCACAAAAGACCAAAATGACACAAACATTAACAACTCATGAAGCCATGTCTTACATAATCTAATGAATTTCTTTAATCCAATAATAAACTCAAACACATGTTTAAAGATATTATCATTTTGCTTCTAAATTAGTAAACAACTACATGAGGTTAATAGATCTATATTGTATGGACAGTTATTTGGGAACCAGCTAATTTTTTCCCAAAAGCTTACCTCACTTTTCTAAATATGATAGGTATTTAAAAATGAAATGATGTGATTTTTCCCAATAAACAATGAATGAGTAAGATAAAACCCTTTTAAGTATGAGGGCCTTGTGTATTGTTGAATACTCACAAAATTCATTTTTAATTACTGAAATCAGAAATTATTGCCTGCATTTATTATTGCGATTTTGTCATTTTAGACTTAAATGCGATTTTAATTTTTACGATTTTGAGAAAAATCCTGTTACATTCATATTTCAAAATGCTAGTTTTAATTATTGCGTTTACAACTCAGTCGCATTTTTCACAATAATAAAAACCGCGCATTAATTTCTGAATTTACAGTAGCTTAAAGGTATTCAAGTAAAAACTTGATGATTTAATTTGGGACACACTGGTGTCTATATTTCTTTAATAGTGTTTTTTCCTTATACATGTATTCTTTTTATAGCTTGCTCTGTGATATTCCATTGTGATATAGACATGTCATCAGTAACCAGACAGAAAAAAGATGTCACAGCAAACAGAGAAGATATACTAACAACAGCACAGTCTCTCTGTAAACTTCTCAAATACGACTTTATCTTCTGCCCAGTAAGTTATGGTCAATATATTCCTTTGTATTGCTGGAATCAAAAATCAATATTTGTACTGCCTTTCTGTAGATGTAGTTTAATGCTAATAGTTGGTTTATGACAAAGTTTGCAGATATTTATTTTTTTGGCTATAAAATAACAGTACGGTTTCAGGGAGCCTTTATCTATAGATAATTATTCATCCTTTATCTATCTTTTGTATACTTGTTTGCTGCCCTGCTTTGGTTTGAAATAAATAATACATTTTTTTGTAATGGGGGTTTACATGAATGCCCATGAGTGTCTGTCCATTTTCCTTGCAAGTGCAACTTCTGCTAAACTGCTGGACTAATAATGATAATAAAGGGGATATAATAAAAATTACATACTTCAATTTGGCAATATGTGGTAATAGTTCTTGTAAGTGTCAATTCTGCTTAACCTCTAGACATATATTAATGAAATTGACACGGTATTAGAACAACAGTTGATGATGTTCTTTAAAGATTTTGATCTCAGTCCCACTTGTTAAGGGGAGACAATTGAATTTACTTATTTCAAAATCGCAACCTGTGGTAATTCTCTAGTAAGGCAGGGGTAGCCATTTGAGACTTCTCTTATAGTTGAAGTTGTTTGTGAATGTTAATATTCTTCCATTTCAGCCATGTAAAAGGTTAGAGGAAGAATTAGCTGATGCTTTAGATGAGTTAGTAACATCAGAAATCCTTAGAGTACAAGAGGTTTGTATCAACATGAGTTAGTAACATCAGAAATCCTTAGAGTACAAGAGGTTTGTATCAACATGAGTTAGTAACATCAGAAATCCTTAGAGTACAAGAGGTTTGTATCAACATGAGTTAGTAACATCAGAAATCCTTAGAGTACAAGAGGTTTGTATCAACATGAGTAAGTAACATCAGAAATCCTTAGAGTACAAGAGGTTTGTATCAACATGAGTTAGTAACATCAGAAATCCTTAGAGTACAAGAGGTTTGTATCAACATGAGTTAGTAACATCAGAAATCCTTAGAGTACAAGAGGTTTGTATCAACATGAGTTAGTAACATCAGAAATCCTTAAAGTACAAGAGGTTTGTATCAACCTGGGTTAGTAACATCAGAAATCCTTAGAGTACAAGAGGTTTGTATCAACATGAGTAAGTAACATCAGAAATCCTTAGAGTACAAGAGGTTTGTATCAACATGAGTTAGTAACATCAGAAATCCTTAAAGTACAAGAGGTTTGTATCAACATGAGTTAGTAACATCAGACTTCCTTAGAGTACAAGAGGTTTGTATCAACATGAGTTAGTAACATCAGAAATCCTTAGAGTACAAGAGGTTTGTATCAACATGAGTATAACTCAAATTGAAATGTAAAGATCTAGAACAATAAAATTGAGAAAGGAAATGGCGAATGTGTCAAAGCGACAACATCTCGATCATAGAGCAGACAACAGCCGAAGGCCACCAATGGGTGTCCAATGTAGCGAGAATTCCCACACCCGAAGGTGTCCTTCAGTATGCCCCTAAAAAATATGTATACTAGTACAGTGATAATGGACGTCATACTAAACTCCAAATTATACACAAGAAACTAAAATTAAAAATCATACTAGACTAACAAAGGCCAGAGGCTCCTGACTTGGGACAGGCGCAAAATTGCAGCATGGTTAAACATGTTTATGAGATCTTAACCCTCCTCTATACCTTTCAAAACAGTCATATTTGCCAAACAAAAGTCATATTTGCCGAACAAATACATATCTGGTTACCCACCATGATGTCTCTCAGTAGAATTGTCAGTAGTTTTGCAATGTTGTCAGTAATACTCTTGCTGAAGCGGCACGAACCATTTAGGGGGGTTTGAAAAATTAGATGCAATTTCCTGCATTCTGACAGTATCTGCAGTCTTATTCAGATATTTTTTGCAACAAAAATTATAACCAAAAATTTGCATGATTTGAAAAAAAGTTTGGAATAAGTCAATACAATGTACATGCAAATCTGGTATTCACTGTGTACTTATAAAGAAACAAGATGTTTACATTTAAAATCTCATTTTAAGTGTTTTATTTCAGTTTTAATAGAGAAAAGACAATTTGAATTAAGAAACATCATTTAGTACTTTTGAAGGCATTCCTTTTCCTAGGCACTAGGTCTTGTTCAAAACTTTCATTGACCTTTTTGCCTTTTTGAGAAACACCGGCACGCTGACCATGAAATAAACTTGATTGCTATCATTTTGGGCTTTAAAGAGTGGCGATTCCCAGTCAGAAAAGGGCCTTTTAGATACCGATCGCTGTAAACGGAAGCAATTATGATTTTTTTCCGGGTTGGTAGAAAATCCGTACTTTTTCATGACAGTGCCGTATTGAGTAATTTTATTAAAAAATCTGTGTAAAATACGAACATTCTGTACAAAAGTCTGTTATCTGTAATATGAATTTATCAGGCATTATCCCACTGGGCCAAGCATAAAATGGACATCCTATGTGGGTTGGCAATTTCAATAAATCAACCAATTTTACTTGACCTTGAGCCTTAAACAGCCACTCTTTTCTGGTCATTAAAGTGACAGTACTTTGTTGACAATCCCAACTACAATCCCCTCTCATCTCAATCAAGGTAAATTAACTGTCTTAACTGTTGAGATTTACCTGTGATCATCTGTGTCTGGTAAACTATTTGTACTGGATAAAGTTTAAAACACTCCTGGTTAAACCAAATAATATTTTCCATCATCTTGCGTTTATTATTTGAGCCCTGATCTAGAAGTAATTTAATTCTTCTTGAGGTACACTCAGACTGCCTTGAATCATACTTCTGCTGCTGCTGTTACTATTATGAAAAAAATGATTCTTTAGAAATATCTATATGGCTTATGTTTACTTGAAATTTTGGCTTAATTTGCACAACCAGTTAACCAAAAATACTGTAGATTCATTATATTCATGGAATTTAAAAATGAAAAGTTCATGGATAATAAATTTGATGGTTTAAGCAACATCTCCCTATTGTTATGATTTGAACTTTTATTGAATAGGATGATGATGGATGTGGTGATCAGCATCAGAAGTGGGCTCGTAGTTTATCTGCCACAGTATCCTGGGATGATGATGAAGACAATGAAGCTTTTAGTGAACAATTGCTGAAGGTAGGATTCGAATTATGTGATAAATATCAAGAAGTAAATGGATTTTATATATAGATTTTACCACTGCATCAAGTGTGATACAATATTTATCCACTTGAGACAGTTAAATATTCAAAATTTAACTGTCAAGAGTGGATAAATACCATATTACACAAGATTTGGTGGTAAAATCTATTTCTCCAATGATTTTCTAACAATATGCAGGGAAACTTATTCCTTCTTTTCCAATGATCTGCAAAAAGATGTGTTCTCTCTATGTGAGCTTTTTTTCATGATGTCACAATAGAAAATTCAGAGGAAAGCAAGAAAATTCTACATCATAATCGGATTTTAACCAATGAAGAACTGAAATACGAACCACAGGTTGATTTTTTTTGCAGAAAGGGATAAATTGACCAAGAATTAGAGAAATTGTTTTATACAAATTTAAATGTTTATTTGAACATCAGTGTTTCACTCTATAGTTAACAGAGATAAAACCTAAATTCTTATATGACCTGCATCTTTCGCTTTGTGAACTACAGTTTGAACATTTTTCAATATATCTATGATTCCCAATATATCTATACTTGAAAAAAAATCTCAATATTTCTATACTTAGCACAGACACAAGAGATGAACATTTTAATGACTATTCCTATTTACCTCTCATGTATCTTGGCGCATTAATGTAATGTCACAACATAAAGTCATGCTAGAGAAAATTTTCAAGCTGAAGATTATTCCATCACTTGTAAGCTCTAAATTTGGATATTATCACACTAAAATGGAGTTTCATTTTTGAATATAT
The DNA here is from genome assembly GCF_036588685.1 of Mytilus trossulus. Taxonomy (NCBI): domain Eukaryota; kingdom Metazoa; phylum Mollusca; class Bivalvia; order Mytilida; family Mytilidae; genus Mytilus; species Mytilus trossulus. The sequence goes on from NC_086376.1 coordinate 45,842,926, forward strand.
TGCATAATTTACACATTCATGGATTTCAAAATGCTGATGCAATCTTTAGTTATGACATGTTAACTGTGGATTTGACAGTAAATAGTTGCCATTTGAAAATTTCCAACAAATCTATGGATTGCATGAATTATTTCTTAAATACTTAAAAGTTCTATTTTCAAGCCTGAGATTTTTAATCACCATCATTAAGTGATAATCTCTGTCCGTAACTGTATGGTATTATTTGTATATCCATTATGTCTTAGTATCTTGTCAGTAGCACATATTACTGACAATAGAAATGTACGTTTAGTGCATTGCATTGTAGTCCTGAATAGTTGAATTCTATTTGAACAGGCATTTGATTTAGATACAACTTTCTTTATGTTCTAGACAGTTGAAATACAATCTCATTCAACTTATATCTGGGACATAATGAAGCAGTAACTCTTAATAGCTGGTTATATTAAATAAAGACATATGCTTAATTTACTTATACTTTTTTTAGGTAAATGTTCATCGATCAGATTGCTTCAACAAGCTCTTGTTTCTGTACAGAGTTCTAGCTCCTATACTGGAATCCTATTACTTAACAGCTCTTCACCTCAGTAGAGATTTAGCTGTGGAACTTCCAGGTAAATACAGAATAACTAAGTGGTCCAAGAACACAGTTATCGTCCTTTGGTTTTCGTTGTCTACGAATATAGTCCCTAGTGTAAACAGTGTATAACTTGCATGTTTTATTTGATACACTTTTCCAATTTATTTCTTGATATTAAATGCATGAAATATTAAGTAGGGGGATGTAATTACATGTCAAAAAAATTTGGGTGCTGAATCTTTATGTTAAGTAGTGAATTGATCCAGTTCTAAAAGGTCAAATTTTATCACGTCCAAAGCTGTCAAACTGAATTTTACACCCCCTTAACACAGAATTGTCAATATTATTATTTGTCTCGCTGGCAGTACACTACACTGTAAAAATCTGTTTGAGAAAGAGCAGGTGCGATTTTCTAAATTGAATTTATAATGCACTACGAAATAACTGTGTCCTCGGTCCAAGTGTTGAGGAGTTTTGTTGTGTCCAAATTTATCCACTGTAGTTAAAAAATAAATTTCCTGCATCAACTGAAGCTAACTTCCCATTTAGGGTCATTATCCACTAAGTTTTATGAAGATAAGATGAATGGTTTAAATGTTAATATTTTTTTCTTTGACGTATAATGAGTTTTTAAATTGTTTGTATACCACTACTGATTTGAGTTGAGTTATAATATGAGTTAAGCAATTTGCCTGTCATTATTTTCGTTTCCAGACCATACCTTTTTTTATCCCTAAACAATATGTACCAATTTTAGTATGACAAGGTTTTATGGGGTAAAGAAGACACCTGATGAGTAAAGTATTGTAAGGTCATAGTCAAAAAAACAATTTACGGGAATTTGAGCTTAAATTTAGTTTGCCATTAACATCTATTGATTTATGTGCCCAAAATTCACCAAACTTAGCTAGAAACTGTACCTTGGAAAACAAACAAAAGATGTATAAGTCAGTAAGTCAAAGGGCATGGTTACAGAGTCATGAATAGATAAGAGAAATGTTTGTTACAGTATCACCAAAAAAACCAGTACTGACTTTTTTTATTACATCTATCAAAAATGAACAACAAATTGTATACTTTTGTCCTTCTGTCTGTTTGTCCATTTACACATCTAACACAGGCAAGAGAGTTTTCTGGTGAAATTTCATGAAACTTGTATGGATATGGAATATTTGACTTGATGAAAGATTACTCTCTTTTGCATTTTAAAGTTTGAAGATACAGAATTACAAACTATAATAATCAGATTTAAGATATTTTTTGACACTCACTTAAGTATGTTTGTATCCATTTACTTAAAAAAAAAATGAAATCTGTTGTTGGGATTGGTAACATTTAGCTTTCTTTTGAATTTGGAAATTCCCTGATTTGTTGTTCCAGAGTTGAGGGACTATTGTCATCAAATTTAAACAATTTTTCACATTATGCATACTATTAAAACTTGATTATACTCAAATCACCTTTCTTGAAACTTCACATTTTTATAAGGATTTGTAAAAGTACCGGTATGCTATTTTTTTTATTTCAAAAGTTTTCTGATTTTATATATTCCTGAGTAATAGGACTAAACAAACCAGATTATAGGGAATTTTCACATGTTACATACTATCATGAGTCTGCTTGGATAAATATAAGGGCAATGCTTATATACTTAAGAATATCCTTCTCAAGTTATCTTTTTTGCTATTCTACCGACTTATGATTCATGCCTTCTAAGATATTCTATTTTATTCCTGCATCATGGTGTATCATGTGCTCCTGGTGCAACTGTTTATTTTTACTACAAATCTGTAAAAATGGCTTCTTATATTATGCACCCGTGATGCTTCAGAACTTTTTACCAGATGCATTTATGTATATATTATCTGTGAGTGCAAAATATAGAAATGTCTGCAGTTTGGAATAATGTGTTTCTCAATATTAAATCTCCTGGTCATCATGAACGGTCTGCTCCTTAAAATATTTTTATTTTTTTTAGTTTTCACATAGGTTAACTTTTTTTCATTATATTACACAAAGTTATTTTATTTTCAGAGGACAGCTTTATTCATATTTTACATACTCATGCAAAGAAAAGAGTGGAAAAGAAATTGGCCAGTTTTGGTAAGTACAGCTGGATCTTGTGAACTCAACGTTATACCATTGCGACAAGAACAAAATATATGATATGAATTTCAATGCAAGTGACACACATTTCTGAGACTAAAAGAAACAATATACATAAAATGGTTTTGAAAATTCATCCAAGAAAAAGCAAAACAATTCCAGTTGACTTAATACATTGTGAGCAACATCACTTGATTATATTCCAATGTCAGTTACTGATTTAGCTGATACTGTTATGAGACAAGATCAGTTCATTAGAGATGTAACTCATTTCTAATTCTTGCCATCGACAAAAGACTGTCCTTTTAGAAGGCATAATTTTCTTTGCAGAAATTCATTAATGGATCATGAAAAGTGGGTGACGTTGTATTCCTTGTTTATCTATGCAATTTGACCTAAACATTTTGACTTCAGTTTACAACAAGTATGGAAATATTTTATGATGTACATGACTGTTTTGCAGGTTTGCTTTGACCTTGACCTTATTTTTAGTTTTATTTCTCAGTCTTAAGTTTTTGTGTTTTTGTCTGTTTTTCATAACATTTTGCAAAAGATCAGCTACATTTGTTGTATGGAAGTAAGGTGTATATGTCTGTCTGGCAGGTATCATCTAACTTTCACCTCATTTTCATGGTTCATAATTCAAAGTTAAATTTTCATGGTTAAGTTTGTTTCTTAGATACTATAAGCAAAAGGTCAACTATGTTTAATGGATAGATTGATTGTAAGGTGTACATGACTGTCTGGCATGATTCATCTGATCTTGACCTCATTTTCATGGTTCATTGGTCGATGTTAAATTTTCTTGGTTAAGACTGTTTCCAAGAAACTATAATCAATAGGTCTACAATGTTTGGTTAATTGAATGATTTTAAGGTGTACATGTTTTTCTTTTGGTTTATCTGACCTTGACATTATTTACCTGTATCATGTTAAGTTTATGTGATAGTTGTAGTAAAGCTTTATATTTAGGACTATCAACATAAAATCAATTATTAGTAAAGAAGGCAAGAAATTCCAGCGTGTGCACTCTTCTTTTTATTCATGTGCATGTAGGAAGTACACAAATTATATGATAGGGATTTCATTTGTGAAAGAAAAGTTTGTCAAACCAAAACTTCTAAATGTTTAGACAACAGGTTCATTTCTAGGTCTGTCCATCACATCTGGAAACTGATAGTAATTCTATACTATACTGGTTTTTATCCATAAATGTTAATACAAGACTTATGCCCCGTTTCACATGTACATTTAATTCGAATTGAATATGAATCGAATTTGCAAATCACATTCACACACTTTTCTTGTTTAATTCGAATTGATTTGAATTGGCTTTTTCAAATTATCTAATTCCCATTAGAAATATGCTTTTGTGAATATGAATTAAAAGTTAATGTCATTTGGACAGTAAAGGGAATTTGACGCACATTGTAATTCAAATTAGAATTGACGTTAGGACGTAAAAGGTTTCGAATGTGAATTAAACTCAGCATTAATTAAAAGAGATGTGGGGTAAAGGTCAATGGGATAATTTACAAAAAAAAAATGACATGTGGAGGTACATTTTCAGTCTACAAAAATATCTTTATGGTTTAATTTTATAAAAAAATTATCAGTGAATTGGTGCTTGAAACTTCATGAAAGGGTTAAAGGGAAATTTTCCCCTTCCTAATGATTTATTTCAATTATTTGTGGAGGTTTTTGCAGAGAATATTAAAAGTTTATCATGCAATCAGCCTCTAATTGTACTTAAGGGGGCTCATGGGTATAAATCTTTTTTTTTTTAAATATAAGATTTCTGTATATTCTTCTATAAATGAACTTTATCATATACATGTACTTAATAGAAAAATAAAATAAAAATAAAAATGGGGTCACCATACATTTGAGCTCACAATTTGCCTCTAAAAGAAGCATACATTTTTGTTAATGTCCTTTTTTTTCTGTTGAACTAATAGGAGAAATAGAGGTAATTATCAAAATAAAAAAAGAACTAAATTACAGAAACCCCTTAAATTTTACAATTTTTTAGTTTATGTACAGCTTTTTTGAAAACAACAATAAAAAATATAGGTCACTCATGAGTTAATAAAGATATTTCAATTTTAGTGTCTAAAAATAGTAAATTTTTTCCCAAAGGGAGATAATTTGGAGCTTTTTCAATATGACCATTTTTAAGGTCATCTGAGGCCAAACCAAATTGATTTTTTGGGTTGATTTTTGTACCATATCACAAAATAATAACTAGTAGTGTAATAAATAAAATTTGTAATGAAAAAACAAATGTTTAATTTTTTGATGAAATTTTTGTACACATGAGCCTACTTAATTGATAAATGTAACATGCTATATTTGTTTTAGAATTTTTGTACCCTCAAACCTACTTAATTGATAAATGTTACATGCTATATTTGTTTTACAGCTGAAAGTGCAGCTCTTAGTACAATAAAGAATGCTGTGAAAGGATTTGAAGATTCCAACATTGTTAATGTTTATTATGCTGGTAATGTTCGAATGATGGAACTTAGAGATCATTATACAGTGTGGAACAAATTAAACTACTATCTAGATCTTCTGGAAAGTCTGAGAAACTAGTGGAATATTTAGAACTAATTAAACTGCTATTTAAATCTTTTGGAAAGTCTGAGACATTAAAATACTATTTAGATCTTCTGGAAAGTCTGAGAAATTAGAGAAGTATTCAGAAGAAATTGAACTAATATCTAGATCTACTCGAAAGTCTGAGAAACTAGTGGAATACTCAGAAGAAATTGAACTAATATCTAGATCTACTCGAAAGTCTGAGAAACTAGTGGAATACTCAGAAGAAATTGAACTAATATCTAGATCTACTGGATGGTGTTTTATTAAATGGTGCTTATTTGTTACATTGTCTAATTATTTGTTGAATATTGCAAGGAATCAGAAGATGAGAGGTGGAAACCTAGTGTTTATCTGGTTCTAATCTGATTTATGACAAGAAAGCCTAGAGCTAATTTTCTTGGAAGAAAATTGTTGAAAAGAATGTTGTTATGTCAAATAAAAATGCTTTTTCTTAGTCTTTAGTATTTATAATAGAACACAAAGGATATGGGGTATCCATCCATTGCACACAATCATTCACAGCAAAAAAACATACATCAAAAGCAAAGGAACAGAGCTTTTATTGTTGTTCTTCATCTCAAAGTCACAGTGAGGCCTTTTGCATGGAGCAAAAAAACTCTCATCTCACTGCAAGTTTAGGAAGACCTTTAGCTCTGGCTTGAGTGAAATTCTTTGCAAAAGTAATTTGGATAGACTTTCTAAGATGTATCACCACCTTATTGGATCTGGTCTGAAAAGATCATAGTGGAAAGTAGTCCATATTTAAAACAAAATAGTTCTTACGCAAAATGTAGATCTTTAACTATGTAGCATATATTTTAGTAATTAGGGAATCAAATGAAAGGTGAAGGACTGGCAATCCTTGTAAAACACAAAATTTACTGTTAATTTTGAATAATACAAAAATGGATGAATGAATTCTAAAGTTGAGGGCATATAGCCTGTTTCTTATATATGGTTCCTGGTTTAGTGTATCCGAAATTCTGGTACCTAGTGGAGTACGTAAGATCTCATGTATAAGTATTGGTATATTTAAACTGCTTCCATAAAATGTTTTGAAGTGAAAAATTAAGCACGAATAGGAAGAATTGAAAACAACAACAAGCGGTATGTGTCTTATTAAAATTTTAGTATACAAACTGACAAACCTGAGAAAATGATGTGGCACACATTGAGATATCTTCTCTTAACTTCAAAGATACAAAATACCATATATATCAAGCATTGGGGAATCTTTGTACAGCCTCAACACAGCATAAGAAACAAACTCTATTACTATAAAGGAAAACAAAGAATATGGGGTCTCCATCCATGACAAAGCTGTTCATGCACAACAAAGAAACAAATGGTTTTGTTTATATTATATATGTCTACTCTTATAAATCCATGTAGGTGCTATGTTTCATTTTATTTGATGTGTATTTTGACATTCTCTTTTAATATACATGTACAACCAAATAAACTAGAGGTTTTGTATCTCTCACCTTCAACCATAAGACTCTTGAACACTGGACTAGAATAAAATTCATGAAAATATTCCCTTTTTGTTGATCTTGAATTGCTGATAATTTTTTCTATTTACAGTTTATATGTTCTTAAGTTTTTGACCAAAACACAAAAAAAGGATATACATTTGTACAATATATAGGGAATGTGTCCATGGGACACAAATGACACTCCTGCTTGCATATCATATACAGTTAAAGGGACATAACTGAAGAATGGTAAAGCATCATAACCCAAATTTATACTTGATCTGAGTTTTGTGTTTATAAGTACATTTATTGTGTATAAGTTTCATAACATTTGGTTGCAGCAAACTTAAGTTGAAATGAAATATTCTGCAACTTTAATGTTTGTAAAGGAGCATAACTCTAGAACAGTAAAAGTGATACCACAAAAATTCAAACTAGATCTGTTGTATGGTAATAAGCTTTATGTATAAGTTTCATAACATTTGGTTGAGACAAACTAAAGTAAGACAACAGAAATGAAAAATTCAGAATTTTTCATTTGTAAATGAAGCATCAAAACTCTTGAACAATAAAAGAGGTGCCTCTAAAATTCAAACTTGATTTGTGTTTTGTGGTAACAAGCAATATGTTTAAGTTTGATAGCATTTGGTTTTGGAAAACCAAAGTTAGAGAGCTGAAAAGAAAAATTCCATGATTTTTCCATTTGTTGAGAACGGTAAGAAGTGAGGTCACAAAAATTCAAACAAGATCTGTTTTTTAGTTATAACATTGCGTATAAGTCTGATAATATTTAATTGAAGCAAACTTAAGTATGAGAATGAAAAGGAAAAATTCTGCAAGTTTTCCATTGGTATAGGAGCACAATTCAAGAATGATAAAAATGGGGCCATCAAAATTCAAACTTGATCAATGTTTTGTGGTAATTAGCATTGTTTAGAAGTTTGATAACATTTGGTTGAGGCAAACTTAAGGGAACAGAGACCAATTTTAGGATGTACAGGGTGTACGTACAGACAAGGGTAAAACTTAATGCCCCCTCCACTACTGCAGGAGCCTAATAAGATGAAACCGTCTAAATACAATTCAAATTACCACAATATGATTTCTAAACCATATCTTTAAACTCTGAACAGGTCTTCACATTTTTCCATCAGAAGTTGTACAGGTTATGTGGTATTTCTAGTAAAAGATATTTGTCAAAATATAGACGTACTGTTTCTAGTTGACAAACCAAGGTCCAATACATATTGATTAAAAAAGTGGCCAAAAATAAATACAGATAAATTTCAAAAAGATTTAATGTGTAATAAAATGTTAATGGAATGCATAATTGTATGACATGTAAATATATGTAAAAATGTGAGATTTAAACAATAAATATAAATAAGAGACAACAAATATAAAGACTAGAAAAAATGTGGAAATGTTGGCTACCTAGAAACATTCATTCATTATCTCATCTTGAAATCTTAAAAAAAAATTTTAGAAAAAAATATCCATGGTATGTCTTTCTGCATCCTTTCAACTTGTGAACTAGCACTTTCAATTTCAGGCTCAGCATGTTGGTCTAATACAAAGAAAGGTTGATATTCATATTACATAAACATGTTCTTGTCCTGTATATGCATTTAATTTGATGCCAGATGTTTATAATGTCAGCCTTCAATAATCATCATCATCATCATCATCATCAAATCTAACAGAGATAAATATTACTTGAACACATAAAAAAAAAATATACAAAAATGTTTACAATAAAAAATAAAGCATTTATTAACAATTAAAGCTCAGAAAACTTAAATTTAATACTCAAATAATGACTATGCATTCAGTCCTACCAAGTTTGTAAAGCTTTAAATGTATATAGGGAGCAAACATTTCCTTTTTTCCAATATGACACAAAGAAATAATAAAGCATTTTCCAATCATTAAGACCTAAATATTTACCCATTGATTCAAAATAATATATGATGAAAATGAGCAGTTTGGTTCAAATAAGCTAGAAATGAAACAGCAAAATATAATATATTTCCCATTCATTAAGGCCAAACTATTTACCCGATTAGAAAATACCACATGAAAAATGAAAAGTTTGGTATTATGCAACTAAAATGTTGTTTGAAAACAAATCAGAAATTGAGTCTTTATGCATGATTAAACCTCTTACTGTAAATTTAGAAATTATTGAGAAGTTTTTATTAATGCAAATAATGTGTCTAAGTGACTATCGCAATAATAAGAATCACATTCTGACATCTGATACATATATTATACACCGATTTTCCTGAAATCACAATAATCAATGCATTCAATAATTTTTACAGTAACTTTAATCCCATTTATATAATACGAAATATGATTTAATATGATATAAAAATATACATTGTCTTTGAAAAAAAATTAAATATGATAATAAATACCTAGATCAAGTATAAAAATATATTTTATTAGACTGATGTTGTGACATGGAAAAGCTAGACCAGATGCACATTTTTACCTGGCTCTGGAACACTTAAAAGCCTGATGTCATTGTAATTCCTTTAGGAAAAGCTGTTTGATTTTAGAGATAACTTTTGTAATAAATATTTAACTACTAAATGGGTAAAATGCCCCCACCCCCACAAGTGAGAACTCTATTAAACAGCAACTCTGCATCTCTTCTGTTTTAATATGGTCCCCAATCCCCAAATGAGATTTCTAATAAACAGCAACACTACATCTCAACTGTTTTGTCCCCCCTTTATATGAAAATTGATTTTCCACCCACCCTCCCCCTTTTCCAATGAGAAATATACTCAATAACAAAGCAACATCTCTTGTGATTTTACATGCCCACCTCCACCCAATGAGAATACTTCAAAACATCAGCTCTTCATCTCTACTGTTTGTGTATGCCCCCCACAAATAAGAATTATTCTAAACAGCAAAACTGCATCTCTTCTGTTTTTACAACAAAAAACTAACATAAAGCTATGTATCATATGTGAAGCAATCTTCTTTTCTAGTGGGATTTAATGTAACACCACAAGGCAAATTATCACATCAATTTTTTGAATACTTTTTTAATAATACAATATTTGCTAATCAACAAGACAAAAAAGAATCAATATCGATTTTTCTGTGATAATGAATATGATAAAACAGAACAGTGTGCTAAAAAACTCAGTTGTGAAAAATATGTCGATAATTGAGAATGTGGAACACTCTGAAAATAGTTGTATGGAAAGACCTTTTGATTTTGTATGGGGGATATATACAAATCAGCCCATCTGTCCCTGTGTCTGCTCTGATGATGATTGTGTACCAAGTTTAATATTGAAGTGACCACAACTTTATAACAAACTAAATTAAAGGATACAGGACATACTAACAGAAGGACAGATAGATGCAATAAACCAGGTAACAGAATGCCCCCTTTTCTATTGTAGACTGTATGAAAATGTCCACGAGTAATTAACATATTTCAATTTCAGTCAATAACATTTAACAACAGTTTATTTTAATAATGAAAGACAATAAAAGTCAAGAACTGACCAGCAGGTAACATAAAAAAAAGTAAAGCTATCAGAAAAAAATGTTAAAAAATGTTTAAAAAAAACACAATTAAGTATAGAGATTCAGCATGATAGAATATGCCATTTATGATATTTACATTTTGATGTATAACAGAAAGTTGTATATATTGAGCCACATCATTTCTTTAAACTTATTTCCTGGTAGAAATATATATTTTTTTAATAGTGCTTAAAATTATTGCTTTTTAGAGTGGCAAATACAATTGGTTCTACATATACATGTTTAATTTTCAATTTTGATTAAGTTCCATCATATGCCATTTAATGGCAATATCAGCAATATCACAATGCTACCAAAACAAATGACAATAGGTTTTTGGGTTCTAAAATTTTGTTTTTGAAGTTTGAGTATAATGAGTTTATATTTATTGTATACCAATTTTTATGGATTTTGTGGGAAAAAGAGAACCACAAATTTAAATGTCATACGAAATAAAAGTTTTCTTAAGGAATGTATGAAGACTTTGCCAAAATCATGAATTCAAATATCCATGATAAAACAAGTTTTCTTCAATCCATGAAAATTGGTACCCACAAAAATAAAATCCACAGTATTCAACTTAGATGTTATTTAGTCAGCATCTGCCATGAATACAATTTGTGAAGGTTATCTATTTGGTATCTTCCCAGATATGACAAAGATGCCAAAAATGAACACGCTAAAATATCAACAGGTTAACACAAGCCTATACACAACATAAGTATCACCCCATTCATCACAGACTAAATACATTTCTAAACTGAAATGCAATATAAGTTTTAGTTTAAAATTAATAGCACTGCAAGTATAACTAGTAACATTGGGAGAATAAATAAATAAGAAGAGAAATAACAATAATACCCTATTTAATACATTCTTAGCAAAATGACTAAATGATTTTCGTAACTTGAACAGTAAAACTACCAGTAGTTATCATTTCAGTTCACAAAATCATATTAACATTACAGGTAAAATATTTTATAAAATACAATAACAAATCATCTATCCTTCAAGCAAAAGGAAGTAAATCCTACTTACTCATTTTAAAAATTTAGTGTTTAAAAATATGAAAAAATATAAGAGATATTGTAAACAAATGTTGAACAATTTAACTTTGTATACTTCTAATCAAAACATCATTCTTTCATCTCTTACAAAACTATCTTACAATAAACCGAATCTGAACGCCATTTCTTCTTCACTGATTCCTTTACTATCATAACCATTAAACTTTTAATACATCATATTGTATAATTGCAGATGAGACAACTATCCACCAAAGATTAAAGAACAAGGATGTAAAAACTACAGGTCACATTCAAGTAAATTCTTGAAATTAACCCAATTGTATTGGATACTAGTTACTAGTTCAAATGATTTATATCAATAAACAAAATGATAATCAGACATTGTCTAAAAATTATCCTCAGTAGTAACGCGAGATGATCAGATTTGTGTACATGTATTTGATTTACATCAGGAATGAAAATGTCATTGCCAAATTTTCTTTTTAAGACTGACCTTTTTCCTTTTTCTAACCTTTGAACTGTTTCCACAATAGATATTAATAGAAAAATGGTTCATTATAATATTTAGATTCATTTTAATTCCCTTTGTGTATGAAAAAGACTTAAATTACAATAAATTCAACATTTACATAATACATGTAGTTGACGTAAAATACACAAAAATCAAAAACATCTGAGATTTTGTCCTCAGATTACATAAAAGTTTAGTAATTAGTTTTACATTCTTTGGGGTGAACATATCCAAAAATATTTAGTTCATATAAAGCAGTGAGTACAGTAAATAAGAGGTAAACAATCATTAAAACTATTCCTAACTTCTTTGTCAACTTCCAGCCGTTCACATGAGTAGCAGCAAGTAAAAACACTACAGTCCCTAGTAAAGTCAACGTTGAATATAATAATCCTGAAACAAAAATTAATAAATGTAAAGTTAAGTAAGATATTAGGTTTCAACATCATTATTTGTTATGAAAGTTTGTTTAAAACTAATTTTTGTTAGCATTGGTATTTTTCCCCAGATTTTAGGAGGGGGAGAGCCAATGAATGCCAAAAATCAAAAGAAGAATGTTTGCTGACCCAACCTTTGCGCTCCAGAACACATAATGTTTTGAAACAACCCTTAACAAAACATTTGAGCAGAGGTTCCCGTGGCCCTGGATACTATTAACCATAAGTATAAGTTTATTAAACTGTGACAGTAACCATGCTCAGGATTTTTTTTTAGAATAATTCAATTCAAAAGATGTTAACCCAGAGAGCCGTGGTGTAGTGGTTAGTGCATCGGACTACTAACGCAAAGGTTCCTGGTTCGATTCCCGTTTGGGATGAAAATTTCAGGAACTCAATTTTCGGCTCTCCCTTGAGTCCTTGACACCATTTGCGAGTATGGTCTTGAGGAAACGATGATAGTCCGTCAGAAGGGGACGATAAATGGCTGACCCGTGTTAAGAGAGAGACATATCTCTTGCACGTTAAAGACACCCTTGTAGATTTCGAAAAAGAGTAGACTAATGCCGCTACAAGGCAGCACTCGCACCCGCAAAGTGGAGAGGGATTAATATAAGTTGCAAAACTTGTTTCCCAATCCACTCTAAATAAATATGTTTAAACTAAAAAAACAGATTTATTTTAGTTCCCATCTGACGCTTTAACATGGAAAACACTAACAAAAATATTTCATTCTAATAGCATAAACAATTGATGGAGAATGTGTCCATGGGATACAGCAGATGCACCAGCTTGCATATAACATTATAAAGGGACATAACTCAAGAATGGTATAAGGGACACTACCCAAATTTGTATCTGATCAGAGTTTTGTGGTAATAAGCATTGTGTATAAATTTTAAAACATTAGGTTAAGGGGAACTTAAGTTAGAGAACAGAAAAAAAAACATTTAGCCTTTTTTCCATTTATATTTATAAATGGTCATAACTCTAGAAAATTAAAACTGACATATCCAAAAATCAAACTTTATCTGTGTTTTGTGGTAAGAAGCTATGTGTATAAAATTCATAACATTTGGTTGAGGCAAACTAAAGTTGGAAAATGGAAACCAGTTTTGGGACTAATGGACAACAGTAAAACTTAATGCCCGCTCTGCTACAGAGGGGGCATAAAAATTGTTTTACAATAAGCCAAGCTTTTACTAGGTATTTAACTCATTGCAGTTTTATTCATTCTAGATAATACATATCACTTACTAGGGAAGCTACATTCAATTTTATTTATTTTCTTAATATTTGGAAAGTCTTGCATCAGTCATAGAACAAAAGTGTCTAAACAAGATAAATATATGTTTAAACTCACCTTCACTATATACTTTTATTGGTGCACCATCATTAATAGCTGACTTTAATACCCATGGTACACCCATACAAATTAAAATATCAAATACATTGCTGCCAACAGCATTTGAAACTGCCATATCACCATAACCTGTAATATAAAATTTTATAATAATTCAGTGGTGGACCAGAAATTTTCATAAATGGGTTTCATTGATAAACAACCAAATTTTTCCCCAAAAAGGGGGGGGGGGGGCAGGGCCCAGGCCCAATCCCCCCTAAATATGCCTCTGAGATTCACAATAATATTTATCTAAAATGCAATGAACTATCCACCTAATGAAATATCAGTTAAAAGTATCCAAATACATGTAATAAGATGATACTTGTTGTATTTTTTCTAATTTAACGTAGAATATTGTTTAAAGTGCCACCAACCATTTGTCAGGTTTCTCTAGTTTTCTAATGATACTTGTTGTATTTTTTCTAATTTAACGTAGAATATTGTTTAAAGTGCCACCAACCATTTGTCAGGTTTCTCTAGTTTTCTAAGATTTTTTGGTAGATTACTATTAATATTACATTATTGGATCTTATGTTGTCTACACTCTTTATAGTACATTGTATATACCTTACTGTTCTTTAAATTTGATTCATGAAACTTGTCTTCAAAAACTGCCTTGATACAATCTTATATTTTTACAGTAATGCAATATGTTTTTGTAACCCACACGCTATTATTCAATTCATAGAAACAAAAAATACATGTACTAGGCTGAAATTATATTACCGGTTTATTGATAAAGTCACCATTTAAAATAATTGCAATATTTTCAAATCTATCAGGGCCTAGTATCTTGCCCACTTTATGCCGATTTTTACAACAAAATTTACAAGAATGTACGTGTGTTATAAACTTGCCTTCTCTAACTACAATAAGACTTGATATAACATCAGGCAAGCTGACCCCAAATGCCACAAATGTCAAGGCCATGACAGTATCTGGTAAATTAACAGTAAAACCTGCAACAATTAAGTGAATTATAATTACAACATAACAGTATATTGTAAATTAATAATCAATATCTAACCTGTACCTTTTCTTCTCTTTCACTGATTTTTTTTTTTACATATTTATTGCAGACATATATGATAGATTGTTGGTTGCTAAATGTTCAGTGGCAAGATACCGTTATCATATGATGAAGAAATAATTTTCTAATCACTTTACTTGGCACGAGAACACAGTTATTTCGTAGTGCAGTCTTTATTACAATATATGCATTTGTTGTCAACGTTTTCTTCCCGAAATTGTGTTGTTAACATGTTAATGTACCCCTTATTGCCTCCCTCATAACACACAGTCCACATTAGGAACTATATTTGTAGACAAGGAAAATCAAAGGACAATAATTGTGTTCCTAGACCAATGTCAGTAATAGCTAGTAAAGGAGTAGGTCCGGTAAGACCCCTTTTTAGCCCCAAAATATAGCAGTTTTACAAAAATTTTCAAATGTTAACTTTTAGTTATTTATTGGATAGTAGAATGCTTCTGCTACATAAATATGGGCCTTTTTTGACAATACAATGCACATATATCGGGTACTAGCATCATTAAGTCATGCTAAATTACGGAAATCTTCACAATTATAGCATTTTTGTTACATTTTAGACGGTTTCCGTGTAAAACGAAAGTGGCCGCATTCGTGTTCATCCATAATATTGAAATGTAAGTTGTATTTATGATAATACATAACATATATAAAGGTTGAGGATGAACACGGATGCGGCCACTTTCATTTTTGACAAAAACCATAAGAAAAGTGACATTTTTTGGCATATATGGTAGATTTTTCATATTTGAGCTTAAATTGGAGCGTTTTTAATGACTAAATTAGTTTAAATCTTTCACATAAATTAATTGAATCAAATGAAATAGACACTTAAGTGTTCAAAAATTTGTCAAAATCTTTCGTTAGATGAAACTGAAATTTGAGGCCAAAATCGGTCCTTACCGGACCGGACCTACTCCTTTGTTGATTTATGTTGATCATTAACATTTTGCTTAGTTTCTTCTGTAACCTATTCTAACATCAGATTCAGACTTCTTTTTAACTGAATTTTACTGAGTGTTTGTTTATTACATATTGACTAGAAGTATAGGGGGAGATCTCACAAAACAAGTTTAACCCGTCACATTATTGCATTTCCCAAGTCAGGAACCTTTGGCATTTGTTAGTCTTATATGTTTTATAATTTTGGTACATATATATGTTTCAGAGTTTAGTGTGATGTCCATTTTTTTGGTGAACGAGTATACCTAATTTTTTATGGGCCAGATGAAGGCCTTCTCGGGGTGCAAGATATTTATGTGTGTTGAAAACATTGGTTACTTGATAGAAAAGGTAACAGGAGGTTTGCTTTCATGTGCAAATGAAGAGACTTAAACCACAAAAATAAGGGGAAATTACTCACGAAAAGAGAGACCATGTCTTACAAAGTGAATATACATAAACTCACCTATTATAGTTATCATCCAAACCATTAAATAAGATAAGGCTGTCAACCAAAATAATGACATGAAGAAAGTTATAAAAAAATATCTTTTCCATCGTTGCTGCCGACAGTCAGGTACTGATATGAAGAATAAAAATTTTAAAGGTAAAGAAGATGTCCATAGAATTTTTTTGTACCAAACATTTGGAAGTGCAAATACTGATTCTGGTTCTTCAATATTACCTGCAAAGAGAAAAATACAAGTTAACTAAAAGTAGATCACAAGAATAAAATAAAACCTCCTAATCCCCATAAAATGTTGTTAATTTTAGTAATCTTCAAATATAATACCTACTGTGGATTCATTCATTTTCATGGGTATCGTAGATTGAGGGAAAATGGCATTTTTGTGGACCCAGAAAATTAGATTCATGGTCTTGGCAAATTCTGCATACATTCATTTACAAAATTTGTAATTTGTTAAACATTTATATTCGTGTTTCCCCTGTACCCAGGACATCCATAAAAATTGGTATCCAACAAATATTAATGAATCCACAGTAATTTCTGGTGAATAATATATTTTATTGTTGACTGAATCCTCTAATCATCCTTTCACAGTTCAAAGAAAAAACTGAATTAAGTTAACGTATAAATCATGAAGGCCTTGGTTTTCTTTCTCAAGGGACCAATATTTTTTTTTAAGAATTGTACAAACTAATCTATAGAAATTAAATCTATTTTATCAAAGTTCTACATTGTAAAGATATGTTTATTTTATGACCAAAATGGATAGTACTAGGAAAATCTTGACAATATATTATGTGCGACTCTATTATTCTATTTTTATTATGTCAGCTATGTTTTTGGCAGTGGTAAAATTTAAGCTTTTTTGTATACTGTCCAACCGGACCAGTGGACTGAAAAATCTCCTGGTCGAGATTCTATCTTCTGGCCTTTTTTTTTTTTTTTTTTTTATTAAATTCATGTTAAAAAATAAACAAACTTTAGCAAAACATATTAATACAATAGAATAATCAATAGCAACTGGAAAACAAGCTGTTAAGTTATATTAATGGGTTTCCTAGAAATCAGGAACTCTAGAAACTAGTGTTAATGGCATGTAATTGATAGTCTATGGTAATTTAAGACTCCAGGTAATTCAGAACTTCATGTACAGTAAAATTACTTGTCTATTGTTTCTTACACATCTTTTATTACTTGTTATCCTTGGGTTGCTGTCTCATAAGCATATATCATTAAACTCATGTCTAACTTAACATCAAAAACAATGGGTCCGTCAAGTATTGTTTTCTTTTCAGGGTTTAACAGAAATTATTTTCTAACATATTCTATCTTGTCTATTGTTCCTTATGCATCTATTATTTTTTTATCTTTCAGTTTCTGTCTCATTAGCATATATCATCAAACTCACATCTACCTTTATTTATGTGTAAATGGTTTTTTATTTAAATAACATTAAAACAATGGGCCAACTATTGTTTTCATTTAACAGAAATTATTTTCTAACATATTCTGATTGTGATTTATTGTTCCATACTGTTGCACACAAGTCATTATCTCATTTTTACATGTATCATATGTAATATTCAATGACATCTGTTTATATCGAAAGACAATATTATAGCAGTGTTTATCCTAAAAACCACATCAATGATCACTCATTGCCATGGTAATAAATTAGTGATTATCATTTTTTACTCTTTTATGTCCGATGCACTCATTTGTAGAATTAGTTGCACTAATAAGTTGTGGTACCAATAAGTGTTTGGCTAATGGCTTAATATGTGTCAGATATGAAGAACTTACAGACATTATCACAGATTAAATGTTGTACATTAAGAATGTTTATTGAATACAAAGTTTTTTTAATAGCAATTTCAATTTACAGGATGATTATCTAGTATAAAATGACACCAAAGTGCACACACTGAAAAGTCTCGTCTGCTTTACTTATCATAACTGAATTTATATAAAAAGGCTGTGATATGAAAAATTTTCTACAAGTATTGCATAGTACTTGAGAAACAAACTATACCAAACAAATTTGACATTGAACATTGAACCTTATATATGATATTAAAAATTATTTCAATAAAATTGGTAAACAAAAATTGCCTCTGGCTGTTACGATTTCATTGAATCATAACCAAAATGAGGATCATTTCAAGAGGATCACATATTTTTTCAGGCAAATTTGTTTTATAATTGTACTTGTCCTTTCAAAGAAATGTGAGGTTGTGAAAGAACTAGATAGAACTATAGGACAGGGGAGCTAAACATGAAACAAATTTGTCATTTCAGGGCCTTTTATAGCTGACCATGCAATACAGGCTTTGCTCTGTGTTGAAGGCTGTACAGTGACCTACAGCTGTCAATTTCAGTGTTATTTGGTCTATTTTGGAGATTTGTCTCATTGTCGTCATTGACAATCATTCCATATCTTATTTTTTATACACGTATTGTATCAAATTTGGAGACAGTTTTTAAAAAAATTGAACGCTGTGAGCAACACAACCCAATAATTAAGACACTTTTCACATCACTAATGTCACAGTACTAATGTTTATCAATTCAATATATATCTGTATTGTACATACTCATTAGTGGTTCATCATAATGATCCACATCATCTGCATCCACTTCTGATCCTTGAGAATCTGAAAAATATAAATCATAAAATATCTCCATAAATTATCTATTTCAATCATTTTATAACATTTATACCACAGTTTTACTTTAGAACAAGAGTGCACACACTGAAATGTCTCGCCTTTTTTACTAATCATTGATATTATGTTGATAGACCTAAATATAAAGCTTTATTACAACTGTCACATAAACTCAACATTAACCAAGAAAAGGAAACATTGATCAATAAACCATGAAAATGAGGTCAAGGTCAGATGAACCATGCCAGGCAGATATGTACAGCTAACAATTCTTCAATACAACAAATATAGTTGACTTATTGCTTATAAATTAAGAAAAACAGACCAAAACACAAACACTTAACACTTAGCAATGGACCGTCAAAATGAGGCCAAGGTCAAATAAAACCTGCGTAACAGACATATAGATCATAAATATTTCTATACTATAAATATAGTTGACCTAATGCATAAAGTATAAGACAAATAGACCAAAACTCAAAAACTTAACTTTGACCACTGAACCATGAAAATGAGGTCAAGGTCAGATGACACCTGTCAGCTAGACATGTGCACCTTACAATCATTCCATACACCAAATATAGTAGACCTATTGCATATAGTATAAGAATAACAGAACAGAACACAAAAACTTAACAATAACCACTGAACCATGGAAATGAGGTCAAGGTCAGATGACACCTGCCAGTTGGACATGTACACCTTACAGTTCTTCCATACACCAAATATACTAGACATATTGCTTATAGTATCTGAGATATGGACTTAACCACCACAACTTAACCCTGTTCACTGATCCATAAAATGAGGTCGAGGTCAAGTGAAAACTGTCTGACGGGCATGAGGACCTTGCAAGGTAAGCACATACCAAATATAGTTATCCAATTACTAATAATAAGAGAGAATTTAACATTACAAAAAATCACAACTTTTTTTTCAAGTAGTCACTGAACCATGAAAATGAGGTCAAGGACATTGAACATGTGACTGACGGAAAGTTCGTAACATGAGGCATCTATATACAAAGTATGAAGCATCCAGGTCTTCCACCTTCTAAAATATAAAGCTTTTAAGAAGTGAGCTAACGCCGCCGCCGTAGCCGGATCACTATCTCTATGTCGAGCTTTCTGCAACAAAAGTTGCAGGCTCGAGAAAAACTAAAGTAATCAAGCATATATATCAATTTGATTAATATATATTTTTTTAAGACCTTATTTTAATATAATGAACAGTAAGAGTCTTGCAAATTATATATTATAAGGATATATAGTTTTGATTGTGAATGACACAGGTATCCACCAGAGACCTAACAACATAAATGTTTGCAACTAGTATGAACTATTATAGTAAAAAATAAGTTATTTGGTTATAAGTAGAAATATCACAACTCATCACAACTATTTTTTATGTTAAGTATGTAGAATTTGTTCACAAAAAATAAACCAACATTAAAATCTTAGGGTCAATTTTAACTCTTCGTGACTCTTCCTCTCTATCAGGAGTTTATATAAAAGTTTTTCATGTTTTTTATCCTCTTATAATCTAGAGTTTAAACCTAACATGAGACAGATTTTCAGGGTTACCATTTCCTCTCAAATGTAATAGTTATCAGGATGAGCCATGAAATATGATAAAGACATTCTTCTGTTGTTGTTTAGTACTATCCCTTGTTTATTCTACATGTATATGATATGTTCAAGCAAAAAATTGCTAGAAAGCAATGGAGGTCATTAAAACAAATCTACTGATTTAATATGCTTTCCTTAATAATTTTCTACATAAACATTTTATTTGTTACAAGATTTACCTGATTCTACATCATAGTGTCTATGTTTTGTTGAGGTAATGCTGCCATTCGATGTGACTGATTCAGATAGTTTGTCATAGTGAACGATAGTATTGTTGTGTTTTATTCCTTGTTTATGATGAACAGAACTACACAAACATTTACAATGTTCTACCATCCAAACTTCTAATTTAGAGTTGAAAAACATCAGCACTATATAAAAAATGTAGAATATCACAAGTCCTAATGATTCATACCTACAACATATAAAAAAGTGGATTAATCACAAATATGAGAGAAACTTTTAACTCTCAACAGCTTATTAAATCAATTCCATTGCATTAGTTAATGTTTTTTTTCAGTTTTATTTGAAAAAAATAAAATTGTTAGAAGTTACTTTCTCTGATTTGGTACCAGTAGGCCTTTAGTTTTACAACTTCCTTATAACGTCTTACTGCAATAGTACCTTTTGTGGCTTATATATGCATTTTGAACCAAAGATATGATTAAAATTGACAGTCATAGGTAATTCTATTATAGACATGTTCTTTATTTTTTTAAAGTCATTATGATTTCTGCGTGAGAAAACATTGCTTTAATTTTTTTATTGTAGTATTAAACCAGTTTTAAGACGTTTCGGCCATTGGCCTTCTTTAGTATCTTTATTTTTCTTTTCAACTACATGGCAGACATTTTTTCTTTTTCAATCATTAAGATGTTATAGACATAATTCCTTCAATGGCAGAAACGTCTTAAAAATTGGTTTATTACTACAATAATTTAAAGTATGTTCCCTATTGGAATATTAAGACAAGTATTTAATTCTTTAAAAAGAATCTTGCATAGATTATCGGTATGTTACTATCTTTTCCTTTAAGATTTATTTACTGAGCTTACAAGACACCTCCAATAGAAGAAATATTTGAATTATCAGAAAGATTAATCCATCACTAACCCTTCAGAATAAATTACAGCTGATTTCTCAATGCTTGCAAAGGAAAAGTTTGGTTGGCTTGCTTGCTTTGTTTGTATAATAGTTTATACAAGCTTTGTAAATAAGATTGACATCTTTAAACAATTTATATAGGCATAGTTTAACCTGAACATATTATATTTGAATTTAATTGGGTGTTATCCTAATGATTTTGCAATATACAAACAAAGCAAGCAAGCTAACCAAAGTTTTGTTCTGCATGCATTAGGGAATCGGCTGTAAAAATACATATTTATATAGTAAGTATAAGTGTCTACTATACTACTGCAATTCCTGAAAGCAAGCTATCACCTTAGAAATAATAATAGACACCTCTCACAGCCAAGTATAATTAAGCAAACCAACATCTCTCTTTGATGAAACACCTGCAAACAACACGATATTACAATTGTTTACATGAACAATTTACTGAATCATTTAATTCCACTCCAATAAAATTTCTAAACCGAGAAAATAAATTAAAATAAATCCTCAAACAATAATATCTTTGATAAAACCTTCATCAGCTATTTCACAATGTTTCCACATCAACTCAATTTAATCACTGTAATGACTGTGTTTTTATAATCAGCAAGATTCCTAGTAAATTGTGAAGTCAGCTATATATACAGTGGCATTCTATATCAGGTTATATAAGATACCCAAGTGGACGTGCATGTTTACTTTTATAGAAATAGTTGAAAAGAGAAAATATATCTTTTAAACTAATCATTAAATACAAAACCTTTTACCTGTCCCTAATTACTATAGAGTGTGTGGTTTTGTTTCATCTTTATAGACCAAACTATTTCCAATATACCTGAATACAAATTAAATCAGATATGCTTGGTTGAGACCTTGCATGTTTAGGTACCAATAAAGGCATAATTGCAAATTCCAGGATATGATAATTGTTTAATAGCTATAATATTTATTTGTCTAGTTACCAACCAAAACAGGCACTATAATCATTGACAAACTTTTAAGACTCCTGTTGGATTTTTGAGACCATCAATATCATATATTATATATGAACAACCATGGTCCGAAATAAAAGATATAGGGCTTTTATTTGAATCTGTCATGTGACTTCCATTACCAAGTGATTAAAATGTAGGCATCATCACTTCAAACAAATGTTCAGCAAATAGCTGAACATTTGATTTAATACTGCGCAAAATATTTGGGTAATTAAAATCTAATAAGATGGCCATCCTCCTTTGGTCATACCGGAAAATTCTGGTAAATGACGTCATAAAGGCATGCTAAATCGAAGGCAGGATTACAGAAATGACGTATTGGAAAGGATTACAGTGAGAATAGAATTGTCAAATATTACTAACTCATAAAAATAGAATCAAACCTATCATTTCTTTAAGTAAGGATAGTTTACTCACCAGTATACATTTTCATCATATATCACATAAGCTAAAGCTAACACACTCAATGTGTAAAAGGCACAGTCTCTAAATAAAGGCCACCAATTCAAATGTACCACCTGTAAACATAAATAACAATTATAGTACACTGCAGGCAAATCTTACATTGAAAACAAATAATTTACTCAGACAAAATAATGATAAAAATATAATTATCTTGTAATTTATAGACCCAATATTATGTTTACCACATACTAAGTGGTCAATGTATGTGGTGTATGAACTGTTTAAGCACTGATGTGTTCTTTCTGAACTGTTTAAGCACTAGTGTGTGTATGAACACTTAATAAAAAGAACTGATTTGTAGTGTGTCAACTGTTTAAGAACTGATGTGTGTTGTATTTTAACAGTTTAAGCACTGGTGAGTCTATGAACAGTTAAAGAACTGATGTGTAGTGTGTGAACTGTTTAAGATGTGAGATGTTAAAGCACTAATGTGTGTTGCATGTTGTTATAACTGCCTTCACAAAAGACATTTAAGAAGATTGTTATTACTGCTTTCACAAAAAAAACATTTGAAGATATGACAAAAGATGACCAATATCAATGTTTATCAGGTGAGACAAGCACATGATTTCGTGACCTGCTCACAGTCAATTTATTTTTTATGTCAACTCTTTCCCTTTAAATTCATTAAGTGAATTAACAAAAGGAAAATAAAATAAAAATTAGTGAAGGAAAATCACTTAACTTTAAAGTAACAATATAATGTAGGCATATACTGTTGTGTGAAAAGCAAGTTTTAAAAGCTTTGTTACTTGTAATGAAATATATATGTAAACTAACATATAAGGGTTTACAAATAATATTTTTCTGAGAATAACAAACAACTGAAATAATGTAAAATATCCACTACACTATTTCATATTAACAGCTACAGATCTACAGAACAATTAAGTCTGCATGCACAAGTTTTGTGGAAATCGTAGCGAAGTGTACATTTTAAATGTATATACAAAGATTGTATAAGGTTTTTAAGGCTTTGGATTGAAAGTTGTAGGAGGAGTTCCTAACACAGAAAAGATACCCTCTTTTCTCTTAAAAGAGTGGCAAATACCAGAGGGGCATTCAAACTCATGTAAAAAATAAACAGACAACACCATGACAAAAAAAGAAAAAGACCAATAGACAAACAATAGTACATAAAACACAACATAGAAAACTAAAGACTGAGCAACACAAACTGAAACCAAAAACTGGGGGTGATCTCATGTGCTCCAAAAGGGTAAGCAGATTCTGCTTCACATGTGCCATTTGCAATACATATGTACTAAAATTTGCATTTTGTGTACAAACCTATCAAAAGTTGTTTAAATAAAGACTTTAACTTCCTAATTGTTTTCCTGATTTTACTTTTTTCTAATACATTTTAAAATATTTTGTTTATATACTTTCACCTTAATTTTACATTATTAAACACAAATGATATAAATAAACAATCTTGAAGATATAAGCCTCTTAAAAAGATTTTGAAATTCATTTAATATAATATTTCATACATAAATAGTAGTGCATCATAAGTGTCTAAAAACGCTGGTTGGTATTAATATACATGTTTATTGACTTTATAGATATATGTATGTTTAAAATTATAATATTGGATTGTATGTTCATGAACCAAGGAAAGAGACTTTAAATAAAAATGTGAATAAATTGCATTAAATTATAAATGTACATGTTATACACATGTGTGCACCTTCTTAATAAGTAAATAATTTGACTTTATAAGAAACAAATATGTTTCAATTACACTAATCATTTCATACCAAATTAAAGGAGACAAAAACTGTTCAGACTTTTACTGGTATAAAATTTTAACATGTGATTTACTGCCACTGTCAAGAGAAATCTAAATGATTAAAATGGATTCATTCATAATTTATTTTCCAGTTTAAAGTTTCTCACTGTATAATTATTGTGTTATATAAATTGAAAGCAGCAGTGTCAATTGATGATGAGTGGTAATTTTAGTTCATTAAAATCATATCTATTTTAAACAACTTTATTCCACAATTTTTTATTTAAAGATTTTATCTGAAACAAGCAGTTGCATAATTTTAATATTGCATGCTGTAAGACATTTATCTCAGATTCATTTACGCTGTGAATTTTGGTATGGATTTCTTTTTTTAGCTTTATCTTCTTCTTTTTTAATTTTAAATATATTAGATAATACTTTTTGTTTTTGTGGACAAAAAATATTGATTCATTTATGACTTTTACACTATCAATGACTGCCAAAATCTTAATATTTTTTCTGCATGAATACATGGAAGTTTTTTTTTCAAAATCCAGGATTTTCAAGATTTCAAGGTATCCACATAAAAAATCAAAATAAAAGTAATGAATATCACATGATCTACTATTTAGAATATTGGAAATAAAAGAACCTCACAAAGCACACATTTTTACTGGGCAACCAATTTATTACCAGATTTTTAAGTTCAAAGATTCATAACATCTACCAAAGTCAACTGATGAAAATTTCTTGTTGGTATGCACATGGTTATCAAGGGTTCATCAGTATTGAATTTGCTCAACACAAATTAACTAAAAGGCTCCAAAAAAACTAGGATGACTAGACCATGGGGTAGTTATTGATGTTCTAGAAATATTAAGCTTGCCTACTGAAATACATTTCTCACCTCAAACAATGTTTTAAATTCTTACCATTCCAGCAAATAATGCACAAATACTGATAACAAACATCACATTATAAACAGCTGAACCAACAACAGTACCAAGTCCTATATCATCCTAAAATATACAATCAATAATAAGGTTATAGTAACATAATTATGTAAATATTAATTGTTTTTCACACCAAATTCTCTTTTTTTTTTAGCAAATTTTCTCTACAAAATCACTGTTCCTATCTAGCAAAAAGGGAACATGGTTGAAAAGTTTGCTATAATATTCATATCAGAGATTTTAATCCAAGTTTTTCATTGATGTAATCAGGGTGTTATCTATCAATCTGCAATAATAAAACTTTTACAAGCTTTTATATGAGCTTTGATAATGATAGGTTGTAGAAGAGGCAGAGAAGTTCCCAAGGAACTCACATGCTTACTTATGAGTCTTATTTTTAAATTGATGGATATTTTCAGCACATCTATTTGTCTGAATTCTTGGTTTATTTATAAATAGGACATCCTGTTATAAATAGATTGCTCTAGGGACAGTAGTATTGACTTCAACACTGTTAATGTCATTTGATTGCAGCTCAATCTATGTATCTGTCAATACTTAGATGGACTGTTCAAACACTGTTATAAACAGCAGGATCCATTTCAAATCAAGTGAGTCTGGCTAATCGTATGTGGCTCTCAAACAGAATAGGATTAATTTGAATTTTGATAGACAAACTTATTTACAAGGGACCATAGGAAAAATTGTGACCTGTTTATTTTTTTATAAATACTTGTCTTCCTGGATATCATACCTTATGATGGCTTATCTCCACACTTTCATAGCAATTGAATATCTTGTTAATGATTTAAAACAGCTTAAAATACATTAATTCAAAAGATTCATGTGAAACTGTGAAGTAAAAAAAAATCCTTCTGAATGAAAATTGATGTTTTTACTTATTTTTTTAACATTCACTATACTTGTCACCATTCTTTCTGCGATTATTTTCAATCTTTGATACTAGGACAGGATGGCCAATTGATTTTTGTAGCTTAGAATCTAATTAAAGAAGAAACATCCAGTTAATCCCTGTCAAAGTCAATCCAAATTAGTGAGGAGAATTACAGCCTGACAACAGCTGACTTTGTCAAATAACTGCTGTAAAATCAAGATTATTTAGGGAACATGTTAATGATTTAACAGTCATAATTGTGCTAATGAGTGGACAGTTTTATGTTGACAATATTCTTAAAATACTAATTTGTAATACAATTGTTTATTTTTGATACAGTTTTAAAAGTTAAAACTTCCAATATAATTAAGACACTAGAAGTGGACTGTGCAATAAAGCAACAGTGCAAATTTCAAACAGTGGAATATGAAATTCATAATTTTTGACTTCAAAGCAATAACTTGAAAACTAATGCTTCAAAGATGTTTCCAATCTATTTTAAATTGAGGACATTATTTTGGCCTTTTTAAAAAAAGATTTAACCTCTCATGTCTTAGAAATGAAGAATTTCATGTTTATAACATGGTCACAATGATTATATCTAAATTATTGGATTCACAGTCATGTTAACAGAGCATTATTACCCATACTGACGATTGATGCAACTGACAATTCAAATAATTAAACATTTAACTTCAACTGAGGTGTTTGTTTCCATGGTTGTATGTATAGAAAATATTGGTCGTTCTATGTTATCCAAATAAAAAGATATGAAAGTCATTAGATCATTAACAAATTGCAAACTTTTTCATTATTTCAGTAAAGTTTCCCCTACATAAATTTAGAGTGCAGCAGCTTAAAATTTATTTTGCACAGCAATACAGCACAATCCATCTTCCCCTTTTATGTTTTTAATTGATAAAAAAAAAATGCCAGCTTTGAAGATTTATGATTGACTTAAAACTTCACGATGTCAATTTTTTTTTTTATAAGTTTATACTTCAACAAACAATTGTGTTTACGTTGTAAATAAGATGATTGCTCTTTTCTTTGCTGTCTATACAAGATAAAAAATAAGTTATTACATGATATAGATTTTTTTGTAATATTAAAAGTTTCTCGATTACAATTTGATGACAGAGACAGATGTTGACTGAGTCTTCAATTATGGTACATCTCTTTTTTATCAGTCAAATTTATTATCATAGCTGGAGAAAATCTATTACAGCCTTCCTTAAATATAAAAATATTAAATTAAAAAATATATATTCTGGAAAGTTCAAAATTTTCATCTTGGGACATAAAATCTAAATGGCCTTATGTATCAAATCTTTGTTGATGTGCTTACAAAAGTATTCATGATTTATCAATCAAATTGATAAATTCAGAATATAAAGCTAAAATAATTTTCTTATTTGCAAAAACAATGCATTTGTCCAGTCAGAATAAGATGTTCAAAATTTCTGATTTCTATACCAGAAAGATCTTACAAAACCTGTTTTTCTAGTCTTTGTTAGTCTAGTGTGCTTTTTTTAATTTTGTCTTATGGCCCAAGACCACAATTAATGACCCCGTTTTTGGTTTTTCACGAATATAGTTCCCCTTAATTATAGTGTATTTTTTCTTTATTTTTTTTCTTTGCCTTTTTCATTCATTTGTTAGTTTTAATGGGGTGGAAATGAAAGAAGAGAGGTGAAATAACTTTTTGTTGAAGGTATTTTAACTGATTTTAATATGGAAAGAGTGATTAGGTCAAGTGCAAAAAGGTAATATTTTCAGTTTTCGGAACATCTCTTGACTTGTCCATAGGGGTATGGATGTGTATTGGCTAAATTTGTAAGTTACATCAGAGCAATCTTTCTGAATTTTTGATATGTTTTTGGACTAGTACTATACATTACACACACAAAAAATTTGACAAAAAGATTAGGTCAAATTTTTTTAATGAGACAAAAAGTTATAAAGAACTAATAGAGGAATTAATTGTGGTCTGTGGCCTTATCTGTGAATGTTCCAGAGTTTAAAGTGGTATCCATTTTACTGATCTAGTTTAACATTATTGTTTAAGGGCTGCTTTTGACTGCCTCTGGTTGAGGAATTTTCTTGCTGCTTAGAAGACCCATTGGTGGCTATGGACTGTTTTTTGCTCTTTGGTCAGGTTGTTGTCAACAAGAAATTTTTGTATAAATATTCTCTTCCCCCCTTAGACCTCTAAAAATAGAACTCACTTTAGCAATGAAGACAGCTATAACAGCAGTAGCTAGTTCTGGTGCAGAGCTGCCTGCTGCCATTAGAGTGGCTCCTGCAACATCTGACTGTATATGGAGAACTACAAAATAAAAGAAATAATAAATAATTTGATCATAACATATATTTTATATAAAAAAAACTTGGTGCTCTGTCAGTTCTGTTCATAGTACTGTAAACAACTTATTTTCGTGGGTTACTTTATTTCGCATTTTGCCCTTTCTAGCCTTCTTCGCGGCAATTTAATTTCGTGAATTTCAAATTTATCTGATGTTTTTTAAATACAAGAGATCCCAGTTTTACTTATTCAAGACAATTTATATATGGTTATTTTTCTATTAGTGAAATTCAAGAAAATTAGTTGGACTACAATAAATGACTCACAATATGACATAAAAGATCTAACTAAAAGACTATAGCATCTTAATGTCCTGCTGTAGTAAAGACAAGGAGCTAAAAACCAAAAAGGACAAACCAGTATAGCTAAAGCCCGGCAAGGAATCAGAACTTTGCATGAGGGAGATACATAATTCAAGTCAAAACTTGCAAAGCAGCATTTTACCTTTATGTTCTATTTTAAGCCATGTTGGTTGGCAGACAAGATCATAGGACACATTTTAAAACTTGTAGTAGCTTTGCAATTCATTAATACATATGTTTGACCTAGACCTTTGACCTCCGAGTCACTTTGAAAATTGATAATGATGTCATTGTTAGTATTCTTTATTGTATATTTATATATAAGTTTGATGAAAAGTGCCATTGTTTTTTTCTGATGTGATGACAATATAAAACAATAAAAATACATCTTAAAGTTCACTCATCATTTAGTTTATCCTTTTCCATTAATTAGCCTTGTAAGCTGGATTTAATACAGTAAAAAACTCCTTACAGAATAACATAAAATCATAAGAGAGTTTAAGATTTATGCAATTGTTCTAATTAAGTATTGTATTCTGAGGCTAACAAGATTCTCTTTAACACATTTCAAGGCTTTCATACCAATATATTACTTATATATTTTCTTAGCTGTATAAGCAGTATATAGATCAACAAAAAAGATTGAATGCCTGAATTCTAGTACATGTAGTTCCGAAATGTTTAATTCATTTGATATATGAAGAACTAGCTTCAGAGTCAATGTTTTTGCTTCTGCAACACAAAACTTCTGTTGTATTTATGAATTCAATAAAATAATCAGCAACAGACATATGTTTGCTTGTTTAAAAGGCAATATGATGAATTACTAAATTCATACAAATAAATTTATGCATAATAAGCTTGATGAATTTGTTTTAGAGTAAGTTATTCAAATTGATCTATATTCCAAAATTGTTGTTTATTTTATGGTGGATTAGCCATATGGAACAATCAATTGGTGAACTCAATATCTGATGAAGGGAATGAATATTTCTCACGTACAAAATATAAAAGTCAATGAAACTGCCCCAAAACACAGCACAAGTTCTTTACATCACTTAACTGCAAGTGCAAAATGAAGATAAGTATGAAAATGCAATATCTTTTTCCACAATCATCCTTTTTGTTTGTTTGTTTTTTAACAGAAAAAAAATCCATTCATTAATATTTATGATAAATCTGTTGAACCATTGGGTAATGAATGATGATGTTAATATTTTACTTGTCATACAGCAGATGTGAATAACAAATGCCATTTGTACCATTTTCTATCAAGAACATACACCAGGGCTAACTAAAATTTCAAGGATAGAATGCAGATTTATGACATTTGTACAATTTTATATCTACAACTAAATATTGAATATAAACTGTTGACACAGAAATATGTCTTGCCGGTATGTTATTTTGACTGTAAATGTGCAAATGTTAAAATAAAAACAGCAAGATTTCAACATGTAAACTTATAATACAAATTATTAAAAGTCAAGAACCATGATTAAGGTGCAGGGCCATTTATCTTAATTGAGATAAAGTAAGACAATGCATAAACAGCTCCATACCAAATATCATTGATTTGACTTATAGTAAGTGGTTCCACTTTCAACAGATTTAATAACATGCAAAAGTTCCAGAGTCAATGAGCCCTGACTAAGGACGTGGGCCAGATATTCTTCAGGTATAAGAGATATGGCAATGCTATTACAACTGCATACCAAACCCTTTTGATGTGCTACAAATGTATTAGTGATTCTCTTCATAAAATGACATAATCACAAATCTTGATAAACTTTTGACAGCTCTTTCACCAATGGAAACAGCATGCCTGTATCTAACCTACTTTGTAAAGGAAAGATATAAAAACAAAAGGATATTTGAAGAATAGAACTTTAATTTGCAATAACAATGCAAGTCAGGTTAAAGGTTTTCAATGAATCACAGAATCTTGCTTTTTTGAGATAAACAAACCAACCATCAGTGTATGTAAAATAAATGAATGAATGAATGAAAAATTTGTAAGGGTTCCGCGGAACCCAGTGTCTCGCCTATTTTTGCTGTAAATCGCAGGCTCAACAACAATGAGGAAAAAAATAAAAATATTCCTCTTGTTACTATTTTATGATTGTAAGAAAATCTAAGTCCGTTTAAAAGTAAATTACAGAAAAAAAGGAGTAATCTTTTTACAAACTTTACTTCTGGATACAATCTTATGATCATAAATAAGCTTCTGTCCAAGTTTGGTACAAAACCAGGATAGTTTAAGAAAGTTATTAAAATTTTAAAAACTTTAACCACAGAGTGAATGTAATGGTTCCCAGCAGAAAAACTAAGTCCATTAAAAGTAAGATATGGAAAAAATGAATGGATTTATTAATTTACAAAATTTACTTCTGGATACTATCTAATGATCATAAACAAGCTTCTGTCCAAGTTTGGTACAAACCCAGGATAGTTTGAGAAAGTTATTAAAATTCTAAAAACTTTAACCACAGAGTGAATGTTTTGTTTCCCCGCAGAAAAAAACTAAGTACATTTATAGTAAAATACGGAAAAAATGGAATTTTATTTTTACAAAATTTACTTCTGGATACTATCTTATGATCATAATCAAGCTTCTGTCAAAGTTTGGTAGAAATCCAGTATAGTTTAAGAAAGTTATTAAAATTTCAAAAACTTTAACCACAGAGTGAATATTTGTTGATGCCGCCGACGCCGACGGAATGTAGGATCGCTTAGTCTCGCTTTTTCGACTAAAGTCGAAAGGCTCGACAAAAATGCAATAAACCTACCATCACACATGATTTCTAAAGAAGGTACAAAGTAGTCATCACAGATGATTGCAAAACCCAAAAACATATAGACTGCTATAAGGATGTTAATCACTACTGCTCCATGTACTCGTTGTTCTTGTGTAAACATCCCATGTGGAAACTGAGTTATGGCCCTTGGTGTACAGTTCTGGAGTGATGTCAGGTGCCTCAATTGTTCTGTAAAATATAAGTATTAAATTAAAATATTGATTTCACATGCATATAGACCTAAAATATTCTTTCCTTTATTTAGAAAAGATCTTCATTTTTTTATATAAATAAGGCCGTTAGTTTTCTCGTTTGAATTGTTTAACATTGTCATTTCAGGGCCTTTAAAAGCTGACTATGCGGTATGGGCTTTGCTCATTGTTGAAGCCCGTACAGTGACCTATAGTTGTTAATTTCTTTCTCATTTTTATCACTAGTGGACAGTTGGCTCAATGGAATTCATATCACATCTTCTTTTTTTATATATTTGTACTACAACTACAAATATCACTTAAAGTTTATCACCTCATTTCAATTGAAGTCATGTCATTTGTTCAGATAGGAAAATCAAACAGGTTTTATTTATTGTTTGTTGATCGGCATATGCTCAATGGAGTTAAATCAAACACTTGTTAATCAATAACTGACACTTGATAAATAAAGACAAAGGATTGATGTTTAATATCCAGTGGCAAATATCACATGCAAACCAGGACAAGAACACTCCAATTTGATACAAAATTGGTCCCCATTTTAAATGCCTAATTTGCCAGCAAATTTTTTATTTTAAACAGTTTAAAATAGCTATAAACAATATACAATACTGACTAAAAGAGAGAGGAAGGAATATTTGCAAGTATCTGATAAATTGAGTATCTGAACTTAAACCCTATAAAATATTGTATGTCCCTGTGCAAAGTATACCCCATCTTTATGATTTGGATTAAGCAATTTCATTGTTAAGATTGTCTATTTTCTCTATCAAATTCATTAACAAAATGTCTATATTTAGATTGATTCAAAACTTGTCTATAGAATATGTTCCTTTATTGCCAAAACAGTGAGGCAAAAGCTAACACTTCAAGATCAAGATGGCCCTTGAACACCAGTTGGAGAAACATTCTGCATTAGATATTGTCAGATCAAGCCACACCTGTGCATTGAAGTACACAGATGTTTGAAAAAAACTAACATATTATAATTGTTTAGAAATCTAACTACTAATGTCATAATTTCCCACCGATCGAATCGTATAATACCGAAATTGATGAAGATAACCATTGGGTGCACCATCAACTTTTGCAAGAGTTGCTTCCTTATCTGTGTTTACAGCACATTTTATATTATATGATATTTCACTATCAGACCAAAGTTTAAACAATGAAAACTATGACAGCATTATGATGTCAAATACTTAAATACAGCTCTTAAATACAATTGTACATATTACAAAATCAATACCTTTAAAGTATACATTTATCTGGTAAATATCAAACCAATAGAATAACATTTAAACTTAAAATGTCATCATAAAAAAGAAACATGAGTGGGTTTTCTGACAATGTCTAGCACCAATTAACCTGAATTCTAGGATGCAACTGAAACTGTGCCAAACAAAATAGAGCATATTATCTCCATCAGTAATCATTCAAGACATGCATGAACATAAGTCTACATTATTGCCAATATTTTGCAATAGATTTCAAATAATGATGCATTAAAATAAAAATAAAAGTGTTTTAAACTAAGATGTTTAAGGTTGAATTTTAAGGTAATTATTTGAAGAATATTTGTTCAGTTTGACATAATTTTTTCTTCAGTTGTTTATTTGTTTCTATGATGACAAAAGTCACAAAATACAAGATAATAATTTATAATTTGATTTCTTTGAAGTTAACTACAAATATCTTGACAAAAAATAAAACAAGATTATAACAAACTTGTTGCTCCCTAGCTAGGTGCATCTTCAACATCAGACTAGAATACAATTCATGACAAAAATCTCATTTTTCTTGTTCTTGTATTGCTGATAAATATTTCTGTTTACAGTTTCTCTCTTCTTCTTTAGTTTTTACCTACACAATATTTCTCTCTATCATAGTTTTTACTATAATACAAGTGTACATAAAAATATCTTTAGATGGCAGCAACTCCTATAAGAAATCAGGAAAGTTTTTGAAGGAAAGAGTCGATAGACAGAGCTAAAAATTCTTAATAAATATGCCCTATGACCGATTTTCTCTATTTACACCGTTTTTTTAAATAATAGTCCACACTTGCATTTTACCCTTTTAAATCCATGTCAGACAGTAATTTTGGTAAGGCAGGTAGAGTCAGCAGGGTCTTCTAGTCTTTTTTTTAATTTTTTTAAATAAAGACCCTATTGATCAATGTGTTAGAGTTTGGTTAAATTTGGCCTAGTAGTCAAAGAGAAGATTTGTGTAAAAGCTTATTGATAACAAAAGATGATGGAAGACGAAGTCAACAAGTAATGAGGAAACTCACTAGGACCTATATGGGTCAGGTGAGCTAAAAAATAGTTTGAAAATATGGTTTAAATGAAATACATAGTGAAAATCACAGTTGACAAAAACCTTATACAAATATTGTATCTCACTCATTCAAAACCATTATATTGGTACAAAATGTACCTATATTTTGAACAATAAGCGAAAATAAAAAAGAAGGAGATCCTAATATCCATAGAAATATTTATTGTACATGTAACAGCAACTACATGTATAAACTTCTTATAGAAATTCTGCTTTTCTGGGAGACTTTTTTTATTGTTAAACAACAAAGATAGATGTTTTCTAATATTAATGACACACACAATGATACGGGGTAAATGTCAGTGAGAAAAACAACAAAACTTATGGTAAAAAAATTGATAGGTTTTTTTTTCAATAATCAAATTATAAATCCTACAAGTCCACAAAAGAGGTGAAAACTATCTTAGCTATATTTGGCAAAACTGTCAGAATTTTTGACTCTCAATGCATTTCAAGTTTGTTTTTTAATTTGTTTTTTTTAGCAACACTGTCAGCTGAGTGTTTAGTAGACAAAATCCATGTTTTAGGTAAAAAAAATTACAATCTTTGAGATTTTTTAAAGCTGTATCACTGTATAGATTGGCCTTTTTATGCAACTGTAAGGTATAAATACATTTCTACATTATTGTCCACCTAAATAAATCACATGTATTTCTCACATAACTTAGACATGATTGAATTATAAACACTAAAGTACACCTTTCTTCTTTAATATTGATTTTATAAGAATAAATGTTATTTTTCAAGATTATTATATTACAATTCAATACAGAAAATTAAAAAAATAAATGAAATCTTAAACGGATTACATCTGATGTTTTGTCTAAAGATTCGAATCGATTAATTCTTTGTACAAACATACAACAACCTATCAATCACTTTCTTTTCATAATCAGTAATGACATTTTATGACAGCATTAATCAAATTTCTAATTTTAAAGACCAGATTTAATTTTTTACTTGATCATTAAAACCCTAACAAAAACAAAATCTGGTTTAAACCGAATCTCGAAATATTGTTTAAATCATCCTGAAAAGAGAGTAATTTTGTCATTTAATTCACTGCTTGAAGCCCTAATATAAGATAAAATGTTATCAAAGAGCTAGATGAAAATCTGTCGCAGAAAATAAACCTACTTGTAGTGATGAGAGTTTTATTACAAAGACAATGATTCTACTAAGTATAGTTTAAAATAATTATCTTCTTTTTGTTCGGTAGCAGTGATGCAATCAATAATTAACACATGATATAGTCATATAAATTTACTAAAGGAAGATTACCATATACATAGTTGTCGATAGTTCTAACAAAAAACAAGTATCAAATGTAAAACACTAATGATCCTAAAATCAACTCCAGAATTGGCTTATGTCATGTTTAATATACAACTTGCATTTCAACAAATGTATATCAAAGATTGAAGTGGGTCTCATTGGGGTCTAAGCGTGACGCAGGATTGCTGATTTTTTTTAAGGATGACACGTGAAAGTCAAATTATTGTGGCGTGAAAACGGGAAGTCAGGTCTTGCGGGACTGGGGAAATGACAAAAGAATGAGAATTGCTTACGTACATAGTGAAAGCAGGATACAGGAATCTGACAAAACAGTAAGCCGGATCCGGGATCGGAACCCCCAAATGAGACCCCCCAATGAACATTTGCATCATCTCAGCAGCTACAAATCACAACTTACTCATATGAAATCCAACATTGCTACTTTAAAGACCTAGCTGTTAACAGAATTTTGCATGCTAATCTTAACACCAAAATTTAGGACGAACAGAACACGACTAGCTGAGATTAAATGAGGGATGGTTAAGGTTAAAACTATCAGCTCATGAACCGTAATGTCCCCAGTCAGGCAACCTAGACAGAGTATGTAGTCGTACATGTATAATTATTATATAGTTCTTAACAAAATAAGAGAATGTATTGATAATCAATTGTGTAAACTTGGTTTTAAGTGAACCTGCTGCACATTTGTATCTCAGCAAAATAACACATTTTGGAAGTGTTTACAATAATTAATTGTTTAACATAAAAAATTGTAAGGTTTAAAGTATCAAATCAAAATTACTACTTCTGGACAGTAAATGCATACTCTGGTATTCATCAAGTCAAAAATAATAATCTATTATTACACAGTAATATTTCACTTGTGATGAGGGCTAACCCAGTAGACACTTAAGAATGATCATTTAATCACATGTAGCCCCATGCTACATATCAAAATCATATGACCACTTGATAGATGACTTAGTGACAAAACAATACTGAATATAAGATAGAGAGATGTGGTCACCTTCAACAACAAACTTCATCAGTTTCAAGTCATTAGGATATACTCAATTTATATAATTATGTTTGATAGATTATTTAATTTACCAGTATATGAATTTGATGATAATTATTTGCTGATGATGTACATGTACAATCTATCACAAGTAAAACAAAATTGAAATTTCCTTTTTTGTACAAAACTTTAATGCACAATTTCTAAAATAAAATAAAAACTTTTATTTACAGAAGATTCATTTTCTAAAAAGACATCAAAAAGGACTTTAACAAAAAAGACTGCATTCAATAACCATAAAAGTTTTGGAAACATCATATTATTATATAACCCATAGATGTATGACAGGAGTGAAGCAATCTTTATATAGATACA
The DNA here is from genome assembly GCF_036588685.1 of Mytilus trossulus. Lineage (NCBI taxonomy): Eukaryota > Metazoa > Mollusca > Bivalvia > Mytilida > Mytilidae > Mytilus > Mytilus trossulus. Next base: position 45,880,221 of record NC_086376.1, read on the forward strand.
ATATGCACTTGTCTTAGTTGTCTTACAGCCTGATCACTCAATTAATATCTATTTAATTGGTTGTAAGTAATTTCTGTGACTAGTCACTAAATCAAGTCTGGTGTTTTTATAAGTACATTGTATTTAGGAGTACTTTATCATATGCTAGTTAAAATACAATTTTCAGCTTTACGACCCTATCGATCAGATCAAAATGTTCCGAAAACCAATTAAAACACATAGATAACTTAAAGAGAAAACATCCATGTAAAATCTTCTGGTAAATTGAGCAGAAATGGTTCTATTGATGTTTAATGCCTTTAAGTAAATAAATACTATGTACAATTAAGACAAATACATTCCCAAATATACATGTCATTTAAAGAAATGAGCTTACAGTCTGCAGCTGTGACATCTAAGAAGGCATTCAGCCTTAAATGCATGTCCTTAAGATTTGATCTCACCATATTATGTAATAATCATTTTTTTCAAAACCAATGGAAATACTAATTTTATGTTAATAAATTCAATAAATATATATTATAAAATAAACTACTGCATTTGATAAACTATGTGCACAGGTACAAAAGACCAACCCTGGATACCTTGTCATACATGGTCACTATTTTGTGTCTGTTGCTGCTTAAAGTTTCCAGGTGAATGGACAAGAAGGTTGAAATTTTGTTCTGCCAACTTTTTGAGCAAAAAGATTTAACCATCTGGATGGAACTTAAAGCTACCATAGACAAATCTACCAAATATTGCATTACATAATTCTTTGCAAAAATTCTATCTAACTAAATTATGTTACTTCTCATCGAATCCATTCAAATTATACAACTTTAAGTTGATTGTAGCTTGTTTAATGTCATGTGGCAAACATTTCAAGCATTTTCAGAACTGAAGGAGCTTACTTTTAAGTAATTAAAAAAAAAAAAGAAACTGGCCTCCATTTCAGTTGATGATATGTTTGGTCATGTTGGTCCTAGTTGAAATAAGTTTGTCAGAAGTCAGAAGGAGAGTTGAATTTTCATTCCCTGCTTTGATCATTTCAAATATTTCATACCTAAAATTGCTACTCCCTCATTGTTCTCTTATAATATAAGCATGATAAAGTTTTAAAATAATATATTGTAACAGAGGAAAGAAATTTTTAAAAACAATGTATAAAACCTTATAAAAAGTAAAAGAAAAATGTTTCTGGAGACCTGAATGCTTTGAAACTAGAAATGATGGACAGAAGTAAAGAATGACAGATGGTAAAGGGTAACACTGAATGCCCCTTTCACCTATGGTGGGAGAATACTTTAGATAGATATTTTCTGGCAGAATCTGGGTAAAGCAAACTTGCATTATAGTAAATAAATAACCTGATGCTAAAAATGTCCTTCTACAAAATTTTCTTCTTCATAATTAAAATCATTATACATTTGTAACATTCATGACATTATAATATATTTAAACTTGTAATATAAAATAAAATACCTCAATTGTAACCAAAATGGACAAATTTACATTATCTTATTGTTAAATTTATATGCCAATTATACATTGACAATTTAAACACCAACGACAAACATGATTCGACTAAAATGTCCAGACTTATAAATAACTCTTTTATTTCATTGAAGTCTACATGTACGATGTACAAGCATATCAGATTTAAAGGACAGATCAAAAGTCATATTACTCAATAACAATATAACAACATTTATTTTCCTTCCTACATAAAACAGGACTCCAAAATGCACATCTTAATATGCAAAAAACTAACAGAGAAGACATAAAACAAAGTATGTAAAGTAAAAACAATGTACATATATGTCAATAATAGACTACAAAAAAATGCAAACATAAAACAAGAATGTATTAAAATAAGTCTTATAGGCACAGGTAACTCTAAATTACTAATTACACAAAATATCTTACTAGATGAATATTAATGTAGTTATAATAATTTGTGAAGTTTGCATATAACAGGTTAAATATGGCAGTGGAATAACCTGTACACGCGAGCTGTCTTGGAGAATTTAATTTTAATTCAATTTAAATATAAAATCATTAGCTGATAGACCTCATAAGAACAAATTGAGTTAATTGACTTGACACCTGGACTAAACCTCATTAATCATGACAAACATGTACAGCAGTTGAGAATATAAAAATAAGAAGATGTGGTTTGATTACCAATTAGACAAATTTACATCAACAACCAAGGACATTTATCTTGTATATAAAAGTTTAAATTATAGGTCACCGCACAGCCTTTAACATCGATATGCAAAACCCATACCCTAAAGCAAGCTATAGAAGGTTCCAACATACCAAATAAGTAACAAATTAATTCAAAAAGGAAACTAATTGCCTGATTTAATTACAAAACCATGACGGAAAAAACAAATATGATATTGATATACATTGTAGTAGGATAACCAATGACAAGCACTGAATTACAACCTCTTGACTGAGGATAGCCACATGCAAAATGCTCCTTGCCCCACAGTTGGTCCTCAACCTCCGCCTAACCATGCTAACCTGGGTGTAAATGCTCAAAGCCATGAAGTAACAAATACATAAAAAATTGAGCATCCAAGACTTAAAACATCAATCAGTACATATGTACATATCCAATAAATTTAGTGTACATTTTTTGGTAAATTAAAGATGTCTTAAATAGTCAGGAAAAAAAAACCAAAATCTTATGCAATGCTTGAATTTAAATATCTTATTCAAATGCTTATTAGGTTTTCACCTTTAAAAGTCAGTTCACATTGAGTACTTTGCAGAAAAGAGAAGTGCTTGCTTCCTGCAAACTTTTTTTATTTGAAGACTTGAAGACTTTTTACTGATCTGGACATGATCCCTCTCTATCGACTTCAAATGACCTTAAATGTACTGCTTACTTAATCTCACTAAAATCATAGATTGATTTGACACAAAGCAGTGGAATGCACAAAAAAAAAATCTTTCTCTTTTACTATATAATGTTTGAAAACATAATCCAAAATTTAGATATTTACATTGTATCTCTACCATTGTCTATAGTCATTAATACATGTACATGTACATACTGTACAAACAAATGTGCAAAAAAATACAAAGAGAAAAAAAAATTGCAACATGAATCAGTTCTTTGTTTTTTGTCTTAAATATCATATACCATGTTTACATGCGAATTTATTCTTTTTTTTCTTTTTTCTTTATGTTCTTCTATCTGCATGTTTTTGCCTGACGACAGGTCTGTGATGTCTTTTTATTGTACAATTCTTATTTCTTGTCAAGGTAGAAATTCTCATTTATAACCAAAATATTTCAAAAGTATGCACATACAGTTGCCAGTATACATTTGTAATTGCTCACATCCATTTCATTTGAAATTTGTTGAAAAGTTGTCTTATTGTCAATCATACCATATATATCTCCTTATATTTATAATTTAAATTGTACACTGTAGATTTGAATTTTTCACATACATGACCCATACACATGTTTACCATTTTTGTGGAAATTGATAATTTTAAAAAACATACTTTAAAATTTAATGCATGTTTATTAATATTCCATTGTATGTTCTTCTTACAAAACATGTATATTGCAAAGGAGAATTAATTGTTTTTCCTACTCTTAGACATTTTTGAATTTTATTGGATCCCTTACATTCCTATTACCGGTAAGAAAATTTTGCAAAAAAAATAATTTTGACAACTGAATTTTTTCTGGAAAATATATTATAAATTGAAGCTACATGTACCTAAGACTGAAACTTGTATATTAGTCCCATCATATGTTCCCAACTGACCCAAGTATGGGTTGCTACATTTTGTACATGCACAATGTACTTTCAATCTAGATAATTCAAGTTCATCTATTTATTCGTTTTGCATATAATTTAATTTATTATACTTCACGTTAAAATGCCATATTTTGATTGGCTAAGACGAGGGTGTCAATTTACTCTATCACATGGCTGAGCGGGTGACAATTTTTTTTAATGTTACCCTCTCGTCTAGACCAATCAGAAATCGATAATTCAAAGAACAATGAACAGAATTTACACCAAGGAATTAAATACAATGCTTAAGTTCTTCGTTTTGGCTCAGATTTTATTATCGACTGTTAAAATATATAAAATAAAACATCTTGCTTGACTTTTGTTGTTTTTTTCTAATGCCCGTAACGTTGTTATGAACGTGACGTCATAGAAAATACTTTTAAAATAAAAGTAATCTGTAAAAGCCAATAATGATATATAGGACATTCAGTATAATAAATTAAATAACACATAGCTGAGAGGGTGATAGAGCAGATTGGAACCCCTCGAAAAGGCATTGTCAACCTTGGCTTCGCCGCGGTTGACAATGTTTTCTCGGGGTACCAATCTGCTCTATCACCCTCTCAGCTATGTGTTATTTATATAGTGTTGCAGTTATGAATTGAATTGAGATCTATAATACACCATCACAGGAATATCCTAGAATTGTATGGTCTTAATTCATACTAAAGTATAAGGCCCTTTAGTTTCTGAACTTTAATTTGACAAGACTGTCATGCACAGATTTGAAGGAGTGAAGAAATAGAACTGTATAATATTCCAAATCTTGATCAGTTTCTTACTCATTTATTTCCATAATATCTGCTATTAGATTTCAAACAGAATATGATATTGTACAACACATATACCTCAATTGTTAATGTTATTCCATAGCAATACATGTACTTACTGCTTGTGTTCCATTCGATCTGATCTTTATTATTCCTCCAGATTGACAGAGAGATCATGGCTAAACCAAACAGAGAAAATTTGACAAATGCTGATGTTTTACCCATCTCGAATGGTTTCTTTCGTTTAATTAACTCTAAAACATCACATCGTATCTAAATGAAAGGATATTATGTCAGGTTTCCAGGTATCAAGTTTGACACATGTGTTGTAAATCCATATTTGGGTGATTCCAAATTTTTATATCACAGGGTTAACAGCATATAATTTTGTAAATCAAATAGAGGAATTTTACGAATTAAATTTATCAGGACATGTTTTCATCTTTAAATCATCTTAACCTAACAGTTTAATGAAGTTATATTGCCTTGTAGGGGGCACAGGCGTTATTGGCGAAAGTGAAAGTATCGATATGGAATGATCTTATCCTTTCGTGTGCATACATTTTCTATAGTTGGATTATTTCCCTTAGCTATTATCAATGTTATTTGTTATGGGAAGTTGATGAAGGTGGAGCAAGTCAGTTTCCTTTCGGAGCTTTTATTAATTAATACCACGTGACTGGTGACGTATACGTAAATAAACGAAAAGCAAACCAAAACATCAACAAAGAAGTATCATGTCATCGACACAAAAAATTGAAGGTATATTTTGTAACGGGAAGTATTGCTTCATTGTGAAATTGTAAATACTGTAAGATAAGATACAAATATGAAAGAGAGTACGAATTTAATTAGGAAGCAGGTGCTCGGAAATGTCAGAAAGGGAACAAATAATTGATGACATCAATAACTGTCGATTGAACCAGTTGAAAATCATTAATCTTGACCTACTTTTTCTCTGTTTCTGTTACATGACATTTTATGATCTAAATTTTCTTCATATGAAGCTTCTTTTGTTGTTGTAAATTGTATAAAACCTGACAGGTGCTAGTGAAGGTACGTGACCACAATCTGATACACTGTTCATTGTCATTTTCAATGTATTCATGTAATATAAATGCGTAAATGCGTTTGTTTATGAATAAAAACATAACATACATGTAGAATAACATGGATAATGATGTAAAATAATTTGTTGCTGTCATGCTAGTCTCTCCTGGGAATCTGTGTCCAAAGCAATTTTCTGATTTGCATGCCCTCAGAGGACCAATTACTGTCATACATGCAGATGTCTAGAAAATGCATTGCTACATTAATGTGTTTATCTCAAATATCACCACCCTATGAAAACTCCATTGGACTTTGTTCAGTAGACAATTCCAAGAATGTCCTATTGCATAAATCAGGAATTGAAGACATTTTAAAAACTTGTTTGTACATCCTCTCTATTATTAATGAAATGGTTATTAAACTTGAATGAACCTTATTATCAGTAAAAAAAACATAATCAAGTAAAATCATATTTTAGTTAAAAGACTTGTTGAATACAAATCTTGCTTTGGGATGGAAAAAAAGAATGCAAGCATGAAAGCTATATTTCTTTGTATATGTACATGTCTTTTTGAATAGTGAACACAGCACATCTAAAAGTACTGACCAAAATTAACAAAAAAAATTGTATTTCAGACTCATGGATAGAACTTAGTGGGGGAGTTACGCCACCAATTGAAGCTCAGTCCATATACAATGGTAACTTAGAAAAGTTACTGATCGAAGCCCAAAGAGAATCTAGATCATCATCAAGACCTAACAGTAAAGAATCATCAGCCAGGGGCAGGTAACTAAGATATTTACATGTTCTAATTTATGCATTTGTTTTTGTTGCATACATGTATATACTAAAAAGCAATTATCCACAATGTACAAGTATTTCAAACAAGTTTGAAGAAGTTCAAAGAATGGTTTACTTTTATAAATTGTTATTTGGATGGAAAGTTGTCTCATTGGCACGCACATCACATCTTCCTAGTATATCTAAGTACATTGTATCATGTGTACATGTACAATGTAACATCACTGACATGTAGTGTATTCTTTATCACATGAGTTATTAATAATGAAAATTAAATTTTGGTAAGAAATAACAAACCTTTACAAATAAAGAGGTGTGTGAAAAAATCTGCATGTGCTAGTTCTTCGATTACAAAAGATACATAAAATATATATATAAAGGTCACTTTATGGTTATTTCTAGACAATATTTATAGGAAGATATGGTGTGAGTGCCAATGAGACAACTCTCCATCCAAATAACAATTTATGAAAGTAAACCATTGTTGGCTCACACCAAACAAAAAGCTATAAAGAGCCCGAAAACTACTAGTGTAAACCCATTCAAACGAGAATGAAACTATATCAATGTATTTTGCCAATACATTTTATATAGCAATACAACAAGATAGAATTGAAATTTATATACATGTTACATTAGATAACACATGGTGATGTGAAAGAACCATATCCAATTGCAAGGAAAAAAAAATTGTTGTTTTTAAATTACATTTAAATATATGCATTTTTTAGAGAGTAATTATATGTTATTTTGACATATATATTAAATAATTTAATATATTGATAATACTGATTATTTTTTTTTTAAATTTACACATGTTAAATGACGAAATTCTAGATTACATCTTAATTGAATAAATTTAGATCTACTAAGAATTCAATAGAAACAAACCTGGATTAAGAAAAAAAGAAAGAAGCTTTGTATTCTGCTTCCTATTCTGATAACACATTTCAAAAGGCAGAAATTATTACACTAGTAGATTTATTAATGGGCAAATGTAAATGAAAACCAAGAACACAATGACACAAAAAAACCTAAAGGTCTATACATTGTAGGTCAACTTACAAAATGTACATGTACATTTTTTAGATCAACATAAATTGGTCCAAGTCTAAAAAAAAGTTGTGTAAAGTTATTGACTACTTTAAGTGTGTTTTTTTTCTTTTTCAGTCCTAAAGGTCTGCACAGTCCTACAAATGAATTATCAAATGCTGAAACAACACAGGTACAAGTGCATACTACACACTTTATTTTACTTCCTAAAAAATAAGGAAAGCCAATGAGATAATTATCCTTCAACATGTTCAAGTTCAATTTGAAGTTGATGTAAACCTTTTCTTGAGCTATTAATCAAAATACATGTACATGTATAATAAATTCCTAGAAAACATTTACATGCATGTATGAATGTTTATTCTTATTGTATAGGATTCTAGACCTGCCAACTCTCACCGTTGAGCAGGATTTCCCTATTAGAGGTGACCTGAATTTTGAAATTATTTATGATTTAAACTAAACACCTCAAATCAGGCATCGAAATGAGTGAAAATGGTATTTAGGCACATACAAACGCATCCAAGCTACACATTTATTGTAGTAGATTAAAAACACTTTCACAATATAAGAAGAGCATTATGTCCTCTTGCACTTTAAATCCCCATAAAGATTTTAAAATGTTGGAAGGTATGTTATACCTAATACATCCATTAAACCACTACATTGTATTATTCTTCTTTCTACATTTAAACGTTACCATTACTTTTTTTTTTGGTCAATTTGAAAGCTCTAAAAAAAACTTGTTTTGTATAAAGAGGTGATTATTTTTTAAAAGGAAAACCGAGATCCAGGTACAGATTGGATTTGGGACTGGTCCAGTAGACCTGAAGCCTTACCTCCAAGGTAAGTAAAAATTAGATTTGCACATTTAAACTTTAAAATTTTATCATGTCATATTTGTATGTTGATAACATTTTCAAATTTTCTTTTTTTTATACATGTACCTGTAATTTAACATAAATGGATTTCTTTTTTTCATAATGTTTTGTCAGAAAAGAAATATTAGACATTTACAGCTAGACTTATTTTCATCCTTTGGGACCAATGTTTAGAAATTTCAGACTAATTAAGTAGCAGAATTATAGTAATGTTCATTATACTTGTCGTACCTTACTTTTGAATGAATAACAACACTAAAACTTGAAACATCATGAAAACTTCAGACAAAATTAATTTTTAGCTCACCTGGCCAACCAACCAATATGGAGAGGTCAAGATCTATCTGCCCTGAAATTTTCCGATAAAACTATTATTGGGCAACCCGCTGTAGGGTTGCTACCCCAGAATTGGTAATTTTAAGGAATTTTTGCTGTTTTGGTTATTATCTTGAATATTATTATAGTTAGAGATAAACTGTAAACAGAAATAATGTACAGCAGAGTAAGACCTAAAAATAAGTCAACATGATCAAAATGGTCAATTAACCATTTATGTAGTTATTGCCCTTTATAGTTAATTTTCAACAATTTTTATAAATTTTTATAAATTTTATTCGGTTATGATATGCACATAGACCAAGGTGAGCACCTCTAGTTTGTCTTTACAGTGATGGATCCAGGGGGAGGGGGTTGGTTTTTTTAACAATATTAAAACATAAATATTGAATTTCCATTGTTTATGAAATTTTCCTTTTAAAATAAAGGACATGGACATTTTTACCCAGTAACATTAATGACATGGATATGATTTCCTAGGAAAGTTAGTTTGGAAACTCTAATTTCCATTGTTATTAAGTAAACTGTAAATGAATGTATTATATATATAAGAATTTTATAGGACATGATTTCCTAGGAAAATAAGTCTGGGCGACAAAGTTACTTACACACTAACCATGGACTTTTTATACTTGTAATATTTGTCGGCCCAGACATATTCTACCTAGACAAATTTATCACTTACATCTTTACTGTATAAATTATCTTTTGAAAATTATAATTTTTATTCATTCTTTTTGTAGTGATTTGGGAGCACGTTTCAAACACCCAAGAAAATCTGGATTTAGAAGTTCACAAATGATACGAAAAGAAGATGCTTACAGCCTGAAGTACATTATTATATCAAATGCCTGCTCCTTTGTTGTAGGAATTGGTCTTGCCAGTCTGGGGTAAGTTTATTGGATTACAGCAAAATGATTAAAAATACAGCAAATAAAAAATTCTCTCAGCAAAAAAGTACTGTGGAAACTTGAATGGACTTGAAGTATAAGTAAAACTTTACCATCCTTAAGTTATATAGGTATAATGATTGGAAATAACTACTGTGGATTCATTATTTTTCGTTGAATTCCAATTTTTGTGAATTTCGTGAGTGCAGGGGAACGACGAATATATTTCACCAAATTACAAATTTTCCATGGACTTGTATGCAGCCAGTATCAAAACCACGAAATTAAATATCCACAAAAGTGTAAGTTTTACTCAATCCATTAAAATTGGAACTCATGAAAATAACTGATTCCACAGTATTCTGACGGAACAAAGCTGTAACAGATAATTATTCACTGTACAAAGAACAGCAAAATGTGTGCTCCCAACACCAAATCTAGTATTTTGATTGGTTGAATTCTGAGTGTGAATAACTTTTAGGTACATTTACTCAAACTTTTGATGACCCCAAGACCAGGACTTTGGAAACACTGAAAAAAAGAAAATATAATTTGTTCATTACTTCCTTCATAGCATGTAAAATGATGTTAGATGAAAAATAAAGCTATCTTTTAGTTCTTGTTTTGCATCAATATTGTTTTCTTTTCTTTCAGATTCTATTTTGTAATAAAGAGATACTGCAGATGTAGTAATTTAATGATCTCAAACTAATGGATAAGGACAAGATAATGGAACAAAAGTATTTTTTCATCGGAAATCTTATTAAAAATCATAGTGATTATCTCTGATTTTGTATATGAGGGGAGATGATATTGAATTGGATTATTTTTGTACCATCATAATTTTTACCCCTCTTACTTACAAATGTATGCATAAGATTTATCTCAATTATTAGATGCTTTTTTGATTTCTGGTAAAATTTCTACAATATACAACAGTAAACATTGAAGCCAGCTTCAAGTTGTTTAACTGATTTTACCATGGCTAGTGGCTTTTTTAGTTTTCATTAATAAATAGTGAATAAATATAAAACTGTCGGTTATTTCATGCTTGCTTTTCAGTTTCCAGTTATTTGATACTTATCAGTCACCTCACTATATAATACAAATGTTCTTGAACAATACAAATGCTATTTAAAAAAACTAAGAGCAGATAATTCCAATGTCAATATCTGTTTGTAGAAGCCATCCAGAAGCTAGCAATTGTAAAGTCATTTCCATTTTTTGATTATGATTAAAAAAATTTAGATGTTAATGAAACTATTTTTTATACACAAATGTATTTTAGATAGTTTTAAACTTTTAAGAGTTGTTGAAAAAAAAATTGTAATAAAAATTGTCTGTTAAGGATCATTTTGATTTTATTTGATAAGAAATTTAAAAAAGATTAAAAAAAGAAAATTATGACAATTTTATTAGTAATAGTTGATATATATATCTCATAGGAAACTTTAAAGATGTAGATTTAAATGCATGTATATACTATAAATGTATTTTGTTGTAAACTGAATTACTTTAATATAAGTAACATTTGACTGAGCACTAGTAGGTTGACATTTCTCTTCATTGTTTTATAATATGAATGAACATTGCAGTATTTTCTCATACAGATTTTTCATACAGATAAACATAGGTTACAAATATAAATGATACAGCATCATTAGCTAAAATTACTTTAATGAGGGTTTGGATGGGATTAAATGATTAAAGAATAATGCCCTTAAAAAATGAAGGTTAGAGAATAACGGGCCAAAAAATGAAGGTTCGAGAAAAAAGGGGGTAATTTTTTGAAGATAAGAGAAAAAAGGGGTGAAAATTAAATGTCTACAGAATAATAGACCCCCCCCCCCCTACCCCATCCAGACCCTCTTTGATAAGATTTCAATTTTATCTGTTGTTTGATGTATATTCTTCCAAAGCCACATTTTAGTAGAATCTTAACAAATTATTCAGTTGTGATTTTCTAAAACCGTTATGTAGTTGGTTCTGGATATGTCAAATTTCACAAATTTCAATCTGTGTGAATTAAATAATGAAAATGATTGTTAATTTAAAGTGTATCACCTTGCAATATGCAATCATTATTCATGTATGTATGTTAAACTTTTCAAATACCAAAAAAAGTAATCTGCTTGTCATTAGAGGCAATTTTCACCTCAATGAGTAAAAAATATTTTAACAATTTTGTAGGTATTTATATTTAATGTTTCGATACATAGCTCCTTTTTACTTTTTATATGTTTCTGAAATACATGCAAAGAAAGCAAAATAAATCTGTTTGCATTATGCATAACTACATGTATTTAAAATAGCGGATACCATGTTAATAGAAGAAATAGGGCAGACATGATGATTGTTAATTTAGTTTAGATTTTGGACTTTCTTTTCCGGTGAAGAAATTTAGAAAAGCTTTTCTTAGTTTCAAATCATATGCAAAAAACACACAGTTTTGAGTTATTTCATATTTTCTCATTATACTATAATTTTCTTATTCATTGAAAAGTCCAGTAAAATTCTAGGTTGCATACTTTCTTTTAACACAGAGTTTAGTATTTGCACAACAATCTCTACAAAAAGCAGTTTAGAAAATATAGATACACACACAATGTACCATGTTTAGATGAAAACATTGCCTTTCCTTATTTTTGAAGCCAGTACAAATTAATTTGGTATTTTTTTAAACTTTTGAATATATTGTATTTGTATGCCTTTCAAATTGTACTTCCTAAGTCATATGGAACTTGTTTGTATATTTAATGAAAATTTGAAATGATACATGTACTTACAGGAATTGTATTCATTGTTTTATAATGTGTAATTTCTGTTTTATATGATGTTTTCCCCTTACACTTACTGCTATGGTTGATTAAACATATTTTTTTTAACAGTTTTACTCAACTTACAAATATATTTTGTTTTGTTGTTTTTAAATTTATTTTAATTGTTAAGATATATTATCTGAAATATTATTTGTCTTAATTGTGACCTATTTTTTTTTTTTTTTTTTGCCTCTCATTATTTCAGGATAAAATATTAAACTAATCAGATGTGTCAATATTGCAATTAAGACAAAATGAACTGAAAAATTATACACTTTTGTTATACTTAAAACAAAATATTGCCTTGTATTTAAACAAGTATTTTCTCATTTTTACAGTGTCACTAATATATAAAGTTAACCCTTAAGCGTAAATTTGATTTTTGATTGAACATTCCTGAAGTTCCACCAGAGAATGGAATGGATGGAATTTTTCCAGTTTTTTTATAATTCCATCATTAATCAAAATGATGTTCATTATAATCTTGTCAAGTTTTATATGCAAATAGGGTGTTATTTCGGTGATGCTTTTGAGAAAATAGTTTATTTTGGATAGTGTTTACAATAAATTTTCAAGTTGCAGATAAGATGATTTTTAAAGTTAAAAATAATGTTAGCTAATATAACTGGGTTTGGTAACAATGTCAAGAATATGATATTCTGTATGACCCAAAGGATATAATTAATATAGGTATTTTATTGTGAAAGGTATTACCACTCTTATACAAAGATATATAATATATTGCCCTCTCTCTATAACATTCTATTCTATGGACTTGGGGAAATGTGCTTACTCATATATGTTATCACTTTTGTGTTTTAGTTTAACATCGCACTAAATTTATTCATCTTGGGGGTTTGCTGTAGCAGAATGAACTAATTTGAATGATCATATAAATGAATAGATGAACATTTGATAATTTTCTAATCTGGTTATTGTTAAGAATATTGTTTTATCAGTGTAACAAGCTATTAGTGCAGTCATCATTGTTAATTTTAAGATGTATAATAGTTAATCACAAACTAGATCCCACTGTATGTAATTTTTCTGTTGAAATTCTTTTTCCTTTATATATATCACATACCTATATATAAATGGCATTTCCTATGTTACGAATCTTTAAATCAGTCTGACTTTGAATTATGGAAAGAAAATTTGATAAGTATGTAGGATAGTTAACATTGTTATGTGTTCATAAATGTGTATTACTGATCTGGAGCATTGATGTGAGAGTTGTCTTCCTTTTGATAATACTAATTTTACCATTCAAATAATTATTTAGATGTATAATCTCTTATTATAAGGCACATTTGGGTTTAGGCGGCACATATTTATTATTAGAAGTAGGAATTATTTTGCATTCAAAAACTAAATAACTTGGTAGCAGTTTTAATCATGGATACTAATTTTCATGGTTTATAGAAAAAAATCATGATCCATGTGGGTTCTTGAATGTAAAGATTCAACTTTTGGTCCACTTATCTAATCAATGCAAAATATACATTTTTTTTACAATTCGAATTTCAAAGTTGGATTTTATTCTAATGTAGTATGAAAACACATGTTGAGTTTTGATGTCCACAAAATCTATGAAAAGATATCCTGATTATTTATTGCTATAAGTTATTCTTGTATGCCTGTAGATTTTATCAACTACACTTTGGTGAAGGGTTTCAATGCACAAATTAACTCCATATTTTGAAGCTAAAACTAATATGTTAACTGATGTATTTTGAAAATTTTGATGGTTGAAAGGAAGGCCAATTTTTCACTCTTGCAAGTTGTGTAAATATTGTATGTGATAATTTTGACAGCATTATTGTTGATTGGCGGGTATGTAATTGTGATTTTGAAAATTAAATCTGTTGTATCTTATTTAAAATAATGTGAAAAGATCTGGAAAAGAGAATGTTATGTAAAAATATGTATTTTTCTTAATATGGCTTCCACTTTTTCCACCTTTGACTGTAAACATGAATTTGGTCTTATCTGCACATGTGGAAGTATCATGTATAATTAGTGGAAAAAATAAAGGTTTAGAAAACTGGTTTGTGATTCTTCATTTTTAGATATCAGATATGAAATATTTGAAATTTTCTGTAAGTGGTTGATTCTCTTTAGAATAAAACTTCTGTTTAAAAAAAAAAAGATTGCACACAACTATTGCCTTGCCTACTTTATTTATCATGATTGAACATGTTGAGGGTTAGTATTATGAATATTTTTCTGCAAGTATCACAAAAACTTTATCTATGAAAATGAGGTCATGGTTAGAGGAGCCGCCGGACAGACATGAACACTTTACAATCATTCCATACTTTTGATATTGTTAACCTAAAGCCTATAGCATCTGAGAAACAGCCCTTATTATACGAACTAAACAGTGATCAATGCACCAAGAATATGAATTCAAGGTTTAGATGAACCGTACAGACAACATGCAATCATTCCAGACCATAAAAATAGTTGACCTGCTCTTATCATATCTGAGCAACAGACAAAGTCAAGAAAAATTAACATGAAAATGAGGCTGGGGAGAGATGATCTCTGCAAGACAGACATGTTCATCTTCTTATCATTCAATACACCTAGCTAATGTAATTGACCTTTTGCTTATAGTATGTGATAAAATGACAAAATCATGAAAACTTCACATCAACAATGTACCATGAAAATGTCGATTACTTGTAACCTGTCAGACCGACATGATCTTACAATCATTCTGTACACCAAATAGAGTGACCCTAATGCTTATATTTCTGAAATATGGCCTTGGAACACAAAAACTTAACCTTGATAACTGATCCCTGAAATGATATTGAAGTCAGGTTGCCCCTAGCTGATAGAAATGCAGACCATACAAGTATCCCATATACCAAATATAATTGTCCTTTTACACGTACTCATGATTAGGGAATATTTCACATGAGTCAGCAACCAGAAATGAAAATGCTCCTCCCCAAGCTACTTGTTAGCAAGAGATATAATAAACAATACAATGTCTATAAAGAGAATGATGAATGTACACATATAAGGACCTTTTAAATGAAGTCTCTTAAAACAACTGGAAATAGTATTAAACATGGATTTGAATATAAATGTTCTATAAACATCATTGACCTTTTGTTTATATCAAATATTTAAAAAAAAAAGTCCTTGTAACTGTTGTGAGCAATATGGTTTAACTTATACTGTAAATTCAGAAAAAATGGCGATATAAGAAGAAGCATTATGATATATCTGTTACATATGTCAGTAGGCAGCTTTCCCCAAATATAATAATTAATCTATAATACCACTATAATTTCTGTATTATAGTACCTGAAATTTACCTCTTTGATGAACTTATAGAATTGTACCAAATTGGATACCCATATCTATATACCATTCTGACTGGTAAGTTTAGTTGTCTATTAGATACCCATATCTATATACCATTCTGACTGTTAATTTCAGTTGTCTGTTGGATACCCATATCTATATACCATTCTGACTGGTAATTTCAGTTGTCTATTGGATACCCATATCTATATACCATTCTTACTGGTCATTTCAGTTGTCTGTTGGATACCCATATCTATATACCATTCGAACTGGTCATTTCAGTTGTCTGTTGGATACCCATATCTATATACAATTTGGACTGGTCATTTCAGTTGTCTGTTGGATACCCATATCTATATACCGTTGGGACTGGTAATTTCAGTTGTCTATTGGATACCGATATCTTATACCATTCGAACTGGTAATTTCAGTTGTCTATTGGATACCCATATCAATATACCATTGGGACTGGTAATTTCAGTTATCTGTTGGATACCCATATCTATATACCATTCAGACCATTGTTTTGTAAGTACTTAATCACAATTCCCTAATGACAGCAGTGCTGATTGTCAATTATGAGAATTTAGTTTGCCAAATAAATTGTGCAATATAGAATTATTATTTTCCAACCAGTCCCTCAACATTAGAATGGAAGTAATGATGCCCCTAAACGCACGAGTGATATTCCCTTAAACCAGAGTTTTTGACAGAAATGCATCGAACTTGAAAGTTGTCTATTAAGACAAATAACAGACATAAAGGTTTGAGGTTTTTTCCTGACGAAAAGGGACTTTCAAATTTATTTGTTAAGTTATATGGGTCTGCTACAAAGATAGTCATTATGACACTGGTATATCGGAAGCTGTTGTTTTAAGTATTGTCTTCTGTTTAATGAGATAACAGTTCATCTTGCACTTACTTGCATAGGGATGAGAATAATCTTAAGTTTGTCAGAATTAAAATTAAGTCCGAAAAACTATGTGAATATGCGATGTTTGTTTTGTGATGAGATAACTTCAGTGAGATAATATCTTGCATAAAATATTATCTATGAAGAAGTTATTAAATAATTTTCATGCAATTTTTAAATAAATGGAGTTGTATAAAAAACCTATTTTGTTCTTATGTTGTACTGTTACACCACAGTTCCAGGTCAGGTTAAGGATTTGCACCTAAAACTAGTTTATAGCCACCACATTCTCTGAATGTTTTTTTTTATTTGTCATTCATAGGCTTTTATGGCTGACTATGGGGTATAGGTTTTACTAATTGTTAACTGCAGTGAAGTGACCTTAAGTAATTTAAATTTCTCTGTTAGTTGGTCCCTTGTGGAGAGATGTCTCATTGGCAATCATACCACACCTTTTTAACTTTATATTTAGATAACTTTTTGGTTTACCGGGTAACCAATATAATGTCATGAAAATACAGGACTTCTACGTCTGGCCTTCAAATCTTTCATGGCAGATAGAAAGAAAGACAAGAGTGCGAAAACTGAAAAGTCTCACCTTCTTTACTAATCATTGATATTATATGTTGATAGTCCTAAGTATAAAGATTTATTACAACTGTCACATAAACTTAACATTAACAAAGATAGCTAAACAAAGACCAATGAACCATGAAAATGAGGTCAAGGTCAGATGAACCATGCCAGGCAGACATGTACAGCTAAAAATGCTTCCATACAACAAATATAGTGGACCTATTACTTATAGTTTAAGAAAAATAGACCAAAACACAAAAACTTAACACTGTGCAATGAACCGTATAATTGAGGTCATGGTCAAACGAAATCTGTGGGACTGACATATAGATCATAATATATTTCCATACACCAAATATAGTTGACCTTTGGCATATAATATTGGATAAAAGACCAAAACTTAA
The DNA here is from genome assembly GCF_036588685.1 of Mytilus trossulus. Classification (NCBI taxonomy): domain Eukaryota; kingdom Metazoa; phylum Mollusca; class Bivalvia; order Mytilida; family Mytilidae; genus Mytilus; species Mytilus trossulus. The sequence continues at coordinate 45,897,850 of NC_086376.1, forward strand.
AAACTTTCCTTTGACCACTGAACCATGAAAATGAGGTCAAGGTCAGACGACATCTGCCAGCTAGACATGTACACCTTACAATCATTCCATATAACAAATATAGGAGACTTATTGCATACAGTATAAGAAAAACAGACCAAACACAAAAACTTAACTATAACCAATGAACCATGAAAATGAGGTCAAGGTCAGATGACACCTGCCAGTTAGACATGTACACCTTACAGTCCTTCCATACACCAAATATACTAACCCTATTGCTTATAGTATCTGAGATATGGACTTGACCACCAAAACTTAACCTTGTTCACTGATCCATGAAATGAGGTCGAAGTCAAGTGAAAACTGTCTGACGGGCATGAGGACCTTGCAAGGTATGCCAGGCCCGTAGCCAGGAATTTCCAAAGGGGGGTTCGTTGGACTCACAGACTCGACTTTAACAGTAACAATTTGAACAGAACATTGACTTTAACAGTGCTTATTTGTTTTCAAAGGGGGGTTTGTCCGAACCCCCCGAACCCTTTCTGGCTACGGGTATGTACGCACATATCAAATATAGTTATCCTATTACTTATAATAAGAGAATATTCAACATTACAAAAATTCTAAACTTTTTTTTCAAGTTGTCACTGAACCATGAAAATGAGGTCAAGGACATTGGACATGTAACTGACGGAAACTTCGTAACATGAGGCATCTATATACAAAGTATGAAGCATCCAGGTCTTTCACCTTCCAAAATAAACCTTTTCACAAGTTAGCTAATGCCGCCGCCGCTGTAGCAGCTGCCGCCGCCGGATCACTATCCCTATGTCTAGCTTTCTGCAACAAAAGTTGCAGGCTCGACAAAAAACTACCACTCAATTAAAACAAAAGCATGTTGCAGAGGCCAATATAAGTAAATATTGATGATACCAAAACAAAACAGAATAGTTTCAAACTTTAATATATATAGTACACAACAGCACTTCACATGGCACTTTGATTGTATATCTGTGTTAGTTGCAATAAGTATACATGTATATATATAGATTCTACATCTGTATCCAGTGTGATACCATAAGTAATTAACAATACCACTCAGAAAAAACTTATCATATCATGGTTACAACTCATACTTTAACGAAAAATATTCACTGGTTTAAAGAAGTGTAAACTGCACAATATGACAAACAAAAAATTGTCAAATAAAGCCATTTAATTAGAGAGGTAAAAAAAAAAGTAACAAAAAAGAAAGCATATTAAATAATTCTACAAAAAAAGCATACAAAACATATTAAAAAAATCACATAAATATGATGTATCACAGTTGACTGATCTGTTTTTGAACCAAATTATATGTCCAGATGGTCATATATAGGGATAGTACATTTGGGGGACTGATTGGTCATATTTCGGCTCTAAAAAACAAACATTCTTTTTTTCTCAGTTAGAAAAAGTTAATGATTATTATAATATGTCAGTAATCCATCTGTTTTCATGATGGTTTAAAGCATGCCAGTAATAAATATGGAAAACTACAGCTCATGGTAAAATTACAGTCAAACTTGAATATCAAGGTCAATCTTGGGACATAAGAAAACTGACCTTATGGTTACAGATATCGCTACCTTGGGACACTAAGAAAGACATGTTTCTTAAAATAGATGACCTTTATAGCAGGTTTGACTGTATACTAAATAAAGAAAATATATCAGATTCACTTTTGATGCTTCTCAGAATGATTGTACTGTAATTAACCCAAGTAATTACAGTGTCCTCAGACTTTTTCCTGATGTAAATATACATACAACTTTTTTTTTTAAGTTGAACAGTCATTTATTTTATTTTGATTAAAAATGTAATCCCTATCAAGTGATTCTTAATGTAACAAGAGGCTCTCAAGAGCCTGAATCACTCACCTTAATTCTTTTAGTTAAATCTCTCATCAATGATTATTTTGGCTTTTTAATTTATTTAAATGTTTTTTGGATCGTCCTATTTTCTTCAAAAGCAAAAAAAACAAAAAATTTTCCTATGTTCTATTTTAGTCATAGGAGCTATGTTTCTTGACATACAAGGAAATAAAATATAAAATTTATACTAGATACTCTGAAACTCATTTAGCCTAAGTTTAGCTAAAATTGATACAGCAGTTTCACTTTTTAAAGTAAGTCAACATGATGAACAAATTGTGAAAAAAGTCTTTAAAGGGCAATAACTCCTTAAGGGGTCAATTGACAATATTAGTCAAATAGGCTTATTTGTAGATCTTACTTTGCTGAACATTATTGCTGTTTACAGTTTATCTCTATCTATAATAATATTCAAGATAATAACCAAAAAACAGCAAAATTTCCTTAAAATTATCAATTCAGGGGCAGCAACCCAACAACATGTTGTCTGATTCATCTGAAAATTTCAGGGCAGATAGATCTTGACCTGATAAACAATATAGCCCCTGGTCAGATTTGCTCTAAATGCTTTGGTTTTTGAGTTATAAGCCAAAAACTGCATTTGACCCCTATGTTCTATTTTTAGCAATAGCGACCATGTTTGTTGATAGATCAAAACTTCGGATACAATTTATAAACTAGATACCCTAAGGAACATTCAGTTAAAGTTTGGAAGTATTTGGCCTGGTAGTTTGAGAGGAGAAGATTTTTGTAAAAGATTACTAAGATTTATGAAAAATGGTTAAACATTGACTATAAAGGGCAATAACTCCTAAAGGGGTCAACAGACCATTTCGGTCATGTTGACTTATTTGTAAATCTTACTTTGCTGAACATTATTCCTGTTTACAGTTTATCTCTATCTATAATAATATTCAAGATAATAACCAAAAACAGCAAAATTTCCTTAAAATTACCAATTCAGGGGCAGCAACCCAACAACGGGTTGTCTGATTCATCTGAAAATTTCAGGGCAGATAGATCTTGACCTGATAAACAATATCACCTCATGTCAGATTTGCTCTAAATGCTTTGGTTTTTGAGTTATAAGCCAAAAACTGCATTTGACCCCTATGTTCTATTTTTAGCAATGGCGATCATGTTTGTTGATAGATCAAAACTTCGGATACAATTTATAAACTAGATACCCTAAGGAACATTCAGTTAAAGTTTGGAAGTATTTGGCCCAGTAGTTTCAGAGGAGAAGATTCTTGAAATAGTTTATGAGGACAGACGACGACGACAAACGACGGACGACGGACGAGGACGGACGCCAAGTGATGGCATAAGCTCACTTGGCCCTTCGGGCCAGGTGAGCTAAAAATGTTCCAAGGCAGAATCATGGTCATAATAACTCAAAAACAAAATGAAGACAAAATTTTACGCTCTTGGGACTACTGAGTGGAAATAAATAAAGCATATGATCATGGATATAAAACAATAAGATATAATGGTGTGAAAATAAATATAGAATATATGATTATGAATAAAAGACAATCAGATATAAAGGTTAAGCTTTTACAGATAAATTGTAAGTTCTTTATAAACTAGAACAATTTCTTTTACAGAAAAACAATTTTAACAAGTGAACCCTGAACTATTACCATTACATTACTAATACATTTTTGTAATCTCGGAGACAGTTTATTTTACCCCAAATTGCAATTTCTATCATACTAACCATGATGTATACCCATAAATTTTCTTACAATGATATTTAAAGCTGCAGATTTGTACTTTCAGGAAAATACGTGAATTTTTTAAAATCTATTGCATGTAAAATTTTTACAATAGTCATTTATTTTTCTCATTTTCTAGTTTTACTTTGTTTAAAATCTCTCCAAGATCTGTGGCAAAGCCACCGGAAAACAAACCATAAGCAGGGGGTCTAGGTGACAGCAAAAGCTGATCGAAAATAATAAAATTTTTATTGAGAAAAAATGATTTTACGAAATGATTTAAAAGCATTCTTCACTGATGATATGCCACTGCCCCATGGCATTTTTAAACTAAGGTTTACAATATAATACAATTGACAGCATACTGTTACATTATAATACAATTGATAGCATACTGTTACATTATAATACAATTGATAGCATAATATAACATAATAATATAATATAATTGATAGCATAATATACAAAAAACTCCATGAAAAAGGTTTAAATAAACAAGAGGCTCTCAAGAGCCTGAATCGCTCACCTTAATTCATTTGTTTAAATCTCTCATCAATGATTATTTTGGCTTTTCAATTTATTTAAATGTTTTTTGGATCGTCCTATTTTCTTCAAAAGCCAAAAAAAATAATCATTTTCTCCTATGTTCTATTTTAGCCATAGTAGCTATGTTTCTTGACATACAAGGAAATAAAATATAAAATTTATACTAAATACTCTGAAACTCATTTAGCCTAAGTTTGGCTGAAATTGATACAGCAGTTCCAAAGGAGAAGATTTTTTAAAGTAAGTCAACATGATGAACAAATTGTGAAAAAAGTCTTTAAAGGGCAATAACTCCTTAAGGGGTCAATTGACAATTTTGGTCAAATTGACTTAATTGAAGATCTTACTTTGCTTTATCTTCGGGACAGGTGAGCTAAAAAAAGGGTTATTATCAAAGCTCTGCACATAATAAATGATTGATTCATTGGTGATTGCTGCACACAGCATCAGCCTAATTAGGCTTTATTGTGATGTCATAATTAGGAGATAACTGTATTGTATTTTAAGCTCCGACGGCATCAATTGGGGATTTGATGGTCGCAAATTAAGCTTACTGGTGACGCGTTAGCGGAGACAGTAAACGGGTATTTGACACCATCAAATCCCCAATTGATGCCGTCGGAGCTTAAAATACAATATTGTTATCTCCATTCTAATAAAACTGACAGAAAACAACGTTAAAACATGTATTTAAAATCTGTCATATGCCGTCTGCGCTTGCGCGTAGGTCCCATAGCATCAATTGTCAATTGATGCCATGTAAGAAAGTGACGTTATCCAATCAAAATGAACGTTACAAACGTTGTTGCATTAGAATAAATGATGAATTGTGTATATAACTGAATGGAGTGTAGGAGAGTTGCCTATTTCTGTTGCCAATGATACTGGTTACCCATAATGCTTTTAAAATCTTAATTTCCATCACTCCTGACAATAAATTAATGATCATCACATGATAAATGTCACATGATACATATTGAAAACATACATCACAGTTTCAAAAAAGAACAAAACATTTAATAAGAGAGATGATCGTATTTGATTAGAGTAATAAACATAAATAAAGCTCTGCACACAACAAATGATCAATATTATTTTTTACTGAATGGAACCATGATATATATAAAGAAGGTATAGGAAATTTGCCTGGAATATGCATAATTACACAATACATGTATCCATTGTTTTACCAATATTTCAGGTTTATAATAATGGCAGTCTAGCTAGAGTCAAAAAGGGTCTAATTCATTTAAAATTGACACTTGTGATAAAGTATGAATTAAATTTGATATTTTTAAAGTTTTTTCAAGTTTATATTCACTTGCTGATACCTCAAGATAAATCTGTGCAAATAATCAAATACAATGATTCAAAAAAGCTACTTTTGCTCATCTTTTAACTTGACCAGCAGCAGTCCACACAAGTCTCAGTATAGAATAAATTAATTGTCACTTTCATCATGTTAATCCACTTAAATCAGACATTAAAAAAAAATATGATGAACATTTATACTGCCCATTTTTGATTTTTGATTTAATTTTCTTGCAAAACTAACACAATAATGAACCTTCTTATTGTGGATTACAAGATAAAGTGAAACCAATACCACTATTCCTCTTAATGGTAGCACTATAATCTACTTTAATAAAGACAAACACCTTTTTTTAAATCAAATAACAATTTCCTAATAAGGAACATTATACAAGATAGGAAGAACATATAAACTTATATATATATAATTGATTGACATAGCAAACTTAAATATTTCAGATTTTACAATTATGTCTTAGGCAGTCAGATCTATATACAAATGTATTTAAAAAAACTTCTGTACATTCATATAAAATACAAAAATACAAAAAATACAAGATCACATAAATAATCATAAAAAAATGGAATGATTCATTATGCTGCTTATGTAACAATTTAAAAAGTCATGTGGCTACATCTATTATATAAGTGAATTTCAAAACTTGAAAAGAATTTAAGTTACTTTAAAAATATTGATATTTGATTGATTGATTGTTGTTCAGTGGCAAATATTTCATGCATGTTTAGGACGATATTGATATCTGCTTCCATATTTTAAATATTTCTCTCTAATATAAAATTTACAAATCTAAAAGTTCTCAAACTAATCATCAGAGTTATTATATTATTAAGAAATTAAATCCATTTTTGGTATACTCTTAAATTTCATTTTTATTTTAACATTTGAGATTTTACCTCCCAAGAAACTTTTTGAAATCCCAAATATACAATTGAGAAAGTAAACAACAATTTATTTCAAATTAAATACTACATTCATCCAAAAAAAATCCATTCTATAATTAAACATTAGATCCCCAAAAACTAGACTATTTTCACTTTCAAGATCATTTCTAATATAAACATCATTTGTAGTAAGGAAGGACTACCTTAAAGCACTAGAGATGAGAGAATACAACAATGTTTTGTCACCAATGAAAACAATACTACTACTCCCATTTATGGTAGCACTAAGATCTGCTCTAACAAAGGCAATCACCATTTTTTATATAAAATAACAATTTCTTAATGAGAATAAATGCTTAATCATAAAGACAGAAAGTGATCATCCCAATAAGTGAAAAAGTTATAAACTCTCCTAAAAGAAGACACATAAACACTGGTGGTTAGTTCTACAGAATTGTATTATGTTTTGTCATTTGTGATTTGATTAATATAAGCATTTATGATCATGATCGTTGTCCTCTGATTACTGTTCCCCCTCTTTGAGGAACAGGTGGGGCTGCGTTATGTTTTCCTGCTGTCGACTGGTTTAAATTTATATACTGGGATTCAGGATTCATAACACTACCTAACTGTTCAACAATCTCATCGAATGATGGCCGATTATGATTGTCAACTTCCCAACAATTAACCATTAAACCATATCTGTAATGGAAGGATTAAAAGTACACATTATAAAATCATGTAAAAATCTATTGAAAATATTTTACTGTCACATATGATATATTTTTAAGGACTACCCTTTAAAAAGTATTAATCATGATTTCAATTGTGTATAGTGAGAACATGCCTTAAATACTGTGGATTCATTTATTTTAAAGGGTACCATTTTTTGCGGATTGAGGACAAATTGTATTTTTGGGATATTTGAATTTAAACCTTTCCCCAAGTCAGCATCTGGCCTTTGTCAGTCTTGTATTATTTTAATTTTAGTTTCTTGTGTACAATTTGGAAATTAGTATGGCGTTCATTATCACTGAACTAGTATCTATTTGTTTAGGGGCCAGCTGAAGGACGCCTCCGGGTGCGAGAATTTCTCGCTACATTGAAGACCTAGTGGTGGCCTTCTGCTGTTGTTTTTTCTATGGTCGGGTTGTTGTCTCTTTGACACATTTACCATTTCCATTCTCAATTTTATTAGACAAAAATTTATTGTTATCTATACTGAAATATTAATGAATATTTTGGTAGAGTAAAATGTCTTTTTGCTGAATGCTGAATGTTACCATCTGAGATAACTTTATAAAATCTGACTTACTGTGTCAGCCTAGTACATAGCAGAGTACCGTATAGCGGGTTATTTTTCGCGGGTGTAAAATTTCGCGTTTTTCATTGAATAAGGCATACGAAAAATTTTGGCGGTTATTATTTTGGCGGACTCAACATTTTTAACATTACCTTTGCATGTACACTTTTAAATTGGCGGAATTTATTTTGTCGGTTTTGTTCTATCTGCGAAAATAAGCGAAAATAAGCGAAAATTTACACCCCGCGAAAATAACCCGCTATACGGTATATCATTGTGCCATTATTATATATAAAGCATGTCATCCACCTAAATATACATGGAATATTTTGATGCTTGACAATGTTCACCTGTCATTCTATCATATGTTAACTTATGTGAAAAATTCATTCAGAATTTAAATGAATAAATATTGCTACTCACAAGTCCTCTGGAGCATTTGTTGGCATCCCCAATCGGAAGCCTTCATCAATATGATCTTTTATGACTTTGTCTGATTCTTGGTCATGATATGGTAGATACAGAGAAAGAGTCATAACTTCCCATAGTAACACACCAAATGACCACTGAAACAATAAAGGATTCATTTGTTAACTTGAAAACAACAATAATATGACTGTGGATTCATTATCATTTGTGGGATACCAATATGGTGGATTTAGTATGTACAGGTTTAGTAGGTACATGTATTTAACAATGGAGTACACATTTTCTATAAGCTTGCATGCAGATTTCGGCAAAAACTTTAAATCAAATATCCACTGAAGTACATTTCTTTTTTAATCCTCAAAAATTGATACCCTAGAAAAATAAATGAAGTTTTTATAATCATTATATTCATTCAAAGTTTGCTGACATTTTATTTATTTGAATCCCTTCATATTATTGAATGAATTGGTTTCTAATCAATTCTATTTGATCTCCAGGGCCCGGTTGTTCAAAAGGCTGGATAAAGTTATCCACTGGATAAGCTTGTCCATTGGATAAATGTTTATCCAGTGGATTGCTATCCAGAGGTTAAATTGTGTTGTTCAAAAACTGGTTAAGAATTGTCCAGCTATCCACTGGACAAAATGCTATCCGGAGGACAACTCCCATAACCAGAGGACTCTTTAGTGATATTATTCAAGCTCTGTTTCCGAAAGTACATCAAGATTCGCGAAAAGTCAGAAAATGGCATTTTTCATACATGTACCTTTTTTGGTATATTAAACTATGATCGGCCCACAATGATATATACCAGAAATTCATTGAATATATATGTTGATGCAGTTCAAATATTTAAGTGTGACATAGGTACGCTCAAAGTCAAACATTTATAAAACAGTAAAAAAAAAATCGCTTCTCGTAGTTTTCATTAAATCAACGAACTGCAGACCGGAGAGGATTTCCGGTATTCACTGGGATCCGATGACAGATTTATCTTCATGCTAGATAATGGCTAGTTTCCTTAGGACTAAAATTAAACATATTTGAGAAAGGTCGAGGAAAACAGGATATTTCAGTATCTAATATTCATGGATTAAAAGTTACATTTTAGCAGACCGTCGAATTTTAACCAAAATGAGAAGGAGCTGTGATAAACTTCAAAGACATTTAGGGATGTGAATAAAGTTTTTTGAAGTTGTTCATACTAAAACAATTCCTTTTTTTTATACAAAATATCAATATTAAGAACCCTCTGACACAGACGTAAATCATGTCAAAGCATGAACATGTCTTTTGTAGCGTAAAAACTGCAAAACTTTGTTTAGAATGTAATCTCTGAGGAATGGTGGTTTCTTAACAGGAACACATTTTGCATAAATATTCTTTAATTTTAGTACGTCTTTACCTTGAAAAGCATGTATTTTGTTTAATAAATGACGATTTCGTCGCCCTGAAATGTACAAACTAGGCTATTCATCCCGGATTCATCTTCATTGACGCTTTTAAGAAAGGTGCTTTCTTTTACGTCCGCATTTCTATCAAGTATGGCATGCCAAATTAACATATATGGCAACGATTATCATTGATTGCGACAATGATTTACAAAACTGTATATTAATGAGAGCCTGGACAGAGTATTCGGAGCATGTTAGAGAGGGGCAGGAGAAGGGAGAGAAGGGGCAGGAGAAAGGAGAAAAGGGATAAAAAGGAGACAAAAATGTATATTAAAATTATTAAAATGTAGCAAGAAAACAATTATCTTATAAATGAGTTAATCAAAAGATTAAAAAAAGTGCTAATAAAAAGTAAAAAAACAAACAAACAAAAAACGACCCCTATAGTATTGAAACGGAAAGTCCTTAATCAAATAAACAACTGTTATATTCCGAATTGGTGCAGGCATTTTCTTATGTAGAAAATGGTGGATTGGGCCTGGTTTTATGGCTATTGAAACCTTTCACTTGTATGACAGTCGCAGAAAATTCACCAAAACGGCATGCTAACAAAAAAAATATTCCGAACCTCGTCACTAATTTATTACGATCTCTTATATATAGAGAAAGACTAAAAACTAACAATTTCAAGGATTTTTTGTGAGCCCGTGAATGTATAGAGACACATGTCACCATCCTTGTTTTTTTAGATAAATTGCTTCAAAGTTAACCGATATGCATTAATTTGGCAGAAAAAGGATGACATTATTTAAAAAAGAGTAACGTGCTTTTATCTGAGAGGTATTGAAAAATTTATGTAACGGGATCTGAATGGTGTTTGTTATTTTGTTTTCATTTTCCCTTTCGGGTTTTGAAATTTCCTATGAATTTTACTGATTTAGTTTTATTTCCAACTAACAGGGTGCATATTCTGCTTCAAAAATGTTATTGAGTGAACAGTGATTTTCAAGTACAATTTAAATTGATTGATTTAAGGTTGCAAATGTGCAGTGGCAAATATTTCAGGCTTGTTCAGGACGATACAATACAATTTGAAAATGATGTGTCTAAAAGACGAATTTCGTTACTAATAAAAACATTCCGTCAGTTGTAGAAGTGAAAGAAAAATAATACATGTTTTTAACATAGTACTAGTATATTATCTGTATGATGTAAACGTTTGGGTAGTATGCATAGTTGCAGACAAACCTTGCAAAATGAACTGTATTAAAGTTCAACATTCTGTCATTCCTGAAAAAAAAGTACGTCTGTGACAACCCTACAACAGATGTATCCATCGGATCGCCATCAATGATGGTGATACATGGCTGTGTACATAATGTGTATACAACTCGTCTAAACATCAACCCAACAATGTTAGATCTGTAAATTTGCTTTCGCAAATTTTTGGTTCTTCCCTCGCCGGGATTCGAACCCATGCTACTGTGATATCGTGACACCAAATCGCCTGCACTGCAGCCGTCCCGCTAGACCACACGACCACCTGGGCTCTCAAAAAAAGAGCTTTCGGTGGCCATATGTTACCTTTCCACGTCAGTTTTAATCTAGCGGCGTACTACAGTACATGATATATATTTTTAAAGTTGACATAAAGAAAATGTTGCACTTCGAAATAAGTTTTATAAACCCAAAGCTACATCCTATATATCGATTACGTGAGGGACGCATGGTCAAATGGACACTTTAAAAACAGTATGCTCGCATCATTTTGTAGAGGGACCAATATATATAATAAGCGTTTATGATTGTGTTCTATTTTACAAAGCATTTGGTGACAACATTTATTTTTGATTAAGCAGCTCATAGTGGAATATAGTTGGGAAATCTCAACTGTACATCATGTCCAACTCAACAACAAAACACACCTATTTCTGTACATCCAAGTGTCAATTAACGTCATGTACCAAAATAATATTAAAATGTAAGTGTTTCAGTTTAATTCAGAAAAAAATAGGCAAACAAACATATCTGATTCTCTTCATATTTTTTTGTCGTTCGGAGCGCTTTTCTGGGTTTACATTAATCAAAATTCAGATTATTCCTTTATTCTTGGCCACTGGGTTTTATTTCAAGAAATAATTTATAAAATACGGAATTGAAAGAGAAAAACCATTCAAACGGGAAAACCAACAGTTTAATTTTTATCTCATAATAACGAGATAGGTTAAACTGTTAACAAAACTTTGAATTGTTTGAAAAACTATGCATAATCTATTCATGAATAAATAAAAGCTGTATTTGGCAAAAAAAAAAATCAGAATTTTGAGACTGTTATAGTCTTTTTACATTTTTTTTTATTCGACCGTCACTGATGAGTTTTCCAACTTCTACTGAAATTATCCATGCTCTGTTGCTGTTTTAACACCACAAGATACGAAACACATGTCTAGTGTACAAAATTAAAAAGCAAAACATCTTTGACTATGATGCGTTATCAGTTTCCTTTAATATTCAATATTCATTTTATTTTCTTTGACGTGTGAATATCTGATTAAAAAAATAAAGAATATGTTATTCTTTTGAATATGAAAAAAACATTCAATCAATCATATCTCCTCCTAAATAAAACTACTATAATGACTTCAATCATATTCAAAAGACGTCCATTGTCATTTCAAACTAGTACATTTTTGTTTATTGGCCAGCTGAAGAACGCCTCCTGGTTTGGGAGTTTCTTACTGCATTGATGACCCATTGGTGATCTTCGGTCGTTGCCTGCTTTTTAAACGGGTGGGTGTCTCTTTGACAAATCCCTCATGTCCATTCCTAATTTTTAATTCAATCTGTATAAAGTAAATCCTGTGTCCGCTTTGAGCAAAACCTTTGCTGTATTGATATATGCCCATGTCAAGGAAGCTGTCTTTGTATGGATATGTTGACCGATAAGAATGATGAGATTACAAGTTAAAATGAAGCTAAAATATTCCGATATCGCAAGATTTCGACACCTAAAAGGTCCAACATCCAATTGGTCCGACAGTTTCGATCATTTAGGTTTTACCCTTACGGAATTTAAAAAAAAAGGTTCAATATTAGGATAACCTTAGATATCAAGATATAAAAAAGTAATACTTAGTGCCAAAGAAGCTGAATGTCATCACTAGCGTAATTTAAAAAAAAGTACAAATGACTTTGGCAAGTGTTATTTGATTAATTAGATATATCAAGATACACGGCGGCCGACTAAAGTAAAAATCAAACTTAATTTGACTTTAAATACAATGACTGATCATATTTTCCTTGTGATGTTTTATATTAAAATTGTCACAATTTTGTTGATATAAATATACTACTAGCCCTTAACTCATTTTAGTAATGTTTGTTGGTACTCTTATCATATCTGATACAGTGATGTAAATGAAATTGCGATATGATCCAGACTCAACATATTGCACTACAATAATAAAAAAAATTATGCCCTTTGGTTGTCTGATCTTGAAGCGGTTGGCAGGCTTTCAAACTAACAGGAGACCATACGCTTCCTCAATTTTAATGTACAGCCCATCATGGGATTTTTCTAAACAATTAAAAATACGTCACATGTTATATTTCCCCCTTGCTTCAAATATTTTGTTTCGGGTTATTTTATATCAAATTTGCAGATATGTGTTTGTAAATACATGCAATCAAATGACATGGAGGTAGTATAAGATTTAGATAATGCAAGGGCGACTACAGATACATTTGTGTGACTTAATGGTTGACTTTCAAAGACTCCGAGAGAAAACGTTACGTAACATACGTTACCGTTAAAATCAACCAAAAATAATTCATACTATGATAGAAATATATTTTCCCAACAGTAATACAGCATTCATGTAAAATTGTTTCGTTTTTGCATTTGTTTTGACTCTATTTTTCTTCTGGAAGTATCCGTGAACTGAAATTTCACCCATGACCTTTGACCTCGATTAAAAAAAATATGCACCATAATTTCTTTTGACGACTGGGATTTTTAGAAAGTACACATTCTTAGCTTTCCATTGATTTATAATTTGGCCGTGTGTTAGGTAGGTGCATTAAAAATGTAAATTTGGCTCTCATATCACTCGCCTAAAATACTTTATGCATGAATATTTAAAATGGAAAGTTATGTAAAGAAAAATTTGCAAACAAGAAATACTCGAGGTAGCACGCATTGTCGGTGAAAATGAAGATCAATGAACAACAGGAAGGCGGGGTACAATTACTTATCATAAGTCCAATAAATAAATTCAACACCATAACCAAAAAAAAATACTCAAGATACATAATTTAGATCTAAGTGTTTGATAATTTTGTTGATCTTTATTATTGTTACTTACGCTTACACAATTAAATAATTAAAATTGTCACATGGTGTCTTCTTATGTCATGAATTACAATGTATGTTAATTTATAATGAAAGATTGCCTGAAAATGTTATCTTGGCATGCCATACTTGATGGAAATGCGGACGTGAAAGAAAGCACTTTTCACAAAACCACAAAAGTGCTAACGGAGATTAAAACATTCCGATGCGACGATTTTGTCAATTATGAAACAAAATGCGTATAGGCAGCGTTTAAGTATGAACCAGTTATTAGTCTTTATTCATTTATGAGTACGTTCCCAAAATTTTCTCTGAAATTTGTCCCAGTTCCGTCTAATTTTGAGTCAAAATTCGACGGTCTGCTAAACTGTCTAGTATACTTGTATTCTATTGTGCTTTCCAAATCGCAGTTGGAAGATTTATGCGATAGGAAAAACAACTTGTATCGTATTGTTCATCAACAGGTGCGTTGGCCGAGAATCTCTTACGTCAGAACTTTTGTGACGTCATGTAATAATTTTATTTAAAAGTAAAAGGTGTTCTTAAAATTTGTCTGAACTGATTTTTTTTTCACTTCAATATTACACAATAACAAGCAATGCAACTGTAAAAAACATCTAAGAATAATTTTAATGTGTGTGGCAACTGGAACGGCATCATTTCTCTGTGTAGGTCTTTTCAAATCATCATAAAGCAAAATTGTTTAAACTTCTATGCTAGCTTCAGAAAATCTTTACCTAGCCTGAAATTCTATATATATGGTTCACCGTGAAATTCACTATTCATGCGTGGTTTATATGTTTACTACACATCATACAACATATGGGCAGCCATATTTAGCCTCTGAATAAGAACTTATCCGAACCCTCAGACACTGGACAAATTTTGTCCGTGGTTAAGCTATTTTATCCACTGGATAATTTTTGAACAACCGGATTTGTCCAGTGGACAAAAGTTATCCCATGGATACAGACTTTATCCTGTGGATAACTTTATCCAGCCTTTTGAACAACCGGGCCCTGTTGTTAAATTATTTTCTTTCATCTTTAAAATATCATCTTTGTTGTAGAAAATATTGTACTATCCTGAATAGCATCAAGATGTAAAACAGTTGTACTTTTTGGCCAATGAATTTGATGGAAAAATATTATAATAGATGCCACTGAATAGGTTCTGTCACATTCATTCCTGCACATTATAAGTATCGAATATCGTCTAATATCAAAATCTACTAACTGTGAAGATTTGAGTCAAGAGTGCTGTATGGAGTAGCATGTTTTAGTTTACCATTGGATACCTTCCTGCAACATCTATGAGGAACAACAGTAAAAAATTTGTTACTAAATAGATTTCCTATTGGAATTTTTAAAACAAGGACTTAATAAACTGTTATCCCACTTATAATTCATATAATTGTTGTCTCAAGTACATCGTCCCCTATATTCTTTCTTTTTCCAGTAGAAATACTTAATTTAAAAATCTGTCCATACCACATCAGATGAAATGTCATAATATCCCATCTTAAGACTTTCTAAAGCCATCCATCTAACTGGAAGATATCTTTGTCTTAGCTGATCATACAGGTACTCTGTGGGATAAAGATTCCAGGAAAATGATGAATCAGAAATCTTTATTAATCCATCTGCACATACCCTAAAATGTACAATTTGTTCATCAACAAACTTCCTAATTGAAACATCAGGCTAAAGTTACTTTGCATCAAACAAATCTACATTTAGTAAGGTGTATTACCTTTGTGGAATGATTTTTCCTCATTTAACTCTATTTAATGGATAAGCAAGAGATGCAGTTACTCATTTTCAGAACATGTTGACACACTGAAATAAGGTGATCCATAAAAAATTATTTTGGTCTCTTGTGGCAAGTTGTCTCATTGGCAATCATATCACATCATCTTATTTATATTGACACACAGAAATAAGGTGATCCATTAAAAATTATAGATCATTTTATTTTGAACAATCACAAATTTTGAATTCTTTTTGTATTATGATTGTTTATTGATGTAAACTTAAATAATGAACTCTTTATGGTATTTCTCTAACTTACACACAGTTCCTTGTAGCCAGATCTTTATGAACCATGTTTTCATTGGAAAGGTAAGTCATTCCCTGTGCAACTTGCAGACACATCTCAAGTAACTGTTTTACTGTAAAGTCCTGTCAAAAGTTTACAGAATGAGAACTACAAAATAATCTTTTATTAAAATAGCATTACATAATCGTAAAAATATGAGATCGAACAATAATAAGTTTACCCTGTTATTATTAAACAACACTGTATAAGTGTATAAATATTTTGTTTGATTCAGGAAAACTTGATTTTTGTGAATCTTCATTTAGTTTTTTTGCCAAAGTCTACATACAGTCGCAGACCTGTGATTTTTTTTTATTTTGTTGAACATTTGAATTCATTGATCATCTGTACATTAACAACCATGAAAATTGGTATCCAACAACTACATACATTTTGACTTATTATAAGCCAACTACTGATCCCACAAAGAGTAGTTGCAAGAATTCTTCAGAGAGCTCTTTGGAAGAAAGATACCCATTTATGCATTTTCAGCTAGCCAGTACAAGCAGCTTAAAAGAAAATCTCAAATTAAATTCAAAAGTTCAGTTCAATAAAAATAATCTATACTCACATGCTTGGCATCATTTAAATATTCTTTAAATCCTCTACTGTAGGCAGGATAAAACTCATAGAATCTATTTTGGTCTACAGAAATACCCAGCATTCTTTGTATATTGTCATGGAAACTGTCTTGGAACTTCATACATTCCAACAATCCATTATTTACCCAAGCAGGGTACTTGTTATCAACCACTGCAAAAATATAAAAATATTCTTATTGTCACGAATCATATATATTTTACTTAATTTCATGGTAGGGTATAATTGAAAAAGGTAACTGCTATAGAACTTTTTCTTCAGTGGTTTTTAATCGTAAATTTGAAATTGTACCTTTGATTGTTTCTTATACACCATCAAGACCTAATTATTACAGAAAATCTGTATCACAATCTGTCTTTAACTTTATCATTCATGTCTGTTTTTTATATTCTATATAATAAGATATTTGTGGGGTGTGAGTGATCTGTCTTAAAACTTTCTGTGATATTTTAAGTGGACTTTTATTTGATTGGTGATCTCATTTCATTTGACTATGATAAAATA
Source organism: Mytilus trossulus (assembly GCF_036588685.1). Classification (NCBI taxonomy): domain Eukaryota; kingdom Metazoa; phylum Mollusca; class Bivalvia; order Mytilida; family Mytilidae; genus Mytilus; species Mytilus trossulus. The sequence goes on from NC_086376.1 coordinate 45,914,901, forward strand.
CTTACTCAATTCCTTTAATGTTTTTACATTGGTTTTGATTATCAACTCTTTGCCAGCATTTGGAGAATTTTTACTGAATGTTCCATTTAATACCCGTATCTCAGTTCCTGTAATGGAAATGATCCCAATGATTATTACAATTAAAAACTTTTCATATTTCAGGTTTGAAATGAAAATGTGATGCAACTCATCTAACTTGTTCATGATAACTTTTTATGGAAAAATTCCCTTCGAGAATATTTATGGTTTGTACTCCAGAAAGAAAAAAAAATTCTTGAAAATAACATGCTTAGACATTTTAGATAAATACATGACCAAAAATATATACTGAAAAAGCAGAAATTTTTCATAGAGGATTTATTTTTGAATATTTAGTGGAAAGAATATATCCACGAAAATAAAAAACCCACAAAATTTAACCTCCATATAATACCACTTACATTTAAGGAAACCACAAAATTAAATTCCCCTTGAAATCTTTTAGAGAGACAAAATCATAAAATTTTAACTCCACAATTATTAATGTTTCTACAGTATTGCATACCTTTGAGTGTACACACTTTCCCCGGCTCTATATTTTGTCTATCTGATATACTCTTTTCAATCTTTTCTCTTACTGAACTTTCTATTTTATGGAGGAAATCATCAGAACAGTCTGTTTCATCATAACTCAAAGCTTGTTCTAAATGACGTTTCTCAGAATACATTCTATTAGGAAAGCTGGGTACATCTTCTTTTTGTATTAAGTTAGTTGTACTAGGTGAAGTGCTTCCTGCATTGTACATTGGTATATCATATCCATTCTGGACTGGATCTGAAAATACATATGTAATTCAACAATAAGAAATTAAAAGCTACCATAATTAATACCATATAGACATTTCAAAATATCAGTGGTGTTCACAACTAAATGTTGGAAATTCAAATGTATCAAAAACAAACAAAAAACAATATAAGAACAGAATTCCAATGTGCACATATTTTATATTTCCAAGGGTCATAATTCTTTTAGAAAAAGTCAATAGTCCACTATTATAGTACTTGTCTGAGATGTTGCTGATATTAAATTACAGTTTAAGTTTTAAAGAATCTGACAAGATATGTACCTGTGAGAGTGCTAACGAGGCCATTTTTTTTAAATTTGATATTTCCAAGGCCCATTACTCTTTTAAACTAGAGGCTCTAAAGAGCCTGTGTCGCTCACCTTGGTATATGTGAATATTAAACAAAGGAAGCAGATGAATTCCTGACAAAATTGTGTTTTGTTGATGGTGATGTGTTTTTAAATCTTACTTTACTTAACAGTCTTGATGCTTACAATTATCTCTATCTATAATGAAATTGGCCCAGTAGTATCAGTGGAAATGTTGATTAAAAATTTACAAATTTTATGAAAATTGTTAAAAATTGACTATAAAGGACAATAACTCCTTAGGGGGTCAATTGACCATTTCGGTCATGTTGACTTATTTATAGATCCTACTTTGCTGAACATTATTGCTGTTTACAGTTTATCTTTATCTATAATAATATTCAAGATAATAACCAAAAACAGCAAAATTTCCTTAAAATTACCGATTCACGGGCAGCAACCCAACAACAGGTTGTCAGATTCATCTTCCAATTACAGGGCAGATAGATATTGATCTGATAAACAAATTCACCCCAAGTCAGATTGCTCTAAATGCTTTAGTTTTGAGTTATAAGCCAAAAACTGCATTTTACCCCTATGTTCTATTTTTAGCCTTTGTGGCCATCTTGGTTGGTTGACCTGGTCACGCCACACATTTTTTCAACTAGATACCCCAAAGATGATTGTTGCCAAGTTTGGATTAATTTGGCCCAGTAGTTTCAGAGGAGAAGATTTTTGTAAAGATAACTAAGATTTACGAAAAAAATGGTTAAAAATTGACTATAAAGGGCAATAACTCCTAAACGGGTCAACTGACCATTTCGGTCATGTTGACTTATTTGTAGATAATACTTTGTTGAACATTATTGCTGTTTACAGTTTATCTCTATCTTTAATAATATTCAAGATAAAAACCAAAAACAGCAAAATTTCCTTAAAATTACCAATTCAGGGGCAGCAACCCAACAACCAATTGACCGATTCATCTGAAAATTTCAGGGCAGATAGATCTTGACCTGATAAACATATTTACCCCATGTCAGATTTGCTCTTAATGCTTTGGTTTTTGAGTTATAAGCCAAAAACTGCATTTTACCCCTATGTTCTATTTTTAGCCCTGGTGGCCTTCTTGGTTGGTTGACCGGGTCACGCCACACATTTTTTGAACTAGACACCCCAATGATGATTGTGGCCAAGTTTGGTTTGATTTGGCCCAGTAGTTTCAGAGGAGAAGATTTTTGTAAAAGTTAACAACGACGACGGACGCTGGACGCAAAGTGATGGGAAAAGCTCACTTGGCCCTTCGGGCCAGGTGAGCTAAAAAAGTCCAGCATCCACCATTGACATATAACTTGTCCAAGTTATTGCTGATATTAACCTATTAGTATAATTTTTATAAAAATCGGGCAATAATTGTACCTGGTGAGAACGCTATCTAGCCAGACAGATAGACACACACCATGTATTTCCATGTCCCCCACAACGTGTTACAAAAGAGTCTCCGGTGAGATATCATAAAATGTCTTGAAAAATCTTGCTAGACCTTTAACTGCTTAAGACCTCTTTTTAGGTGTCGCTTCTCTTCTTTCCACAATAAATTAATCATCATGCCTCTGTGTCCTATGGGTACAGTGCATAATCGCATTTGTCATCCATTCATTTGATTATTCAGATTGAGTTATTTTGGGTGAGAAAAGAGAAAAAGACGTCCGGATATGTTTCCGTCATTGGGCGAAATTTTAAGTCAGATTAGACTTCCGGTTTGCGTTTTTGTGTATACTTTGAACATACATTAATACTACAAATACAGTGTATTATAATTTTCTGTCTTATATCCATCATTGGATGAAATGTAAGTCAGATTAGACCTCCGGTTTGCGATTTTCTGTATACTTTGAGACAAACACATATACTACGAATAAAGTGTATTTTCTGTCTGATATCATTTTCAAGTTTACTATCCTCGGCAGTCACAGGGTTTATTTAATAGAGAGGGTCTGAATAATATACCAATGACTAATGTGGATCAATTATTAAACTGCGAATTGACTGTTAAAAGAAAATGCACCTTCGGGACGTCTGGAACGGGTGTTTTTAAGATCGAAATTTCAGGATTGACCATTTTGGGATCCGGGATTTCTTTTTTCGAATTTCGGGATGTCGAGATATTTAATTTGTATAATAAATTCAGAACCTCGGGATTTCATGTTTTTAATCCTGGGATATTGGGATATGGTCCCCTCCGCAGTAGCGGATCCAGACATTTTCATAGGCAGGGGCCCATTGACTGCCTAAGAGGAGCCCGCTCCGGTCATGCCTCAGTGATTCCCTATAAAAGCAATCAATTATATTCCAGAAAAGGGGGGGGGCAGGTCTCCTAAATCCGCCTCTGCCCCAACCCCCCCCTTTAATGAATGTTCATAATATACATATAAGCGCTAAAATTATTCATGAGTCATTAAAATCAATAGAGAACAAACCAAAACTAGAGGCTCACCTTGGTCTATGTGAATATTAAACAAAGGACACAGATGGATTCATGACAAAATTGTGTTTTGGTGATAGTGATGTGTTTGTAGATCTTACTTTACTAAACATTCTTGCTGCTTACAATTATCTGTATCTATAATTAACTATGTCCAGTTAGTTTCAGTGGAAAATGATAGTGAAAATTGACTATAAAGGGCAATAACTCCTTAGGAAGTCAATTGACCATTTTGGTCATATTGACTTATTTGTAAATCTTACTTTGCTAAACATTATTGCTGTTTACAGTTTATCTCTATCTATAATAATATTCAAGATATTAACCAAAAACAGCAAAATTTCCTTAAAATTACCAATTCAGGGGCAGCAACAACGGGTTGTCCAATTTGTCTGAAAATTTCAGGGCAGATAGATCTTGGCCTAAATGTCAATTTTACCCCTTGTCAGTTTTGCTCTTAATGCTTTGGTTTTTGAGTTATAAGCCAAAAACTGCATTTTAACCTATGTTCTATTTTTAGCCATGGCAGCCATCTTGGATGGTTGGCCGGGTTGTCGGACACATTTTTAAAACTAGATACCCCAATGATGATTGTGGCCAAGTTTGGTTAAATTTGGCCCAGTAGTTTCAGAGGAGAAGATTTTTGTAAAAGTTAATGACGACAGACAACGACGGACGCCAAGTGATGAGAAAAGCTCACTTGGCCCTTCGGGCCAGGTGAGCTAAAAAAAGGATTTTTTTGTGGAAAAAGGAGGAGCCTGGCAAGAAAAACAATCATCCTGTCCCAAATTACCTATGACTTTTGATATCTTTTCTGAAATTCTCAAGTCACTAAATGTTTTACAAAAAAAAGATGATGTGGTATGAATGCCAATGAGACAGCTCTCCACAAGAGACCAAAATGACACCGAAATTAACATTTAAAGGTCACCTTATGGCCTTCAACAATAAGCAAAAGCCGATACTGCATAGTCTGATATAAAAAGCCCCGAAATGACAATGTAAAACAATACAAATGAGAAAACTAATAGCCTTATTTATGTACAAAAAATGACCGAAGAACAAATATCACGGTACCACTGAATTACAGGCTCCCGACTGGAATGTTCATAATACATGTACACTAAATGTATGTTCATAATGAAATCATAATGAAATTAATAGAAAACAAACAAGAGGCTGTCACAACGACAGAAAACCGAATTTATTAGCATTTATTTGTGTCCTGGCAATATCACAAGAACCATTACTGATGATTGGTGAAAGTTAAAATCGTCATTATTGAACTTGACCTCTATTTTGTCATCAGTAACAACATATTAAAATTTGAAAAGCTTTGGTTGAATGGTTCAAAAGAAAATGCACAGACACGACTGGAAACACCATTTTTCAATCTTTCAAGAACCATAACTTCTGAACGGTAAAAGTCAAAATCGTCATTATTGAACTTGACCTCCATTTTGTCACCAATAACAACATATTAAAATTTGGGAAGCTTTGGTAGAACAGTTCATGCGTAAATGCACGGACCAACTAGAAACGCCATTTTTCAATCTTTCAAGAACCATAACTCCTGAACGGTAAAAGTCAAAATAGTCATTATTGAACTTGACCTCCATTTTGTCACCAGTAACAACATATTAAAATTTGGGAAGCTTTGGTAGAACTGTTCATGCGTAAATGCACGGACACGACTGGAAATGCCATTTTTCAATCTTTCAAGAACCATAACTCCTGAACGGTAAAAGTCAAAATGGCCATTATTGAACTTGACCTTCATTTAGTTGTCAGTAACAACATATTAAAATTTTAAAAGCTTTGGTTGAACGGTTCTTGAGTTAATGCACGGACAACATTTGATTGCCGCCCGCCTGACCGACCGACCGACCGACAGCCCGCCCGCCCTCCCTGCCGCCCGCCGAGCATCCCCAATTTAATAACCGACATTTTTGTCACAAAAATCCAGTTAAAAATGGGAATTTTGGAAATGAAGGAGGGGGTTTAAAAAAAACAATTTCCTGACCCCAAGTACCTATGACTTTTGATACTTTTCCTGAAAAGATTCTCAAGTCATTAAATCTTTTACAAAATTCTTCCTACAACACTTTACATCCTTTCAAATACGCTCTGAATGCCCGCGAGTTCGTGGATGTGTTCTAGTAATTTTTACAAGATGAAAATTTAGCTATATTTAACCAGGTTGGCATATATTCTTTTTAATTTCAAGATGCCATTTCAAAAAGCTTTGATTTGAAATTCTTAAATAATGGGATGAAAATTTCACTATTATGTTAAAGAATATAAAGTATTCACTAAACAGGACGTTTATAAGTTAAGATTATGAAAACATATCAAACAGTATATTATAAATTTCAAATTTCTTATTCTTTTTTCCATCAAATTCCCCTGAAATAAGGAATAAAGTTTTCCACAAAGTTAATAACTTTCAAACTTGTGACTGAACTGATTTTTTGAACAATCAGGTAAGTTTGAGTTACTTCCGTTTAGTCTCTTACCCAACAAACAACCATTACTTACTCTTGGAAGTGCTGCTGTAGCAATCTTTACTTTTCCTTCGTCGACAACAACAACAACAAATTACAATAACTAACATCAAAACAACAAGAGCGCCAGCACCAATCGCTATTCCAATAAACTCTATTGTATCCCAGAATAATATAAGTTTGATTGTCCCTGCTGCATGATTAAAATTTCCAATTTTTACCTTAAAAAAAATGATGAATTAAATGTATGTGTTAGAAAAATCAGAAATTGTCATAGATATAGGAAGATGTGGCATGCACATTTAATGTAGCAATTATAGATAAACAGATAAAAATGTGAGATATATTAATGCAATTTCAGCAATATAGCATCAATATAATGACAATCAGAAACTAAGTATGAATATATTTGTTGCCAATTATTTTTAAATTAAGCATTTTTCTTACTAACTAACATAGATAAGAAAAATAAACTTATGTATACTGACTGCAGTACATTCTTAGGGTAAGATATGAATGATACACTAATTGAAAATTATTATAATTTTTTTGGGGAATATCAGACAAGCAATTTTAATTTAGTTTCAATCCAGATTTGACAGCTATTGCATGCCCTTCTATTTGTTCAAATAGGTCTGTACTCTGTGAACCATGAAATCAAGGTCTAAATCTTAATTGTCAGCCACTAAAATCAATAGATCTAAAGCATCGATAAAGTATCTGACTGTTTATATAATGGAAAATTCATTGTTTTCTCTTTCTATTTTTATAGGAATAAACAAGAATGTGTCCCAAGTAAACGGATGCCCATCCCCATTATCATTTTCTATATATGTTCAGTGTACCCTGAAAATGAGATAAAATCTCAAATTTGGTATTCAAATTAGAAAGACATGTTTATTTAGTTTCAAGTCAATTGGACCTCAACTTCATCAAAAACTAGCTTGACCAAAAACCAAAACCAAAACTTAAACCCGAAACAGGACGAATGGACGGATAGACAGGCAAACGTACAGAACAGACGTATGGATGCACAGACCAAAAAACATAATGCCCATAAATGGGGCATAAAAATAGCAGGAAATGAGTAGAATATATATGACAAGCAAAACACACACCAAAAAATCAGATTCATAGATTCTCATATAAAAAATAAGATGATGTGGTATGATTGCCAACTAGACAACTATCCACAAGAAACCAAATGACACAGAAATTAACAACTGCAGGTCACAGTGTGGCCTTAACAATGAGCAAAGCCCATACCACATAGCCAGCTATAAAAGGTACATATTTACCTACATTTACTCAATATAAAATGTGTTTGCAAAATAAAAAAATCTTCATGTCCAAACTCTTTACCAGCAAAAAGTATGTTATAAAATAGTAATTTCCTACATTCCCAAAATTTCAAGAGAGAATGGTGAGAACCTAAAAAATATTTTAATATCTTTACATTCATACCATTACTTTGGCAGCATCCAAACTGACACCAGGAAAGTCAAGGTCAGGTTTACATTCAATTCTTTCATTTGTTGAACTTTCTATTTTACAGTTAATACTTCCAATCATTATCTTTAAGCTTCCTTCACAAGCCTCCTTCAGTCTAGTACCCTGTAATACAAATGATTTTTGATAACTGAAAATTAAATTACTTCTTAAATTTCCCATAAAGGGTACTTTTATATCCAGGCAACTTGCTTAATCTTTTGTTAAAACATTGATAATGTTACAAATTTCTTTAATATAAACAATTTTAAAAAATGAATTTGTGTTAATGGACAGAAGACAAGCTTTTCAGTTGTTTGTGTTTTGTTCATTCTAAATGTTTTAAACCTTGCCTCATGTATATCTCCAATGTATTTTTTTTTTACATATTTAATGCAGTCTTAAAATTTAAGTTGAAGATTAAAAGTGCATTTACAAATGTTTCAATGGTTAGCTTCAAATAACATTTATCCTACCTGAATTATAATATTATCCGAAAACAACATTTTGTAATCATCAAAACTCTTGGATTGAACAGTTGGATCACTTGTTATGTTAAAAAATGCCTGAGGAAAGTTTGTAGATAAATCTTCATACATTGTAACCCCATCTAAAATAAGTCCATATTTGATACTGGTACCAATGGTTCCTTGAGGTGATTCACATACTAGGGTAGTTAATCCAACAGGTCTACAGTTTGTCTGAAAAATAAATCACTAACATTCAAGAATATCGCTTGTTCTAATTGTTGACTTCACTTTTCTATAATATTTAAAAATTTCGGTGCATCTAAGAGCTCTTTAGATTTAAACCAAAAAAAATCATCCCGAATATGTAAAACTTGGATCTTCCTTTATTTATCTACATCAACTTAATTTAAAAACGTGATGCTGTCTGGATTGTGATGTCACATTGTACTTACTGTTGATTGTTGATGCCTTATGTGTTCAAGAACATGAAGAGGATTAAGTAAGTAACTTACTGTGATATTATCATTGCCTGGGATGTAGGATAGTAACTTAGGCTGGTATACACTGTTTAATGATGTTCCCTGGATTGTAATGTCACATGGTACTTACTGTAATATAAACCACGCCTGTCATGTAGGATATTAACTTAGGCTGGTATACACTGTTATATGATCTTCCCTGGATTGTAATGTCACATAGTACTTACTGTGATATAAACCACGCCTGTAATGTAGGATATTAACTTAGGCTGGTATACACTGTTTAATGATGTTCCCTGGATTGTGATGTCACATAGTACTTACTGTGATATAAACCACACCTGTAATGTAGGATATTAACTTAGGCTGGTATACACTGTTTAATGATGTTCCCTGGATTGTGATGTCACATGGTACTTACTGTGATATAAACCACGCCTGTCATGTAGGATAGTAACTTAGGCTGGTATACACTGTTATATGATCTTCCCTGGATTGTAATGTCACATGGTACTTACTGTGATATAAACCACGCCTGTAATGTAGGATATTAACTTAGGCTGGTATACACTGTTATATGATCTTCCCTGGATTGTAATGTCACATGGTACTTACTGTAATATAAACCACACCTGTCATGTAGGATATTAACTTAGGCTGGTATACACTGTTTAATGATGTTCCCTGGATTGTGATGTCACATAGTACTTACTGTGATATAAACCACGCCTGTAATGTAGGATATTAACTTAGGCTGGTATACACTGTTATATGATCTTCCCTGGATTGTAATGTCACATGGTACTTACTGTAATATAAACCACACCTGTCATGTAGGATATTAACTTAGGCTGGTATACACTGTTTAATGATGTTCCCTGGATTGTGATGTCACATAGTACTTACTGTGATATAAACCACGCCTGTCATGTAGGATAGTAACTTAGGCTGGTATACACTGTTTAATGATGTTCCCTGGATTGTAATGTCACATGGTACTTACTGTAATATAAACCACGCCTGTCATGTAGGATATTAACTTAGGCTGGTATACACTGTTTAATGATGTTCCCTGGATTGTGATGTCACATAGTACTTACTGTGATATAAACCACGCCTGTCATGTAGGATAGTAACTTAGGCTGGTATACACTGTTTAATGATGTTCCCTGGATTGTGATGTCACATAGTACTTACTGTGATATAAACCACGCCTGTAATGTAGGATATTAACTTAGGCTGGTATACACTGTTTAATGATGTTCCCTGGATTGTGATGTCACATAGTACTTACTGTGATATAAACCACGCCTGTCATGTAGGATATTAACTTAGGCTGGTATACACTGTTATATGATCTTCCCTGGATTGTAATGTCACATGGTACTTACTGTGATATAAACCACGCCTGTCATGTAGGATATTAACTTAGGCTGGTATACACTGTTTAATGATGTTCCCTGGATTGTGATGTCACATAGTACTTACTGTGATATAAACCACGCCTGTCATGTAGGATATTAACTTAGGCTGGTATACACTGTTATATGATCTTCCCTGGATTGTAATGTCACATGGTACTTACTGTGATATAAACCACGCCTGTCATGTAGGATAGTAACTTAGGCTGGTATACACTGTTTAATGATGTTCCCTGGATTGTGATGTCACATGGTACTTACTGTGATATAAACCACGCCTGTCATGTAGGATAGTAACTTAGGCTGGTATACACTGTTTAATGATGTTCCCTGGATTGTAATGTCACATGGTACTTACTGTGATATAAACCACGCCTGTCATGTAGGATATTAACTTAGGCTGGTATACACTGTTTAATGATGTTCCCTGGATTGTGATGTCACATAGTACTTACTGTGATATAAACCACGCCTGTCATGTAGGATATTAACTTAGGCTGGTATACACTGTTATATGATCTTCCCTGGATTGTAATGTCACATGGTACTTACTGTGATATAAACCACGCCTGTCATGTAGGATAGTAACTTAGGCTGGTATACACTGTTTAATGATGTTCCCTGGATTGTAATGTCACATGGTACTTACTGTGATATAAACCACGCCTGTCATGTAGGATATTAACTTAGGCTGGTATACACTGTTATATGATGTTCCCTGGATTGTGATGTCACATAGTACTTACTGTGATATTATCATTGCCTGGGATGTAGGATAGTAACTTAGGCTGGTATACACTGTTTAATGATGTTCCCTGGATTGTGATGTCACATAGTACTTACTGTGATATTATCATTGCCTGTCATGTAGGATATTAACTTAGGCTGGTATACACTGTTTAATGATGTTCCCTGGATTGTGATGTCACATCCACCACTGAAATTATAAATTAAGATCAGATCTATATTCAAAGCATGTAACTCAAGATGAAACTCTATCAGTGTTTCAATTAAGTGCTTTACTCTATTGTACATTTGAAACATGTCTCAGTTTAATATTAAATGGAATAGGACAAAGATTGAACATAAGAAAAAGTACAGCAAACAAGTTAGCTAGAAAGTTAAAATTAGTTCTATTTCATTATCAGATTTTCTTCTTTCTTTTTTTATTTCTTTCAATTCATGTTATCCTCATATCCTAAAAATAACAAAACAAATAAAACAGATTTGCAGCATTGAATATTTCATTAGAAAAATGAAGGCAATGCAATTACATCTATAGTTATTTTTTCCAAGGAGCATAACTCAATATTTGATCTGCACTTATTTTTTAAATTGGTTGGAGACATTTAAGACAATGCTTACATCAACCTTTGATATAAATTTGATAAACGTTTAGCAGAAAATGTACACATGAAACAGGCAGATAGATCACTAACCTGATTAACATTTGAACCCCATGTCAGATTTGCTCTAAATGCTTCGGTTTCAGAGATATAAGCCAAAATCTACATTTTACCCCTTTGTTCTATTTAATCCATGGCACCATCTTGGTTGGTTGGCTGGGTTATCAGGCACATTTTCAAACTAGATACTCAAATGATGGTTATGGCCAAGTTTAGTTAAATTTGGCCTAGTAGTTTCAGAGGATAAGATTTTTGTAAAAGTTTTAAAACAACTACAGACGACAAACGACAATGACTATGGAAGCTGGATGCCAAGTAATGAGAAAAGCGCACTTGCCCATTCGGACAAGGTGAGCTATAAAAAAGTGACTTTACAAAGATTAAAGAATCATGAGAATGAGGTCAAGGTCATATAAGATGCCCTTCAGACATTCACAAAATATAGTTTGCCTATTACTTATAGCATCTCAGATACTGTTAAGACCACTTTAAGTTAACCTTAATCACTGATCCATAAAATGAGGTTGAGGTTAATTGAACTCTTAAAGACATGTAGACCTTTCAAGGAAGCCATGTACCTAATATAATTATCCTATTACATGTATTCATAATAAGTAGATATTTCACATGTAAAAAATAACAACTTTTTCAAGCAATCAATTAACCTTTAAAATGAGGTCAAGGACAATTGACATATACTTGTTGCATAAATTAAAATTCACTGCTGTAAATTTTCACTAAATAAGCCAAACTTACGACTTCTAGAAAATAACCTTCTAAACCTACTAGATGTATAGATCTTTCTTACAACATAATCATGGAAATTTTGAAATTTTGGTGCTCTTAAGAGTTTCAGAGAGAAATAGATGACAATGGTAGAATATGCATACCTGCCAACCCTCCCGTTTTGAGTGCATGGGAGACTCCTGCTCAAAAGGCCGTAAATCACCCTGCTATCAGATTTTATAACTTGGACTCAGACCAGTGTAGGTAATTCTCTGGCTTTTTCATTACAGTCAAGAGAAACTTTTTCTGGTGGTCAGACTATGTATGACATTTAGTGTGGGTATCACAACAAAATCAAAATATGGAATGTAATGAGTTATCAGACCCAGAGGTATAAAAAAAGGCAAAATAAATAAAAAAAACCTTGTATAAAATTATAACCATGAATTGAAGAAATAAAGTATATTTTGAACTCTTATTGGTGTTTTGTAGATGAATAAATAAACAAGTCATATATTTAACTTGAAAATGTTGTTCACGCAAAATCTCCCCCTCAGCTGAGGGGAAGATCTCCCTCTTTGAAGGTTTCAGAGGTTGGCAAGTATGAATGTTTGATTATCATAAAACTAATTTTGCTACACATTCATAAGTTACATGTAATGAGCAGTGAAAATGAGTAAAGTCATATCTGAATTTAGCAATATCAAAGCAAAAAGTTGTTGTATAACATTGTACCTTTCAAATGATACCATTGAATTGACTTTATTAATAACTGGATCACTTATATACTGGAAGTCTCTTGTTAATTTCATATCCTCTGAAGTACCACCATACATGTCATATGGTGCTGTCCATCTGAGCAGGAATGAAGTCCTCTTTGGTGAATTTGATTTGTCAGTTTTAAATATTACTGTTGTCTGATTCCTATTAAAAAGATATAACCAAAAAAGTGGGAATTTAAAACCTCCATTTTACATAGTTATTATGACTTAACTTAAAGTTTAAGTCTCTAATTTGAAGTTCATAAGATAAATACATCAGCATCATGCACCAAAACTGTTCATTTGTTCATCTTTTACATTGAAAATGACAAAGTTTTTTTCTCACTAAAATTGTCACCTTCAATTGACAAAAACACTTTTAATCAAAATCATTAAAATAAATTTAGACAATGACAGACAGATTTCAACAGAAGATGGTGGACTAGTTGAAAGCCTAACTAAAGTTAACTGCAATCTAAATTTACATTAACATGCAAATCAAGTGAACAATTACAGGTTAAAGTATAAAAGTTCATACCATGACAATATTTCAAGTTTTGAAGATCTTGCATCCATAAAAATATCCAGGCCTTCCTTTGAATCAGCAAATGAACCAAAGAGATGTCCAGTCAGTGTAACAACAGTCCCACCAGACATTGGTCCGTAGCTTGGCATCATGTTTTCTATTTCTGCATCCTAAATACCATATTCATATGAAAACATTTAACATTAGGATTATATTCTGAGATGTACAAGTAAAGCCTGAAAACAGCAGGTATTTTAAGTGCTAGTCTTTGTAAAAATCAGGCAATTTAGGTAAAAATCAAAACATGATCAGAAAAAACCCACCGAGCTAATCATGCTATTTAATACTAACCATCATCCTGAAATAAAATGTATTAGTCTTTTGTTTGTGTGTGTCTGGTAATATCAAATAACTCGGTTAGAAAATTGGTTAGAAAGATAGCAAATTACAGATCATTACAGAGTTATCTTCCCTTTTTTGTTAATTTCTAGTGCATTTCAACCAAATTGTATCTTCTATTACCAGAACAGATATCGGAAATGAATGTTATTTTTGTGCATAACTACATATTATGAACTACAATCCATGTCAAATTGGGTGGGGTTTTTTGGTCATGTTTTCACCACTGCCTGATTCTTAGGCAGACTGGCACTTTAAAAATTGAAGCGGAAGGCATACATATGATGTCACCTTAAAGTTGCCATAGACAATAACCTCTTTTCATCGAATTTTCATTATAAGAAATTTTACACCGAAATAAAAACTGAAATGGAATGATTTGTTTACATGGCATTAGAAAAGAGAAAACATATTGTATTTGAAGCTAATGGCCTTCATATAAAATATACGTTTTTACTGTCACAAATTGAATTCATCTAGTCATAAAAATGTGGCAGACATAACACAGAACAACCAATTATGTGTATTTTCCTGTTTGCACTAAAAAAAAATACTGTGATTTAAAACATTTGGTAAAATACAAGTCTTAATTTTAGAATATTTCTCAATTCTAAGTTCTAACATTCAAATTTAAAAAAAAAATAAAAAATTATAAAACTTTTATGGAGAAATATCATATCACACTGGATGCAGTGGTAGAATCCCAAACATGTAATATTGTTCCATGCAGCATTGAGTACATAATGGACACAAAATATGCTAGAAAAGTTACAGGATTTAAGTAAATAACAATAGCTTTGAATAATTCAAGTTACAGATTTTACATTAATGCTAGCAAGACAAATCTTTGTTTGACTTGCTTGCTTGACTTGCTTGCTTTGCTTGTATAAATGTTTGCTCAAGCATGACAATTAAGATAGGCGGGGCTTCAGCTTGTATACATCATACTTAAATTTTATTGGATGTTATGTTTGAAGTTTAGGACAGTCACACTAAATTTTAAAACATCACAAGATGACAAATATAAAGCGCAATCGTAGAAATGGAAGCCAAAAATTTGTCTTTGTTTTTTTCTCGAAGATATGCATTTTTTTATCATCCAACCGAAAAGACTGTCGTCAAGTACTTTTAGTAAAACAAAAAAGCTATTCGAACACACCTACTCTGATTTCGAGTAATTCATTACATAGGTATTTCATTTGAACCATATATTTCATCTTTTAATACTGTTTTTTTATGTTATAACATCCACCTGTAGCTTTGCTATATAAAAATGATAGAATCTGAAGCGAGATGATGTATCAAATATTCTTTCTTTGTACGTTTTCAACACAAAATATTCTTCTCAAACACACCCTAATAAAGAAGGTGAACTTGATTTTCTAATAAAAGGGATAAATTAATTAGGGGGGATGACTTAATTATTTTATTTATTATGTCTATTGTTATTGAATATTGCGCACTTTGGATTAATTTTTGCTTGTAAACCTTCAAACTGATTATCCTTTGTTTATAGAGAAGGCGATAAGTACTTTCTGTTATGTTTACTTTAGTAAGAAATTTTTTAAAAGTGAATAAAAACAAATAAAATAACAATTTTCTTCTCAAATACGAGTGTTTTATTGTAAAAAACAACCATTTGCATAAGTTTTTAATTTATCTATTACATAGTTAAGTAGAACAGTTAGATATCAAGTCAACGACATGGTTATCTTTCAAGTTGGAAGAAGAAAATTCTTCCCTTTGCTTTAATTAATACAGACGGAGAACATATCAATCTATAAGTTTACTTATTTCCGTGTCTGTCCTTCCATTATGTGACTCAAGAAAAAAAAATCAAAAAATTGGAAACAATTGTATCAAAAAGAATAAATCGAGCGAACCTTCTTATGTTAGGGTGTGTTTGAGAGGAATAATTTGTTGAAAAAACACACAAAGGAAGAACATTTGATACATCATCTCGCTTCAGATTCTATCATTTTTATATAGGAAAGCTACAGGTTGACTTTATAACATAAAAAAATCACAGTATTAAAAGATGAAATATATGGGTCAAATGAAATACCTATGTAATGAATCACTAAATCAGAGTAGGTGTGTTCGAATATTTATTTTGCTTTTCTAAAAGTACTTGACGAAATTCTTTTCAGTTGGATGATGAAAATGCATATCTTCGAGAAAAAACAAATACTTTTGGCTTCCATTTCTACGATTGCGCTTTATATTTGTCATCCTGTGATGTTTACATTTAGTGTCCTTAACTTCAAACATAACCGTCCAATAAAATTTAAGTATGACGTATACAAGCTGAAGCCCCGCCTATCTTAATTGCCATGCTTGAGCAAACATTGATACAAGCAAAGCAAGCAAGCCAAACAAAGATTTGTCTTGCTAGCATTAATGTATTAGCTGTAAAACCTTGAGTCATTAGGATATTAATAATTTTTTTCCTAATAGTAATATACCATGAAAACAAAATGTCTTGAAGAAGGCAAGTTTAAAGGGTCTCCTATATGAATTTATTAATAGTTACAGAATCAGATAATTAAATCCCCTCTTAAAACATTAGACAAATTCTAACAGTTTTAAACAAAATAGCTTTATGAAACTACATTACTAATAAATTTATTCCAGCAAAACATTGCTAAGCTACCTATCCCCCCTCTCTAAGTTTACTTACACAATGTAGGTTTTTATTTTCTTCCTGACAAGTACATTGTCCAGTTGTAGCATGACAGTTTTTACTGCTAGATCCATATTTATTACATCCACAGCTCGTACATCCACTCGATTTAACATTTTCTAATCCATAAGTACCATTCGTACATGTGTTACATTGTTGTCCTAAAATTAAAACCAATGTCAGAATTATCACCATATCATTGATATTGACCATCTTTGTCTGATCTCTTTCACGATCAGTTATCTCTCTTCTAGTCAAAAGGATATAATTCTCTGAATAAGGAATAAGCTGAACTGTTGTATTCTAATAGGTGAACACATATCTTAAAAAGGTAAACTGAAAAACCCACTTAAACACATCCTTCAAATAGTACCTTGTAAATATTTGTCATTTCAAGATATCCTGTTGTAAACAATAAGACAAACTTTTAAAAGAACAATGCAATTACTATGTAAGGCCCTGTTTATAATTAAAAAAATGGAAAGTAAATGAGTGCACTATTCTTATTTTTTAACTACAATTCAACCAAGAAAAATGTAATCAAACACATTCACACAAAAAGCTTACAATAATTCAAATTCATAAGGCATACTAAAACAAGACAAAAATTCAAATAAAGTATAAAAAAAATTATTTCGGTTCAAATACTAGATTTTCTTCAAAAAGACTTGCTATTTGGCCAGTTTTTGAGTTTATTTAATTTTAAATGTGTAAGGGGTTCCCCTATACCCTGTGTCTGGCCAGCAGTTGCTGCTGTCAGTGTAAAAGAATAATGTTGACTTAAAAGTTGCGTCTATCTATCAGTAAAATATAGAATATCAAACTATTTCTTTGGATACTATTTCTTGGACTTGAAGATAAGCTGTCTAAATTTGATAACAATCCTTGAATTTTTGCAAATGTATCATGTCAAAAAAAGTTTAATCCAAGACTGTCTGTAAATGATAACTATAAATATAATACAACATCATATGCAGTTTTGATAGTTGCTGCATTTATTTTCATCTACTACGAAGACATTTTTTACTTTGGTGAATTAATCAACAAGTGATGGATTTCTTTTAGAAGAAATTTAAAGGTTCCAGTGAATAAACTACACAAGAGTTCTTACAAAAGCTTTTATATAGTCATTCAATCGGACATTAGAACTGACAAATATTTTAAACGCCTTGACAGAGATAACTCTGTGGAAATGTTTTATTTGGTTAAAAATAAACAAATCTTAATTACACACGAAAAACATTTTTTATAAAACTCTAAAGAAGTTCACTATTTCAAAAAAAAATTATTGATTTAACACCAGTTTTTATTGAAACAAAATTTTTTAAATTATTTTTTAAATATTTCTTCAACAAGTAAAGTCACAATAACATTCTTATAAATCATTAAAACAAATAACAGTGGGAAGAAGTTTTTATTCAAGGAAAAAATTCTAAGAAATTTAACATTAGTTGTCAAGTATCTCATGACAAATATTACATCTTGACAAAAAACATTCTTAACAATCATGTTCTTTAGTGGCCTACTTTAGTTGTAACTACTGCTAAATTATACCAATAAATTTTAAAACTAAATGATTCAGGTGAAAAATTTCCCTAATTATTTCTGGGGGAAATAATTCTAAGAAACTTGAACCTCAACTGATAACGTCCATGACAATATGTGCATCTTTAAACATTTCTTAAAGGATAGGTTGGTTACTTTTTTCCACTTCATACTAAATTATCATTATAAATTAAATAAAAATCAAATAAATGTGATACAAAAAAATATAAAGTTTTTCTCAAGGAAGTTTTAATAATAACTGACAAGGGTCTCAGTACATAAAAATTATTCCAAAAACAATTTAGGTACTTACAGAAATTGCTATCAAATGTTTTTGATAAGGTTTACACATTCATACATTCTCAAGTTTCAAAATAACATAATATTCAATTCAATTCAATTCTAATGGAAATGGGGCTTTTTTGAATCTAAGTTAAATGGAAGATCTGTGAGCAAGCTATTGTGTAATTATCTTTCTTTCGAAATCTGTCAAAAAATGTTTAGGTAGTTTGTGTGAAGACCTAATTGACAATTAAGGAAATGAAAGTTTATCTTAACAAATTCATCGACGGAAAGGTGCAAATCCAACATATATCTCATCCTATTTGTGATTTGGGGAAAGGGATTTATACTGGATCATCAAACTCAGATGTCATCTATACTACTAAACAAGATGACCTCATTTTGTGTGTCGCTTCTCTTCCTTCCACAATGAATTAAGCATAATGCCTCTGTGTCCTATAGGTACCATGCATAGTCACATTTGTCACATGTTTGTCATCCATTCTTATGACTATTTAGTTTGTTATTTTGGGAGGAAAACGAAAATAAAGGAGTCTGGATATTAATTGTTTCCATCAATGGACTAACTTTTTAAGTCAACAAGCTTTCCATTTAGGACTGTTTTAAAATAACACATAAGTTTCTTACGTATTGGATGACATGACAATTACTTTTTGTGTTTTTATCATTATAAAAATAAAGTGTATTTGCTATTTACAATTTTTTCCAAGTTTACTATCCACGGTGCAAGTTTATTATTCATGCCACAGTGTTCATGGATATATTATTTTAAGACTCTTGTATTTTTGTCCATCTGATGAGTTAATATAAAAAAGAAGATATAGTATTTTAGATTTTTTTAAAACTTGTACATTTTTTCAATCTGTCTTGTTGTAAGTTTCCTCCTGTGACATAATCTTCAATTTGTTGAAGGCGGTCACTATATGGTAGAAGTAGAAGAAGATGTGGTATGATTGCCAATGAGACAACTATCCACAAAAGACCAAAATGCCACAAACATTAACAACTATAGGTCAACGTACGGCCTTCAACAATGAGCAAAGCTCATACCGCATAGTCAGCTATAACAGGCCCCGATAAGACAATGTAAAACAATTCAAACGAGAAAACTAACGGCCTTCTCAAAGTGTAAGACGCAATACAAAAAGTATGCTTGCGTCATTTTACCCAAATACAGATTTAATTAAGTCCTGAACATTTCGACATTTCTTTGTTTCTTTTTATCAAAACTGGTTTTAAACAAATCTCAAGCACATGTAAAGATTTGACTAAATACCAATATTCCGATAGAGTCAGGTAAATAAACCATGAAAATGAGGTCAAGGTCAGATGAACAAAACCAGGCAGACATGTAAAGCTAACAATTCTACCATACAACAAATATAGTTGACCTATTGCTTAAAATTTAGGAAAAACAGACCAAAACACAAACACTTAACACTGAGCAATGATCTGTGAAAATGAGGTCAAGAAAATAAACAAAATGACAATAATACATAAATAACAACAGACTACTAGCAGTTAACTGACATGCTAGCTCCAGACTTCAATTAAACTGACTGAAAGATTATGATTTTATCATATGAACATCAGGCACAATCCTTCCAGTTAGGGGTTTAGTATCATACTATCATAACATATATGAGAAGAACATAACCCGTGTCATGCCAACAACAAGTTTTTGAATAAATGTGTTTAGTTCCTATGCAAAGACCCTATAAGTGAATCAATATTAAAGCCAAAATATGCAATCTTTAATGACCTGACAACAAGTTTACTACTTAGTGTCTATTTAAAATGTTGAGTCACTATCAAAGAACCTATTAGTCATGACGCTGAAAAGACACTACCTAAAAGAAACTTTAAAGTATGTCAATCTACAACTAAACATAAGAAAGTTATAATACACACCTTCTACCAAAGTTTTACAATCGCACTGTCCTGTTATAAGGTCGCATGTCTGCTTAGCATTCTGTGTTCCAGGAGTATTACAATTACAAGGTGCACAACCATTTTCCAAAACATTTATTCCATAATGATACTGTTTACACCTATCGCAGTACATACCCTCCACATTTGTTTTACATTCACACATATCACAAGTCACATTGTTATTACAGCGTAATGTCCCATTTGAATCACACTGACTTCTGCTACATCCAGCACTGTTACTTTCGATTAAGTTATAATGTATATGTTTACATGTATCACATTGACGGCCTTCAACATTTGACTTGCATGTACACTGACCATCAACCTGTTCAATCAAATACAATAAAAATATTATTACTTTTGTCTTCTCTGAAACTGTTTGTGTCAAAAAGAATGGTAAATGGCTATGTCCAGCTTTAGATACAGAAACCTTAATATAAAAAAATTTCAGCATGTATAATTTCTATGCAAATTTAAGGTTGATATTTCAGTTCAATATTACATGAGCTATAAAAAGATATTTGTGAGCCCAATTGCACCACATTAAAATTTGAATGATGTATAAAAGCTGTCATTAATTTTTATTCCGTTGAATTTAAAAAAAAAAAAATTTTTTAACAATGAATACTTTTGAAAAAGGCAGATAAATTAAAATGAAAACTGCCTAATTCATGTACATGCATGCACATGCAATAAAATCACATTCAATGCAATATTCAACCTAATTCTGACTTAAAAACATAATCCTGAACACAAGATCACAAAAATGTTATCAAGAAAAAATACTATGGAGACATGTGACAAAGTTGCCTTGTCACAAATTGAGAATTGATCATTAACATTTAATGCCCACTACGCCTAGGACAAAAATATGATTTCGTAACTTGATTTCCTTTTGGACTTAAACTTAGAACCAGATGCTCCGCAGGGCGTAGCTTTATACGACCGCAGAGGTTGAACCCTGAACGGTTGGGGCAAGTATGGACACAACATTCAAGCTGGATTCCGCTCTAAATTTGGATTGTGATTAAATAGTTGACACAGCATAGGTTTCTGACACAGAATGAATGTATTCAAATGAACTTAAAATTTTTGTTTTCTCTTAGAGCAATTCACTATGCTGTTGAATATTAATCCTCTCAAAAAAATGTTTGAAGAAATTTTCTTTTTATTTATGAAATTTCAAATGAGAAAAATTGAACCCAATTTTTTAATCACATCCCCCTTTCCCTTATTCCAAAACTAATTTCAATTAAAATATTCTAATGGAGTTTGCAACAATTTCTACTCATTTAAATACATCATAAAATATTAAGATGTAAAAAAAACTGCTTGTTATCACTGAATGGTAAAGATTATTTAAATTTATCAGTTGGTAGTAAAAAGTGAATATACATTGTATATTGTATATAACAAAGATTTAAGTTGATTCTGGACAAAGAAAGATAACTCCAATTAAAAAAAATTCTTGCAGATATTTCTTGCTTACTATACTGGACAAAGAAAGATAACTCTTAATTAAAAAAAAAATTACTATTTCACAATATTGTGAAATTAGATATTTCTTGCCATTGCACAATACTGTGCAATTGAAAAGACTTGCTATTGCACAATACTTAATATAATAATTTTAGATCCTGATTTGGACCAACTTGAAAACTGGGCCCATAATCAAAAATCTAAGTACATGTTTAGATTCAGCATATCAAAGAGGCCCAAGAATTTAATGTTTGTTAAAATCAAACTTAGTTTAATTTTGGACCCTTTGCACTTTAATTTAGACCAATTTTAAAACTGGACCAAAAATTAAGAATCTACATACACAGTTAGATTTGGCATATCGAAGAACCCCAATTATTAAATTTTTGATGAAATCAAACAATGTTTAATTTTGGACCTCGATTTGGGCCAACTTGAAAACTGGGCCCATAATCAAAAATCTAAGTACATTTTTAGATTCAGCATATCAAAGAACCCCAAGGTTTCAATTTTTGTTAAAATCAAACTAAGTTTAATTTTGGACCCTTTGGACCTTAATGTAGACCAATTTGAAAACGGGACCAAAAATTAAGATTCTACATACACAGTTAGATTCGGCATATTAAAGAACCCCAATTATTCAATTTTGATGAAATCAAACAAAGTAAAATTTTGGACCCTTTGGGCCCCTTTTTCCTTAACTGTTGGTACCAAAACTCCCAAAATCAATACCAACCTTCCTTTTATAGTCATAAACCTTGTGTTTAAATTTCATAGATTTCTATTTACTTATACTAACGCTATGGTGCGAAAACCAAGAAAAATGCTTATTTGGGTCCCTTTTTAGCCCCTAATTCCTAAACTGTTGGGACCGAAACTCCCAAAATCAATATCAACCTTCCTTTTGTGGTCATAAACATTGTGTTTAAATTTCATTGATTTCTATTTACTTTAACTAAAGTTATTGTGCGAAAACCAAGAATAATGCTTATTTGGGCCCTTTTTTGGCCCCTAATTCCTAAACTGTTGAAACCAAAACTCCCAAAATCAATCCCAACCTTTCTTTTGTGGTCATAAACCTTGTGTCAAAATTTCATAGATTTCTAATAACTTAAACTAAAGTTATAGTGCAAAAACCAAGAAAATGCTTATTTGGGCCCTTTTTGGCCCCTAATTCCTAAAATGTTGGGACCAAAACTCCCAAAATCAATACCAGCCTTCCTTTTATGGTCATAAACCTTGTGTTAAAATTTCATAGATTTCTATTCACTTTTACTAAAGTTAGAGTGCGAAAACTAAAAGTAGACATAATCGTACATGGAAAACTAAATAAGATCACCAAAAAAAGTACCAACTACAGCAACAACAAAACATGTAAAGAAGAATGTGAAGTTTGCGATATTGAAAGAAATGAAGAAAAAATTATACTCGGAGATAAAACATTCAACCTCAAAAAGAACATTCATGGATGTCAACTGGTAAATCTTATTTATGGACTTCACTGTGAAAAATGTAACCACTATGTCTATGTTGGAGAAACAGAAAGATCACTAAACGAAAGAATAAAAGAACATCTTGCAGATATCAGACATGATAGAGATACAGCTGTGGCAGAACATTTCAACCAAGAGGATCATTGCAAAGAGGACATCACAGTTCAGGTTCTGCAACAGATTTATGATAAATCCGCAAATTACAGGAGATATATTGAGGCACAATGGATTCAAAAACTTAATACAATTAAACCATTTGGAGTTAACGTTAAAAAGGAATGACTTTAATTGATCAAAACATATAAAATTTAACTTTAATTCATGAAAAAGTATTGTGACGTCATATTATTATGACGTTAAAGTATTATGACGTCAAGACGTTTCCAAGGACAATTAGCTATAACATCTTATCAATGATTGAATGTAATGTCAGCCATGTAGTTGAGAGGAAAAATAAAGAACTGAAGAAGGCCATTGGCCGAAACGTCTTGAAAAATTGGTTTATTTAAACAATTATATAAAGTATGTTCCCTATTGGAATTTTGAAAACAAAGAAGATAAGCATTCAAAGTGGTAAAAAATTTATTGAAATATTCAACAAATATGAAAAAAATAGAAGACGTGGTATGATTGTGGTTTATTTCATTAAAATATCATTCTTTTATGTTTGTAATTTGGCAGCAAGCTGAGATAGTGTACATCTATTTAAAGTTCTTTAAAAGTAAGACAATAGTATATGATATGAACACAATACTTTATTTCTAATAAACGAAAATTTTCAGTTCATCTTTGTGTATGACACATGTTATCATAATGAAGTTTCTTTTCTTCTTATTCTCTTCCCTCTTTCCAATTTTGGTAAAATTTTAGCTCTTTAAAATCAATAAAACATAACATACTTTTGTGTTGAAAATAAAATTATCAGAAATATACATGATTATAATCTCCCCTTCTAAAAGGAACATAACATCAAAGACACAGCTTTTAATAGATTTTCAAGAAATACCCAGGGCACAATTTCAGATTATAGACCAAAAGCAAACTAACTTAAAAACAAGAATTTGTCCATAGTACATTGATGCAACTATCACTTTCTATGTTAAGTGGACTGTTAAATTAGGGGTAAATACTTAAATTAAAAAGATCATATCAAAGGGAACATGTGTACTAAGTTTTTAGAGCGATTGGACTTCAACTTCATCAAAAACTACCTTGACCAAAGCTTTAACCTGAGGTGGGACAGACGAATGAACAGACTAACAAACAAGAGACGCAAAGATCAGAAAACATTATGTCTGTTTAATACCGTAGGTGGGCATAAAAACAAGTGTTAAATACAAACCTGAGAACAATTTTGAGTAGATCCAATAAATCCAGCAGTATTACACAGACAGGATTGGTGACATCCAAAATCTTCTTCACTTCTGTAGTATCCAACATTACACTTACTACAATCAGAGCCAATTGTGTTGTTCTCACATTGACAGACATTTTTATTTGAACTTGAACGGTATGTACAGCTTCCTGAATTGCCATAGCAACTGCATCTGTAATTTAATATAAAAACTTATGCTCAGACTTTAACAATTGAAATGTAGATTTGGGAATACATTGTTTGAACTCTTAAAACTACAACCCATCAAATACTGAAGGTTTTTCTGTAATCTGATTGGGTTAAATAGAGACATTGTGTAGGTATTGCTGTCTCATTTTAATTTTTACATATACTCAGCATCTCCATATATACTTATATTTCTTTTGTTGTGGAATTAGTTCAATAATTTTAGAACCAGTGCCTTGCCTGCTATTGATGCTCTCAGTATAAAGTATACTGTCACCTGCCTAAAACTGCATCTATATATTAATATTGCAAAAAAAAGTACAATGTATTGTGATTCAGCTCAATCTAAAATTGTACACATTTTGAAGAAAAAAAAGGATATGAATACGACGACAGTTAATCATAATGACGACAACGATGACGACAATGACGAACGACAGATGCCAAGTGAGGAGAAAAGCTCACTTGGCCCTTTGGGCCAGATGAGCTAAAAATAGATACATGTATACGAAATGTGACATGTCTTTGAATCCAACAAAATGAACATTAAACATAATCATACTAAGGTTCATCAAAATATCATTAGGGAAAATAAAAAGAACTATTTCTTATATATGTAAATATATTATGTGTGAAAGGTCTACAATATTTATAAGAAATATTATTCTGTCTAACATGACTTGCAAGGTCTTATTTCATAGCTCAGTGGTCAGCTTCAAATAGATGAGATTAAAAAGTTTGTCATTTAATATTATTTACAAAACTTATCATCAAGCAAAATGTATAATAACTATTTCTAGCTAATACATCCTAAATTTTGTAGGCTCAACAATAATTGGGTTAAAAACTGGCTAAAACTTCTATAGGAAGTCAAATGACTATTTATAAAATGTTGACATAATTGTGGAAATGGACTTGCATGTCATTTTTGCTCATACATTTTATCTCTATCCATTACAATTTTCTGATTATTTTGGGTTTAATAGTTTTTATCTACTTTATCTTTTTGAACTGATTCTGCCTAGACAACTACAAAAATAGTTTAACAAATTGTCTTATAAGGGCAAAAACTGCTATAAAAAGTCAACTGATTGACTAAATAGTAGATCTTGTCTGGCCAATAAGTTTTTGCTTTATAATTTATCTCTACTGTAAGGCTTGTAAAGTCTACACTTGGTACATTGTTCACACACACCTTTTCGCCATGTCATTATTTTTTTGGTGGGGGGGGGGGGGGGGGGGGGGGGGGGGTCATAAGTGCTGGAAAACATCTTATGAATCTCCTGTAATTTCAAATTGTGTGCGATTGTTTGCAGTATTTTCATGAAAAAACCTGTCTTCATCATCAAGTTATTGTTGAAAATTCTTTTAAATGATTTTAGAACACATTACAAGTGAAATAATAAGCCAAAATCAGGAATAAACAATTGGGAGAATTACAAACACCTTCTGACCTTAATAGTTTCAGATAAAAAATGTTAACAGACACTAACTAGAAGCTCTAAAGAGCCTGTGTCGCTCACCTTGGTCTATGTGAATATTAAACAAAGGACGCAGATGGATTCATGACAAAATTGTGTTTTTGTGATGGTGAAGTGTTTTTACATCTTATTTTACTGAACATTCTTGCTGCTTACAATTATTTCTATCTATATTGAACTTGGCCCAGTAGTTTCCATGGAAAATGTTAGTTAAAATTTACAAATTTCAGGAAAATTGTTAAAAATTGACTATAAAGGGCAATAACTCCTAAAGGGGTCAACTGACCATTTTGGTCATGTTGACATTAATTGTAGATCTTACTTAACTGAACATTATTGCAGTTTACAGTTTATCTCTATCTATAATAATATTCAAGATAATAACCAAAAACAGCAAAATTTCCCTAAAATTACCAATTCAGGGGCAGCAACCCAACAACGGGTTGTCTGATTCATCTGAAAATTTTAGGGCAGATAGAAATTGATCTGATAAACAGTTAAACCTTATGCGATTTGCTCTCAATGGTTTGGTTTTTGAGTTATAAGCCAAAAACTGCATTTTACCACTATGTTCTATTTTTAGCCATGGCAGCCATGTTGGTTGGTTGACCGTGTCACGCCACACATTTTTTAAACTAGATACCCCAAAGATGATTGTGGTCAAGTTTGGATTAATTTGGCCCAGCAGTTTCAGAGGAGAAGATTTTTGTAAAAGATTACTAAGATTAACGAAAAATGGTAAAAAATTTACTATAAAGGGCAATAACTCCTAAAGGGGTCAACTGACCATTTTGGTTATGTTGACTTATTTGTAGAACTTACTTTGCTGAACATTATTGCTGTTTACAGTTTATCTCTATCTATAATAATATTCAAGATAATAACCAAAAACAGCAAAATTTCCCTAAAATTACCAATTCAGGGGCAGCAACCCAACAACGGGTTGTCTGATTCATCTGAAAATTTTAGGGCAGATAGATCTTGATCTGATAAACAGTTAAACCTTATGCGATTTGCACTCAATGGTTAAGTTTTTGAGTTATAAGCCAAAAACTGCATTTTACCACTATGTTCTATTTTTAGCCATGGCAGCCATGTTGGTTGGTTGACCGTGTCACGCCACACATTTTTTAAACTAGATACCCCAAAGATGACTGTGGTCAAGTTTGGATTAATTTGGCCCAGCAGTTTCAGAGGAGAAGATTTTTGTAAAAGATAACTAAGATTAACGAAAAATGGTAAAAAATTTACTATAAAGGGCAATAACTCCTAAAGGGGTCAACTGACCATTTTGGTTATGTTGACTTATTTGTAGAACTTACTTTGCTGAACATTATTGCTGTTTACAGTTGTCTCTATCTATAATGACATTCAAGATAATAACCAAAAACAGCAAAATTTCCCTAAAATTACCGATTCAGGGGCAGCAACCCAACAACGGGTTGTCTGATTCATCTGAAAATTTTAGGGCAGATAGATCTTGATCTGATAAACAGTTAAACCTTATGCGATTTGCACTCAATGGTTAAGTTTTTGAGTTATAAGCCAAAAACTGCATTTTACCACTATGTTCTATTTTTAGCCATGGCAGCCATGTTGGTTGGTTGACCGTGTCACGCCACACATTTTTTAAACTAGATACCCCAAAGATGACTGTGGTCAAGTTTGGATTAATTTGGCCCAGCAGTTTCAGAGGAGAAGATTTTTGTAAAAGATAACTAAGATTAACGAAAAATGGTAAAAAATTTACTATAAAGGGCAATAACTCCTAAAGGGGTCAACTGACCATTTTGGTTATGTTGACTTATTTGTAGAACTTACTTTGCTGAACATTATTGCTGTTTACAGTTGTCTCTATCTATAATGACATTCAAGATAATAACCAAAAACAGCAAAATTTCCCTAAAATTACCGATTCAGGGGCAGCAACCCAACAATGGGTTGTCAGATTCATCTGAAAATTATAGGGCAGATAGATCTTGATCTGATTAATAATTTTACCCCGTGTTGGATTTGCTCTAAATGCTTTGGTTTTTGAGTTATAAGCCAAAAACTGCATTTTACCCCTATGTTCTATTTTTAGCTGTGGCCATCTTGATTTGATAGTCGGGTCACCGGACACATTTTTAAAACTAGATACCCCAAAGATGATTATTGCCAAGTCTGGATTAATTTGGCCCAGTAGTTTTAGAGGAGAAGATTTTTGTAAAAGATAACTAAGATTTACGAAAAATGGTTAAAAATTGACTATAAAGGGCAATAACTCCTAAACGGGTCAACTGACCATTTCGGTCATGTTGACCTATTTGTAAATCCTACTTTGCTAAACATTATTGCTGTTTACAGTTTATCTCTATCTATAATAATATTCAAGATAATAACCAAAAACTGCAAAATTTCCACAAAATTACCAATTCAGGGGCAGCAACCAAACAACGGGTTGACCGATTCATCTGAAAATTTCAGGGCAGATAGATCTTGACCTGATAAACATTTTTACCCCATGTCAGATTTCCTCTAAATGCTTTGGTTTTTGAGTTATATGCCAAAAACTGCATTTTACCCCTATGTTCTATTTTTAGCTGTGGCGGCCATCTTGGTTGGTTGACCGGGTCACGCCACACATTTTTTAAACTAGATACCCCAATGATGATTGTGGCCAAGTTTGGTTCAATTTGGCCCAGTAGTTTCAGAGGAGAAGATTTTTGTAAAAGTTAACAACGACGACGGACGCCGGACGACGACGGACGCCGGACGCAAAGTGATGGGAAAAGCTCACTTGGCCCTTCGGGCCAGGTGAGCTAACAACAGTAGACCACAGATCAGGGACACTAAAATCAATATCAAAACTTACTCTGGACAGACAATATTTGAAAAACAGAAGTCTTAATTTTCATTGCTATAAGACTGTATGAAAGAAACACAAGTGAGTTCAAATAATCAGGTACAAAAAAGTATCCGATTCTATGAAATTTCTATTTTTTTCTACATGGGAGATGGCTTCATTATCTCCTAGAGACATGCACCTCATTTCAAATTTTAAAACATAAAATATTTATATAATAAAAGGGATCAAACCTTCCAGTAACTAAAATTTCTGCTATATCATGACTATTTCCATTATTTCCAGTACAAAATCCACTTAGAAGTACAGAAATATTTCTTGTTATTACTTCTTCATACTGTGATCTGCTATTAATGTTCTGTGATATATCAGACCATTTTGTGCTCATTGATCCACTGAAAATATAATTGAAAGTTTCAATAATAAAAAATAACAAAAGAATATTTAGTCTTAATGAATAATTTTTATGTCTTTAGCATCTTCTTTCTATCTTCACAATATATACAATTAAATTGTATTAAAAAAAAATATGAACAAGAATGCGTACGAAGTTCATGGATGCCCTACTAGCACTTCAACTTCATCAAAAACTACCTTGACCAAAAACTTTAACCTGAAACTCGCACTATCATTTTCTATGTTCAATGGACTGTGAAATTGGGGTCAAAAATATAATTTGGCATTTAAATTAAAAAAATCATATCATAGGGAATAACAAGTGAACTAAGTTTCAAGTAGATTAAACTACAACTTCTTGAAAAACTACCATGACCAAATATTTTAACTTGAAGCGTGACAGACTGACAGAATAAAGAATGGTCAGACAGAGTGACTTGACTTTGGAATATGACACACACCCTGGGAAAGATGCAATTTTGTAAGCATGACAGGCATAAGTCAAGTTCTTGTGCCTTGAAAACATAAAATAAAGTCTAGCAGAACACAGGAAATGACCAAAAAAAATGAGAATTGCTTACTTACATAATGTAAGCATGATACAAGAATCTGACAAGAGTAAGCGGGATCTGTGATCAAAACCCCCAAATGAGACCCCCTTTACAATGGAACATATCAAGAAAGTGAAGAAAGTGACACACCCAAAATTTGTGTTCGTGTGCTAATCAGCATTGCTTATACTAGGTAAGTTTCATACAATATAGTTCAGGCATGGTAAAGTTGAGGTACAGAAACTTCAAATTCAGCAATTTTTTTAATTTATAAAGGGACAAAACTGGAGGATGGTGAATGTGACAGGAGCAAAATCTGAAAGTTAATTTTATATGAAATATCATTACCCTGCTTTCTACTAGACCAGCTGTCAACACGCTAAGCTAGATTTTTAACTTCCTAGTTCACATGGTAAATGTGTGCAGAAAGACCTTACCTCAAATGTTGCATGCTTAGCAAATAAGCAGCAAATACTAGTTTTAAATTTTAAAGAATTTGGTTTGACCCTGCCAGGATTCAAAACCCACAAGCTCTAACAATCAAAGTGCTGGATAGCACCTCTGGAAAGTTTGCAACTGTAGCTGTGTATTATTCCAAAAAGGTTATAGACGTGTATTATTTCAAATGTGTATATTTCATCACAGCTTTGATGTTTAAAACTAAACCATTGTCTCGTCAGTAATTATCAAAAATCCCTTTTTTATGTTTATCATAAAACGTTTTGATATTTGCTCATGATTGCAACCTTAAGCTGTAGATCTAAAATAATGAAATATACATGCAGAAAGCTCTGTTAATTTCTTTAAATACCATGTCAACTTCATATTTGTTTTTAGTAAATTCACATGTAATTTTTTGTTTGTTTGAATTGTTCCACATATTTCATATCGGGGCCTTTTAAAGCTTTCTACATGTATATGGTACAAACATTTCTCATTTTTGACGACCTTTATTGTTGCCTATAGTTATTAATACATTTTCATTCTTTGAACTCTTTTGGAGAGCATTGGTTCTTTGCAAAAAATACTGCATCCCTACTTATAAATAAGACAATTACAGTAACTTAAATCAATACAACTGTAAAGAAAGTGAATTAATATTAAAGGCTTTTATCAAAAATAGGGAACATGTCCATGGGACTCAAATGATGCCCTCGCTAGCATTAACATTATCAAACTCAAGAACTGTAAATGTGACACTACCAACATTTTTACTTGATCTGAATTATGGGTTAATAAACATTGTGTATTCATTCTAATTATACAGTATTGCGCAATAGAATTGTAAGATCTTGACATTTGTTTTGTGTCAGAAACCTATATGTTAAGTCAACAATTTGATCTCAATCCAAATTCAGAGCTGTATCAAGCTTGAATGTTGTGTCAATACTTGTCCCAACAGTTCAGGGTTCGACTTCTACGGTCGTATAAAGCTGTGCCCTGTGGAGCATCTGGTTCCATTTGTAACAAGGCACAACCCTAGAGCAGTAAAAATAAATCCACCAAAATTCAAACTTGATCAGTGTTTGTGGTAATGAGAATTGTGTATAAGTTTCATAACATTTGGTGAAGACAAACTATACTTAGAGAACAGAAACTTTAATTTCCAGCAACTTTTCTTTTTGTATAGTAGCATTAAACGCTAGAATGGTAAAATTTACGCAACTAAAATTCAAACTTGACTTGTGAATTGTGGTTATAAGCATTGCGTATTAGTTTCATACAATTTGGTTCAGGCAAACTTAAGTAAGAGAACAGAAACGAATTTTGGGATATATGGAGATACTTATAAGTAAGGGAAGAATGTACATTACTTACAGAAGAACAAGGATAAAACTCAATATGGTGGGAGCATAACAACAGCAGTATGACCACATGAATAAAAAGTTTATATATACGCTAGATTCATAGAATTTTTGTTGTTAGCCATTCGTTTGATATATTATGGTAATCATTGGCAATGTGTTTGGATGACAAAGCAATTGAATTTCTATTTAAATAGGGCATGGCTATGCACATGTTTGTCTGTAATCTATATAAATTTTGAGGTGAAAATGCAGTTATTTAAGCCAAAGGGTACACATCATTAAAATTTCATGAACTTTAATTATTTCTACAGCACTTGTCCTCGTACCCTGAGCTATGTTATTCTAAGAAGTATATGCTCACTCGGTTGCTTTTAATATGGATGCTATATATGATACGAATTTGCAATAATACACCAGAGGTGGTATGATGTAAATTATTGGAAGAAGACTGAAGAAGAATTGACGTTGGGTCAATGTTTTTCTGCTGTCAGTTTGATCCACTTGAGCATGCTGAACGAGTGAAGGCCCTTATATCCACATTGAAATGTATTTAAATAACGGAATTAAAGTTTTCAAATGATTTTTGGCATCAAAACCTTTCGATCGATATGTGACAACAATGCATTTTAAAATTAGTTTTTATTATGAAAGCCGGTACCGTATTTTCCTGTACTCGTCCATTAATGAGATATTAGACATATTATTATTGAGTATTTTATATTCTATCACCTGTGTTTTGTTACAACAAACTTGTCAATTATCCAACGGCTTGGCAGTCAAAATGTCAACTTGTTCTCGCATTTTAATCAGACTGAGTCATTCCCGATTTTTTTTAATACTCTCGGGCTTTTACCACGTTTACGTACGTACATAGTAAACAGGTAAAAGTAGAGCGGAAAAGGTTTATTCATGAAATTTTCATGAATGAAAATGACGCAATCTGGCGTAGATTTCTTGTGATTTTCTCTTCAGCGTATGGCAGATCCGCGAAGTAGTGTTTGAGATACTCAATTTCACAATGAACTTATATTCATCTGAATCGTCGGTGAACATTCAATTCTTTTTTATTAAAGCTGTAATCTTTTCAGTCAAATGAGTATTTACTCAAAATTTTAAAAGAACCTTCCAAGAATCAGAATTCAAACACTAGTACTAGTACTAAATTATCTCGGATCAGAATTCATAAATGGCGATAATCTGTCACCATAAGTTTCAGGCCGATGGCTATGGAAAGTAGCAATAGCAAGCTATAGCAAACTTTCCAAAAACTAGGGGGAAATATATATCTTACCTCAATCTTTGATTGTTACCACTATCTAACATAAAAGTAACATTACAAGGTATGGTCTTTGTGATAAGTTCTATTTCATCAATCTGAAAGATATTTTTAAAATATTCATATGAAGATGTCATGAAATCATAAAAATTCATTTTGTATGCATAATTATGAATATATGCAGCTCAGTTGAACAAATGCAATAGTATCTAATGACCTATAATTGTCAACAACATAAAATATGACGATTGTGTGTCAAATTAAATAAAAAAAAAAAATGTTTATCTATATGAACTTCAAATTCCAGCAATATTATGATCAAAGACTTTTTTTAGAAAATTTATTATATTTTTACTATTTAAACTTTTCAATGCTCTTGTTTCACTGCTGCTTCTAGTGATACGATAACATACAGATTGATAATAAAGACATTTACAAAATAATTCAGAAACCTGATAAATTTGATCCAGTTTTATGTTAAAAGCTGTTTCTTCCATATTAGTCTTCCAGATTGTAGTCGTATCATTATCAACTATATACTGGATTACAGAATCTTGTTTAAATCTACTGGTCATTTCTCCTACTTCATTTTTACATTGTAAACTGTAGTAGTTATCATCTACTAGAAAGTGAACTATGGGATGCAGACTTGGACATCTACACTCACTGTAAGGCTTTACATCTTCAATGTTTGTTAAATTATTAAAAATCTTTGTAATTTCTCTGTTGAAAGAAAACAATTTTCATTCATTACTTAATCAACTGTTCAAACTTCTATCTTAAATCAATAACAAGAGAAAACGGTGAAATGTCTCCCCTGTCTTACTTATGATTGAATCTATGTTGAAAGTCTTTAATATGAAGGTTTTTCAAGTATCACATAAACATAACATTATCAATAATCCATTAAAATGAGGTCAAGGTCAATTGAATAATTAGTAGGGGTCTGATTCCAGAATCCAATTATTGCTTTGTTCAAATTCCATATCCCTGCCAGACAGATTTGTCCACCACACAGGCTTTACAGCTTAACATTGTCAAGCTGCTGACCAGATATGAAGTCATTCTTTTTTTTAATAGTATAAGAGAAATAAGTGCCAATTTAATTAAATCAACATATAATTTAATTTTGGATGTAACGCATCTTCTGGTTGGCTGACGTAATTTTGTTATGAGCCCATAGACATAATTTAGTCATGTGACCGTGACGTCATCAACGTTTTTTCATAGTTTTCCACGGTTTAAAATGGAATTTAGAATCAAATTATAAGAAATGACTGTAAAATTTTCTCTGTCTATTCAAAATAACATAAAAAAAATTTGGTGCACACTGTTAAATAACCCGCTACATGCGTTATTCAGTGTGCACCAAATTTTTTATGTTATTTCTTCATAGACAGAAAAAATATTACAGTCATTCCTTAAATAGATAAATTCAAAGTACAAATGTATCAACAAACAGGAAAATGGTATATGACAGATCCAGCAAGTGAAACGGTGAGCTTCTGCTCACTGATACCCCCACCCAAATATTTTGGTAAACAGGAAGTTGTTGAGGAATGAAATGGAATGTGATAAAAATTTATAACTTGGATGTCATGTGTAAAATGATGTAGGTGTTCGGTTAACAGGAAGTTGTTGAGGAATGAATCTGAAAATGCATCACTTAGTATAGCTGACTTATATAAACCCTGAAACAAAATTTAAGAAATCTTTGTTCTGTAGTTTCTGAGAATGATGCTACGAAAAATATTCATGAGACTGACAGACTGACCGACGAATGAATGGACATACAGAGGTAAAATAGTATACCCTACTTTTTTAAAGCAGGGGTATAACCCTTTTTAAAACAGGGGAATAAAAATTGCTCACATAGTAAAACATCTCTCTGTCTAGCTGACCAAATATGAATGAAATGAGAGAGCCGTGGTGTAGTGGTTAGTGCATCGGACTACTAACACAAAGGTTCCTGGTTCGATTCTCGTTTGGGATGAAAATTTCAGGAACTCAATTTTCGGCTCTCCCTTGACACCATTTGCGAGTATGGTCTTGAGGAAACGATGATAGTCCGTCGGACGGGGACGATAAATGGCTGACCCGTGTTAAGAGAGAGCCATATCTCTTGCACGTTAAAGACACCCTTGTAGATTTCGAAAAAGAGTAGGCTAATGCCGCTACAAGGCAGCACTCGCACCCGCAAAGTGGAAAGGGATTAATATAAGTTGTAAAACTTGTTTCCCAATCCACTATAAACAAATATGTTTAAACTAATGAAATCATTCCTTTAAGTAGTTTCTTAGATAAAAATTATTATTGGAAGAATAAGCAAGTGGACCAACTGTGGGATGGATGAACAGACAAAAGGATAAACAGATGGAAGGGTTAACAAATTGACAGAAAAGGTGACTTTAATATTAATACCATTCCTTAAGTGTATAAACAAATTATAACATGACATCTATGGAGAGCATGACAAACATTATTAAACAATGTTACCACTACAAAGCTTCATTTGGTTCACAATAAAATTGACACAGATTTTTTACATTTTTTGTGGCCATGACAGACTGATATTTTTTGTTATCTGTCCTCTCTTTACTTCTTAACTTAACTTACCGATCTGTTAATGTGATGTTATACAACCTTACATCTACCAATCTGAAATAGTCTCCACTATTCATATCTGAAAAATTAAAGACTTGTGTGAGAGTAAATAACAAACTGACAGTCAAATGTCACACAATCTTCATACACTACATGAATATACATCAAAGAGGACGTTAAATCAATTTATAATATGACATTATTTCTTTCAAAAATGTTTTCAATGTTCAGCACTTATATCTCAAATATGAAAACTTTTAATAAAATAACCTGTAAAGACAAACTTTTGTCTTCTAAATAGAATTTTCAAATTGTTAAATATATGTAATGGAAAGTTGAAAATTAACACTAAAATTTGTATATGATAAAATGTACTATTCCATAATGGTATTATTTAAGTAGGTTTTGCTATGTAATTTGGATTTTGAATGAAACAGCATATTCACCTGATGAAAAGTAAATTAAAAATTGCATCTGAAAGCAAATGTTGTTTTGAAACTATTTTGATCCCTAGCTCATAATTGGTGGAAAGTGGTTATCAAGAGAATTTTTTTTTGGCTTTGAATTTCAGATATTGAATTGTTCAATGTATCTATTGATAGATTATCGTTGTTCATCTCAACGAGGTTGTTTTTTCACTTGAGCTGGAACGGCGAAAGCAAGAAAAGCGATTGAGTTGAGATGACCAATGATAATCTGTTTATCACTTTTTTAGCTATTACGACGGTGTCAATTGCATGTCAATTTCAATAGCAACGCCACATGCCTCCTTAATTTCTAGCGATAATTTTCCATCTCTTGAGATGAAAACAAGTAGCATATGAAAAATTATCACAAAAAAGAATAAAGGAAAAATGTACAAAATAGCGATTAAACTTTTTATCATCCAGAGCAAAGAAAATAACTACTGTTAATTCAGAAATTAATGCGATGTTTGTATTATTGGGAAACATGTGACATGGTTATAATCGCATGAGTTTAAACTTGCGTTTTGAACTTTTTTATATGAATTTAGCAGGATTTTTCTCAATATCGCAAAATATAAAATCACATCTTAGTCTTAAATGACAAAACTGCAATAATTAAAGCAAAGTAATGGCAAAAGCTCTTATAGCCCTTAATGCCAGGTTCACTCATTCATTGAGAAAAGAAAAGCAAATCCCATGAAACATTTAAGTGTATTTAAAAGGTCTGTAAAGTTAATACAATATTTCTTGCATAGCTATCTTTTAAAAGAAATGACTTACTTGAAGAATCAATGTTAATCTGATTTAAATTTGGAAGCTGACTGTTTGCAACCTTTTGTTTGTCATCAATATAGATTACACTTCTTTTGGAATTTTTCTGCAAGATAGAAATTATAATATAAAAGTGGTACAAATGTACATAACACTACAGGGAGATAGCTCTGTAAAATCAGCTGAATCACATTCTATTCTATAAAAATTTGTATGTTTTCATAAAACTATATATCCATTGAAATTTTCGGATAAGTGGGTGGTTCAAATTTTTTAAACATTTTATATTTTTGTCAAAGGGTCAAAGAAAATATTATGTCAAATTTTACGAAAATTAAACGAGCCAAATAAATTTCAGTCAAGGTGTTTGGTACCTACTTAATAATACAACAGGACTCATTTACAACACTGAGACAAGTACTGTAAATTCATTTTTTTTTAAATTATAACAATATTCATTAGTCCTATGTACCAGCGAGATTTAATATTACTTAATTAAAATATAATATGCTTTGATTGGTTCTCATTGCAAACAGTTAGGGGATTAAAAATTGAACAAAAAACATCCCTCAACTAGCAATTTAAATGTAAAAGCATTACTGGTATGCATATACCCTTTTACAACAAAATTACTTGAGTAACCCAGTGTGTAGGACTAAGGTAAAGGTAATATCTTTGGTTAGCTTGCTTGCTAGCTGAACCATGATGTCATTATTAAATTAGATATACTAGTAACAGATACTCCATCTGTCTGTCTGTAGATCTAATATTAATACTACACTAAAAGGAGGTTAGTATACCTAACTTATATTGTTTAGCAAACATTATAAACAAAGATATTACCTTTACCTACACACTCAAGTCATTTGCTGTAAATCACAATAACATATATTTTTGGTAATTGTTTGACAATCACAATCAAAAAGTGCTGACAATAATTTCTGGATACACATCAATTTAGAGCTTGAAACATTGTATAGATTTTTCTCCAACTATTCTTACACAATTTATCCTTTTCCTGACCAGTTGATTATTTCTATTTACTCAACAAGTGGTTTATTTGATCTCAGTTATTCATTGGTTAAAATTTAATTATATGATGTCAAATATATCTTACTTTCCTCAGAATTTACTATCAAGTATTATGACATCACAAAAAAAAGGCAACCATGTCCAATTACTTCATACCTTTTCGCAGATCAATCAAAAAGAAGTGAATTTGACTGCATTTAGTTTAAAAATCATTAGAGAAAGAGATTCCACAACTAAATCTTGTGTAAAACAATATTTATACACTCAACAGTTAAATAAATATTTAAAATGCTCAGCAAACCTCACGTTTTAAACTTGAAAATTTTTGGATGTTTTAAACTTTAAAATTTAAGTCTAGAGAGGATAAATATCTTATCACACTCAATATGGTGGTAGAATCTATATATATCTTTTAATTATTAAAAAGTGAATGTGTTGACCTCTGGCTGTCTGTAGGATATTGTGATGTTGGATTGCTGTCTCCTTGATCTATACCTAACTTTTCCTAATCTTGGTATGTAAAAACAAAGTAGTCTTAAAATGTAAATATTTATAATTTTTCAAGAAATATCTATGTTATATTTTAATATCTATTTACAATCATTGTACAGCCACATATACATTTTTTCTGTGACACTAAAAACAGATAGAGATGCAAGAATATATATATATATATATATATATATTAGAATAGAAATAGAAATTTTATATATATACTTATGAATATAATTATTTTCTGTGACTGTATCTTACATTAATTTGTAGGATCCTTTACTATAGATAATTTAGCTGATCTGTAACAATAAAATCTTCATGCCTTATATATCATGTACTGTAGTACGCCGCTAGATTAAAACTGACGTGGGAAGGTAACACATGGCCAGCGAAAGCTCATTTTTTGAGAGCCCAGGTGGTTGTGTGGTCTAGCGGGACGGCTGCAGTGCAGGCGATTTGGTGTCACGATATCACAGTAGCATGGGTTCGAATCCCGGCGAAGAAGAACCAAAAATTTGCGAAACAGATCTAACATTGTTGGGTTGATGTTTAGACGAGTTGTATATACATTATGTACACAGCCATGTATCACCATAATTGATGGCGATCCGATGGATACATCTGTTGTAGAGTTGTCACTGACTCAGGCGTCTATATATATACGGAAAATATGATACATGCCCAAACAAAAAATATAAACGAGTCTAAATTGAAAGCTACGTTCAAACCTATGACTGCGTTGGATAAAAACCGCAATTTTTATACTTGTGCATGTCAAACAAATTTAGTTGTAGAAGGGTCTAAAAACAGCACAAACAACATTTTCCAAAAGACCAAAAGAGTGAAAAAGTATATTTAAACAAAACACATTTGACTAACAGGTCGAACAACTGATGTTCTTTAACCCTGCTGACTGCCATTGGCGATTGCCAAATAAAATTGATCACAGGTTGTAACAAAATGGATCTTATTATAAATTTAATACGTCACAGAAAAAAAAATTGTTAACTTGTGGACAGGATGTTGTGCCACAAACATTCGGTGTCAATATTTCTTTAGTACACCATATCCGGATTTCGACAATAAATGTCTCTTCAGTGATGTTAGGGATCGAAACGGTATTTGGAAGGCCATATAAAAAGCACCCTCATTTTTAGAGAAAGTACCCTCATTTTTAGATTAACTCTTGAATTTTAAGAGTCAATATATAGGATGAACGGATCATATAAACCGGAGGGAAAATATGATACATGCCCAAACAAAAAATATAAACGAGTCTAAATTGAAAACTACGTTCAAACCTATGACTGCGTTGGATAAAAACCGCAATTTTTATACGTGTGCATGTCAAACAAATTTCGTTGTAGAAGGGTCTAAAAACAGCACAAACAACATTTTCCAAAAGACCAAAAGAGTGAAAAAGTATATTTAAACAAAACGCATTTGACTAACAGGTCGAACAACTGATGTTCTTTAACCCTGCTGACTGCCATTGGCGATTGCCAAATAAAATTGATCACAGGTTGTAACAAAATGGATCTTATTATAAATTTAATACGTCACAGAAAAAAAAATTGTTAACTTGTGGACAGGATGTTGTGCCACAAACATTCGGTGTCAATATTTCTTTAGTACACCATATCCGGATTTCGACAATAAATGTCTCTTCAGTGATGTTAGGGATCGAAACGGTATTTGGAAGGCCATATAAAAAGCACCCTCATTTTTAGAGAAAATATGATACATGCCCAAACATATATATATATATACAATTCGTCTAAACATATATATATATATACAATTAGTCTAAACATCAATCCAACAATGTTAGATCTGTAAATTTGCAATACAACTCGTCTAAACATTAATCCAACAATGTTAGATCTGTAAATTTGCTTTCGCAAATTTTTGGTTCTTCCCTCGTCTGGATTCGAACCCATGCTACTGTGATATTGTGACACCAAATCGCCTGCACTGCAGCCGTCTCGCTAGACCACAGGACCACCTGGGCTCTACAATAATAGAGCTTTCGCTGGCCGTGTGTTACCTTTTCACGTCAGTTTTAAAGTAAAGGATCCTACAAATTAATGTAAGATACAGTCACAGAAAATAATTATATTTATAAGTACCTCTGAGTCAGTGACAACTCTACAATAGATGTATCCATCGGATATATATATATCTTACATTAATTTGTAGGATACTTTACTATAGATAATTGAGCTGATCTGTAACAATACCATCTCCATGCCTTATATATCATGTACTGTAGTATGTCGCTAGATTAAAACTGACGTGGAAAGGTAACACATGGCCAGCGAAAGCTCTATTATTGTAGAGCCCAGGTGGTCGTGTGGTCTAGCTGGACGGCTGCAGTGCAGGCGATTTGGTGTCACGAATTCCAGCGAGGGAAGAACCAAAAATTTGCAAAAGCAAATTTACAGATCTTACATTGTTGTGTTGATGTTTAGACGAGTTGTATATACATTATGTACACAGCCATGTATCACCATCATTGATGGCGATCTGATGGATACATCTGTTGTAGAGTTGTCACTGACTCAGACGTACTTATGAATATAATTATTTTCTGTGACTGTATCTTACATTAATTTGTAGGATACTTTACTATAGATAATTTAGCTGATCTGTAACAATAACATCTTCATGCCTTATATATCATGTACTGTAAGTACACCGCTAGATTAAAACTGACGTGCAAAGGTAACACATGGCCAGCGAAAGCTGTATTATTGTAGAGCCCAGGTGGTCATGTGGTCTAGCGAGACGGCTGCAGTGCAGACTATTTGGTGTCACGATATCACAGTAGCATGGGTTCGAATCCCGGCGAGGGAAGAACCAAAATACAGATCTAACATTGTTGGGTTGATGTTTAGACGAGTTGTTTATATATATTATATATATATATATATATATATATAAGAAATTAGAACTGTAAAAACATAAGATTCACTGATTGGCATTGTAATCATAAACACAACCTACCATTATTCCTCTTTATACTCAATGGCTTCATCTTGCCTGATACATGTATAACATTTTTAGTTACCAGTAAAGAGAAATTCATATGTTACTTTACAAAGTATTCTGACAGAAAGGACAGATAAACCATGATTTAAACCATATTTGACAATTAACCCTTGCTACAAACACATTGCAACATTATAATAATTGAGTGTATACTTCAACTTAAAAAGCAATGTGTTACAGATACTAGTAGTTTAAAAGAGCGACTCTCATACAGAATAAAAATGCTGTTATATGTTTATAATTAATTGTAAAGACAATTTTTGTAACCTGGTCCTCCTAAATGATTAAATGATTTTATGCAAAGTAACCACAGTGACTGAAAATACAGTGTAACTTGTCGTATCTGACACCTGAGTAATCCAACATCCTGTTTTAACCGACACATTTCATCCGACATTTTTTTCTGGTCCCCTAGTGTGTCTGATAACACAAGTTTCACTGTACTTATAAATAAAGGATTCAAAATTATGAACATGCAGGTGATAGAAAATAACCTGAAAAACAATTGTAACCAAACATTATTAACAAAAAAAAAAAATCAAAAAAAAATTGACCAAATAATCCAACATAGAATGAAAGTAAGAGATTTAGCACCAAGGTTGGAAAACAAAATGCAAACATGCAATATATGATTTAAAAAAAACACAAAATACATTGTAATATCAATTCAAAAATATTTCTAGATGTTTTTATTACTGAAATATTTGTAATCGAATAGGTATTGCAAAAAAAACAACA
The DNA here is from genome assembly GCF_036588685.1 of Mytilus trossulus. Lineage (NCBI taxonomy): Eukaryota > Metazoa > Mollusca > Bivalvia > Mytilida > Mytilidae > Mytilus > Mytilus trossulus. The sequence goes on from NC_086376.1 coordinate 45,957,209, forward strand.
ACAAAAAACAAACCAACAATTCAGAATGCACATTTTGACAACATTTTTGATATGCATCATTATCTGAGATTGCAATAAATGACCTCACTTTTGTTCAACAATTGCAAAAATTAATGCATGCAAAAAATATGAAAAATATTTTTTATGATAAAACTTACCTTTATTACAACAAATTTCCAAGTATTACTCGTCCAATTGTAGTTTTCTCCATTAACTGTCATTTGATTATTTTTAAATACTGCTTTGATATCACTACGTATTGACAAAGAGCTGTAAAACAGAAACATTAAGTAACCTTTTGGTCATCAAGTTGTGTGGAAAAAATTTCGGGACAAAAAGAAATTTCAACTTGCCTGAAATTTTGAGTAAACTGAGTTATTACTAACGAGTGTTAATGGTATATATATTTATATGGATATCAAAAGAAGGCTTGAATGAATTTGCACATTGTTAACATGAGTGCACATGCAGAAATGTCTTGCCATCTGTACTCATCATGATTGAATTAACATCATTAATGTTAGAAATGCAGTAATAGGAAGGTTTTACTACAAGTATCATATGAACTTGAAATTTTTAATGTCAAGCAATGGGATGAGGATACCAGGCTAATTTTTCAATATCTTGGTTGTTTAAAAACACATGCCTCACTGATTTACCATTTTTTTTAGATTCCTTTGTGTTTTATATTAACAGATTATTTTTCCATTTTCAAACAGTGTTTCAAACCCTTTTTAAACCTATAGATCCCTTAGCATTAGAATCTGCATGCATGCCCAGGTGTACTATAATCTTTCCCATACTTACCAAACACTAGTACCAGTACAGTCATAATTTATCCAAAATGTTAATGTGTATTCTGATAACGAATAAGTTTCACTGACACTACAGTTTGCATAGTTGGTACTATCGATATTAATTAGTCCATTAGTTTTGTAACCATTGGTTGGTCCTACAAATAAAGGTTTACAGACACCATCCAAGGTATTCATATCAATAACATAATACGGAATGCCTGTTGAACTTCTTCCAACACAATGTGTCCTGTAACAATTTACATCATTGCAAGTTCCATCACCCCATATCTGAGCACTCAAAGTCAAATTAGACACAGCAGGAGTAGGTTCAGTAAAACTGTCCACTATTGTCCATGTTACTGACAAAACAATTAGCTGTCGATAAATAGCTGCCATTTTTTTCATTTTTTCATCATTTTCAATTTATCTGAAATGTAAAAATAAAATAGCATTTGTTTTCTTTGATAACTTTTTTGATGAGCTTTAGATGAGCACAACAAGTTAAAATACGGCGAGAAAAGGCTGACTCAGACTTTTACCTTATATTTGCATTGATATTATTGGTCTCAAAACAAAAAAAAAAGAAAATCAAGAATCTTCTAAAATTTGGGTAAATGATCTTTCATGAGCTATTAAGTCTTATATGAAAAACTAAATGGGTGTTATGGGGGAAAATATTTTACCTTGCATTGTATGGAAAAACACCAAGGAGTCTGAACATTTAACATGAATTCTAAAACCTCACCTAAGTACATCCTTAAATAAATGTGGAAATTGATGTGTCCATGAACACATATAATGCTCCCTCTTGCAAATCATATAAAGTTATAAAGAGACATAACTGACGAACAGTCAAAGTGACATCACCAAAAATCAAACTTGATCTGTATGTTGTGGTAATAAGCATTGTGTATAAGTTTTATAACATTTGGTTGACGTTAACTTAAAAAGTAAAAAAAAAAAATAATGGACTGCTAGAAAAATTCAAAAGGGAAAGTCTGTTATCAAAAGGCAAATTCAAAAGTTCAAACACATCAAACAAATAGATGACAACTGTCATATTCCTAACTTGAAGTTAAGTTAGAGAACTGAAATGAAAAAAAATCAGAATTTTTTCCACTTGTACAGGAGCACAACTCTAGAACAGTCAGAGTGACACCACCAAAATTGAAGATAGATCTGCTTTTTTTCAGGTAATTACAAAAGTGTCTTTTAAGTTTCATAACAAGGTGGAGGTCAACTCAAGTAAGAGAATGGAAACAAAAAAAATAGCCATTTTTCCATTTGTAAAGGGAAATAACTTTCGAATGGTAAAAGTGACACCACCAAAATTCATACTAAAAAGAGAGAACTGACAAAAAAAATAATTTCCCACTTCTTTGCACAGATGCTGATATTTCAAGGCCCTCTAAGTTTGATTTATGTGTGGATGTGTGAAATTTTCAATATACAAGTGTTTAGAAACATAATGATGCTTAATGTACTGAATAAAATCTTTGATGAAACTTAATACATTTAACAACCATTCAACAACCAAACATTATGAAAAATTTCTTACATAATAGTTTAAGCAAACTTGAGTTTTACCAAATACATGCTATTGTTCTAACATAATATCATATTTTCAAAAGGTATATAAAAATTTCTGAATATTTATAAAAAAAAAATACCTTTTCTAATTTGTATTTCTTCTTTTTTGCAAGTGCTCTATTCCACCTTGTACCTGTGGGAAGACAAAATTAAAGATTTGTGTGATTAATGCAAATTTAATTAACAGTCATAGAACACATTCTTTGAACAAGCAAAGTTCAGACACAATTCATTTCTTGATTTGCGCTTAATCAGTTCATAAACCTTAATATAAAAGTAAGGAGATATGGTTTCATTGCAAATAAAACAACTCTGGACCTAAGTTCAAATGAAGTGGATGTAATCAATTAAAGGCAACCCTATGACCTTCAACAATGAGATAAACCTATACTATATAGTGGCCTATAATCTATTTTTTCCCAATTTCTTATTTATATACTTTTTTATTTCCTTTTAGAACAAAAACACAGGAAGCTAGATATGATAATGTTTTAAATGATTTTTTTTCAGATTATTACCCCCAAAAAAATACGAACGTGATAGTGATTTTAAGCCCTTTAGTAATGTATCAAAGCTGCACTGTGGTAAACTCATGAGGAAGAAGCTAGAAATGATCACTGATGTACAATACTGTTGACAAGTTCATGAATAATTTTACTTCCCTAAGGATGTCAAAACACTTCAAACCACTTACAAAAAGTTTATCAAACCAAGTGGTACCTCAAATTATTAAAAGCATCTAGTAATCTTTGGTTCAAATTGGTCAATTGGCCTAGTAATTTTAGAAGTAAACACACAAGATGGTGAGATGAAATTAGATATAAAAAGACTTACTGTAAAATAATCATAGCATCATAAATATAGTAAGCATCACTCAAATTTGAAAGATATGTATTGTGTTCATTGCTACAAAGTACAATTGACCTGAAATACTTTGAATAAGCAAAAAGTCATTTCAGTTTTCTCAGCTAAAATCTTTGGGGTTGTGGTGGGGTAACATGCAAAGGCTACAGCTGGCACAGCAGAGTACAATGTATAACTTATAATAATTTAACAAAATACTTTTATACCATTTTAAATACAGGCAAGCATTACTTTTCAAAGGAGCTTTGTACATCTCATTTCATTGCCATGTGCACCATGACTCAAAGGAGTATGTTCGATAAGGTCCTTAAATGGCCCCCTTTTGTAGCGTAAATTTCAAATTTGGATTTATTGACCAATATCACGATAAATTATAGTTAATACATTGACTAGTTAGGATATAAGCCATTTTGTTGAAATTTTACGTTTCTGCGTTTCATTATGACGTCACAAGTTGTACTCAGATTGAATTTTCACGGAAAAATCAACGAAAATGGGTAAATTTCCAAAGATTATTTGACAGGAAACATAGAGCGCATACGTCGACAACAAAGATCTTCTAAAATAGTGTTTGTGAAGACATTTAACATGTCTTATTTGAATATTAAGCTTGTCGACGTCTGCGCTCTATCTTTCCTGGTCTTTTATTAGGTTGAAATCCAGCTGATTTTGTCAAATTTTACCAAAATCCCTTATCTTGACCTTTTTGGGATGTTACAATCAATGTGTTAGAATTAAACTTTGACAAAAACAGCTCTGTTTAACTTTCTCACATGTCTTTCAAACAACTTAAAACAATTATTGTCGTGTAACTATGAACTTTATAATTGGGGCCAAAAATGGCACTTTCGGAACTTACTCCTTTCACTACGATTTAGACTTTTTTTGTGCCTGGTGTGGCATAAAACAATTATTAATCCATCAATCATCTACTAAAAAAAAACATAAAACAGGAAAAGGTTAGATAATACATGTAGGTAACTTTTCTGCCCCTTTAATAATCCAATTAGAAAATCAAAAAGTACAACAAATATAACAAATGACATCTTTTCTAACAAAAACAAATAACATCTTTCAGATAATCATAAGGCATAAGTCTGGCAGAAAACAGTATTCATAGTTGTCCTATGTATTTCAATTAAGCTTCAAATTTCTTGAACTCAGTGCTTACTGAAAAATTGGAAGAAATAGAATCATTTTCTGATCCTATCATTAAATCAATATTAAGATGTGAGTTATGGTTTATCCAAAAATGTTTTTTTGCATAAAATGTATTCTAAAATGATTTACTACATGTATGTGTAAAATAAGTTTTAGGGTGTCTTGGAAAATTCATAGTTTGTACATAAACTTTGTGTTAACAACCCTATTTTATCAGTTTATTTCATGTATATATTGTATGTCAACTTCAACATTTTTATGGCACCACAAGTGGCCTTTAGCAGATTGTATTAACCTGGTGATTTATCAGTCAAATTAAGGATTTATATATAAGAAGGATTTTAATTAAATGACTTATTTAGTCTTAAATCAATCGTTCATGTTATAATTGTTTTTATAAGTCATCTTGTGATAATTTAATTTTAAATTTCAATCAATTGTCTATATGCATGTAAATACTTTGAAAAATTCATATAATTCTGAAAGTTTCAAAAAAGTTTTATTTTAATTTGACGGGCCAAACAATAGTTCTGAATAACATACCTACTCAGAAACTCCTTTACGGCCTTTGTTTCTTTAGCTACCAGTAGTTATAAAAAATTACAAAAGTAATAGCTAACTTACTTTTTGTTTGATACAATGAATTCAATTTTAAAAACACTTTCGAGGAAAACTCTTCTTGTCAAAAATTAACTTTGATTTTATCATTTCTGTAGCTTCAGGAAACTCCTTTATTATGAATCAATATAAAATGTACTTTTGTCGATGAATATCAGATACCAGTCACCAAGTAACAATTAAGAACGTGTGAAAATATATAAAATCAGGAACACAAATTAGTTTCAACTCCTAAAAACATCATTATGGGTGTAAGAGGATATGAAAAGTTAAGGCATCAGTTCCCTTACATGATACTTAAAAAAAATTATATTGATATGATATATGGGATAAATGCTATATAGACAGAAAAACAGTATCAAACAAGATTGTTTTCCATAGTACATGGATGCCCCACTCACACTATCATTAAGGCAACGTTTGGAGTGCAGAGGCGGATTTAGGGGGGGAGGGGGGGAGAGATAGCTAATATGGACTCTTATTCAACCATAAAACAACACATTTTTAAGTGTAATTGTTCTGAAATTGTTAACAATTTTTCTTTTTTACCTCAAGTAACTTCAAATTCATTTTTTACTTCTTCTTGAATCTGTATTGAAAATTATTATATAATCATAAGGAAAGTAGAAAACAGGAACATGTAAATGAAAGTAGCTGTAAATAAAAGTGCATATTTTAAATTGTACAGGTTCATACATGTATACGAATTCTAACATTCTAAATAGTACTTTTCCTTATGTTTACCCTGACAGTATAAAATGTAGTTTATCAGTCAACTTATAATCAATGTTGTACAAAGTTAAGAACAATCTGCTTATCATGCTTATACTATGGTAAACAAAAAATCTTTTGGACAAGAACAAAATAAGGAATGGTATGATTACGTCCACGTCCTGAATTTGCATGATATATTTTGCCACTGGACGTTAAGCAGAACAACTATCAATAGAAAACTTTATAGTCTTATGCATTTCCATTAAAAACTTTGTTTTTGGCGAAAATCATTTGTGCATTAAGTGGTATCGTTACTTCTGTTCCCATGACCATGTTGAGCGAGTGGTTAGAAAAATATGATTCTACAAATTTATGTATATTGCACAAATTATTCCGCAAATTCAATTCTTACAATTGACAGTCAGCACTGCTATCATTAGGAAATTGTAATTAAGTACATGTACCTACATAACATATACAAAATGTATTATTTCTACTTTATCTTGAACAATGACGATCACTAAGACGCTTGCATTTGATGAATGTACATTAAATAGTGATGGGATACAGACAATCACCTCTTTCTGTTAAACATGGTAAATCAAATGACACTTTAAAGAAGAGCAAAATTTATGATTTTTCCGGTGAAGGACATACATGTACATGTAACTTAAAAGTGGTCTATCCATACAGTCTGACATATATATATGCAGTTTGTTCAATCATTCCCTAAAAACCTAAAAATCATTCCATCTATAATATATATATATATATATATATATAATGATTACACCCAAAATTTACCACAGAACTTCAAAATATTAATACTTCAGACACTATTATCATGTTATTGTTCATTCTTTATAAACATTTATTATTCAAATAATTGTGATCATACATATACATGTACAAAGATTATTTATATTTGTGATATTTATATTTTAAATACATTTTAACATGTTTAAAACTGAGAATGGAAATGGGGAATGTGTCAAAGAGACCTCAACACGACCAAAGAGCAGACAACAGCAGAAGGCCACCTGGGTCTTCAATGCAGTGAGAAACTCCTGCACCTGGAGGCGTGCTTAAGTTGGTCCCTTAACAAAAAAAAGTATACTAGTTTAGTGAAAATTTGATAATGGACATCATACTAAACTCTGAAATATACACAAGAAACTAAAATTAAAAATCATTAACTAGCAAAGGCCAGAGGCTCGGGCTGCTCCTGACTTAGGACAGGCACATAAATGCGTCTGAATTAAACTTGTTTTTTTGAGATCTTTTAATTAACCCTCCCCATATACCTCTGGCCAGTGCAGAAAAAAGAAAAAAACATTAATCCGTTTTGGCCAATTTTGGCCCAAAACTTCAAGTACATTGTGTATATTTATTCTTCTGATGAAAGATTTTGGACATTTTTTAAACATTAAAGTGTCTACTTCAGTCAGTTCATTTAGTTTGGTGAAAGATTTTAAATGATTGAGTCATTCATGACACTCAAATTCAAGCTAATATATGAAAAAAGTCTATCAAATATGCTATAACATAACACTTTCCAGATGTTTTTTGTCCAAAATGAAAGTGGCTGCATCATGTTTAGACTCAAACTTTGTATATTTTATGAATTATCATCAAATACATATTACATTTGCATTTTATAAAGTAATTTTAAGGCTCTTGTTAATTTCAGTTTTATTGTAATTTGTGTACCGGTAGTTCTGTGGTATATTTTGAGTGTTATGTGGTATTCTGTGTCTTTCTATGGTAAAAGGAGGTATCAGGATTGTTCGCCCTGATTGCATGTTCCAGGGCTCACACTACTTCAGAATTATAGGGAGAAGTGACTTCTCTTTTTGAAACTGATAGGGAGAAGTGGTGAGATTTGAAAGAGAAGTGCTCTTTTGCGCGGTGCGCTACAATGTTTGGATTATACTATAGCATGTATAGTATAAAGGGTCATATGTACATGTAAATAATGTTCTTTTTAAAATGTTCAATTTATATCTGAGTATACAATTAAAGCAACATTTCAAATTAAAAGTTGTTAAGTTTTACTAAGGTTCTTGTGAGAAACTACCAATTAAATATTTAGTGTCTAGCACTAAAAAAAAATTTGTTTTATCTTAAAAAGGTAAAGAAATTATAAAATATCAATTACAATTTAATTCAAAACTATCTTGTGTATGAAAATCAGTGTTTTTCATATAAAAAAATAAAAGTTATTAAGCTGGGCCATAATATATTATTTATGTCAAATACTTTGTAGTCTTTGAATTCACAGAAACATATCCTTGTAAAACAACATAATAACTTAGTCTTCAGTTGTTTTACATTTAAAAATACAATGCACATGTAGTGCTGAAAATCACAGAAACTTATTTCCTAATAACGTACATGTAGTTACATACAGATACAAGCTTAGTCCTCAATACCTTGAAGTCACAATATCTTGTAGTCCTGAAATGTACTGAAACTTATAACCTAGTAGCAGCTACATGTATAAATGTAGCTATAGGCAACATAATACATCATAAATTATGGTAAAATTAAAGACCGACTTCAAAATTCGTAAAAAGACGCTCTGTATACTTTGATTACACCTTTATATCACTATTCCCTGTTGACCCGAGAATATGTCCCACATGACCTATTGACTTCATACAACAATCACTTTCCCATTGTGACATCAGATAATTTGTATTATGACATCAAAATTTTAAGTGAACCTGTGTGATGTCCAGTAGGGTATGGGAGACAAATAGTGATAAGGTGGTTTTTTATGAACATTAATTTGTAAAATATAAATTAAAAGAAGAAAGCTTTAAGTTTCTATCATCTGCATTGATAATAAGTTGTAGATTTACTCTGGTTTTCATGGTCATTTATGTCTTCCCGTGCTTCTTAGGTCTTTTTTTTATTTGGGCCATGATTTGCTGTGACGGTGTGCTACATTTACTCTGAATTTACTTATGAATGTTAACACCGAGTAAGAACGAAAATGTGAACTCATGGTTTGTCTTATTTAGTGTGACTAGGCTCATAGGGAAAACGGTAGTATTTAATTTTCCCAGCATTAGGTTGGCCTTTTGTGTACCCAAGACAGGTGAAGGAAGTCAAATTATGAGCGCTGTGATTGGATGTAAGGGTACAATATATTTTTTATTTATCTATGAATAACTGCAGTGTGTAAATTTATAATATAAATTTTAAAACCTATTGAAATATTTTTTAGAGAATTATTCGAAAAGGCTTCCAAAATTTCATAAATTTGGTGCAAAATGACGGTGGGCATGGATAACATAAACCAGCTCCGTTGGAAATTGGTCATGATACTATTTGGCTTCAATTTTTAGAATACAGTAATAAAGTTCTAACACCACACATAACTGTTTTATCCAGGTTTTTATTATAAAAACTGGTAAATTTAGAAAATGTTAGTATTGTCGCCTATGGCAGAATAAATAGTACCGTTTTCCCTATAACTACCGTCAAACTTTCCAATTTATTACCGGACACTACACTTTGAGACTAAAATTAGAGTAGTTTCGGAAAAGGTATAAATTCCGGAAATCATGGTTGCGATTACTGAACATTAACTGGACCCCTGCTGTTGTTTCAATCTTATCTACATCTATCTTGTGTCGAAGTATCAATCAGCGGGTGGCCAGTTAATACTGAACATACATGTATGTGTCTGACCTAAAAACCATACAAATCTCTGAGTACACTTACATGATAGAGGGGGGATGAGAACTTTATCAGGACTCTGGGATCGTTTTTCAGGTCGGGATTTCAGGATTGACCCTTTTGGGATCCGGGAAATCTTTTTTTTATTCGGGATGACGAGTGGGGCGCTCATTTTCGCCGGGGACACAATTTCGCCGTTTTATGATTTTGAGGAGTAAAAACGTCAATGGATGGGTGAAATGGGAAAAAAATATACCGTCAAATTATATTATAATAACTTTGATTATTTTTTTTAACTTAGACAGAATTTTGACACTTACCGCAAAGGACCGAAAAACAGACAACGATTTTCGGCCAATTTCCCGAATGAAAAAATAATTTCAAGAACGTAATTCTTAGTCATTCTTTGACCGGTTGTGTTAAATTTCAGTTCTTTACACCTTTGAAATGTCTGCTATTCATTTATAATAAAATTGATTTTGATAAATATTGTTTACAGCTGCAGTTAGTTTGGTTTTAAATACTACGGATGTGTAAAAACGGCGAATATGTGTTCCCCTTTGACAAAACAGCAGGAACTTTCAAGTAGCTTTTAATCTAACTTTCCAGATGATTATTTTCAAAGAAAAACATTTAGAAGCTAAAAATATTTTGTTTTTGATGTCATATTAATATGAAAATATCAGTATACCTTAGAAACATAAAAATCTGAACATAAACTGCAGAAACATGGAAAGTTATGGCGAAAATGAGCACTCCACTCGGGATTTAAATTATTTATATTCAGGACCTCGGGATTTCTTGTGTTTAAGTCCGTGATTTCGAGATCAGGACCCCTCTTACCCCCCCCCCCTCCTCATGATAGTCTGTTAAAATAATATATAAGCACTATGCTGTGAACGAGAAGGCAGGTCCAAATAAAAGAAAAATGAAATTGATATCATATTTTAATGGGAAAATGACAGACTAAGAAGTTGATTCTTCCTATATTTGCGTATACTAGTTTAAAATGTACTTTTTAGTGTACCAGCGCTGAAACACAAACTTGAAATGACATAAAAATACCGAAGTCATTTCTTCAAGCCTTTTATGTTAGAAGAGACATAAAATCACTTAAACTTCTATCGATATCGGTTTAAAACCAAGTCGACTCTAATGACATGTATTTTTTCTGTAAAAAACATTTATTTTTTCTTCGAATTTTGAAGAATATCCAGTTTCACAAAGAAGGGCTCAGAAAACTTTTGAGGGAATTATGACTTTTTTAAATCATGTGATTGTGCAGTGATATTTTGGAGAATAGTATTAGATTAATAGTTCTAATTTGTATACTAGTTAACAATGTAATTTTTACGGTGTACCAGCGCAATCGCAAACTTGAAATGCGCTAAAAATCATGAAGTCATTTCTTAAAGATTTTTATGGTAGAAAAGACAAAATGACTAAAATATCCTTATTTTTTTTTTTGGCAAATTTGAAATAAATGTAACAAAACATGGTTTCCTAAGTGTTGGGGGTATGATAAAGTTGAAAACACTTTTGTTCAGATAAAGGAACATGTATATTTCAAAGGCAAAATGACAGACTAAGGTGTTGATTCTTCCTGTATACCCTTTCCCCTTCCAATGATTATATGTGTCTCAAATGTTAGTTGTCTTCTTTTTTACCTACTGGAATATCAGTGATTAGATTCTTTCATGTTGACAGTGTATATTTTCATTGTATGTTTTAAATAAACAGCAATATGTACCGGCGCTGAGTGAGATTGTGATTTATGGATATTTCAAATCATTGAAATTGATTTTCCTACCGAATGTTAGTGCCGGGTTTTCTTCTGGCACTAGGTGGCTTCCAACAGTAATAGAATTGAAACTTACCCTCATGAAATAACCTTGATAATAAGTTTGTTAAAAATTCGACTCAGCGTGTTTGTCTTGTACAAAGCAGGGTCAATATTCATGTTATACTGAGTAACATGTTCTCGTCTTGAATATGCCTATTAATTTGCCACTTGACGTTTCAGCATCATAATTAACTTCACATATTGATAATTGTTGTAATAATCCTTTAAAAATAACATTTCGATCCTGTTTAGACTTCGAGAGAAAAAACTCATGAGAAATTGCATCAGTTGTCTCTGAATTTTATTTACCTATATAACATAATATTATACATGGTTGCCGCGTAAGACTTTCACCGATGTTGTGTTTGTTTTCTGTTATCTAGATACAATTATACAAAAGATTATTTTCTTCTCACATTTATGCAATGTTTTTGTTTCTAGCAAACCAACTATTTCAATCCTTGTCAATGGACAAAATTTTAATTTTCAAAATATTAACCGGTCCCCTCAACGGAAAAAGTTAACCGAAAATAAGGAATGTCACTTATGACCATAACTATTTCAATCACATAAATCTCATACATGGAAAGATGATTATCAATAGTTTAAGCTTGCAAAATTTATGTGTATCACTCCGTGTGAAGCTGTCAATTTACAGGAATTTATCACGGTATATATGAATCTGTGACGTTTTAGGGTTTAGGCTGACCGAAAAGGAAATTTGATGTTTTCTTCTATATTTTTAACTAAAAAATCTACAAATTTCTGTTGAACCGTATTATAGAACACTAAACGGTTTTCAAATTGTCAGTACTTGCTCATATGAGGGCGTGGAAAGGGGGAGACCCAGAATTGAGAATAGTGGGGAAACAAAATTAAAGAATAAAGAATTGAATTAAGGACCCTTTCCATACCATATCATCCATTATGATATACAAATATATACCCACTAAACACATAACGTTCAAAGAACGTTGTGGATTGGTTCCTTTAAGGTTATTTCGGACCTTAACGTTACACGAACGTTGGGAGAACGTTAAAATGAAACGTTACAATTCAACGTTATAAGAACGTTTTGTTTTAACGTTGTGTGGAAGTTTCAGTTTGGTTATGTTACAAATAATACGTTGTAGAAACGTTTAATATTAGTTACTTTTTAACGTTACTTTACTAACATTCTTAAAACGTTCGAATAATGTTCCTCATTTTTTTTGAAAAACTAATCTTTCCAAAAAAATAAAAAAAATAGCAAATTAATAGCAAAAAATGCAAGAAAGATGTTTGCCGTCTTGTTTGTTAATCAAACCTTTATTTTGTTTCAGAAAGTGAATGCTGATAGTTTTTAAAACTAAAAAACCGACACTGTAAGAACAAAATAACTTTTTATTCGTTAAGCATATAGATTGATCGAATAAAAGTTAAAATTCATTATTTTCATTATTTATTATAACTTTTTTCATTCAACTTTAATTTGTGAAACATAATTAGTAATTTTATACATAATGATATTTGATACAGCCATTATGTTAATCAAGCATATTCTGATAAGGTTGACCTATAGAATGATGTTGACCAGATGTTAGACAAATTTCAAAGATAGTTGCTATGGTAATTAAGGTTATAGGAAATCTAAGTGTAATGGGATAGTCACTTTTGAGACTATTTCCTGTTGTGTATTTGTAAGAAAGCAGTGATAACAAAGAAAACAAAAGAGAAAATCGCATCATTTAAAGATAAAGAAACATGTAAGTGGATTGTTACTTTAAAAATTCTGATATACGTATATATGATTATGAATGACAAATAATAATGTTTTTTAACCACAAATAAAACTTATCTTATTTCTGAAATCTTTGTTAAATGTGAAGTTTGCATTTATAACCCTTATCAATGGAAAAGTGTAATTTCGAATTTTTCTTGTTACATACTGTTTCCGAATGTTGTTTAATTATTTTTAGGTCATACAAATTTAGAAGAATTGGACAAAATGCACAATAAATTACTTTAAGTTAGTTACATAATAGCAATCCTTAATGCCACATCGGATTCGAAATTTGCAAATATATATGCATAATTAAAATGTTAAATATCATAATATCGATAATGCTGTTGTATTTAGATTTGACTTTGTATTTTTTTCACTAGAATTATTCATTTAGATAGACCATTTTTTTACATGGTTCTGTTTCCTGTATCCATATATACCCTCAATTTTCAGGCTTAACTTAGCTAGCACTGTGAAGTCTAACATTCTAAAAAGATGTTGGAAGATGTGGTATGAGTGCCTTATCCCTTATGGCATCGCCTTGTATAGTCTTTAGGATTTATTATATTCATAAGTATACATTGGGTAATTATTTGTTCACTTCTTTATTACAGGGGCAGTGAAATAATTTGTATGAAGATTTGCTACACTGGATAAGAATTAAACAAAAGACGAAATCAGAAAAAATGCCAAATGAAAGTGTAGCAGAAAACAAAAGGAACACTCTTGTGAATACAACCCATGTTAGATTACAAAACAAGGAAATAACTGTATAAACCTAATGACGTGAAATTACAGAACTAGGAAGTAAGTGTATGAACATGATGAAGTGAATTACAAAACTAGGAAATAATTGTATGAACCGAATGAAGTGATTCAGAAACTACAGAACTAGGAAGTAATTGTATGAACCTGATGTCAGAAGTGAATTACAGAACTAGGAAATAACTGTATGAACCTGTTGAAGTGAAGTACATTTATAAGAATGAAACATCATGAATATACTTTATAATTTTCATTCTAGATCTGATGTTACATCGTGTAGTTACATAAAATTAAAATTTTAAGAATTTGCTCCTTGTCTAGCTAAAATAAATTATGTATTGGTATTCATATCTTTGTATTCATTATTTAAAAAAAATAGGTAACATGGATGTGTTGATTTAATTCATTCAAATATGGGTACAATTCCTGGAGAGAAAGATTAATTGATTGTTGTTTGCTAATACGTCCAGTGGCAAAATGTTCATGCATGTTCAGGAAGATGGAGAGAAAAACAACGTTGAGCCAATGCATGTAGATAAGTTGGGCCATTGTTGTGCCAACATACAAATGTTGTCTGGGACTAGGCTAAATTTGGGTTCCAGATTGGTAACAAATGATTATATTTAGGTTCCAGATTGGTTACACAAGGTTCTATTAAGGTTCCAGATTGGTTACACAAGGTTCTATTAGGGTTCCAGATGGGTTATACAAGGTTCTATCAAGGTTCCAGTTTGGTTACACAAGGTTCTATTTAGGTTCCAGGTTGGTTTTCCATAACGTTATATCATAACGTTCTTACAACGTAACTGGTAGTCCACACTTTTACGTTCCTACAATGTTAAGTCACAACGTTCTCACAACGAAACAGAAACGTTCCTGGAACATTTCCTGAACGTTTTTGTGTTTTGTGGGTAACACTTGTTTATATTTGCTGACACTATATTCTTAAAGTCCATGGCGCTTAATGTTTATGGATCAAAATTAATTGAACCTGATACATATAGTAGTCTAAGATTCAAAACATTTTGCAGAAACACGTTCAATCATTGTGAAAAATACCTCTGACCAGAATCTTCGGTGTTAAAATATTTACCTATTGAAGATGTACTTTCATGCACTACGATGACTGATATCCTCTTGAATGTATTCGATCCACAAAGCGAAAGTTATGTAGTATTTATTCAATATATCAGTCCACACCTTACATAAACAGGTTAGTATATCGATCAACATTATGTTCTATATATATTTATAAACTGATATTTCAGGATTTCAGAATTTGATTAAAAAAAGTAATCTTACCTAACTATCTTCTTGATACACCATGTATACTTTATTTCAGAGGAAATGAAATTAACTATTTAGAAACTGCTGTGACTATATCTCTAAGTGCACTTTGTAAAACATAACTTCCTGGTTAGTATCTAAAAGTAGAATACTGACAAAGAATACGTTTTAATCCAGGTAGTGCTCACCTGGAAATACCGTAACAGTGATAATTTATCCATTTAAATAATTCCTTTGCACAACAATGCAATGGACACCTGAGATCCGATGAGGTAATGAAAGAAATAAAATATATTGTGGGCAAATTTAGTTGTCAATACAAAAATAAAAAGATATGGTATGATTGTCAATGAGACAACTCTCAACAACAGACCAAAATGACACAGAAATAAACAACTATAGGTCACCGTACGGCCTTCATCGATATCAATGTGCAGGGAAAAGTTCTCCTCCTCATCTACAGAAATTCCAAGTCTGAAAGCTCGTCCTAGTTTGCGAATTGACGTATCTTCTCCAAACCAAATTTTACTCTGGTATAGCATATACATCATCAAATGTGACATTGTTTGAAGGTACAGCTACATCTTCATAAAACATTGCAAACACATTGTACTGCATGATTATTAAAATCTTATCATGTTATTTCCCATTGTTCCTCGTCATACTAAAGACACTCTCTGATTCTTGTTTATAAGTATATAGAATCTAATGGTATTCTTTGTCCTGTTTATATAGTTGAGTAAACCATCTTATAGCAGACGTCAGTGTCCTCGACAATGTCCGCACTGCAATTAGTACTTTTTTCAGTTTGTCTTTCAAAGACCTACTAGTATGATTATGTTTAAGACTCCATTGTTCATGCAGTTCGTTTGTTATGCAATTGTCATTTTCTTTTATTGTGGATGGGGTTTGAAGGAAACATCTGTATTTCTCTTTTTTTAAGTCTCCTCTGAAATAAAAGAAAAGTTATTCCAGACCCCTTTTTCAAGTTTCACCCCCTCTGGAAAAAATGAAATCTTATTTAATATCCCTCTTTCAAAGACATGAACATTTACACCCCCCTTTTTCCCCCACATACACACACACTTCTCAATTTTATAATTTTATCCTAGAGACAAAAATGGCACTCATAAAAAATGGAAGAAAAAAGTTGAGATTTTTCAATTTTGTTTCTTATGGGTTCATATGTAAACCATTAAATAAAAAGTTGACTCTCTAAACTGTTTAAGTAAGCGTAACACACAAATGCTCATTTTCAGAAAATCTCGAACTGAAAAAATAAAACAAAAATGCCCATAGCGTCCGCTTTCTATACCGCAATCCACACGACAAACCTATTTTGTGAAAAAAAACATAGCAATTTATTAAAATTTAAGCATTTTCTCAATTTATTCATGTCCTGATACTGTGCTGGTGGGTCCTGTAATTAGTTTAAACATATTTATTTAGAGTGGATTGGGAAACAAGTTTTGCAACTTATATTAATCCCTCTCCACTTTGCGGGTGCGAGTGCTGCCTTGTAGCGGCATTAGCCTACTCTTTTTCGAAATCTACAAGGGTGTCTTTAACGTGCAAGAGATATGGCTCTCTCTTAACACGGGTCAGCCATTTATCGTCCCCGTCCGACGGACTATCATCGTTTCCTCAAGACCATACTCGCAAATGGTGTCAAGGGAGAGCCGAAAATTGAGTTCCTGAAATTTTCATCCCAAACGGGAATCGAACCGTAATTGTGCTGGTGGGTCCTGATACGGTGCTGGTGATTTTGGATAAGAAGTTGGTCATATTTGAAACAAATGTTACAAAATCAATAAAATTGGGCAGATAAATTTGGTCAATAGGATCTATGACTACTCATGTACTATTTAAGCTCTTGTGCATCAATTTGGCTGTTTAATATGTGTTTTCAAATGATCGTAACTTGTATTACATAATTACATAAAAGGGCAACAACTTTCGTCCAATATCAGATAACAATATATAGTATCTAAAATAAGAATAGTTTTATTAAGATATTAATTGCCCCTTGAATTGATGCTTCAACAATGATCAAAGCCCATGCTGCATAGACATGTTTGTTAGCGCTCCGCATACCCCTCCCCACTTCCACCCAACCAACCCTCCTCATTTCCTCCTTCATTGTTACAGTGATGTACTAACACAACAATTTATCACATAAAATAATAACACAAAGACACACATTATTGAACAACGAATGCTCGTAGGTACTGACAGCTAGTTCAAAGCCGGATCTTCAATTAATAGATAAACCATGTTCTCATATACAAAAACTCAATCGTGTCGATTAAAAAAGTCTCAAAACTTAGTTCACATTTTAATGTGTGATGAAGCAGAACTTTAAAAGTGTGAAGCCGAAGTGAATCTTGTGCTCACAACAGTTATTGTCATAAGTATGTTTACATAAGACTTATAAAGAAATTAAGATGGTACCAAGAAATATTTTACAGTTCAATTTAATGATCATGAATGGAAGGAATTGGTACGGAAGTTTACATAGGACAAACAAAAATTGATAGGACTTTTTGGCGAAAGACTTAAACGCTTTTTTTGCATTATATAGTATAGCTCTTCTATAAAAGCATGCAAAAAAAAATTTGATTGACTTGCTTGCTATGTTTGCTTGGATGTTTTCAAACAATAGGTAGACGGAGTTTCAATACATACTGGGATTTGATTAAACAAATACAAACTGACAGAAATTGAAGTTAATGTTAATTGTCCAAATAAATAATAGTAACGTTATATAGTAAACAGACTACTTACCTGTCGTTTACAAACATCCAAACAATCATAGCAAGCAATTTAAGCAATGGTTTGCTTTGCATATATTTATAAAAGAGCTGTTAATTCCAAAAAAAAAAATCTTTTTGTCGTAGACGGTTAAATTCTCAACAAAATCTCAATTACTTTGTTGAAACGAATAAAGGTTTTAAATCAAATTTTCGTGGACTTTTTAGCTTCCATCCTGACGAGACATGTTACCTAAACATAACAAAAATCTCTGTACAAAGGTCTGAATTTTCTACAAAAATAGTGATTTTGTTTTCACCAAATTCTCTTTTTCTACTAAATACATTAATGAACTATAAATAATAATGATTTGCACTTAGTTTATACTCTTTTATTCATTGTCTGTGCTGTTATGAGACCATTGCAGTTTGCACATTTCATTATTGACAGGCCATAGAAGGGGTCATAAACCATATACACGAAAAGATAAAATATTGATCTAAGTACTTAATTTGCATCTCTGAACCCCCGCCCCAGGCTTGTTTTTTTTAGGAGGGTGCCTAAAAATGGTCGATTACAGCCAGCCGAGTACGCATTTTACTTTCAAGGCGTGTTTATATTGATTGTTAAAGTCCTGAAAACGGATAAATGGAAACAAAAATGTTTGATATATCTGGCTTTAGATTCAGTTTTTTAGATATAAATTAAGGCTACATTTTAATATAATTAAACTAAGAATTCATAATATAAAAAATACAGAAAAAATGGATGAAGTGAAATATCTTAGTAAGGAGTCATTACTACAGAGATGGTGTGCTTGACACACAAAATTTAAAAGCTTAGTGATATTACCAATATTAAAATAAAAGTGTATTTTAGTTTGATATTTTTTTATTTACTCATTTTCAATTAAAATTAAGGCACATTTGATTTTTATTCATAAAAATATTTTAATATAGAAAAGTAGGACACATTGTTCACTTCCTCCCCACGGTAATTCTTTATCAAAAATATTAATTTATTTTGGAATTTTGAAATGAAAAAGCTAAGAAATCTTAGTTTTGTTTGTGTTCTCTAGGGTATCTCGTCTTCATTCTCTGACATAGTCTGCCCTTTCATAAAATAGTGATTTTTTTTAGTGTTCTATTGAACTTTTGAAAAAAATGCCTGATACCTGATAACCGTTCAGACAAAAATATTATGTTGAAAAAATCAGCAAGTGATTCTTAATAGCTATAAGATACATTTTTCTTTTAAATCTTACGGGAAACTATTCCAAGCTTAAAACTTTCACTGTAATCTCGCTCTAACTTATCCCCCACCCCACCCCCAAAAAAACCCAAACAAACAAACCCGCAATACTATTATCATTCTTATAGTCAGCACTCAATTGTTCACAAACAAATGTGTTTTAAGCTGCTTAAGACATATGATTCAAACGCTCAGAAAGTCCTTTGTTCTATATTTATGCTCTCCATTTTTATGCAAAGCCTTTTACATTTCTATTTTATGGGTTATTGTTGAAGGTCGTACGATGACGTATGGTTGTTAACACATACTTCCTTTGGTTTCTTATGGAAATTTGTTCATTGACAACAAACCATACCACATCATCTACTTTATATAAGTATTGTATAAATTACAACGTATTTGGTGATCTTGCAAAATGATCGTTATCCCGAAAATCGTTAACATACTTTCTTATCTTAAAAGGGGACAAGAAGGGTTCCATTAACAGGCCAATAAATAAGATTACAGTCAACTTTTAAAAAAAATAAAAAATAGGGGTATTTTTTCTCTCATAATAACAGTAAACAGATTCACAGAAAGCAGACAACAGTTAATTAGTCAGTAACAGTACTGCATCAATGATCTTGAATATATGCCACTTTTAACTTAAATATAAAGGCACAGAACCAGGACCGTTTTTCTTATCACCAGCACAGCGTCAGGACAATTCCGTTTAACGAACTTGCACGACTTTTGCAATATAATATTGTTGTAATATACTTTTCATGGTACTTATGACGCATCAGAGAAAAATTAAGCAACAAAACAGTTTTATTGCCGTTCTGATACAATGTAAACAAACCCACCAGCACAGAATCAGGACCCACCAGCACAGAACATGCAGGACCAAATCACCAGCAGAGAACGTTCTCTCGCAGGACAACCATACCCACCGTGATACTGTTTCCTTTTTTTTTATTAAGTTATTATTAAATAAATAGTGCATCGGAAGTGGAAATAAAGATTCAAGTGGCGAAGTTGATAATAAACTCAGGACATTTTATTATTGATTGATTTGTGTTTAACGCCACTATTATAATAATTCATGGTGCTCATTTTTTATAGGTGCAGGAAGCCGGAGTGCCCGGACAGAAACAAACAATCTTAGTCAATGATACAGTAATCAGACTAATAAGACCATTTGAGGCGGCCTAACCACTGGGGGGGTCTCAACATGGGATTTTGGGTACAGGTGTGAAGCTGGGATTTTAAAAACACCCCCCATTCATATATTGAATAATTGTGAAATCCCTACCTATACATATATTTCACAGCGAAATCATAACCCATTCTTATATTTATCAGCTCAAATAGTCATTAGATATATCACAATCGGTCAATTACTACCTATTGATATATTTCCTCGGTAAAATTGCACCCCATTGAAATATTTGACGGATCAAAAAAGGGACCCATTCCAGCGGCACATATGTATATACCTTTATATAGGAAGAGACCCCCCCCCCCCCCCCCCCCCCCCCGTGGGCCTAACCAGCCCACTTAAAATATTGTAAGGTACTAGTATGGTAAAAGAGACAAAAAGTCACTAAAATATCCTGAATATTTTTTTGGCAAAGTTGAAATAGATGTAACAAAACATGATTTCGTCAGTGTTGGGGTTTAAATAATACAGTTGAAAACACTTTGTTTGTTCAGATAAAGGAACATGTATGACCATGTATATTTCACTCGGAATTGGAAAATGACAGACTAAGTTGATTCTTCCTATATTTGCGTAAAAATCATGCATTTAGCAACAAAAATATATCATCTGAACACATAATTTCTTAAAGAAAACAAACTGGGATGGGATCTTATTAATTTTTAATTTTTTTTCGATTTTGAGTTGTAGACTTAAGTACTTAAATTTTGCAATTTTCGAGTCGGTGCCAGTGGTACAGTGGTATGCTGAACTATCCCAAGGAATGCTGAACTATCCCAAGGAAAAAAGGTTGCGTGTTCGAATCTCCCTGCCGGGGTTGCAAAAATCATCTCCTATAATAAATGTAACATTTCTTTCGAAGACATCCATTATCACTGAACTATAGTACACATGTACAGTTCTTCAGAAAATAACCAATGAAGCAAATTTTAAGATATTTTTGGGGGCATTTCAGAGACTTGTTTCATCGCCATTTGCTGACGTACAGATGTGGTTAAGGGCTCAGATTAATCCTCAGATAACCAGCAATGAGATTTACTGTGCATCAAACTTCTATCATTATCGGTTTAGAGTCAAGTCGACTCTAATGACATGTATTTTTTCTGTTAAAACCATTTATTTTTCTCGGAATTTTGAAGAATATTTTCAAAAAGAAGGGTGTAGAAAACTGTGCTTTTTGGGGGAATAATGACTTTTTTCAATAATTGTGCATTGAGGTTTTGAAGAATAGTATCAAATTAATAGGTATAACATGTACACTAGTTAAAAATATAATTTTTATAGTGTACCAGCGCAATCGCAAACTTGAAATGCGCTAAAAATCCGAAGTCATTTCTTAAAGATGTAGTATGGTAAAAGAGACAAAAAGTCACTAAAATATCCTGAATATTTTTTTGGCAAAGTTGAAATAGATGTAACAAAACATTATTTCGTCTGTGTTGGGGTATAAATAATACAGTTGAAAACACTTTGTTTGCGCAGATAAAGGAACATGTATGACCATGTATATTTCACTCGGAATTGGAAAATGACAGACTAAGTTGATTCTTCCAATATTTGCGTAAAAATCATGCATTTAGCAACAAAAATATATCATCTGAACACATAATTTATTAAAGAAAACAAACTGGGATGGTTTCTTATTAATTTTTATTTTTTTTTCGATTTTGAGTTGTAGACTTAAGTACTTAAATTTTGCAATTTTCGAGTCGGTGCCAGTGGTACAGGGGTATGCTGAACTATCCCAAGGAAAAAAGGTTGCGTGTTCGAATCTCGCTGCCGGGGTTGCAAAAATCATCTAGTTTTTCAAACAGATATAATATTTTAAATCTGTTATGTGATAAATGTAGTAGTATACAATGCTCATGTTGTATAATAGACATTGATAATATAAACAACAGTAATAATAATAAATGGAGAAAATCCCAAAAGAGGCATACAAAGGGTAAAAATAAAACACCTAGTTCTGTAAATAAAAGTACAAATAATGAGGCAAGTTGGTTATTTAAAAAAGGGTTTAAACTAGGTTTAAATATTCAACATTTACAACCAAAAATTGAAGAAATAAAATTTCTATTAAAATATGAACAATTATTTGATATATTTGGTATGGTAGAAACATTTTTAAATGATGAAATTGGTACCGAAACATTACAAATTGAAGGTTACAAAATAGAAAGAAAAGATAGAAACGCTATTAATTATGGCGGAGGTGTAATTGCGTACATACGAAATAGTGTATGTCATCAGAGAAGAGTCGATTTAGAAATAAGTAGTATTGAATCTTTATGGATTGAAATTAAATTTCCAAACACAAACTCTATTTTAATAGGCATTTTTTATCGTCCACCAAGCTCATTTCAATCTTGGATTGATTCAGCTGAAAAAGAAATAGATAAAGCTTCTGCAGAAAATAAAGAAATTATACTCTTAGGAGATTTTAATATAAACTATTCACAAATAAATCATACAGTTGTCGGAAATCAAAAATGGAAGGACTGTATTAATTTGTATGGTTTACAACAAATTGTACATAAACCGACAAGAGTAACAAATAAATGTGAAACTACCATAGACCATATATATACAACCGATGTAGACCATATTATAGAAGTAATTGTGCCTAGTTATGCTGTCAGTGATCATTATCCTGTTTGTGTAACAAGAAAACTTAACCCAAAAATATCAAAAATGGAGCACTTGTCCATAGAATATAGATCATTTAAACAATTTGATAAAAATAAATTTATTGAAAATTTAACAAATACTCCTTTTCATCTCATTGAATCGATTGGAGATGTTGATGAAGCAGCTAATTATTGGTACAATCTATTTCTAAGCACTCTAGAGAAACATGCTCCTAAGAAAATTAAAAGGGTAAAAAATATCCAACAACCAGAGTGGTGGACTTCTGATATAAATAGTGCTAGACACCAAAGAGATCATTTTCACAGAATTAATGATATATATAATTATAAGATTTGGCGTAATAAGGTTACATTTTTAGTAGAACAGGCAAAGAAAAAATATTTTCAAAATGCTATTTCAAATTGTAAAGATAGTAAAACTATTTGGAAGTATGTCAAAAGTCTTAATCCTAAAAAAATACATAATAATATCACGCATTTAGAATATAAAAATAATGTAATTCAAAATGATGTTGATATAGCAAATACATTTAATTTGCATTTCACAAATATTGCTGAAGGTTTAGTTGATAACAAATTATGTAATAGTGATGATGGTGCCAATTTTGATGCACTCAATAAATTTGTAAAATCAAAGTTACAAAGGGGTAGTGAAAAATTCATTATACCAGAAATGAGTATTTTAGATGTAAATATGTATTTAAAAAAACTTGACAAGTCGAAAGCAACTGGTTTAGATGATGTCGGACCAAATATTTTGAGTATGTGCAGCGATGTCATAGCACCAGCTTTGACATATATATTTAATCTAAGTATCAAATGTGGTAAATTTCCAAGTATTTTTAAAACTGCAAGAGTATGCCCAATTTTTAAAAGTGGCGATGCCTGTAATCCTGATAATTATAGACCAATAGCAGTTTTGCCTTGTCTCTCTAAAATCATAGAACGACATATAGCTAATAGTTTGTATATATTTTTAAATAGCAATGACCTTCTTAATACTACACAGTCAGGTTTCAGACCTAAGCATTCGTGTACTACTGCACTTACTTAATTAGTAGATGAATGGTTAGCAAATATAGATAATGGAGAGATAAACGGAGTTATATTTTTAGATTTAAAGAAAGCTTTTGATCTGGTTAATCATATAATTTTATTGAAAAAACTTGAATATTATAATGTTTCAAATAGTACACTAGACTGGTTTAAGTCATACTTGTTTGAACGAAGCCAACAAGTTAAGGTCAATAACGTCATGTCTAATACTAAATGCATAAAAACTGGTGTACCACAAGGTTCTATCCTGGGCCCTCTGTTATTTATTTTATATATCAATGATTTACCACTTAATATAGAACATTCATTAATAGATTTATATGCAGATGATTCTACATTACATTGTAGAGGTAATGATGTAATTCAGATAGCTTCTAACCTTCAAAATGATATTCATGTTATTGAAAACTGGTGTTTGCAAAATTGTATGAAATTAAATGCCAAAAAGTGTAAATCAATGATTATTGGTTCAAAACAAAGGCTTTGTTTAACTGGAAACAGTTTAGATATAAATATTTCAAATGAACAAATAGAAAATGTAGATTGTGAAAAACTACTTGGTTTATATATTGACAAAAACTTAAATTGGAATCAGCAAATAGATAAAATGTCAATTACTATATCAAATAGAATCAACTTATTACAAAAGATAAGAAAATATTTACCTATGCATATACGTATTATCTATTTTAATGCTTTTATTCTGCCATTATTTGATTATTGTTGCAATATATGGGGAAGTTGTTGTGAAAGTGGA
This sequence comes from Mytilus trossulus, assembly GCF_036588685.1. NCBI lineage: Eukaryota > Metazoa > Mollusca > Bivalvia > Mytilida > Mytilidae > Mytilus > Mytilus trossulus. The sequence goes on from NC_086376.1 coordinate 45,981,964, forward strand.
ATAAATAAACTTAATAAATTATTAAAGAAATCTGCTAGGGTTATAGTAGAAGCTGACATAATGACATCATCCAGTTTATTGTTTAAAAGTTTACACTGGTTAAATGTGGAAAAACGAATTCAATACCAAAAGGCAATACTTGTATTTAAATCAGTTAATGGCATGGTTCCTAACTATTTAGAAGAAAATTTTCATTTTACTAATAATCAAAACTATAACTTACGTTCAGCTGATGAAAAATTATTAAATCTTCCAAAACCAAAAACAAATTTTTTAAAGAAAACATTTACATATTCAGGTTCTCAAATATGGAACAGTTTACCAAATGAAATCAAAATGAGTGATCCACTTGTATCTTTTAAAACAAAATGTTACAAATTTTTCATCAATTGTGCAAATTAATATGCATTTTCATTATTATTTCAATACAATTGTATATTGTGTATAATATAACTTTATTATACTGTTTGTACTTATAACTATGTTATTATTATTTTGAGGACTCTCAGGAAGATTAGTTTTAACTAATGGGATCATCCTCTTGAAATAAAGATTATTTATTTATTTATTTTATCTCCTATAATAAATGTTACTTTTCTTTCGGAGACATCCATTATCACTGAACTATAGTACACATGTACAGTTCTTCAGAAAATAACCAATGAAGCAAATTTTAAGATATTTTTGGGGGCATTTCAGAGACTTGTTTCATCGCCATTTGCTGACGTACAGATGTGGTTAAGGGCTCAAATTAATCCTCAGATAACCAGCAATGAGATTTACTGTGCATCAAACTTCTATCATTATCGGTTTAGAGTCAAGTCGACTCTAATGACATGTATTTTTTCTGTTAAAACCATTTATTTTTCTTGGAATTTTGAAGAATATTTTCAAAAAGAAGGGTGTAGAAAACTGTGCTTTTTGGGGGAATAATGACTTTTTTCAATAATTGTGCATTGAGGTTTTGAAGAATAGTATCAAATTAATAGGTATAACATGTACACTAGTTAAAAATATATTTTTTTAGTGTACCAGCGCAATCGCAAACTTGAAATGCGCTAAAAATCCGAAGTCATTTCTTAAAGATGTAGTATGGTAAAAGAGACAAAAAGTCACTAAAATATCCTGAATATTTGTTTGGCAAAGTTGAAATAGATGTAACAAAACATGATTTCGTCTGTGTTGGGGTATAAATAATACAGTTGAAAACACTTTGTTTGTGCAGATAAAGGAACATGTATGACCATGTATATTTCACTCGGAATTGGAAAATGACAGACTAAGTTGATTCTTCCAATATTTGCGTAAAAATCATGCATATAGCAACACAAATATATCATCTGAACACATAATTTCTTAAAGAAAACAAACTGGGATGGTATCTTATTAATTTTTATTTTTTTTTCGATTTTGAGTTGTAGACTTAAGTACTTAAATTTTGCAATTTTCGAGTCGGTGCCAGTGGTACAGGGGTATGCTGAACTATCCCAAGGAAAAAAGGTTGCGTGTTCGAATCTCGCTGCCGGGGTTGCAAAAATCATCTCCTATAATAAATGTAACTTTTCTTTCGGAGACATCCATTATCACTGAACTATAGTACACAGTTCTTCAGAAAATAACCAATGAAGCAAATTTTAAGATATTTTTGGGGGCATTTCAGAGACTTGTTTCATCGCCATTTGCTGACGTACAGATGTGGTTAAGGGCTCAAATTAATCCTCAGATAACCAGCAATGAGATTTACTGTGCATCAAACTTCTATCATTATCGGTTTAGAGTCAAGTCGACTCTAATGACATGTATTTTTTCTGTTAAAACCATTTATTTTTCTTGGAATTTTGAAGAATATTTTCAAAAAGAAGGGTGTAGAAAACTGTGCTTTTTGGGGGAATAATGACTTTTTTCAATAATTGTGCATTGAGGTTTTGAAGAATAGTATCAAATTAATAGGTATAACATGTACACTAGTTAAAAATATATTTTTTTAGTGTACCAGCGCAATCGCAAACTTGAAATGCGCTAAAAATCCGAAGTCATTTCTTAAAGATGTAGTATGGTAAAAGAGACAAAAAGTCACTAAAATATCCTGAATATTTGTTTGGCAAAGTTGAAATAGATGTAACAAAACATGATTTCGTCTGTGTTGGGGTATAAATAATACAGTTGAAAACACTTTGTTTGTGCAGATAAAGGAACATGTATGACCATGTATATTTCACTCGGAATTGGAAAATGACAGACTAAGTTGATTCTTCCAATATTTGCGTAAAAATCATGCATATAGCAACACAAATATATCATCTGAACACATAATTTCTTAAAGAAAACAAACTGGGATGGTATCTTATTAATTTTTATTTTTTTTTCGATTTTGAGTTGTAGACTTAAGTACTTAAATTTTGCAATTTTCGAGTCGGTGCCAGTGGTACAGGGGTATGCTGAACTATCCCAAGGAAAAAAGGTTGCGTGTTCGAATCTCGCTGCCGGGGTTGCAAAAATCATCTCCTATAATAAATGTAACTTTTCTTTCGGAGACATCCATTATCACTGAACTATAGTACACAGTTCTTCAGAAAATAACCAATGAAGCAAATTTTAAGATATTTTTGGGGGCATTTCAGAGACTTGTTTCATCGCCATTTGCTGACGTACAGATGTGGTTAAGGGCTCAAATTAATCCTCAGATAACCAGCAATGAGATTTACTGTGCATCAAACTTCTATCATTATCGGTTTAGAGTCAAGTCGACTCTAATGACATGTATTTTTTCTGTTAAAACCATTTATTTTTCTTGGAATTTTGAAGAATATTTTCAAAAAGAAGGGTGTAGAAAACTGTGCTTTTTGGGGGAATAATGACTTTTTTCAATAATTGTGCATTGAGGTTTTGAAGAATAGTATCAAATTAATAGGTATAACATGTACACTAGTTAAAAATATATTTTTTAGTGTACCAGCGCAATCGCAAACTTGAAATTCGCTAAAAATCCGAAGTCATTTCTTAAAGATGTAGTATGGTAAAAGAGACAAAAAGTCACTAAAATATCCTGAATATTTGATTGGCAAAGTTGAAATAGATGTAACAAAACATGATTTCGTCTGTGTTGGGGTATAAATAATACAGTTGAAAACACTTTGTTTGTGCAGATAAAGGAACATGTATGACCATGTATATTTCACCCGGAATTGGAAAATGACAGACTAAGTTGATTCTTCCAATATTTGCGTAAAAATTATGCATTTAGCAACAAAAATATATCATCTGAACACATAATTTCTTAAAGAAAACAAACTGGGATGGGATCTTATTAATTTTTATTTTTTTTTCGATTTTGAGTTGTAGACTTAAGTACTTAAATTTTGCAATTTTCGAGTCGGTGCCAGTGGTACAGGGGTATGCTGAACTATCCCAAGGAAAAAAGGTTGCGTGTTCGAATCTCGCTGCCGGGGTTGCAAAAATCATCTCCTATAATAAATGTAACTTTTCTTTCGGAGACATCCATTATCACTGAACTATAGTACACAGTTCTTCAGAAAATAACCAATGAAGCAAATTTTAAGATATTTTTGGGGGCATTTCAGAGACTTGTTTCATCGCCATTTGCTGACGTACAGATGTGGTTAAGGGCTCAAATTAATCCTCAGATAACCAGCAATGAGATTTACTGTGCATCAAACTTCTATCATTATCGGTTTAGAGTCAAGTCGACTCTAATGACATGTATTTTTTCTGTTAAAACCATTTATTTTTCTCGGAATTTTGAAGAATATTTTCAAAAAGAAGGGTGTAGAAAACTGTGCTTTTTGGGGGAATAATGACTTTTTTCAATAATTATGCATTGAGGTTTTGAAGAATAGTATCAAATTAATAGGTATAACATGTACACTAGTTAAAAATATAATTTCTATAGTGTACCAGCGCAATTGCAAACTTGAAATGCGCTAAAAATCCGAAGTCATTTCTTAAAGATGTAGTATGGTAAAAGAGACAAAAAGTCACTAAAATATCCTGAATATTTGTTTGGCAAAGTTGAAATAGATGTAACAAAACATGATTTCGTCTGTGTTGGGGTATAAATAATACAGTTGAAAACACTTTGTTTGTGCAGATAAAGGAACATGTATGACCATGTATATTTCACTCGGAATTGGAAAATGACAGACTAAGTTGATTCTTCCAATATTTGCGTAAAAATCATGCATTTAGCAACAAAAATATATCATCTGAACACATAATTTCTTAAAGAAAACAAACTGGGATGGGATCTTATTAATTTTTAATTTTTTTTCGATTATGAGTTGTAGACTTAAGTACTTAAATTTTTCAATTTTCGAGTCGGTGCCAGTGGTGCAGGGGTATGCTGAACTATCCCAAGGAAAAAAGGTTGCGTGTTCGAATCTCGCTGCCGGGGTTGCAAAAATCATCTCCTTTAATAAATGTAACTTTTCTTTCGTAGACATCCATTATCACTGAACTATAGTACACAGTTCTTCAGAAAATAACCAATGAAGCAAATTTTAAGATATTTTTGGGGGCATTTCAGAGACTTGTTTCATCGCCATTTGCTGACGTACAGATGTGGTTAAGGGCTCAAATTAATCCTCAGATAACCAGCAATGAGATTTACTGTGCATCAAACTTCTATCATTATCGGTTTAGAGTCAAGTCGACTCTAATGACATGTATTTTTTCTGTTAAGACCATTTATTTTTCTCGGAATTTTGAAGAATATTTTCAAAAAGAAGGGTGTAGAAAACTGTGCTTTTTGGGGGAATAATGACTTTTTTCAATAATTATGCATTGAGGTTTTGAAGAATAGTATCAAATTAATAGGTATAACATGTACACTAGTTAAAAATATAATTTCTATAGTGTACCAGCGCAATTGCAAACTTGAAATGCGCTAAAAATCCGAAGTCATTTCTTAAAGATGTAGTATGGTAAAAGAGACAAAAAGTCACTAAAATATCCTGAATATTTGTTTGGCAAAGTTGAAATAGATGTAACAAAACATGATTTCGTCTGTGTTGGGGTATAAATAATACAGTTGAAAACACTTTGTTTGTGCAGATAAAGGAACATGTATGACCATGTATATTTCACTCGGAATTGGAAAATGACAGACTAAGTTGATTCTCCCAATATTTGCGTAAAAATCATGCATTTAGCAACAAAAATATATCATCTGAACACATAATTTCTTAAAGAAAACAAACTGGGATGGTATCTTATTAATTTTTATTTTTTTTTCGATTATGAGTTGTAGACTTAAGTACTTAAATTTTGCAATTTTCGAGTCGGTGCCAGTGGTACAGGGGTATGCTGAACTATCCAAAGGAAAAAAGGTTGCGTGTTCGAATCTCGCTGCCGGGGTTGCAAAAATCATCTCCTATAATAAATGTAACTTTTCTTTCGGAGACATCCATTATCACTGAACTATAGTACACAGTTCTTCAGAAAATAACCAATGAAGCAAATTTTAAGATATTTTTGGGGGCATTTCAGAGACTTGTTTCATCGCCATTTGCTGACGTACAGATGTGGTTAAGGGCTCAAATTAATCCTCAGATAACCAGCAATGAGATTTACTGTGCATCAAACTTCTATCATTATCGGTTTAGAGTCAAGTCGACTCTAATGACATGTATTTTTTCTGTTAAAACCATTTATTTTTCTTGGAATTTTGAAGAATATTTTCAAAAAGAAGGGTGTAGAAAACTGTGCTTTTTGGGGGAATAATGACTTTTTTCAATAATTATGCATTGAGGTTTTGAAGAATAGTATCAAATTAATAGGTATAACATGTACACTAGTTAAAAATATAATTTCTATAGTGTACCAGCGCAATTGCAAACTTGAAATGCGCTAAAAATCCGAAGTCATTTCTTAAAGATGTAGTATGGTAAAAGAGACAAAAAGTCACTAAAATATCCTGAATATTTGTTTGGCAAAGTTGAAATAGATGTAACAAAACATGATTTCGTCTGTGTTGGGGTATAAATAATACAGTTGAAAACACTTTGTTTGTGCAGATAAAGGAACATGTATGACCATGTATATTTCACTCGGAATTGGAAAATGACAGACTAAGTTGATTCTTCCAATATTTGCGTAAAAATCATGCATTTAGCAACAAAAATATATCATCTGAACACATAATTTCTTAAAGAAAACAAACTGGGATGGGATCTTATTAATTTTTATTTTTTTTTCGATTTTGAGTTGTAGACTTAAGTACTTAAATTTTGCAGTTTTCGAGTCGGTGCCAGTGGTACAGGGGTATGCTGAACTATCCAAAGGAAAAAAGGTTGCGTGTTCGAATCTCGCTGCCGGGGTTGCAAAAATCATCTCCTATAATAAATGTAACTTTTCTTTCGGAGACATCCATTATCACTGAACTATAGTACACAGTTCTTCAGAAAATAACCAATGAAGCAAATTTTAAGATATTTTTGGGGGCATTTCAGAGACTTGTTTCATCGCCATTTGCTGACGTACAGATGTGGTTAAGGGCTCAAATTAATCCTCAGATAACCAGCAATGAGATTTACTGTGCATCAAACTTCTATCATTATCGGTTTAGAGTCAAGTCGACTCTAATGACATGTATTTTTTCTGTTAAAACCATTTATTTTTCTCGGAATTTTGAAGAATATTTTCAAAAAGAAGGGTGTAGAAAACTGTGCTTTTTGGGGGAATAATGACTTTTTTCAATAATTATGCATTGAGGTTTTGAAGAATAGTATCAAATTAATAGGTATAACATGTACACTAGTTAAAAATATAATTTCTATAGTGTACCAGCGCAATTGCAAACTTGAAATGCGCTAAAAATCCGAAGTCATTTCTTAAAGATGTAGTATGGTAAAAGAGACAAAAAGTCACTAAAATATCCTGAATATTTGTTTGGCAAAGTTGAAATAGATGTAACAAAACATGATTTCGTCTGTGTTGGGGTATAAATAATACAGTTGAAAACACTTTGTTTGTGCAGATAAAGGAACATGTATGACCATGTATATTTCACTCGGAATTGGAAAATGACAGACTAAGTTGATTCTTCCAATATTTGCGTAAAAATCATGCATATAGCAACAAAAATATATCATCTGAACACATAATTTCTTAAAGAAAACAAACTGGGATGGTATCTTATTAATTTTTATTTTTTTTTCGATTTTGAGTTGTAGACTTAAGTACTTAAATTTTGCAATTTTCGAGTCGGTGCCAGTGGTACAGGGGTATGCTGAACTATCCAAAGGAAAAAAGGTTGCGTGTTCGAATCTCGCTGCTGGGGTTGCAAAAATCATTTCCTATAATAAATGTAACTTTTCTTTCGGAGACATCCATTATCACTGAACTATAGTACACAGTTCTTCAGAAAATAACCAATGAAGCAAATTTTAAGATATTTTTGGGGGCATTTCAGAGACTTGTTTCATCGCCATTTGCTGACGTACAGATGTGGTTAAGGGCTCAAATTAATCCTCAGATAACCAGCAATGAGATTTACTGTGCATCAAACTTCTATCATTATCGGTTTAGAGTCAAGTCGACTCTAATGACATGTATTTTTTCTGTTAAAACCATTTATTTTTCTTGGAATTTTGAAGAATATTTTCAAAAAGAAGGGTGTAGAAAACTGTGCTTTTTGGGGGAATAATGACTTTTTTCAATAATTGTGCATTGAGGTTTTGAAGAATAGTATCAAATTAATAGGTATAACATGTACACTAGTTAAAAATATATTTTTTTAGTGTACCAGCGCAATCGCAAACTTGAAATGCGCTAAAAATCCGAAGTCATTTCTTAAAGATGTAGTATGGTAAAAGAGACAAAAAGTCACTAAAATATCCTGAATATTTGTTTGGCAAAGTTGAAATAGATGTAACAAAACATGATTTCGTCTGTGTTGGGGTATAAATAATACAGTTGAAAACACTTTGTTTGTGCAGATAAAGGAACATGTATGACCATGTATATTTCACTCGGAATTGGAAAATGACAGACTAAGTTGATTCTTCCAATATTTGCGTAAAAATCATGCATATAGCAACACAAATATATCATCTGAACACATAATTTCTTAAAGAAAACAAACTGGGATGGTATCTTATTAATTTTTTTTTTTTTTTCGATTTTGAGTTGTAGACTTAAGTACTTAAATTTTGCAATTTTCGAGTCGGTGCCAGTGGTACAGGGGTATGCTGAACTATCCAAAGGAAAAAAGGTTGCGTGTTCGAATCTCGCTGCCGGGGTTGCAAAAATCATCTCCTATAATAAATGTAACTTTTCTTTCGGAGACATCCATTATCACTGAACTATAGTACACAGTTCTTCAGAAAATAACCAATGAAGCAAATTTTAAGATATTTTTGGGGGCATTTCAGAGACTTGTTTCATCGCCATTTGCTGACGTACAGATGTGGTTAAGGGCTCAAATTAATCCTCAGATAACCAGCAATGAGATTTACTGTGCATCAAACTTCTATCATTATCGGTTTAGAGTCAAGTCGACTCTAATGACATGTATTTTTTCTGTTAAAACCATTTATTTTTCTTGGAATTTTGAAGAATATTTTCAAAAAGAAGGGTGTAGAAAACTGTGCTTTTTGGGGGAATAATGACTTTTTTCAATAATTGTGCATTGAGGTTTTGAAGAATAGTATCAAATTAATAGGTATAACATGTACACTAGTTAAAAATATATTTTTTAGTGTACCAGCGCAATCGCAAACTTGAAATTCGCTAAAAATCCGAAGTCATTTCTTAAAGATGTAGTATGGTAAAAGAGACAAAAAGTCACTAATATATCCTGAATATTTGATTGGCAAAGTTGAAATAGATGTAACAAAACATGATTTCGTCTGTGTTGGGGTATAAATAATACAGTTGAAAACACTTTGTTTGTGCAGATAAAGGAACATGTATGACCATGTATATTTCACCCGGAATTGGAAAATGACAGACTAAGTTGATTCTTCGAATATTTGCGTAAAAATTATGCATTTAGCAACAAAAATATATCATCTGAACACATAATTTCTTAAAGAAAACAAACTGGGATGGGATCTTATTAATTTTTATTTTTTTTTCGATTTTGAGTTGTAGACTTAAGTACTTAAATTTTGCAATTTTCGAGTCGGTGCCAGTGGTACAGGGGTATGCTGAACTATCCAAAGGAAAAAAGGTTGCGTGTTCGAATCTCGCTGCCGGGGTTGCAAAAATCATCTCCTATAATAAATGTAACTTTTCTTTCGGAGACATCCATTATCACTGAACTATAGTACACAGTTCTTCAGAAAATAACCAATGAAGCAAATTTTAAGATATTTTTGGGGGCATTTCAGAGACTTGTTTCATCGCCATTTGCTGACGTACAGATGTGGTTAAGGGCTCAAATTAATCCTCAGATAACCAGCAATGAGATTTACTGTGCATCAAACTTCTATCATTATCGGTTTAGAGTCAAGTCGACTCTAATGACATGTATTTTTTCTGTTAAAACCATTTATTTTTCTCGGAATTTTGAAGAATATTTTCAAAAAGAAGGGTGTAGAAAACTGTGCTTTTTGGGGGAATAATGACTTTTTTCAATAATTGTGCATTGAGGTTTTGAAGAATAGTATCAAATTAATAGGTATAACATGTACACTAGTTAAAAATATAATTTTTTAGTGTACCAGCGCAATCGCAAACTTGAAATGCGCTAAAAATCCGAAGTCATTTCTTAAAGATGTAGTATGGTAAAAGAGACAAAAAGTCACTAAAATATCCTGAATATTTGTTTGGCAAAGTTGAAATAGATGTAACAAAACATGATTTCGTCTGTGTTGGGGTATAAATAATACAGTTGAAAACACTTTGTTTGTGCAGATAAAGGAACATGTATGACCATGTATATTTCACTCGGAATTGGAAAATGACAGACTAAGTTGATTCTTCCAATATTTGCGTAAAAATCATGCATTTAGCAACAAAAATATATCATCTGAACACATAATTTCTTAAAGAAAACAAACTGGGATGGGATCTTATTAATTTTTAATTTTTTTTCGATTATGAGTTGTAGACTTAAGTACTTAAATTTTTCAATTTTCGAGTCGGTGCCAGTGGTGCAGGGGTATGCTGAACTATCCAAAGGAAAAAAGGTTGCGTGTTCGAATCTCGCTGCCGGGGTTGCAAAAATCATCTCCTTTAATAAATGTAACTTTTCTTTCGTAGACATCCATTATCACTGAACTATAGTACACAGTTCTTCAGAAAATAACCAATGAAGCAAATTTTAAGATATTTTTGGGGGCATTTCAGAGACTTGTTTCATCGCCATTTGCTGACGTACAGATGTGGTTAAGGGCTCAAATTAATCCTCAGATAACCAGCAATGAGATATACTGTGCATCAAACTTCTATCATTATCGGTTTAGAGTCAAGTCGACTCTAATGACATGTATTTTTTCTGTTAAGACCATTTATTTTTCTCGGAATTTTGAAGAATATTTTCAAAAAGAAGGGTGTAGAAAACTGTGCTTTTTGGGGGAATAATGACTTTTTTCAATAATTGTGCATTGAGGTTTTGAAGAATAGTATCAAATTAATAGGTATAACATGTACACTAGTTAAAAATATAATTTTTATAGTGTACCAGCGCAATCGCAAACTTGAAATGCGCTAAAAATCCGAAGTCATTTCTTAAAGATGTAGTATGGTAAAAGAGACAAAAAGTCACTAAAATATCCTGAATATTTGTTTGGCAAAGTTGAAATAGATGTAACAAAACATGATTTCGTCTGTGTTGGGGTATAAATAATACAGTTGAAAACACTTTGTTTGTGCAGATAAAGGAACATGTATGACCATGTATATTTCACTCGGAATTGGAAAATGACAGACTAAGTTGATTCTTCCAATATTTGCGTAAAAATCATGCATTTAGCAACAAAAATATATCATCTGAACACATAATTTCTTAAAGAAAACAAACTGGGATGGGATCTTATTAATTTTTAATTTTTTTTCGATTATGAGTTGTAGACTTAAGTACTTAAAATTTTTCAATTTTCGAGTCGGTGCCAGTGGTGCAGGGGTATGCTGAACTATCCCAAGGAAAAAAGGTTGCGTGTTCGAATCTCGCTGCCGGGGTTGCAAAAATCATCTCCTTTAATAAATGTAACTTTTCTTTCGGAGACATCCATTATCACTGAACTATAGTACACAGTTCTTCAGAAAATAACCAATGAAGCAAATTTTAAGATATTTTTGGGGGCATTTCAGAGACTTGTTTCATCGCCATTTGCTGACGTACAGATGTGGTTAAGGGCTCAAATTAATCCTCAGATAACCAGCAATGAGATTTACTGTGCATCAAACTTCTATCATTATCGGTTTAGAGTCAAGTCGACTCTAATGACATGTATTTTTTCTGTTAAGACCATTTATTTTTCTCGGAATTTTGAAGAATATTTTCAAAAAGAAGGGTGTAGAAAACTGTGCTTTTTGGGGGAATAATGACTTTTTTTAATAATTGTGCATTGAGGTTTTGAAGAATAGTATCAAATTAATAGGTATAACATGTACACTAGTTAAAAATATAATTTTTATAGTGTACCAGCGCAATCGCAAACTTGAAATGCGCTAAAAATCCGAAGTCATTTCTTAAAGATGTAGTATGGTAAAAGAGACAAAAAGTCACTAAAATATCCTGAATATTTGTTTGGCAAAGTTGAAATAGATGTAACAAAACATGATTTCGTCTGTGTTGGGGTATAAATAATACAGTTGAAAACACTTTGTTTGTGCAGATAAAGGAACATGTATGACCATGTATATTTCACTCGGAATTGGAAAATGACAGACTAAGTTGATTCTTCCAATATTTGCGTAAAAATCATGCATTTAGCAACAAAAATATATCATCTGAACACATAATTTCTTAAAGAAAACAAACTGGGATGGTATCTTATTAATTTTTATTTTTTTTTCGATTATGAGTTGTAGACTTAAGTACTTAAATTTTGCAGTTTTCGAGTCGGTGCCAGTGGTACAGGGGTATGCTGAACTATCCAAAGGAAAAAAGGTTGCGTGTTCGAATCTCGCTGCCGGGGTTGCAAAATTCATCTCCTATAATAAATGTAACTTTTCTTTCGGAGACATCCATTATCACTGAACTATAGTACACAGTTCTTCAGAAAATAACCAATGAAGCAAATTTTAAGATATTTTTGGGGGCATTTCAGAGACTTGTTTCATCGCCATTTGCTGACGTACAGATGTGGTTAAGGGCTCAAATTAATCCTCAGATAACCAGCAATGAGATTTACTGTGCATCAAACTTCTATCATTATCGGTTTAGAGTCAAGTCGACTCTAATGACATGTATTTTTTCTGTTAAGACCATTTATTTTTCTCGGAATTTTGAAGAATATTTTCAAAAAGAAGGGTGTAGAAAACTGTGCTTTTTGGGGGAATAATGACTTTTTTCAATAATTGTGCATTGAGGTTTTGAAGAATAGTATCAAATTAATAGGTATAACATGTACACTAGTTAAAAATATAATTTTTATAGTGTACCAGCGCAATCGCAAACTTGAAATGCGCTAAAAATCCGAAGTCATTTCTTAAAGATGTAGTATGGTAAAAGAGACAAAAAGTCACTAAAATATCCTGAATATTTGTTTGGCAAAGTTGAAATAGATGTAACAAAACATGATTTCGTCTGTGTTGGGGTATAAATAATACAGTTGAAAACACTTTGTTTGTGCAGATAAAGGAACATGTATGACCATGTATATTTCACTCGGAATTGGAAAATGACAGACTAAGTTGATTCTTCCAATATTTGCGTAAAAATCATGCATTTAGCAACAAAAATATATCATCTGAACACATAATTTCTTAAAGAAAACAAACTGGGATGGGATCTTATTAATTTTTAATTTTTTTTCGATTATGAGTTGTAGACTTAAGTACTTAAATTTTTCAATTTTCGAGTCGGTGCCATTGGTGCAGGGGTATGCTGAACTATCCCAAGGAAAAAAGGTTGCGTGTTCGAATCTCGCTGCCGGGGTTGCAAAAATCATCTCCTTTAATAAATGTAACTTTTCTTTCGGAGACATCCATTATCACTGAACTATAGTACACAGTTCTTCAGAAAATAACCAATGAAGCAAATTTTAAGATATTTTTGGGGGCATTTCAGAGACTTGTTTCATCGCCATTTGCTGACGTACAGATGTGGTTAAGGGCTCAAATTAATCCTCAGATAACCAGCAATGAGATTTACTGTGCATCAAACTTCTATCATTATCGGTTTAGAGTCAAGTCGACTCTAATGACATGTATTTTTTCTGTTAAGACCATTTATTTTTCTCGGAATTTTGAAGAATATTTTCAAAAAGAAGGGTGTAGAAAACTGTGCTTTTTGGGGGAATAATGACTTTTTTCAATAATTATGCATTGAGGTTTTGAAGAATAGTATCAAATTAATAGGTATAACATGTACACTAGTTAAAAATATAATTTCTATAGTGTACCAGCGCAATTGCAAACTTGAAATGCGCTAAAAATCCGAAGTCATTTCTTAAAGATGTAGTATGGTAAAAGAGACAAAAAGTCACTAAAATATCCTGAATATTTGTTTGGCAAAGTTGAAATAGATGTAACAAAACATGATTTCGTCTGTGTTGGGGTATAAATAATACAGTTGAAAACACTTTGTTTGTGCAGATAAAGGAACATGTATGACCATGTATATTTCACTCGGAATTGGAAAATGACAGACTAAGTTGATTCTTCCAATATTTGCGTAAAAATCATGCATTTAGCAACAAAAATATATCATCTGAACACATAATTTCTTAAAGAAAACAAACTGGGATGGTATCTTATTAATTTTTATTTTTTTTTCGATTATGAGTTGTAGACTTAAGTACTTAAATTTTTCAATTTTCGAGTCGGTGCCAGTGGTACAGGGGTATGCTGAACTATCCAAAGGAAAAAAGGTTGCGTGTTCGAATCTCGCTGCCGGGGTTGCAAAAATCATCTCCTATAATAAATGTAACTTTTCTTTCGGAGACATCCATTATCACTGAACTATAGTACACAGTTCTTCAGAAAATAACCAATGAAGCAAATTTTAAGATATTTTTGGGGGCATTTCAGAGACTTGTTTCATCGCCATTTGCTGACGTACAGATGTGGTTAAGGGCTCAAATTAATCCTCAGATAACCAGCAATGAGATTTACTGTGCATCAAACTTCTATCATTATCGGTTTAGAGTCAAGTCGACTCTAATGACATGTATTTTTTCTGTTAAAACCATTTATTTTTCTCGGAATTTTGAAGAATATTTTCAAAAAGAAGGGTGTAGAAAACTGTGCTTTTTGGGGGAATAATGACTTTTTTCAATAATTATGCATTGAGGTTTTGAAGAATAGTATCAAATTAATAGGTATAACATGTACACTAGTTAAAAATATAATTTCTATAGTGTACCAGCGCAATTGCAAACTTGAAATGCGCTAAAAATCCGAAGTCATTTCTTAAAGATGTAGTATGGTAAAAGAGACAAAAAGTCACTAAAATATCCTGAATATTTGTTTGGCAAAGTTGAAATAGATGTAACAAAACATGATTTCGTCTGTGTTGGGGTATAAATAATACAGTTGAAAACACTTTGTTTGTGCAGATAAAGGAACATGTATGACCATGTATATTTCACTCGGAATTGGAAAATGACAGACTAAGTTGATTCTTCCAATATTTGCGTAAAAATCATGCATATAGCAACAAAAATATATCATCTGAACACATAATTTCTTAAAGAAAACAAACTGGGATGGTATCTTATTAATTTTTATTTTTTTTTCGATTTTGAGTTGTAGACTTAAGTACTTAAATTTTGCAATTTTCGAGTCGGTGCCAGTGGTACAGGGGTATGCTGAACTATCCAAAGGAAAAAAGGTTGCGTGTTCGAATCTCGCTGCTGGGGTTGCAAAAATCATTTCCTATAATAAATGTAACTTTTCTTTCGGAGACATCCATTATCACTGAACTATAGTACACAGTTCTTCAGAAAATAACCAATGAAGCAAATTTTAAGATATTTTTGGGGGCATTTCAGAGACTTGTTTCATCGCCATTTGCTGACGTACAGATGTGGTTAAGGGCTCAAATTAATCCTCAGATAACCAGCAATGAGATTTACTGTGCATCAAACTTCTATCATTATCGGTTTAGAGTCAAGTCGACTCTAATGACATGTATTTTTTCTGTTAAAACCATTTATTTTTCTTGGAATTTTGAAGAATATTTTCAAAAAGAAGGGTGTAGAAAACTGTGCTTTTTGGGGGAATAATGACTTTTTTCAATAATTGTGCATTGAGGTTTTGAAGAATAGTATCAAATTAATAGGTATAACATGTACACTAGTTAAAAATATATTTTTTTAGTGTACCAGCGCAATCGCAAACTTGAAATGCGCTAAAAATCCGAAGTCATTTCTTAAAGATGTAGTATGGTAAAAGAGACAAAAAGTCACTAAAATATCCTGAATATTTGTTTGGCAAAGTTGAAATAGATGTAACAAAACATGATTTCGTCTGTGTTGGGGTATAAATAATACAGTTGAAAACACTTTGTTTGTGCAGATAAAGGAACATGTATGACCATGTATATTTCACTCGGAATTGGAAAATGACAGACTAAGTTGATTCTTCCAATATTTGCGTAAAAATCATGCATATAGCAACACAAATATATCATCTGAACACATAATTTCTTAAAGAAAACAAACTGGGATGGTATCTTATTAATTTTTATTTTTTTTTCGATTTTGAGTTGTAGACTTAAGTACTTAAATTTTGCAATTTTCGAGTCGGTGCCAGTGGTACAGGGGTATGCTGAACTATCCAAAGGAAAAAAGGTTGCGTGTTCGAATCTCGCTGCCGGGGTTGCAAAAATCATCTCCTATAATAAATGTAACTTTTCTTTCGGAGACATCCATTATCACTGAACTATAGTACACAGTTCTTCAGAAAATAACCAATGAAGCAAATTTTAAGATATTTTTGGGGGCATTTCAGAGACTTGTTTCATCGCCATTTGCTGACGTACAGATGTGGTTAAGGGCTCAAATTAATCCTCAGATAACCAGCAATGAGATTTACTGTGCATCAAACTTCTATCATTATCGGTTTAGAGTCAAGTCGACTCTAATGACATGTATTTTTTCTGTTAAAACCATTTATTTTTCTTGGAATTTTGAAGAATATTTTCAAAAAGAAGGGTGTAGAAAACTGTGCTTTTTGGGGGAATAATGACTTTTTTCAATAATTGTGCATTGAGGTTTTGAAGAATAGTATCAAATTAATAGGTATAACATGTACACTAGTTAAAAATATATTTTTTAGTGTACCAGCGCAATCGCAAACTTGAAATTCGCTAAAAATCCGAAGTCATTTCTTAAAGATGTAGTATGGTAAAAGAGACAAAAAGTCACTAAAATATCCTGAATATTTGATTGGCAAAGTTGAAATAGATGTAACAAAACATGATTTCGTCTGTGTTGGGGTATAAATAATACAGTTGAAAACACTTTGTTTGTGCAGATAAAGGAACATGTATGACCATGTATATTTCACTCGGAATTGGAAAATGACAGACTAAGTTGATTCTTCCAATATTTGCATAAAAATCATGCATTTAGCAACAAAAATATATCATCTGAACACATAATTTCTTAAAGAAAACAAACTGGGATGGGATCTTATTAATTTTTAATTTTTTTTCGATTATGAGTTGTAGACTTAAGTACTTAAAATTTTTCAATTTTCGAGTCGGTGCCAGTGGTGCAGGGGTATGCTGAACTATCCCAAGGAAAAAAGGTTGCGTGTTCGAATCTCGCTGCCGGGGTTGCAAAAATCATCTCCTTTAATAAATGTAACTTTTCTTTCGGAGACATCCATTATCACTGAACTATAGTACACAGTTCTTCAGAAAATAACCAATGAAGCAAATTTTAAGATATTTTTGGGGGCATTTCAGAGACTTGTTTCATCGCCATTTGCTGACGTACAGATGTGGTTAAGGGCTCAAATTAATCCTCAGATAACCAGCAATGAGATTTACTGTGCATCAAACTTCTATCATTATCGGTTTAGAGTCAAGTCGACTCTAATGACATGTATTTTTTCTGTTAAGACCATTTATTTTTCTCGGAATTTTGAAGAATATTTTCAAAAAGAAGGGTGTAGAAAACTGTGCTTTTTGGGGGAATAATGACTTTTTTCAATAATTGTGCATTGAGGTTTTGAAGAATAGTATCAAATTAATAGGTATAACATGTACACTAGTTAAAAATATAATTTTTATAGTGTACCAGCGCAATCGCAAACTTGAAATGCGCTAAAAATCCGAAGTCATTTCTTAAAGATGTAGTATGGTAAAAGAGACAAAAAGTCACTAAAATATCCTGAATATTTGTTTGGCAAAGTTGAAATAGATGTAACAAAACATGATTTCGTCTGTGTTGGGGTATAAATAATACAGTTGAAAACACTTTGTTTGTGCAGATAAAGGAACATGTATGACCATGTATATTTCACTCGGAATTGGAAAATGACAGACTAAGTTGATTCTTCCAATATTTGCGTAAAAATCATGCATTTAGCAACAAAAATATATCATCTGAACACATAATTTCTTAAAGAAAACAAACTGGGATGGTATCTTATTAATTTTTATTTTTTTTTCGATTATGAGTTGTAGACTTAAGTACTTAAATTTTGCAGTTTTCGAGTCGGTGCCAGTGGTACAGGGGTATGCTGAACTATCCAAAGGAAAAAAGGTTGCGTGTTCGAATCTCGCTGCCGGGGTTGCAAAAATCATCTCCTTTAATAAATGTAACTTTTCTTTCGGAGACATCCATTATCACTGAACTATAGTACACAGTTCTTCAGAAAATAACCAATGAAGCAAATTTTAAGATATTTTTGGGGGCATTTCAGAGACTTGTTTCATCGCCATTTGCTGACGTACAGATGTGGTTAAGGGCTCAAATTAATCCTCAGATAACCAGCAATGAGATTTACTGTGCATCAAACTTCTATCATTATCGGTTTAGAGTCAAGTCGACTCTAATGACATGTATTTTTTCTGTTAAGACCATTTATTTTTCTCGGAATTTTGAAGAATATTTTCAAAAAGAAGGGTGTAGAAAACTGTGCTTTTTGGGGGAATAATGACTTTTTTCAATAATTGTGCATTGAGGTTTTGAAGAATAGTATCAAATTAATAGGTATAACATGTACACTAGTTAAAAATATAATTTTTATAGTGTACCAGCGCAATCGCAAACTTGAAATGCGCTAAAAATCCGAAGTCATTTCTTAAAGATGTAGTATGGTAAAAGAGACAAAAAGTCACTAAAATATCCTGAATATTTGTTTGGCAAAGTTGAAATAGATGTAACAAAACATGATTTCGTCTGTGTTGGGGTATAAATAATACAGTTGAAAACACTTTGTTTGTGCAGATAAAGGAACATGTATGACCATGTATATTTCACTCGGAATTGGAAAATGACAGACTAAGTTGATTCTTCCAATATTTGCGTAAAAATCATGCATTTAGCAACAAAAATATATCATCTGAACACATAATTTCTTAAAGAAAACAAACTGGGATGGTATCTTATTAATTTTTATTTTTTTTTCGATTATGAGTTGTAGACTTAAGTACTTAAATTTTGCAGTTTTCGAGTCGGTGCCAGTGGTACAGGGGTATGCTGAACTATCCAAAGGAAAAAAGGTTGCGTGTTCGAATCTCGCTGCCGGGGTTGCAAAATTCATCTCCTATAATAAATGTAACTTTTCTTTCGGAGACATCCATTATCACTGAACTATAGTACACAGTTCTTCAGAAAATAACCAATGAAGCAAATTTTAAGATATTTTTGGGGGCATTTCAGAGACTTGTTTCATCGCCATTTGCTGACGTACAGATGTGGTTAAGGGCTCAAATTAATCCTCAGATAACCAGCAATGAGATTTACTGTGCATCAAACTTCTATCATTATCGGTTTAGAGTCAAGTCGACTCTAATGACATGTATTTTTTCTGTTAAAACCATTTATTTTTCTCGGAATTTTGAAGAATATTTTCAAAAAGAAGGGTGTAGAAAACTGTGCTTTTTGGGGGAATAATGACTTTTTTCAATAATTATGCATTGAGGTTTTGAAGAATAGTATCAAATTAATAGGTATAACATGTACACTAGTTAAAAATATAATTTCTATAGTGTACCAGCGCAATTGCAAACTTGAAATGCGCTAAAAATCCGAAGTCATTTCTTAAAGATGTAGTATGGTAAAAGAGACAAAAAGTCACTAAAATATCCTGAATATTTGTTTGGCAAAGTTGAAATAGATGTAACAAAACATGATTTCGTCTGTGTTGGGGTATAAATAATACAGTTGAAAACACTTTGTTTGTGCAGATAAAGGAACATGTATGACCATGTATATTTCACTCGGAATTGGAAAATGACAGACTAAGTTGATTCTTCCAATATTTGCGTAAAAATCATGCATTTAGCAACAAAAATATATCATCTGAACACATAATTTCTTAAAGAAAACAAACTGGGATGGTATCTTATTAATTTTTATTTTTTTTTCGATTATGAGTTGTAGACTTAAGTACTTAAATTTTGCAATTTTCGAGTCGGTGCCAGTGGTTCAGGGGTATGCTGAACTATCCAAAGGAAAAAAGGTTGCGTGTTCGAATCTCGCTGCCGGGGTTGCAAAAATCATCTCCTATAATAAATGTAACTTTTCTTTCGGAGACATCCATTATCACTGAACTATAGTACACAGTTCTTCAGAAAATAACCAATGAAGCAAATTTTAAGATATTTTTGGGGGCATTTCAGAGACTTGTTTCATCGCCATTTGCTGACGTACAGATGTGGTTAAGGGCTCAAATTAATCCTCAGATAACCAGCAATGAGATTTACTGTGCATCAAACTTCTATCATTATCGGTTTAGAGTCAAGTCGACTCTAATGACATGTATTTTTTCTGTTAAAACCATTTATTTTTCTCGGAATTTTGAAGAATATTTTCAAAAAGAAGGGTGTAGAAAACTGTGCTTTTTGGGGGAATAATGACTTTTTTCAATAATTATGCATTGAGGTTTTGAAGAATAGTATCAAATTAATAGGTATAACATGTACACTAGTTAAAAATATAATTTCTATAGTGTACCAGCGCAATTGCAAACTTGAAATGCGCTAAAAATCCGAAGTCATTTCTTAAAGATGTAGTATGGTAAAAGAGACAAAAAGTCACTAAAATATCCTGAATATTTGTTTGGCAAAGTTGAAATAGATGTAACAAAACATGATTTCGTCTGTGCGGAATTGGAAAATGACAGACTAAGTTGATTCTTCCAATATTTGCGTAAAAATCATGCATTTAGCAACAAAAATATATCATCTGAACACATAATTTCTTAAAGAAAACAAACTGGGATGGTATCTTATTAATTTTTATTTTTTTTTCGATTATGAGTTGTAGACTTAAGTACTTAAATTTTGCAGTTTTCGAGTCGGTGCCAGTGGTACAGGGGTATGCTGAACTATCCAAAGGAAAAAAGGTTGCGTGTTCGAATCTCGCTGCCGGGGTTGCAAAATTCATCTCCTATAATAAATGTAACTTTTCTTTCGGAGACATCCATTATCACTGAACTATAGTACACAGTTCTTCAGAAAATAACCAATGAAGCAAATTTTAAGATATTTTTGGGGGCATTTCAGAGACTTGTTTCATCGCCATTTGCTGACGTACAGATGTGGTTAAGGGCTCAAATTAATCCTCAGATAACCAGCAATGAGATTTACTGTGCATCAAACTTCTATCATTATCGGTTTAGAGTCAAGTCGACTCTAATGACATGTATTTTTTCTGTTAAAACCATTTATTTTTCTCGGAATTTTGAAGAATATTTTCAAAAAGAAGGGTGTAGAAAACTGTGCTTTTTGGGGGAATAATGACTTTTTTCAATAATTATGCATTGAGGTTTTGAAGAATAGTATCAAATTAATAGGTATAACATGTA
Source organism: Mytilus trossulus (assembly GCF_036588685.1). Classification (NCBI taxonomy): domain Eukaryota; kingdom Metazoa; phylum Mollusca; class Bivalvia; order Mytilida; family Mytilidae; genus Mytilus; species Mytilus trossulus. Next base: position 46,003,081 of record NC_086376.1, read on the forward strand.
CACTAGTTAAAAATATAATTTCTATAGTGTACCAGCGCAATTGCAAACTTGAAATGCGCTAAAAATCCGAAGTCATTTCTTAAAGATGTAGTATGGTAAAAGAGACAAAAAGTCACTAAAATATCCTGAATATTTGTTTGGCAAAGTTGAAATAGATGTAACAAAACATGATTTCGTCTGTGTTGGGGTATAAATAATACAGTTGAAAACACTTTGTTTGTGCAGATAAAGGAACATGTATGACCATGTATATTTCACTCGGAATTGGAAAATGACAGACTAAGTTGATTCTTCCAATATTTGCGTAAAAATCATGCATTTAGCAACAAAAATATATCATCTGAACACATAATTTCTTAAAGAAAACAAACTGGGATGGTATCTTATTAATTTTTATTTTTTTTTCGATTATGAGTTGTAGACTTAAGTACTTAAATTTTGCAATTTTCGAGTCGGTGCCAGTGGTTCAGGGGTATGCTGAACTATCCAAAGGAAAAAAGGTTGCGTGTTCGAATCTCGCTGCCGGGGTTGCAAAAATCATCTCCTATAATAAATGTAACTTTTCTTTCGGAGACATCCATTATCACTGAACTATAGTACACAGTTCTTCAGAAAATAACCAATGAAGCAAATTTTAAGATATTTTTGGGGGCATTTCAGAGACTTGTTTCATCGCCATTTGCTGACGTACAGATGTGGTTAAGGGCTCAAATTAATCCTCAGATAACCAGCAATGAGATTTACTGTGCATCAAACTTCTATCATTATCGGTTTAGAGTCAAGTCGACTCTAATGACATGTATTTTTTCTGTTAAAACCATTTATTTTTCTCGGAATTTTGAAGAATATTTTCAAAAAGAAGGGTGTAGAAAACTGTGCTTTTTGGGGGAATAATGACTTTTTTCAATAATTATGCATTGAGGTTTTGAAGAATAGTATCAAATTAATAGGTATAACATGTACACTAGTTAAAAATATAATTTCTATAGTGTACCAGCGCAATTGCAAACTTGAAATGCGCTAAAAATCCGAAGTCATTTCTTAAAGATGTAGTATGGTAAAAGAGACAAAAAGTCACTAAAATATCCTGAATATTTGTTTGGCAAAGTTGAAATAGATGTAACAAAACATGATTTCGTCTGTGCGGAATTGGAAAATGACAGACTAAGTTGATTCTTCCAATATTTGCGTAAAAATCATGCATTTAGCAACAAAAATATATCATCTGAACACATAATTTCTTAAAGAAAACAAACTGGGATGGTATCTTATTAATTTTTATTTTTTTTTCGATTATGAGTTGTAGACTTAAGTACTTAAATTTTGCAGTTTTCGAGTCGGTGCCAGTGGTACAGGGGTATGCTGAACTATCCAAAGGAAAAAAGGTTGCGTGTTCGAATCTCGCTGCCGGGGTTGCAAAATTCATCTCCTATAATAAATGTAACTTTTCTTTCGGAGACATCCATTATCACTGAACTATAGTACACAGTTCTTCAGAAAATAACCAATGAAGCAAATTTTAAGATATTTTTGGGGGCATTTCAGAGACTTGTTTCATCGCCATTTGCTGACGTACAGATGTGGTTAAGGGCTCAAATTAATCCTCAGATAACCAGCAATGAGATTTACTGTGCATCAAACTTCTATCATTATCGGTTTAGAGTCAAGTCGACTCTAATGACATGTATTTTTTCTGTTAAAACCATTTATTTTTCTCGGAATTTTGAAGAATATTTTCAAAAAGAAGGGTGTAGAAAACTGTGCTTTTTGGGGGAATAATGACTTTTTTCAATAATTATGCATTGAGGTTTTGAAGAATAGTATCAAATTAATAGGTATAACATGTACACTAGTTAAAAATATAATTTCTATAGTGTACCAGCGCAATTGCAAACTTGAAATGCGCTAAAAATCCGAAGTCATTTCTTAAAGATGTAGTATGGTAAAAGAGACAAAAAGTCACTAAAATATCCTGAATATTTGTTTGGCAAAGTTGAAATAGATGTAACAAAACATGATTTCGTCTGTGTTGGGGTATAAATAATACAGTTGAAAACACTTTGTTTGTGCAGATAAAGGAACATGTATGACCATGTATATTTCACTCGGAATTGGAAAATGACAGACTAAGTTGATTCTTCCAATATTTGCGTAAAAATCATGCATATAGCAACACAAATATATCATCTGAACACATAATTTCTTAAAGAAAACAAACTGGGATGGTATCTTATTAATTTTTATTTTTTTTTCGATTTTGAGTTGTAGACTTAAGTACTTAAATTTTGCAATTTTCGAGTCGGTGCCAGTGGTACAGGGGTATGCTGAACTATCCAAAGGAAAAAAGGTTGCGTGTTCGAATCTCGCTGCCGGGGTTGCAAAAATCATCTCCTATAATAAATGTAACTTTTCTTTCGGAGACATCCATTATCACTGAACTATAGTACACAGTTCTTCAGAAAATAACCAATGAAGCAAATTTTAAGATATTTTTGGGGGCATTTCAGAGACTTGTTTCATCGCCATTTGCTGACGTACAGATGTGGTTAAGGGCTCAAATTAATCCTCAGATAACCAGCAATGAGATTTACTGTGCATCAAACTTCTATCATTATCGGTTTAGAGTCAAGTCGACTCTAATGACATGTATTTTTTCTGTTAAAACCATTTATTTTTCTTGGAATTTTGAAGAATATTTTCAAAAAGAAGGGTGTAGAAAACTGTGCTTTTTGGGGGAATAATGACTTTTTTCAATAATTGTGCATTGAGGTTTTGAAGAATAGTATCAAATTAATAGGTATAACATGTACACTAGTTAAAAATATATTTTTTAGTGTACCAGCGCAATCGCAAACTTGAAATTCGCTAAAAATCCGAAGTCATTTCTTAAAGATGTAGTATGGTAAAAGAGACAAAAAGTCACTAAAATATCCTGAATATTTGATTGGCAAAGTTGAAATAGATGTAACAAAACATGATTTCGTCTGTGTTGGGGTATAAATAATACAGTTGAAAACACTTTGTTTGTGCAGATAAAGGAACATGTATGACCATGTATATTTCACCCGGAATTGGAAAATGACAGACTAAGTTGATTCTTCGAATATTTGCGTAAAAATTATGCATTTAGCAACAAAAATATATCATCTGAACACATAATTTCTTAAAGAAAACAAACTGGGATGGGATCTTATTAATTTTTATTTTTTTTTCGATTTTGAGTTGTAGACTTAAGTACTTAAATTTTGCAGTTTTCGAGTCGGTGCCAGTGGTACAGGGGTATGCTGAACTATCCAAAGGAAAAAAGGTTGCGTGTTCGAATCTCGCTGCCGGGGTTGCAAAAATCATCTCCTATAATAAATGTAACTTTTCTTTCGGAGACATCCATTATCACTGAACTATAGTACACAGTTCTTCAGAAAATAACCAATGAAGCAAATTTTAAGATATTTTTGGGGGCATTTCAGAGACTTGTTTCATCGCCATTTGCTGACGTACAGATGTGGTTAAGGGCTCAAATTAATCCTCAGATAACCAGCAATGAGATTTACTGTGCATCAAACTTCTATCATTATCGGTTTAGAGTCAAGTCGACTCTAATGACATGTATTTTTTCTGTTAAAACCATTTATTTTTCTCGGAATTTTGAAGAATATTTTCAAAAAGAAGGGTGTAGAAAACTGTGCTTTTTGGGGGAATAATGACTTTTTTCAATAATTGTGCATTGAGGTTTTGAAGAATAGTATCAAATTAATAGGTATAACATGTACACTAGTTAAAAATATAATTTTTTAGTGTACCAGCGCAATCGCAAACTTGAAATGCGCTAAAAATCCGAAGTCATTTCTTAAAGATGTAGTATGGTAAAAGAGACAAAAAGTCACTAAAATATCCTGAATATTTGTTTGGCAAAGTTGAAATAGATGTAACAAAACATGATTTCGTCTGTGTTGGGGTATAAATAATACAGTTGAAAACACTTTGTTTGTGCAGATAAAGGAACATGTATGACCATGTATATTTCACTCGGAATTGGAAAATGACAGACTAAGTTGATTCTTCCAATATTTGCGTAAAAATCATGCATATAGCAACACAAATATATCATCTGAACACATAATTTCTTAAAGAAAACAAACTGGGATGGTATCTTATTAATTTTTATTTTTTTTTCGATTTTGAGTTGTAGACTTAAGTACTTAAATTTTGCAATTTTCGAGTCGGTGCCAGTGGTACAGGGGTATGCTGAACTATCCAAAGGAAAAAAGGTTGCGTGTTCGAATCTCGCTGCCGGGGTTGCAAAAATCATCTCCTATAATAAATGTAACTTTTCTTTCGGAGACATCCATTATCACTGATCTATAGTACACAGTTCTTCAGAAAATAACCAATGAAGCAAATTTTAAGATATTTTTGGGGGCATTTCAGAGACTTGTTTCATCGCCATTTGCTGACGTACAGATGTGGTTAAGGGCTCAAATTAATCCTCAGATAACCAGCAATGAGATTTACTGTGCATCAAACTTCTATCATTATCGGTTTAGAGTCAAGTCGACTCTAATGACATGTATTTTTTCTGTTAAAACCATTTATTTTTCTCGGAATTTTGAAGAATATTTTCAAAAAGAAGGGTGTAGAAAACTGTGCTTTTTGGGGGAATAATGACTTTTTTCAATAATTGTGCATTGAGGTTTTGAAGAATAGTATCAAATTAATAGGTATAACATGTACACTAGTTAAAAATATAATTTTTATAGTGTACCAGCGCAATCGCAAGCTTGAAATGCGCTAAAAATCCGAAGTCATTTCTTAAAGATGTAGTATGGTAAAAGAGACAAAAAGTCACTAAAATATCCTGAATATTTGTTTGGCAAAGTTGAAATAGATGTAACAAAACATGATTTCGTCAGTGTTGGGGCATAAATACGATTGAAATTGAAAACACTTTGTTTGTTCAGATAAAGGAACATGTATGACCATGTATATTTCACTCGGAATTGGAAAATGACAGACTAAGTTAATTCTTCCTATATTTGCGTAAAAATCATGCATTTAGCAACAAAAATATATCATCTGAACACATAATTTCTTAAAGAAATCAAATTGGGATGGGATCTTCTTAATTATTTTTTTTCGATTTTGAGTTGTAGACTTAATTACTTAAATTTCGACATCTTCGAGTCGGTGCCAGTGGTACAGGGGTATGCTGAACTATCCAAAGGAAAAAAGGTTGCGTGTTCGAATCTCGCTGCCAGGGTTGCAAATCATCTCCTATAATCAATGTAACTTTTCTTTCGGAGACATCCATTATCACTGAACTATAGTACACAGTTCTTCAGAAAATAACCAATGAAGCAAATTTGAAGATATTTTTGGGGGCATTTCAGAGACTTGTTTCATCGCCATTTGCTGACGTACAGATGTGGTTAAGGGCTCAAATTAATCCTCAGATAACCAGCAATGTGATTTACTGTGCATCAAACTTCTATCATTATCGGTTTAGAGTCAAGTCGACTCTAATGACATGTATTTTTTCTGTTAAAACCATTTATTTTTCTTGGAATTTTGAAGAATATTTTCAAAAAGAAGGGCGTAGGAAATTCAATAATTGTGCATTGAGATTTTGAAGAATAGTATCAAAATAATAGGTTTTCTACATGGAAAAATAAAATGTTGAAAAACGACGGCATTGAAAGACTGAATTTGATGTTTTTTAATTCGATTGTATGTTTGTTTTGTTAATTTCCCTTTAAGTTTACGTGAATTGTTTCTTTAGTTTGTCTTTTTTTAATGTTTGTTTGTTTACTTTTTAAGAAATATGCAAAATATAAGAGCAATTCAAAGACAAAATAACTCGTTCAATTTTATTCCGAATAGTCTGTTATAAACTGCTTTGCTCTGCCAGTCCAATTATTTCTTCGTGAATGGCCAAGGACAAATCAATTACGGAGTCCGTCAAAATGTCATTTGTTACATATAAGACAGATTTGACACTCACAATTACATTTTTACGTTTAATTAAACTGTACGATAAAGGTCCTGTTTTTCTGTAATATAATCCACGAATAACGGTAGTTCCTTCTGGGTACTGACCCTGCCAATCGTCATTTTCCGAACTTTTCAGTTTTCTTGACATGATCCTGCCTTCATTAGATAAAAGTCTGCTCCTTCATCGTCTGTATATAAAGCAACTAAACTTACTTTTCGGATCATATCAACTACCTCGAAATCGTCATCTGGGGAGATATCTTCAACAATTGCACACCCGCGTTCCTTTTCTGTTTGTATATTTTTTACTAACCGACAAGTTCTGTATGTTGACAGGAATGAGCCATGTTGAGCAAGCAGCTATCACAGCTGTAGCATGACAAATTTCTTACCGAAAGTAAGCCTTCTCATTCTGAAATGATTTGATGAATATTTCTGTTCTGAGGTATGGATTAAAAGTACCTGTCGCGATTCCGATCTATGTTGTCTATGAATCTGAAAACACGCCTTAAACAAACTGACGAATCTTTAGTTTCCTGTAGTTTTTCATTTGCAAATTTATAAAAATCATGAGCTGTTTGAATTGTTGCTTTCCTCCTTAAAATCGCTAAGTCAGCTTGTCTTTTAACATATCCACCCGCAGCATCTTGAGGGCCTACAGTGAAAAATATAAATATTTAGATCAGATATTGTAAATACTAAGGCATAAACAAGTATTGGAAATACACTAACTGCAAATGTTAAGAAGATTACAGAAGCGACACGTTTGGAATTTTTTCAGATGTGTTCGATGTGGGGATCCAGAATTTTGAAAGGGTTGGAAAGGGGGGTCTTTTCACGGCGTAAAATTCAGGATAATTGACCTTATTGTATGATTTCTTTAAATATTGTGTTGAAATTCGGATAGTTTTTCATGTTTAACAGATTTGAAGGTAAGCGGGCGGCGCGCACCTCTAGTAATCCGCTCATGGATGCGAGTTAGAATCTCACTCATTACAAGGTGCGTTCGACTCCAACGATTGTAAGCTAATCTGGCGAAGATGGATGTTTTATTTCCGGAATCCCACAATGATAAAAACTGTGTGCCGTGGTGACGAAAGTGAGTATTGGCAATCATACCACATCTCCTTATTTTTATAATTATTGTGCGACCACTACCTGAGTGCAATACGTGTTGAATGAGTTTTCTATCTTTTAGGGAACACACCTATAGATAAATCATTAAGATATCTTCGACTTATCTTTAGCGTGTGAAGTCTCAAAATAATTCCTTATTAGTCTGTCGTATCCAAAATCTTGCTGTCCATCTGACACATCACACATACAGTGCTTTGATTTATATTGACATTGGCAACCATCAGTATATTCGTGCATTGTTGACAGTTGACACATTATAGGATATGGAATTCAAGTAATCTTTTATCTGATTTTGGACTTCATGGACAAAATGATGATCGTACTTATCATCATTACTAACTACAAAGAAATGTTCCTTAATAATATTTGGGTTTTCAGTTGTGCTGTCCTTTCCGTCGTACTCAAGAACTGCGTGTCTATAAATGATCGACACGTGAAGAGACACCTCTGTGCGTTGGAAATAGGAACTTTGTTTTTCTTCTCTGGCTGAACACCTTTAAAACAGAATAAAGAATATGTTTATCGTTTTTCTCAATTCAACAGCTGAAAATCACGGCATGGAATTTATTAGAACATCATAAAATTGTAATAATAATTGTTGGCATTTCCGATATTGTATTGATTACAAGTTTTTGTCAAAAGGAATATGAATACATGTACATGAATTTCAAACAATTATACGGAGTTAATTTTACGGACAATTTAAAATAGTAATCTTATCTAAGATTTGACAACGAGGCTGTGAAAAATGCAAGGGTGTTCTCGTTTTTAATTTTTGAATTGGCGAAGTGTGTCTGTTCCCTCAGGCTTTGAGAAAAATTACATATTGGCCAAGTATGCCAGTTTTGTGATTACATGTACTTGTATGCGTAATATAATAAAATTGATTGATTCAATTACCGACAGATATATTGAAAGGATTAATGTCATATACCTATATTGAAAACTTACCTAAAGTTTTCTGAAAAGTCGTGTATACAAATACAAATGTACAATCGTTGACAGAAAGGTTCGATATAATAGCCTTGGGTTGCTGGTTTTGCCATGCTGCTCGGAATTGGTGTGAGGGAAAGGTAGATAAAAGCTCCAGTAGAAATTTGAAAAGTGTTCCTATTTTTTTTTTTACTGGCATAAGTTTTTTTCTATCCAGATTCCCCTTTGTACAAACATTAACATATTCAAACTTTTCCCATGTCACTTCAATAGCTTCATCAGTTGTGTCATTTTCCTCTGGCATTAAAAGGAGATTTGCAACACCACAGTTTTTGGCATTTTCTGTTCAAGCATTCTGTTTTATAATGCTCTTTATTTGTACCTTTAGGACATAAAGTTTCAGCAAACATATCTGCTTGACTTTTGAAAATGGGATAGCGTGCCTCTACAATAGCGCGATCGTGTGTATATAGATTTGAGAATCAATTTTCTTTGTTTCATACATTCTGAAAAAATAGTTTTGAACTCAATATGGTACCGACAGCAGCATGTTGTGCGATCCTGTTCTCTAACAGGGCGTACAAAAAAGGTTTGCATTTCTCGAAAAACCTTTGGGACATTTTTATATCAGGATACTCGGCCAAGAAAGCAGTATACACTTCAGTTTGTGTTTTTTCTAAGATATGAATCATGTGACTCGCATATACAAGGGGCTCTAGCCTTTCTCTTTTAACGTCTTTTTTATTTCCTGTTGGTCTAGATATTTCCGTCTACAGCCAAAAATTGTAAGCTAATCGCTTGTCCTCATCGGATATTGCGTCTGATCGCACTTTTCGTTTTGTTATTGTCAAGCAGGACTGCTCTGAACGGAGAACGTTTGTCCGTATCCGCTTACCCCCTGACAATCGCCTTATCGGTTCTTCAAGTTTAGAAGCGAGTTTTTTCTTACATCTGTTTTCCGTCACGCTTTCACCACTTACAGCTGCTAAAATTATGTGTTTGGTCACTAAGGAATCTTTTGATCTTTGAGCTTTTGTATGAGTCAGGACTTTTTTAACATCAACTAAGACATGTTTTGCTATTTCATCATTTTCAATTTCGTCAGGGGATTTAACAATGTTCATTTGCCTTAATTTTGCCATTGTAGGTGACTGCTTAGATTTTTTCCCCGTCGAAAGGTTTATCAAAAGTTCAGCATTTTTTCTAGGAGTCTGAGGAAGTGCTCTCTGAAGTTTTTTCATTGCTCTGGATTTTTGCATTCTATTTGTAAAATTCGTTACATCTTCAATTTCTACAATTTCAAGATTTTCTTCACCTTTTTTTTCCCCTAAACCTTCTGACATTATGCAAGTTTTTTAATCTCCTAGCTTCAGCTTTTTGCTTAAGTGAGTTGTGTTTTCCCTTTGTCTTCTCTTTTTTACAGCAGCTATGGAATTTTTGTATTCTTTTATTCTCTCATTTTGTTTCATTTCGCAGTATAATTTATTTCTCTCACTTTTTTGTTGTTTTTTTCCTTTCTCTATACATTTCATTTTGTCAATTTTACCTTTTGATTTCATGATGGAACCTACAGTTGCAAAAATATCTTTAATTTAAAACACATCGCAAATTAAATACGTCGAATTGACGCATAAGAAAGGTGACGTTAAAAAAAGATAAATTTACGTTGAAATACGAAAAAAGACGTAGGGGACATTTTGTAAGTCTCAGAAAGTTAGAAATATTATTAATTAACTAAACGGCTATACCAATACAATGGGTATCATTTTAAAGCTTAATCCATGAGCAATCTGATAAGCATAAAGTACAAAGTGTGAAATCTTCGCATTCTGAACTGAGATGACACAATCTAAGAAAATGTGTAAGGAAACGTTGAATGTAGAATAAGGGGACATTTTGTAAGACTGAGAAATATGGCTTGTTTGGTTTTCAAAACAAACACGATTTTGAGCAAACTTTTATACGTTGAAGTATAGTTTATGAGCCGTCTTTCTATATTTTTAAATAGTGTTAGTCATTTAAAATATTGCAATTATTTAGAGAAGAAACTTTTATATGCAAATCTAGTGACGTTAAAATCAAATGATTACAATGCTTACATATATTTCCGCCACCATTTTGCCTATTGACATGACTTTTTCGCCAAAAAAGACGTCACAATTAATTAACGTTACTGAGTGAAATTTGGCGGAATTTATGCAATGTTTGCAATATTTTTAAGAGATTACTAGAGTGATTACGGTAAAATTTTGTTACATCTTACAAGTTATTTTCATAACAATTTTGGTTTAAACAGGCGGATTGACAAACACACATTTTATAAAACGACTATCTAATTTAATAATGATAAAATACAATTAAAACGGAATATTTTGGTATATAATGATACAGTTTTGTTTTACTAACTGAAGTACATATTCGCCATCCAAATGTTAATACACGTCAAAGTAAGAAGTGACACCAGTATCGTGTGTAACGTCGAAGCGTAGGGTGGCCCAGTGACTGACAAAATTTAAATTAAAAATGTTACACTTGACTGCTAGATCATGATCTTGAACCATTGAAATATATGACCAATCGTGGGTTTTATGGTTATCATTTAAAGAAATAACTTTTAATATTGTTAGTGTTTGTAATATATAAAAGGGGTATTATATGAAGAAACACAATTGATATTTGACATCTGAATCAAGTGTTATACCCTTCTATATATATACTGAATTATAGTATTCATAAAAAATCTTCATTTTTTATAAAGTCACACAATTGATATTTGACATCAGATTCAAATTTTAGACCCTTAGACTACTGAATTAAAGTATTCATCAAGAAATCTTCAATTTTTATGAAGAAACACAATTGATATTTGTCATCTGAATCAAGTGTTAAATCCTTCTTCTGAATTATAGTATTCATCAAGAACTCTGAATTTTATTATGCCATGTTTGAAACCAGAAAGAATTGCTCTAATCCAGTAAAAATGTTCGAAGCAAATCTGAAGACTTCGGACTTGTGTTATTTGACACCTTGACTTTACTTACCTGACACCCCGGGAACTGACTGATCTACCGCTGTAAATATCACATTGATTGGTGGGTCTACCCGCCGCCTGATGAAGATTAAACGGACATGTTAACGTTGACAGATACCGAATCTACAAAAGAGTACAGCTGGATTGTGGGTCAAATAGTGCGAGAAACAAACAATTGTATTGTAAAACAAATGCAAAAAGAAAGGAAATAATTATCCCAGGGCGGTTTCAGAATCTAAAGTATTATGGGCAGTTTTGAATGTTTATGACGTTCCTAAACAATCACGACTCGTTGGTGTACACTTTTAAAAAGGATTAAAATATTACCCCGAACAGATAAGATTCTGTGACGGCGATTTTTTTTCCAAATATAACTCCTGGTAAAGCTATAACGTGGCTATGAGGATGATGAAATTGCTGATATTGTAGAAATTATTAACAAAAATAAACCGCAATTAAGCTAAATAAAAAACCTAAAGCATTGTAAAGCGGGTAACTTACTCCAAAAAAACAAAAGAAGTAAAAGGTGTTCCAAAAGCAAACATAAAAACGTTTAAACCTAATCACTCACTCTCAGGGTTATAAAAAAGTGTAATATCAGAACTCATTTGACGATACAGTCATGTAGTAAGTGTGTGTGTAAACCCGTTTCATGAAACATAGATACAGTGTGTGTCTCTTGTGTTCCCTCCATAAATGTATATTCACAATGTGACCACTGGACCCATCTACTATAATTTGTTGTAATATAATATTTTCAGGCGTCACGTACATTATTGTGTATATTGCCTAGATCTATGTCATAGATTTCCATGTTTCCTGTATGAAGAGTGATATATGTAAATGTATTAAAGAATCATCAAATAAACATATAAAAACTTAGTAATATTTCATATTATTAAATGATATGAGCAAATAAGCCCTAATACGGATAAATCAGCATGTGCAATACTAAAAACGTTCCACTGTCGATATAAATCAAGATTTAATATTGCTCTTCGAACAGGGCCAATATGGAAAAAACAGGGCCAATACAGAAAAAAGCGGGGGAAAAGCCGTATTAGCCCTAGGGCTTATACAGGACGTTCACTACCGGTTTTCAATTTTCTTACGCTATTACTTAACTTAGGAAGTATCGTTATGCATAAAAACATTTGTATAATATTTTTTAAATTAAAGTCATAAAATAAACAGGTTTAATGATGTGCAATGTTTTGTAACGTCTTAAAGTTTTGAAACGGAAAAAACAGGGCCAATACAGAAAAAAGCGGGAAAAAAGCTGTATTGGCCCATGGGCTAATACGGGACGTTCACTTCCGGTTTTTAATTCTCTTATAACCATTTAATAAAAGTGTTATGAACTGGCTGTTTCTGTATTGGCACTGGTATAGATTCTTGGTCAGCTGTATTGGCCCTCGACCCTACGGGTCTCGAGGCCTTATACAGGATGGCCTGTATTTGCGTATGTTACCACTATTTGACGAATTCATAAGTTTAAAACCCTTTTCAACCGATTTGTTTTTATGCATTATATAAATTATAACTAATTTCTGAAAATATTAATTTTGGATTAAATATTAAAATATCAGTCAACCAAATAAAATATAAATTCCGAGAAAAAATGTTAGTAAGCTAGAAATTACATTAAAAGAGTACAGTAGCCTATACTACTTGTTGAACAACTTGATATAAATTATCGTCGATTGCAAGCTCCCCCATTTTCAGGTGTAGGCTATGGGCATACGATACAGTTACAGGGGAGGTTATGTCGTTGTTATAAACCCAAATTGTTATTTTCGCGACGTATTACTATGACTTAGAGTGGGGTGCTCATTTTCTCCACATCTTTTCATGTTTTCTACAGTTTATGCTCAGGTCTTAATGTTTTTGAAGTATACTGATATTTCTATATGGAGATAACTTCATATGCAAAACATTCCTAAGCGTGAAAACATGTTTGTTTGAAAATAATCATCTGTAAAGTTGGGTTAAAGGGTGTTTGAAATTACCTGATATTTTGTCAATGGGGGACACATATTCGCCGTTTTTACACATCTTTTAAAAAACCAAATAACTGCAGCTTTATATAATATTCATCAAATAAATCTCATTATAGATGGACAGCAGACATTTCAAAGGTGTAAAAAACAGAAATTTAGGCTAATCAGTCAAAAAATTACAAACTTTTAAGAAAAAATTCTTTGACAAACCTGTTTTCTTTCAGGAAATTGACCAAAATTCGGTGACCGTTGGCGTATTTCGGCCCTTTTGCAGTAAGTGCCGTAATTTTATTTACGTTTAAAAAATAACCATATTTGTTATCATAATTTATCGTCGTATTTCTTCCATTTCAGCCATCCTTTGAAGTTTTTACACCCCAAAATCATAAAACGGCGAAATTGTGTCCCCGGCGAATATTTCCTCTATCGGGAAAAGATTCAGTTTTGGTTTTTATGTGTTCGTAAAAAATTAATAGTAGGCAATTTTTGTTGTTGATAAATATAGATTCTACAGCAATGAATGACGTTTTTTTTCTCTACATTCGTTAACATTTTATAGATATGAGTTATTTATAAAACAACTTGATTGAACAAATTCAGAGGTCATCTTTATAACACAGAATTTAGTAAGGAAATGACCAGAGATCAACAGTGCTTCTCATAGCTTTGATTTTTTTTATCCAAAGGAAGACAACCTGTACTACCTTGACAACCACGTGACCTCGACCTTGAAAGTGAAAGAAGATCACCTCAGATTTAGATTTGCCGGGACACACTGTCCTAAATCAAAAACAAACCATGGACTCCGTATTTGCCGATATTGAAGGTGCACCTGCAATCGAAGTTTTCAAGCTGATCGGGGATTATAATGAAGACACATTTGACAAAAAGGTTAATTTAGGAGTTGGAGGTTTGTATAAACTTTGTCTATTTATAGCTCGAAAGAAAACACTTACGTGATATAAAGTAAGGTGAACTTTTAAGAATTATTTTATTTAACAATTTATATCAATCAAACCACACAGGCATGACCCAGTTTGCTAATAAAATGTGAAGGGGGTGGGTGGGATGGTGGTAGAACAAATAATTTTAAAATTATGACTTACATTATAATAACAATAATAGCCCCCCCCCCAAAAAAAAAAATAAATAATAAAATAAGAAATTGAGTGATGTTCATCTGCCTGTCCTAGAAGATTTTGGTGGCAAGGTCCAATCAACATGAAACTTAGTCTTGTTAGTAGAAGGTGGTAAAGGTTTATTTTTCGTGCAACTTTTTCTGTCTTTTTATTTCACATGTTTTGACGTTTTATTTTTTTCGTTTTCTAGTGTTTGGTTTGATGTGCGTGCTTCGTGTTCTTCTTTATTTATTTTTGGTGTTTCATGTCAGTACTCTTAATTTCTCGTGCTTGTCCAGCACAGCTTCATTAGTATTGAAGATTACGAACTGTTGCATGCGCGGATTATATGATTAAAAATATGAACAAAAATTTATCTTTAACTTTGTAGAATACTTGGTGATATTTACATGAAAGAAAACAACAAGTGATTCAAAAATATGTACATTGTTATTTATAGAATTAAATTATGTTGTGGAGAACAGATGGAGTCAACTGATCTCTGTAAATTTCAATGGTTTGACTTGCTACCACAACTTGTGGCAACAAGTTCCATTGAATGATTGTTTGCGGAAAGAATTACCATTTGTAGCTGTCTTTAGAGGTGGATATTTGCCGAAATGTTTGAGTATGTTATTTTCTTGTTCTAGTATCTGATGGTATGAGGACTAGTGATGGGATTGCAATGAGTCCATGGATGACCTTGTAGAACATGTTAGTCTGGTTTTGAGGCGGCGCTCAGTGAGTGAGGGCCATTGTAATTCGTTTGACATGGATGTAACACTACTGGTGTTGTGGTAATTGTAACATACATATCGGGCCGCATGCCTCTGTACCATTTCTAGCTTGTTTTTATAATCTACTGTGTGTGGATCCCAAAGACTACAGGCATATTCAAGTTTTGGTCTCACTATTGATTGGTATGCACGGGATTTGATACTGGTGTTAGAAATTTTTAAGTTTCGCCTCAGAAAGCCAAGAGATTTATTTGCATTTGATATGATGTTGTTGTAGTGATTGTTCCATTTTAAGTTAGACTGTAGGGTTACGCCAAGATATTTTGCAGATGTTACTAGTTCTAAAGTATGGTTATGAAGGATGTAATCGTGTTTAAATGGTTTTTTTTTTTGTGTGATGGTTAAGATAGTGCTTTTTCCAGGATGGAAGGCCATGAGCCAATCAGCCTCCCATTTAGCTGCTGCATTAAGGTCTTTCTGTAAATTTGTGCAGTCTAGTTGACATGTAATTTCTTGGTATATAATACTATCATCAGCGAAGAGTCATAATTTATCATTAAAAAGTAAACAGGGACTAAATTCAAAGTCCATGAAGTCAGTCCGTAAATTGTTTTAAATAATGTGTTCCCAGAATATTTAAAATTACTATCAAACTAATTATGATATTCAATATTTTCCTTTCAAATCAGTTGCAACTAGCTGACACCAAAAGGTGACTGCAGGGTCATCATGTCCATTACAATCTACATTTGTATATAATGACTAGATGATCTCCAAGAACGACTGATTAATAAATTATTTTATTTTTTTCCATTAATATTTATGATATTATTTCTTATGCTTCATTTTTTATGATATGCTTCATTTTTTATGATTTTTATTTTTCGTGCAATGTTATTGCGATTTTTTTTCTGGGCGTTTCTGTGTTCAGGGCCCCCTTTACCACCCTCTTAGTACACATGTTCCCTATACATGTATGTCAGATCTTTTTTTTACCTTAATTTCATGGTCGACTGAACAAAGAAAATAGTTTAAACATATTTACTTAAGTTTGTTGCCTAACTTAAGTTTGATAACCAGATTGTGATATTGATAAACAATAAAAACAAAGCACATGTATGTGAAACGTTTTGGATAAGTGATTTGAAAGAGCCATGACATCTCTGCAGTCTTCTCAGTTAGCCACGAGCTTGATGCCCCAAACTAGTAAAATGTTATTTCAACTATCAAGTATTTGCAAAACTTTGTTTAGACACACAAAAAAAATGGCCAAAAGTTGGATCTTTTTTTGGGGTGCAGACTGCATCTGTTTTTATATTGTCAATGTGTTCCTATTCAGTGGCAGATGGGATATCCCTAATGGACCTTAAATATTAGTCTGCCATACAATTGTGCATGCTGTGATTTTAAAAATGGACATAAATGAACAATAAGAACTGTTTTATAGAGCTGATGTGATCAGAAAAGAAATATGTAGATTTGATATTAATTAAATTACTGTAAACCAACTTATTTGCGCGGATACATTATTTCGCGTTTTACCCTTTCTATACCACTTCGCGGGTATTTAATTTCGCGATTTTCTGATTTACTTGATGAAGTTTAATAAGGAAAGATCCAAGGTTTACGTATTCGCAACTATTTATATTCGCGTTATTTTTCTACTCACGAAAGTCGCGAAAATATATTGCTCGCGAAAATAAGTTGGTTTACAGTATAAAAAAGGACAATTTATTATTGAATTTTATGACATTTTTTACCATCTTTCTGTGCAGCAATTTGCAAAAAAAGGTAATCTCACTTGCCACCCGGAAATATAAACCAGACATGTACATGTATAAATGTATCAGCTTCGATATAAGCCACCATATCCATTCAAGTAAACAATATGGACTGAGCAATTGAGGAAAAAGTTACAATTACCGCCTATGGAGAATTAATTACAGATGGTTACCCAGATCCAGAATTTTTCATAAGTGGGGGCCAACTGACTGCCAAAAAGAGGCCTGCTTCAGTCATGCTTCAGTTAATCCCCTTTATTCTGTAAATTCAGAAATTAATGCGAGGTTTTTATTATTGCGAAAAATGTGACTGAGTTGTTAACGCAATAATTTAAACTCGCGTTTTGAAATATTGTATATGAATTTAACAGGATTTTTCTGAAAATCGTAAAAATTAAAATCGCATTCAAGTCTAAAATGACAATATCGCAATAATAAATGCACGCAATAATTTCTGAATTTACAGTAATCAACTAAATTTTTCCCACTAAAGAAGGGGCCCAGTCCCCTGCCCCCTCAAAATCCGCCTCTGCTATTTGTTATGAATTGATCAATTCCTAAACACAATGAAACAGTTACACAAGTTATTTAATGAATAGTTGTGTTCCATTTGTTTCAATTAATAATCTGTTATTACTATTTAGCTTCAAAAGCTGTTTTGTTTACATTCTTTCGTCACACTTTTCCCTCAGCGTGGTCTGCGCTTTGTGTTGACCAAAGTTATAACGAGAGGTCTCCAAGTTAAGGTCACTGCCTACAGGAAAATATTGGCGAACTTGTGCTCTTCTTTTAGAGTAAAATTTAGCCATGAAGTATGCAAAAGCATATTCATTTTTTCTTTTTTTTAAATTTGAAGTTTCATTATCTTTTAAAGTTTTTGTTAATATTCTGTGAACAGAAGAAAAATATCCTCTACGGACGTTGTAATTTTTAGGACTGGTTAAAATTTCAGAAAGGTTTAATAAAATGCATACATTATTTTTCTAGCCTACAGGACAGACGAAGGCAAACCATGGGTTTTACCTGTAGTAAAAACAGTGGAGGCTATGATGGCAGGGGATGCTGGTTTAAATCATGAATATTTACCTATATCTGGACTACCAGACTACAGAACAGCTTGTCAAAAACTACTTCTAGGATCTGAATCACCAGCAATCCAGAGTAGTAGGGTTAGTATGTTATTTGAAGGAAAAAATAAGACAATCATTATTGACCTTGCATGGTTTGTCTCACCTGCGAGGACATGCAAGACACATGGATTACAATCTTCAGTTTTTTAAAACGTGAATTCATAATAAAACTGTTTCTGTTAGTTATAAATCAGGTTTACACTATACAAATTAAAAACCTATAAAAGTGAAACTCAAAATGTCAAATTTGAAAACCTAGCAAGATGGAAAAAAAAACTATTTAAAAATTCAGCCTGCATAACTTAGTGTGACTTCATTTTTTGCTGAACATGTACTCATTAGCTCACCGGGCCTGAAGGGCCAAGTGAGCTTTTCCCATCACTTTGCGTCCGGCGTCTGTCGTCTGTCGTCCTGCGTCCTTCGTCGTTAACTTTTACAAAAATCTTCTCTGAAACTACTGAACCAATTCAAACCAAACTTCATCTGATTGATTCTTAGGGTATCTAGAATAAAGTTTGTGTTTTAATTTCCATTTCATCAAAAAACATGGCCGCCATGGCTAAAAATAGAACAAAGGGGTAAAATGC
The DNA here is from genome assembly GCF_036588685.1 of Mytilus trossulus. NCBI lineage: Eukaryota > Metazoa > Mollusca > Bivalvia > Mytilida > Mytilidae > Mytilus > Mytilus trossulus. The sequence continues at coordinate 46,021,523 of NC_086376.1, forward strand.
AGTTTTTGGCTTATAACTTAAAAACCAAAGCATTTAGAGCAAATCTGACATGGGGTAAAAATTTTTATCGGGTCAAGATCTATCTGCCCAGAAATTTTTAGATGAATCAGACAACCCATTGTTGGGTTGCTGCCCCTAAATTGGTTATTTTAAGGAAATTTTACTGTTTTTGGTTATTATCTCGAATATTATTATAGATTGAGATAAACTGTAAACAGCAATAATGTTCAGCAAAGTAAGATTTACAAATAATTCAACATGACCAAAATGGTCAGTTGACCCCTTTAGGAGTTATTGCCCTTTATAGTCAATTTTTAACCTTTTTTCGTAAATCTCCATGATCTTTTACAAAAATCTTCTCCTCTGAAACTACAGGGTCAAATTAATCTAAACTTGGCCACAATCACCATTGATGTATCTAGTTTAAAATTTGTGTTTTTTGACCCAGCCAACCAACCAAGATGGCCGCCACGGCTAAAAATAGAACATGGAGGTTAAATGCAGTTTTTGGTTATTACTCAAAAACCAAAGCATTTAGAGCAAATCTGACAATGGGTAAAAAAAATTATCTGGTCAAGATCTGTCTGCCCTGTAATTTTAAGATGAATGGGACAACCCGTTGTTGGGTTGCTACCCCTGAATTGGTAATTTTAAGGAAATTTTGCTGTTTGTGGATATTATCTTGAATATTATTATGATAGAGATAAACTGTAAACAGCAAAAATGTTCAGCAAAGTAAGATTTACAAATAAGTCAACAGGACCAAAATGGTCAGTTGACCCCTTTAGGAGTTATTGCCCTTTATAGTCAATTTTTAACCATTTTTCGTAAATCTTAGTTTACTTTTACAAAAAACTTCTCCTCTGAAACTACTGGGCCAAATTTTACCAAACATAGCCAGAATCATTATTAGGCTATCTAATTTAAAAATTGTGTTTTGTGACCTAGCAAACCAACCAAGATGGCTGCTACGGCTAAAAATAGAACATAGGGTAAAATGCATTTTTTGGCTTATAACTCAAAAACCAAAGCATTTAGAGCAAATCTGACAAGGAGTTAAAATGTTTATCTGGTCAAGATCTATCTGCCCTGAAATTTTTAGATGAATGAGACAACTCGTTGTTAGGTTGCTGCCCCTAAATTGGTAATTTTAAGGAAATTTTGCTGTTTTGGGTTATTATCTTTAATATTATTATAGATAGAGATAAACAGTAAACAGCAATTATGTACAGCAATGTAAGACTCAAAAATAAGTCAAAATGACCAAAATGGTCAATTGACCCCCGAAGAAGTTTATTGTCCTTTATAATCAATTTTATCAATTTTCATAAAATTTGTAAATTTTTACTAACATTTTCCACTGAAACTACACGGACAAGTTCATATCAGATAGAAATAATTGTAAACAGCAAGAATGTTCAGTGAAGTAAGAGGTACAAACACATCACAATCACCTAAACACAATTTTGTCATGAATTGTCTACTTCCTTTGTTTAATTCACATATACCAAGGTGAGCGACACAGGCTCTTTAGAGCCTCTAGTTTTTATTTAGGGGTCAGCTGAAGCACATCTCTAGTTGTGGGATTTTCTCACTGTGTCATGTGTGTTGAAGATTTATAGGTGGCCTTCGGCTGTTTTCTGCTCTTTGGTCTGGTTGTTGTCCCTTTTGAACATTCCCTGTTTCCAGTCTCAATTTTATAAAGCATGAAAATACATTTGCAACAGATTTTATTTAATGAATTGTTATTGTACAACTTTGAAGTACCAAGCATAATTTTTAATCTTTTCAGTGCAAAATAATATGGAGAATTTTAAAAAGTCGTAAAGGTAAACACTTGACTTCAGACTAGCTTCCATTATTCAGTAGAAATCATAATCACCACTAATATCTTGATTTACAGGTTGAGAGTTTTCAGGCATGTGGTGGAACAGGAGCTATAAGACTTGCTGCTGATTTCTTGAAAAGATTGATGAATTTTGATTGTGTTTATGTATCCAAACCAACATGGGGTATGTATTAAACAAGATGAATTTTGAAATAGGTAATTGACTTGGGGTAAATAAAATTTGGGTATTTTACACTTGACAATGACAAGGACAGTATTTGTATCAATAAGTACTGTGAAGTTGTTATTATTTATTGGATACCAGTTTTCGTGGATTTTGTAGATACAGGAAAACCACTAATTTTAATGTTCAATGAATTATAAATTTTATCTATGATGATATGTAGATTTTTTTAAAACCAGGATATTAAATATCCACGAAAGTGCAAGTTTTAACCAATCCATGAAAATTGATTCTCAAGAAAATAAATGAATCCACAGTAGACCTTTACAACTGACTGTCAATGTTCAAATAGGAATGAGTCAGTTCATATGAAACCAAAACAGAGGTACTTGCCTGACTGAATTCATTTTAGTATGATCTATTTTACAGACAAATCTGACATATAATCTGCTTCATTTCTTGTATTGAAATAAAATGAGAAGAATAAATCAAACTTTATGTTTTAGGTAATCATAAAACAATATTTAAGAGAAGTGGATTTTCTGATGTTAGAGAGTACAGATATTGGCATCCTGAAACAAAATCACTGGATTTCCAAGGCATGCTTGAAGACTTAAATGTAAGACATTTACAAACTCTAGATCATTTTCATCCTACCTTTTGTAAATTATTCCTCGACTGTCGATGATTTGGATATTATAGGAAGAGTGCAAAACAGCCTAAATAGTAAAAGCCAATATAGAATAAGGAAATGTGGTATGACTTCAAATGAGACAACAAATGAAGTTAATGTAAGAAAAATCAAGCAACCATGAAGCAACTGTAAAGTGGTTTGATTTAAAATACAATGAATTCTTGAATTCTTTGATATGCTGTGGTAACAATTTATCAATATCCCTGACTTAATAATTTATTAGTAATACATAGATTAATGATGAAATCCAATATATATGTCAATACAGTTATGTCAGGAAGCATAGGACATCATTGTCGAAAAAGGAAGATTAACAATAGTCAATAGGGAAAGAAAAATCTTTCCCTTTGTTATAAATTTTTGAGTAGTGTTTTTGAAGTAAAACTGAAATGTCTATGTCTAGGAAAGGACAATCATTGCTGTTAAACCATATTTTGTCAACTTTGCCTAACAAAGTTACAATCTATGTTAACAACCTACAAACATTTATGTGTACGCACAACTAATAATGACTGAGTAATGATGCTGAGGACAGTGAACTTTGTTTTTTCCAATATTCATTTATCAAGCATGTCATACTCATAGTATCATGAAATTTTGAAATATGTTAGTTATAATTTTGAAGGAAATAATATTCAGTTTGTAAAGAGAAAACTTCTTCTGAATTCCAAAGTTAAACATATTTAATCTATTAATAATTGAAATTTTTATTTTCATCTTTTCATGATTGGTTTATAGGTAGCATGTATTGATTGATATACATATGACAACAAACAGATGTCAACTTATAATGTTAAATTCATTTAAATGTTTATATACACTAGAACACACCCGTGATATCGCGGGTCCGTGACTAAATTAAAGTATATAACTATAGTATTGTCATTTGATAAAGTCATGCCGATTATAAGATACACAGTTTTTCTCTGCTTTCAAATCTTCTGTTTGAACCCGTCGAACTGGAACTTATATCAATTATTGGTAATATCAATTATTTGGAAAACAAAAAGTCCTGGAATGGAGTATTTTTAATCAACAGCATTGTCCTATATTAGTTATAAATAAAGTTGAATTCTTTGATTCGCTGTTTTACGTCATGTCCGTTAACAAATTGAAAACTGTACCTATACGCCTTATTTTTAGTCCAGATTTTTAGTATTCGTATTGTTATCTTAGAAAGTCTAACTGATCAAAATACTACAATAGGTAACAATTTGACAATTAAGTAGTGTCAACCCTGTGATTATGACCCGTGTACTACTATATAGCATATTAAACCTGAATACACCGTTTGGTGGTGCGCCTGTCAGATGTGGAACATACAGATAAGGTAATCGGTAACAGGTGAATATACTATTGGTATCGGACTCGACCCGGAACTTCTTAATTATTGGCAATATTAATTACGTGGAAAACAAAAGGGCCTGGAGTGGTGTAATTTTCAATCTACACCTTTGTACTATATTAGTTATATATAAAGTTGAATTCCTTGATTCGTCGTTTTTACGTGATGACGGCTGACAAATTGGACCTCGTAATTTTAGTATTATAGATGTACAATTTCCTACAGATGTTTTAACAATATACTTTGTGAGTTAATAAATACAAATCAGCAAATTTCTTTTGTAGAACGCACCAGAGAAATCTGTTGTCATACTACATGGTGTTGCACATAATCCTACTGGAGTGGACCCAACAAAAGATCAGTGGGTAGAGATAATCAAGACCTGTCAGGTAATTACCATGTTCTGCAAAAGATACCCAAGAATATTCAAACTTTTTTAATGAGGAGTTGTTTTTATAAACTTACTAACTTTTAAATGTACATGAATACATTGTTTAAATAGAAATTTCTAACAAGAAATATAAAATTGACAAAATGATAAAAATTTTGATAGCCCTGAAAAGGAAAAAAATAGGACTTTTGTTTTAATTCAGTAACTATTAATTAAAGATTCAGAGGCAATTTAAAGTTATTCACAAAACAATCATAATTTGAAATTTTGGATACATTTAAGTTACTGCTTGTGACATTCTCAAGCCCAAAGATGTACACAGTGGCAGTGCTAAATTTTTCTTAATTTGGGGTTCCCTTTAGTTATAAAAAAGAAAATGTGGTATGATTGGCAATGAGACAACTTTTCACAAGAAACCAAATGACACAGAAATATACAACTGTAGGTCACTGTACGGCCTTCAACAATGAGCAAAAGCCATATCGCGTAGTGAGCTATAAAAGGCCTGAAAAGACAATGTAAAATAATTCAAACGAGAAAAGTCTAGTTAGAGACAACGTTGAATGCAGATGAATCTGAAGACCTGAATGATGACCATCTGTTATCTATTTAGGTCGGAGAACCCGAGTGTACAGATAATAGAAACTGATGACAACTGATTTATGAACAATCGTGTAAAATATTATGCAGTCTGGTTCAGTGTCATTCTATCTAGGCCGAAAAGGAATTTTTCTTGCAGTAATAAACTTGTTTTCATTTGATATCTATCTTTAAATAATATAATATCATTATGTGATTATCTCGTTTTATTTCAGGCTAAAAATATATTTATCTTGGTAGACATTGCCTACCAAGGTTTTGCTACAGGTGACCTTGATGCTGATGCTCATCTTCCAAGATACCTAGATAGAAATAATATAGAGTTTATGGCTGCACAATCTTTCTCCAAGAATTTTGGACTGTACAGTAAGTTTACAAAGATGTGTTATATTGACTTAAAGATAATACAATGATGAACAATAAATAATTAGTTAGTTTAGTAATAACTAAATTGGTTATTTATAAAAAATAGTTTTCTCATATTCCTATTATCAATACTTACAATGATTCTTATCAATACTTAGAAAGGGGGGTTGTAGGAGGGATCCTGATCCCGAGATCCCAGGTTAAAAAACGTGAAATCCTGAGGTTCTGAATTTAAAAAAAAAATCCTGAAATGTTGAAAATCAATTCGGAAATTCCGAGCTTAAAAAACAGCGATCCAGACGTCCTAAAAAGATCCTACCCTCCCTCTTAGAATGTTTCTTATCAAACACTTATCATTGGAATGATTGATGATTGACTGGTACTGGTAAAAGTGAGGGCAAAAGTTTCAAAATGCTTCTAAATGCAGATAGCACTTTAATACTGATTCGGTTCTTCTGAAGAGTTTTCCTGGATTTACTATCACTAGCTAGGAAGGCTAAAATCCCAAAATCTGAAAGTCTAGGATGTATAAAATATATTTCTTAACTTGATGAGCTGTATGACAAAAAGTTAGCCAAATTACACAATGCTTATTACCCCGAAACACAGATCAAGTTTGAATTTAAGGTGGCATCACTTTAAGGCGAAGTGTACGTAATTAAACTACACAATGGATTTTTTTTTAATTTCACATACAAATTCTGCTTGTAAAATTACAACAGAAAATGAAATAAAAAAAGGGGGTAACCGTTTTCGTTTTTGAGATACGAGCCATTGAAATTAACTACATGATACACCAAAATCACAAAGGATATATAGGGAAAATCATCAAAATTAGCAGATATTTATACAATATCAAGATTTTCTATTTTGTTGGACAATGGATTTTTTTCAAAAATTGATATACGATTTAAAAATGAAAGACGAATCCATCGGTGCAAAGAAAGTCCTTAGCAACCGTATTAGTTTTTACGCTACTCTCTGTTGCAGTTAAGTTTTTTGGCCGGAACATAAAAATTATTTTGCGTTGTTATTGTCTGCAGTAACGTCGCCACAACTTCTACGTCGAAACTCTATTATACCGTACAATATCGTAGCAATGGCGGGCGTGTGTATTACTCATTTTCCTATGTATTACAAATGATCTAAGGCTAAAAATTGATAAGGAAATAAACTAACTTATTTTAAAGAATATTTCTGTCGCCAAAGAAAATGCAAGTTTGTAAATTAATTTACCGCAAATGAAAGAAATTTACCGTAGACCCTTATTTCATCTTTTCTATATTAGAGTGATTTCCGAACCTTTTTCAATGCTGGCATGGATTGTTTAATTCTTTAATGAATCAAATACTGAGTTTGAATTTGTCCCGGTTAACACAGTGTTGTCAGAATGAATTGATCGGCTTTAATACTAATAAGATCGGGTATACACCTCGTTTTCAATCTTACTTCTGCATGTTTGTATTTAAAAAAGTAGACCTATTTTCTGCATATTTTCATGTTCGTCATTTCTGCATGTTGTTAATTTGAGGATTTGCACACAATATAGTCTACATCATAAACCTATTTTATTAGTCATGTTTACACACATGCTCAAGAAGCATCTCAGCCAAAATATATTTTATTTTACTAAATGTCCAATCTCGATCACTTTCCCTTTTCTTTAACTAAATGACAAAGAATGATGTAATGTTTGCTGAATGAAGTTTCAGTAACATAGGAAAATATTTGTTTGTTCCATGCATTATTTGTTAAAAATCCTCATTTCAGGATTTAAATTAATTGATTGATTGTTGGTTGCTTAACGTCCAGTGGTAAATATGTCATGCATGTTCAGGACGTGAACAAGTAAATTATAAATACAATAGGAGGTTTTGTTCATAACAGAGGCCATCTGGGAAATTTGGAGTGCCACTAAAAAATGAGAGAATATTGGATATGGACAGAAATTTTGCCGCGTGCAATAGTCCACATACTCAACCCTTAAATTATAGTTGTTGCAATGGTTTTTAACGGGCATACAGTGTGGCACTCTCTTTACACGAGGCATCGGATTTAACGTTCCCATTCTGACCGGACGTGACTGCGAGCTTAATAAATCCTGCACAACCAAACGGACGCTCCTCTTCGGCAAATGTTTTACTGCCAGTCGGGAGAGGACCAAGCCACCATATTTCGTTTCCCCAGTCACCAGATTTAAACAATTAGCATAATGCATACTATGAATCTGCAACTATTTTAGTTCTTATACATCCGTGGCTTTAAAATGTTCTGCCTTTAGTGTCCCTTATCTAGGTTAATCCAGAAAAGCGCTTCATTTCATTTAATCTTCAGAATTTTTTAGACCGCAATGAGGTTGAACAGAAGGATTCGCTTATGTATACATTTTAATTTTTTTTTAGAAAAGATCGGAGTATTTGGTATAACTACCCGTCGCAGATATTTCATACATGTATATTCAAAATGAAAACCTTACACCTTATATGATCCTTTTGAGATCGACGTACTTAGTCAGTGCAATAACGATCGAAACATAACCATGCAGTGTTATGCAATACAATTTGTTTAGGGGAATGCTTTAAATAGCGATGAATATAGAGTAATGCTTTAAATTAACTGGTGTAAAATTAATTTTATAAGAATGCGGCCTTATGAGAATTATTATGGTCGATGCTTTAAAAATTAACCTAATAAAATGTTATAAGAATGTACTCAGTGTAATGCACAGAAATTATTCATACTTTATTGCTAATTTGCTACACCGTTTTACCTAGCGAAGTGCCGTACGAATATAGCCTCTGCATAATGCAAATGCATAGCTTCCCTATTTATATCATATAAAACAATAAGGAGATTTGGTATGACATCCAATGAGTCAACTACCCGCCACTGGTTAAATGAAGTCGATGTAAGCATTAACTATTAACAACCAAACTCTTTTCAACAATTAAAGGGACAAAAACATAATGTATAGGCCACAAAAACCCCGATATGAAAAATGCAAAAAAAAATCCAACGAGAAAATCAACATCCTTAATTATTCATAAAAAAAAGTAGGTACGAAAAACAAATACCATGTTGTGAAGTGACAGACTTGAACCAAAGTGAATAACAACCAGTAAACTATTAGTCCAATAATACAAAACTGATTTACATTCAACGATTTTTATCGGATACACTTTTTTTGGGGGGTTGGGGTCAACGTTGATAATAAAAAAAGTAATATCCTATAAAAAACGTTGAATGTAAATGATATGAAACTCCAAATTCTTACATTATTGGACAAGAAATTGGCAGATCCTTACGGGAGTTGGACACCCCCCTCCTTTTGGGCCGATCAATGCATTTGAATGGGGACATATAGTTGGAACCCCCCCCTTTTGTCCTGAGTTGGGACCGCCCTGCTAGTACACCACAGGCTTCTCAATTCTTGTATTATAATCTATAATCATGAACTAAGTGAAAGCATAGAGCTGACCGAGTGCGAGATCTTTCTGGATAATCATTGAGGTCATTTAAGCATCCCTTGCAGTAGACTTCCGTTAAATTTAAAAAAAAAATCTTTAAAATGCTATCGAAATGTATTAAAAGTCTGAACTCATTTCACCTCTCCTTCCACTAAACATTAAATAACAGTTTCAAGTGCCACAAAACTTTCCTGACCTCTTTTCTTTAACCGTAATGATATATTCTACATGTTATACTCATTCATAATCTTAAATTGAGACTTGGGAATAAAACGTTACTTCAAAATTACATTTTTTTCTCTAATTTCAAATGATGCACACAGGCACAATAAAAGAAAACAAATTTTGCTATTTCTTCGAAATTGGAATTTGAAAAAGAAGAAACGATGTGTTATATTTTTATCATACATGAATCATGTGTATTTGTACTTTCAATTTCAATTTGGTTCTAAATTTAGATTCAGTTTTCCCATAAATTTTGGACTGAATAGAAGACACCTGTTTATTTTCTGCACATGTAGAAAAGTTGAAAACTGGAAGTTGAATGGCATAGTTTTTACTTATTCTAAGATAAATGTTTAGAGTGATCACTTTTTAGTTTACTATGAGTATTTTTTGGGGGCCTAATTTGTTAATTTTCGTCTTTGTTCTTCCGACTTGTAAATGTTGCCCTAGACTAGTGATCAAATTATATTCTCTTGGTATCGTCTTATTTTCTAAATGGATAAAAAAACATGTCCTAAAATTTTCATTTGCACAAAATACGTACATGTCAACGTTTTTTTAATTTAATAATTAATTTCACATGTCATTCATTATTTGTTCAGTAACCTAAATCTTTATGTTGAGTAATGTGTTTTTTCGTTCAATACTACGGCTTTTAAAACGATATTGTTGGGTCAATTCAGGTTTCATTTTAATTAATTTGATATCAATAGAAGTAGAATCGTCACATGTTTATTTATTTATAATTCTGTTGTGAGGCGTTTTTACAATCTGTTGATATCATAAGTTTTACATGAAATGCCTTTCATGTCCCATGCGTTTAAAACAAAACAAAAATCAACTTGTATTAAAGTCAGGCTGCACGAAACAATAGAATGCTTTAATTTCTAACTGGAGTAATTCAGATAATTTCTCATGATTAGGTTTTTTAAGACTGCACGGCGCATGCTTGTTGAATTTATGATAGACCGCACAAAGTATTTTCTCTTTCGTGAATCCTTTCTTGGAGTAAGGGAGATAACTTGCGTAACTAACGTTGAACGTTATTAATCCCGTATTTCGCTAGGGGCGTGCAATTATGTACACTTCGCCTTAACTGTTCTAGAGTTATACCCTTTACAAATGGAAGAATTGCTGAATTTTTGTTATTTACTTTAATTTGCCTCAACCAAATGATATGAAACTAACACACCATGCTTATTACTGGTCCGAGTACACAGTTATCGTACTTTGATTTTCGTTGTCCACGAATATAGTCCTTAGTGTGGACAGTGTGTTACTTGTCAATTTTTGTTATACATTGTACCCCTTCCAAATTTATTTCTTCATGTTTTATGCCTCATATAGCAAGTTGGGGGATGAAATGACACTGTAAAAAAATTTGGGTCATAAATATTTAAGTAAAGTAGTGATTAGGTCCAGCTGAAAAAGGTCAAAAATTAGCACTTCGGAAGCTGTCAAAAGATTTCAAGACCCCCTTAACATAAAATTGTCCATATTTTGAGTTAGAGCTGATGAAGTTTTCTATAATTTTGATATAATTTGTCCCAAAAGTAGTACAACACACTGTAAAAATATAATTGAGAAAGCGCAGGTGGGATTTTTTTTATTTTCATTTATTGTCTAAAAGAAATGCACTACAAAATAACTGTGTACTCGGACCTAAGAGGTGAAATCAGGAAATATAGAATTTGTACTTTGGCAACTTCCCTGAATGATTTGATGGTGTCAATTTGTCAAATAGCATAAAACTAAAGGATTTTAACTTTTATTTGATAAAAATTCTGCAAAAATGACAATTTTTGGCATTATATGGTCAAAATAAGCATTTCATAGCTTTTTCAAATTTGATGCATAAGTGACATTCTGACTTTCTATCTGACATGTTTTCATGTGTCAATTTTTGTGTTTCTGTGCTTTAATCCAGTTGAATTACTCATTTGTGAATTCTGAATCTACAGAAAAGAAGATTATCTCAGACAATATGAGCAAAAAGTGTTGTATAAATGACCCTGGTCTAACGCCCTGTTTGGATCAAGTTAAATGTGAGGAGCATGGCACATAAAAGTTGAAAGTCCATAATAAAGACTTCACTAAATTTGTATAAAAAGCACTTAACAATGTCTTTTGTACCTATTACATTTCACATAATATCTTTCTTTACTTCTGTAGGATACCATGTGGTTCACATATAAGCCTGTTGAGACTAAAATTGCATGCAAGTTTTTCACTAAAAAGTGAAAAATCTTTGTATCAGACCATACTGTCAGCTAAAAAAGTTGAATGTAAGAGCCTTTTTGTGCTCAGATTTATTGTGTCATGTCACCTGAGTATAGAAATGATAGGAAAGACACAATTTTTTATTTCCTATAGCTTCAATATGCATTCTTAAATGTAAATATGTGCTATGGCCTAAATTGACCCTAAATTATTTTTAGTCTTACTTGACCTAAGACCCTTTTAAACTAATATGATATGTTATTTGTAAGTTTTCTTTCCATTTAAAGTACATTAAATACATATGTAAGGATTATTTATAATCAAAAAGCTTCACAAATTTAAAATTGCTGGAAAATATTACATCTTCATGTAAGGCCCTCCTTCATTGGAAAACCTGCATTTTTAGGCACAGGCTCATATAAATTTGACTTTTGAAAAATTATGCTAAGTCTGATATATCAAATGAGTACTCTATTGCTTTAAATACTTGATTTATTATAAATTAAGGCATTTTAAAAGTATTTTTTTGCAATATTTTAATTTTAAAAGCCCCAAATGTTGATAGTTGAAATTTCTCAATTTTAACGTCAAAATTTAACACGCAAACTTGAATATAGAATTAATCATAGTGTCTATAATATATATTCTATTGCTATCAAACTTTGTTAGCAGTCTTATAATATATTAAGCGTCTGTCATACCAAGTTTTATTAAGATTGGGCAACTTTTTCTATCCTATTAGGTCCGAGTACACAGTTATCGTACTTTGATTTTCGTTGTCCACGAATATAGTCCTTAGTGTGGACAGTGTGTTACTTGTCAATTTTTGTTATACCCCTTCCAAATTTATTTCTTCATGTTTTATGCCTCATATAGCAAGTTGGGGGATGAAATGACACTAAAAAAATTTGGGTCATAAATATTTAAGTAAAGTAGTGATTAGGTCCAGCTGAAAAAGGTCAAAAACTAGCACTTCAGAAGCTGTCAAAAGATTTCAAGACCCCCTTAACATAAAATTGTCCATATTTTGAGTTAGAGCTGATGAAGTTTTCTATAATTTTGATATAATTTGTCCCAAAAGTAGTACAACACACTGTAAAAATATTATTGAGAAAGCGCAGGTGGGATTTTTTTATTTTCATTTATTGTCTAAAAGAAATGCACTACGAAATAACTGTGTACTCGGACCTACTACTCAGATCTAGTGCAAGTCAAATTTGTGTAACTTGGCTTTTACTGTTCTTGAGTTATGTCCCTTTATAATGTTTTATGCAAGCAGGGGCATCATATGTGTCTCATGGCCACATTCCCCATTTATTTACAAAAGTTATTCTAAAATTAAAACAGGAATGCATTTCAAGGTAAAAATCTACATATAATCAGTCAACTGACACTCTATATAAATGTAATAATAAGAATTAAGTAGCATTTGTAAACACTACGTTAATCCCTTTGAAACAACGTGGCAGAAGCAAACAATTTTCTGTATCATTAATCTTTTGCTTTGTAATTCTAGATGAAAGAACAGGAAACTTAGTGGTGGTGTGTGCTAATTCAGAGTTAAAAGCAAAGATAAGATCTCAGATGGAGCTAATTATTCGTGTCACATGGTCTAATCCACCCAATCATGGAGCTAGAATTGTTACTACTGTTCTCAACAACCCTGCTAATTGTGCTGAATGGTAGGTGCAGACACTTCTAGCTTATAGTTGATTGTTAATATTAGAATACCAGGGGCTAATTCTATGGTATGATTTATACCCCTGCTTCAAAGGAAGGGATACACTGATTTACCTTTGATAAGCTGCCTGTCCTTCAATAACACATTCCTTCAAATTTCAAAGCAAATTGGAGCCTCTTGGTATTTAGTAACACACCATTTACTGATAATCTTAATGGTGTGACACATTTTGCATCTATCTTTTATCACAATTGTGAATGTGTAAGAGATTATCCTTCCACTTTTCTCAGCAACTAAAGTTGTAGGATTTTGATATGAAGTTCCAAATTTTATGCCACACTAATCGAAGTTGGGCATTATGTTTTCTGGTCTATGCCTCCGCCCGTTTGTTCATTAGTCAGTCTGTTCTCACTTCAGGTTAAAGTTTTTGGTTAAGCTAGTTTTTGATGAAGTTGAAGTCCAATCAACTTGAAACTTAGTGCACATGTTACCTATGATATGATCTTTCTAAATATAATGCCAAATTGAAGTTTTGATCCCAATTTCACAGTCCACTGAACATAGAAAATGATAGTGTGAAGTTCAGGTTAAAGTTTTGGTTAAAGTTTTTGGTCAAGGTAATTATTGATGAATTTGAAGTCACATCAATTTGGGACTTAGTACACATGTTCCCTATGATATGATCTTTCTAGTTTAAATTACAAATTAAAGTTTTGACCCCAATTTCACAGTCCAATGAACATGGAAAATGATAGTGCAAGTGGGGCATCTGTGTACTATGGACACATTTTGGGGTTGGTTAGCTTTTCCATTTTACACATTTTTAAAAGTGTCACTTTATAGCTGCTTCTTGTATTCTTCCTACATTGGATTAACAATCTTGCTGAGAAGTAAAACATTTTATATTATGTAAGAATAAATTGCTCCTTTTCTCACATTATATTTAGCATAGTCCTAATTAGAGTGCATAATAAAGGACAGCAATACACACCAAATCTCTTACAAGAGTGTAAAATTTCTAGTTTTCAATTTTTGATGGGTATAACTATTTAGCTCACCTGACCAAAAGGGTCATAGTAAAAAGCAATACAGGTCTTCTATTTTCAGAAAAATATGAAGCTAAATACAAAAAATTGATATGCTGCCACATAATTAACATCCCTTTGTCTCATATTGTGCAACTTTCAAAAGACAAAAACTGTGAAGGCTCTTATGTATATGAAGCAGAAAATTGTTAATTCAGAAAATATTGCATAGATAATTAAAAATAACACGAGTAAGAAGATGTGGTATGATTGCCAATGAGACAACTCTCCACTAGAGACCAAATAACATAGCATGTTATGTTACTCAGTTGAAAATACATTAATTTTTGTTAAAAAAATGCTGCTTGCTAAGTATTGGGATTAAAATTGAACATGTGCGTCTTTTGTGATGGGTTAAAAGTGCCAATTCTGTCACATTTCTATCAAATGATAAATATGTGTAAAAACATCTACACTATTATCTTCTCCTTTCTAGACTAATGTGTTTAATTTGACATTTGTTTATTTTGTCATGTAGTGTATTTTATGCTTATAATAAGACAAATCTACTATTTGTAGGAAAGAACATATAAAGGAGATGGCTAGCAGGATAAAACAGATGAGACAAATGCTACATGCTAAGTTGAAAGCATTAGGTACTCCAGGTAATTGGGATCACATCATTCAACAGATTGGAATGTTCAGCTTTACTGGTTTGTCGCGTAAGTAACATAATTACCATTACTTGTGATGCACACTGATTACTATATGACTCACTTTAACATATCTATATTCATTGGATTGCATTTGGCAAGTGTGGAAAGTATTTACAATTATACCACATTATTTTATGTCTGAAATTTAAAAAAAAAATCTAAACAGTTCAACCAACAACCCTTAAAAGCATAAGATGTGTTAAAATATCCTGCCTAAAATTCTGGAAAATCCAGAATTATTTTCTACGTAGCATACTGCTGAATAGGTTTTAGAGATTTAAAAGCACATTTTAGAAAACAATAGTTGGTCTGATGTGAATTGTTTGTGAACACTGTTATATTAAAATAAAAACCTTCACATAAATGTAACAATAAGGTTTTATTCTATATATTTTCTTTAATCTATTGTTCTTTCATTGTTGTCAATATTTGGATAAGATAATTTGAATATGCTCAAAACTGAATGTGTAATTGTAATTGTAATTGTAATTTGTTTATTACAGCAAAACAAGTAGAGGTGATGATCAACAAATACCACATCTATTTACTGAAAGAAGGTGGCAGAATCAACATGTGCGCTCTCACTACGTCAAATATAGACTATGTCGCCAAAAGTATACATAGTGTTGTTACAGAGGCTAAATTATAAGGTGGATACGTTACATGGCAAACTGTCTGATCAATTGATGACCAACCCTTCCAAAGCATTTTAGTGGATATTTTTTTTTATTGCATTTGAATAAAAATATTCAGAAATGATTATTATTAAATATATTATACTGAACTCATGATATTCACATATGTGTATATGTCATGAATTCAATTATTTTGATTTGAAATCCTGTTTGCATTACAAGATGATTAATATTCTTTGTGCAGTAGAACATTTTATACTGAAATTTTAATGATGGCTTAATCCGAAATTGTTAACAAGAAACAGGTTTGTTTGATAATTTATTAAAGCATTGAAAACAATGCTAACCAAAAATTTATCTTGTTTGTATTAATCTAGAGATTTGGAGAAAAAAATGTATACTGTTAATTTTTATTTTTATTCTCTTCTCACACTGGTAGTGAATTAGCTTTAAAAAAATTCAAATGCATATATTGCAGTTGAGTTTTGCAAATCTTCAAAATAGTGCTTTTGTTTACTGTTAGAAAAAAATCAAGTCTGAAATTTTTACTTTGTTCAAGATTATGTCTATGCTATTCAGACTGTGATACATGTACTGTATATGAATTATATGTTTATATTTTAGATATTATTTGAATGAAATCTCTCACTTTTTATTTTGACATGTTAGAGAAATTTGACTGTGAATAAATGTTTACTTGTCTCTGCTTTTTGCTTTGCTTTTTATCCCTGTTGCTGCTTGTGATTTGTAAGAGGAAAAACTATTCTAAATATTTTACCTGCAATAGGCTATTTCCCCAATTCCTGTTATTGGCCCTGTAATTAGAGATCCATTTTTTAGTTGTCTCCCTTATGAGGGACATTAATTATTATTTACAATGGAGAGCTAGCAAAAACGACAAATTACCTGTATGTAATGTGAGTAATCTTTAAGGTTTTCAAATCTTATAATTACAATAATTTGTTGTTAAGCTAAATACTTTTGACTACCAAAATTATTGTATATGAAAAGATAGTTAAAACTCTGAAACATCACTTTTAATTCATCATGCTTTGCGTTGCCAAAAGCCAATTTTGTCTATTATGGAACCAGTTTACAATTCAAAAAGGAAAGTAATAACAGAATCAAATCGGTAATTGGCAAATGGACTATTCCTGTACAATTCATAGTATACTACTAGTCAGTAGGAAGATTGTCTTGTACTTTTTCTGGGTATTATGTTTCATTCATTTGTCTCCTCAGACCTGTTTAAGGTTGCACTTTGTAAATACAGCTGTTTCTCAAATCAAGCCTCTTTTGGGGAGATCTTGAATATTTATAGAAAAATAATTTAGTTTACATACTGGTTCCAAGTTATGCTCTCTGTGTTCCATCTCATAGAGACATAACTTGGGAATGTTACCAGTAAATAAACACATGCATATTGTTTATATTGAAATCTGTGGTAACCTTTCAATTGAGGTAGGGGTAGTTAAGAAAATGAGTGTTAGTTTAAACTCTGAAAAGTTCAGGGCATATATACGTTGAAAATATGCCTCAACGCCCTATATTTTGACCTTTGAAAACAATTGTAGTGTGTATGAACTTTAAATTCTAGGATAAGAGTTTTTTCAAAACTTCATAGTAAAAGTGGTACAGTTTTAGCCGTAAAACGAGGTTTCTATGGGAAATTGCATTGTCAACATTAAATGCAACCTTAAGATATTTTAATACATTTGAATGTTACATAATAAAAGTTTGAATGCATGTGTATTCCCTCCAAATCTCTTTCTGGTGATGAATGAATGTAGTACTGTGAAAGTACATCTATTCGTTGATACCAATTTTAATGGTTTGAGCAGAAGATACATCATTGGTTCTGCAATTTTTTCATATCTTACCGATGAAGTTGAAGGGGACTTTAGGTTTACACTTTGTCCATCTGTCAATCCGGCATATAAGTTTTTTCCACACATTTTAATGACCCATTTATGGGCATTATGTTTTCTGGTCTGTTCATTTGTCCATTCGTCTGTCTCTGTCCTGCTTCAGGTTAAAGTTTTTGGTCAAGGTAGTTTTTAATGCAGTTGAAGTCCAATCAACTTGAAACTTAGCACAAATGTTCCTTATGATATGATCTTTTTAATTTTAATGCCAATTAGAGTATTGACCTAAATTTCACTGTCCACTCAGCATAGATAATGATAGTTTGATTTGGGCATCCATGCTCTAAGAACACAAATCTTGTTTCTCCATGATTAAAGATATAGATTTGAAATTTGGTGTATCATGACAAGTAACAGATCCAGTTTGAATTTTGTTCCAGTCTGATGATTTTGTGCAGAGTTATGGTACTTTGACTTTAAAAATTAATTAAAATCATCAGTTTTCTGCTCTATTTTTGGTCATTCTTGAAGATAATAATTTGATAATTGCCATATTGTCACATTTTGTTGAGTTCTTTATATGCACACTTCATAACAACAACAGATTAAAGTTGTTGACACTTGTTACCTGTATATAATCGGTGTCTTCACCTATGCCAACATTATATGAATGAATGAATACTTTATTCTCTTAAAACAATTGTTACAGAGAACCTATACATATTAACAATATACAAACTTATATAGCATGTGTGAATTACATATACATATATAAAGTGATTCTAAGAAGTTCTAACCTGGAGGAACGACCTGCTCTTGGACGTTCTTTATAAATTTACATAGTTTTTCTAATACAATTACATTGTTGGAAGCAAATAGCTGTTCAAACTTATAAATGTTAACATTTTCGTGACAAAAAGGGGGAAGCAGATTTATTCTTTCCTTGATAAAGTAGCTACATGTCATTATATAGTGGTATTCATCACCGATATCCATAGAGTCACATAGAGAGCACACTCTTTCGCCTCTTGGTAAATTACGCCATCTGCCGGTCTCGACTGGTAATCGGTGACTACCACATCTAAATTTACAAAGGATGTACATATAATAGGGTGATAACTCTGAGATATATTTTTCAAAACAAAAATGTGTTTTAAATAATCTATAGCACAATGCCTTAGGAGACTTGGACATTTCTGAATACCAAAATTGTATAAATTGATCCTTCAGTTTCTGTTCAATACACTTTGATATCCATAATGGCGAAAAAACAGTTTGGTTTTGCCAAACATTTGACATACCACATTCATCTAAAATATTCTTTATAAACTTTAACCACTTAGATTCATAACCATAATCTGTGTAGTAAACCTGTAACAATTTATATAATAAGGATGAAAATTTTGTTTCATTTCCTCTAACAAGTCTACACCAGAAATTTATCATACGTATCTTTATTTGTATCGATATAGGAAATATTCCTAGCTCACCATATACAATAAAATTGGGTGTACATTGCTTCAAGTGCAAAATAATTTTACAAAATCGCAACTGTATACTTTCAAGAACATCTAAATTTTCCAAACCCCAAATTTCTGATCCATAAAATATTACAGGTTCTACTAATTTTTTAAACAAATCAATTTGACATTCAATAGATAAGTTATTTTTTCTACATTTCTTCAGTAACCCAAACATAGCTTTAGTTGCTTGTTCCTTAAGATACTTTCTTGTAGACAAGAATGATCCACTTTTACAAAAGAATATACCAAGATATTTATAATCTTTAACTATTTCAAGCTCATTATTATTCAAATAAAATTTTGTGTTTTTATGACATCCTGCCTTTTGAAAAAACTAAAACTTTAGTTTTCTCTACATTTACTTTAAGTTTCCACATGAGACAATATTCTGAAAATTATCAAGCATAAGTTGTAGATCTTCAACCGATTCTGCTAATAAAATGGTGTCATCTGCATATAAAAGCAAAAATATTTTTAAATACACTGTAAGTTCATTTTCAGCATCTTTGCTAATAGACCTTTAATATCTGTTGATTCTAAATATGATTGCAAATCATTTAAATATAGTGAAAATAATACAGGCGATAAATTTATTATATATTATATATATATATTCAACCTATGCCTAGAAACAAAATACAATAGGTGTTGTTATAACAATGAATTACTTGAGTTACCAAGCTAAAAAATGTATATAGAATGTACTCGGGTGAGGTTTTGATAGCTCATGAAAGGTCATTTACTTAAATTTTAGCAGATTCTAGACATTTTTCTATCCAATTTGAAACCAAAATAATATCAATGCAAATATAAGGTGAAAGTCTGAATAAGTATTGTCTCATATTTTGAAAAAAAAAAAAAAAAATCAAAAAGGAGTTTTGTAGCCTATCAATATTTTTTAGCTTATGTTGTCCCTTAACCAATGACTTAAAGTATAAATTTTTAATTTCTTGATTTTCAATTAAATTATACCGAATTAAATCTTTAAATCTGTTATATATCTAAATTTTACTTTTATTGCATTCTGATGTCAGTATTTAGGAAATATGTGTATTTGTGCAATACTATAGAATACATTTAAAGGTAGAATAAAGCACTATTGTAATAAGTAAAGCAAATATATTAAAAACAAGAACTCATTTAAAGGTAGAATAAAGCACTATTGTAATAAGTAAAGCAAATATATTAAAAACAAGAACTATCTTTAAAAAAGATATCTGAGACTGACGTATCTAAATTTGAGTATATGTTTAAAACTACTATTTCTATAACCTTCAGAAGCACAATGACTTAATGATGCAGGACCTCTTAAATAAAGTCTCCATCTGAATGCAACTACAAGAAATTTCTTTACTAAGTCTGGTTATATTAAGGCAATAATATATTTATAAGAATATTGTGATGACATCTAAAAAATTGTAAATAAAAAGAAACAAATAGGCATTCACTACTGTTTACATTATACTTAATTTATTGTTAACAAAACTAGAAACTATTGGTAGTATAAGTAGTATCTTTCTGTTTACATTCACCAAAACCCCGCGGAAATCTCACATGCCTAGGTGTGTTCTAAAAGTCTACAAAGTTTACATTAAAAATTATATAATTGGCCCGAATAAACAGCTGTCATGGATGATGATAGTGAAGCGTCCTTAAGTTCAAAGTGCACAAACCGAAACTATCCCGACTACGTCGGAAAAAACTGTCAAAAAATACACTTTTCAATGTGAAGCAGATTTTAGATAGTGCTATATCAATTATTTCCATGCATTTGCAATGCTGTGATTCTACTTTTAGAAAAATATCAAGAAATATTTTCATCATATATTACATTATATATACATAATACTGGTATATCATGCAGTGGAGGATTCATCGGGGGCGTAGAGAGCGTACGCCCCCCCCCCCTTTTTTTGCTCGGACTTTTTTTTGGTGGTAAAAATGATTTATCAGACTAGACTTCGTTAACTTTGCCATTTTCCGAGTATTTAATTTTTATACGACAATTCTTTACTCAATGATAAAGTTATGTTTCGCTGGTGTGTGATTTGCTTTGGTGGAGTTGACCCGTGAGTGCGTTAAAAAAAAGGCACTCGGTCATTTTTAAATTCAAATTGCCTTAAACAAAAATTTTTGCCGTATTTGGATTGAAAATAATAGTCTTGTCCACGTTTTTGCTATTTAAATCTAAAATTTCCAACAAAATTATTTAACATGAAATGAACATAATGAATAAAAACGGGCGTATTTTTTGTGACCGGGGTTTGCATGTCTGACTGGAATGTCTGTTTCGCCGGACTCATACATATTGAATACTTTTTTTCAAGACAAGACTGTAACCTGCCTGCTGGGTGTGACCTTTATGTCTCTATTTGTCGACCGTCATTCATTTCAGACACTTTAGTAGTCTTTGGTGGATTTGGAACCCCTCACTTCGGTTCCCTTAGTTATGTTGGGTGAAACATATCAATCAAATATTTTGATAATAACTGCTTGTTTGTCTTTTTTACCTCCTGTAAGTCGTATTGTAAATTTCAACGAATTTCCATGTCCATTTTTTACTGACAAGTCCTACATCAAATATATCAGTACATAGCTTTTGATCAATACTACATGTCATTTTATGATAGACAATTAATTGGGAGAATACAGCATAAAAAATGTCCAACCCTTACCCTTACCAGCAACTTTAAAATATACATGCCCCAAGCCAAGAACCGTTAAAATAGTGCATAGTACACTTATTTTATGTTTTCGCCAAAAAAAGGTCAAATTTTTTTTCCGCATCGCTCCGTTCGGCGAAATTTGAAATCTTCGCCCCCTTTCCAAAATCCTGGATCCGCACCTGTCATGATCAATCATGGAATAGTTGCCACTGGAAGTAAAGCAACATTCAATCATCAATTGTTTTATTTTGTTTATTTCTGCATGTCGCTATTTTAACTAGATTCAGATTCAGATTCAATATTTTATTTAAGTATCACCACATACAACATGATTAATACAAGATACTATTACAAGTTGCAAAAAGCAAAAATAGTCTTGTGTACACCTGGGAACAGTATAACTTATTTTTTACCTAAATTTTAAAATGTTGGCATAGATTGAATGAACCATATAATCACGGCAGTAGTCATTTTGCGCCAATTACTGTTGTTCAGGGGTATCATTTGCGCCAAATTTTGTTTTCCAAATGTATCAATTGTGCCAATATTCGGAACTCATTTGCGCCAATTTACCTGTTCTTACTCTTGGCTTAAAAAGTAATATTTCACCATGAAAATGAGCATCTGGAGAGAAATGACTTGTATTTGCATTTGACAGTCCATGTACAGAGAAAGAAGAAAACTTTTGCGTTGCTGAATATTTATTACAAGATATATCAAAAGAGAAGAAAACAGAAGCTTTCAATTGGCGATTATGTTTTAGCCACATATTTACCCATACTTACAACAGGCCATAGATAACATTTAAAAAAGTTAAGGAGGGCTTTATAAAAAAATTGTACATTTTTCAATCTATGTATTGTAAGTTTCCTGCTGTGACACAATCTTGAATTTTTTGAAGGCGGTCACAATATGGTAAATAGAGTAGTAACCAGTAATTGAGCAGAAGCAGAGTTAAGCCTTCTTCAACTGATTTTTATAGTTCGTTCTTATGTTGTACTCTTATACCACTGTCCCAGGTTAGGGGGAGGGTTGGGATCCCGCTAACATGTTAAACCCCGCCACATTATTTATGTATGTGCCTGTCTCAAGTCAGGAGCCTGTAATTCAGTGGTTGTCGTTTGTTTATGTGTTACATTTTTGTTTTTTGTTCATTTTTTACTTAAATAAGGTCGTTAGTTTTCTCGTTTGAATTGTTTTACATTGTCTTATCGGGGCCTTTTATAGCTGACTATGCGGTATGGGCTTTGCTCATTGCTGAAGGCCGTACGGTGACCTATAGTTGTTAATGTTTGTGTCATTTTTGGTCTTTTGTGGATAGTTGTCTCATTGGCAATCATACCACATCTTCTTTTTTATACATTCCACACGGGAATTATTATCATCGGAACTGGACAATAAAGTGAAGTTACAAGCTACTAAACACATTAAATTGGGAAATACCCATGCATTATAGCAGTAAAAAGAAAGTATGTTTCAGAAAAGGAAAAATTTGCCGTGTGAACTGCCGGTTCCAAGTTCGAATAAAGAAGGAGAAAAATCATTTTGTTCTAATTGGCGCAATCGTATATTTTATTTTTGGCGCAACTGATATCATGTAATTTTAAAACAGGTGGCACAAACGTAGCATTGGAGAAAAAATGTGTGGCGCAAAAGGACGCATTTTTGGCGCAAACGGATCTTTCCCATAATTACCCATTTGATCAGAGTCAATTAATTAATCAGGTGAAATTGACGACCCTGTCTAATCTCTTTGCCCTGAAGCACCAAACATCCACTAAAGGAATTAATCTTTTAACACCTGACGATGCAAGATAGAATTTATAAAATAAATGTGAACGATGTTCATTTCTATTGTATTTTGTTATTTATAATTTAACGAACATTAAAAAACAATCATTTCAATTTTGTAAATTATCAACACTGAAAATGGCGACGAAAAAAAGAAAAATTGACCAACTCGACAATAACAAGAAGAAAATATCAAAGACTTGCCAGTCTATTACATCTTTTTCAAGAATAATGACCATCAAAGGTAAACAAAATATTTTAATTTTCTTTACAGTTTACTTTTTTGAAAAATCGAGAAGATCAGATATCGCATTAGTGGACGACCATTTGATATTGATATTCTAGGGGGGAAGGGGGGGGGGGGGCAGGAGTATTTGTTTTTGATCGGCAAAATCATACAGTTTTTAAAAGATTTGTTTATAATAAATAATACATGTATAGTCAAGTCATTATGTATCATTCAATCAGAACTAATCATCATCCTCTGCAGAAATGAATCTTTTATATCCCCACCTGCATATACATGCATTGCATACATACATAGTATTAAAAGTTTGGTTGTAACTATAGCCTCTTATAAAAGTCTTGTAAAACATATTTCACGCAGAGGGCATTTTTTTAAAGGGTTTTGGAGTCACTGAAGGCACAATTGGGAAGCTATAGAACAAATGATGCAAAATCATGCTTTCTGGGTGTTCAGAATTAAGACATATTCATAACTTTGAAAATGCAAGTTTTGATTAATCATTTTTGACAATATTTTGGTCACAAAGCAAAATGTATAAATTCAGTTTAGGACTTAAGTTTCTAAGGACAACATCAAAAGACCAATGTGCATGATAAAGCAAAAATGGAAATTCACATAGTTAAGTCTGTGGCTGGTGTTTTTTTAAAACTCATGATCAAGTTCATAACAAAATTACTAAATTACAAAAGGAATGCAACACTAACAGAATACAGAAGGCCAATCAATGAACAAAAGACAAATAAATAAGAAACATTGATACCGAAAAACAGGGCTACATCTGAGGGAAAATAGAAGTTGCTTCTTGCATGGCACTCACCGTTAACGCAATTTGATATGGAGACAAGCGTTTGGTTTTGAAATTTCCTACACGAGGAACTACCACATTTGCCTCAATGTAGTTACGACCCTGTTAAAATAAAAGTGAGATAAGTTTTCCTGAGACAATATATCTCCAGTTTAATGAAACCAATTTTAAGACATCTCAAGTATATTCAAATAATATTTATACTTTTAAAAATGTGATGTGTTTCCAATTTTTTTGGTTTTTTTGGGGAAAAAATGAATTTATGAAGAATCTGGTGCCATCTCATACTTTCGATTAGACCTGTTGAGTTATTTATTTTCAATACATTGCAAAATCCTCCTGCCCCCCTCCTAGTAGTCTGATTTTATTTTATTATTATTGTCATTTTGTTTATTTTCTTTGGTTACATCTTCTGATATCGGACTCGGACTTTTCTTGAACTGTATTTTAAAGTGCGTATTGTTATGCGTTTACTTTTCTGCATTGGCTAGAGGTATAAGAGGAAGGTTGAGATCTCACAAACATGTTTTGCGCCTGTCCCAAGTCAGGAGCATCTGGCCTTTGTTAGTCCGGAATTATTTTACTTTTAGTTTCTTGTGTACAATTTGGAGTTTAGTATGGCGTTTATTATAACTGAACTGTTTGTGTAGGGGCCAGCTGAAGGACGCCTCCGGGTGCGGGAATTTCTCGCTGCATTGAAGACCTGTTGGGGACCTTCTGCTGTTGTCTGCTCTATGGTCGGGTTGTTGTCTCTTTGACACATTCTCCATTTCCATTCTCAATTTTAT
This sequence comes from Mytilus trossulus, assembly GCF_036588685.1. Lineage (NCBI taxonomy): Eukaryota > Metazoa > Mollusca > Bivalvia > Mytilida > Mytilidae > Mytilus > Mytilus trossulus. The sequence continues at coordinate 46,046,585 of NC_086376.1, forward strand.
CATGACCGTTTACTTTTTTTTTTAAATCTTTAAAAACCTAAGGCTACAAATGCGTTTATATCTTCTTCATGCAGTGAATACAAAATTTAAAACAAAATCTCAAATATTCATTTTCACCTGTATGTAAAATTATTTCATATTTTTTTCATCTACATCAGTTTGGGAAAGTATCTTCAGTTGATACCGTATTTTCCCCCCAATAACACTGTTCAGATACATTTACTTAAACACCTAGATTCTGGGATGCATTTACACTACTGTGCTACCTCCAGCTCAAAAGCCGAGTCTCTCAGTATATTTCCAAACCTTCGCATTCTCTAATATAGGTGGCTGTACCTCAAGATGTCATTTGATTTAACGTCATTGAACAGAAATCGTGAACTTATTCGATGAATAGAAGAAACCTGTTCATAATTTACAATACAGAAAAAACAAACGCAACGGTAAAGGTTTATTTGAAATAATTTTTGTGATGCTCATATACTCGCTTAGTTGTGGGTTACGAATGAACGAATTATATAGACAATTATCATAAACGATGAGCGGATTCAACAGTAGAATTTCTTGATAACCCATGCTGAATGTAAAGTGCACTCCGGCATTTGTATTGGCTGTGTTTCGTTCGACATATTTTCCGTATTCAAAATGACCTTAACGTGACAATCTCGTAAAAAACCCGGTGATCGCAATACACATGGATCTGTCCCTGAAATAAACTATTATCTGATTGAAAATGTTATACACGTTCTCAATATCTATGCATGCTTCTTTGTTGATTGTTTACTATGGGTGACAATCGGTAAACTACGGCTTCAAAATACAACAATTAATGAGCTGCCATATTTTAACTTCATAACAGACATGAGAAAAAATGACGATTTTACCACATTTTTGCGTAAAAATTTATAAAATCGTGCACAGAAGACTAAATTTATAATATATATATATACATGCATTGGTTCAAGAATTTGATAAACATTATTTTTTCACCAGTCACTCGTTTCATATGACTTTAAAATAGCGAGAATATGAATTGAGAACCGCAACATATAACTTATTTTCTCTGCATGCTGATTGATCCATATTTTATTTTGATTGATACCAATTCTATGAAAGTGTAATAAAAGTTCTACACGTAGGGGGAAATTGTCAACTCACATGCGTTTTTGAATGCTCAGAATGATCATACCAATGATTTTTACTATTTTCGCCTATACTTATTTTTCCTTTCTCTTATTATATTTAAGTACCATTTTAAATCTCATGTCATTTTTCTGTTTTCTATAACCCTCATATACTACACAAAATTAATCAACTATTTGCAACTGAAATGTAATTTTCGTTAGTCTGAACACTTCATCCATGACTTTAATAAAACAATTTACCCGATTCAATGGTAAAGTGATTCGATCGTGGAAGACTCGTGAGTTGAATCATCCTCTGCTCTTTGTATTATACTGATTTTGCTTTCAATAGGGTAGGACAAAATAAATCTGTTTTCGATTTCTTTTTCCTCAGACAAATTCAGATTACAGAAAACTACCTTAAAGGAGATTTACAAGTAGAGGAGGGAAATGTTTTCATAAGTCTTCAATTCGCAATGGTATGAATCAAAAACAGCAACAAGACAAAACAAGTCGGTATATATTAGGGTTTTGGCTAGTCTGCTGTAGTAGGTGGAAATCGTTTAAAAAAATTATGAAGGAATTTTATTTATATTTACCTTCTTTGTTTGCCTTCAGGGTAAGCTATGCCAATGATTGGATGCTGGACTTTTGGGGCGTCGGAATTTATTCATGTCTGACAAAACAATTCAATATACTGAACTCAGTGGTGTAATTATTTTTTTCTAGCTTCGATAAACGATCTATTAAAATGAAAAGGCGAGTTACTCATCAATACATTTAAACACATTTTAGACGCAAAAAAATGTACACAAAAATAACACGTTGGTTGAATTTACTTGCATGCAATATATTGAACATTGAAAACAGACAGGCATTATGTTTGTTTATAAATAATATTAATATCGTTGTGTGAAAAATCTGCACGAAAATCTGATTTTTGTGAAATTAAACAATTTATATATAAAACCCGGTCTGTTAATTGGTCTGTTAAGAGTTATGAATGGCAATACAAGTATAATGTTATTGCTATATGGGGTGTTGTCGGATCAAATGGGTAGGCTCAAGACGAGTGGCTAAAATAAACGGAACAACACATGAACAATGAAACATAAAATATATGGAAACAGCACATGCATAATGAATTAACAATTGAGACAATGGAAATTGATAATTGATAAAAATGGTTTCAAAAAGTGATATATTAAAGTAATATTAATTTCATCCAAGAATGGTCGCATATATCATGTGGATTCTGTTTCATTGTTGTGATGAATGACACCAATTTCAAATTGTCATCTTCATTGGTAACCAGTATATAAATCAGAGATAAACGTCGTAATGTAGCTAAACATCAGTAAGTAAAATATATTGGGATGCTGAGATATAAAGAATGGAGAAAGAATAATGAGTAAACAAAATAAAATGTAGGGAAAAGTGACATAACAATTTAAAGAATACAACAACATCCCCAATCCGGACCCTCATGGTATACACGAGAATCTGGACGGAGACGCATAATATAGAATATAGAATAATAGATAAGGACAGTAGAAAGTGGTGGATTGCTAAAAAAAGAGATAAATAATAATTGATTAAAGGGGCACTAGCTACGAGATATAAAAAATATAAAATTTGATTTTTTTCTGTTCAATCAATAATGAAAGTGAAATAGTGAAATAACAATTCGCTTTTTGCAGCTAAAAAGGTTCAATTTTGTCAAATTACGCTAAGAAACATTGCTAATTAGTTATTCACTTGCAAGTGAATGAGTCGACCTCTTTAAATCCGTATTCATAGGAACTTCAGTTTAACCCCTAGCTAGAAATTGACAACGCATGCATTGGACGTGTACTGGTTATTTTTAAAAAGCCTGTTGAAACAGGTCGAGAACTCTAGATTTTCTGACGTCAGAATATATTTGCATAGTAATTTCCAAAACACAAGGCCAATATGGCCTTGAAAAACTGACCAATCGACTCAATGAACTACAATGCATTGTTGGCTACTACGAGTAAACTACTACTTAAAACACGTGGAATTAGTGGGAAAACAGTCAACTAATATATTGTCTGGGACTCTCATTACCAATGTGTGTATTCTGCAAATATATTTAATGTAAAATATATAACGTAATCCTCAATTTGCATGCTCAGATGAAAAAAATATTGCTTACTGGCTTCACGATTCGACTTTGTTTTTCGCCTTGCAAAAGTAGTGGAACCGGTTTTGTGCATTGTTATGAATTGAACCTACATTAATTTCAAGACATGAAACAGTGAAATATCCAGTGAAGTGACCACTGTCCAGTAAGAAAATCATTTGAGATCTTTAAAACCGATATTATGTCATTCCAAAATCATTTCTGCCTAGAAAAACACGAAAACTTTTATTGAAACACTTCGTTTCAAAAAGGCGGGTCCTAACCCTTGACAAAAGGGGAGGGGGTTCCAACTACATGTCCCCATTCAAATGCACTGATCTTTCAAAAAAATGGGGTCCATAACCCGGAACCCCCGCCCCCTGGATACGCCACTGAGCGGGTACGGTATATACTAGTAGCTCAATACATTTTTTTTTATAGTTTCAACAATCGATAACATCCGTTTGTTGCTAGTTTTATCACAAAATATCTCCATATTAAAAGTCTCTGGATCATAGTGGGTGCCATATTACCTATTTTTTTCCCTTCTAAAACGTGCTTTGTATATAGAAATAATAAGATGAGGTATGAGTGCCAAATGAGACATCTTTCCAACAAAAAAATAATCTAGTAAAGTAAGCAGTCATAGGTTGAATGCTGAAAAGTAAGCCATAAATGACCCAAAAATTACTTGTGTAAAACAATTTACAACCCCCCCCCCCCCAAAACGGCCCAATTAAATATATAAAAGGAGAAAAAAACTATCCCATAAAAAAATAAATTGTATATGAGCCTGTATTTCAGTGGTTGTCGTTTGTTTATGTGTTACATATTTGTTTTTGTTCATTTTTTATATATAATTAAGGCCGTTAGTTTTCTCGTTTGAATTGATTTACATTGTTATATCGGGGCCTTTTATAGCTGACTATGCGGTATGGGCTTTGCTCATTGTTGAAGGCCGTACGGTGATCTATAAATGTAAGTTTCTGTGTCATGTTGGTCTCGTGTGGAAAGCTGTTTCATTGGCGATCATACCACATCTTCTTTTATTTTATTATTGAGCCAACGCTGCAATTTTCACAAAACATATCAAATTTTCCACCTTGTCGCACATACACATGGATAACATCATTACAGCTTATTTCCTAATGCCTGTAGAGCAAAACTTTGGTTAGCTTGCTTGCTTTGTTTGTATATTGTACAAAATATAAAATATACAAGTTAAACTATGTCTATACATGTATATTGTTTAAAGATGTCGATCTTATTTTCAAAGCTTGTATAAACAACTATACAATCAAAGCAAGCAAGCCAACCAAAGTTTTACTTTGCAGGTATAAGAAATCAGCTGTAATGATTTTATTCAGTTTGGCAAATGTCCGAGCCCGTTAAAAAACGAACAAACTGAAACTACAGTTGCTGACCTTTACTACCTTCAAAACAAAGGGAACAGTTTGGAATATACTGAAATGTGAAAAAAATAAATACTTATAGATTTTGTTAACACTGCGATGTATGAAATACCTCTTCGCCTTTTTTACGAACACAAAATTCAAGGATCACACATTAGCCTTTAATTATCTATACAAAAATTGCTGTACCCATGAATATCAGCACCGGCTGTTATCGACGGCTTACTTTATTACTTACACTAGTAAGTTGTCATATGGGTAATTGTGTTTTCTCGCTGTTGTTTCGTTGTTGTCTGTTGGACAAATACATGAAATATCTGTGCCATCATCAAAAATGTTAATGGCTATATATCGGGTAATTCAAACCCTTTTTTCTTCGCATAGAAACAACTCTTCGTTAATCTGAGCATGGAAGTAATACTTTATATCATGAACTATAAATAAGGATACACAAAATGAAAAACTAAGCGAAATTGTGAATCCCGCATTGCACGAAAAAATGTGTTGTATTTCAGTAAATAACACGTGTTCTTGGTTGATTGTAAACACGTAGTAGTCCATCATGCATTGTGACTCATTTAGTGGATTGGTCAAAAACCTAGGTAAAAATAAATTGCGTCACATGTAAATAAACAATTATATGTGCGAGAACATAAGTATGCTAATTTATGCATTTCCATATAAGGTAGTGGTCCTGACCTGTGAAAACGAATGTCAACAATGAAAGTGAAACTACGGTAAATCATTTGATTACTAATTTGATGCACATAAAATCATTCTTATACGGTTAAAACAATGAGAAACATCTATTTTTAATCTATAAAATCAAATCAAACAGACCTGTAAAAATCCAATTGCACGTGTTGGTTTAATCTATTCATATCTTTATTTATGTTTACATCGCTTATATAGAAAAAAATTCAAAAACATATGAAAAACCTGAGGACAAAAAATCCGAAGGAATATTGGAAAATTTTAAATAGGGGAGGGAAAAGAAAAAAACCTAATATAGCATTAGATGTATTGTTTGATTTTTTCAAAAATTTAAATAACGCCGAGATTACAAATGACGTCACAACTGAGCCGAATGACATTCAAGGTGTAAATGAAGTTTTGAATTCAGAAATTCAGAGAACCGCAGATGAGATTATTAAGTGTATACGAGACTTGAAAAACGGAAAGGCTAGTGGCGATGATTTAATAATCAACGAATTTATTAAAAGCACATCACACATTTTTATACCCGTTTATGTGAAACTTTTTAATATGATTTTTGATTCTGGTACTTTGCCTGAAATATGGCTAATGGGAAATATTATACCTTTTTATAAAACAAGGGTGACCAATCTGATCCCCAAAATTATAGATCAATTACTATACTCAGCTGCCTGGGAAAACTTTTCACATCTGTTTTAAATCTTAGATTGAGTTCTTTCTTAGAGGATAATTTATTATTAAATGAAAACCAGGCTGGCTTCAGAAAAGGTTATTCCACAGTAGACAATATATTTGTTATTCACATCTTATTTGAGTTGCTAAAGAGGAAAAAGAAGAAACTATATTGTGTTTTCGTTGACTTTGCGAAAGCTTTCGATACTGTTTGGCGGTCTGGTCTTTGGTAAAAACTTATTAAACATTCGATTAACGGAAAAATGTATAACGTTATTGTCAACATGTATAATAATATCAAATCAAGTATTCATTTTGGATCAGATTTTTCTGAATTTTTCCCTTGTTCCATTGGTATTAGACAGGGAGAGAATCTCTCTCCTTTGCTTTTTTCCATTTATCTAAACGATCTGGAATTGTTTTTACAGAATAATAATATAGAAGGTTTGTGTACTATCTCTGATGAGTTAGAAATAGAGTTAAATGTTTATTTAAAATTGTTTGTCATTTTATATGCTGACGATACTGTCTTAATGGCAGAATCTCAGATAGATTTACAAAGACAATTGGACTCCTTATATGAATATTGTGAGTTATGGAAACTAAGAGTAAATGTGGAAAAAAGTAAGATTGTAATTTTTTCACAAGGTAGACTACCGCAGAATATTGTTTTTAAGTATAATAATATAATACTAGATATTGTGAGTGAATTTACTTATCTTGGTGTATTACTGTCTAGATCAGGAAATTTTTCAAGAGCTAAAAAAAAGCAATGTGAAAAAGCAACACATGCTATGTACGATATTATTCGAAAAGGTAGAGTACATAATCTGTCAATTGAATGCCAACTTGATCTATTTGATAAAATTGTTAAACCAATACTTCTGTATGGGTGCGAAGTTTGGGGTTTTGGAAATAATTCAATAATCGAGAGGGTTCATATTAAATTTTGTAAAATATTACTTCGAGTAAAAAAGTCTACTCCTGATTTAATGATTTATGGTGAATTGGGAAGATATCCATTTGATATTTCAATTAAGTTACGAATGATAAATTATTGGTTCAAGTTGGTAACCGGAAAACCTGACAAATTGCCTTTTATTTTGTATAACTTAGCAAATGCCAAATATGGTACAAATATTTTATGGTTAAAACAAGTCAAGTCAATTTTAGACACGTGTGGCTTGTCATATGTATGGGACAATATCTTTTTTGTAAATAAAACATAGCTACATGTAACCATCAAACAGAATTTAATAGATCAATTCAAACAAAAATGGCTAGCAAGCCTACAGGAATCACCAAAAGCATTAAATTATCGTTTATTTAAAGATACTTTGGAGTTTGAAAAATATTTTAATATTTTGGATGATAGGCAAATATCCCTATTTTTAAAATTTCGAACTTTGAACATGAAATTTCCAATAGAAACAGGAAGATGGCAAAAAATAGAAAGAGAAAACAGAAAATGTGTATTATGTAATTAGATGCCATTGGTGATGAATACCATTACATTTTTAATTGTTCAGCTTTTGATAACTGTAGAAAACAATGTATTGCATTTTACTATAGAAATAGTCCAAATACATTGAAGTTTTATGACTTAATGAATTCAAAAAAATGTTCAGAACTGAACGAACTATGTAAACTTATTAAGGAGATCAATAACAAATTGAATTTTTCTGGGTGAACAATTGTTAATGCCTCTATCTACTTTCGTACATTATTTATTTATGTAATTTTGAAATATGTATAATTATCTCTATACCTTTGTAATTTGGTTTGTGAGAATAAAGATATATATATATATATATATATATATGGTCATCTGAGGTCAAATCGAAAGTTAATTAGATGGCTTCTGGACGAAAATACGCACGAAACGAACCTTTATATTATCTTCCCCATGCTCTGTAAACTGTTTATTTTAGACTTTTGATAGTTTGGATAAATGTTTTACATTGTTATAAATCAATAAGCTGCAAAACTTGTTTCTCAATCCACTATACACAAATATGTTTAAACTAAACTAATGAATAAAATGAATTAAAACTTAAGATAACCAAATGTAGCTGACTTTGCTCCTTTCCATTTACTTCTTTAGAATAATTTGTAAACAACATATGAATAAGTAATAGAAGAAAAAAACCAATTGTTTAACGTCCAGTGACAAATAGCACGTGCATATGAGAACGACACCACGTTAAGTGTACCCGTGTTGTATTAAAAAGACACTTTCAGTCAGATTTTAGAACGTGCTACTTTGAACAGACACAAACATTAAGGCTGATAGAAAAAGTTAATAATAAATTCATGCATATTCCAGCGGCCAATTCATATACTAGTAACGCTATATTGAAGTGAGACACCCTTTAATAAAATGCAAAGAAAGTCAAAATAAAAATGCTCCTACTAGAGGGATACTGTTGCACTGTATTGACATTTTTTATTTTACTCAAGATCATCTCATTCTGAACTTTTTCAATGGGAAAATAGAAAGGTAGCAAAACTATTGTCGTGGCTAAATAACTCTTAACTGACACAACTTTAATTGTCCAACCCATTAACAGACTTTATTCCAATAAGTATCACTAAAACGTGGTACCACTTACGTTATATTAAAATTACGAAGTATTTACTAATGTCAATTTAATTTTTAGAGCCAAAGTACTATTTTGTGTACTTCAAATGATATCTAAATTTTTTGTTTCGTCTCTTATTAAAAAAAAATGCTATGCGTTTTAGCATAAATACTACATACTTGCGCGACACCTTTTAGTTTTGCTGAAAACTGTGCAGACTATGAAATGTTTTTACAGGTGGAAAATGTTCTATGATAGATATCATTTTGTCAGACACTTTTGTTTTTTTTATTTGGTTCTCATAATATGCCAAAAATATGTATATTTAACAAAACCCGATTAACAGACCAACCGCCCATACAGCCGCATACTCAATATAGAATTAACCGACCAATCTCTCGGTTAGCCGAGTGTCGGCCGTGCAAAACAAAAAAGAAAAAAAACTACTAACTCATTGATATCAAATAACAGTATCAAGACCCGTTCTACATAAGTCAAAAGAGCTACATGTAACAATAGAATCATCATTTTCTCCCATAATAGTAAAGTTTTCTTGTGTTAACATTAAAACAAATTTTGAAGATTTATCATGTTTATCTAACTTTTTTTAAAAAGTTCTTACAAGTGCTAGAAATATGCTCAAAGAGTTCATTCCTCAAGCTATTATGTAGTGAGCATTCGGTTAACAAATGACGCTCATCCTCAACTTTATCAGCTGTACAATATAAACAGTGGCGCTCAGATCTTGCAATACAATTTTTTGACAATCACCTGTACAATATAAACAGTAGCGCTCAGATCTTGCAATACAATTTTTTGACAATCTGGCATTTTCAGTTCCTAATATAATGGGTGAGCACTGATTCTTGAAAATTGTTCTTCTTGAAAACAATCTTGAAATGAAAAATAACTGCCAAGTTTGCCTTTGTCAGTGTTCAGTGGTAGTTTTGGTTGTCGTTGGTTCATGTGTGTCATATTTGTTTTTCTTGCTTAGTTTTGTTGTAATTCGACAGTCTTGATGTTCCCGAAACCATTATAAAAGAGACACGATGTTTTTCTTGATTTTAGAATAAGCTCGGGATATAAAATCGGTAACCTACAAATATAGTGAGCGTCATCCATCAGACTATAACTGAATAATCGATATTGTATAAGTGCTGTGTTCTGTCTCCGTATTTCGAGGATTCACATTCCCGAACATGATATTCATAAAATCGCAAGAGTGGTTGTCTTGGTAAAAGCTGAATTGCTCATCTTTTCGGAGCACACATTTGTCCTATTTGTCATCTCATATTTTAAGACTTTGGTTTGAATTTGTCTCTTTGCTTTTCGGATTTTGACTGACGCTACGTTAGCCGCTAATTTCCACGACTAAATTAATTTAAATAAGTGAGCTACCATTTGATTTTTAAGGGGGAGGGCTAGGATGAAATTTGAAAAAATAGGCAGGACAGGAGTTTTGAGTAAAAAAAAAAGGCAGGATGAGACACTTGTGAAAAAAAATTCAGGATGACAATTCATGTAAAAAAAAGTCAGGATAAACTAAAAAAAAAAGCAAGACCGGATAGAGTAAAAAACAAAAAGGCAGGACAGAGATTACAACTAAAAAAAAATGCAGGACATAATTTTTCATCCAAGCCCTCCCCCCCTCCCATAAAAATCAAATGGTAGCTCCCTAAAATTAGATGAATGATACAAGGGGTAGAACGTGTTACAACCAAAGAGGGCGTATAGTGTTATCCAACTCTGATATATTTATTGATGTAGTTCATAGTAATGAAACCTCACACACCTGATACCCAAAAGGGAGAAACAGAAGATCTATAGTGAAAAAGATAGACAAAAAAAAACCAGCGAACAAGAACAGCACAGAATGACAATGTACACACAAATGCCGAAATATAAAGACAAATAAAATATCAAAACCGGTTAAACAAAAGGGGAACGAGGGTAAGGACTGAGCAGGTGCGATAATCATGCGTGTATATCTTCTCCAATATTGAACAGATCTGATTACCCTTTCGGATCACATGAGATCACATCAGTATTGTTGGGTTTCTTGTTGCTTAGTCTTTAAGTTTTGTATGTAGTGTTGTGTGAAACATGGATTGTCTATTTTTTCTGTTTTAGTCATGGCTGTCGGTATATTTACGACTTACGAGTTTGAATGTCGCTATGCTATTTTACTTCTCTTTCATTTCTAAACAGATCACCAAATTACAAGTGTATAAAGATAGTTCTTGACCGGAATTTTGAGTACAAGTGTAGTATTTATTATACTTCACGTTAAAATGCTAGATTTCGATTAGCTAATACGAGGGAGATAGTTTACTCTATCCTAAATAAGAAGGATACATTTCTTTGTTGCATGATTGTCACCATCTCGTGCAGACCAATCACACGTCGATTATTAAAAGGATTAATGAAACTGAACTGTAAACGACACTTGCTGCTCAAGTTCTAAGTTTTGACCTCAGAAATTAATCAGACTAAAAAAAAAATCAAAAAACAAAAAAAGACAATGCTGCCCGATGGACAACAAATAAAATTAACATTTATTTAGCACAACCTTTGTTGACTGTCCCTCTGGTATATTTCGCCCCTCTTTTGTGTTCTTATACCATACAATAAAAATATTGTATTCGAAGGTTTCTTCTGAACACATTCTGTGAATCACCTTGGCATTCAATTTCTGATATATCCATAATATAGTGACAATGATATTAACTTTATACTCGAGTATTTCCGAAGAGGGATAACTTTTGAAATTCAAATAATGCTTTTTCAATATCATTCCGAATTTTTTATAACCCCCCTTCTGTTCTCCAACTTGCCTCTAGAGGCAAATGAGTACCTGATTCCGACCCTGTTATACAGATATATATATATAAATTATGTCGTAGGTTTCAGAATCTTTGTATTTGTTATAAGGTTAGAATTATGAGTTAAACAAAAATTCTTGCAAACTAGGTAGTATAATTAAGTTTTTGGAGGAGGGAAGGGTCGTCATGAAAATTTTGGAGAATGATCTGCTAGCCTATAGTATTTAGAACTAATAAAAACGAGCCAGCTCCTTCCCCGAAAATGATATTATCGTTGCCTAAATGAGTAAAATCCTCAAAACCCTGTTTTCCTGTAATGGCTCGGTTTTTCTGTAATGGCCCTGTATTAATGCCCGGTTTGTATGTATTAAGTCAAATTAGGATTTATAATTAACAGTCATTTTTGGCAATAATGTACTTAAGTTGGTTAACAAAACCTTTGTATAAAGCATGGTTTGAACTTTAATTTGTTGTTTTCTCATTAATGACCGTACGGTTGCCTGTAATTACAATGTTATTACATCCACTTCATTTGAACTTTGGTGGATAGTTGTCTTATTGCCAATCGTACCACATCTGACATCTCCTTTTTTAATATTCAAATGGTTATCTCATATACATATTTACAAATTTGGTTGGCATCAGCCATTTTATTTTAATTAATTAAACATGAAACTGATTTGATAACATTAAGTTTAACCATTTTTTTGAAAACTTAAACATAAATTTTCCAGAAGGTTTTTATATCACGGACCTTATAAAAGGAAATGTGCACAATATAAGATACGTTATTTTCGCAAAATTTACAGAAAATTTTAGTTGCTAGTGCTTCATGTAAACTGTGTATTATTCCGTTTCAATAGCAAATGATTGTGCACTTATTTTTGATTCGTAAGAAGTAAGCTCTCCTATTTTTGTATATTAAAGCATAGGTAAAACTGTTCGAAGTCAAACGATGAGCAAGTTGACAAAAAAAATCTGAGTTAAATAGTGCTGTGTTATTAGATTTAATATGTCCAAGTTGATATAATGATATAAAAATGTGTATGTGTCCCAACATAAATATCGCCACACATAAAAACAAAATCATTTTATTGGCTGAACTATGGAATTAAGCCTTAATTTCTTAACAAAGACACATTTAAGATTAATGGTGTTTACACATGCACACTTTATATCATTTTTTAATAGAATTGTTTAAAGATGCAAAAAATATTTCAATGCTGTGAAATGTTTTGCTATGTATACTGTAAAATGTATCAGTTTCCGTAAATATCCTCCATCAATGATACACTGTAATCGTGTTGTTCCCTTTTCTGTGTAGATAATGGTTGCACTAACGCTAGTGTCATCACTTGAAATATTTCTTGTGTTTACTACTCTTATTATATTTTATGATTTATATTGATGTTCAGTAGTTGTCGATTGTTGGTGTGGTTCATGGTTTCTCGTTTGTTATAAAGATTATACCGTTGTTTTTCCGTTTTTTTTGTTGGGTTTTCTTTATGCTAGAATTGTTTGGGGCCCTTTACTGTTCAGTGTTAGCCTTTGTGTATGTCTAATGTTGCCTTTTTCTTTTTTTCCCCTTTAGGTCGTGTGGCCTACGGGACATTTGAGGGTATGTTTTCTGTTAAGGCCTTTGTGTATGTCTAATGTCATGTTTTCTTTTTTTCTGGCAGGGCGCGTCGCTGATGGAATCGTAGGTATGTTTTCTGTTAAGATCCTTGTGTATGTCTAATGTCATGTTTTCTTTTTTTCTGGCAGGGCGCGTCGCTGATGGAATCGCAGGTATATTTTCTGTTAAGACCTTTGTGTATGTCTAATGTCATGTTTTCTATTTTTCTGGCAGGGCGCGTCGCTGATGGAATCGCAGGTATGTTTTCTGTTAAGACCTTTGTGTATGTCTAATGATGCCTTTTTCTTTTTTTTTCTGGCAGGGCGCGTCGCTGATGGAATCGCAGGTATGTTTTCTGTTAAGACCTTTGTGTATGTCTAATGATGCCTTTTTCTTTTTTTTTTCTGGCAGGGCGCGTCGCTGATGGAATCGCAGGTATGTTTTCTGTTAAGACCTTTGTGTATGTCTAATGATGCCTTTTTCTTTTTTTTTCTTTAGGTCGTGTGGCCTACAGGACATTTGAGGGTATGTTATCTGTTAAGACCTTTGTGTATGTCTAATGATGCCTTTTCTTTTTTTTTCTGGCAGGGCGCGTCGCTGATGGAATCGCAGGTATGTTTTCTGTTAAGACCTTTGTGTATGTCTAATGATGCCTTTTTCTTTTTTTTTCTGGCAGGGCGCGTCGCTGATGGAATCGCAGGTATGTTTTCTGTTAAGAACTTTGTGTATGTCTAATGATGCCTTTTTCTTTTTTTTTTCTGGCAGGGCGCGTCGCTGATGGAATCGCAGGTATGTTTTCTGTTAAGACCTTTGTGTATGTCTAATGATGCCTTTTTCTTTTTTTTTTCTGGCAGGGCGCGTCGCTGATGGAATCGCAGGTATGTTTTCTGTTAAGACCTTTGTGTATGTCTAATGATGCCTTTTTCTTTTTTTTTCTGGCAGGGCGCGTCGCTGATGGAATCGCAGGTATGTTTTCTGTTAAGACCTTTGTGTATGTCTAATGATGCCTTTTTCTTTTTTTTTCTGGCAGGGCGCGTCGCTGATGGAATCGCAGGTATGTTTTCTGTTAAGACCTTTGTGTATGTCTAATGATGCCTTTTTCTTTTTTTTTTCTGGCAGGGCGCGTCGCTGATGGAATCGCAGGTATGTTTTCTGTTAAGACCTTTGTGTATGTCTAATGATGCCTTTTTCTTTTTTTTTCTTTAGGTCGTGTGGCCTACAGGACATTTGAGGGTATGTTATCTGTTAAGACCTTTGTGTATGTCTAATGATGCCTTTTTCTTTTTTTTTCTGGCAGGGCGCGTCGCTGATGGAATCGCAGGTATGTTTTCTGTAAGACCTTTGTGTATGTCTAATGATGCCTTTTTCTTTTTTTTTCTGGCAGGGCGCGTCACTGATGGAATCGCAGGTATGTTTTCTGTTAAGACTTTTGTGTATGTCTAATGATGCCTTTTTCTTTTTTTTCTGGCAGGGCGCGTCGCTGATGGAATCGCAGGTATGTTTTCTGTTAAGACCTTTGTGTATGTCTAATGATGCCTTTTTCTTTTTTTTTCTTTAGGTCGTGTGGCCTACAGGACATTTGAGGGTATGTTATCTGTTAAGACCTTTGTGTATGTCTAATGATGCCTTTTTCTTTTTTTTTCTGGCAGGGCGCGTCGCTGATGGAATCGCAGGTATGTTTTCTGTTAAGACCTTTGTGTATGTCTAATGATGCCTTTTTCTTTTTTTTTCTGGCAGGGCGCGTCGCTGATGGAATCGCAGGTATGTTTTCTGTTAAGACCTTTGTGTATGTCTAATGATGCCTTTTTCTTTTTTTTCTGGCAGGGCGCGTCGCTGATGGAATCGCAGGTATGTTTTCTGTTAAGACCTTTGTGTATGTCTAATGATGCCTTTTTCTTTTTTTTTCTGGCAGGGCGCGTCGCTGATGGAATCGCAGGTATGTTTTCTGTTAAGACCTTTGTGTATGTCTAATGATGCCTTTTTCTTTTTTTTTCTGGCAGGGCGCGTCGCTGATGGAATCGCAGGTATGTTTTCTGTTAAGACCTTTGTGTATGTCTAATGATGCCTTTTTCTTTTTTTTTCTGGCAGGGCGCGTCGCTGATGGAATCGCAGGTATGTTTTCTGTTAAGACCTTTGTGTATGTCTAATGATGCCTTTTTCTTTTTTTTTTCTGGCAGGGCGCGTCGCTGATGGAATCGCAGGTATGTTTTCTGTTAAGACCTTTGTGTATGTCTAATGATGCCTTTTTCTTTTTTTTTCTTTAGGTCGTGTGGCCTACAGGACATTTGAGGGTATGTTATCTGTTAAGACCTTTGTGTATGTCTAATGATGCCTTTTTCTTTTTTTTTCTGGCAGGGCGCGTCGCTGATGGAATCGCAGGTATGTTTTCTGTTAAGACCTTTGTGTATGTCTAATGATGCCTTTTTCTTTTTTTTTCTGGCAGGGCGCGTCACTGATGGAATCGCAGGTATGTTTTCTGTTAAGACTTTTGTGTATGTCTAATGATGCCTTTTTCTTTTTTTTCTGGCAGGGCGCGTCGCTGATGGAATCGCAGGTATGTTTTCTGTTAAGACCTTTGTGTATGTCTAATGATGCCTTTTTCTTTTTTTTTCTTTAGGTCGTGTGGCCTACAGGACATTTGAGGGTATGTTATCTGTTAAGACCTTTGTGTATGTCTAATGATGCCTTTTTCTTTTTTTTTCTGGCAGGGCGCGTCGCTGATGGAATCGCAGGTATGTTTTCTGTTAAGACCTTTGTGTATGTCTAATGATGCCTTTTTCTTTTTTTTTCTGGCAGGGCGCGTCGCTGATGGAATCGCAGGTATGTTTTCTGTTAAGACCTTTGTGTATGTCTAATGATGCCTTTTTCTTTTTTTTTCTGGCAGGGCGCGTCGCTGATGGAATCGCAGGTATGTTTTCTGTTAAGACCTTTGTGTATGTCTAATGATGCCTTTTTCTTTTTTTTTTCTGGCAGGGCGCGTCGCTGATGGAATCGCAGGTATGTTTTCTGTTAAGACCTTTGTGTATGTCTAATGATGCCTTTTTCTTTTTTTTTCTTTAGGTCGTGTGGCCTACAGGACATTTGAGGGTATGTTATCTGTTAAGACCTTTGTGTATGTCTAATGATGCCTTTTCTTTTTTTTTCTGGCAGGGCGCGTCGCTGATGGAATCGCAGGTATGTTTTCTGTTAAGACCTTTGTGTATGTCTAATGATGCCTTTTTCTTTTTTTTTCTGGCAGGGCGCGTCGCTGATGGAATCGCAGGTATGTTTTCTGTTAAGACCTTTGTGTATGTCTAATGATGCCTTTTTCTTTTTTTTTTCTGGCAGGGCGCGTCGCTGATGGAATCGCAGGTATGTTTTCTGTTAAGACCTTTGTGTATGTCTAATGATGCCTTTTTCTTTTTTTTTTCTGGCAGGGCGCGTCGCTGATGGAATCGCAGGTATGTTTTCTGTTAAGACCTTTGTGTATGTCTAATGATGCCTTTTTCTTTTTTTTTCTTTAGGTCGTGTGGCCTACAGGACATTTGAGGGTATGTTATCTGTTAAGACCTTTGTGTATGTCTAATGATGCCTTTTTCTTTTTTTTTCTGGCAGGGCGCGTCGCTGATGGAATCGCAGGTATGTTTTCTGTTAAGACCTTTGTGTATGTCTAATGATGCCTTTTTCTTTTTTTTTCTGGCAGGGCGCGTCGCTGATGGAATCGCAGGTATGTTTTCTGTTAAGACCTTTGTGTATGTCTAATGATGCCTTTTTCTTTTTTTTCTGGCAGGGCGCGTCGCTGATGGAATCGCAGGTATGTTTTCTGTTAAGACCTTTGTGTATGTCTAATGATGCCTTTTTCTTTTTTTTTCTGGCAGGGCGCGTCGCTGATGGAATCGCAGGTATGTTTTCTGTTAAGACCTTTGTGTATGTCTAATGATGCCTTTTTCTTTTTTTTTTCTGGCAGGGCGAGTCGCTGATGGAATCGCAGGTATGTTTTCTGTTAAGACCTTTGTGTATGTCTAATGATGCCTTTTTCTTTTTTTTTCTGGCAGGGCGCGTCGCTGATGGAATCGCAGGTATGTTTTCTGTTAAGACCTTTGTGTATGTCTAATGATGCCTTTTTCTTTTTTTTTTCTGGCAGGGCGCGTTGCTGATGGAATCGCAGGTATGTTTTCTGTTAAGACCTTTGTGTATGTCTAATGATGCCTTTTTCTTTTTTTTTTCTGGCAGGGCGCGTCGCTGATGGAATCGCAGGTATGTTTTCTGTTAAGACCTTTGTGTATGTCTAATGATGCCTTTTTCTTTTTTTTTCTGGCAGGGCGCGTCGCTGATGGAATCGCAGGTATGTTTTCTGTTAAGACCTTTGTGTATGTCTAATGATGCCTTTTTCTTTTTTTTTCTGGCAGGGCGCGTCGCTGATGGAATCGCAGGTATGTTTTCTGTTAAGACCTTTGTGTATGTCTAATGATGCCTTTTTCTTTTTTTTCTGGCAGGGCGCGTCGCTGATGGAATCGCAGGTATGTTTTCTGTTAAGACCTTTGTGTATGTCTAATGATGCCTTTTTCTTTTTTTTTCTTTAGGTCGTGTGGCCTACAGGACATTTGAGGGTATGTTATCTGTTAAGACCTTTGTGTATGTCTAATGATGCCTTTTTCTTTTTTTTTCTGGCAGGGCGCGTCGCTGATGGAATCGCAGGTATGTTTTCTGTTAAGACCTTTGTGTATGTCTAATGATGCCTTTTTCTTTTTTTTTTCTGGCAGGGCGCGTTGCTGATGGAATCGCAGGTATGTTTTCTGTTAAGACCTTTGTGTATGTCTAATGATGCCTTTTTCTTTTTTTTTCTTTAGGTCGTGTGGCCTACAGGACATTTGAGGGTATGTTATCTGTTAAGACCTTTGTGTATGTCTAATGATGCCTTTTTCTTTTTTTTTCTGGCAGGGCGCGTCGCTGATGGAATCGCAGGTATGTTTTCTGTTAAGACCTTTGTGTATGTCTAATGATGCCTTTTTCTTTTTTTTCTGGCAGGGCGCGTCGCTGATGGAAACGCAGGTATGTTTTCTGTTAAGACCTTTGTGTATGTCTAATGATGCCTTTTTCTTTTTTTTTCTTTAGGTCGTGTGGCCTACAGGACATTTGAGGGTATGTTATCTGTTAGACCTTTGTGTATGTCTAATGATGCCTTTTTCTTTTTTTTTTTGGCAGGGCGCGTCGCTGATGGAATCGCAGGTATGTTTTCTGTTAAGACCTTTGTGTATGTCTAATGATGCCTTTTTCTTTTTTTTTCTGGCAGGGCGCGTCGCTGATGGAATCGCAGGTATGTTTTCTGTTAAGACCTTTGTGTATGTCTAATGATGCCTTTTTCTTTTTTTTTCTGGCAGGGCGCGTCGCTGATGGAATCGCAGGTATGTTTTCTGTTAAGACCTTTGTGTATGTCTAATGATGCCTTTTTCTTTTTTTTCTGGCAGGGCGCGTCGCTGATGGAATCGCAGGTATGTTTTCTGTTAAGACCTTTGTGTATGTCTAATGATGCCTTTTTCTTTTTTTTTCTGGCAGGGCGCGTCGCTGATGGAATCGCAGGTATGTTTTCTGTTAAGACCTTTGTGTATGTCTAATGATGCCTTTTTCTTTTTTTTTCTGGCAGGGCGCGTCGCTGATGGAATCGCAGGTATGTTTTCTGTTAAGACCTTTGTGTATGTCTAATGATGCCTTTTTCTTTTTTTTTCTGGCAGGGCGCGTCGCTGATGGAATCGCAGGTATGTTTTCTGTTAAGACCTTTGTGTATGTCTAATGATGCCTTTTTCTTTTTTTTTTCTGGCAGGGCGCGTCGCTGATGGAATCGCAGGTATGTAACTGTTAAGACCTTTGTGTATGTCTAATGATGCCTTTTTCTTTTTTTTTCTTTAGGTCGTGTGGCCTACAGGACATTTGAGGGTATGTTATCTGTTAAGACCTTTGTGTATGTCTAATGATGCCTTTTTCTTTTTTTTTTCTGGCAGGGCGCGTCGCTGATGGAATCGCAGGTATGTTTTCTGTTAAGACCTTTGTGTATGTCTAATGATGCCTTTTTCTTTTTTTTTCTGGCAGGGCGCGTCACTGATGGAATCGCAGGTATGTTTTCTGTTAAGACTTTTGTGTATGTCTAATGATGCCTTTTTCTTTTTTTTCTGGCAGGGCGCGTCGCTGATGGAATCGCAGGTATGTTTTCTGTTAAGACCTTTGTGTATGTCTAATGATGCCTTTTTCTTTTTTTTTCTGGCAGGGCGCGTCGCTGATGGAATCGCAGGTATGTTTTCTGTTAAGACCTTTGTGTATGTCTAATGATGCCTTTTTCTTTTTTTTTCTGGCAGGGCGCGTCGCTGATGGAATCGCAGGTATGTTTTCTGTTAAGACCTTTGTGTATGTCTAATGATGCCTTTTTCTTTTTTTTTCTGGCAGGGCGCGTCGCTGATGGAATCGCAGGTATGTTTTCTGTTAAGACCTTTGTGTATGTCTAATGATGCCTTTTTCTTTTTTTTTCTTTAGGTCGTGTGGCCTACAGGACATTTGAGGGTATGTTATCTGTTAAGACCTTTGTGTATGTCTAATGATGCCTTTTCTTTTTTTTTCTGGCAGGGCGCGTCGCTGATGGAATCGCAGGTATGTTTTCTGTTAAGACCTTTGTGTATGTCTAATGATGCCTTTTTCTTTTTTTTTCTGGCAGGGCGCGTCGCTGATGGAATCGCAGGTATGTTTTCTGTTAAGACCTTTGTGTATGTCTAATGATGCCTTTTTCTTTTTTTTTTCTGGCAGGGCGCGTCGCTGATGGAATCGCAGGTATGTTTTCTGTTAAGACCTTTGTGTATGTCTAATGATGCCTTTTTCTTTTTTTTTCTGGCAGGGCGCGTCGCTGATGGAATCGCAGATATGTTTTCTGTTAAGACCTTTGTGTATGTCTAATGATGCCTTTTTCTTTTTTTTTCTGGCAGGGCGCGTCGCTGATGGAATCGCAGGTATGTTTTCTGTTAAGACCTTTGTGTATGTCTAATGATGCCTTTTTCTTTTTTTTTCTGGCAGGGCGCGTCGCTGATGGAATCGCAGGTATGTTTTCTGTTAAGACCTTTGTGTATGTCTAATGATGCCTTTTTCTTTTTTTTTCTGGCAGGGCGCGTCGCTGATGGAATCGCAGGTATGTTTTCTGTTAAGACCTTTGTGTATGTCTAATGATGCCTTTTTCTTTTTTTTTTCTGGCAGGGCGCGTCGCTGATGGAATCGCAGGTATGTTTTCTGTTAAGACCTTTGTGTATGTCTAATGATGCCTTTTTCTTTTTTTTTCTGGCAGGGCGCGTCGCTGATGGAATCGCAGGTATGTTTTCTGTTAAGACTTTTGTGTATGTCTAATGATGCCTTTTTCTTTTTTTTCTGGCAGGGCGCGTCGCTGATGGAATCGCAGGTATGTTTTCTGTTAAGACCTTTGTGTATGTCTAATGATGCCTTTTTCTTTTTTTTTTCTGGCAGGGCGCGTCGCTGATGGAATCGCAGGTATGTTTTCTGTTAAGACCTTTGTGTATGTCTAATGATGCCTTTTTCTTTTTTTTTCTGGCAGGGCGCGTCGCTGATGGAATCGCAGGTATGTTTTCTGTTAAGACTTTTGTGTATGTCTAATGATGCCTTTTTCTTTTTTTTCTGGCAGGGCGCGTCGCTGATGGAATCGCAGGTATGTTTTCTGTTAAGACCTTTGTGTATGTCTAATGATGCCTTTTTCTTTTTTTTTCTTTAGGTCGTGTGGCCTACAGGACATTTGAGGGTATGTTATCTGTTAAGACCTTTGTGTATGTCTAATGATGCCTTTTTCTTTTTTTTTCTGGCAGGGCGCGTCGCTGATGGAATCGCAGGTATGTTTTCTGTTAAGACCTTTGTGTATGTCTAATGATGCCTTTTTCTTTTTTTTTCTGGCAGGGCGCGTCGCTGATGGAATCGCAGGTATGTTTTCTGTTAAGACCTTTGTGTATGTCTAATGATGCCTTTTTCTTTTTTTTTCTGGCAGGGCGCGTCGCTGATGGAATCGCAGGTATGTTTTCTGTTAAGACCTTTGTGTATGTCTAATGATGCCTTTTTCTTTTTTTTTCTGGCAGGGCGCGTCGCTGATGGAATCGCAGGTATGTTTTCTGTTAAGACCTTTGTGTATGTCTAATGATGCCTTTTTCTTTTTTTTTCTGGCAGGGCGCGTCGCTGATGGAATCGCAGGTATGTTTTCTGTTAAGACCTTTGTGTATGTCTAATGATGCCTTTTTCTTTTTTTTTCTGGCAGGGCGCGTCGCTGATGGAATCGCAGGTATGTTTTCTGTTAAGACCTTTGTGTATGTCTAATGATGCCTTTTTCTTTTTTTTTCTGGCAGGGCGCGTCGCTGATGGAATCGCAGGTATGTTTTCTGTTAAGACCTTTGTGTATGTCTAATAATGCCTTTTTCTTTTTTTTTTCTGGCAGGGCGCGTCGCTGATGGAATCGCAGGTATGTTTTCTGTTAAGACCTTTGTGTATGTCTAATGATGCCTTTTTCTTTTTTTTTCTGGCAGGGCGCGTCGCTGATGGAATCGCAGGTATGTTTTCTGTTAAGACCTTTGTGTATGTCTAATGATGCCTTTTTCTTTTTTTTTCTGGCAGGGCGCGTCGCTGATGGAATCGCAGGTATGTTTTCTGTTAAGACCTTTGTGTATGTCTAATGATGCCTTTTTCTTTTTTTTTTCTGGCAGGGCGCGTCGCTGATGGAATCGCAGGTATGTTTTCTGTTAAGACCTTTGTGTATGTCTAATGATGCCTTTTTCTTTTTTTTTCTGGCAGGGCGCGTCGCTGATGGAATCGCAGGTATGTTTTCTGTTAAGACTTTTGTGTATGTCTAATGATGCCTTTTTCTTTTTTTTCTGGCAGGGCGCGTCGCTGATGGAATCGCAGGTATGTTTTCTGTTAAGACCTTTGTGTATGTCTAATGATGCCTTTTTCTTTTTTTTTTCTGGCAGGGCGCGTCGCTGATGGAATCGCAGGTATGTTTTCTGTTAAGACCTTTGTGTATGTCTAATGATGCCTTTTTCTTTTTTTTTCTGGCAGGGCGCGTCGCTGATGGAATCGCAGGTATGTTTTCTGTTAAGACTTTTGTGTATGTCTAATGATGCCTTTTTCTTTTTTTTCTGGCAGGGCGCGTCGCTGATGGAATCGCAGGTATGTTTTCTGTTAAGACCTTTGTGTATGTCTAATGATGCCTTTTTCTTTTTTTTTCTTTAGGTCGTGTGGCCTACAGGACATTTGAGGGTATGTTATCTGTTAAGACCTTTGTGTATGTCTAATGATGCCTTTTTCTTTTTTTTTCTGGCAGGGCGCGTCGCTGATGGAATCGCAGGTATGTTTTCTGTTAAGACCTTTGTGTATGTCTAATGATGCCTTTTTCTTTTTTTTTCTGGCAGGGCGCGTCGCTGATGGAATCGCAGGTATGTTTTCTGTTAAGACCTTTGTGTATGTCTAATGATGCCTTTTTCTTTTTTTTTCTGGCAGGGCGCGTCGCTGATGGAATCGCAGGTATGTTTTCTGTTAAGACCTTTGTGTATGTCTAATGATGCCTTTTTCTTTTTTTTTCTGGCAGGGCGCGTCGCTGATGGAATCGCAGGTATGTTTTCTGTTAAGACCTTTGTGTATGTCTAATGATGCCTTTTTCTTTTTTTTTCTGGCAGGGCGCGTCGCTGATGGAATCGCAGGTATGTTTTCTGTTAAGACCTTTGTGTATGTCTAATGATGCCTTTTTCTTTTTTTTTCTGGCAGGGCGCGTCGCTGATGGAATCGCAGGTATGTTTTCTGTTAAGACCTTTGTGTATGTCTAATGATGCCTTTTTCTTTTTTTTTCTGGCAGGGCGCGTCGCTGATGGAATCGCAGGTATGTTTTCTGTTAAGACCTTTGTGTATGTCTAATGATGCCTTTTTCTTTTTTTTTCTGGCAGGGCGCGTCGCTGATGGAATCGCAGGTATGTTTTCTGTTAAGACCTTTGTGTATGTCTAATGATGCCTTTTTCTTTTTTTTTTCTGGCAGGGCGCGTCGCTGATGGAATCGCAGGTATGTTTTCTGTTAAGACCTTTGTGTATGTCTAATGATGCCTTTTTCTTTTTTTTTCTGGCAGGGCGCGTCGCTGATGGAATCGCAGGTATGTTTTCTGTTAAGACTTTTGTGTATGTCTAATGATGCCTTTTTCTTTTTTTTCTGGCAGGGCGCGTCGCTGATGGAATCGCAGGTATGTTTTCTGTTAAGACCTTTGTGTATGTCTAATGATGCCTTTTTCTTTTTTTTTCTTTAGGTCGTGTGGCCTACAGGACATTTGAGGGTATGTTATCTGTTAAGACCTTTGTGTATGTCTAATGATGCCTTTTTCTTTTTTTTTCTGGCAGGGCGCGTCGCTGATGGAATCGCAGGTATGTTTTCTGTTAAGACCTTTGTGTATGTCTAATGATGCCTTTTTCTTTTTTTTTCTTTAGGTCGTGTGGCCTACAGGACATTTGAGGGTATGTTATCTGTTAAGACCTTTGTGTATGTCTAATGATGCCTTTTTCTTTTTTTTTCTGGCAGGGCGCGTCGCTGATGGAATCGCAGGTATGTTTTCTGTTAAGACCTTTGTGTATGTCTAATGATGCCTTTTTCTTTTTTTTTCTGGCAGGGCGCGTCGCTGATGGAATCGCAGGTATGTTTTCTGTTAAGACCTTTGTGTATGTCTAATGATGCCTTTTTCTTTTTTTTCTGGCAGGGCGCGTCGCTGATGGAATCGCAGGTATGTTTTCTGTTAAGACCTTTGTGTATGTCTAATGATGCCTTTTTCTTTTTTTTTCTGGCAGGGCGCGTCGCTGATGGAATCGCAGGTATGTTTTCTGTTAAGACCTTTGTGTATGTCTAATGATGCCTTTTTCTTTTTTTTTTCTGGCAGGGCGCGTCGCTGATGGAATCGCAGGTATGTTTTCTGTTAAGACCTTTGTGTATGTCTAATGATGCCCTTTTCTTTTTTTTTCTTTAGGTCGTGTGGCCTACAGGACATTTGAGGGTATGTTATCTGTTAAGACCTTTGTGTATGTCTAATGATGCCTTTTTCTTTTTTTTTCTGGCAGGGCGCGTCGCTGATGGAATCGCAGGTATGTTTTCTGTTAAGACCTTTGTGTATGTCTAATGATGCCTTTTTCTTTTTTTTTTCTGGCAGGGCGCGTCGCTGATGGAATCGCAGGTATGTTTTCTGTTAAGACCTTTGTGTATGTCTAATGATGCCTTTTTCTTTTTTTTTCTGGCAGGGCGCGTCGCTGATGGAATCGCAGGTATGTTTTCTGTTAAGACTTTTGTGTATGTCTAATGATGCCTTTTTCTTTTTTTTCTGGCAGGGCGCGTCGCTGATGGAATCGCAGGTATGTTTTCTGTTAAGACCTTTGTGTATGTCTAATGATGCCTTTTTCTTTTTTTTTCTTTAGGTCGTGTGGCCTACAGGACATTTGAGGGTATGTTATCTGTTAAGACCTTTGTGTATGTCTAATGATGCCTTTTTCTTTTTTTTTCTGGCAGGGCGCGTCGCTGATGGAATCGCAGGTATGTTTTCTGTTAAGACCTTTGTGTATGTCTAATGATGCCTTTTTCTTTTTTTTTCTGGCAGGGCGCGTCGCTGATGGAATCGCAGGTATGTTTTCTGTTAAGACCTTTGTGTATGTCTAATGATGCCTTTTTCTTTTTTTTCTGGCAGGGCGCGTCGCTGATGGAATCGCAGGTATGTTTTCTGTTAAGACCTTTGTTTATGTCTAATGATGCCTTTTTCTTTTTTTTTCTTTAGGTCGTGTGGCCTACAGGACATTTGAGGGTATGTTATCTGTTAAGACCTTTGTGTATGTCTAATGATGCCTTTTTCTTTTTTTTTTCTGGCAGGGCCCGTCGCTGATGGAATCGCAGGTATGTTTTCTGTTAAGACCTTTGTGTATGTCTAATGATGCCTTTTTCTTTTTTTTCTGGCAGGGCACGTCGCTGATGGAATCACAGGTATGTTTTCTGTTAAGACCTTTGTGTATGTCTAATGATGCCTTTTTCTTTTTTTTTCTGGCAGGGCGCGTCGCTGATGGAATCGCAGGTATGTTTTCTGTTAAGACCTTTGTGTATGTCTAATGATGCCTTTTTCTTTTTTTTTCTGGCAGGGCGCGTCACTGATGGAATCGAAGGTATGTTTTCTGTTAAGACCTTTGTGTATGTCTAATGATGCCTTTTTCTTTTTTTTTCTGGCAGGGCGCGTCGCTGATGGAATCGCAGGTATGTTTTCTGTTAAGACCTTTGTGTATGTCTAATGATGCCTTTTTCTTTTTTTTCTGGCAGGGCGCGTCGCTGATGGAATCGCAGGTATGTTTTCTGTTAAGACCTTTGTTTATGTCTAATGATGCCTTTTTCTTTTTTTTTCTTTAGGTCGTGTGGCCTACAGGACATTTGAGGGTATGTTATCTGTTAAGACCTTTGTGTATGTCTAATGATGCCTTTTTCTTTTTTTTTCTGGCAGGGCGCGTCGCTGATGGAATCGCAGGTATGTTTTCTGTTAAGACCTTTGTGTATGTCTAATGATGCCTTTTTCTTTTTTTTTTCTGGCAGGGCGCGTCGCTGATGGAATCGCAGGTATGTTTTCTGTTAAGACCTTTGTGTATGTCTAATGATGCCTTTTTCTTTTTTTTTCTGGCAGGGCGCGTCGCTGATGGAATCGCAGGTATGTTTTCTGTTAAGACTTTTGTGTATGTCTAATGATGCCTTTTTCTTTTTTTTCTGGCAGGGCGCGTCGCTGATGGAATCGCAGGTATGTTTTCTGTTAAGACCTTTGTGTATGTCTAATGATGCCTTTTTCTTTTTTTTTCTTTAGGTCGTGTGGCCTACAGGACATTTGAGGGTATGTTATCTGTTAAGACCTTTGTGTATGTCTAATGATGCCTTTTTCTTTTTTTTTCTGGCAGGGCGCGTCGCTGATGGAATCGCAGGTATGTTTTCTGTTAAGACCTTTGTGTATGTCTAATGATGCCTTTTTCTTTTTTTTTCTGGCAGGGCGCGTCGCTGATGGAATCGCAGGTATGTTTTCTGTTAAGACCTTTGTGTATGTCTAATGATGCCTTTTTCTTTTTTTTCTGGCAGGGCGCGTCGCTGATGGAATCGCAGGTATGTTTTCTGTTAAGACCTTTGTTTATGTCTAATGATGCCTTTTTCTTTTTTTTTCTTTAGGTCGTGTGGCCTACAGGACATTTGAGGGTATGTTATCTGTTAAGACCTTTGTGTATGTCTAATGATGCCTTTTTCTTTTTTTTTTCTGGCAGGGCCCGTCGCTGATGGAATCGCAGGTATGTTTTCTGTTAAGACCTTTGTGTATGTCTAATGATGCCTTTTTCTTTTTTTTCTGGCAGGGCACGTCGCTGATGGAATCACAGGTATGTTTTCTGTTAAGACCTTTGTGTATGTCTAATGATGCCTTTTTCTTTTTTTTTCTGGCAGGGCGCGTCGCTGATGGAATCGCAGGTATGTTTTCTGTTAAGACCTTTGTGTATGTCTAATGATGCCTTTTTCTTTTTTTTTCTGGCAGGGCGCGTCACTGATGGAATCGAAGGTATGTTTTCTGTTAAGACCTTTGTGTATGTCTAATGATGCCTTTTTCTTTTTTTTTCTGGCAGGGCGCGTCGCTGATGGAATCGCAGGTATGTTTTCTGTTAAGACCTTTGTGTATGTCTAATGATGCCTTTTTCTTTTTTTTCTGGCAGGGCGCGTCGCTGATGGAATCGCAGGTATGTTTTCTGTTAAGACCTTTGTTTATGTCTAATGATGCCTTTTTCTTTTTTTTTCTTTAGGTCGTGTGGCCTACAGGACATTTGAGGGTATGTTATCTGTTAAGACCTTTGTGTATGTCTAATGATGCCTTTTTCTTTTTTTTTTCTGGCAGGGCGCGTCGCTGATGGAATCGCAGGTATGTTTTCTGTTAAGACCTTTGTGTATGTCTAATGATGCCTTTTTCTTTTTTTTCTGGCAGGGCACGTCGCTGATGGAATCACAGGTATGTTTTCTGTTAAGACCTTTGTGTATGTCTAATGATGCCTTTTTCTTTTTTTTTCTGGCAGGGCGCGTCGCTGATGGAATCGCAGGTATGTTTTCTGTTAAGACCTTTGTGTATGTCTAATGATGCCTTTTTCTTTTTTTTTCTGGCAGGGCGCCTCACTGATGGAATCGCAGGTATGTTTTCTGTTAAGACCTTTGTGTATGTCTAATGATGCCTTTTTCTTTTTTTTTCTGGCAGGGCGCGTCGCTGATGGAATCGCAGGTATGTTTTCTGTTAAGACCTTTGTGTATGTCTAATGATGCCTTTTTCTTTTTTTTTCTGGCAGGGCGCGTCGCTGATGGAATCGCAGGTATGTTTTCTGTTAAGACCTTTGTGTATGTCTAATGATGCCTTTTTCTTTTTTTTTCTTTAGGTCGTGTGGCCTACAGGACATTTGAGGGTATGTTATCTGTTAAGACCTTTGTGTATGTCTAATGATGCCTTTTTCTTTTTTTTTCTGGCAGGGCGCGTCGCTGATGGAATCGCAGGTATGTTTTCTGTTAAGACCTTTGTGTATGTCTAATGATGCCTTTTTCTTTTTTTTTCTGGCAGGGCGCGTCGCTGATGGAATCGCAGGTATGTTTTCTGTTAAGACCTTTGTGTATGTCTAATGATGCCTTTTTCTTTTTTTTTCTGGCAGGGCGCGTCGCTGATGGAATCGCAGGTATGTTTTCTGTTAAGACCTTTGTGTATGTCTAATGATGCCTTTTTCTTTTTTTTTCTGGCAGGGCGCGTCGCTGATGGAATCGCAGGTATGTTTTCTGTTAAGACCTTTGTGTATGTCTAATGATGCCTTTTTCTTTTTTTTTCTGGCAGGGCGCGTCGCTGATGGAATCGCAGGTATGTTTTCTGTTAAGACCTTTGTGTATGTCTAATGATGCCTTTTTCTTTTTTTTTCTGGCAGGGCGCGTCGCTGATGGAATCGCAGGTATGTTTTCTGTTAAGACCTTTGTGTATGTCTAATGATGCCTTTTTCTTTTTTTTTCTGGCAGGGCGCGTCGCTGATGGAATCGCAGGTATGTTTTCTGTTAAGACCTTTGTGTATGTCTAATGATGCCTTTTTCTTTTTTTTTCTGGCAGGGCGCGTCGCTGATGGAATCGCAGGTATGTTTTCTGTTAAGACCTTTGTGTATGTCTAATGATGCCTTTTTCTTTTTTTTTTCTGGCAGGGCGCGTCGCTGATGGAATCGCAGGTATGTTTTCTGTTAAGACCTTTGTGTATGTCTAATGATGCCTTTTTCTTTTTTTTTCTGGCAGGGCGCGTCGCTGATGGAATCGCAGGTATGTTTTCTGTTAAGACTTTTGTGTATGTCTAATGATGCCTTTTTCTTTTTTTTCTGGCAGGGCGCGTCGCTGATGGAATCGCAGGTATGTTTTCTGTTAAGACCTTTGTGTATGTCTAATGATGCCTTTTTCTTTTTTTTTCTTTAGGTCGTGTGGCCTACAGGACATTTGAGGGTATGTTATCTGTTAAGACCTTTGTGTATGTCTAATGATGCCTTTTTCTTTTTTTTTCTGGCAGGGCGCGTCGCTGATGGAATCGCAGGTATGTTTTCTGTTAAGACCTTTGTGTATGTCTAATGATGCCTTTTTCTTTTTTTTTCTTTAGGTCGTGTGGCCTACAGGACATTTGAGGGTATGTTATCTGTTAAGACCTTTGTGTATGTCTAATGATGCCTTTTTCTTTTTTTTTCTGGCAGGGCGCGTCGCTGATGGAATCGCAGGTATGTTTTCTGTTAAGACCTTTGTGTATGTCTAATGATGCCTTTTTCTTTTTTTTTCTGGCAGGGCGCGTCGCTGATGGAATCGCAGGTATGTTTTCTGTTAAGACCTTTGTGTATGTCTAATGATGCCTTTTTCTTTTTTTTCTGGCAGGGCGCGTCGCTGATGGAATCGCAGGTATGTTTTCTGTTAAGACCTTTGTGTATGTCTAATGATGCCTTTTTCTTTTTTTTTCTTTAGGTCGTGTGGCCTACAGGACATTTGAGGGTATGTTATCTGTTAAGACCTTTGTGTATGTCTAATGATGCCTTTTTCTTTTTTTTTCTGGCAGGGCGCGTCGCTGATGGAATCGCAGGTATGTTTTCTGTTAAGACCTTTGTGTATGTCTAATGATGCCTTTTTCTTTTTTTTTCTGGCAGGGCGCGTCGCTGATGGAATCGCAGGTATGTTTTCTGTTAAGACCTTTGTGTATGTCTAATGATGCCTTTTTCTTTTTTTTCTGGCAGGGCGCGTCGCTGATGGAATCGCAGGTATGTTTTCTGTTAAGACCTTTGTTTATGTCTAATGATGCCTTTTTCTTTTTTTTTCTTTAGGTCGTGTGGCCTACAGGACATTTGAGGGTATGTTATCTGTTAAGACCTTTGTGTATGTCTAATGATGCCTTTTTCTTTTTTTTTTCTGGCAGGGCCCGTCGCTGATGGAATCGCAGGTATGTTTTCTGTTAAGACCTTTGTGTATGTCTAATGATGCCTTTTTCTT
This sequence comes from Mytilus trossulus, assembly GCF_036588685.1. Classification (NCBI taxonomy): domain Eukaryota; kingdom Metazoa; phylum Mollusca; class Bivalvia; order Mytilida; family Mytilidae; genus Mytilus; species Mytilus trossulus. The sequence continues at coordinate 46,076,225 of NC_086376.1, forward strand.
TTTTTTCTGGCAGGGCACGTCGCTGATGGAATCACAGGTATGTTTTCTGTTAAGACCTTTGTGTATGTCTAATGATGCCTTTTTCTTTTTTTTTCTGGCAGGGCGCGTCGCTGATGGAATCGCAGGTATGTTTT